>NC_135251.1:2971041-5471041 GCF_964204865.1 Styela clava
GACTGTCCAAAAAGCTATAACGTCATCAATAAAATATTACAAGCGGAGTCATTAAATGAGGTAATTTTAATTTATTCAGAAACAATAATTGGCAAATAACACTTGTGTTTTTATTTTTTGAAGCTAATTGTGGGGCTCTGTACTAACTAGTCAACTACTTCCCAGGTTCCATAACACTACAAGTTTGAGAACCCCTACACTAGAGTATATCTCAGTTAAAAAGCATGCAATAGATTCATTTGGGATTCTATGTTCTACCCAAAGTATAATTATTTAGGAGGTATCAACTACTGATAGAGAATAGGCCTTTAGAAAGCATCAAGACATCCTTCTGAGTCTGCGGGTCGGAACCAGTAGTGGGATTCAACCGGTTCGCACCGGTTCTATAGAACCGTCTCACGGAATTTTATGAGATCTGCGGACCGGTTGACATTACTGAAAAAAACATGACTTTTTGTAACAGAACTGGCTGAAAAATATGATATTTGTGTGATGGAACCGGCTGACAAAAAATTGGAATCCCGCCACTGGTCGAAACCACATTTTTTGAAACGTAAAAAACTGTCTATATATGATCAACTCACCCCAGTCATTCCGTACTCCGTAAATTACCAGAGTATAATGAGCAATCTCTATGATTGTTGCCAGATATACTATCAAGTTATTTGTTGCGTCTGCTATAGATGAAACATCCATTATGATATACTGAGAAACAATGAAAAATGGAAAATTAGAAATGGGTGTAGTATAATTCAGTATGAATATACAGTATCTAGATTTGAAAAAAATTACCATATACCGTATATATATACGTGCCGGCAGCGGCGCAGCTAGCAAAAGGGGGAAGATGTTTGATTTGAAAATTTTATCTTTTACTTGCAAAGAGAGGCAAGCTACACGCAACTATGAAATTTATTAAACAGCATTTCGCTATGAAAGCCACAGCTCGACAGCCGGTGTCGTGAATTGCAGTTTGTTTGAATTTCAAATATCCCTATATTATCTCAGAAACGTGAAATAACGAGTATATAAAAACCAATGACAACACACTGAAGTAAAACCTTGAAATTCAAAAATTTCCTAAACCTTCCAGGGTTCCACTAAGGCTCAAAATATTACACGTAGACTATTTCTGTACTGCAGATATGTGCAAACTTTTGAACTGTCTTTCTACCATCCTCCCAGAAGTAACTACTAAAGAAGCTTCTTATTCTACCAACTTTAACCGCCTTTAATAAACAGAGTATACAGGTATAGCAAATAAAACTGGCCAACGCAAGGTCGCGCTTTAAACCGGCGAAGTCAGCTGCGAATGCAGCTGCACTCAGAACAGCTGAGCTGTTGATAATAGGCGGGGTCAAGTTGTGTGCAGCGGAGCGTTACGGACAAGTCCCACTGAACATGGACCTTTCCCCGAGCATCGACTACCTTGTTTACTTCGTGACATTGGCCAATCAGCAAGATGCACAAACTGACGTAACAATGCCCCCATTTCGCATCCGCTCAGACACTTTTCTCACTCGGACAGATTTTCAAGCGTGGTTGTAAACACTACCTCGTTTTTGCGTTTTTAAACTCTATTCGTTAGTTTTCAGTTGTGTTTCGGAATCTTAAATATAAATCAGATATTTTAATGGTCACTCTGTCTTTCTAGGAGTTTTAATTTAATTGCAGTAAAAAAAATAAGTGTAGAAAATGCTGTGATAGACTAGCCTGAAATTCTTTACCAGTATTTTTAAAAACAGATCGTTGTATGCGATGAATCATAATGATGGTTTGAAACACATACCCCATTTTACGGGCGCCAACACACAAAAGCACTCTTAGGATAGGATAGGATTTACATATTTATCCCGGGGGAGAAGAAAGCCGATAAGACGGCTTATCTATATGGCGAACCACGGCCTCTCGTCCGGTTACCATTCCAAGTCGGGTATGGGATTAGTTATATTGTTTGTTTTCGGAAGCATGGACTTGGTGGTGGAGGAAGCCGTAACCGACCAGCGGTTACGTGAACCACCCAACGACGGCGAGGAGTCCAGCAATCTTCCTTAATCCTCTTAAAATACCCTCGAGAATATTGCAATGGTAAAGTATAGTAAGAATATTCCGGGGTCAAAGGTCGGGGAAAGGTGCATAACTCTCAATCAACCAATCAATTTTATTTTAATCACTCTGATAGGAACAAAACAACAACAAACGGACAAACAAAACACAGACGATCTGGAGGACGGGCATAACTTAATAAAAAAGTTATAAACGTACAAGTACGAGCCCGTCCACTAAAAACAGTCAAAAGAACACAATAAAACAAAGAAACGATGTAAAATCGGGCAATTACAGTACCTTAGGATAGAATTTACATATTTATCCCGGGGGAGAGGAAAACCGATAAGACGACTCAATCATATGGCGAACCACGGCCTCTCGTCCAGTTACCAGTCCAGGTTGGTATCGGATTAGTTAGTTATTTGTTTTCGGAAGCATGGACATGATGGTGGAGGAAGCCGTAACCGACCAGCGGTTACGTGAACCACCCTACGGTGGCGAGGAGTCCAGCAATCCTCTCGCACATGATTATCCCTGCATGCGATGCGAACCTACGAAGAGTAATCAGAGATGAGGTGGCGAGCGTATTCCTAACGCTTAGCACGATGCGCCACACCGCCAAGCCTTTCAAATGAATTTTAAAATGTGAGACGTGTATTCGTATCATAACAGTCCATGCACAAACGTAGATTGGGGTATCGGGTTCTTCTGTTTACTTTCTTTCAAAGACTGGCTACTACGAGACTAGTATAAGTTTATTTCGACTCAATAATCAGCATAGGCCTATTACAGCTATAAGACGATGGAATAATTGAATATGGTACTGCGTCGTATGCGGGTGCTCTGTAACGTCTGTGAAACAATCTGACCGATCTTTTCATGAGTTCCCAAAGGATCCAAAGCTTCGGAATAACGCAGAATTAAAAGTAAAATAAAATTCATAAACGTTTTTGACTGAAGACCTGTTAGATTATGCAGGCGAAAGTGTTGAGTTGGTCCTTTCATTTTGTATCATAGAGTTATAAGCTCTTTTTTGAAATATTTCACTTTTACAATAATTAAAATAACATATCCAGCAAAAGTTAGGCATTTAAATACAGGAATCACTGAGAATTTCAAAAAGGAATTTTCATCATCAGTTACCGGTACTACTCACTCTATACCCGGGTGGTTTAAACCAAGGCCCACGGGCCACATGTGGCCCGCAGCTTCATAATCTGTGGCCCGCGTCACATTCGGAAAGTAGTCAAAGAATCGCATTTGGTGTTGTTTTCATATAAAATTAACCAGAAATTTTTTCGGACATATTGTTACATCACTAATGTCGCTGAATTGATTAGTGTTATAATCGGCTGAGGCAACTAGCGAAGTTGAATGATGTGCTTGGCAGTCTAAATTTTTTTTTAATCTTCTTGGTCAGAAATATATGCTAACAATTTTGGCATTATAATAAACTAAAAATCGATTGCGAATTTTATTAGCCTAGGTTGGCTATGCCTAATAACTAAATATCAACGTTATGGCCCAACAATATAATTCATGCCGTGTGTTTTTTGCAACCACCCTAAACAGTATTAGAAAAAATGCTGCCTATTTGTCAGAAAATTCAGTATTTACCCTCCTGTTAGCTTACATTCGGTAATTAATGAATCTGCAGTTATTTATAAGTTATTTCGTAAACATGAGTTTGAAAAGAAAGCTGAAGAAGGCTATTGCAGGTTTTAGTAAGTTTTTACATGTTTTAGCTTGATAAATGCCAAATAATGATCAATGTGTTTGCACAATAAAATGTTTGATTTGTATTGCACTGTTTACCTATATTCTTGGCATTATTGTGGCCCGCGAACAATGCAAAAATAATTTTGTGGCCCCCGGAGCCGACAATCTTGGACCACCCTGCTCTATACAGTACAAACAATGAGACTGATTTGAAAAGCAGATTTGTATGAAAATAACCACTTATAATGGGTGTTTTATCCACAAAGTCATACTCAAAAATCCCAATCAAAAGACAAAAATTAGAAACAATAACGACTCGACTAGTCTGTATCTCGACTAGATTGCTTTCAATAATGAGCTGTAGCATCAGGTTTGAGACATTGCACATAAACTGCAAATTTAGCTTCATAAAATTATCCATCTAAGAAAGTTGTTCTCAAAGTTACTATGCCTACGGACCCCTTACACCTCTCTGGGGCAATTGTGGACCCCCATAATTTCCAACCTAAAACACAATACAGAACATAGCATATAGCTATTTGGAAAACATTCGCATCAGCTGCCACTCCTCAAATTGCAACGCAAATTGTGTTACTGATTTATTGCAACTAAATGATGCCTATTAACCTTAGTGTGATCGCTGAAATGCGGTCATGGAACAAAGACATGATGCAAATATTTTATTTTAATGACGTCATCACACAGAAAAGATAAATACGAATTTCACAGAGACCACATAAATTTTTGAACAATCCTTAGCTGTAGAAAATTTTTTAGCAATTGATCCTGTAGTTAAAGACTATTTTTTCCCTACAAGAATAAGAAAAATACTAAGATATCCATAAGGCCCTTTCGTTTCGTGTCCAATAAGTAAGTGAAATTCAAAGAACTAAATGACACAACAGCGCCAAGAACAACGTTAGTCTATAACGCTAAAACAAACAGCTGTTCAGACACACCCACCCTACCCAATTATCCCTCGCAGACCCCAGTTTGAGATCTGAAAGAAATATAAACATAATATGACATTGGTTAATATCGGAAACCCTTTGATTCAATATAGTTTAATAATGAAGTAATTCAATGAAATAAAAACAAGAATTATTTTTGTTCAGCAAAAGAATCAAAACGAAAGCTAATAGGCTACTCCATGAGCTCTGCCTGTGAGTACTTTAAGTCTCACACCAATCAGTATTCACTGGCATGTAATTTTACACTATAATGTCTCATGGTCTCAGTAGGTTTTGGGGCTTCAATGGACCCTCATATTTCCACTCATATATCAGCCTCCTCCTTAATTTTTGATTTTTTTTAGTTGTTTTTAATTTTTTTTCTATAATATAAAATTTAGGGAATACATGAATTTTTTTTAATTTTTATTACTGTTTTTTTATTTTTTTTTTGCTATTTTTTATTTTTTTTTAAACATGAAAATTTTTTTATTTCTATTTTATGACTATTTTTAATTTTTTTTCACGTTTTAAAACATATGAAAACACACACGGTTATATAGAAAACCTATATTCATTAGGGTGGATTGAGGATTGGATAAGTTGAATTATTCATCCAATTGTTATTTCATTCCAATACAGCAAGATTATGTACAGTGTTGTCAATCATGTAGCAAGAAATGCTGATTGCAATGCATGAAAATTTAAAAAGCTGACATATACAAAAAGGAAATTTACAATGAGCATTGCATGTCATTGTAATATTCTACAATCTACATGTATTACTATTATAATATAACTAGAATTTATAATACACCCTATGTTTTTACTTCACATAGATTAGGGGCAAAGTTACTTTGGACTCTGGCAGAGTCCTCAGCTACCATTCTGCTCTCTTCGGTTAGGAACATAATGTCTAACCACTAGATGGAGCCAGAGTTGGAATTAATTTAATATAACAGTCGTAAAAAATGCCGACAAATCACAATATTTAATCATCTCAGAAATGTTCCAAAATATACACATAAATTGTAGATTTCAGTAGTTGACAATAATTGAAAAACATAAGACCAAAAACAGATGCATTTCACAACAAAAATTCGAACAATAGCTTTTTAAGACGAGTTACGATAAGGTTAAATAAAATTAGGCAATATCAATACATACAATAGAAGTTGTAACATTTATCTCATCACTAAGTAAAAGTCAAGTCAAGTTTATTTTTTTCCAACCAGTGAAATAAATATCGAACGACAACAAATTATGAGATGAAGATAATACACAGTTTTACTGGGGAAGTGAGGCCACGAGGAACCAGAGCTGGTTTAAAAAATGGAAATATATGTGATGATGGTAAGTACCGTACAAATTATCCAACTGAATATCACTTACTAGATATAGTGAATTTACTAAAGATTACATTAACACCAAGTCAAACACCAACTGATGGGAAATTTCCCAATTCTACTGACTGCTGCAATAATCGAGCAATCAAAATTATGCACTAGCTATAAATTATTATCGGGAAAACAATGACACGAATCGAGACAACCCAATAAACATGTGTTCTATTTATAATGTCATAGTCAAAAGTTCTAATCAAGGAGAAACAAAATACGAAAATGAAAATATGATAGCCACACAACTAGACTGTAAACTTTTTGATTATTAGACAGTTGAAAAATAAAGAAAGGCCAAGGACCATTAATAAGCTGTAAATATATTAGGCTGGAGATATCACACAATTACCAAATTTTTTTAAGAATTATTACCTAAGAGATGAGGGGATAATAAACCAAATGCAAAAACTGTGGTTTTATATTATTTTGTAATCAATGATAATATATTTAAATATGTATAAACTTTACATTGATAAATATCAGCAACTGATATATGAAAATTGGATAATGACAATGTAACTCAATGAAAAATAAAAAAATTTTAGGCTTGATAATTAAAATAAAATTCAATATTCTGTGAGATTCTACTTGGACTACTTCTGTCATGTCCCATGCCAATCGGTATATGCCAATGAGTGATTCTATACAAGTCTCCGGAGGTTTTGTCACTTCAGTGATCATTCTTAACTTCGCTCATAGATCAGTCTCTTTTATTTCTGAGTGACCATTGAATTTTTTTTAATTTTTGTTGATTTTAATTTTTTTTTATATTTAAGATTTTTTTTACGTCCTTTTTATACATTGCACTTTTTTTAAATTTTTTTTTTATAATTTTGGGAAATATGTAGAGTTATGAAGAAAATCTATATATACAATAGTAAGGATAAGGGAGTTGAATTCACTGCATGACTCTTCCTCATACAATCTTTCTACTTCCACTTTTGTATTATCTGTTGGTTTGAAAGGTTGTTCAACAAAGATCCAATTCTGAAAAAGGGAAAATAATTTAATTAACAAAATTGAACAAACTTACTGCAGTATTTATTGAATCTACTTTGGATGTGGATTGTAAGGTGAAGTTTTTCAAAAATGCCCAATTGTGCTTGCAAAAGTCACCTCAGCACAAGCTATTTGACACAATGCCTAGATGACCCAGCTCTAACACAACATTAGATTCTGAAACAAACCTTCCTCCTCCACGAGCGGTTCATTGAAAGCCAATTCTGGTTCACGGGCTCTGTTTATACCAATGTTCTCATCTGCTGCTCTCTGTTCATTTCGTGCCTAAATAAAATAGCCAATAGTAACTGTCAGTGTAATATTTTTGTATCAATGTTTGCATCAAATTTTCAAATCACTTTAAAATAGTTGAAGCGAATAATTTCAACATTAACATTACTTCCATTCGAATTTTGAGTAAAAACTGAATTAGGTGGTAAAGAGAGGTTCAGTCTCGGGTTGGTGTGTTTAAATGGGAAGTTTCGTCAGCTAATGTTTCACAAATAACATTATCGTATATTTATTGTATTTACTTACATCTTGTAAATGTTGTTGACAATGTTCATTTCCTTGGCCCATCATATCTACATCTCCGCCCACATTAAAATCTCCATGGAAAACGAAAGGTGGGGGTGCTGGCTTATTTTCATCTAAACATAGACGACTGACATTACTAATTTTTGACTTGGTTTGAAAAGGTTTGGGAATTTGTATCGATTGTGCAACATGAACAAAGCAAAAAAAAACTAAAATGCCTCTTTTTAACAGTAGATAACCTGTATCGAGTTGAATAATAATGACTTGAACAATGTGTTACCAAATTAACTAAAGCATATAATCTCACTAGGACCAGAGTCATAACTGAAACGTCCCCAGTAATAAAACACATATTATATAGGGCTGGTAGAAGTATAACTCACCTTTTAGTTCTAAAGGAAAAGAAAACTTTTGCGAATCATGTAAAATGTGATTTATCGTAACTTCGCATTTGATAACTCTTTCGGGGTATTTTGGCAGTTTGGGATTGAGAAAAAATGTGAGTTTAGATCTCTCGGCTGTTAGAAATATTTGATCACAAATGAATTCTCTGTGACGGTGATCAAATCGTAGGTTTTCTCGTCCTCTAATAATTTGTAAATCTAAGTGAAGTCTGTCATTAGTTTTCAAAGCAACTGGATTGAACCAAATTGAAGCAAGCTGTGCCCCTAGTTCTCTGTAATGTGATCTGATGCTGGTTTCAGCAGTCTCACATTTATTATAAAATGTGAAATGAAATTCATTTTTGTTTGAAATATAGAGACAGTTATCCACAATGACCTGTTGTTTGCCAATTAGCCATTTTAACCACTTGATGGCGACAGTGAATAGACTAAACTTTCTACATCGAAATTCTATGCTGTTATCCTCTGTGATTCGATCAGGAATAATAATGTCCCAGTCAGTTTTACTTGAGAAATGTAATATGTCAATTTTGTCTTTTTCCAGACCGACACACCATGACTTGATTTGCACGATTGCATCTTTGAGGAATTCCGAATCTGCACTGATATCGAAAACTGGTGTGATACCAATGTATTCTTTGGGGCATATTGAATTGTCTATTCCAACTGACATCCAGACCTTTGTTTGTTTGTTGAAAGTTCCACTAGGAAACGTGACGTTGCATTCATTTAGTCTCATGGTGCCGCCGGCAACTTCAACATTTTCCGCTAAAAAAATAGATTTGTTTTATAATGCAACAAAAAATGAGATGGTTCCAAAGTTATCTAAAGAACCCTTCCAATGTCATTAGCATATCTATATATATCCTGGGGAAAGGGACAAGACGTTTCAATCACATGGCAAACACCGCCCTTGTTCGATCACCAGTCCATGTCGGCTATGAGAATAGTTAGCCAGTAATTTGTTTCAGATGCAGGAAGCCCATTAGGAAAAGGATGTCATTGCCTACAAAATAGTGGGATTGCTAATTACTGAAATTAAATGCAAAAAGTAGCTGAGCAGGAAATGGGAACCTTGACATAAATCACAGCAGGCTCAGCTCTAGTTTCACTGTCATTTGAACATTTGGCGTATAGAAGGCAAAATACAGAAAAGGCTTGCTAGCACTGGGAATGCGACATAATATTTGTTAACATAAGTTATTAGAGCAATTCCCTGTGGAGTTTGAATTTTCAATTGTTTTTTTCCCAGGTCAATCAGGTATGGAACAACGTATCCACATTCAGAAATAGAAATATGATTAGGTTCCATAAATTTGGACTGCTTGTATGACCAGAGCACAATATATTTTCATTAATTACATTCAAAGGAAGAGGATGGTGTTTCGGAGCCAGTAAAATAGTGGTTTCTGCATAAATTTTTTGAGTACTCTCGAAGCATGACCAAGATGGCGGACACCGTAATGTAGTATGTGTACCAGGTTAGAATTAGGCCATAATTTCAGGTACAAATACTGCAGGAGTCACTTGGTTAGTCGCCGAACTCAATATGTGTACCAGGTCAGGATTAGGCTATAATTCCAGGTACAAATACTACGGTAGTCACTTGGCTAGTCCCAGAACTCAATATGTGTACCAGGTTAGGATAGGGCCATAATTCCAGGTACGAATACTGTGGAAGTCACTTGGCTAGACCCCGAACTCAATATGTGTACCAGGTTAAGATCAGGCCATAATTTCAGGTACAAATACTGTGGGAGTCACTTGGCTAGTCCCAGAACTCAGTATCCGTACCAGGTTAGGATTAGGCTATAATTCCAGGTACAAATACTGCAGGTGTCACTTGACTAGACCCCGAACTCAATATGTGTACCAGGTTAGGATTAGGCCATAATTCCAGGTACAAATACTGTGGGAGTCACTTGGCTAGTCCCCAGACTCATAATAGAAATAAAAAAAAGAAAATTGTCTAATAAAAATATGGCCTAACCCTAACCTGGTACACATACAACGTTCCGGTGTATCTTGGTTCACATACCTCGGGGGTGCCATTATTTCACATAACAGTTTGACATAGTGCAGTCGAACGTTAGTGAACAAACTTGAACTACCACAAATGGTAGAATAAAAACACTGTGCCTTGGTCAACGGATGTAAATCATTTTCATTTCGAAAAAATGTTATTTGGAACCACTGATTTTATGCCAATAAGCCTTCTCATTAAAAATATACAGCATTGATATGTATGGCAATTCATATTTAATTGATTTTTTGCTATTCCAAATACTTGCCCAAATTTTTTTTTGAGTCCTAAGTAAGTTGCTATGGCTGTTATTCAAGTTCGAATGAGTGAGTTACTTTCGTTCCCCCAACATTGCTACCAAGGCCCACAGAAGACCGATCAATATGGTATTGAAACAACATTGTCTAACCCAAATTGCACCAATAAGATACACTTACCGTTAAAATTATTAAAACAAGAAACAAGTTGAATTATGAGATTGCCACTTCACTTAATAATTAATGGACATAACTTACATTTGATAACATTCTTTGACTGTGTTTTGATGCCAGAGTTTCCCAATTCATCTTTGGCCCAGACTTGAAAACGATATTTTTTATCAAGTGTAGGTGACTTCATTCTATACTGAGGAACCTCTGTAGTGTGAGTCTCTCCAAGTTTCACATCATCACAGAAGATTTCTATGTTGTATAGAACGTTTCTGTCAGATACTTCATTCCAAGTCAAGAGAATGTCGGATCCACTTCTTTGAGACGAAACATTTTCAATTTGCGGCAAAGCTATAAATGAATATTTCGCCTTAGCATACTTCAATAAAAAACATTTTCAATATAACCTGTGAACTTAAAATTATTTCTGGGCAATTCATACAAATATAAAATAGTAGTGAGTAGCAATTCAGATATTTTGAATCAATAAAGCAGGCCTATAATAAAACAACTGTGAGTGACTTTTTCAAGCAAAAGCCAAATACAAAGATTCATGTGCAACTATTAGGAAATTTAAGACTCAGTTAGCGATATATGCTAAAAGCAGGATAAAATGTTTTCATTGGAATTGGAGCTGAAATGGTATTTTCAAACTCAAAGTCAGGAGTGGAAGTTGGAATGTTAAATTATCTGGGTAATACGGTAATTTTAGACTTTTATGAATTTTTTACTGAAACTCAAAAGTATGGAGTGGACCAAGCGTTCCTAACAGTGTATTAAAAAGGCATGCAAACGGCAATTAATTATAATCAAAATTTGATTTCCTTGTAGTTTGGAGCTGGATTTGATATCTTCTCCAACCTGAAGTGGAGGTATATTTGTCCAGTTTGGCAGTTGATTTGCCAAACCTTACTATTTGTGTGAAAATTTGGTTGAGGACAGATTCAATTATTTCAGGGGTGTGCAACAGGTGGCTCGCGGGCCATAAACCGTTCCATCAAGCTATTCAGTGTGGCCCTTTTCAGCATTCAAATCCCCCTCCCCAAGAATAAAATCCCGACTGTTTATGTTGAAAGTTCTGACAAAGCTGATCTTAACAAACTATGCGAGAACTTGAAGTTTCCAATGTCCCACTAAACTGTTACATATTCTTTTATTCTTTATTGTGGAATTTTTTCAATTTTTAATGTTTATGGAAAAACTAAATTTTTCTGTCTGGCCTAGCTAGATGTCTAAAGTTGGTTATATGACCCACCAGCAAAAAATGTTGCACACCCCCTGTATTATTCCAACATCTCAATGATTCAGCACTTTCTCATAATTACAAGCATTTAGCTCAGCCCAACGCCATCTGATTCTATTAAGACTGACTGACTTACTATGCTGAGTTGGCTTTGCAAGTTGTTCATTTACTTCTTTATCTGATTGTTCTGCTTCTTCTTCAGACAGTGGGAGTTCACGTCTGAAGATAAAATTGGAGAATGCAAATGTATTAATTTTTTTTCATTGGTTAGAATAACAGCCCCTATTACTCGATTTCAAAACCCTTCTCCCCTCACCCACAGCGTTAAAGATTGTGCACCAGATAAGCTGGTGGGCATGGGCTTTAAATCAAAGATTTCTAACCTGTGATAGATAATAAGTTCAACACTTTAACCACTAGGCCAGAGGTTCCCATGACGTGAAAATTAACAAAATTGTGTTAAACATAGCTGATATATGATTGAATTTTTTACATATTGTGTTTATTATAAATGTTTTAATATTTCTCATTTTAAATGATGTGTATATGAATATATATGCTTATCAACAAGCAAAGTTGAGCAATTTGTCAATTTGACATCAGATTTTAATGACTCATATGAATTTTGTTTCAAATGGCCACAAGTGCAACCTCCTATCTCTGCAAAGGTGGGTTTTCAGCAGTGGTGTCAATCAAAACAAAATACCGGTTACGATTGGATATGAGAGAGAAATGCATGTGCATAACAAGTATAACATCTTGCTTTGAAAAGAGGTGTTCAGAGCAACTGCCGCACACCTCTCAGTAAATAAATAAGTTTGAATGTTTTTAATGGCATTCCCTTTTCTTCAGGCGCACATATTGACAAACTTTAAAAATCATAAAATGCACAATAACGATTACAAAATTCAGTTTTATCCAAAGGCAACAAGTTTTATGTACGTGTACCACGATTTTTTCCCTGATAATTTAGCGCCGTACGAACATAAAGTTTGGGAACCGCTGCACTAGGCAATCACTATCTTTGACAATTGAAATATAGGTGAGCATTATATATCATACAAAGTACTGTTATATCTAACCTGGGGTTTCCTACTTCTTGAAAAGTCTCCACATTTTCTCCAGTATTCTCAAAACTGTCATAAGGTGATCCTGTGAAAGAATAATAAATAATTATCAAAAAACGATGATACTACTTAAGACTCTGTTTTGAGCTATCTAACATCGTTTATCAGAAACTATGATAGAATTTCCTATTTTACTCGAAAAAAATAGGCAAATCAATAATGCGGCTTATACAGTGAACCATGGCCTCTCCTCCGGTTACCAGTGCATGTTTGGGAATTGGATTAATTAGCTAGTTATTTGTTTCAGATGCATGGACTTGATGATGGAGGAATCTCAATCAACCAGTGGGTACATGAACCACTATTTGACGACATGAAATTCAGCAAATCTCTCGCACCTAATTATCCCCAAGATCCGAAACTGTGAACCGAGCAAAATAATCAGATTGGTATGCCAAGCGTCCATTCATAACAATGCACTGCAACCCAATGTAACAACTTGGAGACAATTTATATTTTCCCATGAAATTAATTTTGAATATCCCAGATTTGTATTCAATCATATCAGACTGAAAATTTGTTCAATATTTCCATATTTATATTAAACAATTAAAATATAAAATCTGTTTGAAGAATCACAATAGGCTATATAACATGTTGCAAGATTCTGTTGAAGGATATGCCAGATTCAGCGGCAATGAAAATATATTCATTTACCATTAAATCCCCCAAAAAATGAAAAATACTTGATGACCATAACTAAAATACTTGATGACCATTACGTACTCATCACACCATAGCACCACTCAATTTAAACAACATATTTATAACTTACCAAATTCTGCTTTTGGAGTTGTGGTTGGAAGTTGTTTAGAAAAAACATTAGTTGTAGCATTTGCTGACTTCCTTTGACTTTTGAGTGTTGTTCTATCCAACAGTTGTATATCCAACTGAATTTCTAGTACCTGTAATGAATAAAGTTTTTATACAAGATTAGCACTAAGGACGCAGAACAATATTTAAACGAATTTTCCCATAAAACCATACTATATAAAAGTGCTGCTTATTTTATTAAGAAATCTTCCATTTATTGAAAAACTATCAAAATTTGCATACTTTTTCTTATCTTTGATAAATCCCTAAACTGACAGTCTACAATTGGCAATTCATTAAAATAGGAATTATTGTGAAAAATTTGTAAATTCATTTCAAATTCAGACTTTTGCTTGGCAAAACAGAAACACAAATGAATCTTGATACAAAACCTTGGTATTGTAAAATTATTAGTTTCATTTGATAAAGAAATTAAAATTAATCATCTATGCAGTAGAGCAAGATGAATGATAAATTTTGGAAACTGAAAAAATGTACTATGAAATTGTTCTTTTTATCAAAACACAAATAAACCTAATTAAAAAATAGCAAATATTGAATATGTACAACACAATTACATTGACTGCGATGACAATATATTTTAATATAAATAACATACACTTCGGTGAAACTTTGAAGTGTTCAGTTCAGCTGGAACAATTTAAACTTGCAGTTTATTTCAGTTTTTACGCAAATCGTTGATTTTATGTCTGACCCATATTTTATATTTAGATTATCGCAGAAAGAATTTCAAACCTCAGATCCAATTTCATTCAATTGATTCTGCAATATTTCTTTATCTTCATCTGCAATTTTCCATCCTAGCAATGATAACTCCTTTGTAACATTAGGAAGCAGATTAGCAACTGCAACAATATCTTCATGGTTTGCAGTTCGATCTTCATCCAGATTCAACCGATCAATCTGTTAAAATAAACAAATACAAAGAAAAGTCAGATATGGATAAAATACATAACAGTCATATTCATCATAGTTTTGCCAAACCCATATAATTCATATTACACAGAAATGCATTGTAACATTGAATACAGCCTGGTGCTAGAAGTTGGGAGTTTTCATCAAGGGAGAAACAATAGTTATCAAAATTCAATGTTTTCGTTGTGTAGCATTTTTTGTGGTGAAATCAATTGTATTTCACAAATCGCTAACATTTGTGATCATTAAACAAAATTGAAAAATCATTGTTAACTCAGTGCAACAGAGTCAAAATTGTAATTTCATAATCAGACAAGCTCTTGTGACATTAAATACCTAGCCGGGTGCCAGAAGTCAAAGGTTGTTTTGGAAAGTAATTTATTGATTCTATACAAAAGATTAAAAGTTAAAGTTTGTCACAAGGTTTGTTGTGAAAAGGCATGATTAATTCATGTCCCAAAGGCATAATTGGCCTGTCTCATTTGAATTTACTAAAATACAATGGGACATACAAACATTTATGATATCAGAATTACTCCTTCCATTGTAAATTATGTCGAAAGATTTATAGCGTTAATAGTGCTTCAATCAGTGTGACGTACATATACAGCTTAAAATAAAATAGAATGGGAATCGCATGTCAGTGAGGAGAACGTTTAAGTACGGTCTAGTAAATCCAGAGGCGCAAGTCAATGTAAAAATAGAGACTACAAGCACCATTAAGCGTGGTAACCATGACAACTGCTCACCCGGGGCACTGACAGCTGATTAGATTAGGTACGGGTTTGAGTTCTCAAGGATGCATATGGTAGCATTTGTGAAGTGCAGGCGTGTATAAAATGTTACCTAATTAATTTACCCATTTGATAAGAAGAGATTATGAAACATGAACCTCGTACTGTCATTGTGCTTGAGTAAAAGATGAGCACCATAACTCTGTGTGAAATTATTAATATTAATGATTCTAATCAGTGAATTGAATATTCAACGAAATGCGGGTAACTATAAAGACTATAATATGAAACAGATATTCAGGGGTTCCGCAACAAGCAGTCAATGAAATGTTTAACAACAATTGGGAATAGTGTAGAGGTGTAACCATTCATGTTAAAGGTAGTTGTAATGCACAAAATATAACATTTATTAACAACTTAGCAGAAAAGGACTAACTAACTGATTTGAGATCAAGGTTTATTGTACATCTATGGCCTGGAAATTATTGTTTTGAATGTCATAATGCACCCAATATTATATATGGATGATATCCTCAGAACACTCCTATCTATCGCATGGAATATGTTCATGCAATGGTACCAATTAGCAGAGAAATACACTATAAAAATAAATATAGAATGAGATTCAAAAAGTCACAAATCACATAGAACGACTATTCCAGGTACTGACGACTCAATAGTTAAGAATCTGGTCAATTGTTTAGCTGAAAATGGCGAGAAAATGGAATACCAACACGACATTAACTGGGAGATGTGGCAACAGCAGATTGATAAGAGGAGAGCATGAGTTTTTTATATTTTGCTATTCGGAAATTCGGTTTTCTATTCGGAAATTTGGGTGGCTCCGTCAGGTAACTATCTAATTATAATAACACATATAAAAATTTCTAATAGTTCATTGATAATTATAAAATTTATCTTTTTGCATCTTATAGGCCTACTGTTTTTAATATTAAATTTGACGACAGTGATACATCATAAAATGCTGACCTAACTCTGAATGGCCTTGGGGTTGTAGGTCAGAATAATTGCATTTAATGAAGTGGTAGCAATTGGCATTAATACACAACATAGTGAAATTCATATTCAAATTTGACAAACTTGGTAAAAATCCGCATTTAGAAAGTTGACCCACCCTTGTAACTTTGAATATATAGCCTGGTGCCAGAAGTTTTTATCAAGTGAGGATAAATAGATATTAAAATTCAATGTTTCAGTCAAGTGACAATTTTTTTGATCAAACCGATTGTATTTCATATCTTGGTAGCATTTGGAATCAATGAACAAAATTGTAAAATTATTTTTAACTCAGAGCAACATAGTCATATTACGGTAATATTTCAAAACAGAAATGCTTTTGTTGTCCAACCTTCAATGTTGGAAATGAGTAGCTTTTTAGAATTGTTATCATTCATCATTTAATGTTTGAAAGATGTTACCTTCTGTCCCAAATTTCAATCTGAATTGCAGTCAAATTTTCAGAAAAATGTGTTATATGACTCTTTTCACCGCCGTTCACTCCAAACCAGGTTAAGTACAATTGTTCACTGATATCTGTTAGAAGGAAATATTATTTCCTATTTCCTTCTCCTTTTTTTAAGAGATATCAGTGAACAGTTGTACATTGCCTAATTTAGAGTGAATGGTGTTAATAAGAGTCATATAGTACATTTTTCTCAAAAAATATATTTAATGATAAGTACTCAAGAAAAGAATACTTTGCAAATTTGGTTCTAAAATTTTCTTTCAATCAATTAAACTTGAAAATTCATCAGAAAAAATTTAATATATTTTAAGTAGGATATAGGGCAATTTCGGGTATTTCACACAACCACAAAACAAGACTCAACAAAACCGAATTAATCAGAAGAATTGGTTATTATCTTTTTCAAACAAATTTTCGAATAAACATTTAGGCCTGGGAACTATTATAAAAAAGATAAATTTAAAATTGTAGAGGTTTTTCATAAATTCCACCATGTAATCCAATTTTGGGTTATGAAAGTGTAAAACTATAACATATTAAAAAATTAAACTTAAAATCGAAATCAAAATCAAATCTATAAATAAATCAAAATCAAGACTATAACATATTATAAAATCAAAATTTCCTCCAACCCTTGTTAAAACGTTAATCATGTCATTATTATTGTGTTATACCTCTGTGTTTCCCAAGGATGATTTTAAAGCTTGTAGTTGATCTGATGACAGGTTGCAGTAGCCAAGGTTCAACACTTCAACACAGGATTGATTGGAAAGTATTTGTCCAACTGATGATAAACCTTCAACTCCCATGTTTCTGTTTCCATACAGCCACATCTTCTTGATCTATAAAGAGACAAGAATAATTTATAAACCATGAAATCCATAAATGGTTCTTTACTGAGTGAAAAATAAAAAATTATGAACTTCTCAAACTGAAAGTAGTTTACGATACAAAATATACCATTAATATTCCATAGAAAATACCGTTGAATTTAAAAACAAAATCTGAACTACAAAACTAGACATATCAGAATTAAAATCTGTAAATTCGGAATAGTTGAATCCCATGTTAACAACTGCACGAGATGAATGATTAAGCAATTATGAAATCCTTGAAACTTATAGAACAGAACAAAAATATTGTTACCCGTATATCAAAACAGTCACACTTGCAGGTATGAATTTCAAGTTTCAAAAGTCAAACAATGTTTTGACCCGCCTTTGCTCACTATGAGATAACAAAATTCCCAAAAATTTTAGCATTTGCGAAAATTTCTCGCAGTTTTTGCAGGGAAGTGCACTTATAGTCAACAAAGAAAAATTGTAAGCTCATACTATAGCCTAAAAAAACAAAAAAATTGAAAATCAAGTTTTGTTTTTTCACTTCAATACAAAAATCACCATTGGGTGAAATAGCGATCGGTTCGTTGCTGCAAGCCATGTCAATTGGACAAAAACTCAGCTAATTCTGTGAAGTTTCATTGAAAATATTTCTAAAAACTTTTTAGTTCCTGATCAAGCATATTCATTGTGTACAGTGGTTTTCTATTCGTAAATTTGGGTGGCTCAGTCTGGTAACCATCTAATTATTTCTACACATATAAAAATTTCTATAAATGGTTCTTTACTGAGTGAGAAATAAAAAAAACAAGCCGGTAGGCACCCAGGATCTCAGCTGATAGTTGGGGCCCGCACTTAGCTACTTATTGCCATCAATAGGAACTTGAGGATCTTTAACTGTGGCACGATTAACTAAGTGAGCGGGTTGGTTAAAAAGTCCAATTCATTTTGAACGCTGCGCGTTTTGTAGACATACTTACGTGACTGATATGCGGTGACTAAAAATTGGAAAAAATCGTGTTCATTGGAATCCCTAAAGCTTCTCCAGTTTATGAAGTATCGAGACCAAAGACGACTTATTGGAAAGTGAATTTTACTGTGCAGAAGGTAGCGTTCTTGAAATTTCAAATTTCAACCTAGTTAACAATTGAACGGCGATAAGTTGGGAAAAAAATGGGAATTTCTCAACGATCGGCGCGTTATTCGTCGTTGTCATGGAAACGAAACCTCCATCCGAACTTTCTATGAAACGGACAATACTAGGGTGACATGATAACCCATGTGAGAAATTTCATCCCGATTGGTCCAGACAGATACACAGACAGAACGAATGATAATAAAAGGGTCTCCTAGAGCGGAGATCCATTATGAACATTTACAAACTGGAAGTGGTTTTTCATGGAATTTCTAGGTTTCGATTCACGATATTCTAGTCCAGGGTAGTCCAAACCCACCCCCGCGAGCCAGATGGTAATCAAAATTCACAGTTGGTGTTGTTTCTTCATAGAATAAACAGAAAAATCTTTTGGCATATTGTTATATCACCAATGTCACTGAATTGAACAGTGTTCTTAGGCGACTAGCAAAGTTGAATGATGTGCTTGGCAGTCTAAATTGTTATTTGGATTTCTATATTTTTGGTCACGAATATATGCTAACAATTTTGGTATCATAGAAAACTAAAAATCGAATTAGCTTGGTTGTCTATGTCTGATAACTACCGGTAATATTAATGTCATGGCCTAACAATATAATTCATGCCATTTCAATCTGAGTTGCATTCAAATTTTCAGAAAAATGTGTTATATGACTCTTTTCAATGCCGTTCACTCCAAACCAGGTTATGTACAATTGTTCACTGATATCTGTTAGAAGGTAATACTATTTCCTTATCCTTTTTTAAAATATATCAGTGAACAGTTGTACAGGGCCTAATTTAGAGTGAATGGTGTTGATAAGAGTCATATAGAATATTTTTGTCAAAAAATATATTTAATGATAAGTACTCAAGAAAAGAGTACTTTGCTAATTTGGTTCTAAAATTTTCTTTCAATCAATTAATCTTGGAAAATCATCAGAAAATAATTTAGTACGATATAGGGCAATTTCACGTATTTCACACATTCACAGAACAAGACTCAACAGAACCGAATTGATCAGAAGAATTGGTTATTATGTTTTTCAAACAAATCTTTGAATAAACAAGTAGGCCTAAAAACTATTATTTAAAGAAGGTAGATTTAAAATTTTTTTCATAAATTCCACCATGCAATCCAATTTTGGGTTATGAAAGTGTAAAACTATAACATACTGAAAAATCAAAATTTCCTCCAACCCTTGTTAAAACGTTAATTATGTCATTATTATTGTGTTATACCTCTGTGTTTCCCAAGGATGATTTTAAAGCTTGTAGTTGATCTGATGACAGGTTACAGTAGTCAAGATCCAACTCTTCAACACAGGATTGATTGGAAAATATTTGTCCAACTGATGATAAACCTTCAACTCCCATGTTTCTGTTTTGACTCAGCCTCAACTTCATGATCTATAAAGAGACAAGAATAATTTATAAACCATGAAATCTATAAATGGTTCTTTACTGAGTGAGAAACTATGAACTTCTCAAACTGAAAGTAGTTTTCGATACAAAATATACCATTATTATTTCATAGAAAATACCTTTGAATTCAAAAACAAAATCTGAACTACAAAACTAGACATATCAGAATTAAAATCTGTAAATTCGGAATAGCTGAATCCCATGTTAACAACTGCATGAGATGAAAGATTGAGCAATTATGAAATCCTTAAAACTCATAGAACAGAACAAAAATATTGTTATATCAAAACAGTCACATTATGAGATAAAAAATTTCTAAAAAGTTTAGCATTTGTGAAAATTTCTCGTAGTTTTTGCAGGGAAGTGCACTTATAGTAAACAAAGAAAAATTGTAAGCTCATACTATAGCTTAAAATGCAAAAAATTTGAAAATCAAGTTTTGTTTTTTCACTTTAATACAAAAATCACCATTGGGTGAAATAGCGATCGGGTCGTTGCTGCAAGTCATGTCAATTGGACAAAAACTCAGCTAATTCTGTGAAGTTTCATTAAAAATATTTCTAAAAACGTTTTAGTTCCTGATCAAGCATATTCATTGTGTACAGCGGTTTTCTATTCGGATATTTGGGTGGCTCCGTCTGGTAAACATCTAATTATTTTTGCACGTTTAAAAATTTCTATAAATGGTACTTTACTGAGTAGGAAATAAAAACAAGCCGGGAGTCACCCAGGATCTCAGCTGATAGTTGGGGCCCGCACCTAGCTACTTATTGCCATCCATAGAAACTTGAGGATCTTTAACGGTGGCGCAATTAACTAAGTGAGCGGGTTGGTTAAAAAGTCCAATTCATTTTGAGCCCTGCACGTTTTGTAGACATACTTACGTGACTGATATGCGGTGACTAAAAATTGGAAAGAATCATGTTCATTAAAATCCCTAAGGCTTCTCCAGTTTATGGAGTATCGAGACCAAAGACGACTTATTGGAAAGCGTATTTTTCTGTGCAGAAGGTAGCGTTCTTGAAATTTCAAATTAGTCACTAATTGAACGGCGATAAGTTGGGAAAAAATGGAAATTTCTTAATGATTGGCGCGTTATTCGTCGTTGTCATGGAAACGAAACCTCCATTCGGACTTTCTATAAAACGCACAATACTAGGGTGACCTGATAACCCACGTGAGAAATTTCATCCCGATTGGTCCAGACAGATACACAGACAGAACGACTGATAATAAAAGGGTCTCCTAGAGCGGAGATCCATTATGAACATTTACAAACTGGAAGTAGTTTTTCGTGGAATTTCTAGGTTTTGATTCACGATATTCTAGTAATATTTTAGACCAGGGTGGTTCAAACCCAGGTCCGCGGGCCAGATGGTAATCAAAAATCGCATTTGGTGTTGTTTCGTCATAGAACTAACCAGAAAAATCTTTCGGCATATTGTTATATCACCAATGCCACTGAATTGAACAGTGTTCTTGGGCGACTAGCAAAGTTGAATGATGTGCTTGGCAGTCTAAATTGTTATCTGGATTTCTATCTTCTTGGTCACGAATATATGCTAACAATTTTGGTATCATAGAAAACTAAAAATCGAATTAGCTTGGTTGGCTATGTCTGATAACTAATATTAATGTCATGGCCTTACAATATAATTCATGCCGGGTGTTTTTCGCAGCCCGCCTGAACAGTATTACAAAAAATGCTGCCTATATGTCAGAACATTTAGTAGTTATCCTCCTGTACCTCACATTTGGTAATCAATCAATCTGCAGTTATTTATTTGTACGCTATTTTGCAAACTGACGAATTCAAACATATTTTTAACTGAATGTGTTGGGGGGGGGGGAAGGGACCGGGGGGTACCACAATGCTTGCTTGATATATCGGCAAGTTTTGTCGGTGACAAAAGAATATTTTAAATCCACATTTTAGAATCTTGTGAGCAATGAGCTTTTCAAAAGTTAAGATTTTGCTTAAAAAATCCTTTGGCTGTTCAAAAGCACTTACATTTGCGGAAACACTTTTACTGTTATGGAGAGTTTGAAATCTTACACTAAACGTAGATATAGAAAGCCTTTTGCTGGTTTTAGTAAGTTTTTTGGTGGTTTTTGCATGATTTAGCTTAATAAATGACAAATACTGATCAACGTGGCTAATCAATTTTGTGGCCCCTGGAGCCGACAACCTTGGACCACTCTGTTCTAGACCTTACCATTGAATTTGAAAAAATAAATCAAACTACAAAAGTAGAAATATCAGAATCGATATATATTGAGTGAGCTACTCAAACACTGAGGATTCTGACCCATGTTGTCAAATAGATCGAAAGCTTGAGCTTTATGAAATCCTTAATACTCACAAAGCAGAAAACTAACATTAAAATATTACTATGATATTAACACGGCCTATTTCAAATTATTATTACAAGGAGCTAATGGAATGCTGCTTCAATAGAGTAAAGTATCATGGCCCCTGTTTCATGCAGGAGTGACCTTAGAGTTGTATCTGGCTCTTATTCTGTTAACCGGGAATATTAAACTTGGAAAATGTATTTTCTCTCGTCATGTACGATGGTAATGTCTTCATTTCTCACCATTCTTTTGTATATATGTAATATAATTTTGGCGCTAGTGGGAACATAGCAAATAGAAAGGCCTGCTGCCGTTTGTATGAAATAGGCAGAACAGCCCAGGACAGGTATCTGGCAGATAGCAGTTACATCATCAAGAAAATATGGTAAAAAATATCTAGGACTTCTACACTGTGAAACGAGGCCAATCTTTAGCACATAAATTAGGGTTTAGAATTAGGATTGACATATTTATCTCAGGGGAGAGGAAAGCCAATAAGATTGCTTAATCATCATATGGCGAACCACGGTCTCTCGTTCGGTTATCATTTAGTTAGCCAGTTTTCAGATGCATGGACTTGATGGTGGAGAAAGCAGTAACCGACCAGTGTGTGCATGAACCACCTTATGGTGGCGAGGAGTCCAGTCATCCTCTCATACATAATCAACCCTGCATGGAATTCGAAAGTGCGAACCCATGCATGGTAATCAGAGGTGCGGTGGCAAGCATATTCCTAACTCTTAGCAGAATTTGCCACACTGCCGAGCCATGCGCCACACCGCTGAGAGTTTCTCCATATTACCGCCCAACAAGTAGGGACAGAATAAGTAAAAGAAATTTCTGTTCTTTAGTTGAACACCAATGCTCGCCATAGTTTTATATGCTTAGAACCAGATCATGTTCGTTTCATTTCACTACACATACAAATTTGTAGGTAAGTGGTTGCCAAAGGGGCATATCTGCTGTAAATTTACAGGATATATATGCATACTTGCTATTTTGCAATTGATGATAATTTTCTGCTGTTACATATATATTTTCAAACAACTTCATTGATTGTAGGAATCATGTTAATTCAAGATTAAGTAAAATTACATATCACACAAGGGAAAAGAGTATGTTAACCAAGATGGCTGACACTGGAACGTAGAACGAGTAGCAGGTTAGGGTTAGGCCATAATTTCAGGTACAAATACTACAGCAGTCACTAGGCTAGTCCCCGAATTCTCAATAAAACTGAAATAAGTAAAATTGGAATAAATTTATGGCCTAACCCTAACCTGGTACACATGCTACGTTCTAGTGCACATACTACAGGAGCGCTAAGAATTCTGCTCTATGGTGTTTTCGGTTACCATTCCATGTCGGGTATGGGATTAGTTAGCCAGTTGTCAGATGCATGGACTCGATGGTGAAGAAAGCCGTAACCGATCAGTGGGTACATAAACCACCCTATGGTGGCGAGGAGTCCAGTCATCCTATCATACGTAATCAACCCTGCATGTGATTCGAAAGTGCGAACCCATGTATGGCAATCAGAGGTGCGGTGGCAAGCATATTCCTAACTCTTAGCAGAATTTGCCACACTGCCGAGTCATGCGCCACACCGCTGAGAGTTTCTCCATATTTCCACCCAACAAGTCGGGATAGAATAAGTAAAAGAAATTTTTGTTCTTCAGTTGAACACCAATGCTCGCCATAATTTTATATGCTTAGAACCAGAACATGTTCGTTTCATTGGACTACACATCCAAATTTTTAGGGAAGTGGTTGCCAAAGGGGCATAACTGCTGTAAATTTACAGGATATATATGCATACTGACTATTTAGCAATTGATGATAATTTTCTGCTGTTACATATATATTTTCAAACAACTTCATTGATTGTATCCATGATTTAGAACAGTGGTTCCCAACCTTTCTACCCTGGCGGACCGGTAATATTAAATTAAATGTACTCGCGAACAGGCAAAAAATTTAAATGACCGGAACATAAAAGAATAACATATATTTGTGTAATACTATGCAATGTCGGGCACTCAATATGCATCTAGAGTCTAGACAAAAAAGGCACACTTAAAAACAGCTCACACGAAGAAAAACTATCAAATAATGTGACGGCCAAAAATATTTGCGTAATGAAATGCAGTGCTGGGCACCCTTTACAAACGCAATTAACTCTAGTGAAAATTTTGCTGCTGTTTAGTTTCCAATATAGGATTGCAAACGATGCCTCAAGGAAGTTTCTGCAACAAAAAGCCCTGCAGCGGCGTGCAGCCATTTTCCTTGCTTTGCTTTAATTAAAGCTAGTGATGAAAATATTTTTATATATAGATAATAAAAATATAAGTTACTCGTTGAAAATACGGACAACAGTTTGATTGCTCGATTACTTAGCGATGGATATTCATTACCAAGAGATATCCAAAATTGTGACAGTGATTCTTTTTTACATGTGGACTGTAAAGTAGAATCACAATTTGAATCAAGCTTTTTCATTGGGTTTATCATATTAATCCCTCTGCAGT
This sequence comes from Styela clava, assembly GCF_964204865.1. Taxonomy (NCBI): domain Eukaryota; kingdom Metazoa; phylum Chordata; class Ascidiacea; order Stolidobranchia; family Styelidae; genus Styela; species Styela clava. Next base: position 2,996,172 of record NC_135251.1, read on the forward strand.
TGATCGATGCTTCAAACGGAGTGAATTTACATTACAATGACGAAGTCGTCGGTAATTTGGCACACCAGGCACAAATTCCCATAGAAGTGTGATTTATACAAGAATAGCAGGACAAAAATTAATTGATGTAGCTTACTCATAAGTGCCGTTATTAAGCTTATTTCAGAACAGCCTGCGGGCGACTCATGTGGTCTTCTCAGGCGATATCGGTATCGGGTATCAGTATCGGCAATATCGGCCATTTTTTCGGTATCGGTCATGTATCGGTATCGGCTAAAATATTAGATATTTCCGACATATTTACCTTTTCGATATGGCCCAAAATGTTTTAAAAGATAGGTTAAAATACTAGTTTTTAATTTATTTTTTGTCTGGAGAGATCTTGCACGTCCCCAATCCCGCGAGTAGTAACGAAAATAGGATTCACCTGTTTTTAGATATTTACTAGCCAGACTAACTCAACTAATTTGGCTATTTTCGCTGCCAAATTTTTATATTGACATTTTAATATTACACACTATACATAGTAATTAAGAAGAAATATATTGAGACAGCCCAGAAAAATGAGCAACTAGGCGCCCAGTTCTAAATCATACAGTGGAATCCGAGTTCTTTTTTACAGCAAATGCACTTTTTGGCATGGCTATGAATTCTGACAATTTATCGTCAAGCGCGAGTGTCATTTAGTCCGTCGACGTCGTTAAACTAAATCCAACACAATTATCCCCTTATGCAGGTATTGTATATTGTGATTTCAGTTATTTTAATTTTGTTTCAAACACAATTTCTTCATAGATTTATTGGCGTGGCCGCCTAAACTGTCTCAAAATATACGATGGTATAATAGTAGATAGTATACAAATGGTAAAATAGAAAACATTCTCGACGTATTATAGGTACTTCTAGTCAGCGCTGATTGAAATCCTTTTATTTTGACTGTAATTTATTGTCGCGTTGATTACGATTAAACACAAAATAAAATATTTTGACAATGCTTTAAATCAGTGGTTCTCAACCTTTTATGACTCGTGGCCCCCTTTCGGAGGCTTTTAGCACTTATGGCCCCCACTTTAATATTCCAGAGGTATTAATAGGGTTATTTTCATTGATAGATTCCAAATCCCATTATGTTAAAACAATTTGCACAAAAGAGAGCGAAAACACCCTGCGAAATAACCTTGTTGAGCAGCAAACTAGGAAAAACTGTGAGATTTCTTTTAAGTGAAAAGTAAATTCAGATTTCAGCCCATCCTTGTGGCCCCCCTCCAACTCCTCCGTGGCCCCCTTAGGGGGCCTAGGCCCCCCGGTTGAGAACCGCTGCTTCAAATTGAAACGTAGGACGTCGGCGCTAGAATTCGCAGGCGATATTCGTTATTCTTTTGAACACGAAAAACGATAATCGAAGGTCGCAATATTAATATTAAATTGGAATTGCACATTCCGGCTTATAAGTTTTCTAATTCAACACCGAGATTACTAGCGTCAGTGCACAATGCATCTGAATCAATTAATGCATCTGGATACCAAACATCAATTTCATATGTGATATATCTCTTTTTCAATCTGAAATAATGTGTACTATGAATAACGCTCAAAGACCATTGTTTTAACCCGTCTGCCCTACCCAGCACACTTAATTAAGGTAATAATTACATAGTATCGGAATCGGAATATCGGCCTTTTTGTAATATCGGCGTATTGCTATTGGCATTTTTAGTTGGTATCGGTTCGGTATCGGCGACAAAAGTGGTATTGGTACATCTCTAGATATAAGTTGCATTGAAATTAAAAATGGATTTTATTGAAGTTAATTGTGACAAGTAATAGTTTTATATTTCATACACATTTAATCGATGCTACACGTGAGCTTGTCTTTGTGTATAAACAATTATAATGTCTGACATCAGTGAGTCGCAAATGACTACAAAAATTAATTTTCACAATTTTAATCACTTTATTTCTAAACAAAGCCACATAGAAACAATTTTTAGGATATGATATAATATTTCGTGACTTGTATCAAATTAATTTGGGAACCATTCGCATTATCAAATGCGGGTATATAGGAAATTGTTTATATACATAAAACAAAATACAAAATGGATTAATATTTTGCGTCACATCAAAAAATTTGGATATACATGCATATATAATTTGTTTATTGTCTATAATCATGTCATATTTCGTGACTGACATTTTACGGTAATTTTGTTCTCGCTATATTCCATGTACATTCGTGTTTGTGCCATATTTCATATTAGAATTATATGGTAGCGTTATGTAGGGCATCGAAAATGCAAGATTAGAGAGATTGATGTTACCTTCGTCTCTCTACAGCAATTTATTTTGCGCAAACGACATTTTTGTGGAAAAATTCACCTCGCAAAAACAATGTGTGGAACAGTTAGCTGAATTATCAAACATTCAGTGAGTAAAAGACTGGATATTTCCAAGCAAAAGACCAAAACAAAATAGCTTGGCAGAGTTAAGTAGCCTATACTTCTCCACTTTCCCATAGCATTTATAATCCACAGAAAAAAAAAGTTGTGATATCATTGTTAACTGGGAGCTACAGGGTCAAAATTGAATTTGAATACAGACAAGGTCTGGGGACAACCAGCCAAGTTCCAGAGGTCAAAGGTTGCTTTGAATCAGTGGTCGGCAATCTTAAATTGCTGACCGGTAAAGCCTGACCAAAATTTTGGCGGACCACTATTATACAAACGAACTAAGCCTATGCAATAAATTATATGCATTGGGAAATTTACTAAAAACGACGGTGATACTATTTAATGCGATATCTGTATTTGTTTGATGGCCAATAACTGCTCCCATATTCGAGACATTGACACACCTAACGTCTTTCTTACATCTAACCTACTTCAATATTATATCGTTTTTGTAGTTATCTATATTGAAAACCAGGCCTCACATTAAGATTTCGGGTTAACAAAGCCTGTGGTTGCCATTTTGTTGGGGAGCCATTTTGGCTCCCAAGCCATTTTGTTGGGGAGATCTTATTCGGACTGATGAGAGACATTCTTATACGGGCGTAGAGAAAACAATTGACCCAGCCTTATTTCGACATACTGACATGACAATTGTTTATGCAGTCAGACATGCTGCTCAATAGTGTTGTGCAGTGGTCGGCAAACTTCATGTACTTGCGGGCCAAATATACACGTTTCTGGTAGCGCGCGGGCCGCAATATTTCCGCCTTCGAACAATCGCTACATTAATTAAACTTCAAATTATGGCGCATTTGCATTGCTGCTCTTCTATTGCTGTGTTGAAAACCTGTTCCAATGAGATGTGTATGTGGCGTTTTTTTAATATATTATCCAACAATACACTGTTTTTATTTACTTATTATCAATGTGAAAGATGATGTTTTTATGGCAACTCGTCAACCAAATGATGATCTGACAAGCGAGTGCAAAATTTAACCTAAGTGTAATGCATTTCATATAATGCTGCTCAAGGCCATATGTTCTTCCGAACGTGCACATTACACGTTTTGAACGGTTGCACAGATGAGCTGTGGCGCAGTCCCGGGTCTCGGGGTTAAATTTTCGACGACTCGTTTCGTAACGAGTTTAATTAAAACATTGAAACCCTTAACAACTGTGATGCTGACTGGGCATATCGAGCAAACCGATTTTGTAATACTCAAGAAGGAAAAATATATTTCCGTTTAAGCACGTTGGAATGCTTTACCCTTGTTGCTCCGTTTCCCGGACATTTTTAAATTTAAAAAATCGAAATCAACTCGAACGACACGTAACTGAGGCCCTGGTACATAGGAAGCGCCGTACAGCAGCACTTGTCACCACATAAATCCGTGTAGAGACAATAATAAATTTGGAATCAATTTTTGCTTTTTCAGGTCGTTCGAGAGCCGCAACAAATTAGCTTGTGGGCCACATTTGGCCCGCAGTTTGCACAACTCTTAGTGTTGTGTTTGTCTGGTTTACTGTTGGGTGCTGTTTTCTAGTTGTTGCGCTTGTGGTTAGATTGTAGAGGTTTTATTACGGCCTTGTCTGTTTTTGTGTCACCTCTCTGCGGACCGGCGATTGGCCGCGGCCTGGTGGTTGCCGACCACTGCTATGAATGGTAATTTATGAATCCTTACAAAAGACTAAAACTTAATATTTGTCACAAGATTTGTTATGAAAATGCAAGCTTAATTTATGTCTCATAGACCTCATATGATTCATTGGGATATACTAAATTACAAGTTTACGGCAGCAGAATTACTGTATATTATGTCAAAAGATTTATAGTTAAGAGTGCTTAGGTGACTAAAATAAATGTAATAAGCTGTGACTCAAGCTTATATGAGTGGACATTCCATTTGGTTATGGAACACTTTCATTGATTGTTTAAGAAATATTATTTTTGATCGAAAGTTTGATTTCTTTTTTTTACTATCGAACACTCAAACCAAACAGCAATTTTTGGAGATGATACGATAACATGAGAACTATGAATTGACATGCATGGGCGTGATGTCCAATGAGTAAGACCAATGAACTTGACTGCGTTTGCACAAGTTCAAACCACTGAACACAAGCTGTAACAAAATGGGAAGCCAATGCCAATCTGATGATTTTCAGAAAATAGTAACTCCTTCAGTGGACACTTGCACAGGGCTTGGTTTAGAGTGAAAGACATGAATAAGAGTCATATAGAATATGACTTCTCAAAAACCCAAAACAATATTCGATAAGTGCTCAAGAAAAAGAATGCTGCTCCTCACACTGCCCATTTATTCTAAAATTTTGATAAAAATCAATTGAACATGGAAGTTTATCAGAAAAAAAAATTCCTTTGGGTGCAATTTAGGGCAATTTTAGGTATTTCACACAATCACGGGACAAAAATCAACAGAACTAAATTGCTCATAGGAATTGGTTATTATGTATTTCAAACAAATATTCAAAAAAATGAGTAGGCCTGAAAGCTATTATTCAAAAAGGTAAATTTAAAATTATAGAGGTTTTACATAAATTTCACCATGTAATTGAATTCTGGGTTAGGAAGGTGTGAAACTATAACATATTAAAAAATTTCTCTTGAAAACTCTTTCAAAAGCGATAATTATGTGAATATTATTGTGTTATACCTCTGTGTTGCCCAAGGATGATTTTAAAGCTTGTAGTTGATCTGATGACAGGTTGCAGCTGCGAAGGCTCAAGTCTTCAACACAGGATTGATTGGAAAGTATTTGTCCAACTGATGATAAACCTTCAACTCCCATGTTTGTGTTTCCATACAGCTCCAACTCCAAGATCTACAAAGAAACAAGAACAATTTGAGGTCGTAATTGGACTGTTATAAATCTTGTTGAATTAAGCAACAAATCAAGCATAGACAGTGGTTTTCACCCTTTTTCATGGAGCGGAATTATAATGAAACATTCCAGTTGATAGAGTGCAATAGTTCATTGCCATATTGGCTAAATTGTATAAAACAAAAATACATATTAAGCAAATCTAATACTGACAAAACAAAATGAACTACTCATGTAGTACGTTAACCAAGATGGCGGACACTGGAAAGTAGAATGGGTAGCAGGTTAGGGTTAGGCCATAATTTCAGGTACAAATACTACGGCAGTCACTAGGCTGGTCACCGAACTCTGAATAAAACTGAAATAAGTAAAATTGGAATAAATTTATGGCCTAACCCTAACCTGGTACACATGCTACGTTCCGGTGCGCATACTACAGGAGCGTTAAAAATTCTGCTCTATGGTGTTTTCGGTTACCCTTCCATGTCGGGTATGGGATTAGTTAGCGAGTTTTCAGATGCATGGACTTGATGGTGGAGAAAGCCGTAACCAACCAGGGGGTACATGAACTCCCCTATGGTGGCGAGGAGTCCAGTCATCCTCTCATACGTAATCAACCCGGCATGTGATTCGAAAGTGCGAACCAATACATGGTAATCAGAGGTGCGGTGACGAGCATATTCCTAACTCTTAGCAGAATTTGCCACACTGCCGAGCCATGCGCCACACCTCTGAGAGTTTCTCCATATTACCGGCCAACAAGTCGAGACAGAATAAGTAAAAAAAATTTCTGTTCTTTAGTTGAACACCAATGCTCGCCATAGTTTTATATGCTCAGAACCAGATCATGTTCGTTTCATTGCACTACACATACGAATTTGTAGGTAAGTGGTTGCCAGAAGGGCATATCTGCTGTAAATTTACAGGATATATTAGCATACTGGCTATTTTGCAATTGATGATAATTTTCTGCTGTTACATATATATTTTCAAACAACTTCATTGATTGTAGGAATCATGTTAATTTAAGATTAAGTAAAATTATATATCACTCAAGGGAAAAGGCAGTGGGGGTGATTACATGGGTAATAACCCTCATTTTTTTTTATTTTCCACGATTCAAAATTTCTGCCTTCTACTTGGAGCAAACAACGGCCTCGTTTTACTTTCAGCAAATCACAGTATTGCGGTCAAAACTATTTCATTCTGTGCACTATCACCTCAACGCAATTATCACCACAAGTTTTTATTTGTCTTTACAGCATCTTATGCTTTCATAGCGCTGATAAAAATGCTTATCTCCGTTATTATTCAGATATTTACCTTACTCACCATCAATCATATCGTGATTGTTGATAAACAATTGCACAAGGTTCAGAATCAAGATTATTAAAAGTGCATGGTTTATTAATGAAAAATTGCCAACTGTGGCAGCATCAATAAAATGAACTCTTTCACTAAGAAAACATCAAATTATTCTTCGACTGATGAAAACCTCGGAATTGTTTATATACATAAAACAAAATACGAAATGGAATATTATTTTGCCTCACATCAAAACATTGGGACATACATGCATATATCATTTGTTTATTGTCTATAATCATGTCATATTTCGTGACTGACAATTTACGGTAATTTTATTCTCGCTATATTTCATGTACATTCGTGTTTGTGCCATATTTCATATCCAAATTTTATGGTAGCGTCATGTAGGGCATCGAAAAAACAAGATTAGAGAGATTGATGTTACCTCCGTCTCTCTACAGCAGGGGTTACCAACCTTTTCGAAGCCGAGGGCTACTTTTTGGGTACAGATTAAGCCGAGAGCTACCAGTTCAATGTACACTTCTATTAAAGTCAGTTTGCTCGATTAAGTTTCAAATATTGATAATTACTGGTATTTAGTCAAGTAGACCCACTAATAAACTTTAGGATTCTCCAGGATATCAAACGATTATCACAACGTCGCAATAAATTTCTATCAATGACACTTGCATTTAAAAACTGAGTGTTTTCAAATTGATTTTAAAGTGATCACTAGTATATTATCCTAGGAAACCAAAACGCTCATGGATTATTTGCAAACACTATGCACGAGCCTAAGATAAAACGGACTTAACAGTTGTGCTATCAAATTTTACAGAGTGTTGTTCTGCGGCGCGTAACTTGACACTGTAACTCTGAGCGAGACTTGCAGATCATCAGAAAGCCGTGTTCCGTGTTTGTTCCGGGTGAAGTACATGTCAAAAAATGTTGATTAACAAAGATAGGTTGAACAATAGTTTCGAAAAATGGGATTGCCGTATGATTTAAATCCCCAGCTTTTTCTGCACATACTGCGCTGACATGTGGATAGTTAAGCGTGGTAGATTGCGTGATTTCACTCCGCTTTGCCGTCGCTAAAATCGTCCAGCAAATAAACAATTCAGACACACGCAAACTTTTTTCACAGGGTTAAAAATAAATCCACCTCTCATTCATTGTGAAAATGGTTGATTCCCTATCATTTTACCGCCATTTTTCCTTGGAATCAATAATTGTATTATTGCTACTCCACAAACCGATGGACAAGCAAAAACGGAGTGGCAGTTCTTACCACTTCATGGCAGCTCCTGCAACGAACAAACAGATGGCAGCTCTTGCCATGGTTTTTGACGCGGTTACGGCAGCACAATTTTCTGCCATTCTTATGTGGCAGCTAAAAAGTCGGTCGCCGTGGGTTTGGCTTGGCCATAGCGGGCTATGGTTTGGGAATACCTCCATGGTTTTGCGGCAGCTGTAGATGTTACAGAATACTTGACACTGTACTTGAAAAAACGCAGGTTCGTGGAAGGTGATATATGTGTGATGTCATAATTGGAAGATTATTAAATGACCCGTCACATTACTGAGGTCAAATCAGGTTGATTGTAACAATATTTAATATAGTGCGATTCCAAGTTCCCATAGAAGTGTGATCTATACCAGGGGTCGGCAACCACCGGGCCGCGGCCCATCGCCGGTCCGCGGAAAGGTTACTGCCCGTCCGCAGAGAGGTGACACAAAAGCGGACAAGGCCGTAATAAAACCTTTACAATCTAACCACAAACCCTACGACTGAAAAACAGCACCCAACAGTAAACCGAACAAGCACAACACCTGGAGTCCGCAAACTGCGGGCCAAAGGCGGCCCGCGAGCTAATTTGTTGCGGCCCTCGAACGACCGGATATTTAATACATGAAACAAAAATTGATCTGAATTATATTATTATTATATTATTGTCTCTACACGGATTTATGTGGTGAAAAATGCTGCTGCACGGCGCTTGTTATGTAACAAGTAGCGTCAGTTGTATGTCGTTCGAGGTAATTTTGGGACAGGCTTTCAACACAGCAGTAGAAGGGCAGCAAAGCGAATGCTCCATAATTTGAAGTTTAATTAATCGAAGGCGGAAATATTGCGGCCCGCGCGCTACCGGAAATGTGTTTATTTGGAACATGAAGTTTGCCGACCACCGCACAACATTATTAAGCAGCATGGGTGACTTCATAAACAATTGCCATATCAGTATGTCGCAATAATACTGGGTCAATTGTTTTCTCTACGCCCGTATAAGAATGTCTCTCATCAGTCCGAATAAGATCTCCCCAACAAAACGATACAGGCATTGTTAACTTTCCCGAAATCTTATTGTGAGGCCTGGTTTTCAATATTGATAACTACAAAAACAAAATATCGAAGTAGGCTCGATGTAAGAAACATGTTAGGTGTGTCAATGTCGACCATATCTCGAATATCGAAACAATGGCCATCGAACAAATACAGATATCGCATTAAATAGCATCACCGTCGTTTTTGTTATATTGTCAACATAAATTTCCTGGTGCGTATAATTTATTGCATAGGCTTAGTTCGTTTGTATGAAGGTGGTCCGCCAAGAGTTTGGTCAAGGTTTATCGATCCGTCACTTGAAAAAGGTTGCCGACCACTGATCTATGCAATAGCAGGACGAAAATTTGGGCTTATTTCGGAACAGTCTTCGGGTGACTCATGTGGTATTCTCGGGCGACTTGGTGCCCGCAGGCAACGGGTTGGTGACCCCTGCTCTACAGCAATTTTTTTTTTGCGCAAACGAAATTTTTGTGGAAAAATTCACTTCACAAAAACAATGCGTGGAACAGTTAGCTGAATTATCAAACATTCAGCGAGTAAAAGACTGGATATTTTATGCAAAAGACCAAAACAAAATAGCTTGGCAAATCAGGTGGCCAATACCTCTCCACTTTCCCATAGCATTTGCCCCAATTGGCGTAATTGGACTGCTATAAATCTTGTTGAATAAAGCAACAAATCAAGTATGGACAGTGGTTTCACCTTTTCGATAGAGCGGAATTCGAATGAAAAATTCCAGTTGGTCAAGGAGCCCACATGTGCAATAGTTCATTGCCTTTTATTGACTAAATTGAATAAACCATGAATATGTATTAAGCAAATCTAATACTGACAAAACAAAATGAACTACTCATGTAGTATTTGAACCAAGATGGCGGACACTGGAACGCAGAACGGGTAGCAGGTTAGTGTTAGGCCATAATTTCAGGTACAAATACTACGGCAGTCACCAGGCTAGTCCCCGCACTCGTAATAGAACTGAAATAAGTAAAATTGGAATAAATTTATGGCCTAACCCTAACCTGGTACACATGCTACGTTCCGGTGCACATACTACAGGAGCGCTAAAAATTCTGCTCTATGGTGTTTTCGGTTACCATTCCATGTCGGGTATGGGATTAGTTAGCCATTTTCAGGTGCATGGACTTGATGGTGGAGAAAGCTGTAACCGATCAGTGGGTACATGAACCACCCTATGGTGGCCAGGAGTCCAGTCATCCTCTCATACATAATCAACCCTGCATGTGATTCGAAAGTGCGAACCCACGCATGGTAATCAGAGGTGCGGTGGCAAGCATATTCCTACCTCTTAGCAGAATTTGCCACACTGCCGAGTCATGCGCCACACCGCTGAGAGTTTCTCCATATTTCCACCCAACAAGTCGGGATAGAATAAGTAAAAGAAATTTTTGTTCTTTAGTTGAACATTAATGCTAGCCATAATTTTATATGCTTAGAACCAGATCATGTTCGTTTCATTGGACTACACATCCAAATTTTTAGGGAAGCGGTTGCCAAAGGGGCATAACTGCTGTAAATTTACAGGATATATATGCATACTGACTATTTTGCAATTGATGATAATTTTCTGCTGTTACATATATATTTTCAAACAACTTCATTGATTGTGTCTATGATTTAGAACAGTGGTTCCCAACCTTTCTACCCTGGCGGACCGATGAAATTAAGTTAAATGTACTCGCAAACCGGCGGAAAATTTAAATGATCGGAACATAAAAGAATAACATATATTTGCGTAATACAATGCAATGTCGGGCACTCAATATGCATCTAGAGTCTAGATAAAAAAGGCACACTTAAAAACAGCTCACACGAAGAAAAACTATCAAATAATGTGACGGCCAAAAATATTTGCGTAATGAAATGCAGTGCTGGGCACCCTTTATGCGTAAGACACATAAAACATCTCACATAAAAAACATGTACATGTTAAATCATGTACAAACGCAATTAACTCTAGTGAAAATTTTGCTGCTGTTTAGTTTCCAATATAGGACTGCAAACGATGCCTAAAGGAAGTTTCTGCAACAAAAAGCCCTGCAGCGGCGTGCAGCCATTTTCCTTGCTTCGCTTTAATTAAAGCTAGTGATGAAAATATTTTTATATATAGATAATAAAAATATAAGTTACTCGTTGAAAATACGGACCACAGTTTGATTGCTCGATTACTTAGCGATGGGTATTCGTTATCAAGAGATATCCGAAATTGTGACAGTGATTCTTTTTTACATGTGGACTGTAAAGTAGAATCACGATTTGAATCAAGCTTTTTCATTGGGTTTATCATATTAATCCCTCTGCAGTTGATCGATGCTTCAAACAGAGTAAATTTACATTACAATGACGAAGTCGTCGGTAATTTGGCACCAGGCTCAAATTCCCATAGAAGTGTGATTTATACAAGAATAGCAGGACAAAAATTAATTGATGTAGCTTACTCATAAGTGCCGTTATTAAGCTTATTTCGGAACAGCCTGCGGGCGACTCATGTGGTCTTCTCGGGCGATATCGGTATCGGGTATCGATATCGGCAATATCGGCCATTTTTTCGGTATCCGTCATGTATCGGCATCGGCTAAAGTATTATAGGTGTCAAATATATTTACCTTTATGATATGGCCCAAAATGTTTTAAAAGATAGGTTAAAATACTAGTTTTTAATTTATTTTTTGTCTGGAGAGATCTTGCACGTCCCCAATCCCGCGAGTAGTAACGAAAATAGGATTCACCTGTTTTTAGATATTTACCAGCCAAACTAACTCAACTAATTTGGCTATTTTCGCTGCCAAATTTTTATATTGACATTTTAATATTACACAGTATACATAGTAATTATGAAGAAATATATTGAGACAGCCCAGAAAAATGAGCAACTAGGCGCCCAGTTCTAAATCATACAGTGAAATCAGAGTTCTTTTTTACAGCAAATGCACTTTTTGGCATGGCTATGAATTCTGACAATTTATCGTCAAGCGCGAGTGTCATTTAGTCCGTCGACGTCGTTAAACTAAATCCAACACAATTATCCCCTTATGCAGGTATTGTATATTGTGATTTCAGTTATTTTAATTTTGTTTCAAACACAATTTCTTCATAGATTTATTGGCGTGGCCGCCTAAACTGTCTCAAAATATACGATAGTATAATAGTAGATAGTATACAAATGGTAAAATAGAAAACATTCTCGACGTATTATAGGTACTTCTAGTCAGCGCTGATTGAAATCCTTTTATTTTGACTGTAATTTATTGTCGCGTTGATTACGATTAAACACAAAATAAAATATTTTGAAAATGCTTCAAATCAGTGGTTCTCAACCTTTTATAACTCGTGGCCCCCTTTTGGAGGCTTTTAGCACTCATGGCCCCCACTTTAATATTCCAGAGGTATTAATAGGGTTATTTTCATTGATAGATTCCAAATCCCATTATGTTAAAACAATTTGCACAAAAAAGAGCGAAAACACCCTGCGAAATAACCTTGTTGAGCAGCAAACTAGGAAAAACTGTGAGATTTCTTTTAAAGTGAAAAGTAAATTCAGATTTCAGCCCATCCTTGTGGCCAGTGATTACCCTACACCCCCCTATAGGGGGTGAACACCCCCCTATAGGGGGTGAACACCCCCCCTAAAATTTCAAACACCCCCCCTAATTTTGAGGTGCGATTCCACACTGAGGGGTTCTAAACCGCAGTCTGCGGGCCAATTACGGCCCGCGTGACGATTTAAAATGGCCCGCCGAACTTGAGTGAAATAGTTTAACCTTTCATGTGGTTCCTTCTGAGTTTTAGATACCGTCTATTGTTACATCATTATCACAGTTTAAGCACGTTCATTTCGTAACAATTGAATCATTCCGGTATCTTATGTATACGTATGGGTATTAGAATTACACACTGCAGTATTTTAGATATCAGCCGTATATTAAGAAAGCTTAAAGATTTTTAGATGAATGACGGCGTTTTTATTTCTTTATTGAAAAGAATCAAACTTCAGCGATTTGTCTTCTTACCAACGAAATATTTCAGTTCTGAAGGAATACAACATTATGCGACATTATGATCAGTTGACGAGCTTATTCCAAAATTTAATTCATACAAAAGTCAAACAAACATGTTCAAAAAAATTAGAAATGTGTAACAAAACAAGCCATAAGTAGCCATTCATACAATGCCAGATGAGCAAGTAACTTCATTAGTCACTATCAGTTGCAAATTACTTGTTGAAACGTAGTAGTATATATTTACGGTTGAAAGCCGTGCTTGTTATCTATTCCCCGGGAATTCTATCAGCTAAATATTATAATTATTGATTTCATTACATAACAAACTGCGATGCTAGGTGTATCTAAAATCAAGCTTAGAGCCTATTTTGGTGCCTATTTCTCAGACGTGTCGTCCCGCACTTTTCCTCGCTCCCCTTTTCTGGCCCTACAATTACATTCTGCTGTGGAGTTTGGCTCGCGTCAATCAACTTGGGGGGCCCCCATGTAGCCTACATCATTTCTTAAATACATACCATTTTTTTAAGAATACAAATAGCCTAGTTTTATCTCTAACAGCAAATTATTTACCACCCCCTAAATTTTGAAACACCCCCCCTAAAAAGAAAAGCTGGGGAACATACTGCTTGTGGCCCCCCTCCAACTCCTCCGTGGCCCCCCGGTTGAGAATCGCTGCTTCAAATTGAAACGTAGGACGTCGGCGCTAGAATTCGCAGGCGATATTCGTTATTCTTTTGAACACGAAAAACGATAATCGAAGGTCGCGATATTAATATTAAATTGGAATTGCACATCCGGCTTATAAGTTTTCTAATTCAACACCGAGATTACTAGCGTCAGTGCACAATGCATCTGAATCAATTAATGCATCTGGATACCAAACATCAATTTCATATGTGAAATATCTCTTTTTCAATATGAAATAATGTGTACTATGAATAACGCTCAAAGACCATTGTTTTAACCCGTCTGCCCTACCCAGCACACTTAATTAAGGTAATAATTACATAGTATCGGAATCGGAATATCGGCCTTTTTGTAATATCGGCGTATTGCTATTGACATTTTTAGTTGGTATCGGTTCGGTATCGGCGACAAAAGTGGTATTGGTACATCTCTAGATATAAGTTGCATTGAAATTAAAAATGGATTTTATTGAAGTTAATTGTGACAAGTAATAGTTTTATATTTCATACACATTTAATCGATGCTACACGTGAGCTTGTCTTTGTGTATATAAACAATTATAATGTCTGACATCAGTGAGTCGCAAATGACTACAAAAATTAATTTTCACGATTTTAATCACTTTATTTCTAAACGAAGCCACATAGAAACAATTTTTAGGATATGATATAATATTTTGTGACTTGTATCAAATTAATTTGGGAACCATTTGCATTATCAAATGCGGGTATATAAGAAATTGTTTATATACATAAAACAAAATACAGAATGGATTAATATTTTGCGTCACATCAAAAAATTTGGATATACATACATATATAATTTGTTTATTGTCTATAATCATGCCATTTTTCGTGACTGACAATTTACGGTAATTTTGTTCTTGCTCTATCTCATGTACATTCGTGTTTGTGCCATATTTCATATTCGAATTATATGGTAGCGTCATGTAGGGCATCGAAAATGCAAGATTAGAGAGATTGATGTTACCTCCGTCTCTATTCTACAGCAATTTTTTTTGCGCAAACGAAATTTTTGTGGAAAAATTCACTACACAATAACAATGCATGGAACAGTTAGCTGAATTATCAAACATTCAGCGAGTAAAAGACTGGATATTTTATGCAAAAGACCAAAACAAAATAGCTTGGCAAATCAGGTGGCCAATACCTCTCCACTTTCCCATAGCATTTATAATCCATAAATAAAAAAGTTGTGATATCATTGTTAACTCGGAGCAACCTAGCCAAAATTGAAATTAAAAAACAGACGAGGTCTGGACTCTGGAGACAACCAGCCAGGTTCCAGAGGTTAAAGGTTGCTTTGAATGGTAATTTATGAATTCTTTACAAAAGACTAAAACTTAAAGTTTGTCACAAGATTTGATACAGTGACGTAGCAAGACTATCGTGGGCCCCCCGCAAAAATATTTCATGGAAATGACCCTAAAAACTCTCGGACATAAGCTGAAACAACGCTCTTTTATTTCGTCAAAAAGCATAACATGTCGCTATTAAAAGGCAATGGTAACATAAAATTTGCCGTTTATCTTGGTTACTTTAATTTTTTTCATACGTGCTTCCTCTTCAGCCCTTTTTCTGCGTTTCTGTGCGCCACTGAGAGGTTTTGCTTTCGACATCATTCTGACATCCTTCGTAATTTTGCAGGTGCGATCAAACCACAAGACGTCGAAAATCGACGACTCCCTGGCATTGTTACGTAACAAAACGATTTGAGCAGAACTAACATCAACGTTAGATGTGCATTACTGGTTTTGCAATGAAACTTTTGGTTTTGCGGCTTACATTTCTTAATTCTAACCGCTTGGGCCCCTTTGCGCTGTGGGCCCTCCAGCGACCGCGGGGGTTGCGGGGGTGGATGCTACGCCACTGATTTGATATGAGAAGACAAGCTTAATTTATGTCTCATAGACCTCATCTGATTCATTGGGATTTGCTAAATTACAAGTTTGCGGCAGCAGAATTACTGTATATTATGTCAAAAGATTTATAGCGTGAATAATGCTTTGGCGACTGAAATAAATGTAATAAGCTGTGACTCAAGTTTATACAAGTGGACATTTCCTATTTGAACAAGTCAAAATTAAATTTGGTTATGGAACACTTCTCATTAATTATTTGGAAAATATTATTTTTGTTTGAAACTTCGATTTCCTTTGTTTCTTTTTTACTATCGAACACTCAAACCAAACAGCAATTTTCGGAGATGATACGATAACGTGAGAACTATAAATTCACATGCATGAGCGTGATGACCCAGTAGTGAGACCAATGAACTTGACTGCGTTTGCATTACAGATTGGACAAGTTCGAACCACTGAACACAAGGTGTAATAAAATGGAAGGCCAATGCCGAACTGCAATGATTTCAGTTTTTCAGAAAATAGTAACTCCTTCAGTGAACACTTGTACAGGGCTTGGTTTAGAGTGAAAAACATGAATAGGAGTTATATAGAATATTTTTTCAAAAACAATATTTGATACTAAAAAAAAAAAATAATGCTTCTCACACTGCCAATTTATTCTAAAATTTTAATAAAAAAACCAATTGAACTTGGAAGTTTATCAGAAAAAAAAAATCTTCCTTTGGGTGCAATATAGGGCAATTTTCGGTATTTCACACAATCACAGGACAAGACTCAACAGAACTAAACTGCTCATAGGAATTGGTTATTATGTATTTTAAACAAATATTCAAATAAAAAATTAGGCCCGAAAGCTATTATTCAAAAAGGTAAATTTAAAATTATAGAGGTTTTACATAAATTTCACCATGTAATCCAATTCTGGGTTATGAAGGTGTAAAACTATGACATATTAAAAAATCAAACTCAAAATTTCCTCCAACTCTTTCAAAAGCGATAATTATGTGAATAATATTGTTTTATACCTCTGTGTTGCCCAAGGATGATTTTAAAGCTTGTAGTCGATCTGATGACAGGTTACAGTCGCTATGGTGTTTTGCACATACAGTATGTAGTATAGTCAGCAAGTATTCAGCAAAAAAGAAATTTAAATACAATTGCGCCACGGACCGCAGATTCCAGGTTTAAAACCAGGTCCACCACAACACTCCGTGTGACAATTCAGTAAATACTTTCAAACCAAAAAGATTCTGATATATAATTTAACATATAATCAATATATGGTGGAATTCTACCATATAGTGGTACCGGTGACTCCAAATATGAGCTGCTCGCCTAAAGCCTTATTTATAGTAAAAACATGAAAACAAATTTTGAAGAATTTAATATAAGAAATTCTACCTTCACATTTGATCCTTTCAATTCAGATGCCAGAGTTTGAAGTGAGGCTGACTTGAGATCACATGCAGTGAAATCCATTGATAGTGATGTATAGTAGAAAGCTACTGACCCAATGACATGAACATCACTTATGGAGAGAGGATGACCCCACATGGTAATTTTGTCAAGAGATGATTTGACAATGTCACTCATTCCATTCTTGGCTTCGTTCAATGCAGTGAAAAGTTCCAAAAGATCTGATATGTCTGATATTTCTTTGAGTTGTGATTGCAGACTTTTCTTGAGAATATCTCGTTTTTTTTCAAGATCCTGAATTTCTGTGAAAATATAAGAATATATGTATACTGATGATACTTGTGTCTGAATGATAAGTTACCATTCAGTAAAGATTGACTTGCAAATAACATTAGCGCTAATCTCTTTTATATTAGTTATTGGAAAATTAATTCTAGTCAACCATAGCCAATCAATGTATTGGGCGCCTCATTGCACTAATGTGTCTGTTACATTGTTTGGACTAGTGTTTGTTATTGCACTTCAGATTTCCCCAAGCTTGAAACTTTAGTTCAAATCCAGTGTAAACTGTGTAATAATATTGCTTGATGCGTATTAATGATGCTCGGCTACTTTTTGCTTTGCAATAAAACACCCTAGTACAGACATGGGCAAAGTATGACCCATGGGCCAAATCCGCCCCGTTGAGTAATTCAATCTGGCCCACATGATGGAGCCACAACCAAACTAAATTTAAATTTTGATGTTCTAGTTAAAATTACCTCAAGAAATTTTTTGAGATTGCGATTAAAATTAGTCTTGGCACGAGGCTTATTGTTTTCCACTTTTGCTTTTGTTACACTGTAAATATTTTTCATAAAATGTAACTTTTACATTACACTTACATGGCCCGCAAGTCTAAGTGGGCACAATTTTTTGCCCCTGGTCGAAAAATCTTGCCCATCCTTGCCCTAGTAGTATCTCAACCTTTGCCCCTACCACCAAAAATTACAGCATTGATAAATTAATTTTTTATATGAACTTATTCATGGATTTGGCTCCGAACAATGCCCTGTAACAGTGTGCACTGATAAGCTAGGCATAGAGTTACTGTTTCTTAAAATTACAGGAATATTCCTAGGTCAGCATTGTCTACCAAATTTATTACACCCTAGGGCCTAGGTGAAGAGACAAGTATGCGATGTGAACCCGAGATGAGTAACCTACAATGCCAATACAGTTATTAGGTTGAAGTTTTTAACTGCTAGGCCATTGCACTGATTAATTGATAATGCGAGAAACGCCTAACAAATTTTAGATAAAAAAATGGCTCTAGCTTGAATTTGAATCAACAATAAACAACACATTACCTTCAAGTAAAATTCCGGCTGCCTCATAAACTGTCGGATTCAATAAAAATCCACAGATCATTTTTCTGACGAAAACAAAGTGACCGGTATGAAGATGTTTATCCACGAACTCCTTAAAAGATTTTAAATCCAGTCCAAGAATATAGAAAGATGTGAGCATTTCTTGAAAACTTTGATGTTGAAAGTAAAGAAGATGGATTCCTTGAAAGAGTTTACGATATATTCCTCCAGGAGCCAGAATTGCTAGATCGGTTGCTTCTTCGGGTTTTAGGTGAACTTGACGAAAATCATCTTCTGTAAATAGAACTCGTTGTTTTATTGTCCCAATGTATGATAGTTCTTTTAATTTGTCCAAAACTTCCATAGTAATCTCTTGGTGAGTGTGGGGTGATCGTAGGATACTTTGCATGACCACAATCATAATACCACTCATGGTGTTTGGTTTGAAGTCAGATTTGAATTTTAATGCTATCAGCGTGTAAACCAGCATCACAGGGGTAGTGCACAGTAACAAGAGTGGTGGAGCTTTGATTTTGAGAAATCCTATTATTTTCTCGGCTTCTTCATTTCCTTCATATCCAGAAATTATTTTTTTGATGGAGTCCATTGTTAATCCAGCAAGTGCAATAACCTTGTCTGGTCGAACTTCTCCCCAATAATTTCTGATGGAATGTTCACGACTGGACGATATAATGCGACAGCCAGGAAATAATTTTTCCGAGAGAAAATTCCACATAATCACCTCAGGATATGCAGGCTCATCTAGACTGATGAGTTCATAAACTCCATCAACTGTATATTGAAGAGTATCCAAGGAGTCGAGCATAAACAAAACTTCCTCTGGGTGAGTTTTTGCAATGTCTATTGCTTGAACTCTTTCTTCTTTTGTGAGATTGCTGAAAATTAGTTCTTCTGCTGTTACTTTACTGTCGTTCATAAATTGTTTACATTCTACATATGGAACCATCTTGATATTCCCCTGAAAATATTTTCCCTGTATGACATCTCTTGAGGTTGCTTTCATGAGTGTGGTCTTTCCTGAACCAGGGGGCCCCACAAAACAGACATGGCCATGTTTAAAGTTGTTAAACAATTCATCAAGTTGTGTCTCTTTTCTGATCCCTATTTCTCTTTCTCGTTGTAAATACTTTTGTTGATTAGGTGACTCTGGTACATAATCGTGTTCAGGAATTCTTCCACCTCTATAAAAATCAATTTCTTCCAATTGAGGAGTTACGTCCACATTTAGTTTTCTCTTGAAAACTCCATGAGGTTCAGCAAAGTCATAGAAGTCAGTGCACTTTTCAGTGTTATCATTGACTTTTGCTATTACTTTTTGATAAGACATCATATTTGCTTTACAATGTCATACACTTTAAACATCCAGCGTATTGACCATCTGGTAAAGCTTCATAAAAAAAGATCCATCCGATGTAATATTCAATAATACTTTTCGACAATAACTTCAAAGTTCTAGGATATAAACTTTAACTAAAGCTGCTACAAATCTAACAAGGAAACATTTGTCATCCAAGTGCGATGAAGCCTAACATAGATGCCATTAAATCTGCTATATAATGTACACTTTTGTAAACAGTCGCTATTCATAATAACTTTGTAACATTTACATAATTGTTCCTAAATTAATATTGTTGTTTTCACGATTTCAAGTAATACATTCAATGATGTTTCATGCGACACCCATTCCACGCCTTCTGTTTTGAACAGAGCTCTCTATACCAGGGGTCCGTAAGTAGTGGGCCTGCAATCATATTTGGGCCGCAAGACCTTCTAATCTGTGTCGCAAAACAATTTGTAAATTGCCATAAATATAAGTATCCAGAGTTGTCTGCGGCTTCAATAAATGCTCATCTGCCCTTCGTAACTACCTACTCATGTGAAAGGACGTATTCTGTGTTATTACATATTAAAAACAAATACAGATCAAAGTTAGAAGTGGAAAAAGATCAACACAGAGCCTGTAATTCTCATTAGGCAGAGTGAATGCAATTATATACTATTTCTATGTTAAGTATGGCTCGGCGGTGTGGCCACCAAATCTCTGATTATCCTGTGTGGGTTCGCAGGTTTGAATCCCATGCGAGTATAGTTATGTGCGAGAGGATTACTGGACTCCTAGCCGCCGCAGGGTGGTTCACTCAACCGATAGTCAGTTAGGGCTATCTCCTCCATCTGGTCCATGCTTCTGAAAACAAATATCTGGCTAACTAATCCCATACCCGACTTAGACTGGTAACCGGACGAGAGGCTGTGGTTCGCCATATGAATAAGCCTGATTATGTCATCTCATCGGCTTTCCTCTCCCCGGAATAAATATGTAGATCCTATCCTAAGTTTCAAACAATTCATGTGCAAGAATATTGCTACTGTCAATAGTAGTTTTGAAATTGATATTTTTAATTACAAAGTATTTCCCACAACATTATATGCTAACCAAATGCTTGGCTCGTGAGAAAATAAAACTATTTTTTTAGGGTCGCGCTGAAAAGTACTTGCGAACTCCTG
The DNA here is from genome assembly GCF_964204865.1 of Styela clava. Classification (NCBI taxonomy): domain Eukaryota; kingdom Metazoa; phylum Chordata; class Ascidiacea; order Stolidobranchia; family Styelidae; genus Styela; species Styela clava. Next base: position 3,017,005 of record NC_135251.1, read on the forward strand.
CTCTATACAAGCAGCCAATGATATCTAACAATGTGAAAAGGAATACTGTTCTTTTGACAAAAAATAGAAAACGCGCGCTGTCGATGCGAATTGAAAGCGACAATAGCACTACAATATCTCTCTTGTGACAAATACTCTCATGCTTCATCATCTTGACGCATTTTACTGTCGCCCATCTTTATGTTATAATAATGCAGTAGAAATACTGCAAATCTAGATATAATAATTATTTTCGGGAAAATATTGCTTCGACTAATGTAAGATTTTCTACATATGAAAGGCCGAAAACCGAAAACTTAAAATGTGTGTGTGATATTATTGGTTTATTTTAGGTTAATTTAACGCAGGGATGTACAATATAAATTTAATATACGAATATTGCAACCTTCGAATATCGTTTTTTCGTGTTTATAAGAATACCGAATATGGTGCACATATCCTACCGCCACTGTTTAGATTTAAAAACATTTCACAATTATTTCATTTTTTATTGCAATCAGCCGAATCGAAAGCAGCCATGTGTGGCACGGCAATAACTAACAGTCATCATGAATAGATTTCAATAAACTCCGAGTTGAAGTGCTTATAAGACGTCAAGGACGTTCTTGGTTGAAATTTTTTTACATTTAAATTCGGCAATAAATTTAAAAGCAAATTGTGTCGTAATCAATTGTTTGCATCCTCATTTTCGATAGATAACGAACATAACGAAAATTTTTTCAATTTCTTGCAGTCTAGAGTGTATAAATAGCTCTTAAATATTATTTAGTTTCTGTTGGGGATTTTATCGTTATCCAGACAGCGTTGATAACAATATTTTTAATTTTAAGTTGGAGGTATTGATTCATAATCAAAAATAAATTTATAATACATAACATGAAAAATTAAAATCATTAAGAGCTAATTTAAACACTCTAAATTACAAGAAATGGAAAAATTTCCTGTTATGTTCGGTCACTATCGGAACTGAGGATGTAAACAATTAATTAGGACCCAATTTTCCGAGGACGCCTAAACCATCTCGACTAAGTTAAAATATACGATAAGAAAATATTTTAAATCAAAAACGTTCTCGATGTCTTATGAGTTCTTCAAGTCGGCGCTTATCAAAATTCTTTCATGTCGGTTGTAATATATTGTCGAACCACACATGGACGACAACTCTAGGATATATGCGCCATATTTGGGATTCTTATAAACACGAAAAAACAGTATTTGAAGTTTGCGATATTTGAATTTTTACATCCCTGTATTAAATTAGTCAGTTATAGATAGATAAGATAAGTTGATTTTGACTCAATAATCAGCAGAAAGGCGATAAAATAGTCTTGCATACTGATCCACACAAATAATGATAATAATAATGATCAACCAATTCTTGTTGAATTATTTTGTTTTCTGTTGCTTCAAATATGTTGACTTTGTTTGTGGTAATAAAATCTCACTCTACAACAAGAAATATAACTTGTCTATATACTATGTTTTACATAGCCTTACTTGAAACACAAGGACATTCAAACTCTAATAGCATAAAAGTAGTTTCAGATCTGAGCGCTCCAGAAGTATGTGTACCAATATGGAGGGAGATAATTCTGTTTGCCTACTACATGTTGTGTAAAGGGACTGAAACCTATGGTCAGAGGGTATATTTACTTGGCTAACACAGACAGTCCCCAAACTTGTAATAGAACTAAAATAAGGAAAATCGGAATAAAATTATGCCCTAACCCTAATCTGGTACACATACTACAGGAGTACCTGGTTTGTCAAAACTGACAAAACCTCTATTTATCGAATGACTAGGCCTAATTGGGATATAGTTGAGTGAGTTATACATTTTCAATATTCTCAAGATTTTTAAAATGCAGAGCAGTTCAACCCCGAATCCCTGTGGCTATGTCACCTGGCACTGAACAAGGGCATAGCAGCCCCAAAATTGGGAAGGGTGCAATTTGTTTTAGTTTACACGAAACTTACTCGTGATTTTCGCTTTGAACAAGGCCAGACACAAGCGAGCAGCTACTCATATCTCGAGCTCCTCACAAACTCACAGCAATATAAGTGCGGAATTTCATATATCTCAGTCGGTTCGTTTGGAGTAAGGATTGATATTAAACAAAAAAATGTTGAGTTTACAGTTAACCACTTACAAATAGAGCAAAATAGTGTTGAAAAAGACACATAAGTTTATGCCTCACGGGAAATGCTGCAAAATCATTTTTCAAAAAACATTTGGAACAGTATCCATGCTACGTTGATGTCACTTAATATACTATGATAATCTTAGATTTCAAAGCATTATATGAAAAATCATCAAAGAATACAGCAAACAGAATATAGAGAATAAAGTTTTTCCTAACAAATTTGGTGCTCCCGAAGTATGTGAAACAAGATGACAGACACAGGAACATAGTATGTGTACCAAGTTAGGGATATTCAATTTTCTTTCTTTTTGGTTCTATTATAAGTTTTAGCGAAATGACTCACGTAGTATTTGTACTGGAAATTATGGTGCTCCCGAAGTATATGAACCAAGATGGCAAATGCCGGAACGTTGTATGTGTGCCAGGTGAGTGTTAGGCCATAATTTTATTACAATTTCCGTATTTTTGTTTTATTACGAGTTCGGGACTAGTTCAGTGACTTCCGTAGTATTTGTTCCTAAAATTATGACCTGACCCTAACCTGGTACATATACTACGTTCGGGTGTCCGCCATCTTGGTTCTAATACCTCAAACTCAAATTTTGGGAAGTTATATTGTGTACCAGTCACAATAATACAGCAAAGTAATTTTACCTAAATGATCAAAAGTTTGGATTATCATAAGGAAGAATTGTGAAATGCCAAACTATTCAGATATGAGCAATAATACATTTGTGATAAAGCAGTCAATTTAACTGTTATTTCATGTTGCATCAAATTAACTTTCCTTAAACTAGATTGACCAAACATGGGCTGCTGATGGATTGCACAATTATGGTATGATTAACCTATTGACCATCATCGATCAAAGAAGATTTCAATTATTATATACCCACCCTCTCCGCATACGGCTTTATAGGACGGGCAAATATATTGGTATTTCAAGAAATACAGCATATTAATCACCTGTCTGTCGTCATCTGTTTACTTAGCATTTCAATATCTGGTACAAACTGGCTTTTATCAGAAAAACTAATAAATCATTGACTAAGAGCAAACAAAGGGCGCAGTAATATTACAGAGGAATTTCGCAACAATTCAGAAGCTCAATAAACTGAACAAAATATCGAGCCAATACAAGGGAAACTTGCTTTCCCATTTCCATTACAAAACTAAAAATCAGACAGATTAGCAGCAATGAAAACATCAAAAAACTGGGGAAAACTCAAGTGTGATGATTATGTTTAAATATTACATAATAAATACATTGACAGAAAAGTTGACAGAATCAAACACCAATACAGATTTTCATTTAACACATAAGAAAGCTTTCAACAGTAAAGTTTAAATAAAATCAATATCATCCCGCAAGGGGTTCAATTATTATCTGTGGAAGGGTACATGACAATGGCAATCCAATATATTCTGTCACATGTTGTGCCAGCCCAGACCAAGTAACTGCAATTAATTCTGTCAGGAAAATCCTTTGTATGTAAGTGTGATAATTACCGGTAATCATGCATGACTGGGGAGGTTAAATAACCCAATCATTGAACAATTCATCTAATTCATTCACCATCATTGTCTCCATCGAGATTGATTGGGACAGCGTCCAATTCTTTTAGCATTGATAACACAGACTAGATAATTGACATATTCGTGGTATACTACCTTGGGTTGTAGATAATGCAATATTGTCGGATATATTAAAAACAAACGCGAACCGTTTCATTAGAACTAATTTTTATTCAATCGTTTATTTAGGCTCTGCAACCTCGTCACATTAGTGACGAGTGATTTACTGTCTAGTGAATGGTTAAGTGTCAGTTATAACCCATAACGTTTTGTTTACTGCAACTAAGCTTGGATAAAATGATAGATAGATGACCATTGGGTTATTTGATTTAAACCTGGATTTTTGAACCACTGAAACTGGCAAACTGGATTTTTGAATCACTGAAACTGGCAAATATCTAACAAAACCAATAAAACATGACAACATGTACAACCATGTACAAGCAAGCAGCCACTTATATCTTTAAAAAGCTCCTAACAAACTTACTTCACCTTTAAAGTTATTCAAGAAATAAAACGCGGAATTTCATATATCTCGGTCGTTACGTTTGGAGTATGGACTGTTAGTGAGCTAAAACATGTTGAGTTATCAGTTATTCACATACAACAAGGGTTCACAATCAGCGTCCTTCAAAGGCGAAATGTGTGGCCGTGCTGGTGTGTATGTTTTACTCCAAAATACCATATGTTGGTGTTCTATTAACGGAAAATAAACTAGACTCGGAGATTATAAAAAGTAGCAGTTGTAAACATTGCTCCATATCACTAAGGAGAAAAAGGTCAGTTACATTTCATACATTTTCATATTATTACAAATGCCTGAAGCGCAGCCAGAATCGTGTTCGTGGGCATAAATATTTGATTCAACTTCGATAATTATGATATAGGTACCAATCTAGCATTATGGCCCAATTTTGGAGATTTGCAATGTCTAAAATAGCACTTTTTCATATGGTGCGGAATCCTAAAGCAAAAGTTACGGTGTATTCCGTTCAAGTTGTTAATATTTCATAAAACTATTTTAGAGCCTTAATATTCACTCCTTCATTTTCAGTTGGAACTTTTTTAGTAGCAGATTCCCTTTTTAATTATACTAAACGTCTCTATGCCGATGCTCGCATAATAACAAGTTTTTTTGAGATGGGAAGATTTCCAAAAATATAGTTCACCGGCATAATATCGATGACAGCCCAAATAACCACGTTGAGCTGACCAAAACAATCGGCGACTTAAATAACATTTGCTCTGCGGAAATACCACACGCTATTATGGACTTCTTAGGTCTCCCGAAAATATTTAAAAAAAGCAGGATTTTAGGGCTGGCCCTCTCGCCGCGTCAATAACAACACTAAGTGTCGACCAATTCTCTGGCTTCTCTTTAGATTGTAGATCAAATTATCCAAATATCTCATATTTATTGAAATTTTACGATTTGATAAAATTATTTGGTCACCCTTAGACACTTCTGTTCAGTATACTTTTTATTTACCATCTCACAAAACGTTTCAGATGCACGCCAATGAGATATATCAATAAACACCAATTTCCTTAATTAAGTATGATTTATAAAAAACGTCAATTCCACTTGCAGCCGTAGATCATTTATAAAAACGTAATCCGGCCGTCTATAGAAAAAAGGTTGTGCCACCCTGACTTACAAGTAGAGCAAAATGGTGTTGACAAAGACACATGAGTTTATGTCTCACAGCAAATGCTGCAAAATCGCTTTTCAAAAAACATTTGGGACAGGACCCAGGCTACGTATATAACACTGCGTATACCTTATATAGGTAATTATACAATTAATCTTTGTTTTCAATGCAGTATATGAAAAATTATCAAACAATACAGCCCAAGTTTTTCATATCAAATTTTGGAAAGTTAAGTTGGGTATCAGCTATAATAATGCAGCAAAGTAATTTTACATGAATGATTGAAAATTTTGATTATTAAAATAAAGAATTGTGCAATGCCAAACTATTAAGATATGAGCAATAATGCATTTGAGATAAAGCAGTTAATTTCACTGTTATTTCATGTTGCATTAAATTAACTTTCCTTGAACTAGATTGACCAAACATGGGCTGGTGATGGATTGCACAATTAAGGTATGATTAACCTATTGACCAGAATCGGCCAAAGAAGATTTCAATTATTATATACCCATCCTCTTCGTTTACGGCTTTATAGGACGGGCAAATATATTGCTATTTCAAGAGATACAGCATATTAATCACCTGTATGTCGTCATCTATTTACTTAGCACTTCAATATCTGGTACAAACTGGCATTTATCAGAAAAACTAATAAATCATTGACTGAGAGTAAACAAAGGGCGCAGTAATATTACAGAGGAATTTCGCAGAACTCAGAAGCGCAATAAACTGAACACATTATCCAGCCAATACATATATCAAAAATAAACGCGAACCGTTTCATTAGAACTAACTTTCATTCAATCGTTTATTTAAGCTCTGCAACCTCGTCACATTAGTGACGAGTGCTTTACTGTCTAGTGAAAGGTCAAGCGTGAGTAATAGCCCATAACATTTTCTTGTGTTATTTTCTTACAAAACAATATTACAATCATTATGATAGATAGTTACTGAGAATTTCACATTGTATTTACGGAATTTGCAAATTCAATGCAAAATACAATGAATGGGTTGGTTTGCTTAAGTTAATTCACCTAGGATTGACTTATACACGTGACTGAAAACTGATGATATCAGTAGGTTCTCTCCAACTTTCAATCAATTGAAAAAATAAATATGAGAGAGAAATGGAACAAAGCTCTATCGTTTCACAGTGGCACTCAACAGACACAATTCAAAAACTGGCGTGGCATGGACACACCCCGTTTACATACACCTTTTATAGGACTATCGAATATACATTTATAATCACATGTTGTCATCAACTGTTTACATAGCACTCCAATTTCTGGAAGTCTCATGACTAACTAGTCGCAAAATATAGTGCCTGGAAAGTCCTTTCAAGTATGTGATATTTGGTCATGTGTGACTGGGAGAGTAGAAAAAAAATGGAACTCATTGAAGAAAATATCAAATGGTACAATAGAGCCTTCGAATTTCAGGAACCCATTCCTAATCCTTCAATCAAAAAATATCAATGAACCGTGACTATGAAAATGAACTTTCCTACAGAATATTTACTAGAAATTGAACACAAGCTACCCTTATACCGACTTACTTTATGCTGCATTCATTTTATCTTTCTATGTCCACTACTTTTTGTTGGTTTTATTGTTATGCAACAATAGACGTAGGCACTCCTTGCTAAAATTGAATTTGAAGTGCGCAGTGATTTTTTTTTTTGATAATTTAGCGTCGCACAAAGAACAAAGTTTGGGAACGGCTGGTCTAGTCAATTGTCAATTGTCAACATACAGACATTATTTACAAAAAAATTAAAGCTACAAATAGTTAATTAAATGAATAGTATTCTATCACAAGATATTCAGCGCCAGCATTACCCTTTGGAATGTCCATAACAATACAATCGATTATGTTTCATGACTAATTAGTCGCAATATATTGTGCCTAGAAAGTCCTTTCAAGTATGCGATATTTGGTCATGTGTGACTGGGAGAGTGAAAAAAATTGAACTCATTGAAGAAAATATCAGAAGGTACAATAGTGCCTACAATATGCTTGATATGTGGGCCTTCAATGTTTATGTCACTAAACCCTGACTCCAGAAAAATTCCTTCCTATTGGTCATCATATTAAATTTTGAAAGCTTATATTTTGAGGATAATTACGAGAGTTGGCAAATCTTTCAAAACCATCATCTGGGTCAAAATATTTGAAAACCTGAAAAATTTGATTTCAAGCCCTGGATTCTCCCAATAAACGTTTGAGTCATACATATTGATTATACAAATTGTATGTTCATTCAAGCCTGATGCAGACTTAATCAAATTGGTTGATGCTATTAATAAAATTATAGCTCAACCTTAATCTTGCCTCCATTTGTGAAATCAATTTAATTAAGGAAAATCATTTACATTTTACTCTCCCAAAATAGGACATCAATCAAAAATACATAACCAAAAATTCATCACAAGGTTACTAAAAAATTTCCTGGGATTGACAAAATTGGAATATTACTTCTAAATACCACAAACATTTACCACAAAATGCCACCACTGAGTAGTGACAGTCAGGGGTGCGGTAGAGTGCGTATCCTTAATGCTTAGCCCGATGCGCAAAATGCCAAGATTTACAGCTTCGTTCTGAAAACAGCTTTTCCCAGGCAATTACTGATAAGTGGAAATATTACCCTACGAATGAATCATACACAAGTTAAACAATTAAAAGCATTTCAGCACAAAGATTTTGAGCTTTGCAGTAATCTGTTATTTCATGCCACTAAATTTTTGATCTGTTTACTGCAATCCTATTTCCCCTGGGATAAACCAGGGCTGTGCAACAGGCAGTCCGTGGGCCACAACCTGGCCAGCAAAGCCATCAAATGTGGCCTTTGTAAACACTCAGATTTTTTCCCAATCAAGCATAAAATCCTAATCCGACAGTTTATGTTTGAAAAGGCACTCACATGGATAAAAAACATAATGTTTTATGCTCTTGTCGCTTTTAAACTAACCATGGGACAACTAATGAGATAAACAGAGGATGGTGGGACACTAAACCTCACTTCCAGCAAACAAAACAACATTAATGCTGAAAACTAATGTTGGGGCAGTAGCAGAAAAATACAGATGAACAAATTTCAAATGAATGAATTTGGAAACATTAGGCCATCTGTAAAAAACCACCAATAATATTTGACTTTACATTCAAAGTAAATTACTAATGGCAGTATGCAACATTCAAAATTTTGAACTTTAGCCTGCTCATTTCAGTCATTAGCCTACTGGGAGTTAACATTGTGCCTGGCTTAAACTTGCCACCAATTATAATCATGCAATTCTCTTAAATAAGTTGCTAAAAGAAATTCTATAACTTATGTTGCAGGGTGCCATATCCAACATGGATGCCTAGAGATCGCTTAATCAAGAATTTGATATATATACCGGTAATATACAGCTACCGTAGATGTTTCCAACTGAAATTTTTTAATTGATGGTTATCGAGAAGCCTCACCTATGAGCGGGTTAGTCTAACAATAAACCATATTGAAAAAGAAGTCAAACCTAAAATACTAACAGCAGCCGGACTTTGAGAAACATTTGAGCGACCCGATATCCCAGTGACTCTATAGTTTACGTAAGGAGACTACTCTAGACATGACATCCGAGGTAACCATAGCAGCCGCGGATCATTGAATAAACAACCAAAAGTACCGGTAATTATTTCATGGCTGCGCTAAGGACTATTGTTTTTTTTGGCGCAGTACTGAATTCCAGTATACATCAACGAACAATTTTACTTAATTCAGAAGCTAAGTGATGTTTTAAATATTCACTCATGGATCTCTACAGAGGCTGGGTGCTGGAGGTAATTATATACATGAAAAGAGGTTGTTAAACTCACAGTAATATGGATCTAGTACGACAGCACATGATAGGATGATGAAAACGAGTACGATACCGGTACCAGTTCCATATTATAAAAGCAAGGCTAAAATATATGAACATGACTATGTTAACAAGCCCAATTCCAGATGAAATTAACCATTTTTAAACATGTACTCGCCCTAATGTCCATGTGACACGCACAACATGGACACTCATTTGATCCATGTGGAGTCAAGTCGAAATAGGCTGGCGAAGATGACTTGTCACATGCTAATCTGTACCAGTAGCTGGTAAGGTTTCCTACTTCCCATTGTATTTTCATTGTTTGAAAGCAAAAATTGAGACCACTACTTAAGAACTATTCAATTTGAGAAAATAAAAATCCTAAGGCTCAAAAGCCTCAATTGAATGGAAAGTAAAATAAGTGTTAATATAGCCTACTCTAATGACAGGAAGATGCAAAATGAAATATAAAATATCTTCTGAATTTAAGAATTAAAACAAAAATGTAGAGCACACACAAAAAATATTCAGTCACAACTTCATATACCCTCATGTCCTAATCAGAAACAAATATTGAATTGATTGATCTTTTTGAAAAAAATCCAAAAAAGTAAACTTTATATATAAGTGTTATTAGGAAAATTAGCATGGTGGTTAATACAATATTCAAAATTAAATTTTAAAGGAAAGATTTCCAAGTTAAACTGTTGAATGTTACTGTATGTTTGTACGAGTTGTATTTCCAATCAATCTTGATTCAAAATTTGACCATAATTTTATTCCAATTTTCCCATTTCAGTTTTATTACGAGTTCGTGGACCATCCAAGTGACTTCCGTACCGGAAATTATAGCCTAACCCGGTACACATACTACGTTCTGGTGTCTGCCACAGTGGTTCACATACTTTGAGAGTAGTAATTTTTTTAATAAATAAAACAACTGTATCCTAATCTTGTCCATATTATAAACAACTGATACATACATATATATGTTCATTAACATATTATTAAAGAAAAAATACGACACACCGAGAAGATTTTTTTGTAAAATTTGATTGGAGTCAGAAAAAATTGAATTCAATTTCAGTAAGACTTCGCTATAAATTTTCTAAGTTTTTAGTAAAACATAAAATGAAATGTATATATTCAAGTTAAAATTAACACAACGATTAACAGTGCATGCTCGATAGTAAGTGATATGAATAGACTGACTGAATCTGATTTTTGACCAAAATTTAGATTCCAATAGAAAATAAAAGATTTTTGTTTATTGGAGTGAATACACTTTACTCTGAACAATGCTTCTGACAAGTATCGAGCTAATAGTTTTAGTCCCTCAACTGAAAGCAACAGACATTAGAACTGCATGATTTTGAAATCTTGTGCCTGCTTTACTCCTTGCCAAAGCTCAAAACAGTCTCTTATAGCAGTAGTCGCCAAACTTTTAAAGACGCGGCCCCATTTCAAAAATTATGGCGTATGATAAGCACTCATGACTCCAAGGTATATGAATACGACAGTACGACAAGAAAAAAATATTTATTAAAATTATTCAAACCACTAAAAACTAATCACAGTGAAATCTCATTCTCGTGCACTTGCAACATAGCGTTTCCAAATTTGACTTGCCATATTTTCCAACGCCTAAATAGACGCCCCACAACTTCCCATAATTTCAGAGAATGAATGTTTCACGCATATTTTGTTCGCCACTGTTCATTGTGATGTCACACTTGTGTCTGTTACAATCGAGTACTTTTATTTCTCTATGCCAGCTCAGGCCCGTGTCGCATTTCGAAAATTCCATCATACGCTCTTGATTTATTGTTATAATTCAGATTATTGTCATTACATAATAGCCTTATTCTAAACCAGGGGTTCGCCAGTACTTTTTGGTGCGACCCAAAAAAAGGTTTTTCTAATTTCTTGCGACCCAAAGATTTGGTAAGCATTTAATTGATTATTGATTTTAAGACTATTATTGACACTAGCAATTTTCTTGCACAAAATTATCTGACAATTAGCACATAAAATCTTGTTATCTGTCTTATTTAGCAATTACACACAGCTGCTGCTAACCTTGCATTGCTACAAAACAATACAATTGACTACGTAGTAGGATAATAACAAATAACATTTCGAACGACTATGCAATAAATGTTACCCCGACTTTTGATCCCCTGATATTCTTTCTGTATACTCTACCTGTGTAAAATTATTGGTACTTATTTCAAGAGTGGTTTTACGAGTCGGCGCCTATAAACCAGTTTATATGTTTCAGACTATCTTTTTAAATCAAAACATTCAACAACCTTCCAATTAAATGTATCGGTAGAAAAGTTAGTCTAGTCTGTCACAGCTATTTTTAGACTAATTTTTGATTACTGCAATTAAAATGAGACTCATACGAAGACAAAATGATCATTGAGTTATTTGATTTGGACTTATATTTACCAAAACACGACTGAAAAGTTACAAATAGCATGCGAAAACAAGATAATAATCACCATGAAAATCTGTCTGAGTGACACAAAAGTGTTTGAGTGTATGCTAAAACGCTTATTGTTACATCAAATTTTGCATTTATGCTGATTGGCCAATGTTCAGCAGTAAATAAAGATGTCGATGCTCAGGAAAGCATCCATAATTTTAATCAGATGTTCATAAAGTTGTGATAGATAAATATGCTACACAGACACAATTCCTATATTTACGGAAAATTGCAATTGTTTTGCGACCCAGAGTGGACGGTTTTGGGTCACAACCCTGTATTTGCAGATCCCTGTATAAAAGATATCACAATAATTCAGAATATCCAAATTTGCTATGTAGTGCTAGTCAGCTCGGTGTAGAATGCACGCAATAGAATATTAAAAAATAAAACAAGAATACAACGCCGGACACCGGGGGACCCCTAAAATATTTAGGGCGACCCAACTTGGGGTCACGACCCACAATCTGGTGACCACTGTCCTATAGCTTTTCTTACCAATAACAAAAACATCTATTTGATGTTTGTTTCCTGCCTTTCACTTTAAAATAGGCTCTGTATAAGCTTCCACTGATGTACAATATTTGGAGTCTGAAATCTTTCTTATTCAAAAGTGTGAATGGTTTAAACACAACATTTCAACCTGCGATGCTAACATAGGTAGAGCTTATGTAGAGCTTTTTAGCCCTGCGTGGGTTGACAGGTTTGAATCCTGTGATGGATAATTATGTACAAGATGATTGTTGGACTACTCCCCACGGATGGTGGTTCACATAACCGCTGGTCAGTTGCAACTCCCTTCACTATCAAGTACACGCAACCGAAATCAAATAACTGGCTAACTAATCCCATACCCGACATTGACAGGTAACCGGTGGTTTTCCATATGATTAAGTGGTTTTATTGGCTTTCCTCTTCCTAGGGATATTTAAATTCTCTTCTATCCTATCCTAATAATAATCTTCTTTTTACAATAAAATAAGTTGTTGTATATCAATAGCCTCAAAATAATAGTAATTTTAAGCTACATCTCCAACTTTAAGAATTCCAAAGTTTCGCCTGTTTTTTCAATACTTAGCCTTCATGATGTGTAAAATTATTTAGGCCGGAAGTTACACCTAAGTCACCATGGATACCGAAAAGGATATTGCTCATTGTTGCTGCATAGTGGCTGCTATTTAAGTTCCCACAAAATATCAAATTAGATGAAATAAAGGGTGATTACGATTGGTTTGATAATTTACAAAATCATTGCAAAAAATTATTTGATGTAAAGTCGTAGTTGAGTTGAAATTAAATGTCTTGATCTTCAGATGTCAATCATTCAGAGACCACGTTGATGAATTTTGTTGTTCTATACTGTCACCTAGTGTGAACTTTTCTAATATTCGCCCATGTCAGTCATGATTATTAGGACAAGAGAGCAATGCTCAAATATATGGACACGTTATCCAGAGCGAAGCTATCCTTACCTTTGACGCTACCGATACCCTCAAAAAATTTCCGAGTTTTACGTAGCAAGAATTTAAAGAATCGAAACGGACAGCCAGTGTTTTCCCATGGATGAAATAATACAGCGAAAATTTGGATGATATATCAGATTTCATACGCAATTTAGAAATAAATAAAAGTAATAGGCCTTCAATCACTATAAATTCCAAAGCAATTGGTCCAGTATTCGAAGAAAAAGGCGATTTTTTAATGATGACGAATAACAAGAACAACAACATAATATTAAAACGATAGTTATGTCCACTAACGTGCCAATAAGTAGCTGAGATTTCACATACAGTAAGAAACGTGTTACATCAAATAACTCTCTTGAAAGAAAAGAGTCATATGTCTGAACGGATTCGAAAGCTCTTCTGATGAACAAAAAGCTACCATTGCTATAAGAAGACATGTTAGGTCGGCATTGGTGATCAGAGACAGGAGTGTAGCCAGGAATTTTCGAAGGGGGATTCTGAACTTTGATATGCCAAGTTAGACCATAGCAGCTAGACCGGCTCAGGGTCTAAAAAGCGTTCTAAGCTACAAAATATTTTCTATGTGTGATACAAAAAATTTGCTTTATTTACATTTTAGAAGAGGGGTCTGACCCTGATCTGATCTTCAAACTCAATATTTCAAACTTGCAATGTCAACATTGTCAAGTCCAACACTCCGAGGCATCACAATTTTTTTTTATCCTTCTTCATTGTTAAAAATGTCTTCACCCCTTCCATTTCAAAGAAAAAACACAATCCTGCAAAATATTGTTCATATTTGTCCAATTTACTTTCAAAAATTTTAAAACACACAAAAAACAGCTAAAAGTTTAAGTATATAGAGAGAACGGCGGGTCTGAATTCAGCAGTATTTTTTAAAATAATTATATGAGAAACCCCATCCACGAGCCATTCCTAACCCTATAGGATATGCCATAACCCAGAATATAATCATATATTGTCAAATCTAAAATGCTTCATAAATACAGGGTGTCCATAAATTCCGTTTACAATTTCAATTTTGTTGAGTCAGTTCTCAGTATTATCTAACCAGATTTGTTGTTTTTTAATCAGTAATTGTTTTTACCTTCATTAAATACGTCTGTGAGGGCCAAAACAATATATGGTTTCGTAACAACGTATTGTTTTGAGAAATAATATCCTCAATAAAGTGAAAATATTTGAGGAAGATAACTTTGAAGGAACTAAAATTTTTTTATTCTATTTTCCATCTATGCTGTATTCTTGTTAATGTAAATATGAATATAACAATTTTATTTTTATTTTTTGGGGGGGATGGGGGGTCATTATCAAAAATATTTGTGACTATGTGGTGTTCCCGAAAAGCAAATACAAAGTGGTTGATATGTTGAATATACAGAAAATGAAAAAGCGAGGAGCACAACATAGGAGTTTATCTTGGAAAAAGAGGGGAGGGGGAGAAAAAAAACTGGGACCCCAACAGATAGCACCTACTAGAGCGGTTTTCCTTCCTGGCTGGGACATTGAAATGATGGGGGGACAGGGGGTGTGAGAAAAAATGTCATAATCTCTCTGGGTCCTGTGTTGTGACCTCACCACAGGCAAATGCACCCAAATTCTCAAAAAAACTTGAAAAACATGTCTGAATATATATGCTGTATACAGCTCTCACCTGAGTGAGACGACGAAAAAGAAAGAGGGGGGAGAGGGGGCAGTGTAAGGGATCAGAAAAAAAGTTCAGAGCCTACAGTGATACATAGCCACTGCCGGTTTGTTCAAAATTGTCAAAATATTTGTGTAAATATGCTGAATCATGATTTATATCAAATTTTACTCAAATTCAAATTTATCTGAAAAATTCCTCATCCCTCAGAAATTTTTTTTTTGGTTTCCAAATCTGTTTTACACTAAGATAAAAACACAATCAGTAAATATTACAGAAAAAATAGAACACGCTTTTTCACACAAAAGTATAACTAAAATCAAAATAAAATCCCCTACTTCTTTACCCCCAGTGCTCCCCCCCCCTTTTTTTTAAAAAACACAATGCATTAAAACCTAATAATAACAATTCCTAATTTTTTTTTGTTTTTTTCTCAAATTATTTTTTCTTTGCATATTCGCAGAGGTCCTTCACATCCATCATTGCTTTTTCGATGTTATCAGCAAATCGAGATGAGTTCTGATAAGATAAATAGATAAGGAGATAATAACATGGAAATATAAATACATTCAAAAGAGTGTAATCAGAGAGTAATCTAGATAAAAAATAAAAAAAAATTAAGATAAGATGATGAAAAAAAAAATGAATAGGGTAGTCTAATAAGACAAGCCCGCCCGATGCTGCCACAACCAAACTAAAACCAAATTTTGATGTTTAAGTTTAAAATAATTCAAGGAATTTTTTGAGCTTGCGATTAAACGTAGTTTTGGCACGAGGCTTATTGTTTTCCACCTTTGCGTTTGCAACACTGTAAATATTTTTCATAAAATGTAACTTTTTAGTCATACTTACATGGCCCACCGGCTAAGGTGGGCAAACTAGCTAACTAATCCCATACCCAATATGGACTGGTAACCGGACGACAGGCCGTGGTTGGCCGTAGAATCAGGCTGTACTATCGTCTCGGGATAAATATGCAAATCCATTACATAGCAATAGCTGCAAATGCAGGTCACATAGTAAATATTATAAAAAGAATACTTACTGTCTCATGAGAGGAGACTTACTTAAGTTGGGAGTTATTGCGACAGGAAACATGGAAACTGATTGAACATTAATGAAAACAGTGAAATAAAAGACACACAGCATGATAATAGTTATTTTTTAGAGTAGAGAAACTCAAAGATGAAAAAGTTTTCTTTTTAATATAAAAAAAATGTGATATGCGTGTAATGACTACATCCAAAAAATGGGATTCCCCCTCCCTCCTTCAATTTTTGAACTATGTTTTTTGAAAGGCTGATGAGTCACAACCTATGGGTGTATTTAAAAGGTCCAATGACTTGCCATGTGGGTCATGGTTTAATGACTAAAAACGCAGCGTTGAAATGAAAATAAAATTAAAAAAGACCTAATTTTTCATCATCAGATTCAACTAAAAAAAAAGTTGTGGTCCAAAAAGTAAAAAAAGGGTTTAAATGAAGCAAAATTGCTGTGATACTATGTGCACATTCGGGGGTCGCAAGGATTTGTAACTGCTTTGTCACAGAGTGTTCAACTAAAGAGTCGCGGTCTAATAAATAAAAATACAGGGTAGAAATGAACCGAAATTGATGTGGATCTATCTATTCATTCAGGGGATCGCATGGATTTGTAGAGTCACAGGGTGATATGTTACTGAGGGTTCAACTAAAGAGTCACGGTCTAATAAGTAAAAATGCAGTATCAAAATGAACTAAAATTGATGCGGAACTATTTGTGTATTCACAAGTTGCTGCTGTCACAGAGGGGACGAATGTTTGCTGGATATACAAATCAAGACAATTTTTTTTAGTTTAGTTAGATACAAAGAAAATTTCCAAATTTCAAAATATATGATGGTTTTGAAAATATCGTACATTGTGGCGAACAAATAAATATTTATTTTCATGATTGTAATTCACGATTTAAAAAAAACTTTTTTGAAATTTTTTTTTTTTGACATAATGAAGAATTTGATGACAATAGACAGCCATTCGTTAATAACTAAAAATGAAGAGTACAAATAAAGACAGTCACAGTTGAATGATTAAAAATGCAGGGTTAAAATGATAATAATATTCTTTATGATTTTTTATCTAATGAACTTACATTAGTGAAACACTTAATCATAGTTATGGTCAAATGAATAAAAATGCAGGGCCAAAATGAACAAATAATTTGAAATTAGGAATGTTGGCTGGAGCATCATGGTCTGATGAACGAAAATGTAGGGTTAATTGAACAAAAAATTTGAGATCAGGAATGTTGGCTGGAGCATCATGGTCTGATGAACGAAAATGTAGGGTTAAATTGAACAAAAAATTGATGAATATGAATATGCAATAGAACACCGCATGATTGAAAAATGAATGGCAGTCATGGTTGGATGAATGATGACCGAAAATGCAGGGTTAAATGAGAAAAATATTTGATTAACGATGATGACTAGAGAGTCACATGATTGAGAAATCTAACGGAAGTCATGGTCGAATGAGTAAATAATGCAGGGTTTGAAATGTCAATGTGACCAGATGAAATTAATTCCATAACAGCCAATTTGACAAATTTTTAGGGACAAAATTTCGTGAATTTCGAATTGAACATACACTAAGTTGCAACAGCGAGAAAGAAAATTATGTTTCAGCGATAGCTTGCACCAGCATGATAAGAAACACCGAAAAGAAAAATTATCGTTGTGAGAAATGTTTTGAAAACAACTTATGCTTTTAGTTTTTACTTTTATGCTAATGTTTATGGTGTGAGACTATGTTGGCTGAATAAAAAACTCTGCTCCCCAGCTCACCCAAAGGTGCAATAAATTTTGGTAGGCAATGATGAAAGCGGGGCAGGAGTTACTAGAGCACCCACCCACCTGGGTAGGCATTGTGAAAGCGGGGCAGGAGTTACAAGAGCACCCACCCACCTGGGTAGACATTGTGAAAGCGGGGCAGGAGTTACAAGAGCACCCACCCACCTGGGTAGGCAATGATGGAAGCGGGGCAAGTGTTTTGAAAACCAATGAAGACTAATAGATCTGGAAATCCATCTTTATTTGTGCTTTCACTTTAATTCTAATGTTTCAGGGGTTGGACCTGTTCAAACATCACCTTACCCAGGGTGTAATAAATTGAATCGGCTAAACTGGAAAGATTCTGTAACTTCTAGAACAGGAGGTTCTCACATAGTGGAGATATGGGAACCTACGGCCAGTATGTACCTCAGCATTTCATTTTAGAGGGGGGGGGGGAATTTAGAAGGTTGGTAAATATTTTCCTATTAGCGATTAAACTATTCATAACTTATGAAAACGTGTTATGTATTTGACAGATCATCTGCACTGATAAATATTCTACCTTCTGGATATTCAAATACAATTATACTTAAGTTAGGTAACAAAGTGCGGTATCATACTTCAAAATTAGGGGGGTGTTTGAAATGTTAGAGGGGGGGGGGGGGGTAATTGATGCCAACAGCGAATCAGAACCTTCCCAGTTTCCAGTATTTCCTGCCCAATTAATTACACCCAGACCTTAAAAAAAGCAGCCCCTTACAAATCATCTGTGACAACTCAGTAGGTTTGTTCAGAGCGAAGACATAAAACATCTCATAAGGTTAGCGTATTAAAAAGTTCCAATCAAACAATATTATAGGTGAGTAGTGATATATAAACAATAAGAAAAATCAAGTGAAAAAAAAAATTTCAAAAAATAAAACTGAAAAATAAATAAATAAAATGATAATCTGACCCTTTGCAAGAAGGGAGATCCGATCTTGAGATATTTGACACGACGTAGAGACAGAATAAATGACGGTCAATGCCTTAACCTATGGGAGGAAAAAAAGATCGGTTTAGAATTGGGGCCCTGTGTGGAATTCCCCCTCCCCCCTATTGACCCTATTTAGATATTTATGTTTATTTAGTTTCGAATTTTATGTTCCATCCACATATTTTCATCGTGTTTTTTGAATAAAACATACTTTCGCTTGATACTAGCTTGCAACTTTTCTATTAGTACCCTTTCAAATAACTTGCTTTGGCCAATGGGGAGAAAAAATAGTTTAGAACTGTCTTTTGAGTGGAATTCCCCAACCACCTCGCCACAATTCCTACCAGAAAAAGCGATCAAAATATATCACCACGTTGCCTGGTAACCCAGAACCAGGCTTTGTCTACAGAAGCGTGGCCAGGAATTTTTAAAGGAGGGGGGGTTTTGATTTTTTAAATAGCTAAGCTAGACAGAAACAGCTATCATTTTCTACCAGATGCCGATGAAAGTAGGCTTGAGGGTCTAAAAAGCGTTTCAAGGTACTGAGTTCAAATCGAAGATAAGAAAATGTTTCTAAATAACACAATAACTTACCAGTCATTGCCTCCTTATATCCTGATACATGGCGTTCTGTAGCTTTCTTCAAAAGAGCAAATCTGCCTTTATTCTGAAAAGGGAAAATTTATTAGAAATAGTGAAAACTGATTCAAAACGTTATAGAAAGATTTGAAAAGTGGGAACACTCGTTCAAATAAAAGAAGGATGAACAGAATAGCAAAGATGCCTAATCTATAAAAAAAAATTTAAGAGAGTGTTGTTGGGGCGTTAACAAAACTTTGTCGACACTAAATTGAAACTCGAGGATGCGCGTGCGGAAGAGATGTGAAAAGCACATTATCGAATCGCGCAGAAAAACAAAGCTCTGTTAACAGTTACATAACTTGAAAGTCTCTGGTAACCTAAATAACAACAAAAATAGTTCGAACTATTTCATCTCAATTGAGCCAAGAAATGACAGCATCGAGTCCTGTTTACTATAACTACATTATTCTGTCTGCTCACGCTCTAATGAGCATTGAGCACAACTTGATTTAGTAAAATAATAAACTCACAGTTTGTTCTAAATCTTCCATGGCGCGAACGAAAGCGCAGGATTCAGACATGCATGAACGAACAGTCTCGCTCCTCCCTTCTCGGAACAATCTCGTCTTTGAGGCTTCGTAAGTCAAACTGAAATGACCTTTGACCTGTAATAAAGATGATTTTTTTTTATTTCAAAAGGGAAGAAATATAAGGAAGCGGTCTGATCTTTTTTATGGTCAAGTTATGAAATATATTATAACTAGACTAGAAATTTCTATTTGATAAGGCCGTAACAGCTAGCAGCTCCGCCTGGCCGGAAAATGTGGGTTTTCAAGAGTATTCGAGCTGACATGGGAAAACTACTGCACGAGGGCCGAATCCAGCCCATTGGGTAATTCAATCTGGCCCACCTAATGCTGCCACAGCCAAACTAAAACCAAATTTGGATGTTTTAGCTAAAAAATAGCTCTAGGAATTTGTTGAGTATGCGATTAAATTCAGTTTTAGCACGAGGCTTATTGTTCTCTACTTTTGCTTTTGTAACACTGAATATTGTTCATAAAATGTAACTTTTTACGTCTCACTAACATGGACCGCCAGTCTAGTTTGGCAAAATATTTGGCCCCTGGTCTAAAAACCATGGCCACCCCTGTTATAACTAGACTAGAAATTTGAGGGTCTAACATATGTTAAGTTACGCAAAATTGCTATGTAAGAACTAAAAAATGTTTTAGTTAGATTGCAAAACACATGGTGGTCTTTCGCCGTTTTGCCCGCTGCCTTTATTACTGTAAGGCTATACAAAAGCCTTCAAAGCAGATGTTAACAACTATGCAAGAACTCGAAATTTCAATTGTTGAATAAATAATATTTATAAAGAGAGAATTTTTAATTCGTTGTGTGATGAAAAACTAAATTTTTGATGTGGCCCAGCTAGATGTCTGAAGTTTTTGATATGGCCCGTCGTAAAGGTCTCACTGCAGTGATAATAAATATCAAAATGAAACTACATGTACTCATGAGGTACATCATAAAAGCCCATTTTGTGGCTCACAATATAATTTATATTAATATCGGTATCGGTTATCGGCCAATAGTGGCCGATATATCAATATCTGTATAGGCGGCAAAAAGTGATAGCAATTGAGCTCTAGTTGGTTATATGGCCCGCCGACAAAAAAAAGTTTCCCACCCCTAGTTTAGAATAAATTTTCAATTTGAAAAAATTTCTTTTACCCTGAAATGTGCAAGTTGAAGAGACAATTGGATAAAAGCATCAGGAGACATTGAGAAAGTTTTGATCAATCCTTTCCCGAATTTACGAAATGGAAACACGTGGAGGTCTACGTCATCAGACAAAAGCTTTGCAATCTTTAGACTTGATTAAATGACGTCGATGCACTGTATAAAGGAAAATTAATTGTTAGGATACTGATTCAACCCTGTATAAAAACAGCGCTACCAAGCAAAAAATGATGATATATAGCACAGCAGTTCCCAACTGGAGGCCACAGAGCAGTTTCTGGGAGCCACAATGCTATGTGCAAAAATGATTAAATAAAAAAAATCCTAAAAAAATATTCTTCCTAGTTTCATTGCTCGATAAGGTTATTTCACAGGGTGTTTTCACTTTGTTGAGCATGAATTGTTTGATCATAATGGGATTTGGAACCTACCAATCAAAACAACATTATAAATACCACTGGAATGATAAAAAGGGGCCGTGAGTGCTGAGAGCCTTTGGTAGGGGACCATGAGCCGTAAAAGGTTGGGAACCACTGAATAGCGAAAAATGAGATTATGAAATCATAGCTCCCAAAAGCAGAACAAAACATTTTTAGTCAAACAGTTAATATGGGAGCGAGATTCCACCTTGGATTAAAACAGTCCCAATTACAATATATATTTCTGATCAAATAGCTCAAGTGATTCCACTCTTTATTAATCTAGTGTTCCCATACACAATATACTTTCAGTTGAGCAGTAGGTTAAGTCAGGATGAGAGATTCCACTCTGCATTAAATTAGTGTTCCCACATATAATATTTTCAATCAAATAGCCAAGATTTAAAGACTGATTCCACCTGGCATTAAATTAGTGTTCCCGAACACAAAATATTTTTAATCTGAAAGCAACACTTACAGGTTCTGGAAAGTTCTATTTTAAACGCTGAGGAGGAAGGGGGGTCGTAGTTAATTCTCCGACGCAGGTACCGTCATCATTATATCCGAAGTCCGCAAACTCATCGTACAAGACTTCTCCCGTAAGGTGGCTCATGATCGAAGCGTCAGCCCAGGAATGTTCCGCGTTCATTCCGAATCACCCGTTTTTGTAGAAAATAACTTGGAAAGATTTGTTGAACCATCTGAATAGAATTTATTCTTCATTAGCGTCTAGCAGTCACAACAAACAAGGCCCTATATAAATACCCAGATGCAAGTTTTTTTAGGCGAAAGGCTGCCATGGTCTCGCTGAAAGAGATACAATTTTAGGACTTAGAACTCCCAAGTTCAGCATTGCATACTTAATTTATTGCAACCTGGATGAGTTGGGGCCTGTCATGACTCAGAAAAATTTGAAATACGACTACGGCTCAAACCCTGATACCAATAAAAAATTGCCAAACTAAGCCTCTACTCCAGCATAATTCACAGCCCGGGCATTTACTCGCAGATAATGTCCCATAGTGTGTGTACCAGGTTAGGGTTAGAAACAGAACAGAAAAAATTGTTATAAGATACTTTGTGGAAAAATATCATCATAGCTTGTCTAAACCTTAGTCGAAGAGAGAGAGTGACCTCCCCCCGAACCCCCCAAAAATAATATATATCCTGAGAAACCTCAAGCAAACTCAGAACGTGACCTCCCCCCCCCCCCACAAAAAAAAATAACTCAAAATAAAATTCAATCACCTGTTATGGCATTTTCCATGCAACAACGTCCGAACTTTGAGAAAATTGTCTCGTCATCAAGGTCTAATACATTGGATTCATCGTCCAAAACAACCACAAACGCCGCTTTCTCGATCGCGTGCAACGACTCTTTGCTCCAGATTTGAAGAAATCACGACGAGTCTGTGAAAAATACAATTTTCATTTAGATCAGTTTTATTTTAATGGGTCTCAGTGGCTTAGTAGTTCAAGCGTTAGACTCCGCTATGTCAGTAATGTTGATCAGTGGTTACTACCCTGTCGGACCGGTAAAATGAATTAAATGTACTCGCGGACCTGCAAAAAAATGAAAGGACCGGAACAGAGAATAATACCATATTTTTGCGCTAAATAATGCAATGCTGGGCCCTCCACATGCTTCTAGAAATCTAGACAAAAAAAGGTACACTTGAAAACATTTCACGTGAAGAAAAAATATATAATAATGTGCTGGCCAAAAATTGTAATGGCTGAAACATAAAATATTTATATATTTGCATAATGAAATGCAGTGCTGGGCACCCATTATGTATAAGAAAGGCACATATGAAACATGTACATACAAAACATTTCACATAAAAAACATGTACATGTCAAATCATGTACAAACACAATTAGTCTAGAGTTCTGCTGCTGTTTCGTTTCCAATATAGGATTGCAAACGAGGCCTCAAAAAAGTTTCTGCAACATGTAGCTTTGGAGCAGTGTACAGCCGATTCCTTCCTCATAACGCATAGGTAACTGGTTGAAAATATGGACAACAGTTTGATAGCACTATTATCTAGCAATGGGTATTCGTTATCAAACATATCCAAATTGTGACAGTGATTCTTTTTTAAATCTGGACTGTAGAGTAGAATCACCATTTCAATCAAGCTTTTTTCATCAGGTTTATCATATTAATGCTTCTTAATGCCTCAGTTGATCGACGCTTCAAACGAGATGAATTTACATTACAATAAAAAAGTCGTCGGTAACTTGGCCCCAGGCTCAAAATATTGGAAAAGATCTCTGCGGCCCATGGATTTTTGCGCGTCTCGTGACCACCTGCAGGGTCACAACAAGGGGGCTCGTGTAGTTTCGTACCTAAGCTTCTTCTAGTAGGCGTAGCATAACATTTTTTTGACATGTCAACCCTACCCTCACCTGACTACCCCATCCAAAAATGATGTCACTACGACGTCACAATCACTTCATAGAGCTTGCAAATATTTCTTACGATCGCCCGAAATGGCATCGGCGCCGATGATAAAGAACTGACTAACATCAGCAATCTCTCTCCTATCGGGATCGTCGCGCCGAGAAATAGCTGTTTGATTTCGGGTTCTCGTCTGCTCGTCTTGGATGACGGTTTGCATAGTTTGAAGGGCTCTATTACGTCACTATGACGTCGTAATGACATAATTTTTGGATGGTGTGGTCAGGTGGGGGTTAGGATTGACACGTGAAAAAATTGTTATGCTACGCCTACTAGAAGTACGTTGGGTACGAAACTACATGAGACCCCACAACAAGTTCATATCTTACTGGAAAATTATACTGTTCTTGACTGTTTTCTGGTTTAAACAAAGAAATATGCATAAAGTTTTATATTGATGGTCATATTAATCAGGAAAAGCACGTAGAACAGAAAAAGCACACATGCCGATTTTTATGAACTTGCCTTTTGAATCAAAATCCTTGATCCTACACTCATGATATCACAGCTGCTATAAGCATTGAATTCTCGCATATGTCCATCTTTTAAGGAATGTGGAGACAGTATTTTGCCTCAAAAGAAGTACCGTAAAACCGGCTAACTTCGGATGATTTCACTATAATTCAATCAATTACTCAGCCATTTGTTGTCGGATTCGCGTCAAACTTGAAATATATTACATTGATGTAATCCTCTGTTAAATTCATGAAACGGAACTCAATTTTTCGCTTGTTATATATTTTATAATTACGCAGTATTTCACGACTGCTCACAATTTTTCTATTTCGAACCATGCTGCCGTTCCAAATGGAGGAATTAAAAATTGTCGATGTTGATCCAATCAAACAAAATATTGTTGCTATTTTCAAATCACGCCAACTCGTCGGCGCCCAAAAGTTTGGCGTCAAATCTATAAAGGTGACGCAACATGACGTCAGTGTGACAGGAAGTTCAACGTGTCATCAGATACTATTATTATAATAAAAAAATATTTGAATTTCTATTTTTTCTCAAGTCTTCTGCGACATTTTGCGATCAGTCTAATTTCCCATATACATTGTTATCGCCCTCTATCGAAAGACGGTAGTTTGAGGAAGTTAGCATCAGTAGAAGTCACGATTTGAGCCGCTCGAAAACGGAAGGTCAGTTCTATTGTGAAACATGATTTTTTTAATCAAAAAATAAATTAAATTGCCCGATTGAATATGATTTAGATATATAAGGATTCACTATAGAAACTGCCAGAAGCACAATATGACAAACGATTGAAAACTTTATCCGAAATTACAAGCCATCCGAAGTTAGCAAGTTTTACAGTAGGTCAGTATAAACGGTAAACAATTTCAATAGGTTCGCAAGTTCGCATAATTATCCTGTGGAAGATAATTATGTTTGAAAAGATTGCTGGACTCCTCGCCGCTGTAGGGCAGTAGGGTGGTTCACATAACCACTGGTCAGTTACCTCTACCATCAAGTCCATGCAATCGGAATAATTGTCTAATCCCATATCCGTCATGGACTGGTAACCGGATGAGAGGCCGTGGTTTGCCATATGGTTAAGCAGTATTTCGGCTTTCCTTTCCCCTGGCATAAATATGTAAATGCCTAACCTATCCTAAGTATCTCAACAATTCTAGTATCCAGGTATCGGTACGGGAGCCACAGTTCTTACCACTTCATGGCAGCTCCTGCCACAAACGTACCGTCGCGTCTCTTGCCATGGTTTTATCGCACTATTACCGGTATGTTTACAAAGTCATGTACAATATTTTAGTCTATCATGCGGAATTATATCTACTTAAACCCAAACCTAACCCCAAAAACATTAAAACTGTATTCATAAGGAAAGTGTTCCAAATCATCCAACATTTATCACCGTCAGGGGCAGCCCTGCTATTACAGTCGACATGCCGTGGTTACGGCAGCAAAATTGGTGGTATTCGATTTGCTGTCGTAATGACCGCCGCTCGCTATTGGTTTGTGACAGCTAAAAAGTCAGTCGCCGTGGGTTAGGGTTTGGTCTTAGCGGCCATGGTTTGGAAATCCCGCCATGGTTTTGCGGCAGCTCTAGCCACAAAATACTTGATATTTTTGAACAAAGAGGTGATGCAATAGCCTGACCTAAGGCGAACAAAAACAAAGAACACAGATCAGAAAACGGGGACGATAACGGTATAATACCAGCAATTGAATTTGAAAAAAAATCCGCTATTTACCGGAAATTAAAATCTAGTCGTCATGGATACGCTGCATGTTGCCTCCACGCGGCTGAATAATCTGGTCTGGAGTCGTGTTTAGTATTGACTTGTTTACTAACATTAACACTTGTTATGGTCAACATTACATTTTGTAAAGTACTGCACAAAAAATTCCCAGTATACGGTACAATTATGAAGAATGTTCTTGTAGTCATTGACAAATAGTCTAAAAGTCGTGTTAGCGTTTTCTGTTCTCCATTTCCACCTAGAGTATAGCTGGATAAATTTTGCTCACTGAAGCCAGCGCACATGGACCTTTCCCCGAGCATCGACTTTCTTGTTTACTTCGGGACATTTGCCAATCAGCAAGATGCAAAAAGTGACGTAACAAAGCCCTCTTTTCGCTTCCGCTCAGACACTTTTCTCACTCAGACAGATTTTCAAGCGTGGTTGTAAACATTACCTCGCTTTCGCGTTTTTAAACTCGATTGTTAGTTTGCAGTTGTGTTTCGGAAACTTAAATATAAATCAGATAATTCAATGATCACTCTGTCTTCCCAGGAGTTTCAATTCAATTGCATTAATGAAAATTAGTGTAGAAATAGCTGTGGTACCCTAGCCTGAAATTCTCTACCGGTACTTTTGAAATACAGATTGTTGTATGTGATGAATCATAATGATGGCTTGAAACACATACCCCATTTTACAGGCCCCAACTCGCAAAAGCACTCTTAAAATAGCCCCGAAAATTTTGCAATGGTAAAGTATAGGGAGAATTTTCCAGGGGTCAAAGGTCGGGGAAAGGGGCATAGCTGGTCCTCTTGTCACATTGATAACCTATGAGTATGAACTTGTTATAATCACAACTACATAATCTGAGAATGGTTGAATGCAACGTGATTATACTGTTAGAGTGGTTAATGTAACCGCTGTTCGGTTACAGGTTCTTCTATGCTGCTCAAATTATTGAAGCAGCAAGAGAAATTCTGATCCCCGACCTTTGAACTTTTCCATCAGTTTCAGCCTGTGATAGTCAACCCTCGTAATTTCCAGTTCAAGTAGTATTCCGCGTTCAATCACATCTGCTCTATTCTGCATTTGTAGCCAATAACTGGTTGACTTATACTTATACCTGACATGGATTGGTAACAGGCCAATCGGTCGCGGTATGGCATAGTCAAGTTTATTTTACCCATCCAGTATAAATAATATACAATGTTTAACGAGTAATATTGAATACACATATTGAATATAGGGAAGAGAAGTCGCGGAGAACCAAAAATGGTTATCAAGCAGCGACACCCAAAGTGTTGACCTATCAGATGCCACAAGTCCATGAGCTTTGTACAAATAACTGGCTTGCTATTCTCGTACCTGTCATGGACTGGTAAGCGGATGAGAGAACGTGGATAGCCATATGATTAAGTTGTCCTATCAGTTTTCCTCTCTCCTAAGATAAATATTTAAATCTCGTCCTATAACTGGCCAACTAACCCTGTATCTGACATGGATTTGTGGTTAGCCATAAGGTCAAGTTCTCATATCAGTATTTTCCACAGGATAAACATGTACGTCAAATTAAAAAAGGTAAATGTTGAACTATCAGATACCACGGGTCCACTGGCCAACCATTCCCATACCAGTACGCGTCATGGACTGTTAACCGGACGAGAGGCTGTGTTTTCGCAATATGATTAATTCGTCATAACGGCTTTCCTCTACCCCGTGATAAATATCTAAATCCCATCCTATAACCACCAAGTTCAAGCATCTGAAACAAAATAACTGACCAACTAACCCGTATCTGACATAGATTGGTAATAGGACCAGAGGCCATGGTTAGCCATATGGTCAAGTTTTTCTTTTCCACAGGATAAATATGAAAGTCCGAGATAGGAAAAAAGTAAGTGTCGACCAATCAGATGCCACAGGTCCATGCACTTTGTGCAAATAACCAGCCAACTATTCCCATACCCGTCATGGACTGGTAACCGGATAAGAGGCCCTGATCACAATATGATTAATTCGTTTTACCGGATTTCCTTCTTCCCCCAGGATAAATATGTAAATCATATCCTATAAGTATAACCATCAGAAACCAATTTAACTTTGTATCGGACATGGACTATTGGTATATATAACGGTAATAGGACCAGAGGCCGTGGCTAGCCATATGGCCAAGTTGTAATATCAGTTTTCCCCTTCCCCAGGATAGATATGTAAGTTCAAGATTTGAAAAATGTAAATGTTGATGACCTATCAGCTCTTTGTACATGTACTGTTTACCGAACAAGAGTCCACGGTTCGCCATATGATTATTGGATTTCCTCTCTACACCAAATCCAATTATAAAAGTTGATCACTGCTTAACGGTAGGCCATGTCCAACGAGGCGTATTGAGAACTCTAAATATTTCAAGTGTAAAATGAAATGTGAAAACATAACATGTCAAATATTATCAAATTAATATCGCTTTAAGAGTCTCTTCAATTTCTTAACTGCTGACAGTTTGAAAGTGATTGTTTAGTTAAGTCCAGCGACTTTGCTCTGAGCAAACTCGTATTGTTGGGTTGGGGTCGAAAACGTAACACCTTATATATTCAGAAATTAGATAAGGGTGGCATATTACATCACCTATCGGTGGACATTGAATAATAAATCTTTATTCAGGTTGACCCCAAAAAACGGAATCCATAAAATATGTTCCAAATGGACTGGGTTTCGTTTTTTAGGTCACCCTATAATATGTGTGGTACCGAACTACATCCATTACTGATTGCAATGTAATAAAGTTCATGTTGCATCGTTAATTATTGTGAAAAAATCTCAGGAATTTTGTGTATAAAATTCGTGGCACATTTTCACGACCTTGGCGGCCCACTAGTGTGCCGTGTCACACAGTTTGGGAAACCCTGTCCTAATCATTGTCACATGCGACTTTAGCGTGACTCGACCGCATTTAGGGTGAGATCTGCCGCTACATTATTCCTTCTTCAGGTAGGCTACATATAGCGGTTGACGTCTCGCAAAAGTCGCATCCATTTTCATTGTGTCGAACTGCCAAAAACTAAAGTTCTAGAAGATGCATTGCTGCCTGTTCATTCGACATCATTCACTTTTTGATACTCTGATTTCTGATAGCCAAGGCTGCCAGCATCACCATGAAAGTCTTGTCGTAATAAACATTCAGGTTATCCAAAAATGGCAATTTCAAGTACTTGGCTTTGGATTAATTTTTCCTCTTCATTACGAAGGAATAAAAATAAAATTCCTTAGCTTTAGCTATATGATGAACTAACCCAGGTGGATAGTTGCTAGTAAAATATGGGTCGATTTCCTTAACCAACCTACCAGTTGAATTCTGCTAGTCTCTCACACAAAATTGAACTCCATGAGATCCGAACAGCATGTAACTCGCAAAATTCTAGTTGTAGGCAATCAGGCTCTTGGGCATGGAGCCCGGTTCTATCACATTGATTATTTATTATACAGATGCTACAACAATAACAAAATACCACATGGAATAAAAAAAATTCGAATCATTAGCATTTTTGACTGAAGACCTGTTAGATCATGCAGGCCAAAGTGTTATGTTGATCATTTCATTTTGTATCATAAAGCTATAAGCTCTTTAATAAAATATTTCACATTTATATTTTTAAATTTATGGGATACATGAAATTTTTTGTTATTACTTGCTGTTTTTTTAATTTTTTTACTTTTTCATATTTAGGGAAATACATGAACTACATGAAATACATACACTATTTTTACTTTTTTAAAACTTAGAGAAACACACGGAGTTATAGAGAATAATGATGAACAAGAAAAGCGGATTGCAGTACATAAAAATTTAAAAAGCTGGCTTACACAAAACAAAAAAAAAGGAAATTCGTAATAGGCATTGCAAAACAAAACATCATTGTAATATTATACATGTATCACTATTATAATATTACTAGAATTCATAATGGACTTTTCTTGTTACTTTACATAGATTAGGGGCAAAGTTACGCTGGGCTCCAGTAGAGTCCTTAGCTACCAAGTTTTCGGAACACAATATCAAACCGCAACACTGAGCCAAAAATCAATCACTCCAGTCCAACTGTTATTATAACAGTCATGAAATGCATAATTTATGGCGGGTTTGCCGACAAATCAGAATATCATAAATTCATAGGGATGTTCTAAAATATGCACAGAAATAATAGATATCAGTGGTTGACAATAATTGAAAAAACATAAAAGAAAAAGATAATAATGCATTTCACAACAAAAATTAATAAAAATTCGAACAATGGCTATTTGAAACGAGTTACGATATAGGTTAATAACTTGGATTTTTTTTTATTTATAATTTTATTGATTTTTATAGTTTTTAGTATTTTTATATATTTTAAAATGCAAGCAAAAATGTGGAATGGCAAAGTAAACTGATATACAGCAAGAATAAGTACAGCAGTTGTCAATTATAAGAAAAAACTCAAAACCTGACCTAAATAATGAAAGTTGTTGACATACCATAAAAATTATAATTACACAAAAATTTCTGAATGAGGGCGACATAAAAACAATACACATGATATCTGGAAATACCTAAAGTGAGTTTGTTATGGCTCACTAAAAATAGTACATAAGAAGCTAAAGCATTAATGCAGCACCCAACCTAATTTTCGAAACTAATAGGAAAAAATAATAAAAAAAAATATGGAATGACAAGAATTTGTATGACAAAACATGAAAATCAGAATTTGGTGCAGAATTTTACAAAATGCTCTGAGGTCAGTTCAAGAGGTCAAATCTTGTGAGGGATGACCTACGGTAAATTGCCGAAATCGTCGCTGAAGGGTGGTGCATATAAACAAGAGTCAATTACTATGTTTTCACAATCTAAGCCTATGCAAAATCAGCATTTCACAAAAAAAAAATTATAAAATTTTCTCCCTAATCCTACTATTATTGGACTAGACTATCTAGTCTTTAAGAGTTAATATTTCTAACATTTGATCCCTTCACTATATATGCATGTCCATAATGTGTTGCAGGATACCACAGGATCATTCAGCATTCAGTCTGAGATTATTGGAGAAATTTAATGTTGAATATACGACGTAACAGTAACATGTTGATGAAACTTTTGTATCTTAGCAATGTCTTTAGAATGTGGTCAGTTTGGGAAACTTCTCAAGATCATCGGAATCTGAAAAAAAAAATTTTTCATTCAGATGACTCTAAAAATTGTGCTCAGTAGAGAAATATCATAACAATTTTCTATGTGATGTTCGAATAAGGCATTAGATTAGCAACAATTACAAATCTTGAATATTATTTGTTAAAAGTAAACTTGAGGAAAAACCTGGTTGAATTCTTGCAAATATAATAATATTTCAAGGGTAATTGATCGTCCGAAGATATGTAAGACCACATTCAAAAAACGAAGGCAATTACTCACTGTACAGTGAACATAGCAAAAATAGGAGACAAAATGAGTTATTGTTTCACTCAATACACTGGTTCTCAACCAGTGGGCCATGGCCCACTGCTGTGCCACGAAAATATTTCGAGGTGCGCCACAGAACCATTAAAAAATGTTAGTTTTATTTGTATCACTATCTATAATTTTGATTGTAGTACCAATGATTGATGATGTTGTTTTCTGCTACTGAATGGTAATTTTCATTCTAATTATCAAAAGTTGCGAACCACTGATCTAATATGACTCCACGAACTATTTCGAGAATATAAAAGACAAAAAATCAAGTTTGCAAAGCTGTTTTAGTAAATGGTATTTCACGTACCGTCATCACCTTCATGTTGTATTGGTTTATTCTATTGCTTGGTTTCCACCTACTGCACCAGCTTCTTCTTGTTCATTTTGCCCCTTAAAAAAATTTCAATATTACTATCTAGCATATTTTTTATCTTTATTACCTGCTATAAAAACGCAGACAAATATCATTCAAATTTGGGGAATAAATATTTCATATGGCTTAGTGATTGAATATCCCACAGTTTCTGGTCCCCTGGTATAGCAAATTTCTAATATGCATAGTGACATCACATTTTGGGGCTTATCATCAACATGATTTAGGATAGGTTTTGCACATTTATCTCGGGGGAGGAAAAGCCGATAACACTGCTTAATCATATGATGAACCACATCCTTTCGTCTGGTCATCAGTCTATGTAGAGTATGGGGTTAGTTAGTCAATATTTCTAATTGCATGAACTTGATGGTGGAGGAAGCCATAAATGACCAGCGGTTACGCAGTTACGTGAAACACCCTACAGCGCCGAAGAGTTCAGCAATCCTCTCACACCTAAATATCCCCCACAGGATTCGAACCTGCAAACCCACAGGGTAATCAAAGGGGTGGTACCAAGTGTATTCATATCGCTTAGCATGATGCACCACACAACCGAGTCTGTAACTGTGTATTACATCTTGTAGGAGATGATTGAAAACATACATATGAATACTTTGAAATATCATTATAGAAAGTTGAGAATAAATATTACTCAAATCTTACTATTTGCTGATTGTTCTGATTTCCTCTCTCCGGTAGATGCAGATTCCCAATATTTGCTTCAGCAAAGTTGATAGGTGGAGGTCCTCTGCGTTCTATAAATATAAGTATAAAAAGCTTTTAAAAGGTGTTAAAATGGTTTAAATAGCATTCCGTTAATTTTGCGTTATTTTTTTAACACCTTGTAGTTCTAACTAAGTTGTTATCAGGCCGGTGTGATGAACTGGTCGTTAAAGTGTTTGACTTAACTGTGTTGACATCGCAGATTAATATGTATCGGATTCAAATCTCATGATCCTCACCTGGGATCTGATAAATTGGGTGGGCAATGGGTACTGAATATGCAGATAACCGCACACACGCATAAAAACTACCATCGCTGCCAATAAGCAGCCAATAAAATAGACTCAAAATTTGTATTTTTATTAAAGTTGTTAATTTGATTAAGGAAATGTATCCTAAGTAAATGTTTCACCATTTGTTTTAGATTTATTCATATTATACAATTCGAATATGAGGTCCAATTTTTTAGTTGTAAGTGTTGAAAAGTCCTAGAGAAACTTTGCCAAGTAATCATGTATTATCTAAACAGCAAAAATAAATATTCTCAAACCACAAATGTTACAAGACTGCTCAAACTTTGGTATCTAATTTACAATTTCCTCCAAAAGTAATTCTTTGCTCGCTTGGAATTAGAAAAAATTAGACATTCTGATGCCAGTTGCGAATAAAATTCATCATACTACTTTTTAAATGAGACAATATTTTTGCATACTGCAGAAAGTATCGTAGCATCCTTTGTCAGCAAGACACACAGTATTTGGTGCGTCATTTTCAAACCTTGGCAGTGGTAAAACTCATTTTTGTTAGGTAAAAATATGCTCTATAGAACTTGCCCAGTCTCAAATACTGTATGTGTATATTGTATTTTTGTGGTATGTTATTGAATTCACCCAGTTGGCCCACCCATTCACCCATTAAATTCAACCAATATCAGATGATATCAACTACTCGGGACGCGGCGATCAACGAGTTGACCAGCTTTGCTATAGAGCAGTGGTTCTCAAACTTTTTGAAAAAAATTCCATGACGTACCCCTCGCAATTTTTTTTAACGATTCCCGGTCTTGTGCACCAAAACATTAAAAGATCACAACAAAGAAATCAACGCGCCGTATAGTGAAACGAACAAAAGAATACAAAGCGCAACTCTAATGTGAGTGTGACATCCAGTCTGTTTCGATATTTGGTAAAAGGGCAGCGTTAGCTACAGCTCTGCAGTTAGTATACCTGTGGTGGCATGAATTGAACTCTCTCTGTGATATCACAGGCCCACAGCTCTGTGACATTACAATGGGCAGTGTGATCGAAACATAAAGTGAAGAATGAGTGTCTCTAGCGGTGATTGCAAAACAGCAAAAGGCGACAAATGTGTATTTGTTTAGGCACTCAATTTTTGTATTATGAAGCTAATAGCCATATTACAGATTTGTTTCGCGGACCCCAATAGGTCAGCAGACCCCAGTTTGGGAACCACTGCTATAGAGTGATTGCTGTAAATCCCAATAGTCGCGATTTATTGCACACTGTAATTCTTACTTGCTTTGCTTTAATTTTAATATCATGCTGTAGTCCAGGGGTGTGCAAACTTTATTACAGGAGGGCCAGATACAAGTAAGCAGGCCGTGCCTTTGCTTTGTTTTCTCAGCAGTGTGTATTTGGCAACAGAATTCTGCTAGCTGGTGTTGCTAATATGGCAGTGGCACCCAGGTACTGGTACAGTATAGGCTTTGCGGCGCAAAGAGATTGGAATGCCCGCACGTACCAGATAAACGAAACTAAAAACTCGTTTCTTGGCCCACGGGCCACATTTTGCACACCCCTGTGCTAGTCGATTAAGATATAATCCATGACAAAACTGGAATAAATTGTTACAATGAGTTGGGCAGTCTATCGTCACCACAATATGATTCTGACTGCCAGTGATTGCTCTTATGTATACTCGTATGCGTATTATTCACAGAAGTCCATGACAAAAAAAATTAAAATCTACATGATCCTGGAAATATACCTTTTATAACATTCTTTGACTGCGTTTTGATGCCAGAGTTTCACCATTCATCCTTGGCCCAGACTTGGAAACGATGTTTTACCATTGTAGGTGACTTCATTCTATACTGAGGAACTTCTGCAGTGTGAGTCTCTCTCCATGTTTCACATCATCGCAGAAGATTTCTATGTTGTATAGAACGTTAGATACTGCATTCCAAGTCAAAATAATGTCGGATCCACTTCTTTGAGATGAAACATTTTCAATTCGCGGCAAAGCTAAAAATAAAGTAGTGAGTTAGTAAATATAGTAATCAGTAATTTATTTCTTCAACATGCTGAAAGTACAAACTATACATACACAAATTAAAGGAAATATAAAAAGTCGTATTCCAGGGTGAAAGGAGATGTTGAAAACCAATACTGGTTATCAAGCGACTCCACCCTTGGGGAAATCTAACAGAAACCCAATGAATATAATAAAAACGAACTAAATATGTTATTAAGCAATGGGTACGCCAAAGCGACCTGGTACATACTAAACAATCACTGTTTAAACAAAAAAAAAGTCAGGAGAAGACTGGGAGATGGCGATACGACCAGTGGTGGGATTCAATTTTTTTGTCAGCCGGTTCCATCACAAAAGTCATATTTTTCACTCGGTTCTGTTACAAAAAGTCATTGAGAGTAACCAGTAATGCTAACCGGTTCGCTGTTCTCATAAAATCCTGTGAGACGGTTCTATAGAACCGTTGCGAACCGGCTGAATCCCACTACTGGATACGACCAAAGGTCATCAAAGTCAGCCACCACCCATTCCAGTTAAATAATTATTGAGAAAAAAATATAAAGTAACCGTCGACTAGTTAACTACCAAATATTTAAACGAAGTATACTCTCAATACAGATGATAATACAGATGATAATGCAAACAGTGGCAATGTGACCATTATATGATGGGCAGTTACATGTTTTAATCATTATTGAATATTATAACAATACTCTAGTAATCCTTAACAAAAAAATTCAGGTAACTTTTTTTGAATTTTACATAGGAAGCCAATCTAATAGATTCAGGAATTTGATTCCAAATTTTTTGAACCAGTAAACTTGATTGATTCTTGGGAGAATTTTGTTTCAGCTCTTGGAATAAAATATGAATTTTATAAAGAGGATCGTGTATTATACGAATATTGGCTACTACAATCGATGAAATATGACGCAAACGATTTAAGTAAACTCCCTGAGGAGAATTTATGCATGATTTTCCCTATTTCATAGTGAAATAAGTCATTCAGTTTCAAAATAGTGGACTAAGTCTAGTTCGCAACGGCACATTTGATATAGTCCTGACAGCGCGGTTTTGATGCTGAACCCCATAAGACAATACCATATTGAATGGAAGAATGAAAAATTGCAAAATAAACAGTTCTTAAAACACTCAATGGCACATAATTTTTGAGACTGATTAAAATACCAACAGCCCTTGACAGTCTATGCACAAACATGGATTCGGGTATCGGGTTCCTCATGTTTGCTTTCTTTCAAAGACTGGCCACTACGAGACTAGTATAAGTTTATTTCGACTCAATAATCAGCATAGGCTTATTACGGCTCTTAGACGATGAAACAATTGAATATGGTAAAATGCATATCTTCCCGGACTTCCCAGATAGCAATCTCTGATCAACTGTTTGTCACCAGTTGGGAGAAAAATTTACCGCCGGAGTAAGGCCGAGATTGCCATGGCGACCAATTTCGTCCCTGTTCTGCAGAACAATTTCAGAAAGCATGTGAAACAGAACACAGTTTGAGAAACGCTGCACTAAAGTATTTGGAACAATTGATTGTAATATATGTCAGTGGTTCCCAAATGACTAGTTTTTCACAAGATTATTGCATTGTTCAATTTAAACTCATTTAAATAAAAAAATATTTGTTTTAAAAATGAAATAAATTAACATTGAGAGAGGGAAGACTAAGTTAAATTTTTAGCTGCGTTATAATAATATATAATTTAATATTTAAAATACAGTCACACAATCATAAATTGCATTAATACAATGCGTGGGGATTTGTAATACAGAATTATAAAATCTGTTAAAATTAACGTTGAAAGAGGGAAATACAAGTTTCAATATCGGAAAAAATACCCTGATTTAAATTAAACAGATAATCCGATGCATTACAGGAAGTAAATTAAATTTGAAAACCTGTGGACTTATTCTTTCTTTTTCAAAGAATCTTTTTTCTTTTCAGGGGATTTTTTCTCCCTGGCTTTTTTCTGAGGGGATTTTTCCTCCTCAGCTCCCCCATACGCAGAATAATCTATCACACAACTTGTGATAATCTTCTCAATTCGATGGAACGAATCAAAGTTGACGCCAAACTTGGAAGAAGCCTGAAATAGCGAGAATTTGTTAAACTTCTTATATGTAGAGTTGGTCTAAACGAGTCATAGGACTTGAAATGCCTGCTATCTAACCTCTAATTAACCTGCATGAGTTCATAGGTTCGAATCCTGCAGGGAATTCCAAGGCCAGCGCTATAAATAAGTTTGTAATTTTTTGTTTAATGGGAGGGGGTAAATTGACATGGCATGGGACCCTGTGTACAAATACAAGGCAAGAATTTGTTTCAGTGACATGCCCAGGTAATGTGTTACCAGATATTCGAATAGTAAACTGCAGCTCTAATATTTTAGTATTGACACAATATTCAAATATTTTGCCTGTTCTACTCAGTATTTTTGGATTTGATTAAATTTATGTACATAAATTATTTCATGTAATAAGTAAATTTGAAGGTAAATCAAAACTTGGCTGGTATTTGAGTTTGCAACCCACAAAAAACTTTCTTTTTTTAAAGTGGACCGCAACCATAAAAGACATTAGGCAGGCCTGCTGTCGAGAATAATTACAGTTCGAAAGCATGCTGAATAAACATGTAGTGCTTATATTCAAATCTTGTTTAAAGTTTTGTAAACATTCCTGAATTTCAGTTTTGCATGTTATAATTTTATCATGACATAGTTCAAAATATGTTATCTATTACATTGGTTCCCAAAGTTGATTGGCCAGGGGCCAAAATTAGAAGCCAAAGGATATTTGCAGACTAGGAGAGGGAAATGGGCACAAGGGGCTGATACTTGTATGAGAAATTAAGATACCGATATATTTGAATTCTTGCGAATATATACATTCTTAAACTGTGATAATGACATTACAACTTGAGGCGCTCCAGAAGTATGTGTACCAATATGGAGATAACTAATTTTGTTCGGCCACTTTACATCAAGTTGTGTAAAGTGACTGAAACCTTTGGGCAGGGGTATATTCACTTGACTAACAAAGACAGTCCCCGAACTTGTAATAGAACTAAAATAAGGAAATCAAATTACGGCAGACATTAGGCAGGCCTGCTGTAGAGAATAACCCTTAACCTGGTACACATTACGGGAGTATCCAATTGGCCTGGCCGTATTAGAACGCAAAAAGGTAAAAACACAACGTGTTAATCTATTTCACTCAAGTTCAGCAGGCCATATTAAATCATGGGCTAATTGCCTATAATCTAGTATATCTTACCGATATCAGGAACATCACAGTTAGTTGTAGAAGAACAACAGTGTTGAATGAGATCGGCAGGATTCCTAGAAGTTGTAGATTGTAAAGTAGAGAGAACAGAAGACTGAGCTTTGTTACTCTGAAAAAAATAGGATATCATGGTAAATTGCCAGTAACTTAATTCAAAATTGTAAGAACGGGTTCTCTTTTGTGTCAAACTGGTTCCCTAATCTTAGAAAACCATTTCACGTTCCCAAAGAGCAATTCAGAATTCTAGAACGGGTTCCCTTATGTATCAAGCTCACTAACAACGGGTTCTTTCATTTTAGAAAATGTATGAATGTCACTATCAGGGCTGGAGTCAAAGCCATTGAGCAAAGCCTACCGGGTTAGATGGAGCCAGAGTTACCACAAATTTTAGTAGCACTAGCTTATAGCATCTTATTAACTTTTATTATTTTAGTGAAATTTAGAAATTGGAGTCAAAACATTGAATTTTGTTTCATAGTGAAATCTATATTTAAACTCTTTTGGAATTGTTAACGTTGATTGTCCGTCTGCTCTAAAGATTTCAAAATCTTTACTCCTGCTCGAATGTGTCAGAAGTTTGCAATAAATTGAAACTCCATAGCCCAGTCACTAACTACCGTAATAATTACCGTAATTTTTATGTCTCGATTTGTAACAAATCAATACTCACGTCGCCAAATGAATAGATTTCACGGTCTCATGATTCCATTGTTTCCTCACAAACGTTGCAGCATTTTTGACGAACCCCCCTCCGCAGGCTCCAAACATTCCAAGAATAGTACAGATCAAGAGAGAGCCAGGGAAAGCTCCACGACCAAGTTTCACTCCTAAATTATGAAAATAATTGTTTGAAATAACAAGAGAGCAGAATTCCAATAATTGCACATACGTGGAGATGAGCACAGCGAAATAAAGTGTTGCCGTGTGAGAATCGCAGTGGAACAAAATTTTTTTTTGAAGTGAATAATAGCTTCAGATAGGGATGGGCAATGTAGAATAATTTACTATTCTAGAATATTCTAGAATAGTTAAATCGAATCCGGAATACCGAATCCTATTCTATTTTCATACCCATTCAAATAGTGGGAATTTCCACACTGCTGGATTTAGATATTAAAAAATTGCAATGTATTACTTACTATAAATGTAATATTTATTTAGAAATGTCCTGAACATTGGATTTCATTTGATACAGGTAGTTCCCAGGACAATAAAATTTAGGAATATTACAATATTTTTTGCCCTCAATTGTTCCAAATGTATGTTATCCCTAAATTCTAATAAATACTGATATGCTAAACCAGGGGTTCCCAAACTTATTTGGCCGCGGGCCAAAATTTCAAGGCGAGGATACTCGCGGGCCAGTGAAGCGGGATAACACAAAAAGCCCGACGTAAAGGCTGGGGTTCAGGGCGCGCTTAAGCGCCCTAAGAAAATTTTGAAAAATAGGCACCAAAATAGGCTGCAAGATTGATTTTAGATACACCCAGTATCGCAGTTTGTTATGTAATAAAATTCATAAGTATAATAGTTAGGTGATAGAATACCCGAGGAATAACAAGCACGACTTTCAAAAAGGATTTGTAACTGATAGCGACTAATGAAGTTACTTGCTCATCGGGAGTACGGCTTCGTATAAATGTCTACTCATATCATGGTCAAGTTTATTTTTTCCATCCAGTAAAAATAACAAACGAAATTATGAAAAAAGTAAAATTGACACACATTTTACTGGGAAGGGAAATCGGTGGGAACTGATTATATCAGGCAGCGACACCCAAGGTTTGTTATCTAATTAAATTTGTAGTTGAAGTTTATAAAACACTGTTATCTCTGGTGAGTATGGTTTTTGCAGTTGTACTACCAATATTATCTACTGACACAGAGGTTGACCCCAGAGATAAGAGATGCCCTCATATAGCGATGTTAAACAAAAAAACGTCTCAATGTATATGAATATTAAAAAAAAAACGAATAGCCAACATAATTTACTTGCATTTTTGTAGATACGTGTAATTGGGGTTTGCTCGAAAACTGATGTTCAAAACGTGGCTCCAATTTGTTACATTGTATTTGCAATACCGCACTCTAAGTGATTATCTTCAGTCTGGACCGTAGTTTAACAGGAATAGAACAAGAATAGTTTGTTGGCAAAGAAGACAAATCGCTAAAGTTTGATTCTTTTCAATAAAGAAATAAGAACGCTGCCATTTATCCGAAAAACGCCTGTTTTCAGTGTCTAGTTTTCGTTTTTGTGACATCTTCAAGCTTCCTTAATATAGGGCTGATACGTGATACCTAAATGACTGCCGTACGCAATCCTAATACCGGTACGTAAGTTAAGATACAGGTATAATTGAATTGTTACGATATACACGTGCTTAAATTGTGATAATGACGTAACAATTGGCGGCATCTACGACATAAAAGGATGAACACATTTAAATTGTTAAACGTGTTAGTATTTATTCACGGTTATAGTTTCACTAATGTTCGGCGGGCCATTTGAAAGCGTCTCGCGGGCCGTAATTGGCCCGCTTGCCGCGGTTTGGGAACCCCTGTGCTAAACAAAGAGACGCTTTACACAGTGGCGCAACCAGCGGGGGGGGTTACGGGGGTCGCGTCCCCCCCGTTTGAATTTCGTTTTTTTTTATTATTGTTCTATGTTAAAACAACGTCGTTCCACGGTCATAACAATCCGGTGAAAACTACTTTTTTCCAGTGCTTCATCACCTCGACGTAATTTAACACCGCCCGACTTCAATCATACCTTTTTGCTGATAGTTACGTAATAATCGCTAACCCCGCGTATATGTTTGTATTCGAAAATGAGATATGTTATCTCAAAAAAGTAGAAATCGCGCGCTGTCGATGCGAATTGAAAGCGACAATAGCATAATGCTATCTCTCTCTCTCTTGTGACGAATACTCTCGTGCTTCATCATCTTGACGCAATGTAACGCCGCCCGTCTTCATGTTATAATAATGCAGTAGAAACTCTGAAAATCTGGATACGAAAATTATTTTCGGAAAAATATTGCTTCGAATAACCTAAGATTTTCTACATATGAAAGGCCGAAAACCGAAAACGCCGTAAACATCCTACCCCCCCGTCCACGTTCTGATTTAAAAACATTCCACAATTATTTCATTTTTTATCGCAATCGAAAGCAGCCATGTGTGGCACGGCAATAACTAACAGTCGTCGCGAAAGGTTACACCATACCCAACACAGACTTGTAACTGAAGCAGAGGCGAAGGTACGTCATATTATTAAGCTGTCTTATCAACATTTCTTTCCCCTGATATAAATATGAAAATCATTCCTAAACGGCTGGAATTGCGAAGTTTGATGCAAATTTTAAACAAACATCAAATATCAGAAAGTGTAGACAAATATATAGCAAACCTTTTATAATTTTTCGTGTTCGGATCATTTCTTTTCCCAGAACAATCACTAACATTGCTGGTTTCCATGACAACAAATTATAAATGACATCTTTGGGAGAGTAGAAGATGTGCCACCATACTATTGTCATCATGAGAACTGACTGAAATGAAAAATTAATATTTATTTATATGTCCAGGCTATCATATGCTATATTGCCACCAATATCTATCGATTCGTAAGGATCTACAAATTTATGAATGATTGAAATCTTTCCGGTTTAGCACAGCCTACTCCAGCGTTTCTCAAACTGTGTTCCGCAGAACACTACCGTTCTGCAAGGTTAGAGCAGGGGTCGAAATTACGACTAAATTGGTCGCCATAGCGATCTTGGCCGTACGAGACTCTGGATCTTAAATTCGACCGCCGGAAGGCCTCATACCAGTTTGGAAAGCATAGCATATGCTTTTTTACTCAGATTAACTATTCAGGGATGTGCAGCTTTCAATACAAGGGGTACAAATAAGTGGGTGAAACCGTGGGCCACACCATTATTTTAACAGAGGTTTCTAGTAGACACAAAAATATTGGTTATTGATCCTGACATGCGTTGTTCGCATCGCACAACCTAGCTGTTAGGGCATTGTAAGGTCATAGATAATAAATTGGACTCGGGTATAGACTTTGCAATGCAAATGGATCGGAATTACTCTCACATACTAGATTAAACAACTATAAAATTGCAGGCCGCATTATTTTTCCTTGTGGGCCGCATTTGGCCACAGACCGC
This sequence comes from Styela clava, assembly GCF_964204865.1. NCBI lineage: Eukaryota > Metazoa > Chordata > Ascidiacea > Stolidobranchia > Styelidae > Styela > Styela clava. Next base: position 3,059,399 of record NC_135251.1, read on the forward strand.
AGATTGCACAGCCCTGAGCTTAACAATAAAACAAATCCATACCTGATTATTGGATAGAGGAGTCAGAGCAGGTTTTCCTACACAAACACTTATGATCATCCCTCCACCGTAGCAACAAGCTATCGACATCAACCATGTGGCAACTGGCTGTTTCCTTGCCTTGGTGACATCTGAATTTAAAATAATATTCTTAAAGGGCTCCGTGATTGAAACTTAGGGGCTTTCCGAGCTCTTCACTTACTTATTAAAATACTGAATTGGCTGCTTTTGTGGCTGTCCAAAAAGCTATAACGTCATCAATAAAATTTTACAAGCGGAGTCATTAAATAAAGTAATTTTAATTTATTCAGAAACAATAATCTGCAAATAACAATTGTGTTTTTATTTTTTGAAACTAATTGTGGGGCCATTCCCGGGTTACATAACACTACAAGTTTGAGAACCCCTACACTAGAGTATATCTCAGTTAAAAAGCATGCAATACATTTATTTTGGGTTTCTATGTTTTACCCAAAGTATAATTATTTAGGAGGTATCAACTACTGATAGAGAATAGGCCTTTAGAAAGCATCAAGCCATCCTCTGTCCTCAGTCTGCGGGTCGGAACCAGCAGTGGGATTCAACCGGTTCGCACCGGTTCTATAGAACCGTCTCACAGAATTTTATGAGATCTGCGAACCGGTTGGCATTACTGAAATAAACATGACTTTTTGCAACAGAACCAGCTAAAAAAAATATGACATTCGTGTGATGGAACCGGCTGACAAAAAATTTGAATCCCACCACTGGTCGAAACCACATTTTTTGAAACGTAAAAAACTGTCTATATATGATCAACTCACCCCAGTCATTCCGTACTCCGTAAATTACCAGAGTATAATGAGCAATCTCTATGATTGTTGCCAGATATACTATCAAGTTATTCGTTGCGTCTGCTATCGATGAAACATCCATTATGATATACTTACTGAGATACAATAATAAAATTAGAAATGGGTGTTGTATAATTCAGTATGAATATACAGTATATAAATTTGAAAAAAATTATCATATACCGTACAGTCCGTATATATGAACATGCCGGCAGCGGCGCAGCTAGCAATAGGGGGAGATGTTTGATTTGAAAATTTTCTCTTCCACTTGCAAAGAGTGACGAGCTAGGGTGGCTTACCCACTTTGCGGCCATGACCTATCTGCGACCATCAACTTCATCGATTAAATTAATGCCGAAAAAATTAACGAACCGCGCCGATATTTCTCACACGTTATCATCCACTTATCCCTCGTAGCTCTACGAAATTACACTAAAATGCGGCCACAAATAAAAAAGTTACGACCGAAAACCTGACCGAAGAAAAAAAACAGACCATTTTACCATGTCGCCAACTACCCATTGTTCCCTCAAAAAAGGTTGAAAATCCATACAAATATAAGAGATAAAGAGATGAAACTTGGAAGGTGGGTAGAGTTGTGTTTCTTTTAACCATCTTTAAAGTTTCGCGTCTCTACCTTCAAAGGAGGGGGAGTAGGGGGGTGCGCATTTCCAATACGTCAATAATATCTTTGTCAACTAATTTGCGACCACCGTGTTTTTGTCTGTTTGATTGCTGTGATGCGGTGTTTGTTTATAATTTGAAGAATATTGTTTGAAATAACCGTGTTCTTAAAATATATGACGGTCAGAAATGCAATTAGAAGCCCATTTTTTCACGCATGGCTGCGTATGCTCTAGTCTCGACGCAGCAGAAACGATGTTCAAGGCTTGAAATCCGTGGTCGCACACTGGTCGTTCGGTCGCAAATACGTCTTCAGAGTGTCGTACTTTGGTGGTTTGTATAGCTTTAACCCCTGGTCGTAGAAAGTTAATTCGAAGTTCAGCGTGTAGAATAAATGCCAACGCACCTAAGGTGAAAAAATTAACGGGTTAGAAATATTGGTTTTTGTTTTATAGCGGTTTGAATGAAATCGTCCGCAGACTGGCTACACCACCCTACACGCAACTGTGAAATTTATTCAACAGCATTTCGCTATGAAAGCCACAGCAGTTGTCTTGAATTGCAGTTTGTTTCAATTTCAAATGTCCTTAATAATATCTTACAAACGTGAAATAACGAGTATATAAAAACCAATGACAACACACTGAAGTAAAATCTTGAAATTCAAAAATTTCCCAAACCTTCCACTGTTCCACTAAGGCTCAAAATATTACACGTAGATTATTTCTGTACTGCAGTTATGTGCAAACTTTCGAACTGTCTTTCTACCATCCTCCCAGAAGTAACTACTTAAGAAGCTTCTTATTCTACCAACTTTAACCGCCTTTAATAAACACAGTATACAGGTATAGCAAATAAAACTGACCAACGCGAGGTCGCGCTTTAGACCGGCGAAGTCAGCTGGGAATGCAGCTGCACTCAGAACAGCTGAGCTGTTGATAATAGGCGGGGTCAAATTGTGTGCAGCGGAGCGTTACCGATAAGTCCCACTGAACATGGACCTTTCCCCGAGCATCGACTACTTTGTTTACTTCGTGACATTGGCCAATCAGCAAGATTCACAAAGTGAATAAGTAGAAATATAAGTGTAGAAATAGCTGTGATAGACTAGCCTGAAATTCTTTACCGGTATTTTTAAAAACAGATCGTTGTATGCGATGAATCATAATGATGGTTTGAAACACATACCCCATTTTACGGGCGCCAACACACAAAGATTCAGATATTTTATTTCCGTCGTGCATGAAATATTGTAGCGACACAAGTAATAAGAAAAAAAAAATGCTAACAAAAAGATCAATTGAAATAGAAAGGCACACAATATTTCCGCAATTGACGCGGGGCCGCGAAAGACTACCAGAGTCATCGTGTCAGCGACACCGTGTTTGCTGAGTTCAACAGCAGATGACGTCAAATAAAATCAACTAATTATTCTTTAACAAAAATGGGAATACAATTTGGCAAAATAATATCGAGAGAGTCAAGAGATTACTGATTATGGTAACTAACTGTAGTAATTACTGATTATATAGTTAAAGTCAGTTTAGCTTATTAACGTAATGCTCAGATGAGCACAGAGAAAACAACATGACATTGCAAATTTCAGATAACAGAAGGGGAATTCCCAAAAACTGCCAAGGGGAAAATATATTAGCAGTTCTGGGTACATCAATAATATTCGGGCGAGAGAGAAAACCATTTCGAAGTTATTGTAATAAAGAATAATTGATAATTATTAATACATAATGGAGGAAATTAATCATCAAATATGCTTTTGTTTTAGGTATAAGATTTATATATACCGGTACCGAGTTGCAGTGCTACAGCAAGAAATAACCGAATGCTCAGGATATTCAAAATTATACATCAACGAATAGTGATATTGACAATGCCGTTCGCATTGCAGCATTGTTTTTATATTTTGGAAACAGTGCAAAAAGAAACAAATGAAGACAATATAGGTGTTTTGCAGTATTCATCTTTTCACAAATCTGAAGCAGATAGTCCAAACAAAGGCCAAATTACTGAGAGATATAAGCATCAAGGTAAAGAATTTTTAATGCTTGTTTAAATGGATAATAATTTTTAGAACGAATAGAATCAGGAAGCGTATTCCATAGTTTCACACCCACAAATTTTATAGTGTTTTGTGTAAGATTAGAAGAATAACGGGTTACATAATAAGAGCTGTTGGTAGCGGATCGAGTTGCATATGAAAGCAAAAGCACTCCTAAAATAGCCACGAGAATATTGCAATGATAAAGTATAGGAAGAATATTCCGGGGTCAAAGGTCGGGGAAAGGTGCTTAGCTCCCAATCAACCAATCAATTTTATTTTAATCACTCTGATAGGAACAAAACAACAACAAACGGACAAACAAAACACAGACGACCTGGAGGACGGGCATAACCTAATAAAAAAGTTATAAACGTACAAGTACGTGCCCTTCCTCCCAAAACAGTCAAAAGAACACAATAAAACAAAGAAACGATGTAAAATCGGGCAATTACAGTACCTTAGGATAGAATTTACATATTTATCCTGGGGAGAGGAAACCCGATAAGACGACTTAATCATATGGCGAACCACGGCCTCTCGTCCAGTTACCAGTCCAGGTTGGTATGAGATTAGTTAGTTATTTGTTTTCGGAAGCATGGGCTTGATGGTGGAGGAAGGCGTAACCGACCAGCGGTGTCGGAGTCCAGCAATTCTCTCGCACATGATTATCCCTGCATGCGATGCAAACCTACGAAGAGTAATCGGAAATGAAGTGGCGAGCGTATTCCTAACGCTTAGCACGATGCACCACACCGCCAAACCTCTCAAATGAATTTTAAAATGTGAGACGTGTATTTGTATCATAACGGTGCTTTTCCTGCAAAAATATGTAATAAAAAAAAAACACTCATTGATGTATTATGGTAATGCTGTGGTTCAATTTCATTGCAAAAAAACAGTGACAAAAAATTGTTACTGAAAAAACAAACTCTGTAAATAGATTGAATGTTTCATAACAGTCCATGCACAAACGTAGATTGGGGTATCGGGTTCATCTGTTTACTTTCTTTCAAAGACTGGCTACTACAGAACTAGTATAAGTTTATTTCGACTCAATAATCAGCATAGGCCTATTACAGGTATAAGACGATGGAATAATTGAATATGGTACTGTGTCGTATGCGGGTGCTCTGTAACGTCTGAGAAACAACCTGACCGATCTTTCCATGAGTTCCCAAGCTTCGGAATAACGCACAATTAAAAGGAAATTCAATTCATAAACGTTTTTGACTGAAGACCTGTTAGATTATGCAGGCGAAAGTGTTAAGTTGGTCATTTCATTTTGTATCATAAAGTTATGAGCTCTTTATTGAAATATTTCACTTTTACAATAATTAAAATACCATATCAAGCAAAAGTTAGGCATTTAAATACAGGAATCACTGAGAATTTCAAACATGAATTATTATCATCAGTTACCGGTACTACTCACTCTATACCCGGGTGGTTCAAACCAAGGCCCACATGTGGCCCGCAGCTTCATGATCTGTGGCCCGCGTCACATTCGGAAAGTAGTCGAAGAATCGCATTTGGTGTTGTTTTCATATAAAATTAACCAGAAAATTTTTTGGACATATTGTTACATCACTAATGTCGCTGAATTGATTAGTGTTATAATCGGCTGAGGCAACTAGCGAAGTTGAATGATGTGCTTGGCAGTCTAAATTTTTTTTGATCTTCTTGGTCAGAAATATATGCTAACAATTTTGGCATTATAGAAAACTAAAAATCGATTGCGAATTTTATTAGCCTAGGTTGGCTATGCCTAATAACTAAACATCAACGTTATGGCCCAACAATATAATTCATGCCGTGTGTTTTTTGCAACCATCCTAAACAGTATTACAAAAAATGCTGCCTATTTGTCAGAAAATTCAGTATTTACCCTCCTGTTAGCTTACATTCGGTAATCAATGAATCTGCAGTTATTTATTAAGTTATTTCGTAAACATGAGTTTGAAAAGAAAGCCGAAGAAGGTCTTTGCAGGTTTTAGTAAGTTTTTACATGTTTTAGCTTGATAAATGCCAAATAGTGATCAATGTGTTTGCACAATAAAATGTTTGATTTGTATTGCACTGTTTACCTATATTCTTGGCATTATTGTGGCCCGCGAACAATGCAAAACTAATTTTGTGGCTCCCGGAGCCGGCAACCTTGGACCACCCTGCTCTATACAGTACAAACAATGAGACTGATTTGAAAAGCAGATTTGTATGAAAATAACCACTTATAATGGGTGTTTTATCCACAAAGTCATATTCAAAAATCCCAATCAAAAGACAAAAATTAGAAACAATAACGACTCGACTAGTCTGTATCTCGACTAAATTGCTTTCAATAATGAGCTGTAGCATCAGGTTTGAGACATTGCACATACACTGCAAATGTAGCTTCATAAAATTATTCATCTAAGAAAGTTGTTCCCAAAGTTACTATGCCTACGGACCCCTTATACCTCTCTGGAGCAATTGCGGACCTCAATAATTTCAAACCTAAAACACAATACAGAACATAGCATATAGCCATTTGGAAAACATTCGCATCAGCTGCCACTCCTCAAATTGCAACACAAATTGTGTAACTGATTTATTGAAACTAAATGATGCCTATTAACCTTCGTGTGATCGCTGAAATGCGGTCATGGAACAAAGACATGATGCAAATATTTTATTTTAATGACGTCATCACACAGAAAAGATAAATACGAATTTCATAGAGACCACATAAATTTTTGAACAATCTTTAGCCGTAGAAATTTTTTTAGCAATTGATCCTGTACTTAAAGGCTATTTTTTCCCTACAAGAATAAGAAAAATACTAAGATATCCATAAGGCCCTTTCGTGTCCAATAAGTAAAGTGATATTCAAAGAACTAACTGACACGATAGTGCCAAGAACAACGTTAGCCTATAACGCTAAAACTAAAGGCTGTTCAGCCATACCCACCCTACCCAATTATCCCTCGCAGACCCCGTTTTGAGAACCACTGATCTAAGAGAAATATGAATAAGTGAATTCAAAACCTTCCTAAATGTGGAGTTTCCCTATTAGTTATATAAATATATAATCTGACATTGGTTAATATCGGAAACCCTTTGATTCAATATAGTTTAATAATGAAGTAATTCAATAAAAGAAGAACAAGAATTATTTTTATTCAGCAAAAGAATTGAAGTAAAAGCTAATACTACATAAGCTTTGCCTGTGAGTACTTCAAGTCTCACACCAATCAGTATTCACTGGCATGTAATTTTACACTACAATGTCTTATGGTCTTGGTCTTGGGGCTTCAATGGACCTTCATATTTCCACTCGTATATCAGCCTCCTTAATTTCTGAGCTACTCAGGAATTTTTTTTGTTATTTTTCAATTTTTTTTTATATTACAAAATTTAGGGAATACATGAAAATGTTTTTTTTTTCATTTTCACTACTTTTTTTTATTTATTTTTTTTGATATTTTTTACTTTTTTTAAACATTAAAATTTTTTTTACGTTTTGAAACTTTTTAAAACACACGGAGTTATAGAGAAAACCTATATACATTAGGAGGGATTGAGGATTGGATAAGTTGAATTATTTATCCAATTGTTATTTCATTCCAATACAGCAAGATTATGTACAGTGTTGTCAATCATGACAAACAAGAAATGCTGATTGCAGTGCATGAAAATTTAAAAAGCTGACATATACAAAATGGAAATTTACAATAAACATTGCATGTCATTGTAATATTCTACATGTATTACTATTATAATATAACTAGAATTTATAATACACATATGTTTTTACTTCACATAGATTAGGGGCAAAGTTACTTTGGGCTATGGCAGAGTCCTCAGCTACCATTCTGCTCTCGCTGGTTAGGAACATATTGTCTAACCACTAGGTGGAGCCAGAGTTGAAATTAATTTATTATAACAGTCATGAAAAATGCCGACAAATCACAATATTTAATCATCTCAGAGATGTTCCAAAATGTACACATAAATCGTAGATTTCAGTAGTTGACAATAATTGAAAAACATAAGACCAAAAGGTGATGCATCTCACAACAAAAATTGATAAAAATTCGAACAATAGCTCTTTAAGAGTTAGGATAAGGTTAAATAAAATTAGCCAATATCAATACATACAATAGCAGTTGTAACATTTATCTCATCACTAAGTGAAAGCAAGTCAAGTTTATTTTTTCCAACCAGTAAAATAAATATCGATCGACAACAAATTATGAGTTTTACTGTGGAAGTGAGGCCACGAGGAACCAAAGCTGGTTATCGAGCAACGACACCCAAGGTTCAAATATCTCCTGGTAAATAAAAAATGGAAATATTTGTGATGATGGTAAGTACCGTACAAATTATCCAACTGGATATCACTTACCAGAGATAGTAAATTTATTAAAGATTACATTAACACCAAGTCAAACACCAACTGATGGGGAATTTCCCAATTTTACTGACTGCTGAAATAATCGAGCAATCAAAATTATGCACTAGCTATTAATATTTATTGGAAAACAATGAGACAAATCGAGAAAACCTAAACATGTGTTCTATTTATAATGTCATAGTCAAAAGTTCCAATGAATCAGAAACAAAAAAGAAAGAAAATGAAATATGAAAGCCACACAATTAGCCTGTAAGCTCTTTGAATGTTAAACAGCCAAAATACAAAAATAGGCAAAGGCTGTAAATAAATCAGGTTTGAGACATCACACACATTTTGTTTCATGAAATAAGAGAGAAAATAAAAGAAATGAATGCCAACTTTTTTGGTAAATTTTGTAAATGAATATATCAAAATGAAAGCTTTTTTTGTTTATGTTTTTTATTATTTTTTTTTTATTTCAAATATTAAGCTAATGTGAAGTTTCAAGGAAAACTCATATATACAGTAAGAAGGATTCCAATACAGCAAGATTATGTGCAGTAGTTATTAATCATGAAAAACTAAAAAATCTCAAGAAATAATGAAACTACAATTACCGGTACATAGAATTTTTAAAATCTGGTCGACATAAACATAATATATATATTCAATACACCCATCGGTATTCACTGGCATGTAATTTGACACTATAATGTCGTATGGTCTCAGTAGGTTTGGGGCTTCAGTGGACCTTCATATTTCCACTCATATATCAGCCTCCTTAATTTCTGAGCTACTCAGGAATTTTTTTTAGTTGTTTTTGATTTTTTTTTTCTATAATATAAAATTTAGGGAATACATGAATTTTTTTTAATTTTCATTACGGTTTTTTCATTTTTTTTCTTGCTATTTTTTTATTTTTTTTAAACATGAAAATTTTTTTATTTCTATTTTATGACTTTTTTTAATTTTTTTTTACGTTTTAAAACATAGGAAACACAACAAAGGTTATATAGAAAACCTATATACATTAGGAAGGATTGAGGATTGGATAAGTTGAATCATTTATTCAATTGTTATTTCATTCCAATACAGCAAGATTATGTACAGTTTTGTTAATCATGATAAACAAGACAAGCTGATTGCAGTACATGAAAGTTTAAAATGCTGACATATACAAAACAAAAAATCGAAACTTACAATAAGCATTGCATGTCATTGTTACATGTATCACTATTATAAAAAAATAGAATTTATCATTCACATCTGTTGTTACTTCACATAGATTAGGGGCAACATTGGTTACAGCAAAGACCTCAGCTACCAGTTTGCTCTCTCTGGAACATTATGTCAAACTACTAGGTGTAGCCAGAGTCAAAATTTATCAAGTAAATCCAACATTTATAATAACAGCCATTTTTTCCCAACCTACTTAGTATTATCACTTGTTGCGTGTTAGCACACAAATTCTAAACTTTATAGGGATGTTTTAGTTACGTAGTATCAGTAGTTAAAAAGTCGGTGTTCCCGAAGTATTCCTACCAGGGCATTTTTTTAGCACTTTGCTCCCGTAGGATTCGTATCAGAGCATTTTTTTTAAGATACTTTGCTTCCATAGTATTCGTACCAGCGCATTTTCCCTTAAGATACTTTGCCTTAGTTAATCCCCACTTTAGTACGAATACTTCTGGAGTGCCGTATTCTTACCAATGTGCGGATTAAGTAAAGTATTCTAATGGAAAATGACCTGTTATGAATACTACTGGAGCGCCGAAACGTCAATATGAGAGATTCCGATAAAGTTTATGAAATTCCAGCCAGAAACAAATTATAGGGTTTAATCAGTTGTGCCGCCTCGAAAAATAAGCGCTGAGAAAAACAGCTACAAACAAGAAAATAGCAAATTGGAAAATCAATTCTGGTTCACGGTCCCCGTTTTCATCTGCATCTCTTTGCTGCTCTGCTTCTCTCTGTGCCTTAATAAAACAGACAATTGTCAATTTCAGCATAATATATTGTTAGTCAAAATAAATGCATGTCTTGTGAAGGGATATTTATAATGTGAGGTTGAGTTGTATATTATCTTATATTTTTATTATATATATTTTATTATATTTGATAAATTTATTTATGTTGGATTATTTTCATGGTGATATTATCATTTTGTGCATATAACAGGAGAAAGTGTATAATAATGGACAATTTGGCCTTTTCGACCTATTCAAAATATTATTATAACACAAATGATAAATAGTATTTTATAAGAATTCCATTTCACATATCGTTTATCTGCATATTTAGGCGCTCCAGAAGTATTCGTACCAATGTGGGATTAAATAAGACAAAGTATCCCGCCCTGGTACAAATACTACGCGAGCACCAATATTTATTGCATTTACTCACATCTTGTAAAGATTGTTGACGATTGTTTCCTTATTCATTCATATTCATGTTCCCTGCCACATTCACATCGCCGTAGATATGGGTAGTTTGTTGTCCTGGCATATCTAAACATTATGAGATACACACTAAGAATCATTCATTCATTTATATTTCATTCATTTATAGGGCAACACAAGTTTCCAAAAACATAAACTAAACAAAATAAGTCAAACTATAAAGTTTTTTTTTAACGACAGAAAGCCTCATTTTAACAATAAATACCCACATCACGTTGAGTGGTTGAATGACAACTCGAACAACAAATTTTTGGGGGAACAATAGGTTAGGGAGCAGAGTCATAACTAGGACATTATGAAACAAGAATATCGGAACACAACATGTTATACATCCCTCTTCCCAGTATCACTTACCTGCAAGGGGTAATGGAAAATCAAAGTCTTGCATTTCATGCAAAACGTCATTCTTCAAAACTCTACAAATGATGAGTCTTTCAGGATATTCTTGCAAATTAGGAAGAAGACGGTATTTTAATGTATGTCTCTGGGATGTTAGAAATGCGTCATTACAATCAAATTGTCCGTGGGGCATATTGAATTGTAAATCTTCTTGTCCCCGATCAATCTGTAACTCGAGGCCAAGTCTGTCACCAGTTTCCAAAGGGATTGGATTGAACCAAATTGGAGCAAGACGTGCCCCTAGTTCTCTGTAATGGGATCTGATTCTTGTTTCAACAGTCTCACATTGGCCATAAAATGTGAAATGAAAGTCATTTTTGTTTGAAATATAGAGACAGTTATCCACAATGACCTGTTGTTTGCCAATTAGCCATTTTAACCACTTGATGGCGACGGTGAATAGACTAAACTTTCTGCATCGAAATTCTATGCTATTATCCTTCGTGATTCGATCAGGTTTAATGATGTCCCAGTCAGTTTTACTTGAGAAATGTAATATGTCAATTTTGTCTTTCTCTAGACCGACGCACCATGACTTGATTTGCACAATCGCATCTTTGAGGAATTCCGAATCCGCGCTGATATCGAAAACTGGTGTGATACCAATGTATTCTTTGGGGCATATTGAATTGTCTATTCCAACTGACATCCAGACCTTTGTTTGTTTGTTGAAAGTTCCACTAGGAAACGTGACGTTGCATTCATTTAGTCTCATGGAGCCACCGGCAACTCCAACATTTTCCGCTAAAAAAATAGATTTGTTTTAAAATGCAATAAAAAATGAGGTGGTTCCAAAGTTATCTAAAGAACCCTTCCAATGTCATTAGGATATCCATATTTATCCCGGGGGAAGGGAAATGGACATGACGTTTCAATCGCATGGCAAACACGGACCTTGTTCGATCACCAGTCCATGTCGGAAAATAGTTAGCCAGTAATTTGTTTCAGATGCAGGAAGCCCATTAGGAAAAGGATGTCATTGCCCACAAAATGGAAAGATTGCTAATTACTGAAATAAAATGCAAGAAGTAGCTGAGCAGGAAATGGATACTTGGACATAAATCACAGCAGGCTCAGCTCTAATTTCACTGTCATTTGAACATTTGGCGCAAAGAAGGCAAAATATAGAAAAGGCTTGCTAGCACTGGGAATGCGACATAATATTTGTTAACATAAGTTATGAGAGCAATTCCCTGTGTATTGAGTTAGAATTTTCGATTGTTTTTTTCCCAGGTCAATCAGCCAGTAAAATAGTGGTTTCTGCATAAATTTTTGAGTACTCTTGAAGCATGACCAAGATGGCGGACACCGTAACGTAGTATGTGTACCAGGTTAGGATTAGGCCATAATTTCAGGTACAAATACTGCAGGAGTCACTTGGTTGGTCCCCGAACTCAATATGTGTACCAGGTCAGGATTAGGCTATAATTCCAGGTACAAATACTACGGGAGTCACTTGGCTAGTCCCAGAACTCAATATGTGTACCATGTTAGGATTAGGCCATAATTCCAGGTACGAATACTACAGGAGTCACTTGGTTAGTCCCCGAACTCAATATGTGTACCATGTTAGGATAAGGCCATAATTCCAGGTACAAAAACTGTGGGAGTCACTTGGCTAGACCCCGAACTCAATATGTGTACCAGGTTAAGATTAGGCCATAATTTCAGGTACAAATACTACAGGAGTCACTTGGTTAGTCCCCGAACTCAATATGTGTACCATGTTAGGATAAGGCCATAATTCCAGGTACAAATACTGTGGGAGTCACTTGGCTAGTCCCAGAACTCAATATGTGTACCAGGTTAGGATTAGGCCATAATTCCAGGTACAAATACTGTGGGAGTCACTTGGCTAGTCCCCAAACTCATAATAGAAATAAAAAAAGGAAAATTGTAATGAAAATATGGCCTAACCCTAACCTGGTACACATACAACGTTCTGGTGTATCTTGGTTAACATACTTCGGGGATGCCATTATTTCACATAACAGCTTGACATAGTGCAGCAGAACATCAGTGAACAAATTTTGAACTACCACAAATGGTAGAATAAAAAACACTGTGCCTTGGTCAACGGATGTAAATCATTTTCATTTCGAAAAAATGTCATTTTGAAACCACTGAATTTATGCCAATAAGCCTTCTTCTCATTACAAATATACAGCATTGATATGTATGGCAATTCATATTTAATTGATTTTTTGCTATTCCAAATACTTGCCCAAAATTTTTTTTTGAGTCCTAAGTAAAGTTGCTAAGGCTGTTATTCGAGTTCGAATGAGTGAGTTACTCGAGTCCCCCCAACATTGCTACCAAGGCTCACAGATGACCGATTAATGTGTTATAGAAACAACATTGTCTAACCCAAATTGCAACCTAAGTTGTTAGAATGAAAATGCTTGCTATTTGTTATAATAATGATGATGGGGGGGGGGGGGAGGGGGGGCCATCATACTGAACACTCACTATTTATTAGAACAACAAAGAAGTTGAATTATGAGGTTGCTACTTCACCTAATAATTAATGGCCATAACTTACATTTGATAACATTCTTCGACTGTGTTTTTATGCCAGAGTTTCCCAATTCATCTCTGGCCCAGACTTGGAAACGATATTTTTTACCAAGTGTAGGTGACTTCAATCTATACTGAGGAACCTCTGTAGTGTGAGTCTCTCCAAGCTTCACATCATCACAGAAGATTTCTATGTTGTATAGAACGTTGCTGTCAGATACTTCATTCCAAGTCAAAAGAATGTCGGTTCCACTTCTTTGAGACGAAACATTTTCAATTTGCGGCAAAGCTATAAATAAATATTTCGACTTAGCATACTTCAATAAAAAACATTTTCAATATAAGCTGTGAACTTAAAATTATTTCTGGGCAATTCATACAAAATTCAAAAACAAAATCGAATATAAAATAGTAGTGAGTAGCAATTCAGATATCTTAGAATCAATAAAGCAGGCTTACAATAAAACAACTGTGAGTGACTTTTTCAAGCAAAAGCCAAATACAAAAATTCATGTGCAACTAATAGGAAATCTAAGACTCAGTTCGCGATATATGCTATAAGCAGGATAAAATGTTTTCATTGGAATTGGAGCTAAAGTGGTATTTTCAAACTCAAAGTCAGGAGTAGAAGTTGGAATGTTGAATTATCTTGGTAATACGGTAATTTTAGACTTTTATGAATTTTTTACTGAAACTCAAAAACATGAAGCGTTCCCAACAGTGTATTAAAGAGGCATGCACACGACAATTAATTATATTAAAAATTTGATTTCCTTGTAGTTTGGAGCTGGAGTTGATATCTTCTCCAACCTGGAGTCGGTTATATTTATCCAGTTTGGCAGTCGATTTGCCAAACCTTACTATTTGTGTGAAAATTTGCAATCTGGTTGAAGACAGATTCTATTATTTCAGGGGTGAGCAACAGGTGGCTCGCGAGCCATAAACCGTTCCGCCAAGCTATTCAGTGTGGCCCTTTTCAGCATTCGAATCCCCCCCCCCCTCCCCAAGTATAAAATCCCACTAAACTGTTACATAAATGGGATTCTTTATTGTGGGAATTTTTCAATACTTTATGTTTATGGAAAAACTAAATTTTTCTGTCTGGCCTAGCTAGATGTCTGAAGTTGGTTATATGGCCCACCGACAAAAAATGTTGCACACCCCCTGTAATATTCCAACATCTCAATGGTTCAGCACTTCCTCATAATTACAAGCATTTAACTCAGCCCAATGCTATCTAATACTATTAATATGGATGACTTACTATGCTGAGTTCGCTTTGCAAATTGTTCAGTTACTTCTTTATCTGATTGTTCTGCTTCTTCTTCAGACAGTGGGAGTTCACTTCTGAAGATAAAAATGGAGAATGCGAACGCATTGATTTTGATCCATTGGTTAAAATAACAGACCCTATTACTCTGTGATAGATAATAAGTTCAACACTTCAACCACTAGGCCAGAGGTTCCCACGACGCGAAAATTAACAGAATTGTGTTAAACATAGCTGATATATGATTGAAGTTTTTACATATTTTATTTATTATAAATGTTTTATTATTTCTCATTTTAAATGATGTGTATATGAAGATATATTCTTATCAACAAGCAAAGCTGAGCAATTTGTCGACTTGACATCAGATTTTAATGACTTATATGAATTTTGCACCTGTTTGGAATGGCCACAAGTGCAACCTCCTATCTCTGCAAAATTGAGTTTTCAGCAGTGGTGTCAATCAAAACAAAATACCGGTTACGTTTGGATATAGATAGAGAAATGCATGTGCATTTTAAGTATAACATCTCGCTTTAAAAAGATGTGTTCAGAGCAACTGCCGCACACCTCTCATTAAATAAATAAGTTTGAATGTTTTTAATGGCATGCCCTTTTCTTCAGGCGCACATATTGACAAACTTTAAAAAGCATAAAATGCACATTAACGATCACAAAATTCAGTTTTATCCAAAGGCAGGAAGTTTCATGTACGTGTACCACGATATTTTCCCTGATAATTTAGCGCCGTACGAACATAAAGTTTGAGAACCGCTGCACTAAGCCATTACTGTCCTTGACAATTGGAAAATCATACCAATTTAAAGTACTGTTATATCTAACCTGGGGCCTCTTATTTCTTGTAAAGTCTCCACATTTTCTCCAGTATTCTCAAAACTGTCATATGGTGATACTGAAAAAGAATAATAAATAATTATCAAAAGATTATAGTATTTAGGAATCCGTTTTGAGCTATGTAACATCGTTTATCAGAAACTATGATAGAACTTCCTATTTTACCCGGAAAAGAAAGGTAAATCAATAATGCGGCTTATACAGTGAACCATGGCCTCTCATCCGTTTACCAGTGCATGATTGGGAATGTGATTAATTAGCTAGTTATTTGTTTCAGATACATGAACTTGATGGTGAAGGAAGCTCAATCAACCAGTGGGTACATGAACCACTATTTGACGACATGAAATTCAGCAAACCTCTCGCACTCAATTATCCCCAAGATCCGAAACTGTGAACCGAGCAAGATAATCAGATTGGTATGCCAAGCATCCATCCATAACAATGCTCTGCAACCAAATGTAACAACTTGCAGACACTTTATATTTTCCTTAAAAATAATTTTAAATATCCTAAATTTATATTCAATCATATCAGACTGAAAATTTTGTTCGATATTTCCATATTTATATTAAACAAAAAAAATACAAAATCTGTTCAAAGAATCACAATAGGCTATATAACATGTTGCAAGATGCTGTTGAATGATATGTCAGTTTCAGCAGCAATGTAGTATATTTATTTAACATTAAATCCTCAAAAAAATGAAAAATACTTGATGACCATAACTAAAATACTTGATGACCAATACGTACTCATCACACCATTGCACCACTCAATTTAAAAAATATATTTACAACTTACCAAATTCAGCTTTTGAAGTTGTGGTCGGAAGTTGTTTAGAAAAAACATTAGTTGTAGCATCTGCTGACTTGCTTTGACTTTTGAGTAGTGTGTCTTCATCCAACTGAATTCTTAGTACCTGTAATGAATTATATCAGAATTAGCGCTAAGGACGCAGAACAATATTTAAACAGACAATGGTATCTAATGATTTCAGTGCTAAAATTTGATGCATTTTTCCATAAAACCATACTATATAAAAGTGCTGCTTATTTTATTAAGAATTCTTCCATTTATTGAAAAACTTCCAGAATTTGCATACTTTGTCTTCTCACTAAACTGACAATTGGTAATTCATTAAAATAAGAAATATTGTGAAAAATTAGTAAATTCATTTCAAATTTAGACTTTTGCTTGGCGAAACAGAAACACGAATGAATCTTGATACAAAACCTTGATATTGTATAATTTTTGTTATTGGTTTCATTTGTTAAAAAAAAAATTAGGCATCTATGCAGTAGAGCAAGATGAATGATAAATTTTGGAAACTAAAAAAATGTACTATGAAATTGTTCTTTTTATTAAAGCACAAATAAACATAATTAAAAAACAGCAAATACCGTATATGCTCGTTTTACCGCCCGATCTTGATTAAAGGCCCGTTTGAATAGCTGCCCGTGTGAACAGAACATAAAAATAAATAAGGGCCGGTGCGTGAATACCCGCCCGATGTAAAAGCTGATTTTTTAGTGGTAGAGAACAAAAGGAAATAAGAATGGGAAATAAGAAGCGCTTTTGTCACAACGCTGTGGAATTTTAAGCGCTGGTAGATAACACTCACGCCTTAGGCGTCCTGATTACGTAACACCGTGGTTCTCAGACTGGCGTCGTGACACCCAAGTGCGTCGTTTCAATATTGATAGGGCGTCGCAAAACTTTTCTTCTTTTGCGGATTTGTACTTGCGGTGCGTAGAGAAAGTCAAAATTTTCGTTATTCTTGTTTAAATCATACTTGAGAACTGGAAATGACAATATATTAATTATTGTAACAATCGATCTTATTTATATATATATGTTTTTTTATATATTTTTGTGTATAATTTCACTTTAAAATAACAAACGCCTGTGCTTGAATAAGGGCCCGGTTTGTGAGTTTGGTTAAAAATATATGGGCCCGGGCTATAAAACGAGCAAATACGGTATAGAATATGTGCAATACAATCACATTGACTGCGATGACATTATATTTTAATTACTCCTTTAAAGAATTGAAATGACACCAATGGAAATAACCTACACTTCGGTTAAACTTTAAAGTGTTCAGTTCAGCATGAACAATTTAGACTTGCAGTTTATTTCAGTTTTTTCGCAAATCGTTGATTTTATGTCTGTCCCATATTTTATATTTAGAATATCGCAGAAAGAATTTCAAACCTCAGATCCAATTTCATTCAATTGATTCTGCAATATTTCTTTATCTTCATCTGCTATTATCCATAGTCGCAATGATAACTTCTTTGTAACATTAGGAAGCAGATTTGCAACTGCAACAATATCTTCATGGTTTGCAGTACGATTTTCATCCAGATCCAACTTATCAATCTGTTGAAATAAACAAATACAAAGAACAATCAGACATGGATAAAATATATAACAGTCATATTCATCATAGTTTTGCCAAACCCATATTATTCATATTACACAAAAATGCATTGTAACATTAAAAACAGCCTGGTGCTAGAAGTTGGGAGTTTTCATCAAGGGAGAAACAATAGTTATCAAAATTCAATGTTTTCGTTGTGTAGCACTTTTTGTGGTGAAATCAATTGTATTTCACAAATAGCTAACATTTGTAATCATCAAACAAAATTGTGAAATCATTGTTAACTCAGAGCAACACAGTCAAAATTGAATTTTAAGAAACAGACAACCTCTTGTGACATTAAATACCTAGCCAGGTGCCAGAAGTCAAAGGTTGTTTTGGAAGGTAATTTATTGATTCTGTAGTAAAGACTAAAAGTTAAAGTTTGTCACAAGGTTTGTTGTAAAAAGGCATGCTTAATTCATGTCCCAAAAGCCTAATATGCCTGTCTCATTTGAATTTACTAAAATACAACGGACATTCGAACATTTATGATATCAGAATTACTCCTTCCATTGTAAATGTCAAAAGATTTATAGCGTTAATAGTGCTTTAATCAGTGTGACGAACATATACAGCTTAGGATAAAATAGAATGGGAATCGCATGTCAGTGAGGAGAACGTTTAAGTACGGTCTAGTAAATCCAGAGGCGCAAGTCAATGTAAAAATAGAGACTACAAGCACCATTAAGCGTGGTAACCATGACAACTGCTCACCCGGGGCACTGGCAGCTGATTAGATTAGGTACGGGTTTGAGTTTTCAAGGATGCATAAGATAGGATTTGCGAAGTGCAGGCGTGTATAAAATGTTAACTAAATAATTTACTCATTTGATAAGAAGAGAGATTATGAAACATGAACCTCGTACTGTGATTGTGCTTGAGTAAAAGATGAGCACCATAACTCTGTGTGAAATTATTAAGATTAATGATTCTAATCAGTGAATTGAATATTCAACGAAATGCGGGTAATAATAAATACTATAATATGAAACAGATATTCAGGGGTTCCGCAACAAGCAGTCAATGAAATGTTTAACAACAATTGGGAATAGTGTAGAGATGTAACCATTCATGTTAAAGGTAGTTGTAATGCACAAAATATAACATTTATTAACAACTTAAACAGCATAAAAGGACTAACTAAGTGATTTGAGATCAAGGTTTATTGTACATCTATGGCCTGGAAATTATTGTTTTGAATGTCATACTGCACCCAATATTATATATGGATGATATCCTCAGAACACTCCTATCTATCGCATGGAATATGTCCATGCAAGGGTACCAATTAGCAGAGAAATACACTATAAAACTACGGTAATTATAGAATGAGATTTAAAAAGTCACAAATCACATAGAACGACCATTCCAGGTACTTACGACTCAATAGTTATGAATCTGGTCAATTGTTTAGCTGAAAATGGCGAGAAAATGGAATACCAACACGACATTAACTGGGAGATGTGGCAACAGCAGATTGGTAAAAGAGGAGAGCATGAGTTTTTTATATTTTGCAATTCGGAAATTCGGTTTTCTATTCGGAAATTTGGGTGGCTCCGTCAGGTAACTATCTAATTATAATAACACATATAAAAATTTATAATAGTTCATTGATAATTATAAAATTTATCTTTTTGCATCTTATAGGCCTACTGTTTTTTAATATTAAATTTGACGACAGTGATACATCATAAAATGCTGACCTAACTCTAAATGGCCTTGGGGTTGTAGGTCAAAATAATTGCATTCAATAAAGTGGTAGCAATTGGCATTAATACACAACATAGTGAAATTCATATTCAAATTTGACAAACTTGGTAAAAATCCGCATTTAGAAAGTTGACCCACCCTTGTAACTTTAAATATAGCCTGGTGCCAGAAGTTGGAAGTTTTTATCAAGTGAGGATAAATAGATATTAAAATTCAATGTTTCAGTCAAGTGACAATTTTTTTGGTCAAACCGATTGTATTTCATATCTTGGTAGCATTTGGAATCAATAAACAAAATTGAAAACTTATTTTTAACTTTAATGATAAGTACTCAATAAAAGAATACTTTGCTAATTTGGTTCTAAAATTTTCTTCTAATCAATTAAACTTGGAAATTCATCAGAAAAAATTTAATATATTTTAAGCAGGATATAGGGCAATTTCGGGTATTTCACACAACCACAAAACAAGACTCAACAAAACCGAATTGATCAGAAGAATTGGTTATTATGTTTTTCAAACAAATCTTTGAATAAACAAGTAGGCCTGAAAACTAGTCTCAAAAATGATAAACTTAGAATTGTAGAGGTTTTTCATAAATTACATCATGCAATCCAATTTTGGGTTATGAAAGTGTAAAACTATAACATATAAAAAAATCAAAATTTCCTCCAACCCTTGTTAAAACGTTAATTATGTCATTATTATTGTGTTATACCTCTGTGTTGCCCAAGGATGATTTGAAAGCTTGTAGTTGATCTGATGACAGGTTGCAGTTGCCAAGGCCCAAGTATTCAACACAGGATTGATTGGAAAGTATTTGTCCAACTGATGATAAACCTTCAACTCCCATGTTTGTGTTTTCACTCAGCCACAACCTCTGGATCTATAAAGAGACAAGAATAATTTATAAACCATGAAATCCATAAATGGTTCTCTACTGAGAGAAAAATAAAAAATCATGAACATTCTCAAACTGAAAGTAGTTTTTGATGCAATATATACCATTAATATTTCATAGAAAATACTGTTGAATTTAAAACAAAATCTGAACTACAAAACTAGACATAGGTATCAGAATTAAAATCTGTAAATTCGGAATAGTTGAATCCCATTTTGACAACTGCATGATGAATGAATGATTGAGCAATTATGAAATCCTCAAAACTCATAGAACAGAACAAAAATTAATTTTGTTATGATATCAAAACAGTCACACTTGCAGGTATGAATTTCAAATTTCAAAAGTCAAAAAATGTTTTGACCTGCCTTTGCTCACTATGAGATGAAAAATTCCTAAAAAGTTTGGCATTTGCGAAAATGGAGGGAAGTGCACTTGAAGTAAACAAAGAAAAATTGTAAGCTCATACTATAGCTCAAAATACAAAATATTTGAAAATCAAGTTTTGTTTTTTCACTTTAATACAAAAATCACCATTGGGTGAAATAGCGATCGGGTCGTTGCTGCAAGCCATGTCAATTGGACAAAAACTAAGCTAATTCTGTGAAGTTTCATTGAAAATATTTCTAAAAACTTTTTAGTTCCTGATCAAGCATATTCATTGTGTACAGCGGTTTTCTATTCGAAAATTTGGGTGGCTCCGTCTGGTAACCATCTAATTATTTTTACACATATAAAATTTTTTATAAATGGTTCTTTACTGAGTGAGAAATAAAAAAAAACAAGCCGGTAGGCACCCAGGATCTCCGCTGATAGTTGGGGCCCGCACCTAGCTACTTACTGCCATCCATAGAAACTTGAGGATCTTTAACTGTGGTGCGATTAACTAAGTGAGCGGGTTGGTTAAAAAGTCCAATTCATTTTGAACGCTGCGCGTTTTGTAGACATACTTACGTGACTGATATGCGGTGACTAAAAATTGGAGAAAATCATGTTCATTAAAATCCCTAAAGCTTCTCCAGTTTATGCAGTATCGAGACCAAAGACGACTTATTGGAAAGCGTATTTTACTGTGCAGAAGGTAGCATTCTTAAAATTTCAAATTTCAACTTAGATAACAATTGAACGACGATAAGTTGAGAAAAAAATGGAAATTTCTCAACGATCGGCGCGCTATTCGTCGTTGTCATGGAAACGAAACCTCCATCCGGACTTTCTATGAAACGCACAATACTGGGGTGACATGATAACCCACGTGAGAAATTTCTGCCGATTGGTCCAGACAGATACACAGACAGAACGACTGATAATAAGAAGGTCTCCTAGAGCGGAGATCCATTATGAACATTTACAAACTGGAAGTGTTTTTTCGTGGAATTTCTAGGTTTCGATTCACGATATTCTAGACCAGGGTGGTCCAAACCCAGGCCCGCGGGCCAGATGGTAATCAAAAATCGCATTTGGTGTTGTTTCGTCATAGAATTAACCAGTAAAATCTGTGGCATATTGTTATATCACCAATGTCACTGAATTGAACAGTGTTCTTAGGCGACTAGCAAAGTTGAATGATGTGCTTGGCAGGCTAAATTGTTATCTGGATTTCTATTTTTTTGGTCACGAATATATGCTAAAAATTTTGGTATCATAGAAAACTAAAAATCGAATTAGCTTAGTTGGCTATGTCTGATAACTAATATTAATGTCATGGCCTTACAATATAATTCATGCCGGGTGTTTTTTGCAGCCCGCCTGAACAGTATTACAAAAAATGCTGCCTATATGTCAGAACACTTAGTAATTACCCTCCTGTACCTCACATTAGGTAATCAATCAATCTGCAGTTATTTTTTCGTCTGTTATTTTGCAAACTGACGAATTCAAACATATTTTTAACTGAATGTGGTTAGGGGGTACCACAATGCTTGCTTGATATATCGGCAAGTTTTGTCGGTGACAAAAGAATATAATTTAAAACAGCATTTTAGAATCTTGTGAGCAATGAGCATTTTCCAAAGTTAAGATTTTGCTTTAAAAATTCTATAGCTGTTCAAAAGCACTTACATTTGCGGAAACACTTTTACTGTTATGGAGAGTTTGAAATCTTACACTGAACGTAGATATAGGAAGCCTTTTGCTGGTTTTAGTAAGTTTTTTGGTGGTTTTTGCATGTTTTAGCTTGATAAATGACAAATACTAATCAGCGTGGCTAATCAATTTTGTGGCCCCTGGAACCGACAACCTTGGAGCACCCTGTTCTAGACCTTACCATTGAATTTGAAAAAATAAATCAAACTACAAAAGTAGAAATATCAGAATCGATATATATTGGGTGAGCCACTCAAATACTGAGAATTCTGACCCATGTTGTCAAATAGATCGGAAGCTTGAGCTTTATGAAATCCTTAATACTTACAAAGCAG
Source organism: Styela clava (assembly GCF_964204865.1). Classification (NCBI taxonomy): domain Eukaryota; kingdom Metazoa; phylum Chordata; class Ascidiacea; order Stolidobranchia; family Styelidae; genus Styela; species Styela clava. The sequence continues at coordinate 3,082,285 of NC_135251.1, forward strand.
AAAACTAACATTAAAATATTACTATGATATTAACACGGCCTATTTCAAATTATTATTACAAGGAGCTAATGGAATGCTGCTTCAATAGAGAAAAGTATCATGCCCCCTGTTTGAGGGAGTGACCATAGATTTGTATCTGGCTCTTATTCTGTTAACCGAAAATATTGAACTTGGAAAATGTATTTTCTCTCGTCATAAACAAAATAAATAACAACAAACAAAATTGTAAAATTATTTTTAACTCAGAGCAACATAGTCATATTACGGTAATATTTCAAAAACAGAAATGCTTTTGTTGTCCAACCTTCAATGTTGGAAATAAGTAGCTTGTGTTATCATTCATCATTTAATGTTTGAAATCTGTTACCTTCTGTCCCAAATTTTAATCTGAATTGCATTCAAATTTTCAGAAAAATGTGTTATATGACTCTTTTCAATGCCGTTCACTCCAAACCAGGTTATGTACAATTGTTCACTGATATCTGTTAGAAGGAAATGCTATTTCCTATTTCCTTCTCCATTTTTAAGAGATATCAGTGAACAGTTGTACAAGGCCTAATTTGGAGTGAATGGTGTTGATAAGAGTCATATAGTACATTTTTCTCAAAAAATATATTTAATGATAAGTACTCAAGAAAAGAATACTTTGCTAATTTGGTTCTAAAATTTTCTTTCAATCAATTAAACTTGGAAAATCATCAGAAAAAAATTGAATATGATATAAGGAAGTGGTTCCCAACCTTTTTTTTTTCGCAACCTCAATTTTCGCAAAAAATCAACACTTACTGATACTCGCGACCCCGCAACAAGAAAAGCATTAGAAACCATACCTACGAAGTTAATTCGTTCCTAAATCCCTTCGTAGGTAGGGACACATTTTACCTGTAAATTCCCTAATCTGTTCTAAGATCCCACAAAACTACTATACTATTTGTATAAATCATATTATGGTTAAAAACCGTAACAAATACATGTTAGAACTAGACTACGGCATAATAAATAGAAAGGGTATATTCATGGAATAAAACAGAGAAATAACGAATAAAAACAATAAACTGTTTGTTCGCTTATCGTTGGCGTTAGTCGACTAGGCTTGTCTAAGAAAAGACTGTGGAGAGCGGTTGTATAGCTTTTAAAGGAGGTGAGACGAAGCGACAAAAGTCGACAGTTGAGAGCAACGATAATACGGAAATGAGCACACGCACATGAATTTCAAACTTAGAATATACTTTTTTTTTACTTTTGTGTTTTTTTTTTTTTTCTCTTCTAGGTCATTTATTTTTCAGTTTATTTTTCTTTTGTTTAACTGTTCCGCGTATCGTCTTCTCACTGAAGTTAGCTAGCGACTCAAACTGACTGTTCAGACACATTGTACGTAACCGCGGGAAACAAACGAGCCAATGGGATGACAGGTAATTTCTGGGTGTCTGACGGCAGCTGGCAGTGGCTCCAATTATGTTAGTGAGAAGATTGCGCCTGTACATGGTTTGTCAGTTTTTGAGACCTTGGTGTAATGTTACTGAGGCACAGCCGCATGTCATCTTCTACACTCAACCTATTTCTGTGTTTTGTTGTAAGTACAGCCAATTTTCTTGACTTTCCGGATGTCATTTTAGTGAAGAATTTGTGATAATGGTTCAGTTATGTTTTATATTAAATTGAAATGTACCGGTAAGTAACTGCTTTGGAAAATTAGCAAATCTTTACATCCTTGTTTATTCTTATATATGTATGTTTTTGGTTTGGCAAAATCAAGAAATTCTTTCTCCCTGCAGTCAGTTGAACAGGTGATGCAAATCTACCAGCAATCCCCCGACTATCTATTCATCGTTATGCAATTTACGACACCGGTTCGTTTCAACGTTACGTTACCGGCAGACTGATATGTAATAGACAGAGGAACAACGCATCAGCGCGATACAATGATTAAAGGTAACTTAAATAACTATCTCTCCCTAAAACTCAAGCTATTATGAAACTGAATTCAACCGAAAACATAAATGATTTAGCCTGCGAGCGCACGTGTAAACACTGTTGCCAGATCAGGGCCAAAGACAACAATACTTCGAATTGAACAACACGCATAAAAAAGCTGAAAACGTGGATATATCATTGACGTTCCAATCACTAAATCGCATTCTCTACCTGACCTTTAAAAACGTCACTTTACTAATTTCAAATTATTGATAAATATAAGCGAATTAATGTACATTCACAAGAAGTTAGGCGCCCCGAAAAATCTGCTCGCGACTCCATCCGGGAACCACTGTTATAGGGCAATTTCGCGTATTTCACACAATCACAGAACAAGACTCAACAGAACCGAATTGGTCAGAAGAATTGGTTATTATGTTTTTCAAACAAATTTTCAAATAAACATTTAGGTCTGGGAACTATTATTAAAAAGATAAATTTAAAATTGTAGAGGTTTTTCATAAATTCCATCATGCAATCCAATTCTGGGTTATGAAAGTGTAAAACTATAACATATTAAAAAATCAAAATTTCCTCCAACACTTGTTAAAACGTTAATCATGTCATTATTATTGTGTTATACCTCTGTGTTTCCCAAGGATGATTTGAAAGCTTGTAGTTGATCTGATGACAGGTTGCAGTTGCCAAGGCCCAAGTATTCAACACAGGATTGATTGGAAAGTATTTGTCCAACTGATGATAAACCTTCAACTCCCATGTTTGTGTTTCCACTCAGCCTCAACTCCTTGATCTATAAAGAGACAAGAATAATTTATAAACCATGAAATCCATAAATGGTTCTCTACTGAGAGAAAAATAAAAAATCATGAACATTCTCAAACTGAAAGTAGTTTTTGATGCAATATATACCATTAATATTTCATAGAAAATACCGTTGAATTTAAAACAAAATCTGAACTACAAAACTAGACATAGGTATCAGAATTAAAATCTGTAAATTCGGAATAGTTGAATCCCATTTTGACAACTGCACGATGAATGAATGATTGAGCAATTATGAAATCCTCAAAACTCATAGAACAGAACAAAAATTAATTTTGTTATGATATCAAAACAGTCACACTTGCAGGTATGAATTTCAAATTTCAAAAGTCAAAAACTCAAATTTCAAAAATTGTAAGCTCATACTATAGCTCAAAATACAAAATATTTGAAAATCAAGTTTTGTTTTTTCACTTTAATACAAAAATCACCATTGGATGAAATAGCGATCGGGTCGTTGCTGCAAGCCATGTCAATTGGACAAAAACTAAGCTAATTCTGTGAAGTTTCATTGAAAATATTTCTAAAAACTTTTTAGTTCCTGATCAAGCATATTCATTGTGTACAGCGGTTTTCTATTCGAAAATTTTCCATCTGGTAACCATCTAATTATTTTTACACATATAAAAATTTCTATAAATGGTTCTTTACTGAGTGAGAAATAAAAAAAAACAAGCCGGTAGGCACCCAGGATCTCAGCTGATAGTTGGGGCCCGCACTTAGCTACTTACTGCCATCCATAGAAACTTGAGGATCTTTAACTGTGGTGCGATTAACTAAGTGAGCGGGTTGGTTAAAAAGTCCAATTCATTTTGAACGCTGCGCGTTTTGTAGACATACTTACGTGACTGATATGCGGTGACTAAAAATTGGAGAAAATCATGTTCATTAAAATCCCTAAGGCTTCTCCAGTTTATGGAGTATCGAGACCAAAGCCGACTTATTGGAAAGCGTATTTTACTGTGCAGAAGGTAGCGGTCTTGAAATTTCAAATTTCAACTTAGTTAACAATTGAACGGCGATAAGTTGAAAAAAAAATGGAAATTTCTCAACGATCGGCGCGTTATTCGTCGTTGTCATGCCAACGAAACCTCCATCCGAACTTTCTATGAAACGCACAATACTGGGGTGACATGATAACCCATGTGAGAAATTCCTCCCGTTTGGTCCAGACAGATACACAGACAGAACGACTGATAATAAAAGGGTCTCCTAGAGCGGAGATCCATTATGAACATTTACAAACTGGAAGTCGTTTTCCGTGGAATTTCTAGGTTTCGATTCACGATATTCTAGTAATATTCTAGACCGGGGGTTCCCAAACCGCGGCCCGCGTGCCAAATCCGGCCCGCGTAACGATTTGAAATGGCCCGCCGAGCTTACGTGAAATAGTGTTCAACAGATTTTATTTCCACCTTTTTGCGATCTAGATACCGGTAATTTATGTCATTATCAGAGTTCAAGCATGTGTTTATCGTAACAATTCAATTCTACCAGTATATCAATTATAGGTACCGGTGTTAGGATTACATAGGGTGGTAATTTAGGGATCAGCCATATAGGAAAGCTTAAAGATGTCAGAAATCAAACGAAAACTAGATTCATGAAAACTAACATTTCTTGGATAAATGGCAGTGTTCGTATTTCTCCATTGAAAAGTATCAAACTTTAGAGATTTGTCTTCTTTGCCAACGAACTATTCCAGTTCTGAAGGAATACAACATTAAGCTCCATTATGAGTCAAACAAACATGTTTCAAAAAAATATCAAATGAAAGTGAATCCACTTTTGGGCGCTACATTCTTCCGGCCCGCGAACATCTTTCCTATTCTAATTTTGGCCCGCGGCCAATAAAGTTTGGGAACCCCTGTTCTAGACCATGGTGGTCCAAACCCAGGCCCTCGGGCCAGATGGTAATCAAATATCGCATTTGGTGTTGTTTCGTCATAGAATTAACCAGTAAAATCTGTGGCATATTGTTATATCACCAATGTCACAGAATTGAACAGTGTTCTTGGGCGACTAGCAAAGTTGAATGATGTGCTTGGCAGTCTAAATTGTTATCTGGATTTCTATTTTTTTTGGCACGAATATGTGCTAACAATTTTGGTATCATAGAAAACTAAAAATCGAATTAGCTTAGTTGGCTATGTCTGATAACTAATATTAATGTCATGGCCTTACAATATAATTCATGCCGGGTGTTTTTTGCAGCCCGCCTGAACAGTATTACAAAAAATGCTGCCTATATGTCAGAACACTTAGTAATTACCCTCCTGTACCTCACATTAGGTAATCAATCAATCTGCAGTTATTTTTTTGTCTGTTATTTTGCAAACTGACGAATTCAAACATATTTTTAACTGAATACCACAATGCTTGCTTGATATATCGGCAAGTTTTGTCGGTGACAAAAGAATATAATTTAAAACATCATTTTAGAATCTTGTGAGCAATGAGCATTTTCTAAAGTTAAGATTTTGCTTTAAAAATCCTATAGCTGTTCAAAAGCACTTACATTTGCGGAAACACTTTTACTGTTATGGAGAGTTTGAAATCTTACACTAAACGTAGATATAGAAAGCCTTTTGCTAGAAAGCCTTCTCACTTTTTCCGTTATGAAGAGTTCGAAATCTCACACTAAACGTAGATATAGAAAGCCTTTTGCTGGTTTTATTTGGTTTTTTGGTGGTTTTTGCATGTTTTAGCTTGATAAATGACAAATACTGATCAACGTGGCTAATTAATTTTGTGGCCTCTGGAGCCGACAACCTTGGACCACCCTGTTCTAGACCTTACCATTGAATTTGAAACAAAAAATCAAACTACAAAAGTAGACATATCAGAATTGATATATATTGGGTGAGCCACTCAAACACTGAGAATTCTGACCCATGTTGTCAAATAGATCGGAAGCGTGAGCTTTATGAAATCCTCAATACTCACAAAGCAGAAAACTAACATTAAAATATTACTAGGATATTAACACGGCCTATTTCAAATTTTTATTACAAGGAGTTCATGGAATGCTGCTTCAATAGAGTAAAGTATTATGGCCCCCTGTTTCATGCATGAGTGACCATGGATTTGTATCTGGCTCATATTCTGTTAACCGGGAATTTTGAACTTGGAAAATGTATTTTCTCTCGTCATGTACGATGTTAATGTCTTCATTTCTCACAAATCTTTTGTATATTTGTATTATAATTTTGGCGCTAGTGGGAACATATCAAATAGAAAGGCCTGCTGTCGTTTGTACGAAATAGGCAGAGCAGCCCAGGACAGGTGTCTGACAGATAGCAGTTACATCATTGAGAAAACATGATAAAAAATATCCGAGACTTTTACATTGTGGGACGAGGCCAATCTTTAGCGCTTAAATTAGAGTTTAAAATTAGAACATTATATATTTATCCCGGGGGAGAGGAAAGCCAATAAGATTGCTTAATCATCATATGGCGAACCACGGCCTCTCGTTTGGTTACCATTCCATGGATGGGATTAGTTTTGAGATGCATGAACTTGATGGTGGAGAAAGCCGTAACCGACCAGTGGGTACATGAACCACCCTATGGTGGCGAGGGTCCAGCCAGCCATCCTCTCATACGTAATCAACCCCGCATGTGATTCGAAACTATGAACCCATGCATGGTAATCAGAGATGCGGTGGCAAGCAAAGTCCTAACTCTTAGCAGAATTTGCCACACTGCCGAGCCATGCGCCACACCGCTGAGAGTTTTTCATATTACCGCTCAACAAGTCATGACAGAATAAGTAAGTCGTGACAGAATAAGTAAAAGAAATTTCTGTTCTTCAGTTGAACACCAAGGCTCGCCATAATTTTATATGCTTAGAACCAGATCATGTTCGTTTCATTGGACTACACATACAATTTTCCGGGTAGTGGTTGCCAAAGGGGCATATCTGCTGTAAATTTACAGGATATATATGCACACTGGCTATTTTGCAATTGATGATAATTTTCTGCTGTTACATATATATTTTCAAACAACTTCATTGATTGTAGGAATCATGTTATTTAAGATTGAGTAAAATTATATTTCACTCAAGCAGTGGGGGAGATTACATGGGTAATACCCATCATTTTTTAATTTTTCATGATTCAAAATTTCTGCCTCCTACTTAGAACAAACAATGCCTCGTTTTACTTTCAGCAAATCACAGTATTGCGGTCAAAACTATTTTATTCTGTGCACTATCACCTCAACGCAATTATCACGACAAGTTTTTATTTGTCTTTACAGCAAATTATGCTTTCATAGCGCTGATAAAAATGCTTATTTCCGTTATTATTGAGATATTTACCTCACTCATCATCAATCATATCGTAATTATTGATAAACAATTGCACAAGGTTCAGAATCAAGATTATTAAAAATGCATGGTTCATTAATGAAGAATTGCCAACTGTGGCGGCATCAAAAAAATAGACTTTTTCCCTAAAAAAACATCAAATTTTTTCTTCGACTGATGAAATCCTCAGTACAATTTGTTCAATCCGCGAAAAATACAAATGTGTAATTGTGGTTTGTAATCAAGTAAGAGGGTATACATGTTTATTTTCTGGCTTGAAATATACATGAAACAAATTTACCCAAAGGTGATTACAATACATTTGGCTGGTCAAAAGGAGAGAAGTGTTAGAAGTTGCATTGAAATTAAAAATGGATTTTATTAAGTTAATTGTGACAAGTAATAGTTTTATATTTCATACACATTTAATCGATGCTACACGTGAGCTTGTCTTTGTGTATATAAACAATTATAATGTCTGACATCAGTGAGTCGCAAATGACTTTAAAAATAAATTTTCACGATTTTTACACTTTATTTCTAAACGTTGGCACATAGAAACAATTTTAAGGATTTTTGTTAATATTTCGTGACTTATATCAAATTAATTTGGGAACCATTTGCATTATCAAATGCGGGTATATAAGAATTGTTCACATATACATAAAACAAAATGGATTATTATTTTGCCTCACATCAAAACATTGGGATATACATGCATATCATTTGTTTATTATCTATAATCATGTCATATTTCGTGACTGACAATCTACGGTAATTTTGTTCTCGCTATATTTTATATACATTCGTGTTTGTGCCATATTTATATTCAAATTTTATGGTAGCGTCATGTAGGTCATCGAAAATGCAAGATTAGAGAGATTGATGTTACCTCCGTCTTTCTACAGCATCATCCTAGGAAACCACAACGTTCTTGGATCATTTGCAAACACTATGCACAAGCCTAAGATAAAATGGACTTAACAGTTGTGCTATCAAATTTTACAGAGTGTTGTTCTGCGGCACGTAACTTGACACTGTAACTCGAAGCGAGACTTGCAGATCATCAGAAAGGCGTGTTTCGTGTTCTTCCGGGTAAAGTATATGTCAAAAAATGTTGATTCACAAAGCTAGGTTGAACCAAACAATAGTTTCGAAAAATGGGAATGCCGTATGAAATGAATCGCAAGCTTTTTCTGCACATACTGTGCTGACATGTGGATAGTTAAGCGTGATAGATTGCGTGATTTCACTCCGCTTTGTCGTCGCTAAAATCGTCCAGCAAATAAACATCCAGACACACGCAAACTTTTTCACAGGGTTAAAAATAAATCCTCCTTTCATTCATCGTGAAAATGGTTGATTTCCTATCGTTTTTCTGCCATTTTTCCTTGGAATCGATAATTGTATTATTGCTACTCCACAAACCGATGGACAAGTCCATGCTTCCGAAAACAAACAATATAACAAATCCCATACCCGACTTGGAATGGTTACCTGGACGAGAGGCCCTGGTTCGCCAAATGGATAAGCTGTCTTATCGGCTTTCCTCTCCACCGGGATAGATTTGTAAATCCTGCTAAACGAACAGATGGCAGCTCTTGCCATGGTTTAAAACGCGGTTACGGCAGCACAATTTTCTGCCATTGTTATGTGGCAGCTAAAAAGTCAGTCGCCGTGGGTTTGGCTTGGCCATAGCGGCTATTGTTTGAGAATACCTCCATGGTTTTGCGGCAGCTTTAGACGTCACAGAATATTTGAAACTGTACTTGAAAAAACATGGGTTCGCGGAAGGTGATATCTGTGTGATGTCATAATTGGAAGACTATCAAATGACCCGTGACATTACTGAGGTCAAATCAGGTTGATTGTTACAATGATTAATATAGTGCCATCCCCAGTTCCCATAGAAGTGTGATTTATACAAGAATAGCAGGACAAAAATTAATTGAGCTTACTCATAAGTGCCCCCTCCTCTACAGCAATTTTTTTATTGCGCAAACGAAATTTTTGTGGAATAATTCACTTCACAAAAACAATGCGTAGAACAGTTAGCTGAATTATCAAACATTCAGCGAGTAAAAGACTGGATATTTCATGCAGAAGACCAAAAAAAAATAGTTTTGCAAATCAGGTGGGCCATACCTCTCCACTTTCCCATAGCATTTATAATCCATAGATAAAAAAAAAAGTTGTGATATCATTGTCAACTCGGAGCAACCTAGTCAAAATTGGAAATAAAAAAACAGACAAGGTCTGGAGACAACCAGCCAGGTTCCAGAGGTCAAAGGTTGCTTTGAATGGTAATTTATGAATTCTTTACAAATATGAAATATGTCCATGCTATGGTACCAATTAGCTGAGAAATACACTATAAAACTAAATATAGAATGAGATTCAAAGAGTCACAACTCACATGACTATTCCAGGTACTAAAGACTCAATAGCTAAGAATCTGGTCAATTGTTTAACTGAAAATGGCAAAAAAATGGAATACCAACACAACATCAACTGGGATATAAGGCAGCAGCAGATTGGTAAAAGAAGAGCATGAGTTTTGTTTTATATTTTGCTTTGAACGCTTCATCAGTGGTGACTGAAATAATTGTAATATTCTGTCACACAAGCTTATAGAAATGAACAATTCTATATCTGATCAGGTGAAAATTAAATGCGGACATGGAACAAATGAAACTTCCAATGTTGCAAATAAATAGAATTTTAGATTTGTCATCATTCATTATTTATTGTTTAAAATCTGTTACTTTCTGTTCCAAATTTTAATCTATTTCTTCCATTTTTACTGTTGAACACTCAAACTAGAAAGCAACTTTTGGAGATGATAGGATAACACGAGAAATATAAATTTACACGCATGGGTGTGATGACCTAGTAGTAAGTGCTTTAGATTTGACCATGTTTGCATTCCAGATTGCACAAGTTCAAATCACTGAACACAAGGGGTAATAAAATGGGAGACCAATGCCGAACTGAAACGCTTACAGATTTTCTGAAAATAGTAACTCCTTTTAATAGATATCAGTGGCAATTGTAGATGACCTGGTTTAGAGTGAAAGCACATTTCCCTCAAAAAATATATTCGACAGGTATTGAAGAAAAAGAATACTTTGCTCATTTGCCTTTTATTCGAAATCAATTGTACTTGGAACCTAATCAAAAAAAAATCTAATATACTTTAGGTACAAAGTAGGACATTTTAGGTATTTCACACAATCATAGGACAGGACTCAACACAACCAATTTGGTCATAAGAATTGATTATTATATATTTCAAACAAATTTTTAAATGAACATTTAGGCCTGGGAACTATTATTAAAAAAGATAAATTTAAAATTATAGCGGTTTACATAAATTTCACCATGCAATCCAATTTTGGGCTATGAAAGTGTAAAACTTAACTTATTACAAAATCAAATTCAAACCCGTTTAAAAAGGTTTATTATGCGTTTATTATTGTGTTATACCTCTGTGTTACCCAAGGACAATTTGAAAGCTTGTAGTTCATCTGATGATAGGTCACAATTGCGAAGGCCCAACCTTTCAACACAGGATTGATTGGAAAGTATTCGTCCAACTGTTGACAAACCTTCAACTCCCATGTTTGTGTTTCCTTCCAGCCACAACTCCTTGATCTATGAAGAGACAAGAATAACTTATAAACCATGAAATCTATAAATGGTTCTTTACTGAGTGAAAAATAAAAAATTATGAACATTCTCAAACTGAAAGTAGTTTTCGATACAAACATATCATTAATATTCCATAGAAAATATCGTTGAATTTAAAAACAAAACCCGGACTACAAAACTAGACATATCAGAATTAAAATCTGTAAATTTGGAATAGTTGAATCCCGTGTTAACAACTGCACGAGAACAAATGATTGAGCAATTATGAAATTTTTAAAACTCATAGAACAGAACAAAAATATTGTTATGGTATCAAAACAGTCACACTTGCAGGTATGAATTTCAAAAGTCAAAAAATGTTTTGACCTGCCTTTGCTCACTATGAGATAACAAAATTCCTAAAAAGATTAGCATTTGCGAAAATTTCTTGCAGTTTTTGCAGGGAAGTGCACTTATAGTAAACAAAGAAAAATTGTAAGCTCATACTATAGCTTAAAATACGAAAAATTTGAAAATCAAGTTTTGTTTTTTCACTTTAATACAAAAATCACCATTGGGTGAAATAGCGATTGGGTCGTTGCTGCAAACCATGTCAGTTGGACAAAAACTCAGCTAATTCTGTGAAGTTTCATTGAAACTATTTCTAAAAACGTTTTAGTTCCTGATCAAGCATATTCATTGTGTACAGCGGTTTTCTATTCGGAAATTTGGGTGGCTCCGTCTGGTAACCATCTATTTTTTTTTACACATATAAAAATTTCTATAAATGGTTCTTTACTGAGTGAGAAATAAAAAAAAACAAGCCGGTAGGCACCCAGGATCTCCACTGATAGTTGGGGCCCGCACTTAGCTACTTATTGCCACCATAGAAACTTGAGGATCTTTAACGGTGGCGCAATTAACTAAGTGAGCGGGTCGGTTAAAAAGTCCAATTCATTTTGAGCCCTGCACGTTTTGTAGACATACTAACGTGACTGATATGCGGTGACTAAAAATTGGAAAGAATCATGTTCATTAAAATCCCTAAGGCTTCTCCAGTTTATGGAGTATCGAGACCAAAGACGACTTATTGGGAAGTGTATTTTTCTGTGCAGAAGGTAGCGTTCTTGAAATTTCAAATTAGTTAACAATTGAACGACGATAAGTTGGGAAAAAATGGAAATTTCTTAACGATTGGCGCGTTATTCGTCGTTGTCATGGAAACGAAACCTCCATTCGAACTTTCTATGAAACGCACAATACTAGGGTGACATGATAACCCACGTGAGAAATTTCATCCCGATTGGTCCAGACAGATACACAGACAGAACGACTGATAATAAAAGGGTCTCCTAGAGCGGAGATCCATTATGAACATTTACAAACTGGAAGTGGTTTTTCATGGAATTTTTAGGCTTTGATTCACGATATTCTAGTAATATTCTAGACCAGGGTGGTCCAAACCCAGGCCCGCGGGTCAGATGGTAATCAAAAATCGCATTTGGTGTTGTTTCGTCATAGAATTAACCAGAAAAATCTTTTGGTATATTGTTATATCACCAATGTCACTGAATTGAACAGTTTTCTTAGGCGACTAGCAAAGTTGAATGATGTGCTTGGCAGTCTAAATTGTTCTCTGGATTTCTTTTTTTTTGGTCACCAATATATGATAACAATTTTGGTATCATAGAAAACTAAAAATCGAATTAACTTGATTGGCTATGTCTGATAACTAATATTAATGTCATGGCCTTACAATATATTTCATGCCGGTTGTTTTTTGCAGCCCGCCTGAACAGTATTACAAAAAATGCTGCCTATATGTCAGAACATTTAGTGATTACCCTCCTGTACCTCACATTTGGTAATCAATCAATCTGCAGTTATTTATTTGTAAGTTATTTTGCAAACTGACGAATTCAAACATAATTTAACTGAATGTGGGGGGAGGGGGGGTACCACAATGCTTGCCTGATATGTCGGCAAGTTTTGTCGGTGACAAAAGAATATACGGTAATTTAAAACAGCATTTTAGAATCTTGTGAGCATGAGCATTTTCCGAAGTTAAAATTTTGCTTTAAAAATCCTATAGCTGTTCAAAAGCACTTACATTTGCGGAAACACTTTTGCCGTTATGAAGAGTTTGAAATCTTACACTAAACAGAGATATAGAAAGCCTTTTGCTAGAAAGCCTTTTCACTTTTTCCGTTATGAAGATTTTGAAATCTTATACTAATCGTAGATATAGAAAGCCTTTTGCTGGTTTTAGTAAGATTTTTGGTGGTTTTTGCATGTTTTAGCTTGATAAATGACAAATACTGATCAACGTGGCTAATCAATTTTGTGGCCCCTGGAGCCGACAACCTTGGACCACCCTGTTCTAGACCTTACCATTGAATTTGAAAAAATAAATCAAACTACAAAAGTAGACATATCAGAATCGATATATATTGAGTGAGCCACTCAAACACTGAGAATTCTGACCCGTGTTGTGAAATAGATTGGAAGCTTGAGCTTAATACTCACAAAGCAGGAAATTAACACTGAAATATTACTATGATATTAACACGGCCTATTTCAAATTCTTATTACAAGGAGTTAATGTAATGCTGCTTCAATAGAGTAAAGTATTGTGGCCCCCTGTTTGAGTGAGTGACCATGGATTTGTATCTGGCTCATATTCTGTTAACCGGGAATTTTGAACTTGGAAAATGTATTTTCTCTTGTCATGTACGATGTTAATGTCTTCATTTCTCACAATTCTTTTGTATATTTGTAATATAATTTTGGCGCTAGTGGGAACATATCAAATAGAAAGGCCTGCTGCCGTTTGTACGAAATAGGCAGAGCAGCCCAGGACAGGTGTCTGGCAGATAGCAGTTACATCATTGAGAAAACATGAGCTCAAGGCTCAAGGCTCGGGATAATTTTATATGCTTAGAACCAGATCATGTTCGTTTCATTGGACTACACATACAAATTTTCAGGGAAGTGGTTGCCAGTGGTTTTTCATGGAATTTTTAGGCTTTGATTCACGATATTCTAGTAATATTCTAGACCAGGGTGGTCCAAACCCAGGCCCGCGGGTCAGATGGTAATCAAAAATCGCATTTGGTGTTGTTTCGTCATAGAATTAACCAGAAAAATCTTTTGGCATATTGTTATATCACCAATGTCACTGAATTGAACAGTTTTCTTAGGCGACTAGCAAAGTTGAATGATGTGCTTGGCAGTCTAAATTGTTCTCTGGATTTCTTTTTTTTTGGTCACCAATATATGATAACAATTTTGGTATCATAGAAAACTAAAAATCGAATTAACTTGATTGGCTATGTCTGATAACTAATATTAATGTCATGGCCTTACAATATATTTCATGCCGGTTGTTTTTTGCAGCCCGCCTGAACAGTATTACAAAAAATGCTGCCTATATGTCAGAACATTTAGTGATTACCCTCCTGTACCTCACATTTGGTAATCAATCAATCTGCAGTTATTTATTTGTAAGTTATTTTGCAAACTGACGAATTCAAACATAATTTAACTGAATGTGGGGGGGAGGGGGGGTACCACAATGCTTGCCTGATATGTCGGCAAGTTTTGTCGGTGACAAAAGAATATACGGTAATTTAAAACAGCATTTTAGAATCTTGTGAGCATGAGCATTTTCCGAAGTTAAAATTTTGCTTTAAAAATCCTATAGCTGTTCAAAAGCACTTACATTTGCGGAAACACTTTTGCCGTTATGAAGAGTTTGAAATCTTACACTAAACGTAGATATAGAAAGCCTTTTGCTAGAAAGCCTTTTCACTTTTTCCGTTATGAAGATTTTGAAATCTTATACTAATCGTAGATATAGAAAGCCTTTTGCTGGTTTTAGTAAGATTTTTGGTGGTTTTTGCATGTTTTAGCTTGATAAATGACAAATACTGATCAACGTGGCTACTCAATTTTGTGGCCCCTGGAGCCGACAACCTTGGACCACCCTGTTCTAGACCTTACCATTGAATTTGAAAAAATAAATCAAACTACAAAAGTAGACATATCAGAATCGATATATATTGAGTGAGCCACTCAAACACTGAGAATTCTGACCCATGTTGTGAAATAGATTGGAAGCTTGAGCTTAATACTCACAAAGCAGGAAATTAACACTGAAATATTACTATGATATTAACACGGCCTATTTCAAATTCTTATTACAAGGAGTTAATGTAATGCTGCTTCAATAGAGTAAAGTATTGTGGCCCCCTGTTTGAGTGAGTGACCATGGATTTGTATCTGGCTCATATTCTGTTAACCGGGAATTTTGAACTTGGAAAATGTATTTTCTCTTGTCATGTACGATGTTAATGTCTTCATTTCTCACAATTCTTTTGTATATTTGTAATATAATTTTGGCGCTAGTGGGAACATATCAAATAGAAAGGCCTGCTGCCGTTTGTACGAAATAGGCAGAGCAGCCCAGGACAGGTGTCTGGCAGATAGCAGTTACATCATTGAGAAAACATGAGCTCAAGGCTCAAGGCTCGGGATAATTTTATATGCTTAGAACCAGATCATGTTCGTTTCATTGGACTACACATACAAATTTTCAGGGAAGTGGTTGCCAAAGGGGCATATCTGCTGTAAATTTACAGGATATATATGCATACTGGCTATTTTGCAATTGATGATAATTTTCTGCTGTTACATATATATATTTTAAAACAACTTCATTGATTGTAGGAATCATGTTAATTTAAGATTGAGTAAAATTATATATCACTCAAGGGAAAAGCCAGTGGGGGAGATTACATGGGTAATAACCATCATTTTTTAATTTTTCACGATTCAAAATTTCTGCCTCCTACTTAGAACAAACAATGCCTCGTTTTACTTTCAGCAAATCACAGTATTGCGGTCAAAACTATTTTATTCTGTGCACTATCACCTAAACGCAATTATCACCACAAGTTTTTATTTGTCTTTACAGCATCATATGCTTTCATAGCGCTGATAAAAATGCTTATCTCCGTTATTATCGAGATTTTACCTTACTCATCATCAATCAGATCGTGTCTTTGTGTATATAAATGATTAAAATGACTGATATTAGCGAGTTGCAAATGACTTCCAAAATTAATTTTCACGATTTCTATCGCTTTATTTCTAAACGTTAGCACATAGAGACAATTTTCAAGATATGGGTTAATATTCCGCGACTTACCGTATATTAAATTAATTTGGGAACCACTTTTATAATCAAATGCGGGCATATAAGAAATTGTTTATAGACATAAAATAAAATACGAAATGTATTAATATTTTGAGTCACATCAAAAAAATGGGATATACATGCATATATCATTTGTTTATTGTCTGTAATCATGTCATAGTTCGTAACTGACAATTCTTGGTAATTTTGTTCTTGTTATATTTCATTTACATTCGTGTCTGTGCCATATTTCATATTTGAATTATATGGTAGCGTTATGTAGGACATCGAAAATGCAAGATTAGAGAGGTTGATGTTACCTCCGTCTTTCTGAAGCAATTTTGCGCAAACGACGACATTTTTGTGGAAAAATTCACTTCACAAAACAATGCGTGTACCAGTTAGCTGAATTATCAAATATTCAGTGAGTAAAAGACTGAATATTTTATGCAAAAAATCAAACAAAATAGCTTGGCAAATTAGGTGGCCCATACCTCTCTACTTTCCCATAGCATTTATAATCCATAAATAAAAAAAATATGTGATATCATTGTTAACTCGAAGCAACCTAGTCAAAATTGAAATTTAAAAACAGACAAGGCCTGGAGACAACCAGACAGGTTCCTGAGGTCAAAGGTTGCTTTGAATGGTAATTTATGAATTATTTACAAAGGACTAGAACTTAAAGTTTGTCACAAGATTCGTTATGAAAAGGCAAGCTTAATCTATCTCTCATAGACCTCATCTGATTCATTGGGATTTACTAAATTACAAGTTTACGGCAGCAGAATTACTGTATAATATGTCAAAAGATTTATAGTGTGAATAATGCTTTGGCGACTGAAATATTTGATCTAGTCCAAATTAAATTTGGTTATGGAACACTTATCATTAATTGTTTAAGAAATATTATTTTTGTTCGAAAGTTTTATTTCCTTTTTTTCCTTTTTACTATCGAACACTCAAACCAAACAGCATTTTTTGGAAATGATAATATGCGAATGAATATGAATGCGAATGAATAACATGCGAACTATGAATTCACATGCATGGGCGTGATGACCAATGAACTTGACTGCGTTTGCACAAGTTCAAACCACTGAACACAAGCTGTAACGAAATGGGAGGCCAATGCCGAACTGAAATGATTTTTTCTTTTTTAGAAAATAGTAACTCCTTCAGTGGACACTTGTACAGGGCTTGGTTTATAGTGAAACCGTGAATAAGAGTCATAAGAATATTTTTCTTGAAAACAATATTCGATAAGTACTCAAGAAAATGAATGCTGCTCCTCACTGCCCATTTATTCTAAAATTTTAATAAAAATCAATTGAACTTGGAAGTTTATCAGAAAAAAAATCTTCCCTTGGGTGCAATATAGGGCAATTTTAGGTATTTCACACAATCACAGGACAAGACTCAACAGAACTAAATTGCTCATAGGAATTGGTTATTATGTATTTCAAACAAATATTCAAAAAAAAGAGTAGGCCCGAAAGCTATTATTCAAAAAGGTAAATTTAAAATTATAGAAGTTTTACATAAATTTCACCATGTAATCCAATTCTGGGTTACGAAAGTGTAAAACTATAACATATTAAACAATCAAACTCAAAATTTCCTCCAACCCTTTTAAAAAAGTTAAATATTGATTATTATTGTGTTATACCTCTGTGTTTCCCAAGGATGATTTGAAAGCTTGTAGCTGATCTGATGACAGGTTGCAGACAATAAGGCTCAAGTATTCAACACAGGATTGATTGGAAAGTATTTGTCCAACTGATGATAAACCTTCAACTCCCATGTTGGTGTTTCCACACAGCTCCAACTTCATGATCTATAAAGAGACAAGAATAATTTATAAACCATGAAATCTATGAATGGTTCTCTACTGAGTGAAAAAAAACAAATTATGAACATTCTCAAACTGAAAGTAGTTTTGGATGCAAAATATACCATTAATATTCCATAGAAAATAACGTTGCATTTAAAAACAAAATCTGAACTACAAAACTAGACATATCAGAATTAAAATCTGTAAATTTGGATTAGTTGTATCCCATGTTAACAACGGCACGAGAATGAATGATTGAGCAATTATGAAATTCTTGAAACTCATAGAACAGAACAAAAATATTGTTACCCGTATATCAAAACAGTCACACTTGCAGGTATGAATTTCAAATTTCAAAAGTCAAACAATGTTTTGACCTGCCTTTGCTCACTATGAGATAACCAAATTCCCAAAAAATTTAGCATTTGCGAAAATTTCTCGCAGTTTTTGCAGGGAAGTGCACTTATAGTAAACAAAGAAAAATCATAAGCTCATACTATAGCTTAAAATACAAAAAATTTGAAAATCAAGTTTCGTTTTTTTCACTTTAATACAAAAATCACCATTGGATGAAATAGCGATCGGGTCGTTGCTGCAAGTCATGTAAATTGGACAAAAACTCAGCTAATTCTGTGAAGTTTCATTGAAAATATTTCTAAAAACTTTTCAGTTCCTGATCAAGCATATTCATTGTGTACAGCGGTTTTCTATTCGGAAATTTGGGTGGCTCCATCTGGTAACCATCTAATTATTTTTACACGTTTAAAAATTTCTATAAATGGTTCTTTACTGAGTAAGAAATAAAAAAAAACAAGCCGGTAGTCACCCAGGATCTCAGCTGATAGTTGGGGCCCGCACTTAGCTACTTATTGCCATCCATAGAAACTTGAGGATCTTTAACTGTGGCGCGATTAACTAAGTGAGCGGGTTGGTTAAAAAGTCCAATTCATTTTGAGTGCTGCGCGTTTTGTGAACATACTTACAGGACTCATATGCGGTGACTAAAAATTGGAAAGAATCATGTTCATTAAAATCCCTAAGGCTTCTCCAGTTTATGGAGTATCGAGACCAAAGACGACTTATTGGAAAGCGTATTTTACTGTGCAGAAGGCGAAGGCGAATTAACAATTGAACGGCGATAAGTAGGGAAAAAAATGGAAATTTTTCAACGATCGGCGCGTTATTCAGCGTTGTCATGAAAACGAAACCTCCATCCGGACTTTCTATGAAACGCACAATACTAGGGTGACATGATAACCCACGTGAGAAATTTCATCCCGATTGGTCCTGACAGATACACAGACAGAACGACTGATAATAAAATGGTCTCCTAGAGCGGAGATCCATTATGAACATTTACAAACTGGAAGTGGTTTTTTGTGGAATTTCTAGGTTTTGATTCACGATATTCTAGTAATATTCTAGACCAGGGTGGTCCAAACCCAGGCCCGTGGGCCAGATGGTGATCAAAAATCGCATTTGGTGTTGTTTCGTCATAGAATTGACCAGAAAAATCTTTTGGCATATTGTTATATCACCAATGTCACTGAATTGAACGGTGTTCTTAGGCGACTAGCAAAGTTGAATGTCACGAATATATGCTAACAATTTTGGTATCATAGAAAACTAAAAATCGAATTAGATTGGTTGGCTATGTCTGATAACTAATATTAATGTCATGGCCTTACAATATAATTCATGCCGGGTGTTTTTTTGCAGCCCGCCTGAACAGTATTACAAAAAATGCTGCCTATATGTCAGAACATTTAGTAATTACCCTCCTGTACCTCACATTTGGTAATCAATCAATCTGCAGTTATTTGTTTGTAAGTTATTTTGCAAACTGACGAATTCAAACATATTTTTAACTGAATGTGGGGGGGGGGGGGTACCACAATGCTTGCTTAATATGACGGCAAGTTTTGTCGGTGACAAAAGAATATAATTAAAAACAGCATTTTAGAATCTCGTGAGCAATGAGCATTTCCAAAGTTAAGATTCTGCTTTAAAAATCCTATAGCTGTTCAAAAGCACTTACATTTGCGGAAACACTTTTACCGTTATGAAGAGTTCGAAATCTTACACTTAACGTAGATAAAGAAAGCCTTTTGCTAGAAAGCCTTCTCACTTTTTCGGTTATGAAGAGTTTGAAATCTCACACTAAACGTAGATATAGAAAGCCTTTTGCTGGTTTTAGTAGGTTTTTTGGTGGTTTTTGCATGTTTTAGCTTGATAAATGACAAATACTGATCAACGTGGCTAATCAATTTTGTGGCCCCTGGAGCCGACAACCTTGGACCACTCTGTTCTAGACCTTACCATTGAATTTGAAAAAATAAATCAAACTACAAAAGTAGACATATCAGAATCGATATATATTGGGTGAGCCACTCAAACACTGAGGATTCTGACCCATGTTGTCAAATAGATCGAAAGCTTGAGCTTTATGAAATCCCTAATACTCACAAAGCAGAAAACTAACATTAAAATATTACTATGATATTAACACGGCCTATTTCAAATTATTATTTCAAGGAGCTAATGGAATGCTGCTTCAATAGAGTGAAGTATCGTGGACCCCTGTTTGAGTGAGTGACCATAGATTTGTATCTGGCTCCTATTTTGTTAACCGAAAATATTGAACTTGGAAAATATATTTTCTCTCGTCATGTTCGATGTTGATGTCTTCATTTCTCACCATTCTTTTGGAAATTTGTAATGTAATTTTGGCGCTAGTAGGAATATATCAAATAGAAAGGCCTGCTGCCGTTCGTATGAAATAGGCAGAGCAGCCCAGCCCAGCCCAGGTATTTGGCAGATAGCAGTTACATCACCAAGAAAACAGGCTCAAAAATATCTAAGACTTCTACATTGTGAGACGAAGCCAATCTTTAGCGCTCAAATTAGGGTTTAGAAATAGGATTTACATATTTATCCCGGGGGAGAGGAAAGCCAATAAGATTGCTTAATCATCATATGCCGAACCACGGCCTCTCGTTCGGTTACCATTTAGTTAGCCAGTTTTAAGATGCATGGACTTGATGGTGGAGAAAGCCGTAGCCGACCAGGGGGTACATGAACCACCTTATGGTGGCGAGGAGTCCAGTCATCTTCTCATGCGTAATCAATCCTGCATGCGATTCGAAACTGCGAACCCATGCATGGTAATCAGAGGTGCGGTGGCAAGCATATTCCTAACTCTTAGCAGAATTTGCCACACTGCCAAGCCATGCGCCACACCTCTGAGAGTTTCTTCATATTACCGGCCAACAAGTCGAGACAGAATAAGTAAAAGAAATTTCTGTTCTTTAGTTGAACACCAATGCTTGCCATAGTTTTATATGCTTAGAACCAGATCATGTTCGTTTCATTGCACTACACATACAAATTTGTAGGTAAGTGGTTGTCAGAAGGGCATATCTGCTGTAAATTTGCAGGATATATATGCATACTGACTATTTTGAAATTGATGATAATTTTCTGATATATATTTTCAAACAACTTCTATGATTGTAGGAATCATGTTAATTTAAGATTAAGGAAAATTATATATCACTCAAGGGAAAAGGCAGTGGGGGAGATTATATGGGTAATAACCCTCATTTTTTAATTTTCCACGATTCAAAATTTCTGCCTTCTACTTGGAGCAAACAACGGCCTTGTTTTACTTTCAGCAAATCACGGTATTGCGGTCAAAACTATTTTATTCTGTGCAATATCACCTCAACGCAATTATCACCACAAGTTTTTATTTGTCTTTACAGCATCTTATGCTTTCATGGCGCTGATAAAAATGCTTATCTCCGTTATTATTCAGATATTTACCTTACTCACCATCAATCATATCGTGATTAATCAAGATTACCAAAAATGCATGGTTTATTAATGAAGAATTGCCAACTGTGACAGCATCAATGAAATGAACTTTTTCCCTAAGAAAACATCAAATTTATTCTTCGACTGATGAAAACCTCGAAATTGTTTATATACATAAAACAAAATACGAAATGGAATATTATTTTGCATCACATCAAAACATTGGGACATACATGCATATATCATTTATTTATTGTCTATAATCATGTCATATTTCGTGACTGACAATTTACGGTAATTTTATTCTCGCTATATTTCATGTACATTCGTGTTTGTGCCATATTTCATATTCAAATTTTATGGTAGCGTCATGTAGGGCATCGAAAATACAAGATTAGAGAGATTGATGTTACCTCCGTCTCTCTACAGCAGGGGTCACCAACCTTTTCGAAGCCGAGGGCTACTTTTTGGGTACAGATTAAGCCGAGAGCTACCAGTTCAATGTACACTTCTATAAAAGTCAGTTTGCTCGATTAAGTTTCAAATATTGATAATTATTGGTATTTAGTCAAGTAGACCCACTAATAAACTTTAGGATTCTCCAGGATATCAAACGATTATCACAACGTCGCAATAAATTTCTATCAGTGACACTTGCATTTAAAAACTGAGTGTTTTCAAATTGATTTTAAAGTGATCACTAGTATATTATCCTAGGAAACCAAAACGCTCTTGGATTATTTGCAAACACTATGCACAAGCCTAAGATAAAACGGACTTAACAGTTGTGCTATCATATTTTACAGAGTGTTGTTCTGCGGCGCGTAACTTGACACTGTAACTCTGAGCGAGACTTGCAGATCATCAGAAAGCCGTGTTCCGTGTTTGTTCCGGGTGAAGTACATGTCAAAAAATGTTGATTAACAAAGATAGATTGAACCAAACAATAGCTTCGAAAAATGGGATTGCCGTATGATTTAAATCGCAAGCTTTTTCTGCACATACTGCGCTGACATGTGGATAGTTAAGCGTGGTAGATTGTGTGATTTCACTACGCTTTGCCGTCGCTAAAATCGTCCAGCAAATAAACAATTCAGACACACGCAAACTTTTTTCACAGGGTTAAAAATAAATCCACCTCTCATTCATTGTGAAAATGGTTGATTCTCTATCGTTTTACTGCCATTTTTCCTTGGAATCAATAATTGTATTATTGCTACTCCACAAACCGATGGACAAGCAAAAACGGAGTGGCAGTTCTTACCACTTCATGGCAGCTCCTGCAACGAACGAACAGATGGCAGCTCTTGCCATGGTTTTTGACGCGGTCACAGCAGCACAATTTTCTGCCATTCTTATGTGGCAGCTAAAAAGTCGGTCGCCGTGGGTTTGGCTTGGCCATAGCGGGCTATGGTTTGGGAATACCTCCATGGTTTTGCGGCAGCTGTAGACGTCACAGAATACTTGACACTGTACTTGAAAAAACGCAGGTTCGTGGAAGGTGATATATGTGTGATGTCATAATTGGAAGATTATTAAATGACCCGTCACATTACTGAGGTCAAATCAGGTTGATTGTAACAATAATTAATATAGTGCGATTCCCAGTTCCCATAGAAGTGTGATCTATACCAGGGGTCGGCAACCACCGGGCCGCGGCCCATTGCCGGTCCGCGGAAAGGTTACTGCGGGTCCGCAGAGAGGTGACACAAAAGCGGACAAGGCCGTAATAAAACTTTTACAATCTAACCACAAACCCTACGACTGAAAAACAGCACCCAACAGTAAACCGAACAAGCACAACACCTGGAGTCCGCAAACTGCGGGCCAAAGGTGGCCCGCGAGCTAATTTGTTGCGGCCCTCGAACGACCGGAAATTTAATACATAAAACAAAAATTGATCCCAATTATATTATTATTATATTATTGTCTCTACACGGATTTATGTGGTGAAAAATGCTGCTGCACGGCGCTTGTTATGTAACAAGTAGCGTCAGTTGTGTGTCGTTCGAGGTAATTTTGGGACAGGCTTTCAACTCAGCAGTAGAAGGGCAGCAAAGCGAATGCTCCATAATTTGAAGTTTAATTAATCGAAGGCGGAAATATTGCGGCCCGCGCGCTACCGGAAATGTGTATATTTGGAACATGAAGTTTGCCGACCATCGCACAACACTATTAAGCAGCATGGGTGACTTCATAAACAATTGCCATATCAGTATGTCGCAATAATACTGGGTCAATTGTTTTCTCTACGCCCGTATAAGAATGTCTCTCATCAGTCCGAATAAGAACTCCCCAATAAAATGATACAGTCATTGTTAACTTTCCCGAAATCCTATTACTGTACTGCCTGGTTTTCAATATTTAGGGGCGTAGCCAGAAATTTTCAAAGGGGGGTTCTGAATTTTTTTTTTTGCCAAGTTAGATTGAAACAGCTAGCGGGTCCGATCAAAGGCTGGAATACGCGTGTTTTTATTAGTCTTGGGGTCTAAAAAGCATTTCAAGCTACGGAAAATTGCTATCTATGGTACAGAAAATAGATTTTATTTTTTTTACATTTCAAAGGGGGGGGGGGAGGGGGGTCGACCCGCAAAACCATCCCCCTGGCTACGCCACTGTCAATATTGATAACTACAAAAACAAAATATCGAAGTAGGCTCGATGTAAGAAACACGTTACGTGTGTCAATGTCGACCATATCTCGAATATCGAAACAATGGCCATCAAACAAATACAGATATCGCATTAAATAGCATCACCGTCGTTTTTGTTATATTGTCAACATAAATTTCCTGGTGCGTATAATTTATTGCATAGGCTTAGTTCGTTTGTATGAAGGTGGTCCGCCAAGAGTTTGGTCAAGGTTTACCGGTCCGTCACTTGAAAAAGGTTGCCGACCACTGATCTATACAATAGCAGGACAAAAATTTAAGCTTATTTCGGAACAGTCTTCGGGTGACTCATGTGGTATTCTCGGGCGACTTGGTGCCCGCAGGCAACGGGTTTGTGACCCCTGCTCTAGAGCAATTTTTTTTTTTGCGCAAACGACATTTTTGTGGAAAAATTCACTTCACAAAAACAATGCGTGGAACAGTTAGCTGAATTATCAAACATTCAGCGAGTAAAAGACTGGATATTTTATGCAAAAGACCAAAACAAAATAGCTTGGCAAATCAGGTGGCCAATACCTCTCCACTTTCCCATAGCATTTGCCGTAATTGGCGTAATTGGACTGCTATAAATCTTGTTGAATAAAGCAACAAATCAAGTATGGACAGTGGTTTCACCTTTTCGATAGAGCGGAATTCGAATGAAAAATTCCAGTTGGTCAAGGAGCCCACATGTGCAATAGTTCATTGCCTTTTATTGACTAAATTGAATAAACCATGAATATGTATTAAGCAAATCTAATACTGACAAAACAAAATGAACTACTCATGTAGTATTTGAACCGAGATGGCGGACACTGGAACGCAGAACGGGTAGCAGGTTAGTGTTAGGCCATAATTTCAGGTACAAATACTACGGCAGTCATTAGGCTAGTCCCCGCACTCGTAATAGAACTGAAATAAGTAAAATTGGAATAAATTTATGGCCTAAATCTAACCTGGTACACATGCTACGTTCTAGTGCACATACTACAGGAGCGCTAAAAATTCTGCTCTATGGTGTTTGGCACATACTGTATAGTCAGAAAGTATTCGTCAAATAAGAAATTTAACTATAATAATTACATTTGCGCCACAGACCGCAGATTTCAGGTTTCAAAAAACCAGGTCCATCACAACACTCCGTGTGACAATTCAGTAAATACTTTCAAACCAAAAAGATTCTGATATATAATTTATCATATAATTAATATATGGTGGAATTCTACTATATAGTAGTACCGGTAACTCCAAATATGAGCTGCTTGCCTAAAGCTTTATTTATAGTAAAGACATGAAAACAAATTTTAAAAAATTGAATATCAGAAATCCTACCTTCACATTTGATCCTTTCAATTCAGATGCCAGAGTTTGAAGTGAGGCTGACTTGAGATCACATCTAGTGAAATCCATTGATAGTGACGTACAGTAGTAAGCTACTGATTCAATGACATGAACATCACTTATGGAGAGAGGATGTTGATACATGTTAATTATATCAAGAGATGATTTGACAATGTCACTCATTCCATTCTTGGCTTCGTTCAATGCAGCGAAAAGTTCCAAAAGATCTGATTTGTTTGATCTTTTATTGAGTTGTAATTGCAGACTTTTCTTGAGAATATCTCGTTTTTCTTCAAGATCCTGAATTTCTGTGAAAATATAAGAATATATGTAAACTGATGATACTTGTGTCTGAATGATAAGTTACCATTCAGTTAAGATTGACTTGCAAATAACATTAGCACTTATCTTTTTTAAATTAGTTTTTGGAAAATTAAATCTAGTCAGCCATAGCCAATCAATGTATTGGGCACCTCATTGTACTAATGTGTCTGTTACATTGTTTGGACTAGTGTTTGTTATTGCACTTCAGATTTCCCCAAGCTTAAAACTTTAGTTCAAATCCAGTGTAAAATGTGTAATAATAATGATTGATGCGTATTAATGATGCTCGGCTACTTTTTGCTTTGCAATAAAGCACCCTAGTACAGACATGGGCAAAGTATGACCCGTTGGCCAAATCCGCCCCGTTGAGTAATTCAATCTGGCCCGCATGATGGTGCCACAACCTAACTAAAACTAAATTTTGATGTTTTAGTTAAAATTAGCTCAAGAAATTTGTTGAAATTGCGATTAAAATTAGTCTTGGCACGAGGCTTATTGTTTTCCACTCTTGCTTTTGTAACACTGTAAATATTGTTCATAAAATCATAACACTTACATGACCCATAAGTCTAAGTGGGCACAATTTTTGGCCCACGGTCAAAAAATCTTGCCCATCCTTGCCCTAGTAGCATCTCAACCTTTGCCCCTATCACCAAGAATTACAGCATTGATGAATTAATTTTTTATATGGACTTATTCATGGATTTGGCTCCGAACAATGCCCTGTAACAGTGTGCACTGATAAGCTAGGCATAGAGTAACTGTTTCTTAAAATTACAGGAATATTCCTAGGTCAGCATTGTATACCAAATTTATTACACCCTAGGGCCTAGGTGAAGAGACAAGTATGTGATGTGAACCAGAGATGAGTAACCTACAATGCCAATACAGTTATTAGGTTGAAATTTTTAACTGCTAGGCCATTGCACTGATTAATTGATAATGCGAGAAAGGCTTAACAAATTTTAGATTCTAATCGAGAAAAAAAAATGGCTCTAGCTTGAATTTGAATCAACAATAAACAACACATTACCTTTGAGTAAAATTCCGGCTGCTTCATAAACTGTCGGATTCAATAAAAATCCACAGATCATTTTTCTGACGAAAACAAAGTGACCGGTATGAAGATGTTTATCCACGAACTCCTTAAAAGATTTTAAATCCAGTCCAAGAATATAGAAAGATGTGAGCATTTCTTGTAAACTTTGATGTTGAAAGTAAAGAAGGTGGATTCCTTGAAAGAGTTTACGATATGTTCCTCCAGGAGCCAGAATTGCTAGATCGGTTGCTTCTTCGGGTTTTAGATGAACTTGACGAAAATCATCTTCTGTAAATAGAACTCGTTGTTTTATTGTCCCAATGTATGATAGTTCTTTTAATTTGTCCAAAACTTCCATAGTAATCTCTTGGTGAGTGTGGGGTGATCGTAAGATACTTTGCATGACCACAATCATAATACCACTCATGGTGTTTGGTTTGAAGTCAGATTTGAATTTTAATGCTATCAGCGTGTAAACCAGCATCACAGGGGTAGTGCACAGTAACAAGAGTGGTGGAGCTTCGATTTTGAGAAATTCCATTATTTTCTTGGCTTCTTCATTTCCTTCATATCCAGAAATGATTTCTTTGATGGACTCCATTGTTAATCCAGCAAGTGCAATAACCTTGTCTGGTCGAACTTCTCCCCAATAATTTCTGATGGAATGTTCACGACTGGACGATATAATGCGACAGCCAGGAAATAATTTTTCAGAGAGAAAATTCCACATAATTACTTCAGGATATGCAGGCTCATCTAGACTGATGAGTTCATAAACTCCATCAACTGTATATTGAAGAGTATCCAAGGAGTCGAGCATAAACAAAACTTCCTCTGGGTGAGTTTTTGCAATGTATATTGCTTGATCTCGTTCTTCTTTTGTGAGATTGTTGAAAATTAGTTCTTCTGCTGTTACTTTACTGTCGTTCATAAATTGTTTACATTCTACATATGGAACCATCTTGATATTTCCTTGGAAATATTTTCCTTGCATGACATCTCTTGAGGTTGCTTTCATGAGTGTGGTCTTTCCTGATCCAGGGGGACCCACGAAACAGACATGACCTTGCTTGAAGTTGTTAAACAATTCACCAAGTTGAGTCTCTTTTCCGATCCCTCTTTTTCTTTCTCGTTGTAAATACTTTTGTTGATTAGGTGACTCTGGTACATAATCGTGTTTGGGAATTCTTCCACCTCTATAAAAATCAATTTCTTCCAATTGAGGAGTTACGTCCACATTTAGTTTTCTCTTGAAAACTCCATGAGGTTCAGCAAAGTCATAGAAGTCAGTGCACTTTTCAGTGTTATCATTGATTTTTGCTATTACTTTTTGATAAGACATCATATTTGCTTTACAATGTCATACACTTTAAACATCCAGCGTATTGACCATCTGGTAAAGCTTCATAAAAAAAGATTCATCTGATGTAATATTCAATAATACTTTTCGACAATAACTTCAAAGTTCTAGGATATAAACTTTAACTAAACCTGCTAGAAATCTAACAAGAAAATATTCGTCATCCAAGTGCGATGATGCCTAACATAGATGCCAATAAATCTGTTATATAATGTACACTTTTGTAAACAGTTGCAATTCATAATATCTTTGTAACATTTACATAATTGTTCCTAAATTATTATTATTGTGTTTTCACGATTTCAAGTATTTGAAGTAATACATTCAATGATGTTTCATGCGACACCCATTCCACGCCTTCTGTTTTGAACAGAGCTCTCTATACCAGGGGTCCGTAAGTAGTGGGCCTGCAATCACATTTGGGCCGCAAGACCTTCTAATCTGTGTCGCAAAACAATTTGGTATTTGCCATAAATATAAGTATCCAGAGTTGTCTGCGGCTTCAATGAATGTTCTTCTACCCTTCGTAACTACCTACTAATGTGAAAGGACGTTTTCTGTGTTATCACATATTAAAAACGAATACAGATCAAAGTTAGAAGTGGAAGAAGATCAACACAGAGCCTGTAATTCTCATTAGGCAGAGTGAATGCAATTATATACTATTTCATATGCTAAGTATGGCTCGGCGGTGTGGTGCATCGTGCTGAGCATTGTGAATACGCTCGCCACCGAATCTCTGATTATCCTGCGTGGGTTCGCACTTCGCAGGTTTAATTCCCCTGCGAGTATAGTTATGTGCGAGAGGATTACTGAACTCCTAGCCGCCGCAGGGTGGTTCACTCAACCGATAGTCGGTTAGGGCTATCTCCACCATCAAGGTCATGCCTTCGAAAACAAATATCTGGCTAACTAATCCCATACCCACCTTAGACTGGTAACCGAACGAGAGGCTGTGGTTCGTCATATGAATAAGCCTGATTATGTCATCTCATCGGCTTTCCTCTCCCCGGAATAAATATGTAGATCCTATCCTAAGTTTTATACAATTCATGTGCAAGAATATTGCTACTGTCAATAGTAGTTTTGAAATTGATATTTTTAATTACAAAGTATTTTCCCCAACATTATATGCTAACCAAATGCTTGGCTCGTGAGAAAATAAAACTATTTTTTTAGGGTCGCGACGAGTAGTACTCGCAAGCTCCTGCTCTATACAAGCAGCCAACGATATCAAACAATGTGAAAAGGAATACTGTTCTTTTGACAAAAAATTTTCCACACTGACAGAAATTACTTTATACTGCAAAATTGGGGGGGGGGGGGAAACGCGCGCTGCCGATGCGAATTGAAAGCGACAATAGCACTACAATATCTCTCTTGTGACGAATACTCTCATGCTTCATCATCTTGACGCATTTTACTGTCGCCCGTCTTTATGTTATAATAATGCAGTAGAAACTCTGCAAATCTGGATAACATAATTATTTTCGGGAAAATATTGCTTCGACTAATGTAAGATTTTCTACATATGAAAGGCCGAAAACCGAAAACTTAAAATGTGTGTGTGATGATATTGGTTTATTTTAGGTTAATTTAACGCAGGGATGTACAATATAAATTTAATATACAAATATTGCAACCTTGGAATATCGTTTTTTCGTGTTCATGAGAATACCGAATATGGTGCACATATCCTACCGCCACTGCTTAGATTTAAAAACATTTCACAATTATTTCATTTTTTATTGCAATCAGCCGAATCGAAAGCGTGGCACGGCAATAACTAACAGTCATCGTGAATAGATTTCAATAAACTCCGAGTTGAAGTGCTTATAAGACGTCGAGGACGTTCTTGGTTGAAATTTTTTTACATTTAAATTCGGCAATAAATTTAAAAGCAAATTGTGTCGTAATCAATTGTTTGCATCCTCATTTTCGATAGTTAACGAACATAGCGAAAATTTTTTCAATTTCTTGCAGTCTAGAGTTTATAAAATAGCTCTTAAATATTATTTAGTTTCTATTGGGGATTTTATCGTTATCCAGACAGCGTTGATAACAATATCGTTAATTTTAAGTTGGAGGTATTGATTCATAATCAAAAATAAATTTATAACACATAACATGAAAAATTAAAATCTTTAAGAGCTATTTTAAACACTCTGAATTACAAGAAATGGAAAAATTTCCTGTTATGTTCGGTCACTATCGAAACTGAGAATGTAAACAATTAATTAGGAACCAATTTTCCGAGGACGCCTAAACCATCTCGACTAAGTTAAAATATACGATAAGAAAATATTTTAAATCAAAAACGTTCTCGATGTCTTATAAGTTCTTCAAGTCGGCGCTTATCAAAATTCTTTCTTGTCGGTTGTAACATATTGTCGAACCACACATGGACGACAACTCTAAGATATATGCGCCATATTTGGGATTCTTATAAACACGAAAAAACAGTATTTGAAGTTCGCGATATTTGAATTTGATATTTTTACATCCCTGTATTAAATTAGTCAGTTATAGATAGATAGATAAGATAAGTTTATTTCGACTCAATAATCAGCAGAAAGGCGATAAAATGGTTGATAAAAACAAATAAATAAAAACTGATTATGAAATCAGGAGAGTAAACAAAACCTTTGATATGGTTTAAAACATACAGAATATAAGATGGAAGGTATTGCCAAAAAGAAGTGGTACGTGTTCACTCACCTAAAACTACTGAATCAAATCATTCACACTCACATACACACACCTTTTTAGTTGTGTTTCCAAAAATTAGTTGTAAATGAAGTATTTTAATTGTATTTTAGGTTATAGAAAGTGAGGTACATTAAAATTTAAATGCAGCAAACAATAGGGACAACGGTTATTGTTAAATTCATCCCAGGATACCATATTCTATTATTATTTTAATTCAAAATCCATGACATGGCAAAATGATACTCTTTATAATTTATTGTTCTCTATTTCAATATACTTTTATACCTTCAAATTGTCTGGCTGACATGCGATCATGATAGGTTTTATGGAAATGCAACCTGAATATCTTTTTTTAAATCCTGATCTTTTTTGGCGGTATTCAGAACTATAAAATACAAAGTAACTTGGAAAAGCGAATAACTTGACAGAACTTATTACATCGCATTTCCCCAAGCCTGGAAGAAACGCATTTTTGCTAGATTAGCCATATATTACTTAAGACACTCCCCCTTGAGTGGTACATACCATATATGCACATACTCCTATAAACTTGACTATTTCTCCCATTTATAGGGTGGGGTACCATTACTCAAGGTTGCTATATTTAGTATATATACAAATTTTAATAATATGTTTATATGTATTATATTCCATGTTGTATTGTCTCTATTTATTGATGTTGTCTTTTCCTACCAACTCCTCTGTACAAACAGTTGGGCATACTCCACCCTTACACCTGTTGCCTATATTGCTACCCATCCACCCTCCTTGCACAACTGTCTGTATGAAGGACCATATTATTATACTTATTTGATTCATTGCATTTTATGCTTATCCTAGGGCAGCGGTGGGCAACCTTTTTCGGCTCGCGTGTTAAAATCGGCTAAATTTAGCGACAAAATTCTTCCGCATGCCGACTAAAATTAAAAACATTTTTGCTACTTTCAAAGCAAAGATACACAATAATAAACCTTTCAAACAGGTACAGACAGATTCACTAGTCGGGAAAATATCAGTCTGACAAATAGATTTGATTACTTTTTCTATATCAGTGAGATTTTGTAACTTTCAGGCTATTCCTATTACGAGAATTCATAAAGTTCACAACTGAGAACAGAGATTCACAAGTTTATGTAGATGAAAACATTGAGAGTAATGCAGTTGCGAAGTTTTTAAGAGATGGAACATTTTCATGAATGGCATCCCAATCACACAATATTTCGTTTTCTGCACTTCTCTCTTGTATTTCATTCCGCATCGCTTATATTTCTTTTGAAATCAATTTATAACAGTTAGAGAGTAACTTTAACCAATATGAGCTTCGCAACTTTATAAATCAAGCAAAAATGAAGAAAAAAAATGACACAGACGAACTATATTAGCCTATGTAAGAATGTAGCCAAATGAATGCTGCGCGCTTCTCGAAAGCGTACTCCTTTGTTACGTCATAATGTTTTTTTCTGTAGCCATATGTCATGAAAGGATGGTGACCGTACATTTGAACCCATGTGTATATCCGCTGGTTCAATCTATATGCGGGTGCTAAAACCCATGGGTTAGGGTTAGTATGAGTTCAAATATCCGTAAAACAAAAAAAAATTCCATAGGTACAATAGTATGCAGGTGCAATTGTCGTGGGTTCAAATGTAATGGAACCTGAAAGGACAATTAGAGTTTAAAATTTATATAAATAACGGGTTGTTAAACGATAATGAATAAACGAACACCGAGTTTCATCAGATAGTTCAGAGTCTCGAAACTTTTTATCTGAAGGTGGTGGCTCGCGTGGTGCCAGGGGTTGCCCACCCCTGTCCTAGGGGGTGTATGCCGCACTTTCATGTGTTTTAGGCCAGTGTGGTCTTGTGTATAAATCCCGTATTCAACGTTGATATTTACTAACTCCTGTGTTTTTGCTTTTACGAGACGAATGAATGAACATACATACCTAATGAACGAGGGCAAAGTAAGCGAAATGCTGGGATTTATCGATGGCGTTTCCCTATCAACCAGGAGTAATTTATCGTGTTCCAGACACTGGGACAACACCCAGTGGCGTTGCGACTTACGCCGTGGTTGCACTGTGTCAATTCCGGGCGAACCCCACGTTGTAAACGGCCTGGTTGCGCCACTGCTCACACATATACATTTTATTTCTGTATATTTTTATCCCTTTTTCATCGCTGATGCTATATCTGAATGATTACTTATACAGCATGGGCAAATAATTTTGTTATCTGTTGCTTCAAATAAAATCTCACTCTACAACAAGAAATATAACTTGTTTATATACTATGTTTTACATAGCTTTACTTGAAACACAAGGACATTCAAACTCTAATAGCATAAAAGTAGTTTCAGATCTGAGCGCTCCAGAAGTATGTGTACCAATATGGAGGGAGATAATTCTGTTCGCCTACTACATGTTGTGTAAAGGGACTGAAACCTATGGTCAGATCAGAGGGTTTATTCACTTGGCCAACACAGACAGTCCCCCAACTCGTAATAGAACTAAAATAGGGAAAATAGGAATAAAATTATGGCCTAACCATAATCTGGTACACATACTACAGGAGTACCCGGTTTGTCAAAAGTGACAAAACCTCTATTTATCGAATGACTAGGCCTAATTAGGATATAGTTGAGTGAGTTATACATTTTCAATATTTTCAAGATTTTGAAAATGCAGAGAAGTTCAACCCCGAATCCCTGTGGCTATGTCACCTAGCACTGAACAAGGGCATAGCTGCCCCAAAACTGGGAGGGGTGCAATTTGTTTTAGTTTACACGAAACTTACTCGTGATTTTCGCTTTGAACAAGGCCAGACACAAGCGAGCAGCTACTTATATATCTCAAGCTCCTCACAAACTCACAACAATATAAGTGCGGAATTTCATATATCTCAGTCGGTTCGTTTGGAGTAAGGATTGATAGTAAACCAAAAAATGTTGAGTTATCTGTGAACCACTTACAAATAGAGCAAAATAGTGTTGAAAAAGACACATGAGTTTATGCCTCACCGGAAATGCCGCAAAATTACTTTTCAAAAAACATTTGGAACAGTATCCTTGCTACGTTGATGTCAATGAATATACTTTTCATAAGTAATTATACATGATAATCTTAGATTTCAATGCATTATATGAAAAATTCTCAAAGAATACAGCAAACAGAATATAAAGAAAAAAGTTTTTCATAACAAATTTGGTGGTCCCGAAGTGTGTGAAACAAGATGACAGACACAGGAACGTAGTATGTGTACCAAGTTAGGGATATTCAATTTTCTTTATTTTGGTTCTATTACAAGTTCTAGCGAAATGACTCACGTAGTATGGTGCTCCCGAAGTATGTGAACCAAGATGGCAGATGCCGGAACGTTGTATGTGTGCCAGGTGACTGTTAGGCCATAATTTTATAACAATTTCCGTATTTTTGTTTTGTTACGAGTTCGGGACTAGTTGAGTGACTTCCGTAGTATTTGTTCCTAAAATTATGACCTGACTCTAACCTGGTACATATACTACGTTCCGGTGTCCGCCATCTTGGTTCTAATACCTCAAACTCAGATTTTGGAAAGTTAAATTGTGTACCAGTCACAATAATGAAGCAAAGTAATTTTACCTGAATGATTGAAAGTTTTGATTATTAAAATAAAGAATTGTGAAATGCCAAACTATTAAGATATGAGCAATAATACATTTAAGATAAAGCAGTTAATTTCACTGTTATTTCATGTTGCATCAAATTCACTTTCCTTGAACTAGATTGACCAAACATGGGCTGCTGATGGATTGCACAATTAAAGTATGATTAACTTATTGACCAGAATCGGCCGAAGAAGATTTCAATTATTATATACCCAACCTCTTCGCATACGGCTTTATAGGACGGGCAAATATATCGGTATTTCAAGAAATACAGCATTTAAATCACCAGTCTGTCGTCATCTGTTTACTTAACACTTCAATATCTGGTACTAACTGGCATCTTATCAGAAAAACTAGTAAATCATTGACTAAGAGTAAACAAAGGGCGCAGTAATATTACAGAGGAATTTTGCAACAATTCAGAAGCGCAATAAACTGAACAAAATATCCAGCCAATACAAGGGAAACTTGCTTTAACATTTCTACTACAAAACTACAAATCAGACAGACCAGCAGGAATGAAAACATCAAAAATGTGGCAGAACTTGAGTTTGATAATTATGTTTACATATTGCATAAGAAATACATTCACAGAAAAGATCGAGCACTCATACAGATTTTCTCTTAACACATTAGAAAGCTTCCAATAGTGAAGCTTAAATAAAATTAATATCATCCCGCAAGGGGTCCAATTATTATCTGTGGAAGGGTAAATGACAATCCAATATATTCTGTCACATGTTGTGCCAGCCCAGACCAATTAACTGCAATTCATTCTGGCAGGTAAATCCTTTGCATGTATGTGTGATAATTTATCATGCATGACTGGGGAGGTTGAAAAATCTAATTCATTGAATAATTCATCTAATTCATTTACCATCTTTGCCTGCATCGAGATTGATTGGGCATACAATTTGATCAATCTCTATTACACTTCAACTAATATCGTGAGCATTTTTAAAAGTGCAATGCAATATCGTTCTCTTGGAATAGGAGTAAGAGTTAGGTTTTTTAATATAGGCTAGTTCATCACTTGGATATGCATATCAATAGCAATTATCAATGTAGTTTACACTGCATCAAGCCTAAATGGACATCAAAGTTTGGTGATTAGGCACATTCAACAATTAAACTATGGATATTTGCCTAAGAATTACCGTAAATTTTAATATATTATTCACATCATTTACAGTAAGTTTTACAATAAATTTTATGACATCAATATACGGTGTAACCTATCGACATATGCTCAACAGTGATTAAATAAAATATATTTATATGAAATGAAGTAAATCAAATCGGATTGGTTTCCAAAATTCCGATTCCAAGTGAGAGATAAGAACCTTTTCATTCATTTATTAGAGTGAAAATTATCAATTAACCGATAGAATTCTGATTCTTAATACATTGAGGAAACCTCTAAAATCTTTGCTTTGAACAATGCTTCAGACACTTAAGCAGACACTTAAAAGTATTGAGATATTTACAGTTTGCTCAATAGTTTACAAACCTCTAGGTCAGAGTGGTCCAAGATGGTCTGCCTCGCGGGCCACACTATAATTTTTGTATTGTTTGCGGGCCACAATAGTGCTAAGAATAGGTAAACAGTGCCATACAAAACAAACACTTTTATTGTCCAAACACATTGGTCATTATTTGTCATTTATCAAGCTAAACATGCAAAAAATGCCAAACAACTCATTTAAACGTGCAAAAGTTTTACTATATCTACATTCAGTGTAAGACTTCAAAACCTTCACAACAGAGGAAGTGCCATACGAAGAAAATGCCGTTTTTGTTATCATATTAAGCAAGCATTGTGATATTTTCCCACCCGTATCTTGTCAAAAACATGTTAGAATTGGTCAGCTTTTATTTCAAACTCATGTTTGCAAAATAACTTACAAATAACTGCAGGTTGATTGATTACCGATTTTTACCAAATTTGAGATACAGGAGGGTAATTACTATATTTTCTGACATATAGGCAGCATTTTTTGTATGACGGTTAAGGCGGGTTGCAAAAAAAACACTCGGCAGGAATTATATTGGTCGACCATTACATTAATATTTAGTTATCAGGCATAGTCAACCTAGGCTAATAGATTCCTCATTAGATTTTTAGATTTTGTTAGCATATACTCCCGACCGAAAATATAGAAACCAGGTAACAATTTAGACTAGCCAACCACTTTATTCAATTTCGCTAGTTGCCTCATCTAGCCATAACACCAGTCAATTCGATGACATTAGTAATGTAACAATAAGTCAGAAGATTTTTCTGGTTATTTTTATGACGAAACAACACCAAATTCAATTTTTTGTTTACCCTTGCGCGAATGCGACGCGGGCCACAAAAAAGGAAGCGGCGAGCCACATGTGGCCCGCGGGCCTGGGTTTAGACCACCCTGCTCTAGGTTCACAAAATTTTTGTACCTTTAGGAGACAAAGATGGTTTGAGTTACACATTTAATTTTCAGTCATCGTTGCGAGTTGTTTAAAATAATACAAATACATGTGGATGTATAAGAAAGTTGGTCATTTTTATCACAATTGCAACATCTACTGGTGGCCTGATGCACTGGTACAACTCTAACTGCCTAAATGTTTTATAAATTCACATGTAATTGTATGAAATTATTTTTATATAACTTCCAAAAATTGTATAAAATCTGCGGCCAATACTGTAGCGTCTAATATACATATTGGCCATACATAATATTAAATAACAAATTGTGTTAAGTCTGATTGACAACGACACACCCGCTTTCAACTTCTTTCTGTGAAATGACTAATGGATGTGAGAAATCAACTCATCAAACATGGCCAATTTGTTAAAGCACCGTAAACCATAAGTAATTTGTACCTAGTGAACAGACGAAAGTGACCCACATGCTGGGTCATACCTGGTTTCAATGTATGTATTCCAATTCTCTTAGCATTAATAAAACAGACTAGATAATTGGCATATTGGCGGCATACTACGTTTGATTGTAGATAATGCAATATTGTCGAATATATCAAAAACAAGCGCGAACCGTTTCATTAGAACTAATTTTCATTTAATCGTTTATTTAGGCTCTGCAACCTCATCACATTAGTGACAAGTGATTTACTGTCTAGTGAATGGTTAAGCGTCAGTTATAACTCATAACATTTTCTTGTGTTATTTTCTTACAAAACAATAGTACAATCATCATGATAGTTAAAATAATAATAATTATGGAGAATTTCACATTGCATTTTCGGAATTTGTAAATTCAATGCAAAATACAATGAATGGGTTGGTTTGCATAAGTCAAGTCACCTAGGATTGACTTATCCACGTGACTGAAAACTGATGACACCAGTAGGTTCTCTCCAACTTTCAATCAAATGAAAAAATAATTATGAGAGAGAAATGGAAAAAAGCTCTCTCGTTTCACAGTGCCACTCAATAGCCACAATTCGGCGTGGCATGGACACACCCCGTTTACATACAGCTTTTATAGGACTATCGAATATACATTAATATCACCTGTCTGTCATCAACTGTTTAAATAGCACTCCAATTTCCGGTAGTAACTGTCATCTCAGCAGAAAAACTATTTAATCATTGACTAAGGTTAAAAATAGGATACAGAAATATTACAGAGAAATTTCGCAATATTCTGGAAGACAAAAAAATTGGAAAAATGGACAAAACTTCGGAATTAGGTTTAGGAAACATACAGACATTATTCACAAAAAAATTAAAGCTACAAATAGTTAATTAAATGAATAGTATTCTACCACAAGAGATCCAGGGCCAGCATTACCCTTTGGAATGTGCATACCAATACAATCGATTATGTCTCATGACTAACTAGTCGCAAAATATAGGGCCTGGGAAGTCCTTTCAAGTATGTGATATTTGGTCATGCGTGACTGGGAGAGTTAAAAAAATTGAACTCATTGAAGAAAATATCAAATGGTACAATAATGCTTTCGAATTTTCAGGAACCCATTCTAAATCCTTCAATCAAAAAATATCGATGAACCGTGACTATGAAAATGAACTTTCTTACAGAATATTTACTAGAAATTGAACACAACCTACCCTTATACTGACTTACTTTATGCTTCATTCATAAAAACCTTTAATCTTGTGGCTAAAATCTTTGAGGGGTAAAACTCTACCCACACTAAAAATTCTAAACAAAATTACATGCTTTTCATGTGGCCTTCAATGTGTATGTCACTAAACCCTGACTCCAGGAAAATTCCTTCCTATTGGTCACCATATTAAATTTTAAAAGAATATTTTTTTGAAAATAATTACGAGAGTTGGCAAATCGTTCAAAACCATCATCTGGATCAAAATATTTGAAAACCTGCCATTCAAAAGTATTGATAGTTAAACCTAGTCCCTAACATAACTGATATTTTAATAAATATTTTACATATTGTATTTATCGTAAATGTTTTATTTTATTTTGAAATCTGTGTTTAAGAATCAATAAATTCACTTTATCTTTCTATGTCCACTACTTTTGTTGGCTTTATTGTTATGTAACAATAGAGGTAGGCACTTCTTGCTAAAATTGAATTTGAAGTGCGCCGTGATTTTTTTCTTGATAATTTAGCGTCGCACAAAGAACAAAGTTTGGGAACGGCTGGTCTAGTCAATTGTCGCTTTTACCAAACTACATTTTGATTACTGCAACTAAGCTTGGATAAAATGATAGATAGATGACCATTGAGTTATTTGATTTAAACCTGGATTTTTGAACCACTGAAACTGGCAAACTGGATTTTTGAATCACTGAAACTGGCAAATATCTAACAAAACCAATAAAACATGACAACATGTACAACCATGTACAAGCAAGCAGCCACTTATATTTTTAAAAAGCTCCTAACAAACTTACTTTACCTTTTAAAGTTATTCAAGAAATAAAGCGCGGAATTTCATATATCTCGGTCGTGAAGTTTGGAGTAGGGACTGTTAGTAAGCTAAAACATGTTGAGTTATCAGTTATTCACATACAACAAGGGTTCACAATCAGCGGCCTTCAAAGGTGAAATGTGTGGCCGTGCTGGTGTGTATGTTTTACTCCAAAATACCATATGTTAGTGTTTTATTAACGGAAAATAAACTAGGCTCTGAGATTAT
The DNA here is from genome assembly GCF_964204865.1 of Styela clava. NCBI lineage: Eukaryota > Metazoa > Chordata > Ascidiacea > Stolidobranchia > Styelidae > Styela > Styela clava. The sequence goes on from NC_135251.1 coordinate 3,122,036, forward strand.
AAAAAGTAGCAGTTGTAAACATTGCTCCATATCACTAAGGAGGAAAAAAATTTGTTACATGTCATACATTTTCATATTATTACAAATGCCAGAAGCGCAGCCAGCCAGAATCGTGGGCATAAATATTTGATTCAACTTCAGTAATTATGATATAGATACCAATCTAGAAATATGGCCCAATTTTGGAGATTTGCAATGTCTAAAATAGCACTTTTTCATATGGCGCGGAATCCTAAAGTAAAAGTTACGGTGTATACTGTTCATGTTGTTAATATTTTATTAAACGATTTTAGAGCCTTAATATTCACTCTTTCATTTTCAGTTGGAACTTTTTTAGTAGCAGATTTACCCTTTTAATTATACTTAACGTCTCTATGCCGATGCTCGCAAAATAACAAGTTTCTTTGAGATGGGAAGATTTCCAAAAATATAGTTTATCCACATAATATCGATGACGGCCTGACGGCCTAAATAACCGCGTTGAGCTGACCAAAACAATCGGCGACCTAAATAACATTTGCTCTGCGAAAATACCACACGCTATTAGGGACTTCTCAGGTCTCCCGGAAATAATAAAAAAAGCAGGATTTTAGGGCTGGCCCTCTCGCTGCGCCAATAACAACAGTAAGTGTCAACCAGTGCTCTGGCTTCTCTTTAGATTGTAGATTAAATTATCCGAATATCTCATATTTGTTGAAATTTTCCAATTTGAGAAAATTATTTGGTCACCCTTAGACACTTTTGTTCAGTATACTTTTTATTTACCATCTCTCAAAACGTTTTAGATGCACGCCAATGAGATATATCAATAAACACCAATTTCCTTAATTAAGTATAAAAAACGTCAATTCCACTTGCAGTCGTAGACTATTTATAAAAACGGAATCCGGCCGTCTTTAGAAAAAAGGTTGTGCACCCCTGACTTACGAGTAGAGCAAAATGGTGTTGGCAAAGACACATGAGTTTATGTCTCACAACAAATGCTGCAGAATCGCTTTTCAAAAAACATTTGGGACAGGACCTAGGCTACGTATATAACACTGCATATACCCTATATAGGTAATTATACAATTATTCTTTGTTTTCAATGCAATATATGAAAAATTATCAAACAATATAGCCCAAGTTTTTCATATCAAATTTTGGAAAGTTAAATTGGGTATCAGCTATAATAATGCAGCAAAGTAATTTTACCTGAATGATTGAAAGTTTTGATTATTAAAATCAAAAAATTTTGAAATGCCAAACTATTAAGATATGAGCAATAATACATTTGAGATAAAGCAGTTAATTTCACTGTTATTTCATGTTGCATTAAATTCATTTTTCTTGAACTAGATTGACCAAACATGGGCTGCTGATGGATTGCACAATTAAGGTATGATTAACCTATTGACCAGAATCGGCCAAAAAAGATTTCAATTATTATATACCCAACCTCTTCGTTTACGGCTTTATAGGACGGGCAAATATATTGGTATTTCAAGAAATACAGCATATTTATCACCTGTCTGTCGTCATCTGTTTATTTAGCACTTCAATATCTGGTACAAACTGGCATTTATCAGAAAAACTAATAAATCATTGACTGAGAGTAAACAAAGGACACAGTAATATTACAGAGGAATTTCGCAACAACTCAGAAGCGCAATAAACTGAACAAAATATCCAGCCAATACAAGAGAAACTTGCTTTCCCATTTCCATTACAAAACTACATATCAGACAGACTAGCAGGAATGAAAACATCAAAAAAGTGGGAAAAACTTAAGTTTGATAATCTCGCTTTAGTATTGCATTTGAAATACATTCACAGAAAAGATCAAGCACACATACAGATTTTCATTTAACACATGAGAAAGCTTTCAATAGTCAAGTTTAAATAAAATTAATATCATCCGCAAGGGGTCCAATTATTATCTGTGATAGGGTACATGAGAATTCAATATATTCGGTCACATGTTGTGCCAGACCAATTAACTGCAATTCATTCTGGCATGAAAATCCTTTGTATGTATGTGTGATAAATGATCATGCATGACTGGGGAGGTTGAAAAATCTAATCATTGAATAATTCGTCTACCGGTAATTCATTTACCATCATTGCCTGCATCGAGATTGATTGGGATTTGATTGGGACAACATCCAATTCTTTTAGCATTGATAACACAGATTAGATAATTGACATATTTGCTACATTTGATTGTAGATAATGCATTATTGTTGAATATATCAAAAATAAACGCGAACCATTTCATTAGAACTAATTTTCATTCAATCGTTTATTTAAGCTCTGCAACCTCGTCACATTAGTGACGAGTGCTTTACTGTCTAGTGAAAGGTTAAGCGTGAGTTATAACCCATAACATTTTCTTGTGTTATTTTCTTACAAAACAATAGTACAATCATTATGATAGATAGTTACTGAGAATTTCACATTGTATTTTCGGAATTTGCAAATTCAATGCAAAATACAATGAATGGGTTGGTTTGCTTAAGTTAATTCACATAGGATTGACTTATACACGTGACTGAAAACTGATGACATCAGTAGGTTCTCTCCAACTTTCAATCAATTGAAAAAATAAATATGAGAGAGAAATGGAAAAAAGCTCTCTCGTTTCACAGTGGCACTCAACAGACACAATTCAAAAACTGGCGTGGCATGGACACACCCCGTTTACATACAGCTTTTATAGGACTATCGAATATACATTAATATAACCTGTCTGTCATCAACTGTTTACATAGCACTCCAATTTCCGGTAGTAACTGTCATCTCAGCAGAAAAACTATTTAATCATTGACTAAGGTTAAAGATAGGACACAGAAATATTACAGAGAAATTTCGCAATATTCTGGAAGACAAAAACATTGGAAAAATGGACAAAACTTCGGAATTAGGTTTAGGAAACATACAGAAATTATTCACAAAAAAATTAAAGCTACAAATAGTTAATTAAATGAATAGTATTCTACCACAAGAGATCCAGGACCACCATTACCCTATTGGAATGTGCATAACAATACAATCGATTACGTCTCATGACTAACTAGTCGCAAAATATAAGGCCTGGGAAGTCCTTTCGAGTATGCGATATTTGGTCATGCGTGACTGGGAGAGTTAAAAAAATTGAACCCATTGAAAAAAATATCAAATGGTACAATAGTGCTTTCGAATTTTCAGGAACCCATTCTAAATCCTTCGATCAAAAAATATCAATGAACCGTGACTATGAAAATGAACTTTCCTACAGAATATTTACTAGAAATTGAACACAAGCTACCCTTATACTGACTTACTTTATGCTTCATTCATAAAAACCTTTAATCTTGTGGCTAAAATCTTTGAGGGGTAAAACTCTACCCACACTAATAATTCTAAACAAAATTACCTGCCTTTTCATGTGGGCCTTCAATTTGTATGTCACCAAACCCTGACTCCAGAAAAATTCCTTCCTATTGGTCACCATATTATATTTTAAAAGCTTATATTTTGAGAATGATTATGAGAGTTGGCAAATCGTTCGAAACCATCATCTGGATCAAAATATTTGAAAACCTGCCATTCAAAAGTATTGATAGTTAAACCTAGTCTCTACCACAACTGATATCCTATTAAATATTCTACATATTGTATTAATTGTAAATGTTTTATTTTATTTTGAATTCTGTGTTTATGAATCAATAAATTCACTTTATCTTTCTATGTCCACTACTTTTGTTGGCTTTAATGTTATGCAACAATAGAGGAAGACACTTCTTGCTACAATTGAATTTGAAGTGCGCAGTGATTTTTTTCTTGATAATTTAGCGTCCCACAAAGAACAAAGTTTGGGTATGGCTGGTCTAGTCAATTGTCGCTTTTACCAAACTACATTTTGATTACTGCAACTAAGCTTGGATAAAATGATAGATAGATGACCATTGGGTTATTTGATTTATACCTGGATTGTTGAACCACTGAAACTGGCAAATATTTAACAAAACCAATAAAACATGACAACATGTACAACCATGTACAAGCAAGCAGCCACTTATATATTTAAAAAACTCCTCATTAACTTGCTTCACCTTTAAAGTTATTCAAGAAATAAAGCGCGGAATTTCATATATCTCGGTCGTAACGTTTGGAGTATGGACTGTTAGTAAGCTAAAACATGTTGAGTTATCAGTTATTCACATACAACAAAGGTTCACAATCAGCGGCCGTCAAAGGTGAAATGTGTGGCTGTGCTGGTGTGTATATCTTACTCCAAAATACCATATGTTAGTGTTCTATTAACGGAAAATAAACTAGACTCTGAGATTATAAAAAGTAGCAGTTGTAAACATTGCTCCATATCACTAAGGAGGAAAAAAGTCTGTTACATTTCATACATTTTCATATTATTACAAATGCCAGAAGCGCAGCCATCCAGAATCGTGGGCATAAATATTTGATTCAACTTCGGTAATTATGATATAGATACCAATCTAGCATTATGGACTAATTTTGGAGATTTGCAATGTCTAAAATAGCACTTTTTCATATGGCGCAGAAACCTAAAGTAAAAGTTACGGTGTATTCCGTTCATGTTGTTAATATTTTATAAAACGATTTTAGAGCCTTAATATTCACTCCTTCATTTTCAGTTGGAACTTTTTTAGTAGCAGATTTATCCTTTTAATTATACTTAACGTCTCTATGCCAATGCTCGCAAAATAACAAGTTTTTTTGAGATGGGAAGATTTCCAAAAATATAGTGTACCGACATAATATCGATGACGGCCTAAATAACCGCGTTGAGCTGACCAAAACAATAGGCGACTTAAATAACATTTGCTCTGCAAAAATACCACACGCTATTGGGGACTTCTTAGGTCTCCCGGAAATATTATAAAAAAGCAGGATTTTAGGGCTGGCCCTCTCTCTGTGCCAATAACAACAGTAAGTTTCAGCCAGTGCTCTGGCTTCTCTTTAGATTGTAGATTAAATTATCCGAATATCTCATATTTATTGAAATTTTTTAATTTGATAAAATTATTTGGTCACCCTTAGACACTTTTGTTCAGTATACTTTTTATTCACCATCTCACAAAACGTTTTAGATGCACGCCAATGAGATATATCAATAAACACCAATTTCCTTAATTAAGTATGATTTATGAAAAACGTCAATTCCACTTGCAGCCATAGACCACTTATGAAAACGTAATCCGGCCGTCTATAGAAAAAAGGTTGTGCACCCCTGACTTACAAGTAGAGCAAAATAGTGTTGACAAAGACACATGAGTTTATTTCTCCCAGAAAATGCTGCAAAATCGCTTTTCAAAAAACATTTAGGACAGGACCTAGGCTACGTATATAACACTGCATATATCCTATATAGGTAATTATACAATTAATCTTTGTTTTCAATGCTATATATGAAAAATTATCAAACAATATAGCCCAAGTTTTTCATATCAAATTTTGGAAAGTTTAATTGGGTATCAGCTATACTAATGCAGCAAAGTAATTTTACATGGATGATTGAAAGTTTTGATTATTAAAATAAAGAATTGTAAAATGCCAAACTATTAAGATATGAGCAATATTACATTTAAGATAAAGCAGTTAATTTCACTGTTATTTCATGTTGCATTAAATTCACTTTCCTTGAACTAGATTGACCAAACATGGGCTGCTAATGGATTGCACAATTAAAGTATGATTAACTTATTGACCAGAATCGGCCAAAGAAGATTTCAATTATTATACACCCAACCTCTTCGCATACGGCTTTATAGGACGGGCAAATATATCGGTATTTCAAGAAATACAGCATCTAAATCACCCGTCTGTCGTCATCTGTTTACTTAACACTTCAATATCTGGTACTAACTGGCTTCTTATCAGAAAAACTAGTAAATCATTGACTAAGAGTAAACAAAGGGCGCAGTAATATTACAAAGGAATTTTGCAACAATTCAGAAGCGTAATAAACTGAACAAAATATCCAGCCAATACAAGGGAAACTTGCTTTAACATTTCTACTACAAAACTACAAATCAGACAGACCAGCAGAAATGAAAACATCAAAAAAGTGGCAGAACTTGAGTTTGATAATTATTTTTACATATTGCATAAGAAATACATTCACAGAAATGATCGAACACTCATACAGATTTTCTCTTAACACATTAGAAAGCTTCCAATAGTGAAGCTTAAATAAAATTAATATCATCCCGCAAGGGGTCCAATTATTATCTTTGGAAGGATAAATGACAATCCGATATATTCTGTCACATGCTGTGCCAGCCCAGACCAATTAACTGCAATTCATTCTGGCAGGTAAATCCTTTGCATGTATGTGTGATAATTTATCATGCATGACTGGGGAGGTTGAAAAATCTAATTCATTGAATAATTCATCTAATTCATTTACCATCTTTGCCTGCATCGAGATTGATTGGGCATACAATTCGATCAATCTCTATTACACTTCAACTAATATCGTGAGCATTTTTAAAAATGCAATGCAATATTGTTCTCTTGGAATAGGAGTAAGAGTTAGGTTTTTTAATATAGGCTAGTTCATCACTCGGATATGCATATTAATAGCAATTATCAATGTAGTTTACACTGCATCAAGCCTAATTGGACATCAAAGTTTGGTGATTAGGCACATTCAACAATTAAACTATGGATATTTGCCTAAGAATTACCGTAAATTTTAATATATTATTCACATCATTTACAGTAAGTTTTACAATAAATTTTATGACATCAATATACGGTGTAACCTATCGACATATGCTCAACAGTGATTGAATAAAATATATTTATATGAAATGAAGTAAATCAAATCGGATTGGTTTCCAGAATTCCGATTCCAAGTGAGAGATAAGAACCTTTTCATTCATTTATGAGAGTGAAAATTACCAATTAACCGATAGAATTCTGATTCTAAATACATTGAGGAAACCTCTAAAATCTTTGCTTTGAACAATGCTCCTGACAAGCAGACACTTAAAAGTATTGAGATATTTACAGTTTGCTCAATAGTCCACAAACCTCTAGGTTCACAAAATTTTTGTACCTTTAGGAGACAAAGATGGTTTGAGTTACACATTTAATTTTCAGTCATCGTTGCGAGTTGTTTAAAATATTACAAATACATGTGGATGTATAAGACAGTTGGTCATTTTTATCACAATTGCAACATCTACTGGTGGCCTGATGCACTGGTACAACTCTAACTGCCTAAATATTCTATAAATTCACATGTAATTGTATGAAATTATTTTCATATAACTTCCAAAAATTGTATAAAATCTCCGGCCAATACTGTAGCATCTAATATACATATTGGCCATACATAATATTAAATAACAAATTGTGTTAAGTCTGATTGACAACGACACACCCAGTTTCAACTTCTTTCTGTGAAATGACTAATGGATGTGAGAAATCAACTCATCAAACATGGCCAATTTGTTAAAGCACCTTAAACCATAAGTAATTTGTATCTAGTGAACAGACGAAAGTGACCCACATGCTGGGTCATACCTGGTTTCAATGTAGGTATTCCAATTCTCTTAGCATTGATAAAACAGACTAGATAATTGACATATTAGCGGCATACTACGTTTGATTGTAGATAATGCATTAAAAAATTAAAAAAAAAAAAAAAAAAAAAATATTGTCGAATATATCAAAAACAAACGTTTCATTAGAACTAATTTCCATCAATCGTTTATTTAGGCTCTGCAACCTCGTCACATTAGTGACAAGTGATTTACTGTCTAGTGAATGGTTAAGCGTCAGTTATAACCCATAACATTTTCTTGTGTTATTTTCTTACAAAACAATAGTACAATCATTATGATAGTTAAAATAATAATAATTACGGAGAATTTCACATTGTATTTTCGGAATTTGTAAATTCAATGCAAAATACAATAAATGGGTTGGTTTGCATAAGTTAATTCACCTAGGATTGACTTATCCACATGACTGAAAACTGATGACATCAGTAGGCTCTCTCCATCTTTCAATCAAATGAAAAAATAAATATGAGAGAGAAATGGAAAAAAGCTCTCTCGTTTCACAGTGGCACTCAACAGACACAATTCAAAAACTGGCGTGGCATGGACACACCCCGTTTACATACAGCTTTTATAGGACTATCAAATATACATTTATAATCACCTGTCTTTCATCAACTGTTTACATAGCACTCCAATTTCTGGTAGTAACTGTCATCTCATCAGAAAAACTATTTAATCATTGACTAAGGTTAAAGATAGGACACAGAAATATTACAAAGAAATTTCGAAATATTCTGGAAGACAAAAACATTGGAAAAATGGACAAAACTTCGGAATTAGGTTTAAGAAACATACAGACATTATTCACAAAAAAATTAAAGCTACAAATAGTTGATTAAATGAATAGTATTCTACCACAAGAGATCCAGGGCCAGCATTACCCTTTGGAATGTGCATAACAATAAAATCGATTATGTCTCATGACTAACTAGTCACAAAATATAAGGCCTGGAAAGTCCTTTCAAGTATGTGATATTTGGTCATGTGTGACTGGGAGAGTTAAAAAAATTGAACTCATTGAAGAAATATCAAATTATACAATAGTGCTTTCGAATTTTCAGGAACCCATTCTAAATCCTTCGATCAAAAAATATCAATGAACCGTGACTATGAAAATAAACTTTCCTACAGAATATTTACTATAAATTGGACACAAGCTACCTTTATACTGACTTACTTTATGCTTCATTCATAAATACCTTTAATCCTGTGGCTAAAATCTTTGAGAAGTAAAACCCCACCCTCACTAAAAATTCTAAACAAAATTACACGCCTTTTCACGTGGCACTTTAATTTGTATTTGAAAAATTTGATTTCAAGCCCTGGATTCTCCCAATAAACGTTTGCATCATACATATTGATTATACAAATTGTATGTTCATTCAAGCCTGATGCAGACTTAATCAAATTGGTTGATACTATTAATAAATTTATAGCTCAACCTTAATCTTGCCTTCATTTGTGAAATTAATTATAATAAGGAAAATCATTTACATTTTACTCTTCCAAAATAGGACATCAATCAAAAATACATAATCAAAAATTCATCCCAAGGTTACTAAAAAATTTCCTGGGATTGACAAAATTGGAATATTACTTCTAAATACCACAAACATTTACCACAAAATGCCACCACTGAGTAGTGACAGTCAGGGCTGCGGTAGAGTGCGTATCCCTAATGCTTAGCCCGATGCGCACAATGCCAAGATTTACAGCTTCGTTCTGAAAACAGCTTTTCCCAGGCAATTACTGATAAGTGGAAATATTACCTTACGAATGGATCATACACAAGTTAAACAATTAAAAGCATTTCAGCACAAAGATTTTGAGCTTTGCAGTAATCTGTTATTTCATGCCACTAAATTTTTGATCTGTTTACTGCAATTCTATTTCCCCTGGGATAAACCAGGGCTGTGCAACAGGCAGTCCGTGGGCCACAACCTGGCCAGCAACGCCATCAAATGTGGCCTTTGTAAACACTCAGATTTTTTCCCAATCAAGCATAAAATCCTAATCCGATAGTCTAGGTTTAAAAAGGCACTCACATGGATAAAAAACATAATGTTTTATGCTCTTGTCGCTTTTAAACTAACCATGGGACAACTAATGAGATAAACAGAGGATGGTGGGACACTAAACCTCACTTCCAGCAAACAAAACAACATTAATGCTGAAAACTAATGTTGGGGCAGTAGCAGAAAAATACAGATAAATAAATTTCAAATGAATGAATTCGGAAACATTAGGCCATCTGTAAAAAACCACCAATAATATTTGACTTTACATTCAAAGTAAATTACTAATGGCAGTATGCAACGTTCAAAATTTTGAACTTTAGCCTGCTCATTTCAGTCATTAGCCTACTGGGAGTTAACATTGTGCCTGGGTTAAACTTGCCACCAATTATAATCATGCAATTCTCTTAAATAAGTTGCTAAAAGAAATTCTATAACTTATGTTGCAGGGTGCCATATCCAACATGGATGCCTAGAGATCGCTTAATCAAGAATTTGATTTATATACCGGTAATATACAGTTACCGTAGATGTTTCCAACTGAAATTTTTTAATTGATGGTTATCGAGAAGCCTCACCTATGAGCGGGTTAGTCTAACAATAAACCATATTGAAAAAGAAGTCAAACCTAAAATACTAACAGCAGCCGGACTTTGAGAAACATTTGAGCGACCCGATATCCCAGTGACTCTATAGTTTACGTAAGGAGACTACTCTAGACATGACATCCGAGGTAACCATAGCAGCCGCGGATCATTGAATAAACAACCAAGGGTACCGGTAATTATTTCATGGCTGCGCTATGGACTATTGTTTTTTTTGGCGCAGTACTGAATTCCAGTAAACATCAACGGACAATTTTACTTACGGTAATTCAGAAGCTAAGTGATGTTTTATATATACACTTATGGATCTCTACTGAGGCTGGGTGCTGGAGGTAATTATATACATGAAAAGAGGTTGTTAAACTCACAGTAATATGGATCTAGTACGACAGCACATGAGACATAAGAAGCACTAATATTATAAAAATGGGATGATGAAAACGAGTACGATACCGGTACCAGTTCCATATTATAAAAGCAAGGCTAAAATATTTAAACATGACTATGTTAACAAGCCCAATTCCAGATGAAATTAACCTATTTTTAAACATGTACTTGCCATAATGTCCATGTGACACGCACAACATGGACACTCATTTGATCCATGTGGAGTCAAGTCGAAATAGGCTGGCGAAGATGACTTGTCACATGCTAATCTGTACCAGTAGCTGGTAAGGTTTCCTACTTCCCATTGTATTTCATTGTATGAAAGCAAAAATTAAGACTACTGCTTCAATTTGAGAAAATAAAAATCCTAAGGCTCAAAAGCCTCAATTGAATGGAAAGTGAAAAAAAGTGTTAATATAGCCTACTCTAATGACAGGAAGATGCAAAATGAAATATAAAATCTCTTCTGAATTTAAGAATTAAAACAAAGATGTAGAGCACACATAAAAAATATTCAGTCACAATTTCCTATACCCGCATGTCCTAATCAGAAACAAATATTGAATTGGTTGATCTTTTCGAAAAAAGTCCAAAAAAGTAAACTTTATATATAAGTGTTATTAGGAAAATTAGCATGGTGTTCGATACAATATTTAAAATTCAATTTAAAAGCAAAGATTTTCAAGTTAAACTGTTAAAATGTTACTGTATGATTGTACGAGTTGTATTTCCAATCAATCTTGATTCAAAATTTGACCATAATTTTATTCCAATTTTCCTCATTTCAGTTCTATTACAAGTTCGTGGACCATCCAAATGACTCCCGTTTCGGAAATTATAGCCTAACCCTAACCTGGTACACATACTACGATCTGGTGTCTGCCACAGTGGTTAACATACTTTGAGAGTCCGAATTTTTCGGAAACGTCTCATTCAAAAATGATAATAAAAAAAAAAGTTTTTAGTAAAACATAAAATGAAATGTATATATTCAAGTTAAAATTAACACAACGATTAACAGTGCATGCTCGATAGTAAGTTATATGAATAGACTGACTGAATCTGATTTTTGACCAAAATTTAGATTCCAATAGAAAATAAAAGTTTTTGTTTATTGGACTGAATACACTTTACTCTGAACAATGCTTCTGACAAGTATCGAGCTAATAGTTTTAGTCCCTCAACTGAAAGCAACAAACATTAGAACTGCATGATTTTAAAATCTTGTGCCTGCTTTACTCCGTGCCAAAGCTCAAAACAGTCTCTTATAGCAGTAGTCGCCAAACTTTTTAAGACGCGGCCCCATTTAAAAAATTATGGCGTACGATAAGCACTCATGACCCCAAAGTATATGAATACGAGAGTCAAGAAAAAAAAATTCATTAAAATTATTCAAACCACTATAAACTAATCACAGTGAAATCTCATTCTCGTGCACTTGCAACATAGCGTTTTCAAAGTGTGACTTGCCATATTTTCCAACGCCTAAATAGATGCCCCACAACTTCCCATAATTTCAGAAAATGTATGTTTCACGCATATTTTGTTCGCCACTGTTTATTGTGATGTCACACTTGTGTCTGTTACAATCCAGTACCTTTATTTCTCTATGCCAGCTCAGGCCTGTGTCGCATTTCGAAAATTCCATCATACGCTCTTGATTTAGTGTTATAATTCAGATTATTGTCATTACATAATAGCCTTATTCTAAAACAGGGGTCCGCCACTACTTTTTGGTGCGACCCAAAAAATGTTTTTCTAATTTCTCACGACCCAAAGACTTAGTAAGCATGTAATTGATTATCGATTTTAAGACTATTATTGACACTAGCAATTTTCTTGCACAAAATTATCTGACAATTAGCACATAAAATCTTGTTATCTGTCTTATTTAGCAATTACACACAGCTACTGCTAACTTTGCATTGCTACGAAACAATACAATTGACTACGTAGTAGGATAATAACAAATAACATTTTGTACAACTATGCAATAAATGTTACCCCGACTTTTGATCCCCTGATATTCTTTCTGTATACTCTACCTGTGCAAAATTATTGGTACGTATTTCAAGAGTGGTTTTACGAGTCGACGCCTATAAACCGGTTTATATGTTTCAGACTATCATTTTAAATCAAAAAATTCAACAACCTTTCAAATAAATGTACCGGTAGAGAAGTTAGTCTAGTCTGTCACAGCTATTTTTAGACTAATTTTTGATTACTGCATTTAAAATGAGACTCATACGAAGACAAAATGATCATTGAGTTATTTCATTTAGACTTATATTTACCAGAACACGACTAAAAACTTACAAATAGCATGCGAAAACAAGATAATACTCACCATGAAAATCTGTCTGAGTGACACAAGGGTGTTTTAGAGTATGCTAAAACGTTGATTGTTACATCAAATTTTGCACTTATGCTGATTGGCCAATGTTACGGCAGTAAATAAAGATGTCGATGCTCAGGAAAACATCCATAATTTTAATCAGATGTTGTTAAAGTTGTGATAGATAAATATGCTACACAGACACAATTCTTATATTTACGGAAAATTGCAATTGTTTTGCGACTAAGAGTAGACAGTTTTGGGTCACAACCCTGTATTTGCAGATCCCTGTATAAAAGATATCACTATAATTCAGAATATCTAAATTTGCTATGTAGTGCTAGTCAGCTCGGTGTAGAATGCACGCAATAGAATAATAAAATATAAAACAAGAATAAAATGCCGGACACTGGGTGACCCCTAAAATATTTAGGGAGACTCAACTTGGGGTCACGACCCACAATTTGGTGACCACTGTCCTATAGCTTTTCTTACCAATAACAAGAACATCTATTTGATGTTTGTTTCCTGCCTTTCACTTTGAAATAGGCTCGGTATAAGCTTCCACTAATGTACAATATTTGGAGTCTGAAATCTTTCCTATTCAAAAGTGTGAATGGTTTAAACACGACATTTTAACCTGCAATGCCAACGTAGGTAAGGCTTATGTGTAGCTTTTTAGCCACATGGCCCAAAAGAGTTTTATAAGAAGTCAAATATATATCAAAATTTTTATTGAGGCCTGGGAAATTTCAATTTTCAATCTGAATCCTAATAATAATAAATTTTAACAATAAAATTTTGCGTACAAAGGGAATTTGTTGCAATTATGATGATTCAGAATAAATAAATTAAACTAATTATGCACTTTCAAACATTTATTGGTGTATTAGGTGTACAGCTATACTCTAGGCCTTTTGCAAGCAATCACTAATAAGTGAAAATGAATATTTACACATAAACAAATTATAAAAATTGCAATTCTTGAGTATTTTAACACAAACATTTGGGTTAAACTCTGGGTTACTTTCAAAATAATATATTGTTATTGCTCCACTATTAATCATTTGATTTATTTTCTTATTTGTGCTTATATCGGGTTGGGATAATAAAATAAACAGAGAAAGGTGGGACAATAACTGAATCCAACTCATGAAAACCAGGAAAGAAAGCATATAAAAAAATTAATGGCAAGGCCTAATTTCTGCTAATTGATGTGACTCATCATGCTAAGCGTTAGAAATACTCTCGCCACCGCACCACTGATTTTACCTTGCGTGGGTTGGCAGGTTTGAATCCTGTGATGGATAATTATGTACAAGATGATTGTTGGACTCCTCCCCATCGTAGGGTGGTTCACATAACCGCTGGTCAGTTGCAGCTCCCTTCACTATCAAGTACATGAATCCGAAATCAAATAACTGGCTAACTAATCCTATACCCGACATTAACTGGTAACCAGTAGTTCGCCATATGATTAAGTGGTGTTAATATTATCTTTCCTCTTCCTCGGGATATTTAAATTCTCTTCTATCCTGTCCTAATTATTATCTTCTTTTTAAAATATAATAGGTTGTTGTATATCAATAGCCTCAAAATAATAGTAAATTTAAGCTACATCTCCAACGTTAAGAATTCCAAAGTTTTGCCTGTTTTTTCGATACTTTGCCTTCATGATGTGTAAAATTATTTAGGCCGGAAGTTACAATTAAGTCACCATGGATACCGAAAAGAATATTGCTCATTGTTGCGGCATAGTGGCTGCTATTTAAGTTCCATTAAAATATTAAATTAGATGAAAGAAAGGCTGATTACAATCAGTTTGATAATCATTGCATAAAATTATTTGATGTAAAGTCGTAGTTGAGTTGGAATTAAATGTCTTGATCTTCAGATGTCAATCATTTAAAGATCACGTTGATGAATTTTGTTGTTCTATACTGTCATCTAGTGTGAACTTTTCTAATATCCGCCCAAATCAGTCATGATTATTAGGACAAGAGAGCAATGCTCAAATATATGGACACGTTAACCATAACTTTGACGCTACCGGTACCCTCAAAAAATTTCCGAGTTTTGCGTAGCAAGGATTTACAGAATCAAACCGGACAGCCAGTGTTTTCATGGATGAAATAATACAGCGAAATTTTGGATGATATATAAGATTTCATACGAAATTTAGGAAAAAAAATAAATGTAATAGGTCTTCAACCACTATAAATTTCAAAGCAATTGGTCCAGTATTCGACGAGAGAAGCGATTTTTTAATGATGACGAATAACAAGAACAACAACATAATATTAAAACAATCGTTATGTCCATTAACGTGTCCAATAAGTAGCAGAGTGTTCATATACAGTAAGAAACGTGTTTCATAAAATAACTCTCTTGGAAGAAAAGAGTCATATGTCTGAACGAATTCGAAAGCTCTTCTGATAAACAAAAAGCGATGCTCCCGAAGTATGCAAACCAAGATGGCGGACATCGGAACGTAACATGGGTAACAGGTTAGGGTTAGGCGATAATTTTTTTCCAATTTTCCTTATTTTAGTCCTATTATCAGTTCGAAGACTAGCCAAGAGCTTCCCGTAGTATTTATACCTAAAATTATGGCCTAACCCTAACCTAGTACACATATTACATTCCGATGTCCGCCATCTTGGTTCGCATACTTCGGGAGCCCCCAAAAAGCTACCATTGCTATAAAAAGACATGTTAGGTCGGCATAGGTGATCAGAGACAAGAGTGTAGCCAGGAATTTTCGAAGGGTGATTCTGAACTTTGTAATTGCCAAGTTAGACCATAACAGCTAGCAGAACCGGCTCGGAGTCTAAAAAGCGTTCTAAGCTATGAAAAATTTCTATGTGTGATACGAAAAAATTTGTTTTATTTACATTTTAGAAGAGGGGGGTTGACCCTGATCTGCAAACTCAATATTTCAACATTGTCAAACCCGACACTCTGAGTACCAGGGCATTACAATTTTTTTTATCATTCTTTATTGTTCAAAATGTCTTCACCCCTTCTAGGTCATAGAAAAAACACAGTCCTGCACAATATTGTTCATATTCGTCCAATTTACTTTCAAAAATTTTAAAACACACAAAAACAGCTAAAAGTTTTGTAGAGAGAACGGCGGGTCTGAATTCAGCAGTATGAAAGTCTATACCTAAATGCTTTTAAAATACAGAATTCCACCCTGCTTGTCAGGATGTGAATATTCTGCTCAGTCATGCTTCAGTGACCATAAGCGGGAGAGCTTTTTGAGATTGAATAGTTTAATCCAGGGGTGGGCAACCTTTGATACAAGAGGGCCAGATACAAACAACTTGGTGAAACCGCGGGACGCACCTTTTTAACATAAGCTTTTATTAGTTGCAGGCAAAACAATATTGGTTATTGATCTTATGACATGTGTAGTTTGCTTCACACAAGTCGTTAGGGCATTGTAACGTCATAAGCGTATATAATAAATTGGACTGAGGTATATGCTTTGCAATGCAAAGAGATTGGAATTACTAGCACGAACCAGATTGAACTAATAAAAACTCGTTTTACAGGCCGTACACCTTTCGAAATTGTCACTAATCCGCGGACCACACAATTTTTCCTTGTGGGCCACAGGTTGCACACCCCTGCGTTAGGGCGTCCCTAGAGTTTGGGTACCTAAACAGGGTACCACTGGAATGATAAACAGAGGGCCAATGAGTCCTTAAAGCCTCAGGAAGGGAGCTGTTGAAGGTTGGGAACCACCGGACTAAAAACTAGAGACTACTAGTGTAGAGTCCGGAGTCGAAAATTCAAATCTAAGCGCTCCTAAAAAATTTGCACAAAGATGGCGCACAACCTGAACTCTAACCTGGTACCTATACATCTCGGTGAACATACTTCGGGAGCACCCTCACTATTTTCACTATCCATTGGAATATTCAGAGTAAAAAATACTTTCGGACACCCAGAATTAAAAATCAGCCAAGATCGCTGTGACTTAAATCCAGTAGAGAAAAAAGCTGGCATTACACACCTAATTAATTACGGCTTGCATGCTCCTAAAGCATTCGTACCAAGATGGCGCACAACCTGAACATAGTATGTGTACCAGGTTAAGGTTGTTCAGGTTGTGCGTCATCTTGGTGTGAATACTTCCGGAGCGCCTGGGCTTGTATACAAAGAGCAAAACTTGAACACACTCTGAGATTCTGGTAATGTAAATCTCATGTTCCTAAAAAATATGATAATTAGAAAAATACACCACCCTGCGAAAAAAAATACACTCGAATAAATACTTGAATAATCACACATAAATCATACAAAAATATTGTTTCACCAAAAATTCGAACTCAAAATCAGGGCTGTAGAGATGGGACACAGAGTTTAAGTTTTTTGTGTTCAAAATTTGGAATTTTCTCATTAATTATAGTTTCGGACTTCTAATGGTAATAATTATAATTTCGACAAAAACTCAAAAATTAAGTCAAAGAAGTTTTCTTTACAGACAATTGAAGCGTGTATACGCAGAAGAGTAGCCTGGCATTTTTAAAAGTGAAGATCTTGATATTTGTTATTGCCAAGTTGGACCGTAATTGCTAGGTCTGTCCGGTGGTCGTGTAGGTCTTCAAGAGTCCCATAAAGTGTTTTATGCTACAAAAAATTGCTTTTTTTACATTTCAAAAGGATGCCGAAGCAGATGGGTTTTCAAGAGTTCAAAAAGCATTTTATTTTACGAAAATTGCTGTTTAAATCAGTTATATGCCTTTTTTACATTTAAAAAAGGGAGGAGCAACCCTCAAAACCCCCTGCTGGCTATGCCCCCGTATATAGGATACAGTTCTCATTATCAAATTTGGTTTCCGAAATTCAGTCCTGGAATCATAATTAAAACTTCAAAAAAGATTCAATTCCTAACAGTCTATCAAAGAAGATCATAAATATAATATATATAGAGGGAACACCACATTATTCTGAGTTGATTGTCAAAAAGGAATTGTTAATTTACCTTCATTCAATATGTCTGTGAGGGTCAAAACTAAGAAATTTTTTTATTCTATTTTACATCTATGCTGTATTCTTGTTAATGTAAATATGAATATAACACATTTTGGGGGGGGGGGGGGGGGGATGGGGGGTTATTATCAAAAATATTTGTGACTATGTGGTGTTCCCGAAAAGCAAATACAAAGGGTTGATATGTTGAATATACAAAAAATGAAAAAGCAGGGGAGCACAACATAGGAGTTTATCTCGGAAAAAGAGGGAAGGGGGAGGAAAAAAACTGGGACCCCAACAAATAGCTCCCACTAGAGCAGTTTTCCTTCCTGGCTGGGACATTGAAATGGTGGGGGGACAGGGGGTGTGAAAAAAAAGGTCATAATCTCTCTGGGTCCTGTGTTGTCACCTCACCACAGGCAAATGCACCCAAATTCTTAAAAAAACTTGAAAAACATGTCTGGATATATATGCTGTATACAGCTCTCACCTGAGTAAGACGATGAAAAAGAGAGGGGGGGAGAGGGGGCAGGGTAAGGGGTAAGAAAAAAAGTTCAGAGCTTACAGTGATACCTAGCCACTGCCGGTCTGTTCAAAATTGTCAAAATATTTGTGCAAATATGCTGAATCGTGATTCATATAAAATTTTACTCAAATTCAAATTTATCTAAAAAATTCCCCCATCTCTCAGAAAATTTTTTTTTTTTGGTTTCCAAATCTGTTTTACACTAAGATAAAAACACAATCAGTAAATATTACAGAAAAAATAGAACACGCTTTTTCACACAAAAGTATAAGTAAAATCAAAATGAAATCCCCTACTTTTTTACCCCCAGTGCTCCCCCCTTATTTTATAAAAACACAATGCATTAAAACCTAATAATAATCCCTAATTTTTTCTCTTTTTTTCTCAAATTATTTTTTCTTTGCATATTCGCAGAGGTCCTTCACATCCATCATTGCTTTTTCGATGTTATCAGCAAATCGAGATGAGTTCTGATAAGATAAATAGATAAGGAGATAAAAACATGGAAATATAAATACATTCAAAAGAGTGTAATCAGTGAGTCCCCTAGATAAAAAAAAACAGTTAAGATAAGATGATGATAATATAATGAATATGGTAGTCTAATAAGATAAGACAGCCCGATGCTGCCACAACCAAACTAAAACCAAATTTTGATTTCAAACCAAAGTTTAAAATAATTCAAGGAATTTTTTGAGCTTGCGATTAAATTTAGTTTTGGAACGAGGCTTGTTGTTTTCCACCTTTGCGTTTGCAACACTGTAAACATTGGTCATAAAATGTAACTTCTTACGTCACACTTACATGGCCCACCGGCTAAGGTGGGCAAACTAGCTAACTAATCCCATACCCAATATGGACTGGTAACCGGACGACAGGCCGTGGTTTGCCGTAGAGTCAGGCTGTGTTGTCGCCTTTCCTCTCCCTCGAGATAAATATACAAATCCATTACATAGCAATAGCTGCAAATGCAGGTCACATGAAATATTATAAAAGGAATACTTACTGTCTCATGAGAGGAGACTTTGCTTGAGATGTGAAACATTATGGTGTTTTCGTGGCAGATGATGTAGGAGCCACCGTAGCCATCGTCAGCGACCTGACAAAACGTGGAGAAATTTTTAGTAACAGGTCACAGTGCATAGGCTGTGAAGTCGGGAAATTTTGACCCAATTGTGACCCCAAAGTCTGTGCCATTTGAAATATGACTTTGAACTGTATGAGAAAACCAAATTTTAATAATTTCGGCTTTGAGTATGTTTGTTGAGAGCATAAGTAACAATATTCCAAGCGAGGCTCACATAAAGTGAGTGAACAATAACAAAATGAATTCTCGAATAAATTCTTCATGAATTCTCAAATGAATCCAACCTTCAAAAAGAATTTACAGCTCTTTACAATCAGTGACTTTTTCTCTACAGCCCTGCTCAGAGGGAAAGTTTAGATCTATTTTCACTGTCTATTAAAGAAGGAATTAACATGCACAGAAGATTTTGTAGACAAAATTTATTGTAGTTTAGAGATTTCCTTTAACCAAGAGTAAGAAGAAACATTTTTGTTCATCTGAAATCGGTGGTCGTTTTCTAGCAGGCTCAGAGATTGGCATTGGGTATAAATTAATTCCGACTGCACAGCCAACTGGGGGGATAAAATAATAAAATATAAAGTTGCATCATATTATATTGCTAATAATCTTGGCTATAGAAGATTCCACACTCCATGCAAACAAACACATACCATGCATGCTCAAGTATGATAAGGAGTTAAAATCGAAATAATTCTTATCTATTATTCGGACATGAGTCTTCTTTACTTCTGAGTGAGCACACATCATTAATTTGTGCTGTTCAAAAGCTTTGGCATTTCAGTGCTAGCAGCTAGACTTGCTCAGAGTCATACAAGTCTTTGCTACATTGAGCAAGCTCACATGGAGAATGTATTAAAAAACTTTAATTGAAATTTCACAGATATTGAGTACTAAATACGGCTTCTAAAAGAGCGGTTGAATTCTAGAAGCAAGCTAACATTATCACAATTTGAAACACACAATTTTGAAGCCATACTGAGCAACTATGAAGTGAAAAACAAGACTAGAATACAGAATCGTGAAGTCGGAAATTGGATTCAAGAACTATACCTAAAGCAGTGGTTCTCAAACTTTTTAAGTCCTTTTTAGAATTTGTCAAGTTTGCACCAGACTGGTGAATGTAAATACCAACATAAGGCAGGGAAGATCAAATCAAACAAATACTACTGTCACACTGTCTACACGCCCCACCATTGAGAACCGCTGTTCTAAAGTATCACCGCAGCCGAAAATATTAACGATGTTGGGATCCTTCAATAGACTGGCCATGACCTAGCGTAGTGGTTCTCAAATGGGGCGCGACCTGCAAGTGGGCCGTAGACAATTGTTTAATGGGGCGTCAAGCTAATTAAAAAAGAAAATTCAATTTGATATTGCATGCCTTTTTTTGGATATTTACATTAATTTCATTATTTATGTTCCACCCACATAGATTATTTTCAATTAGCTTCAAGCCCCTTCAAATAATTGTCTACGCCTTCCTTGTGGGGCGCACCCCATCGCTTGAGAACCACTGTTTCAGTTTTATTTGATTTATTTAATCAGCCCATTGGTCACCCTGTATATATTCACGTATTGTATCAACCAATCAAATCAAGGATTTGTTATTCAAATTTTGACTTGTTAACACACACCACACACACAATTAACTGAAACAATTTTGGTAATTGAGGTATTGAAGAGAGGAGGACATAGCTGCCCGAGACATTATAAGCTTGACTATAATTATAAATACAGGGTGTGCATAAAATCCATTTACAATTTCAATTTTGTTATGAAGTCAATTCTCAGTATATCTTAACCAGGTTTGTTGTTTTTAATCAGTAATTGTTTAGGTATTTTTACTTCATTTCATACATATGTGAGGGCCAAAACAATATATGGTATCGATAAATTCCCTGCAATTGTAAATAATTTTAGGACTTTATGGACATCCTATATTTTTTAAAAAGTTTGTGCTTTGTGCGCTTCCTCGTCTAGGAAAGATGACTTATAATTGAAGAAATATTCCATGCATATAAAGATAAGAACATTCTGTCTAGTCATGCTTCATTGGTCACTGGTGGTAAAAGCCTGCAGCAAAATTCTTAGGGGTACAGTAATTGCAAGAAGCCACTGATGTGTGTTATGGAGTTTCTGCTGTTACAGATTTAAGACTCAATGCAAGAAACAGCACAACATAGCCTGCAAGCGTGTGAGACCCATACGTCCATTAGATGTCGCTATTGCATTCTTACCGGACCGAATCCTCCTCCCCCAGACAAGAATGAGGGGTGTTCAACAAGATTTATCTTCATTCCCTGTTGGTGGGGGGTCTGAGACGTCGAAAGACGCCACAGCTCACGAAGAACCTGTTGGGGTGAAGCAGGGTCGTAGCAGAAGAGTGGAAATGTCAAATTTAAGGAACTTTAGGGTCAAAGGTTATTTTGTAGAGGTCAAATTTAGGAGTGAAGGTCATTTCGCAAATTTGGGGTTATAGGTCATTTTGTAAATTAGAGGTAAATTTTTTGGTTCAAGGTGATTTTATAATTTGGGGTTAAATGTCATTTTATCGGGAGGTCAACTTTCAGGTTGAAGGTCATTTCACACAGTAGAGGTCAGAATGGGGGTTGAAAATCATTTTATAGAGGTCAAACTTATAGTCGAAGGTCATACAATGTTAGACAAAACCACCCAAATCATAAAGTACGTTATTTCAAGCACCTAATGTTTCGTTATATGTTGGAATGAGATAAGGAGTCATATCAGGTTCGAGGGTCATAAGATCAGGAAGTAGAAAGAAAGTTCAATAAAGAGAGAAAAGGTGAAAGAGCAATGAAAATATTATTATCGTAAAAATGGTTTCTAGCGGAATGAGCTTACACAAGTCTGGCTCTATATGCGATTTGCAAAATTATACCCCTACGGGATTCAAACCTCGTACTCACACATTGTAATCAAAAGTGCAATGACGAGCATGTACTAATCCATTAGAAACCATTTCTACAAATATACAAGATTGTTAAAATTAAAACAAACATCTAAAATATAGCATTGCATAATCCCTTGTGAACCAGGTAGAATACAACTGCTTTATATATGTTATTTATACAAATTTGCCAAAAAGTAACACAGTTATCAATAACAGTAGGCCCACTTTTGGACCAACCTGTAATGCGTTCAGTAATCCCGAAGTATGTGAAACAAGATGGTGGACACCGGAACGTAGTATGTATACCAGGTTAAGGTTAGGCCATAATTTTATTCCAATTTTCCTTATTTAGTTCTATTTCGAGTTCGGGGACTAGCTAAGTGACTCCCTTAGTATTTGTACTTGAGATTATGGCCTAACCCTGACCTGGTACACATACTACATTCCGGTGTCCGTCATTTTGGTTCACATACTTCGAGAGTACCATGTGTTTTATGTGAAAACTTTTTGCATAAGCAATACGAGGATTTAACAAACACAGAGGATTTTTAGGGAAAGATATAGAAGTCGAATGCCCTCGCAAAAAGTTTTCACACAAATACTCCCCCCTCCATTGATTGTTAACTTCCGCCCCACACGTACCTGACTGAAACAGAAAAAATTGTAAAAAAAATCGCAAATTAGGTTTAAAAAATGCGTTGAGGGCAATGATTGTTGCAATCGCATGTTCTGTAGAATTAGAAATGATTAAAAACTAAAAATTAGGAGATAGAATTACGCAATTACGCAAGGGTGTTAGTAATAACATGCATGAGTGATGATTAGACAAACAGCCAATCACAGCCAGTGTATTATGACACGCTTGATGATGTCATATTAGACTCACCGGACCAAATCCTCCCCCTTGTGGTGTCAAGTCAGGGTGAAAATCTTTATAATGGTCGATACGACCAGTTTGGTTAATCGCAGTCTGGGATGTTGACAATTCCCACACTTCACCGAGCACTTACCCCCGAATTATGATGTCATAAGTCAATATATGATGTCACAATGAAACAAAGTAAATCATTTAAACAGACATGGTCAAGTTATGAAAAGAATTTCCACGCCTCACCAAGCATCTGATTTCAAATTATGATGTCATGAATCAAAATATGATGTCACAATAAAACAAAGTGATGTGGTTAAGAGTGATTCTTACATCATAAGATGAATACTAATACCATATTATGAAATCAAAATATCCTAAAAATGAAAATCGTTGCACTATAGTGATGTCACAACACAACCATAGTTACATCATAATACAACATCAAAACTAAAAAGCAACCTCGTACAAACAGTGAATTAGATCGAAAGGTGAGCGTTAATACAAATGGTTAGAAGCACAACCCAAAGAATATTTGAAGATATTTTTTAGAATATATTTGGAATGATAGGGTATCAGGTTTAGGCCAGTTGTTCCCGAAGTTGATTGACCGAGGCCAAATTAGAAGCAGAAGGATATTTGCGGGTCGTGGAGCGCTCGCTAGGGATCGAAACCAGTACCGGTACATATAATTAAGATACCGGTATAAGTAAGAATATATACAGGCTTAAACTGTGATAATGACGGTATCTAGAACTAAAAAAAAATGTGTTAAACTGTTTCACTTGAGTTCGGCGGGCCATATTAAATCGTTGACCGGCGGGCTGCGGTTTGGGAACCACTGGTTTAGACCATTTCTGCTTGTGTCCACCCTCATACTCCTATTTTACTCATGACCCCTTCAGATTACCATCGATATTCCACATCCGGATATATTATATTAAAATGTACAAAGTACAAGTATTCATTTTTAGCCAACCCTGGTTATTATTTGTTAAGTCAGTTTAAGCGTAATTTTATAGAAAAGCCAAAAAAGACTTGAATATTAATCAAGGTCAAACATATTTAAAAGTAGGGCAAAATTTACAGAATTCACCGCGGAAAAACCAAAGCAGTTTATGTCACTTTTTTCAGAAATTGAATTTTTCATCTACCATCATCATCGACCATCTTAATATGGCGTACCTGCACCTATTTTAGTTTTGATTGCAAGTCGTCCCTTATGTGCATTTTAGTTTTGGTTGTTAGAACCACACTAACGTTGTTTAATTGAAAATAAGACCTAGCCTGAATTTTGAAAATGATTTTAATATAAGCCTTCCCTTTAAAATAAGACCAAGTCAATGTTCACAAAACCTTAAGATGTGACATAAGCCAATTTGGTTGAAATGCAGCAAGACAGACTTACTTAAGTTGGGAGTTATTGCGACAGAAAACATGGAAACTGATTGAAGATTAATGAAAACGGTGAAAAGAAAGACACACAGCATGATAATAGTTATTTTTTAGAGTAGAGAAACTCAAAGATGAAAAAGTTTTTTTTTTTTTTTAATATGAAAAAATGTGATATGCGTGTAATGACTACATCCAAAAAATGGGATTCCCCCTCCCTACTTCAATTTTTGAACTATGTTTTTTGAAAGGCTGATGAGTCACAACCTATGGGTGTATTTGAAAGGTCCAATGACTTGCCATGTGGGTCACGGTTAGATGAGTTAAAATGCAGGATTGAAATGAAAATAAAATTAAAAAAGACTGTTAATTTTTCATTATCAGATTCAACTAAAAAAAAGTTTTGGTCCAATAAGTAAAAAAAGGGTTTGAATGAAGCAAAATTGACATGATACTATGTGCACATTCGAGGGTCGCAAGGATTTGTAACTGCTTTGTCACAGAGTGTTCAACTAAAGAGTCGCGGTCTAATAAATAAAATTACAGGGTTGAAATTAACCAAAATTGATGTGGATCTATCTATTCATTCAGGGGATCGCATGGATTTGTAAAGTCACAGGGTGATATGTTACTGAGGGTTCAACTAAAGAGTCACGGTATAATAAGTAAAAATGCAGTATCAAAATGAACTAAAATTGATGCGGAACTATTTGCGTATTCACAAGTTGCTGCTGTCACAGAAGGGACGAATGTTT
The DNA here is from genome assembly GCF_964204865.1 of Styela clava. Taxonomy (NCBI): domain Eukaryota; kingdom Metazoa; phylum Chordata; class Ascidiacea; order Stolidobranchia; family Styelidae; genus Styela; species Styela clava. Next base: position 3,147,477 of record NC_135251.1, read on the forward strand.
GCTGGATATACAAATCAAGACAATTTTTTTTTAGTTTAGTTAGATACAAAGAAAATTTCTAAATCTCAAAATATATAATGGTTTTGAAAATATCGTACATTGTGGCGAACAAATAAATAATTATTTTCATGATTGTAATTCGCGATTTAAAAATAACTTTTTTGAAAATTGTTTTTTTTTGACATAATGAAGAATTTGATGACAATAGACAGCCATGCGTTAATAACTAAAAATGAAGGGTACAAATAAAGACAGTCACAGTTGAATGATTAAAAATGCAGGGTTAGAATGATAATAACATTCTTCATGATTTTTTATCTGATGAACAAACATTTGTGAAACACTTAAAACATAGTTATGGTCGAAGGAATAAAAATGCAGGGCCAAAATGAACAAATAATTTGAGATTAGGAATGTTGGCTGGAGCATCACGGTCTGATGAACAAAAATGCGGGGATAAATTGAACAAAAAATTGATGAATATGCAATAGAACGCCGCATGATTGAAAAATGAATGGCAGTCATGGTTGGATGAATGATGACCGAAAATGCAGGGTTAAAATGAGAAAAATATTTGATTAACGATAATGACTAGAGAGTCATATAATTAAGAATCTAAATGGCAGTCATGGTCGAATGAGTAAATAATGCGGGGTTTGAAATGTCAATGTGACCAGATGAAATTAATTCCATAACAGCCATTTTGAATAATGCGGGGTTTGAAATGTCAATGTGACCAGATGAAATTAATTCCATAACAGCCATTTTGACAAATTTTTTATGGATAAAATTTCGTGAATTTCGAAATAAACATGCACTAAGTTGCAACAGCGAGAAAGAAAATTACGTTTCAGCGATAGCTTGCACCAGCATGATAAGAAACACCGAGAAGAAAAATGATCGTTGTGAGAAATGTTGCAAAAACAACTTATGCTTTTAGTTTTTACTTTTATGCTAATGTTTATGGTGTGAGACTATGTTGGCTGAATAAAAAACTCTGCTCATCAGCTCACCTAGGGGTGCAATAAATTTGGGTAGGCATTATGAAAGCGGGTCAAGTGTTTTGAAAAGCAATGAAGACTAATAGATCTGGAAATCCAATTTTATTTGTGCTTTTACTTTAATTCTAATGTTTAAGGGGTTGGATCTAGATCAGTGATTCCCAAAGTGGGCGATATCGCCCCCCAGTGGGCGAAAACGATACAGAGGGGGGCGAAAAAGTTGAAGGGGGCGATAGGGGGGCGATTTCGCGAAACCTGTTTTATGTTCAGCGCACTTAGTTCTGTAATCTGTGTGCATTCGCAGGCTTAAATCACGTGGGCGATTATCACACGCAAAAGGATTTCTGGACTCGTCTTCGCAGTAAGGTACGGTAGTTGCGTATCCCAGTGGTCGGCAAAATACGGCCGGAGTAAAATAATCTGGCCCGGGACGATTCACTGAATGGACCTTCCCCGACCTTTGACCGTGGAAAATTTTTCCCATACTTTACCATTTTAAAATTTTCGGTGTTTATTTTAAGTGTGGTTTCGCGAGTTGTTGCCTGTAAAATGGGGTATTTGTTTCAAACTATCATTCTAATACACACCATTCAACAATCTATTTTTTAAAAGTACCGATAAAGAATTTGAGCCTAGTCTATCACAGCTATTTCTACACTAATTTTTGATTCCTGTAATTTAACTGAAACTCATAAGAAGACAAAGTAATCATTGACTTATTTGATTTATATTTGAATTTCCGAAAAACAACTAAAAACTAACGAACATAATTCAAAATCGCGAAACTGAGGTAATGTTCACGACCACGCCTGAGAATCTGTCTGAGTGAGCGTGTCTGAGCGGATGTGAAAGGGGGCATTGTCACGTTTTTTGCATCTTGCTGATTGGCCAATGTTACGAAGTAAACATGGAAGTCTATGTCCGGGTAAACATTCAAACGGCGGTTTTGACGATGAAATTATTTTATTTATAATCTACGCTCGAGGAGTAAATTACATTTTTTTACGTAACAGAATTTATCGTGAGACACGTTTGGACTAAATTTTATTATATACTAAAGCAAAGAACTGGGATTAGTGATTCCCATTTAGAAAATATTCCCCCCTCAAAAAAATAACTTAAAATAAAGTTCAATCACCTGTTATGGCATTTTCCATGCAACAGCGAACGTCCGAACATGAGACTGTTGTCACGTCATCAACGTCTAACACATGGGATTCATCCTCCAAAACAACCACAAACGCCGCTTTCTCGATCCCGTGCAACGACTCTTTGTTTACCCCAGATTTAAAGAAAAAACCCGAGCCTGTGAAGAATAAAATATTCATTTAGATCAGTTTTATTTTAATAGACCTCAGTGGCTTAGTAGTTCAAGCGTTAGACTCCGCTATGTCAGTAATGTTGATCAGTGGTTACTGGCGGACTAATAAAATTAATTAAACGTACTCGTGGACTGGCAAAAAAATAAAAGGACCAGAACAAAAAATAATACCATATATTTGCGCTAAATAATGCAATGCTGGGCCCTCAACATGCTTCTAGAAATCTAGACAAAAAAGGTACACTTGAAAACATTTCACATGAAGAAAAATTATGAAATAATGTGCTGGCCAAAAATTGTAATGGCTGAAACATAAAATATTTATATATTTTCATAATGAAATGCAGTGCTGGGCACCCTTATGCGTAAGAAAGGCACATATAAAACATGTACACACAAAACATTTCACATAAAAAACATGTACATGCCAAATCATGTACAAACACAATTAGGTCTAGTGAGAGTTCTGCTGCTGTTTCGTTTCAAATATAGGATTGCAAACGAGGCCTCGAACAAGTTTCTGCAACATGTAGCTCTGGAGCAGTGTACAGCCGATTCTTTCCAATGACGCATAGGTAACTGGTTGAAAATACAGACAACAGTTTGATAGCACTATTACTTAGCAATGGGTATTCGTTATCAAATATATCCAAATTGTGACAGTGATTCTCTTTCAAATCTGGACTGTAAAGTAGAATCACCATTTCAATAGGCTTTTTTTTCATCAGGTTTATCATATTAATGCCTCTGCAGTTGATCGACGCCTCAAACGAAATGAATTTACATTACAATAAAAAAGACATCGGTAACTTGGTCCCAGGCTTAAAATATTGGAAAAGATCTCTGCGGCCCATGAATTTTTGCACGTCTCGTGACCACCTGCAGGGTTACAACAAGTTCATATCTTACTGGTAAATTATACTGTTCTTGACTTTTTTCTGGTTTAAACAAAGAAATATGCATAACGTTTTATATTGATGGTCATATTAATCAGGAAAAGCACGCATAACAGAAAAAGCACACGTGCCGATTTTTATGAACTTGCCTTTTGAATCAAAATCCTTGATCTTACACCCATGATATCCCAGCTTCTATAGGCATTAAATTCTCGCATATGTCCATCTTTTAAGGAATGTGGAGACAGTATTTTGCCTTAAAATAGGGTGACAATATTTCCAAACCCCAAAAGGAGGACACACCATTCGGTAGAACCATGTTTTACTCGTGCCTGATATATATACATTATATATCCACTAAATATCTAGGCTTAAATATGGAAGTGACAATAGACGATGTGACTACAATGCAATAATGCTTTTTTGTCTTGTCAACATGCAACTGTAAGCTAATCTTGCCTTCATTCACCTCAGAAACGAAAGTATCGTATCCGCAAGTAATGCACTCCGCTTCGCTATTAGTTTTATTATTTCTGAGGCATGGATACTTCTGCTTTAATTCTTGTGTAAAATGGGGTTGTACTGGGCTACTGACGAAATTTTCTGCCAAAATCGAAACTTCACTAAATTGCGAAATACAAATGAAATGACGCAAAAAATAATTGCAGAACAACACGATTTTTCGTGATAAACGGCAATGCATAACAAGTATGCATTTAACTTAGGGCAGTGCTTCTCAAGTTTTTCTTCACTGTTGTGCAAGCTCCCGTCAAAGGTTTAAACTAGGATCTCAATCAGAACTTCACAAAGGGGAAGCTAATATTCTGCAAGGTTATATAAAATGATCATTGTGGTGCAACCTTTGAATTAGATACTAACTAATACGATGTGTGTGTAAATAGTGATTGTTGTGTCACAATGGTGTCGCAGCAACCATCTTTTGTTGTATGAAAGTTGCATTTTGAAGATTCGAAAGATGATATGATACCTCAAAAATGTTGGTAGCTCAAGTCATTCGTGTCCAAAATTTCAAACTGCATCCGAATCCGGATTGAAACGTTTTTTTTTTACGGATTTTTGCCGAAATTGACATGGCCTACAATTTGAACTAGCGCCATTTTGATATGAGTTTTAATGAAATGTACTGAATTCAAGATGTAACGGTCATTGACATGTCCAGTAAAACATATATCTGCGCGAAGCTACACCGGGCTGAGCCATTTCACGAGTTGCTTAAACGTGTAAGATTGTATATCTTCGATGGACTATCGTAATTTCAATATTTGTTCTTAAATTAGTAAGCTGGGTACTAGAAAGATTCTATTATATATAACTATTGTAGAGGAACTTCGGCGAACCTCTGGAACAACTTCTCCTAGTTTCTACTTACTTTGGAATTTCCTTAACACATCAAAAACTGTTGAGTATATCATAAGAGAATTTTAAATATTTAATAACGCGAAAATAGAGGACATTTTGACTTTTTAGAGTCATTTTGACTTTTTCAACGAAAAAGGAGGACAAATCCTCCAAAAGGAGGACGTATGGTCACCCTACCTTAAAAGAAATACCGTAAAACCAGCTAACTTTGGATGATTTCACTATAATTCAATCAATTACTCAGCCATTTGTTGTCCGATTTGCGTCAAACTTGAAATATATTACATTGATGTAATCCTCTGTTAAATTCATGAAACGGAACTCAATTGTGACAATTTTTCGCTGGTTATATATTTTATAATTATGCAGTATTTCACGACTGCTCACAATTTTTCTATTTCAAACCATGCTGCCGTTCCAAATGGAGGAATTAAAAATTGTCGATGTTGATCCAATCAAACAAAATATTGTTGCTATTTTCAAATAACGCCAACTCGTCGGCGCCCAAAAGTCTGGCGTCAAATCTATAACGGTGACGCAACATGACGTCAGTGTGATGTCAAGTTCAACGTGTGCGTTAGATGAGATGCTATTATTTTGATAATAAAAAAATATTTGAATTTCTATTTTTTCTCAAGTCTTCTGCGACATTTTGAGATCATTCTAATTTTCCATATACATTGTTATCGCCCTCTATCGAAAGACGGTAGTTTGAGGAAGTTAGCATCAGTAGAAGTCACGATTTGAGCCGCTCGAAAACGGAAGGTCAGTTCTATCGTGAAACATGATTTTTTTAATCTAAAAATAAATTAAATTGCGCGATTGAATATGATAACAGATTTAGATATATAAGAAGTCACTATAGAAACTGTCAGAAGCACAATATGACAAACGATTGAAAACTTTATCCGAAATTACAAGGCCTCCGAAGTTAGCCAGTTTTTCGGTAGGTCAGTATAAACGGTAAACAATTTCAACAGGTTCGCAAGTTCGCATAATTATCCTGTGGAAGATAATTATGTTTGAAAAGATTGCTGGACTCCTCGCCGCTGTAGGGTGGTTCACATAACCGCTGGTCAGTTACCTCTACCATCAAGTCCATGCAATCGGAATAATTGTCTAACTAATCCCATATCCGTCATGGACTGGTAACCGGATGAGAGGCCGTGGTTTGCTATATGGTTAAGCAGTATATCGGCTTCCCTTTCCCCTGGCATAAATATGTAAATGCCTAACCTATCCTAAATATTTCAACAATTCTAGTACCGGTACGGGGAGTCGCATTTCTTACCACTTCATGGCAGCTCCTGCCACAAACGTACCACCGCGTCTCTTGCCATGGTTTTATCGCGCTATTACCGGTATGTTTACAAAATCATGTACAATATTTTAGTCTATCATGCGGAATTATATCTACTTAAACCCAAACCTAACCCCAAAAACATCAAAACTGTATTCATAAGGAAGGCGTTCCAAATTATCCAATATTTATCACCGTCAGGGGCAGCCCTGCTATTACAGTGACATGCCGTGGTTACGCCACAAAATTGGTGGTATTCGATTTTCTGTCGTAATGATTGCTTCTCGCTATTGGTTTGTGACAGCTAAAAAGTCAGTCGCCGTAGGTTAGGGTTTGGTCTTGGAGGTCATGGTTTGGAAATCCCGCCATGGTTTTGCGGAAGCTCTTATTCTCTGTTTAAGGTTCTAGATTCATCTAACATTTATAAATAACTAGCATTATTCTTACATCTACAAATGCCAAACACAAGAAAAAAAATGGACAGCTCTGTAAAGAACACTGCACCAGAAAAATCAAGCAAGACATGTCCACCAGATCCCGGACTATCACCCATTCTTGCATCAGTGCCAGTGCCGTTACCTGCTTCCCCCTTGGCCAGGCTTGGAGAAGCAACATCCGCTTCCCTATGTTGGCCAAAAATCCAAGAAACCATTCAAAAAAATATTGAGATACAACTACCCGGTATAATTGCCCGTTGTATTTCTGAAAACTTCACCAGCAGCAGTGCATCAGACTACATACCCCTAAGCCCAGGTCTCAAAGAGTTCATGGATAACCAAACACAGTCTCTAAAAGAAATCAAAGAGGAACTGGCATTCATCAAGGATTCGCAAACTTTTCAATCAAAAAAGTTTGATGAGCTCCTGAGTCGCCAGAAATTGGTAGACGATGAACTGAGAACCCAGAACAAAAAAATACTGAGTCTGGAGGAACGAGTCCGAAATCTGGAAGAAGATCTCTGGTATGTTACTGAGCACGCGGAAGACCAGGAAAGGAGATCTCGGCTCGAAAACCTAGAATTCCATGGAGTTCCATATCTTGCCAATGAAGACACTAACAAAATTGTTATGGAAATTACTAAACTCGCAAAAGTTAATGTTGAACCTAGTGACATTTCCCATAGCCACAGATTCCCAACACGCAATCCGAAAAATCATCCGCCCATCATCGTGCGGTTCACAAATCGAAGAATACGCAACAAGATCCTTGAAAATCGCAAGAACCTAAAGACTGCTCCTAACACCACAAATATTAAAAACATCGCCAAGGTTTTTATTGCCGAAAATTTAACAAACAGGAATAAGGAATTATTTTTTCAAGCGAAAGTGTTGAAAAACAAATGTGGATATGCGTATCTATGGACTTCAAACGGGAAAGTCCGAATAAAAAAGAATAGAATGACGGACACATTAGAAATACTAGATGAAGGCGATCTTCACAAAATCAAATAGGTCAGACTCTTTCTATCGGTCTTCATTTTATAACATTATCATAAGTCTCCATGACATTCGATAACTTGTGTTCAGTAATTCATTCTCCATGCCGTAGCAATTCTTATATGCATTGTAAATTGTGTAATCTTAAATTTCATTTTACTTGTATACTTTTGCCTCCCTCTAGCTGTAGGTATTTCTGTCATAAATCCATTGATTTAAACGTCCTTCTGTCCGGTCCAGATAATTCCTCCGAGGTCTCCTCAGCCCGATCTCCATCTATATGCCCTGTAGCAAGAAAATATTTAGATTACTCCAACATTGGAGTTGTTTCATTACCGTCAGTCCTTAAACTTTGTATGTATATTATGTTATTAATGTATATTATGTTATTAATAGAAAGATCATGACATCTATAGATAACACAGGTTTATTTGACTCTCATCAACAACAAACTCCCATGACCGACGCCATTTGGAAAACTCTAACCATTCCTTCGAACATTTACCCAGGCATATGTAATTATTTAGACTCCAGTAACATTAAAAATACTTCTTCGGGATTCAAGTCCTCTGATTTAGTTATAATTCACCTGAATGTTTGATCAATTTCAAAACATATTGATAGCCTAATCCAACTCTTAACTTGCTTCCATCATGCCCCCCATATAATCGCATTAAGTGAAACCAAGTTGTCCAATTCACCTATCTGCAACATTAGAATTACTGGATACAACTTTATTCATAACCCTTCTCCCACAAAATCTGGAGGTGTTGGCATGTTCATCAGATCAGATATCCACTTCACTGAAATTCACCAATGTGACCTAAGTTACTCAAACTGTGAGGAACTGTGGATTGAGGTTAGTCCTCCACTTACCTATACCAAGAAAAACATCATCATTGGCGTTGTTTACAAACACCCTCGTAGAGACATTATGAACTTCACTGAAGCGATGGAACAATGCCTCTGCAATTTAGAGAATCGTAATAGTAAATTTATAATTATGGGTGATTTTAATATTAATCTTCTAGCCCATGATATACAAACCATTCAATACATGGACATGCTCTTATCTCACTTGGCTATTCCCATAATTACTCACCCCACAAGAGTTACTCCCACATCCCACACCCTAATAGACCACATCTACACAAACATCATAGATCATGATTACTCGTCTTACATTTTACTAGACGATATCTCTGACCATTTTCCCATAATATGTTGCATTCCCAATATTAATGTAGCGAATAGAATTGATACGGCTCGCACAAAACGTAAAATGTCAAACTTTAATAAAGAAAATTTTAGACACGATGCGGAAAACGCTTTTGACAACTTCATGGCCACAGAACTATCTAATACCAACTTCAATCAGAGGTTTAACACTTTTATTAGCATAATTAAATGCATACTTGACAGGAACGCACCCATGGGAAAATGCTCACGCAAAGTGACTAGACTGGCAAACAAATCATGGATAACCAAAGATATCTTAATATCAATCAATCAATCAATCATCATTTATTCGTCAACACAATTTAAACATGGTATGATATAAAAAAAATAATTACAAATACAAGTGGAAACTAACTTAAATTGTGTGACAGGAGTCGCGAGGGACCTCAAGAGGTCTTCAGGCAGCGACACCTAAAACGCTTGTTGATTCAGGTTAATAGCTTAAAAAGTTAATGAAACACCAAAACATTTCAAAATAAATATTTTGAAGAAAAAAGAACATTTTCAAAAAACGAAAAATACCAAATATCCATCATAAGTATTTAAAATAAAAAAAAACATAACATCCTGGTTACGAGCATGTTTTTTTATTATTTAAATCAGTGACCAAATTCATAAAAGATGAAATGCACTGTATGAATTAAACGGTTGCACGAAAAGACATAAAATATGTTATATATCGATGTGGAGTAAAAAAAATATAACGATTAACTATAATTCCCTTTAGACTGGATCTTTCAGTATCCCCTGACATGATGTACGCAAGGTCTTTAACCAAAATTTGGTTTTCAAGAATTACGACTCCACGCACATCTGATTCGTTCGCAGTGCGCTTTGTTTGGCAGAGTAGAATAACGGTACGTTATTGATACGTTGCGACCAAAGTGACTATAACACTTTATAGTCAATTTGGCTGCGACAGAGTAAAGGGACAGGATTCGAATATTTAACCCAGCGGACAGGTAAGCCGATGACATGGCTTAATGATATAGACTTAATCAAGTACTCGGGTCAGTTGCAAAGAAGCGCAGTACCGTATAGGTACCGGTAGGTGATTTTTTGGTGATCAATTCAAAGAAAGGTAGTCATCAATGTATTTCTTTTTTAGTTCCCTTTTAAAACCATGATAGGATAGTGATCTCTTTTCACCTGATATATTATTCCATAACTTTACACCCACGTATTTGATGGAATTCTGCGTTCTACATGACGTGTATCTCGGTACATGAAAGGAAGCTTGTGAAGCAGATCTTGTGTAATACGAATGAACATTAGTCTGCTTGGTGAAATATCCTACGAATGCGGTTGGAAGATTGCCGTCAAAGTACTGGTGCATAAGTTTCAATATCTCAAATTTATGGACATGGCAAAGTTTCATTATTTTTAACCTGTGATACAATGGGTCAAGTCTGGATCGTAAAGGTGCATTGCCTATTGCTCGGATTGATTTATTTTGCAGTACCTCTAATCTGTGAAGGAGTGTGGAAGATGCGTTTCCCCAAGCTACGATACCATATTGAAGATATGATTGAAAGAGAGAAAAATAAACTAATCGCATAGCTGATGGGGTGAGAAACTTTTTAAGTTTGAATAATATACCTGCTGTTCTAGCAAGCTTGCCAGCAATGTAGTTAATATGAGCTGCCCATTTTAACTGGTTATCAATGTGTATACCCAAGTATTTGTATGAGTTCACATTCTCAAGTAATATACCATTAATAGTAATTTTAATCAAATGCACACTTCTTTCATTTTTTTTGGGATTAATTAGAAGTGATTTGGATTTTTCAATATTTATAGTTAGTTTGTTACTAGTCATCCACGTTGCAATTTTTTGCATTTCAGAGTTCATGTGTATTTGCAAGTCATTTGGCGAGACTGAACTTCCAAATAACCCGGTATCGTCAGCGAAGAGTTTGACCAATAATCTGGTGGCATGAGGAAGATCGTTGACGAATAATACGAACAATAATGGGCCAATTATTGTGCCCTGGGGAATTCCGCATTGTACAGTTGCAAGTTCGGAGCAATTTGATCCTATTTTGACATATTGTTGACGCGAATATAAATAGCTCTGGAAGAATTTTGATGCATGACCGCGAATGCCATAGTGGCTCAGCTTTCTAACTAATATGTGATGGTCGACAGTGTCGAATGCCTTTTTTAGGTCGAGAAATATTGCACTGATATATTCCCTTTTCTCTAATTTATCATAAAAGTAAGTTACCATATCTAGTATTGCATGATTAGTAGAGTGCTTCTTTTGGAAACCAAACTGTGACTTATTAATAATGCTATTTCGATCTATAAATTGTGTTAGTCTGGTATGCAAAAGTTTTTCGAATGTTATGGTCATAGTCGAAAGAAGTGAAATGGGGCGATAGTTGGTTGCACATTCTTTGTCTCCAGCTTTGAACACTGGTGTGACTTTAGCAATTTTCAAACAATTGGGAAAAATACCATGGTCTAGGGAGGCATTAAACAACTTACACAGCATGGGAGACACTATATCAGCGGCGTATTTTAAAAATTTGGCAGGTATATTGTCATACCCCACTGCTTTGCCATCAGGAAGACTTGCTATGGTGGTAAATACTTCATTGAATATCGATAAGGAACAAGAATTTGTTGCATAAAAAGCATTACATACTAGGCACCCCAAGTCAACGAAGAAACTACAAAAAGTATAAGAATACTTTAACCCACATCATCAGAAGATCCAAACAAAATCATTACCTTACTAAAGTACAAAATTATAGGGGGGACATAAAACACACTTGGCGGACAATTAAGGAAATTGTGAATGTAAAATCGAATTCAAGTACTTCAATTCCAGAACTTACCCTTAGAAATGGCTCCAAAAGCACCAACCCATTTGTAATTGCCAACGAACTTAACTATTTTTTCACGAGCATCGGTAAAAATCTTATTGACAGTGTGCCACCTTCTAATAAAAATTTCAAAGAGTTTCTTCGCTCCACCACCAAGGAATCAATATACCTCCGAGCTACCACTGTTAATGAGGTTTTTAACACAATATTAGCATTGAAAAAGGGAAAAGCGGTTGGGGATGACAACATTTCCTCTTACTTTCTCAAGATCATTGCCGACATTATTTCCCCGATCATTGTGTACTTCTTCAATGCTTCTTTAATAATGGGCATCTTCCCATCAGCCCTCAAACTAGCCCGCGTCATTCCATTATTTAAATCTGGGAATAAAACAGATCCATCAAATTACAGACCCATTTCTATTTTATCAAGTATTGCTATTGTCTTTGAAAAACTCTTATATTGCAGGTCAATGGATTTTTGTCAAAATTTCAACCTTATTAATAAATACCAATTTGGGTTTCAGAATAATCACTCTACAAATCATGCTATTATCGACTTAGTTGAATACATCTATGAAAAATTTGAACGTGATGAACATATATGTTGCGTATTTTTAGACTTGAAAAAGGCCTTTGATACTGTTAGCCATGATATCCTACTCGATAAACTTCACCATTATGGAATCCGCGGTTGTGCCAACAACCTTTTTAAAGACTACCTCACGGGTAGACAGCAATATGTTGAAATTGGCACTAACCGGTCTGAAGTGCTTCCCATAAAAACAGGAATTGTCCAGGGCAGCTGTCTTGGCCCACTGTTTTTCGTTTTATATATCAATGACATCTCAAATTGCTCTGACCTCTTGACAAAATTGTTCGCAGATGACACCGGTCTTCTGGACAGTGCGAAATCTGCGTTGACCTTAGAAAAACATGTAAATATCGAGATGGCAAAGGTATTCGAATGGATGATTAGCAACAAGCTAACAATCAATATTAATAAATCTAAAATTGTTCATATATGCCCTAAACAACGTCATCAAGTCACCGCAATTTCTATTAACATCAATGGAACAGAGCTAGAATCTGTCCCTTCTTACAAATATCTAGGACTAAATATAGATAACTGCTTACGTTGGGATGTCCATGTTAATGATATTCGTAAAAAACTTTCTCGAACTGTAGGTATGTTAGGTAAACTTCAACACTATATAGATACAGCAACCCTTAAATTGGTATATTTCTCACTTTTTCAAACATATATCCAATATGCTATTGTAGCTTGGGGATCCACATCTCAATCAATTTTGCATCGAATTAATGTACTTCAGAACAGGGCGGTTAAAATCCTTTATCGTTCGTCTGCTCGCATAAATCTTAACATAATTTATAACAAAATTAATGTTTTAAAGCTTGCAGATATTTATAAATTAGAGATCTGCAAGCTTATGCACAAATATCACAACCATTGTCTACCAAGTGCTTTTGATGGTTATTTTATACGACAAAGTACTATACACACACATAACACAAGATCAGCCTCCACACACTCTTTTTATTTACGTCGTTTGTCACATTCCATAACCCAAAATTGCCTAAAGTACACTAGAGCAAAAATGTGGAACAATTTACCAAGTGAGTTAAAAAGCATGTCCCACCAGATATTCAAATCAAATCTAAAAAGACATTTAGTGTCTCAATATATACTTTAGGATGGACAAAAACTATCAATTGTGCTATGTTACATGAAAAAGTATTACTAATTATGTTTCATATTTTAGTATTAGTTAACATCAACTTACGGTACCAGTTTAAGCAATGGAGTACCGGTATTCCTATCACAGTGCTTCCTATATTCAGATATTTCTATCATTGAAGGACTCCATAGTCTAGTGATTTTATACCAACATTTATTTTCACCCCAACAAATGTCAATATTGTTTTTTCATTGTATTCTTATCACAGTCTGACAGTATCAAATCATTTATATTTGTTCCTAATATTTTTTTTGTTAGCTTACAAGCAGTACGGTACCGGTACTGAGATAACGCGTCAGGACACCAATGGTGAATATTTATTTCAACATCCAGCGTGCTAATTTCACTTTATTTATTTACCTGATCGGTGTCCATTGCTATATCGCTTCATAGCACAACCACGTTGTGGTCAGGTCACCTTCAAAATTCCCCAGTTATTCTACAGAACAACATTTCGCTACAGCTAGGTCTATGCAAACGGGAAATCCCCCGTTATTCGCTGCTATTATGGCACATTTAATGCACGGTAATTTTTAGTAATAATATATAACAATTGCAATTAGTTAGCTCTTTAGTAAAATTTATATGGTATCTATTTGTTGAAACTCTTCTCCCCGATCTGTCAAACTAGGTGTTAGAACCTTGGGTGTCGCATCTCGATAACCAGTTTTGGTTCCCCGCGGCTTCCCTTCCCCAGTAATTTAAATATCATTTTTTCTATATATTTTTGCATGTGTTTTTTGTTTTTTACTGGTTGGAAAAAATAAACTTGACTTGACTTGACTTCTATACGCCACAAAATACTTGATATTTTTGACCAGAAAGGTGGTGCAATAGCCTAACCTAAGGCAAACAGAAACAAAGAACACAGATCAGAAAACGGGGACGATAACGGTATAATACCAGCAATTAAATTAAAAAAAAAATCCGCTATTTACCGGAAATTAAAATCTAGTCGTCATGGATACGCTGCATGTTGCCTCCATAGCTGAATAATCTGGAGTCGTGTTTACTATTAATTTGTTTATCAACATTAACACTTGTTAATGGTCAACATTACATTTTGTAATGTACTGCACAAAAAATTCCCAGTATACGGTACAATTATGAATAATGTTCCTGTAGTAATTGACAAATAGTTTAAAGTTCGTGTTGGCGATTTTTTGTTCTCTATTGTCACCTAGTGTATACCTGGATAACTTTTGCTCACTGAAGCCAGCGCACATAGCTGGTCTTCTTGTCGCATTGATAACCTATGAGTATGAACTTGTTGTAATCACAACTACATAATCTGAGAATGGTTAAATGGAACGTGATTATACTGTAGAGTGGTTAAATAACCGCTGTTCGGTTACAGGTTCTTCTATGCTGCCTAAATTATTGAAGCAGCAAAAGAAATTCTGATCCCCGACCTTTGAACTTTTCCATCAGTTTCAGCCTGTGATAGTCAACCCCCGTAATTTCCAGTTCAAGTAGTATTCCACGTTCAATCACATCTGCTCTATTCTGCATTTGAAACCAATAACTGGTTGACTTATACAATTCCCATACCTGACATGGATTGGTAACAGGCCAATCGGTCGCGGTATGGCATAGTCAAGTTTGTTTTACCCATCCAGTATAAATAATATACAATGTTTAACGAGTAATATTGAATACACATATTGAATATGGGGAAGAGGAGTCGCGGAAAACCAAAAATGGTTATCAAGCGGCGACACCCAAAGTGTTGACCTATCAGATGCCACAAGTCCATGAGCTTTGTACAAATAACTGGCTTACTATTCTCATACCTGTCATGGACTGGTAAGCGGATGAGAGAACGTGGATAGCCATATGATTAGGTTGTCTTATCAGTTTTTTTCTCTCCCAAGAATAATATTTGAATCTCGTCCTATAACTGGCCAACTAACCCTGTATCTGACATTGATTTGTGGTTAGCCATATGGTCATATCAGTTTTTTCGGCAGGATAAACATGTACGTCCAATTAAAAAAGGTAAATGTTGAAAATATCAGACACTACGGGTCCACTGGCCAACCATTCCCATACCAAAACGCGTCATGGACTGTTAACCGGACGAGAGGCTGTGTTTTCGCAATATGATTAATTCGTCTTAACGGCTTTCCTCTACCCTATGATAAATATCCAAATCCTATTCTATAACCAAGTTCATTCATCTGAAACAAAATAACTGGCAATCTAACCTTGTATTGGACATGGACTATGGGTAATTGGACCAGAGGCCGTGGCTAGCCATATGGTCAAGTTGTAATATCAGTTTTCCCCTTCCCCAGGATATATATGAGAGTTCAAGATTTGAAAAATGTAAATATTGATGACCTATCAGATGCCACAGGGTCAAGCTCTTTGTACATGTATTGTTTCCCGAACAAAAGTCCGCGGTTTGCGATATGATTATTGGATTTCCTCTCTACACCAAATTCAATTATAAAAGTTGATCTTTGATTACTGTCTAGCAGTAGGCCATGCTTAACGTATCTCAACTTGGTAAAGGCAGAGCTAGAGTCCTCTAATCCAGGGGTTCCCAAACTTTTTCAGCTTGCTGCACACTAACAACAAGATTAAAAAGTCGCGGCACACTTAATTTAAATCAGTTTTATTAAATTACTTATCCATTGATATTATGCGTTTCGACATTGAATAAGATTAAAACAAGATTTTGCGGGTCAATTGTAACAACAAGTCTTTATCGTTTCTGTCAGAGCAGAAAATTAATATATGCAATATCATAGAAATAATATACCGTATGCAGAATCATGAAAATGTGAAAAATATTTTGTTGTACTATATATATTGTATTGCATATGTTGTACTGACAGAAAATTTACATGGCGAAATTTGTGGTAAAATTGAGAACTCTAAATATTTCATGTGAAAAATCAAATGCGAAAACATGACATGTCAAATATTATGAAATTAATATCGCTTTAAGAGTCTCCTCAATTTCTTAACTGCTGACAGTTTGAAAGAGATTGTTTAGTTAAGAATAGCGACTTTGTTTTGAGCAAACTTGTATTGTTGGGTTGAGGTTGAAAACTTAACACCTTATATATTCAGAAATTAGAGAAGTGTGGCATATTACATCACCTATCGGTGGGCATTGAATAATAAATCTTTATTCAGGTTGACCCCAAAAAACGGAATCCATAAAATATGTTCCAAATGGACTTGGTTTCGTTTTTTAGGTCACCCTATAATATGTGTGGTACCGAACTACATCCATTACTGATTGCAATGTAATAAAGTTCATGTTGCATCGTTAATTATTGTAAAATAATCTCAGGAATTTTGTGTAAAAAATTTGTGGCACATTTCCAAGGCCTTGGCGGCCCACTAGTGTGCCGTGTCACGCAGTTTGGGAAACCCTGCACTAATCATTGTCACATGCGACTTTAGCGTGACGTCTACCGCATTTAAGGGTGAGATCTGCCGCTACATTATTCTTTCTTCAGGTAGGCTACATATAGCGGTTGACGTCTCGCAAAAGTCGCATCCATTTTCAACGTGTCGAACTGCCAAAAACTAAAGTTCTAGGACATGCATTGCTGCTTGTCCATTCGACATCATTCACTTTTTGATACTCTGATTTCTGATAGGCAAGGCTGCCAGCAACACCATGAAAGTCTTGTCGTAATATACATTCAGGTTATCGAAAAATGGCAATTTCAAGTACTTGGCTTTGGATTAATTTTTCCTCTTCATTAAGAAGGAATAAAAATAAAATTCCTTAGCTTTAGCTATATGATGAATGATGCCCTACCGTCCAAACACTAACCCAGGTGAATAGTTGCTAGTAAAATATGGGTCGATTTCCCCCAACCTACCAGTTGAATTCTGCTAGTCTCACACACAAAATTGAACTCCATGAGATCCGAACAGCATGTAACTCGCAAAATTCTAGTTGTAGGCAATCAGGCTCTTGGGCATGGAGCCCGGTTCTATCACATTGATTATTTATTATACAGATGCTACAACAATTAACAAAATACAACATAGAATAAAAAGAAAATCGAAGCATTTTTGACAGAAGACCTGTTAGATTATGCAGGCCAAAGTGTTATGTTGATCATTTCATTTTGTATCATAAAGCTATAAGCTCTTTATTGAAATATTTCACATTTATATTTTTAAATTTATGGGATACACGAAATTTTTTTTATTTTTTGCTGCTTTCTTAATTTTTTTTACTTTTTCATATTTAGGGAAATATATAAATTTTTTTTTTTCATTATTTTTTGACTATTTTTACTTTTTCTTACTTTTTTAAAACTTAAGAGAAACACACGGAGTTATAGAGAATAATGATGAACAAGAAAAGCGGATTGCAGTACATGAAAATTTAAAAAGCTGACTCACACAAAACAAAAAAATGGAAATTCGTAATAGGCATTGCAAAACAAAACATCATTGTAATATTCTACATGTATCACTATTAAATATTACTAGAATTCATAATGGACATTTCTTATTACTTTACATAGATTAGGGGCAAAGTTACACTGGGCTCCAGTAGAGTCCTCAGCTACCAAGTTTTCGGAACACAATATCAAACCACAACACTCAGCCAAAAATCAATCACTCCAGTTCAACTGTTATTATAACAGTCATGAAATGCATAATTTATGGCGGGTTTGCCGACAAATCAGAATATCATAAATTCATAGGGATGTTCTAAAATATACACAGAAATAATAGATATCAGTGGTTAACAATAATTGAAAAACATAAGAGCGAAAGGTAATAATGCATTTCACAACAAAAATTAATAAAAATTTGAACAATAGCTATTTAAAACGAGTTACGATTAGGTTAATAACTTGGAAATTTTTTTCACTTATGGTTTTCATTGATTTTTTTGTTTTTATCATTTTTCATATTTTAAAATATAATCAAATGTGAGGTTACAAAGAAAGCCTATAGACAACAAGAAGGATTAAGGGCGATTTAAATACAGCAAGATTATGTACAGTAGTTGTCAATCATGAAAAATTAAAAAGTCTTGAAACCTGAAATAAATAATGAAAATGACATGCCATAAAAACAAACACTTAAAATTTCTGAATCTAATCGATATAAAACCAATGTATAGAAAAGCTTAAAGTGAATTTGTTGTGGCTCACTAAAAATAGTACATAAAAGCTGAAGCATTAATGCAGCACTCAATCTAATTTTCAAATTTATCAGATAACAAGGACTCGTATGAAACAAATGAAAATACATGCAAATCAGCATTTAATTTCATAAAATGCTTTAATTATTAAATATTTGGCGCTCCAGAATTATTCGTACCAATGTGGGGATCAAGTGAGGCAAAGTAAAGCAAAAGGAAAATGCTCTGGTACAGAAATTTCGGGTGCCCAAATGTTGTCATGGCTGCCAAAACACTCATTCTACAAAGATTATGGTTGTGAGCTCATAAGGTCAAATCTACTCTCAACATTTCAGTCAACATTTCACATAAAAAAGGTTTGAATTATAAATTCGAATATTACTGAAAAATTTGACCATTTAGGGAACAGTCTTCCAAGAGTTAATTATTCGGCATTCAGTCCAAAGTTGTTGGAGTAATCAAAAGTTGAACACGACTCTCTTTAGTTTATGCGACATCTGTCCCTTAGCAATATCGTTCGAATGTGTTCAGTCTAGAACACTTTTCATATTTTGAAGGAATTTTCAGCAAAGATCGTCGGAATCTAAAAAAAATTGTTAATTCAGATGAAGTTGAAAACTTGATAGCTTGATTGCATAAATGGTGCTATTACAACAATTTTCTATGTGTTGTTTGCATGAGGCATTAGAAAAGCAAGTATCACAAATATTGTTTATCAAAAATGAACTTGAGGGAAAACCTGGCTAATTTCCTGCAAACACAATAAAATTTTAAGAGTCATTGATCGTCCACAAATATATAACGTTCCTTAGGCACACTAGTGCAATATAGTTCAGGGGTTCCGCAAGTTCCTATTCATTAGAGCACCCCCCCCCCCTCCCCCCACCCACATCCTCATGAAACACCCACCCTAATTTTGAAGTATGACAGACTTTAATTTCTAACTTCAATATAATGGTACTTGAATATCCAGAAAATAGAATTACCGCTAATACAAAATCTCTAAAAATGAAAACTCTGGGGGCGCACTTCTCACAATACAGTATACATAGCGAAAATAGAAATTAAAAAAATATGAATCATGCAAAAAAAAATGTGTCATTGTTTTATCTAAAATGACTCCAAGATTATTTCAGGAATTATTTATATCAAATACCTTTAGTATGATTTGAGAAACAGTAATTTGGGAAGGCTGAAAAAATGATTATAGTGGCATTTCACCTACCGTTATCGTTTTCATGTTGTAGTGGTTCATTCAATTGTGGTTATCTTCCTTAGTTTCCACCTATTGCACCAGGTTCTCCTTGTTCATTTTGACCCTTAAAATAATATGTCATATTTACTATGTGACATAGACTACTATCCTTATTGACAGTGTTATAAAGTACAGAATAATATCAATTAACTTTAAGGATATAAAGGATATAATATTGCATATGGAATGGTGGTCCCAATATCTCATAGTTAATATGGGGCTTGCTATCAGCATAAAATATAACCTTTCAGCTGTCTGAAATAGTAAAAATCTCACCATTTGCTGATTGTTCTGATTTCCTCTCTCTGGCAGATGCAGATTCCCAATATTTGCTCCAGCAAAGTTGATAGGTGGAGGTCCTCTGCGTTCTATGAATATAGGAATAGGAAATTGTTTAATGTTTGGTCTGAGTATAATTAAACTTAAGTTGGTCTTATGGTGAGTAGTTCTGGATAGGATAGAATTTTTACATATTTATACCGGGGGAGAGGAAAGCCGATAAGACGGCTTATCCATATGGCGAACCACGGCCTCTCGTCCGGTTACCATTCCAAGTCGGGTATGGGATTAGATTTACTGTATTCTTTGTTTTCGGAAGCATGGACTTGGTGGTGGAGGAAGCCGTAACCGACCAGCGGTTACGTGAACCACCCAACGACGGCGAGGAGTCCAGCAATCCTCTCGCACATAACCATCCATGCATGGGATTCGAACCTGCGAACCCACGCAGAATAGTTAGAGGTGCGGTGGCGAGCATATTCCTAACGCTTAGCCCGTTGAGCCACACCGCCGCGCCTGAAGATCTGAAGATGATGCTTGTGATTTTGAGAATATTAAACGAAAACTCGAAAAATAAACTTCCACTTTACATCCTACAAGGGGTTACCTTTTACTCAGCCTCAAGTTAAACAACCATTTACTGTCAGATCATGGCACTTTCGCGATCAAAACTACCGTATGTTATCACTTTAACACAAATAAACACCATCAATCTTTTAATTGTGTTTATACCCTATCTCTGTTAATTGACTCTGATAACGATAGTATTTAACGATTAACTAATGTTGTTGATTTTTAATATTGTAAGACAAGTTCTAAATGTGGGCGCATAATTTATTTTTCTAAATTAGATTGATATTTCGCGATACACACAAAACTCGGCAACCACTGGCATATATCATTCGTTCATTTTTTTGAGAATGTTACTAATTCATTTTGTTTTTGTATTTTGTGTATGTTTTCTAAGAAAACTCATGTACCATCGTTTCATATTAGTACAATATATGGTAAAACTGTGTGAGGCGAGCGCAAGAGCCTTGAATTACTAACCTTCCAATGGGAAATCAAAATTACGATTGCAAATTTCCGGTTCATCACCATCCTTATCCATCTCGTATCTGATGTTACGTTGGGGATATTCGTCGAGGACAGGGAAAAGATTAACCGTGTATACATTTCTTTGCTTTCTCAGAAATTTTTTGTCTACCAGGAAAGTATGGCCATCAGGAAAATCGAAATGTAAATTTTCTGGTCCGCGGTCAATTCGAAGTTTCATGTGAACTCTGTCTCCAATTTGTAACAGGATCTGAGGGAGATGAAAAGGAGCAAGTTGTGCACCCAAGTCTTTATAATAATGTCTGACAGCGTTCTGAACAGTCTCACCGCATGTAAAAAATGCAAAATGAAATTGGTTTTTGTTTAAAATATAAAGACGATGTTCCATAAGAAGCTCCACTGTTCCAAATAGCAACCACTTGATGAAGGCCATAACTGGGCTGAACTCTCTGCATCGAAATTCTATGCTGTTATCCTCAGCGATTCGATCAGGGTTAATAATGTCCCAGTCAGTTTTACTTGAGAAATGTAATATGTCAATTTTGTCTTTCTCTAGACCGACACACCATGACTGAATTTGCACGATCGCATCTTTGAGGAATTCCGAATCTGCACTGATATCGATAACTGGTGTGATACCAATGTATCCTTCTGGACATAGTGAATTGTCAATTCCAACCGACATCCAGACCGTTGTTTGTTTGTTGAAAGTTCCACTAGGAAACGTGACTTTGCACTCGTTCAGTCTCAGGGAGCCGCCGGTAACTTCGACGTTTACCACTAAAAAAATATATTTGTTTTATAATGCGAAAAAAATAAATTTTAACCGCTTGTTCCAAAGTTATCTAAAGAACCTTTTCGATGTCATTAGGAGTTCCATATTCATCCCGGTGAAAGGAAAGTATATACGACGTTTCAGTTGTATAGCGAACCACAACCCCTGTTCGATTACCAGTCCATGTCAGGTATGGAAATAGTTAACCAGTAATTTGTTCTAGGTGCATAACGACCATTAGGGAAAGGGGATAATAGGCTACAAAAGCAGAAGATTGCTAATTACTAATATAAACGCAAGAAATAGCTTGAGCAGGAACTGGGTACTTGGACATAAATCAAAGCAGGCTCAGCTATAATTTCACTATCATTTGAACATTTTGCGAAAAGAAAATTATAGAAAAGGCTTGGGAAATGCGACAAAATATTGTCGTTACCTCAAGTTGCTAGAGCAATTCCCTGTGTATTGAGCTGGAATTTTCAATTTTTTTTTTTCCCAGGTCAGGTGTGGAACAACTTATTCACATTTAGGAATAGAAATATGATTTAGTTCCATAAATTTAGATTGCTTGTATGACCAGAGCACAAAATATTTTTATGTATCGCATTTAAGGGAAGAGGATGGTGTTTAGGAGACATTAGAGTAGTGGTTTCTGCATAATTATTTCGGTACTCCCTGATGTATGTCAATCAAGATAGCTGACACCGTAACGTAGTATGTGTACCAGGTTAGGATCGGGCCATAATTCCGGGTACAAATACTGCAGGAGTCACTTGGTTAGTCCCCGAACTTGATATGTGTACCAGGTCAGGATTAGGCCATAATTCCAGGTACAAATACTGCAGGAGTCACTTGGTTAGTCTCAGAACTCAATATGTTTACCAGGTTAGAATTAGGCCATAATTCCAGGTACAAATACTGCAGGAGTCACTTGGCTAGTCCCAGAACTCAATATTTGTACCAGGTTAGGATTAGGACATTATTCCAGGTACAAATACTGCAGGAGTCACTTGGCTAGTCCCAGAATTCAATATTTGTACCAGGTTAGAATTAGGCCATAATTCCAGGTACAAATACTGCAGGAGTCACTTGTTTAGTCCCCAAACTCAATATGTGTACCAGATTAGAATTAGGCCATAATTCCAGGTACAAATACTGCAGGAGTCACTTGGTTAGTCTCAGAACTCAATATGTTTACCAGGTTAGAATTAGGCCATAATTCCAGGTACAAATACTGCAGGAGTCACTTGGCTAGTCCCAGAACTCAATATTTGTACCAGGTCAGGATTAGGCCATTATTCCAGGTACAAATACTGCAGGAGTCACTTGGCTAGTCCCAGAATTCAATATTTGTACCAGGTCAGGATTAGGCCATAATTCCAGGTACAAATACTGCAGGAGTCACTTGGCTAGTCCCAGAATTCAATATTTGTACCAGGTCAGGATTAGGCCATAATTCCAGGTACAAATACTGCAGGAGTCACTTGGCTAGTCTCAGAACTCAATATGTTTACCAGGTTAGAATTAGGCCATAATTCCAGGTACAAATACTGCAGGAGTCACTTGGCTAGTCCCAGAATTCAATATGTCTACCAGGTTAGAATTAGGCCATAATTCCAGGTACAAATACTGCAGGAGTCACTTGGTTAGTCCCAGAATTCAATATTTGTACCAGGTCAGGATTAGGCCATAATTCCAGGTACAAATACTGCAGGAGTCACTTGGCTAGTCCCAGAATTCAATATGTCTACCAGGTTAGAATTAGGCCATAATTCCAGGTACAAATACTGCAGGAGTCACTTGGTTAGTCCCAGAATTCAATATTTGTACCAGGTCAGGATTAGGCCATAATTCCAGGTACAAATACTGCAGGAGTCACTTGGCTAGTCCCAGAACTCAATATGTGTAACAGGTTAGGATTAGGCCATAATTCCAGGTACAAATACTGCAGGAGTCACTTGGCTAGTCCCAGAATTCAATATTTGTACCAGGTCAGGATTAGGCCATAATTCCAGGTACAAATACTGCAGGAGTCACTTGGCTAGTCCCAGAACTCAATATTTGTACCAGGTTAGGATTAGGCCATTATTCCAGGTACAAATACTGCAGGAGTCACTTGGTTAGTCCCCGAACTCAATATGTGTACCAGGCCAGGATTAGGCCATAATTCCAGGTACAAATTCTGCAGGAGTCACTTGGCTAATCCCAGAATTCAATATTTGTACCAGGTCAGGATTAGGCCATAATTCCAGGTACAAATACTGCAGGAGTCACTTGGCTAGTCCCCGAACTCAATATGTGTACCAGGTCAGCATTCGGCCATAATTCCAGGTACAAATACTGTGGGAGTCTGCAGGAGTCACTTGGCTAGTCCCAGAACTCAATATGTGTAACAGGTTAGGATTAGGCCATAATTCCGGGTACAAATACTGTGGGAGTCACTTGGCTAGTCCCCGAACTCATAATATAAATAAAAAAAGGAAAATTGTATAATGAAAATATGGCCTAACCCTGACCTGGTACACATACAACGTTCCGGTGTATCTTGGTTCACATACTTCGGGGGTGCCATTATTACACATAACAGTTTGACATAGTGCAGTCGAACGCCAGTGAACAAATCTTGAACTACCACAAATGGTAGAATAAATACGAAGTGCCTTGGTCAACGGATGTAAATCATTTTGATTTCGAAAAAATGTCGTTTGGAACCACTGATTTTATGCCAATTAGCCTTCTTCTCATTACAAATATACAGCATTGATATGTATGGCAATTCATATTCAATTGATTTTTTGCTATTCCAGATACTTGCCCAAAATTTTTTTTGAGTCCTAAGTAAAGTTGCTATGGCTGTTATTCGAGTTCGAATGAGTGAGTTACTCGAGTCCCCCCAACATTGCTACCAAGGCTCACAGATGACCGATTAATGTGTTATAGAAACAACATTGTCTCACCCAAATTACACCAATAAGTGAATTTCAGAATGAAAATGCTTGATATTTTTATAACAATGATGATGGGCCGCCACCATGCAGATACACTCACCGACTATTTATTAGAACAACAAACAAGTTGAAATATAAGGTTGCTACTCCACCTAATGATTAATGGCCATAACTTACATTTGATAACATTCTTTGACTGTGTTTTGATGCCAGAGTTTCCCAATTCATCTTTGGCCCAGACTTGAAAACGATATTTTTTACCAAGTGTAGGTGACTTCAATCTATACTGAGGAACCTCTGTAGTGTGAGTCTCTCCAAGCTTCACATCATCACAGAAGATTTCTATGTTGTATAGAACGTTGCTGTCAGATACTTCATTCCAAGTCAAAAGAATGTCGGTTCCACTTCTTTGAGACGAAACATTTTCAATTTGCGGCAAAGCTATAAATAAATATTTCGACTTAGCATACTTCAATAAAAAACATTTTCAATATAAGCTGTGAACTTAAAATTATTTCTGGGCAATTCATACAAAATTCAAAAACAAAATCGAATATAAAATAGTAGTGAGTAGCAATTCAGATATCTTAGAATCAATAAAGCAGGCTTACAATAAAACAACTGTGAGTGACTTTTTCAAGCAAAAGCCAAATACAAAAATTCATGTGCAACTAATAGGAAATCTAAGACTCAGTTCGCGATATATGCTATAAGCAGGATAAAATGTTTTCATTGGAATTGGAGCTAAAGTGGTATTTTCAAACTCAAAGTCAGGAGTAGAAGTTGGAATGTTGAATTATCTTGGTAATACGGTAATTTTAGACTTTTGTGAATTTTTTACTGAAACTCAAAAACATGAAGCGTTCCCAACAGTGTATTAAAGAGGCATGCACACGACAATTAATTATATTAAAAATTTGATCTCCTTGTAGTTTGGAGCTGGAGTTGATATCTTCTCCAACCTGGAGTCGGTTATATTTATCCAGTTTGGCAGTCGATTTGCCAAACCTTACTATTTGTGTGAAAATTTGCAATCTGGTTGAAGACAGATTCTATTATTTCAGGGGTGAGCAACAGGTGGCTCGCGAGCCATAAACCGTTCCGCCAAGCTATTCAGTGTGGCCCTTTTCAGCATTCGAATCCCCCCCCCCCTCCCCAAGTATAAAATCCCACTAAACTGTTACATAAATGGGATTCTTTATTGTGGGAATTTTTCAATACTTTATGTTTATGGAAAAACTAAATTTTTCTGTCTGGCCTAGCTAGATGTCTGAAGTTGGTTATATGGCCCACCGACAAAAAATGTTGCACACCCCCTGTATTATTCCAACATCTCAATGGTTCAGCACTTCCTCATAATTACAAGCATTTAACTCAGCCCAATGCTATCTAATACTATTAATATGGATGACTTACTATGCTGAGTTCGCTTTGCAAATTGTTCAGTTACTTCTTTATCTGATTGTTCTGCTTCTTCTTCAGACAGTGGGAGTTCACTTCTGAAGATAAAAATGGAGAATGCGAACGCATTGATTTTGATCCATTGGTTAAAATAACAGACCCTATTACTCTGTGATAGATAATAAGTTCAACACTTCAACCACTAGGCCAGAGGTTCCCACGACGCGAAAATTAACAGAATTGTGTTAAACATAGCTGATATATGATTGAAGTTTTTACATATTTTATTTATTATAAATGTTTTATTATTTCTCATTTTAAATGATGTGTATATGAAGATATATTCTTATCAACAAGCAAAGCTGAGCAATTTGTCGACTTGACATCAGATTTTAATGACTTATATGAATTTTGCACCTGTTTGGAATGGCCACAAGTGCAACCTCCTATCTCTGCAAAATTGAGTTTTCAGCAGTGGTGTCAATCAAAACAAAATACCGGTTACGTTTGGATATAGATAGAGAAATGCATGTGCATTTTAAGTATAACATCTCGCTTTAAAAAGATGTGTTCAGAGCAACTGCCGCACACCTCTCATTAAATAAATAAGTTTGAATGTTTTTAATGGCATGCCCTTTTCTTCAGGCGCACATATTGACAAACTTTAAAAAGCATAAAATGCACATTAACGATCACAAAATTCAGTTTTATCCAAAGGCAGGAAGTTTCATGTACGTGTACCACGATATTTTCCCTGATAATTTAGCGCCGTACGAACATAAAGTTTGAGAACCGCTGCACTAAGCCATTACTGTCCTTGACAATTGGAAAATCATACCAATTTAAAGTACTGTTATATCTAACCTGGGGCCTCTTATTTCTTGTAAAGTCTCCACATTTTCTCCAGTATTCTCAAAACTGTCATATGGTGATACTGAAAAAGAATAATAAATAATTATCAAAAGATTATAGTATTTAGGAATCCGTTTTGAGCTATGTAACATCGTTTATCAGAAACTATGATAGAACTTCCTATTTTACCCGGAAAAGAAAGGTAAATCAATAATGCGGCTTATACAGTGAACCATGGCCTCTCATCCGTTTACCAGTGCATGATTGGGAATGTGATTAATTAGCTAGTTATTTGTTTCAGATACATGAACTTGATGGTGAAGGAAGCTCAATCAACCAGTGGGTACATGAACCACTATTTGACGACATGAAATTCAGCAAACCTCTCGCACTCAATTATCCCCAAGATCCGAAACTGTGAACCGAGCAAGATAATCAGATTGGTATGCCAAGCATCCATCCATAACAATGCTCTGCAACCAAATGTAACAACTTGCAGACACTTTATATTTTCCTTAAAAATAATTTTAAATATCCTAAATTTATATTCAATCATATCAGACTGAAAATTTTGTTCGATATTTCCATATTTATATTAAACAAAAAAAATACAAAATCTGTTCAAAGAATCACAATAGGCTATATAACATGTTGCAAGATGCTGTTGAATGATATGTCAGTTTCAGCAGCAATGTAGTATATTTATTTAACATTAAATCCTCAAAAAAATGAAAAATACTTGATGACCATAACTAAAATACTTGATGACCATAACATACTCATCATACCATAGCACCACTCAATCCAAAAAACATATTTCTAACTTACCAAATTCAGCTTTTGAAGTTGTGGTCGGAAGTTGTTTAGAAAAAACATTGGTTGTAGCATCTGCTGACTTGCTTTGACTTTTGAGTATACTTCCAGATAACCGAATTTCTAGTTCCTGTAATGAATAAAGTTTTTATACAAGATTAGCACTAAGCATGCAGCACAATATTTAAACGAACAACGTTATCTAATGATTTCAGTGCTAAAATTTAATGCATTTTCCCATAAAACCATACTATATAAAAGTGCTGCTTATTTTAGTAAGAATTCTTCCATTTATTGAAAAACTTTCAAAATTTGCATATTTTATCTTATCTTTGATAACTTACTAAACTGACAGTCCACAATTGGTAATTCATTAAAATAGGAATTATTGTGAAAAATCAGCTAATTCATTCCAAATTTAGACTTTGGCTTGGCGAAACAGAAACACAAATGAATCTTGATACAAAACCTTGATATTGTAAAATTTTTGATATTGGCTTCATTTGATAAAAAAATTAAAATAAATAATCAATGCAGTAGAGCAAGATGAATGATAAATTTTGGGAAATAAAAAAATGTACTATGAAATTGTTCTTTTTATCAAAACACAAATAAACATAATTAAAAAATAGCAAATATTGAATATGTACAACACAATCACATTGACTGCGATGACATTATATTTTAACGACTCCTTTATAGAATCGAAACGACACCAATGGAAATAACATACTGGTACACTTCGATGAAACTTTAAAGTGTTCAGTTCAGCGTGAACAATTTAGACTTGCAGTTTTTTTTTCAGTTTTTACGCAAATCGTTGATTTTATGTCTGTCCCATATTTTATATTTAGAATATCTCAGAAAGAATTTCAAACCTCAGATCCAATTTCATTCAATTGATTCTGCAATATTTCTTTATCTTCATCTGCCATTTTCCATCCTAACAAATCCAACTTCTTTGTAACATTAGGAAGCAGATTTGCAACTGCAACAATATCTTCATGGTTTGCAGTTCGATTTTCATCCAGATCCAACCAATCAATCTGTTAAAATAAACAAATACAAAGAACAATTGAACGTGGATAAAATACATAACAGTCATATTCATCATAGTTTTGCCAAACCCATATCATTCATATTACACAGAAATGCATTGTAACATTAAATACAGCCTGGTGCTAGAAGTTGGGAGTTTTCATCAAGGGAGAAACAATAGTTATCAAAATTCAATGTTTTCGTTGTGTAGCATTTTTTGTGGTGAAATCAATTGTATTGCACAAATCGCTAACATTTGCAATCATCAAACAAAATTGTGAAATAATTGTTAACTCAGTGCAACAGAGTCAAAATTGAAATTTCAAAAACAGACAAGCTCTTGTGGCATTAAATACCTAGCCAGGTGCCAGAAGTCAAAGGTTGTTTTGGAAGGTAATTTATTGATTCTGTACTAAAGACTAAAAGTTTGTCACAAGGTTTGTTGTGAAAAGGCATGCTTAATTTATATCCCAAAGGCCTAATTGGTCTGTCTTATTGGAATTTACTAAAATACAATGGGACATACAAACATTCATGATATCAGAATTAATCCTTCCATTGTAAATGTCAAAAGATTTATATTGTTAATAGTGCTTCAATCAGTGTGTCGTACATATACAGCTTAGAATAAAATAGAATGGGAATCGCATGTCAGTGAGGAGAACGTTTAAGTACAGTCTAGTAAATCCAGAGGCGCTAGTCAATGAAAAAATAGAGACTACAAGCACCATTAAGCGTGGTAACCATGACAACTGCTCACCCGGGGCACTGACAGCTGATTAGATTAGGTACGGGTTTGAGTCTTCAAGGATGCATATGGTAGCATTTGTGAAGTGCAGGCGTGTATAAAATGTTACCTAATTAATTTACCCATTTGATAAGAAGATATTATGAAACATGAACCTCGTACTGTCATTGTGCTTGAGTAAAAGATGAGCACCATAACTCTGTGTGAAATTATTAACATTAATGATTCTAATCAGTGAATTGAATATTCAACGAAATGCGGGTAACTATAAAGACTATAATATAAAACAGTTATTCAGGGGTTACGCAACAAGCAGTCAATGAAATGTTTAACAACAATTGGGAATAGTGTAGAGGTGTAACCAATCATGTTAAAGGTAGTTGTAATGCACAAAATATAACATTTATTAACAACTTAGCAGAAAAGGACTAACTAACTGATTTGAGATCAAGGTTTATTGTACATCTATGGCCTGGAAATTATTGTTTTGAATTAGATGCTGCACCCAATAATATATGGGTGATATCCTCAGAACACTCCTATCTATCGCATAAAATATGTCCATGCAATGGTGCCAATTAGCAGAGAAATACACTATAAAACTATGGTAATTATAGAATGAGATTTAAAAAGTCACAAATCACATAGAACGACTATTCCAGGTACTGACGACTCAATAGTTAAGAATCTGGTCAATTGTTTAGCTGAAAATGGCGAGAAAATGAAATACCAACATGACATTAACAGGGAGATGTTGCAGCAGCAGATTGGTAAGAGGGGATCATGAGTTTTTTTATATTTTGCTTTGAACGCTTCGTGAGTGGTGACTGAAATAAATGTGATATTCTGTGACTCAAGCTTTTAGAAATGAACAATTCTATATCTGATTGGGTGAAAATTAAATGCGGTCATGGAACAAATAAAACTTTTAATGTTGCAAATAAATAGAATTTTAGATTTGTTATCATTCACTATTTATTGTTTAAAATCTGTTACTTTCTCTTCTATTTTTCTATTGAACACTCAAACTAGAAAGCAACTTTTGGAGATGATAGGATAACATGAGAAATATGAATTTACACGCATGGGCGTGATGATCTAGTAGTAGAGCTAAGATCTGGAGCCCGAGCCCCAGCCCGACCCGACCCGATATTTCGGGTCGGGTTGGGCCTGAAATATTAAGCATTGCGTTCGGGTTGGGTCGGGCCTGAAAAGTCAATAATTGTGTTCGGGTCTGGTCGGGCTTGATTTGTCAATCATTAGGTTCGGGTCGGGCCTGAAATGTCAATCATTGCGTTCGGGTCGGGTCGGGCCTGATTTGTCAATCATTACGTTCGGGTCGGGCCTGAAATGACAATCAATACGTTCGGGTCGGGCTTATATATCGCTGGATTTTTTATAAGTAAATATATGTTCATTAGAAACTATTTTTCAGAGTGGTTCCGATTTCATAAATATTAAATTTCGAAATTTAAAGTTTCGTAGTTCTTTGGATGATGATGCTTATTCATTGCCTAGTCGGGCTCGGGTCGGGCCTGCAAATCCAGTTAATTAGTCGGGCTCGGGTCGGGTCTGGTTTAATACCCACGGCCCGGAGTCGGGTCGGGCTGGAATTTCTACCTATTATTAAGAGCTGACTGTGTTTGCATTCCAGATTGCACAAGTTCAAATCACTGAACACAAGGTGTAATAAAATGGGAGGGCAATGCCGAACTGAAACGCTTACAGATTTTCAAAAAATAGTAACTCCTTTTAACAGATATGAGTGGACAATTGTAGATGACCTAATTTAGAGTGAAAGGACATTTCCCTCAATAAATATATTCGACAGGTATTGAAGAAAAATAATACTTTGCTCATTGCCTTTCATTCAAAATCAATTGTACTTGGAACTTAATCAGAAAAAAAACTACCGTATTTATTCGCATATACGCCGAGTTTAAAACTCAAAAAAAAAGTTGCCCAACTAAGGGACCGTCTTATGCGCGCATAACTCAGATAGCACCAAAAAATCGGCTCCTTCACGCATCGAGACTTTGATCACGCAACGAAATGATATAATGCTGACTTGCCGGTAATTGCAACAGCCACAGACCATGCTTAATTCTCACGATAAAGAGCGTGCACGCACAAACCACACAGGTGTGATTGTCTGATCATAAATGTGACCGCTTGTATTTGATTAAATTTAATTGTATCTTTTGCATAAGAGCAACAGCATTGATCTATCTACCAGCGTCTCGTGGTCAAAACGTTATCATTTGTGCACAAGTAAGAATCAGATAGAAGTTTCAGGTAGAATAATACTCACAGCATTAATTCTTAACAATAAAACTGTAATTTCAATCATTTTCAACAACCATTTACGGTAACTGAAAGGTTGAAATAACCTATGAATATGATGTGATAAATACTGTGCTGTACGTCCATGGGTTAGGCAACAGCTGTGTTTTCCGTTTTTCCTGAATCAGCAAAACGGAAGGGTCATAAATCAATCACTTTATTTCGTGGTAGCCGTTTTCTTTCTGAAGTGCCGTTATCGGGCAGGGAGTGCTTCATTGCACCGGCCAAGTTTTTGTTTTTAGGATTAAGACAAATAACAGCTGGTATACAAAGTCAATTAAATAATCGGCAGACACTTTGGCAAACATTAAAAAATATATCAGCCCATATATGAAGCTCACACAAATCATGTTTGAGAAGACTTGCGAAAAATAAACAAATTTATTGCCGTGTCCGCTCGGGATATCTCGACTACCTTAATATAAAATAATGATTGTAAAATATTTTCAATCAAAAATGTCCTCATGTTATGCGAAGTCGGCGCTGATTTAATTCCTTTCATGTTGGCAGTAATTTAGTTGTGCCGCAAAGTGCCGTCTTCCATTACCATAAAACAGAAAATATAATAATCGAAAATTGTTTTAATCAAAATGTGGACAGCGGCGCTAGAATGTGTGTGCCATATACAAGAAGGTAGCGAATCGCGATATTTGAATATTAAATTTGAATTGAACATCATTGACTGTAATAGATGGGCGTGCCGTGTTACGATTTGTGGAAACGGCGTTTATGCGAATTTCTATAAATTCACTATTTCGAAGCTGTTATTAGAGGGAGTCGGCTTATCCGCGTGATAGGCGTATAGTCGAGAAAATATGGTAATATGCTTTAGGTACAATGTAGGACAAATTTACGTATTTCACCCAATCATAGGACAAGACTCAACAGAACCGAATTGGTCAGAAGAATTGGTTATTATGTTTTTCAAACAAATTTTCAAATAAACATTTAGGCCTGGGAACTATTATTAAAAAGATAAATTTAAAATTGTAGAGGTTTTTCATGAATTCCATCATGCAATCCAATTTTGGGTTATGAAAGTGTAAAACTATAACATATTAAAACATCAAAATTTCCTCCAACCCTTGTTAAAACGGTAATCATGCGATTATTATTGTGTTATACCTCTGTGCTGCCCAAGGATGATTTGAAAGCTTGTAGTTGATCTGATGACAGGTTGCAGATGCCAAGGTTCAAGTATTTAACACAGGATTGATTGGAAAGTATTTGTCCAACTGATGATAAACCTTCAACTCCCATGTTTGTGTTTCCACTCAGCCACAACCTCAGGATCTATAAAGAGACAAGAATAATTTATAAACCATGACATTTATAAATGGTTCTCTACTGAGTGAGAAATAAAAAATTATGAACTTCTCAAACTGAAAGTAGTTTTCGATACAAAATATACCATTAATATTTCATAGAAAATACCGTTGAATTTAAAACAAAGTCTGAACTACAAAACTAGACATATCAGAATTAAAATCTGTAAACTCGGAAGAGTTGAATCCCATGTTAACAACTGCACGAGATGAAATGATTGAGCAATTATGAAATTCTTGAAACTCATAGAACAGAACAAAAATATTGTTACCGGTATATCAAAACAGTCACACTTGCAGGTATGAATTTCAAATTTCGAAAGTCAAAAAATGTTTTGACCTGCCTTTGCTCACTATGAGATAACAAAATTCCTAGAAAGTTTAGCATTTGCGAAAATTTCTCGCAGTTTTTGCAGGGAAGTGCACTTATAGTAAACAAAGAAAAATCGTAATCTCATACTATAGCTTAAAATACAAAAAATTTGAAAATAAAGTTTTGTTTTTTCACTTTAATACAAAAATCACCATTGGGTGAAATAGCAATCGGGTCGTTGCTGCAAGCCATGTCAAGTGGACAAAAACTCAGCTAATTCTGTGAAGTTTCATTGAATATATTTCTAAAAACGTTTTAGTTCCTGATCAAGCATATTCATTGTGTCTGGCGGTTTTCTATTTGGAAATTTGGGTGGCTCCGTCTGGTAACCATCTAATTATTTTTACACATATAAAAATTTCTATAAATGGTTCTTTACTGAGTGAGAAATAAAAAAAAACAAGCCGGTAGGCACCCAGGATCTCTGCTGATAGTTGGGGCCCGCACCTAGCTACTTATTGCCGTCCATAGAAACTTGAGGATCTTTAACGGTGGCCCGATTAACTAAGTGAGCAGGTAGATTAAAAAGTCCAGTTCATTTTGAGCGCTGCGCGTCTGGTAGACATACTTACGTGAATGATATGCGGTGACTAAAAATTGGGAAGAATTATGTTCATTAAAATCCCTAAGGCTTCTCCAGTTTATGGAGTATCGGGACCAAAGACGACTCATTGGAAAGCGTATTTTACTGTGCAGAAGGTAGCGTTCTTGAAATTTCAAATTTCAACTTAGTTAACAAGTGAATGGCAATAAGTTGGGAAAAGAAATGGAAATTTCTCAACGATCGACGCGTTATTCGTCGTTGTCATGGAAACGAAACCTCCATCCGGGTTTTCTATGAAACGCACAATACTAGAGTGACATGATAACCCACGTGAGAAATTTCATCCCGATTGGTCCAGACAGATACACAGACAGAACGACTGATAATAAAAGGGTCTCCTAGAGCGGAGATCCAATACGAACATTTACAAACTGGAAGTGATTTTTCGTGGAATTTCTGGATTTTGATTCACGATATTTAAGTAATATTCTACACCAGGGTGGTCCAAACCCAGGCCCGCGGGCCAGATGGTAATCAAAAGTAATCAAAAATCGCATTTGGTGTTGTTTCGTCATAGAATTCCCCAGAAAAATCTTTTGGCATATTGTTATATCACCAATGTCACTGAATTGAACAGTGTTCTTAGGCGACTACCAAGTTGAATGATGTGCTTTGCAGTCTAAATTGTTATCTGGATTTCTATCTTTTTGGTCACGAATAAATGCTAACAATTTTGGTATCATAGAAAACTAAAAATCGAATTAGCTTGGTTGGCTATGCCTGATAAATAATATTAATGTCATGGCCTTACAACATAATTCATGCCAGGTGTTTTTTCGCATCCCGCCTGAACAGTATTACAAAAAATGCTGCCTATATGTCAGAACATTTAGTACCGGTAATTACCCTCCTGTACCTCACATTTGGTAATCAATCTATCTGCAGTTATTCATTTGTAAATTATTTTGCAAACTGACGAATTCAAACCTATTTTAACTGAATGTGGGGGGGGGGGGGGTACCACAATGCTTGCTTGATATGTCGGCAAGTTTTGTCGGTGACAAAAGAATATAATTTAAAGCAGCATTTTGGAATCTTGTGAGCATTGAGCATTTTTCAAAGTTAAGATTTTGCTTTAGAAATCCTATAGCTGTTCAAAAGCACTTACATTTGCGGAAACACTTTTACCGTTATGAAGAGTTTGAAATCTTACACTAAACGTAGATATAGAAAGCCTTTTGCTGGTTTTAGTAAGTTTTTTGGTGGTTTTTGCATGTTTTAGCTTGATAAATGACAAATACTGATCAACGTGGCTAATAAATTTTGTGGCCCCTGGAGCCGACAACCTTGGACCATTCTGTTCTAGACCTTACCATTGAATTTGAAAAAATAAATCAAACTACAAAACATATCAGAATCGATATGTATTGGGTGAGCCACTCAAACACTGAGGATTCTGACCCATGTTGTCAAATAGATCGGAAGCTTGAGCTTTATGAAATCCTTAATACTCACAAAGCAGAAAACTAACATTAAAATATTACTAGGAAATTAACACAGCCTATTTCAAATTATTAATACAAGGAGTTAATTGAATGCTGCTTCAATAGAGTAAAGTATTATGGCCCCCTGTTTCATGCATGAGTGACCATGGATTTGTATCTGGCTGATATTCTGTTAACCGGGAATTTTAAACTTGGAAAATGTATTTTCTCTGTACAATGTTAATGTCTTCATTTCTCACAATTCTTTTGAATATTTGTAATCTAATATTGGCGCTAGTGGGAACACATCAAATAGAAAGGCCTGCTGCTGTTTGTATGAAATAGGCAGAGCAGCCCAGAACAGGTATCTGGCAGATAGCAGTTACATCATCAAGAAAACATGCTAAAAAATATCCAAGTCTTCTACATTGTGAGACGAGGCCAATCTTTAGCGCTCAAATTAGGGTTTAGAAATAGGATTTACATATTCATCACAGGGGAGAGGAAAGCCAATAAGATTGCTTAATCATCATATGGCGAACCACGGCCCCCCTCGTTCGGTTACCATTCCATGTCGGGTATGGGATTAGTTAGCGAGTTTTCAAATGCATGGACTTGATGATGGAGGAAGCCGTAACCAACCAGGGGGTACATGAACCACCCTATGGTGGCGAGGAGTCCAGTCATCCTCTCATACGTAATCAAACCTGCATGTGATTCGAATGTGCGAACCCATGCATGGTAATCAGAGGTGCAGTGGCAAGCATATTCCTAACTCTTAGCAGAATTTGCCACACTGACGAGCCATGCGCCACACCGCTGAGGTTTCTCCATAATACCGCCCAACAAGTTGGGACAGAATAAGTAAAAAAAAATTTCTGTTCTTCAGTTGAACACCAATGCTCGCCATAATTTTATATGCTTAGAACCAGATCATGTTCATTTCATTAGACAACACATACAAATTTTTAGGGAAGTGGTTGCCAAAGGGGCATATCTGCTGTAAATTTACAGGATATATATGCATACTGGCTATTTTGCAATTGATGATAATTTTCTGCTGTTACATATATATTTTCACACAACTTCATTGATTGTAGGAATCATGTTAATTTAAGATTAAGTAGAATTATATATCACTCAAGAAAAAAGCCAGTGGGGGAGATTACATGGGTAATACCCCTCATTTTTAATTTTTCACGATTGAAAATTTCTGCCTTCTACTTTGAACAAACAACGGCCTCGTTTTACTTCCAGCAAATCACAGTATTGCGGTCAAAACTATTTTATTCTGTGCACTATCACCTCAACGCAATTATCACCACAAGTTTTTATTTGTCTTTACAGCATCTTATGCTTTCATAGCGCTGATATTAATGCTTATCTCCGTTATTATTGAGATATTTACCTTACTCATCATCAAACATATCGTGATTATTGGATAAACAACTGCACAAGGTTCAGAATCAAGATTATTAAAAATGCGTGGTTCATTAATGAATCAACTGTGGCGGCAACAAAAAAATTAACTTTTTCCCTAAAAAAACATCAAATTTATTCTTCGACTGATGAAAACCTCAGTACAATTGTCCAATCCGCGAAAAATTCAAATGTGTAATCGTGGTTTGTTATCAAGAAAGATCCATACGTGTTTTATTTTCTGGCTTGAAACATACATGAAACGAATTTACTCATCGCCAGGTGATTTCAGTACATTTGGCTGCTCAAAAGGAGAGAAGTGTTATAGGTTTATTTAAGGAATACAAATATCGGTGCATTGAAAATAAAAATGGTTTTTATTGAAGGTAATTGTGACAAGTAATAGTTTTATATTTCATACACATTTATTCCATGCTACATGTGAGCTTGTCTTTGTGTATGTAAATCAGAGCTGTGCAACATACAGGTACAGCACGGCACGCGGTACCTATTTACGTGTCCCGCTACAGACTTCATGCTTCGTAGCCTATTAATTTAAGATCTTTTTCGAATTGTAACGGCGTAATTGGCATTTTTGACTGCAGTATAAGTCTATGGACTTTTCCCCGAACTTTTGGCTAATCAGCAGGATGCAAAAAGTGACGTAACAATGCCCCCTTTTCGTATCCGCTCCGACACTATTCTTACTCAGATTTCCAGGCGTGGTCGTGAACCTTACCTCGTTTTCGGGTTTTTGAACTATATACATTAGTTTTCAGTTGTGTTTCGGAAATTTAAATATAAATCAGATAATTTAATGATCACGTTATCTTCTTAGAAGAATTTAATTGCAACAATAAAAAATTAGTGTAGAAATAGCTGTAATAGACTAGGCTAAAATTGTTTACCAGTACGTTTAAAAAACAGATTATTGTATACCAGGGTGGTCAAAGGTTGTCGGCCTCCCAGGCCACACAATTATCTTTGTATTGTTCGCGAGCCACAATAGTACCAAGAATAAGTAAATAGTGCAAATCAAATACTTTTTGTCCGAACACATTGACCATTATTTGTCATTCATCAAGCTAAAACATGCAAAAACAACCACAGATAAAATGACATAAAGAACAAATTTCTTTTTTAGATTGTCACCGACATAACGTACACACATATAAGGCAGGCATTGTGGTATTTTCTTCCCATATCCAGTCAAAAGTCATCTGAATTGGTCCTCTTTCTTTTCATATTAATGTTTAAAAACTTACAAATAATAAAAAATAAAAAGCCAGTTAATGATCCAGACTAGCCAATCACAATTTTTCTGGTTATTTTTATGTCGAAACAACACTGATTGCGATTTTTGTTTACTCTCGCTCAAATGTGACGCGGGCCACAGATAATGAAACGGCGGGCCACTTGTGGCCCGCGAGCCTGGGTTTAGACCACCCTGTTGTATGCAATGAATTAATGGATAATAATGATAGTTTGAAACATATAACCCACTTTACAGGCGTCAACTCGCGAAACCACTCCTAAAATAAACCCGAAAATTTTGCAGTGGTTAAGTATAGGAATAATTTTCCGGGGGTCAAAGGTCGGGAAAATCTCCATAAGACTACATCACACTGCGATTTAATTCTGTCTACAGCAGGGTCGTCCAACCTTTTTGATCGAAGGGCCACATGTAGTTTACTAATAATCTCGCGGGCCACTTAACATGATAGTTATGCGCTTGTTTTTCTAGACTGACTACAGGTTAATGAAAAAACAATACCCTTATTCCAAACTTTCACAATTATTAAAGCAATAAAACTGTTGTTTCCCAACCATTGATGGGGCGCCATCAGTGGTGATTCCCGAAAGTTTTGCCAAAGACAAGCCAAGCCGCTTGATCATTTTCATCACAGCTTCCAACATATCACACGCCTCTATGCGTACCGGTACCATTAATAGGGATAATGGCTGTGAGCTATTCGGTAATTTCAAAATCATCACCCACTTTCGTACCATAGAAGATCGCCGACTGATCAGTAACCTTGATGTCAAAGCTTTCGTCAAGATCCAAGGAATACGATAAAAATTTTCCCGATTTTGCAATTGAAGATTTCGCTATAGAGTTCCCAAGCTCTCAACACAACAAGTTATGGTCTGTTTTGACAGGCTTTTTTTGCAAACACCTCTTTCATTTCCAGACGTAAAACATCGGAAACCCGAATACAATAAATAATATAGATTCCTTAACAAATTCTCAATTTGAGAATGGCTTCGATTGTTTTGCGATAACGTCATATAATAATAGACCAAGTGTGTAAGCGACTATGGCACCTTTATGTATCGATATCTCCTTCTAGTTGGTTGATTCAAAATGGGACTCATGCCTCATTTAAAATGGCTGACAGAGCGCAGTTAAGGAAACAAACAAATCGTCTTTGTATACTACATCACGTCTTTGTATACTACATCATTCAAAATAATAATTTTGCTCAATTTTTTTTATTCGATTCTGAAAAATACAGCGCGGGCCACTGGCCACTCGTAATGCACCAGCAGGCCACGTGTTGGACGACCCTAGTCTACAGTATTGTGACGACCCCCATTGTTGCAGCATAATGTGCATTGTATGAAAACCGCCTTGTTCTGGCAGTGGTATGTGATCTTACTTTATGATTATTATACAAAAAAGCTTAGCAAAGTTCAAATGTCTACCATTAAGAAAAGGAAAGTTGATTATCACATTAATCACCTACACAATAAATATACTGATTGTACGTGCTCTTCCATTAAATAAATTATTCAGAAAAAATTTTGAGTTGTTCGATGGCATGGCCCCCGGTATCACTATACTTGTAGTTTGTGGCCCATTGCGCTAAACAGTTGCACGCCCCTAATATAAACGATTATAATGTCTGATATCAGCGAGTCGCAAACTTTCAAAATTAATTTCACGATTTCTATCGCTTTATTTCCAAACGTTGGCACATAGAAACAATTTTTAGGATATGGGTTAATATTTCGCGACCTATATCAAATTAATTTGGGAACCACTTTTTTAATTAAATGCGGGCATATAAGAAATTGGTAATATACATGAAATAAAATACGAAATAAATTAATATTTTGCGTCACATCAAAAAATTGGAATATACATGCATATATCATTTGTTTATTGTCTATAATCCTGTCATATTTCGTGATTGACAATTTAGGATAATTTTGTTCTCGCTATATCTCCTGTACACTCATGTGTTTGTGCCATATTTCATATTAGAATTATGTAGTAGCGTTATGTAGGGCATCGAAAATGCAAGATTAGAGAGATTGATGTTACTCCGTCTCTCTACAGCAATTTTTTTTGCGCAAATGACATTTTTTGACATTTACTAAATTACAAGTTTACGGCAGCAGAATTACTGTATAATATGTCGAAAGATTTTTAGTTATAGTGCTTAGATGACTAAAATAAATGTAATAAGCTGTGACTCAAGCTTATACGTGTGGACATTCCATATTTGATCAAGTCAAAATTAAATTTGTTTATGGAACACTTATCATTAATTGTTTAAAAAAATATTATTTTCGGTTGAAACTTCGATTTCCTTTTTTTCTTTTTTACTATCGAACACTCAAACCAAACAGCAATTTTTGGAGATGATACGATAACATGAAAAATATAAATTCACATGCATGGGCATAATGACCCAGTAGTAAGACTAATGAACTTGACTGCGTTCGCATTACAGATTGCACAAGTTCAAATCACTGAACACAAGGTGTAATAAATTGGAAGGCCAATGCCGAACTGAAATGATTTCAGTTCTTCAGAAAATAGTAACTCCTTCAGTAAACACTTGTACAGGGCTTGGTTTAGAGTGAAAAAACATGAATAGGAGTCATATAGAATATTTTTCTCAAAAACAATATTCGATAATTACTCAAGAAAATGAATGCTGCTCCTCACACTGCCCATTTATTCTAAAATTTTAATGAAAATCAATTGCACTTGGAAGTTTATCAGAAAAAAAATCTTCCTTTGGGTGCAATATAGGGCAATTTTAGGTATTTCACACAATCACAGGACAAGAATCAACAGAACTTAATTGCTCATAGGAATTGGTTATTATGTATTTCAAACAAATATAAAAATTAGGCCTGAAAGCTATAATTCAAAAAGGTAAATTTAAAATTATAGAGGTTTTACATAAATTTCACCATGTAATCCAATTCTGGGTTATGAAGGTGTAAAACTATAACATATTAAAAAATCCAATTCAAAATTTCTTCCAACTCTTTCAAAAGTGATAATTATGTGATTATTATTGTGTTATACCTCTGTACTGCCCAAGGATGATTTGAAAGCTTGTAGTTGATCTGATGACAGGTTGCATATTCCAAGGTTCAACCCTTCAACACAGGATTGATTGGAAAGTATTTGTCCAACTGATGATAAACCTTCAACTCCCATGTTTGCGTTTCTCTGCAGGTTGAACTTCATGATCTATAATGAAACAAGAACAATTTAGGGTCGTAATTGGACTGTTATAAATCTTGTTGAATTAAGCAACAAATTAAGCATGGACAGTGGTTTTCACCCTTTTTCATGGAGCGGAATTCTAATGAAACATTCCAGTTGATAGAGGCCCCGTGTGCAATAGTCCATTGCCATTTATTGGCTAAATTGTATAAAACATGAATACCTATTAAGCAAATCTAATACTGACAAAACAAAATGAACTACTCATGTAGTATGTTAACCAAGATGGCGGACACTGGAACGTAGAACTGGTAGCAGGTAAGGGCTAGGCCATAATTTCAGGTACAAATACTACGAGATTCACTTGGCTAGTCCCCGAACTCTCAATAGAACTGAACTGAAATAATTGGAATAAATTTATGGCCTAACCCCAACCCTGGTACACATGCTATGTTCCGGTGCACATACTACAGGAGTGCTGAAGATTCTGCTCTGTGGTGTTTTACACATACTTTATAGAGGACTTGCACGGGTCACGTGACCTTGTTACTGGACGGCAATAAAACAAAAACGTCCATTTGGCTCCTGTCAGTTGCAAGTCGGATTATACGTTTCCGTTTTGTTTGGCTGTTGAAAATGGTTATTTCGTATTGTTCCGCTGGCTGTACGTATAGTATAGACAACGAAATGAATCTTCAGCTATATTCCACTGTTTTCAAAAGATCCGGAACGTCGCGCATCTATTGGCAGGACTGCTTGGTGTCAAGTCCAGAAGCCATCTTACTTGTTTTTCACTGTTTGCGGACAGCACTTCGTTGATGGTGAGTCATGATGTGCCGTTATCAATTTTTTTTAAATATTCATAAGCTCCCTCATTTCAATGGAAAGCAGATGACAAGCTACTGTTATTGATAGGCTTAGGCGTAGGCCTACTTGCGGACTTGACTCGTGTAAGGTATTAATCAATAATTGCCATAAGGTATTGTTTCCCTAGTTAGCAGGTAATCTATTAGTAAGTGTGAAAATTTGAATAGATAACTAAAGTTTAACGCCAGTGCTAATGCAAAAAATAACCAGAATTCAATTGAATTCTCTGAGGATACGCTCGCCACCGCAACTCTGATCCCCCTGGGAGTTTCACAGGTTCAAATCCCATGCGAGGATAGTTATGTAACTTATGTGCGAGGGGATTGCAGCTCTCCTCCCACTAAGGGTGGTTCCTGGTCGATTACGACATCCCCCACCATCAAGTCCATGGTTCTAAAACAAATAACTGGCTAACTAATCCCGACATAGAATGGTAATCGTACGATGTTGCACCTTGCAATCTGTCCCCGACCACAGATAAATTCTATCCTAAAAACTTGGTAGGCATAGTTGCGTTTTAAATTGAAAAAAATCTTCATTAATGGTCAGAAGGTGTTGTCTGAATGTTTTGTTAGTTGGCAGGTAATTTATTACTGATCTGATACACAAACTTGGCACTGTCAAATGATGATTAGTGTTTAATTTA
Organism: Styela clava; assembly: GCF_964204865.1. Taxonomy (NCBI): domain Eukaryota; kingdom Metazoa; phylum Chordata; class Ascidiacea; order Stolidobranchia; family Styelidae; genus Styela; species Styela clava. The sequence continues at coordinate 3,190,411 of NC_135251.1, forward strand.
TTTTCAGGAAAAAGGGAAGATAACCCATTATCAGCTGCTTACATGTCCCATCGATATTTGAATTTTCGCCATCCCCAGAGAAGAAGAGAATAGTTAGAAAAAGGAGGATTTTGAAATTGAAAGGCAAAAGGCAGGATCATTTCAACAAATTCTGTTAACTTGTATGCGTTGCAATATTAATTCGCAGTTGTTAGCATAAACATTTAATGTGTCTTTCGACTAGACCTACCACACTTTAAAAAAAAGCCGCCTACACCCCTTTTCACTAGAACCATACTGTTAAATATTTGATAGAAATTACCCCCGAGGCATCATATCTTCCATTCGAAAGGGCTGTGGAGGCAGATACATTTTTTACTCTAAATTATGGAATGTTACTTCCAGGTTATCTTATCCTTGCTTATAGATATCTTGAGGTTAGTGACTCCAACTGACCCATGCATGTCACACTGAAAATTCTCTTGTGTACCCATAAAATAAGGCTGTTGGAGCCTTCAGACCTTGAAAACAGTCGAATGTGAGCACGATGGATTCATGTGAAACACGTACCGTAATACACGTAATATGCATTTAGAGGCAAAAATATCCCATCCTGAGCAGCACCGATCCACAACATCCTGCCTATGGAATCAAAACATTGGACAAATTGGTGTACTGTGCGCATTCACAAATTTTTGCGAATCAAGTGTGCCTTTTGACTAAAGAAAATTTAGCATTGAAATGGTCAATCTCAATATCAACCTAGTATCTGCAGATAAAACCAATTGTTTTTTAAAAATACATTTTTGATGTGCTTTATTTTTCAAATATAATTTATAATTACTGTAAAGTGTGTGATACATTTGGTACCATGAATACTATTTGCAAATTAGCTTGGGTCACACCCCTCTCAAATAAAAGTTTAGACTCTTAAGTCGTATCTCATAATATTCTTTAAACAAAAGGTTGCGGCTAGCCGTCAATTGAATAGTCAATTGAATTCTGGTTATTTTTTGCATGAACACTGGTGTTAAACTTTAGTAATCTATTCAACCTTTCACACTTAGTAATAGATTACCTGCTAAGTAGGGAAACAATACCTTACAGCAATTGATTATTAATTCCTTACTGTCTTACACAAGTCCAGTCTGCAACTGGAAGTAGGCCCACGCCTAGGCCTACTAATAACAGTAGTTGATTATTAGATTAATTCCTTACTGTCTTACACAAGTCAAGTCTGCAACTAGGCCTAGGCCTACTAATAGCAGTAGTTGATTATTAGATTATTGATTATTAATTTCTTACTGTCTTACACAAGTCAAGTCTGCAACTGCAAGTAGGCCCACGCCTAGGCCTATTGATAACAGTAGTTTTTCATCTGCTTTCCATTGAAATGAGGTAGCTTGTGAATATTTAAAGAAATTGATAACGGCACACTATCACCACATTATCACTCACCATCAACGAAGTGCTGTCCGCAAACAGTGAAACACAAGTAAGATGGCTTCTGGACTTGACACCAAGCAGTTCTGCCAATAGGCAATAGATGATATCCACATTGCGCGACGTTCAGGATCTTTTGAAATCAGTGGAATATTACTGAAGATCCATTTCGTTGTCTATACTATACGTACAGCCAACAGAACAACGAAATACCCATGTTCAACAGCCAAACAAAACGCAAACGTATAATCCGACTTGCAACTGACAGGAGCCAAATGGACGTTTTTGTTTTATTGCCGTCCAGTAACAATGTCACGTGACCCGTGCAAGTCCTCTATAGTCAAGTAAGTATTCGTCAAATAGGAAATTTAACTAATTTAATTACATTCGCACCACAGACCGCAGATTTCAGGTTCAAAACCAGGTCCACCACAACACTCTGTTTGTGACAATTCAGTAAATACTTTCAAACCAAAAAGATTCTGATATATAATTTAACATATAATCAATATATGGTGACATTCTACTATATAGTAGTACCGATGACTCCAAATATGTGCTGCTCACCTAAAGCTTCATTTATAGTAAAAACATGGAAACAAATTTTAAAGAATTTAATATCAAAAATTTTACCTTCACATTTGATCCTTTCAATTCAGATGCCAGAGTTTGGAGTGAGGATGACTTGAGATCACAATTATCGAAATCCATTGAGAGTGATGTGCAGTAGAAAGCTACTGATCCAATGACATGAACATCACTTATGGAGAGAGGATGATCATACATGTCAATTATGTCAAGAGATGATTTGACAATGTCACTCATTCCATTCTTGGCTTCGTTCAATGCAGTGAAAAGTTCCAAAAGATCTGATTTGTCTGATCTTTTATTGAGTTGTAATTGCAGACTTTTCTTGAGAATATCTCGTTTTTCTTCAAGATCCTGAATTTCTGTGAAAATATAAGAATATATGTAAACTGATGATACTTGTGTCTGAATGATAAGTTACCATTCAGTTAAGATTGACTTGCAAATAACATTAGCACTTATCTTTTTTAAATTAGTTTTTGGAAAATTAAATCTAGTCAGCCATAGCCAATCAATGTATTGGGCACCTCATTGTACTAATGTGTCTGTTACATTGTTTGGACTAGTGTTTGTTATTGCACTTCAGATTTCCCCAAGCTTAAAACTTTAGTTCAAATCCAGTGTAAAATGTGTAATAATAATGATTGATGCGTATTAATGATGCTCGGCTACTTTTTGCTTTGCAATAAAGCACCCTAGTACAGACATGGGCAAAGTATGACCCGTTGGCCAAATCCGCCCCGTTGAGTAATTCAATCTGGCCCGCATGATGGTGCCACAACCTAACTAAAACTAAATTTTGATGTTTTAGTTAAAATTAGCTCAAGAAATTTGTTGAAATTGCGATTAAAATTAGTCTTGGCACGAGGCTTATTGTTTTCCACTCTTGCTTTTGTAACACTGTAAATATTGTTCATAAAATCATAACACTTACATGACCCATAAGTCTAAGTGGGCACAATTTTTGGCCCACGGTCAAAAAATCTTGCCCATCCTTGCCCTAGTAGCATCTCAACCTTTGCCTCTATCACCAAGAATTACAGCATTGATGAATTAATTTTTTATATGGACTTATTCATGGATTTGGCTCCGAACAATGCCCTGTAACAGTGTGCACTGATAAGCTGGGCATAGAGTAACTGTTTCTTAAAATTACAGGAATATTCCTAGGTCAGCATTGTATACCAAATTTATTACACCCTAGGGCCTAGGTGAAGAGACAAGTATGTGATGTGAACCAGAGATGAGTAACCTACAATGCCAATACAGTTATTAGGTTGAAATTTTTAACTGCTAGGCCATTGCACTGATTAATTGATAATGCGAGAAACGCTTAACAAATTTTAGATTCTAATCGAGAAAAAAAAATGGCTCTAGCTTGAATTTGAATCAACAATAAACAACACATTACCTTTGAGTAAAATTCCGGCTGCTTCATAAACTGTCGGATTCAATAAAAATCCACAGATCATTTTTCTGACGAAAACAAAGTGACCGGTATGAAGATGTTTATCCACGAACTCCTTAAAAGATTTTAAATCCAGTCCAAGAATATAGAAAGATGTGAGCATTTCTTGTAAACTTTGATGTTGAAAGTAAAGAAGGTGGATTCCTTGAAAGAGTTTACGATATGTTCCTCCAGGAGCCAGAATTGCTAGATCGGTTGCTTCTTCGGGTTTTAGATGAACTTGACGAAAATCATCTTCTGTAAATAGAACTCGTTGTTTTATTGTCCCAATGTATGATAGTTCTTTTAATTTGTCCAAAACTTCCATAGTAATCTCTTGGTGAGTGTGGGGTGATCGTAAGATACTTTGCATGACCAAAATCATAATACCACTCATGGTGTTTGGTTTGAAGTCAGATTTGAATTTTAATGCTATCAGCGTGTAAACCAGCATCACAGGGGTAGTGCACAGTAACAAGAGTGGTGGAGCTTCGATTTTGAGAAATTCCATTATTTTCTTGGCTTCTTCATTTCCTTCATATCCAGAAATGATTTCTTTGATGGACTCCATTGTTAATCCAGCAAGTGCAATAACCTTGTCTGGTCGAACTTCTCCCCAATAATTTCTGATGGAATGTTCACGACTGGACGATATAATGCGACAGCCAGGAAATAATTTTTCAGAGAGAAAATTCCACATAATTACTTCAGGATATGCAGGCTCATCTAGACTGATGACTTCATAAACTCCATCAACTGTATATTGAAGAGTATCCAAGGAGTCGAGCATAAACAAAACTTCCTCTGGGTGAGTTTTTGCAATGTATATTGCTTGATCTCGTTCTTCTTTTGTGAGATTGTTGAAAATTAGTTCTTCTGCTGTTACTTTACTGTCGTTCATAAATTGTTTACATTCTACATATGGAACCATCTTGATATTTCCTTGGAAATATTTTCCTTGCATGACATCTCTTGAGGTTGCTTTCATGAGTGTGGTCTTTCCTGAACCAGGGGGACCCACGAAACAGACATGACCTTGCTTGAAGTTGTTAAACAATTCACCAAGTTGAGTCTCTTTTCCGATCCCTCTTTTTCTTTCTCGTTGTAAATACTTTTGTTGATTAGGTGACTCTGGTACATAATCGTGTTTGGGAATTCTTCCACCTCTATAAAAATCAATTTCTTCCAATTGAGGAGTTACGTCCACATTTAGTTTTCTCTTGAAAACTCCATGAGGTTCAGCAAAGTCATAGAAGTCAGTGCACTTTTCAGTGTTATCATTGATTTTTGCTATTACTTTTTGATAAGACATCATATTTGCTTTACAATGTCATACACTTTAAACATCCAGCGTATTGACCATCTGGTAAAGCTTCATAAAAAAAGATTCATCTGATGTAATATTCAATAATACTTTTCGACAATAACTTCAAAGTTCTAGGATATAAACTTTAACTAAACCTGCTAGAAATCTAACAAGAAAATATTCGTCATCCAAGTGCGATGATGCCTAACATAGATGCCAATAAATCTGTTATATAATGTACACTTTTGTAAACAGTTGCAATTCATAATATCTTTGTAACATTTACATAATTGTTCCTAAATTATTATTATTGTGTTTTCACGATTTCAAGTATTTCAAGTAATACATTCAATGATGTTTCATGCGACACCCATTCCACGCCTTCTGTTTTGAACAGAGCTCTCTATACCAGGGGTCTGTAAATAGTGGGCCTGCAATCACATTTGGGCCGCAAGACCTTCTAATCTGTGTCGCAAAACAATTTGTTATTTGCCATAAATATAAGTATCCAGAGTTGTCTGCGGCTTCAATGAATGTTCTTCTACCCTTCGTAACTACCTACTACTGTGAAAGGACGTTTTCTGTGTTATCACATATTAAAAACGAATACAGATCAAAGTTAGAAGTGGAAGAAGATCAACACAGAGCCTGTAATTCTCATTAGGCAGATTGAATGCAATTATATACTATTTCATATGCTAAGGATGGCTCGGCGGTGTGGTGCATCGTGCTGAGCATTGTGAATACGCTCGCCACCGAATCTCTGATTATCCTGCGTGGGTTCGCACTTCGCAGGTTTAAATCCCCTGCGAGTATAGTTATGTGCGAGAGGATTACTGAACTCCTAGCCGCCGCAGGGTGGTTCACTCAACCGATAGTCGGTTAGGGCTATCTCCACCATCAAGGTCATGCCTTCGAAAACAAATATCTGGCTAACTAATCCCATACCCACCTTAGACTGGTAACCGAACGAGAGGCTGTGGTTCGCCATATGAATAAGCCTGATTATGTCATCTCATCGGCGTTCCTCTCCCCGGAATAAATATGTAGATCCTATCCTAAGTTTTATACAATTTATGTGCAAGAATATTGCTACTGTCAATAGTAGTTTTGAAATTGATATTTTTAATTACAAAGTATTTTCCACAACATTATATGCTAACCAAATGCTTGGCTCGTGAGAAAATAAAACTATTTTTTTAGGGACGCGACGAGTAGTACTCGCAAGCTCCTGCTCTATACAAGCGGCCAACGATATCAAACAATGTGAAAAGGAATACTGTTCTTTTGACAAAAAATTTTCCACACTGACAGAAATTACTTTATACTGCAAAATTGGGGGGGGGGGGGGGGGTTAAGGGTTCAATCATACCTCATTGCTGTTAGATATCTAATAGTGACGCTATTCCCGCCTTTATGTTTGTATTTGAAAATGAGATATGTCACCTCAAAAAAAAAAGAAAACGCGTGCTGTCGATGCGAATAGAAAGCGACAATAGCACTACAATATCTCTCTTGTGACGAATACTCCCATGCTTCATCATCTTGACGCATTTTACTGTCGCTCGTCTTTATGTTATAATAATGCAGTAGAAACTCTGCAAATCTGGATACCATAATTATTTTCGGAAAATATTGCTTTGACTAATGAAAGGTCGAAAACCGAAAACTTAGAATGTGTGTGTGATGATATTGGTTTATTTTAGGTTAATTTAACGCAGGGATGTACAATATAAATTTAATATACGAATATTGCAACCTTCGAATATCGTTTTTTTCGTGTTTATAAGAATACCGAATATGGTGCACATATCCTACCGCCACTGTTTAGATTTAAAAACATTTCACAATTATTTCATTTTTTATTGCAATCAGCCGAATCGAAAGCGGCAATAACTAACAGTCATCATGAATAGATTTCAATAAACTCCGAGTTGAAGTGCTTATAAGGTGTCGAGGACGTTCTTGGTTGAAATTTTTTTACATTTAAATTCGGCAATAAATTTAAAAGCAAATTGTGTCGTAATCAATTGTTCGCATTCTCATTTTCGATAGTTAACGAACATAACGAAATTTTTTTCAATTTCTTGCAGTATAGAGTGTATAAAATAGCTCTTAAATATTATTTAGTTTCTGTTGGGGATTTTATCGTTATCCAGACAGCGTTGATAAAAATATTTTTAATTTTAAGTTGGAGGTATTGATTCATAATCAAAAATAAATTTATAACACATAACATGAAAAATTAAAATCATTAAGAGCTAATTTAAACACTCTAAATTATAAGAAATGGAAAAATTTCCTGTTATGTTCGGTCACTATCGAAACTGAGGATGTAAACAAATAATTAGGACCCAATTTTCCGAGGACGCCTAAACCATCTCGACTAAGTTAAAATATACGATAAGAAAATATTTTAAATCAAAAACGTTCTCGATGTCTTATGAGTTCTTCAAGTCGGCGCTTATCAAAATTCTTTCATGTCGGTTGTAACATATTGTCGAACCACACATGGACGACAACTCTAGGATATATGCGCCATATTCGGGATTCTTATGAACACGAAAAAACAGTATTTGAAGTTTGCGATATTTGAATTTTTACATCCCTGTATTAAATTATTCAGTTATAGATAGATAAGATAAGTTTATTTCGACTCAATAATCAGCAGAAAGGCGATAAAATGGTCTTGCATACTGATCCACACAAATAATGATAATAATAATGATCAACCAATTCTTGTTGAATTATTTTGTTTTCTGTTGCTTCAAATGTGTTGACTTTGTTTGTGGTAATAAAATCTCACTCTACAACAAGAAATATAACTTGTTTATATACTATGTTTTACATAGCTCTACTTGAAACACAAGGACATTCAAACTCTAATAGCATAAAAGTAGTTTCAGATCTGAGCGCTCCAGAAGTATGTGTACCAATATGGAGGGAGATAATTCTGTTCGCCTACTACATGTTGTGTAAAGGGACTGAAACCTATGGTCAGAGGGTATATTTACTTGGCTAACACAGACAGTCCCCAAACTTGTAATAGAACTAAAATAAGGAAAATCGGAATAAAATTATGCCCTAACCCTAATCTGGTACACATACTACAGGAGTACCCGGTTTGTCAAAAGTGACAAAACCTTTATTTATCGAATGACTAGGCCTAATTGGGATAAAGTTGAGTGAGTTATACATTTTCAATATTTTCAAGATTTTGAAAATGCAGAGAAATTCAACCCCGAATCCTTGTGGCTATGTCACCTGGCACTGAACAAGGGCATAGCAGCGCCAAAACTGGGAGGGGTGCAATTTGTTTTAGTCCACACGAAACTTACTCATGATTTTCGCTTTGAACAAGGCCAGACACAAGCGAGCAGCTACTTATATCTCAAGCTCCTCACAAACTCACAACAATATGAGTGCGGAATTTCATATATCTCAGTAAGTTCGTTTGGAGTAAGGATTGATAGTAAACCAAAAAATGTTGAGTGAACCACTTACAGTAGAGCAAAATAGTGTTGAAAAAGAGACATGAGTTTATGCCTCACGGGAAATGCCGCAAAATCACTCTTCAAAAAACATTTGGAACAGTATCCTTGCTACGTTGATGTCACTGAATATACTTTTCATAAGTAATTATACATGATAATCTTAGATTTCAATGCATTATATGAAAAATTCTCAAAGAATACAGCAAACAGAATTTAAAGAATAAACTTTTTCATAACAAATTTGGTGGTCCCGAAGTGTGTGAAACAAGATGACAGACACAGGAACGTAGTATGTGTACCAAGTTAGGGATATTCAATTTTCTTTATTTTGGTTCTATTACAAGTTCTAGCGAAATGACTCACGTAGTATGGTGCTCCCGAAGTATGTGAACCAAGATGGCAGATGCCGGAACGTTGTATGTGTGCCAGGTGACTGTTAGGCCATAATTTCATAACAATTTCCGTATTTTTGTTTTGTTACGAGTTCGGGACTAGTTGAGTGACTTCTGTAGTATTTGTTCCTAAAATTATGACCTGACCCTAACCTGGTACATATACTACGTTCTGGTGTCCGCCATCTTGGTTCTAATACCTCAAACTCAAATTTTGGAAAGTTAAATTGTGTGCCAGTCACAATAATACAGCAAAGTAATTTTACCTAAATGATCAAAAGTTTGGATTATCATAAAGAAGAATTGTGAAATGCCAAACTATTCAGATATGAGCAATAATACATTTGTGATAAAGCAGTCAATTTAACTGTTATTTCATGTTGTATTAAATTCACTTTCTTTGAACTAGATTGACCAAACATGGGCTGCTGATGGATTGCACAATTATGGTATGATTAACCTATTGACCATAATTGGCCAAAGAAGATTTCAATTATTATATACCCACCCTCTTCGTTTACGGCTTTATAGGACAAGCGAATATATTGGTATTTCAAGAAATACAGCATATTAATCACTAATATTAATCAGTTTGTCGTCATCTGTTTACTTAACACTTCAATATCTGGTACTAACTGGCATTTTATCAGAAAACCTAATAAATCATTGACTGAGAGCAAACAAAGGGCGCAGTAATATTACAAAGGAATTTCGCAACAATTCAGAAGCGCAATAAACTGAACACATTATCCAGCCAATACAAGGGAAACTTGCTTTAACATTTCCACTACAAAACTACTAGACTAGCAGAAATGAAAAAAGTGGCAAAAACTTAAGTTTGATAATCTTGTTTAAGTATTGCATTTGAAATACATTCAAAGAAAAGATCAAGCACACATACAGATTTTCATTCACCGCATGAAAAAGCTTTCAATAGTGAAGTTTGAATAAAATTAATATCATACGCAAGGGGTCCAATTATTATCTGTGGTAGGGTACATGAGAATTCAATATATTAGGTCACATGCCACTCATTCAGCCACTTATATCTTAAGAAGCTCCCTACAATCTTACTTCACCTTTAAAGTTATTCAAGAAATAAAACGCGGAATTTCATATATCTCGGTCGTTACGTTTGGAGTATGGACTATTAGTAAGCTAAAACATGTTAAGTTATCAGTTATTCACATACAACAAGGGTTCGCAATCAGCGTCCTTCAAAGGTGAAATGTGTGGCTGTGCTGGTGTGTATGTTTTACTCCAAAATACCATATATTAGTGTTTTATTAATAGAAAATAAACTAGACTCTGAGATTATAAAAAGTAGCAGTTGTAAACATTGCTCCATATCACTAAGGAGGAAAAAAGTCTGTTACATTTCATACATTTTCATATTATTACAAATGCCAGAAGCGCAGCCATCCAGAATCGTGGGCATAAATATTTGATTCAACTTCGGTATTTATGATATAGATACCAATCTAGCATTATGGACTAATTTTGGAGATTTGCAATGTCTAAAATAGCACTTTTTCATATGGCGCAGAATCCTACAGTAAAAGTTACGGTGTATTCCGTTCATGTTGTTCATATTTTATAAAACGATTTTAGAGCCTTAATATTCACTCCTTCATTTTCAGTTGGAACTTTTTTAGTAGCAGATTTACCCGTTTAATTATACTTAACGTCTCTATGCCGATGCTCGCAAAATAACAAGTTTTTTCGAGATGGGAAGATTTCCAAAAATATAGTTTACCGGCATAATATTGAATACGGCCTAAATAACCGCGTTGAGCTGTCCAAAACAATCGGCGACTTAAATAATATTTGCTCTGCGAAAATACCACACGCTATTAGGACTTCTTAGGTCTCCCGGAAATATTAAAAAAAAACAGGATTTTAGGGCTGGCCCTCTCGCTGTGCCAATAACAACAGTAAGTGTCGATCAGTGCTCTGGCTTCTCTTTAGATTGTAGATTAAATTATCCGAATATCTCATATTTATTGAAATTTTTCGATTTGATAAAATTATTTGGTCACGCTTAGACACTTTTGTTCAGTATATTTTTTATTTATCATCTCACAAAACATTTTATGTGCACGCCAATGAGATATATCAATAAACACCAATTTCCTTAATTAAGTATGATTTATAAAAAATTAACGTAATCCAGCCGTCTATAGAAAAAAGGTTGTGCCCCCTGACTTACAAGTAGAGCAAAATGGTGTTGACAAAGACACATGAGTTTATTTCTCACAGAAAATGCTGCAAAATCGCTTTTCAAAAACATTTGGGACAGGACCCAGGCTACGTATATAACACTGCATATACCCTATATAGGTAATTTTACAATTAATCTTTGTTTTCAATGCAATATATGAAAAATTATCAAACAATACAGCCCAAGATTTTCATATCAAATTTTGGAAAGTTAAACTGGGTTTCAGCTATAATAATGCAGCAAAGTAATTTTACAGGAATGATTGAAAGTTTTGATTATTAAATCAAGAATTGTGAAATGCCAAACTATTAAGATATGAGTAATAATACATTTGAGATAAAGCAGTTAATTTCACTGTTATTTCATGTTGCATCAAATTCACTTTCCTTGAACTAGATTGACCAAACATGGGCTGCTGATGGATTGCACAATTAAGGTATGATTAACCTATTGACCAGAATCGGCCAAAGAAGATTTCAATTATTATATACCCACCCTCTTTGTTTACGGCTTTATAGGACAAGCGAATATATTGGTATTTCAAGAAATACAGCATATTAATCACCTGTCTGTCGTCATCTGTTTACTTAGCACTTCAATATCTGGTACAAACTGGCTTTTATCAGAAAAACTAATAAATCATTGACTGAGAGCAAACAAAGGGCGCAGTAATATTACAGAGGAATTTCGCAACAATTCAGAAGCGCAATAAACTGAACACAATATCCAGGCAATACAAGGGAAACTTGTTTTCCCATTTCCATTACAAAACCACAAATCCGACAGACTAGCAGGAATGAAAACATCAAAAAAGTGGGGAAAACTCAAGTGTGATAATTATGTTTAATTCAATGCAAAATACAATGAATGGGTTGGTTTGCATAAGTTAATTCACCTAGGATTGACTTATTCACGTGACTGAAAACTGATGACATCAGTAGGTTCTGTCCAACTTTCAATCAAATGAAAAAATAAATATGAGAGAGAAATGGGAAAAAGCTCTCTCGTTTCACAGTGGCACTCAACAGACACAATTCAAAAACTGGCGTGGCATGGACACACCCCGTTTACATACGGCTTTTATAGGACTATCGAATATACAATTATAATCACATGTCTGTCATCAACTGTTTACATAGCACTCCAATTTCTGGTAGTAACTGTCAGCTCATCAGAAAAACTATTTAATCATTGACTAAGGTTAAAGGTGACCCACAGAAATATTACAGAGAAATTTCGCAATAATCTGGAACACAAAAACATTGGAAAAATGGACAAAACTTTGGAATTAGGTTTAAGAAACATACAGACATTATTTACAAAAAAAATAAAGCTACAAATAGTTAATTAAATGAATAGTATTCTACCACAAGAGATCCAGGGCCAGCATTACCCTTTGGAATGTGTATAACAATACAATCGATTATGTCTCATGACTAACTAGTCACAAAATATAGTGCCTGGAAAGTCCTTTCAAGTATGTGATATTTGGTCATGTGTGACTGGAAGAGTTAAAAAAATTGAACTCATTGAAAAAAATATCAAATGGTACAATAGTGCCTACAATATGCTTTTCATGTGGGCCTTCAATGTTTATGTCACTAAACCCTGACTCCAGAAAAATTCAAATTCCTTCCTATTGGTCACCATATTAAATTTTAAAAGCTTATATTTTGGGAATAATTGCGAGAGTTGGCAAATCGTTCAAAACCATCATCTGGATCAAAATATTTGAAAACCTGCCATTCAAAAGTATTGATAGTTTGACCTAGTCCCTACCATAACTGATATCCTATTAAATATTTTACATATTGTATTAATCGAAAATGTTTTATTGTTTATTTTATTTTGAATTCTGTTTATTTGAATCAATAAATTCATTTTATCTTTCTATGTCCACTACTTTTTGTTGGTTTTATTGTTATGCAACAATAGAGGTAGGAACTTCTTGCTAAAATTGAATTTGAAATGTGCAGTGATTTTTTTTCTTGATAATTTACCTGACAAAAGTTTGGGAACCGCTGGCCTAGTCAATTGTAGCTTTTACCAAACTACATTATGATTACTGCAATTAAGCTTGAATAATATGCCAGATAGATGACCATTGAGTTATTTGATTTATGGATTTTTGAACCACTGAAACACAAATATATAAATATTGTCATTTTACTGATTAGTCAATGAAAAGGAAATAAATAAGTCGGTGTTTAGGAAAACATCTATAACTTCAACTGCTGTTGAACCACAAAATTCAACTTCATACAACACTAATAAGATATTTTAGAACATGTGAATTGCTTACCCATATTGTTTCATTTGCAAAACAAATATAAACCAGAACTTGAGTCTTGGGTGAAATTTGTAACAATAACGTTTTCATTTATAAGAAATTATCAAATGCCAATTAAAACGATTATCATAGGCTTTCAATTTTATTTAGATTAGTGGTGGCATAACAAAATAAATGTTCTTATTAAATCACTTATTGTTTATTTGATATTTTAAAATACCCCAAATAAGGGCAAGTTGAAATGCATTCAGATACTAATGAAAATATTACTATTACCGGTAATTACTACTCTATTGAAATCAAATTGTCCAATCCTTATTGTGGTGGCACAAGTGTGAAACATCATTGAAGATTTCAAGGGCTGACCCCAAAAGATAGATATTGCCAATGATAAGTTTGAAATTTCATTAGGAATCTTAGAACATTCTATCTTGAAAATATGGCATGATGTGAGGGCATAATTAAATTTTGATTTCAAGCCCTGGATTCTCCCAATAAATGTTTGAGTCATACATATTGATTATACAAATTGTATGTTCATTCAAGCCTGATGCAGACTTAATCAAATTGGTTGATACTAATAATAAATTTATAGCTCAACCTTAATCTTGCCTTCATTTGTGAAATTAATTATATTAAGGAAAATCATTTACATTTTACTCTTCCAAAATAGGACATCAATCAAAAATACATAATCAAAAATTCATCACAAGGTTACTATTAAATTTCATGGGATTGACAAGATTGGAATATTACTTCTAAATACCACAAACATTTACCACAAAATGCCACCACTGAGTAGTGACAGTCAGTATGGAATACAAGACTTGTTATATTTAAATAACACATATTGTTCAACACTGATAAAATGCCATTCAAACCAATTTTGCAGGTTGTTTATATAATAGTATAAAATTTTCCTTGTCTATTCAAACTGTTTCCATTCCTTTTATAAATTACACTTTGAAGTGTGAATAGAATACCGGTAGTTCACAAGCACATAATTCAACATATGTAACAGACAAGAATGAAGACTGGAGTTTGCTTAGTATTGAGAAAATACTACTATTTATCACAAAAAATACTTAGCATATCAAATGTAAAATAAGTTTCATTTGATCATATGCAAATATACCTTTCGTCCTCTCGGAACCTCTTGTCTGGTTAGCAGACCATGTAGAGTATGGGACTATTTAGCCAGTAATTTGTTTCAGATGCATGGACTTGATGGAGGATGAAGCTGTAACTAACCAGTGGTTAAGTGAACCACCCACAGTGGCGAGGAATCCATCAATCCTCTTGCACATAAATATTCCCCATAGAATTCGAACTTGTGAACCAACACAGAGTCACCAGGGGTGCGGTGGAGTGCGTATCCCTAATGCTTAGCCCGATGCGCACAATGCCAAGATTTACAGCTTCGTTCTGAAAACAGCTTTTACCAGGCAATTACTGATAAGTGGAAATATTACCTTACGAATGGATCATACATAAGTTAAACAATTGAAAGTATTTCAGCACAAAGATTTTGAGCTTTGCAGTAATCTGTTATTCCATGCCACTAAATTTTTGATCTGTTTACTGCAATTCTATTCCCCCTGGGATAAACCAGGGCTGTGCAACAGGCAGTCCGTGGGCCACAACATGGCCAGCAAAGCCATCAATTGTGGCTCTTGTCAACACTCAGATTTTTTCCCAATCAAGCATAAAATCCTAACCGACAGTTTATGTTCGAAAAGGCACTCTCATGGATAAAAAACATAATGTTTTATGCTCTTGTCGCTCTTAAACTGACCATGGGACAACTAATGAGATAAACAGAGGATGGTGGGACACTAAACCTCACTTCCAGCAAACAAAACAACATTAATGCTGAAAACTAATGTTGGGGCAGTGGCAGAAAATTACAGATAAATAAATTACTAATAGCAGTATGCAACGCTCAAAATTTTAAACTTTAGCCTGCTCATTTCAGTCATTAGCCTACTGGGAGTTAACATTGTGCCTGGGTGAAACTTGCCACCAATTATAATCATGCAATTCTCTTAAATAAGTTGCTAAAAGAAATTCTATAACTCATGTTGCAGGGTGCCATATCTAACATGGATGCCTAGAGATCGCTTATTCAAGAATTTGATTTATATACCGGTAATATACAGTTACCGTAGATGTTTCCAACTGAAATTTTTTAATTGATGGTTATCGAGAAGCCTCACCTATGAGCGGGTTAGTCTAACAATAAACCATATTGAAAAAGAAGTCAAACCTAAAATACTAACAGCAGCCGGACTCTGAGAAACATTTGAGCGACCCGATATCCCAGTGACTCTATAGTTTACGTAAGGAGACTACTCTAGACATGACATCCGGGGTAACCATAGCAGCCGCGGATCATTGAAGAAACAACCAAGGGTACCGGTAATTATTTCATGGCTGCGCTATGGACTATTGTTTTTTTTGGCGCAGTACTGAATTCCAGTAAACATCAACGGACAATTTTACTTACGGTAATTCAGAAGCTAAGTGATGTTTTAAATATACACTCATGGATCTCTACAGAGGCTGGGTGCTGGAGGTAATTATATACATGAAAAGAGGTTGTTAAACTCACAGTAATATGGATCTAGTACGACAGCACATGAGAATAAGAAGCACTAATATTATAAAAATAGGATGATGAAAACGAGTACGATACCGGTACCAGTTCCATATTATAAAAGCAAGGCTAAAATATATGAACATGACTATGTTAACAAGCCCAATTCCAGATGAAATTAACCATTTTTAAACATGTACTTGCCCTAATGTCCATGTGACACAACATGGACACTCATTTGATCCATGTGGAGTCAAGTCGAAATAGGCTGGCGAAGATGACTTGTCACATGCTAATCTGTACCAGTAGCTGGTAAGGTTTCCTACTTCCCATTTTATTTTCATTGTTTGAAAGCAAAAATTGAGACCACTACTTAAGAACTATTCAATTTGAGAAAATAAAAATCCTAAGGCTCAAAAGCCTCATTTGAATGGAAAGTAAAATAAGTGTTAATATAGCCTACTCTAATGACAGGAAGATGCAAAATGAAATATAAAATATCTTCTGAATTTAAGAATTAAAACAAAAATGTATAGCACACATAAAAAATATTCAGTCACAATTTCTTATACCAGCATGTCCTAATCAGAAACAAATATTGAATTGGTTGATCTTTTCGAAAAAAGTCCAAAAAAGTAAACTTTATATTATGTTATTAGGAAAATTAGCATGGTGTTCGATACAATATTTAAAATTTAATTTTAAAGCAAAGATTTCCAAGTTGAACTGTTGAATGTTACTGTATGATTGTACGAGTTGTATTTCCAATCAATCTTGATTCAAAATTTGACCATAATTTTATTTCAATTTTCCCATTTCAGTTTTATTACGAGTTCGTGGACCATCCAAGTGACTCCCGTACCGCAAATTATGGCCTAACCCTAACCTGGTACACATACTACGTTCTGGTGTCTGCCACAGTGGTTCACGTACTTTGAGAGTACTAATTTTTTTAATGAGAAAAAAAAAACTGTATCCTAATCATGTTCATATTATAAATAACTGTTACATACATATATATGTTCATTAACATATTATTAAAGAAAAAATATGACACACAGGGAAGATTTTTTTGTAAAATTTGATTGGAGTCAGAAAATATTGAATTCAATTTCAGTAAGACTTCGCTATATATTTTTATAAGTTTTTAGTAAAACATGAAATGAAATGTATATATTCAAGTTAAAATTAACACAAGGATCATCAGTGCATGCTCGATAGTAAGTTCTATGAATAGACTGACTGAATCTGATTTTTGACCAAAATTTAGATTCCAATAGAAAATAAAAGTTTTTTGTTTCCTCGCCAAAGCTCAAAACAGTCTCTTATAGCAGTAGTCGCCAAACTTTTTAAGACGCGGCCCCATTCCAAAAATTATGGCGTATGATAAGCACTCATGACCCCAAGGTATATGAATACGACAGTCAAGAAAAAAATATTTATTAAAATTATTCAAACCACTATAAACTAATCACAGTGAAATCTCATTCTCGTGCACTTGCAACATAGCGTTTTCAAAGTGTGACTTGCCATATTTTCCAATGCCTAAATAGCCGCCCCACAACTTCCCATAATTTCAGAGAATGTATGTTTCACGCATATTTTGTTCGCCACTGTTCATTATGATGTCACACTTGTGTCTGTTACAATCGAGTACCTTTATTTCTCTATGCCAGCTCAGGCCTGTGTTGCATTTCGAAAATTCCATCATACACTCTTGATTTAGTGTTATAATTCAGATTATTGTCATTACATAATAGCCTTATTCTAAACCAGGGGTCCGTCACTAATTTTTGGTGCGACCCAAAAAATGTTTTTCTAATTTCTTGCGACCCAAAGATTTGGTAAGCATGTAATTGATTATAGATTTTAAGACTATTATTGACACTAGCAATTTTCTTGCACAAAATTATCTGACAATTAGCACATAAAATCTTGTTATCTGTCTTATTTAGTAATTACACACAGCTATGCAATAAATGTTACCCCGACTTTTGATTCCTTGATATTCTTTCTGTATACTCTACCTGTGCAAAATTATTGGTACTTATTTCAAGAGTGGTTTTACGAGTCGGCGCCTATAAACCGGTTTATTTGTTTCAGACTATCATTTTAAATCAAAACATTCAACAACCTTCCAATTAAATGCACCGTTAGAAAAGTTGGTCTAGTCTGTCACAGCTATTTTTAGACTAAGCTTTGATTACTGCAATTAAAATAAGACTCCTACAGACAAAATGATCATTGAGTTATTTGATTTGGACTTATATTTACCAAAACACGACTAAAAACTTACAAATAGCATGTGAAAACAAGATAATATTCACTATGAGAATCTGTCTGAGTGACACAAAAGTGTTTGAGTGTATGCTAAAACGTTTATTGTTACATCAAATTTTGCACTTATGCTGATTGGCCAATGTTACGGCAGTAAATAAAGATGTCGATGCTCAGGAAAACATCCATAATTTTATTCAGATGTTCATAAAGTTGTGATAGATAAATATGCTACACAGACACAATTCTTATATTTACGGAAAATTGCAATTGTTTTGCGACTAAGAGTAGACGGTTTTGGGTCACAACCCTGTATTTGCAGATCCCTGTATAAAAGATATCACTATAATTCAGAATATCCAAATTTGCTATGTAGTGCTAGTCAGCTCGGTGTAGAATGCACACAATAGAATAATAAAAAATAAAACAAGAATACAATGCCGGACACTGGGTGACCCCTAAAATATTTAGGGCGACTCAACTTGGGGTCACGACCCACAATTTGGTGACCACTGTCCTATAGCTTTTCTTACCAATAACAAAAACATCTATTTAATGTTTGTTTCCTGCCTTTCACTTTGAAATAGGCTCTCTATAAGCTTCCACTGATGTACAATATTTGGAGTCTGAAATCTTTCCTATTCAAAAGTGTGAATGGTTTAAACACGACATTTTAACCTGCAATGCCAACATAGGTAAGGCTTATGTAGAGCTTTTTAGCCACATGGCCCAAAAGAGTTTATAAGAAGTCAAATATATATCAAATTTTTATTGAGGCCTGGGAAATTTCAATTTTTAATCTGAATCATAATAATAATGAATTTTGACAATAAAATTTGCGTACAAAATGAATTTGTTGCAATTATGATGATTCGAAATAAATAAATTAAAACCAATTATGCACTTTCAAACATTTATTGGTGTATTAGGTTTACATCTATACTCTAGGTCTTTTGCAAGCAATCACTAATAGGTGGAAATGAATATTTACACATAAATATTGCATTTTCAATAAATTATAAAAATTGCAATTCTTGAAGATTTCAACACAAACATTTGGGTTAAACTCTGGGTTACTTTCAAAATAATATATTGTTATTGCGCCACTATTAATCATTTGATTTATTTTGTTATTTGTGCTTATATCGGGTTGGGATAATAAGATAAACGGAGAAAGGTGGGACAATAACTGAATCCAACTCATAAAAACCAGGAAAGAAAGCATATAAAAAAATTATTGGCAAAGCCTAATTTCTGCTAATTGATGCGACTCATCATGCTAAGCGTTAGAAATACTCTCGCCGCCGCACCACTGATTTTACCTTGCGTGGGTTGGCAGGTTTGAATCCTGTGATGGATAATTATGTACAAGATGATTGTTGGACTCCTCCCCACCGTAGGGTGGTTCACGTAACCACTGGTCAGTTGCAACTCCCTTAACTATGAAGTACAGGCATCCGAAATCAAATAACTTGCTAACTAATCCCATACCCGACAGGACAGGTTTTCCATATGATTAAGTGGTGTTATTATTAACTTTCCTCTTCCTCAGGATATTTAAATTCTCTTCTATCCTATCCTAATAATAATCTTCTTTTTACAATAAAATAAGTTGTTGTATATCAACAACCTCAAATTAATAGTAAATTTAAGCTACATCTCCAACTTTAAGAATTCCAAAGTTTCGCCTGTTTTTTCAATACTTTGCCTTCATGATGTGTAAAATTATTTAGGCCGGAAGTTACACCTAAGTCACCATGGATACCGAAAAGAATATTGCTCATCGTTGCCGCATCGTGGCTGCTATTTAAGTTCCCACAAAATATCATATTAGATGAAAGAAAGGGTGATTACAATTGGTTTGATAATTTACAAAATCATTGCATAAAATTATTTGATGTACAAGTCCTAGTTGAGTTGAAATTAAATGTCTTGATCTTCAGATGTCAATCATTCAAAGACCACGTTGATGAATTTTGTTGTTCTATACTGTCACCTAGTGTGAACTTTTCTAATATTCGCCCAGGTCAGTCATGATAATTAGGACAAGAGAGCAATGCTCAAATATATGGACACGTTAACCATAACTTTGACGCTACCGGTACCCTCAAAAAATTTCCGAGTTTTGCGTAGCAAGGATTTACAGAATCAAACCGGACAGCCAGTGTTCCCATGGATGAAATAATACAGCAAAATTTTGGATGATATATTAGATTTCATACGAAATTTAGGAATAAATAAAAGTAATAGGTCTTCAACCACTATAAATTTCAAAGCAATTGGTCCAGTATTCATAAAGAAAAGCGATCTTTTAATGATGACGAATAACAAGAACAACAACATAATATTAAAACGATCGTTATGTCCACTAACTTGTCAAATAGGTAGCTGAGATTTCACATACAGTAAGAAACGTGTTTCATCAAATAACTCTCTTGGAAGAAAAGAGTCATATGTCTGAACGGATTCGAAAGCTCTTCTGATAAACAAAAAGCTATAAAAAGACATGTTAGGTCGGCATTGATGATCAGAGACAGGAGTGTAGCCAGGAATTTTCGAAGGGGGATTCTGAACTTTGTAATTGCCAAGTTAGACCATAACAGCTAGCAGAACCGGCTCAGGGTCTAAAAAGCGTTCTAAGCTATGAAAAATTTCTATGTGTGATACGAAAAATTTGTTTTATTTACATTTTAGAAGAGGGGTTTGACCCTGATCTGATCTTCAAACTCAATATTTCAAACTTGCAATGTCAACATCGACAAGTCCGACAATCTGAGTACCAGGGCATCACAATTTTTTTTTATCATTCTTGATTGTTCAAAATGTCTTCACCCCTTCCATTTCAAAGAAAAAACACAATCCTGCAAAATATTGTTGATATTTGTCCAATTTACTTTCAAAAATTTCAAAACACACAAAAACAGCTTAAAGTTTAAGTATAGAGAGAGAACGGCGGGTTTGAATTCAGCAGTATAAAAGTCTATATCTAAATGCATTTAAATTACAGAATTCTACCCTGCTTGTCAGGATGTGATTATTCTGCCCAGTCATGCTTCAGTGACCATAAGCGGGAGAGCTTTTTGAGATCGAATAGTTTAATCCAGGGGTGTGCAATCTTTAATACAAGAGGGTCAGATACAAATAACTTGGCGAAACCGCGGGAAGCACCTTTTTAACATAAGCTTTTAGTAGTTGCAGGCAAAACAATATTGGTTATTGATCTTGTGGCATGTGAAGTTTGCTTCACACAAGTCGTTAGGGCATTGTAACGTCATAAGCGTATATAATAAATTGGACTGAGGTATATGCTTTGCAATGCAAAGAGATTGGAATTACTAGCAAAAACCAGATTGAACTAATAAAAACTCGTTTTACAGGCCGTACACCTTTCAAAGTTGTCACTAATCCGCGAACCACACAATTTTTTCTTATGGCCGCAGGTTGCACACCCCTGCGTTAGGGAGTCCCTAGAGTTTGAAATGCTTTTAATAACAATATTGGAGTCCGGCAGAGTTGAGTTTGAATTGCTCTTATTGATATTGGAAAGCTGTATTCAAAGACTAGAGAGCAGCGGTTCCCAACTGGGGTCTTTAAAACTATAAATACCACTGGAATGATAAACAGGGGGCCAATGAGTCCTTAAAGCCTCGGGAAGGGAGCTGTTGAAGGTTGAGAACCACCGGACTAAAAACTAGAGACTACTAGAGTAGAGTCCGGAGTCGAAAATTCATATCTAAGCGCTCCGGAAATATTTGCACAAAGATGGCGCACAACCTGAACTCTAACCTGGTACCTATACATCTTAGCGCACATACTTCGGGAGCACCCTAATCTATGGCATTATTTTCTTTATCCATTGGAATATTCAGAGTAAACTTGGTGCTCTCAGTATTCGTACCAAGATGGCGCACAACCTGAACATAGTATGTGTACCAGGGTGAGGTTGTTCAGGTTGTGCGTCATCTTGGTGTGAATACTTCCGGAGCGCCTGGGCTTGTATATAAATAGCAAAACTTGAACACACTCTGAGATTCTGATAATGTAAATGACATGCTCCTAAAAAATATGATAATTAGAAAAATACACCACCCTGCGAAAAAAAATACACTCGAATAAATACTTGAATAATCACACGTAACTCATACAAAAATATTGTTTCACCAAAAATTCGAACACAAAATCAGTTGTAGAGACAGGACACAGAGGTTAGTTTTTTGTGGTCAAAATTTGGAATTCTCTAATTATTTATAGTTTCAGACTTCTAATGGTGATAATCATAATTTCGACAAAAACTCAAAAATTAAGCCAAATAAGTTTTCTTTACAGACAATTGAAGCGTGTATAAACAGAAGCGTAACCAGGAATTTTTAAAAGTGAAGGTCTTGATATTTGTTATTGCCAAGTTGGACCGTAATTGCTAGGTCTGTCCTGGGGTTATATAAGTCTTCAAGAGTCCCATAAAGTGTTTTAGGCTACAAAAAATTGCTTTTTTTTACATTTCAAAAGGATGCCGAAGCATATGGGTTTTAAAGAGTTGAAAAAACATTTTATTTTACGAAAAATTGCTATGTTTAAATCAGTAATATGCCTTTTTACATTTAAAAAGGGAAGGAGCAACCCTCAAAACCCCCTGCTGGCTATGTCCCTGTATATAGGCTACAGTTCTCAATATCAGATTTGGTTTCCGAAATTCAGTCCTGGAATCATAATTAAATCATCAAAAAAAGTTTCAATTCCTAACAGTCTATCAAAGAAGATCATAAATATAATAAAAGTGAAGGGAACACCACATTTAAATGAGTAGATTGTCATAAGGAATTGTGTCGGTGTCTTTTATAATAATTATATGAGAAATCCCATCCACAAGCCATTCCTAACCCTATAGGATATGCCATAACCCAGAATATAATCATATATTGTCAAATCTAAAATGCTTCATAAATACAGGGTGTCCATAAAGTCCGTTTACAATTTCAATTTTGTTAAGTCAGTTCTTAATATTATCTTAACCAGGTTTGTTGTTTTTTAATCAGCAATTGTTAAAGTATTTTTACCTTCATTTAATACGTCTGTGACAACATTTAATACGTCTGTGAGGGTCAAAACTAAGAAATTTTTTTTATTCTATTCAACATTTATGCTGTATTCTTGTTAATGTTAATATGAATATAAGACAAATTTTTCATTTTTTATTTTTTTTTGGGGGGGGGGGGGAAGCAAATACAATGTGGTTGATATGTTGAATATACAGAAAATGAAAAAGCGAGGAGCACAACATAGGAGTTTATCTTGGAAAAAGAGGGAAGGGGGAGAAAAAAAAACGGGGACCCAACAGATAGCACCCACTAGAGCGGTTTTCCTTCCTGGTTGGGACATTGAAATGGTGGGGGGACAGGGGGTGTGAGAAAAAATGTCATAATCTCTCTGGGTCCTGTGTTGTGACCTCACCACAGGCAAATGGACCCAAATTCTTAAAAAAACTTGAAAAACATGTCTGGATATATATGCTGTATACAGCTCTCACCTGAGTGAGACGACGAAAATTAAAGGGGGGTAGAGGGGGCAGGGTAAGGGATCAGAAAAAAAGTTCAGAGCCTACAGTGATACCTAGCCATGCCGGAATTGAAGGGGGGGGGGGGAGAGGGGGCAGGGTAAGGGATCAGAAAAAAAGTTCAGAGTCACTGCCGGTTTGTTCAAAATTGTCAAAATATTTATGCAAGTATGCTGAATCGTGATTTATATGAAATTGTACTCAAATTCAAATTTATCTGAAAAATTCCCAAATCCTACAGGAAATAATTTTTTTTTGGTTTCCAAATCTGTTTTACACTAAAATAAAAACACAATCAGTAAGTATTACAGAAAAAATAGAACACACTTTTTCACACAAAAGTATAAGTAAAATCAAAATAAAATCCCCTACTTTTTTACCCCCAGTGCTCCCCCCTTTTTTTATAAAACACA
Source organism: Styela clava (assembly GCF_964204865.1). Lineage (NCBI taxonomy): Eukaryota > Metazoa > Chordata > Ascidiacea > Stolidobranchia > Styelidae > Styela > Styela clava. The sequence goes on from NC_135251.1 coordinate 3,214,408, forward strand.
ATGCATTAAAACCTAATAATAATTCCTAATTTTTTTTCTTTTTTTCTCAAATTATTTTTTCTTTGCATATTCGCAGAGGTCCTTCACATCCATCATTGCTTTTTCGATGTTATCAGCAAATCGAGATGAGTTCTGATAAGATAAATAGATGCGGAGATAATAACGTGGAAGTATAAATACATTCAAAAGAGTGTAATCAGAGAGTCTCCTAGATAAAAAAACAGTTAAGATAAGATGATGATAAAATAATGAATATGGTAGTCTAATAAGATAAGACAGCCGATGCTGCCACAACCAAACTAAAACCAAATTTTGATTTTAAACCAAAGTTTAAAATAGTTCAAGGAATTTTTTGAGCTTGCGATTAAATTTAGTTTTGGAACGAGGCTTGTTGTTTTCCACCTTTGCGTTTGCAACACTGTAAACATTGGTCATAAAATGTAACTTTTTAGTCACACTTACATGGCCCACCGGCTAAGGTGGGCAAACTAGCTAACTAATCCCATACCCAATATGGACTGGTAACCGGACGACAGGTCGTGGTTTGCTGTAGAGTCAGGCTGTGTTATCGCCTTTCCCCTCCTCGGGATAAATATGCAAATCTATTACATAGCAATAGCTGCAAATGCAGGTCACATGAAATATTATAAAAGGAATACTTACTGTCTCATGAGAGGAGACTTACTTAAGTTGGGAGTTATTGCGACAGGAAACATGAAAACTGATTGAAGATTAATGAAAACAGTGAAAAGAAAGACACACAGCATGATAATAGTTATTTTTTAGAGTAGAGAAACTCAAAGATGAAAAAGGTTTTCTTTTTAATATGAAAAAAATGTGATATGTGTGTAATGTAAGTAAAAAAAGGTTTTAAATGAAGCAAAATTGACGTGATACTATGTGCACATTCCGGGGTCGCAAGGATTTGTAACTGCTTTGTCACAGAGTGTTCAACTAAAGAGTCGCGGTCTAATAAATAAAAATTCAGGGTTGAAATAGGATAGGATAGGATTTACATATTTATCCCGGGGGAGAGGAAAGCCGATAAGACGGCTTATTCATATGGCGAACCACGGCCTCTCGTCCGGTTACCATTCCAAGTCGGGTATGGGATTAGATTTACTGTATTGTTTGTTTTCGGAAGCATGGACTTGGTGGTGGAGGAAGCCGTAATGAACCAAAATTGATGTGAACCAAAATGGATATGAATGCATATATGAATATGCAATAGAACGCCGCATGATTGGAAATGAATGGCAGTCATGGTTGGATGAATGATGACCGAAAATGAAGGGTTAAAATGAGAAAAATATTTGATTAACGATAATGACTACAGAGTCACATGATTGAGAAATCTGATGGCAGTCATGGTCGAATGAGTAAATAATGCAGGGTTCGAAATGTCAATGTGACCAGATGAAATTAATTCCATAACAGCCAATTCGACAAATTTTTAGGGACAAAATTTCGTGAATTTCGAATTAAACATACACTAAGTTGCAACAGCGTGAAAGAAAATTATGTTTCAGCGATAGCTTGCACCAGCACAATAAGATACACCGAAAAGAAAAATGATCATTGTGAGAGATATTGTGAGAGATGTTGTGAGAACAACTTCTGCTTTTAGTTAGTTACTTTTATGCTAATGTTTATGGTGTGAGACTATGTTGGCCGAATAAAAAACTCTGCTCACCATCTCACCTAGGGGTAGGGGTGGGCAAAATCGGATATTTTTTTCGAATCGAATAGTTCGAATATTTTTTACGAATACCGAATAGTCGAATAACGAATTTTTTTTTCAAATACAACAGGGGTCCGTCGGAGGTCGATACTCCCTTCGAAAATTAGAAGAAACTTTGAAAGGCCGGCAACAAAGCGTTTTTTATTTACTGGGTAAATTCATCAAAATCGCTAATTGTTTTTGTCGCCGCGATCCTAAAAATCGTAATCTGTATTCCCGCCCGATTCATTTTTTTGAAAATATTAATTCTTGCAGGTTGGCGGACATCGAAGTTTTATATATTAGATATACTCGTGCCGTTGAAAATTTTTTATAACTGTAAAACTCGCCAATAACACGTGGGATAGCAATTTGCTATAATCGCCGTTTGTTATTATCAGTGTGACCTGGTATTTAGGCCGTTAACAACTTTATGTTGGTTTTATTTTCTCTAAATGTGCGACGTTAACGATGATAATTATTTTATTTTTGTACACACACGGAATTGCGAATCCGGGGATAGTTTAATTAATATACGTTCATCGGCGGCGAGTTTCTGAGGACAACGCAAATTTTTTGATTGAAAAGCGACAATATAATATGCTGAAAATAAAACTTTAAACAATAGGAGTTTTATTGAGGCCTGCGACAGTTTGAAAACGCCTTTTTGGACATTGAAAATCGCAAAATTTGGTTTGCCTCTCGCACACATTATGTTTGGTCGGCGCTTAGAAAACATATCGTTACTAAAATCGAAGCACTGTTAATTGTGGGCGCGATTGGCCATATTATCCATTACTTTAAATTGCCTTCGAAAATTTAATTTTCAACATTAAATAAGGTTTGAAACGGGACAATTGTCCCCGGGTTGTGATGATATACATAAGATAATCAATCAAATGTATATTCAATCAATATTATTGTGCTAAAATAAATTTTAATCTGAGATATTACAGCACATTTATGAATTTTTTGATGTTACATGTCCTGAAAATAAGGAAATCAAAGTTTTATATGTTCGAGCAGTTTACCACACTTTATGTTCGCAGATTGCGGTAGTATTTTAAAATTGTGAAGATTTTATTTTGTCGACTCAACCGCTGGTTAAATTGAAGACAATAATAAAGCAGGACATTTTAAATATGCCCTTATCGGTCACAAATTGATTACTTTGCACAACAGAAAACTCATTATTCATTGTAAAAGTCGGCTCTTTTAACAAGTGGCCTAATCGCGGCGATGAATATGTATTTTTGATTAAACGATATACTTTATATGTATTTTCATTGCACGAAATGAAATTGTACTCTACGGGATTTTATATCAGTTATTGAGATTTTTCTAACGGCGATAACGAGTTTGCAAGATTTCAAAAATACGTATTAAAATTAAATACACCCGGCAGTTTATCTCATACCATTATGTCCACAGATCGCCGTGGCATTTCAGAGAAGTAATGTTTTAATTTTGACTTAAGAAGAAGCAACCGCGAGTTACGTTTGACATAATTAATTTAATATTTTAAGACATTTTGGAATCCCGTAGGCCGTAGTTGTCATGGATTGATCATTTTACGCAACAGAAAAATCATTATACGCTGAAAAAACGTCTCTTTAACGAGCGCTTAATCGCGGTGACTGTTACAGACGGCAATAAGAATTTCCGATTTTTTAAATACATTGTCATACGTTTATAATTTACAAAACGTTCATAAATTTACGCAACAGTGGGGACCTATTTTACAAAATAAGGTAAAGAAACGATACGTTAGGCGTGAAAAGAAAACAAATAACATCATAATGCAAAGAAAATTTGTCCCTTCTGTGTGTTAGGGAGCGCCATTTGTGATTTCTCGCGCAATTCACGCTTGATTTGGCGACGCGCGAAATTCCGTGTTAAAGCAAAGGGGGGCAATAAGTTTGGGTAGGCAAAGACGAAAGCGGGGCAGGAGTTACGAAAAGCACCCACCCACCTGGGTAGGCAATGAAGAAAGCGGGGCAAGTGTTTTGAAAAGCAATGAAGACTAATAGATCTGGAAATCCAACTTTATTTGTGCTTTTACTTTAATTCTAATGTTTAATGGTTTGGACCTAGACGATAGTTTGAGTTCAAACATCATGTCGCCCCACCTTACCCAGGGTGTAATAAATTGAATCATTGGCTAAACTGGAAAGATTCTGTCACTTCTAGAACAGGAGGTTCTCACATAGTGGAGATATGGGAACCTACGTATGTACTTCAGCATTTCACTTTGGAGGGGGGGGGGAATTTAGAAGGTTGGTAAATATTTTCCTATTAGCGATAAAACTATTCGTGACTTATAAAAATGTGTTAAGTGTATGACAGACCATCTGCACTGATAAATATTCTACCTCTTGGATATTCAAATGCAATTATACTTAAGTTAGGTATTAAAGTGGGGTATCTTACTTCAAAATTAGGGGGGTGTTTGAAATTTTAGAGGAGGGGGAATTAATGCCAACAGCGAATCAGAAACTTCCCAGTTCCCAGTATTGCCTGCCCAAATAATTAAACCCAGACATTCAAAAAAAAAGCAGGCCCTTACAAATCATCAGTGACAACTTAGTAAGTTCGTTCAGAGCGAAGACACAAAACATCTCATAAGGTTAAACACTTTCAACCAAACATTATTATAGGTGAGTAGAAATATATAAACAATAAGAAAAAGTGGTGCTCCCGAAGTATTTGTACCAAGATGGTGCACAACCTGAACATAGTCTGTGTACCAGGTTAGGGCATCGGAACGTAACATGGGTAACAGGTTAGGGTTAGGCGATAATTTTTTTCCAATTTTTCTTATTTTAGTCCTATTATCAGTTCGAAGACTAGCCAAGAGCCTCCCGTAGTATTTATACCTAAAATTATGGCCTAACCCCAACCTAGTAAAAATATTACATTCCGATGTCCGCCATCTTGGTTCGCATACTTCGAGAGCCCCGAATAAGTTATAAATTGAAAAAAATTGAAAAAAAAAGAAAAAAAAAACAAAAGAAAATGATATTCTGACCTTTTGCAAGAAGGGAGACTCAATCTTGAGATATTTTGACACGACGTAGAGACAGAATAAATGACGATCAATGCCTTGACCTATGGGAGGAAAAAAAGATCGTTTTAGAATTGGGGCCTTGTGGGAATTCCCCCCACCTCCCCATTAACTTGGATTGTTTCAAGCATAGATTAGTGTAGTGGTTGGGGGGGCTTCCCACAAGAGGGGCGTAAACAATTTATTAAGGGGTCGTGAAGTTCGTTGAAAATAAAAATATTCGTTAAATTGGATTGGATTGTCCGCTTTATTCTGAATATGTGCGTTCCATCCAGGCATTTTCAACATGTTTTTTGAATAAAACATACTTTCGCCTTATTATCTGTTATTTGTAGCTTATTGTTAGCTAGTTATTTTCAATAATTTCTGAAATTTTCAATTGCCAAGTTAGAAGAAACAGCTGGTGGGTTTAGCTGGATGCGGGGTTGAGGAAAACGTTGGCTTCCAAGACTCTTGAGGGCCTAAAAAGCGTTTCAAGCTAAGAAGAATTGCTGTATGATACAAAAAATGTTTTTTTACATTTCAGAAGGGGGCGTTTCGACCCTCAAAACTCTATCCTTGTGTTCTCACAAAAAACGTCATCTTTAATCATTGTTACCGATAACTTTTCATTTATGACCATGCATGAAATGGATAATTACATGTCACCGGTCAATAGGAGAGACCTTTTTACAGCAAAGAAAGCGATCGTGAGGCGCACCAAATTTTAGCAATTCGTAAATTGGCCTAAAACCGCTTCGAATAATTTCAATTTGATTTCGAATATTCGGTTCGCTTGGACAGCCCTAATTGGGGATAAGAAAATGTTTCTAAATAACACAATGGCTTACCAGTCATGGCCTCCTTATATCCAGATACATGGCGTTCAGTAGCTTTTTTCAGAAGAGCAATTCTGTCTTCATTCTGAAAAGGGAAAATTTATTAGAAATAGGGAAAACTGATTCAAAACATTATTGAAAGATTTGAAAAGTGGGAACACTTGTTCAAATATAAGAAGGATGAAAAGAGCAAAGATGCCTAAGCTATAAACAAAAAAAAACTTTAAGAGAGCATTATTGGGACGTTAACAAAACTTTGTCGACACTGAATTGAAACTCGAGGATGCGCTTGCGGAAGAGATGTGAAAAGCACATTGTCAAATCGAGCGAGCGAGAAAACAACGTTTTGTTAACAGTTACATAACTTGAAAGTCTCAACTCTCAGTTAACCTATATTACAACACATATACTATTTCATCTCAAGTGAGCCAAGAAATATCAGCATCGAGTCCTGTTTATTATAACTACATTATTCTGTATACTCATGCTCTAATGAGCATTGAGCACAACTTGGTTTAGTAAAATAACAAACTTACAGTTTGTTCTGAATCTTCCATGGCGCGAACGGAAGCGCAGGATTCAGTCGTGCATGAACAAACAGTCTCGGTCCTCCCTTCTCGGAACAATCTCGTCTTTGAGGCTTCGTACGTCAAACTGAAATGACCTTTGACCTGTAATAAAAATGATTTTTTTTTATTTCAAGAGGGAAGAAATATGAGGAAGCGGTCTGATCTTTTTTATGGTCAATTTAGGAAATATATTATAACTAGACAAGAAATTTCTAATTGATAAGGCCGTAACAGCTAGCAGCTCCGCCTGGCCGGAAAATGTGGGTTTTCAAGAGTCTTCGAGCTGACATGGGCAAACTACTGCACGCGGGCCAAATCCGGCTCATTGGGTAATTCAATCTGGCCCACCCAATGCTGCCACAGCCAAACTAAAACCAAATTTGGATGTTTTAGCTAAAAAATAGCTCTAGGAATTTGTTGAGTATGCGATTAAATTTAGTTTTAGCACGAGGCTTATTGTTCTCCACTTTTGCTTTTGTAACACTGAATATTGTTCATAAAATGTAACTTTTTTGTCTCACGTACGTGGACCGCCAGGGTAGATTGGCAAAATTTCTGGCCCCAGGTCTAAAACCCATGGCCACCCCTGTTATAACTAGACTAGAAATTTGAGGGTCTAACATATGTTAAGTTACGCAAAATTGCTATGTATGAACCAAAAAAATGTTTTAGTTACATTGCAAAACACATGGTGGTCTTTCGCCGTTTTGCCCGCTGCCTTTATTACTGTAAGGCTATACAAAAGCCTTCAAAGCAGATGTTAACAACTATGCAAGAACTCAGAATTTTAATTGTTGAATAAATAATATTTATAATGAGAGAATTTTTAATTTGTTGTGTGATGAAAAAACTAAATTTTTGATGTGGCCCAGCTAGATGTCTGAAGTTAGTGATACGACCCGTCGTAAAGGTCTTACTGCAATGATAATAAATATCAAAATGAAACTACATGAGGTACATCATAAAAGCCCATTTTGTGGCTCACAATATAATTTATATAAATATCGGTATCGGTTATCGGCCACTAGTTGGCCGATATTTCAATATCTGTATCGGCAGCAAAAAGTGATATCAATTGAGCTCTAGTTGGTTATATGGCCCACCGACAAAACATGTTTCCCACCCCTAATTTAGAAAATATATTCAATTTGAAAAAATTTCTCTTACCCTGAAAGGTGCAAGTTGAAGAGACAATTGGATAAAAGCATCAGGAGACATTTGGAAAGTTTTGATCAATCCTTTTCCGAAATTACGAAATGGGAACACATGAAGGTCAACGTCATCAGACAAAAGCTTTGCAATCTTTAGACTTGATTAAATGACGTCGATGCACTGTATAAAGGAAAATTAATTGTTGGGATACTGATTCAACTCTGTTTAAAATCAGCGCTACCAAGCAAAAAATGGTAATATATAGCACAGCAGTTCCTAACTGGAGGCCACAGTGCAGTTTCAGGTGGCCACAATGCTATGTGCAAAAATAATTACATGGAAAAAATGTTCTTCCTAGTTTCATTGCTTGATAAGGTTATTCCACAGTGTGTTTTCACTTTGTTGAGCATGAATTGTTTGATCATAATGGGATTTGGAACCTACCAATCAAAACAACATTATAAATACCACTGGAATGATAAAAAGGGGTCGTGAGTGCTGAAAGCCTCTGGAAGGGGACCACGAGCCGTAAAAGGTTGGGAACCACTGAATAGCGAAAAATGAGATTAGGAAATCATGGCTCCCAAAAGCAGAACACAACATTTTTAGTCAAATAGTTAATATGGGAGCGAGATTCCACCTTGGATTAAAACAGTCCCAATTACAATATATATTTCTGATCAAATAGCTCAAGTGATAAGTGATTCCACTCTTCTAGTGTTCTAGTGAATCTAGAATCTAGTGTTCCCATACATAATATACTTTCAGTTGAGCAGCAGGTTAGGTCAGGATGAGAGATTCCACTCTGCATTAAATTAGTGTTCCCACATATAATATTTTCAATCAAATAGCCAAGATTGAAAGACTGATTCCACCTGGCATTAAATTAGTGTTCCCGAACACAAAATATTTTTAATCTGAAAGCAACACGCACAGGTTCTGGAATGTTCCATTTTAATCGCTGAGGAGGAAGGGGGGTCGTTGTTAATTCTCCGACGCAGGTACCGTCATCAATATATCCGAAGTTCGCAAACTCACCGTACAAGACTTCTTCCGTAAGATGACTCATGATCGGAGCGTCAGCCCAGGAATGTTCCGCGTTCATTCCAAATCACGCGTTTTTGTAGAAAATACCTTGGAAAGATTTGTCGAACCATCCGAAAATTTTTTTATTCTTTATTAGCGTCTAGCAGTCACGACAAACAAGGCCCTGTATAAATACCCACAGGCAAATTCTTTTAGGCGAAAGGCTGTCATGGTCTCGCTTAAAGAGATACAATTTTAACTCTAAGAACTCCCAAGTTCAGCATTGCATACTTAATTTATTGCAACCTGGATGAGTCGGGGCCTGTCATGACTCAGAAAAATTTGAAATACGGCTACGGCTCAAACTCTGATACCAATGAAAACTTGCCAAACTAAGCCTCTACTCCAGCATAATTCCCAGCCCGGGCATTTACTCGCACATAATGTCCCATAGTATGTGTACCAGGTTAGGGTTAGAAACAGAACAGAAAAAAATTGTCATGAGATACTTTGTGGAAAAATATCATCATAGCTTGTCTAAACCTTAGTCGAAGAGAGAGAGTGACCTCCCCCCGAACCCCCCAAAAATAATATATATCCTGAGAAACCTCAAGCAAACTCAGAACGTGACCTCCCCCCCCCCCCCCCCCACAAAAAAAAATAACTCAAAATAAAATTCAATCACCTGTTATGGCATTTTCCATGCAACAACGTCCGAACTTTGAGAAAATTGTCCCGTCATCAAGGTCTAATACATTGGATTCATCGTCCAAAACAACCACAAACGCCGCTTTCTCGATCGCGTGCAACGACTCTTTGCTCCAGATTTGAAGAAATCACGACGAGTCTGTGAAAAATAAAATTTTCATTTAGATCAGTTTTATTTTAATGGGCCTCAGTGGCTTAGTAGTTCAAGCGTTAGACTCCGCTATGTCAGTAATGTTGATCAGTGGTTACTACCCTGTCGGACCGGTAAAATGAATTAAATGTACTCGCGGACCGGAAAAAAAATGAAAGGACCGGAACAGAGAATAATACCATATTTTTGCGCTAAATAATGCAATGCTGGGCCCTCGACATGCTTCTAGAAATCTAGACAAAAAAAGGTACACTTGAAAACATTTCACATGAAGAAAAAATATATAATAATGTGCTGGCCAAAAATTGTAATGGCTGAAACATAAAATATTTATATATTTGCATAATGAAATGCAGTGCTGGGCACCCATTATGTATAAGAAAGGCACATATGAAACATGTACATACAAAACATTTCACGTAAAAAACATGTACATGCCAAATCATGTACAAACACAATTAGGTCTAGTGAGAGTTCTGCTGCTGTTTCGTTTCCAATATAGGATTGCAAACGAGGCCTCAAAAAAGTTTCGGCAACATGTAGCTTTGGAGCAGTGTACAGCCGATTCCTTCCGCATAACGCATAGGTAACTGGTTGAAAATATGGACAACAGTTTGATAGCACTATTATCTAGCAATGGGTATTCGTTATCAAATATATCCAAATTGTGACAGTGATTCTTTTTTATATCTGGTCTGTAAAGTAGAATCACCATTTCAATCAAGCTTTTTTCATCAGGTTTATCATATTAATGCCTCTTAATGCCTCAGTTGATCGACGCTTCAAACAAAATGAATTTACATTACAATAAAAAAGTTGTCGGTAACTTGGCCCCAGGCTCAAAAGATCTCTGCGGCCCATGGATTCTTGCGCGTCTCGTGACCACCTGCAGGGTCACAACAAGGGGTCTCGTGTAGTTTCGTACCTAACGTACTTCTAGTAGGCGTAGCATAACATTTTTTTGACATGTCAACCCTACCCTCACCTGACTACCCCATCCAAAAATTACGTCACAATCACGTCATAGAGCTTGCCAAATACTCGTACGATCGCCCGAAATGGCATCGGCGCCGATGATAAAGAACTGAATAACGTCAGCGATCTCTCCCCTATCGGGATCGCTGCGACGAGAAATAGCTGTTCGATTTCGGGTTCTCGTCTGCGCGTCTTGGATGACGGTTCGCATAGTTTGAAGGGCTCTATTACGTCACTGTGACGTCGTAGTGACATAATTTTTGGATGGTGTGGTCAGGTGGGGGTTAGGATTGACACGTGAAAAAATTGTTATGCTACGCCCACTAGAAGTACGTTGGGTACGAAACTACATGAGACCCCACAACAAGTTCATATCTTACTGGAAAATTATACTGTTCTTGACTGTTTTCTAGTTTAAACAAAGAAATATGCATAACGTTTTATATTGATGATCATATGAATCAGGAAAAGCACGCAGAACAGAAAAAGCACACATGCCGATTTTTATGAACTTGCCTTTTGAATCAAAATCCTTGATCTTACACCCATGATATCACAGCTGCTATAAGCATTGAATTCTCGCATATGTCCATCTTTGGAGGAATGTGGAGACAGTATTTTGCCTTAAAAGAAGTACCGTAAAACCGGCTAACTTCGGATGATTTCACTATACTTCAATCAATCACTCAGTCTTTTGTTGTCCGATTCGCGTCAAACTTGAAATATATTACATTGATGTAATCCTCTGTTAAATTCATGAAACAGAACTCAATGGTGGCAATTTATCACTGGTTATATATTTTATAATTATGCAGTATTTCACGACTGCTCACAATTTTTCTATTTTGAACCATGCTGCCATTCCAAATGGAGAAATTAAAAATTGTCGATGTTGATCCAATCAAACAAAATATTGTTGCTATTTTCAAATCACGCCAACTCGTCGGCGCCCAAAAGTTTGGCGTCAAATCTATAAAGGTGACGCAACATGACGTCAGTGTGACAGTAAGTTCAACGTGTCATCAGATACTATTATTATAATAAAAAAATATTTGAATTTCTATTTTTTCTCAAGTCTTCTGCGACATTTTGCGATCAGTCTAATTTCCCATATACATTGTTATCGCCCTCTATCGAAAGACGGTAGTTTGAGGAAGTTAGCATCAGTAGAAGTCACGATTTGAGCCGCTCGAAAACGGAAGGTCAGTTCTATTGTGAAACATGATTTTTTTAAATCAAAAAATAAATTAAACTGCCCGATTGAATATGATTTAGATTTATAAGGATTCACTATAGAAACTGCCAGAAGCACAATATGACAAACGATTGAAAACTTTATCCGAAATTACAAGGCATCCGAAGTTAGCAAGTTTTTCAGTAGGTCAGTATAAACGGTAAACAATTTCAATAGGTTCGCAAGTTCGCATAATTATCCTGTGGAAGATAATTATGTTTGAAAAGATTGCTGGACTCCTCGCCGCTGTAGGGTGGTTCACATAACCACTGGTCAGTTACCTCTACCATCAAGTCCATGCAATCAGAATAATAGTCTAACTAATCCCATATCCGTCATGGACTGGTAACCGGATGAGAGGCCGTGGTTTGCCATATGGTTAAGCAGTATTTCGGCTTTCCTTTCCCCTGGCATAAATATGTAAATGCCTAACCTATCCTAAGTATCTCAACAATTCTAGTATCGGTACGGGAGGCACAGTTCTTACCACTTCATGGCAGCTCCTGCCACAAACGTACCGTCGCGTCTCTTGCCATGGTTTCATCGCACTATTACCGGTATGTTTACAAAGTCATGTACAATATTTTAGTCTATCATGCGGAATTATATCTACTTAAACCCAAACCTAACCCCAAAAACATTAAAACTGTATTCATAAGGAAGGTGTTCCAAATCATCCAACATTTATCACCGTCAGGGGCAGCCCTGCTATTACAGTCGACATGCCGTGGTTACGGCAGCAAAATTGGTGGTATTCGATTTGCTGTCGTAATGACCGCCGCTCGCTATTGGTTTGTGACAGCTAAAAAGTCAGTCGCCGTGGGTTAGGGTTTGGTCTTAGCGGCCATGGTTTGGAAATCCCGCCATGGTTTTGCGGCAGCTCTAGCCACAAAATACTTGATATTTTTGAACAAAGAGGTGATGCAATAGCCTGACCTAAGGCGAACAAAAACAAAGAACACAGATCAGAAAACGGGGACGATAACGGTATAATACCAGCAATTGAATTTGAAAAAAATCCGCTATTTACCGGAAATTAAAATCTAGTCGTCATGGATACGCTGCATGTTGCCTCCACGCGGCTGAATAATCTGGTCTGGAGTCGTGTTTAGTATTGACTTGTTTACTAACATTAACACTTGTTATGGTCAACATTACATTTTGTAAAGTACTGCACAAAAAATTCCCAGTATACGGTACAATTATGAAGAATGTTCTTGTAGTCATTGACAAATAGTCTAAAAGTCGTGTTAGCGTTTTCTGTTCTCCATTTCCACCTAGAGTATAGCTGGATAAATTTTGCTCACTGAAGCCAGCGCACATGGACCTTTCCCCGAGCATCGACTTTCTTGTTTACTTCGTGACATTGGCCATTCAATAAGATGCAAAACGTGCCGTAACAATGTATATAAGTATATAAGTATAAGTTTATTTCGACTCCATAATCAGCATAACAATACATTTGACAGATAAAAACAAATAAATAAAATCTGATTATGAAATCAGGGGAGCAAACAAAACCTTAGATAAGGTTTATAACGTACAAAATATAAGATGAAAGGTTTTGCCAAGAGGAAGTGGTACGTGTTTACTCACCTAAAATTATCAAGTTATTTCACACACGCTCACATGCACCCACCAGCCACACACACACACAACCACTGAGAAGTTATTTAAGTAAGAATGAAACGCGATAAATTTAGGGTATACTATACAGTAAACAAAAAAATAAATAAATAAATACTAGAAAAGAAAATTATCTGCCACACCATATTGATATTTTTGTAATGGTTGCCATTGCCAAATTGATCGATCTTCTAATCGTTAATTAGGTATATAAAAGGAAGATTCTATTGAAAACATATTGCCAAGCTGATTATAGTTGGAGTCAAATGCCAAGTTGCCCAACCAAAGTTGCCAGAATTGGGTGCATGAAGAGGTGGGCGAGACCATTTCATTCCCCAAATTAGAGCCTATTATTGCCAAATTATAGTCCAGATTGTAATAAGTAATTAAGTTACCGGTAACAGTAAAATTACTATAATTAAGTAAAGTAGGATGTGGAAATAAATTGGTTACAAAGGGTCTAAGTGAGGTTTTTCATTCTTGGGTATTGATTTCAGACAAGGATATGGGAATGAGGTTGTTATTTCACAGGATATCGGGAGTCTTTTTTTGTTTTTTTCCTTATGTGTTTTACTTCATTTAATCACTTTGAAGTAACCTGAAAAACAAAAAATAAAACTGCGAGTAGATGTTTCAATGATTGGGTGAAGGGGAACGCTCTGAACTATTTATTACAGGCAAAAAATAATTGTTTAATTAAATGGGATGTATTGTCATTATATAGCGATGGATAGATGATCTATGATGACATTTTGCTTGGGACAGAGAAAAATTTATCACACCATGCAAAAAACACACAAAATTTTACTATCTATACCTTGGCCAACAAGTCAACTCAAACACCATGCCTTAACATAAAACGCATGCATACATAAATGATATAAAAACCACATCCAATTACAATGACCCACAGCAAATCAAAATCTGAAGGGGAGAATCCAACATAGCTCTACTGCTCGCTTTATTGCCCCCATTTCGCTTCCGCTCAGACACTTTTCTCACTCAGACAGATTTTCAAGCGTGGTTGTAAACATTACATCGCTTTCGCGTTTTTAAACTCGATTGTTAGTTTGCAGTTGTGTTTCGGAAACTTAAATATAAATCAGATAATTCAATGATCACTCTGTCTTCCCAGGAGTTTCAATTCAATTGCATTAATGAAAATTAGTGTAGAAATAGCTGTGGTACCCTAGCCTGAAATTCTCTACCGGTACTTTTAAAATACAGATTGTTGTATGCGATGAATCATAATGATGGCTTGAAACACATACCCCATTTTACAGGCCCCAACTCGCAAAAGCACTCTTAAAATAGCCCCGAAAATTTTGCAATGGTAAAGTATAGGGAGAATTTTCCAGGGGTCAAAGGTCGGGAAGAGAGGCATAGCTGTTCCTCTTGTCACATTGATAACCTATGAGTATGAACTTGTTATAATCACAACTACATAATCTGAGAATGGTTGAATGCAACGTGATTATACTGTTAGAGTGGTTAATGTAACCGCTGTTCGGTTACAGGTTCTTCTATGCTGCTTAAATTATTGAAGCAGCAAGAGAAATTCTGTTCCCCGACCTTTGAACTTTTCCATCAGTTTCAGCCTGTGATAGTCAACCCTCGTAATTTCCAGTTCAAGTAGTATTCCGCGTTCAATCACATCTGCTCTATTCTGCATTTGTAGCCAATAACTGGTTGACTTATACTTATACCTGACATGGATTGGTAACAGGCCAATCGGTCGCGGAATGGCATAGTCAAGTTTATTTTACCCATCCAGTATAAATAATATACAATGTTTAACGAGTAATATTGAATACACATATTGAATATAGGGAAGAGAAGTCGCGGAGAACCAAAAATGGTTATCAAGCAGCGACACCCAAAGTGTTGACCTATCAGATGCCACAAGTCCATGAGCTTTGTACAAATAACTGGCTTGCTATTCTCGTACCTGTCATGGACTGGTAAGCGGATGAGAGAACGTGGATAGCCATATGATTAAGTTGTCCTATCAGTTTTCCTCTCTCCTAAGATAAATATTTAAATCCCGTCCTATAACTGGCCAACTAACCCTGTATCTGACATGGATTTGTGGTTAGCCATAAGGTCAAGTTCTCATATCAGTTTTTTCCACAGGATGAACATGTAAACAGGTAGGCTACATATAGCGGTTGACATCTCGCATAAGTCGCATCCATTTTCAACGTGTCGAACTGCCAAAAACTAAAGTTCTAGGAGACCCATTGTTGCTTGTCCATTCGACATCATTCGCTTTTTGATACTCTGATTTCTGATAGCCAAGGCTGCCAGCATCACCATGAAAATCTTGTCGTAATAAACATTCAGGTTATCGAAAAATGGCAATTTCAAGTACTTGGCTTTGGATTAATTTTTCCTCTTCATTACGAAGGAATAAAAATAAAATTCCTTAGCTTTAGCTATATGATGAATGATGCCCTACCGTCCAAACACTAACCCAGGTGAATAGTTGCTAGTAAAATATGGGTCGATTTCCTTAACCAACCTACCAGTTGAATTCTGCTAGTCTCTCACACTAATTTAAACTCCATGAGATCCGAACAGCATGTAGGTAACTTGCAAAATTCTAGTTGTAGGCAATCAGGCTCTTGGGCATGGAGCCCGGTTCTATCACATTGATTATTTATTATACAGTTGCTACAACAATTAACAAAATACAACATAGAATAAAAAGAAAATCGAAGCATTTTTGACGAAGACCTGTTAGATTATGCAGGCCAAAGTGTTATGTTGATCATTTCATTTTGTATCATAAAGCTATAAGCTCTTTAACGAAATATTTCACATTTATATTTTTAAATTTATGGGATACACGAAATTTTTTTTTATTTTTTGCTGTTTTTTTAATTTTTTTTACTTTTTCATATTTAGGGAAATACATAAATTTTTATTTTTCATTATTTTTTGACTATTTTTACTTTTTTCACTTTTTTAAAACTTAGAGAAACACACGGAGGTATAGGGAATAAACAAGAGAATGAACAAGAAAAGCGGATTGCAGTACATGAAAATTTAAAAACCTGACTCACGCAAAACAAAAAAATGGAAATTCGTAATAGGCATTGCAAAACAAAACATCATTGTAATATTCTGCATGTATCACTATTATAATATTACTAGAATTCATAATGGACATTTCTTATTACTTTACATAGATTAGGGGCAAAGTTACACTGGGCTCCAGTAGAGTCCTTAGCTACCAAGTTTTCGGAACACAATATCAAACCACAACACTGAGCCAAAAATCAATCACTCCAGTCCAACTGTTATTTTAACAGAAATGGAATGCATAATTTATGGCGGGTTTGTCGACAAATCAGAATATCATAAATTCATAGAGATGTTCTAAAATATACACAGAAATAATAGATATCAGTGGTTGACAATAATTGAAAAACATAAAAGCAAAAGATAATAATCCATTTCACAACAAAAATTAATAAAAATTCGAACAATGGCTATTTGAAACGAGTTACGATATAGGTTAATAACTTGGATTTTTTTTTATTTATAATTTTATTGATTTTCATAGTTTTTATTATTTTTATATATTTTAAAATTCAAGCAAAAATGTGGAGTGGCAAAGTAAACTGATATACAGCAAGAATAAGTACAGCAGTTGTCAATTATAGGAAAAAACTCAAAACCTGACCTAAACAAAGAAAGTTGTTGACATACCATAAAAATTATAATTACACAAAAATTGCTGAATGAGGGCGACATAAAAACAATACGGTTCCATTACATTTGAACCCATGTACATTTGAACCCATGGCAATTGCTCCTGCATACTATCGCACTTATGAATTGTTTTTTGTTTTATGGATATTTGAACCCATACTCACCCTAACCCATGGGTTTTAGCACTCGCATATAGATTGAACCCGCGGATATACGCATGGGTTCAAATGTACGTGGGTTCAAATGTACGGTCACCAAACAATACACATGATATCTGGAAAAGCTTAACGTGAGTTTGTTATGGCTCACTAAAAATAGTACATAAGAAGCTGAAGCATTAATACAGCATCCAACCTAATTTGTAAAACTAAAAGGAAAAAATAATAAAAAAATTATGAAATGACAAGAATTTGTATGACAAAACATGCAAATCAGAATTTGGTGCAGCATTTTACAAAATGCTCTGAGGTCAGTTCAAGAGGTCAAATCTTGTGAGGGATGACCTAAATTGCTGAAATCGTTGCTGAAGGGTGGAGCATATGACTAAGAGTCAATTACTATGTTTTCACAATCCAAGCCTATGCAAAATCAGCATTTCACACAAAAAAAATTATAAAATTTTTCCCTGATTATACTATTATTGGACTAGACTATCTAGTCTTTAAGAGTTAATATTACTAATATTTAAGCTTTTCACTACATATGCATGTCCATAATGTGTTGCAGGATACCACAGGATCATTCAGCATTAAGTCTGAGATTATCGGAGAAATTTAATGTTGAATATACGACATTAACAGTAACATGTTGATGAAACATTTGTATCTTAGCAATGTCTTTAGAACGTGGTCAGTTTGGGAAACTTCTCAAGATCATCGGAATCTGAAAAAAAAAAAATTTTTCCATTCAGATGACTCTAAAAATTGTGCTCAGTAGAGAAATATCATAGCAATTTTCTATGTGATGTTTGAACAAGGCATTAGTTCAGCAACAATTACAAATCTTGAATATTGTTTGTTAAAAATGAACTTGAGGAAAACCTGGTTGAATTCCTGCAAATATAATAATATTTCAAGGGTAATTGATCGTCCGCAGATATGTAAAGACCACATTCAAAAAACGAAGACAATTACTCACAGTACAGTGAACATAGCAAAAATAGGAGACAAAATGAGGTATCGTTTCACCCAATACACTGCTTCTCAACCAGTGGGCCATGTCCCACTGCTGCGCCACGAAAAGATTTTGAGGTGGGCCACAGAACCATTAAAAAATGTTAGTTTTATTTGTATCACTATCAATAATTTTGATTGTAGTACCAATGATTGATGATGCTGTTTTCTGCTACTGAATGGTAATTTTCATTTCAATTATCAAAGGTTGCGAACCACTGATCTAATATGACTCCACGAACTATTTCGAGAATATAAAAGACAAGAAATCAAGTTTGCTGTTTTAGTAAATGGTATTTCACGTACCGTCATCACCTTCATGTTGTATTGGTTTATTCTATTGCTTGGTTTCCACCTACTGCACCAGCTTCTTCTTGTTCATTTTGCCCCTTAAAAAAATTTCATTTTTACTACCTAGCATATTTTTTATCTTCATTACCTGCTATAAAAACGCAGACAAATATTATTCAAATTTAGGAATTAAATATTTCATATGGCTTAGTGATTGAATATCACACAGCTTCTGGTCCCCTGGTATAGCAAAGTTCTAATATGCATAGTGACATCACATTTTGGGGCTTATTATCAACATGAATCAGAATAGGTTTTGCACATTTATCTCGGGGGAAGAAAAGCCGATAACACTGCTTAATCATATGACAAACCACATCCTTTCGTCTGGTCATCAGTCTATGTAGAGTATGGGGTTAGTTAGTCAATATTTCTAATTGCATGAACTTGATGGTGGAGGAAGCCATAAATGACCAGCGCTTACGCAGTTACGTGAAACACCCTGCAGCGCCGAAGAGTCCAGCAATCCTCTCACACATAATTATCCCCCACACGATTCGAACCTGCAAACTCACAGGATAATCAAAGGGGTGGAACCAAGTGTATTCATATCGCTTAGCACGATGCACCACACAACAGAGCCTGTAACTGTCTATTACATCGTGTAGGAGATGATTGAAAACATACATATGAATACTTTGAAAATCATTATAGAAAGTTGAGAATAGATATTACTCAAATCTCACCATTTGCTGATTGTTCTGATTTCCTCTTTCCGGTAGATGCAGATTCCCAATATTTGCTCCAGCAAAGTTGATAGGTGGAGGTCCTCTGCGTTCTATAAATATAAGTATAAAAAGATGAAAAATGCAGAAAATATTTATGATCACCTTCGGCTTAGTATCAAACTAAAGATATATGGTCTCATAAAAATATATATGAATGTAACCATAATTTATTGGATGCCACTTACTTATAAAAATATATATCAATAGAAGTGTGATGTAGTGTGGTGAGTAGGTTCTCAAGACAATGTGCAGTTAACATAAGACATTCTTTACAACTTCAATATGCAAAAATTAGGGTAATAAATTTTAACTTTACATATTCAAATGATGGGAATTTTATAACTGGCCAATCATGTAATGTACATTCTGTTCAATCTAAATTTTAACAAACAGACGAAACTATTTGACATTTATCTTTCAATTTGAAATGAAACTAACTTGCTGGGCATCCTTCAGAGCAAAACAATAGTTACATTCCCACTCACCTGGAGGTTTTAGTGGGAAAGTAAATTTTATAACTTTTCTATTAATTTCATCTTCATTTTTCTCCATTTCACATTTGATGACAATTTGAGGATATTGTTGCAAGTTAGGGAGAAGTTCAAATTCAAAGTCATGTCTTGATGCCATTAAGAAATCATCATCTACGGAAAATCTGTGACCATTAGGTTCATTGAACTGCAAGTCTCCAGGCCCTCCTTCGATTCGCAGTTTGAGATGAATTTTGTCTCCATGTCTTAAAATCACTTGGTTGAATCTTGTTGGTACCGGTTGTGCACCACGGCTTTCGTAATATGTAATTATGCTTCTTTCTACAAGTTCACTTAGACTGAAAAATGTGATGCAGATTTGATTGTGACCCATGATATAAAGAAAGTTTTCTTTGAGAACTGGAGGAGGGGGGCCAGAAAACCATCGTTTGATAGCGTTGATAACGGCAAGTACTCGACTGAACTCTTGACAGCGAAATTCTATAGTTCTGTCATGCGTGACTAGATCAGGTTTAATAATGTTCCAGTCAGTGTCATTAGTAAAGTGAAGTATGTCAACATTCTCTTTCTTCAGCTCGAGACGCCATGTCTTCATTTGTACTAATGCGCTTTTGCGTAATGTTGATTCTGCACTGATGTCGAGAGCTGGTGTGATTGCGATGTATTGTGCTGGGCATATTGAATTGTCCAATCCAAGTGACATCCAGACCTTTGTTGTTTCATTGAATGTTCCATCCGGAAAAGTAACTTTGCATTCGTTGAGGTTTACTGTATCCCCTTCAACTCCAATGTTTTCGACTAAAAACAATTTGAATTTACTGTTAATAACTATGCAAAAAAAGAGTATATTTAAATGTTATGTTTTTAATTTACAGATAACAGGCTCATAAAACTCAATAATTTAAAACTATAAGCATGCTACTGGATTAAATCCTTGATCAATCCATGTAATGATGCTTTCTTTCAAAGCCAAGTACAAAAATTTATTTTTCAGGTTATAGTTATGATATCATTCAATACTTATATACGGGTGTTAAAAAAGCTACGCAAAATTAAGGTAACCTTTTTTGTCATGGCAACGTTAAAAAGTAACTGTTAAAAATCGTCAGTCGTGAAAAGTTCAAATTGTATTTCACTGAAATTTAATGCTTTTAAAAGGTGTTAAAATGTTTTAAGTAACATTTCATCTTAACGTCTGTTAATTTTGCATTATTATTTTAACACCCTGTAGTTCTAACTAAGTTATCAGGCCGGTGTGCTGGACTGGTCGTTGAAGTGTTTGACTTAACTGTGTTGACATCGCAGATTATTATATATCGGATTCGAATCTCATGATCATCACCTGGGATCTGATAAATTGGGTGGGCAATGGGTAATGAATATGCAGATAACCGCACACACGCATAAAAACTACCATCGCTGCCAATAAGCAGCCAATAAAATAAACTCAAAATTTGTATTTTTATGTTTCATTAAAGTTGTTAATTTGTGTATGTAATTGTATCCTAAGTAAATGTTTCATCATTAGTTTTAGATTTATTCATATTATACAATTCAAATATGAGGTCGAATTTTTTAGTTGTAAGTGTTGAAAAGTCCTAGAGAAACTTTGTTAAGTAATAATGTATTATCTAAACAGCAAAAATAAATATTCTTGAACCATAAATGTTACATGACTGCTCAAACTTTGGTATCTAATTTACAATTTCCTCCAAAAGTAATTCTTTGCTCGCTTGGAATTAAAAAAATTAGACATTCTGATGCCAGTTGCGAATAAAATTCATCATACTACTTTTAAAATGAGACAATATATTTGCATACTGCAAAAGGTATTGTAGCATCCTTTGTCAGCAAGACACACAGTATACGGCGCGTCATTTTCAAACCTTGGCAGTGGTAAAACTTATTTTTGTTACGTAAAAATATGCTCTATAGAACTTGCCCAGACTCAAATACTGTATGTGTATATTATATATTTTGTGGTATGTAATTAAATTCACCCAGTTGGCCCACCCATTCACCCATTAAATTCAACCAATATCAGATGATATCGACTACTCGGGACATGACTATCAACGAGTTGACCAGCTTTGCTATAGAGCAGTGGTTCTCAAACTTTTTGAAAAAATTCCATGACGGTCCCCTCGCGATTTTTTTAATGATTCCCGGTCATGTGCACCAAAACATTGAGAGATCACAATAAAAAAAATCAATGTGCCGTATAGTGAACCGAACAAAAGAATATAAAGCGCAACTTTAATGTGAGTGTGACATCCAGTCTCTTTCGATATTTGGTAAAAGGGCAGCGTTAGCTACAGCACTGCAGTTAGTATACCTGTGGTGGCATGAATTGAACTCTCTCTGTGATATCACAGGCCCACAGCTCTGTGACATTACAATGGGGCAGCGTGATCGAAACAGAAAGTGAAGAATTAGTGTCTCTAGCGGTGATTGCAAAAGGCGATAAATGTGTATTTGTTTAGGCACTCAATTTTTGTACTATCAAGCTAATAGCCATATCACAGATTTGTTTCGCGGACCCTCCAAAAGTGCTTCACGGTCCCCAAATGGTCCGCAGACCCCAGTTTGGGAACCACTGCTATAGAGTGATTGCTGTAAATCCCAATAGTCGCGATTTAGTGCATACTGTAATTCTTACTTGGTTTGCTTTAATTTCAATATCATGCCGTCGTCCAGGGGTAAACTTCATTAAAGAAGGGCCAGATACAAGTAACTGGGTAAGGCTGCAGGCCGTGCCTTTGCTACATTTTCTCAGCCGTGTGTAATTTGCAACAGAATTCTGCTAGCTAGTGTTGCTAATATGGCAGTGGCACCCAGATACTGGTACAGTATAGGCTTTGCCGCGCAAAGAGATTGGAATGCCCGCACGTACCAGATAAACGAAACTAAAAACTCGTTTCGTGGGCCACGGGCCACAATTTGCACACCCCTGTGCTAGTCGATTAAGATATAATCCATGACAAAACTGGAATAAATTGTTACAATGAGTTGGGCAGTCTATCGTCACCACAATATGATTCTGACTGCCAGTGGTTGCTCTTATGTATACTCGTATGTGTATTATTCACAGAAGTCCATGACAAAAAAAATAAAATCTACATAATCCTGGAAATATACCTTTTATAACATTTTTTTACTGCGTTTTGATGCCAGAGTTTCCCCATTCATCCATGGCCCAGACTTGGAAACGATATGTTTTACCAAGTGTAGGTGACTTCATTCTATACTGAGGAACTTCTGCAGTGTGAGTCTCTCCAAGTTTCACATCATCGCAGAAGATTTCTATGCTGTATAGAACGTTAGATACTGCATTCCAAGTCAAAAGAATGTCGGATCCACTTCTTTGAGATGAAACATTTTCAATTTGTGGCAAAGCTAGAAATAAAGGAGTGAGTTAGTAAATATAGTAATTAGTAATTTATTTCTTCAGCATGCTGAAGGTATGAACTATACATACACAAATTAAAGGAAATATAAAAAGTCGCATTCCAGGGTGAAAAGAGATGTCGAAAACCAATACTTGTTATCGAGCGACTCCCCCCTTGGGGAAATCTAACTGAAACGCAATAAATATAATAAAATCGAACCAAATATGTTATTGAATAAATAAAATGAAAAGCAATAAGTACGTCAAAGCGACCCGGTACATACCAAACAATCACTGTTTAAACAAAAAAAAGTCGATTCCATGCACCACAGTCTAGCTAACATGAAAATAAAAGTGTGAGACCAGACAGTCTCACAGTGTTGTCTTGGCGAGATACCGTAAAAAGAGTAGGCTATAGTAAAGGGCATCGAACATTTGATTGTGTGCATATATACCATCAAGTGTACAAGTAACAAAATAATGACACTTTTTGGCAGGAAGAAACCTGTAGTATTTACCCTAACATGGTACCGTGTACTAACAAGTGTTTTGATGCTGGAGTCAGAGAATTTACGAGGACATGGATATTCATGAAGCATAAATATGTATAACCTGCTTTTGCAACAATTCTGTTCTAGATTCTTCAATTTCCCATAATTCATTAGTTTCATATTGCATAAGTTACACTCTAAAATCATAATATATTTCAAAATACACTCGCACTATACTCGCACAAAACACCAAACTACTTTCGATTTTGTACTTGGCTAGTACAAGCTTGCAAAGTTGGAGGGCCACAATTTCAAGCAGGCCTTGTGAGTCGCAGTCAGAGAAGACTGGGAGATGGCGATACGACCAGTGGTGGGATTCAATTTTTTTGTCAGCCGGTTCCATCACAAAAGTCATATTTTTCACCCGGTTCTGTTACAAAAAGTCATTGAGAGTAACCAGTAATGCTAACTGGTTCGCTGTTCTCATGAAATTCCGTGAGACGGTTCTATAGAACCGGTGCGAACCGGCTGAATCCTACTTCTGGATACGACCAAAGGTCATCAAAGTCAGCCACCACCCATTCCAGATAAATAATAATTGAGAAAAAAATATAAAGTAACCGTCGACTAGTTATCTACCAAATATTTAAACGAAGTATACTCTCAATACAGATAATAATAGGTACCAGAAAAAATAGGTGAATTTTAGAAAATTATTTAAAATTAGTTTGAAAATTGAAAGATAGTTAGCAAACAGTGGCAATGTGACCATTATATGAAGGACAGTTACACGTTTTAATCATTATTGAATATTATAACTATACTCTAGTAATCCTTAACAAAAAAATTTAGGTAACTTTTTTAAAATTTCACATAGGAAGCCAATATAATAGATTCAGGAATTTGATTCCAAATTTTTTGGACCAGTGCACTTGATTGATTCTTGGGAGAATTTTGTGTCAGCTCTTGGAATAAAATATGAATTTTATAAAGAGGATCGTGTATTATACGAATATTGGCTACTACAATCGGTGAAATATGACGCAAACGATTCAAGTAAACTCGCTGAGGAAAATTTATGCATGATTTTCCCTATTTCATAGTGAAATAAGTCATTCAGTTTCAAAATAGTGGACTAAGTCTAGTTCGCAACGGCACATTTGATATAGTCCTGACAGCGCGGTTTTGATGCTGAACCCCATAAGACAATACCATATTGAATGGAAGAATGAAAAATTGCAAAATAAACAGTTCGTAAAACACTCAATGGCACATAATTTTTGAGCCTGATTAAAATACCAACAGCCCTTGACAGTCTATGCACAAACATGGATTCGGGTATCGGGTTCCTTATGTTTACTTTCTTACAAAGACTGGCCACTACGAGACTAGTATAAGTTTACTTCGACTCAATAATCAGCATAGGCTTATTACAGCTATTAGACGATGAAACAATTGAATATGGTAAAATCCATATCTTCCCGGACTTCCCAGATAGCAAGGTCTGTTCAACTGTTTGTCACCAGTTGGGAGAAAAATTTATCGCCGAAGTAAGGCCGAGATCGCCATGGCGACCAATTTCTTCCCTGTTCTGCAGAACAATTTCAGAAAGCATGTAGAACAGAACACAGTTTGAGAAACGCTGCACTAAAGTATTTGAAACAATTGATTGTAATAAATGTCAGTGGTTCCCAAATGACTAGTTTTTCACGAGACTATTGCATCGTTCAATTTAAACTCATTTAAATGAAAAATATTTGTTTTAAAAAATGGAATAAATTAACAAAATTAACATTGAGAGAGGGAAGACTAAGTTAAAATTTTAGCTGCGTTATAATAATATATAATTTAATATTTATAATACAGTCACAAAATCATATATTGCATTAATGCAATGCGTGGGGATTTGTATTACAGAATTATAAAAACTGTTAAAATTAACGTTGAAAGAGGGAAATACAAGTTTCAATATCGGAAAAAATACCCTGATTTAAATTAAACAGATAATCCGATGTATTACAGGAAGTAAATTAAATTTGAAAACCTGTGGGCTTATTCTTTCTTTTTCAAAGAATCTTTTTTCTTTTCAGGGGATTTTTCCTCCCCGGCTTTTTTCTGAGGGGATTTTTCTTCCTCAGCTCCCCCATACGCAGAATAATCTATCACGCAACTTGTGATTATCTTCTCAATTCGATGGAACGGATCAAAGTTGACGCCAAACTTCGAAGAAGCCTGAAATAACGAGAATTTGTTAAACTTCTTATATGTAGAGTTGGTCTAAACGTGTCATAGGACTTGAAATGCCTGCTATCTAACCTCTAATTAACCTGCATGAGTTCATAGGTTCGAATCCTGCAGGGAATTCCAAGGCCAGCGCTATAAATAAGTTTGTAATGTTTTTTCAATGGGAACACTATTTAATGGGAGGGAATAAATACATACAAATACATAGGTACAAATACAAGGCAAGAATTTGATTCAGTGACATGCCCAGGTAATGTGTTACCAGATATTCGAATAGTAAACTGCAGCTCTAATATTTTAATATCAATACGATATTCAAATATTTCGCCTGCTCTACTCAGTATTTTTGGATTTGATTCACTATGTAAATAAACTATTTTATTTCCAAGGTAAATCAAAACTTGCTGGTATTTGAGTTTGCAACCTACAAAAAATTTTCTAATGTGAAAGTGGACCGCAACCATAAAAGACATTAGGCAGGCCTGCTGTAGAGAATAACCCTTAACCTGGTACACATTACGGGAGTATCCAATTGGCCTGGCCGTATTAGAACGCAAAAAGGTAAAAACACAAAGTGTTAAACTATTTCACTCAAGTTCAGCAGGCCATATTAAATCATGGGCTAATTGCCTATAATCTATTATATCTTACCGATATCAGGAACA
This sequence comes from Styela clava, assembly GCF_964204865.1. Taxonomy (NCBI): domain Eukaryota; kingdom Metazoa; phylum Chordata; class Ascidiacea; order Stolidobranchia; family Styelidae; genus Styela; species Styela clava. The sequence goes on from NC_135251.1 coordinate 3,240,698, forward strand.
TCACTGTTAGTTGTAGAAGAACAACAGTGTTGAATGAGATCGGCAGGATTCCTAGAAGTTGTAGATTGTAAAATAACGAGAACAGAAGGCTGAGCTTTGTTACTCTGAAAAAAATAGGATATTATGGTGAATTGCCAGTAACTAAATTCAAAATTGTAAGAACGGGTTCTCTTTTGTGTCAAACTGGTTCCCTAATCTTAGAAAACCATTTCACGTTCCCAAAGAGCAATTCAGAATTCTAGAACGGGTTCCCTTATGTATCAAGCTCACTAACAATGGGTTCTTTCATTTTAGAAAATGTATGAATGCCACTATCAGAGCTGGAGCTGGAGCAAAGCCTACCGGATTAGATGGAGCCAGAGTTAACACAAATTTTAGTAGCGCTAGCTCATAGCATCTTATTAACTTTTATTATTTTAGTGAAATTTAGAAATTGGAGTCAAAACATTGAATTTTGTTTCATGGTGAAATCTATATTTAAACTCTTTTGGAATTGTAAACTTGATTGTCTGTCTGCTCTAAAGATTTCAAAATCTTTACTCCTGCTCGCATGTGTCAGAAGTTTGCAATAAATTGAAACTCCATAGCCCAGTCACTAACTACCGTAATAATTACCGTAATTTTTATGTCTCGATTTGTAACAAATCAATACTCACGTCGCCAAATGAATAGATTTCACGGTCTCATGATTCCATTGTTTCCTCACAAATGTTGCAGCATTTTTGACGAACCCCCCTCCGCAGGCTCCAAACATTCCAAGAATAGTACAGATCAAGAGAGAGTCTGGGAAAGCTCCACGACCAAGTTTCACTCCTAAATTATGAAAATAATTGTTTGAAATAACAAGAGAGTAAAATTCCAATAATTGCACATACGTGGAGATGAGCACAGCGAAATAAAGTGTTGTCGTGTGAGAATCGTAGTGGAACAAAATTATTTTTTGAAGTTACGAAATGAATTACGAAAAAGTTGTTTGGAATAACATGAGAGCAACGCCTTGCATTTTGCATTCATACCATCACGCAGCACATGTATCAATGCTTAAATATATGCTGGCCTTAACTGAGAACCGAGACTACGGAAGAAAAACAAGCACAGCGTATTTCCGTGTGTCATGAAATAAAGTTCTTACAAATTAAATTTGTCCTGAAATCTGGAACAAATGACTGGCTAACTTACACCATACTCAACACAGACTTGTAACTGAAGCAGAGAGCAAGGTACGTCATATTATTAAGCTGTCTTACCAACATTCCTTTCCCCTGATATAAATATGAAAATCATTCCTAAACGACTGGAATTGCGAAGTTTGATGCAAATTTTTCACAAACATCAAATATCAGAAAGTGTAAACAAATATATAGCATACCTTTTATAATTTTTCTTGTTCGAATCATTTCTTTTCCCAGAACAATCACTAACATCGCTGGTTTCCATGACAATAAATTATAAATGACATCTTTGGGAGAGTAGAAGATGTGCCACCATACTATTGTCATCATGAGAACTGACTGAAATGAAAAATTAATATTTATATGTCCAGGTTATCATATGCTATGTTGCCACCGATACCTGTCGATACGTAAGGAGCTACAATTATACGAATGATTGAAAACTTTCCGGTTTAGCACAGCCTACTCCAGCGTTTCTCAAACTCTGTTCCGCAGAACTCTACCAGTCTGCAAGGTTAGAACATGGGTCGAAATTACGACTAAATAGGTCGCTATAGCGATCTTGGCTGTAAGGGACTCTGGATCGTGAATTCGACCGTCGGAAGGCCTCGTACCAGTTTGGAAAGCATAGTATATGCTTTTTTCACTCAGAATAACTATTCAGGGATGTGCAGCTTTCAATACAAGGGGTACAAATAAGTGGGTGAAACCGCGGGCCACACCATTATTTTAACAGAGGTTTCTAGTAGACACAACAATATTGGTTATTGATCTTATGACATGCGTTGTTCGCATCGCACAACCTAGCTGTTAGGGCATTGTAAGGTCATAGATAATAAATTGAACCCGGGTATAGACTTTGCAATGCAAATGGATCGGAATTACTCTCACATACTAGAATAAACAACTATAAAATTGCAGGGCCGCATTATTTTTCCTTGTGGGCCGCATTTGGCCACAGACCGCAGATTGCACACCCCTGAGCTTAACAATAAAGCAAATCCATACCTGATTATTGGATAGAGGAGTCAGAGCAGGTTTTCCTACACAAACACTTATGATCATCCCTCCACCGTAGCAACAAGCTATCGACATCAACCATGTGGCAACTGGCTGTTTCCTTGCCTTGTTGACATCTGAATTTAAAATAATTTTCTTGAAGGGCTCTGTGATTGAAACTCAGGGGCTTTCCGAGCTATTCACTTACTTATTAAAATACTGAATTGGCTGATTTTGTGACTGTCCAAAAAGCTATAACGTCATCAATAAAATTTTACAAGCGGAGTCATTAAATAAAGTAATTTTAATTTATTCAGAAACAATAATCGGCAAATAACAATTGTGTTTTATTTTTAAAAAAAATTTATTGTGGGGCCATTCCCGGGTTCCATAACACTACAAGTTTGAGAACCCCTACACTAGAGTGTACCTCAGTTAAAAAGCATGCAATAGATTCATTTTGGATTCTATGTTCTACCCAAAGTATAATTATTTAGGAGGTATCAACTACTGATAGAGAATAGGCCTTTAGAAAGCATCAAGCCATCCTTCTGAGTTTGCGGGTCAGAACCAGTAGTGGGATTCAACCGGTTCGCACCGGTTCTATAGAACCGTCTCACGGAATTTTATGAGATCAGCAAACCGGTTAGCATTACTGAAAAAAACATGACTTTTTGCAACAGAATCGGCTGAAAAATATGACATTTGTGTGATGGAACCGGCTGACAAAAAATTTGAATTCCACTACTGGTCGAAACCCCATTTTTTGAAACGTAAAAAACTGTCTATATATGATCAACTCACCCCAGTCATTCCGTACTCCGTAAATCACCAGAGTATAATGAGCAATCTCTATGATTGTTGCCAGATATACTATCAAGTTATTCGTTGCGTCTGCTATCGATGAAACATCCATTATGATATACTAACTGAGATACAATAATAAAATTAGAAATGGGTATTGTATAATTCAGTATGAATATACAGTATATAAATTTGAAAAAAAATATCATATACCGTACAGTCCGTATATATGAACATGCCGGCAGCGGCGCAGCTAGCAATAGGGGGAGATGTTTGATTTGAAAATTTTCTCTTCCATTTGCAAAGAGTGACGAGCTACACGCAACTATGAAATTTATTCAACAGCATTTCGCTATGAAAGCCACAGCAGTTGTCTTGAATTGCAGTTTGTTTCAATTTCAAATGTCCTTAATAATATCTTAGAAACGTGAAATAACGAGTATATAAAAATCAATTACAACACACCGAAGTAAAATCTTGAAATTCAAAAATTTCCTAAACCTTCCACTGTTCCACTAAGGCTCAAAATACTAGGCGTAGATTATTTCTGTACTGCAGTTATGTGCAAACTTTTGAACTGTCTTTCTACCATCCTCCCAGAAGTAACTACTTAAGAATCTTCTTATCCCACCATCTTTAACCGCCTTTAATAAACAAAGTATACAGGTACCGGTATAGCAAATAAAATTGACCAACGCAAGGTCGCGCTTTAGACCGGCGTGGAATGCAGCTGCACTCAGAACAGCTGTGCTGTTGATAATAGGCGGGGTCAAATTGTGTGCAGCGGAGCGTTACCGATAAGTCCCACTGAACATGGACCTTTCCCCGAGCATCGACTACCATGTTTACTTCGGGACATTGGCCAATCAGCAAGATGCACAAAGTGACGTAACAATGCCCCAATTTCGCATCCGCTCAGACACTTTTCTCACTCAGACAGATTTTCAAGCGTGGTTGTAAACATTACCTCGTTTTTGCGTTTTTGAACTCTATTCGTTAGTTTTCAGTTGTGTTTCGGAAACTTAAATATAAATCAGATATTCCAATGGCCACTCTGTCTTCCTAGGAGTTTTAATTTAATTGCAGTAATGAAAATTAGTGTAGAAATTGCTGTGATACCCTAGCCTGAAATTCTTTACCGGTACTTTTAAAAAACAGATCGTTGTATGCGATGAATCATGATGGTTTGAAACACATACCCCATTTTACGGGCGCCAACACACAAAAGCACTCTTAAAATAGCCTCGAGAATATTGCAATGGTAAAGTATAGGAAGAATATACCGGGGTCAAAGGTTCGGGAAAGGTGCATAGCTCTCAATCAACCAATCAATTTTATTTTAATCACTCTGATAGGAACAAAACAACAACAAACGGACAAACAAAACACAGACGACCTGGAGGACGGGCATAACTTAATAAAAGAGTTATAAACGTACAAGTACGTGCCCTTCCACCAAAAACAGTCAAAAGAACACAATAAAACAAAGAAACGATGTAAAATCGGGCAATTACAGTACCTTAGGATAGAATTTACATATTTATCCTGGGGAGAGGAAACCCGATAAGACGACTTAATCATATGGCGAACCACGGCCTCTCGGCCAGTTACCAGTCCAGGTTGGTATGGGATTAGTTAGTTATTTGTTTTCGGAAGCATGGGCTTGATGGTGGAGGAAGCCATAACCGACCAGCGGTGTCGGAGTCCAGCAATCCTCTCGCACATGATTATCCCTGCATGCGATGCGAACCTACGAAGAGTAATCAGAGATGAGGTGGCGAGCGTATTAGCACGATGCGCCACACCGCCAAACCTCTCAAATGACTTTTAAAATGTGAGACGTGTATTTGTATCATAACGGTGCTTTTCCTGCAAAAATATGTAATAAAAAACACTCGTTGACGTATTATGGTAATGCTGTGGTTCAATTTCATTGCAAAAAAACAGTGACAAAAAATTGTTACTGGAAAAACAAACTCTGTAAATAGATCGAATGTTTCATAACAGTCCATGCACAAACGTAGATTGGGGTATCGGGTTCTTCTGTTTACTTACACTGGCTACTACAGGACTAGTATAAGTTTATTTCGACTCAATAATCAGCATAGGCCTATTACAGCTATAAGACGATGGAATAATTGAATATGGTACTGTGTCGTATACGGTTGCTCTGTAACGTCTGAGAAACAACCTGACCGATCTTTTCATGAGTTCCCAAAGGATCCAAAGCTTCGGAATAACGCAGAATTAAAAGTAAATTCAATTCATAAACGTTTTTGACTGAAGACCTGTTGGATTATGCAGGCGAAAGTGTTAAGTTGGTCATTTCATTTTGTATCATAAAGTTATGAGCTCTTTATTGAAATATTTCACTTTTACAATAATTTAAATAACATATCAAGCAAAAGTTAGGCATTTAAATACAGGAATCACTGAGAATTTCAAACATGAATTATCATCATCAGTTACCGGTACTACTCACTCTATACCCGGGTGGTTTAAATTAAACCAAGGCCCACGGGCCACATGTGGCTCGCAGCTTCATAATCTGTGGCCCGCGTCACATTCGGAAAGAAGTCAAAGAATCGCATTTGGTGTTGTTTTCATATAAAATTAACCAGAAAATTTTTTGGACATATTGTTACATCACTAATGTCGCTGAATTGATTAGTGTTATAACCGGCTGAGGCAACTAGCGAAGTTGAATGATGTGCTTGGCAGTCTAAATTTCTTTTTAATCTTTTTGGTCAGGAATATATGCTAACAATTTTGGCATTATAGAAAACTAAAAATCGATTGGGATTTTATTAGCCTAGGTTGGCTATGCCTAATATCTAAATATCAACGTTATGGCCCAACAATATAATTCATGCCGTGTGTTTTTTGCAACCACCCTAAACAGTATTAGAAAAAATGCTGCCTATTTACCCTTCTGTTAGCTTACATTTGGTAATCAATGAATCGGCAGTTATTCATATGTTATTTCGTAAACATGAATTTGAAAAGAAAGCTAAAAAAGGCCTTTGCAGGTTTTAGTAAGTTTTCACATGTTTTAGCTTGATAAATGCCAAATAGTGATCAATGTGTTTGCACAATGAAATGTTTGAATTGTATTGCACTGTTTATCTATTATATTCTTGGCATTATTGTGGCCCGCGAACAATGCAAAAATAATTTTGTGGCCCCCGGAGCCGGCAATCTTGGACGACCCTGCTCTATACAGTACAAACAATGAGACTGATTTGAAAAGCAGATTTGCATGAAAATAACCACTTATAATGGGTGTTTTATCCACAATGTCATATTCAAAAATCCCAATCAAAAGACAAAAATTAGAAACAATAACGACTCAACTAGTCTGTAAGCGATCAGAAATAATTACTTATCGATCTTAAGATCGGTAAGTATATTGATAGGTATTTGTCTGTATGTATGTCTGTCTGCCTGTCTGTTAGATGCACGCGATATCTCACGAAGGCGTGGTTGAATCTGCTCCAAATTTTGCATGTGCATTCATCATATCTCGGACCAGAAGCCTATTGATTTTGGATGAATTATGTCGTATAATTAGCGAGTTATTAATTAATTAGTGATGAAGAGATCTGGATTTTCACAGATTTTCGAGACGCGCTGAATGTGTGTGTGCGTATCAGATGCGCAAGTTTTCACGCTAGTGAGTCAGAGCGAAGGATACACACCGCTAGATCGTATCTCGTGATTAATCTTTGAGCCTTGTCCATATCTCTCTTGTAACTTTGACGTCGTCGCGATGCGCAAGTTTCCTTCGAGAAATTTTCCACACTATTGAGTCAGAGCGAAGGATACACGCCGCGAGATCGTATCTCGTTACTTATAATTACCCCTTAAAGTTTAAGCAATGTCCATATCCCTAAATCAGGTTCGGGGTTGCAGAATTCCTCACCAAAATATCGCTAGGCTGTGTTTGAATAGCCGTCGCAACCTGGGTTAGCGCCGTTGTATTTAACACAAACTATAGGATTGGTAAATACAGAAATAGGCTATTGGCTGGAAACTAATCGAAACAATCCAGTTCGGATTTGCAGAATTCTTCATAAAAGTATTTCCTCGAGTAGTATTTCGACGACATGGGGAGTTGGCTATTGTTTCCTACATTTCTGATATTGGCTGAAAACTAATCAAAACAATCCAGTTCGGGTTTGCAGAATTTTTCGAATCGAAACCGCAGTTTCTGTTTTGGGGGATCCCCTAACTTTCGATCGATAAGTCTTCGGTTTCTGACCGATATTCTCGTTTATTTTTCAGCCAAAAATTGCTTTCAATAATGAGCTGTAGCATCAGGTTTGAGACATTGCACATATACTGCAAATGTAGCTTCATAAAATTATCCATCTAAAAAAGTTGTTCCCAAAGTTACCACGCCTACGGACCCCTTATACCTCTCTGGGGCATTTGCCCAATAATTTCAAACCTAAATTACAATACAGAACATAGCTTAGAGCTATTCAAATCGGCTGCCACTCCTCAAATTTGCAACACAAATTGAGTTGCTGATTTATTGCAACTAAACGGTGCCTATTAACCTTAGTGTGAAGAATGTGCTTGCAGCTTAGCACATATTTGTTTCATTCCTGGGTTGGTATGTGAAATTGCTAATCTTGCGTGATCTCTTACAGAACTGATAGTCTGACAAGATCGCTGAAATGCGGTCATGGAACAAAGACATGATGCAAATTTTTTATTTTAATGACGTCATCACACAGAAAAGATAAATACGAATTTCATAGAGACCACATAAATTTTTGAACAATCTTTAGCCGTAGAAATTTTTTTAGCAATTGATCCTGACACAACAGCGCCAAGAACAACGTTAGTCAGTTTGAGATCTGAGAGAAATATAAACATAATATGACATTGGTTAATATCGGAAACCCTTTGATTCAATATAGTTTAATAATGAAGTAATTCAATAAAATAAAAAGAAGAATTAAAATGAGAGCTAATAGGCTACTCCATGAGCTCTGCCTGTGAGTACTTTAAGTCTCACACCAATCAGTGTTCACTGGCATGTAATTTTACACTACAATGTCTTATGGTCTCAGTAGGTTTTGGGGCTTCAGTGGACCCTCATATTTCCACTCATATATAAGCCTCCTCAATTTCTGAGCTTATTTCTGATTTTTTTTTAGTTTTTTTTAATTTTTTTTCTATAACATAAAATTTAGGGAATACATGAATTTTTTTTAATTTTTATTACTGTTTTTTTATTTTTTTTTTGCTATTTTTTATTTTTTTTAAACATGGAAATTTTTTTATATCTATTTTATGACTATTTTTAATTTTTTTTTACGTTTTGAAACATAGGAAAACACACAAGGTTATATAGAAAACCTATATACATTAGGAAGGATTGAAAATTGGATGAGTTGAATTATTTATGCAATTGTTATTTTAATCCAATACAGCAAGATTATGTACAGTGTTGTCAATCATGATAAACAAGACAAGCTGATTGCAGTACATGAAAGTTTAAAATGCTGACATATACAAAACAAAAAATGGAAACTTACAATAAGCATTGCATGTCATTGTTACATGTATCAATATTATAAAAAAAATAGAATTTATCATTCACATCTGTTGTTACTTCACATAGATTAGGGGCAACATTGTTACAGCAAAGACCTCAGCTACCAGTTTGCTCTCTCTGGAACATTTTGTCAAACTACTAGGTTTAGCCAGAGTTAAAATTTATCACGAAAATCCAACATTTATAATAACAGCCATTTTTTCCCAACCTACTTAGTATTATAACTTGTTGCGTGTTGGCACACAAATTCTAAACTTTATAGGGATGTTTTAGTTACCTAGTAGTTAAAAAGTAGATGTTCCCAAAGTATTCCTACCAGGGCATTTTTTTAGCACTTTGCTCCCGTAGTATTCGTATCAGAGCATTTTTTTTTAAGATACTTTGCTTCCATAGTATTCGTACCAGCGCATTTTCCCTTAAGATACTTTGCCTTAGTTAATCCCCACTTTAGTACGAATACTTCTGGAGTGCCGTATTCTTACCAATGTGCGGATTAAGCAAAGTATTCTAATGGAAAATGCCCTGTTATGAATACTTCTGGAGCGCAGAAACGTCAATATGAGAGATTCCGATAAAGTTTATGAAATTCCAGCCAGAAACAAATTATAGGGTTTAATCAGGTGTGCCGCCTCGCAAAATAAGCGCTGAGAAAAACAGCTACAAACAAGAAAATAGCAATTTGGAAAATCAATTCTGGTTCATGGTCCCCGTTTTCATCTGCATCTCTTTGCTGCTCTGCTTCTCTCTGTGCCTTAATAAAACAGACAATTGTCAATTTCAGCATAATATATTGTTAGTCAAATCAAATGCATGTCTTGTGGAGGGATATTTATAATGTGAGGTTGAGTTGTATATTATCTTATATTTATATTATATATATTTATTTACATTATATTATATTTGATAAATTTATTTAGGTTAGATTATTTTCATGGTAATATTATGATTTTGTGCACATAACAGGAGAAAGTGTATGGACAATTGGACAATATTTCAACCTATTCGAAATATTCAAACAATCACTATAACACAAATAATAAATAGCTTTTTATAAGAATTCCATTTCACTGGTTCCTTTAAAAATTATGCTTTGAAGAAAAACCCAAACAATTATAACGGAGGAATAGAACTGGATTTTACCAGCTGTTTCGCAAATACCATTAATCTACTCACATCTTGTATAGGTTGTTGACGATTGTTTTCTTGTTCATTGAGATTCATGTTCCCTGCCACATGAACATCTCCGAGGAAATTGGTAGTTTGCTGTCCTGGCATATCTAAACATTATGAGATACACATTAGATTCATAATCATATATATTTCAACTTTGACGTTTCAAAAGTAATGTTTATAGGGCAATACAAGTTTCCAAAAACAGAAACTAAACAAAATAAGCCAAACTAGAAATTTTTTTTTACGACAGAAAGCCTCTTTTTAACAACTACATCACGTTGAGTGGTTGAATGACAACTCGAACAACCAATTTTTGGGGGAACAATAGGTTAGAGAGCAGAGTCATAACTAGGACATTATCAAAACAAGAATATCGGAACACAACATGTTATACAGCCCTCTTCCCAGTATCACTTACCTGCAGGGGGTAATGGAAAATCAAAGTCTTGCATTTCATTCAAAACGTCATTCTTCAAAACTCTACAAATGATGAGTCTTTCAGGATATTCTTGCAAATTAGGAAGAAGACGGTATTTTAATGTATGTCTCTGGGATGTTAGAAATGCGTAGTTACAATCAAATTGTCCGTGGGGCATATTGAATTGTAAGTCTTCTTGTCCCCGATCAATCTGTAACTCGAGGCCAAGTCTGTCACCAGTTTCCAAAGAGATTGGATTGAACCAAATTGGAGCAAGACGTGCCCCTAGTTCTCTGAAATGGGATCTGATTCTTGTTTCAACAGTCTCACATTGGCCATAAAATGTGAAATGAAAGTCATTTTTGTTTGAAATATAGAGGCAGTTATCCACAATGACCTGTTGTTTGCCAATTAGCCATTTTAACCACTTGATGGCGACAGTGAATAGACTAAACTTTCTACATCGAAATTCTATGCTGTTATCCTCTGTGATTCGATCAGGGTTAATAATGTCCCAGTCAGTTTTACTTGAGAAATGTAATATGTCAATTTTGTCTTTTTCCAGACCGACGCACCATGACTTGATTTGCACGATCGCATCTTTGAGGAATTCCGAATCTGCACTGATATCGAAAACTGGTGTGATACCAATGTATTCTTTGGGGCATATTGAATTGTCTATTCCAACTGACATCCAGACCTTTGTTTGTTTGTTGAAAGTTCCACTAGGAAACGTGACGTTGCATTCATTTAGTCTCATGGAGCCACCGGCAACTTCAACATTTTCCGCTAAAAATATAGATTTGTTTTATAATGCAATAAAAAATGAGGTGCTTCCAAAGTTATCTAAAGAACCCTTCCAATGTCATTAGGATATCTATATATATCCCGGGGAAAGGGACAAGACGTTTCAATCGCATGGCAAACACGGCCCTTGTTCGATCACCAGTCCATGTCGGCTATGAGAATAGTTAGCCAGTAATTTGTTTCAGATGCAGGAAGCCCATTAGTCAAAGGATGTCATTGCCTACAAAATGAGAAGATTGCTAATTACTGAAATAAAATGCAAAAAGTAGCTGAGCAGGAAATGGGTACTTGGACATAAATCACAGCAGGCTCAGCTCTAATTTCACTGTCATTTGAACATTTGGCGTAAAGAAGGCAAAATGTAGAAAAGGCTTGCTAGCACTGGAAATGCGACATAATATTTGTTAACATAAGTTATTAGAGCAATTCTTGTGTATTGAGTTAGAATTTTTGATTTTTTTTTTCCCAGGTCCATTAGGTATGGAACAACGTATCCACATTCAGGTATAGAAAAATGATTCGGTTCCATAAATTTAGATTGCTTGTATGACCAGAGCACGATATATTTTCATTAATTACATTCAAAGGAAGAGGATGGTGTTTCGGAGCCAGTAAAATAGTGGTTTCTGCATAAATTTTTCAGTACTCTCGAAGCATGACCAAGATGGCGGACACCGTAACGTAGTATGTGTACCAGGTTAGGATTAGGCCATAATTCCAAATACAAATACTGCAGGAGTCACTTGGTTAGTCCCCGAACTCAATATATGTACCAGGTCGAGATTAGGCCATAATTCCAGGTACAAATACTGTGGGAGTCACTTAGCTAGTCCCAAACTCAATATGTGTACCAGGTTGAGATTAGGCAATAATTTCTGGTACATATATTGCAGGAGTCACTTGGTTCGTCCCCGAACCCAATATGTGTACCAGGTTAGGATTATGCCATAATTCCAAGTACAGGGGCTCCCGAAGTATGCGAACCAAGATGGCGGACATCAGAATGTAATATGTTTACTAGGTTAGGGTTAGGCCATAATTTTAAGTATAAATACTACGGAAGGCTCTTGGATAGTCTTCGAACTGATAATAGGACTAAAATAAGGAAAATTGGAAAAAAATTATCTCCTAACCCTAACCTGTTACCCATTTTACGTTCCGATGTCTGCCATCTTGATTCGCATACTTCGGGAGCACCCAAGTACAAATACTGTGGAAGTCACTTGGCTAGTCCCAGAACTCAATATGTGTACCAGGTTAGGATTAGGACATAGTTCCGGGTACAAATACTGCAGGAGTCACTTGCTTAGTCCCAGAACTCAATATGTGTACCAGGTTAGGATTAGGCCATAATTCCAGGTACAAATACTGCAGGAGTCACTTGGTTAGTCCCCGAACTCAATATGTGTACCAGGTCGAGATTAGGCCATAATTCCAGGTACAAATACTGTGGGAGTCACTTAGCTAGTCCCAAACTCAATATGTGTACCAGGTTGAGATTAGGCAATAATTCCTGGTACAAATATTGCAGGAGTCACTTGGTTCGTCCCCGAACCCAATATGTGTACCAGGTTAGGATAAAGCCATAATTCCCGGTACAAATACTGTGGGAGTCACTTGGCTAGTCCCCGAACTCATAATAGAAATAAAAAAAAAATTGTATAACAAAAATATGGCCTAACCCTAACCTGGTACACATACAACGTTCCGGTGTATCTTGATTCACATACTTCGGGGGTGCCAGTTTGACATAGTGCAGTTGAATGTAAGTGAACAAATCTTGAACTACCACAAATGGTAGAATAAAAATACTGTGCCTTGGTCAACGGATGTAAACCATTTTAATTTCGGAAAAATGTCATTTGGAACCACTGATTTTATGCCAATTAGTCTTCTGCTCATTACAAATATACAGCATTGATATGTATGGCAATTCATATTTAATTAATTTTTTGCTATTCCAAATACTTGCCCATAATTTTTTTTGAGTCCTAAGTAAAGTTGCTAAGGCTGTTATTCGAGTTCGAATGAGTGAGTTACTCGAGTCCCCCCAACATTGCTACCAAGGCTCACAGATGACCGATTAATGTGTTATAGAAACAACATTGTCAGACGCAAATTGCAACCCTAAGTTGTTAGAATGAAAATGCTTGCTATTTGTTATAATAATGATGATGATGGGATCATACTGATACACTCACTATTTATTAGAACAAAAAAGAAGTTGAATTATGAGGTTGCTACTTCACCTAATAATTAATGGCCATAACTTACATTTGATAACATTCTTTGACTGTGTTTTTATGCCAGAGTTTCCCAATTCATCTCTGGCCCAGACTTGGAAACGATATTTTTTACCAAGTGTAGGTGACTTCATTCTATACTGAGGAACCTCTGTAGTGTGAGTCTCTCCGAGCTTCACATCATCACAGAAGATTTCTATGTTGTATAGAACGTTGCTGTCAGATACTTCATTCCAAGTCAAAAGAATGTCGGTTCCACTTCTTTGAGACGAAACATTTTCAATTTGCGGCAAAGCTATAAATAAATATTTTGACTTAGCATACTTCAATAAAAAACATTTTCAATATAAGATGTGAACTTAAAATTACTTCTGGGCAATTCATACAAAATTCAAAAACAAAATCGTATATAAAATAGTAGTGAGTAGCAATTCAGATATTTTAGAATCAATAGAGCAGGCTTACAATAAAACAACTGTGAGTGACTTTTTCAAGCAAAAGCCAAATACAAAAATTCATGTGCAACTAATAGGAAATCTAAGACTCAGTTAGCGATATATGCTAAAAGCAGGATAAAATGTTTTCATTGGAATTGGAGCTAAAGTGGTATTTTCAAACTCAAAGTCAGGAGTAGAAGTTGGAATGTTGAATTATCTGGGTAATACGGTAATTTTAGACTTTTATGAATTTTTTACTGAAACTCAAAAACATGAAGTGGACCAAGCGTTCCTAACAGTGTATTAAAGAGGCATGCACACGGCAATTAATTATAATCAAAATTTGATTTCCTTGTAGTTTGGAGCTGGAGTTGATATCGTCTCCAACCTGGAGTGGGTTATATTTGTCCAGTTTGGCAGTTGATTTGCCAAACCTTACTATTTGTGTGAAAATTTGGTTGAGAACATATTCTAATATTTCAGGGGTCTGCAACAGGTGGCTCGTGGGCCATAAACCGTTTCGTCAAGCTATTCAGTGTGGCCCTTGTCAGCATTCAAATTTTCCCCGCCAAGAATAACATCCCAATCCGACTGTTTATGTTGACAGTTCTGACGCTCCGGTGTATATTGGTTCACATACTTTGGGGGTGCCATTATTTCACATAACAGTTTGACATAGTGCAGTCGAACGTCAGTGAACAAATCTTGAATTACCACAAATGGTAGAATAAAAACACTGTGCCTTGGTCAACGGATGTAAATCATTTTCATTTTAAAAAAAAGGTCATTTGAAACCACTGATTTTATGCCAGTAAGCCTTATTCTCATTACAACTATACAGCATTGATATGTATGGCAATTCATATTCAATTGATTTTTTGCTATTCCAAATACTTGCCCAAAATTTATTTTGAGTTCTAATTAAAGTTGCTATGGCTGTTATTCAAGTTCGAATGAGTGAGTTACTTTAGTTCCCCCAACATTGCTACCAAGGCCCACAGAAGACCGATCAATATGTCATTGAAACAACATTGTCTAACCCAAATTGCACCAATAAGTGAATTTCAGAATGAAAATGCTTGATATTTTTATAACAATGATGATGGGGCGCCACCATGCAGATACACTCACCGACTATTTATTAGAACAACAAACAAGTTGAATTATAAGGCTTCTACTTCACTTAATAATTAATGGCCATAACTTACATTTGATAACATTCTTTGACTGTGTTTTGATGCCAGAGTTTCCCAATTCATCTTTGGCCCAGACTTGAAAACGATATTTTTTACCAAGTATAGGTGACTTCATTCTATACTGAGGAACCTCTGTAGTGTGAGTCTCTCCAAGTTTCACATCATCACAGAAGATTTCTATGTTGTATAGAACGTTTCTGTCAGATACTGCATTCCAAGTCAAAAGAATGTCGGATCCACTTCTTTGAGACGAAACATTTTCAATTTGCGGCAAAGCTATAAATAAATATTTCGACTTAGCATACTTCAATAAAAAACATTTTCAATATAAGCTGTGAACTTAAAATTATTTCTGGGCAATTCATACAAAATTCAAAAACAAAATCGAATATAAAATAGTAGTGAGTAGCAATTCAGATATTTTAGAATCAATAAAGCAGGCTTACAATAAAACAACTGTGAGTGACTTTTTCAAGCAAAAGCCAAATACAAAGATTTATGTGCAACTAATAGAAAATCTAAGACTCAGTTAGCGATATATGCTAAAAGCAGGATAAAATGTTTTCATTGGAATTGGAGCTAAAGTGGTATTTTCAAACTCAAAGTCTGGAGTAGAAGTTGGAATGTTGAATTATCTGGGTAATACGGTAATTTTAGACTTTTATGAATTTTTTACTGAAACTCAAAAACATGAAGTGGACCAAGCGTTCCTAACAGTGTATTAAAAACGCATGTACACGGCAATTAATTATATTAAAAATTTGATCTCCTTGTAGTTTGGAGCTGGAGTTGATATCTTCTCCAACCTGGAGTGGGTTACATTTGTCCAGTTTAGCAGTTGATTTGCCAAACCTTACTATTTGTGTGAAAATTTGGTTGAGGACAGATTCAATTATTTCAGGGGTGTGCAACAGGTGGCTCTGGCTCGTGGGCCCTAAACCGTTCCGTCAAGCTCCCCCCCCCCCCCCCCCCTAAGACTAAAAAAATCCCAATCTCAAGACTGTTTATGTTGACAGTTCTAAAGCTGATCTTAGCAAGCTATGCATAATCTTGAAGTTATCAATGTCCCACTAAACTGTTACATGAATGGGATTCGTTATTGTGGGAATTTTTCAATTCTTTATGTTTATGGAAAAGTGAAATTTTTTGTCTGAATGTCTGAAGTTGGTTATATAGCCCACCAGCAAAAAATGTTGCACACCCCCTGTATTATTCCAACATCTCAATGGTTCAGCACTTTCTCATAATTACAAGCATTTAACTCAGCCCAACACCATCTGATTCTATTAAAACGACTGACTTACTATGCTGAGTTGGCTTTGCAAGTTGTTCCGTTACTTCTTTATCTGATTGTTCAGCTTCTTCTTCAGACAGTGGGAGTTCACTTCTGAAGATAAAATTGGAGAATGCAAATGTATTAATTTTTTTTCATTGGTTAGAATAACAGCCCCTATTACTCGATTTCAAAACCCTTCTCCCCTCACCCACAGTGTTAAAGATTGTGCACCATGTAAGCTGGTTGGCATGGGCTTTAAACCTTTTTACATATTGTAATTATTATAAATGTTTTATTATTTCTCATTTTAAATGATGTGTATATAAATATATATGCTTATCAACAAGCAAAGCTGAACAATTTGTCAACTTGACATCAGATTTTAATGACTTATATGAATTTTGTTCAAGCACGTGTTTGAAATGGCCACAAGTGCAACCTCCTATCTTTGCAAAGCTGGGTTTTCAGCAGTGGTGTCAATCGAAACAAAATACCGGTTACGTTTGGACATAGAGAGAGAAATGCATGTGTATTATAAGTATAACATCATGCTTTGAAAAGATGTGTTCCGAGCAACTGCTGCACATCTCTCATTAGATAAATAAGTGTGAATGTTTTTTAATGGCATTCCCTTTTCTTGAGGTGCACATATTGACAAACTTTAAAAAGCATAAAATGCACATTAACGATCACAAAATTCAGTTTTATCCAAAGGCAGCAAGTTCCATGTACGAGTACAGCGATTTTTTCCCTGATAATTTAGCGCCGTACGAACATAAAGTTTGGGAACCGCTGCACTAGGCCATCACTATCTTTGACAATTGAAATATAGGTGATTATTATATATCATACAAGGTACTATTATATCTAACCCGGGGCTTCCTACTTCTTGTAAAGTCTCCACTTTTTCTCCAGTATTCTCAAAACTGTCATTTGGTGATTCTGAGAAAGAATAATAAATAATAATCAAAAAATGATCGTATTTAAGACTCTGTTTTCAGCTATGTAACATCGTTTATCAGAAATTAGGATAGAATTTCCTATTTTACCCGGAAAAGAAAGGTAAATCAATAATGCGGCTTATACAGTGAACCATGGCCTCTTATCTGGTTACCAATGCATGATTGGGTGAGGGATTAATTAGTTATTTGTTTCAGATGCATGGACTTGATGGTGAAGGAAGCTCAATAAACCAGTGGGTTGGGGTTAGAAACCACTATTTGACGGCTTGAAAGTCAGCAAACCTCCCACACCTAATTATCCCCAAGTTCCGAAACTGTGAACCGCGCAAGATAATCAGATCGGTATGCCAAGCATCTATCCATAACAATGCTCTGCAACCAAATGTAACAACTTGGAAACAATTTATATTTTCCCATGAAATTAATTTTGAATACCCTAGATTTATATTCAATCATATCACACTGAAAATTTTGTTCGATATTTCCATCTTTATTTAACAATAAATCCCCCAAAAAATGAACACTACTTGATGACCATAACTAAAATACTTGATGACCATTACATACTTATCATACCATAGCACCGCTCAATTTAAAAAATAGGTTTAAAACTTACCAAATTCAGCTTTTGAAGTTTTGGCCGGAAGTTGTTTAGAAAAAACATTAGTTGTAGCATCTGCTGACTTGCTTTGACTTTTGAGTATTGTTCTATCCAACTCAATTCCTAGTACCTGTAATGAATAAAGTTTTTATACAAGATTAGCACTAAGCATGCAGCACAATATTTAAACAGACAATGGTATCTAATGATTCCAGTGCTGAAATTTGATGCATTTTCCCATAAAACCATACTATATAAAAGTGCTGCTTATTTTATTATGAATTCTTCCATTTATTGAATAACTTTCAAAATTTGCATACTTTATCTTATCTTCGATTACCCACTAAACTGACAGTCTACAATTGGTAATTAATTAAAATAAAAATTGTGAAAAAATTAGTAAATTCATTTCAAATTCAGACTTTTGCTTGGCGAAACAGAAACACAAATGAATCTTGATACAAAACCTTGGTATTGTAAAATTATTAGTTTAAAATTAAAATAAATAATCAATGCAGTAGAGCAAGATGAATGATAAATTTTGGGAACTAAAAAAATGTACTATGAAATTGTTCTTTTTTTCAAAACACAAATAAACCTAATTAAAAAATAGCAAATATTGAATATGTACAACACAATCACATTGACTACGATGACATTATATTTTAATATAAATAACATACACTTCGGTGAAACTTTGAAGTGTTCAGTTCAGCGGGAACAATTTAAACTTGCAGTTTATTTCAGTTTTTACGCAAATCGTTGATTTTATGTCTGTCCCATATTTTATATTTAGATTATCGCAGAAAGAATTTCAAACCTTAGATCCAATTTCATTCAATTGATTCTGCAATATTTCTTTATCCTCATCAGCAATTTTCCATCCTACCAATGATAACTTCTTTGTAACATTAGGAAGCAGATTTGCAACTGCAACAATATCTTCATGGTTTGCAGTTCGATTTTCACTCAGAGACAGCCGATCAATCTGTTGAAATAAACAAATACAAAGAACAATCTGATATGGATAAAATATATAACAGTCATATTCATCATAGTTTTGTCAAACCCATATTATTCATATTACACAGAAATGCATTGTAACATTGAATACAGCCTGGTGCTAGAAGTTGGGAGTTTTCATCAAGGGAGAAACAATAGTTATCAAAATTCAATGTTTTCGCTGTGTAGCATTTTTTGTGGTAAAACCAATTGTATTTCACAAATTGCTAACATTTTTAATCATTGTACCAAATTGTAAAATCATTGTTAACTCAGTGCAACAGAGTCAAAATTGAAATTTCAAAAACAGACAAGCTCTTGTGACATTAAAGACCTAGCCAGGTGCCAGGTCAAAGGTTGTTTTGGAAGGTAATTCATTGATTCTGTACTGAAGACTAAAAGTTAAAGTTTGTCACGAGGTTTTATGTGAAAAGGCATGCTTAATTCATGTCCCAAAGGCCTAATTGGCCTGTCTCATTAGAATTTACTAAAATACAATGGGACATACAAACATTTATGATGTCAGAATTACTCCTTCCATTGTAAATGTCAAAAAAGATTTATAGCGTTAATAGTGCTTCAATCAGTGTGACGTACATATACAGCTTAGAATAAAATAGAATGGGAATCGCATGTCAGTGAGAAGAACGTTTAAGTACATTCTAGTGAATCCAGAGGCGCTAGTCAATGTAAAAATAGAGACTACAAGCACCATTAAGCGTGGTAATCATGACAACTGCTCACCCGGGGGGCACTGGCAGCTGATTAGATTAGGTACGGGTTTGAGTTTTCAAGGATGCATAAGATAGGATTTGCGAAGTGCAGGCGTGTATAAAATGTTAACTAATTAATTTACCCATTTGATAAGAAGAGATTATGAAACATGAACCTCGTACTGTCATTGTGCTTGAGTAAAAGATGAGCACCATAACTCTGTGTGAAATTATTAAGATTAATGATTCTAATCAGTGAATTGAATATTCAACGAAATGCGGGTAACTATAAAGACTATAATATGAAACAGATATTCAGGGGTTCCGCAACAAGCAGTCAATGAAATGTTTAACAACAATTGGGAATAGTGTAGAGGTGTAACCATTCATGTTAAAGGTAGTGGTAATGCACAAAATATAACATTTATTAACAACTTAGCATAAAAGGGACTAACTAACTGATTTGAGATCAAGGTTTATTGTACATCTATGGCCTGGAAATTATTGTTTTGAATGTCATACTGCACCCAATAATATATGGGCGATATCCTCAGAACAGTCCAACCTATCGCATGCAATATGTCCCTGCTATGGTACCAATTAGCAGAGAAATACACTATAAAACTAATTACAGAATGAGATTTAAAAAGTCACAAATCACAAAGAACTGGGAGATGTGGCAGCAGCAGATTGGTAAGAGGAGAGCATGAGTTTTTTTTATATTTTGCTTTGAACGCTTCATGAGTGGTGACTGAAATAAATGTAATATTCTGTGACACAAGCTTATAGAAATGAACAATTCTATCTGATCAGGTGAAAATTAAATGCGGATATGGAACAAATAAAACTTCCAATGTTGCAAATAAATAGAATTTTAGATTTGTCATCATTCATTATTAATTGTTTAAAATCTGTTACTTTCTGTTGCAAATTTTAATCTATCTTTTCCATTTTCCTATTGAACACTCAAACTAGAAAGCAACTTTTGGAGATGATAGGATAACATGAGAAATATAAATTTCCGAGCACTGGCATGATGACCTAGGAGTAAGAGATTTAGATTTAACTGTGTTTGCATTCCAGATTGCACAAGTTCAAATCACTGAACACAAGGTGTAATAAAATGGGAGGCCAATGCCGAACTGAAACGCTTACAGATTTTCAAAAAATAGTAACTCCTTTTAACAGATATCAGTGGCAATTGTAGATGACCTAGTTTAAAGTGAAAGCACATTTCCCTCAAAAAATATATTCGACAGGTATTGAAGAAAAAGAATACTCTGCTCATTTGCCTTTTATTCAAAATCAATTGTACTTTGAACCTAATCAGAAAAAAAAACTAATATACTTTAGGTACAATGTAGGACATTTTAGGTATTTCACACAATCATAGGACAGGACTCACCACAACCAAATTGGTCACAAGGATTGATTATTATATATTTCAAACAAATTTTTAAATGAACATTTAGGCCTGGGAACTAATATTATAAAAGATAAATTTAAAATTATAGCGGTTTTCATAAATTTTACCATGCAATCCAATTTTGGGCTATGAAAGTGTAAAACTTAACTTATTACAGAATCAAATTCAAACCCTTGTCAAAACGTTAATTATGTCATTATTATTGTGTTATACCTCTGTAGTTCCCAAGGATGATTTGAAAGCTTGTAGTTGATCTGATGACAGGTTACAGTAGTCAAGGCTCAAGTATTTAACACAGGATTGATTAGAAAGTATTTGTCCAACTGATGATAAACCTTCAACTCCCATGTTTGTGTTTCCAATCAGCCCCAACCTCATGATCTATAAAGAGACAAGAATAATTTATAAACCATGAAATCCATAAATGGTTCTTTACTGAGTAAAAAATAAAAAATTATGAACATTCTCAAACTGAAAGTAGTTTTCGATGCAAAATATAACATTTATATTTCATAGAAAATACCGTTGAATTTAAAAACAAAATCTGAACTACAAAACTAGACATATCAGAATTAAAATCTGTAAATTTGGAATAGTTGAATCCCGTGTTAACAACTGCACGAGAACAAATGATTGAGCAATTATGAAATTTTTGAAACTCATAGAACAGAACAAAAATATTGTTATGGTATCAAAACAGTCATACTTGCAGGTATGAATTTCAAAAGTCAAAAAATGTTTTGACCTGCCTTTGCCCACTATGAGATGAAAAATTCCTGAAAAGTTTGGCATTTGTGAAAATTTCTCGCAGTTTTTGCAGGGAAGTGCACTTATAGTAAACAAAGAAAAATTGTAAGCTCATACTATAGCTTAAAATAAAAAATGTTTGAAAAGCAAGTTTTGTTTTTTCACTTTAATACAAAAATCACCATTGAGGGAAATAGCGATCGGGTCGTTGCTGCAAGTCATGTCAATTGGACAAAAACTCAGCTAATTCTGTGAAAATATTTCTAAAAACTTTCAGTTCCTGATCAAGCATATTCATTGTGTACAGCGGTTTTCTATTCGGAAATTTGGGTGGCTCCGTCTGGTAACCATCTAATTATTTTTACACATATAAAAATTTCTATAAATGGTTCTTTACTGACTGAGCAATAAAAAAAACAAGCCGGTAGGCACCCAGGATCTCAGCTGATAGTTGGGGCCCGCACTTAGCTACTTACTGCCATCCATAGAAACTTGAGGATCTTTAACTGTGGCGCGATTAACTAAGTGAGCGGGTTGGTTAAAAAGTCCAATTCATTTTGAACGCTGCGCGTTTTGTAGACATACTTACGTGACTGATATGCGGTGACTAAAAATTGGAGAAAATCATGTTCATTGAAATCCCTAAGGCTTCTCCAGTTTATGGAGTATCGAGACCAAAGACGACTTATTGGAAAGCGTATTTTACTGTGCAGAAGGTAGCGTTCTTGAAATTTCAAATTTCAACTTAGTTAACAATTGAACGACGATAAGTTGAAAAAAAAATGGAAATTTCTCAACGATCGGCGCGTTATTCGTCGTTGTCATGCCAACGAAACCTCCATCCGGACTTTCTATGAAACGCACAATACTGGGGTGACATGATAACCCATGTGAAAAATTCCTCCCGTTTGGTCCAGACAGATACACAGACAGAACGACTGATAATAAAAGGGTCTCCTAGAGCGGAGATCCATTATGAACATTTACAAACTGGAAGTGGTTTTCCGTGGAATTTCTAGGTTTCGATTCACGATATTCTAGTAATATTCTAGACCAGGGGTTCCCAAACCGCGGCCCGCGTGCCAAATCCGGCCCGCGTAACAATTTGAAATGACCCGCCGAGCTTACGTAAAATAGTGTTCAACAGATTTTATTTCCACCTTTTTGCGAATTAGATACCGGTAATTTATGTCATTATCAGAGTTCAAGCACGTGTTTATCGTAACAATTCAATTATACCTGTATATCAATTATAGGTACCGGTGTTAGGATTACATAGGGTAGTAATTTAGTTATCAGCCATATAGGAAAGCTTAAAGATGTCAGAAATCAAACGAAAACTAGATTCATGAAAACTAACATTTCTTAAATAAATGGCAGTGTTCGTATTTCTCCATTGAAAAGTATCAAACTTTAGAGATTTGTCTTCTTTGCCAACGAACTATTCCAGTTCTGAAGGAATACAACATTGAGCTCCATTATGAGTCAAACAAACATGTTTCAAAAAAATATCAAATGAAAGTGAATCCACTTTTGGGCGCTACATTCTTCCGGCCCGCGAACATCTTTCCTATTCTAATTTTGGCCCGCGGCCAATAAAGTTTGGGAACCCCTGTTCTAGACCATGGTGGTCCAAACCCAGGCCCTCGGGCCAGATGGTAATCAAATATCGCATTTGTTGTTGTTTCGTCATAGAATTAACCAGTAAAATCTGTGGCATATTGTTATATCACCAATGTCACTGAATTGAACAGTGTTCTTGGGCGACTAGCAAAGTTGAATGATGAGCTTGGCAGTCTAAATTGTTATCTGGATTTCAATCTTTTTGGTCACAAATATGTGCTAAAAATTTTGGTATCATAGAAAACTAAAAATCAAATTAGCTTAGTTGGCTATGCCTGATAACTAATATTAATGTCATGGCCTTACAATATAATTCATGCCGGGTGTTTTTTTGCAGCCCGCCTGAAGGGTATTACAAAAAATGCTGCCTATATGTCAGAACATTTAGTAGTTACCCTCCTGCACCTCACATTTGGTAATCAATCAATCTGCAGTTATTTATTTGTACGTTATTTTGCAAACTGACGAATTCAAACATATTTTTAACTGAATGTGTTGGGGGGGGGGGGGGGAGGTTGAGGGGACCGGGGGTTGGGGGGTACCACAATGCTTGCTTGATATATCGGCAAGTTTTGTCGGTGACAAAAGAATATTTTAAAACCACATTTTAGAATCTTGTGAGCAATGAGCTTTTCCAAAGTTAAGATTTTGCTTAAAAAATCCTATGGCTGTTCAAAAGAACTTACATTTGCGGAAACACTTTTATTGTTATGGAGAGTTTGAAATCTTACACTAAACGTAGATATAGAAAGCCTTTTGCTGGTTTTAGTAAGCTTTTTGGTGGTTTTTGCATGTTTTAGCTTGATAAATAACAAATACTGATCAACGTGGCTAATCAATTTTGTGGCCCCTGGAGCCGACAACCTTGTACCACCCTGTTCTAGACCTTACCATTGAATTTGAAAAAATAAATCAAACTACAAAAGTAGACATATCAGAATCGATATATATTGGGTGGCCACTCAAACACTGAGAATTCTGATCCATGTTGTCAAATAGATCGGAAGCTTGAGCTTTATGAAATCCTTAATACTCACAAAGCAGGAAAGTAACATTAAAATATTACTATGATATCAACACGGCCTATTTCAAATTATTATTACAATGAGTTGATGGGATGCTGCTTCAATAGAGTAAAGTATCATGGCCCCCTGTTTGAGTGACTGACCATGGATTTGTATCTGGCTCATATTCTGTTAACCGGGAATTTTGAACTTGGAAAATGTATTTTCTCTCGTCATGTACGATGTTAATGTCTTCATTTCTCACAATTCTTTTGTATATTTGTAATATAATTTTGGCGCTAGTGGGAACATATCAAATAGAAAGGCCTGCCACGACCCCCTACTTTATCCTAATGCCTCAATATATATTTTTATTTATTTCAACCAACAAAACCCTTCCAAATGAATTCGAACGGAAATCCTCTTCCGTAAGCTTCAAAATATAGCAAACTGATGACGAAGTAACGCATCTCTCATGCGTAGCAAACCAGTCGTAAGCGAAATATATTCAGGAGACTATGATTAAATACCGAGTCAGGTGCCAGAGGTAAAAGGTTACTTTGAATGGCAATTTATAAATTCTGTACAAAAGACTAAAAGTTAAAGTTTGTCACAAGGTTTGTTATGAAAAGGCAAGCTTAATTTATGCTTACAGGCCTAATTGGCCTGTCTCATTAGAATTTACTAAAATACAATGGGACATACGAACATTCATGATATCAGAATTAATCTTTTCATTGTAAATGTCAAAAGATTTATAGCGTTAATAGTGCTTCAATCAGTGTGACGTACATATACAGCTTAGAATAAAATAGAATGGGAATCGCATGTCAGTGAGGAGAACGTTTAAGTACGGTCTAGTAAATCCAGAGGAGCAAGTCAATGTAAAAATAGAGACTACAAGCACCATTAAGCTTGGTAACCATGACAACTGCTCACCCGGGGGCCCTGGCAGCTGATTAGATTAGATACGGGTTTGAGTTTTCAAGGATGCATAAGATAGGATTTGCGAAGTGCAGGCGTGTATAAAATGTTAACTAATTAATTTACCCATTTGATAAGAAGAGATTATGAAACATGAACCTCGTACTGTCATTGTGCTTGAGTAAAAGATGAGTACCATAACTCTGTGTGAAATTATTAATATTAATGATTCTAATCAGTGAATTGAATATTCAACAAAATGCGGGTAACAATAAATACTATAATATGAAACAGTTATTCAGGGGTTCCGCAACAAGCAGTCAATGAAATGTTTAACAACAATTGGGAATAGTGTAGAGGTGTAACCATTCATGTTAAAGGTAGTGGTAATGCACAAAATATAACATTTATTAACAACTTAGCATAAAAGGACTAACTAACTGATTTGAGATCAAGGTTTATTGTACATCTATGGCCTGGAAAAATATTGTTTTGAATGTCATACTGCACCCAATATTATATATGGATGATATCCTCAGAACACTCCTATCTATCGCATGGAATATGTCCATGCAATGGTACCAATTAGCAGAGAAATACACTATAAAACTACGGTAATTATAGAATGAGATTTAAAAAGTCACAAATCACATAGAACGACTATCTCAGGTACTGACGACTCAATAGTTATGAATCTGGTCAATTGTTTAGCTGAAAATGTCGAGAAAATGGAATACCAACACGACATTAACTGGGAGATGTGGCAACAGCAGATTGGTAAAAGAGGAGAGCATGAGTTTTTTCTATTTTTCTATTTGGAAATTCGGTTTTCTATTCGGAAATTTGGGTGGCTCCGTCAGGTAACTATCTAATTATAATAACACATATAAAAATTTCTAATAGTTCATTGATAATTATAAAATTTATCTTTTTGCATCTTATAGGCCTACTGTTTTTTAATATTAAATTTGACGACAGTGATACATCATAAAATGCTGACCTAACTCTAAATGGCCTTGGGGTTGTAGGTCAAAATAATTGCATTCAATAAAGTGGTAGCAATTGGCATTAATACACAACATAGTGAAATTCATATTCAAATTTGACAAACTTGGTAAAAATCCGCATTTAGAAAGTTGACCCACCCTTGTAACTTTGAATATATAGCCTGGTGCCAGAAGTTTTTATCAAGTGAGGATAAATAGATATTAAAATTCAATGTTTCAGTCAAGTGACAATTTTTTTGATCAAACTGATTGTATTTCATATCTTGGTAGCATTTGGAATCAATGAACAAAATTGTAAAAATACTTTTAACTCAGAGCAACATAGTCATATTACGGTAATATTTCAAAACAGAAATGCTTTTGTTGTCCAACCTTCAATAGCTTTTTAGAATTGCAGTCAAATTTTCAGAAAAATGTGTTATATGACTCTTTTCACCGCCGTTCACTCCAAACCAGGTTATGTACAATTGTTCACTGATATCTGTTAGAAGGAAATACTATTTCCTATTTCCTTCTCCTTTCCTGAGAGATATCAGTGAATTGTACAGAGTTGTACAGGGCCTAATTTAGAGTGAATGGTGTTAATAAGAGTCATATAGTACATTTTTCTCAAAAAATATATTTAATGATAAGTACTCAAGAAAAGAATACTTTGCTAATTTGGTTCTAAAATTTTTTATTCAATCAATTAAACTTGGAAAATCATCAGAAAAAATTGAATATGATATAAGGAAGTGGTTCCCAACCTTTTTTTTTCGCAACCTCAATTTTCGCAAAAAAGCAACACTTACTGATACTCGCGACCCCGCAACAAGAAAAGCATTAGAAACCATACTTACGAAGTTAATTCGTTCCTTAATCCCTTCGTAGGTAGGGACACATTTTACCTGTAAATGCCCCAATCTGTTCTAAGATCCCACAAAACTACTATACTATTTGTATAAATCATATTATGGTTTAAAACCGTAACAAATACATGTTAGAACTAGATTACGCCATAATAAATAGAAAGGGTATATTCATGGAAAAAACAGAGAAAAAATGAATAAAAACAATAAACTGTTTGTTCGCTTATCTTTGGTGTCAGTCGACTAGGCTAGGCTAAGAAAAGACGGTGGAGAGCGGGAGTATAGCTTTCGAAGGAGGTGAGACGAAGCGACAAAAGTCGACAGTTGAGAGCGACCGTAATACGGAAATGAGCACATGCACATGAATTTCAAACTTAGAATATACTTTTTTTTAACTTTTCTGTTTTTTTTTTGTTTTTTTGTTTTGTTTTTCTTTTCTAGGTCATTTATTTTTCAGTTTAATTTTCTTTTGTTTAACTGTTCCGTGTATCGTCTTCTCACTGAAGTTAGCTAGGGACTCAAACTGACTGTTCAGACACATTGTACGTAACCGCGGGAAACAAACGAGCCAATGGAATGACAGGTAATTTCTGGGTGTCTGACAGCAGCTAGCAGTGGCTCCAATTATATTAATGAGAAGACTGCGCCTGTACATCGTTTGTCAGTTTTTGAGAACTTGGTGTAATGTTACTGAGGCACAGCCGATGTCATCTTCTACACTCAACCTATTTCTGTGATTTGTTTTAAGTACAGCCAATTTTCTTAAATTTCCGGATGTCATTTTAGTGAAGAATTTGTGATAATGGTTCAGTTATGTTTTATATTAATTTGAAATGTACCGGTAAGTAACTGCTTTGGAAAATTAGCAAATCTTCACATCCTTATTTATTCTTATATACGTATGTTTTTGGTTTGGCAAAATCAAGAAATTCTTTCTCCCTGCAGTCAGTTGAACAGGTGATGCAAAACTACCAGCAATCCCCCGACTATCTATTCATCGTTATGCAATTTACGACACCGGTGCGTTTCAACGTTACGTTACCGGCAGACTGATATGTAATAGACAGAGGAACAACGCATCAGCGCGATACAATGATTAAGCGTAGTGGACATAACTTAGAGGTAACTTAAATAACTATCTCTCTGTAAAACTCAAGCTATTATGAAACTGAATTCAACCGAAAACATAAATGATTTAGCCTGCAAGCGCACGTGTAAAGACTGTTGCCAGATCAGGGCCAAAGACAACAATACTTCGAATTGAACAACACGCATAAAAAAGCTGAAAACATGGATATATCATTGACGTTCCAATCACTAAATCGCATTCTCTACCTGACCTTTAAAAACGTCACTTTACTAATTTCAAATTATTGATAAATATAAGCGAATTAATGTACATTCACAAGAAGTTAGGCGCCCCGAAAAATCTGCTCGCGACCCCATCCGGGAACCACTGTTATAGGGCAATTTCGCGTATTTCACACAATCACAGAACAAGACTCAACAGAACCGAATTGGTCAGAAGAATTGGTTATTATGTTTTTCAAACAAATTTTCAAATAAACATTTAGGTCTGGGAACTATTATTAAAAAGATAAATTTAAAATTGTAGAGTTTTTCATAAATTCCATCATGCAATCCAATTTTGGGTTATGAAAGTGTAAAACTATAACATATTAAAAAATCAAAATTTCCTCCAACCCTTGTTAAAACGTTAATCATGTCATTATTATTGTGTTATACCTCTGTGTTTCCCAAGGATGATTTGAAAGCTTGTAGTTGATCTGATGACAGGTTGCAGTTGTGAAGGCTCAACTCTTCAACCCAGGATTGATTGGAAAGTATTTGTCCAACTGATGATAAACCTTCAACTCCCATGTTTGTGTTTCCACTCAGCCTCAACTCCTTGATCTATAAAGAGACAAGAATAATTTATAAACCATGAAATCCATAAATGGTTCTCTACTGAGAGAAAAATAAAAAATCATGAACATTCTCAAACTGAAAGTACCGTATTTTCTCGGATATACGCCTATCACGCGGATAAGCCGACTCCCTAATAACAGCTTCGAAATAGTGAATTTATAAAAATTCGCATATACGCCGTTTCCACAAATCGTAACACGCGCACGCATCTATTACAGTCAATGATGTTCAATTCAAATTTAATATTCAAATATCGCGATTCGCTACCTTCTTGTATATGGCACACACATTCTAGCGCTGCTGTCCACATTTCGATTAAAACAATTTTCGATTATATTTTCTGTTTTATCGTAATGGAAGACAGCACTTTGCGGCACAACTAAATTACTGCCAACATGAAAGGAATCAAATCAGCGCCGACTTGAAGTACCAAACGTATAACATGAGGACATTTTTGATTGAAAATATTTTACAATCATTATTTATATTAAGGTAGTCGAGATATCCTGAGCGGACACGGCAATAAATTTGGTTATTTTTCGCAAGTATTCTCAAACATGATTTGTGTGAGCATCATATATGGGCTGATATATTTTATAATGTATGCCAAAGTGTCTGCCGATTATTTAATTGACTTTGTATACCAGCTGTTATTTGTTTTAATCCTAAAAACAAAAACGTGGCCGGTGCAATGAAGCACTCCCTGCCCGATAACGGCACTTCAGAAAGAAAACGGCTACCACGAAATAAAGTGATTGATTTATGACCCTTCCGTTTTGCTGATTCAGGAAAAAACCGAAAACACAGCTGTTGCCTAACCCGTGGACGTACAGCACAGTATTTATCACATCATATTCATATGTTATTTCAACTCTTCAGTTACCGTAAATGGTTGTTCAAAATGATTGAAATTACAGTTTTATTGTTAAGAATTAATGCTGTGAGTATTATTCTACCTGAAACTTCTATCTGATTCTTACTTGTGCACAAATGATAACGTTTTGACCACGAGACGGCTGGTAGATCAATGCTGTTGCTCTTATGCAAAAGATACAATTAAATTTAATCAAATACAAGCGGTCACGTTAATGATCAGACAATCACACCTAGACAAGCGATCGCGTGTGTGGTGTGTGCGTGCACGCTCTTTATCGTGAGAATTAAGCACGGTCTGTAGCTGTTGCAATTACCGGCAAGTCAGCATTATATCATTTCGTTGCGTGATCAAAGTCTCGATGCGCGAAGGAGCCGATTTTTTGGTGCTATCTGAGTTATGCGCGCATAAGACGGTCCCTTAGTTGGGCAACTTTTTTTTTGAGTTTTAAACTCGGCCTATACGCGATCATATACGGTAGTTTTTGATGCAATATATACCATTAATATTTCATAGAAAATACCGTTGAATTTAAAACAAAATCTGAACTACAAAACTAGACATAGGTATCAGAATTAAAATCTGTAAATTCGGAATAGTTGAATCCCATTTTGACAACTGCACGATGAATGAATGATTGAGCAATTATGAAATCCTCAAAACTCATAGAACAGAACAAAAATTAATTTTGTTATGATATCAAAACAGTCACACTTGCAGG
This sequence comes from Styela clava, assembly GCF_964204865.1. Taxonomy (NCBI): domain Eukaryota; kingdom Metazoa; phylum Chordata; class Ascidiacea; order Stolidobranchia; family Styelidae; genus Styela; species Styela clava. The sequence continues at coordinate 3,271,173 of NC_135251.1, forward strand.
TATGAATTTCAAATTTCAAAAGTCAAAAAATGTTTTGACCTGCCTTTGCTCACTATGAGATGAAAAATTCCTAAAAAGTTTGGCATTTGCGAAAATGGAGGGAAGTGCACTTGTAGTAAACAAAGAAAAATTGTAAGCTCATACTATAGCTCAAAATACAAAATATTTGAAAATCAAGTTTTGTTTTTTCACTTTAATACAAAAATCACCATTGGATGAAATAGCGATCACCCGATCACCCGTTGCTGCAAGCCATGTCAATTGGACAAAAACTCAGCTAAATCTGTGAAGTTTCATTGAAAATATTTCTAAAAACTTTTTAGTTCCTGATCAAGCATATTCATTGTGTACAGCGGTTTTCTATTCGAAAATTTTCCATCTGGTAACCATCTAATTATTTTTAAACATATAAAAATTTCCATAAATGGTTCTTTACTGAGTGAGAAATAAAAAAAAACAAGCCGGTAGGCACCCAGGATCTCAGCTGATAGTTGGGGCCCGCACTTAGCTACTTATCGCCATCCATAGAAACTTGAGGATCTTTAACTGTGGCGCGATTAACTGAGTGAGCGGGTTGGTTAAAAAGGCCAATTCATTTTGAACGCTGCGCGTTTTGTAGACATACTTACGTGACTGATATGCGGTGACTAAAAATCATGTTCATTAAAATCCCTAAGGCTTCTCCAGTTTATGGAGTATCGAGACCAAAGACGACTTATTGGAAAGCGTATTTTACTGTGCAGAAGGTAGCGGTCTTGAAATTTCAAATTTCAACTTAGTTAACAATTGAACGGCGATAAGTTGAAAAAAAAATGGAAATTTCTCAACGATCGGCGCGTTATTCGTCGTTGTCATGCCAACGAAACCTCCATCCGAACTTTCTATGAAACGCACAATACTGGGGTGACATGATAACCCATGTGAGAAATTCCTCCCGTTTGGTCCAGACAGATACACAGACAGAACGACTGATAATAAAAGGGTCTCCTAGAGCGGAGATCCATTATGAACATTTACAAACTGGAAGTCGTTTTCCGTGGAATTTCTAGGTTTCGATTCTCGATATTCTAGTAATATTCTAGACCGGGGGTTCCCAAACCGCGGCCCGTGTGCCAAATCCGGCCCGCGTAACGATTTGAAATGGCCCACCGAGCTTACGTGAAATAGTGTTCAACAGATTTTATTTCCACCTTTTTGCGATCTAGATACCGGTAATTTATGTCATTATCAGAGTTCAAGCACGTGTTTATCGTAACAATTCAATTCTACCAGTATATCAATTATAGGTACCGGTGTTAGGATTACATAGGGTAGTAATTTAGTTATCAGCCATATAGGAAAGCTTAAAGATGTCAGAAATCAAACGAAAACTAGATTCATGAAAACTAACATTTCTTGGATAAATGGCAGTGTTCGTATTTCTCCATTGAAAAGTATCAAACTTTAGAGATTTGTCTTCTTTGCCAACGAACTATTCCAGTTCTGAAGGAATACAACATTAAGCTCCATTATGAGTCAAACAAACATGTTTCAAAAAAATATCAAATGAAAGTGAATCCACTTTTGGGCGCTACATTCTTCCGGCCCGCGAACATCTTTCCTATTCTAATTTTGGCCCGCGGCCAATAAAGTTTGGGAACCCCTGTTCTAGACCATGGTGGTCCAAACCCAGGCCCTCGGGCCAGATGGTAATCAAATATCGCATTTGGTGTTGTTTCGTCATAGAATTAACCAGTAAAATCTGTGGCATATTGTTATATCACCAATGTCACAGAATTGAACAGTGTTCTTGGGCGACTAGCAAAGTTGAATGATGTGCTTGGCAGTCTAAATTGTTATCTGGATTTCTATTTTTTTTGGCACGAATATGTGCTAACAATTTTGGTATCATAGAAAACTAAAAATCGAATTAGCTTAGTTGGCTATGTCTGATAACTAATATTAATGTCATGGCCTTACAATATAATTCATGCCGGGTGTTTTTTGCAGCCCGCCTGAACAGTATTACAAAAAATGCTGCCTATATGTCAGAACACTTAGTAATTACCCTCCTGTACCTCACATTAGGTAATCAATCAATCTGCAGTTATTTTTTTGTCTGTTATTTTGCAAACTGACGAATTCGAACATATTTTTAACTGAATACCACAATGCTTGCTTGATATATCGGCAAGTTTTGTCGGTGACAAAAGAATATAATTTAAAACATCATTTTAGAATCTTGTGAGCAATGAGCATTTTCTAAAGTTAAGATTTTGCTTTAAAAATCCTATAGCTGTTCAAAAGCACCTACATTTGCGGAAACACTTTTACTGTTATGGAGAGTTTGAAATCTTACACTAAACGTAGATATAGAAAGCCTTTTGCTAGAAAGCCTTCTCACTTTTTCCGTTATGAAGAGTTCGAAATCTCACACTAAACGTAGATATAGAAAGCCTTTTGCTGGTTTTATTTGGTTTTTTGGTGGTTTTTGCATGTTTTAGCTTGATAAATGACAAATACTGATCAACGTGGCTAATTAATTTTGTGGCCTCTGGAGCCGACAACCTTGGACCACCCTGTTCTAGACCTTACCATTGAATTTGAAACAAAAAATCAAACTACAAAAGTAGACATATCAGAATTGATATATATTGGGTGAGCCACTCAAACACTGAGAATTCTGACCCATGTTGTCAAATAGATCGGAAGCGTGAGCTTTATGAAATCCTCAATACTCACAAAGCAGAAAACTAACATTAAAATATTACTAGGATATTAACACGGCCCATTTCAAATTTTTATTACAAGGAGTTCATGGAATGCTGCTTCAATAGAGTAAAGTATTAAAGCCCCCTGTTTCATGCATGAGTGACCATGGATTTGTATCTGGCTCATATTCTGTTAACCGGGAATTTTGAACTTGGAAAATGTATTTTCTCTCGTCATGTACGATGTTAATGTCTTCATTTCTCACAATTCTTTTGTATATTTGTATTATAATTTTGGCGCTAGTGGGAACATATCAAATAGAAAGGCCTGCTGTCGTTTGTACGAAATAGGCAGAGCAGCCCAGGACAGGTGTCTGACAGATAGCAGTTACATCATTGAGAAAACATGATAAAAAATATCCGAGACTTTTACATTGTGGGACGAGGCCAATCTTTAGCGCTTAAATTAGAGTTTAAAATTAGAACATTATATATTTATCCGGGGGGAGAGGAAAGCCAATAAGATTGCCTAATCATCATATGGCGAACCACGGCCTCTCGTTTGGTTACCATTCCATGGATGGGATTAGTTTTGAGATGCATGAACTTGATGGTGGAGAAAGCCGTAACCGACCAGTGGGTACATGAACCACCCTATGGTGGCGAGGGTCCAGCCAGCCATCCTCTCATACGTAATCAACCCCGCATGTGATTCGAAACTATGAACCCATGCATGGTAATCAGAGATGCGGTGGCAAGCAAAGTCCTAACTCTTAGCAGAATTTGCCACACTGCCGAGCCATGCGCCACACCGCTGAGAGTTTTTCATATTACCGCTCAACAAGTCATGACAGAATAAGTAAGTCGTGACAGAATAAGTAAAAGAAATTTCTGTTCTTCAGTTGAACACCAAGGCTCGCCATAATTTTATATGCTTAGAACCAGATCATGTTCGTTTCATTGGACTACACATACAATTTTTAGGGAAGTGGTTGCCAAAGGGGCATATCTGCTGTAAATTTACAGGATATATATGCACACTGGCTATTTTGCAATTGATGATAATTTTCTGCTGTTACATATATATTTTCAAACAACTTCATTGATTGTAGGAATCATGTTATTTAAGATTGAGTAAAATTATATTTCAGTCAAGGGAAAAGCCAGTGGGGGATATTACATGGGTAATACCCATCATTTTTTAATTTTTCATGATTCAAAATTTCTGCCTCCTACTTAGAACAAACAATGCCTCGTTTTACTTTCAGCAAATCACAGTATTGCGGTCAAAACTATTTTATTCTGTGCACTATCACCTCAACGCAATTATCACCACAAGTTTTTATTTGTCTTTACAGCATCTTATGCTTTCATAGCGCTGATAAAAATGCTTATTTCCGTTATTATTGAGATATTTACCTCACTCATCATCAATCATATCGTAATTATTGATAAACAATTGCACAAGGTTCAGAATCAAGATTATTAAAAATGCATGGTTCATTAATGAAGAATTGCCAACTGTGGCGGCATCAAAAAAATAGACTTTTTCCCTAAAAAAACATCAAATTTTTTCTTCGACTGATGAAATCCTCAGTACAATTTGTTCAATCCGCGAAAAATACAAATGTGTAATTGTGGTTTGTAATCAAGTAAGAGGGTATACATGTTTATTTTCTGGCTTGAAATATACATGAAACAAATTTACCCAAAGGTGATTACAATACATTTGGCTGGTCAAAAGGAGAGAAGTGTTAGAAGTTGCATTGAAATTAAAAATGGATTTTATTAAGTTAATTGTGACAAGTAATAGTTTTATATTTCATACACATTTAATCGATGCTACACGTGAGCTTGTCTTTGTGTATATAAACAATCATAATGTCTGACATCAGTGAGTCGCAAATGACTTTAAAAATTAATTTTCACGATTTTTACACTTTATTTCTAAACGTTGGCACATAGAAACAATTTTAAGGATTTTTGTTAATATTTCGTGACTTATATCAAATTAATTTGGGAACTATTTGCATTATCAAATGCGGGTATATAAGAATTGTTTACATATACATAAAACAAATTGGATTATTATTTTGCCTCACATCAAAACATTGGGATATACATGCATATCATTTGTTTATTATCTATAATCATGTCATATTTCGTGACTGACAATCTACGGTAATTTTGTTCTCGCTATATTTTATATACATTCGTGTTTGTGCCATATTTATATTCAAATTTTATGGTAGCGTCATGTAGGTCATCCAAAATGCAAGATTAGAGAGATTGATGTTACCTCCGTCTTTCTACAGCATCATCCTAGGGAACCACAACGTTCTTGGATCATTTGCAAACACTATGCACAAGCCTAAGATAAAATGGACCTAACAGTTGCGCTATCAAATTTTACAGAGTGTTGTTCTGCGGCACGTAACTTGACACTGTAACTCGAAGCGAGACTTGCAGATCATCAGAAAGGCGTGTTTCGTGTTCTTCCGGGTAAAGTATATGTCAAAAAATGTTGATTCACAAAGCTAGGTTGAACCAAACAATAGTTTCGAAAAATGGGAATGCCGTATGAAATGAATCGCAAGCTTTTTCTGCACATACTGTGCTGACATGTGGATAGTTAAGCGTGATAGATTGCGTGATTTCACTCCGCTTTGTCGTCGCTAAAATCGTCCAGCAAATAAACAATCCAGACACACGCAAACTTTTTCTGCCATTTTTCCTTGGAATCGATAATTGTATTATTGCTACTCCACAAACCGATGGACAAGTCCATGCTTCCGAAAACAAACAATATAACTAATCCCATACCCGACTTGGAATGGTTACCTGGACGAGAGGCAGTGGTTCGCCATATGGATAAGCTGTCTTATCGGCTTTCCTCTCAACCGGGATAGATTTGTAAATCCTGCTAAACGAACAGATGGCAGCTCTTGCCATGGTTTAAAACGCGGTTATGGCAGCACAATTTTCTGCCATTGTTATGTGGCAGCTAAAAAGTCAGTCGCCGTGGGTTTGGCTTGGCCATAGCGGCTATTGTTTGGGAATACCTCCATGGTTTTGCGGCAGCTTTAGACGTCACAGAATATTTGAAACTGTACTTGAAAAAACATGGGTTCGCGGAAGGTGATATCTGTGTGATGTCATAATTGGAAGACTATCAAATGACCCGTCACATTACTGAGGTCAAATCAGGTTGATTGTTACAATGATTAATATAGTGCCATCCCCAGTTCCCATAGAAGTGTGATTTATACAAGAATAGCAGGACAAAAATTAATTGAGCTTACTCATAAGTGCCCCCTCCTCTACAGCAATTTTTTTATTGCGCAAACGAAATTTTTGTGGAATAATTCACTTCACAAAAACAATGCGTAGAACAGTTAGCTGAATTATCAAACATTCAGCGAGTAAAAGACTGGATATTTCATGCAGAAGACCAAAAAAAAATAGTTTTGCAAATCAGGTGGCCCATACCGGTACCTCTCCACTTTCCCATAGCATTTATAATCCATAGATAAAAAAAAAAGTTGTGATATCATTGTCAACTCGGAGCAACCTAGTCAAAATTGAAAATAAAAAAACAGACAAGGTCTGGAGACAACCAGCCAGGTTCCAGAGGTCAAAGGTTGCTTTGAATGGTAATTTATGAATTCTTTACAAATATGAAATATGTCCATGCTATGGTACCAATTAGCGGAGAAATACACTATAAAACTAAATATAGAATGAGATTTAAAAAGTCACAAATCACATGACTATTCCAGGTACTAAAGACTCAATAGTTAAGAATCTGGTCAATTGTTTAACTGAAAATGGCAAAAAAATGGAATACCAACACAACATCAACTGGGATATAAGGCAGCAGCAGATTGGTAAGAGAAGAGCATGAGTTTTTTTTATATTTTGCTTTGAACGCTCCATGAGTGGTGACTGAAATGATTGTAATATTCTGTCACACAAGCTTATAGAAATGAACAATTCTATATCTGATCAGGTGAAAATTAAATGCGGACATGGAACAAATGAAACTTCCAATGTTCCAAATAAATAGAATTTCAGATTTGTCATCATTCATTATTTATTGTTTAAAATCTGTTACTTTCTGTTCCAAATTTTAATTAATCTATTTCTTCCATTTTTACTGTTGAACACTCAAACTAGAAAGCAACTTTTGGAGATGATAGGATAACACAAGAAATATAAATTTACACGCATGGGTGTGATGACCTAGTAGTAAGTGCTTTAGATTTGACCATGTTTGCATTTCAGATTGCACAAGTTCAAATCACTGAACACAAGGGGTAATAAAATGGGAGACCAATGCCGAACTGAAACGCTTACAGATTTTCTGAAAATAGTAACTCCTTTTAATAGATATCAGTGGCAATTGTAGATGACCTGGTTTAGAGTGAAAGCACATTTCCCTCAAAAAATATATTCGACAGGTATTGAAGAAAAAGAATACTTTGCTCATTTGCCTTTTATTCAAAATCAATTGTACTTGGAACCTAATCAAAAAAAAAAAACTAATATACTTTAGGTACAATGTAGGACATTTTAGGTATTTCACACAATCATAGGACAGGACTCAACACAACCAATTTGGTCATAAGAATTGATTATTATATATTTCAAACAAATTTTTAAATGAACATTTAGGCCTGGGAACTATTATTAAAAAAGATAAATTTAAAATTATAGCGGTTTTCATAAATTTCACCATGCAATCCAATTTTGGGCTATGAAAGTGTAAAACTTAACTTATCACAAAATCAAATTCAAACCCTTGTTAAAACGTTAATTATGTCATTATTATTGTGTTATACCTCTGTGTTTCCCAAGGATGATTTGAAAGCTTGTAGTTGATCTGATGACAGGTTACAGCTGAAAAGGCCCAAGTATTTAACACAGGATTGATTGGAAAGTATTTGTCCAACTGATGATAAACCTTCAACTCCCATGTTTGTGTTTCCATCCAGCAACAACCTCAGGATCTATAAAGAAACAAGAATAATTTATAAACCATGAAATCTATAAATGGTTCTCTACTGAGTGAGAAATAAAAAATTATGAACTTCTCAAACTGGAAGTAGTTTTCGATACAAACATACCATTATTATTTCATAGAAAATACCGTTGAATTTAAAACAAAGTCTGAACTACAAAACTAGACATATCAGAATTAAAATCTGTAAATTCGGAATAGTTGAATCCCATGTTAACAACTGCACAACATGAAATGATTGAGCAATTATGAAATCCTTGAAACTCATAGAACAGAACAAAAATATTGTTATGATATCAAAACAGTCACAGTTGCAGGTATGAATTTCAAATTTCAAAAGTCAAAAAATGTTTTGACCTGCCTTTGCTCACTATGAAATAACAAAATTCCTAAAAAGTTTAGCATTTGCGAAAATTTCTCGCAGTTTTTGCAGGGAAGTGCACTTATAGTAAACAAAGAAAAATTGTAAGCTCATACTATAGCTTAAAATACAAAAAATTTGAAAATCAAGTTTTGTTTTTTCACTTTAATACAAAAATCAACATTGGGTGAAATAGCGATCGGGTCGTTGCTGCAAGCCATGTCAATTGGACAAAAACTCAGCTAAATCTGTGAAGTTTCAATGAAAATATTTCTAAAAACTTTTTAGTTCCTGATCAAGCATATTCATTGTGCACAGCGGTTTTCTATTCGGAAATTTGGGTGGCTCCGTCTGGTAACCATCTAATTATTTTTACACATATAAAAATTTCTATAAATGATTCTTTACTGAGTGAGAAATAAAAAAAACAAGCCGGTAGGCACCCAGGATCTCCGCTGATAGTTGGGGCCCGCACTTAGCTACTTATTGCCATCCATAGAAACTTGAGGATCTTTAACTGTGGCGCGATTAACTAAGTGAGCGGGTTGGTTGGAAAGTCCAATTCATTTTGAGCGCTGCACGTTTTGTAGACATACTTACGTGACTGATATGCGGTGACTAAAAATTGGAAAGAATTATGTTCATTAAAATCCCTGAGGCTTCTCCAGTTTATGGATTATCGAGACCAAAGACGACTCAATTGAATTTCTAGGTTTTGATTCACGATTTTCTAGTAATATTCTAGACCAGGGTGGTCCAAACCCAGGCCCGCGGGCCAGATGGTAATCAAAATTCACATTTGGTGTTGTTTCTTCATAGAATTAACCAGAAAAATCTTTTGGCATATTGTTATATCACCAATGTCACTGAATTGAACAGTGTTCTTAGGCGACTAGCAAAGTTGAATGATGTGCTTGGCAGTCTAAATTGTTATCTGGATTTCTATATTTTTGGTCACGAATATATGCTAACAATTTTGGTATCATAGAAAACTAAAAATCGAATTAGCTTGGTTGGCTATGCCTGATAAATAATATTAATGTCATGGCCTTACAACATAATTCATGCCGGGTGTTTTTTTGCATCCCGCCTGAACAGTATTACAAAAATGCTGCCTATATGTCAGAACACTTAGTAATTACCCTCCTGTACCTCACATTAGGTAATCAATCAATCTGCAGTTATTTTTTTGTCTGTTATTTTGCAAACTGACGAATTCAAACATATTTTTAACTGAATGTGGTTAGGGGGTACCACAATGCTTGCTTGATATATCGGCAAGTTTTGTGGGTGACAAAAGAATATAATTTAAAACATCATTTTAGAATCTTGTGAGCAATGAGCATTTTGCTTTAAAAATCCTATAGCTGTTCAAAAGCACCTACATTTGCGGAAACACTTTTACTGTTATGAAGAGTTTGAAATCTTACACTAAACGTAGATATAGAAAGCCTTTTGCTAGAAAGCCTTTCCACTTTTTGCGTAATGAAGAGTTTGAAATCTCACACTAAACGTAGATATAGAAAGCCTTTTGCTGGTTTTAGTAAGTTTTTTGGTGGTTTTTGCATGTTTTAGCTTGATAAATGACAAATACTGATCAACGTGGCTAATTAATTTTGTGGCCTCTGGAGCCGACAACCTTGGACCACCCTGTTTTGGACCTTACCATTGAATTTGAAAAAAAAAATCAAACTACAAAAGTAGACATATCAGAATCGATATATATTGAGTGAGCCACTCAAACACTGAGGATTCTGACCCATGTTGTCAAATAGATCGGAAGCTTGAGCTTTATGAAATCCCTAATACTCACAAAGCAGAAAACTAACATTAAAATATTACCATGATATTAACACGGCCTATTTCAAATTATTATTACAAGGAGCTAATGGAATGCTGCTTCAATAGAGTAAAGTATCATGGCCCCCTGTTTGATGCATGAATGACCATAGATTTGTATCTGGCTCTTATTCTGTTAACCGGGAATATTGAACTTGGAAAATGTATTTTCTCTCGTCATGTTCGGTGTTGATGTCTTCAATTCTCACCATTCTTTTGTAAATTTGTAATATAATTTTGGCGCTAGTGGGAACATATCAAATAGAAAGGCCTGCTGCCGTTTGCACGAAATAGGCAGAGCAGCCAAGGACAGGTGTCTGGCAGATAGCAGTTACATCATTGAGAAAACATGATAAAAAATATCCGAGACTTTTACATTGTAGGACGAGGCCAATCTTTAGCGCTTAAATTAGAGTTTAAAATTAGGACATTATATATTTATCCCGAGGGAGAGGAAAGCCAATAAGATTGCTTAATCATCATATGGCAAACCACGACCTCTCGTTCGGTTACCATTCCATGGATGGAATTAGTTTTCAGAGGCATGACCTTGATGGTGAAGAAAGCCGTAATCGACCAGTGGGTACATGAACCACCCTATGCTGGCAAGGGTCCAGCCATCCATCCTCTCATACGTAATAAATCCCGCATGTGATTCGAAACTACGAACCCACGCATGGTAATCAGAGATGCGGTGGCAAGCATAGTCCTAACTCTTAGCAGAATTTGCCACACTGCCGAGCCATGCGCCACACCGCTGATAGTTTTTCATATTACCGCTCAACAAGCCGTGACAGATTAAGTAAGTCGTGACAGAAATTTCTGTTCTTCAGTTGAACACCAAGGCTCGCCATAATTTTATATGCTTAGAACCAGATCATGTTCGTTTCATTGGACTACACATACAAATTTTTAGGGAAGTGGTTGCCAAAGGGGCATATCTGCTGTAAATTTACAGGATGTATATGCATACTGGCTATTTTGCAATTAATGTTAATTTTCTGCTGTTACATATATATTTTCAAACAACTTCATTGATTGTAGGAATCATGTTAATTTAAGATCGAGTAAAATTATATATCACTCAAGGGAAAAGCCAGTGGGGGAGATTACATGGGTAATAACCATCAATTTTTAATTTTTCACGATTCAAAATTTCTGCCTCCTACTTAGAACAAACAATGCCTCGTTTTACTTTCAGCAAATCACAGTATTGCGGTCAAAACTATTTTATTCTGTGCACTATCACCTCAAGGCAATTATCACCACAAGTTTTTATTTGTCTCTACAGCATCTTATGCTTTCATGGCGCTGATAAAAATGCTTATCTCCGTTATTATTGAGATATTTACCTTACTCATCATCAATCATATCTTGATTATTGATAAACAATTGCACAAGGTTCAGAACCATGATTATTAAAAATGCACAAGGTTCAGAATCGAGATTTTTTTTTTAAAAATGCATGGTTTATTAAAAATATTTGCCAACTGTGGCCGCATCAAAAAATGAACTTTTTTCCTAAAAAAACATCAAATTTATTCTTCGACTGATGAAACCTCAGTACAATTGTCGAATCCGCGAAAAATACAATTGTGTAATTGTGGTTTGTAATCAAGAAAGAGGGCCTACATGTTTTATTTTCTGACTTAAAACATACATGAGACGAATTTACCAATCGCCTAAAGGTGATTACATCACATTTGGCTGCTTAAAAGGAGAGAAGTGTTATATGTTTATTTAAGGAACACAAATATCGGTGCATTGAAAAAAAAATGGATTTTATTGAAGTCAATTGTGACAAGAGATAGTTTTATATTTCATACACATTTAATCGATGCTACATGTGAGCTTGTTATTGTGTATATAAACGATTATAATGTCAGATATCAGCGGGTCGCAAATGACTTTCAAAATTAATTTTCACGATTTCTATCGCTTTATTTTTTAACCGTTGGCACATTGAAACAATTTTTAAGATATGGGTTAATATTTCACGACTTATATTAAATTAATTTGGGAACCACTTTTATAATCAAATGCGGGCATATAAGAAATTGTTTATATACATAAAATAAAATACGAAATGGATTTATATTTTGCGTCACATCAAAAAATTGGGATATACATGCATTTATAATTTGTTTATTGTCTATAATCATGTCATATTTCGTGACTGACATTTTACGGTAATTTTGTTCTCGCTATATTCCATGTACATTCGTGTTTGTGCCATATTTCATATTAGAATTATATGGTAGCGTTATGTAGGGCATCGAAAATGCAAGATTAGAAGGATTGACGTTACCTCCTTCTCTCTACAGCATTTTTTTTTGCGCAAACAACATTTTTTGTGGAAAAATGCACTTCACAAAAACGATGCGTGGAACAGTTAGCTGAATTATCAAACATTCAGCGAGTAAAAGACTTGATATTTTATGCAATAGAACAAAACAAAATAGCTTGACAAATTAGGTGGCCTATACCTCTCCATTTTTTCATAGCATCTATAATCCATAGATGAAAATGTTGTCATATCATTTTTAACTCGGAGCAACCTAGTCAAAATTGAAATTTAAAAACAGACAAGGTCTGAAAACAACCAGCCAGGTGCCAGAGGTCAAAGGTTACTTTAAATGAGCTTCAAACTATCTATCCTTTTTGGTATACAGGTGGTACACGATAAAATATGCGTTAGCGCAATATTTTTGGGTTTTCGATTCGCATAAATAAAAATGAAACATGCTCTGGATCAACCCAAGAAGGAATCTCATCGGAGCAATGGAAAGCATGGAGCGTATTAGAACGTTTACATAAACTACTAAATTGCAAGCATTGTATTGACGACGAGTGGCATTGCTCTACCATTTTCGCACACGACATAGTAAATTTGAGGCTAGAAATATCTGGAATTATGGGAAAGCATTGTAGTCAAAAGCTTTTTATTTTTCATATTGACATGTGCGAATTTCTGGATAGCCGCCCAGAATTGATGCAAGGTGGTGGGCTGGAAATACAGTTCACAGCCAAGGCGCACATTGACCCACGTTTACATTATGACCGCCAAAAAAGAAGAAAAATATATTTTTAAATTGATTCAACAGCTATCTGCGAAACCATTAAGGAAAAAAAATATGAGCTACGACGTATGTTTGAAAGCGTGCAATGCTGTAGTATGGTCAAAAACGTGTTTTTCTACTTTTACTTTGTGACGTCACGAACTCGATTCGAGTCCTTGACCTAATATTGGATTCGTCGAATCTCTGTTATGCCGAACTCGTCACATCCCTAGTAATAACCCTCATTTTAAAATTTTTTACAATTCGAAATTTCTGCCTTCTACTTGGAACAAACAACGGCCTCGTTTTACTTTCAGCAAATCACGGTATTGCGGTCAAAACTATTTTATTCTGTGCACTATCACCTCAACGCAATTATCACCACAAGTTTTTATTTGTCTTTACAGCATCTTATGCTTTCATAGCGCTGATAAAAATGCTTATCTCCGTTATTATTGAAATATTTACCTTACTCATCATCAATCATATCGTGATTATTGATAAACAATTGCAGTTTCAGGTTCAGGTTCAGAATCAAGATTATCAAATATACATGGTTTATTAATGAAGAACGAATTTACTCATCGCCTAAAGGTGCATTGAAAATAAAAATGGATTTTATTGAAGTTATTTGTGACATGTAATAGTTTTATGTTTCATACACATTTAATCGATGCTACACGTAAGCTTGTCTTTGTGTATATAAACAATTATAATGTCTGACATCAGCGAGTCGCAAATGACTTTCAAAATTAATTTTCACGATTCTAATCACTTTTTTTCTAAACGTTGGCACATAGAAACAATTTTTAGGATATGGGTTAATATTTCGTGACCTCTATTAAATCAATTTGGGTACCACTTGCATTATCAAATGCGGGTATATAAGAATTGGGTGCTCCCGAAGTATGCGAACCAAGATGGCGGACATCAGAACGTAACATGGGTAACAGGTTAGGGTTAGGCGATCATTTTTTCCAATTTTCCTTATTTTAGTCCTATTATCAGTTCGAAGACTAGCCTAGAGCCTCCCGTAGTATTCATACCTAAAATTAGGGCCTATCCCTAACCTAGTACACATATTACATTCCGATGTCCGCCATCTTGGTTCGCATACTTCGGGAGCCCCAAGAATTGTTTATATACATGAAACAAAATACAAAATGGATAAATATTTTGCGTCACATCAAAACATTGGAATATACACGCATATATAATTTGTTTATTGTCTATAATCATGTCATATTTCGTGACTGACAATTTATGGTAATTTTCTTCTCGCTATATTTCATGTACATTCGTGTTTGTGCCATATTTCATATTACAAATATATGGTAGTAGGCCATCGAAAATGCAAGATTAGAGGGATTGATGTTACCTCCGTCTCTCTACAGCAGGGGTCACCAAACTTTTTTGACCGCGGGCCGGGTATGACTCAAATTGTGTTGAAACGGGCCGGATGAATATTTTTGTCAATGCAATACAATAAATTCACAAATGTTGGGAATATCGCAGAATATAGATCGAGAACATCCTAGGAGTTTAGCTGTTATCAAAACGTTGCTGTCATGAATTAGAAATGTTACAAAATCCGCGACAAAAAATGTACGCATCACGTCTGCTAAGTACCGTTACGCCGTGTTGAAATATCGCTCATAAAAACGACTGCCTGCTGTAGCTTGGAATTCTATGAAATTTTGACATAATTTAGATAAAATAAACAACTATTATCTGGTATTTGAATTTCATGCGCATAAATTTCCCAACATTCGGCGCTTTTAAAAATTACGCTCCAGTTATACGTAGTGCAAATTATTGATATTGTCTATGGACACCAATAAAATTTATATGAACGTGTGTATTTCTTGTCTAACTTGATACTTACCAATTTTTATGAAGTTCGTACAATCAGAACATCGTTAATTATTACCCACTAGGCTTGCACGTAATTTACAAAAATCAATTCCGTAATTACGGCCAAATCGATTACGTAATGACCCCGTAATTGCGATATTTTTTCACACATTTAAACCTATCATAACAACCAATTGAATCCACTTCATTTTCGATTGGGACATCAAGTTTGGGTTTTCATATTCCTGGCAGTACTACATGCCGGTGACAGATGTTAAGACAAGAGTGAATTCAAATTAATTTTATTCTGATTGTTATCTTTTGTGCTAGCTTTGATTTCCTTTATCACCTTCACAAATTAACCGTCCCAATTTTATGCGATCAATTTTATCATTACCGACACTGGTATACGGATATTTATGAAACGATAGTTGACTTTTTTAAAATCGTATTCAAAAAAATGTCGGGTTTCCAATTTATCAATGCCATGACGAGCGTATTCTCTCGTTTGATTATACTTGCTCTTGCCTCGCGACGAAGACTTGTTATTGCACCGTTTTTAACATTATTCGACTTTACTACCTAGTCACCATTTTATAATAATTATTGATGCCGACTTATTGACGTTATTCCGATTACCATGCTTCATTTTACATTAAATCCTGTCGCGGCCTAAATGTTGTAACATTATTTGCAACAAATTTAGATCAAATATTAATTATTTGCGCATAATTTAAATACCGTACTTATATGATATGGCTTTGCCGAAAATACAAAGTTATATCGCAAGAAAATGCATATTGTGACATTTATTTTGCACGCACGAAAAAATTAACTTATTTTTCTAACTCAAGTCGACGATCCTATCGGCCAAGATTGACACAAATTTGGTCGAGTGTCGGTGGTTTTCAAGAATCAAAATAAGTTGCCGCATTTGGTAAAGACAGTTAATCATATTTGGCCGAAATATTGCGAGGCATTGTGGAAAATATATTGAGCAAGGACAAGTCCGGACTGATATAAAACGATAAAACCGGTAACAGAACATCAAGGTTTTGTAATTGAAAATGGTTCTCGCACAGAATAAACACACTGGCTCATACTTGATATTTGATAGTAGTTAAATTGAGAATATTGAACTGTTAAAAACAAAAAAAAACGATCGTCGAAATTCTTAAATCTCGTTGCCTTGGTTAAATATAATCCAATTATCAGGATATTTTTAATTAAATACTGCACAAAGATAGGTATACATTAAACATTTAGGCTACAATTTAGCTTTTTTTTTCTTTAATTTCAATCATTGTGGTGGAGAAATCCCACTATTTAAATACGGTAACTATAAAAATAGAATGAGATTCTGGATTTGATTTAAGTATTCTAAAACAGTGCTTTCCAACCGCCGGTCCGCGGACCGTCAACGGTCCGCAAAGGATTTTTACCGGATCGCGGGAAATCCCGTCATATTGTTGTTTCTCTGCCGTCTCAATCGCTTTACCGATGCCGAAAAGACGAAGTTGCGTTGGTTCATTACGCAATTTCTCTTCCGTCGTCATATTGCTGTTTGATAAGCGCGACATTAATTATCACGGTGACGTATTGGCAAGAGAGAGAAAAGTGAGAAAAACGGCTACAAATACCGAAGCTTTAACTTCTTTTTAAACTTTCACTTTTTACAATCGACGGAATTGACTGCTTTGAAGAGAGCTCGTTTCAATCGCGAAAGCGCTCGACCAATAATTACGACTTTACGTAATTCGTAACTTCCCTTCCGTAACTCGAAATAATTCCGTAATTCCGTAAATCTGTAAATTACGTGCAAGCCTATTACCCACAATGAACCACTGTCAAACTATCATGCACAACTCCAGCGTTTATTTGCGACGATCTTTCGGCGGTGTCAATGACCGTTGCCAGAATAAAATCCTGAAATTATCTCAATATACCATAGATGTGACGCACATCGAAAGATTAGTGATTGATATGTGTTATTTTTCCATATTTAGTACAGTTCTTATCAAAAAAGTAATACAATCATTATGGAAAAAATTGGCTGTCGGGCGGTACTAAAATTCCGATATCTCCGTTAGTTTTTATTTAAATCGGATGAACTTCAATTTTTTTGTAACATACCTACATGAATATCCGCATTAAAGCAGTACAAAAGTTAGTGTGGCTTTTGAAATTGGAGCAGTACGCGAGGGATTACAGTACTGTTAGCACAAGATGCACATTCGACGTTTATTTTAGCACGAAAAACAAACAGTTTCGTCGAAAGCAAGCGCTACGAGTGTACAAGTGTATCGCAGAAAACGTTACGTACTGGTAGCATTCAAAGTCGCAAAAACGAAGTTTTGTTTACAACCACGACTGAAAATCTGTTAGGGTGACAAAAGTGTTATTACGTCACTTTTCTGCATCTTGCCGATTGGCCAATGTTACGAAATAAACAAGGACGACGATGCTCGTGAAAATCTTCCTTGGAAAAAAATTTAGCCATTTTTGCGTGTTATTGCGGACCGGATAAAATGACGCCGCGGGCCGGATAAAATGACGTCTCGGGCCGGATCCGGCCCGCGGGCCGTAGTTTGGTGACCCCTGCTCTACAGCAGGGGTCACCAACCTTTTCGAAGCCGAGGACTACTTTCGGGGTACAGATTAAGCCGAGGGCTACCAGTTCAATGTACACTTCTGAAAAGTCAGTTTGCTCGATTAGGTTTCAATTATTGATAATTACTGGTGTTTAGTCAAGTAGAGACACTAATAAACTTTAGGATTCTCCAGGAAATCAAACGATTATCACAACGTTGCACTAAATTTCTATCAATGACACTTGCATTTTAAAACTGAGTGTTTTCAAATTGATTTTAAAGTGATCACTACTATATTATCCTAGGAAACCACAACGTTCTTGGATCATTTGCAAACACTATGCACAAGCCTAAGATAAAACGGACTTAACAGTTGTGCTATCAAATTTTACAGAGTGTTGTTCTGCGGCACGTAACATGACACCGTAACTCTAAGCGAGACTTGCAGATCATCAAAAAGGCGTGTTCCGTGTTCGTTCCGGGTGAAGTACATGTCAAAAATGTTGATTCACAAACATAGGTTGAACCAAACAATAGTTTCGAAAAATGGGATTGCCGTATGATTTGAATCGCAAGCTTTTTCTGCACATACTGCGCTGACATGTGGATGATTAAGCGTGGTAAATTGCGTGAAATCACTCCGCTTTGCCGTCGCTAAAATCGTCCAGCAAATAAACAATTCAGACACACGCAAACTTTTTTCACGGGGTTAAAAATAAATCTTCCTCTCATTCATCGTGAAAATGGTTGATTCCCTATCGTTTTTCTGCCATTTTTCCTAGAATCAATAATTGTAATATTGCTACTCCACAAATCGACGGATAAGAAAAAGTTCGTAGTTTTTATCGCTTCATGGCAGCTCCTGCAATGAACGAACAGATGGCAGCTCTTGCCATGGTTTATGACGCGGTTACGGCAGCACAATTTTCTGCCATTGTTACGTGGCAGCTAAAAAGTCAGTCAGCTTGGCCATAGCGGGCTATGGTTTGGGAATACCTCCATGGTTTTGCGGCAGCTTTAGACGTCACAGAATACTTGAAACTGTACTTGAAAAAACGCTGGTTCGTGGAAGGTGATATCTGTGTGATGTCATAATTGGAAGACTTTGAATGACCCGTCACAATACTGAGGTCAAATCAGGTTGATTGTTACTATATTTAATATAGTACCTTTCCCAGTTCCCATAATAAGTGTGATTTATACAAGAATAGCAGGACAAAAATTAATTGTGCTGTTATTAAGCTTATTTCGGAACAGATCCCTGTTGGCGACTCATGTGGTCTTCTCGGGTGACTTAGTGCCTGCCGGCAACGGGTTGGTGACCCCTACTCTACAGCAATTTTTTTTGTGCAAACGACATTTTTGTGGAAAAATTCACTTCACAAAAACAATGCGTGAGACAGTTAGCTCAATTATCAAACATTCAGTGAGTAAAAAGACCAAAACAAAATAGCTTGGCAAATCAGGTGGCCAATACCTCTCCACTTTCTCATAGCATTTATAATCCATAGATAGAAACTTGTGATTTCATTGTTAACTCAGAGCAACCTAGTCAAAATTGAAATTTAAAAACAGACAAGGTCTGGAGACAACCAGCCAGGTTCCAGAGGTCAAAGGTTGCTTTGAATTGTAATTTATGAATTCTTTACGAAAGACTAAAACTTAAAGTTTGTCACAAGATTTGTTATGAAAAGGCAAGCCTAATTTATGTCTCATAGACCTCATTTGATTCATTGGGATTTACTAAATTACGAGTTTACGGCAGCAGAATTACTGTATAATATATCAAAAGAAATATAGTTAATAGGACTTTGGTGACTAGAATAAATGTAATAAGCTGTGACTAAAGTTTAAACAATTGGACATTCCATATTTGATCAAGTCAAAATTGAATTTGGTTATGGAACACTTATCATTAATTGAGAAATATTATTTTCGGTTGAAAGTTCGATTCACTTTTTTCTTTTTTACTATCGAACACTCAAACCAAACAGCAATTTTTGGAGATGATACGATATCATGAGAAATATGAATTCACATGCATGGGCGTGATGACCCAGTAGTTAGACCAATGAACTCGACTGCGTTCGCATTACAGATTGGACAAGTTCAAACCACTGAACACAAGGTGTAATAAAATGGAAGGCCAATGTCGAACTGCAATGATTTCAGTTTTTCAAAAATAGTAACTCCTTCAGTGAACACTTGTACAGGGCTTGGTTTAGAGCAGTGGTTCTTAAACTGGGGGGCGCGAGAGGTCACAGGATGAAATCGGAAATATCCATGTAACTGCTCCTGAAACGGTCTCCGCGTTCGTTAAAAATATCGGCTTTTTCGCGGTATAATAAATTTTGGGGCTCCCGAAGTATGCGAACCAAGATGGCGGACATCGGAATGTAATATGTGTACTAGGTTAGGGTTAGGCCATAATTTTAGGTATAAATACAACGGGAGGCTCTTGGCTAGTCTTCGAACTGATAATAGGACTAAAATAAGGAAAATTGGAAAAAAATTATCGCCTAACCCTAACCTGTTACCCGTGTTACGTTCCGATGTCCGCCATCTTGGTTCGCATACTTCGGTAGCACCTAAATTTTTCTGTCTCGTAATATTCAATCTATGATAACTACAAGAATTCAAAGTGTCTCACTATTTCAATTCATTTGTGTTCAAGGTAACTCGCAGATGCGGCGACTCACGACAAAATAAACTAGTTAATTAAAATAAATTAGTCATTACCAATTTAAAATACCATGCCAATCCACGGACATAACAATGTGTGATCAACCGACCGATTTATGGTAATTTTCTTCTCGCTATATTTCATGTACATTCGTGTTTGTGCCATATTTCATATTACAAATATATGGTAGTAGGCCATCGAAAATGCAAGATTAGAGGGATTGATGTTACCTCCGTCTCTCTACAGCAGGGGTCACCAAACTTTTTTGACCGCGGGCCGGGTATGACTCAAATTGTGTTGAAACGGGCCGGATGAATATTTTTGTCAATGCAATACAATAAATTCACAAATGTTGGGAATATCGCAGAATATAGATCGAGAACATCCTAGGAGTTTAGCTGTTATCAAAACGTTGCTGTCATGAATTAGAAATGTTACAAAATCCGCGACAAAAAATGTACGCATCACGTCTGCTAAGTACCGTTACGCCGTGTTGAAATATCGCTCATAAAAACGACTGCCTGCTGTAGCTTGGAATTCTATGAAATTTTGACATAATTTAGATAAAATAAACAACTATTATCTGGTATTTGAATTTCATGCGCATAAATTTCCCAACATTCGGCGCTTTTAAAAATTACGCTCCAGTTATACGTAGTGCAAATTATTGATATTGTCTATGGACACCAATAAAATTTATATGAACGTGTGTATTTCTTGTCTAACTTGATACTTACCAATTTTTATGAAGTTCGTACAATCAGAACATCGTTAATTATTACCCACTAGGCTTGCACGTAATTTACAAAAATCAATTCCGTAATTACGGCCAAATCGATTACGTAATGACCCCGTAATTGCGATATTTTTTCACACATTTAAACCTATCATAACAACCAATTGAATCCACTTCATTTTCGATTGGGACATCAAGTTTGGGTTTTCATATTCCTGGCAGTACTACATGCCGGTGACAGATGTTAAGACAAGAGTGAATTCAAATTAATTTTATTCTGATTGTTATCTTTTGTGCTAGCTTTGATTTCCTTTATCACCTTCACAAATTAACCGTCCCAATTTTATGCGATCAATTTTATCATTACCGACACTGGTATACGGATATTTATGAAACGATAGTTGACTTTTTTAAAATCGTATTCAAAAAAATGTCGGGTTTCCAATTTATCAATGCCATGACGAGCGTATTCTCTCGTTTGATTATACTTGCTCTTGCCTCGCGACGAAGACTTGTTATTGCACCGTTTTTAACATTATTCGACTTTACTACCTAGTCACCATTTTATAATAATTATTGATGCCGACTTATTGACGTTATTCCGATTACCATGCTTCATTTTACATTAAATCCTGTCGCGGCCTAAATGTTGTAACATTATTTGCAACAAATTTAGATCAAATATTAATTATTTGCGCATAATTTAAATACCGTACTTATATGATATGGCTTTGCCGAAAATACAAAGTTATATCGCAAGAAAATGCATATTGTGACATTTATTTTGCACGCACGAAAAAATTAACTTATTTTTCTAACTCAAGTCGACGATCCTATCGGCCAAGATTGACACAAATTTGGT
Source organism: Styela clava (assembly GCF_964204865.1). Classification (NCBI taxonomy): domain Eukaryota; kingdom Metazoa; phylum Chordata; class Ascidiacea; order Stolidobranchia; family Styelidae; genus Styela; species Styela clava. The sequence continues at coordinate 3,292,868 of NC_135251.1, forward strand.
CGAGTGTCGGTGGTTTTCAAGAATCAAAATAAGTTGCCGCATTTGGTAAAGACAGTTAATCATATTTGGCCGAAATATTGCGAGGCATTGTGGAAAATATATTGAGCAAGGACAAGTCCGGACTGATATAAAACGATAAAACCGGTAACAGAACATCAAGGTTTTGTAATTGAAAATGGTTCTCGCACAGAATAAACACACTGGCTCATACTTGATATTTGATAGTAGTTAAATTGAGAATATTGAACTGTTAAAAACAAAAAAAAACGATCGTCGAAATTCTTAAATCTCGTTGCCTTGGTTAAATATAATCCAATTATCAGGATATTTTTAATTAAATACTGCACAAAGATAGGTATACATTAAACATTTAGGCTACAATTTAGCTTTTTTTTTCTTTAATTTCAATCATTGTGGTGGAGAAATCCCACTATTTAAATACGGTAACTATAAAAATAGAATGAGATTCTGGATTTGATTTAAGTATTCTAAAACAGTGCTTTCCAACCGCCGGTCCGCGGACCGTCAACGGTCCGCAAAGGATTTTTACCGGATCGCGGGAAATCCCGTCATATTGTTGTTTCTCTGCCGTCTCAATCGCTTTACCGATGCCGAAAAGACGAAGTTGCGTTGGTTCATTACGCAATTTCTCTTCCGTCGTCATATTGCTGTTTGATAAGCGCGACATTAATTATCACGGTGACGTATTGGCAAGAGAGAGAAAAGTGAGAAAAACGGCTACAAATACCGAAGCTTTAACTTCTTTTTAAACTTTCACTTTTTACAATCGACGGAATTGACTGCTTTGAAGAGAGCTCGTTTCAATCGCGAAAGCGCTCGACCAATAATTACGACTTTACGTAATTCGTAACTTCCCTTCCGTAACTCGAAATAATTCCGTAATTCCGTAAATCTGTAAATTACGTGCAAGCCTATTACCCACAATGAACCACTGTCAAACTATCATGCACAACTCCAGCGTTTATTTGCGACGATCTTTCGGCGGTGTCAATGACCGTTGCCAGAATAAAATCCTGAAATTATCTCAATATACCATAGATGTGACGCACATCGAAAGATTAGTGATTGATATGTGTTATTTTTCCATATTTAGTACAGTTCTTATCAAAAAAGTAATACAATCATTATGGAAAAAATTGGCTGTCGGGCGGTACTAAAATTCCGATATCTCCGTTAGTTTTTATTTAAATCGGATGAACTTCAATTTTTTTGTAACATACCTACATGAATATCCGCATTAAAGCAGTACAAAAGTTAGTGTGGCTTTTGAAATTGGAGCAGTACGCGAGGGATTACAGTACTGTTAGCACAAGATGCACATTCGACGTTTATTTTAGCACGAAAAACAAACAGTTTCGTCGAAAGCAAGCGCTACGAGTGTACAAGTGTATCGCAGAAAACGTTACGTACTGGTAGCATTCAAAGTCGCAAAAACGAAGTTTTGTTTACAACCACGACTGAAAATCTGTTAGGGTGACAAAAGTGTTATTACGTCACTTTTCTGCATCTTGCCGATTGGCCAATGTTACGAAATAAACAAGGACGACGATGCTCGTGAAAATCTTCCTTGGAAAAAAATTTAGCCATTTTTGCGTGTTATTGCGGACCGGATAAAATGACGCCGCGGGCCGGATAAAATGACGTCTCGGGCCGGATCCGGCCCGCGGGCCGTAGTTTGGTGACCCCTGCTCTACAGCAGGGGTCACCAACCTTTTCGAAGCCGAGGACTACTTTCGGGGTACAGATTAAGCCGAGGGCTACCAGTTCAATGTACACTTCTGAAAAGTCAGTTTGCTCGATTAGGTTTCAATTATTGATAATTACTGGTGTTTAGTCAAGTAGAGACACTAATAAACTTTAGGATTCTCCAGGAAATCAAACGATTATCACAACGTTGCACTAAATTTCTATCAATGACACTTGCATTTTAAAACTGAGTGTTTTCAAATTGATTTTAAAGTGATCACTACTATATTATCCTAGGAAACCACAACGTTCTTGGATCATTTGCAAACACTATGCACAAGCCTAAGATAAAACGGACTTAACAGTTGTGCTATCAAATTTTACAGAGTGTTGTTCTGCGGCACGTAACATGACACCGTAACTCTAAGCGAGACTTGCAGATCATCAAAAAGGCGTGTTCCGTGTTCGTTCCGGGTGAAGTACATGTCAAAAATGTTGATTCACAAACATAGGTTGAACCAAACAATAGTTTCGAAAAATGGGATTGCCGTATGATTTGAATCGCAAGCTTTTTCTGCACATACTGCGCTGACATGTGGATGATTAAGCGTGGTAAATTGCGTGAAATCACTCCGCTTTGCCGTCGCTAAAATCGTCCAGCAAATAAACAATTCAGACACACGCAAACTTTTTTCACGGGGTTAAAAATAAATCTTCCTCTCATTCATCGTGAAAATGGTTGATTCCCTATCGTTTTTCTGCCATTTTTCCTAGAATCAATAATTGTAATATTGCTACTCCACAAATCGACGGATAAGAAAAAGTTCGTAGTTTTTATCGCTTCATGGCAGCTCCTGCAATGAACGAACAGATGGCAGCTCTTGCCATGGTTTATGACGCAGTTACGGCAGCACAATTTTCTGCCATTGTTACGTGGCAGCTAAAAAGTCAGTCAGCTTGGCCATAGCGGGCTATGGTTTGGGAATACCTCCATGGTTTTGCGGCAGCTTTAGACGTCACAGAATACTTGAAACTGTACTTGAAAAAACGCTGGTTCGTGGAAGGTGATATCTGTGTGATGTCATAATTGGAAGACTTTGAATGACCCGTCACAATACTGAGGTCAAATCAGGTTGATTGTTACTATATTTAATATAGTACCTTTCCCAGTTCCCATAATAAGTGTGATTTATACAAGAATAGCAGGACAAAAATTAATTGTGCTGTTATTAAGCTTATTTCGGAACAGATCCCTGTTGGCGACTCATGTGGTCTTCTCGGGTGACTTAGTGCCTGCCGGCAACGGGTTGGTGACCCCTACTCTACAGCAATTTTTTTTGTGCAAACGACATTTTTGTGGAAAAATTCACTTCACAAAAACAATGCGTGAGACAGTTAGCTCAATTATCAAACATTCAGTGAGTAAAAAGACCAAAACAAAATAGCTTGGCAAATCAGGTGGCCAATACCTCTCCACTTTCTCATAGCATTTATAATCCATAGATAGAAACTTGTGATTTCATTGTTAACTCAGAGCAACCTAGTCAAAATTGAAATTTAAAAACAGACAAGGTCTGGAGACAACCAGCCAGGTTCCAGAGGTCAAAGGTTGCTTTGAATTGTAATTTATGAATTCTTTACGAAAGACTAAAACTTAAAGTTTGTCACAAGATTTGTTATGAAAAGGCAAGCCTAATTTATGTCTCATAGACCTCATTTGATTCATTGGGATTTACTAAATTACGAGTTTACGGCAGCAGAATTACTGTATAATATATCAAAAGAAATATAGTTAATAGGACTTTGGTGACTAGAATAAATGTAATAAGCTGTGACTAAAGTTTAAACAATTGGACATTCCATATTTGATCAAGTCAAAATTGAATTTGGTTATGGAACACTTATCATTAATTGAGAAATATTATTTTCGGTTGAAAGTTCGATTCACTTTTTTCTTTTTTACTATCGAACACTCAAACCAAACAGCAATTTTTGGAGATGATACGATATCATGAGAAATATGAATTCACATGCATGGGCGTGATGACCCAGTAGTTAGACCAATGAACTCGACTGCGTTCGCATTACAGATTGGACAAGTTCAAACCACTGAACACAAGGTGTAATAAAATGGAAGGCCAATGTCGAACTGCAATGATTTCAGTTTTTCAAAAATAGTAACTCCTTCAGTGAACACTTGTACAGGGCTTGGTTTAGAGCAGTGGTTCTTAAACTGGGGGGCGCGAGAGGTCACAGGATGAAATCGGAAATATCCATGTAACTGCTCCTGAAACGGTCTCCGCGTTCGTTAAAAATATCGGCTTTTTCGCGGTATAATAAATTTTGGGGCTCCCGAAGTATGCGAACCAAGATGGCGGACATCGGAATGTAATATGTGTACTAGGTTAGGGTTAGGCCATAATTTTAGGTATAAATACAACGGGAGGCTCTTGGCTAGTCTTCGAACTGATAATAGGACTAAAATAAGGAAAATTGGAAAAAAATTATCGCCTAACCCTAACCTGTTACCCGTGTTACGTTCCGATGTCCGCCATCTTGGTTCGCATACTTCGGTAGCACCTAAATTTTTCTGTCTCGTAATATTCAATCTATGATAACTACAAGAATTCAAAGTGTCTCACTATTTCAATTCATTTGTGTTCAAGGTAACTCGCAGATGCGGCGACTCACGACAAAATAAACTAGTTAATTAAAATAAATTAGTCATTACCAATTTAAAATACCATGCCAATCCACGGACATAACAATGTGTGATCAACCGACCGATTATATTTAGTTTTGATATATATTGCGCTCATGCGAATTTGTTATCGTCGTTAGAAAGATCTGGTATAATATCCCAGAAAGTATATTTAATTTGGTACAATGAAAATAAATATAAAGTATATTAGTAGATGAAAAATACATATTCAACGACTCGAAATCCCCGCAGTACGGCTCCTGAGTCAGTCATCGAGATTACGCTATCGTCGAAAGACCCAACTTTTTCAATAGATATGACATGGTTTTACTGATGAATAAAATATTTAATCCATGACCGATATACATATTTAAAGGTTGCTTCATTTATTTAATTCTGATAAATTAAATTTGCAATTGCGTCGATAAAGTAAGAGCACCACTGCCCCAAAATACTACGGTAATCCGCGAACATAAAGATGTGTGGCAAAGTGCCCGATTATATTTTGATTTGTATTCCTGCAAATCACACCAATATGAGCTGTCCCTGCAATTTTCATGGCTTAAATAACGTCACGTTGATGAAAACAATCGAGATTTAAACAAATGCAATCGCAAACGCCTTAGCGACTTTATTTTCAGCAATCGAGGGCCGGGAAAACATCCACATGCATAATAACTGACAAAAAATTAAATGCTTTTAAATTTACATAAATTCATTCGCAATTCTCCATTTTGTAAACTGTATGTTTTAACCTGATGGTTGTCCAAATGTATTGGTAATGAATTTTGGAAACGTTAGGAAAGCTAAGAAGTTTGTAATTGTTGCTTAGTAAATAAACAATAAAGTAAAAAATTTTTTTGAAGTAAAAAATTTTTGCATTGCTTAATAGTGATGACGTAAACAATTGATTGAAATTTCACATGTCTTATGTAAACGAAAATACGATATTAAAGCATAGGTTTATTGCGTGTTTAGTTTTACTTAAAAAATAGTTTGACTTTACCAGGTATTGCAAACTGAGCGGAAAAACGAGAATGTATGATGACCACCACTATTTGGCTTTATACATACAACAGTAAATGGCGAAGTTGTACCCCGATGCGTTTTATGCCTAAACAATCTGAGCAATGACGCTATGAGACCAACACTCTTACAGCGCTATCCTAATATAAAGCAACCGGTTCATCACAGAGGCAGTTTGAAGAAAAAAAAGGGGGGGGGGCGCGAAGTTTGTAAAATTTTTCAAAGGGGGGCGCGGCTCAAAAAGTTTAAGAACCACTGGTTTAGAGTGAAAAACATGAATAAGAGTCATATAGTTAATTTCTTTCAAAAACAATATTTGGTAAGTACTCAAGAAAAAAAATACTGCTTCTCACACTGCCCATTCATTCTAATATTTTAATAAAAATCAATTGAACTTGGAAGTTTATCAGAAAAATTATCTTCCTTTGGGTGCAATATAGGGCAATTTTAGGTATTTCACACAATCACAGGACAAGACTCAACAGAACTAAATTGCTCATTGGAATTGGTTATTATGTATTTTAAACAAATATTCAAATAAACAATTAGGCCTGAAAGCTATTATTCAAAAAGGTAAATTCAAAATTATGGAGGTTTTACATAAATTTCACCAAGTAATCCAATTCTGGGTTATGAATGTGTAAAACTATAACATATTAAAAAATCAAACTTAAAATTTCCTCCAACTCTTTCAAAAGCGATAATTATGTGAATATTATTGTGTTATACCTCTGTGTTGCCCAAGGATGATTTTAAAGCTTGTAGTTGATCTGATGACAGGTTACAGTCACTATGATGTTTTGCACATACTGTATAGTCAGTAAGTATTCAGCAAAAAAGAAATTTAAATACATTTGCCCCACGGACCGTAGAATTCAGGTTTAAAACCAGGTCCACCACAACACTCCGTGTCACAATTCAGTAAATACTCTCAAACCAAAAAGATTCTGATATATGATTTAACATATAGTCAATATATGGTGACATTCTACTATATAGTGGTACCGGTGACTCCAAATATGAGCTGCTCGCCTAAAGCACTATTTATAGTGAAAACATGAAAACAAATTTTAAAGAATTTAATATCAGAAATTCTACCTTCACATTTGATCCTTTCAATTCAGATGCCAGAGTTTGAAGTGAGGCTGACTTGAGATCACACCCAGAGAAATCCATTCTTAGTGATGTGCAGTAGGAAGCTACTGACCCAATGACATGAACATCACTTATGGAGAGAGGATGACCAGACATGTCAATTTTGTCAAGAGATGATTTGACAATGTCGCTCATTCCACTCTTGGCTTCGTTCAATGCAGTGAAAAGTTCCAAAAGATCTGATCGGTTTAATTGATTGGATTCGTTTAATATTTTTTTAAGTTGTAATTGCAGACTTTTCTTGAGAATATCTCGTTTTTCTTCAAGATCCTGAATTTCTGTGAAAATATAAGAATATATGTATACTGATGATACTTGTGTCTGAATGATAAGTTACCATTCAGTAAAGATTGACTTGCAAATAACATTAGCGCTTATCTCTTTCAAATTAGTTATTGGAAAATTAAATCTAGTCAGCCATAGCCAATCAATGTATTGGGCATCTCATTGTACTAATGTGTCTGTTACATTGTTTAGACTAGTCTTTGTTATTGCACTTGATGCTCGGCTACTTTTTGCTTTGCAATAAAGCACCTTAGTACAGGAATGGGCAAAGTATGAACCGTGGGCCAAAACCACCCCGTTGAGTAATTAATCTGGCCCGCATGATGGTGCTACAACCTAACTAAAACTAAATTTTGATGTCTTAGTTAAAATTAGCTCAAGAAATTTGTTGAGATTCCGATTAAAATTAGTCTTGGCACGAGGCTTATTGTTTCTCACTTTTGCTTTTGTTACACTGTAAATATTTTTCAGAAAATGTAACTTTTACATCACACTTACATGGCCCGCAAGTCCAAGTGGGCACAATTTTTGGCCCCTGGTCGAAAAATCTTGCCTATCCTTGCCCTAGTAGCATCTCAACCTTTGCCCCTATCACCAAGAATTACAGCATTGATGAATTAATTTTTTATATGAACTTATTCATGGATTTGGCTCCGAACAATGCTCTGTAACAGTGTGCACTGATAAGCTAGGCATAGAGTTACTGTTTCTTAAAATTACAGGAATATTCCTAGGTCAGCATTGTATACCAAATTTATTACACCCTAGGGCCTAGGTGAAGAAACAAGTATGTGATGTGATCCCGAGATGAGTAACCTACAATGCTAATACAGTTATTAGGTTGAACACTTTAACTGCTAGGCCATTGCACTGATTAATTGATAATGCGAGAAACGCCTAACAAATTTTAGATTCGAATCGAGAAAAAAAATGGCTTTAGCTTGAATTTGAATCAACAATAAACAACACATTACCTTCAAGTAAAATTCTGGCTGCTTCATAAACTGTCGGATTCAATAAAAATCCACAGATCATTTTTCTGACGAAAACAAAGTGACCGGTATGAAGATGTTTATCCACGAACTCCTTAAAAGATTTTAAATCCAGTCCAAGAATATAGAAAGATGTGAGCATTTCTTGAAAACTTTGATGTTGAAAGTAAAGAAGGTGGATTCCTTGAAAGAGTTTACGATATGTTCCTCCAGGAGCCAGAATTGCTAGATCGGTTGCTTCTTCGGGTTTTAGATGAACTTGACGAAAATCATCTTCTGTAAATAGAACTCGTTGTTTCATTGTCCCAATGTATGATAGTTCTTTTAATTTGTCCAAAACTTCCATAGTAATCTCTTGGTGAGTGTGGGGTGATCGTAAGATACTTTGCATGACCACAATCATAATACCACTCATGGTGTTTGGTTTGAAGTCAGATTTGAATTTTAATGCTATCAGCGTGTAAACCAGCATCACAGGGGTAGTGCACAGTAACAAGAGTGGTGGAGCTTCGATTTTGAGAAATTCCATTATTTTCTCGGCTTCTTCATTTCCTTCATATCCAGAAATGATTTCTTTGATGGACTCCATTGTTAATCCAGCAAGTGCAATAACCTTGTCTGGTCGAACTTCTCCCCAATAATTTCTGATGGAATGTTCACGACTGGACGATATAATGCGACAGCCAGGAAATAATTTTTCAGAGAGAAAATTCCACATAATTACTTCAGGATATGCAGGCTCATCTAGACTGATGACTTCATAAACTCCATCAACTGTATATTGAAGAGTATCCAAGGAGTCGAGCATAAACAAAACTTCCTCTGGGTGAGTTTTTGCAATGTATATTGCTTGATCTCGTTCTTCTTTCGTGAGATTGTTGAAAATTAGTTCTTCTGCTGTTACTTTACTGTCGTTCATAAATTGTTTACATTCTACATATGGAACCATCTTGATATTTCCTTGGAAATATTTTCCTTGCATGACATCTCTTGAGGATGCTTTCATGAGTGTGGTCTTTCCTGATCCAGGGGGACCCACGAAACAGACATGACCTTGCTTGAAGTTGTTAAACAATTCACCAAGTTGAGTCTCTTTTCTGATCCCTCTTTTTCTTTCTCGTTGTAAATACTTTTGTTGATTATGTGACTCTGGTACATAATCGTGTTTGGGAATTCTTCCACCTCTATAAAAATCAATTTCTTCCAATTGAGGAGTTACGTCCACATTTAGTTTTCTCTTGAAAACTCCATGAGGTTCAGCAAAGTCATAGAAGTCAGTGCACTTTTCAGTGTTATCATTGATTTTTGCTATTACTTTTTGATAAGACATCATATTTGCTTTACAATGTCATACACTTTGAACATCCAGCGTATTGACCATCTGGTAAAGCTTCATAAAAAAAGATTCATCTGATGTAATATTCAATAATACTTTTCGACAATAACTTCAAAGTTCTAGGATATATACTTTAACTAAACCTGCTAGAAATCTAACAAGAAAACATTCGTCATCCAAGTGCGATGATGCCTAACATAGATGCCAATAAATCTGTTATATAATGTACACTTTTGTAAACAGTCGCTATTCATAATATCTTTGTAACATTTACATAATTGTTCCTAAATTATTATTATTGTGTTTTCACGATTTCAAGTATTTCAAGTAATACATTCAATGATGTTTCATGCGACACCCATTCCACGCCTTCTGTTTTGAACAGAGCTCTCTATACCAGGGGTCTGTAAATAGTGGGCCCTAAGTAGTGGGCCTGCAATCATATTTGGGCCACAAGACCTTCTAATCTGTGTCGCAAAACAATTTGTAATTTGCCATAAATATAAGTATCCAGAGTTGTCTGCGGCTTCAATGAATGTTCTTCTACCCTTCGTAACTACCTACTAATGTGAAAGGACGTTTTCTGTGTTATTAAAAACGAATACAGATCAAAGTTAGAAGTGGAAGAAGATCAACACAGAGCCTGTAATTTTCATTAGGCAGAGTGAATGCAATTATATACTATTTCATATGCTAAGTATGGCTCGGCAGTGTGGCCACCAAATCTCTGATTATCCTGTGTGGGTTCGCAGGTTTGAATCCCATGCGAGTATAGTTATGTGCGAGAGGATTACTGGACTCCTAGCCGCCGCAGGGTGGTTCACTCAACCGATAGTCGGTTAGGGCTATCTCCACCATCAAGGTCTGATTATGTCATCTCATCGGCTTTCCTCTCCCTGGAATAAATATGTAGATTCTATCCTAAGTTTTAAACAATTCATGTGCAAGAATATTGCTGCTGTCAATAGTAGTTTTGAAATTGATATTTTTAATTACAAAGTATTTCCCACAACATTATATGCTAACCAAATGCTTGGCTCGTGAGAAAATAAAACTATTTTTTTAGGGTCGCGCTGAAAAGTACTTGCGAACTCCTGCTCTATACAAGAAGCCAATGATATCTAACAATGTGAAAAGGAATACTGTTCTTTTGACAAAAAATTTTCCACACTGACAGAAATTACTTTATACTGCAAAATTGGGGGGGGGGGGGGGTTAAGGGTTCAATCATACCTCATTGCTGTTAGTTATCTAATAGTGATGCTATCCCCGCGTATGTTTGTATTTGAAAATGAGATATGTCACCTCAAAAAAATAGAAAACGCGCGCTGTCGATGCGAATTGAAAGCGACAATAGCACCACAATATCTCTCTTGTGACGAATACTCTCACGCTTCATCATCTTGACGCATTTTACTGTCGCCCCTCTTTATGTTATAATAATGCAGTAGAAACACTGCAAATCTGGATATAATAATTATTTTCGGGAAAATATTGCTTCGACTAATGTAAGATTTTCTACATATGAAAGGCCGAAAACCGAAAACTTAAAATGTGTGTGTGATATTATTGGTTTATTTTAGGTTAATTTAACGCAGGGATGTACAATATAAATTTAATATACGAATATTGCAACTTTCGAATATCGTTTTTTTCGTGTTTATAAGAATACCGAATATGGTGCACATATCCTACCGCCACTGTTCAGATTTAAAAACATTTCACAATTATTTCATTTTTTATTGCAATCAGCCGAATTGAAAGTGGCAATAACTAACAGTCATCATGAATAGATTTCAATAAACTCCGAGTTGAAGTGCTTATAAGGACGTTCTTGGTTGAAATTTTTTTACATTTAAATTCGGCAATAAATTTAAAAGCAAATTGTGTCGTAATCAATTGTTTGCATCCTCATTTTCGATAGTTAACGAACATAACGAAATTTTTTTCAATTTCTTGCAGTCTAGAGTGTATAAAATAGCTCTTGAATATTATTTAGTTTCTGTTGGGGATTTTATCGTTATCCAGACAGCGTTGATAACAATATTTTTAATTTTAAGTTGGAGGTATTGATTCATAATCAAAAATAAATTTATAACACATAACATGAAAAATTTAAATCTTTAAGAGCTATTTTAAACACTCTAAATTACAAGAAATGGAAAAATTTCCTGTTATGTTCGGTCACTATCGAAACTGAGGATGTAAACAATTAATTAGGACCCAATTTTCCGAGGACGCCTAAACCATCTCGTCGTGGGTTCGACTCTAGGATATATGCGCCATATTCGGGATTCTTATAAACAAGAAAAAACAGTATTTGAAGTTCGCGATATTTGAATTTTTACATCCCTGTATTAAATTATTCAGTTATAGATAGATAAGATAAGTTTATTTCGACTCAATAATCAGCAGAAAGGCGATAAAATGGTCTTGCATACTGATCCACACAAATAATGATAATAATAATGATCAACCAATTCTTGTTGAATTATTTTGTTTTCTGTTGCTTCAAATGTGTTGACTTTGTTTGGGGTAATAAAATCTCATTCTACAACAAGAAATATAACTTGTTTATATACTATGTTTTACATAGCTCTACTTGAAACACAAGGACATTCAAACTCTAATAGCATAAAAGTAGTTTCAGATCTGAGCGCTCCAGAAGTATGTGTACCAATATGGAGGGAGATAATTTTGTTTGCCTACTACATGTTGTGTAAAGGGACTGAAACCTATGGTCAGAGGGTATATTTACTTGGCTAACACAGACAGTCCCCAAACTTGTAATAGAACTAAAATAAGGAAAATCGGAATAAAATTATGCCCTAACCCTAATCTGGTACACATACTACAGGAGTACCCGGTTTGTCAAAAGTGACAAAATCTCTATTTATCGAATGACTAGGCCTAATTAGGATATAGTTGAGTGAGTTATACATTTTCAATATTCTCAAGATTTTGACAATGCAGAGCAGTTCAACCCCGAATCCCTGTGGCTATGTCACCTGGCACTGAACAAGGGCATAGCAGCCCCAAAATTGGGAAGGGGAGCAATTTGTTTTAGTTTACACGAAACTTACTCGTGATTTTCGCTTTGAACAAGGCCAGACACAAGTGAGCAGCTACTCATATCTCGAGCTCCTCACAAACTCACAGCAATATAAGTGCGGAATTTCATATATCTCAGTCGGTTCGTTTGGAGTAAGGATTGATATTAAACCAAAAAATGTTGAGTTTACAGTTAACCACTTACAAATAGAGCAAAATAGTGTTGAAAAAGACACATAAGTTTATGCCTCACGGGAAATGCTGCAAAATCACTTTTCAAAAAACATTTGGAACAGTATCCATGCTACGTTGATGTCACTGAATATACTTTTCATAAGTAATTATACATGATAATCTTAGATTTCAAAGCATTATATGAAAAATCATCAAAGAATACAGCAAACAGAATATAAAGAATAAAATAAATATGTGAAACAAGATGACAGACACAGGAACGTAGTATGTGTACCAAGTTAGGGATATTCAATTTTCTTTATTTTGGTTCTATTACAAGTTTTAGCGAAATGACTCACATAGTATTTGTACTGGAAATTATGGTGCTCCCGAAGTATATGAACCAAGATGGCAGATACCGGAACGTTGTATGTGTGCCAGGTGAGTGTTAGGCCATGATTTTATTACAATTTCCGTATTTTTGTTTTATTACGAGTTCGGGACTAGTTCAGTGACTTTTGTAGTATTTGTTCCTAAAATTATGACCTGACCCTAACCTGGTACATATACTATCGTCCGGGGTCCGCCATCTTGGTTCTAATACCTCAAACTCAAATTTTGGGAAGTTAAATTGTGTACCAGTCACAATAATACAGCAAAGTAATTTTACCTAAATGATCAAAAGTTTGGATTATCATAAGGAAGAATTGTGAAATGCCAAACTATTCAGATATGAGCAATAATACATTTGTGATAAAGCAGTCAATTTGACTGTTATTTCATGTTGCATTAAATTAACTTTCCTTAAACTAGATTGACCAAACATGGGCTGCTGATGGATTGCACAATTATGGTATGATTAACCTATTGACCATCATCGGTCAAAGAAGATTTCAATTACTATATACCCACCCTCTCCGCATACGGCTTTATAGGACGGGCAAATATATTGGTATTTCAAGAAATACAGCATATTAATCACCTGTCTGTCGTCATCTGTTTACTTAGCATTTCAATATCTGGTACAAACTGGCTTTTATCAGAAAAACTAATAAATCATTGACTAAGAGCAAACAAAGGGCGCAGTAATATTACAGAGGTATTTCGCAACAATTCAGAAGCGCAATAAACTGAACAAAATATCCAGCCAATACAAGGAAAACTTGCTTTCCCATTTCCATTACAAAACTAAAAATCAGACAGACTAGCAGAAATGAAAACATCAAAAAACTGGGGAAAACTCAAGTGTGATGATGATGTTTAAATATTACATAATAAATACATTGACAGAAAAGTTGACAGAATGAAACACCCATACAGATTTTCATTTAACACATAAGAAAGCTTTCAACAGTAAAGTTTAAATAAAATTAATATCATCCCGCAAGGGGTCCAATTATTATCTGTGGAAGGGTACATGGCAATCCGATATATTCTGTCACATGTTGTGCCAGCCCAGACCATTTAACTGCAATTAATTCTGTCAGGAAAATCCCTTGTATGTAAGTGTGATAATTAATCATGCATGACTGGGAAGGTTGAAAAATCTAATCATTGAATAATTCATCTAATTCATTTACCATCATTGCCTCCATTGAGATTGATTGGGATTTGATTGGGACAGCATCTAATTTTTTTAGCATTGATAACCCAGATTAGATAATTGACATATTGGCGGTATACTACATGGGATTGTCGGATATATCAAAAACAAACACGAACCGTTTCATTAGAACTAATTTTTATTCAATCGTTTATTTAGGCTCTGCAACCTCGTCACATTAGTGACGAGTGATTTACTGTCTAGTGAATTGTTAAGCGCTAGTTATAACCCATAACATTTTCTTGTGTTATTTTCTTACAAAACAATAGTACAATCATCATGATAGAAAGTTACAGAGAATTTCACATTGCATTTTCGGAATTTGCAAATTCAATGCAAAATACAATGAATGGGTTGGTTTGCATAAGTTAATTCACCTAGGATTGACTTATCCACGTGACTGAAAACTGATGACATCAGTAGGTTCTCTCAGACCTTCAATCAAAGGGGAAAATAAATATGAGAGAAGAAATGAAAAAAAGCTCTCTCGTTTCACAGTGGCACTCAACAGACACAATTCAAAAACTGGCGTGGCATGGACACACCCCATTTACATATACCTTTTATAGGACTATCGAATATACATCTATAATCACCTGTCTGTCATCAACTGTTTACATAGCACTCCAATTTCTGGTAGTAACTGTCATCTCATCAGAAAAACTTATTAATCACTGACTAAGGTAAAAGATAGGGCACAGAAATATTACAGAGAAATTTCGCAATATTCTGGAACACAAAAACATTGAAAAAATGGACAAAACTTTGGAATTAGGTTTAAGAAACATACAAACATTATTTACAAAAAAATTAAAGCTACAAATAGTTAATTAATTGAATAGTATCTTACCACAAGATATCCAGGGCCAGCATTACCCTTTGGAATGTCCATAACAATACAATCGATTATGTCTCATGACTAACTAGTCGCAAAATATAGTGCCTGGAAAGTCCTTTCAAGTATGTGATATTTGGTCATGTGTGACTGGGAGAGTTAAAAAAATTGAACTCATTGAAGAAAATATCAAATGGTACAATAGAGCCTTCGAATTTTAGGAACCCATTCTAAATCCTTCAATCCAAAAATATTAATGAACCGTGACTATGAAAATGGAAGTTCCTACAGAATATTTACTAGAAATTGAGCACAAGCTACCCTTATACTGACTTGCTTTATGCTTCATTCCTAAAAACCTTTAATCTTGTGGCTAAAATCTTTGAGGGGTAAAACTCTACCCACACTAAAAATTCTAAACAAAACTACATGCTTTTCATGTGGCCTTCAATGTGTATGTCACTAAACCCTGACTCCAGAAAAATTCCTTCCTATTGGTCACCATATTAAATTTTAAAAGAATATTTTTTTGAAATAAATTATGAGAGTTGGCAAATCGTTCAAATCATCATCTGGATCGAAATATTTGAAAACCTGCCATTCAAAAGTATTGATAGTTAAGTCTAGTCCCCTACCAAAACTGATATTTTAATAAATATTTTACATATTGTATTTATCATAAATGTTTTATTTTATTTTGAAATCTGTGTTTAAGAATCAATAAATTCACTTTATCTTTCTATGTCCACTACTTTTGTTGGCTTTATTGTTATGCAACAATAGAGGTAGGCACTTCTTGCTAAAATTGAATTTGAAGTGCGCAGTGATTTTTTTCTTGATAATTTAGCGTCGCACAAAGAACAAAGTTTGGGAACGGCTAGTCTAGTCAATTGTCGCTTTTACCAAACTACATTTTTATTACTGCAACTAAGCTTGGATAAAATGATAGATAGATGACCATTGAGTTATTTGATTTAAACCTGGATTTTTGAACCACTGAAACTGGCAAACTGGATTTTTGAAACACTGAAACTGGCAAACTGGATTTTTGAATCACTGAAACTGGCAAATATCTAACAAAACCAATAAAACATGACAACATGTACAACCATGTACAAGCAAGCTACCACTTATATTTTTAAAAAGCTCCTAACAAACTTACTTTACCTTTTAAAGTTATTCGAGAAATAAAGCGCGGAATTTCATATATCTCGTTCGTTACGTTTGGAGTATGGACTGTTAGTAAGCTAAATCATGTTGAGTTATCAGTCATTCACATACAACAAGGGTTCACAATCAGCGGCCATCAAAGGTGAAATGTGTGGCTGTGCTGGTGTGTATATTTTTTCCTCCAAAATACCATATGTTAGTGTTTTATTAACGAGAAATAAACTAGACTCAGAGTTTATAAAAAGAAGCAGTTGTAAACATTGCTCCATATCACTAAGGAGGAAAAAAATCTGTTACATTTCATACATTTTCATATTATTACAAAAGCCAGAAGCGCAGCCAGCCAGAATCTTGGGCATAAATATTTGATTCAACTTCGGTAATTATGATATAGATACCAATCTAGCATTATGGCCCAATTTTGGAGATTTGCAATGTTTAAAATAGCACTTTTTCATATGGCGCGGAATCTTAAAGCAAAAGTTGCGGTGTGCCCCGTTCATGTTGTTAATATTTTATAAAATGATTTTACAGCCTTAAAATTCACTCCTTCATTTTCAGTTGGAAATTTTTTAAAAGCAGATTTACCCTTTCATTTATACTTAACGCCTCTATGACGTTGCTCGCAAAATAACAAGTTATTTTGAGATGAGAAGATTTCCAAAAATATAGTTTACCGACATAATAACGAGAATATCGGTTGGAAACCGAAGACTTATCAATCGATAGTTAGGGGATCCCCCAAAACAGAAACTGCAGTTTCGATTCATCCGCTCTTGTAACTTGCGCACTGCGCATCGCACACACACACTCGGCGGGTCTCAAAATTCTCTCGCTTTACAAAAATCTAGATCACTATATCAATAATTGATTGATAACTCGCTAATTATACGACATAATTCGCCCAAAATCAATAGGTTTCTGGTCCGAGATAAGATGAATGCACATGCAAATTTTGGAGCAGATTCAACCTCGCATTCGCGAGATATCGCGTTCATCTAACAGACATACACACAGACAGACATACATACAGACAAATACCTATCAATATGCTTATCGATCTTAATAACCGCATTGAGCTGACCAAAACAATCGGCGACTTAAATAACATTTACTCTGCGAAAATACCACACGCTATTAGGGACTTCTTAGGTCTCCGGGAAATATTAAAAAAAAAGCAGGATTTTAGGGCTGGCCCTCTTGCTGCGCCAATAACAACAGTAAGTGTCGACCAGTGCTCTGGCTTCTCTTTAGATTGTAGATTAAATTATCCGAATATCTCATATTTATTGAAATTTTCCGATTTGATAAAATTATTTGGTCACCCTTAGACACTTTTGTTCAGTATTCTTTTTATTTACCATCTCACAAAACGTTTTAGATGCACGCCAATGAGATATATCAATAAACACCAATTTCCTTAATTAAGTAAGTTTTATAAAAAACGTCAATTCCACTTGCAGCCGTAGACAAATTATAAAAACGTAATCGGGCCGTCTATAGAAAAAAGGTTGTGCCACCCTGAGTTACAAGTCGAGCAAAATGGTGTTGACAAAGACACATGAGTTTATGTCTCACAGCAAATGCTGCAAAATCGCTTTCCAAAAAACATTTCGGACAGAACCCAGGCTACGTATATAACACTGCATATACCTTATATAGGTAATTATACAATTAATCTTTGTTTTCAATGCAATATATGAAAAATTATCAAAAAATATTGCCCAAGTTTTTCATATCAAAGTTTGGAAAGTTGAATTGGGTATCAGCTATACTAATGCAGCAAAGTAATTTTACCTGAATGATTGAAAGTTTTGATTATTAAAATCAAGAATTGTGGAATGCCAAACTATTAAGATATGAGCAATAATACATTTGAGATAAAGCAGTTAATTTCACTGTTATTTCATGTTGCATTAAATTCACTTTCCTTGAACGAGATTGACCAAACATGGGCTGCTAATGGATTGCACAATTATGGTATGATTAACCTATTGACCATCATCGGCCAAAGAAGATTTCAATCATTATATACCCACCCTCTTCGCATACGGCTTTATAGGACGGGCAAATATATTGCTATTTCAAGAAATACAGCATATTAATCACCTGTCTGTCGTCATCTGTTTACTTAACACTTCAATATCTGGTACTAACTGGCTTCTTATCAAAAAAACTAGTAAATCATTGACTAAGAGTAAACAAAGGGCGCAGTAATATTACAAAGGAGTTTTGCAACAATTCAGAAGCGCAATAAACTGAACAAAATATCCAGCCAATACAAGGGAAACTTGCTTTAACATTTCTACTACAAAACTACAAATCAGAAGGACCAGCAGGAATGAAAACATCAAAAAAGTGGCAGAACTTGAGTTTGATAATTATGTTTACATATTGCATAAGAAATACATTGACAGAAAAGATCGAACACTCATACAGATTTTCTCTTAACTCATTAGAAAGCTTCCAATAGTGAAGCTTAAATAAAATTAATATCATCCGCAAGGGGTCCAATTATTATCTGTGGTAGGGTACATGAGAATTCAATATATTCATTCGGTCACATGTTGTGCCAGCCCAATTAACTGCAATTCATTCTGGCATGAAAATCCTTTGTATGTATATGTGATAAATGATCATGCATGACTGGGGAGGTTGAAAAATCTAATCATTGAATAATTTGTCTCCAGGTAATTCATTTACCATCATTGCCTGCATCGAGATTGATTGGGATTTTATTGGGACAACATCCAATACTTTCAGCATTGATAACACAGATTAGATAATTGACATATTTGCTACGTTTGATTGTAGATAATGCATTATTGTCGAATATATCAAAAATAAACGTGGACCGTTTCATTAGAACTAATTTTCATTCAATCGTTTATTGAAGCTCTGCAACCTCGTCACATTAGTGACGAGTGCTTTACTGTCTAATGAAAGGTTAAGCGTGAGTAATAGCCCATAACATTTTCTTGTGTTATTTTCTTACAAAACAATAGTACAATCATTATGATAGATAGTTACTGAGAATTTCACATTGTATTTTCGGAATTTGCAAATTCAATGCAAAATACAATGAATGGGTTGGTTTGCATAAGTTAATTCTCCTAGGATTGACTTATCCACGTAACTGAAAACTGACGACATCTGAGGTTCTCTCAGACCTTCAATCAAAGGGAAAAATAAATATGAGAGAAGAAATGAAAAAAAGCTCTTTCGTTTCACAGTGGCACTCAACAGACACAATTCAAAAACTGGCGTGGCATGGACACACCCCGTTTACATACAGCTTTTATAGGACTATCGAATATACATTTATAATCACCTGTCTGTCATCAACTGTTTACATAGCACTCCAATTTCTGGTAGTAACTGTCATCTCGTCAGAAAAACTATTTAATCATTGACTAAGGTTAAAGATATGTATAAACACATTATTTAGTGTTGCTTACTTCCTCTGTCGATATAATCATTTCACTTGTCAAATTTGAATATTATTAATGTCTCTTTAACTCATATAACGAATTCTCCCCTTTTCTGGTTGCTAACTAGTAACTACGCTATACGGCGTCATGTTAGTCATGAAATTTCTTTGTTGATTTTACGCTCACCCGAGCATGACATTATAAAGCAAAACTGACTTATTCAGTCACTCTTTCCCGATTGACTTGCATCATATTTACTTTTTATTTCCTGAATTAAATTCGCTCAGCAAGTCATGATGATATCATCCAATTCATATCTTTTTTTTTTTTACATTTATTTAACGTCATCTGTTCATCAATAAATCAACACGGTGTCGTTGACACGATGACTTTTGCAGTCTTTCGCGGCTCCGCGTCAATTGCGATATATTGTATGCATGTATACTTCAGTCTTCAATTGATTTTTGTATTATCATTATAATTGTTTAATTGCGTACAATATTTTATGCACGACGAAATAAAACTTCTGAGTTCTGATAGGACACAGAAATATTACAGAGAAATTCGCAATAATCTAGAACACAAAAACATTGGAAAAATGGACAAAACTTTGGAATTAGGTTTAAGAAACATACAGACATTATTTACAAAAAAATTAAAGCTACAAATAGTTAATTAAATGAATAGTATTCTACCACAAGAGATCCAGGGCTAGCATTACCCTTTGAAATGTGCATAACAACACAATCGATTGTGTCTCATGACTAACTAGTCGCAAAATATAGTGCCTGGACAGTCCTTTCAAGTATGTGATATTTGGTCATGTGTGACTGGAAGAGTTAAAAAAATTGAACTCATTGATTGAAGAAAATATCAAATGGTACAATAGTGCCTACAATATGCTTTTCATGTGGGCCTTCAATGTTTATGTCACTAAACCCTGACTCCAGAAAAATTCAAATTCCTTCCTATTGGTCACCATATTAAATTTTTAAAAGCTTATATTTTGAGAATAATTACGAGAGTTGGCAAATCGTTAAAAAAACCATCATCTGGATCAAAATATTTGAAAACCTGCCATTCAAAAGTATTGATAGTTTAACCTAGTCCCTACCATAACTGATATCCTATTAAATATTTTACATATTGTATTAATCGTAAATGTTTTATTGTTTATTTTATTTTGAATTCCGTTTATATGAATCAATAAATTCATTTTATCTTTCTATGTCCACTACTTTTTTTTGGTTTTATTGTTATGCAACAATAGAGGTAGGCACTTCTTGCTAAAATTGAATTTGAAGTGCGCAGTGATTTTTTTTCTTGATAATTTAGCCGACAAAAGTTTGGGAACCGCTGGCCTAGTCAATTGTGTAGCTTTTAACAAACTCCATTCTGATTACTGCAACTAAGCTTGAATAATATGCCAGATAGATGACCGTTAGGTTATTTGATTTATGGATTTTTGAATCACTGAAACACAAATATATAATAATTGTCATTTTACTGATTAGTCAATGAAAAAGAAATAAATAAGTCGGTGTTTAGGAAAACACCTATAACTCCAACTGCTGTCGAACCACAAAATTCAACTTTATACAACACTAATAAGATATTTTAGAACATGTGTATTGCTTAGATATTTGCAAAACAAATATAAACCAGAACTTGAAGTCTTGGGTGAAATTTGTAACAATAACATTTTCATTTATAAGAAATTATTAAATGCCAATTAGAAGAGTTATCCTGACTTTCAATTTTATTTAGATTAGTGGTGGCATAACAAAATAAATATTCTTATTAAATCACTTATTGTTTATTTGATATTTTGAATTACCCCAAAAAAGGGCAAGTTGAATTTCATTCAGATACTAATGAAAATATTACTATTACCGGTAATTACTACTCTATTGAAATCCAATTGTCCAATCCTCATTGTGGTGGCACAAGTGTGAAACGCCATTGAAGATTTCAAGGGCTGACCCCAAATGATAGATATTGCCAATAATGCCAAGTTTGAAATTTCATCAAGAATCTTAGAACATTCTATCCTGAGAATATGGCATGATGTGAGGGCATAATTAAAATTTGATTTCAAACCCTGGATTCTCCCAATAAACGTTTGAGTC
Source organism: Styela clava (assembly GCF_964204865.1). Classification (NCBI taxonomy): domain Eukaryota; kingdom Metazoa; phylum Chordata; class Ascidiacea; order Stolidobranchia; family Styelidae; genus Styela; species Styela clava. Next base: position 3,314,463 of record NC_135251.1, read on the forward strand.
ATACATATTGAATATACAAATTGCATGTTCATTCAAGCCTGATGCAGGCTTAATCAAATTGGTTGATACTAATAATAAATTTATAGCTCAACCTTAATCTTGCCTTCATTTGTGAAATCAATTTAATTAAGGAAAATCATTTACATTTTACTCTTCCAAAATAGGACATCAATCAAAAATACATAATCAAAAATTCATCACAAGGTTACTTAAAAATTTCCTGGGATTGACAAAATTGGAATATTACTTCTAAATACCACAAACATTTACCACAGAATGCCACCACTGAGTAGTGACAGTCAGTATGTAATACAAGACTTGTTATATTTAAATAACCCATATTGTTCAACACTGATAAAATGCCATTCAAATCAATTTTGCAAGTTGTTTATATAATAGTATAAAATTTTCCTAGTCTATTCAAACTGTTTCCTTTCCTTTTATAAATTATACTTTGACGTGTGAATAGAATAGTTCACAAGCACATAATTCAAGGTATGTAACAGACAAGAATGAGGACTGAAGTTTGCCTAGTATTGAGAAGATACTACTATTATCACAAAAAATACTTAGCTTATCAAATGCAGAAAATATTTCATTAATTTGTTTCAGATGCATGGACATGATTGAGGATGAAGCTGTAACTAACCAGTGGTTAAGTGAACCACCCACGGTGGCGAGGAATCCAGCAATCCTCTTGCACATAAATATGCCAAGATTTACAGCTTCGTTCTGAAAACAGCTTTTACCAGGCAATTACTGATAAGTGGAAATATTACCTTACGAATGGATCATACATAAGTTAAACAATTGAAAGCATTTCAGCACAAAGATTTTGAGCTTTGCAGTAATCGGTTATTTCATGCCACTAAATTTTTGATCTGTTTACAGCAATTCTATTTCCCTAGGGATAAACCAGGGCTGTGCAACAGGCAGTCCGTGGGCCACAACCTGGCCAGCAAAGCCATCAAGTGTGGCTCTTGTCAACACTCAGATTTTTTCCCAATCGAGCATAAAATCTTAATCCGACAGTTTATGTTTGAAAAGGTACTCACATGGATAAAAAACATAATGTTTTATGCTTTTGTCGCTTTTAAACTAACCATGGGACAACTAATGAGATAAACAGAGGATGGTGGGACACTAAACCTCACTTCCAGCAAACAAAACAACATTAATGCTGAAAACTAATGTTGGGGCAGTAGCAGAAAAATACAGATGAACAAAATTCAAATGAATGAATTTGGAAACATTAGGCCATCTGTCAAAAACCACCAATAATATTTGACATTCAAAGTGAATTACTAATGGCAGTATGCAACGTTCAAAATTTTAAACTTTAGCCTGCTCATTTCAGTCACTAGCTTACTGGGAGTTAACATTGTGCCTGGGTTAAACTTGCACCAATTATAATCATGCAATTCTCTGAAATAAGTTGCTAAAAGAAATTCTATAACTCATGTTGCAGGGTGCCATATCCAACATGGATGCCTAGAGTCTCTAGAGATCGCTTAACCAAGAATTTGATTTATATACCGGTAATATACAGTTACCGAAGATGTTTCCAACTAAAATTTTTAAATTGATTGTTATCAAGAAGCCTCACCTATGAGAGGGTTAGTCTAACAATAAACCATACTGAAAAAGAAGTCAAACCTAAAATACTAACAAAAGCCGGACTTTGAGAAACATTTAAGCGACCCGATATCCCGGTGACTCTATAGTTTACGTAAGAAGACTACTTTAGACATGACATTCGAGGTAACCATAGCAGCCGCGGATCATTGAATAAACAACCAAGGGTACCGGTAATCATTTCATGGCTGCGGACAATTTTACTTAATTCAGAAGCGAAGTGATGTTTTAGCTATACACTCATGGATCTCTACAGAGGCTGGGTGCTGGAGGTAATTATATACATGAAAAGAGGTTGTTAAACTCACAGTAATATGGATCTAGTACGACAGCACATGAGAAATAAGAAGCACTAATATTTTAAAAATAGGATGATGAAAACGAGTACGATACCGCTACCAGTTCCATATTATAAAAGCAAGGCTAAAATATTTAAACATGACTATGTTAACAAGCCAAATTCCAGATGAAAATTAACCTATTTTTAAACATGTACTTGCCATAATGTCCATGTGACACGCACAACATGTACACTCATTTGATCCATGTGGAGTCAAGTCAAAATAGGCTGGAGAAGATGACTTGTCACATGCTAATCTGTACCAGTAGCTGGTAAGGTATCCTACTTCCCATTGTATTTCATTGTTTGAAGCAAAAATTGAGACCACTACTTAAGAACTATTCAATTTGAGAAAATAAAAATCCTAAGGCTCAAAAACCTCAATTGAATGGAAAGTAAAATGAGTGTTAATATAGCCTACTCTAATGACAGGAAGATGCAAAATGAAATATAAAATATCTTCTGAATTTAAGAATTAAAACAAAAATGTAGAGCACACACAAAAAATATTCAGTCACAATTTCCTATACCCGCATGTCTTAATCAGAAACAAATATTGAATTGGTTGATCTTTTCGGAAAAAGGCCAAAAAAAGTAAACTTCATATATAGGTGGTATTAGTGGCTTTAAAATTTGACTATAATTTTATTCCAATTTTCCTTATTTCAGTTCTATTACAAGATCGTGGACCATCCAAGTGACTCCCCTACCGAAATTATAGCCTAATCCTAACCTGGTACACATACTACGTTCTGGTGTCTGCCACAGTGGTTCACATACTTTGAGAGTAGTAATTTTTTTAATAAAAAAAAACAACTGTATCCTAATCATGCTCATATTATAAATAACCGATACATACATATATATGTTCATTAACATATTATGAAAGAAAAAATATGACACACCGGGAAGATTTTTTTGTAAAATTTGATTGGAGTCAGAAAATATTGAATTCAATTTCAGTAAGACTTCGCTATATATTTTCCAAGTTTTTAGGATTATCAGTGCATGCTCGTTGGTAAGTTATATGAATAGACTTACTGAATTTGATTTTTGACCAAAATTTGGATTCCAATAGAAAATAAAAGTTTTTTGTTTATTGGAGTGAATACACTTTACTCTGAACAATGCTCTTGACAAGTATCGAGATAATAGTTTTAGTCCCTCAACTGAACGCAACAAACATTAGAACTGCATGATTTTAAAATCTTGTGCCTGCTTTATTCCTTGCCAAAGCTCAAAACAGTCTCTTATAGCAGTAGTCGCCAAACTTTTTAAGACGCGACCCCATTTCAAAAATTATGGCGTATGATAAGCACTCATGACCCCAAAGTATATGAATACAACAGTCAAGAAAAAAATATTCATTAAAATTATTCAAACCACTAAAAACTAATCACAGTGAAATTTTATTCTCGTGCACTTGCAACATAGAGTTTCCAAATTTGACTTGCCATATTTTCAAATGTCTAAATAGACGCCCCACAACTTCCCATAATTTCAGAGAATGCCCCTGTATGTTTCACGCATATTTTGTTCGTCACTGTTTATTGTGATGTCACATTTGTGTCTGTTACAATCGAGTACCTTTATTTCTTTATGCCAGCTCAGGCCTGTGTCGCATTTCGAAAATTCCATCATATGCTCTTGATTTAGTGTTATAATTCAGATTATTGTCATTACATAATAGCCTATTCTAAAACAGGGGTCTGCCACTATTTTTCGGTGCGACCCAAAAAATGTTTTTCTAATTTCTCGCGACCCAAAGATTTGGTAAGCATGTAATTGATTATCGATTTTAAGACTATTATTGACACTAGCAATTTTCTTGCACAAAATTATCTGACAATTAGCACATAAAATCTTGTTATCTGTCTTAGTTAGCAATTACACACAGCTACTGCTAACCATGCATTGCTACGAAACAATACAATTGACTATGTAGTAGGATAATAACAAATAATATTTCGAACAACTATGCAATAAATGTTTCCCCAACTTTTGATCCCCTGATATTCTTTCTGTATACTCTACCTGTGCAAAATTATTGGTACTTATTTCAAGAGTGGTTTTACGAGTCGGCGCCTATAAACCAGTTTATATGTTTCAGACTATATTTTTAAATCAAAACATTCAACAACCTTCCAATTAAATGTACCGGTAGAAAAGTTAGTCTAGTCTGTCACAGCTATTTTTAGACTAATTTTTGATTACTGCAATTAAAATAGGACTCCTACGACGACAAAATGATCATTGAGTTATTTGATTTGGACTTATATTTACCACAACACGACTGAAAACTTACAAATAGCATGCGAAAACAAGATAATAATCACCATGAAAATCTGTCTGAGTGACACAAAAGTGTTTGAGTGTATGCTAAAACGCTTATTGTTACATCAAATTTTGCATTTATGCTGATTGGCCAATGTTACAGCAGTAAATAAAGATGCCGATGCTCAGGAAAACATCCATAATTTTAATCACATGTTCATAAAGTTGTGATAGATAAATATGCTACACAGACACAATTCTTATATTTACGGAAAATTGCAATTGTTTTGCGACCCAGAGTGGACGGTTTTGGGTCACAACCCTGTATTTGCAGATCCCTGTATAAAAGATATCGAAATAATTCAGAATATCCAAATTTGCTATGTAGTGCTAGTCAGCTCGGTGTAGAATGCACACAATAGAATATTAAAAAATAAAACAAGAATACAACACCGGACACTGGGGGACCCCTAAAATATTTAAGGCGACCCAACTTGGGGTCATGACCCACAATTTGGTGACCACTGTCCTAAGCTTTTCTTACCAATAACAAAAACATCTATTTGATGCTTGTTTCCTGCCTTTCACTTTAAAATAGGCTCTGTATAAGCTTCCACTGATATACAATATTTGCAGTCTGAAATCTTTCCTATTTAAAAGGGTGAATGGTTTAAACACGACATTTTAACCTGCAATGCTAACATAGTTACGTAAAGCTTATGTAGAGCTTTTTAGCCTTGCGTGGGTTGGCAGGTTTGAATCCTGTGATGGATAATTATGCACAAGATGATTGTTGGACTCCTCCCCACCGTAGGGTGGTTCACGTAACCGCTGGTCAGTTGCAACTCCCTTCACTATGAAGTACGGGCATCCGAAATCAAATAACTGGCTAACTAATCCCATACCCGACATTGACAGGTAACCGGTGGTTTTCCATATGATTAAGTGGTGTTATTAACTTTCCTCTTCCTCAGGATATGTAAATTCTCTCCTCTCCTTTTTACAATAAAATAAGTTGTTGTATATCAATAGCCTCAAAATAATAGTAATTATAAGCTACATCTCCAACGTTAAGAATTCCGAAGTTTGCCTGTTTTTTCAATACTTTGCCTTCATGATGTGTAAAATTATTTAGGCCGGAAGTTACAATTAAGTCACCATGGATACCGAAAAGAATATTGCTCATTGTTGCCGCATAGTGGCTTCTATTTAAGTTCCAACAAAATATTAAATTAGATGAAAGAAAGGTTGATTACAATCGGTTTGATAATCTACAAAATCATTGCATAAAATTATTTGATGTAAAGTCGGAAAATAAATGTCTTGATCTTCAGATGTCAATCATTCGAAGACCACGTTGATGAATTTTGTTGTTCTATACTGTCATCTAGTGTGAACTTTTCTAATTTTCGCCCAAGTCAGTCATGATTATTAGGACAAGAGAGCAATGCTCAAATATATGGACACGTTAACCATAACTTTGACGCTACCGGTACCCTCAAAAAATTTCCGAGTTTTGCGTAGCAAGGATTTACAGAATCAAACCGGACAGCCAGTGTTTCCATGGATGAAATAATACAGCGAAATTTTAGATGATATATAAGATTTCATACGAAATTTAGGAAAAAAAATAAATGTAATAGGTCTTCAACCACTATAAATTTCAAAGCAATTGGTCCAGTATTCGACGAGAAAAGCGATTTTTTAATGATGACGAATAACAAGAACAACAACATAATATTAAAACATTCGCTATGTCCATTAACGTGTCCAATAAGTAGCAGAGTGTTCATATACAGTAAGAAACATGTTTCATAAAATAACTCACTCGGAAGAAAAGAGTCATATGTCTGAATGGATTCGAAAGCTCTTCTGATAAACAAAAAGCGATGCTCCCGAAGTATGGGAACCAAGATGGCGGACATCGGAACGTAACATGGGTAACAAGTTAGGGTTAGGCGATAATTTTTTTCCAATTTTCCTTATTTTAGTCTTATTATCAGTTCGAAGACTAGCCAAGAGCTTCCCGTAGTATTTATACCTAAAATTATGGCCTAACCCTAACCTAGTACACATATTACATTCCGCCACATATTACATTGATGTCCGCCATCTTGGTTTGCATACTTCGGGAGCCCCCAAAAAGCTACCATTGCTATAAAAAGACATGTCAGGTCGGCATTGGTGATCAGAGACAGGAGTGTAGCCAGGAATTTTCGAAGGGGGATTCTGAACTTTGTAATTGCCAAGTTAGACCATAACAGCTAGCAGAACCGGCTCAGGGTCTAAAAAGCGTTCTAAGCTATAAAAAATTTCTATGTGTGATACGAAAAAATTTGTTTTATTTACATTTTAGAAGAGGGGTCTGACCCTGATCTGATCTTCAAACTCAATATTTCAAACTTGCAATGTCAACATTGTCAAGTCCGACACTCCGAGTACCAGGGCATTTCAATTTTTTTTTTATCATTCTTTATTGTTAAAAATGTCTTCACCCCTTTCATTTCAAAGAAAAAACACAATCCTGCAAAATATTGTTCATATTTGTCCAATTTACTTTCAAAAATTTTAAAACACACAAAAACAGCTAAAAGTCTAAGTACATAGAGAGAACGGCGAGTCTGAATTCAGAAGTATAAAATCCATATCTAGATAGTTTCATATTACAGAATTCTACCCTGCTTGCCAGAATGTGATTATTCTGCCCAGTCATGCTTCAGTGACCATAAACGGGATAGCTTTTTGAGATTGAATGGTTTAACCCAGGGGTGGGCAACCTTTAATACAAGAGGGCCAGGTACAAATAACTTGGTGAAACCTCGGGACGCACCTTTTTAACATCGGCTTTCTAGTAGTCGCAGGCACAAAAAGTTTGGCTATTGAACTTATGACATGTGTAGTTCGCTTCTGTGACGTCATAAGCATAAATAATAAATTGAACTTGGGTATGAGCTATGCAATGCGAAGAGATTGGAGTAACTGGCACGAACCAGATTGAACTGATAACAACTCGTTTTACAGGCCGTACACCTTTCAAAATTGTCACTTCTGCGCGGACCACACAATTTTTCCTTGTGGACCACAGGTTGCGCACCCCTGCGTTAGGGCATCCCTAGAGTTTGACATGCTTTTAATAACAATATTGGAGTCCGGCAGAGTTTAGTTTGAATTGCTCTTATTGATATTGAAAAGCTGTATTGAAAGACTAAAGCAGCGGTTCCCAACCGGGGTATTTGAAACTATAAATACCACTGGAATGATAAACAGGGGGCCAATGAGTCCTTAAAGCCTCTGGAAGGGAGCTGTTGAAGGTTGGGAACCACCGGACTAAAAACTAGAGACTACTAGAGTAGAGTCCGGAGTCCAAAATTCAAATCTAAGCGCTCCTAAAAAATTTGCACAAAGATGGCGCACAACCTGAACTCTAACCTGGTACCTATACATCCTAGCGCACATACCTCGGGAGCACCCTAATCTATGGCATTATTTTCACTATCCATTGGAATATTCAGAGTAAAAAATAATATCGGACATCAAGAATTAGAAATCAGCCAAGAACGCTGTGATTTACATCCAGTACAGAAAAAAGCTGGCATTACACACTTAATTAATTCGGGCTTGGGTGCTCCCGAAGTATTCGTACCAAGATGGCGCACAACCTGAACATAGTATGTGTACCAGGTTAAGGTTGTTCAGGTTGTGCGTCATCTTGGTGTGATTACTTCCGGAGCGCCTGGGCTTGTATATAAATAGCAAAACTTGAACACATTTTGATAATGTAAATCTTACATTCCTAAAAAACATGATAATAAACAAAATACACCACCCTGCGAAAAAAAACACACTCGAATAAATACTTGAATAGTCACACATAACTCATATAAAAATATTGTTTCACCAAAAATTCGAACACAAAATCAGAGTTGTAGAGATGGGACACAGAGTCTTAGTTTTTTGTGGTCAAAATTTGGAATTCTCTCATTAATTATAGTTTCGGACTTCTAATGGTGATAATTATAATTTCGACAAAAACTCAAAAATTATGTCAAAGAAGTTTTCTTTACAGACAATTGCTATGTTTAAATCAGTAATATGCCTTTTTTTACATTTAAAAAAGGAAGGAGCAACCCTCAAAACCCCCTGCTGGCTATGCCCCTGTATATAGGCTACAGTTCTCATTATCAAATTCGGTTTCCGAAGTTCAGTCCTGGAATCATAATTAAAACATCAAAAAAGATTCAATTCCTAACAGTCTATCAAAGAAGATCACAAATATAATATATATATAGAGGGAACATCACATTATTCTGAGTTGATTGTCAAAAAGAATTGTGTCGGTGTCTTTTATAATAATTATATGAGAAACCCGAGCCATTTCTAACCTTATAGGACAGGGCTACACGACTGGCGGACCGAGGTCCGAACCCGGACCTTTCGGGTATTCAATTCGGACCGCGCATAATTCTTTGTTTTAGATCATTAGCCCCACTTTTGAAGTTTCCTTTTATAAAATCACTTTTATAGATTCAAAAGTATATATGAAAAGAACTATAACGCCATAACAAACAATCTTGATTATCTAATAATCATTAGTCGGCCGAGGAATTGCGTGTTTAAGGATGCCAAAATATAATTTCTGGAAAGGCCGGACCCAAATGACTTTTCAGTTTTCACAGTTCAGTTTTGCGGATCTTTGGTAAAAATAGTTGAGTAGCCCTGTTATAGGATGTGCCATAACCCAGAATATAATCATATATTGTCAAGTCTAAAATGCTTCATAAATACAGGGTGTCCATAAAGTCCGTTTACAATTTCAATTTTGTTATGAAATCAGTTATCAATATATCTTAACCAGGTTTGTTGTTTTTTAATCAGCAATTGTTAAAGTATTTTTACCTTCATTCAATACGTCTGTGAGGGCCAAACAATATATGGTTTCGTAACAACGTATTGTTTTGAGAAATAATATCCTCAATAAAGTGAAAATATTTGAGGAAGATAAGTTGGAAGGAACTAAGAAATTTTTTTCATTCTATTTTCCATTTATGCTGTATTCTTGTTAATGGAAATATGAATATAACAAATTTTTTTATTTTTTTTTGGGGGGGGGGGGTTATTATCAAAAATATTTGTGACTATGTGGTGTTCCCTAAAAGCAAATACAAAGTGGTTGATATGTTGAATATACAGAAAACGAAAAAGCGGGGGAGCACAACATAAGAGTTTATCGTGGAAAAAGAGGGGAGGGGGAGAAAAAAACGGGACCCCAACAGATAGCACCCACTAGAGCTGTTTTTCTTCCTGGCTGGGACATTGAAATGGTGGGGGGACAGGGGGTGTGAGAAAAAATGTCATAATCTCTCTGGGTCCTGTGTTGTGACCTCACCACAGGCAAATGCACCCAAATTCTTAAAAAAACTTGAAAAACATGTCTAGATATATATGCTGTATACAGCTCTCACCTGAGTGAGACGACGAAAATTAAAGGGGGGGGAGGGGGACAGGGGGCAGAAAAAAAGTTCAGAGTCACTGCCGGTTTGTTCAAAATTGTCAAAATATTTATGCAAGTATGCTGAATCGTGATTTATATAAAATTTTACTCAAATTCTAATTTATTTAAAAAATTCCCCCATCCCTCAGAAATTTTTTTTCGGTTTTCAAATCTGTTTTACACTAAGATAAAAACACAATCAGTAAATATTACAGAAAAAATAGAACACGCTTTTTCACACAAAAGTATAAGTAAAATTAAAATAAAATCCCCTACTTTTTTACCCCCAGTGCTCCCCCCTTTCTTTTTATAAAAACACAATGCATTAAAACCTAATAATAACAATGCATATTCGCAGAGGTCCTTCACATCCATCATTGCTTTTTCGATGTTATCAGCAAATCGAGATGAGTTCTGATAAGATAAATAGATAAGGAGATAATAACATGGAAATATAAATACATTCAAAAGAGTGTAAACAGAGAGTAACCTAGATAAAAAAAAAGACAGTTAAGATAAGATGATGATAAAAAAATGAATATGGTAATCTAATAAGACAAGCCCGCCCGATGCTGCCACAACTAAAACCAAATTTTGATGTTCAAGTTTAAAATAATTCAAGGAATTTGTTGATATTGCGTTTAAAATAGTTTTGGCACGAGGCTTATTGTTTTCCACCTTTGCGTTTGCAACACTGTAAACATTGGTCATAAAATGTAACTTCTTACGTCACACTTACATGGCCCACCTGCTAAGGTGGGCAAACTAGCTAACTAATCCCAGACCCGATATGGACTGGTAACCGGACGACAGGCCGTGGTTTGCCGTAGAATCAGGCTGTGTTATCGACTTTCCCCTCCTCGGGATAAATATGCAAATCTATTACATAGCAATAGCTGCAAATGCAGGTCACATAGTAAATATTATAAAAAGAATACCCACTGTCTCATAAGAGGAGACTTACTTAAGTTGGGAGTTATTGCGACAGGAAACATGGAAACTGATTGAAGATTAATGAAAACAGTGAAAAGAAAGACACACAGCATGATAATAGTTATTTTTTAGAGTAGAGAAACTCAAAGATGAAAAAGGTTTTCTTTTTAATATGAAAAAAATGTGATATGCGTGTAATGACTACATCCAAAAAATGGGATTCCCCCTCCCTCCTTCAATTTTTGAACTATGTTTTTTGAAAGGCTGATGAGTCACAACCTATGGGTGTATTTGAAAGGTCCAATGACTTGCCATGTGGGTCACGGTTAGATGAGTTAAAATGCAGGATTGAAATGAAAATAAAATTAAAAAAGACTGTTAATTTTTCATTATCAGATTCAACTAAAAAAAAAGTTTTGGTCCAATAAGTAAAAAAAAGGGTTTAAATGAAGCAAAATTGACATGATACTATGTGCACATTCGAGGGTCGCAAGGATTTGTAACTGCTTTGTCACAGAGTGTTCAACTAAAGAGTCGCGGTCTAATAAATAAAAATACAGGGTTGAAATTAACTAAAATTGATGTGGATCTATCTATTCATTCAGGGGATCGCATGGATTTGTAAAGTCACAGGGTGATATGTTACTGAGGGTTCAACTAAAGAGTCACGGTATAATAAATAAAAATACAGGGTTGAAATGAACTAAAATTAATGCGGAACTATTTGCGCATTCACAAGTTGCTGCTGTCACAGAGGGGACGAATGTTTGCTGGATATACAAATCAAGACAATTTTTTTTTAGTTCAGTTAGATACAAAGAAAATTTCCAAATATATAATGGTTTTGAAAATATCATACATTGTGGTGAACAAATAAATAATTATTTTCATGATTGTAATTCGCGATTTGAAAAAAACTTTTTTGAAAATTTTTTTTTTTCACATAATGAAGAATTTGATGACAATAGACAGCCATGCGTTAATAACTAAAAATGAAGGGTACGAATAAAGACAGTCACAGTTGAATGATTAAAAATGCTGGGTTAAAATGATAATAACATTCTTTATGATTTTTTATCTAATGAACTTAAATTTGTGAAACACTTAATCAAAGTTATGGTCAGAGGAATAAAAATGCAGGGCCAAATGAACAAATAATTTGAGATTAGGAATGTTGGCTGGAGCATCATGGTCTGATGAACGAAAATGTAGGGTTAAATTGAACAAAAAATTGATGAATATGAATATGCAATAGAACACCGCATGATTGAAAAATGAATGGCAGTCATGGTTGGATGAATGATGACCGAAAATGCAGGGTTAAAATAAGAAAAATATTTGATTAACGATAATGACTAGAGAGTCACATGATTGAGAAATCTAATGGAAGTCATGGTCGAATGAGTAAATAATGCAGGGTTTGAAATGTCAATGTGACCAGATGAAATTAATTCCATAACAGCCAATTTGACAAATTTTTAGGGACAAAATTTCTTGAATTTCGAATTACACATACACTAAGTTGCAACAGCGAGAAAGAAAATTACGCTTCAGCGATAGCTTGCACCAGCACGATAAGAAACACCGAAAAGAAAAATGATCGTTGTGAGGAATGTTTTGAAAACAACTTATGCTTTTAGTTTTTACTTTTATGCTAATGTTTATGGTGTGAGACTTTGTTGGCCGAATAAAAAACTCTGCTCACCAGCTCACCTAGGGGTGCAATAAATTTGGGCAGGCAATGATGGAAGCGGGGCAAGTGTTTTGAAAAGCAATGAAGACTAATAGATCTGGAAATCCAACTTTATTTGTGCTTTTACTTTAATTCTAATGTTTAAGGGGTTGGACCTAGACGATAGTTTGAGTTCAAACATCATGTCGCCCCACCTTACCCAGGGTGTAATAAATTGAATCGGCTAAACTGGAAAGATTCTGTAACTTCTAGAACAGGAGGTTCTCACATAGTGGAGATATGGGAACCTACGGCCAGTATGTACTTCAGCATTTCACTTTGGAGGGGGGGGGGGGGAATTTAGAAGGTTGGTAAATATTTTCCTATTAGCGATTAAACTATTCATAACTTATAAAAATGTGCTATGTATTTGACAGATCATCTGCACTGATAAATATTCTACCTTCTGGATATTTAAATACAATTATACTTAAGTTAGGTAAAAAAAAGCGGTATCATACTTCAAAATTAGGGGGTGTTTGAAATTTTAGAGGGGGGGGGGGGGAATTGATGCCAACAGCGAATCAGAAACTTCCCAGTTCCCAGTATTGCCTGCCCAATTAATTGAACCCAGACATTCAAAAAAAAAGCAGGCTCTTACAAATCATCAGTGACAACTTATTAGGTTTGTCCAGAGCGAAGACACAAAACATCACATAAGGTTAGCGTATAAAAAAGTGAGTAGAAATATATAAAAAATAAGAAAAAGTTATAAATTAAAAAAAAAGAAAAAAAAAACAAAAGAAAATGATATTCTGACCTTTTGCAAGAAGGGAGACTCAATCTTGAGATATTTTGACACGACGTAGAGACAAAATAAATGACGATCAATGCCTTGACCTATGGGAGGAAAAAAAGATCGGTTTAGAATTGGGGCCTTGTGGGAATTCCCCCCACCTCCCAATTTACTTGGATTGTTTCAAGCATAGATTAGTGTAGTGGTTGGGGGGGCTTCCAACAAGAGGGGCGTGAAGTTAGTTGAAAATAAAAATATTCGATAGATTGGATTGGATTGTCCGCTTTATTCTGAATATGTGCGTTCCATCCAGGCATTTTCAACATGTTTTTTGATTAAAACATACTTTCGCCTTACTATCTGTTATTTGTAGCTTATTGTTAGCAAGTTATTTTGAATAATTTCTGAAATTTTTAATTGCCAAGTTAGAGGAAACAGCTGGTTTAGCTGGATGTGGGGTTGAGGAAAACGTGGGCTTCCAAGACTCTTGAGGGTCTAAAAAGCGTTTCAAGCTAAGAAAAATTGCTATGTATGTTACAGAAAATGTTTTTTACATTTCAAAAGTGGGCGTTTCGGCCCTCAAAACCCTATGTCCCTGCCTCATATAGCCAGCGGGTACTAAGTTCGAATTGAGGGTGAGAAAATGTTTCTGAATAACACAATAACTTACCAGTCATGGCCTACTTATATCCAGATACAAGGCGTTCTGTGGCTTTCTTCAGAAGAGCAATTCTGTCTTCATTCTGAAAAGTGGGAATTTATTTGAAATGAGGAAATAATTTTGGTTTGGTTTATTAACATAGAGGAAACGAAAGCCAATATATTCCAATGTTAAATTACACAGCATTAATAGGGGCCTCTCTACCACGCATGCAGTAGGTGGGTTTTGAAACCAGAATTTTTAATTGCCAAGTTAGACCGTAACAGCCAGCAGGTCTGGAAGAAGGCCGGAAAAGCGGATTTTTAAACAGTCTCGAGAACAAAAAACGGTGCTCCCGTAGTATTTGTACCAAGATGGTGCACAACCTGAACACAGTCTGTGTACTAAGTTAAGGTTCAGGTTGTGCGTCATCTTGGTAGGAATATACCGGAGCGCCCAAAAAATGCTAAAAATGCTTTTTTTTTCATTTCAATAGAGAAGGGCTCGACCCGCAACCGCACCCTGGGTTCTTCCGGTTGTACAGAAGTTTCTCTGCGTGCCCCGACCAAAAGGCCTCACACTTGCCATTTGAGATTACTATATCAATTCATAATTCAATATAAATTAACTGTTATTGGTTCAATATCTTCCATTGTAATAGATTTACTCTTTTACTTTCATTTTTCATTATCGAAACCAAGTACTTCCATAGAAGAGCTGGCAGGCCACAAGCATTGAGAGTCTTTAAAGGGGCCACAGATTATAAAACTTGAAATAACAGCATCGAGTCCTGTTTATAATAATTACATTATTCTGACTAGTCACATTCTAATGAGCACAGCTTGGTTTAGTCGAACAATAAACTTACAGTTTGTTCTGGATCTTCCATGGCGCGAACGAAAGCGCAGGATTCAGTCGTGCATGAACGAACAGTCTCGGTCCTCCCTTCTCGGAACAATCTCGTCATCGAAGCTTCGTACGTCAAACTGAAATGACCTTTGTCCTGTAATAAAGATGATTTTTATTTTTAATTTCAGAAGGGAGGAAATATGAGATCTGATCTGTTTTGAAGGTTTCAACATTTTAAAAAGGGGGTTCCAACTCTCAAACCCCGCTGGGCACAAAACACCCCGCTGTTACTTTGAGTGATAAGGTTATTTCGCAGGGTGCTTTTACTTTCTCGAGCTTGAATTAAAATAAGCCGACCCTCAACCAACCCACCCTTTTCTTACTGTAAGGTTTATATGATGACCTTCAAAGCAGATGTTAACAACTATGCGAGAACTCAAAATTTCAATTGTTGAATAAATAATATATATTATGAGAGAAATTTTAATTTGTTGTGCAATGAAAAAAATATGTTTCCCACCCCTAATTTAGAAAATATATTCAATTTGAAAAAAATTTCTCTTACCCTGAAATGTGCAAGTTGAAGAGACAATTGGAACAAAGCATCAGGAGACATTCGGAAAGTTTTGATCAATCCTTTTCCGAATTTACGAAATGGGAACACGTGGAGGTCTACGCCATCAGACAAAAGCTTTGCAATCCTCAGAGTTGATTAAATGACGTCGATGCCCTGTATAAAGGAAAATTAATTGTTAGGATACTGATTCAACTCTGTATAAAATCAGCGCTACCAAGCAAAAAATGTTAATATATAGCACAGCAGTTCCCAACTGGAGGCCACAGAGCAGTTTCTGGGGGCCACAATGCTATGTGCAAAAATGATTACATAAAAAAAATACTCTTCCTAGTTTCATTGCTTGATAAGGTTATTCGACAGGGTGTTTTCACTTTGTTGAGCATGAATTTTTCGATCATAATGGGATTTGGAATCAACCAAGCAAAATAACATTATAAATACCACTGGAATGATAGAAAGGGGCCGTGAGTGCTGAAAGCCTCTGGAAGGGGACCACGAGCCGTAAAAGGTTGGGAACCACTGAATAGCGAAAAATGAGATTTCATGGCTCCCAAAAGCATAACAAAACATTTTAGTCAAATAGTTAAATATGGGAGCGAGATTTCGCCTTGGATTAAAACAGTCCCAATTACAATATATATTTCTGATCAAATAGCTCATGTGATAAGTGATTCCACTCTTTACAAATCAGGTGTTCCCATACACAATATACTTTCAGTTGAGCAGTAGGTTAGGTCAAGATGAGAGATTCCACTCTGCATTAAATTAGTGTTCCCACATATAATATTTTCAATCAAATAGCCAAGATTGAAAGACTGATTCCATCTGGCATTAAATTAGTGTTCCCGAACACAAAATATTTTTTAAATCTGAAGGCAACACTTACAGGTTCTGGAATGTTCTATTTTAAACGCTGAGGAGGAAGGGGAGTCGTAGTTAATTCTCCGACGCAGGTACCGTCATCATTATATCCAAAGTTCGCAAACTTATCGTACAAGACTTCTTCCGTAAGGTGGCTCATGATCGGAGCGTCGGCACAGGAATGTTCCGCCTTCATTCCAAATATATATATTTTATAGAAAATAACTTGGAAAGATTTGTCGAACCATCTAAATATAATTTATTCTTTATTAGCCTCTAGAAGTCGCGAAAAACAAAGCCCTGTATAATCACCCACAGGCAAGTTTTTTTAGGCGAAAAGCTGCCATGTCTCGCTTATGGAGACACAATTTTAGGACTAAGAACTCCCAAGTTCAGCATTGCATACTTAATTTATTGCAACCTGGATGAGTTGGGGCCTGTCATGACTCAGAACAATTTGAATTTGAAATACGGCTACGGCTCAAACTCTGATACCAATGAAAACTTGCCAAACTAAGCCTCTACTCCAGCATAATTCACAGCCCGGGCATTTACTCGCACATAATGTCCCATAGTGTGTGTACCAGGTTAGGGTTAGAAACAGAACAGAAAAAAATTGGTATGAGATACTTTTAGGAAAAATATCATCATAACTTTTTATCATAGCTTGTCTAAAGCTTAGTCCAAGAGTGAGAGTGACCTCCCCCCCTAACCCCCCAAAAAACCTCAGGCAAACCTCAGGCAAATTCAGAACTGACCTCCCCCTCAAAAAAATAACTTTAAATAAAATTCAATCACCTGTTATGGCATTTTCCATGCAACAGCGAACGTTCGAACATTGAGAAAGTTGTTATGTCATCAACGTCTAATACATTGGATTCATCGTCCAAAACAACCACAAACGCCGCTTTCTCGATCGCGTGCAACGACTCTTTGTTTACTACAGATTTAAAGAAAACACCCGATGCTGTGGAGAATAAAATATTCATTTAGATCAGTTTTATTTTATTGGGCCTCAGTGGCTTAGTAGTTCAAACGTTAGACTCCGCTATGTCAGTAATGTTGATCAGTGGTTACTACCCTGGCGGACCGGTAAAATTAATTAAATGTACTCACTGACCGGCAAAAAAATGAAAGGACCAGAACAGAAAATAATACCTTATATTTGCGCTAATTAATGCAATGCTGGGCCCTCGACATGCTTTTAGAAAGCTAGACAA
The DNA here is from genome assembly GCF_964204865.1 of Styela clava. NCBI lineage: Eukaryota > Metazoa > Chordata > Ascidiacea > Stolidobranchia > Styelidae > Styela > Styela clava. Next base: position 3,331,751 of record NC_135251.1, read on the forward strand.
AAAAAGATACACTTAAAAACATTTCACATGAAAATAAAATTATGAAATAATGTTCTGGCCAAAAATTGTAATGGGTGAAGCATAAAATAATACCTTATATTTACATAATGAAATCCAGTGCTGGGCACCCACTATGCGTAAGAAAGGAACATATAAAACATGCACATACAAAACATTTCACATAAAAAACATGTACATGCCAAATCATGTACAAACACAATTAAGTCTAGTGAGAGTTCTGCTGCTGTTTCGTTTCAAATATAGGATTGCAAACGAGGCCTCAAAGAAGCTTCTGCAACATGTAGCTCTGGAGCATTGTACAGCCGATTCTTTCCAATAACGCATAGGTAACTGGTTGAAAATACAGACAACAGTTTGATAGCACCATCACTTAGCGATGGGTATTCGTTATCAAATATTTCTAAAATTGTGACAGTGATTCTTATTTAAATCTGGACTGTAATATAGAATCACCATTTTGATCAAGTTTTTTTTTTTCATCGGGTTTATCATATTAATGCCTCTGCAATTGATCAACGCCTCAAACGAAATGAGTTTACATTACAATGAAAAAGTCGTCCAGGCTCTAAAGACTTGATGGTCATATTAACGATTTTCATGAACTTGCCATTTCTGAATCGAAACTCTTGATCTTACACTCATGATATCACAGCTGCTATATGCTACAAATTCTCGAATATGTCCATCTTCGAAGGAATGTGGATACAGTATTTTGCCTTAAAAGAAGTAGGTCAGTATAAACGGTAAAGAATTTCAGTAAATTCGCAAGCTCGCATAATTATCCTGTGGAGAATAATTATGTTTGAAAAGATTGCTGGACTCCTCGCCGCTGTAGGGTGGTCCACATAACCGCTGGTCAGTTATCTCTACCATCAAGTCCATGCAATCGGAATAATTGTCTAACTAATCCCATATCTGACATGGACTGGTAACCGAATGAGAAGCCGTGGTTCGCCATATGGTTGAGCACTATATATAGGCTTCGGCTTTCGGTATAATACCAGCAATTAAATTTGAAAAAAAATCCGCTATTTACCGGAAATTAAAATCTAGTCGTCATGGATACGCTGCGTGTTGCCTCCACGCGGCTGAATAATCTGGAGTCGTGTTTACTATTAAATTGTTTATCAACATTACCACTTGTTAATGGTCAACATTACATTTTATAATGTACTGCACAAAAAATCTCAGTATATGGTACAATTATGAAGAATGTTCTTGTAGTCATTGACAAATAGTTTAAAGTTCGTGTTTGCGATTTTTTGTTCTCTATTGCCACCTAGTGTATACCTGGATAACTTTTGCTCACTGAAGCCAGGCACATAGCTGGTCTTCTTGTCGCATTGAAAACCTATGCGTATGAACTTGTTGTAATCACAACTACATAATCTGAGAATGGTTGAATGGAACGTGATTATACTGTAGAATGGTTAATGTAACCGCTGTTCGGTTACAGGTTCTTCTATGCTGCATAAATTATTGAAGCAGCAAGAGAAATTCTGATCCCCGACCTTTGAACTTTTCTATCAGTTTCAGCCTGTGATAGTCAACCCCCATAATTTCCAGTTCAAGAAGTATTCCACGTTCAATCACATCTGCTCTATTCTGTATTATAATATACAATGTTCAACGAGTAATATTGAATACACATATTGAATATGGGGAAGAGGAGTCGCGGTGAACCAAAAATGGTTATCAAGCAGCGACACCCAAAGTGTTGACCTATCAGATGCCACAAGTCCATGAGCTTTGTACAAATAACTGGCTTACTATTCTCATACCTGTCATGGACTGGTAAACAGATGAGAGAACGTGGATAGCCATATGATTAAGTTGTCTTATCAGTTTTTCTCTCTCCTAAGATAAATATTTGAATCCCGTCCTATAACTGGCCAACTAACCCTGTATCTGACATGGATTGGTGAATAGCCATATGGTCAAGTTGTCATATCAGTTTTTTCCGCAGGATAAACATGCACGTCCAATTAAAAAAGGTAAATGTTGAGCTATCAGATACCACGGGTCCACTGGCCAACCATTCCCATACCAGTACGCGTCATTGACTGTTAACCAGACGAGAGGCTGTGTTTTCGCAATATGATTAATTCGTCTTAACGGCTTTCCTCTACCCCGTGATAAATATCTAAATCCCATCCTATAACCACCAAGTTCAAGCATCTGAAACAAAATAACTGACCAACTAACCCGAATCTGACATACATTGGTAATAGGACCAGAGGCCATGGTTAGCTATATGGTCAAGTTTTTTCTTCCACAGGATAAACAGGAAAGTCCGAGATTCGCAATATGATTAATTCGTTTCACCGGTTTTCCTCTCCCCCAGGATAAATATGTAACTCATATCCTATAAGTATAACCATCAGAAACCAATTTAACCTTGTATCGGACATGGACTATCGGTATGTATAACAGTAATAGGACCAGAGACCGTGGCTAGCCATATGGTCAAGTTGTAATATCAGTTTTCCCCTTGCCCAAGATAGATATGAAAGTTCAAGATTTGAAAAATGTAAATGTTGATGACCTATCAACCCTTTGTACATGTACTGTTTACCGAACAAGAGTCCACGGTTCGCCATATGATTATTGGATTTCCTCTCTACACCAAATCCAATTATAAAAGTTGATCATTGATTACTGCCTAACGAGGCCTATCTCAACTTTGTAAAGGCAGAGCTAGAGTCCTCTAATCCAGGGGTTCCCAAACTTTTTCAGCTTGCTGCACACTAACAACAAGATTAAAAAGTCGCGGCACACTTAATATAAATCAGTTTTATTGAATTATTTATCCATTAATATTATGCAATTCGACATTGAATAAGATTAAAACAAGATTTCGCGGGTCAGTTGTAACAACAAGTCTATATCGTTTCTGTCAGTGCAGAAAGTTAATATACTGTATGCAGAATCATGAAAATGTGAAAAATATTTTGTCGTACTATATATATTGTATTGCATATGTTGTACTGACAGAAAATTTGCATGGCGAAATTTGTGATAAAATTGAGAACTCTAAATATTTCATGTGAAAAATGAAATGTGAAAACATGACATGTCAAATATTATGAAATTAATATCGCTTTAAGAGTCTCTTCAATTTCTTAACTGCTGACAGTTTGAAAGAGATTGTTTAGTTAGAGTCAAGCGACTTTGCTTTGAGCAAACTTGTATTGTTTGGTTGGGGTCGAAAACTTAACACCTTATATATTCAGATATTAGAGAAGTGTGGCATATTACATCACCTATCGGTAGACATTGAATAATAAATCTTTATACAGATTGACCCTATAATATGTGTGGTACCGAACTACATTCATTACTGAATGCAATGTAATAAAGTTCATGTAGCATCGTTAATTATTGTGAAAAAATCTCAGGAATTTTGTGAAAATATGTGGCACATTTTCAAGACCTTGGCGGTCCACTAGTGTGCCGCGATACAGTTTGGGAAACCCTGCACTAATCATTGTCACATGCGACTTTAGCGTGATGTCTACCGCATTTAAGGGTGAAATTTGCGGCTACATTATTCCTTCTTCAGGTAGGCTACATATAGCGGTTGACATCTCGCATAAGTCGCATCCATTTTCAACGTGTCGAACTGCCAAAAACTAAAGTTTTAGGAGACCCATTGTTGCTTGTCCATTCGACATCATTCGCTTTTTGATACTCTGATTTCTGATAGCCAAGGCTGCCAGCATCACCATGAAAATCTTGTCGTAATAAACATTCAGGTTATCGAAAAATGGCAATTTCAAGTACTTGGCTTTGGATTAATTTTTCCTCTTCATTAAGAAGGAATAAAAATAAAATTCCTTGGCTTAAGCTATATGATGAATGATGCCCTACCGTCCAAACACTAACCCAGGTGAATAGTTGCTAGTAAAATATGGGTCGATTTCCCCCAACCTACCAGTTGAATTCTGCTAGTCTCTCACACTAAATTAAACTCCATGAGATCCGAACAGCATGTAGGTAACTTGCAAAATTCTAGTTGTAGGCAATCAGGCTCTTGGGCACGGAGCCCGGTTTTTTTCACATTGATTATTTATTATACAGATGCTACAACAATTAACAAAATATAACATAGAATAAAAAGAAAATCGAAGCATTTTTGACAGAAGACCTGTTAGATTATGCAGGCCAAAGTGTTATGTTGATCATTTCATTTTGTATCATAAAGCTATAAGCTCTTTAATGAAATATTTCACATTTATATTTTTAAATTTATGGGATACACAAAATTTTTTTTTTTTTGCTGTTTTTTTAATTTTTCTTACTTTTTCATATTTAGGGAAATACATGAATTTTTTTTTTCATTATTTTTTGACTATTTTTATTTTTTTTTACTTTTTTGATACTTAGAGAATAATGATGAACAAGAAAAGCGAATTGCAGTAAATGAAAATTTAAAAAGCTGACTCACACAAAACAAAAAAATGGAAATTCGAAATAGGCATTGCAAAACAAAACATTGTAATATTCTACATGTATCACTATTATAATATTACTAGAATTCATAATGGACATTTCTTATTACTTTACATAGATTAGGGGCAAAGTTACACTGGGCTCCAGTAGAGTCCTCAGCTACCAAGTTTTCGGAACACAATATCAAACCACAACACTGAGCCAAAAATCAATCACTCCAGTCCAACTGTTATCATAACAGTCATGGAATGCATAATTTATGGTGGGTTTGCCGACAAATCAGAATATCATAAATTCATGAAGATGTTCTAAAATAAACACAGAAATAATAGATATCAGTAGTTGACAATAATTGAAAAACATAAAAGCAAAAGATAATAATGCATTTCACAACAAAAATTGATAAAAATTCGAACAATGGCTATTTGAAACGAGTTACGATATAGGTTAATAACTTGGATTTTTTTTTATAGTTTTTATTGATTTTTATAGTTTTCATTATTTTTATATATTTTAAAATTCAAACAAAAATGTGGAGTGGCAAAGTAAACTGATATACAGCAAGAATAAATACAGCAGTTGTCAATTATAAGAAAAAACTCAAAACCTGACCTAAATAATGAAAGTTGTTGACATACCATAAAAATTAGAATTGCACAAAAATTTCTGAATGAGGGCGACATAAAAACAATACACATGATATCTGGAAAAGCTTAAAGTGAGTTTGTTATGAGTCACTAAAAATAGTACATAAGAAGCTAAAGCATTAATGCAGCACCCAACCTAATTTGTAAAACTAATAGGAAAATAAAATAAAAAAATCATGAAATGACAAGAATTTGTATGACAAAACATGCAAATCAGAATTTGGTGCAGAATTTTACAAAATGCTCTGAGGTCAGTTCAAGAGGTCAAATCTTGTGAGAGATGACCTAAATTGCCGAAATCGTTGCTGAAGGAAGGTGCATATGACTAAGAGTCAATTACTATGTTTTGTAATCCAAGCCTATGCAAAATCAGCATTTCACACAAAAAACAAAATTATAAAATTTTCTCCTCAATTCCACTATAACTGGACTAGACTATCTAGTCTTTAAGAGTTAATATTACTAATATTTGATCCCTTCACTACATATGCATGTCCATAATGTGTTGCAGGATACCACAAGATCAATCGCAATTAAGTCTGAGATTATTGGAGAAATTTAATGTTAAATATACGGCATTAACATTAACATGTTGATGAAACATTTGTATCTTAGCAATGTCTTTAGAATGTGGTCAGTTTGGTAAACTTCTCAAGATCATCGGAATCTGAAAAAAAAAAAAATTTTCTATTCGGATGGCTCTAAAAATTGTGCTCAGTAGAGAAATATCATAACAATTTTCTATGTGATGTTCGAATAAGGCATTAGATTAGCAACAATTACAAATCTTGAATATTGTTTGTTAAAAAAGAACTTTAGGAAAAACCTGGTTGAATTCCTGCAAATAAAATAATATTTCAGGGTAATTGATCGTCCGCAGATATGTAAAGACCACATTCAAAAAACGAAGGCAATTACTCACTGTACAGTGAACATAGCAAAAATAGGAGACAAAATGAGTTATTGTTTCATCCAATACACTGGTTCTCAACCAGTGGGCCATGTCCCACTGCTGTGCCACGAAAAGATTTTGAGATAGGCCACAGAACCATTAAAAAATGTTAGTTTTATTTGTATCACTATCAATAATTTTGATTGTAGTACCAATGATTGATGATGTTGTTTTCTGCTACTGAATGGTAATTTTCATTCTAATTATCAAAGATTGCGAACAACTGATCTAATATGACTCCACGAACTATTTCGAAAATATAAAAGACAAGAAATCAAGTTTGCTGTTTTAGTAAATGGTATTTCACATACCGTCATCACCTTCATGTTGTATTGGTTTATTCTATTGCTTGGTTTCCACCTACTGCACCAGCTTCTTCTTGTTCATTTTGCCCCTTGAAAAAATTTCAATTTTACTATCTAGCATATTTTTTATCTTTATTACCTGCTATAAAAACGCAGACAATTATATCATTCAAATTTAGGGATTAAATATTTCATATGGCTTAGTGACTGAATATCCCACAGTTTCTGGTCCCATGGTATAGCAAAGTTTTAATATGCATAGTGACATCACATTTTGAGGCTTATTATCAACATGAATTAGGATAGGTTTTGCACATTTATCTCGGGGGAGGAAAAGCCGATTACACTGCTTAATCATATTACGAACCACAGACTCTCGTCTGGTTATCAGTCTATGTAGAGCAGTGGTTCTCAACCTGTGGTACGGGAGCTTTTCAAGTTGTACGCGAGCAGATTTGAATTATTGCAATAATTAACCTTTCAGTTGGCTAAAATATGCCGGCAACGCTTTATATTTCTTACTGTATGTATTCACTGAACAGCGTTTATGGATGTTTCCCCAAGCATCAGTTTCCTTATTTATTTCCGTAACTATAGGTCAATAATGACGCAACATGTAACAATTGCAATTTCTGCACCCAGCCGCTCAGACGGTTCCATTACATTTAAACCCATGTCAATTGCACCTGCATATTATTGCACCTATGGAATTTTTTTTGTTTTACGGATATTTGAACCCACACTCACCCTAACCCATGGGTTTTAGCACTCGCATGTAGATTGAACCCGCGGATATACGCATGGGTTTGAATGTACGTGGGTTCTAATGTCCGGTCACCGCTACGACACTTCTGTCGCTCAAACAGATATTCAAGCATGGTTGCAAACATTGCCTTGTTTTTGTAGTTTTGAGTGATATTTGTCAGTTTTCAGTTGTGTTTCAGAAAAATAGTTGTGTATTGTTTAACTCAATTATCATTATGTCTTCCGGGGAGCTTTACTTCAGTTGCAGTATCCAAAATTGAATCTTGCAAATGCTGCGATGGACAAGGCTAAACTTAGCAATATCAGTACCTGCAAACGGCACATGGTTGATTAATTTTAATAAAAATTATGGTTTCAAACACGTAAACCAGTTTATATGCGCCAACACACCAAAACACTCTCAGAATAAGCAGAAAGTTTGCAAAGCGATATGGGCATGTTTTTGTTCGTTTTGCATGTTACGCCACAAATGATGTAGTGCCACATTATAAAACACACCCATAGCACGTTTCTCGTGTCTTTTTCCTTACGCCAAAAAAGGAGTTTTGTCGGTGGTACACGGCCACAGTAAAAAACAGGAAAGTGGTACGCGGTCAGTAAAAGGTTGAGAACCACTGATGTAAAGTATGGGGTTAGTTAGTCGATATTTTCAATTGTATGAACTTGATGGTGGAGGAAGCCATAAATGACCAGCGGTTATGCAGTTACGTGAAACACCCTACAGCGCCAAAGAGTCCAGCAATCCTCTCACACTTAATTATCCCCCACAGGATTCGAACCTGCAAACCCACAGGGTAATCAAAGGGGTGGTACCAAGTGTATTCATATCGCTTAGCCCGATGCACCACACAACAGAGCCTGTAACTGTCTATTACATCGTGTAGGAGATGATTAAAAACATACATATGAATACTTTGAAATATCAACGTAGAAAGTTGAGAATGAATATTACTCAAATCTCACCATTTGCTGATTGTTCTGATTTCCTCTTTCCGGTAGATGCAGATTCCCAATATTTGCTCCAGCAAAGTTGATAGGTGGAGGTTCTCTGCGTTCTATAAATATAAAAAGGTGTTAAAATGTTTTGAGTAGCATTTCATCTTAACGTCTGTTAACTTTGCGTTATTTTTTTAACACCTTATAGTTCTAACTAAGTTATCAGGCCGGTGTGATGAACTGGTCGTTAAAATGTTTGACTTAACTGTGTTGACATCGCAGATTATTATGTATCGGATTCAAATCTCATGATCATCACCTGGGGTCTGATGAATTGGGTGGGCAATGGGTACTGAATATGCAGATAACCGCACACACGCATAAAAACTACCATCGCTGCCAATAAAATGGACTCAAAATTTGTATTTTTTAGGTTTCATTAAAGTTGTTAATTTGATTATGTAATTGTATCCTAAGTAAATGTTTCATCATTAGTTTTAGATTTATTCATATTATACAATTCAAATATGAGGTCCAATTTTTTAGTTGTAAGTGTTGAAAAGTCCTAGAGAAACTTTGCCAAGTAATCATGTATTATCTAAACAGCAAAAATAAATATTCTCAAACCATAAATGTTACATGACTGCTCAAACTTTGGTATCTAATTTACAATTTCCTCCAAAAGTAATTCTTTGCTCGCTTGGAATTAGAAAAAATTAGACATTCTGATGCCAGTTGCGAATAAAATTCATCATACTACTTTTAAAATGAGACAATATATTTGCATACTGCAGAAGGTATTGTAGCATCCTTTGTCAGCAAGACACACAGTATATGGGGCATCATTTTCAAACCTTGGTAGTGGTAAAACTTATTTTTGTTACGTAAAAATATGCTATATAGAACTTGCCTAGACTCAAATACTGTATGTGTATATTGTATTTTTGTGGTATGTTATTAAATTCACCCAGTTGGCCCACCCATTCACCCATTAAATTCAACCAATATCAGATGATATCGACTACTCGTGACGCAACGATCAACGAGTTGACCAGCTTTGCTAGAGAGCAGTGGTTCCCAAACTTTTTGAAAAAAATTCCATGACGTACCCCTCGAAATTTTTTTAACGATTCCCGGTCTTGTGCACCAAAACATTAAAAGATCACAACAAAAAAATCAACGCGCCGTATAGTGAACCGAACAAAAGAATATAAAGCGCAACTCTAATGTGAGTGTGACATCCAATCTGTTTCGATATTTGGTAAAAGGGCAGCGTTAGCTACAGTACTGCAGTTAGTATACCTGTGGTGACATGAATTGAACTCTCTCTGTGATATCACAGGCCCACAGCTATGTGACATTACAATGGAGCAGCGTGATCGAAACAGAAAGTGAAGAATCAGTGTCTCTAGCGGTGATTGCAAAACAGCGAAAGACGACAAATGTGTATTTGTTTAGGCACTCAATTTTTGCATTATCAGGCTAATAGCCATATTACAGATTTGTTTCGCGGACCCTCCAAAAGTGCTTCACGGTCCCCAATAGGTCCTCAGACCCCAGTTTGGGAATCACTGCTATAGAGTGATTGCTGTAAATCCCAATAGTCGCGATTTAGTGCATACTGTAATTCTTACTTGCTTTGCTTAAATTTCAATATCATGCTGTAGTCCAGGGGTGTGCAAACTTTATTACAGGAGGGCCAGATACAAGTAACTGGGTAAGGCTGCAGGCTGTGCCCTTGCTATGTTTTCTCAGCAGTGTGTATTTGGCAACAGAATTCTGCTAGCTAAGGTTGCTAATATGGCAGTGGCACCCAGGTACTGGTACAGTATAGGCTTTGCGGCGCAAAGAGATTGGAATGCCCGCACGTACCAGATAAACTGAACTAAAAACTCGTTTCGTGGGCCACGGGCCACATTTTGCACACCCCTGTGCTAGTCGATTAGGATATAATCCATGACAAAACTGGAATAAATTGTTACAATGAGTTGGGCAGTCTATCGTCACCACAATATGATTCTGACTGCCAGTGGTTGCTCTTATGTATACTCGTATGTGTATTATTCACAGAAGTCCATGACAAAAAAAATTAAAATCTACACAATTCTGGAAATATACCTTTTATAACATTCTTTGACTGCGTTTTGATGCCAGAGTTTCCCCATTCATCCTTGGCCCAGACTTGGAAATGATATGTTTTACCAAGTATAGGTGACTTCATCCTGTACTGAGGAACTTCTGTAGTGTGAGTCCCTCCATGTTTTTCATTATCACAGAAGATTTCTATGTTGTATAGAACGTTAGATACTGCATTCCAAGTCAAAAGAATGTCGAATCCACTTCTTTGAGATGAAACATTTTCAATTCGCGGCAAAGCTAAAAATAAAGGAGTGAGTTAGTAAATATAGTAATCAGTAATTTATTTCTTCAACATGCTGAAAGTACAAACTATACATACACAAATTAAAGGAAATATAAAAAAGTCGTATTCCAGGGTGAAAGGAGATGTTGAAAACCAATACTGGTTATCGAGCGACTCCACCCTTGGGGGAATCTAATAAAAACCTGATAAATATAATAAAATCGAACTAAATATGTTATTGAATAAATAAAATGAAAAGCAACAGGTTTGTCAAAGCGGCCCGGTACATACCAAATAATCACTGTTTAAACAAAAAAAGTCGATTTCATGCACCACAGTCTAGTTACCATGAAAATAAAAGTGCGAGACCAGACAGTGTTGTCTTGGCGAGATACCGTAAAAAGAGTAGGCTATAGTAAAGGGCATCGAACATTTGATTGTGTGCATATATACCATCAAGTGTACAAGTAACAAAATAATGACACTTTTATGGCAGGAAGCCATAAATTTTTGGGGGAGTTGACTTTGATGACCGTCTGGTCGTATTGCTCCCTCCTGTCTATACCAAACTAATTTATTTCTTATTGTTATTTTTATTATTATTACGATGACTGTTATTTTTGGTTGACGAAAAAATAAATCTCTCTCTCTCTCTCAGGAAGGAACCTGTGGTATTTACCCTAACATGGTACCGTGTACTAACAAGTGTTTTGACGCTGGAGTCAGAGAATTTACGAGGACATGGATATTCATGAAGCATAAATATGTATAACCTGCTTTTGCAACAATTCTGTTCTAGATTTTTCAATTTCCCATAATTCATTAGTTTCATATTGCATAAGTTACACTCTAAAATCATAATATATTTCAAGTTAAAAAATTAACTTCGTTTACATTTATGCTCGCACAAAACACCAAACTACTTTCGATTTTGTACTTCAAGCTAGTCTAAGCTTGCAAAGTTGGAGGGCCACAATTTCAAGCAGGCCTTGTGAGTCGCAGTAGTGGGATTCACCCGGTTCTGTTACAAAAAGTCATTGAGAGTAACCAGTAATGCTAACCGGTTCGCTGTTCTTATGAAATTCCGTGAGACGGTTTTATAGAACCGTTGCGAACCAGCTGAACCCCACTACTGGATACGACCAAAGGTCATCAAAGTCAGCCACCACCCATTCTAGATAAATAATTATTGAGAAAAAAAATATAAAGTAACTGTCGACTAGTTAACTACCAAATAATTAAACGGAGTCTACTCTCAATACAGATAATAATAGGTACCAGAAAAAATAAGTGAATTTTAGAAAAATATTTAAAATTAGTTTGAAAATTGAAAGATAGTAAGCAAACAGTGGCAATGTGACCATTATATGATGAACAGTTACATGTTTTAATCACTATTGAATATTATAACTATACTCTAGTAATCCTTAACAAGAAAATTTAGGTAACTTGTTTTAAATTTCACATAGGGAGCCAATCTAATAGATTCAGGAATTTGATTCCAAATTTTGTGGACCAGTGCACTTGATTTATTCTTGGGAGAATTTTGTGTCAGCTCTGGGAATAAAATATGAATTTATAAAGAGGATTGTGTATTATACGAATATTGAATATTGGCTACTACAATCGGTGAAATATGACGCAAACGATTCAAGTAAACTCGCTGAGGAGAATTTATGCATAATTTTCCCTATTTCATAGTGAAATAAGTCATTCAGTTTCAAAATAGTGGACTAAGTCTAGTTCGCAACGGCACATTTGATATAGTCCTGACAGCGCGGTTTTGATGCTGAACCCCATAAGACAATATCATATTGAATGGAAGAATGAAAAATTGCGAAATAAACAGTTCGTAAAACACTCAATGGCACATAATTTTTGAGCCTGATTAAAATACCAACAGCCCTTGACAGTCTATGCACAAACATGGATTCTGGTATCGGGTTCCTCATGTTTACTTTCTTTCAAAGACTGGCCACTACGAGACTAGTATAAGTTTATTTCGACTCAATAATCAGCATAGGCTTATTACAGCTATTAGACGATGATTGAATATGGTAAAATGCATATCTTCCCGGACTTCCCACATAGCAAGGTCTGTTCAACTGTTTGTCACCAGTTGGGAGAAAAATTTATCGCCGAAGTAAGGCCGAGATCGCCATGGCGACCAACAGGGATGGCCATTTCCGAATACTAAACTATTCCGAATACATTCTAAAATAATGTTTTCGAATCTGGAATTCCGAATACATTCTAAAATCAAAAATAACACATTTTTGTTTTAGTTGATTAAAACCCAGTAAATTAGGAAATAAGCTTCAATAGAAATATCAGAATGAAGCCACAGACCAACAGTATATGTACACAAAGTAATTGATAGTTTATAGCTATTAATAAAAAATAATAGCAACTTGTGACACAATCAGTTTATTAAATTTATTCACTTTGTACAAATGACCATATGAAAAGATAGCCAAGGAGTTGTCTGACGCTTTCTATCATTGGTACCATGATATTACGATAATAGTCGAGTCTATTGACAAAAATACTACTCGTATTCAGATAATTGCCTTTAAAAATTCTAATATTTAAGCCTAGAGTATTCTACTACCTACCAGTATATTTGTATATAAATTTATGTGAACCATATTGTTATTATGTGTAACATATTGTTGTGTTTGGAGTTAGAAATAAATTAGTAGAGAATAGATGACCACCACCGCCAGCGCGCAGCCAGGATTTTCGAAGTCGGAAATTCTCATTGCCGCCTGTAACACCCACTGCGATTCTGCGCTCGTTAAAAGGGCCGTCTTGTCAGCGTATAATGATCATTCTGTTACGTAAAATATTCAATCCATGACAACTACGAGATTCTAAAATATCTTTCGCGGTTGCTTCTTCTTACGTCAAAAAAAAAACATTACTATTCGGTCCACGGCAATCTGTGACCTAAAATTACAAGATAAACTGCTTGATGTATTTAATTTTAATATGTATTTTTGCAATCTTGCCAACTCGTTATCGTCGTTAGAAAAATCTCAAATAATCAGTAAATTAAAAATACATATTCATCGCCGCGATCATGCCACCTGTTAAAAGAGTCGACTTTTACAACAAATAATATAACAAGGAATATATATTTTTCTGTTGTGCAAAGTGATGAATTCGTGACCGACACGGGCATATTTAAAATGTCTTGCTCTTATTAATTTAATTGTCTTCAATTTAACCTGCGGTTGCGTCGACAAAATAAAATCCTCACCACTCTTATATACCATTGCAATCCGCGGCCATAAAAATAAAAACGTGAGGTAAACTGTCCGATTAAATATTGTTTTTATCCGAATTTTGCGAATTCGGCAAATATTTAGATGTACTTGTTAACAGTGACTCCGCTCGATCGAAATGCTAAGAGTAAAATTTATTTCATCACAATAAAATTGATTGAATATACTTTAGATTAATTATATTATATACATCCTCACAACCAGGGAAAAAGTCGCGTTTCAAACCTTGTATCGTGTTAACCCGAAAATATTTGACGGCATATTAAAGTAATGGATAATCAGGCAAATCCCGCCCTCAATTAGTGACGATATGTTTCTCAACGCCGACCAAACATAATGTGTGCCAGAGGCAGACGAAATTTTGCGATTTTCACTGCCTAGAAAAGCGTTTTTTAAATTTTCACGGGCCTCAATAAAACTTATGTTGTTTACGGTTTTATTTTCTGTATTCTAAATTGCCGCTTTTCAATCAAAAAGTTGCGTTGTCTTTAGAAACTCGCCGCCGATGAACGTATTTACCAGATTCACAATTCCGTGCGCGTACAAAAATAAAATAAATGTCATCGTTATCGTGGAACAAAGTGGTGGAAAATTTTCGTTTTAGAGAAAATAACACAATCGTAAAGGCGTTTGCGGGCCTAAATAACACGTTACGCTGATGAGTGATAAAAACAATCACGCGCAAGTTTCTATCGAGAATGTTTTCATTCAACGGAAACGTCTTGAAAGCGGCGTCGAAAATGTGTGACGTCACACAAATATCCGATATTCTTATGAACGTGAATTCCGATATTCGAATGACGAGATATTCGAATACATTCGAATACTTTATTCGAATTGGCCATCCCTGGCGACCAATTTTGTCCCTGTTCAGCAGACCAATTTCAGAAAGCATGTGGAACAGAACACAGTTTGAGAAACGCTGCACTTGAGTATTTGAAAAAATTGATTGTAATATATGTCAGTGGTTCCCAAATGACTACTTTTCCACAAGACTATTGCATCGTTCAATTTAAACTCATTTAAATGAAAAATATTTGTTTTAAAAAATGGAATAAATTAACAAAATTAACATTGAGAAAGTGAAGACTATGTTAAAATTTTAGCTGCGTTATAATAATATATAATGCAATGCGTGGGAATTTGTATTACAAAATTATAAAAACTGTTAAAATTAACGTTGAAAGAGGGAAATACGAGTTTCAATATCAGAAAAAATACCCTGATTCAAATTAAACAGATAATTCGATGCATTACAGGAAGTAAATTAAATTTGAAAACCTATGGACTTATTCTTTCTTTTTCAAAGAATCTTTTTTCTTTTCAGGGGATTTTTCCTCCCCGGCTTTTTTTTCAGAGGATTTTCCCTCCTCAGCTCCCCCATACGCAGAATAATCCATCACGCAACTTGTGATTATCTTCTCAATTCGATGGAACGGATCAAAGTTCACGCCAAACTTCGAAGAAGTCTGAAATAACGAGAATTTATTAATTTCTTACATGTAGAGTTAGTTGGTCTAAACGTGTCATAGGACTTGAAATGCCTGCTATCTAACCTCTGATTAACCTGCGTGAGTTCGTAGGTTCGAATCCTGCAGGGAATTCCAAGGCCAGCGCTATAAATAAGTTTGTAATTTTTTGTTTAATGGGAAGGGGGTAAATTGACATGGAATGGGACCTGTGTACAAATACAAGGCAAAAATTTGTTTCAGTGACATGCCCAGGTAATGTGTTACCAGATATTCGAATAGTAAACTGCAGCTCTAATATTTTAGTATCAATACGATATTCAAATATTCCGTCTGCTCTACTCAGTATTTTTGGATTTGATTAAATTTATGTACATAAACTATTTTATGTAATAAGGAACTTCCAAGGTAAATCAAAACTTGGTTGGTATTCGAGTTTGCAACCCACAAAAAACTTTCTCATGTGAAAGTGGACCGCAACCATAAAAGACATTAGGCAGGCCTGCTGTCGAGAATAACCCTTAACCTGGTACACATTACGGGAGTATCCAATTGGCCTGGCCGTATTAGAACGCAAAAAGGTAAAAACACAAAGTGTTAATCTATTTCACTCAAGTTCAGCAGGTCATATTAAATCATGGGCTAATTGCCTATAATCTATTATATCTTACCGATATCAGGAACATCACAGTTAGTTGTAGAAGAACAACAGTGTTGAATGAGATCGGCAGGATTCCTAGAAGTTGTAGATTGTAAAGTAGAGAGAACAGAAGGCTGAGCTTTGTTACTCTGAAAAAAATAGGATATTATGGTAAATTGCCAGTAATTAAATTCAAAATTGTAAGAACGAGTTCTCTTTTGTGTCAAACTGGTTCCCTCATCTTAGAAAACCATTTCACGTTCCCAAAGAGCGATTCAGAATTCTAGAACGGGTTCCCTCATGTATCAAGCTCACTAACAACGGGTTCTTTCATTTTAGAAAATATATGAATGTCACTATCAGAGCTGGAGTCAAAGCCATGGAGCAAAGCCTACCGGGTTAAATGGAGCCAGAGTTACCACAAATTTAAGTAGCGCTAGCTTATAGCATCTTATTAACTTTTATTAATTTTAGTGATATTTAGAAATTGGAGTCAAAACATTGAATTTTGTTTCATGGTGAAATCTTTACTTAAACTCTTTTAGAAATGTAAACTTGATTGTCTGTCTGCTCTAAAGATTTCAAAATCTTTACTCCTGCTCGCATGTGTCAGAAGTTTGCAATAAATTGAAACTCCATAGCCCAGTCACTAACTACCGTAATAATTACCGTAATTTTTATGTCTCGATTTGTAACAAATCAATACTCACGTCGCCAAATGAATAGATTTCACGGTCTCATGATTCCATTGTTTCCTCACAAATGTTGCAGCATTTTTGACGAACCCCCCTCCGCAGGCTCCAAACATTCCAAGAATAGTACAGATCAAGAGAGAGTCTGGGAAAGCTCCACGACCAAGTTTCACTCCTAAATTATGAAAATAATTGTTTGAAATAACAAGAGAGCAGGATTCCAATAATTACACATATGTGGAGATGAGCACAGCGAAATAAAGTGTTGCTGTGTGAGAATCGTAGTGGTACAAAATTATTTTTTGAAGTGAACAATACCTTCAAGAATACCTGAATTACAAAAACGTTGTTCGGAATAACAATAGAGCACCGCTTTGCATTCATACCAGAAAGCAGCACATGTATCAATGCTCAATATATATGCTGGCCTTAACTGAGAACCGAGACTACGGAAGAAAAACAAGCACAGTGGAACACAGCGTATTTCCGTGTGTCATATAATAAAGTTCTTACAAATTAAATTTGTCCTGAAATCTGGAACAAATGACTGGCTAACTTACACCATACCCAACACAGACTTGTAACTGAAAGAGAGGCGAAGGTACCTCATATTATTAAGCTGTCTTACCAACATTCCTTTCCCCTGATATAAATATGAAAATCATTCCTGAATGGCTGGAATTGCGAAGTTTGATGCAAATTTTTCACAAACATCAAATATCAGAAAGTGTAAACAAATATATAGCATACCTTTTATAATTTTTCTTGTTCGAATCATTTCTTTTCCCAGAACAATCACTAACATCGCTGGTTTCCATGACAACAAATTATAAATGACATCTTTGGGAGAGTAGAAGATGTGCCACCATACTATTGTCATCATGAGAACTGACTGAAATGAAAAATTAATATTCATTTATATGTCCAGGCTATCATATGCTATGTTGCCACCGATACCTGTCGATACGTGAGGATCTACAATTTTACGAATGATTGAAATCTTTCCGGTTTAGCACAGCCTACTCCAGCGTTTCTCAAACTCTGTTCCGCAGAACACTACCGTTCTGCAAGGTTGGAACAGGGGTCGAAATTCCGACTCAATTGGTCGCCATAGCGATCTTGGCTGTAAAGGACTCTGGATCGTGAATTCGACCGCCTGAAGGCCTCGTACCAGTTTGGAAAGTATGGCATATGCTTTTTTACTCAGATTAACTATTCAGGGATGTGCAGCTTTCAATACAAGGGGTACAAATAAGTGGGTGAAACCGCGGGCCACACCATTATTTTAACAGAGGTTTCTAATAGACACAAAAATATTGGTTATTGATCTTATGACATGCGTTGTTCGCACAACCTAGCTGTTAGGGCATTGTAAGGTCATAGATAATAAATTGGACTCAGGTATAGGCTTTGCAATGCAAATGGATCGGAATTACTCTCACATACTAGATTAAACAACTATAAAATTGCAGGCCGCATTATTTTTCCTTGTGGGCCGCATTTGGCCACAGACCGCAGATTGCACAGCCCTGAGCTTAACAATAAAACAAATCCATACCTGATTATTGGATAGAGGAGTCAGAGCAGGTTTTCCTACACAAACACTTATGATCATCCCTCCACCGTAGCAACAAGCTATCGACATCAACCATGTGGCAACTGGCTGTTTCCTTGCCTTGTTGACATCTGAATTTAAAATAATTTTTTTAAAGGGCTCTGTGATTGAAACTTGGGGGCTTTCCGAGCTATTCACTTACTTATTAAAATACTGAATTGGCTCATTTTGTGACTGTCCAAAAAGCTATAACGTCATCAATAAAATATTACAAGCGGAGTCATTAAATGAGGTAATTTTAATTTATTTAGAAACAATAATTGGCAAATAACAATTGTGTTTTTATTTTTTGAAACTAATTGTGGGGCTTTGTACTAACTAGTCAACTACTTCCCGGGTTCCATAACACTACAAATTTGAGAACCCCTACACTAGAGTATATCTCAGTTAAAAAGCATGCAATAGATTCATTTTGGATTCTATGTTTTACCCAAAGTATAATTATTTAGGAGGTATCAACTACTGATAGAGAATAGGCCTTTAGAAAGCATCAAGCCATCCTTCTGAGTCTGCGGGTCGGAACCAGTAGTGGGATTCAACCGGTTCGCACCGGTTCTATAGAACCGTCTCACGGAATTTTATGAGATCTGCGGACCGGTTGACATTACTGAAAAAAACATGACTTTTTGTAACAGAACTGGCTGAAAAATATGACATTTGTGTGATGGAACCGGCTGACAAAAAATTGGAATCCCGCCACTGGTCGAAACCACATTTTTTGAAACGTAAAAAACTGTCTATATATGATCAACTCACCCCAGTCATTCCGTACTCCGTAAATTACCAGAGTATAATGAGCAATCTCTATGATTGTTGCCAGATATACTATCAAGTTATTTGTTGCGTCTGCTATAGATGAAACATCCATTATGATATACTGAGAAACAATGAAAAATGGAAAATTAGAAATGGGTGTAGTATAATTCAGTATGAATATACAGTATTTAGATTTGAAAAGAAAATACCATATACCGTATATATATACAGGCCGGCAGCGGCGCAGCTAGCAATAGGGGGAAGATGTTTGATTTGAAAATTTTATCTTTTACTTGCAAAGAGAGGCGAGCTACACACAACTATGGAATTTATTAAACAGCATTTTGCTATGAAAGCCACAGCCCGACAGCCGGTGTCGTGAATTGCAGTTTGTTTCAATTTCAAATATCCTTATATTATCTCAGAAACGTGAAATAACGAGTATATAAAAACCAATGACAACACACTGAAGTAAAATCTTGAAATTCCAAAATTTCCTAAACCTTCCACTGTTCCACTAAGGCTCAAAATATTACACGTAGACTATTTCTGTACTGCAGTTATGTGCAAACTTTTGAACTGTCTTTCTACCATCCTCCCAGAAGTAACTACTAAAGAAGCTTCTTATTCTACCAACTTTAACCGCCTTTAATAAACACAGTATACAGGTATAGCAAATAAAATTGACCAACGCAAGGTCGCGCTTTGGACCGGCGAAGTCAGCTGGGAATGCAGCTGCACTCAGAACAGCTGTGCTGTTGACAATAGGCGGGGTCAAATTGTGTGCAGCGGAGCGTTACCGATAAGTCCCACTGAACATGGACCTTTCCCCGAGCATTGACTACCTTGTTTACTTCGTGACATTGGCCAATCAGCAAGATTCACAAAGTGACGTAACAATGTCCCCATTTCGCATCCGCTCAGACACTTTTCTCACTCGGACAGATTTTCAAGCGTGGTTGTAAACATTACCTCGTATTTGCGTTTTTGAACTCTCTGCCATTTTCGAAAGTTTGCGAGAATCCGAGTAAATACATCACTTGGAGGAGAACCGCTAGTAATAATTTTAAGCACGATTAACTCATCTTAATAGATAATTTACTTCTAGTTTCTGTCGCTTCGAAGGCATATTTTTCTAATAGACAATTCGTTAGTTTTCAGTTGTGTTTCGGAAACTTAAATATAAATCAGATATTTCAATGGTCACTCTGTCTTTCTAGGAGTTTTAATTTAATTACAGTAATAAAAATTAGTGTAGAAATAGCTGTGATAGACTAGCCTGAAATTCTTTAACGGTACTTTTAAAAAAACAGATCGTTGAACCGGTATGCGATGATTCATAATGATGGTTTGAAACACATACCCCATTTTACGGGCGCCAACACACAAAAGCACTTTTAAAATAGCCTCGAGAATATTGCAATGGTAAAGTATAGGAAGAATATTCCGGGTTCAAAGGTCGGGGAAAGGTGCATAGCTCTCAATCAACCAATCAATTTTATTTCAATCACTCCGATAGGAACAAAACAACAACAAACGGACAAACAAAACACAGACGACCTGGAGGACGGGCATAACTTAATAAAAAAGTTATAAACGTACAAGTACGTGCTCGTCCACCAAAAACAGTCAAAAGAACACAATAAAACAAAGAAAAGATGTAAAATCGGGCAATTACAGTACCTTAGAATAGAATTTACATATTTATCCTGGGGAGAGGAAAACCGATAAGACGACTTAATCATATGGCGAACCACGGCCTCTCGTGTGGTTACCGGTACCATTCCATGGATGGGATTAGTTTTGAGATGCATGAACTTGATGGTGGAGGAAGCCGTAACCGACCAGCGGTTACGTGAACCACCCTACGGTGGCGAGGAGTCCAGCAATCCTCTCGCACATGATTATCCCTGCATGCGATGCGAACCTACGAAGAGTAATTGGAGATGAGGTGGCGAGCGTATTCCTAACGCTTAGCACGATGCGCCACATCGCCAAGCCTTTCAAATTTTCTAGCAATTGATCCTGTAGTTGAAGAAAAATACTAAGCGATCCATAAGGCCCTTTCGTGTCCAATAAGTAAAGTGAATTTCAAAGAACTGACACGATAGTGCCAAGAACAACGTTAGTCTATATCGCCAAAACTAACAGCTGTTCAGCCACCCCAACCCTACCCAATAATCTCTCACAGATCCCGGTTTGAGAACCACTAATCTAAAAGAAATATAAATAAGTGAATTCAAAACCTTCCTAAATGTGGAGTTTCCCTATTAGTTATATAAATATATAATCTGACATTGGTTAATATCGGAAACCCTTTGATTCAATATAGTTTAATAATGAAGTAATTCAATAAAATAAAAACAAGAATTATTTTTGTTCAGCAAAAGAATCAAAACGAAAGCTAATAGGCTACTCCATGAGCTCTGCCTGTGAGTACTTTAAGTCTCACACCAATCAGTATACACTGGCATGTAATTTTACACTATAATGTCTTATGGTCTTAGTAGGTTTTGGGGCTTTAGTGGTTCCTCATACTTCCACTCATAGATCAGTCTCCTCTATTTCTGAGCAACTTGGCATTTTTTTTTTTGTTATTTTTCAATTTTTTTTTTTATATTACAAAATTTAGGGAATACATAAAAATGTTTTTTTCTTCATTTTTACTACTTTTTTTTATTTTTTTTTCGATATTTTTTACTTTTTTGAAGCATTAAAAATTTTTTTACGTTTTGAAACTTTTTAAAACACACAGAGTTATAGAGAAAACCTATATACATTAGGAGGGATTGAGAATTAGATAAGTTGAATTATTTATCCAATTGTTATTTCATTCCAATACAGCAAGATTATGTACAGTGTTGTCAATCATGATAAACAAGAAATGCTGATTGCAGTGCATGAAAATTTGAAAAGCTGACATATACAAAATGGAAATTTACAATAAGCATTGCATGTCATTGTAATATTCTACATGTATTACTATTATAATATAACTAGAATTTATAATACACATATGTTTTTACTTAGATAGATTGGGGGCAAAGTTACTTTGGGCTCTGGCAGAGTCCTCAGCTACCATTCTGCTCTCTCTGGTTAGGAACATATTGTCTAACCACTAGGTGGAACCAGAGTTGAAATTAATTTATTATAACAGTCATAAAAAATGCCGACAAAATCACAATATTTAAACATCTCAGAAATGTTCTAAAATATACACATAAATTGTAAATTTCAGTAGTTGACAATAATTGTAAGACATAAGACCAAAAGGTGATGCATTTCACAACAAAAATTAATAAAAATTCGAACAATAGCTCTTTAAGACGAGTTACGATTAGGTTAAATAAAATTAGGCAATATCAATACATACAATAGCAGTTGTAACATTTATCTCATCACTAAGTGAAAGCAAGTCAAGTTTATTTTTTTCCAACCAGTAAAATAGATATCGATCAACAACAAATTATGAGTTTTACTAGGGAAGTGAGGCCACGAGGAACCGAAGCTGGTTTAAAAAAATGGAAATATTTGTGATGATGGTAAGTACCGTACAAATTATCTAACTGGATATCACTTACCAGAGATAGAAAATTTACTAAAGATTACATTAATACCAAGTCAAACACCAACTGATGGGGAATTTCCCAATTCTACTGACTGCTGCAATGATCGAGCAATCAAAATTATGCACTAGCTATAAATATTTATCAGAAAACAATGAGCCGAATCGAGAAAACCTAAATGTGTGTTTTATTTACAATGTCACAGTCAAAAGTTCCAATCAATCGGAAACAAAAAAGAAAGAAAATGGAATATGATAGCCACACAACTAGCCTGTAAGCTTTTTGAATGTTGAACAGCCAAAATACAAAAATAGGCGAAGGCTGTAAATAAATCAGGTTTGAGACATCACACACAATAAGCACATCTTGTTTCATGAAATAAGAAAAAATAAATGAATGCCAACTTTTTTGGTAAATTTTGTAAATGAATATATCGAAATGAAAGCTTTTTTGGTTATATTTTTTATTATTTTTTTTTATTTCAAATATTAAGCTAATGTGAAGTTTCAAGGAAAACTCATATATACAGTAAGAAGGATTCAAATACAGCAAGATTATGTGCAGTAGTTATCAATTATGAAAAACTAAAAAATCTCAAGAAATAATGAGAACTACAATTACCGGCACATAAAATTTTTAAAATCTGATCGACATAAAAATAATACATATATTCAATACACCAATCGGTATTCACTGGCATGTAATTTTACACTATAATGTCTTATGGTCTCAGTAGATTTTGGGGCTTCAGTGGACCTTCATATTTCCACTCATATATCAGCCTCCTTAATTTCTGAGCTACTCAGGAATTTTTTTTAGTTGTTTTTAATTTTTTTTTTTATTTCTATTTTATGACTATTTTCAATTTTTTTTTACGTTTTAAAACATAGGAAAACACACAAGGTTATATAGAAAACCTATATACATTAGGAAGGATTGAGGATTGGATAAGTTGAATCATTTATTCAATTGTTATTTCATTCCAATACAGCAAGATTAGGTACAGTTTTGTTAATCATGATAAACAAGAAATGCTGATTGCAGTGCATGAAAATTTAAAAAGCTGACATATACAAAACAAAAAATGAAAACTTACAATAAGCATTGCATGTAATTGTAACATGTATCACTATTATAAAAAAAACTAGAATTTATCATTCACATCTGTTGTAACTTTACATAGATTAGGGGCAACATTGGTTACAGCAAAGACCTCAGCTACCAGTTTGCTCTCTCTGGAACATTTTGTCAAACTACTAGGTTTAGCCAGAGTTAAAATTTATCACGTAAATCCAACATTTATAATAACAGCCATTAATTCCCAACCTACTTAGTATTATAACTTGTTGCGTGTTGGCGCACAAATTCTAAACTTTATAGGGATGTTTTAGTTACGTAGTATCAGTAGTTAAAAAGTCGGTGTTCCCGAAGTATTCCTACCAGGGCATTTTTTTAGCACTTTGCTCCCGTGGGATTCGTATCAGAGCATTTTTTTTAAGATACTTTGCTTCCATAGTATTCGTACCAGCGCATTTTCCCTTAAGATACTTTGCCTTAGTTAATCCCCACTTTAGTACGAATACTTCTGGAGTGCCGTATTCTTACCAATGTGCGGATTAAGTATTCTAATGGAAAATGACCTGTTATGAATACTTCAGGAGCGCCGAAACGTCAATATGAGAGATTCCGTTAAAGTTTATGAAATTCCAGCCAGAAACAAATTATAGGGTTTAATCAGTTGTGCCGCCTCGAAAAATAAGCGCTGAGAAAAACAGCTACAAACAAGAAAATAGCAAATTGGAAAATCAATTCTGGTTCACGATCCCCGTTTTCATCTGCATCTCTTTGCTGCTCTGCTTCTCTCTGTGCCTTAATAAAACAGACAATTGTCAATTTCAGCATAATATACTGTTAGTCAAATTAAATGCATGTCTTGTGAAGGGATATTTATAATGTGAGGTTGAGTTGTATATTATCTTATATTTTTATTATATATATTTTATTATATTTGATAAATTTATTTATGTTGGATTATTTTCATGGTGATATTATCATTTTGTGCTTATAACAGGAGAAAGTGTATAATAATGGACAATTTGGCCTTTTCGACCTATTCAAAATATTATTATAACACAAATGATAAATAGTTTTTTATAAGAATTCCATTTCACATATCGTTTATCTGCATATTTAGGCGCTCCAGAAGTATTCGTACCAATGTGGGATTAAATAAGACAAAGTATCCCGCCCTGGTACAAATACTACGCGAGCACCAATATTTATTGCATTTACTCACATCTTGTAAAGATTGTTGACGATTGTTTCCTTATTCATTCATATTCATGTTCCCTGCCACATTCACATCGCCGTAGATATGGGTAGTTTGTTGTCCTGGCATATCTAAACATTATGAGATACACACTAAGAATCATTCATTCATTTATATTTCATTCATTTATAGGGCAACACAAGTTTCCAAAAACATAAACTAAACAAAATAAGTCAAACTATAAAGTTTTTTTTTACGACAGAAAGCCTCATTTTAACAATAAATACCCACATCACGTTGAGTGGTTGAATGACAACTTGAACAACAAATTTTTAGGGGAACAATAGGTTAGGGAGCAGAGTCATAGCTAGGACATTATCAAAACAAGAATATCGGAACACAACATGTTATACAGCCCTCTTCCCAGTATCACTTACCTGCATGGGGTAATGGAAAATCAAAGTCTTGCATTTCATGCAAATCGTCATTTATCAAAATTCGGCTAACAATGAGCCTTTTAGGATATTCTTGTAAAGTAGGAAGAAGACGAAATGTTAATTCACGTTTGTGGGCTGCTAGAAATATTCTGTCGCATATGAATTGTCTGTGGGGCATATTGAATTGTAAATCTTCTTGATCAATCTGTAACTCGAGGCGAAGTCTGTCACTAGTTTTCAAAGCGAATGGATTGAACCGAATTGGAGCAAGACGTGCCCCTAGTTCTCTGTAATGGGATCTGATATTGGTTTCAGCAGTCTCACTTTTCTCGAAAAATGTGAAATGAAATTGGTTTCTGTTATATATATAGAGACAGTTGTCCATGATAACCTCTTGCCTACCAAGTAGCCATTTTAACCACTCGATGGCGACAGTGAACAGACTAAACTTTTTGCATCGAAATTCTATGCTGTTATCCTCTGTGATTTGATCAGGAATAATAACGTCCCAGTCAGTTTTACTTGAGAAATGTATTATGTGAATTTTGTCTTTTTCTAGACCGATGCACCATGACTGAATTTGCACGATCGCATCTTTGAGGAATTCAGAATCCGCGCTGATATCGAAAACTGGTGTGATACCAATGTATTCTTTGGGGCATATTGAATTGTCTATTCCAACTGACATCCAGACCTTTGTTTGTTTGTTGAAAGTTCCACTAGGAAACGTGACGTTGCATTCATTTAGTCTCATGGAGCCGCCGGCAACTTCAACATTTTCCGCTAAAAAAATAGATTTTTTCTATAATGCAATAAAAAATGAGGTGGTTCCAAAGTTATTTAAAGGACCCTTCCAATGACATTAGAAGTTCCATATTTATCCCAATCAATCGGGAAAGGGAAATAGATAAGACGTTTCAATAGCATGGCAAACACGGCCCTTGTTCGATCACCAGTCCATGTCGGCTATGAGAATAGTTAGCCAGTATTTTGTTTTAGATGCATAAAGCCCATTAGAGAAAGGAGGTCATTGGCTACAAAATGGGAAGATTGCTAATTACTGAAATAAAATGCAAGAAGTAGCTGAGCAGGAAATGGGTACTTGGACATAAATCACAGCAGGCTCAGCTCTAATTGCACTGTCATTTGAACATTTGGCGCAAAGAAGGCAAATATAGAAAAGGCTTGCTAGCACTGGGAATGCGACATAATATTTGTTAACATAAGTTATGAGAGCAATTCCCTGTGTATTGAGTTGGAATTTTCAATTGTTTTTTTCCCAGGTCAATCAGGTATGGAACAACGTATCCACATTCAGGAATAGCAATATGATTTGGTTCCATAAATTTGGATTGCTTGTATGACCAGAGCACGATATATTTTCATTAATTACATTCAAAGGAAGAGGATAATGTTTCGGAGCCACTAAAATAGTGGTTTCGGCATAAATTTTTCAGTACTCTCGAAGCATGACCATGATGGCGGACACCGTAACATAGTATGTGTACCAGGTTAGGATAAGGCCATAATTCCTGGTACAAATATTATAGGAGTCACTTGGCTAGTCCCAGAACTCATAAAAGAAATAAAAAAAGGAAAATTGTGATGAAAATATGGCCTAACCCTAACCTGGTACACATACAACATTCTGGTGTATCTTGGTTAACATACTTCGGGGGTTCCATTATTTCACATAACAGCTTGACATAGTGCAGTAGAACATCAGTGAACAAATCTTGAACTACCACAAATGGTAGAATAAAAACACTGTGCCTTGGTCAACGGATGTAAATCATTTTCATTTCGAAAAAATGTCATTTTGAAACCACTGAATTTATGCCAATAAGCCTTTTTCTCATTACAAATATACAGCATTGATATGTATGGCAATTCATATTTAATTGATTTTTTGCTATTCCAAATACTTGCCCAAAATTTTTTTTAAGTCCTAAGTAAAGTTGCCATGGCTGTTATTCGAGTTCGAATGAGTGAGTTACTCGAGTTCCCCCAACATTGCTACCAAGGCTCACAGATGATCGATTAATGTGTTATAGAAACAACATTGTCAGACGCAAATTGCAACCCTAAGTTGTTAGAATGAAAATGCTTGCTATTTGTTTTAATAATGATGATGGGGGGGGGGGGGGAGGGGCATCATACTGATACACTCACTATTTATTAGAACAACAAAGAAGTTGAATTATGAGGTTGCTACTTCACGTAATGATTAATGGCCATAACTTACATTTGATAACATTCTTTGACTGTGTTTTTATGCCAGAGTTTCCCAATTCATCTGTGGCCCAGACTTGGAAACGATATTTTTTACCAAGTGTAGGTGACTTCATTCTATACTGAGGAACCTCTGTAGTGTGAGTCTTTCCAAGTTTCACATCATCGCAGAAGATTTCTATGTTGTATAGAACGTTTCTGTCAGATACTGCACTCCAAGTCAAAAGAATGTCGGATCCACTTCTTTGAGACGAAACATTTTCAATTTGCGGCAAAGCTATAAATAAATATTTCGACTTAGCATACTTCAATAAAAAACATTTTCAATATAAGCTGTGAACTTAAAATTATTTCTGGGCAATTCATACAAAATTCAAAAACAAAATCGAATATAAAATAGTAGTGAGTAGCAATTCAGATATTTTAGAATCAATAAAGCAGGCTTACAATAAAACAACTGTGAGTGACTTTTTCAAGCAAAAGCCAAATACAAAGATTTATGTGCAACTAATAGAAAATCTAAGACTCAGTTAGCGATATATGCTAAAAGCAGGATAAAATGTTTTCATTGGAATTGGAGCTAAAGTGGTATTTTCAAACTCAAAGTCAGGAGTAGAAGTTGGAATGTTGAATTATCTGGGTAATACGGTAATTTTAGACTTTTATGAATTTTTTACTGAAACTCAAAAACATGAAGTGGACCAAGCGTTCCCAACAGTGTATTGAAAAAGCATGCACACGGCAATTAAATATATTAAAAATTTGATTTCCTTGTAGTTTGGAGCTGGAGTTGATATCTTCTCCAACCTGGAGTGGGTTTTATTTGTCCAGTTTGTCAGTTGATTTGCCAAACCTTACTATTTGTGCGAAAATTTGGTTGAGGACAGATTCTATTATTTCAGGGGTCTGCAACAGGTGGCTCGTGGGCCATGAACCGTTTTGTCAAGCTATTCAGTGTGGCCCTTGTCAGCATTCAAATTTTCCCCACCAAGAATAAAATTCCAATCCGACTGTTCATGTTGACAGTTCTGACAAAGCTGATCTTAACAAACTATGCAAGAACTTGAAGTTTCCAATGTCCCACTAAACTGTTACATAAAATGGGATTCTTTATTGTGGTAATTTATTAATTCTCCATGTTTATGGAAAAGCTAACTTTTTTTGTCTGGCCTAGCTAGATGTCTGAAGTTGGTTATATGGCCCACCAGCAAAAAATGTTGCACACCCCCTGTATTATTCAACATCTCAAAGGTTCAGCACTTCCTAATGATTACAAGCATGTAACTCAGCCCAACGCCATCTGATTCTATTAATATGTCTGACTTACTATGCTGAGTTGGCTTTGCAAGTTCTTTCGTTACTTCTTTATCTGATTGTTCTGCTTCTTCTTCAGACAGTGGGAGTTCACTTCTGAAGATAAAATTGGAGAATGCAAATGTATTAATTTTGATCCATTGGTTAAAATAACAGCCCCTATCACTCGATTTCAAAACCCTTCTCCCCTCACTCACAGCGTTAAAGATTGTGCACCATGTAAGCTGGTTGGCATGGGCTTTAAACCTTTTTACATATTGTATTTATTATAAATATTTTATTATTTCTCATTTTAAATGATGTGTATATGAATATATATGCTTATCAACAAGCAAAGCTGAGCAATTTGTCAACTTGACATCAGATTTTAATGACTTATATGAATTTTGTTCAAGCACCTGTTTGTAATGGCCACAAGTACAACCTCCTATCTCTGCAAAGCTGGGTTTTCAGCAGGGGTGTCAATCAAACTAAATACCGGTTACGATTGGACATAGAGAGAGAAATGCATGTGCATAACAAGTATAACAACTCGCTTTGAAAAGATGTGCTCAGAGCAACTGCCGCACACCTCTCATTAGATAAATAAGTGTGAATGTTTTTAATGGCATTCCCTTTTCTTCAGGCGCACATATTGACAAACTTTAAAAAGCATAAAATGCACATTGACGATCACAAAATTCAGTTTTATCCAAAGGCAGCAAGTTTCATGTACGTGTACCATGATTATTTGCCTGATAATTTAGCGTCGTACGAACATAAAGTTTGGGAACCGCTGCACTAGGCCATCACTATCCTTGACAGTTGAAATATAGGTGAGCATTATATATAATACAAAGTACTGTTATATCTAACCTGGGGTTTCCTACTTCTTGTGAAGAATCCACATTTTCTCCAGTATTCTCAAAACTGTCATATGGTGATACTGAAAAGGAATAATAAATGATTATCAAAAAACGATAGTACTTAGGAATCTGTTTTGATCTATTTAACATCGTTTATCAGAAACTATGATAGAATTTCTTATTTTACTTGGAAAAGAAAGGTAAATCAATAATGCGGCTTATACAGTGAACCATGGCCTCTCATCCGGTTACCAGTGCATGTCGGGTATGGGATTAATTAGCCAGTTATTTGTTTCAGATGCAAGGACTTGATGGTGAAGAAAGCTCAATAAACCAGTGGGTACATGAACCACTATTTGACGACATGAAATTCAGCAAATCTCTCGCACTTAATTATCCCCAAGATCCGAAACTGTGAACCGAGCAAAATAATCAGATTGGTATGCCAAGCGTCCATCCATAACAATGCTCTGCAACCAAATGTAACAACTTGGAGACAATTTTCTATTTTTCCATGAAATTAATTTTGAATATCCCAGATTTATATTCAATCATATCAGACTGAAAATTTGTTCGATATTTCCATATTTATATTAAACAATTAAAATATAAAATCTGTTTGAAGAATCACAATAGGCTATATAACATGTTGCAAGATGCTGTTGAAGGATATGCCAGTTTCAGCAACAATGGAAGTATATTTATTTAACATAAAATTCCACGAAAAAATGAAAAATACTTGATGACCATAACTATAATACTTGATGACCATTAAGTACTCATCATACCATAGCATCACTCAATTTAAAAAATATATTCACAACTTACCAAATTCAGCTTTTGAAGTTGTGGTTGGAAGTTGTTTAGAAAAAACATTGGTTGTAGCATCTGCTGACTTCCTTTGACTTTTGAGTATTGTGTGCCTATCCAACCAAATTTCTAGTTCCTGTAATGAATAAAATTTTTATACAAGATTAGCACTAAGGACGCAGAGCAATATTTAAACAAACAACGGTATCTAATGATTCCAATGCTGAAATTTGATGCATTTTCCCATAAAACCATACTATATAAAAGTGCTGCTTATTTTATTAAGAATTCTTCCATTTATTGAAAAACTTTTAAAATTTGCATACTTTGTCTTATCTTTGATAAATCACTAAACTGACAGTCTAGTGACTTGGTAATTCATTAAAATAAGAAATATTGTGAAAAATTAGTAAATTCATTTCAAATTTAGACTTTTGCTTGGCGAAACAAATGAATCTTGATACAAAACCTTGATATTGTAAAATTTTTGTTATTGGTTTCATTTGATAAAAAAAAAATTAGGCATCTATGCAGTAGAGCAAGATGAATGATAAATTTTGGAAACTAAAAAAAATGTACTATGAAATTGTTCTTTTTATCAAAACACAAATAAACCTAAATAAAAAATAGCAAATATTGAATATGTACGACACAATCACATTGACTGCGAGGACATTATATTTTAATATAAATACAATACACTTTGGTGAAACTTAGAAGTGTTCAGTCCAGCATGAACAATTTATACTTGCAGTTTATTTCATATTTCACTCAAATTGTTGGTTTTATGTCTGTCCCATATTTTATATTTAGTTTATCGCAGAAAGAATTTCAAACCTCAGATCCAATTTCATTCAATTGATTCTGCAATATTTCTTTATCTTCATCTGCTATTTTCCATAGTTGCAATAACAACTTCTTTGTAACATTAGGAAGCAGATTTGCAACTGCAACAATTTCTACATGGTTAGCAGTTCGATTTTCATTCAGTAACAAGTGATCAATCTGTTGAAATAAACAAATACAAAGAACAATCTGATATGGATAAAATATATAACAGTCATATTCATCATAGTTTTGCCAAACCCATATTATTCATATTACACAGAAATGCATTGTAACATTAAATACAGCCTGGTGCTAGAAGTTGGGAGTTTTCATCAAGGGAGAAACGATAGTTATCAAAATTCAATGTTTTCGTTGTGTAGCATTTTTTGTGGTGAAATCAATTGTAATTCATAAATTGCTAACATTTGTAATCATCAAACAAAATTGTAAAATAATTGTTAACTCAGAGCAACACAGTCAAAATTGTAATTTCATAATCAGACAAGCTCTTGTGACATTAAAAAACTAGCTGGGTTTCAGAAGTCAAAGGTTGTTTTGGAAGGTAATTTCTTAATTCTATACAAAAGACTAAAAGATGAAGTTTGTCACAAGGTTTGTTGTGGAAAGGTATGCTTAATTTATGCTTAACTAACTATTTATGCCTAACTGGCCTGTCTCATTAGAATTTGCTAAAATACAAAATACAACTGCTCACCAGGGTACCGGCAGCTGATTAGATTAGGTACGAGTTTGAGTTTTTAAGGATGCATAAGGTAGGATATGCGAAGCGCAGGCGTGTATAAAATGTTAACCAATTAATTTACCCATTTGATAAGAAGAGATTATGAAACATGAACCTCTTACTGTCATTGTGCTTGAGTAAAAGATGAGTACCATAACTCATGTGTGTGAAATATTTAAGATTAATGATTCGAATCAATAAATTGAATATTCAACAAAATGCAGGTAATAATAAATACTATAATAAAATATACTATAATATGAAACAGTTATTCAGGGGTTTCGAAACAAGCAGTTAAGGAAATGTTTAACAACAATTGTAGAGGTGTAACCATTCAAAATAAAGGTAATTGTAGTGCACAAAATATGACATTTATAAACACTAACTAACTGGTTTGATATTAAGGTTTATTGTACATATATGGCTTGGAAATTATTGTTTTGAATGCAATACTGCATCCAATAATATATAGGTGATATCCTCAGAACACTCCTATCTATCCCATAAAATATGTCCATGCAATGGTACCAATTAGCAGAGAAATACACTATAAAAATAAATATAGAATGAGATTTAACAAAGAATGACTATTCCAGGTACTGAAGACTCAATAGCTATGAATCTGGTCAATTGTTTAGCTGAAAATGCAAGAAAATGGAATACCAACGCGTCATTAACTGATGGAGATGGGCAGCAGCGGATTGGTAAGAGGAGAGCATGAGTTTTTTATATTTTGCATTGAACGCTTCATGAGTGGTGACTGAAATAAATGTAATATTCTGTGACACAAGCTTATTGAAATGAACAATTCTATATCTGATCAGGTGAAAACTAAATGCGGACATGGAACAAATAAAACTTCCAATGTTGCAAATAAATAGAATTTTAGATTTGTTATCATTCATTATTTATTGTTTAAAATCTGTTACTTTCTGTTCCAAATTTTGATCTATTTTTTCCATTTTTACTGTTGAACACTCAAACTAGAAAGCAACTTTTGGAGATGATAGGATAACATGGGAAATACAAATTTACACGCATGGGCGTAATGTCATAGTAGTAAGAGCTTTAGATTTGACTGTGTTTGCATTCCAGATTGCACAAGTTCAAATCACTGAACACAGGGTGTGATAAAATGGGAGGCCAATGCCGAACTGAAACGCTTAAAGATTTTCAAAAAATAGTAACTCCTTTTAACAGATATGAGGGGACAATTATAGATGTCCTGGTTTAGAGTGAAAGCACATTTCCCTCGAAAAATATATACGAAAAATATATAGGTATTGAAAAAAAAGAATACTTTGCTCATTTGCCTTTCATTCAAAATCAATTGTACTTGGAACTTGGAAAAAACTAATATGCTTTAGGTACAATGTAAGACAATTTTAGGTATTTCACACAATCATAGGACAGGACTCAACAGAACCTGATTGGTCATAAGAATTGGTTATTATATGTTTCAAACAAATTTACAAATGAACAAGTAGGCCTGGAAACTAGTCTCAAAAACGATAAACTTAAAATTGTAGAGGTTTTTCATAAATTCCATCATGTAATCCAATTTTGGGTTATGAAAGTGTAAAACTATAACATATTGAAAAATCAAAATTTCCTCCAACCCTTGTTGAAACGTTAATTATGTCATTATTATTGTGGTATACCTCTGTGTTTCCCAAGGATGATTTGAAAGCTTGTAGTTGATCTGATGACAGGTTGCAGTTGCCAAGGCCCAAGTATTTAACACAGGATTGATTGGAAAGTATTTGTCCAACTGATGATAAACCCTCAACTCCCATGTTTGTGTTTTCATACAGCCCCAACTGCTTGATCTATAAAGAAACAAGAATAATTTATAAACCATAAAATCTATAAATGATTCTCTACTGAGTGAGAAATAAAAAATTATGAACTTCTCAAACTGAAAGTAGTTTTCGATACAAAATATACCATTAATATTTCATAGAAAATACTGTTGAATTTAAAAACAAAATCTGAACTACAAAACTAGACATATCAGAATTAAAATCTGTAAATTTGGAATAGTTGAATCCCATGTTAACAACTGCACGATGAATGAATGATTGAGCAATTATGAAATCCTTAAAACTCATAGAACAGAACAAAAATCAATTTTGTTATGATATCAAAACAGTCACACTTTCATGTATGAATTCCAAATTTCAAAAGTCAAAAAATGTTTTGACCTGCCTTTGCTCACTATGAAATGAAAAATTCCTAAAAAGTTTGGCATTTGCGAAAATTTTTCGCAGTTCTTGCAGGGAAGTGCACTTTTAGTTAACAAAGAAAAATTGTAAGCTCATACTATAGCTTAAAATACAAAAAATTTGAAAATAAATTGGACAAAAACTCAGCTAGTTCTGTGAAGCTTCATTGAAAATATTCCTAAAAACTTTTTTAGTTCCTGATCAAGCATATTTATTGTGCACAGCGTATTTTTATTCAAAAATTTGAGTTTAAGTAGCTTTCGCTGGTAACAATCTAATTATAATTACTCAATATCAAAATTTCTAATAGTTCATGATAATTATATAATTTATCCTTTTGCATCTTATAGGCCTACTGTTTTTTATTATTAAATTTGACAACAGTATAAACACTAATACATCATTAAATGTTGACCTAACTCTGAATGGCCTTGGGGTTGCAGGTCAAAATAATTGCATTTAATGAAGTGGTAGCACTTGGCATTAATACACAACATAGTGAAATTCATATTCAAATTTGACGAAACTTTGTCAAAATCCGCGTTTTGAAAGTTGAATCACCATTGTAACTTTAAATATAGCCTGGTTGGGAGTTTTTATCAAGTGAGGATCAATAGATATGAAAATCCAACGTTTCAGTCAAGTCAAGATTTTTTGTGTTTCATATCTTGGTAGCATTTGAAATCAATAAACAGAATTGTAAATTTATTTTTACTCTGCGAAAATTTCTCGCAGCTTTTGCAGGGAAGTGCACTTGTAGTAAACAAAGAAAAATTGTAAGCTCATACTATAGCTTGAAATACAAAATGTTTGAAGTTTTGTTTTTTCACTTTAATACAAAAATCACCATTGGGTGAAATAGCGATCGGGTCGTTGCTGCAAGCCATGTCAATTGGACAAAAACTCAGCTAATTCTGTGAAGTTTCATTGAAAATATTTCTAAAAACGTTTTAGTTCCTGATCAAGCATATTCATTGTGTTCGGCGGTTTTTTATTTGGAAATTTGGGTGGATCCGTCTGGTAACCATCTAATTATTTAACACATATAAAAATTTCTATAAATGGTTCTTTACTGAGTGAGAAATAAAAAAAAACAAGCCGGTAGTCACCAAGGATCTCCGCTGATAGTTGGGGCCCGCACTTAGCTACTTACTGCCATCCATAGAAACTTGAGGATCTTTAACTGTGGCGCAATTAACTAAGTGAGCGGGTTGTTTAAAAAGTCCAATTCATTTTGAGCGCTGCACGTTTTGTAGACAAGCTTACGTGACTGATATGCGGTGACTAAAAATTGGAAAGAATCATGTTCATTAAAATCCGTAAGGCTTCTCCAGTTTATGGAGTATCAAGACCAAAGACGACTTATTGGAAAGCGTATTTTACTGTGCAGAAGGTAGCATTCTTGAAATTTCATATTTCAACATAGTAAACAAGTGAACGACGATAAGTTGGAATTTCTCAACGATCGGCGTGTTATTCGTCGTTGTCATGGAACCGAAACCTCCATCCGGGTTTTCTATCAAACGCACTATACTAGGGTGACATAATAACCCACATGAGAAATTTCATCCCGATTAATCAAAAATCACATTTGGTGTTGTTTCATTATAGAATTAACCAGAAAAATCCTTTGGCATATTGTTATATCACCAATGTCACTGAATTGTCCAGTGTTCTTAGTCGACTAGCAAAGTTGAATGATGTGCTTGGCAGTCTAAATTATTATCTGGATTTCTATCTTTTTGGTCACGAATATATGCTAACAATTTTGGCATCATAGAAAACTAAAAATCGAATTAGCTTAGTGGCTATGTCTGATAAATAATATTAACCCCAGGTTGAGAACCCCTGATATAATTCATGTCGGGTGTTTTTTGCAGCCCGCCTGAACAGTATTACAAAAAATGCTGCCTATATGTCAGAACATTTAGTAATTACCCTCCTGTACCTCACATTTGGTAATCAATCAATCTGCAGTTATTTATTTGTAAGTTATTTTGCAAATTGACAAATTCAAACATATTTTAACTGAATGTGGGGGGAGGGGGGTACCACAATGCTTGCTTGATATGTCGGCAAGTTTTGTCGGTGACAAAAGAATATAATTTAAAACAGCATTTTGGAATCTTGTGAGCAATGAGCATTTCCAAAGTTAAGATTCTGCTTTAAAAATCCTATAGCTGTTCAAAAGCACTCACCGTATTTATTCGCAAATACGCCGAGTTTGAAACTCAAAAAAAAAGTTGCCCAACTAGAGGGACCGTCTTATGTGCGCATAACTCAGATATCACCAAAAAATCGGCTCCTTCGCGCATCGAGACTTTGATCACGCAACGAAATGATATAATGCTGACTTGCCGGTAATTGCAACAGCTACAGACCATGCTTAATTCTCACGATAAAGAGCGTGAACGCACACACCACACACGCGATCGCTTGTCTAGGTGTGATTGTCTGATCATACACGTGACCGCTTGTATTTGATTAAATTTAATTGTATCTTTTGCATAAGAGCAACAGCATTGATCTACCAGCCGTGTCGTGGTCAAAACGTTATCATTTGTGCACAAGTAAAGATCAGATAGAAGTTTCAGGTAGAATAATACTCACAGCATTGATTCTTAACAATAAAACTGTAATTTCAATCTTTTTGAACAACCCTTCACGGTAACTGAAAGGTTGAAATAACATATGAATATGATGTGATAAATACTGTGCTGTACGTCCATGGGTTAGGCAACAGCTGTGTTTTCGTTTTTTTCCTGAATCAGCAAAACGGAAGGGTCATAAATCAATCACTTTATTTCGTGGTAGCCGTTTTCTTTCTGAAGTGCCGTTATTGGGCAGGGAGTGCTTCATTGCACCGGCCACGTTTTTGTTTTTAGGATTAAGACAAATAACAGCTGGTATACAAAGTCAATTAAATAATCGGCAGACACTTTGGCATACATTATAAAATATATCAGCCCATATATGAAGCTCACACAAATCATGTTTGAGAAGACTTGCGAAAAATAGCCAAATTTATTGCCGTGTCCGCTCAGGATATCTCGACTACCTTAATATAAAATAATGATTGTAAAATATTTTCAATCAAAAATGTCCTCATGTTATACGTTTGGTACTTCAAGTCGGCGCTGATTTAATTCCTTTCATGTTGGCAGTAATTTAGTTGTGCCACAAAGTGCTGTCTTCCATTACGATAAAACAGAAAATATAATAATCGAAAATTGTTTTAATCAAAATGTGGACAGCGGCGCTAGAATGTGTGTGCCATATACAAGAAGGTAGCGAATCGCGATATTTGAATATTAAATTTGAATTGAACATCATTGACTGTAATAGATGCGTGCGCGTGTTACGATTTGTGGAAACGGCGTATATGCGAATTTTTATAAATTCACTATTT
The DNA here is from genome assembly GCF_964204865.1 of Styela clava. NCBI lineage: Eukaryota > Metazoa > Chordata > Ascidiacea > Stolidobranchia > Styelidae > Styela > Styela clava. Next base: position 3,369,327 of record NC_135251.1, read on the forward strand.
CGAAGCTGTTATTAGGGAGTCGGCTTATCCGCGTGATAGGCGTATATTCGAGAAAATACGGTACATTTGCGGAAACACTTTTTCCGTTATGAAGAGTTTGAAATCTTACACTAAACGTAGATATAGAAAGCCTTTTGCTGGTTTTAGTAAGTTTTTTGGTGGTTTTTGCATGTTTTAGCTTGATAAATGACAAGTACTAATCAGCGTGGCTAATCAATTTTGTGGCCCCTGGAACCGACAACCTTGGACCACCCTGTTCTAGACCTTACCATTGAATTTGAAATTGAAAAAATAAATCAAACTACAAAAGTAGACATATCAGAATCGATATATATTGGGTGAGCCACTCAAACACTGAGGATTCTGACCCGTGTTGTCAAATAGATCGAAAGCTTGAGCTTTATGAAATCCTCAATACTCACAAAGCAGAAAACCAACATTAAAATATTACTATGATATTAACACGGCCTATTTCAAATTATTATTACAAGTAGCTAATGGAATGCTGCTTCAATAGAGTAAAGTATCATGGCCCCTGTTTGAGTGAGTGACCATAGATTTGTATCTGGCTCCTATTCTGTTGCCCGAAAATATTGAACTTGGAAAATGTATTTTCTCTCGTCATAAACAAAATAAATAACAATAAACAAAATTGTAAAATTGTTTTTAACTCAGAGCAACATAGTCATATTACGGTAATATTTCAAAAACAGAAATGCTTTTGTTGTCCAACCTTCAATGTTGGAAATAAGTAGCTTTTTAGAATTGTTATCATTCATCATTTAATGTTTGAAATCTGTTACCTTCTGTCCCAAATTTCAATCTGAATTGCATTCAAATTTTCAGAAAAATGTGTTATATGACTCTTTTCAATGCCGTTCACTCCAAACCAGGTTATGTACAATTGTTTACTGATATCTGTTAGGAGGAAATACTATTTCCTTCTTCCTTTTTAACAGATATCAGTGAACAGTTGTACAGGGCCTAATTTAGAGTGAATGGTGTTGATAAGAGTCAAATAGTACATTTTTCTCAAAAAATATATTTAATGATAAGTACTCAAGAAAAGAATACTTTGCTAATTTGGTTCCAAAATTTTTTATTCAATCAATTAAACTTGGAAAATCATCAGAAAAAAATTGAGTATGATATAGGGAAGTGGTTCCCAACCTTTTTTTTCGCAACCCCAATCTTCGTAAAATCAACACTTACAGATACTCGCGACCCCGCAACAAGAAAAGCATTAAAAACCATACCTACGAAGTTAATTCGTTCCTAAATCCCTTCGTAGGTAGGGACACATTTTACCTGTAAATGCCCTAATCTGTTCTAAGATCCCACAAAACTACTATACTATTTGTATAAATCATATTATGGTTAAAAACCGTAACTAATACATGTTAGAACTAGATTACGGCATAATAAATAGAAAGGGTATATTCATGGAAAGAACAGAGAAATAACGAATAAAAACAATAAACTGTTTGTTCGCTTATCTTTGGTGTCAGTCGACTAGGCTGGGCTAAGAAAAGACCGTGGAGATCGGGAGTATAGCTTTCGAAGGAGGTGAGACGAAGCGACAAAAGTCGACAGTTGAGAGCGACCGTAATACGGAAATGAGCACATGCACATGAATTTCAAACTTAGAATATACTTTTTTTTTACTTTTCTGTTTTTTTTTGTTCTTTTTTTGTTTTTCTTTTCTAGGTCATTTATTTTTCAGTTCAATTTTCTTTTGTTTAACTGTTCCGCGTATCGTCTTCTCACTGAAGTTAGCTAGGGAATCAAACTGACTGTTCAGACACATTGTACGTAACCGCGGGAAACAAACGAGCCAATGGGATGACAGGTAATTTCTGGGTGTCTGACGGCAGCTGGCAGTGGCTCCAATTATATTAATGAGAAGACTGCGCCTGTACATCGTTTGTCAGTTTTTGAGACTATGGTGTAATGTTACTGAGGCACAGCCGCATGTCATCTTCTACACTCAACCTATTTCTGTGATTTGTTTTAAGTACAGCCAATTTTCTTGACTTTCCGGATGTCATTTTAGTGAAAAATTTGTGATAATGGTTCAGTTATGTTTTATATTAATTTGAAATGTACCGGTAAGTAACTGCTTTGGAAAATTAGCAAATCTTCACATCCTTATTTATTCTTATATACGTATGTTTTTGGTTTGGCAAAATCAAGAAATTCTTTCTCCCTGCAGTCAGTTGAACAGGTGATGCAAATCTACCAGCAATCCCCTGACTATCTATTCATCGTTATGCAATTTACGACACCGGTACGTTTCAACGTTACGTTACCGGCAGACTGATATGTAATAGACAGAGGAACAACGCATCAGCGCGATACAATGATCAAGCGTAGTGGACATAACTTAAAGGTAACTTAAATAACTATCTCTCCCTAAAACTCAAGCTATTATGAAACCGAATTCAACCGTAAACATAAATTATTTAGCCTGCAAGCGCACGTGTAAAGACTGTTGCCAGATCAGGACCAAAGACAACAATACTTCGAATTGAACAACACGCATAAAAAAGCTGAAAACGTGGATATATCATTGACGTTCCAATCACTAAATCGCATTCTCTACCTGACCTTTAAAAACGTCACTTTACTAATTTCAAGTTATTGATAAATATAAGCGAACTAATGTACATTCACAAGAAGTTAGGCGCCCCGAAAAATCTGCTCGCGACCCCATCCGGGAACCACTGATATAGGGCAATTTCGCGTATTTCACACAATCACAGAACAAGACTCAACAGAACCGAATTGATCAAAAGAATTGGTTATTATGTTTTTCAAACAAATTTTCAAATAAACATTCAGGCCTGGGAACTATTATTAAAAAGATAAATTTAAAATTGTAGAGGTTTTTCATAAATTCCACCATATAATCCAATTTTGGGTTATGAAAGTGTAAAACTATAACATATAAAAAAATCAAAATTTCCTCCAACCCTTGTTAAAACGTTGATTATGTCATTATTATTGTGTTATACCTCTGTGTTTCCCAAGGATGATTTGAAAGCTTGTAGTTGATCTGATGACAGGTTGCAGTCGCTAAGTTCCAAGTCTTCAACACAGGATTGATTGGAAAGTATTTGTCCAACTGTTGACAAACCTTCAACTCCCATGTTTGTGTTTCCACTTAGCCCCAACTTCATGATCTATAAAGAGACAAGAATAATTCATAAACCATGAAATCTATAAATGGTTCTCTGCTGAGTGAGAAATAAAAAATCATGAACTTCTCAAACTGAAAGTAGTTTTCGATACAAAATATACCATTAATATTTTATAGAAAATACCGTTGAATTTAAAAACAAAATCTGAACTACAAAACTAGACATATCAGAATTAAAATCTGTACATTCGGAATAGTTGAATCCCATACTGCACGAGATGAAAGATTGAGCAATTATGAAATCCTTGAAACTCATAGAATAGAACAAAAATATTGTTATATCAAAACAGTCACACTATGAGATGAAAAATTCCTAAAAAGTTTAGCATTTGCGAAAATTTCTTGCAGTTTTTGCAGGGAAGTGCACTTATAGTAAACAAAGAGAATTTAAGCTCATACTATAGCTCAAAATACAAAAAGTTTAAAAATTAAGTTTTGTTTTTTCACTTTAATACAAAAATCACCATTGGGTGAAATAGCGATCGGGTCGTTGCTGCAAGCCATGTCAATTGAAAAAAACTCAGCTAATTCTGTGAAGTTTCATTGAAAATATTTCTAAAAACGTTTTAGTTCCTGATCAAGCATATTCATTGTGTACAGCGGTTTTCTATTCGGAAATTTGGGTGGCTCCGTCTGGTAACCATCTATTTTTTTTTACACATATAAAAATTTCTATAAATGGTTCTTTACTGAGTGAGAAATAAAAAAAAAAAAGCCGGTAGGCACCCAGGATCTCCACTGATAGTTGGGGCCCGCAATTAGGTACTTATTGCCATCCATAGAAACTTGAGGATCTTTAACGGTGGCGCAATTAACTAAGTGAGCGGGTTGGTTAAAAAGTCCAATTCATTTTGAGCCCTGCACGTTTTGTAGACATACTGACGTGACTGATATGCGGTGACTAAAAATTGGAAAGAATCATGTTCATTAAAATCCCTAAGGCTTCTCCAGTTTATGGAGTATCGAGACCAAAGACGACTTATTGGAAAGCGTATTTTTCTGTGCAGAAGGTAGCGTTCTTGAAATTTCAAATTAGTTAACAATTGAACGACGATAAGTTGGGAAAAAATGGAAATTTCTTAACGATTGGCGCGTTATTCGTCGTTGTCATGGAAACGAAACCTCCATTCGAACTTTCTATGAAACACACAATACTAGGGTGACATGATAACCCACGTGAGAAATTTCATCCCGATTGGTCCAGACAGATACACAGACAGAACGACTGATAATAAAAGGGTCTCCTAGAGCGGAGATCCATTATGAACATTTACAAACTGGAAGTGGTTTTTCATGGAATTTCTAGGCTTTGATTCACGATATTCTAGTAATATTCTAGACCAGGGTGGTCCAAACCCAGGCCCGCGGGTCAGATGGTAATCAAAAATCGCATTTGGTGTTGTTTCGTCATAGAATTAACCAGAAAAATCTTTTGGCATATTGTTATATCACCAATGTCACTGAATTGAACAGTGTTCTTAGGCGACTAGCAAAGTTGAATGATGTGCTTGGCAGTCTAAATTGTTCTCTGGATTTCTTTTTTTTTTGGCACGAATATATGATAACAATTTTGGTATCATAGAAAACTAAAAATCGAATTAACTTGATTGGCTATGTCTGATAACTAATATTAATGTCATGGCCTTACAATATAATTCATGCAGGGTGTTTTTTGCAGCCCGCCCGAACAGTATTACAAAAAATGCTGCCTATATGTCAGAACATTTAGTGATTACCCTCCTGTACCTCACATTTGGTAATCAATCAATCTGCAGTTATTTATTTGTAAGTTATTTTGCAAATTGACGAATTCAAACATATTTATAACTGAATGTGGGGAGAGGGGGGGGTACCACAATGCTTGCCTGATATGTCGGCAAGTTTTGTCGGTGACAAAAGAATATACGGTAATTTAAAACAGCATTTTAGAATCTTGTGAGCATGAGCATTTTCCGAAGTTAAGATTTTGCTTTAAAAATCCTATAGCTGTTCAAAAGCACTTACATTTGCGGAAACACTTTTGCCGTTATGAAGAGTTTGAAATCTTACACTAAACGTAGATATAGAAAGCCTTTTGCTAGAAAGCCTTTTCACTTTTTCCGTTATGAAGATTTTGAAATCTTATACTAATCGTAGATATAGAAAGCCTTTTGCTGGTTTTAGTAAGATTTTTGGTGGTTTTTGCATGTTTTAGCTTGATAAATGACAAATACTGATCAACGTGGCTAATCAATTTTGTGGCCCCTGGAGCCGACAACCTTGGACCACCCTGTTCTAGACCTTACCATTGAATTTGAAAAAATAAATCAAACTACAAAAGTAGACATATCAGAATCGATATATATTGAGTGAGCCACTCAAACACTGAGAATTCTGACCCATGTTGTGAAATAGATTGGAAGCTTGAGCTTAATACTCACAAAGCAGGAAACTAACACTGAAATATTACTATGATATTAACACGGCCTATTTCAAATTCTTATTACAAGGAGTTAATGTAATGCTGCTTCAATAGAGTAAAGTATTGTGGCCCCCTGTTTGAGTGAGTGACCATGGATTTGTATCTGGCTCATATTCTGTTAACCGGGAATTTTGAACTTGGAAAATGTATTTTCTCTTGTCATGTACGATGTTAATGTCTTCATTTCTCACAATTCTTTTGTATATTTGTAATATAATTTTGGCGCTAGTGGGAACATATCAAATAGAAAGGCCTGCTGCCGTTTGTACGAAAAAGGCAGAGCAGCCCAGGACAGGTGTCTGGCAGATAGCAGTTACATCATTGAGAAAACATGAGCTCAAGGCTCGGGATAATTTTATATGCTTAGAACCAGATCATGTTCGTTTCATTGGACTACACATACAAATTTTCAGGGAAGTGGTTGCCAAAGGGGCATATCTGCTGTAAATTTACAGGATATATATGCATACTGGCTATTTTGCAATTGATGATAATTTTCTGCTGTTACATATATATTTTCAAACAACTTCATTGATTGTAGGAATCATGTTAATTTAAGATTGAGTAAAATTATATATCACTCAAGGGAAAAGCCAGTGGGGGAGATTACATGGGTAATAACCATCATTTTTTAATTTTTCACGATTCAAAATTTCTGCCTCCTACTTAGAACAAACAATGCCTCGTTTTACTTTCAGCAAATCACAGTATTGCGGTCAAAACTATTTTATTCTGTGCACTATCACCTAAACGCAATTATCACCACAAGTTTTTATTTGTCTTTACAGCATCATATGCTTTCATAGCGCTGATAAAAATGCTTATCTCCGTTATTATCGAGATTTTACCTTACTCATCATCAATCAGATCGTGTCTTTGTGTATATAAATGATTAAAATGACTGATATTAGCGAGTCGCAAATGACTTTCAAAATTAATTTTCACGATTTCTATCGCTTTATTTCTAAACGTTAGCACATAGAGACAATTTTTAAGATATGGGTTAATATTCCGCGACTTACCGTATATTAAATTAATTTGGGAACCACTTTTATAATCAAATGCGGGCATATAAGAAATTGTTTATAGACATAAAATAAAATACGAAATGTATTAATATTTTGAGTCACATCAAAAAAATGGGATATACATGCATATATCATTTGTTTATTGTCTGTAATCATGTCATAGTTCGTAACTGACAATTCTTGGTAATTTTGTTCTTGTTATATTTCATTTACATTCGTGTCTGTGCCATATTTCATATTTGAATTATATGGTAGCGTTATGTAGGACATCGAAAATGCAAGATTAGAGAGGTTGATGTTACCTCCGTCTTTCTGAAGCAATTTTTTTGCGCAAACGACGACATTTTTGTGGAAAAATTCACTTCACAAAACAATGCGTGTACCAGTTAGCTGAATTATCAAATATTCAGTGAGTAAAAGACTGAATATTTTATGCAAAAAACCAAACAAAATAGCTTGGCAAATTAGGTGGCCCATACCTCTCTACTTTCCCACCGCATTTATAATCAATAAATAAAAAAAATATGTGATATCATTGTTAACTCGAAGCAACCTAGTCAAAATTGAAATTTAAAAACAGACAAGGTCTGGAGACAACCAGCCAGGTTCCTGAGGTCAAAGGTTGCTTTGAATGGTAATTTATGAATTATTTACAAAGGACTAGAACTTAAAGTTTATCACAAGATTTGTTATGAAAAGGCAATCTTAATCTATCTCTCATAGACCTCATCTGATTCATTGGGATTTACTAAATTACAAGTTTACGGCAGCAGAATTACTGTATATTATGTCAAAAGATTTATAGTGTGAATAATGCTTTGGCGACTGAAATATTTGATCCAGTCAAAATTAAATTTGGTTATGGAACACTTATCATTAATTGTTTAAGAAATATTATTTTTGGTCGAAAGTTTTATTTCCTTTTTTTCCTTTTTACTATCGAACACTCAAACCAAACAGCATTTTTTGGAAATGATAGAATAACATGCGAACTATGAATTCACATGCATGGGCGTGATGACCAATGAACTTGACTGCGTTTGCACAAGTTCAAACCACTGAACACAAGCTGTAACGAAATGGGAGGCCAATGCCGAACTGAAATGATTTTTTCTTTTTTAGAAAATAGTAACTCCTTCAGTGGACACTTGTACAGGGCTTGGTTTAGAGTGTAACCGTGAATAAGAGTCATAAGAATATTTTTCTTGAAAACAATATTCGATAAGTACTCAGGAAAATGAATGCTGCTCCTCACTGCCCATTTATTCTAAAATTTTAATAAAAATCAATTGAACTTGGAAGTTTATCAGAAAAAAAATCTTCCCTTGGGTGCATTTTGGGGCAATTTTAGGTATTTCACACAATCACAGGACAAGACTCAACAGAACTAAATTGCTCATAGGAATTGGTTATTATGTATTTCAAACAAATATTCAAAAAAAAGAGTAGGCCCGAAAGCTATTATTCAAAAAGGTAAATTTAAAATTATAGAAGTTTTACATAAATTTCACCATGTAATCCAATTCTGGGTTACGAAAGTGTAAAACTATAACATATTAAACAATCAAACTCAAAATTTCCTCCAACCCTTGTAAAAAAGTTAAATATTGATTATTATTGTGTTATACCTCTGTGGTGCCCAAGGATGATTTTAAAGCTTGTAGTTGATCTGATGACAGGTTGCAGTAGCTAAGGCCCAAGTATTCAACACAGGATTGATTGGAAAGTATTTGTCCAACTGTTGATAAACCTTCAACTCCCATGTTTGTGTTTCCACTCAGCTCCAACTCCATGATCTATAAAGAGACAAGAATAATTTATAAACCATGAAATCTATGAATGGTTCTCTACTGAGCGAAAAAAAAACAAATTATGAACATTCTCAAACTGAAAGTAGTTTTAGATGCAAAATATACCATTAATATTCCATAGAAAATAACGTTGAATTTAAAAACAAATCTGAACTACAAAACTAGACATATCAGAATTAAAATCTGTAAATTTGGATTAGTTGTATCCCATGTTAACAACGGCACGAGAATGAATGATTGAGCAATTATGAAATTCTTGAAACTCATAGAACAGAACAAAAATATTGTTACCCGTATATCAAAACAGTCACACTTGCAGGTATGAATTTCAAATTTCAAAAGTCAAACAATGTTTTGACCTGCCTTTGCTCACTATGAGATAACCAAATTCCCAAAAAGTTTAGCATTTGCGAAAATTTCTCGCAGTTTTTGCAGGGAAGTGCACTTATAGTAAACAAAGAAAAATCGTAAGCTCATACTATAGCTTAAAATACAAAAAATTTGAAAATCAAGTTTCGTTTTTTTCACTTTAATACAAAAATCACCATTGGATGAAATAGCGATCGGGTCGTTGCTGCAAGTCATGTCAATTGGACAAAAACTCAGCTAATTCTGTGAAGTTTCATTGAAAATATTTCTAAAAACTTTTCAGTTCCTGATCAAGCATATTCATTGTGTACAGCGGTTTTCTATTCGGAAATTTGGGTGGCTCCATCTGGTAACCATCTAATTATTTTTACACATATAAAAATTTCTATAAATGGTTCTTTACTGAGTAAGAAATAAAAAAAAACAAGCCGGTAGGCACCCAGGATCTCCGCTGATAGTTGGGGCCCGCACTTAGCTACTTATTGCCATCCATAGAAACTTGAGGATCTTTAACTGTGGCGCGATTAACTAAGTGAGCGGGTTGGTTAAAAAGTCCAATTCATTTTGAGTGCTGCGCGTTTTGTGAACATACTTACAGGACTCATATGCGGTGACTAAAAATTGGAAAGAATCATGTTCATTAAAATCCTTAAGGCTTCTCCAGTTTATGGAGTATCGAGACCAAAGACGACTTATTGGAAAGCGTATTTTACTGTGCAGAAGGCGAAGGCGAATTAACAATTGAACGGCGATAAGTAGGGAAAAAAATGGAAATTTTTCAACGATCGGCGCGTTATTCAGCGTTGTCATGAAAACGAAACCTCCATCCGGACTTTCTATGAAACGCACAATACTAGGGTGACATGATAACCCACATGAGAAATTTCATCCCGATTGGTCCTGACAGATACACAGACAGAACGACTGATAATAAAATGGTCTCCTAGAGCGGAGATCCATTATGAACATTTACAAACTGGAAGTGGTTTTTTGTGGGATTTCTAGGTTTTGATTCACGATATTCTAGTAATATTCTAGACCAGGGTGGTCCAAACCCAGGCCCGTGGGCCAGATGGTGATCAAAAATCGCATTTGGTGTTGTTTCGTCATAGAATTGACCAGAAAAATCTTTTGGCATATTGTTATATCACCAATGTCACTAAATTGAACGGTGTTCTTAGGCGACTAGCAAAGTTGAATGTCACGAATATATGCTAACAATTTTGGTATCATAGAAAACTAAAAATCGAATTAGCTTGGTTGGCTATGTCTGATAACTAATATTAATGTCATGGCCTTACAATATAATTCATGCCGGGTGTTTTTTTGCAGCCCGCCTGAACAGTATTACAAAAAATGCTGCCTATATGTCAGAACATTTAATAATTACCCTCCTGTACCTCACATTTGGTAATCAATCAATCTGCAGTTATTTGTTTGTAAGTTATTTTGCAAACTGACGAATTCAAACATATTTTTAACTGAATGTGGGGGGGGGGGTACCACAATGCTTGCTTAATATGACGGCAAGTTTTGTCGGTGACAAAAGAATATAATTAAAAACAGCATTTTAGAATCTCGTGAGCAATGAGCATTTCCAAAGTTAAGATTCTGCTTTAAAAATCCTATAGCTGTTCAAAAGCACTTACATTTGCGGAAACACTTTTACCGTTATGAAGAGTTCGAAATCTTACACTTAACGTAGATAAAGAAAGCCTTTTGCTAGAAAGCCTTCTCACTTTTTCCGTTATGAAGAGTTTGAAATCTCACACTAAACGTAGATATAGAAAGCCTTTTGCTGGTTTTAGTAGGTTTTTTGGTGGTTTTTGCATGTTTTAGCTTGATAAATGACAAATACTGATCAACGTGGCTAATCAATTTTGTGGCCCCTGGAGCCGACAACCTTGGACCACTCTGTTCTAGACCTTACCATTGAATTTGAAAAAATAAATCAAACTACAAAAGTAGACATATCAGAATCGATATATATTGGGTGAGCCACTCAAACACTGAGGATTCTGACCCATGTTGTGAAATAGATCGAAAGCTTGAGCTTTATGAAATCCCTAATACTCACAAAGCAGAAAACTAACATTAAAATATTACTATGATATTAACACGGCCTATTTCAAATTATTATTTCAAGGAGCTAATTGAATGCTGCTTCAATAGAGTGAAGTATCGTGGACCCCTGTTTGAGTGAGTGACCATAGATTTGTATCTGGCTCCTATTTTGTTAACCGAAAATATTGAACTTGGAAAATATATTTTCTCTCGTCATGTTCGATGTTGATGTCTTCATTTCTCACCATTCTTTTGGAAATTTGTAATGTAATTTTGGCGCTAGTAGGAATATATCAAATAGAAAGGCCTGCTGTCGTTCGTATGAAATAGGCAGAGCAGCCCAGCCCAGCCCAGGTATTTGGCAGATAGCAGTTACATCACCAAGAAAACAGGCTCAAAAATATCTAAGACTTCTACATTGTGAGACGAAGCCAATCTTTAGCGCTCAAATTAGGGTTTAGAAATAGGATTTACATATTTATCCCGGGGGAGAGGAAAGCCAATAAGATTGCTCAATCATCATATGCCGAACCACGGCCTCTCGTTCGGTTACCATTTAGTTAGCCAGTTTTAAGATGCATGGACTTGATGGCGGAGAAAGCCGTAGCCGACCAGGGGGTACATGAACCACCTTATGGTGGCGAGGAGTCCAGTCATCTTCTCATGCGTAATCAATCCTGCATGCGATTCGAAACTGCGAACCCATGCATGGTAATCAGAGGTGCGGTGGCAAGCATATTCCTAACTCTTAGCAGAATTTGCCACACTGCCAAGCCATGCGCCACACCTCTGAGAGTTTCTCCATATTACCGGCCAACAAGTCGAGACAGAATAAGTAAAAGAAATTTCTGTTCTTTAGTTGAACACCAATGCTTGCCATAGTTTTATATGCTTAGAACCAGATCATGTTCGTTTCATTGCACTACACATACAAATTTGTAGGTAAGTGGTTGTCAGAAGGGCATATCTGCTGTAAATTTGCAGGATACATTATACAATCTAGCCAAAGATGAAATGAGAAGGAAACTTCCTCTAATGTCGACAACGTGCCGGGGAAATGGTTTTCAGCCGCCGGACTGGTTTCCTAAAATTTCAACAACTTACTACCGAATGAGCTTCGCTGTTTAAGGATAATATACTGTAGTGTAGACTTGTAGAGTATGGATTCTTCCAAGCGTCCAATTCCTGATTCGCCAAGTACATCACAGGAGGAAGATAGCGCACTAATGGCGGTTATAACAAGCACTATTCTTCGCCAAGTACTGATACAATTGCCATCAATGATTGATGAATGTTTGACCACCAAAACAACACCATCCAGTCCATCGGATCTTTCAAGAGTTGCCGAGTCTAGTTTTCAACACATTCTGAGTTCACTAGACTCCTCATTGAAAGATATGAGAAGCGAACTCAGTGTGATTGCTAAAGCTCAGAGTGACCTCAGGGACAGCCAAAAATTCTTATCAGATAAATTCGACTCGATTAATAAATCTCTTAAATCCACACAAGATATGGTGAAAAAACAGCAGAAAAAGATTAAAGATCTAGAAGAACTCGTGGAAGACCTTGAGGATGAATGCGACCACCTGGAAGACCGTGTTGAAGACCAAGAGAGAAGATCACGATTGGAATGTCTCGAGTTCCACGGTATAGCTTATAATAATAACGAAAACACCGACCTGCTTGTATGTAAACTGTCAAAGATCATTGGAGTGAACATTACCACCGCAGATATCTACAACTCACATAGACTAGCACATGATAACTCAGATAAACCTTCTGCCATAATTGCTCGCTTCACCTCTAGGAGAGTCCGAACCAACATAATTACAAATAGAAAAAAACTGAGAACAGCAAAAGACCCTAATAAATTCTTCAACTTCTCCAAAATTTTCATTGCGGAGAACTTAACGAAAACAGCTAGATCGCTTTATTTTCAATCAAGGGAACTAAAAAGACAATGTGGATACAAATACCTTTGGACTAACAATGGGAGAATTTTTGTCAAGAAAAACGATGACACGAAAACAAGACAAATCAGAAATGAGAATGACCTAGCATTCATCAAATAGGTCAGTTGCAATAATATTTTATTACTCGCATCTTCTTATATTGATTCTCTATAAATTCATGATGTTATTCTCTTAACGTAAATGTCCAACAATTTTAACATTGTCTGCAACAATATTGAAGTTTCGAAATTGAATTCTATTCGTATGTCTTCTGATCTTATTATTTTTCATACTAATATTCGCTCTCTCCATAAAAATCTTGACCAACTAACTTTCTTATTATCCTGTTTCTCATTACCGCCACACATAATAGCTATAAGTGAAACCAAACTAGTTGATAATTATTCTTCAAATATTAACATAGATGGGTATACTTTCATCCATGCACCATCTCTTACTAAAGCAGGAGGCGTAGGTGCGTATATTAGAAATGATGTTACCTATACTGTAACCATAGAAAATAGCATTCGGTACTCTAATTGTGAAAATTTATGGTTTGAAATTTCTTTAGAAAATTTTATAGATAACCTGGTAATCGGTATTATTTACAAACACCCACGCAATGACATCTACGACTTTACGAACATACTCGAACAATCCCTGTCTAAATTGGCTAATAAAAAATTCCTCATTGTTGGTGATTTTAATATTAATTTATTTTCAGCAACTAACAGCACCCAAGTTGCAAATTACATTAATATGCTTGTGTCACACAATGCTATTTCATTAATATCCGAAGCCACAAGAGTCACCCACACCTCAGCCACTCTTATTGACCACATGTACACCAATTTGACACATCTAGAAATTGACTCCTTTGTCGTGCATTCCGATATAACTGACCATTTCCCCATACTTTGTTGTTTAAGAGGCATTAGACCCACAAAAACGAATGAGTGTGTATTGTCAAGAGATATGTCACTGTTCTCAATTGATGCCTTTCGATCTGAGGTACATAACATTATGAATAATCGATTTTCCTCAATTAATATAACTGCTGAGAACTTTGACAACACATTTGACGAATTCATACAGTCATTCGTTAGTACCATCGACCGGCATGCCCCACTTCGACCTCTATCGCGTCGTCAAAAAAGGCTGAGGCTAAAGCCATGGCTAACCAAAGGGTTAATCACTTGTATGAAACACAGAAATAAGTTGTTTAAAACCCATTTTTTACGTGGAACCCCCTTGCAACGCTCATACTTCAAAAAGTATCGCAACACACTTACTTCCGTATTAGACAAAGCGAAGCAAATTCACTATCAAAATCTTATTTCCCAGACCAAGGGTAACCCCAGGTCTACGTGGCAAATCATTAATCAAATCACAACCACAAAAAATAATTCCAAGCATTCGATAGCTGAAGTATGTCTTGAAAATGGCAGTACAGTTAAAGACGGTTGCTTAATCGCAACCGAATTTAATAAGTATTTCTCAACTGCTGGATCTAGCTTGGCAGCCAAGTTTTCTAATGACATGTGTGAATTTAAGCCATTTCTTCGTAACCGTGTTAGTAAATCAGCTTTTATGACTTTGGTCACAGAATCCGAAATGATAGTGGAAATTCTAAACTTGAAGGAGAGAAAGGCAGTTGGGCCGGATAACATTCCTCCCCGCTTCCTGAAATTCGTTGCTGACCCGCTTGCGCCGCTTCTAGTTAAATTGTTCAACTGCTCGCTCTCGCTTGGAATTTTCCCCTCATCCCTCAAAGTTGCTCGTGTAATTCCTCTCTTTAAATCTGGCAATAAAAAACTTGTGTCAAATTACAGGCCAATTTCAATTCTTTCGTCAATTAATAAAATATTTGAACGTTTAATTCATAATAGGCTCAGTAATTTCTTTACAAAATATGACGTGATAAATAAACATCAATTTGGTTTCCAGAGTAATCACTCTACGTCTCATGCAATTTTAGACACCATCTCTTACATTTATGACAAATTAGAAAAAAAAGAATTTGTTAGTGCTATATTTTTAGATCTCAAAAAGGCATTTGATACCGTTAATCACAATATTCTAACCCAAAAGTTATGGCATTATGGTATCAGAGGTATACCAAATAAACTTCTCTACAGTTACTTGAGTGGCAGAACTCAATTCGTTCAAGTAGGAACCCACTGCTCCCCAGTCTTACCAGTGACTCACGGGGTCCCACAGGGTTCGACGTTGGGTCCATTATTATTCCTCGTCTATATAAATGACCTCACCCACTGTTCTTCTTTCTTCGCAAAACTATTCGCTGACGACACTATACTTCTAGATAGTGACAAATCTCTACCAGCTATACAGTCACGAGTGAACTCTGAAATTGTAAAAGTGGTTAATTGGATGAAGGCTAACAAATTGACATTAAATATCGATAAATCTAAGTCTATGCTTATTTCACCAAATAAACATAAAGCCAATCATAATTTATTAATCTGTATTGACAACATTACATTAGAAAAAGTCAATTCTTATAAATATCTGGGCATATATTTAGACAGTCAAATGAAATGGGATATTCATATAACTAACTTGGCTGCTAAGTTATCTAAGTCGGTGGGAATACTGTACAAACTCAGGCATTTTATACCAATTTCAACTTTACGTATGGTTTACCACTCGTTATTCCAAGCCCATATTCAATACGGTATTTCTGCATGGGGCTCCGCTGATAAAACTCTTTTACGCAAAATTGAAATAATGCAGAATAGGGCCATTCGTGCTGTCTCTGGCAGTGGACCTTATGCCCGACTTGATCCAATCTATTATAAACTTCGTATTATTAAAATGGTGGATATTTATAAATTAGAGATATTGAAATTGATGCACCAACATCACAACAAAAAACTCCCTGTTACATTCACTGATTATTTCTTGAAACAAAGCAGCGTGCATTCTTATAGAACACGATCCTCTGCCAGTAGTTCCTATTATGTAACTCATTTTTCAACCAAACGTACTCAAAATTCGATAAAATATACAGGCGTTAAATTATGGAATGCTGTATCCGATAACATTCGAATTATGAATTACAATTCATTCAAACAAGCTTTGAAAAATTTTTACCTGGATTCCTATGTATCCTTTTAGTCTGCTTCAATAAGTGGTATAGATCCCTTATAAGTATAGTAGTGTACCGTATACAACCCATGTCCCCCACCTTTTGTGTGGCTCGATTTTTCTATAACTGGTCATTCGGTCCAGGATCTCTATTTTACCTAAACGATCGTGACTTTTTTCACCTCTTAATGCCATTGGCATTGTCACCATTTTTCTTTATTGTCCTCACAGAGCACAACCATCATCACTGAGTTTGCATCATTGCCCAAAGTACATGTGGAATGAACTTTTCCCATCAAAACTGTTTTTCCTGTCTGAATTGTACTTATATATTTATTTATTTATATATTGCCGTATCAGTACCGGTACTTAATCCAACCCGGCTTCCCCTGTTATGGTTGCTGGGAATTCCCCTTCAGTTGCTAAGTTTCTACAGCGTCCTGCCAGTCAACAATTTCATATTGTGATTGCGATCACCCGAGCATGACGCTGCGAGACTGACATAATGATTTATCGTAAACGCGTTTTTTCTGACTTTTACTCGACACGATGGATATTTGTTCCCATTTAAACATTTCTCTCTCGATTCCATTCACATTTCTTTTTAAACCTTTCTCTTTTGACTTGCTCTCTCGATTCGATTTACGTTTTTTAAATCTCCCCTGAGCTAAATTAATTCTAGATTAATCATTTCTTCCCCGACTCTGTTGATTCCATTCATACTTTTTATTTAAACTTTTCTCATTTGGCTTACTCTCTCGATTCGATTTACGTTTTCCAAATTTTTGCCCTGATCATATATAACTCAACCTTAATCATTTGACGTTTTTTTGACGTCATTCAGCTTTAATGGTGTCGCTGACACGATGACTTGATAGTCTTTCGCGGCTCCTCGTTAATTGCAGTCGAAACATTATGTGTCTGTTGTTTTCTTTTGCCTTGATTTACTATGCTTGTGTTGTTCATAATGTTTCTTGCACGACGAAAATAAATTATCTGAATCTGAATCGGATATATATGCATACTGGCTATTTTGCAATTGATGATAATTTTCTGATATATATTTTCAAACAACTTCTATGATTGTAGGAATCATGTTAATTTAAGATTAAGTAAAATTATATATCACTCAAGGGAAAAGGCAGTGGGGGAGATTATATGGGTAATAACCCTCATTTTTTAATTTTCCACGATTCAAAATTTCTGCCTTCTACTTGGAGCAAACAACGGCCTCGTTTTACTTTCAGCAAATCACGGTATTGCGGTCAAAACTATTTTATTCTGTGCAATATCACCTCAACGCAATTATCACCACAAGTTTTTATTTGTCTTTACAGCATCTTATGCTTTCATGGCGCTGATAAAAATGCTTATCTCCGTTATTATTCAGATATTTACCTTACTCACCATCAATCATATCGTGATTAATCAAGATTACCAAAAATGCATGGTTTATTAATGAAGAATTGCCAACTGTGACAGCATCAATGAAATGAACTTTTTCCCTAAGAAAACATCAAATTTATTCTTCGACTGATGAAAACCTCGGAATTGTTTATATACATAAAACAAAATACAAAATGGAATATTATTTTGCATCACATCAAAACATTGGGACATACATGCATATATCATTTATTTATTGTCTATAATAATGTCATATTTCGTGACTGACAATTTACGGTAATTTTATTCTCGCTATATTTCATGTACATTCGTGTTTGTGCCATATTTCATATTCAAATTTTATGGTAGCGTCATGTAGGGCATAGGTTCTCAAAGTGCTCCGTACGGAGCCCCAGGGCTCCGCGAGAGAAACCCAGGGGCTCCGCGAGGTATTCGATTACTTTTCAAAATACTGACTTGGCTAATTTAAAACTGTTCCTAGAAGCAATAACAGCTTTGATAAAATTTGACAACAATATAGCCTCGAAATATGGCAAAATGGCGGACTTAAAAAATGACATTATTTATAAGCAGGAGCGCAGCCAGGATTCTTAAGAGGGAGGAGGTGCAAATTTGGAATCGGAAATTTATGCGCAACATTCTTGGCGATTCAAAAAAAAAACGGATAACGAGATTTCTGTTGCGTAAAATATTCAATTCATGACCGATGTGAGCGTGTCTTGTCGTAATAATTTAATTGTGCTCATCGTTACTCACGTTCGATTCCAGATTACTATTAGGATTACTAAAATGAAAGAATACTATTCTAAAATAACATAAACTGCCAACTATAAATAAATTGGAGTCGTATTTTTGCGATCTTGGGATTTGTTAAACTTGATTTGTTCTCCGTCGGTAGTTTTAGAGTGGAAAATGTTATTCTGACGTGAGTCTGCTGAAACAAAACGTATAGTGTTATCTTCCATTTTAAGTTTTAGTTCTAATATTTTAGAATGCCGCTTTTTAATCAAGAAATTTGAATTGCGGATTTACCTCTTTATTAACTATTATTTTTAGCATTTCGTCGCCGATGATTATAATATGGTAACATGTTTTTCACATTGAACTTATAATTCCCCACGAGAACGAAAAAGCAATTATCGTCGTCATTGTGGAACAATACATGTACAATACAAGGAAATTTTTGATTTAGTGAGAATAAACACCGGCGTAAAGATGTTTGAGGTTTAAAAACACGCCATGCTGACGAAAACAATCGGCGATTGTAACAAAATGCAATCGCGCACGTTATTAGCAACCTTTTAAGTCTTCCAAAAATGTCAAGAGGGGAAAAGATTCGACGCCTAATTTATTAATATGTTTGTCATGTGTCAAATTTTCGGCTTTAGTATTATACAATTTATCTTTGAAATTTAGATTCATTTATGACTTGTATTAACCCTATTAAAAGGGTTTAGTATTTAAATTGAGTAAAGTACGTTTAACTTACTCAGGAATATTAATCGGAAAGTAGCAATTTTAAACTTTTTTTTGGGGGCTCCGTGAATAATAGTCAACCTTTTCAAGGGCTCCGCAACGCAAAAAGTTTGAGAACCCCTGATGTAGGGCATCGAAAATACAAGATTAGAGAGATTGATGTTACCTCCGTCTCTCTACAGCAGGGGTCACCAACCTTTGCGAAGCCGAGGGCTACTTTTTGGGTACAGATTAAGCCGAGAGCTACCAGTTCAATGTACACTTCTATAAAAGTCAGTTTGCTCGATTAAGTTTCAAATATTGATAATTACTGGTATTTAGTCAAGTAGACCCACTAATAAACTTTAGGATTCTCCAGGATATCAAACGATTATCACAACGTCGCAATAAATTTCTATCAATGACACTTGCATTTAAAAACTGAGTGTTTTCAAATTGATTTTAAAGTGATCACTAGTATATTATCCTAGGAAACCAAAACGCTCTTGGATTATTTGCAAACACTATGCACGAGCCTAAGATAAAACGGACTTAACAGTTGTGCTATCATATTTTACAGAGTGTTGTTCTGCGGCGCGTAACTTGACACTGTAACTCTGAGCGAGACTTGCAGATCATCAGAAAGCCGTGTTCCGTGTTTGTTCCGGGTGAAGTACATGTCAAAAAATGTTGATTAACAAAGATAGGTTGAACCAAACAATAGCTTCGAAAAATGGGATTGCCGTATGATTTAAATCGCAAGCTTTTTCTGCACATACTGCGCTGACATGTGGATAGTTAAGCGTGGTAGATTGTGTGATTTCACTCCGCTTTGCCGTCGCTAAAATCGTCCAGCAAATAAACAATTCAGACACACGCAAACTTTTTTCACAGGGTTAAAAATAAATCCACCTCTCATTCATTGTGAAAATGGTTGATTCCCTATCGTTTTACTGCCATTTTTCCTTGGAATCAATAATTGTATTATTGCTACTCCACAAACCGATGGACAAGCAAAAACGGAGTGGCAGTTCTTACCACTTCATGGCAGCTCCTGCAACAAACGAACAGATGGCAGCTCTTGCCATGGTTTTTGACGCGGTTACAGCAGCACAATTTTCTGCCATTCTTATGTGGCAGCTAAAAAGTCGGTCGCCGTGGGTGTTGCTTGGCCATAGCGGGCTATGGTTTGGGAATACCTCCATGGTTTTGCGGCAGCTGTAGACGTCACAGAATACTTGACACTGTACTTGAAAAAACGCAGGTTTGTGGAAGGTGATATATGTGTGATGTCATAATTGGAAGATTATTAAATGACCCGTCACAGGTCAAATCAGGTTGATTGTAACAATAATTAATATAGTGCGATTCCCAGTTCCCATAGAAGTGTGATCTATACAATAGCAGGACAAAAATTTAAGCTTATTTCGGAACAGTCTTCGGGTGACTCATGTTTTCTTCTCGGGCGACTTGGTGCCCGCAGGCAACGGGTTTGTGACCCCTGCTCTACAGCAATTTTTTTTTTGCGCAAACGAAATTTTTGTGGAAAAATTCACTTCACAAAAACAATGCGTGGAACAGTTAGCTGAATTATCAAACATTCAGCGAGTAAAAGACTGGATATTTTATGCAAAAGACCAAAACAAAATAGCTTGGCAAATCAGGTGGCCAATACCTCTCCACTTTCCCATAGCATTTGCCGTAATTGGACTGCTATAAATCTTGTTGAATTAAGCAAAAAATCAAGTATGGACAGTGGTTTCACCTTTTTGATAGAGTGGAATTTGAATGAAAAATTCCAGTTGGTCAAGGAGCCCACATGTGCAATAGTTCATTGCCTTTTATTGACTAAATTGAATAAACCATGAATATGTATTAAGCAAATCTAATACTGACAAAACCAAATGAACTACTCATGTAGTATTTGAACCAAGATGGCGGACACTGGAGCGCAGAACGAGTAGCAGGTTAGTGTTAGGCCATAATTTCAGGTACAAATACTACGGCAGTCACTAGGCTAGTCCCCGCACTCGTAATAGGACTGAAATAAGTAAAATTGGAATAAATTTATGGCCTAACCCTAACCTGGTACACATGCTACGTTCTAGTGCACATACTACAGGAGCGCTAAAAATTCTGCTCTATGGTGTTTGGCACATACTGTATAGTCAGAAAGTATTCGTCAAATAAGAAATTTAACTATAATAATTACATTTGCGCCACAGACCGCAGATTTCAGGTTTAAAAAAACCAGGTCCATCACAACACTCCGTGTGACAATTCAGTAAATACTTTCAAACCAAAAAGATTCTGATATATAATTTATCATATAATTAATATATGGTGGAATTCTACTATATAGTAGTACCAGTAAATCCAAATATGAGCTGCTTGCCTAAAGCTTTATTTATAGTAAAGACATGAAAAAAAATTTTAAAGAATTTAATATCAAAAATTTTACCTTCACATTTGATCCTTTCAATCCAGATGCCAGAGTTTGAAGTGAGGATGACTTGAGATCACATCTACGGAAATCCATTATTAGTGACGTACAGTAGTAAGCTACTGATCCAATGACATGAACATCACTTATGGAGAGAGGATGATCATACATGTTAATTTTATCAAGAGATGATTTGACAATGTCACTCATTCCACTCTTGGCTTCGTTCAATGCAGCGAAAAGTTCCAAAAGATCTGATTTGTTTGATCTTTTATTGAGTTGTAATTGCAGACTTTTCTTGAGAATATCTCGTTTTTCTTCAAGATCCTGAATTTCTGTGAAAATATAAGAATATATGTATACTGATGATACTTGTGTCTGAATGATAAGTTACCATTCAGTAAAGATTGACTTGCAAATAACATTAGCGCTTATCTCTTTTAAATTAGTTATTGGAAAATTAAATCTAGTCAGCCATAGCCAATCAATGTATTGGGCACCTCATTGTACTAATGTGTCTGTTACATTGTTTGGACTAGTGTTTGTTATTGCACTTCAGATTTCCCCAAGCTTAAAACTTTAGTACAAATCCAGTGTAAAATGTGTAATAATAATGATTGATGCGTATTAATGATGCTCGGCTACTTTTGGTTTTGCAATAAAGCACCCAAGTACAGACATGGGCAAAGTATGACCCGTGGGCCAAATCCGTCCCATTGAGTAATTCAATCTGGCCCGCATGATGGTGCCACAACCTAACTAAAACTAAATTTTGATGTTTTAGTTAAAATTAGCTCAAGAAATTTGTTGAGATTGCGATTAAAATTAGTCTTGGCACGAGGCTTATTGTTTTCCACTTTTGCTTTTGTTACACTGTAAATATTGTTCATAAAATGTAACTTTTTACATTACACTTACATCCATGGCCCGCAAGTCTAAGTGGGCACAATTTTTGGCCCCTGATCGAAAAATATTGCCCATCCTTACCCTAGTAGCATCTGGAGCTCTGCTCTATCACCAAGAATTACAGCATTGATGAATTAATTTTTTATATGAACTTATTCATGGATTTGGCTCCGAAAAATGCCCTGTAACAGTGTCCACTGATAAGCTAGGCATAGAGTTACTGTTTCCTAAAATTACAGGAATATTCCTAGGTCAGCATTGTCTACCAAATTTATTACAACCTAGGGCCTAGGTGAAGAGACAAGTATGTGATGTGAACCCGAGATGAGTAACCTAGAATGCCAATACAGTTATTAGGTTGAAATTTTTAACTGCTAGGCCATTGCACTGATTAATTGATAATGCGAGAAACGCCTAACAAATTTTAGATTCGAATCGAGAACAAAAAATGGCTCTAGCTTGAATTTGAATCAACAATAAACAACACATTACCTTCAAGTAAAATTCCAGCTGCTTCATAAACTGTCGGATTCAATAAAAATCCACAGATCATTTTTCTGACGAAAACAAAGTGACCGGTATGAAGATGTTTATCCACGAACTCCTTAAAAGATTTTAAATCCAGTCCAAGAATATAGAAAGATGTGAGCATTTCTTGAATACTTTGATGTTGAAAGTAAAGAAGGTGGATTCCTTGAAAGAGTTTACGATATATTCCTCCAGGAGCCAGAATTGCTAGATCGGTTGCTTCTTCGGGTTTTAGATGAACTTGACGAAAATCATCTTCTGTAAATAGAACTCGTTGTTTTAATGTCCCAATGTATGATAGTTCTTTTAATTTGTCCAAAACTTCCATAGTAATCTCTTGGTGAGTGTGGGGTGATCGTAGGATACTTTGCATGACCACAATCATAATACCACTCATGGTGTTTGGTTTGAAGTCAGATTTGAATTTTAATGCTATCAGCGTGTAAACCAGCATCACAGGGGTAGTGCACAGTAACAAGAGTGCTGGAGCTTCGATTTTTAGAAATTCTATTATTTTCTCGGCTTCTTCATTTCCTTCATATCCAGAAATTATTTCTTTGATGGAGTCCATTGTTAATCCAGCAAGTGCAATGACCTTGTCTGGTCGAACTTCTCCCCAATAATTTCTGATGGAATGTTCACGACTGGACGATATAATGCGACAGCCAGGAAATAATTTTTCCGAGAGAAAATTCCACATTATTACCTCAGGATATGCAGGCTCATCTAGACTGATGAGTTCATAAACTCCATCAACTGTATATTGAAGAGTATCCAAGGAGTCGAGCATAAACAAAACTTCCTCTGGGTGAGTTTTTGCAATGTCTATTGCTTGAACTCTTTCTTCTTTTGTGAGATTGCTGAAAATTAGTTCTTCTGCTGTTACTTTACTGTCGTTCATAAATTGTTTACATTCTACATATGGAACCATCTTGATATTCCCCTGAAAATATTTTCCTTGTATGACATCTCTTGAGGTTGCTTTCATGAGAGTGGTCTTTCCTGAACCAGGGGGCCCCACGAAACAGACATGACCATGTTTAAAGTTGTTAAACAATTCATCAGGTTGTGTCTCTTTTCTGATCCCTATTTCTCTTTCTCGTTGTAAATACTTTTGTTGATTAGGTGACTCTGGTACATAATCGTGTTCAGGAATTCTTCCACCTCTATAAAAATCAATTTCTTCCAATTGAGGAGTTACGTCCACATTTAGTTTTCTCTTGAAAACTCCATGAGGTTCAGCAAAGTCATAGAAGTCAGTGCACTTTTCAGTGTTATCATTGACTTTTGCTATTACTTTTTGATAAGACATCATATTTGCTTTACAATGTCATACACTTTAAACATCCAGCGTATTGACCATCTGGTAAAGCTTCATAAAAAAAGATCCATCCAATGTAATATTCAATAATACTTTTCGACAATAACTTCAAAGTTCTAGGATATAAGCTTTAACTAAAGCTGCTACAAATCTAACAAGAAAACATTTGTCATCCAAGTGCGATGAAGCCTAACATAGATGCCATTAAATCTGCTATTGCTATATAATGTACACTTTTGTAAACAGTCGCTATTCATAATTACTTTGTAACATTTACATAATTGTTCCTAAATTAATATTGTTGTCTTTTCCATTATATACAGAATTATGCAGACCATAGCCAAGATGAACTTTGAATTCTTCATTTTTTCACAAACTATGATATGGTAGACCAGGGGTGGGCAACATACGACACGCGGGCCGGATCTGGCTCGTGACGAGATTTTGACTGGCCCGCTGCCTGTATCCAACCACACCCTGTAATGTGGTCCGACGCATCATTCATAAAAGTTGCCGATCTAATCTCACCGCACTGTCAGTGCAAGCTGGTAAAATAAACAATTGCCTTAGTGAACAAACAATTGCATTAGCACACTTGTTAAACAAACAATATAAGGTCGAAGCAGAAAGTGTAGTAAACATTCCATAAACATAATCCATATCCACATTAACAGATTTATTATTTTGTCAACCAAAAACAAACAGTCAACAATACGGAAAAAAATACATAACATAACTAAAATTGCTTCGGTATTGACAGCAGGGAGCGATACGACCATAAGGTCATCGAGTTCAACTCCCACCCTAATTTCTGAAGTGATTAAGTTTTACACTGAAGATGATTATTAGAAAAGTTGGTCTGTCAAATAATACTTTTAAAAATTCGATGTGATCTCAGAAAACTATTGGGGGATGTTTTATTGAGAACTCATTTACACAATAAAAGTTCTATTTGCTTTAGATCAGTGGTTCCCATCCGGTCCGCGAGGCTTTTTCGCCGGTCCGCAGAAAATTTCATTTTGTTGTTTTTCTACCGCATCAATCGCTTTACCGAAGCCGAAAAGACGAAGTTACTTTGGTTTATTACGCAATTTCCCTTCCGCCGTCATATTGCTGTTGCATACGTGCGGGATGGCCCGGCGACGTCTTGGCGCCGAGTAATCATACTTTTCGGTTCCACAATCATCATTCAAACGGCCCTCCCTCTCGGCGAAATGTATTTCTCGAGTTGGAAAATTATTATCGATAATGAATAAATGTAAAAAATTATCCACTCCAATTTTTTCATAAAATTGTCCACACAGGCAGTAAAATTTTAATCTATTTGAACTGGTCAAGTTCTAAACGAAGTCCATATTGTGGCCTTTTTCTTCAGTTACAGAATTAGAAGAAACATAGCAAAGATTCTTCGTTTTTGTACATGCTATGAGATGACGGTAATTTTGACAGGAATTGGAAATATCAATTGTGAGAATTCCTGAATTGAACTGTTGATATATTGAAATCCATCTGCTCATAATTTCAGTTTTAGCAAGAATTTGGCGATCATTATATTCAATTTCATACCATGTTTTGTCAGACTAATTATACAGGATGTCCATAAAGTCCCTTTACAATTTCAATTTTGTCATGAAGTTAGCTCTTAGGAAGCATATGGTATTGTTTGCCCAATTTACAAAATTAAACAGGAGTTGGACATAATAATAATTCCTGAATTGAACTGTTGATATATTGATGTTCATCCCCGAACAATCTCAGTTTTAGCAAAAATTTTGCGATCATTACAATCGTTTTTTTACCATGTTTCGTCAAACTAATTATGCAGGGTATCCATAAAGTCCCTTATAATTTCAAATTTCAATTTTGTCATGAAGTTAGTTCTTAGGAAGGTCATTATATTGTTTGCCCAGTTTACAAAATTAAACGGGTCTATAGTCCTATATTGCGACCTTTTCCATTATATACAGAATTATGCAGACCATAGCCAAGATGAACTTTGAATTCTTCATTTTTTCACAAACTATGATATGGTAGACCAGGGGTGGGCAACATACGACACGCGGGCCGGATCTGGCTCGTGACGAGATTTTGACTGGCCCGCTGCCTGTATCCAACCACACCCTGTAATGTGGTCCGACGCATCATTCATAAAAGTTGCCGATCTAATCTCACCGCACTGTCAGTGCAAGCTGGTAAAATAAACAATTGCCTTAGTGAACAAACAATTGCATTAGCACACTTGTTAAACAAACAATATAAGGTCGAAGCAGAAAGTGTAGTAAACATTCCATAAACATAATCCATATCCACATAAACAGATTTATTATTTTGTCAACCAAAAACAAACAGTCAACAATACGGAAAAAAATACATAACATAACTAAAATTGCTTCGGTATTGACAGCAGGGAGCGATACGACCATAAGGTCATCGAGTTCAACTCCCACCCTAATTTCTGAAGTGATTAAGTTTTACACTGAAGATGATTATTAGAAAAGTTGGTCTGTCAAATAATACTTTTAAAAATTCGATGTGATCTCAGAAAACTATTGGGGGATGTTTTATTGAGAACTCATTCACACAATAAAAGTTCTATTTGCTTTAGATCAGTGGTTCCCATCCGGTCCGCGAGGCTTTTTCGCCGGTCCGCAGAAAATTTCATTTTGTTGTTTTTCTACCGCATCAATCGCTTTACCGAAGCCGAAAAGACGAAGTTACTTTGGTTTATTACGCAATTTCCCTTCCGCCGTCATATTGCTGTTGCATACGTGCGGGATGGCCCGGCGACGTCTTGGCGCCGAGTAATCATACTTTTCGGTTCATCGCGGAAGCGCTCCGTCAAATCTCGCAAGATTCAGAAGCCTGGAAATCAGCATGCGTGCTTTTACCATTCTGCATGCTTTTCTCGATTAATATGTCAAAGTTATGTTGGTTTATTACGCAATTTCTCCTCCGCCGTCATATTGGTGTTTGATAAGTGCGGTATTAATGGCCCGGCGACGTCTTGGCGCTGAGTAATCACTCTTTGCTTTTTCGGTTCCGATTCATCGTGAAAGCGCTCCGTCAAATCTCGAAAGATTCAGAAACCTGGAAATCTGCATGCGTGCTTTTTCCGCTCTGCATGATTTTCTTGATTAATCCAAATCCATCCAAATAAAAGGTTATGAATATTTCTTTGTTTAAAACCAGAATGTATCAAGATAGACAGTATAATGTTCCAGAGCATCACCATGAGCATCTAATAAAGATTGGATACCCAAGAATATTTTGTAATCATCCGGCCCGCCGAGTACTTCATTTTCCCACATCTGATCCGCCGACTAGAGAAGTTGCCCACCCCTGTTGTTGCCTGATAGTAAATGGTAATTTCTGATTGAAATTGCACACAATAATTGTGAGAAGTCTTGAATTGGGTTGTTGATTTAGTGCTTATCCTTGGACAAGCTCAATTTTATTAAGCATTTCACAAATATTTCAATCATTTTTACACCATGGTTTATCAGGCTACTTATTAATAACGGAAAAACTACAAATACAAACCCAGGGGCAAGTGATACTGTAATTTTACGCGCAGATACATGAAAATCAACATGTTATTCACAACCCAGACTGCAACTCAAGTGAATCAAACCCAAAATACCCCTGTACAAAGGTGTGTTTACTCAAAATATGTTTGACTTCTGCTGAGTGTGGGATATTGATGAAGCATGCAAGTATGCATGTTCCACCCACAATCAGTATTTTTTAAGATACCTCGTTCATGCATGTTTGGGGAAAAAGTAAATGATTGTTTTCACATTCCTTTCCGGTTGACGTGTTTCTAAGATTAGATTACCTAAGCATGTTAATAGACCATGAAGTAAAAATGATTGTATCTGCGGAATTCTAACAATAAAGTTGGGTAAATTTAACCAATGGTTTACAGTGATCAATGCGCTTTAAAGAAATATAAACCAAGATAGATCTGTTGACAAATATTTTACATAATCCACATGTATGTAAAATAATATGGCAGAACACTGCCTTTCAACCACTAATAATGATATATCAACTTTCCTCTACCAATGCATAAATCAATTTGGATATTCAAAAACTACAAAAGTAAATCGAACTAAATTAAGTGGTTTTTAAGAGTTTTTTTTTTGAAAAATTGTTCATTAGCTATATATGCTGCTTAAAAGAAGAGCTCATTCAACTTTTGGTCACTGTGGAAAATATTAAATTTTTCAAATCTGTATGAATCCATAACTATGTACATTATGAGTACATTATCCTCCTGCATAAATATACAATAATTCATGTGCTATGTTATTGGACTAGCTATAAAATGTTTTTCTGCCTGGTGTAATACATGTAGTATCACAAGTACTTCTTCTAATAAAGGTGACACCAAACAAAAAACAGCAATTATCATATTAATGTCAAACATTTAGCATAAATACTGAGACAATAGGTGTATCAAGTTTTTTTTTTGCTCAGAACATTGCCCTAGACTAAAAAGTATTGAATTTTCAATAGTGTAGTAAAATACAACCCTTTCCTCATGAGTCATTCTACATTTCGCTTCAACCTAATATAGAGTTAGTCAAATATAGGCTTATTAACGCACTGTTTATTGAATATTTTATATTATCATTCAGAAGGCCAGATATAAGCAGATATGGGTCTACAAGTTGGATTGTAGATGGGTGTTGTACATCACAATATTTTATCTAGTAATTCTTTTACATCTATTGGTCTGATGAAGCTAACCCACTTTTTCTCATAGATCGTTCCACATTTTCCCATAGAGCAAGGGCCTTATTTGTGGACTATTTGGACTAGCATATTAAAATTGCCATCTGTAACCACAGAATGACAAATGAATCCGATATATTTTACGCCAGCCAAAATGAATTAAGGAAAGTATAAGACATTGATCTTTTCTACAACCCCCACCCAAAACACTCCCACCAATGCTCAAAATAAGAAAATTAGTAATCATCCTGTTAAAGTTAGGGATGCAGATTGTGTTGGAAATTCAAATTTTTAAATCATTCTTAGCCCTATACCCAACTGGATAATTAGAAAGTTGTTACTTCAAAACATGGCAGGGGTGTTTTCTTAAATCTCACATTTTTGCATTAGTGGGGGGACTTTGTACAAAATATCCTAATACATAACAGTCTAATATTATTTTCCCAGTTTTATAACAGATCGAAATTCATAAGGATATGCGACCACAATCATCATTCAAACGGGCCTCCCTCTCAACGAAATGTTTTACTCGAGTTGGAAAATTATTACCGATAATGAATAAATGTAAAAAATTATCCACTTCAATTTTTTCATAAAATTGGCCACACAGGCAGTAAAATTTTAATCTATTTGAACTGGTCAAGTTCTAAACGAAGTCCCTTATTGTGGCCTTTTTCATTGTTTACAGAATTAGAAGGAACATTGCCAAGATTCTTCATTTTTGTACATGAAATGAGATGGCGGTAATTTTGACAGGAATTGAACATAATAATAATTCCTGAATTGAACTGTTGATATAATGAAATCCATCTGCTCATATTTTCAGTTTTAGCTAGAATTTTGCGATCATTATAATCGTTTTTATACCATGTTTTGTCAAACTAATTATACAGGATGTCCGTAAAGTCCCTTTACAATTTCAATTTTGTCATGAAGTTACCTCTTAGGAAGCTCATGGTATTGTTTGCCCAATTTACAAAATTAAACAGGAATTGGACATAATAATAATTTCTGAATTGAACTGCTGATATATTGATGTTCATCCCCGAACAATCTCAGTTTTAGCAAGAATTTTGCGATCATTATAATCGTTTTTATACCATATTTCGTCAAACTAATTATGCAGGGTGTCCATAAAGTCCCTTATAATTTCAAATTTCAATTTTGTCATGAAGTTAGGAAGGTCATGGTATTGTTTGCCCAATTTACAAAAGTAAACGGGTATATAGTCCTATATTGCGACCTTTCTCATTATTTACAGAATTATGCAGACCATAGCCAAGATGAACTTTGAATTCTTCATTTTTTCACAAACTATGATATGGTAGACCAGGGGTGGGCAACATACGACTCGCGGTCGGATCCGGCCCGCGACGAGATTTTGACTGGCCCGCTGCCTGTATCCAACCACACCCTGTAATGTGGTCCGACGCATCATTCATGAAAGTTGCCGATCTACTCTCACCGCACTGTCAGTGCAAGCTGGTAAAATAAACAATTGCCTTAGTGAACAAACAATTGCGTTAGCACACTTGTTAAACAAACAATATAAGGTCAAAGCAGAAAGCGTAGTAAACATTCCATAAACATAATCCATATTCACATAAACAGATTTATTATTTTGTCAACCAAAAACAAACAGTCATCAATACGAAAAAAATACATAACATAAACAAAATTGCTTCGGTATTGACAGCAGGGAGCGATACGACCATGAGGTCATCGAGTTCAACTCCCACCCTATTTTCTGAAGTGATCAAGTTTCACAAGTGCCGGTCCGCGAGGCTTTTTTGCCGGTCCGCGAAAAATTTCATTTTATTGTTTTTCTACCGTCTCAATCGCTTTACCGAAGCCGAAAAGATGAAGTTACGTTGGTTTATTACGCAATTTCTCTTCCGCCAACATATTGCTGTTGCATACGTGCCGGATGGCCCGGCGACGTCTTGGCGCCGAGTAATCATACTTTTTGGTTCATCGCGAAAACACTCCGTCAAATCTTGCAAGATTCGGAAGCCTGGAAATCAGCATGCGTGCTTTTACCGTTCTGCATGCTTTTCTTGATTAATAGGTCAAAGTTATGTTGGTTTATTACGCAATTTCTCCTCCGCCGTCATACTGGTGTTTGATAAGTGCGGTATTAATGGCCCGGCGACGTCTTGGCGCTGAGTAATCACTTTTTGCTTTTTTGGTTCCGATTCATCGTGAAAGCGCTCCGTCAAATCTGGCAAGATTCAGAAACCTGGAAATCAGCATGCGTGCCTTTTCCGCTCTGCATGCTTTTCTTGATTAATTCAAATCCATTCAAATAAAAGGTTATGAATATTTATTTGTTTAAACCAGAATGTATCAAGATAGACAGTATAATATTCCAGAGCCATGAGCATCTAATAAAGATTGGATACCAAAGAATTTTTTGTAATCATCCGGCCCGCCGAGTACTTCATTTTCCCACATCTGACCCGCCGACTAGAGAAGTTGCCCACCCCTGTGGTAGCCTGATAGTAAATGGTAATTTCAGATTGAAATTGCACATAATAATTGTGAGAAGTCTTGAATAGGATTGTTGATTTAGTGCTTATCCTTGGACAAGCTCAATTTTATTAAGCATTTCACAAATATTTCAATCATTTTTACACCATGGTTTATCAGGCTACTTATTAATAATGGAAAAACTACAAATACAAACCCAGGGCCAAGTGATACTGTAATTTTACACGCAGACACATGAAAATTAACATGTTATTCACAACCCAGACTGCACAAACCCAAAATACCCCTGTACAAAGGGGTGTTTACTCAAAATATGTTTGACTTCTGCTGAGTGTGGGATATTGATGAAGCATGCAGGTATGCATGTTCCACCCACGATCAGTATTTTTTAAGATACCTCATTCATGCATGTTTGTGGAAAAAGTAAATGATTGTTTTCACATTCCTTTCCGGTTGACGTGATTCTAAGATTAGATTACTTAAGCATGTTAATAGACCATGAAGTAAAAATGATTGTATCTGCGGAATTCTAACAATAAAGTTGGGTAAATTTAACCAATGGTTTACAGTGATCAATGCGCTTTAAAGAAATATAAGTCAAGATAGATCTGTTGACAAATATTTTACATAATCCACATGTATGTAAAATAATATGGCAGAACACAGTAATTATCCAACAAAAAACAGCAATTATCATATTAATGTCAAACATTTAGCATAAATACTGAGACAATAGGTGTATCAAGTTTTTTTTTTGCTCAGAACATTGCCCTAGACTAAAAAGTATTGAATTTTCAATAGTGTAGTAAAATACAACCCTTTCCTCATGAGTCATTCTACATTTCGCTTCAACCTAATATAGAGAAAGTCAAATATAGGCTTATTAACGCACTGTTTATTGAATATTTTATATTATCATTCAGAAGGCCAGATATAAGCAGATATGGGTCTACAAGTTGGATTGTAGATGGGTGTTGTACATCACAATATTTTATCTAGTAATTCTTTTACATCTATTGGTCTGATGAAGCTAACCCACTTTTTCTCATAGATCGTTCCACATTTTCCCATAGAGCAAGGGCCTTATTTGTGGACTATTTGGACTAGCATATTAAAATTGCCATCTGTAACCACAGAATGACAAATGAATCCGATATATTTTACGCCAGCCAAAATGAATTAAGGAAAGTATAAGACATTGATCTTTTCTACAACCCCCACCCAAAACACTCCCACCAATGCTCAAAATAAGAAAATTAGTAATCATCCTGTTAAAGTTAGGGATGCAGATTGTGTTGGAAATTCAAATTTTTAAATCATTCTTAGCCCTATACCCAACTGGATAATTAGAAAGTTGTTACTTCAAAACATGGCAGGGGTGTTTTCTTAAATCTCACATTTTTGCATTAGTGGGGGGACTTTGTACAAAATATCCTAATACATAACAGTCTAATATTATTTTCCCAGTTTTATAACAGATCGAAATTCATAAGGATATGCGACCACAATCATCATTCAAACGGGCCTCCCTCTCAACGAAATGTTTTACTCGAGTTGGAAAATTATTACCGATAATGAATAAATGTAAAAAATTATCCACTTCAATTTTTTCATAAAATTGGCCACACAGGCAGTAAAATTTTAATCTATTTGAACTGGTCAAGTTCTAAACGAAGTCCCTTATTGTGGCCTTTTTCATTGTTTACAGAATTAGAAGGAACATTGCCAAGATTCTTCATTTTTGTACATGAAATGAGATGGCGGTAATTTTGACAGGAATTGAACATAATAATAATTCCTGAATTGAACTGTTGATATAATGAAATCCATCTGCTCATATTTTCAGTTTTAGCTAGAATTTTGCGATCATTATAATCGTTTTTATACCATGTTTTGTCAAACTAATTATACAGGATGTCCGTAAAGTCCCTTTACAATTTCAATTTTGTCATGAAGTTACCTCTTAGGAAACTCATGGTATTGTTTGCCCAATTTACAAAATTAAACAGGAATTGGACATAATAATAATTTCTGAATTGAACTGCTGATATATTGATGTTCATCCCCGAACAATCTCAGTTTTAGCAAGAATTTTGCGATCATTATAATCGTTTTTATACCATATTTCGTCAAACTAATTATGCAGGGTGTCCATAAAGTCCCTTATAATTTCAAATTTCAATTTTGTCATGAAGTTAGGAAGGTCATGGTATTGTTTGCCCAATTTACAAAAGTAAACGGGTATATAGTCCTATATTGCGACCTTTCTCATTATTTACAGAATTATGCAGACCATAGCCAAGATGAACTTTGAATTCTTCATTTTTTCACAAACTATGATATGGTAGACCAGGGGTGGGCAACATACGACTCGCGGTCGGATCCGGCCCGCGACGAGATTTTGACTGGCCCGCTGCCTGTATCCAACCACACCCTGTAATGTGGTCCGACGCATCATTCATGAAAGTTGCCGATCTACTCTCACCGCACTGTCAGTGCAAGCTGGTAAAATAAACAATTGCCTTAGTGAACAAACAATTGCGTTAGCACACTTGTTAAACAAACAATATAAGGTCAAAGCAGAAAGCGTAGTAAACATTCCATAAACATAATCCATATTCACATAAACAGATTTATTATTTTGTCAACCAAAAACAAACAGTCATCAATACGAAAAAAATACATAACATAAACAAAATTGCTTCGGTATTGACAGCAGGGAGCGATACGACCATGAGGTCATCGAGTTCAACTCCCACCCTATTTTCTGAAGTGATCAAGTTTCACAAGTGCCGGTCCGCGAGGCTTTTTTGCCGGTCCGCGAAAAATTTCATTTTATTGTTTTTCTACCGTCTCAATCGCTTTACCGAAGCCGAAAAGATGAAGTTACGTTGGTTTATTACGCAATTTCTCTTCCGCCAACATATTGCTGTTGCATACGTGCCGGATGGCCCGGCGACGTCTTGGCGCCGAGTAATCATACTTTTTGGTTCATCGCGAAAACACTCCGTCAAATCTTGCAAGATTCGGAAGCCTGGAAATCAGCATGCGTGCTTTTACCGTTCTGCATGCTTTTCTTGATTAATAGGTCAAAGTTATGTTGGTTTATTACGCAATTTCTCCTCCGCCGTCATACTGGTGTTTGATAAGTGCGGTATTAATGGCCCGGCGACGTCTTGGCGCTGAGTAATCACTTTTTGCTTTTTTGGTTCCGATTCATCGTGAAAGCGCTCCGTCAAATCTGGCAAGATTCAGAAACCTGGAAATCAGCATGCGTGCCTTTTCCGCTCTGCATGCTTTTCTTGATTAATTCAAATCCATTCAAATAAAAGGTTATGAATATTTATTTGTTTAAACCAGAATGTATCAAGATAGACAGTATAATATTCCAGAGCCATGAGCATCTAATAAAGATTGGATACCAGAGAATTTTTTGTAATCATCCGGCCCGCCGAGTACTTCATTTTCCCACATCTGACCCGCCGACTAGAGAAGTTGCCCACCCCTGTGGTAGCCTGATAGTAAATGGTAATTTCAGATTGAAATTGCACATAATAATTGTGAGAAGTCTTGAATTGGATTGTTGATTTAGTGCTTATCCTTGGACAAGCTCAATTTTATTAAGCATTTCACAAATATTTCAATCATTTTTACACCATGGTTTATCAGGCTACTTATTAATAACGGAAAAACTACAAATACAAACCCAGGGCCAAGTGATACTATAATTTTACACGCAGACACATGAAAATCAACATGTTATTCACAACCCAGATTGCAACTCAAGTGAATCAAACCCAAAATACCCTTGTACAAAGGTGTGATTACTCAAAATATGTTTGACTTCTGCTGAGTGTGGGATATTGATGAAGCATGCAAGTATGCATGTTCCACCCACAATCAGTATTTTTTAAGATACCTCGTTCATGCATGTTTGGGGAAAAAGTAAATGATTGTTTTCACATTCCTTTCCGTTTGACGTGTTTCTAAAATTAGATTACTTAAGCATGTTAATAGACCATGAAGTAAAAATGATTGTATCTGTGGAATTCTAACAATAAAGTTGGGTAAATTTAACCAATGGTTTACAGTGATCAATGCGCTTTAAAGAAATATAAACCAAGATAGATCTGTTGACAAATATTTTACATAATCCACATGTATGTAAAATAATATGGCAGAACACTGCCTTTCAACCACTAATAATGATATATCAACTTTCCTCTACCAATGCATAAATCAATTTGGATATTCAAAAACTACAAAAGTAAATCAAACTAAATTAAGTGGTTTTTAAGATTTTTTTTTTTTTGAAAAATTGTTCATTAGCTATATATGCTGCTTGAAAGACGAGCTCATTCAACTTTTGGTAACTGTGGAAAATATTAAATTTTTCAAATCTGTATGAATCAATAACTATGTACATTATGAGTACATTATCCTCCTGCATAAATATACAATATTTCATGTGCGATGTTATTGGACTAGCTATAAAATGTTTTTCTGCCTGGTGTAATACATGTAGTATCACAAGTACTTCTTCTAATAAAGGTGACACCAAATCGAAAACAGCGATTATCATATTAATGTCAAACTTTTAGCATAAATACTGAGACAATAGGTGTTTTTTTTTTGCTTAGAACATGGCCCTAGACTAGAAAGTATTGAATTTTCAATAGAACATAGAAATATAATGGAATATAGAACAACCCTTTTCTCATGAGGCATTCCACATTTCGCTTCAACCTAATATAGAGAAAGTCAAATATAGGCTCATTAATGCAATGTTTATTGAATATTTTATACTATCATTCAGAAGGCCAGATATAAGCAGATATGGGCGTACAAGTTGGATTGTAGATTGGTGTTGTACATCACCATATTTTATCTAGTAATTCTTTTACATCTATTGGTCTGATGAAGCTAACCCACTTTTTCTCATAGATCGTTCCACATTTTCCCTTAGAGCAATGGCCTTATTTGTGAACTATTTGGACTAGCTTATTAAAATGTCATCTGTAACCACAGAACTTACGCTTCATTCAGACAAATGAATCCGATATATTTTAGGCCAGCCGAAATGAAAGTATAAGCCATGGATCTTTTTTACAAAACCGCGCCAAAAACACTCCCACAAATGCTCAAAATAAGAAAATTAGTAATTATCCAGATAGAGTTAGGGATGCAGATTGTGTTGGAAATTCAAATTTTCAAATCATTCCTAGCCCTAACCCCAACTGGATAATTAGTAAGTTGTTACTTCAAAATAGGCAGGGGTATTTTCTGAAATCTCACATTTTTGCATTAGTGGCAAGGACTTTGTACAAAAGATCCTAATACATAACAGTCTAATATTAATATCCCAGTTTTATAACAGACGAAAATTCATAGGGATATGCGACCACAATCGCCATTCAAACGGCCCTCCCTCTCTGTGAAATTTATTTCTCGAGTTGGAAAATTATTACCGATAATGAATAAATGTAAAAAATTATCCACTTCAATTCTTTCATAAAATTGGCCACATAAGCAGTAAAATTTTAATCTATTTGAACTGGTCAAGTTCTAAACGAAGTCCCTTATTGTGGCCTTTTTCATTGTTTACAGAATTAGAAGGAACATTGCCAAGATTCTTCATTTTTGTACATGAAATGAGATGGCGGTGATTTTGACAGGAATTGAACATAATAATAATTCCTGAATTGAACTGTTGATATATTGATGTTCATCCCCGGACAATCACAGTTTTAGCAAGAATTTTGCAATCATTACAATCGTTCTTATACCATGTTTCGTCAAGCTAATTATGCAGGATGTCCATTAAGTCCCCTTACAATTTCAATTTTGTCATGAAGTTAGTTCTTAGGAAGGTCATGGTATTGTTTGCCCAATTTACAAAATTAAACGGGACTATAGTCCTGTATTGCGGCACAAGATGTACATTGAATTTTATGATATGGTAGTAAATGGTAATTTCAGAAAGAATATTGGCAACATAGGCTGTAAAAGTTTAATGTATTTCAACCGATCAAGCTCTACACAAAGTCTCTTATTGACGACTTTTTCATTATTTACAGAATTAGGAGAAACATAACCAAGATAAAAATATACTTATTCATTTTTCACATGCTATAACATGCCGGTAATTTTGACAGGAATTGGAAACAACAATTGTGAGAAGACTTGAAATGAACCGTTGATATATTGATGTCTGTACCTAGACAATCTCAGTTTCAGCAAGCATTTCGCGATTATTCCAATCACTTTTATACAATGGTTTTCTCAAACTAATAACATATACCTAACATCAAACTCGGTAAAACTAACTAGGAAGGTCATGGTCTTGTTTGCCCAAATTACAACTACTAAGAATACGCGTCAACATCGTATTTCTCCGTTTAATAAAACTGATAAAAACAGCAATGTGTTTCAAAAAATTATACTGCCAAGTATGGGATACTGCTGAATCGCACATAGATGGCGTGTCCCACGTATGTTCCGAGCTTGTTAAACTCTCTCTCTTCGTGGATCGTTGACAAAGTGTGACAAAGTAACTTGACGTTAGCCTTAGCGCATCGTTTCGTTTGTTTACAACCGTTTTTATACCATGTTTCGTCAAACTAATTATGCGGGGTGTCCATAAAGTCCCCTTACAATTTTGTCATGAAGTTAGTTGTTAGGAAGGTCATGGTATTGTTTGCCCAATTTACAAAAGTAAACGGGTATAGTCCTATATTGCGACCTTTTCAATTATTATGCAGACCATAGCCAAGATGAACATTGAATTCTTCATTTTTTCACAAACTATGATATGGTAGACTGATAGTAAATGGTAATTTCAGATTGAAATTGTACATAATAATTGTGAGAAGTCTTGAATTGGATTGTTGATTTAGTGCTTATGCTTGGACAAGCTCAATTTTATTAAGCATTTCACAAATATTTTAATCATTTTACACCATGGTTTATCAGGCTACTTATTAATAACGGAAAAACTACAAATACAAACCCAGGGGCAAGTGATACTGTAATTTTACGCGCAGACACATGAAAATCAACATGTTATTCACAACCCAGACTGCAACTCAAGTGAATCAAACCCAAAATACCCCTGTACAAAGGTGTGTTTACTCAAAATACGTTTGACTTCTGCTGAGTGTGGGATATTGATGAAGCATGAAAGTATGCATGTTCCACCCACAATCAGTATTTTTTAAGATACCTCGTTCATGCATG
The DNA here is from genome assembly GCF_964204865.1 of Styela clava. NCBI lineage: Eukaryota > Metazoa > Chordata > Ascidiacea > Stolidobranchia > Styelidae > Styela > Styela clava. The sequence goes on from NC_135251.1 coordinate 3,407,842, forward strand.
TTTGGGGAAAAAGTAAATGATTGTTTTCACATTCCTTTCCGCGTTCATGCATGTTTAGGGAAAAAGTAAATGATTGTTTTCACATTCCTTTCCGGTTGACGTGTTTCTAAGATTAGATTACTTAAGCATGTTAATAGACCATGAAGTAAAAATGATTGTATCTGCAGAATTCTAACAATAAGGTTGGGTAAATTTAACCAATGGTTTACAGTGATCAATGTGCTTTAAAGAAATATAAGTCAAGATAGATCTGTTGACAAATATTTTACATAATCCACATGTATGTAAAATAATATGGCAGAACACTGCCTTTCAACCACTAATAATAATATATCAATTTTCCTCCACTGCTGCATACCGTAAATCAATTTGGATATTCAAAAACTACAAAAGTAAATCGAACTAAATTAAGTGGTTTTTAAGAGTTTTTTTTTTTGAAAAATTGTTCATTAGCTATATATGCTGCTTAAAAGACGAGCTCATTCAACTTCTGGTAACTGTGGAAAATATTAAAATTTCTAAAGCTATATGAATCAATAACTATGTACATTATGAGTATCCTTCTGCATAAATATACAATAATTCATGTGCGATGCTATTGGACTAGCCATAAAAGGTTTTTCCAGTTAGAGTTAGGGGTGCAGATTGCGCTGGAAGTTCAAATATTCAAATCATTCCTAGCCCTAACCCCAACTGGATAATTAGAACCGTAAGTTTTTCTAAAATCTCACATTTTTGTATTAGTGGCGCAGACTTTGTACAAAAGATATTATTACATAACAGTCTGATATCATTTTCCAAGTTGGAAACAGTTGGAAATTTATAAGGATATGCAACCTTGATCGCCATTCAAGCGACTCCTCCCTCTCGTCTAAATGATCTTCTTGATTTGAAAAATTAGTACCGATAATGAAGAAATGTAAAAAATATTCCACTTTACCATTTGGTTTATAAAATTGATCACATAGACAGTAAAAGTTTCAACTCATCAAGTTCGAAACAAAGTCCCGTATTATGCAGCCTTTGTCATTGTTGACAGAATTAGAAGGAACATTGCCAAGATTCTTCATTTTTGTACATGATATGAGATGACGGTAGTTTTGACAGGAATTGGACATAATAATAATTCATGAATTGAACTGTTGATATATTGATGTTCATCCCCGGACAATCTCAGTTTTAGCAACAATTTTGCAATCATTACAATCGTTTTTATACCATGTTTTGTCAAAGTAATTATACAGGATGTCCATAAAGTCCCCTTACCATTTCAATTTTGTCATGAAGTTAGTTCTTAGGAAGGTCATGGTATTGTTTGCTCAATTTACAAAATTGAAAGAGACTATAGTCCCGTATTGCGGCACAAGATGATTATCAAATTCTATGATATAGTAGTAAATGGTAATTTCAGATAGAATTGCACATAATATTTGTGAGAAGTCCTGAATTGGATTGTTGATTTAGTGCTTATCCCTGGACAAGCTCAGTTTTATCAAGCATTTCAATCTTTTTTACTCCGTGGTTTATCAGGCTACTTATTAATAGCGAAAAAACTACGAATACAAAGCCAGAGACAAGTGATGCGGAAACTTTACGCCCAGATACATGAAAATCAACATGTTATTCACAACTCAGACTGCCATAGACTGCAATTCAGGTGAAACAAAAACACTCCCTTACAAAAGTATGTCTATTCAAAATATGTTTGACTACTGCCGAGTGTGGGATATTAATGAAGCACGCAAAATTGCATGTTCCACCCACGATCAGTGTTTTTAAAGTTACCTCGTTCATGCATGATGAGGGAAAAGTAAATGATTGTTTTCACATTCCTTTCTGGTTGAGGTGTTTCTAAAATTAGCAGGCTTAAGCATCTTAGAGACCATGAAGTAAAAATGATTGTATCAGCGGAATATTCTAACTATGGAGTTGGGGAAAATTACCCAATTGTTTACAATGATTAATGCACTTTAAAGAAATATAACTCAAGATAGAGCTGTTGACAATTACTTTACATAATCCACATGTATGTAAAATAATATGGCAGAACACTGCCTTTCAACCACTAATAATGATATATCAATTTTCCTCCACTGCTGCATACCGTAAATCAATTTGGATGTTCAAAAACTACAAAAGTAAATCGAACTAAATTAAGTGGTTTTTAGGAGTTTTTTTTTTTTTGAAAAATTGTTCATTAGCTATATATGCTGCTTAAAAGACGAGCTCATTCAACTTTTGTTAACTGTGGAAAATATTAAATTTTTTCAAATCTGTATGATTCAATAACTATGTACATTATGAGTACATTATCCTCCTGCATAAATATACAATATTTCATGTGCGATGTTATTGGACCGGCTATAAAATGTTTTTCTGCCTGGTGTAATACATGTAGTATCACAAGTACTTCTTCTAATAAAGGAGACACCAAATCGAAAACAGCGATTATCATATTAATGTCAAACTTTCAGCATAAATACTGAGACAATAGGTGTTTTTTTTTGCTTAGAACATGGCCCTAGACTAGAAAGTATTGAATTTTCAATAGTGGAATATAAACAACCCTTTTCTCGTGAGGCATTCCACATTTTGCTTCAACCTAATATAGAGAAAGTCAAATACAGGCTTATTAATGCAATGTTTATTAAATATTTTATATTCTCATTCAGAAGGCCAGATATAAGCAGATATGGGTATACAAGTTGGATTGTAGATAGGTGTACATCACAATATTTTATCTAGTAATTCTTTTACATCTATTGGTGTGATGAAGCTAACCCACTTTTTCTCATAGATCGTTCCACATTTTCCCTTGGAACAATGGCCTTATTTATGGACTATTTGGAATAGCTTATTAAAATTGCCATCTGTAACCACAGAACTGACGCTTCATTCAGACAAATGAATCCGATATATTTTACGCCAACCAAAATGAATTAAGGAAAGTATAAGCCATGGATCTTTTCTACAAAACCCCGCCCAAAACACTCCCACCAATGCTCAAAATAAGAAAATTAGTAATTATCCAGTTAGAGTTAGTGATGCAAATTGTGTTGGAAATTCAAATTTTCAAATCATTCCTAGCCCTAACCCCAACTGGATAATTAGTAAGTTGTTACTTCAAAATAGGCAGGGGTATTTTCTGAAATCTCACATTTTTGCATTAGTGACAAGGACTTTGTACAAAAGATCCTAATACATAACAGTCTAATATTAATTTCCCAGTTTTATAACAGACGGAAATTCATAAGAATATGCGACCACAATCGCCATTCAAACGGCCCTCCCTCTATGTGAAATGTATTTCTCGAGTTGGAAAATTATTACCGATAATGAATAAATGTAAAAAATTATCCACTTCAATTTTTTCATAAAATTGGCCACATAGGCAGTAAAATTTCAATCTATTTGAACTGGTCAAGTTCTAAACAAAGTCCCATATTGTGGCCTTTTTCTTTAGTTACAGAATTAGAAGAAACATAACCAAGATTCTTCGTTTTTGTACATGCTAACTATATAATCAGTAATTACTACAGTTAAAGAAAAGTTAGTTGATTTTATTTGACGTCATCTGCTGTTGAACTCAGCAAACATGGTGTCGCTGACACGATGACTCTGGTAGTATTTTACGGCCCCGCGTCAATATTGTGTGCCTTTCTATTTCAACTGATCTTTTTGTTAGCTTTTTTTTTCTTATTACTTGTGTCGCTACAATATTTCATGCACGACGGAAATAAAATATCTGAATCTATGAGATGACGGTAATTTTGACAGGAATTGGAAATATCAATTGTGAGAATTCCTGAATTGAACTGTTGATATATTGAAAACCATCTGCCCATAATTTCAGTTTTAGCAAGAATTTTGCGATCATTATAATCGTTTTTATACCATGTTTTGTCAAACTAATTAAATTTTTTAAAGCTAATCAATAACTATGTACATTATGAGTACATTATCCTCCTGCATAAATACACAATGGTTCGTGTGCGATGTTATTGAACTAGCTATAAAATGTTTTTCTGCTTGGCGTAATACATGTAGTATCACAAGTACTTCTTTTAATGAAGGTGACACCAAATCCAGTGTTTCGAAAACAGGGATTATCATATTAATGTCAAACTTTTAGCATAAATACTGAGACAATAGATGTTTCAAGTTTTTTTTTGGCTCAGAACATGGCTCTTGACTAAAAAGTATTGAATTTTCAATATTGGAATATAAAACAACCCTTTTCTCATGAGGCATTCCACAATCATCATTCAGAAGGTCAGATATAAGCAGATATGGGCTTACAAGTTGGATTGTAGATGGGTGTTGTACATCACAATATTTTATCTAGTAATTCTTTTACATCTATTGGTCTGATGAAGCTAACCCACTTTTTCTCATAGATCGTTCCACATTTTCCCATAGAACAAGGGCCTTATTCGTGGACTATTTGGAATAGCTTATTAAAATTGCCATCTGTAACCACAGAACTTACGCTTCATTCAGACAAATGAATCCGATATATTTTATGCCAGCCAAAATGAATTAAGGAAAGTATAAGACATGGATATTTTCTATAAAACCCCGCCCAAAACACTCCCACCAATGCTCAAAATAAGAAAATTAGTAATTATCCAGTTAGAGTTAGGGATGCAGATTGCGCTGGAAATTCAAATTTTCAAATCATTCCTAGCCCTAACCCCAACTGCGATCATCATCTGAAAGTTGCCGATCTACTCTCATCGCACTGTCAGTGCGAGCTGGTAAAATAAACAATTGCCTTAGTGAACAAACAATTGCGTTAGCACACTTGTTAAACAAACAATATAAGGTCAAAGCAGAAAGCGTTGTAAACATTCCATAAACATAATCCATATCCACATGAACAGATTTATTAATTTGTCAACCAAAAACAAACAGTCATCAATACGAAAAAATACATAACATAAATAAAATTGCTTCGGTATTGACAGGAGGGAGCGATACGACCATGAGGTCATCGAGTTCAACTCCCACCCTATTTTCTGAAGTGATTAAGTTTCACACTGAAGATGACTATTAGAAAAGTTGGTCTGTCAAATATTACTTTTAAAGGGTTCGATGTAATCTCAGAAAACTATTGGGGGAGGGCATGTTTTATTGAGAACTCATTTACACAATAAAAGTTATATATGCTTTAGATTTACGCAAGACGAAGTTACGTTGGTTTATTACGCAATTTCTCTTCCGCCGTCATATTGCTGTTGCATACGTGCTGGATGGCCCAGCGACGTCTTGGCGCCGAGTAATCATACTTTTCGGTTCATCGCGAAAGCGCTCCGTCAAATCTCGCAAGATTCGAAAGCCTGGAAATCAGCATGTGTGCCTTTTCCGCTCTGCATGCTTTTTTTGAATAATCCAAATGGTTATGAATATTTCTTTGTTTAAACCAGAATGTATCAAGATAGACAGTATAATATTCCAGAGCCATGAGCATCTAATAAAGATTGGATACCGAAGAATTTTTTGTAATCATCCGGCCCGCCGAGTACTTCATTTTCCCACATCTGACCCGCCGACTAGAGAAGTTGCCCACCCCTGTGGTAGCCTGATAGTAAATGGTAATTTCAGATTGAAATTGCACATAATAATTGTGAGAAGTCTTGAATTGGATTGTTGATTTAGTGCTTATCCTTGGACAAGCTCAATTTTATTAAGCATTTCACAAATATTTCAATCATTTTTACACCATGGTTTATGAGGCTACTTATTAATAACGGAAAAACTACAAATACAAACCCAGGGGCAAGTGATACTGTAATTTTACGCGCAGACACATGAAAATCAACATGTTATTCACAACCCAGACTGCAACTCAAGTGAATCAAACCCAAAATACCCCTGTACAAAGGTGTGTTTACTCAAAATATGTTTGACTTCTGCTGAGTGTGGGATATTGATGAAGCATGCAAGTATGCATGTTCCATCCACGATCAGTATTTTTTAAGAGACCTCGTTCATGCATGTTTGTGGAAAAAGTAAATGATTGTTTTCACATTCCTTTCCGGTTGACGTGTTTCTAAGATTAGATTACTTAAGCATGTTAATGGACCATGAAGTAAAAATGATTGTATCTGCGGAATTCTAACAATAAAGTTGGGTAAATTTAACCAATGGTTTACAGTGATCAATGCGCTTTAAAGAAATATAAGTCAAGATGGATCTGTTGACAAATATTTTACATAATCCACATGTATGTAAAATAATATGGCAGAACACTGCCTTCCAACCACTAATTTGGATACCGTATTCGAAAACTACAAAAGTAAATCGAACTAAATTAAGTGGTTTTTAAGAGTTTTTTTTTTGAGTTTTTAGCTATATATGCTGCTTAAAAGACGAGCTCATTAAACTTTTGGTAACTGTGGAAAATATTAAATTTTTCAAATCTGTATAAATCCATAACTATGTACATTATGAGTACATTATCCTCCTGCATAAATATACAATAATTCATGTGCGATGTTATTGAACTAGCTATAGAATGTTTTTCTGTCTGGTGTAATACATGTAGTATCACAAGTACTTCTTATAATAAAGGTGACACCAAATCCAGTGTTTCCAAAACAGCGATTACCATATTAATGTCAAACTTTTAGCATAAATACTGAGACATCAGGTGTTTCAAGTTTTTTTGCTCAAAACATGGCCCTAGATTAGAAAGTATTGAATTTTCAATTTTGGAATATAGAACAACCCTTTTCTCATGAGGCATTCCACATTTCGCTTCAACCTGATATAGAGAAAGTCAAATACAGGCTTATTAATGCAATGTTTATTGAATATTTTATATTCTCATTCAGAAGGCCAGATATAAGCAGATATGGGCTTACAAGTTGGATTGTAGATGGGTGTTGTACATCACAATACTTTATCTAGTAATTCTTTTACATCTATTGGTCTGATGAAGCTAACCCACTTTTTCTCATAGATCGTTCCACATTTTCCCATAGAGCAAGGGCCTTATTCGTGGACTATTTGGAATAGCTTATTAAAATTGCCATCTGTAACCACAGAACTTACGCTTCATTCAGACAAATGAATCCGATATATTTCACGCCAGCCAAAATGAATTAAGGAAAGTATAAGACATGGATCTTTTCTACAAAACCCCGCCCAAAACACTCCCACCAATGCTCAAAATAAGAAAATTAGTAATTATCCAGTTAGAGTTGCAGATTGTGTTGGAAATTCAAATTTTCAAATCATTCCTAGCCCTAACCCCAACTGGATAATTAGTAAGTTGTTACTTCAAAATAGGCAGGGGTGTTTTCTGAAATCTCACATTTTTGCATTAGTGACAAGGACTTTGTACAAAAGATCCTAATACATAACAGTCTAATATTAATTTCCCAGTTTTATAACAGACGAAAATTCATAAGGATATGCGACCACAATCGCCATTCAAACGGTCCTCCCTCTCTGTGAAATGTATTTTTCGAGTTGAAAAATTATTACTGATAATGAATAAATGTAAAAAATTATCCACTTCAATTCTTTCATAAAATTGGTCACATAGGCAGTAAAATTTTAATCTATTTGAACTGGTCAAGTTCTAAACGAAGTCCCATATTGTGGCCTTTTTCATTGTTTACAGAATTAGAAGAAACATTGCCAAGATTCTTAATTTTTGTACATGCTATGAGATGGCAGTAATTTTGACAGGAATTGAACATAATAATAATTCCTGAATTGAACTGTTGATATATTGATGTTCATCCCCGGACAATCACAGTTTTAGCAAGAATTTTGCAATCATTACAATCGTTCTTATACCATGTTTTGTCAAGCTAATTATGCAGGATGTCCATTAAGTCCTTTATAATTTCAAATTTTGTCATAAAGTTAGTTCTTAGGAAGGTCATGGTATTGTTTGCCCAATTTACAAAATTAAACGGGACTATAGTCCTGTATTGCGGCACAAGATGTACATTGAATTTTATGATATGGTAGTAAACAGTAATTTCAGATAGAATTGCGCATAATATTTGTGAGAAGTCCTGAATTGGATTGTTGATTTAGTGCTTATCCTTGGACAAGATCAGTTTTAAAAAGCTTTTCAATCTTTTTTACTCTGGGGTTTATCAGGCTACTTATTAAAAATAGCGAAAAAACTATGAATACAAGCCAGGGACAAATGATGCGGAAACTTTACGCCCAGATAGATACATGAAAATCAACATGTTATTCGCAACCCAGACTGCAAGAGACTGCAATTCAGGTGAAACAAAAATACTCCCTACAAAGGTATGTCTATTAAAAATATGTTTGACTACTGCCAAGTGTGGGATTTTGATGAAGCAAGCAAAATTGCATGTTTCACCCACGATCAGTGTTTTTACAGTTACCTCGTTCATGCATGTTGAGGGGAAAAGTAAATGATTGTTTTCGCATTCCTTTCTGGTTGAGTTGTTTCTAAAATTAGCAGGCTTAAGCATGTTAAGAGACTGTGAAGTAAAAATGATTGTATCAGCGGAATATTCTAACTATGGAGTTGGGGAAAATTACCCAATTGTTTACAATGATTGATGCACTTTAAAGAAATATAACTCAAGACAGAGCTGTTGACAACTATTTTACATAATCCACATGAGCATAAAATAATATGGCAGAACACTGCCTTTCAACCACTAATAATGATATATCAATTTTCCTCCACTGCTGCATACCGTAAATCAATTTGGATATTCAAAAACTACAAAAGTAAATCGAACTAAATTAAGTGGTTCTTAAGAGTTTTTTTTTTTTGAAAAATTGTTCATTAGCTATATATGCTGCTTAAAAGACGAGCTCATTCAACTTTTGTTAACTGTGGAAAATATTAAATTTTTCAAATCTGTATGAATCAGTAACTATGTACATTATGAGTACTTTATTCTCCTGCATAAATATACAATATTTCATGTGCGATGTTATTGGACTAGCTATAAAATGTTTTTCTGCCTGGTGTAATACATGTAGTATCACAAGTACTTCTTCTAATAAAGGTGACACCAAATCGAAAACAGCGATTATCATATTAATGTCAAACTTTTAGCATAAATACTGAGACAATAGGTGTTTTTTTTTGCTTAGAACATGGCCCTAGAGTAGAAAGTATTGAATTTTCAATAGTACATAGAAATATAATGGAATATAGAACAACCTTTTTCTCATGAGGCATTCCACATTTCGCTTCAACCTAATATAGAGAAAGTCAAATACAGGCTTATTAATGCACTGTTTATTGAATATTTTATATTCTCATTCAGAAGGCCAGATATAAGCAGATATGGGTCTACAAGTTGGATTGTAGATGGGTGTTGTACACCACAATATTTTATCTAGTAATTCTTTTACATCTATTGGTCTGATGAAGCTAACCCACTTTTTCTCATAGATCGTTCCACATTTTCCCATAGAGCAAGGGCCTTATTTGTGGACTATTTGGACTAGCATATTAAAATTGCCATCTGTAACCACAGAATGACAAATGAATCCGATATATTTTACGCCAGCCAAAATGAATTAAGGAAAGTATAAGACATGGATCTTTTCTACAAAACCCCGCCCAAAACACTCCCACCAATGCTCAAAATAAGAAAATTAGTAATCATCCTGTTAAAGTTAGGGATGCAGATTGTGTTGGAAATTCAAATTTTTAAATCATTCCTAGCCCTATACCCGACTGGATAATTAGAAAGTTGTTACTTCAAAACATGGCAGGGGTGTTTTCTTAAATCTCACATTTTTGCATTAGTGGGGGGACTTTGTACAAAATATCCTAATACATAACAGTCTAATATTATTTTCCCAGTTTTATAACAGATCGAAATTCATAAGGATATGCGACCACAATCATCATTCAAACGGCCCTCCCTCTCTGTGAAATGTATTTCTCGAGTTGGAAAATTATTACCGATAATGAATAAATGTAAAAAATTATCCACTCCAATTTTTTCATAAAATTGGCCACACAGGCAGTAAAATTTTAATCTATTTGAACTGGTCAAGTTCTAAACTAAGTGCCATATTGTGGCCTTTTTCATTAGTTACAGAATTAGAAAAAACATAGCAAAGATTCTTCATCTTTGTACATGATATGAGATGACTGTAATTTTGACAGGAATTGGACAAAATCATTTTGAAAATTCCTGAATCGAACGGTTGATATATTGAAATCCATCTGCTCATAATTTCAGTTTTAGCAAGAATTTTGCGATCATTATAATCGTTTTCATACCATGTTTTGTCAGACTAATTATACATGATGTCAATAAAGTCCTTTTACAATTTTAATTTTGTCATGAAGTTAGTTGTTAGGAAGGTCATGGTATTGTTTGCCCAATTTACAAAAGTAAACGGATCTATAGTCCTATATTGCGACCTTTTCCATTATTTACAGAATTATGCAGACCATAGCCAAGATGAACATTGAATTCTTCATTTTTTCACAAACTATGATATGGTGGACTGATAGTAAATGGTAATGGTAATCCAGACTGAAAGCAACATGTTATTCACAACCTAGACTGAAATTCAGGTGAATCAAACCCAAAATAACCTGTACAAAGGTGTGTTTACTCAAAATATGTTTGACTTCTGCTGAGTGTGGGATATTGATGAAGCATGCAAACTTGCATGTTCCACCCACGATCAGTGTTTTTAAGATACCTCGTTCATGCATGTTTGGGGAAAAGTGAATGATTGTTTTCGCATTCCTTTCCGGTCGACTTGTTTCTAAGATTAGATTACTTAAGCATGTCAATAGGCCGTGAAGTAAAAATGATTGTATCTGCGGAATTCTACCAATAAAGTTGGGTAAATTTAACCAATGGTTTACAATGATCAATGCACTTTCAAGAAATATAAGTCAAGATAGATCTGTTGACAAAATTTTACATAATCCACATGTATGTAAAATAATATGGCAGAACACTGCCTTTCAACCACTAATAATGATATATCAATTTTCCTCCACTGATGCATAAATCAATTTGGATATTCAAAAACTACAAAAGTAAATCGAACTAAATTAAGTGGTTTTTAAGAGTTGTTTTTTTTTGAAAAATTGTTCATTAGCTATATATGCTGCTTAAAAGACGAGCTCCTTCAACTTCTGGTAACTGTGGAAAATATTAAAATTTCTAAAGCTATATGAATCAATAACTATGTACATTATGAGTATCCTTCTGCATAAATATACAATAATTCATGTGCGATGCTATTGGACTAGCCATAAAAGGTTTTTCCAGTTAGTTTAATAAAATTAGTAATTTCCCAGTCGGAGTTAGGGGTGCAGATTGCGCTGGAAGTTCAAATATTCAAATCATTCCTAGCCCTAACCCCAACTGGATAATTAGTACCGTAAGTTTTTCTAAAATCTCACATTTTTGTATTAGTGGCGCGGACTTTGTACAAAAGATACTATTACCGGTACATAACAGTCTGATATCATTTGCCAAGTTTGGAAACAGTTGGAAATTTATAAGGATATGCAACCTTGATCGCCATTCAAGCGACTCCTCCCTCTCGTCTAAATGATCTTCTTGATTTGAAAAATTAGTACCGATAATGAAGAAATGTAACAAATATTCCACTTTACCATTTGGTTTATAAAATTGATCACATAGACAGTAAAAGTTTCAACTCATCAAGTTCGAAACAAAGTCCCGTATTGCAGCCTTTTTCATTGTTTACAGAATTAGAAGGAACATTGCCAAGATTCTTCATTTTTGTACATGAAATGAGATGGCGGTAATTTTGACAGGAATTGGACATAATAATAATTCCTGAATTAAACTGTTGATATATTGATGTTCATCCCCGGACATTCTCGGTTTTAGCAAGAATTTTGCGATCATTATAATCGTTTTTATACTATGTTTTGTCAAACTAATTATGCATGATGTCCATAAAGTCCCTTTACAATTTCAATTTTGACATGAAGTTAGTTCTTAGGAAGGTCATGGTATTGTTTGCCCAATTTACAAAATGAAACGAGACTATAGTCCCGTATTGTGGCACAAGATGAACATCGAATTCCATGATATGGTAGTAAATGGTAATTTCAGATAGAATTGCACATAATATTTGTGAGAAATCCTGAATTGGATTGTTGATTTACTGCTTATCCTTGGACAAGCTCTGTTTCATCAAGCATTTCAATTTTTTTACTCCATGGTTTATTAGGCTACTTATTAATAGCAAAAAAACTACGAATACAAACCCAGGGACAAATGATGCGAAAATTTTACGCCCAGATACATGAAAATCAACATGATATTCACAACCCAGACTGCCATAGACTGCAATTCAGGTGAAACAAAAATACTCCTGTACAAAGGTATGTCTATTCAAAATATGTTTGACTACTGCCGAGTGTGGGATATTGATAAAGCACGCAAAATTGCATGTTCCACCCACGATCAGTGTTTTTAAAGTTACCTCGTTCATGCATGTTTGGGGAAAAGTAAAAGATTGTTTACGCATTCCTTTCCGGTTGAAGTGTTTCTAAAATTAGATCGCCTAAGCATGTTTACAGACCTGTGAAGTAAAAATGATGTATCAGAGGAATATTCTACCAAGAAAGTTGGGTAAAATTAACCAATGGTTTACAACAGTGGTTCCCAACTGAAAAGAAATATAACTCAAGATAGAATTGACAAATATTTTACAAAATCCACATGTATGTAAAATAATATGGCAGAACACTGCCTTTCAACCACTAATAATAATATATCAACTTTCCTCTACCAATGCATACATCAATTTGGATATTCAAAAACTACAAAATTAAATCAAACTAAATTAGGTGTTTCAAGTTTTTTTTGCTCAGAACATGGCCCTAGACAAGCAAGTATTGAAGTTTATGAATTTTCAATAGTGTAGTATAGTACAACCCTTTTCTTATGAGGCATTCCACATTTCACTTCAACTTAATATAGAGAAACAGGCATATTAATGCACTGCTTTTTTAATATTTTATATTCTCATAGAATAGTAGTCTCATAGTTTCAGAAGGCTGATACTCGTAGAAGCAGATATGGGCTTACAGGTTGGATTGTAGATGAATGATGTATATTACAAATTTTATCTAGTAAAGATTTTACGTCAATTGATGTGATAAAGCTATACCACTTTTTCTCCAAAATTGTTCCACATTCTCTCTTCATAACAAGGCCATTAGTTTTCTATGATGCCAATATTGTTATCATATAGCTTCCCTACCAAAAAGATAGAAAACTAGCTAACAATTAGGACTAGCTAATGAGAATGTAATATATTGTCATTGGACTAGCCAAGTGCACTATTCAACTTCGATGATTGTCTCAGCTAGTCATATCACTAGTCAGTTCAATGACATTAGTGATGTAACAATATGTCAGAGGATTTTTCTGGTTATTTTCATGACAAAACAAAACCAAGTAAGATTTTTTCATTACCCTCCAACCAATACAACGTGGGCCACAGATAATGGTGCTGCAGGCCACTGGCTATATGCGGCTTGAGGTTTGGACCACCCCTCCTTAGTAATTAGCTGGATTTGTAATGTAGCCGATGCGAGAAAACGCTTCTCAAAGAGTTATTATTGGCTATATTACGGAAATTATTGACAAGCCCCATTAATGTTTAGATACTGATAAAAATAGACCATATATATTGACACTGGACACTGTCTCGATCTGGCTGATGCCATAACACAAAATTAAAGACTGTCGAAGCATTTGCAATTATTCCCATAAGTTTCTAGTAAGAGGCTAAGCGTTAGGAATACGCTCGCCACCGCACCTCTAACTACTCTGCGTGGGTTTGCAGGTTCGAATCCCATGCAAGGATTGGTTATGTGCGAGAGGATTGCTGGACTCCTCGCCGTCGTTGGGTGGTTCACGTAACCGCTGGTTGGTTACGGCTTCCTTCACCACCAAGTCCATGCTTCCAAAAACAAACAAAACAGTAAAACTAATCCCATACCGGACTTGGAATGGTAACCGGACGAGAGGCCGTGGTTCGCCATTTGGATAAGCCGTCTTATCGGCTTTCCTCTCCCCCGGGAGAAATATGTAAATCCTATTCTATCCTAAGATATGAACTCTTTCAATTGTTTCGCTTGCTCACAAATATTACAGTATTTGCACAAATTCTTACTAAGCCAACAAGATATATGTATACCAAACCTGTTTACATTATATTATTTATGTATCATACATATACTGCTAAATTAAAAAAAACCATACCCATACGTAAAAGTCTTGGATAAAACTAGTAACATACATACATTTCCAATAATCTGAACCAAACCTGCTAAGCAAGGAAATAGTTAAGGAAAGCAAGCAAGGAAGCAAGGAAATACCGTAGTTATTTTTATTTCAAGCTTTCTTAAGCTAATGAGGTCTTAGGCTGTCTATATCATCTTGTATCATACTGATTTAGCATGCATTGTAGTATACTGCGTTGTTCCAATTTTTACCGTAATTGCACAAACTATAACGAGTTAAACATAATGCATTCATACACATATATTATTGAAAATTTATTTGATCAGAAGTCGCTGTTCATTCCATGCAAAGCCGAAGAATGTCACTATTTTACTTTCTGTTCTATGCATATTTAATATTGAAATTATCCTTTATCAATAAATATTCATCAATTTGAAGAAAAACTGCAAGACCACTGATACAAATAACTCAATCTGGAATCTGGAAAGATAAAAATCCTGAAGTGACATTCGTTCAACTATTATCTTCTAAGCACATATTTATATCATAATATCATATTCAAATATCCCAATTGTGACAAAAGTATAATTGAGAGATACCATCCCCTAACAATACCCTGCCTAGACCCGCAGGTCCGGTTCTGATGTAGGATTAATTATGCGCAATAGGATTGCCGAAATCCAAGCACTCACTTACTTTCTTCTTCTAAGAACTTATTTTATATCATAATATCATACTCAAATATCCTAACTGGGAAAAACAGTATAATGAGAGATACAATCCTCTAACCAAGTGGTTCTTAAACTGGGGGCGCACCCCCATTGGGGAGCGTGAGCAACTCTTATTCTTGTTGCTTTATAATGATGTCATTACAATGATGTCAAGCATGCACAATGATCTATTTTTAACAATGTCACATTTAATGCAATATTTGTAAATCAGTCAACTTAATGATCATTATGTCTTTCGAAAACCTTCAGTTTAGTTGCAACAATGAAAATTGATACTGCAAACGCTTCGATAAACTAGGCAAAAATCAGCTATAAGGACCTGTAAGCGGCACATGGTTTAATGTTTTGAATAAAAATGATAATTTCGATAAAGTGAGCCAGTTTGTAAGCGATATCTCTCCAAAACACTCCCAAATTGAGTGTCTGAAATTTTGCAATGAGAAAAAATAGGGTAAATTTTTAATAGGTCAAGGGTCGGAGAAACGTCCACATGCATAATGACTGTTAGAAAATGAAGTGCATTTCTTTATGCTGAAAATGTACATAAATTCAATTGTAAATCTCCATTTTGTAAACTTTATTTTGAACCTGGTGGTTGTAAGCATGTCAGGGTTATTTGTAAAGAATTTTGAAGACGTTAGGCAAGCAATTGCGCTATGAGACAAACCCACGCCATCTTTAAACAAAGCAATCTGCCCATCACAAAAAAATTTGACATTTTTTTTCAAAGAAAAAAGGGGGCACGAAGTTCGTAAAATTTTCCACGGGGTGAGACGGGACGAGCGGCTTAAAGAGTTTAAGAAACACTGCTCTAAACATACAAAGAACCAAAATGAATCCAAAAATATCTAAACTACAATATTTAACAACAAAAAAATTCTCCCGTTCAACAAATTCAAAAATAAAGTCACAAATTTGCAACACACACAAAATTTTTTTCTATTTCCTATATTTTTCCTATATTTTTTTTTTTTCCTATCCACTATTTCCTATATCTTAATGTTATTTATAATAACTAAAAAATGAATATTGAATTTGTCAATCCTAATTGTAGTACAAGTGTGTAATATTGGACTCAAAATAATCCAATATTCGTCTAGAAATATATCAGTATTCTCAAAACATCATATTTTGAAAAGTTGGCTCAAGTTTTAAATTCTTTTTATCAGAATTTTTTTGACTAGCTGTAATTTTTTTTGCAATGATACATACATTTCAGCAAATTAATATGAAGACTAGCTATTAATATGAAGACTAGGTGTATTTGCCGAGCTTGAGATAATTCAGTGGTGATGCTAAATATAGCTTTTCAGCTCTGACCGTAGAAGACGCAAATTCCCTCGTCATTTTGCACACAATTACAGTAAAACATTGGTATTGCATATAATTGACACGTTGAAACTTGTTTCTAGGCTCTAAGAATGGATGTAGTGCAATTTATAAAATACTCCCATAGTGTGTTTCTTGTGGCCATTGTTCTTCATCACCAAAACAGAGGCGGTCGGAGTAAAAAAAATACGTATGCAGTCAGTGAAAGTTTGAGAACCACTGCTCTATTATATCTGAATGATTTTGTGGGAACTATTCAAATAACCAATAATCTCAATTTGGAAGAGATTTTACCTTGCAATGCCAACACAAGGCTATCACACCGAACTTGGTAACACTGTTGCAACAAACCCCAACATTTTATTAATTTCATGCAATTGAGTTTTGTGGTTATTATTGCATTTAATTTTAAATTTTTTTTTTTTTTTAAAAACATGTAAATGTAGCAACACTAAGAATTTTACAATCAGCATTCATATCAAGTTGTAAACAGCTAAACCAAAAATATAACCAAAACGTCATCAAAAGTATAACTCAGTATAATATAAACCTGTATTTAAAAATACATCTTTGGCCAACTTATTCTGATCATATCAGTCTCATGATATGTCTTTCATATACCATTTACAAGAATTTTATTGCAATCCAATGATAGTTGGTCAAAATTGAGTCAGTTCTATATTAGGGCCCGACCGATACTGCTATTTAAACCGATACCTATAGTTCACTAAAACTAGGCCGATAAGCCGATACCGATGTTTCCTCATCTAAAAAGATGGCTACAAGTAACAAGCAACACTCTGAGAATTCTGTGTTTTTCTTGCAAAAGAAATGAAATCTATAACAAAAACACTTATTGTAATGGCAGAAAGCTTATTAATAGCTCCAATTCAACAGTTTCAAGCTGTAGTTGAGAAAGCAGAGTTTTTATGCATTTACTCCAATCATACTTGATCTTGTGTTTTGCTGTGAGATGGCTCTACAAAAACTGGTGTTTTCTTTTAAATTGGCGGAAACTTGACTTAATAATGAAGAGCATATTTTACAAATTACGCCATCAGTATGAACCACGAAGTATACCCATACTTTGCTTGTACAGCTTGAACCAGCCATCCATAACATATCAATACAAGACGTTAAATCGTGCCTTGAATGACTATAGCAAAAGGGAAATCCAACTCTGGGAAAACTGGAAATGGCGAGAATTCTTTATGTATATTATTTGACACATATATATTGTCCACGTGTTTCTCTCGCTTCAATTTGCAAGCCACCCCGCTCGCAAACTTGCTCACAAAGTGTGAAATGCCGTGCCATACGTCCGTTTTGGATAAGAGAGACATTGTCAAAAGCCGCTTTTTGATATGAGAGAATGAGAAATAGCAAAGAAAAAGAGTATTAGGCAGAACCACTCTCAATTAAACAAGCAATAAAACTGCTTCCACGGCGTAATTTTGACACTTTGGCAGTCAAGTAATTGGACGATATATATTGGTAAAATTAGCCGATACAGATAGTTCGAAATTTGAAAAATACATGGCCGTCGGGCGGCCCTATTCTATACTATAGACATTTCATTTGGAACTGAATTGGTTACCGACCTATTAAATAAAATCTGCTTTGTGAGAACTCCTGCAAGCTTATAAGAATAATAAGTCTGAATTATCTTTTATTACCTTATGATGATCAACTTTTTGTATTTTATGGAAATTTCGTTTTCAGTATTGACTATACCAGTGCCCAACCTTTCAATTTGCAGGAAAATTTATTGTCTTTTCGGCAACCCACAATAAGATGTTAATACATGAGAAAAGAAACAATGCAACTTGAGCACAATCAAATAACTGGCTAACTAATCCCATACCCAACATGGACTGGTAACTGGTAGTTCGCCATATGATTAAGGGGTGTTATTGGCTTTCTTCTCTCTCAGGATATGTAAATTCTCTTCTATCCCGTCCTAATAATAATCTTATATAAAATTAAGTTGTTGTATATCAAGAGCCTCAAATAATAGTGAATTCAAACTATACCTCCAACGTTAGGAATCCCAAAGCTTTGCCTTCCAGATACCTAAAAAATCATGAACTAAGCCCGGAAGTTACAATTTAGTCGCCATGGATACCTAAATGGGTATTGCTCATTGTTGACACATAGTGGTAGCTGTTAAATTACGCAAAATACCAAATTGGATGGGAGACGGGTTGATAGTTGCATAATATTATTTGATGTACTACTAAAAAGGTCGTAGGAGTGTTGAGTTTGCATTATAATATTTGATGTACTGAAAGAAAAAGTCGGAGTGAAGTTGAAATTATATGAAATGTCCTGATCATCAGATGCCAATCATTTGAGACCCCATTGACGAATTTTGTTGTTCTATACTGTCACCTAGCGCAGACTTTTTGAATATTTGCTCATGTCAGTCATGTCTATTTATCCAATTTGTCATACTTTTTGCAGTGTGTTCCACGTGTCCCACGTATTCATTGCCCCGTGCCACGCTTGAACAACGTGTCCCAATAAGACCAATTGTCACACTTATGCCAGGTGTCCCACGTGTCCTACTTGTCCCACCACAGAATCAAAGGTGAATAAATCGTGCATATAAAGTCAAAGAATATTTTTTGATAAAATTAAACGCTATATATGGATAAATATATGGACACGTAGCGCCACATAATTTTGCTGACGTCATAGCAAAAAATAAAAGTGATAGCTTTCTAGAGAAAAATTTTATCTTTAACCAATGAAAATTTCAAAGCAATTGGTCCAGTATTCAAAGAGATAAGCGATTTTTCCAAAACGATACAAAGAACAACATAACAACAAAACGATCGTTATGTCCCCTACGTGTCCAATAACGACATAATGGAAACTAGTCGAACACGTGGTACAAGTGTGGAACAAGAGTTATCTGGGGTCGTGTTTACTTATTGACTTGTTAATCAACATTAACACTTGTCATTGGTCAACATTACATTTTCTATTGCAATGCATATAAAAATTCCCAGTACAGTTATGCTCAAATAAACGGACACGTAGCGCCTCATGGTGGCAAATTCGGATGACGTCATGGCACAAAAAAAAAACGAATCCCATGCAGCTCACCGATATATTTGAAATAAATAAAAGTAATAGCCTTGTAGCGAAAAATTTAATCTTTGGGCACTAAAAATTTCAAAGCAATTGGTCAAGTAATGAAAAAAGCGTTTTTTTCTGTGACAAAGAACATCAAGAACAAGAATTGAAACAAGAACATCCTCATAATATTTAAACGATCCATAGGTCCCTTTACGTGTCCAAAAGTGTTTATGTATTCAATGGCAAATGGTTCAATGGCCGCGTTAGTGAACTTCGCTGTTCTATATTGCCACCTAGTGTATATCTGGGGAACTTTTGCCCACTGAGAACAACAGCGCGCACAGCTCTCCTTCTGTCGCATTGATAATCTATGAGTATGAACTTGTTGTAATCACAATTACATAATCTGAGAATGGTTGAATGGAACGTGATTATACTGTAGAGTGGTTAATGCAATCGCTGTTCGGTTACAGGTTCTACCATGGAAAGCAATTAATGAAGCAGCATGAGAAACTTTGATGCCCGACCTTTGAACTTTTGCATCAATTTCATCTTGTTATAGTCAATCCCCGTAAGCCCCAGGTATTATTGCACGTTCAACCAAATCTACTCTATTCTGCATTTAAAACCATTAACCGGTTGACAATTCCCATACCTGACATGGATTCGTCATATGTTTATAGTTTATTTTATCCATCCAGTAAAAAAATTAATATACAATGTTAATATAATATAAAAAAAAATATAATACTGATGCATATCGAAAAGAGAAACCTTATGTTTGTGAAACATGTGGGAAAAGTTGTTCCTCGTTAAGTGATTAAGTAATTTGAAAAAACACGTACACGTACAAGGAGGAAACCTTATGCTTGTGCAATATGTGGAAAAAGTTGTTCTAAATGAAGTAATTTGAAAAGTCACATACAAATCCATCTCGAAGAGAAACCTTTTGTTTGTGGAATAGGTGGGAAAAGTTGTTCTACATTAGGTAACTACAGAGGTCACATACAAATTTATATCAAAGAGAAACAAATCTGTATGCATGTAGAATATGTGGGATAGTTGTTCTACAGCAGGGGTGGGCAACATACGGCCCGCTGTTAACTTGTGTGTTCTCATTTACATTTTATCCAGGTGATTGTCATCCTGAGATAACTGTACTTTAATTTTATTCTCACTCTTTAACTGACCAATGAAAGCACAGCATGAAGCATGCTTCCTGGGTATAAATACTGGTATGCTGGTCTCCAGAGGTCATTCAGTACTTTGGTGTAGCAGAGGCAACATTATTCGCTATTTGAGTAATTCTGGACATCATAGACGTTTTTTTATCAGAGAAGATTACAAACGCGATAGCGTAAAGATTTGCGTGGAACATTTTGCAGATAATGACAAAGTTTAAAATTTCATTTAAAGAGGGTGTCATACAAAACAGCAAAACTGTTTGTACCTCTCTTAACCGTGCTGTGATACAATTCCATAACACAAAGTTTGCACTTATCGAACTTGCTTTAGTAGGTGAATTTATTAGACATATTACATATTCAGTTAATCGTAGGTAACATTGCTGGTACATAATGCCGCGTAGATAGATTTGTGTCTAAATTTAGGAATTTAGCTCTTAATTAATATGATCTTCTATGCAGGAGGTTGCAGGGCTGATTCAACTTGCAGCCTTACCGATCACCTGACTATACTCATTTAGTTTGTCTCGAGCAAGTCTTCTTGAAAGACTTGTGTGAATGGAAACTACCTATATGTTTTGCCTTCCCCCTATTTTAGAAGACGAATTTATTCTGAGGGATTTGGCATATAATTCTCATTGATTGTTGGGTGTTTATAATTCCTATTAATTGTGATTTCTGATTATAACAAAGAGTTAAAAAATTTTTTACGTAATTTATGGGCACTTTTTTCTTGTCAATACTCCAAGCTGAGGTAATAAGCAAGACAATACATTTATTTTAGCTGGAAGCAAAATATGCACACTAATTAAAAGTTTGACACATTTAGATCATACATTATGACAGAAAATACTAGTTAAAGATATGTATGACCATCACATGGTAATTAAAATTAAAAAAAATTAATAGAGGCTGTGGAGTATGAAAAGTTCAAGACAAAGAAAAGAACAAAATTTCATACCTCATGAACTCTCAATTTTGCCTCCAGTGCTTTGTGAAGGCCAATATATTCCGAGTGGCTGAATTGGTTTACCTTTATGATAGCAACAATTTTGTATTTAATAGAGCAAGATTTTTTTCAATTTAATTGAAGTGATATTATTTCCCAAAGCAATGCTTGAATCGTCTAGAATAGATCAGTGGTGTCAAACTGTCAGGGGTGTATTTTTCAGATAGTTTCAGTTTGTGACATATATTGTGATGCAACTAAACAATTGGATTAGGTTTTATTATTTTCTTTAATTTTAAATGCAATTACATATTAGTATTTGCATTCCACTATTATTGTAAGTCATTGTATTTATTACAAAAAATCATAAAATTCCATGTACAACCATCAAAATCATTTTTGAATAAATAATACATACACTAAAAATGACTTAATCTGAATATATGAACCTAAAATTAACAAAAATACTACAGTATAAACTTTTGTCATTGTTACATTTGTCCTGACGTTTGGCATCTTTTTTGTGTCACCAGCATACTAAGGCCAGGATGAAATGATTTTATAGTACTAACTCTAACTAACGAGGTAACATGATCATGGGTTAATCTGGATCTTTGCGAATGTTTAATTAATTCCAGTAATGCAAAAAAGTTACTTTTATCATTTCATGTATAGATCAGTAAAAAAACAAATGACAGATTTTTTTGACAAGACATTTCGCGCCACATTGCGTGGCATAGGATTGCTTGAATTATTATTGATATTGATTTTTAGTAACTAAAACGTTGTATAATTATATTAATATATATACAAACACATGGAAATTTTCTGTTCGAAGTTGGTCTTTGAATTTGTCATATTGACTGCTGAGGTTATTGTGTTTTTTCATTGTATTGATGGAAATATGACAAATTAAAAAATGTGCTTCAGAATTTTGTGAAATGCAGAAATATTGCAACTCCCATTTTCTTCGAAAATGCTACCTTTTTCATGTACTTTGCGTTTAATTTAATCACTCAAGTGTTTTATTCAGGTATTCTTTTGCTAGCTCGATGTGTATTCTTAATTGGGCCAAAATGTGAACAAAAAATAAATTAATTTTTCAAAACTACTTTCAGTAAACTGTTTTCTGTGTGAATAATCAATTTTACTTTGAAAGGTTTGATAAATCTATTACATTTAGATGAAAAAAAAACTTCCAAAATACTATTACAATTATTGTTAAGCGCTCGAGGGCCGCAGTGGAAGTTCTCTGGGGCCGCGAGTTTGACATCCCTGGTCTAGATTGAAGTTGTCTAAAATATATATAACAGTATTTTATCATGAATCATGATTATACCCTTTTCTGAATTTCTTCTATAGTACTACCAAAATTTGATGAACCAAAGAAATATTTCCCAAAGCTGTTTTAAGTATGTCTGGAGTGTTTTGGGCCTTTTTACAAATAAGATCGCTTATGCAATCTTACACTTTGGAATTTTTAGTTATTTTCCTCAAGCTTTTCAGGATGTGGGGGCCATACACAACTCTACCGGGTCAAATGGCTTTGCATGCCTCCATAGGTTGTTCAAACATTTATGGAGTACTCCAATTATATTTCGTGGAATCACACTGTCACTGATATGTCGCCAGACTTCTAATATCTCCCTTTCTGCTATAATTGTCCTGTGAATAAATAATAGGAAATTGAGATTAGACGAATAGTTGAAAGTTTTGCTTTATGTCGGCTTAATTTCTTGATTGATATACTTACTATTTTTGCTATTGCCTCTTGTGCTGCAGGAGTCTCACAATGCTTAGACAGGTTCGTCCACAACTTTCACATCTGAAGAAAGAGAGGAGATTTATTAATTTCCGTCAAGAATATTTAAAGCAGTCTATATGATTTAGAATGGGAAAGCTAATATATCCAATATCTCATGATTTATGTAAAAAATGTTTTACTGAATTTGGTATATAAACCAACTAATAAAGGGGTTTAGTCAGAAACTTACAAGCATTCGTGGCTCCAAATACTTGAGAGATCAGATTATACAATATAGACCGGTATGAGTGAAATGTTAGGTGAACTTGTTAACCATTTGATTCAATACGCTATACGCAAATAAAAGTGAATGCGCAATAGTATGTTACGCCAATGAGTATATATCCTGACTGATTAAAAAATCTAAATGGAGGTGCATGAACTATTTGGAACCATAAGGGTAAGTAACTATGCAATTCCGGCAAATGGGCAACTACGTGCCGTACTGAATTAATACCTTCGTAGTTGTTGACAAAAGCTGGTTTTCCCACATGAACTTAACAGTGCGATTCCCGAGTGTGATATACAACAATAGAATTTACCTTACCTTTTTCCGATTTCTTTTTACCTCAACTTTCCAAAATATCTATAAAATCGACAACAACTGTCAAAGCAGGCACGAAAACCATCCGTGCTATGCCTTTAAAGCAGCACACATCCGCTCGTTTTCGTCTCGTCAAGTATGTGCATTAAAGCGTGCTATCGGATACGATCTTCGGCCAAAAATGCCGTAGTTGCGCATCATGTTGTTTAATGTCATTGGCCGAGCCGAGTTATCCGAGAAACATCTGCGGATAATTAATCTTTTAGAAGAATGTTCATCCGTTTTGCCGCTGCGAAAGTTTGGTCCGAAATATTGAGCATCGTTTTTTTTTAATCAGCTGTTCAACGATCGCAGGTTCAAATCACTTAGTTAGGATCATACAGCGATAGAACCCTGGACACAAAATGGCTGGTGTGACGTCACACGAGCGCTTATAACGTTACCAATGCATCATAGTCACTTTGCTCTGACGCAAACCTGTTTCAAGATTTTTATTGTTTGTTTGATTTATATATTACTGTTAGACTTATACGATTGGTGTCGCTGCTCGATAACCTGTCTTGGTGTCTCGTGCCTCCCTTCAGCCTGAAGTACCATATTACCGGTACTTATTTATGTATTTACTTATGTACTTATGTATTTACAATGTGTACTCTAGTATGGTGGAAAAATAAATTACTGATTACTGCCAATGGAAAATACGCCAATGTAAAGCTGCGCGCATAGGGTATTGTCAATGTTTGGGTCAACATATGTCTGTGAATCTGCGTTTTCTACACTAAAGAACGTGAAATCAAAGCCATGATTAGTCCTGTCTAATACCGATGTGAAAGAACGGTGCTCCCGAAGTATGCGAACCAAGATGGCGGACATCGTTACGTAACATGGATAACAGGTTAGGGTTAGGCAATAATTTTTTCCCAATTTTCCTTATTTTATTCCTATTATCAGTTCGAAGACTAGCCAAGAGCCTCCCGTAGTATTTATACCTAAAATTATGGCCTAACCCTAACCTAGTACACATGTTACATTACGATGTCCGCCATCTTGGTTGGCATACTTCGGGAGCCCCGAAAGAACTGTTCCGATTGGCTACAACAACATACCATAAGTTATTATTATATATATATATAAGTCATATTAGCATGCATACTAATAAATGGCTTGTAAATTTTTGTCATAATTATGTTGGCTAGTGATATTTACAATAAACTAGCTTTTTGGTACAGCTGAATAAAGGTATATCTGATGTTCATATGTGTTCTAGTTTATAATGTGGCTCTTCGCGGTATCAAAGTACGAAATGCGGCTCTTGGTCTCTGACTGGTTGGCCACCCCTGTTCTATATTGAAAATTCAAAAAGTCACATACAAATTTATACCGGAGAGAAACCTCATGCATGTGGAATATGTGGGAAAAGTTGTTCTACATTAAGTAACTTGGAAAGTCACATACAAATCCATACCAGAGAGAAACCTTATGCTTGTGGAATATTGGGGAAAAGTTGTTCTACATTAACTTGAAAAGTCACATATACCATAAAAGTCATGCCATAATAAACATGTGGGTTTCCAAATAAGTACAATTTTAAATAATTAAATTTTGATATTTATTTAGGAGGGTAATAGGAGTAAAATTCTTTAGCTATATGGGTAACGATGGCCTCCCGTCCAAACACTAACCCAGGTGAATAGTTACTAGTAAAACATTGGTCGATGAAATCGACCGCCCTACCAGTTAAACAAAATCAAACTTCACGAGATCCCAACAGCACTTAGTTCACAAAATTCTAGTTGTAGGCAATCAAAGTCTTGTGCATAGAGCCCGGTTCTATCACACTGAATATTTAGTATACAGATGGTACAACAATTAAAGAAATATCACACAGAATATAAATTCAAATCATAAATATTTTTCGACAAGAGATACTCAATAATCGAAATATTACACATTCAAGTACAAGTCTCAATGAGAATTTCAAAAATGAATTCTCATCATCAGTTACTACTATTCGCTTTATACAAACAGAAACACACGGAGTTATAGAGAATAATATAAACTAGAAATGCTGATTTCGGTGCATGAAAATTTCGTAATAAGCATTGCAAAACAGGTCATTGTAATATTCTACAAGTGAATGTAGAATCTACATGTATCACTATTATAATATAGTACATCTCTTGTTATTTTTCATAGATTAGAGGCAACGTTACAATGGGCTCCAGTAGAGTCCTCAGCTACCGACTTTTCGGAACACAATATCAAATCACAACAGAAAGTCAAAAACATTTCAGTCTAGTCCAACGGTTATTATAGCAGTCATGAAATGCATATTTTATGGCGCGTTTGCCGACAAATCAGAATATCATAACTTTATAGGGATGTTCTGAAATATACACAGAAATAATAGACATCAGTAGTTGACAATAATTGAAAAATATAAGAGCGAAAGGTAATAATGCATTTTACAACAAAAATTAATAAAAATTCGAACAATGGCTATTAAATCAGTTACGATTAGGTTAATAACTTATAGTTTGTATTGATTTTTTTGCTTTTTTATTTTTCATAATTTAAAATATAATCAAATGTGAGGTTACAAAGAAAGCCTATAGACAACAAGAAGGATTAAGGGCGATTTAAATACAGCAAGATTAAGTACAGCAGTTGTCAGTTATGAGAAAAAACTCAAAACCTGACCTAAATAATGAAAGTTGTTGACATACCATAAAAATTATAATCACACAAAAATTTCTGAATGAGGGCGACATAAAAACAATACTCATGATATCTGGAAAAGCTTAAAGTGAGTTTGTTATGGCTCACTAAAAATAGTACATAAGAAGCTAAAGCATTAATGCAGCATCCAACCTAATTTGTAAAACTAAAAGGGAAAAATAACAAAAAAATTATGAAATGACAAGAATTTGTATGACAAATCATGCAAATCAGAATTTGGTGCAGAATTTTACAAAATGCTCTGAGGTCAGTTCAAGAGGTCAAATCTTGTGAGGGATGACCTAAATTGCCGAAATCGTTGCTGAAGGGTGGTGCATTTGACTAAGAGTCAATTACTATGTTTTCACAATCCAAGCCTATGCAAAATCAGCATTACACACAAAAAAAATTTTCAAAATTTGCTCCTCAATCCTACTATTACTGGACTAGACTATGAGTTAATATTACTAATATTTGATCCCTTCACTACATATGCATGTCCATAATGTGTTGCAGGATACCACAGGATCATTTAGCATTCAGTCTGAGATTATTGGAGAAATTTAATGTTAAATATACGACGTAACAGTAACATTTGATGGAACATTTGTATCTTAGCAATGTCTTTAGAATGTGGTCAGTTTGGGAGACTTCTCAAGATCATCAGCATCTGAAAAAAAAAAAATTTCATTCAGATGACTCTAAAAATTGTGCTCAGTAGAGAAATATCATAGCAATTTTCTATGTGATGTTTGAATAAGGCATTAGATTAGCAACAATTACAAATCTTGAATATTGTTTGTTAAAAATGAACTTAGGTAAAACCTGGTTGAATTCCTGCAAATATAATGATATTTCAGGGGTAATTGATCAGCCTCAGATATGTAAAGACCACATTCAAAAAACGAAGGCAATTACTCACAGTACAGTGAACATAGCAAAAATAGGAGACAAAATGAGTTATTGTTTCATCCAATACACTGGTTCTCAACCAGTGGGCCATGGCCTACTGCAGCGCCACGAAAAGATTTTGAGATAGGCCACAGAACCATTGAAAAATGCTAGTTTTATTTGTATCACTATCTATAATTTTGATTGCAGTACCAATGATTGATGATGTTGTTTTCTGCTACTGGATGGTAATTTTCATTCTAATTATCAAAGGTTGCGAACCACTGATCTAATATGACTCCACGAACTATTTCGAGAATATAAAAGACAAGAAATCAAGTTTGCTGTTTTAGTAAATGGTATTTCACGTACCGTCATCACCTTCATGTTGTATTGGTTTATTCTATTGCTTGGTTTCCACCTACTGCACCAGCTTCTTCTTGTTCATTTTGCCCCTTAAAAAAATTTCAATTTTACTATCTAGCATATTTTTTATCTTTATTACCTGCTATAAAAACTCAGACAAATATCATTCAAATTTAGGGATTAAATATTTCATATGGCTTAGTGACTGAATATCCCACAGTTTCTGGTCCCATGGTATAGCAAAGTTCTAATATGCATAGTGACATAACATTTTGAGGCTTATTATCAACATGAATTAGGATAGGTTTTGCACATTTATCTCGGGGGAGGAAAAGCCGATAACACTGCTTAATCATATTATGAACCACAGACTCTCGTCTGGTTATCAGTCTATGTAGAGCAGTGGTTCTCAACCTGTGGTACGGGAGCTTTTCAAGTTGTACGCGAGCAGATTTGAATTATTGCAATAATTAACCTTTCAGTTGGCTAAAATATGCCGGCAACGCTTTATATTTCTTACTGTATGTATTCGCTGAACAGCGTTTATGGATGTTTCCCCAAGCATCAGTTTCCTTATTTATTTCCCTAACTATAACCAATCAGCAATAGGTCAATAATGACGCAACACGTAACAATTGCAATTTCTGAACCCAGCCGCTCAGACGGTTCCATTATATTTAAACCCATGTCAATTGCACCTGCATATTATTGCACCTATGGAATTTTTTTTGTTTTACGGATATTTGAACCCATACTCACCCTAACCCATGGGTTTTAGCACCCGCATATAGACTGAACCGGCGGATATACGCATGGGTTTGAATGTACGGGGGTCCTAATGTACGGTCACCGCTCAGACACTTCTGTCGCTCAAACAGATATTCAAGCATGGTTGCAAACATTGCCTTGTTTTTGTAGTTTTGAGTGATATTTGGCAGTTTTTAGTTTTGTTTCAGAAAAATAGTTGTGTATTATTTAACTCAATTATCATTATGTCTTCCGCGATGCTTTACTTTAGTTGCAGTACCCAAAATTGCAAATGCTGCGATGGACAAGGCTAAACTTAGCAATATCAGCACCTGCAAACGACACATGGTTGATTAATTTTAATAAAAATGATGGTTTCAAACACGTAAACCAGTTTATATGCGCCAACACACCAAAACACTCTCAGAATAAGCAGAAAGTTTGCAAAGCGATATGCGCATGTTTTTGTTCGTTTTGCGTGTTACGCCACAAATGATGTAGTGCCACATTATAAAACACACCCATAGCACGTTTCTTGTGTCTTTTTCCTTTCGCCAAAAAAGGAGTTTTGTCGGTGGTACACGGCCACAGTAAAAAACAGGAAAGTGGTACGCGGTCAGTAAAAGGTTGAGAACCACTGATGTAAAGTATGGGGTTAGTTAGTCAATATTTCCAATTGTATGAACTTGATGATGGAGGAAGCCATAAATGACCAGCGGTTACGCAGTTACGTGAAACACCCTGCAGCGCCGAAGAGTCCAGCAATCCTCTCACACATAAATATCCCCCACAGGATTCGAACATCAACATAGAAAGTTGAGAATGAATATTACTCAAATCTTACTATTTGCTGATTGTTCTGATTTCCTTTTTCCGGTAGTGCAGATTCCCAATATTTGCTCCAGCAAAGTTGATAGGTGGAGGTCCTCTGCGTTCTATAAGTATAAGTATAAAAAGCTTTTAAAAGGTGTTAAAATGTTTTAAGTAGCATTTCATTTTAACGTCTGTTAATTTTGCGTTATTTTTTTAACACCTAGTAGTTCTAACTAAGTTGTTATCAGGCCGGTGTGATGGACCGGTCGTTAAAGTGTTTGACTTATGTATGTATCATCTAAACAGCAAAAATAAATATTCTCAAACCATGAATGTTACATGACTGCTCAAACTTTGGTATCTAATTTACAATTTCCTTCAAAAGTAATTCTTTGCTCGCTTGGAATTAAAAAATTTTAAATTCTAATGCCACTTGCGATAAAATTCATCATACTACTTTTGAAATGAGACAATATTTTTGCATACTGCAGAAGGTATTGTAGCATCCTTTGTCAGCAAGACACACAATATTCGGCGCGTAATTTTCCAACCTTGGCAGAGGTAAAACTTATTTTTGTTACGTAAAATCCCAATAGTCGCGATTTATTGCATACTGTAATTCTTACTTGCTTTGCTTTAAATCCAATATCATGCTGTAGTCCAGTGGTGTGCAAACTCTATTACAGGAGGGCCAGATACAAGTAACTGGGTAAGGCTGCAGGCCGTGCCTTTGCTATGTTTTCTCAGCAGTGTGTATTTGGCAACAGAATTCTGCTAGCTAGTGTTGCTAATATGGCAGTGGCACCCAGGTACTGGCACAGTATAGACTTTGCGGCGCAAAGAGATTGGAATGCCCGCACTTACCAGATAAACGAAACTAAAAACTCGTTTCGTGGGCCACGGGCCACATTTTGCACACCCCTGTGCTAGTCGATTAAGATATAATCCATGACAAAACTGGAATAAATTGTTACAATGAGTTGGGCAGTCTATCGTTACCACAATATGATTCTGACTGCCATTGGTTGCTCTTATGTATACTCGTATGTGTATTATTTACAGAAGTCTATGACAAAAAAAATTAAAATCTACATAATCCTGAAAATATACCTTTTATAACATTTTTTGACTGCGTTTTGATGCCAGAGTTTCCCCATTCATCCTTAGCCCAGACTTGGAAACGATATGTTTTACCAAGTGTAGGTGACTTCATCCTATACTGAGGAACTTCTGTAGTGTGAGTCTCTCCATGTTTTTCATCATCACAGAAGATTTCTATGTTGTATAGAACGTTTCTGTCAGATACTGCATTCCAAGTCAAAAGAATGTCGGATCCACTTCTTTGAGATGAAACATTTTCAATTTGCGGCAAAGCTAGAAATAAAGTAGTGAGTTAGTAAATATAGTAATCAGTAATTTATTTCTTCAACATGCTGAAAGTACAAACTATACATACACAAATTAAAGGAAATATAAAAAAGTCGCATTCCAGGGTGAAAGGAGATGTCGAAAACCAATACTGGTTATCGAGCGACTCCACCCTTGGGGAAATCTAACAGAAACCCAATGAATATAATAAAATCGAACTAAATATGATATTGAATAAATAAAATGAAAGGCAATAGGTAATGACTGGCCACTATGAGACTAGTATAAGTTTATTTCGACTCAATAATCAGCATAGGCTTATTACAGCTATTAGACGATGAAACAATTGAATATGGTAAAATGCATATCTTCCCGGACTTCCCAGATAGCAAGGTCTGTTCAACTGTTTGTCACCAGTTGGGAGAAAAATTTATCGCCGAAGTAAAGTCGAGATCGCCATGGCGACCAATTTCGTTCCTGTTCTGCAGAACAATTTCAGAAAGCATGTGAAATAGAACACAGTTTGAGAAACGCTACACTTAAAGTATTTGGAACAATTGATTGTAATATATGTCAGTGGTTCCCAAATGACTAGTTTTCCACAAGACTATTGCATCGTTCAATTTAAACTCATTTAAATGAAAAATATTTGTTTTAAAAAATGGAATAAATTAACAAAATTAACATTGAGAGAGGGAAGACTAAGTTAAAATTTTAGCTGCGTTATAATAATATATAATTTAATATTTATAATACAGTCACACAATCATAAATTGCATTAATGCAATGCGTGGGGATTTGTAATACAGAATTATAAAAACTGTTAAAATTAACGTTGAAAGAGGAAAATACAAGTTTCAATATCGGAAAAAATACCCTGATTTAAACAGATAATCCGATGCATTACAGGAAGTAAATTAAATTTGAAAACCTGTGGACTTATTCTTTCTTTTTCAAAGAATCTTTTTTCTTTTCAGGGGATTTTTCCTCCCTGGCTTTTTTCTGAGGGGATTTTTCCTCCTCAGCTCCCCCATACGCAGAATAATCTATCACACAACTTGTGATAATCTTCTCAATTCGATGGAACGGATCAAAGTTGGCGCCAAACTTGGAAGAAGCCTGAAATAACGAGAATTTGTTAAACTTCTTATATGTAGAGTTGGTCTAAACGTGTCATAGGACTTGAATGCCTGCTATCTAACCTCTAATTAACCTGCATGAGTTCATAGGTTCGAATCCTGCAAGGAATTCCAAGGCCAGCGCTATAAATAAGTTTGTAATGTTTTTTCAATGGGAACACTATTTAATGGGAGGGAATAAATACATAAATACATACAAATACATAGGTACAAATACAAGGCAAGAATTTGTTTCAGTGACATGCCCAGGTAATGTGTTACCAGATATTCGAATAGTAAACTACAGCTCTAATATTTTAATATCAATACGATATTCAAATATTTCGCCTGCTCTACTTAGTATTTTTGGATTTGATTCATTATGTAAATAAACTATTTTATTTCCAAGGTAAATCAAAACTTGGCTGGTATTTGAGTTTGCAACCTACAAAAAACTTTCTAATGTGGAAGTGGATCGCAACCATAAAAGACATTAGGATGGCCTGCTGTAGAGAATAACCCTTAACCTGGTACACATTACGGGAGTTGGCCTGGCCGTATTAGAACGCAAAAAGGTAAAAACACAAAGTGTTAATCTATTTCACTCAAGTTCAGCAGGCCATATTAAATCATGGGCTAATTGCCTATAATATATTATATCTTACCGATATCAGGAACATCACTGTTAGTTGTAGAAGAACAACAGTGTTGAATGAGATCGGCAGAATTCCTAGAAGTTGTAGATTGTAAAGTAGCGAGAACAGAAGACTGAGCTTTGTTACTCTGAAAAAAATAGGATACTATGGTAAATTGCTAGTAACTAAATTCAAAATTGTAAGAACGGGTTCTCTTTTGTGTCAAACTGGTTTCCTAATCTTAGAAAACCATTTCACGTTCCCAAAGAGCAATTCAGAATTTTAGAACGGGTTCCCTTATGTATCAAGCTCACTAACAACGGGTTCTTTCATTTTAGAAAATGTATGAATGCCACTATCAGAGCTGGAGTTGGAGCAAAGCCTACCGGGTTAGATGGAGCCAGGGTTACCACAAATTTTAGTAGCACTAGCTCATAGCATCTTATTAACTTATTATTATTTTAGTGATATTTAGAAATTGGAGTCAAAACATTGAATTTTGTTTCATGGTGAAATCTATATTTAAACTCTTTTGGAATTGTAAACTTGATTGTCTGTCTGCTTTAAAGACTTCAAAATCTTCTCTCCTGCTCGAATGTGCCAGAAGTTTGCAATAAATTGAAACTCCATAGCCCAGTCACTAACTACCGTAATAATTACTGTAATTTTTATGTCTCGATTTGTAACAAATCAATACTCACGTCGCCAAATGAATAGATTTCACGGTCTCATGATTCCATTGTTTCCTCACAAACGTTGCAGCATTTTCGACGAACCCCCCTCCGCAGGCTCCAAACATTCCAAGAATAGTACAGATCAAGAGAGAGTCAGGGAGAGCTCCACGACCAAGTTTCACTCCTAAATTATGAAAATATTTGTTTGAAATAACAAGAGAGCAGGATTCCAATAATTACAAATGTGTGGAGATGAGCACAGCGAAATAAAGTGTTGCCGTGTGAGAATCGTAGTGGAACATAATTATTTTTTGAAGTGAACAATACCTTCAGAAATACCTGAATTACAAAAACGTTGTTTGGAATGACAAGATAGCAACGCTTTGCATTCATACCAGCACGCAGCACATGTATTATTGCTTAAATATATATTGGCCTTAACTGAGAACCGAGAATACAGAAGAAAAACAAGCACAGCGTATTTCCGTGTGTCATGAAATAAAGTTCTTACAAATTAAATTTGTCCTGAAATCTGGAACGAATGACTGGCTAACTTACACCATACTCAACACAGACTTGTAACTAAAGCAGAGGCGAAGGTACGTCATATTATTAAGCTGTCTTATCAACATTCCTTTCCCCTGATATAAATATGAAAATCATTCCTAAACGGCTGGAATTGCGAAGTTTGATGCGAATTTTTCACAAACATCAAATATCAGAAAGTGTAAACAAATATATAGCAAACCTTTTATAATTTTTCTTGTTCGGATCATTTCTTTTCCCAGAACAATCACTAAAATCGCTGGTTTCCATGACAACAAATTATAAATGACATCTTTGGGAGAGTAGAAGATGTGCCACCATACTACTGTCATCATGAGAACTGACTGAAATTAAAAATTAATATTTATTTATATGTCCAGGCTATCATATGCTATGTTGCCACCAATACCTGTCGATACGTAAAGAGCTACTATTTTACGAATGATTAAAATCTTCCTGGTTTAGCACAGCCTATTCCAGCGTTTCTCAAACTCTGTTCCGCAGAACACTACCGTTCTGCAAGGTTAGAACAGAGGTTGAAATTACGACCAAATTGGTTGCCATAGCGATCTTGGCTGTAAAGACTCTGGATCGTGAATTCGACCGCCTGAAGGCCTCGTACCAGTTTGGAAAGCATAGCATATGCTTTTTTACTCAGATTAACTATTCAGGGATGTGCAGCTTTCAATACAAGGGGTACGAATAAGTGGGTGAAACCGCGGGCCACACCATTATTTTAACAGAGGTTTCTAGTAGACACAAAAATATTGGTTATTGATCTTATGACATGCGTTGTTCGCTTCGCACAACCTAGCTGGGCATTGTAGGGCATTGTAAGGTCATAGATAATGAATTGGACTCGGGTATAGACTTTGCAATGCAAATGGATTGGAATTACTCTCACATACTAGATTAAACAACTATAAAATTGCAGGCCGCATTATTTTTCCTTGTGGGCCGCATTTGGCCACAGACCGCAGATTGCACACCCCTGAGCTTAACAATAAAACAAATCCATACCTGATTATTGGATAGAGGAGTCAGAGCAGGTTTTCCTACACAAACACTTATGATCATCCCTCCACCGTAGCAACAAGCTATCGACATCAACCATGTGGCAACTGGCTGTTTCCTTGCCTTGTTGACATCTGAATTTAAAATAATTTTTTTAAAGGGCTCTGTGATTGAAACTCAGGGGCTTTCCGAGCTATTCACTTACTTATTAAAATACTGAATTGGCTGATTTTGTAACTGTCCAAAAAGCTATAACGTCATCAATAAAATTTTACAAGCGAAGTCATTAAATAAAGTAATTTCAATTTATTCAGAAACAATAATAGGCAAATGACAATTGTGTTTTATTTTTTGAAACTAATTGTGAGGCTTTGTACTAAATAGTCAACTGCTTCCCGGGTTACATAACACTACAAGTTTGAGAACCCCTACACTAGAGTATATCTCAGTTAAAAAGCATGCAATAGATTCATTTTGGATTCTATGTTTTGCCCAAAGTATTATTATTTAGGAGGTATCAACTACTGATAGAGAATAGGCATATAGAAAGCATCAAGCCATCCTTCTGAGTTTGCAGGTTGGAACCAGTAGTGGCATTCAACCGGTTCGCACCGGTTCTATAGAACCGTCTCACGGAATTTCATGAGATCTGCGGACCGGTTGACATTACTGTAAAAAACATGACTTTTTGTAACAGAACCGACTGAAAAATTTGACATTTGTGTGATGGAACCGGCTGACAAAAAATTGGAATCCCGCCACTGGTCGAAACCACATTTTTTGAAACGTAAAAAACTGTCTATATATGATCAACTCACCCCAGTCATTCCGTACTCCGTAAATTACCAGAGTATAATGAGCAATCTCTATGATTGTTGCCAGATATACTATCAAGTTATTCGTTGCGTCTGCTATAGATGAAACATCCATTATGATATACTGAGAAACAATGAAAAATGGAAAATTAGAAATGGGTGTAGTATAATTCAGTATGAATATACAGTATCTAGATTTGAAAAAAATTATCATATATCGTATATATATACGTGTCGGCAGCGGCGCAGCTAGCAATAAGGGGAAGATGTTTGATTTGAAAATTTTATCTTTTACTTGCAAAGAGAGGCGAGCTACACGCAACTATGAAATTTATTAAACAGCATTTCGCTATGAAAGCCACAGCCCGACAGCCGGTGTCGTGAATTGCAGTTTGTTTGAATTTCAAATATCCTTATATTATCTCAGAAACGTGAAATAACGAGTATATAAAAACCAATGACAACACACTGAAGTAAAATCTTGAAATTCAAAAATTTCCTAAACCTTCCACTGTTCCACTAAGGCTCAAAATATTACACGTAGACTATTTCTGTACTGCAGTTATGTGCAAACTTTTGAACTGTCTTTCTACCATCCTCCTAGAAGTAACTACTAAAGAAGCTTCTTATTCTACCAACTTTAACAGATTCAGATTCAGATATTTATTTTCGTCATGCAAAAAACAATGCGCGATATGAAAAATGAATAAATAATTTAATGTAACAAAATTTCAAATGGATATCAGCTTGTTGCAGTTGACGCGGAGTCGCGAAAAGACTCATAGAGTCATCTAGTCAGCGACACCTTGTAGCTGAAATTAAGCAGCAAATATAGGAAACGGGACACTCAATATTACACATTAACTTAATAAATTAACACGATCATACAAAAAGACAAAAAAATAAATGGAATAAATAGAACTCAATATTACACATTGGCTTAATTGGACACAATCATTCGAAAAACGAAAAACAACAACAAAACAAAAAACCTGAGTAACTACGGGATGCCACAATCCCTGTGGAAAGATTAACAAACATGAAATAGGCTATAATCATACAAGACCAATCATCATTACCGCCTTTAATAAACACAGTATACAGGTATAGCAAATAAAACTGACCAACGCAAGGTCGCGCTTTAGACCGGCTAAGTCAGCTGGGAATGCAGCTGCACTCAGACCAGCTGTGCTGTTGATAATAGGCGGGGTCAAATTGTGTGCAGCGGAGCGTTACCGACAAGTCCCGCTGAACATGGACCTTTCCCCGAGCATCGACTACCTTGTTTACTTCGTGACATTGGCCAATCAGCAAGATGCACAAAGTGACGTAACAATGTCCCCATTTCGCATCACTCAGACACTTTTCTCACTCAGACAGATTTTCAAGCGTGGTTGTAAACATTACCTCGTTTTTGCGTTTTTGAACTCTATTCGTTAGTTTTCAGTTGTGTTTCGGAAACTTAAATATAAATCAGATATTTCAATGGTCACTCTGTCTTTCTGGGAGTTTTAATTTAATTGCAGTAAAAAAAATAAGTGTAGAAATAGCTGTGATAGACTAGCCTGAAATTCTTTACCGGTATTTTTAAAAACAGATCGTTGTATGCGATGAATCATAATGATGGTTTGAAACACATACCCCATTTTACGGGCGCCAACACACAAAAGCACTCCTAAAATAGCCACGAGAATATTGCAATGATAAAGTATAGGAAGAATATTCCGGGGTCAAAGGTCGGGGAAAGGTGCATAGCTCCCAATCAACCAATCAATTTTATTTTAATCACTCTGATAGGAACAAAACAACAACAAACGGACAAACAAAACACAGACGACCTGGAGGACGGGCATAACCTAATAAAAAAGTTATAAACGTACAAGTACGTGCCCTTCCTCCCAAAACAGTCAAAATAACATAATAAAACAAAGAAACGATGTAAAATCGGGCAATTACAGTACCTTAGGAGAGAATTTACATATTTATCCTGGGGAGAGGAAACCCGATAAGACGATCTAATCATATGGCGAACCACGGCCTTTCGTCCAGGTTGGTATGGGATTAGTTAGTTATTTGTTTTCGGAAGCATGGACTTGATGGTAGAGGAAGCCGTAACCGACCAGCGGTTACGTGAACCACCCTACGGTGGCGAGGAGTCCAGCAATCCTCTCGCACATGATTATCCCTGCATGCGATGCGAACCTACGAAGAGTAATCAGAGATGAGGTGGCGAGCGTATTCCTAACGCTTAGCACAATGCGCCACACCGCCAAGCCTCTCAAATGAATTTTAAAATGTGAGACGTGTATTTGTATCATAACGGTGCTTTTCCTGCAAAAATATGTAATAAAAAACACTCGTTGTTGTATTATGGTGATGCTGTGGTTCAATTTCATTGCAAAAAACAGTGACAAAAAATTGTTACTGAAAAAAACAAACTCTGTAAATAGATTGAATGTTTCATAACAGTCCATGCACAAACGTAGATTGGGGTATCGGGTTTTTCTGTTTACTTTCTTTCAAAGACTGGCTACTACAGGACTAGTATAAGTTTATTTCGACTCAATAATCAGCATAGGCCTATTACAGCTATAAGACGATGGAATAATTGAATATGGTACTGTGTCGTATGCGGGTGCTCTGTAACGTCTGAGAAACAACCTGACCGATCTTTCCATGAGTTCCCAAGCTTCGGAATAACGCACAATTAAAAGGAAATTCAATTCATAAACGATTTTGACTGAAGACCTGTTAGATTATGCAGGCGAAAGTGTTAAGTTGGTCATTTCATTTTGTATCATAAAGTTATGAGCTCTTTATTGAAATATTTCACTTTTACAATAATTAAAATAACATTTTAAAAAGCAAAAGTTAGGCATTTAAATACAGGAATCACTGAGTATTTCAAAAATGAATTTTCATCATTAGTTCATCGGTATTAATCACTCTATACCAGGGTGGTCAAAACCAAATGTGGCCCGCAGCTTCATAATCTGTGGCCCGCGTCGAATTCGGAAAGTAGTCAAAGAATCGCATTCGGTGTTGTTTTCATATAAAATTAACCAGAAAATTTTTTGGACATATTGATACATCACTAATGTCGCTCAATTGATCAGTGTTATAATCGGCTGAGGCAACTAGCGAAGTTTAATGATGTGCTTGGCAGTCTACATTTTTTTTTAATCTTCTCGGTCAGAAATATATGCTAACAATTTTGGCATTATAGAAAACTAAAAATCGATTGCGAATTTTATTAGCCTGGGTTGGCTATGCCTAATAACTAAATATCAACGTTATGGCCCAACAATATAAATCATGCCGTGTGTTTTTTTCAACCACCCTAAACAGTATTAGAAAAAATGCTGCCTATTTGTCAGAAAATTCAGTATTTACCCACCTGTTAGCTTACATTCGGTAATTAATGAATCTGCAGTTATTTATAAGTTATTTCGTAAACATGAGTTTGAAAAGAAAGCTGAAGAAGGCCTTTGCAGGTTTTAGTAAGTTTTTACATGTTTAGCTTGATAAATGCCAAATAGTGATCAATGTGTTTGCACAATAAAATTTTTGATTTGTATTGCACTGTTTACCTATACTCTTGGCATTATTGTGGCCCGCGAACAATGCAAAAATAATTTTGTGTCCCCCTGAGCCGGCAACCTTAGACCACCCTGCTCTATACAGTACAAACAAAGCGACTGATTTGAAGAGCAGATTTGTATGAAAATAACCACTTATAATGGGTGTTTTATCCACAATGTCATACTCAAAAATCCCAATCAAAAGACAAAAATTAGAAACAATAACGACTCGACTAGTCTGCAAGCGATCAGACATAATTTATTTTTCAGCCAAAGATTGCTTTCAATAATGAGCTGTAGCATTGTAGCTGTAGCTGCAGACATTGCACATAAACTGCAAATTTATCTTCATAAAATTATCCATCTAAGAAAGTTGTTCTCAAAGTTACCACGCCTACGGACCCCTTATACCTTTCTGGGGCAATTGGGGACCCCCATAATTTCAAACCTAAAACACAATACAGAACATAGCATATAGCTATTTGGAAAACATTCGCATCAGCTGCCACTCCTCAAATTGCAACACAAATTGTGTTACTGATTTATTGCAACTAAATGATGGCTATTAACCTTAGTGTGATCGCTGAAATGCGGTCATGGAACAAAGACATGATGCAAATATTTTATTTTAATGACGTCATCACACAGAAAAGATAAATACGAATTTCATAGAGATCACATAAATTTTTGAACAATCTTTAGCCGTAAAAATTTTTTTAGCAATTGATCCTGTAGTTAAAGGCTATTTTTTCCCTACAAGAATAAGAAAAATACTAAGATATCCATAAGGCCCTTTCGTGTCCAATAAGTAAGTGAAATTCAAAGAACTAAATGACACAACAGCGCCAAGAACAACGTTAGTCTATAACGCCAAAACTAACAGCTGTTCAGGCACACCCACCCTACCCAATTATCCCTTGCAGACCCCAGTTTGAGATCTGAGAGAAATATAAACATAATATGACATTGGTTAATATCGGAAATCCTTTGATTCAATATAGTTTAATAATGAAGTAATTCAATAAAATAAAAACAAGAATTATTTTTGTTCAGCAAAAGAATCAAAACGAAAGCTAATAGGCTACTCCATGAGCTCTGCCTGTGAGTACTTTAAGTCTCACACCAATCAGTATTCACTGGCATGTAATTTTACACTATAATGTCTTATGGTCTCAGTAGGTTTTGGGGCTTCAGTGGACCCTCATATTTCCACTCATATATCAGCCTCCTCAATTTCTGAGCTTAATTTTTGATTTTTTTTTAGTAGTTTTTAATTTTTTTTCTATAATATAAAATTTAGGGAATACATGAATTTTTTTTAATTTTTATTACTGTTTTTTTATTTTATTTTTTGCTATTTTTTATTTTTTTTAAACATGAAAAATTTTTTATTTCTATTTTATGACTCTTTTTAATTTTTTTTTACGTTTTAAAACATAGGAAAACACACAAGGTTATAGAGAAAACCTATATACATTAGGAAGGATTGATGATTGGATAAGTTGAATTATTCATCCAATTGTTTTTTCATTCCAATACAGCAAGATTATGTACAGTGTTGTCAATCATGTAGCAAGAAATGCTGATTGCAATGCATGAAAATTTGAAAAGCTGACATATACAAAAAGGAAATTTACAATAAGCATTGCATGTCATTGTAATATTCTACATGTATTACTATTATAATATAACTAGAATTTATAATACACCCTATGTTTTTATTTCACATAGATTAGGGGCAAAGTTACTTTGGACTCTGGCAGAGTCCTCAGCTACCATTCTGCTCTCTTCGGTTAGGAACATAATGTCTAACCACTAGGTGGAGCCAGAGTTGGAATTAATTTATTATAACAGTCGTGAAAAATGCCGACAAATCACAATATTTAATCATCTCAGAAATGTTTCAAAATATACACATAAATTGTAGATTTCAGTAGTTGACAATAATTGAAAAACATAAGACCAAAAACAGATGCATTTCACAACAAAAATTCGAACAATAGCTTTTTAAGACGAGTTACGATAAGGTTAAATAAAATTAGGCAATATCAATACATACAATAGAAGTTGTAACATTTATCTCATCACTAAGTAAAAGTCAAGTTTATTTTTTTCCAACCAGTAAAATAAATATCGAACGACAACAAATTATGAGATGAAGATAATACACAGTTTTACTGGGGAAGTGAGGCCACGAGGAACCAAAGCTGGTTTAAAAAATGGAAATATATGTGATGATGGTAAGTACCGTACAAATTATCCAACTGGATATCACTTACCAGAGATAGTAAATTTACTAAAGATTACATTAATACCAAGTCAAACAGCAACTGATGGAAAATTTCCCAATTCTACTGACTGCTGCAATAATCGAGCAATCAAAATTATGCACTAGCTATAAATATTTATCGGAAAACAATGAGACGAATCGAGAAAACTTGAACATGTGTTCAATTTACAATGTCATAGTCAAAAGTTCCAATCAATCAGAAACAAAAAAGAAAGAAAATGAAATATGATAGCCACACAACTAGCCTGTAAGCTTTTTGAATGTTAAACAGCCAAAATACAAAAATAGGCAAAGGCTGTAAATAAATCAGGTTTGAGACATCACACACAATAAGCACATTTTG
Organism: Styela clava; assembly: GCF_964204865.1. NCBI lineage: Eukaryota > Metazoa > Chordata > Ascidiacea > Stolidobranchia > Styelidae > Styela > Styela clava. The sequence goes on from NC_135251.1 coordinate 3,449,617, forward strand.
TTTCATGAAATAAGAGAATAAATAAATGCCAACTTTTTTGGTAAATTTTGTAAATGAATATATCAAAATGAAAGCTTTTTTTGTTTATATTTTTTATTATTTTTTTTTTATTTCAAATATTAAGCTAATGTGAAGTTTCAAGGAAAACTCATATATACAGTAAGAAGGATTCCAATACAGCAAGATTATGTGCGGTAGTCATCAATCATGAAAAACTAAAAAATCTCAAGAAATGATGAGAAGTACAATTACCAGTACATAAATTTTTAAAATCTGGTCGACATAAAAATAACACATATATTCAATACACGAATCAGTATTCACTGGCATGTAATTTTACATTATAATGTCTTATGGTCCCAGTAGGTTTTGGGGCTCCAGTGGTTCCTCATACTTCCACTCATGTATCAGTCTCCTTTATTTCTGAGTAACTTGGCATTTTTTTTTGTTATTTTTCAATTTTTTTTTATATTACAAAATTTAGGGAATACATGAAAATATTTTTTTTTGATATTTTTCACTTTTTTTAAACAATAAAATTTTTTTATTACTATTTTTTGGCTATTTTAAATTTTTTTTACGTTTTGAAACTTTTTAAAACACACGAAGTTATAAAGAAAACCTATATACATTAGGAGGGATTGAGGATTGGATAAGTTGAATTATTTATCCAATTGTTATTTCATTCCAATACAGCAAGATTATGTACAGTGTTGTCAATCATGATAAACAAGAAATGCTGATTGCAGTGCATGAAAATTTAAAAAGCTGACATATACAAAATGGAAATTTACAATAAGCATTGCATTTCATTGTAATATTCTACATGTATTACTATTATAATATAACTAGAATTTATAATACACATGTTTTTACTTCACATAGATTAGGGGCAAAGTTTCTTTGGGCTCTGGCAGAGTCCTCAGCCTCCATTCTGCTCTCTCTGGTTAGGAACATATTGTCTAACCACTAGGTGGAGCCAGAGTTAAAATTAATTTATTATAACAGTCATGAAAAATGCCGACAAATCACAATATTTAATCATCTCAGAGATGTTCTAAAATATACACATAAATTGTAGATTTCAGTAGTTAACAATAATTGTAAAACCTAAGACCAAAAGGTGATGTATTTCACAACAAAAATTATTAAAAATTTCAGTAGTTAACAATAATTGTAAAACCTAAGACCAAAAGGTGATGTATTTCACAACAAAAATTATTAAAAATTCAAACAATAGCTTTTTAAGACGAGTTACGAGTAGGTTAAATAAAATTAGGCAATATCAATACATACAATAGCAGTTGTAACATTTATCTCATCACTAAGTGAAAGCAAGTCAAGTTTATTTTTTCCAATCAGTAAAATAAATATCGATCGACAACAAATTATGAGTTTTACTGTGGAAGTGAGGCCGCGAAGAACCAAAGCTGGTTATCGAGCAGCGACACCCAAGGTTCAAATATCTCCCCATAAATAAAAAAAATGGAAATATTTGTGATGATGGTAAGTACCGTACAAATTATCCAACTGGATATCACTTACCAGAGATAGTAAATTTACTAAAGATTACATTAATACCAAGTCAAACACCAATTGATGGGGAATTTCCCAATTCTACTGACTGCTGCAATAATCGAGCAATCAAAATTATGCACTAGCTATAAATTATTATCGGGAAAACAATGACACGAATCAAGACAACCCAATAAACATGTGTTCTATTTATAATGTCATAGTCAAAAGTTCTAATCAAGGAGAAACAAAATACGAAAATGGAAATATGATAGCCACACAACTAGACTGTAAACTTTTTGATTATAAGACAGTTGAAAAATAAAGAAAGGCCAAGGACCATTAATAAGCTGTAAATATATTAGGCTGGAGATATCACACAATTACCAAATTTTTTTAAGAATTATTACCTAAGAGATGAGGGGATAATAAACCAAATGCAAAAACTGTGGTTTTATATTATTTTGTAATCAATGATAATATATTTAAATATGTATAAACTTTACATTGATAAATATCAGCAACTGATATATGAAAATTGGATAATGACAATGTAACTCAATGAAAAATAAAAAAATTTTAGGCTTGATAATTAAAATAAAATTCAATATTCTGTGAGATTCTACTTGGACTACTTCTGTCATGTCCCATGCCAATCGGTATATGCCGATGAGTGATTCTAAGTCTCCGGAGGATTTGTCACTTCAGTGATCACTCTTAACTTCGCTCATACATCAGTCTCTTTTATTTCTGAGTGACCATTGAATTTTTTTTATTTTTGTTGTTTTTAATTTTTTTTTATATTTGAGATTTTTTTCACATCTTTTTTATACATGACACTTTTTTTTAATTTTTTTTTTATAATGTAGGGAAATATGTAGAGTTATAAAGAAAATCTATATATACAATAGTAGGGATAAGGGAGTTGAATTCACTGCATGACTCTTCCTCATACAATCTTTCTATTTCCGCTTTTGTATTATCTGTTGGTTTGAAAGGTTGTTCAACAAAGATCCAATTCTGAAAAAAAGGAAAATAATTTAATTAACAAAATTGAACAAACTTATGCAGTATTTTATTGAATCTACTTTGGATGTGGATTGTAAGGTGGAGTTTTTCAAAAATGCCCAATTGTGCTTGCAAAAGTCACCTCAGCACAAGCTATTTGACACAATGCCTAGATGACCCAGCTCTAACACAACATTAGATTCTGAAACAAACCTTCCTCCTCCACGAGCGGTTCATTGAAAGCCAATTCTGGTTCACGGGCTCTGTTTATACCAATGTTCTCATCTGCTGCTCTCTGTTCATTTCGTGCCTAAATAAAATAGCCAATAGTAACTGTCAGTGTAATATTTTTGTATCAATGTTTGCATCAAATTTTCAAATCACTTCAAAATAGTTGAAGCGAATAATTTCAACATTAACATTACTTCCATTCAAATTTTGAGTAAAAACTGAATTAGGTGGTAAAGAGAGGTTCAGTCTCGTGTTGGTGTGTTTAAATGGGAAGTTTCGTCAGCTAATGTTTCACAAATAACATTATCGTATATTTATTGTATTTACTTACATCTTGTAAATGTTGTTGACGATGTTCATTTCCTTGGCCCATCATATCTACATCTCCACCCACATTAAAATCTCCATGGAAAACGAAAGGTGGGGGTGCTGGCTTATTTTCATCTAAACATAGACGACTGACATTACTAATTTTTGACTTAGAAAAAGGTTTGGGAATTTGTATCGATTGTGCAACATGAACAAAACAAAAAAAACCTAAAATGCCTCTTTTTAACAGTAGATAACCTGTATCGGGTTGAATAATAATGACTTGAACAATGTGTTACCAAATTAACTAAAACCTATGATCTCACTAGGACCAGAGTCATAACTGAAACGTCCCCAGTAATAAAACACATATTATATAGAGCTGTTAGAAGTATAACTCACCTTTTAGTTCTAAAGGAAAAGAAAACTTTTGCGAATCATGTAAAATGTCATTTATCGTAACTTCGCATTTGATAACTCTTTCGGGGTATTTTGGCAGTTTGGGATTGAGAAAAAATGTGAGTTTACATCTCTCGGCTGTTAGAAATATTTGATCACAAATGAATTCTCTGTGACGGTGATCAAATCGTAGGTTTTCTCGTCCTCTAATAATTTGTAAATCTAAGTGAAGTCTGTCATTAGTTTTCAAAGCAACTGGATTGAACCAAATTGAAGCAAGCTGTGCCCCTAGTTCTCTGTAATGTGATCTGATGCTGGTTTCAGCAGTCTCACATTTATTATAAAATGTGAAATGAAACTCATTTTTGTTTGAAATATAGAGACAGTTATCCACGATGACCTGTTGTTTGCCAATTAGCCATTTTAGCCAATTCATGGCGACAGTAAATAGACTAAACTTTCTGCATCGAAATTCTATGCTGTTATCCTCTGTGATTCGATCAGGGTTAATGATGTCCCAGTCAGTTTTACTTGAGAAATGTAATATGTCAATTTTGTCTTTCTCTAGACCGATGCACCATGACTTGATTTGCACAATCGCATCTTTGAGGAATTCCGAATCTGCACTGATATCGAAAACTGGTGTGATACCAATGTATTTATTGGGGCATATTGAATTGTCTATTCCAACTGACATCCAGACCTTTGTTTGTTTGTTGAAAGTTCCACTAGGAAACGTGACGTTGCATTCATTTAGTCTCATGGTGCCGCCGGCAACTTCAACATTTTCCGCTAAAAAAATAGATTTGTTTTATAATGCAATAAAAAATGAGGTGGTTCCAAAGTTATCTAAAGAACCCTTCCAATGTCATTAGCATATCTGTATATATCCCGGGGAAAGGGACAAGACGTTTCAATCACATGGCAAACACGGCCCTTGTTCGATCATCAGTCCATGTCGGCTATGAGAATAGTTAGCCAGTAATTTGTTTCAGATGCAGGAAGCCCATTAGGAAAAGAATGTCATTGCCTACAAAATGGAAAGATTGCTAATTACTGAAATAGAATACAAGAAGTAGCTGAGCAGGAAATGGGTACTTGGACATAAATCACAGCAGGCTCAGCTCTAATTTCACTGTCATTTGAACATTTGGCGCAAAGAAGGCAAATATAGAAAAGGCTTGCTAGCACTGGGAATGCGACATAATATTTGTTAACATAGGTTATGAGAGCAATTCCCTGTGTATTGAGTTGGAATTTTCAATTGTTTTTTTCCCAGGTCAATCAGGTATGGAACAACGTATCCACAATCAGGAAAAGAAATATGATTTGGTTCCATAAATTTGGATTGCTTGTATGACCAGAGCACGATATATTTTCATTAATTACATTCAAAGGAAGAGGATGGTGTTTCGGAGCCAGTAAAATAGTGGTTTCTGCATAATTTTTTGAGTACTCTCGAAGCATGACCAAGATGGCGGACACCGTAACGTAGTATGTGTACCAGGTTAGGATTAGGCCATAATTTCAGGTACAAATACTGCAGGAGTCACTTGGTTAGTCCCCGAACTCAATATGTGTACCAGGTCAGGATTAGGCTATAATTCCAGGTACAAATACTACGGGAGTCACTTGGCTAGTCCCAGAACTCAATATGTGTACCATGTTAGGATTAGGCCATAATTCCAGGTACAAATACTGCAGGAGTCACTTGGTTAGTCCCCGAACTCAATATGTGTACCAGGTTAAGATTAGGCCATAATTTCAGGTATAAATACTGTGGGAGTCACTTGGCTAGTCCCCGAACTCATCATAGAAATAAAAAAGAGAAAATTTTATAATAAAAATATGGCCTAACCCTAACCAGAAAGGAAAATTGTATAATAAAAATATGGCCTAACCCTAACCTGGTACACATACAACGTTACGGTGTATCTTGGTTCACATACTTCGGGGGTGCCGTTATTTCACATAACAGTTTGACATAGTGCAGTCGAACGTCAGTGAACAAATCTTGAACTACCACAAATGGTAGAATAAAAACAATGTGCCTTGGTCAACGGATGTAAATCATTTTTATTTCGAAAAAATGTCATTTGGAACCACTGATTTTATGCCAATTAGCCTTCTGCTCATTACAAATATGCAGCATTGATATGTATGGCAATTTATATTCAATTGATTTTTTGCTATTCCAAATACTTGCCCAAATTTTTTTTTGAGTCCTAAGTAAGTTGCTATGGCTGTTATTCAAGTTCGAATGAGTGAGTTACTCGAGTCCCCCCAACATTGCTACCAAGGCCCACAGAAGACCGATCAATATGGTATTGAAACAACATTGTCTAACCCAAATTGCACCAATAAGATACACTTACCGTTAAAACTATTAAAACAAGAAACAAGTTGAATTATGAGATTGCCACTTCACTTAATAATTAATGGACATAACTTACATTTGATAACATTCTTTGACTGTGTTTTGATGCCAGAGTTTCCCAATTCATCTTTGGCCCAGACTTGAAAACGGTATTTTTTATCAAGTGTAGGTGACTTCATTCTATACTGAGGAACCTCTGTAATGTGAGTCTCTCCAAGTTTCACATCATCACAGAAGATTTCTATGTTGTATAGAACGTTTCTGTCAGATACTTCATTCCAAGTCAAGAGAATGTCGGATCCACTTCTTTGAGACGAAACATTTTCAATTTGCGGCAAAGCTATAAATGAATATTTCGACTTAGCATACTTCAATAAAAAACATTTTCAATATAACCTGTGAACTTAAAATTATTTCTGGGCAATTCATACAAATATAAAATAGTAGTGAGTAGCAATTCAGATATTTTGAATCAATAAAGCAGGCCTATAATAAAACAACTGTGAGTGACTTTTTCAAGCAAAAGCCAAATACAAAGATTCATGTGCAACTATTAGGAAATTTAAGACTCAGTTAGCAATATATGCTAAAAGCAGGATAAAATGTTTTCATTGGAATTGGAGCTGAAATGGTATTTTCGAACTCAAAGTCAGGAGTGGAAGTTGGAATGTTAAATTATCTGGGTAATACGGTAATTTTAGACTTTTATGAATTTTTTACTGAAACTCAAAAGTATGGAGTGGACCAAGCGTTCCTAACAGTGTATTAAAAAGGCATGCAAACGGCAATCAATTATAATCAAAATTTGATTTCCTTGTAGTTTGGAGCTGGATTTGATATCTTCTCCAACCTGGAGTGGGTTATATTTGTCCAGTTTGGCAGTTGATTTGCCAAACCTTACTATTTGTGTGAAAATTTGGTTGAGGACAGATTCAATTATTTCAGGGGTGTGCAACAGGTGGCTCGCGGGCCATAAACCGTTCCATCAAGCTATTCAGTGTGGCCCTTGTCAGCATTCAAATCCCCATCCCCAAGAATAAAATCCCGACTGTTTATGTTGAAAGTTCTGACAAAGCTGATCTTAACAAACTATGCGAGAACTTGAAGTTTCCAATGTCCCACTAAACTGTTACATATTCTTTTATTCTTTATTGTGGGATTTTTTCAATTTTTAATGTTTATGGAAAAACTAAATTTTTCTGTCTGGCCTAGCTAGATGTCTAAAGTTGGTTATATGACCCACCAGCAAAAAATGTTGCACACCCCCCTGTATTATTCCAACATCTCAATGATTCAGCACTTTCTCATAATTACAAGCATTTAGCTCAGCCCAACGCCATCTGATTCTATTAAGACTGACTGACTTACTATGCTGAGTTGGCTTTGCAAGTTGTTCATTTACTTCTTTATCTGATTGTTCTGCTTCTTCTTCAGACAGTGGGAGTTCACGTCTGAAGATAAAATTGGAGAATGCAAATGTATTAATTTTGATCCATTGGTTAAAATAACAGCCCCTATTACTCGATTTCAAAACCCTTCTCCCCTCACCCACAGCGTTAAAGATTGTGCACCAGATAAGCTGGTGGGCATGGGCTTTAAATCAAAGATTTCTAACCTGTGATAGATAATAAGTTCAACACTTTAACCACTAGGCCAGAGGTTCCCATGACGTGAAAATTAACAAAATTGTGTTAAACATAGCTGATATATGATTGAATTTTTCACATATTGTATTTATTATAAATGTTTTATTATTTCTCATTTTAAATGATAAGTATATGAATATATATGCTTATCAACAAGCAAAGTTGAGCAATTTGTCAATTTGACATCAGATTTTAATGACTCATATGAATTTTGTTTGAAATGGCCACAAGTGCAACCTCCTATCTCTGCAAAGGTGGGTTTTCAGCAGTGGTGTCAATCAAAACAAAATACCGGTTACGTTTGGATATGAGAGAGAAATGCATGTGCATAACAAGTATAACATCTTGCTTTGAAAAGAGGTGTTCAGAGCAACTGCCGCACACCTCTCATTAAATAAATAAGTTTGAATGTTTTTAATGGCATTCCCTTTTCTTCAGGCGCACATATTGACAAACTTTAAAAAGCATAAAATGCACAATAACGATCACAAAATTCAGTTTTATCCAAAGGCAACAAGTTTCATGTACGTGTACCACGATTTTTTCCCTGATAATTTAGCGCCGTACGAACATAAAGTTTGGGAACCGCTGCACTAGGCAATCACTATCTTTGACAATTGAAATATAGGTGAGCATTATATATCATACAAGATACTGTGATATCTAACCTGGGGTTTCCTACTTCTTGTAAAGTCTCCACATTTTCTCCAGTATTCTCAAAACTGTCATATGGTGATCCTGTGAAAGAATAATAAATAATTATCAAAAAACGATGATACTACTTAAGACTCTGTTTTGAGCTATCTAACATCGTTTATCAGAAACTATGATAGAATTTCCTATTTTACTCGAAAAAAATAGGCAAATCAATAATGCGGCTTATACAGTGAACCACGGCCTCTCCTCCGGTTACCAGTGCATGTTTGGGAATTGGATTAATTAGCTAGTTATTTGTTCCAGATGCATGGACTTGATGATGGAGGAATCTCAATCAACCAGTGGGTACATGAACTACTATTTGACGACATGAAATTCAGCAAATCTCTCGCACTCAATTATCCCCAAGATCCGAAACTGTGATCCGAGCAAAATAATCAGATTGGTATGCCAAGCGTCCATTCATAACAATGCACTGCAACCCAATGTAACAACTTGGAGACAATTTATATTTTTCCATGAAATTAATTTTGAATATCCCAGATTTGTATTCAATCATATCAGACTGAAAATTTGTTCAATATTTCCATATTTATATTAAACAATTAAAATATAAAATCTGTTTGAAGAATCACAATAGGCTATATAACATGTTGCAAGATGCTGTTGAAGGATATGCCAGATTCAGCAGCAATGAAAATATATTCATTTACCATTAAATCCCCCAAAAGATGAAAAATACTTGATGACCATAACTAAAATACTTGATGACCATTACGTACTCATCATACCATAGCACCACTCAATTTAAACAAGGATAGGATAGGATTTACATATTTATCCCGGGGGAGAGGAAAGCCGTAACATATTTATAACTTACCATATTCTGCTTTTGGAGTTGTGGTTGGAAGTTGTTTAGAAAAAACATTAGTTGTAGCATTTGCTGACTTCCCTTGACTTTTGAGTGTTGTTCTATCCAACAGTTGTATACCCAACTGAATTTCTAGTACCTGTAATGAATAAAGTTTTTATACAAGATTAGCACTAAGGACGCAGAACAATATTTAAACAGACAATGGTATCTAATGATTCCAATGCTAAAATTTGATGCATTTTCCCATAAAACCATACTATATAAAAGTGCTGCTTATTTTATTAAGAAATCTTCCATTTATTGAAAAACTTTCAAAATTTGCATATTTTTTTTTATCTTTGATAAATCCCTAAACTGACAGTCTACAATTGGCAATTCATTAAAATAGGAATTATTGTGAAAAATTTGTAAATTCATTTCAAATTCAGACTTTTGCTTGGCAAAACAGAAACACAAATGAATCTTGATACAAAACCTTGGTATTGTAAAATTATTAGTTTCATTTGATAAAGAAACTAAAATTAATCATCTATGCAGTAGAGCAAGATGAATGATAAATTTTGGGAACTGAAAAAATGTACTATGAAATTGTTCTTTTTATCAAAACACAAATAAACCTAATTAAAAAATAGCAAATATTGAATATGTACAACACAATTACATTGACTGCGATGACAATATATTTTAATATAAATAACATACACTTCGGTGAAACTTTGAAGTGTTCATTTCAGCGGGAACAATTGAAACTTGCAGTTTATTTCAGTTTTTACGCAAATCGTTGATTTTATGTCTGACCCATATTTTATATTTATATTATCGCAGAAAGAATTTCAAACCTCAGATCCAATTTCATTCAATTGATTCTGCAATATTTCTTTATCTTCATCTGCCATTTTCCATCCTACCAAATCCAACTTCTTTGTAACATTAGGAAGCAGATTTGCAACTGCAACAACAACTTCATGGTTTGCAGTTCGATTTTCACTCAGAGACAGCTGATCAATCTGTTGAAATAAAGAAATACAAAGAACAATCAGACATGGATAAAATATATAACAGTCATATTCATCATAGTTTTGCCAAACCCATATTATTCATATTACACAGAAATGCATTGTAACATTAAATACAGCCTGGTGCTAGAAGTTGGGAGTTTTCATCAAGGGAGAAACAATAGTTATCAAAATTCAATGTTTTCGTTGTGTAGCATTTTTTGTTGTGAAATCAATTGTATTTTACAAATCGCTAACATTTGTAATCATTAAACAAAATTGTAAAATCATTGTTAACTCAGTGCAACACAGTCAAAATTGAAATTTCAAAAACAGACAAGCTTTTGTGACATTAAATACCTAGCTGGGTGCCAGAAGTCAAAGGTTGTTTTGGAAGGTAATTCATTGATTCTGTACTAAAGACTAAAAGTTAAAGTTTGTCACAAGGTTTGTTGTGAAAAGGCATGCTTAATTCATGTCCCAAGGCCTAATTGGCCTGTCTCATTAGAATTTACTAAAATACAATGGGACATACAAACATTCATGATATCAGAATTAATCCTTCCATTGTAAATGTCAAAAGATTTATAGCGTTAATAGTCCTTCAATCAGTGTGACGTACATATACAGCTTAGAATAAAATAGAATGGGAATCGCATGTCAGTGAGGAGAACGTTTTAGTACGGTCTAGTAAATCCAGAGGCGCTAGTCAATGTAAAAATAGAGACTACAAGCACCATTAAGCGTGGTAACCATGACAACTGCTCAGCCGGGGCACTGGCAGCTGATTAGATTAGGTACGGGTTTGAGTTTTCAAGGATGCATAAGGTAGGATTTGCAAAGTGCAGGCGTGTATAAAATGTTAACTAAATAATCTTCCCATTTGATAAGAAGAGATTATGAAACATGAACCTCGTACTGTCATTGTGCTTGAGTAAAAGATGAGCACCATAACTCTGTGTGAAATTATTAAGATTAATGATTCTAATCAGTGAATTGAATATTCAACGAAATGCGGGTAACTATAAAGACTATAATATGAAACAGTTATTCAGGGGTTCCGCAACAAGCAGTCAATGAAATGTTTAACAACAATTGGGAATAGTGTAGAGGTGTAACAATTCATGTAAAGGTAGTTGTAATGCACAAAATATAACATTTATTAACAACTTAACATAAAAGGACTAACTAACTGATTTGAGATCAAGGTTTATTGTACATCTATGGCCTGGAAATTATTGTTTTGAATGTCATACTGCACCCAATATTATATATGGGTGATATCCTCAGAACACTCCTATCTATCGCATGGGATATGTCCATGCAATGGTACCAATTAGCAGAGAAATACACTATGAAACTACGGTAATTATAGAATGAGATTTAAAAAGTCACAAATCACATAGAACGACTATTCCAGGTACTTAAGACTCAATAGTTATGAATCTGGTCAATTGTTTAGCTGAAAATGGCGAAAAAATGGAATACCAACACGACATTAACTGGGAGATGTGGCAACAGCAGATTGGTAAGAGGAGAGCATGAGTTTTTTATATTTTGCTATTCGGAAATTCGGTTTTCTATTCGGAAATTTGGGTGGCTCCGTCAGGTAACTATCTAATTATAATAACACATATAAAAATTTCTAATAGTTCATTGATAATTATAAAATTTATCTTTTTGCATCTTATGGGCCTACTGTTTTTTAATATCAAATTTGACGACAGTGATACATCATAAAATGCTGACCTAACTCTAAATGGCCTTGGGGTTGTAGGTCAGAATAACTGCATTTAATGAAGTGGTTGCAATTGGCATTAATACACAACATAGTGAAATTCATATTCAAATTTGACAAACTTGGTAAAAATCCGCATTTAGAAAGTTGACCCACCCTTGTAACTTTGAATATATAGCCTGGTGCCAGAAGTTTTTATCAAGTGAGGATAAATAGATATTAAAATTCAATGTTTCAGTCAAGTGACAATTTTTTTGATCAAACCGATTGTATTTCATATCTTGGTAGCATTTGGAATCAATAAAAAAAATTGTAAAATTATTTTTAACTCAGAGCAACATAGTCATATTACGGTAATATTTCAAAAACAGAAATGCTTTTGTTGTCCAACCTTCAATGTTGGAAATAAATAGCTTTTTAGAATTGTTATCATTCATCATTTGATGTTTGAAATCTGTTACCTTCTGTCCCAAATTTCAATCTGAATTGCATTCAAATTTTCAGAAAAATGTTTTTTATGACTCTTTTCAATGCTGTTCACTCCAAACCAGGTTATGTACAATTGCTCACTGATATCTGTTAGAAGGAAATACTATTTCCTATTTTCTTCTTCCATTTTAACAGATATCCGTGAACAGTTGTACATGGCCTAATTTAAAGTGCATGGTGTTAATAAGAGTCATATAGTACATTTTTCTCAAAAAATATATTTAATGATAAGTACTCAAGAAAAGAATACTTTGCTAATTTGGTTCTAAAATTTTCTTCTAATCAATTAAACTTGGAAATTCATCAGAAAAAATTTAATATATTTTAAGTAGGATATAGGGCAATTTCGGGTATTTCACACAATCACAGAACAAGACTCAACAGAACCGAATTGATCAGAAGAATTGGTTATTATGTTTTTCAAACAAATTTTCAAATAAACATTTAGGCCTGGGAACTATTATTAAAAAGATAAATTTAAAATTGTAGAGGTTTTTCGTAAATTCCACCATGTAATCCAATTTTGGGTTATGAAAGTGTAAAACTATAACATATTAAAAAATCAAAATTTCCTCCAACACTTGTTAAAACGTTAATTATGTCATTATTATTGTGTTATACCTCTGTGTTTCCCAAGGATGATTTGAAAGCTTGTAGTTGATCTGATGACAGCTTGCAGTTGCGAAGGCCCAACTCTTTAACACAGGATTGATTGGAAAGTATTTGTCCAACTGATGATAAACCTTCAACTCCCATGTTTGTGTTAAAACTCAGCCCCAAGTCCTTGATCTATAAAGAAACAAGAATAATTTTTGAACCATGAAATCTATGAATGGTTCTCTACTGAGTGAAAAATAAAAAAATATGAACTTCTCAAACTGAAAGTAGTTCTCGATACAAACATATCATTAATATTTCATAGAAAATACCGTTGAATTTAAAAACAAAATCTGAAATACAAAACTAGACATATCAGAATTAAAATCAGTAAATTCGGAATAGTTGAATCCCATGTTAACAACTGCACGAGATGAAAGATTGAGCAATTATGAAATCCTTAAAACTCATAGAACAGAACAAAAATATTGTTATATCAAAACAGTCACACTATGAGATAAAAAAATTCTAAAAAGTTTAGCATTTGTGAAAATTTCTCGTAGTTTTTGCAGGGAAGTGCACTTATAGTAAACAAAGAAAAATTGTAAGCTCATACTATAGCTTAAAATACAAAAAATTTGAAAATCAAGTTTTGTTTTTTCACTTTAATACAAAAATCACCATTGGGTGAAATAGCGATCGGGTCGTTGCTGCAAGCCATGTCAATTGGACAAAAACTCAGCTAATTCTGTGAAGTTTCATTAAAAATATTTCTAAAAACTTTTTAGTTTCTGATCAAGCATATTCATTGTGTACAGCGGTTTTCTATTCGGATATTTGGGTGGCTCCGTCTGGTAAACATCTAATTATTTTTGCATGTTTAAAAATTTCTATAAATGGTTTTTTACTGAGTAGGAAATAAAAACAAGCCGGTAGTCACCCAGGATCTCAGCTGATAGTTGGGGCCCGCACCTAGCTACTTATTGCCATCCATAGAAACTTGAGGATCTTTAACTGTGGCACGATTAACCAAGTGAGCAGATTGGTTGAAAAGTCCAATTCATTTTGAGCCCTGCACGTTTTGTAGACATACTTACGTGACTGATATGCGGTGACTAAAAATTGGAAAGAATCATGTTCATTAAAATCCCTAAGGCTTCTCCAGTTTACGGAGTATCGAGACCAAAGACGACTTATTGGAAAGCGTATTTTTCTGTGCAGAAGGTAGCGTTCTTGAAATTTCAAATTAGTTAACAATTGAACGGCGATAAGTTGGGAAAAAATGGAAATTTCTTAACGATTGGCGCGTTATTCGTCGTTGTCATGGAAACGAAACCTCCATTCGGACTTTCTATGAAACGCACAATACTAGGGTGACCTGATAACCCACGTGAGAAATTTCATCCCGATTGGTCCAGACAGATACACAGACAGAACGACTGATAATAAAAGGGTCTCCTAGAGCGGAGATCCATTATGAACATTTACAAACTGGAAGTAGTTTTTCGTGGAATTTCTAGGTTTTGATTCACGATATTCTAGTAATATTCTAGACCAGGGTGGTTCAAACCCAGGTCCGCGGGCCAGATGGTAATCAAAAATCGCATTTGGTGTTGTTTCGTCATAGAACTAACCAGAAAAATCTTTCGGCATATTGTTATATCACCAATGCCACTGAATTGAACAGTGTTCTTGGGCGACTAGCAAAGTTGAATGATGTGCTTGGCAGTCTAAATTGTTATCTGGATTTCTATCTTCTTGGTCACGAATATATGCTAACAATTTTGGTATCATAGAAAACTAAAAATCGAATTAGCTTGGTTGGCTATGTCTGATAACTAATATTAATGTCATGGCCTTACAATATAATTCATGCCGGGTGTTTTTTGCAGCCCGCCTGAACAGTATTACAAAAAATGCTGCCTATATGTCAGAACATTTAGTAGTTACCCTCCTGTACCTCACATTTGGTAATCAATCAATCTGCAGTTATTTATTTGTACGCTATTTTGTAAACTGACGAATTCAAACATATTTTTAACTGAATGTGTTGGGGGGGGGAGGGGGAAGGGACAAAAGAATATTTTAAAACCACATTTTAGAATCTTGTGAGCAATGAGCTTTTCCAAAGTTAAGATTTTGCTTAAAAAATCCTTTGGCTGTTCAAAAGCACTTACATTTGCGGAAACACTTTTACTGTTATGGAGAGTTTGAAATCTTACACTAAACGTAGATATAGAAAGCCTTTTGCTGGTTTTAGTAAGTTTTTTGGTGGTTTTTGCATGATTTAGCTTAATAAATGACAAATACTGATCAACGTGGCTAATCAATTTTGTGGCCCCTGGAGCCGACAACCTTGGACCACTCTGTTCTAGACCTTACCATTGAATTTGAAAAAATAAATCAAACTACAAAAGTAGAAATATCAGAATCGATATATATTGAGTGAGCCACTCAAACACTGAGGATTCTGACCCATGTTGTCAAATAGATCGAAAGCTTGAGCTTTATGAAATCCTTAATACTCACAAAGCAGAAAACTAACATTAAAATATTACTATGATATTAACGCGGCCTATTTCAAATTATTATTACAAGGAGCTAATGGAATGCTGCTTCAATAGAGTAAAGTATCATGGCCCCTGTTTCATGCAGGAGTGACCTTAGAGTTGTATCTGGCTCTTATTCTGTTAACCGGGAATATTAAACTTGGAAAATGTATTTTCTCTCGTCATGTACGATGTTAATGTCTTCATTTCTCACCATTCTTTTGTATATATGTAATATAATTTTGGCGCTAGTGGGAACATAGCAAATAGAAAGGCCTGCTGCCGTTTGTATGAAATAGGCAGAACAGCCCAGGACAGGTATCTGGCAGATAGCAGTTACATCATCAAGAAAACATGGTAAAAAATATCTAGGACTTCTACATTGTGAAACGAGGCCAATCTTTAGCACATAAATTAGGGTTTAGAATTAGGATTGACATATTTATCCCAGGGGAGAGGAAAGCCAATAAGATTGCTTAATCATCATATGGCGAACCACGGTCTCTCGTTCGGTTATCATTTAGTTAGCCAGTTTTCAGATGCATGGACTTGATGGTGGAGAAAGCCGTAACCGACCAGTGTGTGCATGAACCACCTTATGGTGGCGAGGAGTCCAGTCATCCTCTCATACGTAATCAACCCTGCATGGGATTCGAAAGTTCGAACCCATGCATGGTAATCAGAGGTGCGGTGGCAAGCATATTCCTAACTCTTAGCAGAATTTGCCACCCTGCCGAGCCATGCGCCACACCGCTGAGAGTTTCTCCATATTACCGCCCAACAAGTAGGGACAGAATAAGTAAAAGAAATTTCTGTTCTTTAGTTGAACACCAATGCTCGCCATAGTTTTATATGCTTAGAACCAGATCATGTTCGTTTCATTTCACTACACATACAAATTTGTAGGTAAGTGGTTGCCAAAGGGGCATATCTGCTGTAAATTTACAGGATATATATGCATACTTGCTATTTTGCAATTGATGATAATTTTCTGCTGTTACATATATATTTTCAAACAACTTCATTGATTGTAGGAATCATGTTAATTCAAGATTAAGTAAAATTACATATCACACAAGGGAAAAGAGTATGTTAACCAAGATGGCTGACACTGGAACGTAGAACGAGTAGCAGGTTAGGGTTAGGCCATAATTTCAGGTACAAATACTACAGCAGTCACTAGGCTAGTCCCCGAATTCTCAATAAAACTGAAATAAGTAAAATTGGAATAAATTTATGGCCTAACCCTAACCTGGTACACATGCTACGTTCGGGTGCACATACTACAGGAGCGCTAAGAATTCTGCTCTATGGTGTTTTCGGTTACCATTCCATGTCGGGTATGGGATTAGTTAGCCAGTTGTCAGATGCATGGACTCGATGGTGAAGAAAGCCGTAACCGATCAGTGGGTACATGAACCACCCTATGGTGGCGAGGAGTCCAGTCATCCTCTCATACATAATCAACCCTGCATGTGATTCAAAAGTGCGAACCCACGCATGGTAATCAGAGGTGCGGTGGCAAGCATATTCCTAACTCTTAGCAGAATTTGCCACACTGCCGAGTCATGCGCCACACCGCTGAGAGTTTCTCCATATTTCCACCCAACAAGTCGGGATAGAATAAGTAAAAGAAATTTTTGTTCCTTAGTTGAACACCAATGCTCGCCATAATTTTATATGCTTAGAACCAGATCATGTTCGTTTCATTGTGCTACACATTCAAATTTTTAGGGAAGTGGTTGCCAAAGGGGCATATCTGCTGTAAATTTACAGGATATATTAGCATACTGGCTATTTTGCAATTGATGATAATTTTCTGCTGTTACTAATATATTTTTCAACAACTTCATTGATTGTAGGAATCATGTTAATTTAAGATTAAGTAAAATTATATATCACTCAAGGGAAAAGCCAGTGGGGAGATTAAATGGGTAATAACCCTCATTTTTTAATTGTTCACGATTCAAAATTTCTGCCTTCTACTTAGAACAAACAACGGCCTCGTTTTACTTTCAGCAAATCACAGTATTGCGGTCAAAACTATATTATTCTGTGCACTATCACCTCAACGCGATTATCACCACAAGTTTTTATTTGTCTTTACAGCATCTTATGCTTTCATAGCACTGATAAAAATGCTTATTTCCGTTATTATTGAGATATTTACCTCACTCATCATCAATCATATCGTAATTATTGATAAACAATTGCACAAGGTTCAGAATCAAGATTATTAAAAATGCATGGTTCATTAATGAAGAATTGCCAACTGTGGCGGCATCAAAAAAATAGACTTTTTCCCTAAAAAAACATCAAATTTTTTCTTCGACTGATGAAATCCTCAGTACAATTTGTTCAATCCGCGTAAAATACAAATGTGTAATTTTGGTTTGTAATCAAGTAAGAGGGTATACATGTTTATTTTCTGGCTTGAAATATACATGAAACAAATTTACCCAAAGGTGATTACAATACATTTGGCTGGTCAAAAGGAGAGAAGTGTTAGAAGTTGCATTGAAATTAAAAATGGATTTTATTAAGCTAATTGTGACAAGTAATAGTTTTATATTTCATACACATTTAATCGATGCTACACGTGAGCTTGTCTTTGTGTATATAAACAATTATAATGTCTGACATCAGTGAGTCGCAAATGACTTTAAAAATTAATTTTCACGATTTTTACACTTTATTTCTAAACGTTGGCACATAGAAACAATTTTAAGGATTTTTGTTAATATATCGTGACTTATATCAAATTAATTTGGGAACCATTTGCATTATCAAATGCGGGTATATAAGAATTGTTTACATATACATAAAACAAAATGGATTATTATTTTGCCTCACATCAAAACATTGGGATATACATGCATATCATTTGTTTATTATCTATAATCATGTCATATTTCGTGACTGTTAATTTACGGTAATTTTGTTCTCGCTATATTTTATATACATTCGTGTTTGTGCCATATTTATATTCAAATTTTATGGTAGCGTCATGTAGGTCATCGAAAATGCAAGATTAGAGAGATTGATGTTACCTCCGTCTTTCTACAGCAGGGGTCATCAACCTTTTCGAAGCCGAGGGCTACTTTCCGGGTACAGATTAAGCCAAGGGCTAACAGTTCAATGTACACTACTAAAAAATTCAGTTTGCTCGATTAAGTTTCAATTATTGATAATTACTGGTATTTAGTCAAGTAGAGACACTAATAAACTTTAGGACTCTCCAGGAAATCAAACGATTATCACAATGTTGCAATAAATTTCTATCAATGACACTTGCATTTTTAAACTGAGTGTTTTCAGATTGATTTTAAAGTGATCACTACTATATCATCTTAGGAAACCACAACGTTCTTGGATCATTTGCAAACACTATGCACAAGCCTAAGATAAAATGGACTTAACAGTTGTGCTATCAAATTTTACAGAGTGTTGTTCTGCGGCACGTAACTTGACACTGTAACTCGAAGCGAGACTTGCAGATCATCAGAAAGGCGTGTTTCGTGTTCTTCCGGGTAAAGTATATGTCAAAAAATGTTGATTCACAAAGCTAGGTTGAACCAAACAATAGTTTCGAAAAATGGGAATGCCGTATGAAATGAATCGCAAGCTTTTTCTGCACATACTGTGCTGACATGTGGATAGTTAAGCGTGATAGATTGCGTGATTTCACTCCGCTTTGCCGTCGCTAAAATCGTCCAGCGAATAAACAATCCAGACACACGCAAACTTTTTCACGGGGTTAAAAATAAATCCTCCTTTCATTCATCGTGAAAATGGTTGATTTCCTATCGTTTTTCTGCCATTTTTCCTTGGAATCGATAATTGTATTATTGCTACTCCACAAACCGATGGACAAGTCCATGCTTCCGAAAACAAACAATATAACTAATCCCATACCCGACTTGGAATGGTTACCTGGACGAGAGGCCGTGGTTCGCCAAATGGATAAGCTGTCTTATCGGCTTTCCTCTCAACCGGGATAGATTTGTAAATCCTGCTAAACGAACAGATGGCAGCTCTTGCCATGGTTTAAAACGCGGTTACGGCAGCACAATTTTCTGCCATTGTTATGTGGCAGCTAAAAAGTCAGTCGCCGTGGGTTTGGCTTGGCCATAGCGGCTATTGTTTGGGAATACCTCCATGGTTTTGCGGCAGCTTTAGACGTCACAGAATATTTGAAACTGTACTTGAAAAAACATGGGTTCGCGGAAGGTGATATCTGTGTGATGTCATAATTGGAAGACTATCAAATGACCCGTCACATTACTGAGGTCAAATCAGGTTGATTGTTACAATGATTAATATAGTGCCATCCCCAGTTCCCATAGAAGTGTGATTTATACAAGAATAGCAGGACAAAAATTAATTGAGCTTACTCATAAGTGCCCCCTCCTCTACAGCAATTTTTTTATTGCGCAAACGAAATTTTTGTGGAATAATTCACTTCACAAAAACAATGCGTAGAACAGTTAGCTGAATTATCAAACATTCAGCGAGTAAAAGACTGGATATTTCATGCAGAAGACCAAAAAAAAAATAGTTTTGCAAATCAGGTGGGCCATACCTCTCCACTTTCCCATAGCATTTATAATCCATAGATAAAAAAAAAAAGTTGTGATATCATTGTCAACTCGGAGCAACCTAGTCAAAATTGAAAATAAAAAAACTGACAAGGTCTGGAGACAACCAGCCAGGTTCCAGAGGTCAAAGGTTGCTTTGAATGGTAATTTATGAATTCTTTACAAATATGAAATATGTCCATGCTATGGTACCAATTAGCGGAGAAATACACTATAAAACTAAATATAGAATGAGATTCAAAGAGTCACAACTCACATGACTATTCCAGGTACTAAAGACTCAATAGTTAAGAATCTGGTCAATTGTTTAACTGAAAATGGCAAAAAAATGGAATACCAACACAACATCAACTGGGATATAAGGCAGCAGCAGATTGGTAAGAGAAGAGCATGAGTTTTTTTATATTTTGCTTTGAACGCTTCATGAGTGGTGACTGAAATAATTGTAATATTCTGTCACACAAGCTTATAGAAATGAACAATTCTATATCTGATCAGGTGAAAATTAAATGCGGACATGGAACAAATGAAACTTCCAATGTTCCAAATAAATAGAATTTTAGACTTGTCATCATTCATTATTTATTGTTTAAAATCTGTTACTTTCTGTTCCAAATTTTAATTAATCTATTTCTTCCATTTTTACTGTTGAACACTCAAACTAGAAAGCAACTTTTGGAGATGATAGGATAACACAAGAAATATAAATTTACACGCATGGGTGTGATGACCTAGTAGTAAGTGCTTTAGATTTGACCATGTTTGCATTCCAGATTGCACAAGTTCAAATCACTGAACACAAGGGGTAATAAAATGGGAGACCAATGCCGAACTGAAACGCTTACAGATTTTCTGAAAATAGTAACTCCTTTTAATAGATATCAGTGGCAATTGTAGATGACCTGGTTTAGAGTGAAAGCACATTTCCCTCAAAAAATATATTCGACAGGTATTGAAGAAAAAGAATACTTTGCTCATTTGCCTTTTATTCAAAATCAATTGTACTTGGAACCTAATCAAAAAAAAAACTAATATACTTTAGGTACAATGTAGGACATTTTAGGTATTTCACACAATCATAGGACAGGACTCAACACAACCAATTTGGTCATAAGAATTGATTATTATATATTTCAAACAAATTTTTAAATGAACATTTAGGCCTGGGAACTATTATTAAAAAAGATAAATTTAAAATTATAGCGGTATTTATAAATTTCACCATGCAATCCAATTTTGGGCTATGAAAGTGTAAAACTTAACTTATTACAAAATCAAATTCAAACCCTTGGTAAAACGTTAATTATGTCATTATTATTGTGTTATACCTCTGTGTTTCCCAAGGATGATTTGAAAGCTTGTAGTTGATCTGATGACAGGTTGCAGTAGCCAAGACCCAAGTACTTAACACAGGATTGATTGGAAAGTATTTGTCCAACTGATGATAAACCTTCAACTCCCATGTTTTTGTTTCCACTCAGCCTCAACTCCTTGATCTATAAAGAGACAAGAATAATTTATAAACCATGAAATCTATAAATGGTTCTTTACTGAGTGAAAAATAAAAAATTATGAACTTCTAAAACTGAAAATAGTTTTCGATACAAAATATACCATTAATATTTCATAGAAAATACCGTTGAATTTAAAAACAAAATCTGAACTACAAAACTAGACATATCAGAATTAAAATCTGTAAATTCGGAATAGTTGAATCCCATGTTAACAACTGCACGAGATGAATGATTGAGCAAATATGAAATCCTTAAAACTCATAGAACAAAACAAAAATATTGTTATATAAAAACAGTCACACTCGCAAGTATGAATTTCAAATTTCAAAAGTCAAAAAATGTTTTGACCTGCCTTTGCTCACTATGAAATAAAAAATTCCTAAAAAGTTTAGCATTTGCGAAAATTTCTCACAGTTTTTGCAGGGAAGTGCACTTATAGTAAACAAAGAAAAATTGTAAGCTCATACTATAGCTTAAAATACAAAATATTTGAAAATCAAGTTTTGTTTTTTCACTTTAATACAAAAATCACCATTGGGTGAAATAGCAATCGGGTCGTTGCTGCAATTCATGTCAATTGGACAAAAACTCAGCTAATTCTGTGAAGTTTAATTGAAAATATTTCTAAAAACTTTTTAGTTCCTGATCAAGCATATTCATTGTGTACAGCGTATTTCTATTCAGAAATTTGGGTGGCTCCATCTGGTAACCATCTAATTATTTTTACACATATAAAAATTTCTATAAATGGTTCTTTACTGAGTGAGAAATAAAAAAAAGCCGGTACACACCCAGGATATCCGCTGATAGTTGGGGCCCGCACCTAGCTACTTATTGCCATCCATAGAAAGTTGAGAATCTTTAACTGTGGCACGATTAACTAAGTGAGCAGGTTGGTTAAAAAGTCCAATTCATTTTGAGTGCTGCGCGTTTTGTGAACATACTTACAGGACTCATATGCGGTGACTAAAAATTGGAAAGAATCATGTTCATTAAAATCCCTAAGGCTTCTCCAGTTTATGGAGTATCGAGACCAAAGACGACTTATTGGAAAGCGTATTTTACTGTGCAGAAGGCGAAGGCGAATTAACAATTGAACGGCGATAAGTTGGGAAAAAAATGGAAATTTTTCAAGGATCGGCGCGTTATTCGTCGTTGTCATGGAAACGAAACCTCCATCCGGACTTTCTATGAAACGCACAATACTAGGGTGACATGATAATCCACCTGAGAAATTTCATCCCGATTGGTCCAGACAGATACACAGACAGAACGACTGATAATAAAAGGGTCTCCTAGAGCGGAGATCCATTATGAACATTTACAAACTGGAAGTGGTTTTTCGTGGAATTTCTAGGTTTTGATTCACGATATTCTAGTAATATTCTAGACCAGGGTGGTCCAAACCCAGGCCCGCGGGCCAGATGGTAATCAAAAATCGCATTTGGTGTTGTTTCGTCATGGAATTAACCAGAAAAATCTTTTGGCATATTGTTATGTCACCAATGTCACTGAATTGAACAGTGTTCTTAGGTGACTAGCAAAGTTGAATGATGTGCTTGGCAGTCTAAATTGTTATCTGGATTTCTATCTTTTTGGTCACGAATATATGCTAACAATTTTGGTATCATAGTGACCTAAAAATCGAATTAGCTTGGTTGGCTATGTCTGATAACTAATATTAATGTCATGGCCTCACAATATAATTCATGCCGGATGTTTTTTGCAGCCCGCCTGAACAGTATTACAAAAAATGCTGCCTATATGTCAGAACATTTAGTAATTACCCTCCTGTACCTCACATTTGGTAAGTTTTTTTTTTATTAATAAAAACATCACATTATCACAACACATTTATATAGACACAATAGCACAAATACAATTGCATTTTAAAAAAACGAGCACACAATAGTTTTCCACTTTTTATTATGGATTGACAGTTTACCATTTTTAGTTGCAATAATCTTTTCACAGTTTATAATATTTTTTATCATATATAAAAATTGGCAAAATTGAGGCCTTTCATTACGCAGTTTACATTTGTATATAAAATATCTGGCACATAATAAAACACAGTTTATACCCTGATTTTGCCCTACCCCCAATAACATTTCTCTATGTGTCAAATTGAAGTTTAATCCATACTCAACGGTTAGCCAAGCGTTAACTATTTCCCAAAATTACTGCACAAATTCACAGAGATAAAATAAATGTAACACGCTTTCAACATGCATATTACAAAATGTACATTTTGGACTTTGTGTTTTATTTATTCTATATAGCAGGTCATTAGTGGGCACTGCTCGCAAGGCAAATTTGACATGGAATGAACGAAGTCTGGATTCAATAGAGCAATAAAAAACTTTTTCATACAATGTAAACCAATTATCTAAGTTCCTGCACAATTCTTTTGACCATTTTTCTATCTGCAGTTATTGATTGGTAAGTTATTTTGCAAACTGACGAATTCAAACATATTTTTAACTGAATGTGGGGGAGGGGGGGATACCACAATGCTTGCTTGATATGTCGGCAAGTTTTGTCGGTGACAAAAGAATATAATTAAAAAAAAAGGGCATTTTGGAATCTTGTGAGCAATGAGCATTTTCCAAAGTTAAGATTTTGCTTTAAAAATCCTATAGCGGTTCAAAAGCACTTACATTTGCGGAAACACTTTTACCGTTATGGAGAGTTTGAAATCTTACACTAAACGTAGATATAGAAAGCCTTCTGCTGGTTTTAGTAAGTTTTTTGGTGGTTTTTGCATGTTTTAGCTTTGTGGCCCCTGGAGCCGACAACCTTGGACCACCCTGTTCTAGACCTTACCATTGAATTAAAAAAAAAAATCAAACTACAATAGTAGACATATCAGAATCGATATTTATTGAGTGAGCCACTCAAACACTGAGAATTCTGACCCATGTTGTCAAATAGATTGGAAGCTTGAGCTTTATGAAATCCTTAATACTCACAAAGCAGGAAACTAACATTAAAATATTACTAGGATATTAACACGGCCTATTTCAAATTATTATTACAATGTTGATGGGATGCTGCTTCAATAGAGTAAAGTATCATGGCCCCCTGTTTCATACATGAGTGACCATGGATTTGTATCTGGCTCATATTCTGTTAACCGGGAATTTTGAACTTGGAAAATGTATTTTCTCTCGTCATGTACGATGTTAATGTCTTCATTTCTCACCATTCTTTTGTATATTTGTAATATAATTTTGCAGCTAGTGGGAACATATCAAATAGAAAGGCCTGCTGCCGTTTGTACGAAATAGGCAGAGCAGCCCAGGACAGGTGTCTGGCAGATAGCAGTTACATCATTGATAAAAAATATCCGAGACTTTTACATTGTGGGACGAGGCCAATCTTTAGCGCTTAAATTAGAGTTTAAAATTAGGACATTATATATTTATCCCGGGGGAGAGGAAAGCCAATAAGATTGCTTAATCATCATATGGCGAACCACGGCCTCTCGTTCGGTTACCATTCAATGGATTGGATTAGTTTTCAGATGCATGAACTTTATGGTGGAGAAAGCCGTAACCGACCAGTGGGTACATGAACCACCCTATGGTGGCGAGGGTCCAGCCAGCCATCCTCTCATACGTAATCAACCCCGCATGTGATTCGAAACTATGAACCCATGCATGGTAATCAGAGATGCGGTGGCAAGCAAAGTCCTAACTCTTAGCAGAATTTGCCACACTGCCGAGCCATGCACCACACCGCTGAGAGATTTTAATATTACCGCTCAACAGGTCGTGACAGAATAAGTAAAAGAAATTTCTGTTCTTCAGTTGAACACCAAGGCTCGCCATAATTTTATATGCTTAGAACCAGATCATGTTCGTTTCATTGGACTACACATACAAATTTTTAGAAAAGTGGTTGCCAAAGGGGCATATCTGCTGTAAATTTACAGGATATATATGCATACTGGCTATTTTGCAATTGATGATAATTTTCTGCTGTTACATATATATTTTCAAACAACCTCATTGATTGTAGGAATCATGTTAATTTAAGATTGAGTAAAATTATATATCACTCAAGGGAAAAGCCAGTGGGGGAGATTACATGGGTAATACCCGTCATTTTTTAATTTTTCATGATTCAAAATTTCTGCCTCCTACTTAGAACAAACAATGCCTCGTTTTACTTTCAGCAAATCACAGTATTGCGGTCAAAACTATTTTATTCTGTGCACTATCACCTCAACGTAATTATCACCACAAGTTTTTATTTGTCTTTACAGCATCTTATGCTTTCATGGCGCTGATAAAAATGCTTATCTCCGTTATTATTCAGATATTTACCTTACTCACCATCAATCATATCGTGATTAATCAAGATTATCAAAAATGCATGGTTTATTAATGAAGAATTGCCAACTGTGGCAGCATCAATGAAATGAACTTTTTCCCTAAGAAAACATCAAATTTATTCTTCGACTGATGAAAACCTCGGAATTGTTTATATACATAAAACAAAATATGAAATATTACTTTGCGTCACATCAAAACATTGGGACATACATGCATATATCATTTGTTTATTGTCTATAATCATGTCATATTTCGTGACTGACAATTTACGGTAATTTTATTCTCGCTATATTTCATGTACATTCGTGTTTGTGCCATATTTCATATTCAAATTTTATGGTAGCGTCATGTAGGGCATCGAAAATACAAGATTAGAGAGATTGATGTTACCTCCGTCTCTCTACAGCAGGGGTCACCAACCTTTTCGAAGCCGAGGGCTACTTTTTGGGTACAGATTAAGCCGAGAGCTACCAGTTCAATGTACACTTCTATAAAAGTCAGTTTGCTCGATTAAGTTTCAAATATTGATAATTACTGGTATTTAGTAAAGTAGACCCACTAATAAACTTTAGGATTCTCCAGGATATCAAACGATTATCACAACGTCGCAATAAATTTCTATCAATGACACTTGCATTTAAAAACTGAGTGTTTTCAAATTGATTTTAAAGTGATCACTAGTATATTATCCTAGGAAACCAAAACGCTCTTGGATTATTTGCAAACACTATGCACGAGCCTAAGATAAAACGGACTTAACAGTTGTGCTATCAAATTTTACAGAGTGTTGTTCTGCGGCGCGTAACTTGACACTGTAACTCTGAGCGAGACTTGCAGATCATCAGAAAGCCGTGTTCCGTGTTTGTTCCGGGTGAAGTACATGTCAAAAAATGTTGATTAACAAAGATAGGTTGAACCAAACAATAGTTTCGAAAAATGGGATTGCCGTATGATTTAAATCGCAAGCTTTTTCTGCACATACTGCGCTGACATGTGGATAGTTAAGCGTGGTAGATTGCGTGATTTCACTCCGCTTTGCCGTCGCTAAAATCGTCCAGCAAAAAAACAATTCAGACACACGCAAACTTTTTTCACAGGGTTAAAAATAAATCCACCTCCCATTCATTGTGAAAATGGTTGATTCCCTATCGTTTTACTGCCATTTTTCCTTGGAATCAATAATTGTATTATTGCTACTCCCCAAACCGATGGACAAGCAAAAACGGAGTGGCAGTTCTTACCACTTCATGGCAGCTCCTGCAACGAACGAACAGATGGCAGCTCTTGCCATGATTTTTGACGCGGTTACAGCAGCACAATTTTCTGCCATTCTTATGTGGCAGCTAAAAAGTCGGTCGCCGTGGGTTTGGCTTGGCCATAGCGGGCTATGGTTTGGGAATACCTCCATGGTTTTGCGGCAGCTGTAGACGTCACAGAATACTTGACACTGTACTTGAAAAAACGCAGGTTCGTGGAAAGTGATATATGTGTGATGTCATAATTGGAAGATTATTAAATGACCCGTCACATTACTGAGGTCAAATCAGGTTGATTGTAACAATAATTAATATAGTGCGATTCCCAGTTCCCATAGAAGTGTGATCTATACCAGGGGTCGGCAACCACCGGGCCGCGGCCCATTGCCGGTCCGCGGAAAGGTTACTGCCGGTCCGCAGAGAGGAGACACAAAAGCGGACAAGGCCGTAATAAAACTTTTACAATCCAACCACAAACCCTACGACTGAAAAACAGCACCCAACAGTAAACCGAACAAGCACAAAACCTGGAGTCCGCAAACTGCGGGCCAAAGGCGGCCCGCGAGCTAATTTGTTGCGACCCTCGAACGACCGGAAATTTAATACATAAAACAAAAATTGATCCCAATTATATTATTATTATATTATTGTCTCTACACGGATTTATGTGGTGAAAAATGCTGCTGCACGACGCTTGTTATGTAACAAGTAGCGTCAGTTGTATGTCGTTTGAGGTAATTTTGGGACAGGCTTTCAACACAGCAGTAGAAGGGCAGCAAAGCGAATGCTCCATAATTTGAAGTTTAATTAATCGAAGGCGGAAATATTGCGGCCCGCGCGCTACCGGAAATGTGTTTATTTGGAACATGAAGTTTGCCGACCACCGCACAACACTATTAAGCAGCATGGGTGACTTCATAAACAATTGCCATATCAGTATGTCGCAATGATACTGGGTCAATTGTTTTCTCTACGCCCGTATAAGAATGTCTCTCATCAGTCCGAATAAGATCTCCCCAATAAAATGATACAGTCATTGTTAACTTTCCCGAAATCTTATTACTGTACTGTGAGGCCTGGTTTTCAATATTTAGGGGCGTAGCCAGAAATTTTCAAAGGGGGGTTCTGAATTTTTTTTTTTGCCAAGTTAGATTGAAACAGCTAGCGGGTCTGATCGAACACTGGAATACGCGTGTTTTTATTAGTCTTGGGGTCTAAAAAGCATTTCAAGCTACGGAAAATTGCTATCTATGGTACAGAAAATAGATTTTATTTTTTTTACATTTCAAAAGGAGGGGGGGGGGGTCGACCCGCAAAACCATCCCCCTGGCTACGCCACTGTCAATATTGATAACTACAAAAACAAAATATCGAAGTAGGCTCGATGTAAGAAACACGTTACGTGTGTCAATGTCGACCATATCTCGAATATCGAAACAATGGCCATCAAACAAATACAGATATCGCATTAAATAGCATCACCGTCGTTTTTGGTATATTGTCAACATAAATTTCCTGGTGCGTATAATTTATTGCATAGGCTTAGTTCGTTTGTATGAAGGTGGTCCGCCAAGAGTTTGGTCAAGGTTTACCGGTCCGTCACTTGAAAAAGGTTGCCGACCACTGATCTATACAATAGCAGGACAAAAATTTAGGCTTATTTTGGAACAGTCTTCGGGTGACACTTTCCCATAGCATTTGCCCTAATTGGCGTAATTGGTCTGCTATAAATCTTGTTGAATAAAGCAACAAATCAAGTATGGACAGTGGTTTCACCTTTTCGATAGAGCGGAATTCGAATGAAAAATTCCAGTTGGTCAAGGAGCCCACATGTGCAATAGTTCATTGCCTTTTATTGACTAAATTGAATAAACCATGAATATGTATTAAGCAAATCTAATACTGACAAAACAAAATGAACTACTCATGTAGTATTTGAACCAAGATGGCGGACACTGGAACGCAGAACGGGTAGCAGGTTAGTGTTAGGCCATAATTTCAGGTACAAATACTACGGCAGTCATTAGGCTAGTCCCCGCACTCGTAATAGAACTGAAATAAGTAAAATTGGAATAAATTTATGGCCTAACCCTAACCTGGTACACATGCTACGTTCTAGTGCACATACTACAGGAGCGCTAAAAATTCTGCTCTATGGTGTTTGGCACATACTGTATAGTCAGAAAGTATTCGTCAAATAAGAAATTTAACTATAATAATTACATTTGCGCCACAGACCGCAGATTTCAGGTTTAAAACCAGGTCCATCACAACACTCCGTGTGACAATTCAGTAAATACTTTCAAACCAAAAAGATTCTGATATATAATTTATCATATAATTAATATATGGTGGAATTCTACTATATAGTAGTACCAGTAACTCCAAATATGAGCTGCTCGCCTAAAGCTTTATTTATAGTAAAGACATGAAAACAAATTTTAAAGAATTTAATATCAAAAATTTTACCTTCACATTTGAACCTTTCAATTCAGATGCCAGAGTTTGAAGTGAGGCTGACTTGAGATCACAACTAGAGAAATCCATTATTAGTGACGTACAGTAGGAAGCTACTGATCCAATGACATGAACATCACTGATGGAGAGAGGATGACCCCACATGTTAATTATATCAAGAGATGATTTGACAATGTCACTCATTCCATTCTTGGCTTCGTTCAATGCAATGAAAAGTTCCAAAAGATCTGATTTGTCTGATATTTCTTTGAGTTGTAATTGCAGACTTTTCTTCAGAATATCTCGTTTTTCTTCAAGATCCTGAATTTCTGTGAAAATATAAGAATATATGTAAACTGATGATACTTGTGTCTGAATGATAAGTTACCATTCAGTAAAGATTGACTTGCAAATAACATTAGCGTATATCTCTTTTAAATTAGTTATTGGAAAATTAAATCTAGTCAACCATAGCCAATCAATGTATTGGGCACCTCATTGTACTAATGTGTCTGTTACATTGTTTAGACTAGTGTTTGTTATTGCACTTCAGATTTCCCCAAGCTTGAAACTTTAGTTCAAATCCAGTGTAAAATGTGTAATAATAATGATTGATGCGTATTAATGATGCTCGGCTACTTTTTGCTAAGCAATAAAACACCCTAGTACAGACATGGGCAAAGTATGACCCGTGGGCCCAATCCGCCCTGTTGAGTAATTCAATCTGGCCCGCATGATGGTGCCACAACCTAACTAAAACCAAATTTTGATGTTTTAGTTGAAATAATCTCGAGAAATTTGTTGAGATTGCGATTAAAATTAGTCTTGGCACGAGGCTTATTGTTTTCCACTTTTGCTTTTGTTACACTGTAAATATTTTTCATAAAATGTAACTTTTACATCACACTTACATGGCCCGCAAGTCTAAGTAGGCACAATTTTTGGCCCCTGGTCGAAAAATCTTGCCCATCCTTGCCCTAGTAGTATCTCAACCTTTGCCCCTATTACCAAGAATTACAGCATTGATAAATTAATTTTTTATATGAACTTATTCATGGATTTGGCTCCGAACAATGCCCTGTAACAGTGTGCACTGATAAGCTAGGCATAGAGTTACTGTTTCTTAAAATTACAGGAATATTCCTAGGTCAGCATTGTCTACCAAATTTATTACACCCTAGGGCCTAGGTGAAGAGACAAGTATGTGATGTGAACCAGAGATGAGTAACCTACAATGCCAATACAGTTATTAGGTTGAAATTTTTAACTGCTAGGCCATTGCACTGATTAATTGATAATGCGAGAAACGCTTAACAAATTTTAGATTCGAATCGAGAAAAAAAAATGGCCCTAGCTTGAATTTGAATCAACAATAAACAACACATTACCTTTGAGTAAAATTCCGGCTGCTTCATAAACTGTCGGATTCAATAAAAATCCACAGATCATTTTTCTGACGAAAACAAAGTGACCGGTATGAAGATGTTTATCCACGAACTCCTTAAAAGATTTTAAATCCAGTCCAAGAATATAGAAAGATGTGAGCATTTCTTGTAAACTTTGATGTTGAAAGTAAAGAAGGTGGATTCCTTGAAAGAGTTTACGATATGTTCCTCCAGGAGCCAGAATTGCTAGATCGGTTGCTTCTTCGGGTTTTAGATGAACTTGACGAAAATCATCTTCTGTAAATAGAACTCGTTGTTTGAATGTCCCAATGTATGATAGTTCTTTTAATTTGTCCAAAACTTCCATAGTAATCTCTTGGTGAGTGTGGGGTGATCGTAAGATACTTTGCATGACCACAATCATAATACCACTCATGGTGTTTGGTTTGAAGTCAGATTTGAATTTTAATGCTATCAGCGTGTAAACCAGCATCACAGGGGTAGTGCACAGTAACAAGAGTGGTGGAGCTTCGATTTTGAGAAATTCTATTATTTTCTCGGCTTCTTCATTTCCTTCATATCCAGAAATGATTTCTTTGATGGAATCCATTGTTAATCCAGCAAGTGCAATAACCTTGTCTGGTCGAACTTCTCCCCAATAATTTCTGATGGAATGTTCACGACTGGACGATATAATGCGACAGCCAGGAAATAATTTTTCAGAGAGAAAATTCCACATAATTACTTCAGGATATGCAGGCTCATCTAGACTGATGACTTCATAAACTCCATCAACTGTATATTGAAGAGTATCCAAGGAGTCGAGCATAAACAAAACTTCCTCTGGGTGAGTTTTTGCAATGTATATTGCTTGATCTCGTTCTTCTTTCGTGAGATTGTTGAAAATTAGTTCTTCTGCTGTTACTTTACTGTCGTTCATAAATTGTTTACATTCTACATATGGAACCATCTTGATATTCCCCTGAAAATATTTTCCCTGTATGACATCTCTTGAGGTTGCTTTCATGAGTGTGGTCTTTCCTGAACCAGGGGGCCCCACGAAACAGACATGACCATGTTTAAAGTTGTTAAACAATTCACCAAGTTGAGTCTCTTTTCTGATCCCTATTTCTCTTTCTCGTTGTAAATACTTTTGTTGATTATGTGACTCTGGTACATAATCGTGTTTGGGAATTCTTCCACCTCTATAAAAATCAATTTCTTCCAATTGAGGAGTTACGTCCACATTTAGTTTTCTCTTGAAAACTCCATGAGGTTCAGCAAAGTCATAGAAGTCAGTGCACTTTTCAGTGTTATCATTGATTTTTGCTATTACTTTTTGATAAGACATCATATTTGCTTTACAATGTCATACACTTTAAACATCCAGCGTATTGACCATCTGGTAAAGCTTCATAAAAAAAGATTCATCTGATGTAATATTCAATAATACTTTTCGACAATAACTTCAAGTTCTAGGATATATACTTCAACTAAACCTGCTAGAAATCTAACAAGAAAACATTCGTCATCCAAGTGCGATGATGCCTAACATAGATGCCAATAAATCTGTTATATAATGTACACTTTTGTAAACAGTCGCTATTCATAATATCTTTGTAACATTTACATAATTGTTCCTAAATTATTATTATTGTGTTTTTACGATTTCAAGTATTTCAAGTAATACATTCAATGATGTTTCATGCGACACCCATTCCACGCCTTCTGTTTTGAACAGAGCTCTCTATACCAGGGGTCCGTAAGTAGTGGGCCTGCAATCACATTTGGGCCGCAAGACCTTCTAATCTGTGTCGCAAAACAATTTGTAAATTGCCATAAATATAAGTATCCAGAGTTGTCTGCGGCTTCAATGAATGTTCTTCTACCCTTCGTAACTACCTACTAATGTGAAAGGACGTTTTCTGTGTTATTAAAAACGAATACAGATCAAAGTTAGAAGTGGAAGAAGATTAACACAGAGCCTGTAATTTTCATTAGGCAGAGTGAATGCAATTATATACTATTTCATAGGCTAAGAATGGCTCGGCGGTGTGGTGCATCGTGCTGAGCGTTGTGAATACGCTCGCCACCGAATCTCTGATTATCCTGCGTGGGTTCGCAGGTTTAAATCCCATGCGAGTATAGTTATGTGCGAGAGGATTACTGAACTCCTAGCCGCCGCAGGGTGGTTCACTCAACCGATAGTCGGTTAGGTCTATCTCCATCATCAAGGTCATGCCTTCGAAAACAAATATATGGCTAACTAATCCCATACCCACCTTAGACTGGTAACCGAACGAGAGGCTGTGGTTCGCCATATGAATAAGCCTGATTATGTCATCTCATCGCCTTTCCTCTCCCCGGAATAAATATGTAGATCCTATTCTAAGTTTTATACAATTTATGTGCAAGGATATTGCTACTGTCAATAGTAGTTTTGAAATTGATATTTTTAATTACAAAGTATTTTCCACAACATTATATGCTAACCAAATGCTTGGCTCGTGAGAAAATAAAACTATTTTTTTAGGGTCGCGACGAGTAGTACTCGCAAGCTCCTGCTCTATACAAGCAGCCAACGATATCAAACAATGTGAAAAGGAATACTGTTCTTTTGACAAAAAATTTTCCACACTGACAGAAATTACTTTATACTGCAAAATTGGGGGGGGGGGGGGGGGGGTTAAGGGTTCAATCATACCTCATTGCTGTTAGATATCTAATAGTGACGCTATTCCCGCCTTTATGTTTGTATTTGAAAATGAGATATGTCACCTCAAAAAAAAAAGAAAACGCGCGCTGTCGATGCGAATTGAAAGCGACAATAGCACTACAATATCTCTCTTGTGACGAATACTCTCATGCTTCATCATCTTGACGCATTTTACTGTCGCCCGTCTTTATGTTATAATAATGCAGTAGAAACACTGCAAATCTGGATATAATAATTATTTTCGGGAAAATATTGCTTCGACTAATGTAAGATTTTCTACATATGAAAGGCCGAAAACCGAAAACTTAAAATGTGTGTGTGATGATATTGGTTTATTTTAGGTTAATTTAACGCAGGGATGTACAATATAAATTTAATATACGAATATTGCAACCTTGAAATATCGTTTTTTCGTGTTCATAAGAATACCGAATATGGTGCACATATCCTACCGCCACTGCTTAGATTTAAAAACATTTCACAATTATTTCATTTTTTATTGCAATCAGCCGAATCGAAAGCGTGGCACGGCAATAACTAACAGTCATCGTGAATAGATTTCAATAAACTCCGAGTTGAAGTGCTTATAAGACGTCGAGGACGTTCTTGGTTGAAATTTTTTTACATTTAAATTCGGCAATAAATTTAAAAGCAAATTGTGTCGTAATCAATTGTTTGCATCCTCATTTTCGATAGTTAACGAACATAACAAAAATTTTTTCAATTTCTTGCAGTCTAGAGTTTATAAAATAGCTCTTAAATATTATTTAGTTTCTATTGGGGATTTTATCGTTATCCAGACAGCGTTGATAACAATATCATTAATTTTAAGTTGGAGGTATTGATTCATAATCAAAAATAAATTTATAACACATAACATGAAAAATTAAAATCTTTAAGAGCTATTTTAAACACTCCGAATTACAAGAAATGGAAAAATTTCCTGTTATGTTCGGTCACTATCGAAACTGAGAATGTAAACAATTAATTAGGAACCAATTTTCCGAGGACGCCTAAACCATCTCGAGTAAGTTAAAATATACGATAAGAAAATATTTTAAATCAAAAACGTTCTCGATGTCTTATAAGTTCTTCAAGTCGGCGCCTATCAAAATTCTTTCATGTCGGTTGTAACATATTGTCGAACCACACATGGACGACAACTCTAGGATATATGCGCCATATTTGGGATTCTTATAAACACGAAAAAACAGTATTTGAAGTTCGCGATATTTGAATTTTTACATCCCTGTATTAAATTAGTCAGTTATAGATAGATAGATAAGATAAGTTTATTTCGACTCAATAATCAGCAGAAAGGCGATAAAATGGTTGATAAAAACAAATAAATAAAAACTGATTATGAATTCAGGAGAGTAAACAAAAACTTTGATAAGGTTTAAAACGTACAGAATATAAGATGGAAGGTATTGCCAAAAGGAAGTGGTACGTGTTCACTCACCTAAAACTACTGAATCATATCATTCACACTCACATACACACACCTTTTCAAAAATTAGTTGTAAATGAAGTATTTTAATTGTATTTTTAGGTTATAGAAATTGAGGTACATTAAAATTTGAATGCAGCAAACAATAGGGACAACGGTTATTGTTAAATTCATCCCAGGATACCATATTCTATTAATATTTTAATTCAAAATCCATGACATGGCAAAATGATACTCTTTATAAGTTATAAGTTCTCTATTTCAATATACTTTTATACCTTCAAATTGTCTGGCTGAAATGCGATCATGATAGGTTTTATGGAAATGCAACCTGAATATCTTTTTTAAAATCCTGATCTTTTTTGGCCGGTATTCAGAACTATAAAATACAAAGTAACTTGGAAAAGCGAATAACTTGACAGAACTTATTACATCGCATTTCCCCAAGCCTGGAAGAAACGCATTTTTGCTAGATTAGCCATATATTACTCAAGACACTCACCCTTGAGTGGTACATACCATATATGCACATACTCCTATAAACTTGACTATTTCTCCCATTTATAGGATGGGGTACCATTACTCAAGGTTGCTATATTTAGTATATATACAAATTTTAATATTATGTTTATATGTATTATATTCCATGTTGTATTGTCTCTATTTATTGATGTTGTCTTTTCCTACCAACTCCTCTGTACAAACAGTTGGGCATACTCCACCCTTACACCTGTTGCTTATATTGCTACCCATCCACCCTCCTTGCACATCTGTCTGTATGAAGGACCATATTGTTATACTTATTCATTGCATTTTATGCCTATCCTAGGGAGTGTATGCCGCACTTTCATGTGTTTTAGGCCAGTATGGTCTTGTGTATACATCCTGTATTCAATGTTGATATTTACTAACTCCTGTGTCTTTGCTTTTACGAGACAAATAAACATACATACATAATGAACGAGGGCAAGGTAAGCGAAACGCTGGGATTTATTGATGGCGTTTCCCTATCAACCAGGAGTAATTCATTGTGTTCCAGACACTGGGACAACACCCATTGGTGTTGCGACTTAAGCCGTGGTTGCACTGTGTCATTTCGGCGCTCCAGAAGTAGGTGTACCAATATGGAGGGAGCTACCTCATTAGGATGTGTAAAGGTACTGAAACCTATGGGCAGAGGGTATATTCACCAGACAGTCTCAGAGCCCGTAATAGAACCAAAATAAGGAAAATCGAGATAAAATTATGCCCTAACCCTAACCTGGTACACATACTACGGGAGTACCCAGATTTGTCACAAGTGACAAAACCTCTATTCAACGAAAGACTAATATTAGGCTTAATTAGACATAGTTGAGTGGGTTATATTATTTCAATATTCCCAAAATTTTAAAAAGGCGGGGCAGTTCAACCTCAAACCCCCATGGCTATTGGCACCGAACAAGGGCATAGCAACCCCAAAATTGGGGGGTTTTATTTGACACAACATTTACTCACAATTTTCACTTTAAGCAAGGCCAGGTACACTTATATCTTAAGAAGCTCCCTACAATCTTACTTCACTTTTGAAGTTATTCAAGAAATAAAGCGTGGAATTTCATATATCTCAGTCGTTACATTTGCAGTATGGATTGTTGGTAAGCTACATATATATATACACATATACTTTTTGTTTCTATATATATTTATCTATTGTTCCTCGCTGAAGCTGTATCTGAATGAGTACTTATAGCAGGGATGGCCATCTTGCTTTCTACCACTATCGATTAAAATAGCTTGCGATGGATTGAAAGGTATGCCTGCTGTAAGTTAAGCCACACAGGCCCATGTTGTTTATAGGTAATCATTCAGATACAGCATCCGCGATGAAAAATGGATAAAAATATATAGAAATAAAATGTATATGTGCGAGTCAGCAATTCAATATAAGTCATATACACAAAACGAATGATTACTAAATATGCAGATAACTGCACAAACGAATATAAAAAATTCCGCAGCTGTCAATAAGCAGGGCTATGTGGGTACATTCTTAATAAAATTGCCACAAAATTTTCATCATATTTATTTAAACCTTAGCAGCTGCAAAACTTGCATTTATTACGAAATAATATACTCTATTGGTTTTGTCCAGACTCAAAAACTGTATGCGTAAATCTTTGTTTTTGCACATGTACAGTACTGTATTCTTTCTGTTTTAAAATGCACAAAAGTGGCTGCTTGAAACCTTGTCAAGGCAATTTTTAGGGGTATGTTACCAAACTGATCTACTGCATGGGCCAAGAGCCTCTGTGGCCTCATCAGTCTTGCATACTGATCCACACAAATAATGATAATAATAATGATCAACCAATTCTTGTTGAATTATTTTGTTTTCTGTTGCTTCAAATGTGTTGACTTTGTTTGTGGTAATAAAATCTCACTCTACAACAAGAAATATAACTCGTTTATATACTATGTTTTACAAAGCTTTACTTGAAACACAAGGACATTCAAACTCTAATAGCATAAAAGTAGTTTTAGATCTGAGCGCTCCAGAAGTATGTGTACCAATATGGAGGGAGATAATTTTGTTCGCATACTACATGTTGTGTAAAGGAACTGAAACCTATGGTCAGAGGGTATATTCACTTGGCTAACATAGACAGTCCCCAAACTCGTAATAGAACTAAAATAAGGAAAATTGAAACAAAATTATGGCCTAACCCTAATCTGGTACACATACTACAGGAGTTACATACTCAAAAGTGACGAAACCTCTATTTATCAAATGACTAGGCCTAATTAGGATATAGTTGAGTGAGTTATACATTTTCAATATTCTCAATATTTTGAAAATGCCGAGCAGTTCAACCCCGAATCCCTGTGGCTATGTCATCTGGCACTGAACAAGGGCATAGCAACCCCAAAATTGGGAAGGGGTGCAATTTGTTTTAGTTTACACGAAACTTACTCATGATTTTCGCTTTGAACAAGGCCAGACACAAGCGAGCAGCTACTCATATCTCGAGCTCCTCACAAACTCACAGCAATATAAGTGCGGAATTTCATATATCTCAGTCGATATTAAACCAAAAAATGTTGAGTTTACAGTTAACCACTTACAAATAGAGCAAAATAGTGTTGAAAAAGACACATAAGTTTATGCCTCACGGGAAATGCTGCAAAATAACTTTTCAAAAAACATTTGGAACAGTATCCATGCTACGTTGATGTCACTGAATATACTTTTCATAAGTAATTATACATGATAATCTTAGATTTCAAAGCATTATATGAAAAATCATCAAAGAATACAGCAAACAGAATATAAAGAATAAAGTTTTTCATAACAAATTTGGTGCTCCCGAAGTATGTGAAACAAGATGACAGACACAGGAACGTAGTATGTGTACCAAGTTAGGGATATTCAATTTTCTTTATTTTGGTTCTATTACAAGTTTTAGCGAAATGACTCACGTAGTATTTGTACTGGAAATTATGGTGCTCCCGAAGTATATGAACCAAGATGGCAGATGCCGGAACGTTGTATGTGTGCCAGGTGAGTGTTAGGCCATAATTTTATTACAATTTCCGTATTTTTGTTTTATTACGAGTTCGGGACTAGTTCAGTGACTTCCGTAGTATTTGTTTCTAAAATTATGACCTGACCCTAACCTGGTACATATACTATCGTCCGGGGTCCGCCATCTTAGTTCTAATACCTCAAACTCAAATTTTGGGAAGTTAAATTGTGTACCAGTCACAATAATACAGCAAAGTAATTTTACCTAAATGATCAAAAGTTTGGATTATCATAAGGAAGAATTGTGAAATGCCAAACTATTCAGATATGAGCAATAATAAATTTGCTATGAAGCAGTCAATTTAACTGTTATTTCATGCTGCATTAAATTAACTTTCCTTAAACTAGATTGACCAAACATGGGCTGCTGATGGATTGCACAATTATGGTATGATTAACCTATTGACCATCATCGGTCAAAGAAGATTTCAATTATTATATACCCACCCTCTTCGTTTACGGCTTTATAGGACGGGCAAATATATTGCTATTTCAAGAAATACAGCATATTAATCACCTGTCTGTCGTCATCTGTTTACTTAGCACTTCAATATCTGGTACTAACTGGCATCTTATCGGAAAAACTAATTAATCCTTGACTAAGAGCAAACAAAGGGCGCAGTGATATTATGGAGGAATTTCGCAACAACTCAAAAGCGCAATAAACTGAACAAAATATCCAGCCAATACAAGGGAAACTTGCTTTCCCATTT
Source organism: Styela clava (assembly GCF_964204865.1). Lineage (NCBI taxonomy): Eukaryota > Metazoa > Chordata > Ascidiacea > Stolidobranchia > Styelidae > Styela > Styela clava. Next base: position 3,488,995 of record NC_135251.1, read on the forward strand.
CCATTACAAAACTACATATCAGACAGACTAGCAGGAATGAAAACATCAAAGAAGTGGGAAAAACTCAAGTGTGATAATTATGTTTAAATATTGCATAGGAAATACATTGACAGAAAAGTTGACAGAATCAAACACCCATACAGATTTTCATTTAGCCCATAAAAAAGCTTTTAACAGTAAAGTTTAAATAAAATTGATATCATCCCGCAAGGGGTCCAATTATTATCTGTGGAAGGGTAAATGACAATCCAATATATTCTGTCACATGTTGTGCCAGCCCAGACCATTTAACTGCAATTAATTCTGTCAGGAAAATCCTTTGTATGTAAGTGTGATAATTATTCATGCATGACTGGGGAGGTTGAAAAATCTAATCATTGAATAATTCATCGAATTTATTTACCATCATTGCCTCCAACGAGATTGATTGGAATTTGATTGGGACAACGTCCAATTCTTTTGGCATTGATAACACAGATTAGATAATTGACATATTGACGGTATACTACGTTTGATTGTAGATAATGCATTATTGTCGAATATATCAAAAATAAACATGGACCGTTTCATTAGAACTAATTTTTATTCAATCGTTTATTTAGGCTTTGCAACCTCGTCACATTAGTGACGAGTAATTTACTGTCTAGTGAATGGTTAAGCGTCAGTTATAACCCATAACGTTTTCTTGTGTTATTTTTTTACAAAACAATAGTACAATCATTATGATACATAGTTACTGAGAATTTCACATTGCATTTTCGGAATTTGCAAATTCAATGCAAAATACAATGAATGGGTTGGTTTGCATAAGTTAATTCACCTAGGATTGACGTATCCACGTGACTGAAGACTGATGACATCAGTAGGTTCTCTCAGACCTTCAATCAAAGGGGAAAATAAATATGAGAGAAGAAATGGAAAAAAGCTCTCTCGTTTCACAGTGGCACTCAACAGACACAATTCAAAAACTGGCGTGGCATGGACACACCCCGTTTACATACAGCTTTTATAGGACTATCGAATATACATTTATAATCACCTGTCTTTCATCAACTGTTTACATAGCACTCCAATTTCTGGTAGTAACTGTCATCTCATCAGAAAAACTTATTAATCACTGACTAAGGTAAAAGATAGGACACAGGAATATTACAGAGAAATTTCGCAATAATCTGGAACACAAAAACATAGGAAAAATGGACAAAACTTTGGAATTAGGTTTAAGAAACATACAAGCATTATTTACAAAAAAATTCAAGCTACAAATAGTTAATTAATTGAATAGGATCCTACCACAAGAGATCCAGGGCCAGCATTACCCTTTGGAATGTCCATAACAATACAATCGATTATGTCTCATGACTAACTAGTCGCAAAATATAGTGCCTAGAAAGTCCTTTCAAGTATGTGATATTTGGTCATGTGTGACTGGGGAAGTTTAAAAAAATTGAACTCATTGAGAAAAAAAATATCAAATGGTACAATAGAGCCTTCGAATTTCAGGAACCCATTCTAAATCCTTCAATCCAAAAATATTAATGAACCGTGACTATGAAAATGAAAGTTCCTACAGAATAATTACTAGAAATTGAACACAAGCTACCCTTATACTGACTTACTTTACGCTTCATTCATAAAAACCTTTAATCTTGCGACTAAAATCTTTGAGGGGTAAAACTCTACCCACACTAAAAATTCTAAACAAAATTACATGCCTGGAAAGTCCTTTCGAGTATGTGATATTTGGTCATGCGTGACTGGGAGAGTGAAAAAATGAATTTATCGAAGAAAATATCAGAAGGTACAACAGTGCCTTCGAATTTCTAAATCCTTCAATCAAAAAATATCAATGAACCGCGACTATGAAAATGAAATTTCCTACAGAATATTTACTAGAAATTGAACACAAGCTACCCTTATTCTGACTTTCTTTATGCCTCATTCATAAAAACCTTCAATCCTGTGGCTAAAATCTTCGAGGGGTAAAACTCTACCTACACTAGAAATTCTAAGCAAAATTACATGCCTTTTCATGTGGGCCTTCAATGTGTATGTCACTAAACCCTGACTCCAGAAAAATTTCTTCCTATTGGTCACCATATTAAATTTTATGAGCTTATATTTTGAGAATTATTTCGAGAATTGGCAAATCGTTCAAAACCATCATCTGGATCAAAATATTTGAAAACCTGCCATTCAAAAGTATTGATAGTTAAACCTAGTCTCCACCATAACTGATATCCTATTAAATATTTTACATATCGTATTTATTGTAAATGTTTCATTTTATTTTGAATTCTGTGTTTATGAATCAATAAATTCATTTTATCTTTCTATGTCCACTACTTTTGTTGGTTTTATTGTTATGCAACAATAGAGGTAGACACTTCTTGCCACAATTGAATTTGAAGTGCTCAGTGATTTTTTTCTTGATAATTTAGCGTCGCACAAAGAACAAAGTTTGGAAACGGTTGGTCTAGTCAATGGTCGCTTTTACCAAACTACATTTTGATTACTGCAACTAAGCTTGGATAAAATGATAGATAGATGACCATTGGGTTATTTGATTTATACCTGGATTTTTGAACCACTGAAACTGGCAAATATCTTATAAAACCAATAAAACATGACAACATGTACAACCATGTACAAGCAAGCAGCCACTTATATCTTTAAAAAGCTACTCACAAACTTACTTCAACTTTGAAGTTATTCAAGAAATAAAGCGCGGAATTTGATATATAACTTGGTCGTTACGTTTGGAGTATGGACTGTTAGTAAGCTAAAACATGTTGAGTTATCAGTTATTCACATACAACAAGGGTTCACAATCAGCGGCCGTCAAAGGTGAAATGTGTGGCCGTGCTGGTGTGTATGTTTTACTCCAAAATACCATATGTTAGTGTTTTATTAACTGAAAATAAATTAGACTCGGAAATTATTAAAAAGTAGCATTTGTAAACAATGCACCATATTACTAGGGAGGGAAAAGGTCTGTTACATTTCATACAATTTCATATTATTACAAATGCCAGTAGCGCAGTCAGCCAGAATCATAGGCATAAATATTTGATTCAACTTCGGTCATTATGATATAGATAACAATCTAGCATTATGGCCCAATTTTGGAGATTTGCAATGTCTAAAATAGCACTTTTTCATATGGCGCGGAATCTTAAAGCAAAAGTTACGGTGTATTCCGTTCATGTTGTTAATATTTTATAAAATGATTTTAGAGCCTTAATATTCACCCCTTCATTTTCAGTTGGAACTTTTTTAGTAGCAGATTTCCCCTTTTAATTATACTAAACGTCTCTATGCCGATGCTTGCATAATAACAAGTTTTTTTGAGATGGGAAGATTTCCAAAAATATAGTTTACCGACATAATATCGATGACGGCCTAAATAACCGCGTTGAGCTGACCAAAACAATCGGCGACTTAAATAACATTTGCTCTGCGAAAAAACCACACGCTATTATGGACTTCTTAGGTCTCCCGGAAATATTAAAAAAAAGCAGGATTTTAGGGCTGGCCCTCTCGCTGCGCCAATAACAACAGTAAGTGTCGACCAGTGCTCTGGTTTCTCTTTAGATTGTAGATTAAATTATTCGAATATCTCATATTTATTGAAATTTTCCAATTTGATAAAATTATTTGGTCACCCTTAGACACTTTTGTTCAGTATACTTTTTATTCACCATCTCACAAACGTTTTAGATGCACGCCAATGAGATATATCAATAAACACCAATTTCCTTAATTAAGTATGATTTATGAAAAACGTCAATTCCACTTCCAGTCATAGACCACTTATGAAAACGTAATCCGGCCGTCTATAAAAAAAAGGTTGGGCACCCCTGACTTACAGTAGAGAAAAATAGTGTTGACAAAGACACATGAGTTTATTTCTCACAGAAAAGGCTGCAAAATCGCTTTTCAAAAAACATTTGGGACAGGACCTAGGCTACGTATATAACACTGCATATACCCTATATAGGTAATTATACAATTAATCTTTGTTTTCAATGCTATATATGAAAAATTATTAAACAATATAGCCCAAGTTTTTCATATCAAATTTTGGAAAGTTAAATTGGGTATCAGCTATACTAATGCAGCAAAGTAATTTTACCTGAATGATTGAGAGTTTTGATTATTAAAATCAAAAATTGTGAAATGCCAAACTATTAAGATATGAGCAATAATACATTTGAGATAAAGCAGTTAATTTCACTGTTATTTCATGTTGCATTAAATTAACTTTCCTTGAACTAGATTGACCAAACATGGGCTGCTGATGGATTGCACAATTAAGGTATGATCATCGGCCAAAGAAGATTTCAATCATTATATACCCACCCTCTTCGCATATGGCTTTATAGGACGGGCAAATATATTGTTATTTCAAGAAATACAGCATATTAATCACCTGTCTGTCGTCATCTGTTTACTTAACACTTCAATATCTGGTACTAACTGGCATCTTATCAGAAAAACTAGTAAATCATTGACTAAGAGTAAACAAAGGGCGCAGTAATATTACAAAGGAATTTTGCAACAATTCAGAAGCGCAATAAACTGAACAAAATATCCAGCCAATACAAGGGAAACTTGCTTTAACATTTCTACTACAAAACTACAAATCAGACAGACCAGCAGGAATGAAAACATCAAAAAAGTGGTAAAAACTTAAGATTGATAATCTCGCTTTAGTATTGCATTTGAAATACATTCACAGAAAAAATCAAGCACACATAGAGATTTTCATTTAACACATGAGAAAGCTTTCAATAGTAAAGTTCAAATAAAATTAATATCATCCGCAAGGGGTCCAATTATTATCTGTGGTAGGGTACATGAAAATTCAATATATTCGGTCACATGTTGTGCCAGACCAATTAACTGCAATTCGATCTGGCAGGAAAGTCCTTTGTGTGTATGTGTGATAAATGATCATGCATGACTGGGGAGGTTGAAAAATCTAATCATTGAATATTTCATTTACCATCATTGCCTCCATCGAGATTGATTGGGACAGCATCCATTTCTTTTAGCATTGATAACACAGATTAGATAATTGACATATTGACGGTATACTACGTTTGATTGTAGATAATGCATTATTGTTGAATATATCAAAAATAAACGCGAACCATTTCATTAGAACTAATTTTCATTCAATCGTTTATTTAAGCTCTGCAACCTCGTCACATAAGTGACGAGTGACTTACTGTCTAGTGGAAGGTTAAGCGTCAGTTATAACCCATACCGTTTTCTTGTGTTATTATCTTACAAAACAATAGCACAATCATTATGATAGTTAAAGTAATTATGATAGATATTTACTGAGAATTTCACATTGTATTTTCGGAATTTGTAAATTCAATGCAAAAGACAATGAATGGGTTGGTTTGCATAAGTTAATTCACCTAGGATTGACTTATCCATGTGACTGAAAACTGATGACATCAGTAGGTTCTCTCCAACTTTCAATCAAGTGAAAAAATAAATATAAGAGAGAAATGGAAAAAACCTCTCTCGTTTTACAGTGGCACTCAACAGACACAATTCAAAAACCGGCGTGGCATAGACACACCCCATTTACATACAGCTTTTATAGGAATTATCGAATATACATTTATAATCACCTGTCTGTCATCAACTGTTTACATAGCACTCCAATTTCTGGTAGTAACTGTCATCTCATCAGAAAAACTATTTAATCATTGATTAAGGTTAAAGATAGGACACAGAAATATTACAGAGAAATTTCGCAATAATTTAGAACACAAAACCATTGGAAAAATGGACAAAACTTTGGAATTAGGTTCAAGAAATTTATTTACATTATTCACAAAAAAATTAAAGCTACAAATAGTTGATTAAATGAATAGTATTCTACCACAAGAGATCCAGGGCCAGCATTACCCTTTGGAATGTGCATAACAATACAACCGATTATGTCTCATGACTAACTAGTCGCAAAATATAGTGCCTGGAAAGTCCTTTCAAGTATGTGATATTTGGTCATGTGTGACTGGGAGAGTTAAAAAAATTGAACTCATTGAAGAAAATATCAAATGGTACAATAGTGCCTTCGAATTTCAGGAACCCATTCTAAATCCTTCGATCAAAAAATATCAATGAACCGTGACAATGAAAATGAACTTTCCTACAGAATATTTACTAGAAATTGAACACAAGCTACCCTTATACTGACTTACTTCATTCATAAAAACCTTTAATCTTGTGGCTAAAATCTTCGAGGGTAAAACTCTACCCACACTAAAAATTCTAAACAAAATTACCTGCCTTTTCATGTGGGCCTTCAATTTGTATGTCACCAAACCCCGACTCCAGAAAAATTCCTTCCTATTGGTCACCATATTAAATTTTAAAAGCTTATATTTTGAGAATGATTATGAGAGTTGGCAAATCGTTCGAAACCATTATCTGGATCAAAATATTTGAAAACCTGCCATTCAAAAGTATTGATAGTTTAACCTAGTCCCTACCATAACTGATATCCTATTAAATATTTTACATATTGTATTTATCGTAAATGTTTTATTTTATTTTGAACTCTGTGTTTATGAATCAATAAATTCACTTTATCTTTCTATGTCCACTACTTTTGTTGGCTTTATTGTTATGCAACAATAGAGGTAGACACTTCTTGCTACAATTGAATTTGAAGTACGCAGTGATTTTTTTCTTGATAATTTAGCGTCCCACAAAGAACAAAGTTTGAGAACGGCTGGTCTAGACAATTGTCGTTTTTACCAAACTACATTTTGATTATTGCAACTAAGCTTGGATGAAATGATAGATAGATGACCATTGGGTTATTTGATTTATACCTGGATTTCTGACCACTGAAACTGGCAAATATCTAACAAAACCAATAAAACATGACAAATGTACAACCATGTACAAGCAAGCAGCCACTTATATCTTTAAAAAGCTCCTCACAAACTTACTTCAACTTTAAAGTTATTCAAGAAATAAAGCGTGGAGTTTCATATATCTCGGTCGTTACGTTTGGAGTATGGACTGTTAGTAAGTTAAAACATGTTGAGTTATCAGTTATTCACATACAACTAGGGTTCACAATCAGCGGCCGTCAAAGGTGAAATGTGTAGCTGTGCTGGTGTGTATGTTTTACTCCAAAATACCATATGTTAGTGTTCTATTAACGGAAAATAAACTAGTCTCTGAGATTATAAAAAGTAGCAGTTGTAAACATTGCTCCATATCACTAAGGAGGAAAAAAGTCTGTTACATTTCATACATTTTCGTATTATTACAAATGCCAGAAGCGCAGCCAGCCAGAATCGTGGGCATAAATATTTGATTCAACTTCAGTAATTATGATATAGATACCAATCTAGCATTATGGCCCAATTTTGGAGATTTGCAATGTCTAAAATAGCACTTTTTCATATGGCGGGGAATCCTAAAGTAAAAGTTACGGTGTATACCAGGCCTGCACAACATACGGCCTGCTAGATACTTCTGTGCGGCCCGCGGGTCATTTGGAAACAAATCTTTGTTATTGTTATTTTTGTTACATTGTTATTTATGCAAGCGCGCCGCTACTCCGATCCTATTAGAAATCGTGAGATTTATGTTTTGCACTAGTTTCAATAAATATCGAACTTATTGTAAAATTGGTGTGCCCTTCGCGACCCTTAAAATTCGTCGCTCGACCTCTCGCCCCCCAGTTTGGGAAACCCTGATCTAGATATCTCGGTATTCAAACTGAATCACGCTCAAAAGAATATCGGTATACAATCTCACACCCATTAGTGCATATTAGCAACCTATTAATAACCCCACTATTTTTTACTAGCAGTTTATGAAACTGAAGTTTCTTTTTCAAATTTAAAACTTAAAAAACAATTTTTTCATTCATGAATGCTGCAGAAATTGTCGCACAAAATATACTGCTATTTACTGTAAAACTTCAAAAATTTTTGGAGCAGATTTTGTAGAAAAATGTAATTTAACAGTCGAAAAAGTACTAAACGGATTGTTTGTCCCGCCTGCAATGAAAATATCTAAAAATGTTAGATATGACTGAATACCTATATGTGGGACGATTTTACAAAACTGAACCTGAGTAAAATATTTTCCTGCAGTCAGTTTATACTGCAACACGCAATACCTAATTCTGATAAAAAAAAAATATTGAAAATGAAGGGACGCTTTCAAGGTAAGCTTTCCAGTAATGGAAGTTTTTCATCAGATTTAACTGTTCAACAATATTATTTTGATTTGAAGTTCATCTTGTGAAATATGTATGTGGCAAAGTTTGCAGCCCACCGGGCCTTCAGATTTATGCTTGCGGCACTCGTGGTAATTTGAGTTGTGCAGGCCTGGTGTATACTGTTCATGTTGTTAATATTTTATTAAACGATTTTAGAGCCTTAATATTCACTTTTTCATTTTCAGTTGGAACTTTTTTAGTAGCAGATTTACCCTTTTAATTATACTTGACATCTCTATGCCGATGCTCGTAAAATAACAAGTTTTTTTTAAATGGACTTCTTTGGTCTCCCGGAAATATTAAAAAAAAGCAGAATTTAATGGCCCTCTCGCTGCACCAATAACAACAGTAAGTGTCGACCAGTGCTCTGGCTTCTTTTTAGATTGTAGATTAAATTATCCGAATATCTCATGTTTATTGGTATTTTCCAATTTGATAAAATTATTTGGTCACCCTTAGACACTTTTGTTCAGTATACTTTTTATTTACCATCTCACAAAACGTTTTAGATGCATGCTAATGAGATATATCAATAAACACCAATTTCCTTAATTAAGTATGATTTAAAAAAAACGTCAATTCCACTTGCTGCCGTAGACCATTTATAAAATCGTAATCCGGCCGTCTATAGAAAAAAGGTTGTGCAACCCTGACTTACAAGTAGAGCAAAATGGTGTTAACACAGACACATGAGTTTAACACCAATTTATTTGTCATTTACCAAGCTAAACATGCAAAAAACGCCAAAAAAACTCATTTAAACGTGCAAAAGTTTTACTATATCTACATTCATAGCGTAAGACTTCAAAACCTTCACAACGGAGGAAGTGCCATACGAAGAAAATTCCGTGTTTGTTATTATATTAAGCAAGCATTGTGATATTTTCCCTCCCGTATCTAGTCAAAAACATGTTTGAATTGGTCAGCTTTTATTTCAAACTCATGTTTGCAAAATAACTTACAAATAACTGCAGGCAGATTGATTACCGATTTTTACCAAATTTTAGATACATGAAGGTAATTACTATATTTTCTGACATATAGGCAGCATTTTTTGTATTACGGTTCAGGCTGGTTGCAGAAAAAACACTCGGCAGGAATTATATTGGTCGACCATTATATTAATATTTAGTTATCAGGCATAGTAAACCTAGGCTAATAGATTCCTCATTAGATTTTGTTAGCATATATTCCCGACCGAAATATGGAAACCAGGTAACAATTTAGACTAGCCAACCACTTTATTCAATTTCGCTAGTTGCCTCAGCTAGCCATAACACCAGTCAATTCGATGACATTGGCAATGTAACAATACGTCAGAAGATTTTTCTGGTTATTTTTATGAGGAAACAACACCAAATTCAATTTTTTGTTTACCCTTGCGCGAATGCGACGCGGAACACAAAAAAGGAAGCGGCGGGCCACATGTGGCCCGCAGGCCTGGGTTTGGACCACCCTGCTCTAGGTTCACAAAATTTTTGTACCTTTAGGAGACAAAGATGGTTTGAGTTACACATTTAATTTCCAGTCATCGTTGCGAGTTGTTTAAAATATTACAAATACATGTGGATGTATAAGACAGTTGGTCATTTTTATCACAATTGCAACATCTACTGGTGGCCTGATGCACTGGTGCAACTCTAACTGCTTAAATGTTCTATAAATTCACATGCAATTGTATGGAATTATTTTTATATAACTTCCAAAAATTGTATAAAATCTGCGGCCAATACTGTAGCGTCTAATATACATATTGGCCATACATAATATTAAATAACAAATTGTGTTAAGTCTGATTGACAACGACACACCCGTTTTCAACTTCTTTCTGTGAAATGACTAATGGATGTGAGAAATCAACTCATCAAACATGGCCAATTTGTTAAAGCACTGTAAACCATAAGTAATTTGTACCTAGTGAACAGACGAAAGTGAACCACATGCTGGGTCATACCTGGTTTCAATGTAGGTATTCCAATTCTCTTAGCATTGATAAAACAGACTAGATAATTGACATATTGGCGGCATACTACGTTTGATTGAAGATAATGCATTATTGTCAAATATATCAAAAACAAACGCGAACCGTTTCATTAGAACTAATTTTCATTCAATCGGTTATTTAGGCTCTGCAACCTCGTCACATTAGTGACAAGTGATTTACTGTCTAGTGAATGGTTAAGCGTCAGTTATAACCCATAACATTTTCTTGTGTTATTTTCTTACAAAACAATAGTATAATCATTATGATAGTTAAAATAATAATAATTACGGAGAATTTCACATTGTATTTTCGGAATTTGTAAATTCAATGCAAAATACAATGAATGGGTTGGTTTGCATAAGTTAATTCACCTAGGATTGACTTATCCATGTGACTGAAAACTGATGACATCAGTAGGTTCTCTCCAACTTTCAATCAAATGAAAAAATAAATATGAGAGAGAATAGAAAGGAAATGAAGCTCTCTCGTTTTACTGTGGCACTCAACAAACAAAATTCAAAAACTGACGTGGCATGGACACACCCCGTTTACATACAGATTGTATAGGACTATGGAATATACATTTATAATCACCTGTATCTCATCAATTGTTTACATAGCACTCCAATTTCCGATAGTAACTGGCATCTCATCAGAAAAAGTAATTGATCATTGGCTAAGGGTAAAGATAGGACACAGAAATATTACAGATACATTTTGTACTTATCTGGAATATTGATAAACTAAACACAAAAACATTGGGAAAATCGACAAAACTTTGGAATAAAGTTTAAGAAACGTACAGACATTATTTACAAAAAAATGAAGCTTTAAATAGGTAATTAAATGAATAGTATTCTACCACAGGAGATCCAGGGCCAGCATAACATTTAAGAATGTGCATAACAATACAACCGATTATGTCTCATGACTAATTAGTCACAAATTATTGTGCCAGAAAGTTCTTTCAAGTATGTGATAGTTGGTCATGTTTGACTGGAAGAGTTAAACAAATTGATCTCATTAAAGAAAATATCATATGGTACAGCAGTGCCTTCGAATTTGTAGGAACCCATTCTAAATCCTTCAATCAAAAAATATCAATGAACCGTGACTATGAAAATAAACTTTCCTACAGAATATTTACTATAAATTGGACACAAGCTACCCTTATACTGACTTACTTTATGCTTCATTTATAAATACCTTTAATCCTGTGGCTAAAATCTTTGAGGAGTAAAACCCCACCCTCACTAAAAATTCTAAACAAAATTACCTGCCTTTTCATGTGGGCCTTCAATGTGTATGTCACCAAACCCTGACTCCAGAAAAATTCCTTCCTATTGGTCACCATATTATATTTTAAAAGCTTATATTTTGAGAATGATTATGAGAGTTGGCAAATCGTTCGAAACCATCATCTGGATCAAAATATTTGAAAACCTGCCATTCAAAAGTATTGATAGTTTAACCTAGTCCCTACCATAACTGATATTTTAATAAATATTTTACATATTGTATTTATCGTAAATGTTTTATTTTATTTTGAATTCTGTGTTTATGAATCAATAAATTCACTTTATCTTTCTATGTCCACTACTTTTGTTGGCTTTATTGTTATGCAACAATAGAGGAAGGCTATAATTGAATTTGAAGTGCGCAGTGATTTTTTTCTTGATAATTTAACGTTTGAGAACGGCTGGTCTAGTCAATTGTCGCTTTTACCAAACTACATTTTGATTATTGCAACTAAGCTTGGATAAAATGATAGATAGATGACCATTGGGTTATTTGATTTATACCTGGATTTCTGACCACTGAAACTGGCAAATATCTAACAAAACCAATAAAACATGACAAATGTACAACCATGTACAAGCAAGCAGCCATTTATATCTTTAAAAAGCTACTCACAAACTTACTTCAACTTTAAAGTTATTCAAGAAATAAAGCGCGGAATTTGTTTGGAGTATGGACTGTTAGTAAACTAAAACATGTTGAGTTATCAGTTATTCACATACAAAAAGGGTTTACAATCAGCGGCCATCATTGGTGAAATGTGTAGCTGTGCTGTACCATATGTTAGTGTTTTATTAACAGAAAATAAACTAGACTCGGAAATTATAAAAAGTAGCAGTTGTAAACAAAGCACCATATTACTAGGGAGGAAAAAGGTCTGTTACATTTCATACAATTTCATATTATTACAAATGCCAGTAGCGCAGTCAGCCAGAATCTTAGGCATAAATATTTGATTCAACTTCGGTAATTATGCAATTTTGGAGATTTGCAATGTCTAAAATAGCACTTTTTCATATGGCGCAGAATCTTGAAGCAAAAGTTACGGTGTATTCCATTCATGTTGTTAATATTTTATAAAATGATTTTACAGCCTTAAAATTCACTCCTTCATTTTCAGTTGGAACTTTTTTAGAAGCAGATTTACCCTTTCATTTATACTTAACGTCTCTATGTCGATGCTCGCAAAATAACAAGTTATTTTGAGATGGGAAGATTTCCAAAAATATAGTTTACCGACATAATATTGATGACGGCCTAAATAATCGCTTTGAGCTGACCAAAACAATCGGCAAGGGTTCAAGGGTTAACTCTTTAATGCATGGCGGGTCAAATTTGGCACATCAGGGAAAACACCCAATTTCCTTAATTAAGTATGATTTATAAAAAACGACAATTCCACTTGCAGCCGTAGACCAATTATGAAAACGTAATCGGGCCGTCTATAGAAAAAAGGTTGTGCCACCCTGACTTACAAGTAGAGCAAAATGGTGTTGACAAAGACACATGAGTTTATGTCTCACAGCAAATGCTGCAAAATCGCTTTTCAAAAAACATTTGGGACAGGACCCAGGCTACGTATATAACACTGCGTATACCTTATATAGGTAATTATACAATTAATCTTTGTTTTCAATGCAGTATATGAAAAATTATCAAACAAATACAGCCCAAGTTTTTCATATCAAATTTTGGAAAGTTAAGTTGGGTATCAGCTATAATAATGCAGCAAAGTAATTTTACATGAATGATTGAAAATTTTGATTATTAAAATAAAGAATTGCGCAATGCCAAACTATTAAGATATGAGCAATAATACATTTAAGATAAAGCAGTTAATTTCACTGTTTTTTCATGTTGCATTAAATTAACTTTCCTTGAACTAGATTGACCAAACATGGGCTGCTGATGGATTGCACAATTAAGGTATGATTAACCTATTTACCATAATCGGCCAAAGAAGATTCCAATTATTATATACCCACCCTCTTCGTTTACGGCTTTATAGGACGGGCAAATATATTGGTATTTCAAGAAATACAGCATATTAATCACCTGTCTGTCGTCATCTGTTTACTTAGCACTTCAATATCTGGTACAAACTGGCATTTATCAGAAAAACTAATAAATCATTGACTGAGAGTAAACAAAGGGCGCAGTAATATTACAGAGGAATTTCGCAACAACTCAGAAGCGCAATAAACTGAACACATTATCCAGCCAATACAAGGGAAACTTGCTTTAACATCTCTACTACAAAATTACGAATCAGACAGACTAATGAAAACATCAAAAAAGTGGCAAAAACTTAAGTTTGATAATCTCGCTTTAGTATTGCATTTCAAATACATTCACAGAAAAGATCAAGCACACATACAGATTTTCATTTAACACATGAGAAAGCTTTCAATAGTAAAGTTTAAATAAAATTAATATCATCCGCAAGGGGTCCAATTATTATCTGTGGTAGGGTACATGAGAATTCAATATATTCGGTCACATGTTGTGCCAGACCAATTTGAAAAATCTAATCATTGAATAATTCGTCTACCGGTAATTCATTTACCATCATTGCCTGCATCGAGATTGATTGGGATTTGATTGGGACAACATCCAATTCTTTTAGCATTGATAACACAGATTAGATAATTGACATATTTGCTACATTTGATTGTAGATAATGCATTATTGTCGAATATATCAAAAATAAACGCGAACCATTTCATTAGAACTAATTTTCATTCAATCGTTTATTTAGGCTCTGCAACCTCCTCACATTAGTGACGAGTGCTTTACTGTCTAGTGAAAGGCTAAGCCTGAGTAATAGCCCATAACATTTTCTTGTGTTATTTTCTTACAAAACAATAGTACAATCATTATGATAGATAGTTACTGAGAATTTCACATTGTATTTTCAGAATTTGCAAATTCAATGCAAAATACAATGAATGGGTTGGTTTGCTTAAGTTAATTCACCTAGGATTGACTTATACACGTGACTGAAAACTGATGACATCAGTAGGTTCTCTCCAACTTTCAATCAATTGAAAAAATAAATATGAGAGAGAAATGGAAAAAAGCTCTCTCGTTTCACAGTGGCACTCAACAGACACAATTCAAAAACTGGCGTGGCATGGACACACCCCGTTTACATACATCTTTTATAGGACTATCAAATATACATTTATAATCACCTGTCTGTCATCAACTGTTTACATAGCACTCCAATTTCTGGTAGTAACTGTCATCTCATCAGAAAACTATTTAATCATTGACTAAGGTTAAAGACAGGACACAGAAATATTACAGAGAAATTTCGCAATATTCTGGAAGACAAAAACATTGGGAAAATGGACAAAACTTCGGAATTAGGTTTAGGAAACATACAGACATTATTCACAAAAAAATTAAAGCTACAAATAGTTAATTAAATGAATAGTATTCTACCACAAGAGATCCAGGGCCAGCATTACCCTTTGGAATGTGCATAACAATACAATCGATTATGTCTCATGACTAACTAGTCACAAAATATAAGGCCTGGGAAGTCCTTTCAAGTATGTGATATTTGGTCATGCGTGACTGGGAGAGTTAAAAAAATTGAACTCATTGAAGAAAATATCAAATGGTACAATAATGCCTTCAAATTTTCAGGAACCCATTCTAAATCCTTCAATCAAAAAATATCAATGAACCGTGACTATGAAAATGAACTTTCCTACAGAATATTTACTAGAAATTGAACACAACCTACCCTTATACTGACTTACTTTATGCTTCATTCATAAAAACCTTTAATCCTGTGGCTAAAATCTTTGAGGGGTAAAACTCTACCCACACTAAAAATTCTAAACAAAATTACCTGCCTTTTCATGTGGGCCTTCAATGTGTATGTCACCAAACCCTGACTCCAGAAAAATTCCTTCCTATTGGTCACCATATTATATTTTGAAAACTTATATTTTGAGAATGATTATGAGAGTTGGCAAATCGTTCGAAACCATCATCTGGATCAAAATATTTGAAAACCTGCCATTCAAAAGTATTGATAGTTTAACCTAGTCCCTACCATAACTGATATCCTATTAAATATTTTACATATTGTATTTATTGTAAATGTTTTATTTTATTTTGAATTCTGTGTTTATGAATCAATAAATTCACTTTATCTTTCTATGTCCACTACTTTTGTTGGCTTTATTGTTATGCAACAATAGAGGAAGACACTTCTTGCTACAATTGAATTTGAAGTGCGCAGTGATTTTTTTCTTAATAATTTTCCGTCCCACAAAGAACAAAGTTTGAGAACGGCTGGTCTTCTAGTCAATTGTCGCTTTTACCAAACAACATTTTGAATATTGCAACTAAGCTTGGATAAAATGATAGATAGATGACCATTGGGTTATTTGATTTAAACCTGGATTTTTGAACCACTGAAACTGGCAAACTGGATTTTTGAACCACTGAAACAGGAAAATATCTAACAAAACCAATAAAACATGACAAATGTACAACCATGTACAAGCAAGCAGCCACTTTTATTTTTAAAAAGCTACTCACAAACTTACTTCAACTTTAAAGTTGTTCAAGAAATAAAGCGCGGAATTTCATATATAACTTGGTCGTTACGTTTGGAGTATGGACTGTTAGTAAGCTAAAACATGTTGAGTTATCAGTCATTCACATACAACAAGGGTTCACAATCAGCGGCCGTCAAAGGTGAAATGTGCGGCCGTGCTGGTGTGTATGTTTTACTCCAAAATACCATATGTTGGTGTTTTATTAACGGAAAATAAACTAGACTCGGAAATTATAAAAAGTAGCAGTTGTAAACAATGCACCATATCACTAGGGAGGAAAAAGGTCTGTTACATTTCATACAATTTCATATTATTACAAATGCCAGTAGCGCAGTCAGCCAGAATCAAAGGCATAAATATTTGATTCAACTTCGGTAATTATGATATAGATACCAATCTAGCATTATGGCCCAATTTTGGAGATTTGCAATGTCTAAAATAGCACTTTTTCATATGGCGCGGAATCTTAAAGCAAAACTTACGGTGTATTCCGTTCATGTTGTTAATATTTTATAAAATGATTTTACAGCCTTAAAATTCACTCCTTCATTTTCAGTTGGAACTTTTTTAGAAGCAGATTTACCCTTTCATTTATACTTAACGTCTCTATGTCGATGCTCGCAAAATAACAAGTTATTTTGAGATGGGAAGATTTCCAAAAATATAGTTTACCGACATAATATTGATGACGGCCTAAATAATCGCGTTGAGCTGACCAAAACAATCGGCAAGGGTTCAAGGGTTAACCCTTTAATGCATGGCGGGTCAAATTTGGCACATCAGGGAAAACACCCAATTTCCTTAATTAAGTAAATTCCACTTGCAGCCGTAGACCAATTATAAAAACGTAATCGGGCCGTCTATAGAAAAAAGGTTGTGCCACCCTGACTTACAAGTAGAGCAAAATGGTGTTGACAAAGACACATGAGTTTATGTCTCACAGCAAATGCTGCAAAATCGCTTTTCAAAAAACATTTGGGACTGGACCCAGGCTACGTATATAACACTGCGTATACCTTATATAGGTAATTATACAATTAATCTTTGTTTTCAATGCAGTATATGAAAAATTATCAAACAAATACAGCCCAAGTTTTTCATATCAAATTTTGGAAAGTTAAGTTGGGTATCAGCTATAATAATGCAGCAAAGTAATTTTACATGAATGATTGAAAATTTTGATTATTAAAATAAAGAATTGTGCAATGCCAAACTATTAAGATATGAGCAATAATACATTTAAGATAAAGCAGTTAATTTCACTGTTTTTTCATGTTGCATTAAATTAACTTTCCTTGAACTAGATTGACCAAACATGGGCTGCTGATGGATTGCACAATTAAGGTATGATTAACCTATTGACCAGAATCGGCCAAAGAAGATTTCAATTATTATATACCCACCCTCTTCGTTTACGGCTTTATAGGACGGGCAAATATATTGCTATTTCAAGAAATACAGCATATTAATCACCTGTCTGTCGTCATCTGTTTACTTAGCACTTCAATATCTGGTACAAACTGGCATTTATCAGAAAAACTAATAAATCATTGACTGAGAGGAAACAAAGGGCAGAGGAATATTACAGAGGAATTTCGCAACAACTCAGAAGCGCAATAAACTGAACACATTATCCAGCCAATACAAGGGAAACTTGCTTTAACATCTCTACTACAAAATTACGAATCAGACAGACTAATGAAAAACATCAAAAAAGTGGCAAAAACTTAAGTTTGAAAATCTCGCTTTAGTATTGCATTTGAAATACATTCACAGAAAAGATCAAGCACACATACAGATTTTCATTTAACACATGAGAAAGCTTTCAATAGTAAAGTTTAAATAAAATTAATATCATCTGCAAGGGGTCCAATTATTATCTGTGGTAGGGTACATGAGAATTCAATATATTCGATCACATGTTGTGCCAGACCAATCAACTGCAATTCATTCTGGCATGAAAATCCTTTGTATGTATGTGTGATAAATGATCATGCATGACTGGGAAGGTTGAAAAATCTAATCATTGAATAATTCGTCTACCGGTAATTCATTTACCATCATTGCCTGCATCGAGACTGATTGGGATTTGATTGGGACAACATCCAATTCTTTTAGCATTGATAACACAGATTAGATAATTGACATATTTGCTACATTTGATTGTAGATAATGCATTATTGTTGAATATATCAAAAATAAACTCGAACCATTTCATTAGAACTAATTTTCATTCAATCGTTTATTTAAGCTTTACTGTCTAGTGAAAGGTTAAGCGTGAGTAATAGCTCATAACATTTTCTTGTGTTATTTTCTTACAAAACAATAGTACAATCATTATGATGGATAGTTACTGAGAATTTCACATTGTATTTTCGGAATTTGCAAATTCAATGCAAAATACAATGAATGGGTTGGTTTGCATAAGTTAATTCACCTAGGATTGACTTATGCACATGACTGAAGACTGATGACATCAGTAGGTTCTCTCAGACCTTCAATCAAATGAAAAAATAAATATGAGAGAGAAATGGAAAAAAGCTCTCTCGTTTCACAGTGGCACTCAACAGACACAATTCAAAAACCGGCGTGGCATGGACACACCCCGTTTACATACAGCTTTTATAGGACTATCGAATATACATTTATAATCACCTGTCTGTCATCAACTGTTTACATAGCACTCCAATTCCTGGTAGTAACTGTCATCTCATCAGAAAAACTATTTAATCATTGACTAAGGTTAAAGATAGGACACAGAAATATTACAGAGAAATTTCGCAATAATCTGAAACACAAAAACATTGGAAAAATGGACAAAACTTTGGAATTAGGTTTAAGAAACATACAGACATTATTTACAAAAAAATTAAAGCTACAAATAGTTAATTAAATGAATAGTATTCTATCACAAGATATTCAGCGCCAGCATTACCCTTTGGAATGTGCATAACAATACAACCGATTATGTTTCATGACTAATTGGTCGCAAAATATTGTGCCTAGAAAGTCCTTTCAAGTATGCGATATTTGGTCATGTGTGACTGGGAGAGTGAAAAAAATTGAACTCATTGAAGAAAATATCGGAAGGTACAATAGTGCCTACAATATGCTTATTATGTGGGCCTTCAATGTTTATGTCACTAAACCCGACTCCAGAAAAATTCCTTCCTATTGGTCATCATATTAAATTTTGAAAGCTTATATTTTGAGAATAATTACGAGAATTGGCAAATCTTTCAAAACCATCATCTGGGTCAAAATATTTAAAAACCTGAAAAATTTGATTTCAGGCCCTGGATTCTCCCAATAAACGTTTGAGTCATACATATTGATTATACAAATTGTATGTTCATTCAAGCCTGATGCAGACCTAATCAAATTGGTTGATACTATTAATAAATTTATAGCTCAACCTTAATCTTGCCTTCACTAGTGAAATTAATTTAATTAAGAACAGTGGCGCAACCAGCGGGGGGGTTACGGGGGTCGTGTCCCCCCCGTTTAAAATTCGTTTTTTTTTATAATATTGTTCTACGTTCAAACAATACGGTGAAAACTACTTTTTTCCATTGCTTCATCACCTCGACGTAATTTAACACCGCCCGACTTCAATCATACCTTTTTGCTGTTAGTTGCGTAATAATCGCTATCCCCGCGTATATGTTTGTATTCGAAAATGACATATGTTACCTCAAAAAAGTAGAAATCGCGCGCTGTCGATGCGAATTGAAAGCGACAATAGCATAATGCTATCTCTCTCTCTCTTGTGACGAATACTCTCGTGCTTCATCATCTTGACGCAATGTAACGCCGCCCGTCTCCATGTTATAATAATGCAGCAGAAACTCTGAAAATCTGGCTACGAAAATTATTTTCGGAAAAATATTGCTTCGACTAACCTAAGATTTTCTACATATGAAAGGCCGAAACCGAAAACGCCGTACACATCCTACCGCCCCCGTTCACGTTCTGATTTCAAAACATTTCACAAGTATTTCATTTTTTATCGCAATCGAAAGCAGCCATGTGTGGCACGGCAATAACTAACAGTTGTCGCGAAAGGTTTTCAAAAACTCCGACTTGAAGTGCTTATAAGACGTCGAGGACGTTTTTGGTTGAACATTTTTTACATTTGTTATCGTATATTTCAATTTAGTCAAGATATGTTGCGCGCCTCGGCAATAAACTTAAAAGCAAATCCTGCTCTAATTAATTTTTTAATTTCTTGCAATCTATAAAATAGCTTCTAAATATTATTGGGTTTCTATCGGAGATTTTATCGTTATCCCAACGTCGTTGATAACAATATCGTTCATTTTAAGTTGGAGGTATTGATTTATAAACCAAAAAATTATAACACATAACATGAAAAATTTAAATCAACACCGACTCAAAAAGTATAACACGTGTTTCCATCTTTATTCTCCATTATTGGCGGACGGAAATTTAAGAATCGAGTGTAACTAATTTGATTATGATGACGATGATAAACAAAAGTACACAAACATACCATACCGTTCTTAGTCGTTATTTCTCTGTCCTTTCTTCTTTCTAAGTGTATATTAAGACCATAAAACGTGTTTTATTTTTGAACTCTGCGCTGATTTGAATATTTCATGTCGGCTGTTATGTATTTTTGTTTGTAAATGAATACCTCTAACTTAAACTGAACGATGTTGTCATCAACGCCGGATGCCGACGAAATCCGCGATAGATATTAAATACTATTTAAGAGCTATTTTATACGCGCTAAATTACAAGAAATGAAAAAATTTCCTGTTATGTTCGGTCACTATCGAAATTGAGGAGGAAAACAACTAATTAAGACACAATTTGCCTAAACCATCTCGACTAAGTTAAAATACACGATAAGAAAATATTTTCAATCAAAAACGTCCTCGAAGTCTTATAAATTCTTCAAGTCGGCTTTATCGAAATTCTTTCTTGTCAGCTGTAATATATTGCCGAACCACACATGGACGACGACGCTAGGATATGTGCGCCATATTCGGGATTATTATAAACACGAAAAAACAGTATTTGAAGTTTGCGATATTTAAATTTTAAATTCGATTCGGACATCCCTGCATTAAATTAGTCAGTTTTTAGTTGTGTTTCCAAAAATTAGTTGTAAATCAAGTTCTTTATTTGTCATTATGTCTTCCGGTGAGCTTCAGTTTAGTTTAGAATTTTTCTGGGGTTAGGGTCGGGAAAAGGTCCATTCGCAAGAAGTGCATTTTGTTTTTAGTCTTAACGAATTCACCCAACGAGCAAGGCGCGGCACGAAGGAAACACTGGAATTTATTCAAGCCGTGTTTCACTATCCACGAGGCGCAGAGCGAGGGAAACGTTGAAAATAATTAACAGCTTTTCGTTAGCAATTCGCTGGAATGTAATGAACGGCGTTTTACTACCCACGAGGTGCAATACATAGCGAAGCGCCGTTAATGAACGAGAGCAAGGTAAGCGAAAGGCTGGGATTTAATCGATGGCGTTTCCCTATTAACCAGGAGCAATTTATCGTGTTTCAGCGGAGCGACACCTAGTGGCGTTGCGACTTACGTCGTGGTTGCACTGTGTAAATGCCGGTCGGACCCCCCCATTGAAAACGGCCTGGTTGCGCCACTGATTAAGAACAATCATTTACATTATACTCTTCCAAAATAGGACATCAATCAAAGATACATAATCCATCACAAGGTCACTAAAAAATTTCCTGGGACTGACAAACTTGGAATATTACTTCTAAATACCACAAACATTTACCACAAAATGCCACCACTGAGTAGTGACAGTCAGTATGGAATACAAGACTTGTTATATTTGAATAACACATATTGTTCAACACTGATAAAATGCCATTCAAACCAATTTTGCAAGTTGTTTATATAATAGTATAAAATTTTTCTAGTCTATTCAAACTGTTTCCTTTCCTTTTATAAATTATACTTTGGAGTGTGAATAGAATAGTTCACAAGCACATAATTCAACGTATGTAACAGACAAGAATGAGGACTGAAGTTTGCTTAGTATTGAGAAGATACTACTATTATCACAAAAAATACTTAGCTTATCAAATGCAGAATAAGTTTCATTTGATCATATGCAAATATACCTTTCGTCTTCTCGGAACCTCTTGTCTGGTTACCAGACGATGTAGAGTATGGGACTATTTAGCCAGTAATTTGTTTCAGATGCATGGACATGATGGAGGATGAAGCTGTAACTAACCCAGTGGTTAAGTGAACCACCCACGGTGGCGAGGAATCCATCAATTCTCTTGCACATAAATATTCCCCATAGAATTCGAACTTGTGAAGCGCACAATGCCAAGATTTACAGCTTCGTTCTGAAAACAGCTTTTACCAGGCAATTACTGATAAGTGGAAATATTACCTTACGAATGGATCATACATAAGTTAAATAATTGAAAGCATTTCAGCACAAAGATTTTGAGCTTTGCAGTAATCTGTTATTTCATGCCATTAAACTTTTGATCTGTTTACTGCAATTCTATTTCCCCTGGGATAAACCAGGGCTGTGCAACAGGCAGTCCGTGGGCCACAATCTGGCCAGCAAGGCCATCGAGTGTGGCCCTTGTCAACACTCAGATTTTTTCCCAATCAAGCATAAAACCCTAATCCGACAGTTTATGTTTGAAAAGGCACTCACATGGATAAAATGGACATAATGTTTTATGCTCTTGTCGCTTTTAAACTAACCATGGGACAACTAATGAGATAAACAGAGGATGGTGGGACACTAAACCTCACTTCCAGCAAACAAAACAACATTAATGCTGAAAACTAATGTTGGGGCAGTAGCAGAAAAATACAGATAAATAAATTTCAAATGAATGAATTTGGAAACATTAGGCCATCTGTCAAAAATCACCAATAATATTTGACTTCACATTCAAAGCAAATCACTAATGGCAGTATGCAACGTTCAAAATTTTAAACTTTAGCCTGCTCATTTCAGTCATTAGCCTGCTGGGAGTTAAACATTGTGCCTGGGTTAAACTTGCCACCAATTATAATCATGTAATTCTCTTAAATAAGTTGCTAAAAGAAATTCTATAACTCATGTTGCAGGGTGCCATATCCAACATGGATGCCTAGAGATCGCTTAACCAAGAATTTGATTTATATACCGGTTATACAGTTACCGTAGATGTTTTCACCTGAAATTTTTAAATTGATGGTTATTGAGAAGCCTCACCTATGAGAGGGTTAGTCTAACAATAAACCATACTGAAAAAGAAGTCAAACCTAAAATACTAACGAAAGCCGGACTTTGAGAAACATTTAAGCGACCCGATATCCCGGTGACTCTATAGTTTACAAAAGAAAACGACTGTAGACATGACATCCGAGGTAACCATAGCAGACGTGGATCATTGAATAAACAAACAAGGGTACCGGTAATTATTTAATGACTGCGCTAAGTACAATTGTTTGTTTTTTTGGCGCAGTACTGAATTCCAGTACACATCAACGGACAATTTTACTTAATTCAGAAGCTAAGTGATGTTTTATATATACACTTATGGATCTCTGCTGAGGCTGGGTGCTGGAGGTAATTATATACATGAAAAGAGGTTGTTAAACTCACAGTAATATGGATCTAGTACGACAGCACATGAGACATAAGAAGCAATAATATTATAAAAATAGGATGATGAAAACGAGTACGATACCGGTACCAGTTCCATATTATAAAAGCAAGGCTAAAATGTATAAACATGACAATGTTAACAAGCCCAATTCCAGATGAAATTAACCTATTTTCAAACATGTACTTGCCCTAATGTCCATGTGACACAACATGGACACTCATTTGATCCATGTGGAGTCAAGTCGAAATAGGCTGGCGAAGATGACTTGTCACATGCTAATCTGTACCAGTTGCTGGTAAGGTTTCCTACTTCTCATTGTATTTCATTGTTTGAAGCAAAAATTGAGACTACTACTTAAGAACTATTCAATTTTAGAAAATAAAAATCCTAAGGCTCAAAAGCCTCAATTGAATGGAAAGTAAAATAAGTGTTAATATAGCCTACTCTAATGACAGGAAGATGCAAAATGAAATATAAGATATCTTCTGAATTTAAGAATTAAAACAAAAATGTAGAGCACACACAAAAAATATTCAGTCACAATTTCTTATACCAGCATATCCTAATCAGAAACAAATATTGAATTGGTTGATCTTTTCGAAAAAAGTCCAAAAAAGTAAACTTTATATATAAGTGTTATTAGGAAAATTAGCATGGTGTTCGATACAATATTTAAAATTTAATTTTAAAGCAAAGATTTCCAAGTTAAATGTTGAATGTTACTGTATGATTTTACGAGTTGTATTTCCAATCAATCTTGATTCAAAATCTGACCATAATTTTATTCCAATTTTCCTTATTTCAGTTCTATTATGAGTTCGTGGACCATCCAAGTGACTCCCGTACCGGAAATTATAGCCTAACCCTAACCTGGTACACATACTATGTTCTGGTGTCTGCCACAGTGGTTAACATACTTTGAGAGTCTTAATTTTTCGGAAACGTCTCATTCAAAAATGATAATGAAAAAAAACAACTGTAC
Source organism: Styela clava (assembly GCF_964204865.1). Lineage (NCBI taxonomy): Eukaryota > Metazoa > Chordata > Ascidiacea > Stolidobranchia > Styelidae > Styela > Styela clava. The sequence continues at coordinate 3,513,733 of NC_135251.1, forward strand.
CCCAATCATGTTCCTATTATAAATAACCGATACATACATATATATGTTCATTAACATATTATTAAAGAAAAAATATGACACACCGGAAAGATTTTTTTGTAAAATTTGATTGGAGTCAGAAAAAATCGAATTCAATTTCAGTAAGACTTCGCTATATATTTTCTAAGTTTTTAGTAAAACATAAAATGAAATGTATATATTCAAGTTAAAATTAACACAAGGATAATCAGTGCATGCTCGATAGTAAGTTCTATGAATAGACTGACTGAATCTGATTTTTGACCAAAATTTAGATTCCAATAGAAAATAAAAGATTTTTGTTTATTGGAGTGAATACACTTTACTCTGAACAATGCTTCTGACAAGTATCGAGCTAATAGTTTTAGTCCCTCAACTGAAAGCAACAGACATTAGAACTGCATGATTTTGAAATCTTGTGCCTGCTTTACTCCTTGCCAAAGCTCAAAACAGTCTCTTATAGCAGTAGTCGCCAAACTTTTTAAGACGCGGCCCCATTTCAAAAATTATGGCGTATGATAAGCACTCATGACTCCAAGGTATATGAATACGACAGTACGACAAGAAAAAAATATTTATTAAAATTATTCAAACCACTAAAAACTAATCACAGTGAAATCTCATTCTCGTGCACTTGCAACATAGCGTTTCCAAATTTGACTTGCCATATTTTCCAACGCCTAAATAGACGCCCCACAACTTCCCATAATTTCAGAGAATGAATGTTTCACGCATATTTTGTTCGCCACTGTTCATTGTGATGTCACACTTGTGTCTGTTACAATCGAGTACTTTTATTTCTCTATGCCAGCTCAGGCCCGTGTCGCATTTCGAAAATTCCATCATACGCTCTTGATTTATTGTTATAATTCAGATTATTGTCATTACATAATAGCCTTATTCTAAACCAGGGGTTCGCCAGTACTTTTTGGTGCGACCCAAAAAAAGGTTTTTCTAATTTCTTGCGACCCAAAGATTTGGTAAGCATTTAATTGATTATTGATTTTAAGACTATTATTGACACTAGCAATTTTCTTGCACAAAATTATCTGACAATTAGCACATAAAATCTTGTTATCTGTCTTATTTAGCAATTACACACAGCTGCTGCTAACCTTGCATTGCTACAAAACAATACAATTGACTACGTAGTAGGATAATAACAAATAACATTTCGAACGACTATGCAATAAATGTTACCCCGACTTTTGATCCCCTGATATTTTTTCTGTATACTCTACCTGTGTAAAATTATTGGTACTTATTTCAAGAGTGGTTTTACGAGTCGGCGCCTATAAACCAGTTTATATGTTTCAGACTATCTTTTTAAATCAAAACATTCAACAACCTTCCAATTAAATGTATCGGTAGAAAAGTTAGTCTAGTCTGTCACAGCTATTTTTAGACTAATTTTTGATTACTGCAATTAAAATGAGACTCATACGAAGACAAAATGATCATTGAGTTATTTGATTTGGACTTATATTTACCAAAACACGACTGAAAAGTTACAAATAGCATGCGAAAACAAGATAATAATCACCATGAAAATCTGTCTGAGTGACACAAAAGTGTTTGAGTGTATGCTAAAACGCTTATTGTTACATCAAATTTTGCATTTATGCTGATTGGCCAATGTTCAGCAGTAAATAAAGATGTCGATGCTCAGGAAAGCATCCATAATTTTAATCAGATGCTCATAAAGTTGTGATAGATAAATATGCTACACAGACACAATTCCTATATTTACGGAAAATTGCAATTGTTTTGCGACCCAGAGTGGACGGTTTTGGGTCACAACCCTGTATTTGCGGATCCCTGTATAAAAGATATAACGATAATTCAGAATATCCAAATTTGCTATGTAGAGCTAGTCAGCTCGGTGTAGAATGCACACAATAGAATATTAAAAAATAAAACAAGAATACAACGCCGGACACTGGGTGACCCCTAAAATATTTAGGGCGACTCAACTTGGGGTCACGACCCACACTTTGGTGACCACTGTCCTATAGCTTTTCTTACCAATAACAAGAACATCTATTTGATGTTTGTTTCCTGCCTTTCACTTTGAAATAGGCTCTGTATAAGCTTCCACTGATATACCATATTTGTAGTCTGAAATCTTTCCTATTCAAAAGTGTGAATATTTTAAACACGACATTTTAACCTGCAATGCTAACATAGGTAGAGCTTATGTAGAGCTTTATAGCCTTGCGTGGGTTGGCAGGTTTGAATCCTGTGATGGATAATTATGTACAAGATGATTGTTGGACTCCTCCCCACCGTAGGGTGATTCACGTAACCGCTGGTCAGTTGCAGCTCCCTTCACTATCAAGTACATGCATCCAAAATCAAATAACTAGCTAACTAATACAATACCCGACATTGACAGGTAACCGGTGGTTTTCTATATGACTAAGAGGTGTTATTGGCTTTCTCTTCGGCAGGATATTTAAATTCTCTTCTATCCTGTCCTAATAATAATCTTCTTTTTGAAATAAAATAGGTTGTTGTATATCAATAGCCACAAAATAATAGTAAATTTAAGCTACATCTTCAACGTTAAGAATTCCAATGTTTTGCCTCTATTTCCAATACTTTGCCTTCATGATGTGTAAAATTATTTAGGCCGGAAGTTACAATTAAGTCACCATGGATACCGAAAAGAATATTGTTCATTGTTGCCGCATAGTGGCTGCCATTTGAGTTCCCGCAAAATATCAAATTAGATGAAAGAAAGGGTGATTACAATCGGTTTGATAATTTACAAAATCATTGCATAAAATTATTTGATGTGCAAGTTGTAGTTGAGTTGATTTTAAATGTCTTGATCTTCAGATGTCAATCATTCAAAGACCACGTTGATGAATTGAATAGTTGTTCTATACTGTCACCTACTGTGAACTTTTCTAATATTCGCAGGACAAGAGAGCAATGCTCAAATATATGGACACGTTAACCATAACTTTGACGCTACCGGTACCCTCAAAAAATTTCCGAGTTTTGCGTAGCAAGAATTTACAGAATCAAACCGGACAGCCAGTGTTCCCATGGATGAAATAATACAGCGAAATTTTGGATGATATATTAGATTCCATACGAAATTTAGAAATAAATAAAAGTAATAAGTCTTAACCACTATAAGTTTCAAAGCAATTGGTTTAGTATTCGAAAAAAAAAGCGATTTTTTAATGATGACGAATAACAAGAACAACAACATAATATTAAAACGATCGTTATGTCCACTGACGTGTCAAATAGGTAGCTGAGATTTCACATACAGTAAGAAACATGTTACATCAAATAACTCTCTTGAAAGAAAAGAGTCATATGTCAGAATAGATTCGAAAGCTCTTCTGATAAACAAAAAGCTACCAATGCTATAAGAAGACATGTTAGGTCTGCATTGGTGATCAGAGACAGGAGTGTAGCCAGGAATTTTCAGAGGGGGAGGGGGATTCTGAACTTTGTAATTTTCAAGTTAGACCGTAACAGCTAGCAGAACCGGCTCAGGGTCTAAAAAGCGTTCTAAGCTATGAAAAATTTCTATGTGTGACAGAGGCGTTGCCAGCATATTTTGCGCCCGGGGCAAACTATAAAATTGGCGCCCCGACCTTCAAGTTTAATCATATTTTCTATTACATTTAATTGTACATGTAAAAACAAATTATATATGTAAAATCAAATTTATATGTATTTATATATATTTATTCAAAATAATATGTATATATATTGAAACAAATTTGCAATTTGTCACTTTCATCGAATCATCGAATATTACCCTTGAAAACTTGACTTTCGACTTAGAATCTGTAAATTTTCATGAGCATAAAAAAATTCCACAGGACAAGGAAATCATCGCTATTTTTGAACCCAAACTAGGTCATTTCATGAACTTTACAAGATATTCGACCTAAATTAGAATTTGATTGGTCGAGGAAAAACCTTCTTTCCGAAGAAGTAACAAATAAAGATAGACAAATTATCCAATAAATTGAGAAACCCCCAATTCCATTTAAATAGACTGATCAGGACAAAGAAAATAGAGTGTTGGGAGAAAGGTTAGCTGTTCTAGTTAATTCTGCTGTTATTGGACACGTAGTGGACATAACGCTCGTTTCAATATTATGTTTTTTTTTGTTCTTTGACACAGAATAACACACCTAGTGGAAATATTAAAAAACCGCTTTTCTCTTCGAATACTGGACCAATTGCTTTGAAATTTTCAGTGGTTGAAGATAAAATTTTGTCCCAGAAGGCTATTACTTTTATTCATTTTAAATATTCCTGTTAGCTCTGTGAAATTTCTTTTTGTTTGCTATGACGTCATTAAACGTTCTGCGGGAATCGGACGCCATTTTGTGTCCTACTGTACTGCTTCGCTTGGTGTGAATATATTTGTAGACTGTGAGCTGACGGTATGGTAAACCGTACTGTACTGCGAACAGACGTGTACATATAGTTGGGCGTAGCTCTCTTGTCCTATGGACAATGCTATTTAAGGTACCATTCATATTTTATGATTTAAGTCGTGTTTTATAATTTCTTGTTATTAACGATCGTAATTTGTTTAACCGGAGCAATGACATTAAACAACATGATAGGCAACTCTGACGTCACTCCATAAGACTACATGCGAAAGATTGTATTTCATGATACGCTCCAATGCACATATTTCTCGTCGCATTTCGCGATCGTTTTCCACTCGCTTTTGCTACTCGGCGTCTTCTTTACTTGTAGTACCTGCCCTTTTTGCGCCTGTAACAAAAGAAAATAATCTCTATATCTAAGAAGTTTTGCTCACTTGGGAAGCTGGAATGGCAGACAAGCTGTAAAGAGTAATTCTAGACATCATAGACGTTTTTTTTATCAGAGAAGATTACAAACGCGATAGCGTAAAGATTTGTGTGGAACATTTTGCAGATAATGACAAAGTTCAAAGTTAGTAATTTTAATGTTTGCGCTTAAACATTGAAATTTCATTTAAAGAGGGTGTCATACAAAACAGCAAAACTGTTTTTACTTCTCTTAACGGTGCTGTGATACAATTCCATAACACAAAGTTTGCACTTATCGAACTTGCTTTAGTAGGTGAATTTATTAGACATATTTCATATTCAGTTAATCGTAGGTAACATTGCTGGTACATAATGCCTCGTAGATAGGTTTGTGTCTAAATTTAGGAATTTAGCTCATAGCCCATTAATTAATATTATCTTCTATGCAGGAGGTTGCAGGGCTGATTCAACTTGCAGCCTTATCGATCACCTGACGATACTCATTTAGTTTGTCTCGAGCAAGTCTTCTTGAAAGACTTGTGTGAATGGAAACTACCTACATGTTTTGCCTTCCTCCGATTTTAGAAAACAAATTTATTATGAGGGATTTGGCATATAATTCTCATTGATTGTTGGGTGTTTATAATTCCTATTAATTGTGATTTCTGATTATAACAATGAGTTAAAAAAAATTTTACGTAATTTATGGGCACCTTTTTCTTGTCAATACTCCAAGCTGAGGTAATAAGCAAGACAAAACATTTATTTTAGCTGGAAGCAAAATATGCACGCTAATTAAAAGTTTGACACATTGAGATAATACATTATGACAGAAAATACAATTTAAAGATTTGTATGACCATCACATGACAATTAAAATTAAAAAAAAAATTAATAGAGGCTGAGGAGTATGAAAAGTTCAAGACAAAGAAGAGAACAAAATTTCATAGCTCATGAACTCTCAATTTTGCCTCCATTGCTTTGTGAAGGCCAATATATTCCGAGTGGCTGAATTGGTTTACCTTTATGATAGCAACGATTTTGTATTTAATATAGCGAGATTTTTTTCAATTTAATTGAAGGGATATTATTTCCCAAAGCAAATCGCTTGAATCGTCTAGAATAGATCAGTGGTGTCAAACTGTCAGTGGTGTATTTTTCAGATAGTTTTAGTTTGTGACATATACTGTGATGCAACTAAACAATTGGATTAGGTTTTATTATTTTCTTTTATTTCAAATGCAATTACATATTAATATTTGCATTCCCCTATTATTGCAAGTTATTGTATTTATTACAAAAAATCATAAAATTCCATGTACAACCATCAAAATCATTTTTGAACAAGCTTTGGTTAAGGAATAAATAATACATACACTAAAAATGACTTAATCTGAATATATGAACCTAAAATTAACAAAAATACTACAGTATAAACTCAATGTTTTTAATTACATTTGTGCTGACGTTTGGCATCTTTTTTGTGTCACCAGCATACTAAGGCCAGACTGAAATGATTTCATAGTACTAACTCACATGATCATAACGAGGTCACATGATCATGGGTTAATCTGGATCTTTGTGAATGTTTAATTAATTCCAGTAATGCAAAAAAGTTACTTTTATCATTTCATGTATAGATCAGTAAAAAAACAAATGACCGATTTTTTCGACAAGACATTTCGCGCCACATTGCATGGCATAGGATTGCTTGAATTATTATTGCTATTGAGTCGTTATATAATCATATTAATATACAAGCACATGGAAATTTTCTGTTCGAAGTTGGTCTTCGAATTTGTCATATTGACTGCTGAGCTTATTGTGTTTTTTTATTGTACTGATGGAAATATGAGAAATTAATATGACACAATGTGCTTCAGAATTTTGTAAAATGCAGAAATATTGCAACTCCCATTTTCTTTGAAAATGCCACCTTCTTCATGTACTTTGCGTTTAATTTAATCACTCAAATGTTTTATTTAAGTATTCTTTTGCTAGATTGATGTTAACAAAAAAAAAAAATTTTCAAAACTACTTTCAGTAAATTGTTTTCTGTGTGAATATTCAATTTCACTTTGAAAGGTTTGAAAAATTTATTACATTTAGATAAAAAAAAACTTCCAAAATACTATTACAATTATTGTTAAGCGTTCGAGGGCCGCACTGGAAGTTCTCTGGGGCCGCGAGTTTGACATCCCTGGTCTAGATTGAAGCTGTCCAAAATACATAACAGTATTTTATCATAAATCATGATTATACCCTTTTTTTGTTTTTCTTCTATAGTACTACCAAAAGTTGATGAACCAAATATAACACAGGTGTAGTCAGTGACCCGTAATCCTCATTTTTCGAAGCTGTTTTAGGTATGTCTGGCATGTTTTGTGACTTTTTACAAATAAGACCGCTTATGTAATCTTACGCTTTGGAATTTTTAGTTATTTCCCTCAAGCCCTGCAGGATGTAGGGGCTATATACACAACTTTACCGAAGGGTCAAATTTCTTTGCATGCCTCCATAGGTTGTTCTTCTATTGCAAACATTTATGGAGTATTCTAATTATATTTCTTGGAATCACACTGTCACTGATATGTCGCCAGACTTTTGATATCTCCCCTTCTGCTATAGTTGTCCTGTGAATAAATAATAGGAAATTGAGATTAAACGAATAGTTGAAAGTTTTGCTTTATGTCGGCTTAATTTCTTGATTGATATACTTACTATATTTGCTATTGCCTCTTGTGCTGCAGGAGTCTCACAATGCTTAGACAGGTTTGTCCACAACTTTCACATCTGAAGAGAGAGAGGAGATTTATTTATTTTCGTTAAGAATAAATATAGCAGTCTATATGATTTAGAATGGAAAAGCTAATAAATCCAATATCCCATGTTTTATGTAAAAAATGTTTTACTGAATTTGGTATATAAACCAACTAATAAAAGCATTCGTGGCTCCAAATACTTGAGAGATCAGACTATACAATATAGACCGGCATGAGTGGAATGTTAGGTGAACTTGTTAACACTTTGATTCAATACGCAAATAAAAGTGAATGCGCAATAGTATGTTACAATGAACAGCAATCAGCAATGAGTATATATCCCCACTGATTGAAAACATCTAAATGGAGGTGCATGAACTATTTGAAACCATAAGGGGTAAGTAAATATGCAATTTCGGCAAATGGTCAACTACGTACCGTACTGAATTAATAACTTCGTAGTATTTGACAAAAGCTGGCTTTCCCACATGTACTTAACAGTGCGATTCCCGGGTGTGATATACAACAATAGTATTTACCTTACTTTCTTCCGATTTCTTTTTACCTTCAATTTTCCAAATATCATTAAAAACCAAACAACTGTCAAAGCAGGCACGAACACCATTCGTGTTATGCTTTGAAAGCAGCACACATCCGCTCGTTTTCGTCTCGTCAAGTATGTGCATTGGAGCGTGCTATCGGATACGATCTTCGGCCAAAAATGCCGGAGTTGCGCATCATGTTGTTTAATGTCATTGACCGGAGCAACAAAATTATACTAAAGGATGGATATTGAGTTTATCTGTTATATAAAATTAATAGGAGCTCCCAATTGAGCACGTATAACTTCTGATTAATATAATTGTTTTATATCGGAGTCTAGATAGTAGGAGCCCAATATATATCAAAGTAGTTAACTAGTCAACATCAACTAACGAAGAAGATAGCCAACAGCAATTTTGGTTACAATATGTGTATTCAAATTTTAATGGAACATTTTGTTTAAAGAAGACGCAAAACCATACAAATATAGCATAAGTCCATAATGTCCCACTCAGTTACTGTCTAAGATGATTTACATCGGGGGTCTTAAACTCGCGGCCCGCGGGCCAATTGCGGCTCGCGGGATGATAGTTTGTGGCACCCGCCTTGGCATTGAAGTTTGATGTTAGTGCGGCCCGCACGACACTTAGCTCATTTAGCACGATTAATGCTTTTAATATAACAGCGTTTCCCAAACTGTGTTCCGCGGAACACTAATGTTCCGCAAGCATCTCCCGAGTGTTGCGTGGAAAAGGAATCAAAAATACATCTAAATTGGTCGCCATGGCGATCTGAGAATCACGAAGGTTTTGCCCAACTGACCGTTTAAAATTGCGTCACCGTCGGCCTAAATTGGACTAACTAAGTTAGGGTAGTGGCATTTGAAACATCAGCGCAACAGTTATTACAAGATGGAATTTTATAATTTCGCACATCCCTAAACGTGTCGTTGGAAGTGAAGTTTCAGTAAACATAAAGGTTTGTGATGAGCACAGACAATTTCAAAAAACTGGTTAATGCAATATTTCTTTGTTGAGCATAGGAGCATCCCGACGTGTTTTATCTGCACAGTTAAAGTTGCAGTACACAAGGAATACAATTTAAACGAGTTGCTAAGCTTTTATTATGAAAAACCTGATGCGGCCCGGACTCATCCAGACTCTGCCCCAGCGGCCCCCAAGTAAATTGAGTTTGAGACCTGTTTACATAGTCTACAATAATTTTTTTATTTTATTTCACTGGCGCAAACTGGTTAACACGTCATCAAAATCTGTTTTTTTTTTCTAATGTTTCTCTTTCAACACTTAGAAATGCAAGATCATTGAGACGATCTTGTCCCATTGATGCACGCGAATACGACAAAATAAGTTTCAATTTGCTGAAAGACCGTTCACAGCTTGCAATTGAAACTGACATTGTTGACAAAATTTGTAGAGAAATTCGCAGATTGGGTAAAACGTCGTCTCCAAAAGACACAATAAAACCAAGAAGAGCCAAAAGAGTTTCTGGTTGACTTTCAGTTCTGTTACTGAGCAACATTCTGCAATCTTCAATTTCGGTGAAAAGTTCGTGGCCATTGATGTCCGTGTCGTAGAAATTTGCAAAATATGTGCAATCTCGTCGAATTGTCGAAAATGGCATTGGGGTCTTTTAGCACAGTATAATAAATTTTATGTAACTCTGCCGCAAAGTACGGTACTCTGACAACCACGTATTACTCAAAACATGTATTAACATCATTCAACCAAATTCCGTTGCCATTTGTTTTCAGCACAGAACTAATATCAACTTACATCAGAGTGCGCAGGCAAGAACTTAACGATACAGAACCACGTAATTAACCCCGTGTATTTTGTTACCTAACGTTACCAAATCAAATTTTGCTTTGTTTCCCGGCCAGATTTCTTGGCCATGTAATTACGATGGAAATCTGACCGTGCGCGAGCAATGTGCCTGATGACGTCGGCAGTCGACGTAAGTGGTCTGACCAAGTGTACAGTTTGTCATGTACTAAGGCTAGATGTCTGCCGCCAGTGCGATCTTGCTTGTGACTGTTTTTTCACCCTTGTTGTGAAATTTTTGCTAGCCCCATTTTGGCGCCCCTGTACCTTGGTGCCCGGGGACATATAAACCCCATTGCCCAAGAAGAGGGGTCTGAAATTCAAACTCAATATTTCAAACTTGCAATGTCAACATTGTCAAGCCCAACACTCCGTGTACCAGGGCATTACAATTTTTTTTTATCATTCTTTATTGTTCAAAATGTCTTCACCCCTCCCATTTCAAAGAAAAAACACAGTCCTGCAAAATATTATTTATATTTGTCCAATTTACTTTCAAAAATTTCAAAACACACAAAAACAGCTAAAAGTTTAAGTATATAGAGAGAACGGCGGGTCTGAATTCAGCAGTATAAAAGTTTATACCTAAATGCTTTTAAATTACAGAATTTCACCCTGCTTGTCAGAATGTGATTATTCTGCTCAGTCATGCTTCAGTGACCATAAGCTGGATAGCTTTTTGAGATTGAATAGTTTAATCCAGGGGTGGGCAACCTTTAATACAAGAGGGCCAGATACAAATACCTTGATGAAACCGCGGGACACACCTTTTTAACATAGGATTTCTAGTAGTCGCAGGCAAAAAAGGTATGGCTATTGATCTTATGGCATGTGTAGTTCGCTTCTGTGACGTCATAAGCATAGATAATAAATTGAACTCGGGTATAAGCTATGCGATGCAAAGAGATTGGAATAACTGGCACAAACCAGATTGAACTAATAAAAACTCGTTTTACAGGCAGCACACCTTTTAAAACTGTCACTTCTGCGCGGACCACACAATTTTTTCTTATGGCCGCAGGTTGCACACCCCTGTGATAGGACATCCCTAGAGTTTGACATGCTTTTAATAACAATATTGGAGTCCGACAGAGTTTAGTTTGAATTGCTCTTATTGATATTGAAAAGCTGTATTCAAAGACTAGAGCAGCGGTTCCCAACCGGGGGTCTTTAAAACTATGAATACCACTGGAATGATAAACAGGGGGCCAATGAGTCCTTAAAGCCTCAGGAAGGGAGCTGTTGATGGTTGGGAACCACCGGACTAAAAACTAGAGACTACTAGAGTAGAGTCCGGAGTCGAAAATTCAAATCTAAGCGCTCCGGAAATATTTGCTCAAAGATGGCGCACAACCTGAACTCTAAATTGGTACCTATACATCTCGGTGCACATACTTCGGGAGCACCCTCACTATTTTCACTATCCATTGGAATATTCAGAGTAAAAAATACTTTCGGACACCCAGAATTAAAAATCAGCCAAGAGCGCTGTGACTTGAATCCAGTAGAGAAAAAAGCTGGCATTACACACCTAATTAATTAGGGCTTGCATGCTCCCAAAGTATTCGTACCAAGATGGTGCACAACCTGAACATAGTATGTGTACCAGGTCAAGGTTGTTCAGGTTGTGCGTCATCTTGGTGTGAATACTTCCGGAGCGCCTGGGCTTGTATATAAAGAGCAAAACTTGAACACACTCTGAGATTCTGATAATGTGAATGACATGCTCCTAAAAAATATGATAATTAGAAAAATACACCACCTTGTGAAAAAAAATACGCTCGAATAAATACTTGAATAGTCACACATAACTCATACAAAAATATTGTTTCACCAAAAATTCGAACACAAAATCAGGGCTGTAGAGATGGGACACAGAGTCTTAGTTTTTTGTGGTCAAAATTTGGAATTCTCTCATTAATTATAGTTTTGGACTTTTGATGGTGATAATCATAACTTCGACAAAAACTCAAAAATTAAGCCAAAGAAGTTTTCTTTACAGACATTTGAAGCGTGTATAAGCAGAAGCGTAGCCAGGAATTTTCAAGAGTGAAGGTCTTGATATTTGGTATTGCCAAGTTGGACGGTAATTGCTAGGTCTGTCCAGTGGTCGTATAGGACTATAGGTCATAAAATTGCTTTTTTTACATTTCAAAAGGATGCCGAAGCAGATGGGTTTTCAAGATCAAAAAGCATTTTATTTTACGAAAAACTGCTATGTTTAAATCAGTAATATGTCTTTTTTACATTTATAAAGGGAAGGAGCAACCCTCTAAACCCCCTCCTGACTATGTCCCTGTATATACGCTACAGCTCTCATTATCTAATTTGGTTTCCAAAGTTCAGTCCTGGAATCATAATTAAAACTTCAAAAAAGATTCAATTCCTAACAGTCTATCAAAGAAGATCACAAATTTAATATATATAGAGGAAACACCACATTATTCTGAGTTGATTGTCAAAAAGAATTGTGTCGGTGTCTTTTATAATAATTATATGAGAAACCCGAGCCATTTCTAATCCTATAGAATATTGCCATAACCGAGAATATAATCATATATTGTCAAATCTAAAATGCCTCATAAATACAGGGTGTCCATAAAGTCCGTTTACAATTTCAATTTTGTTAAGAAGTCAGTTCTCAATATATCTTAACCAGGTTTGTTGTTTTATAATCGGTAATTGTTTTTACCTTCATTTAATACGTCTGTGAGGGCCAATACAATATATGGTTTCGTAACAACGTATTGTTTTGAAAAATAATATCCTCAATAAAGTGAAAATATTTGAGGAAGATAAGTTGGAAGGAACTAAGAAATTTTTTTATTCTATTTTCTATCTATGCTGTATTCTTGTTAATGTAAATATGAATATAACACATTTTTTTATTTCATTTTTTTTTGGGGGGAGGGGGGGGGGGGTTATTATCAAAAATATTTGTGACTATGTGGTGTTCCCTAAAAGCAAATACAAAGTGGTTGATATGTTGAATATACAGAAAATGAAAAAGCGGGGGAGCACAACATGGGAGTTTATCTTGGAAAAAGAGGGGAGGGGGAGAAAAAAAAAACAGGGCCCCGACAGATAGCACCCACTAGAGCGGTTTTCCTTCCTGGCTGGGCCATTGAAATGGTGGGGGGACAGGGGGTGTGAGAAAAAATGTCATAATCTCTCTGGGTCCTGTGTTGTGACCTCACCACAGACAAATGGACCAAAATTCTTAAAAAAAACGTGAAAAACATGTCTAGATATATATGCTGTATACAGCTCTCACCTGAGTGAGACGACGAAAATTCAAGGGGGGGGGGGGGCAGGGGGCAGAAAAAAAGTTCAGAGTCACTGCCGGTTTGTTCAAAATTGTCAAAATATTTATGCAAGTATGCTGAATCGTGATTTATATCAAATTTTAATCAAATTCAAATTTATCTGAAAAATTCCCCCATCCCTCAGAAATTTTTTTTTTTGGTTTTCAAATCTGTTTTACACTAAGATAAAAACACAATCAGTAAATATTACAGAAAAAATAGAACACGCTTTTTCACACAAAAGTATAAGTAAAATCAAAATAAAATCTCCTACTTTTTTACCCCCAGTGCTCCCCCCTTTTTTTATAGAACACAATGCATTAAAACCTAATAATAATAATTCCTAATTTTTTTCTTTTTTTCTCAAATTATTTTTTCTTTGCATATTCGCAGAGGTCCTTCACATCCATCATTGCTTTTTCGATGTTATCAGCAAATCGAGATGAGTTCTGATAAGATAAATAGATAGGGAGATAATAACGTGGAAATATGAATACATTCAAAAGAATGTAATCAGAGAGTCCCCTAGATAAAAAAAACAGTTAAGATAAGATGATGATAAAATAATGAATATGGTAGTCTAATAAGATAAGACAGCCCGATGCTGCCACAACCAAACTAAAACCAAATTTTGATGTTTAAGTTTAAAATAACTAAAGGAATTTGTTGACATTGCTATTAAATTTAGTTTTGGCACGAGGCTTATTGTTTTCCACCTTTGCTTTTGCAACACTGTAAATATTATTCATAAAATGTAACTTTTTAGTCAGACTTACATGGCCCACCGGTCTAGGTGGGCAAACTAGCTAACTAATCCCAGACAGAATATGGACTGGTAACCGGACGACGAGCCGAGGTTTGCCGTAGAATCAGGCTGTGTTATCATCTTCCCCCTCCTCGGGATAAATATGCAAATCCATTACATAGAAATAGCTGCAAATGCAGGTCACATGAAATATTATAAAAGGATTACTTACTGTCTCATGAGACTTTGCTTGGGATGTGAAACATAATGGTGTTTTCGTGGCTTTTTAAGCCCCTTTGTCAAGTTTGCACCAGACTAGTGAATGTAAATACCAAAAATAAGGCAGGAAAGATCAAATCAAACAAACACTACTGTAATCAAACAAATAACACTGTTCTCAAGTATCACCGCAGCCGAAATCATTAACGATGTTGAGATCCTTCAATAGACTGGCCATGACCTAGCGTAGTGGTTCTCAAATGGGGCGCAACCTGCCGTAGACAATTGTTTGATGGGGCGTCAAGCTAATTAAAAAAGAAAATTTGATTTGATATTGCATGCCTTATTTTGGATATTTACCTCAATTTCATTATTTATGTTCCATCCACGTAGATTATTTTCAATTAGCTTCAAGCCCCCTCAAATAATTGTCTACGCCTTCCTTGTGGGGCGCACCCCATCGCTTGAGAAACACTGTTTTAGTTGTTGTTTTTTCATTTAATCAGCCCATTGGTCACCCTGTATATAATCACGTATTGTATCAACCAATCAAATCAAGGATTTGTTATTCAAATTTTGACTTGTTAACACACTCCACACACACAATTAACTGAAACAATTTTGGTAATTGAGGTATTGAAGAGAGGAGGACATAGCTGCCCGAGACATTATAAGCTTGACTATAATTATAAATACAAGGTGTGCAGATTTAAGACTCAATGCAAGAAACAGCACAACATAGCCTGCAAGCGTGTAAGACCCATATGTCCATTAGATGTCGCTATTGCATTCTTACCGGACTGAATCCTCCTCCCCCAGACAAGAATGAGGGGTGTTCGACAAGATTTATCTTCATTCCCTGTTGGTGGGGGGGGTCTGAGACGTCGAAAGACGCCACGGCTCACGAAGAACCTGTTGGGGTGAAGCAGGGTCGTAGCAGAAGAGTGGAAAGGTCAAATTTAGGGTCAAAGGTTATTTTGTAGAGACCAAATTTTAAGTTGAAGGTCATTTTGTAAAGTAGAGGTCAAATTTAGGAGTGAAGGTCATTTCGCAAATTAGGGGTCAAATTTGGGGTTGAATGTCATTTTGTATAATAAAGGTCAAATTTAGGAGTGAAGGTCATTTCGCAAATTAGGGGTCAAATTTGGGGTTGAAGGTCATTTTGTAAATTAGAGGTTAATTTTTTGGTTTAAGGTGATTTTATAATTTGGGGTTAAATATCATTTTATAGAGGTCAAATTTATAGTCAAAGGTCATACAATGTTAGACAAAACAACCCAAACCATAAAATACGTTATTTCAAGCACCTAATGTTTCGTTATATGTTGGAATGATAAGGGGCCATATCAGGTTCAAGGGTCATAAGATCAGGAAGTAGGAAGCAAGTTTAATAAAGAGAGAAAAGGTGAAAATGATTAGAGCAATGAAAATATTATTATTGTAAAAATGGTTTCTAGCGGAATAAGCTTACACAAGTCTCGCTCCAATTCGCAAAATTATACCCCTACGGAATTCAAACCTCGTACTCACACATGGTAATCAAAAGTGCAATGACGAGCATGTACTAATCCATTAGAAACCATTTCTACAAATATACAAGATTGTTAAAATTAAAACAAACTTCTAAAATATAGCATTGCATAATCCCTTGTAAACCAGGTAGAATACAACTGTTTTATATATGTTATTTATACAAATTTGCCAAATAGTAGGCCGTTAACACAGGTATCAATAACAGTAGGCCCACTTTTGGGCCAACCTGTAATGCGTTCAGTACTCCCGAAGTATGTGAACCAAGATGGTGGACACCGGAGCGTAATATGTATACCAGGTTAAGATTAGACCAACATTTTATTCCAATTTTCCTTATTTTAGTTCTATTTCGTGTTAGGGGACTAGCTAAGTGACTCCCTTAGTATTTGTACCTGAGATTATGGCCTAACCCTAACCTGGTACACATACTACATTCCGGTGTCCTCCATCTTGGTTCACATCCTTCGAGAGTACCATTTGTTCTATGTGAAAACTTTTTGCATAAGCAATACGAGGATTTAACAAACACAGAGGATTTTTAGGGAAAGATATAGAAGTCGAATGCCCTCGCAAAAAGTTTTCACACAAATACCCCCCCCCCCCTCCATTGATTGTTCACTCCCCCCACGATGACTGAACCTGACTAAAACAGAAAAAATTGTAAAAAAATCGCAAATTCGGTTTAAAAAATGCGTTGAGGGCAATGATTGTTGCAATCGCATGTTCTGTAGAATTAAAAACTAAAAATTAGGAGATAGAATTACGCAAACAAGGGTGTTAGTAATACCATGCATGAGTGATGATTAGACAAACAGCCAATCACAGCCAGTGTATTATGAGATGCTTGATGATGTCATATTAGACTCACCTGACCAAATCCTCCCCCTTGTGGTGTCAAGTCAGTGTGAAAATCTTTATGATGGTCGATACGACCAGTTTGGTTAATCGCGGTCTGGAACGTTGACAATTTCCACGCTTCACCGAGCACCTACCCCAAATTATGATGTCATAAGTCAATATATGATGTCACAATGAAACTAAGTAAATCATTTAAACAGACATGGTCAGGTTATGAAAATAATTTCCACGCTTCACCAAGCATCTGATTTCAAATTATGATGTTATGAATCAAAATATGATGTCACAATGAAACAAAGTGATGTGGTTTAGAGTGATTTTTACATCATGAAGATGAATACTCATACCATATTATGACATCAAAATATCCTAAAAATGAAAATCGTTGCACTATAGTGATGTCAGAACACAACCATAGTTACATCACAATACAATATCAAAACTAAAAAGCAACAGTGGATTAGATAGAAGGGTTTGCGTTAATACAAATGGTTAGAAGCACAACCCAAAGAATATTTGAAGAGATTTTTAAGAATGTATTCGAAATGATAGGGTATTAGGTTTAGGCCAGTTGTTCCCGAAGTTGATTGGCCGAGGCCAAATTAGAAGCAGAAGGATATTTTCGGGAAAGTGGAGCGCCCGCTAGGGGTCGAAACCAGTACTGGTACATATAATTTAGATACCGGTATAAGTAAGAATATATACAGGCTTAAACTGTGATATTAACAGTATCTAGAACTAAAAAAATTTGTTAAACTGTTTCACTTGAGTTCGGCGAGCCATATTAAATCGTTGACCGGCGGGCTGCGGTTTGGAAACCACTGGTTTAGACCATTTGTGCTTGTGTCCACCCTCATACTCCTATTTTACTCATGATCCCTCCAGATTACAATCGATATTCCACATCCGGATATATTATATTAAAATGTACAAAGCACAAGTATTCATTTTTAGCCAACCCTGGTTATCATTTGTTAAGTCAGTTTGAGCGTAATTTTAGAAAAAAGCCAAAAAAGACTTGAATATTAATCAAGGTCAAACATATTTAAAAGTAGGGCAAAATTTACAAAATTCACAGCGGAAAAACCAAAGCAGTTTGTGTCACTTTTTTCAGGAATTGAATTTTTCATCTACCATCATCATGGACCATCTTAATATGGCGTACCTGCAACTGTTTTAGTTTTGATTGCAAGTCGTCCCTTATGTGCAATTTAGTTTTGGTTGCACGGTATTACAAAAAAGCGATTTTCACAAAACCTTAAGATGTGACATAAGCCAATTTTGTTGAGTTGCAGCAAGACAGACTTACTTAAGTTGGGAGTTATTGCGACAGAAAACATGGAAACTGATTGAAGATTAATGAAAACAGGGAAAAGAAAGACACACAGCATGATAATAGTTATTTTTTAGAGTAGAGAAACTCAAAGATGAAAAAGGTTTTCTTTTTAATATGAAAAAATGTTATATGCGTGTAATGACTACATCCAAAAAATGGGATTCCCCCTCCCTCCTTCAATTTTTGAACTATGTTTTTTGAAAGGCTGATGAGTCACAACCTATGGGTGTATTTGAAAGGTCCAATAACTTGCCATGTGGGTCATGGTTTAATGACTAAAAACGCAGGGTTGAAATGAAAATAAAATTAAAAAAGACTGTTAATTTTTCATCATCAGATTCAACTAAAAAAAAAGTTGTGGTCCAATAAGTAAAAAAAGGGTTTAAATGAAGCAAAATTGCTGTGATACTATTTGCACATTCGGGGGTCGCAAGGATTTGTAACTGCTTTGTCACAGAGTGTTCAACTAAAGAGTCGCGGTCTAATAAATAAAAATACAGGGTTGAAATGAACCGAAATTGATGTGGATCTATCTAATCATTCAGGGGATCGCATGGATTTGTAAAGTCACAGGGTGATATGTTACTGAGGGTTCAACTAAAGAGTCACGGTCTAATAAGTAAAAATGCAGTATCAAAATGAACTAAAATTGATGCGGAACTATTTGCGTATTCACAAGTTGCTGCTTTCACAGAGGGGCTGAATGTTTGCTGGATATACGGAATCAAGACAATTTTTTTTTTAGTTTAGTTAGATACAAAGAAAATTTCCAAATTTCTGTGGCAAACAAATAAATAATTATTATCATGATTGTAATTCGCGATTTAAAAAAAACTTTTTAGAAAATTTTTTTTTTTGACATAATGAAGAATTTGATGACAATAGACAGCCATGCGTTAATAACTAAAAATGAAGGGTACAAATAAAGACAGTCACAGTTGAATGATTAAAAATGCTGGGTTAAAATGATAATAACATTCTTTATGATTTTTTATCTAATGAACTTAAATTTGTGAAACACTTAATCAAAGTTATGGTCAGAGGAATAAAAATGCAGGGCCAAATGAACAAATAATTTGAGATTAGGAATGTTGGCTGGAGCATCATGGTCTGATGAACGAAAATGTCGGGTTAAATTGAACAAAAAATTGATGAATATGAATATGCAATAGAACACCACATGATTGAAAAATGAATGGCAGTCATGGTTGGATGAATGATGACCGAAAATGCAGGGTTAAAATGAGAAAAATATTTGATTAACGATAATGACTAGAGAGTCACATGATTGAGAAATCTAATGGAAGTCATGGTCGAATGAGTAAATAATGCAGGGTTTGAAATGTCAATGTGACCAGATGAAATTAATTCCATAACAGCCAATTTGACAAATTTTTAGGGACAAAATTTTGTGAATTTCGAATTAAACATGCACTAAGTTGCAACAGCGAGAAAGAAAATTAAGTTTCAGCGATAGCTTGCACCAGCACGATAAGAAACACCGAAAAGAAAAATGATCGTTGCGAGAAATGTTTTGAAAACAACTTATGCTTTTAGTTTTTACTTTTATGCTAAAGTTTATGGTGTGAGACTTTGTTGGCCGAATAAAAAACTCTGGTCACCAGCTCATCTAGAGGTGCAATAAATTTGGGTAGGCAAAGACGAAAGTGGGGCAAGTGTTTAGAAAAGCAATAAAGACTAATAGATCTGGAAATCCAACTTTATTTGTGCTTTTACTTTAATTCTAATGTTTAAGGGGTTGGACCTAGACGATAGTTTGAGTTCAAACATCATGTCGCCCCACCTTACCCAGGGTGTAATAAATTGGATCATCGGCTAAACTGGAAAGATTCTGTCACTTCTAGAACAGGAGGTTCTCACATAGTGGAGATATGAGAACCCACGGCCAGTATGTACCTCAGCATTTCATTTTAGAGGGTTAGAAGGTTGGTAAATATTTTCCTATTAGCGATAAAATAACTTATAAAAATGTGTTATGTATTTGACAGACCAACTGCACTGATAAATATTCTACCTTCTGGATATTCAAATACAATCATACTTAAGTTAGGTAAAAAAATGCGGTATCTTACTTCAAAATTAGGGGGGTGTTTGAAATTTTAGAGAGGGTGGGGGATTAATGCAAACAGCGAATCAGAACCTTCCCAGTTCCCAGTATTGCCTACCCAATTAATTGAACCCAGACCTTAAAAAAAAATGCAGCCCCTTACAAATCATCAGTGACAACTTATTAGGTTTGTCCAGAGCGAAGACACAAAACATCACATGTGGTTAGCGTAATAAAAAGTGAGTAGAAATATATAAACAATAAGAAAAAGTAAAAAATCGAAAAAAAATTAAAAAATAAAACGAAAAAAAAAAAAGAATAGAAAATGATATTCTGACCTTTTTGCAAGAAGGGAGACTCGATCTTGAGATATTTTGACACGACGTAGAGACAGAATAAATGACGATCAATGCCTTGACCTATGGGAGGAAAAAAAGATCGGTTTAGAATTGGGGCCTTGTTGGAATTCCCCCTCCCCCCTATTGATTTGAATTGTTTCAAGCATTGCTTAGTGCAATAGTCAAACAGAGGGGTGCCCCACAAGGGGGGCGTAAACAATTTTTTGAGGGGGTGTGAAGCTAATTCAAAATAAAAATATTTTTAGATTTGATCTTGCCCGCCTTATTTTAGATATTTACATTTATTTAGTTTTGGAATTTACGTTCAATCCATATATTTTCATCGTATTTTTTGAATAAAACATACTTTCGCTTGATACTAGCTTGCAACTTTTTTATTAGTACCCTTTCAAATAACTTGCTTTGGCCAATGGGGAGAAAAAATAGTTTAGAACTGTCTTTTGAGTAGAATTCCCCAACCACCTCGCCACAATTCCTACCAAAATAAGAGTTGTTTTCGCAGAAAAAGCGATCAAAATTTATCACCAAGTTGCCTGGTATCCCAGAACCAGGCTTTGTCTACAGAAGCGTGGCCAGGAATTATTAAAGGAGGGGGGTTTTGAAATTTTAATAGCCAAGCTAGACAGAAACAGCTATCATTTTCTACCAGATGCCGGTGGAAGTAGGTTTTCAATTTTCTCGAGGGTCTAAAAAGCGTTTCAAGCTGCGAAAAATTGCTATGTATGTTACACAAAAATGTTTTTTTACATTTCAAAAGGGGGCGTTTCGACCCTGAAAACCCTATGTCCCTGCCTCATATAGCCAGCGGGTTGTAGGTACTAAGTTCGAATTGAGGGTAAGAAAATGTTTTTAAATAACACAATAACCTAGCAGTCATTGCCTCCTTATATCCAAATACATGGCGTTCTGTAGCTTTCTTCAAAAGAGCAATTCTGTCTTCATTCTAAAAAGGGAAAATTTATTAGGAATGGTGAAAACTGATTCAAAACGTTATAGAAAGATTTGAAAAGTGGGAACACTCTTTCAAATATAAGAAGGATAAACAGAATAGCAAAGATGCCTGAGCTATGAACAAAGAAAAACTTTAAGAGAGCGTTATTGGGACGATACCAAAACTTTGTTGACACTAAATTGAAACGCAAGGCTGCGCATGCGGAAGAGATGTAAAAAGCACATTGTCGAATCGAGCGAGCGAGAAAACAACGTTTTGTTAACAGTTACATAACTTGAAAGTCTCAGTTCCTATATTACAACACAAATAGTTCGTACTATTTCATCTCAATTGAGCCAAGAAATAGCAGCATCGATTCTTGTTTATTACAACTACATTATTCTGACTAGTCACGCTCTAATGACCAAAACTTGGTTAGTAAAATAATGAACTTACAGTTTGTTCTAGTTCTTCCATGGCCCGAACGAAAGCGCAGGATTCAGTCAAGCATGAACGTTCTCGCTCCTCCTCGATGTTGATCCAATCAAACAAAATATTGTTGCTATTTTCAAATCACGCCAACTCGTCGGCGCCCAAAAGTTTGGCGTCAAATCTATAAAGGTGACGCAACATGACGTCAGTGTGACAGGAAGTTCAACGTGTCATCAGATACTATTATTATAATAAAAAAATATTTGAATTTCTATTTTTTCTCAAGTCTTCTGCGACATTTTGCGATCAGTCTAATTTCCCATATACATTGTTATCGCCCTCTATCGAAAGACGGTAGTTTGAGGAAGTTAGCATCAGTAGAAGTCACGATTTGAGCCGCTCGAAAACGGAAGGTCAGTTCTATTGTGAAACATGATTTTTTTAATCAAAAAATAAATTAAATTGCCCGATTGAATATGATTTAGATATATAAGGATTCACTATAGAAACTGCCAGAAGCACAATATGACAAACGATTGAAAACTTTATCCGAAATTACAAGGCATCCGAAGTTAGCAAGTTTTACAGTAGGTCAGTATAAACGGTAAACAATTTCAATAGGTTCGCAAGTTCGCATAATTATCCTGTGGAAGATAATTATGTTTGAAAAGATTGCTGGACTCCTCGCCGCTGTAGGGCAGTAGGGTGGTTCACATAACCACTGGTCAGTTACCTCTACCATCAAGTCCATGCAATCGGAATAATTGTCTAATCCCATATCCGTCATGGACTGGTAACCGGATGAGAGGCCGTGGTTTGCCATATGGTTAAGCAGTATTTCGGCTTTCCTTTCCCCTGGCATAAATATGTAAATGCCTAACCTATCCTAAGTATCTCAACAATTCTAGTATCGGTACGGGAGGCACAGTTCTTACCACTTCATGGCAGCTCCTGCCACAAACGTACCGTCGCGTCTCTTGTCATGGTTTTATCGCACTATTACCGGTATGTTTACAAAGTCATGTACAATATTTTAGTCTATCATGCGGAATTATATCTACTTAAACCCAAACCTAACCCCAAAAACATTAAAACTGTATTCATAAGGAAGGTGTTCCAAATCATCCAACATTTATCACCGTCAGGGGCAGCCCTGCTATTACATTCGACATGCCGTGGTTACGGCAGCAAAATTGGTGGTATTCGATTTGCTGTCGTAATGACCGCCGCTCGCTATTGGTTTGTGACAGCTAAAAAGTCAGTCGCCGTGGGTTAGGGTTTGGTCTTAGCGGCCATGGTTTGGAAATCCCGCCATGGTTTTGCGGCAGCTCTAGCCACAAAATACTTGATATTTTTGAACGAAGAGGTGATGCAATAGCCTGACCTAAGGCGAACAAAAACAAAGAACACAGATCAGAAAACGGGGACGATAACGGTATAATACCAGCAATTGAATTTGAAAAAAATCCGCTATTTACCGGAAATTAAAATCTAGTCGTCATGGATACGCTGCATGTTGCCTCCACGCGGCTGAATAATCTGGTCTGGAGTCGTGTTTAGTATTGACTTGTTTACTAACATTAACACTTGTTATGGTCAACATTACATTTTGTAAAGTACTGCACAAAAAATTCCCAGTATACGGTACAATTATGAAGAATGTTCTTGTAGTCATTGACAAATACCGTAAAAGCGCCTAACTTCGGACAAAATTACTATATTTTCGTCAATAACTCGGCCATTTATTGTCCAAACGGTGCCAAAATTGATCGGTAAAACATTCGTGCGGTAATTTACATTCCCTGCAAATTTCGGTTCAATTGGACTATTTTTACTATTGAAATAATCGATATTTCTTGCCATATGACCGTTATCCTTCACTGCCCTAACTTCGGACAATCATTTTCTTCACTGCGTAACCGCGACGCACAGAGAGAAAGAGGCTTCCGATGCGGATGACGTAATCTCGTCGTTGCGTGAAGATAAGACGCTCGATCGTCGTCGTAACGTAACATTGACGTCACGACGAAAATGCATTATTTGAAACTTCCGTCGTCCTATGTTTACATCTTTCGTTCGTCATTTTCGATACTTCAGATGAGTATAATAACACGTTAGTCATTTTAATCAGGAAATGCATACGTAAATATATCTGATGCAAACCGTTTCAATCCACAATGAAGTATTTTAACGGGCTTCTATCGAAGTCTTTGAAGTATTAATATTCTCAACGGATAGCTTTTTTTTATTCTGCGCGGTTATCTTTATAAATGATAATTTATATCAAACACACGGTAAATCCGATTGTAAAGTTTAATTTAAAATTCAACTTAATCTTGTAAACATGTAGGTCCCGTTTATTTGTTGGAGATTAAATTTATTTTTAATTTCGAATAAAATTCACCCAGGCCGTATTCAATAACTGTCATTTCGACTACTAATCATAAAATAATGGTTAAGTCAGTGCACTGTGCCATATGGACGTTGGAATTATCATAGTTTTATATATTCGATTTTTAACGTCATCGATTAAATGTGACATGTATTTTCATTAATGTAATTTTGGCATATATTCATACATGACCGAACAAAATACAAAAATATTACATTGGAACGCCGTCTTTATCTTAACGGAATTTGTCATATTGGCTCCGTTGTGTCTGGCGTCAAAATTCATTTCCGCGACGCAGTGTGACGTCGTGTCGGAAGTGAGCGAAAAATAATCTACGTGAGGTTGACGTAATTTTTGACGCTGCGTGAAATCTTAATATTCTTACGGAATTTATAATTCAGAATTTTAGGTTTTATTTAAATCTCGTACGACATCTTGCGATCACTCAAATGAATTATATACATTGTTGTCGCCCTCTACCGAATGATGGTATTTTGACGATGATAGCTTCAGTAGTAGCGACGCTCTGCGCCGTTGAATGCCGGGCAGTCAGTTTTCGGCAAAATTTCCGTTTTTTTACCAAAAAAATAATTATTCAACATTAAAAAAGATGAGAATAGATGTAGATATAACAGCGCAACCTATAATAATTAAAATTAGCAATATACAGCGCGTTTTAGCCAAGATATGGCCGTTCAAAAATTTTGTCCGAAGTTAGGAACTGTCCGAAGTTAGGCGCTTTTACGGTAGTCTAAAAGTCGTGTTAGCGTTTTTTGTTCTCTATTTCCACCTAGAGTATACCTGGATAACTTTTGCTCACTGAAGCCAGCGCACATGGACCTTTCCCCGAGCATCGACTTCCTTGTTTACTTCGTGACATTTGCCAATCAGCAAGATGCAAAAAGTGACGCAACAAAGCCCCCTTTTCGCTTCCGCTCAAGACACTTTTCTCACTCAGACAGATTTTCAAGCGTGGTTGTAAACATTACCTCGCTTTCGCGTTTTTAAACTCTATTGTTAGTTTTCAGTTGTGTTTCGAAAACTTAAATATAAATCAGATAATTCAATGATCACTCTGTCTTCCCAGGAGTTTCAATTCAATTGCATTAATAAAAATTAGTGTAGAAATAGCCGTGGTACCCTAGCCTGAAATTCTCTACCGTTACTTTTAAAATACAGATTGTTGTATGCGATGAATCATAATGATGGCTTGAAACACATACCCCATTTTACAGGCCCCAACTCGCAAAAGCACTCTTAAAATAGCCCCGAAAATTTTTGCAATGGTAAAGTATAGGGAGAATTTTCCAGGGGTCAAAGGTCGGGCAAAGGGGCATAGCTGTTCCTCTTGTCACATTGATAACCTATGAGTATGAACTTGTTGTAATCACAACTACATAATCTGAGAATGGTTGAATGCAACGTGATTATACTGTTAGAGTGGTTTATGTAACCGCTGTTCGGTACAGGTTCTTCTATGCTGCTTAAATTATTGAAGCAGCAAGAGAAATTCTGATCCCCGACCTTTGAACTTTTCCATGAGTTTCAGCAATGACATTAAACAACATGATGCGCAACTCCGGCCTTTTTGTCCGAAGATCGTATTCGATAGCACGCTCCAATGCACATACTTGACGAGCCGAAAACGAGCGGATGTGTGCTGCTTTCCAGGCGTAGCACGAATGGTGTTCGTGTCTGCTTTGACAGTTGTTGTCGATTTTAATGATATTTTTGAAAGTTGGGGTAAAAAGAAATCGGTAAAAGGTAAGGTGAATACTATTGTTGTATATCACACCCGGGCATCGCACTGTTAAGTACATGTGGGAAAGCCAGCCTTTGTCAAATACTACGAAGTTATTAATTCAGTACGGTACGTAGTTGCCCATTTGCCGAAATTACATATTTACTTACCCCTTATGGTTTCAAATAGTTCATGCACCTCCAGTTAGATTTTTTTAATCAGTGAGGATATATACTCATTGTTGATTGCTGCTCATTGTAACATACTATTACGCATTCACTTTTATTTGCGTATTGAATCAAAGTGTTAACAAGTTCACCTAACATTTCACTCATACCGGTCTATATTGTATAGTCTGATTTCTCAAGTATTTGGAGCCACGAATGCTTGTAATTTTCTGACTAAACCCTTTTATTAGTTGGTTTATATACCAAATTCAGTAAAATATTTTTTAAATAAAACATGAGATATTGGATTTATTAGCTTTTCCATTCTGAATCATATAGACTGCTTTATTTATTCTTAACGAAAATTAATAAATCTCCTCTCTTTCTTCAGATGTGAAAGTTGTGGACAAACCTGTCTAAGCATTGTGAGACTCTTGCAGCACAAGAGGCAATAGCAGAAATAGTAAGTATATCAATCAAGAAATTAAGCCGACATAAAGCAAAACTTTCAACTTTTCGTCTAATCTCAATTTCCTATTATTTATTCACAGGACAACTATAGCAGACGGGGAGATATCAGAAGTCTGGCGACATATCAGTGACAGTGTGATTCCAAGAAATATAATGCAATTGAAAATTGCAATAGAAAAACAACCTATGGAGGCATGCAAAGACATTTGACCCTCCGGTAGAGTTGTGTATGGACCCCACATCCTGCAGGGCTTGAGGAAAATAACTAAAAATTCCAAAGCGTAAGATTGCATAAGCGGTCTTATTTGTAAAAAGGCACAAAACACGCCAGACATACTTAAAACAGCTTTGGAAATGAGGATTACGGGTACCTCACTGCACCTGTGTTATATTTGGTTCATCAACTTTTGGTAGTACTATAGAAGAAATTCCGGAAGGGGTATAATCATCATTCATGATAAAATACTATCATATATTTTTTGAACAACTTCAATCTAGACCAGGGATCTCAAACTCGCGGCCCCAGAGAACTTCCAGTGCGGCCCTCGAACGCTTAACAATAATTGTAATAGTATTTTTGAAGTTTTTTTTTTTTATCTAAATGTAATAGATTTTTCAAACTTTCTAAAGTGAAATTGATTATTCACACAGAAAACAATTTACTGAAAGTAGTTTTGGAATATTAATTTTTTTGTCCACATTTTGACCCAATTAAGAATACACATCAAGCTAGCAAAAGAATACTTGAATAAAACACTTGAGTAATTAAATTAAACGCAAAGTACATGAAGAAGGTGGCATTTTCGAAGAAAATGGGAGTTGTAACATTTCTGCTCTTCACAAAATTCTGAAGCACATTGTTTAATTTGTCATATTTCCGTCAATACAATCAAAAAACACAATAAGCTCAGCAGTCAATATGACAAATTCGAAGACCAACTTCGAACAGAAAATTTCCATGTGTTTGTATATTAATATAATTATACAACGACTTAGTTTTTTTTTTTTTTTTTTTTTTTTTTTTTTTTTTTTTATTAATAAAAACATCACTTTTTATCCACACGATATAACACATAAACACAATTGCACTTTAAGAAAATGAGTTCATGATAACTTTCCACTTCTTAATGTGGTTCGACAGTTTACATTTTCTAGTTACTTAGTTACTAAAAATCAATATCAATAATAATTCAAGCAATCCTATGCCACGCAATGTAGTGCGAAATGTCTTGTCGAAAAAATCTGTCATTTGTTTTTTTACTGATCTATACATGAAATGATAAAAGTAACTTTTTTGCATTACTGGAATTAATTAAACATTCGTAAAGATCCAGATAAACCCATGATCATGTGGCCTCGTTAGTTAGAGTTGGTACTATAAAATCATTTCAGACTGGCCTTAGTATGCTGGTGACACAAAAAAGATGCCAAACGCCAGGACAAATGTAATTATTAAAACATTGAGTTTATACTGTAGTATTTTTGTTAATTTTAGGTTCATATATTTAGATTAAGTTATTTTTAGTGTATGTATTATTCTTTCCTTATTCAAAGCTTGTTCAAAAATGATTTTGATGGTTGTACATAGAATTTTACGATTTTCTATAATAAATACTGTAACTTGCAAATGTTGCAATAATAGTGGAATGCAAATATTAATATGTAATTGCATTTGAAATTGAAGAAAATAATAAAACTTAATCCAACTGTTTAGTTGCATCACAATATATGTCACAAACTAAAACTATCTTAAAAATATCTTTTAAGTATACATTATCAAAAACTGTTTGCGGCTCTTTTTACAATTTTCAAAATGCAATGCGGCTCTCGAAAACCCATGAGTTTGACACCACTGATCTATTCTAGACGATTCAAGCATTGCTTTGGGAAATTATATCACTTCAATTAAATTGAAATAATCTCGCTATATTAAATACAAAATCGTTGCTATCATAAAGGTAAACCAATTCAGCCACTCTAAATATATTGGCCTTCACAAAGCATTGGAAGCAAAATTGAGAGTTCATGAGCTATGAACATTTGTTCTTTTCTTTGTCTTGAACTTTCCATACTCCACAGCCCCTATTAATTTTTTTTAATTTTAATTACCATGTGATGGTCATACATATCTTTAACTTGTATTTTCTGTCATGATGTATTATCTCAATGTGCCAAACTATTAATTAGTGTGCATATTTTGCTTCCAGATGACATAAATGTATTGTCATGTTTATTACCTCAGCTTGGAGTATTGACAAGAAAAAGATGCCAGTAAATTAGGTAAAAAAATTTTCAACTCATTGTTATAATCAGAATTCACAATCAATAGGAATTATAAACAGCCAACAATCAGTGAGAATTATATGCGAAATCCCTCAGAATAAATTTGTCTAAAATCGGAGGAAGGCAAAAAATATGGGTAGTTTCCATCCACATAAGCATTTCAAGAAGACTTGCTCGAGCCAAACTAAATGAGCATCGTCAGGTGATCGGTAAGGCTGCAAGTTGAATTCAGCCCTGCAACCTCCTGCATAGAAGATAATATTAATTAGTGGGCTATGAGCTAAATTCCTAAATTTAAACAAACCTATCTACGATGCATTATGTACCAGCAATGTTACCTACGATTAACTGAATATGTAATATGTCTAATAAATTCACCTACAAAAGCAAGTTCGATAGGTGCAAACTTTGTGTTATGGAATTGTATCGCAGCACAGTTTTGTATGACACCCTCTTTAAATGAAATTTCAATGATTAAGCGCAAACATAAAAATTACTAACTTTGAACTTTGTCATTATCTGCAAAATGTTCCACACAAATCTTTCCGCTATCGCGTTTGTAATCTTCTCTGATAAAAAAAACGTCTATGATGTCCAGAATTGCTCTTTACAGCTTGCCTGTTATTCCAGCTTTCCAAGTAAGCAAAACTTTTTAGATATAGAGATTATTTTGTTTCGTTACGGGCGCAAAAAGGCAGGTACTACACGTAAAAAAGACGCCGAGTAGCAAAAGCGAGCGGAAAACGGACGCGAAAGGCGACGAGAAATATGTGCATTGGAGCGTATCATGAAATACAATGTTTTGCCTGTAGTCTTATGGAGTGACGTCAGAGTTGCCTATCATGTTGTTTAATGTCATTGGTTTCAGCCTGTGATAGTCAACCCTCGTAATTGGACACGTAGTGGACATAACGATCGTTTCAATATTATGTTGTTGTTGTTCTTGTTGTTCTTGTTCTTGTTCTTGTTCTTTGACACGTTTTTAAAAAGTCGCTTTTCTCTTCGAATACTGGACCAATTGCTTTGAAATTTTCAGTGGTTAAAGATTAATTTTTTCGCTAGAAGGCTATTACTTTTGTTTATTCTTAAATTTTATATGAATCCTATGAGATATGATATTTCATACAAAATTTCGCGGTATTTATTTTTACTCATGGGAACACTGTTTTACACTTATTTCAAGCGGTTTCGCGATCGATTGTCTTGCTCAGTACTACAGCTACTGTAGGTCGGTACTGGTAAGTTGCCATACAGGTACCGTAACGCAGTGAAATTGGCTTATTCCTTCCGCAGTATTACTAATGCTGCAATGCAAGTTTTATAGCCTATCGTATGCGGAACGGAATATCAGACCTACAGGTTCGGTACCGGTACTGGTAGCTCAGTACGTAAGTACGATACTGGTACTGGTGCCGGTACCGGTGTCTTACCACAATGAAATTACCGTAACTTATTCTTTCACGGTCCTACCAGTGCAGTAATGCAAGCGTTGTAGCACTTGTAGCCTACTATATTTGTTTATTTTGATGAGAGTCTACTGGAAACAACATAAAATTTGAAAGGGAAGAATTGTTCTGTGATCAAATATCTGTCCTAAAGTGTAAACAACATAAAATTTGCGAGGGAACAACTGTTCTGTGATCAATTACGGTACCGTATATGGCCTACAGTGTACAGGTAAGATGCTGGCTGACTGCTAACCGGTACTGGTAGCACATTACGTAAGTACGATACTGGTACTGGTGCCGGTACCGGTGTCTTACCACAATGAAATTACCGTAACTTATTCTTTCACGGTCCTACCAGTGCAGTAATGCAAGCGTTGTAGCACTTGTAGCCTACTATATTTGTTTATTTTGATGAGAGTCTACTGCAGGGGTCGGGAACCTTTTTGGTCAGGAGAGCCCTAAAATATACATATTTTCAATTGCATTTCCGTGCGAGCCATATAACATTTCTTCACTTAATCAGGCCTGAAACTCAACTCAAAAGTCAACACATTCCATGTCAATATACATTTAATGTGACTTCTGATGCTGCATGTTGTCGCTGCGGGCCTTGAACGGTTGCTCACATGCAGCCCAAGTTGAAATCTACGATAGTCATCACCCTTTTTCGTTTAGGCATCTCCGTAGTATTTTAAAACTCTATCGCTTTGTGATGTCACAATATATGTTCCAGAATCCCCATGTTTTGTCACAATGCCTGTCTGGTAATTCTCTTACATAACATAGACATGCGCTAGGCCCGCGTTGTCAAACGTATTGGGAATTTTTTGCCAAATTTGGCCATGAATTAGTTTGAAGTCTAGTAACAATAGTAAGCTTAATCTTAGAATAATAGATTTTTCTGGGAGCCATATGCCGTCACCAAAAGAGCCATATATGGCTCGCGAGCCATGGGTTCCCGACCTCTGGTCTACTGGAAACAACATAAAATTTGAAAGGGAAGAATTGTTCTGTGATCAATTATCTGTCCTAAAGTGTAAACAACATAAAATTTGCAAGGGAACAACTGTTCTGTGATCAATTACCGTATATGGCCTACAGTGTACAGGTAAGATGCTGCCTGACTGCTAACTCAGTACCGCTTGACACGTTTTTAAAAAGTCGCTTTTCTCTTCGAATACTGGACCAATTGCTTTGAAATTTTTAGTGGTTAAAGATAAAAATTTTCTCCAGAAGGCTATTACTTTTTTTTTTCGCTATGACGTCATCAAAATTATGTGACTCTACGTGTCCATATATTTGAGCATAGCTCTCTTGTTTCCAGTTCAAGTAGTATTCCGCGTTCAATCACATCTGCTTTATTCTGCATTTGTAGCCAATAACTGGTTGACTTGTACTTATTCCTGACATGGATTGGTAACAGGCCAATCGGTCGCGGTATGGCATAGTCAAGTTTATTTTACACATCCAGTATAAATAATATACAATGTTTAACGAGTAATATTGAATACACATATTGAATATAGGGAAGAGAAGTCGCGGAGAACCAAAAATGGTTATCAAGCAGCGACACCCAAAGTGTTGACCTATCAGATGCCACAAGTCCATGAGCTTTGTACAAATAACTGGCTCACTATTCTTATACCTGTCATGGACTGGTAAGCGGATGAGAGAACGTGGATAGCCATATGATTAGGTTGTCTTATCAGTTTTTTTTTCTCCCAAGAATAATATTTGAATCTCGTCCTATAACTGGCCAACTAACCCTGTATCTGACATGGATTGGTGAATAGCCATATGGTCAAGTTGTCATATCAGTTTTTTCCGCAGGATAAACATGCATGTCCAATTAAAAAAGGTAAATGTTGAACTATCAGATACTATAGGTCCACTGGCCAACCATTCCCATACCAGTACGCGTCATGGACTGTTAACCAGACGAGAGGCTGTGTTTTCGCAATATGATTAATTCGTCTTAACGGCTTTCCTCTACCCCGTGATAAATATCTAAATCCCATCCTATAACCACAACCACAAGTTCATGCATCTGAAACAAAATAACTGACCAACTAACCCGTATCTGACATAGATTGGTAATAGGACCAGAGGCCATGGTTAGCCATATGGTCAAGTTTTTCTCTTCCATAGGATAAATAGGAAAGTCCGAGATATGAAAAAAGTAAGTGTCGACAAATCAGATGCCACAGGTACATGCGCTTTGTACAAATAACCGGCCAACTATTCCCATACACGTCATGGACTGGTAACCGGATGAGAGGCCCTGATTCGCTATATGATTAATTCGTTTTACCCGGTTTTCCTCTCCCCCAGAATAAATGTGTAAATCACATCCTATAAGTATAACCATCAGAAACCAATTTAACCTTGTATCGGACATGGACTGTAGATAATAGGACCAGAGACCGTGGCTAGCCATATGGTCAAGTTGTAATATCAGTTTTCCCCTTCCCCAGGATGGATACGAAAGTTCAAGATTTGAAAAATGTAAATGTTGATGACCTATCAGATGCCATAGGGTCAAGCTCTTTGTACATGTACTGTTTCCCCAACAAGAGTCCACGGTTGGCCATATGATTATGGGATTTCCTCCCTACACCAAATCCAATTATAAAAGTTGATCATTGATTACTGCTTAACGGTAGGCCATGCCTAACGAGGTGTATCTCAACTTTGTAAAGGCAGAGCTAGAGTCCTCTAATCCAGGGGTCCCCAAACTTTTTCAGCTTGCGGCACACTAACAGCAAGATTAAAAAGTCGCGGCACACTTAATATAAATCAGTTTTATTAAATTACTCATCCATTAATATTATGCGTTTCGACATTGAATAAGATTAAAACAAGATTTTGCGGGTCAATTGTAACAACAAGTCTTTATCGTTTTTGTCAGTGCAGAAAATTAATATACCGTATGCAGAATCATGAAAATGTGAAAAATATTTTGTTGTACTATATATATATTGTATTGCATATGTTGTACTGACAGAAAATTTACATGGCGAAATTTGAGGTAAAATTGAGAACTCTAAATATTTCATGTGAAAAATCAAATGCGAAAACATGACATGTCAAATATTATGAAATTAATATCGCTTTAAGAGTCTCCTCAATTTCTTAACTGCTGACAGTTTGAAAGAGATTGTTCAGTTAGGACTAGCGACTTTGCTTTGAGCAAACTTGTATTGTTGGGTTGGGGTCGAAAACTTAACACCTTATATATTCAGATATTAGAGAAGTGTGGCATATTACATCACCTATCGGTAGACATTGAATAATAAATCTTTATACAGATTGACCCTATAATATGTGTGGTACCGAACTACATTCATTACTGAATGCAATGTAATAAAGTTCATGTTGCATCGTTAATTATTGTGAAAAAATCTCAGGAATTTTGTGAAAATATGTGGCACATTTTCAAAACCTTGGCGGTCCACTAGTGTGCCGCGATACAGTTTGGGAAACCCTGCACTAATCATTGTCACATGCGACTTTAGCGTGACTCGACCGCATTTAGGGTGAGATCTGCCGCTACATTATTCCTTCTTCAGGTAGGCTACATATAGCGGTTGACGTCTCGCAAAAGTCGCATCCATTTTCATTGTGTCGAACTGCCAAAAACTAAAGTTCTAGGAGATGCATTGCTGCCTGTCCATTCGACATCATTCACTTTTTGATACTCTGATTTCTGATAGCCAAGGCTGCCAGCATCACCATGAAAGTCTTGTCGTAATAAACATTCAGGTTATCGAAAAATGGCAATTTCAAGTACTTGGCTTTGGATTAATTTTTCCTCTTCATTACGAAGGAATAAAAATAAAATTCCTTGGCTTTAGCTATATGATGAATGATGCCCTACCGTCCAAACACTAACCCAGGTGAATAGTTGCTAGTAAAATATGGGTCGATTTCCTTAACCAACCTACCAGTTGAATTCTGCTAGTCTCTCACACAAAATTGAACTCCATGAGATCCGAACAGCATGTAACTCGCAAAATTCTAGTTGTAGGCAATCAGGCTCTTGGGCATGGAGCCCGATTATTTATTATATAGATGCTACAACAATTAACAAAATACCACATGGAATAAAAAAAATTCGAATTATTAGCATTTTTGACAGAAGACCTGTTAGATTATGCAGGCCAAAGTGTTATGTTGATCATTTCATTTTGTATCATGAAGCTATAAGCTCTTTAATGAAATATTTCACATTTATATTTTTAAATTTCTGGGAAACACTAAATTTTTTTTTTTTTTTTGCTGTTTTTTTATTTTTTTTACTTTTTCATATTTAGGGAAATACATAAATTTTTTTTTTCATTATTTTTTGACTATTTTTACTTTTTTAAAACTTACGAGAAACACACGAGGTTATAGAGAATAATTATGAACCAGAAAAGCGGATTGCAGTACATGAAAATTTAAAAACCTGACTCACACAAAAGACAAAAAAATGGAAATTCGTAATAGGCATTGCAAAACAAAACATCATTGTAATATTCTACATGTATCACTAGAATTCATAATGGACATTTCTTATTACTTTACATAGATTAGGGGCAAAGTTACACTGGGCTCCAGTAGAGTCCCTAGCTACCAAGTTTTCGGAACACAATATCAAACTACAACACCGAGCCAAAAATCAATCACTCCAGTCCAACTGTTATTATAACAGTCATGAAATGTATAATTTATGGCGGGTTTGCCGACAAATCAGAATATCATTAATTCATAGGGATGTTCTAAAATATACACAGAAATAATAGATATCAGTGGTTGACAATAATTGAAAAACATAAAAGCAAAAGATAATAATGCATTTCACAACAAAAATTAATTAAAATTCGAACAATGGCTATTTAAAACGAGTTACGATATAGTTTAATAACTTGGATTTTTTTTTATTTATATTTTTTATTGATTTTTATAGTTTTTATTATTTTCATATATTTTAAAATTCAAGCAAAAATGTGGAGTGGCAAAGTAAACTGATATACAGCAAGAATAAGTACAGCAGTTGTCAATTATAAGAAAAAACTCAAAACCTGACCTAAATAATGAAAGTTGTTGACATACCATAAAAAATATAATTACACAAAAATTTCTGAATGAGGGCGACATAAAAACAATACACATGATATCTGGAAAAGCTTAAAGTAAGTTTGTTATGGCTCACTAAAAATAGTACATAAGAAGCTAAAGCATTAATGCAGCACCCAACCTAACTTTTAAAACTAATAGGAAAAAATAATAAAAAAATATGAAATGACAAGAATTTGTATGACAAAACATGTAAATCAGGATTTGATGCAGAATTTTACAAAATGCTCTGTGGTCAGTTCAAGAGGTCAAATCTTGTGAGGGATGACCTAAATTGCCGAAATCGTTGCTGAAGGAAGGTGCATGTGACTAAGAGTCAATTACTATGTTTTGTAATCCAAGCCTATGCAAAATCAGCATTTCACATAAAAAAAAAATTATAAAATTTTCCCCTCAATTCTACTATTATTGGACTAGACTATCTAGTCTTCAAGAGTTAATATTACTAATATTTAAGCCTTTCACTACATATGCACGTCCATAATGTGTTGCAGGATACCACAGGATCATTCAGCATTCAGTCTGAGATTATTGGAGAAATTTAATTTTAAATATACGACGTAACAGTAACATTTGATGGAACATTTGTAGCTTAGCAATGTCTTTAGAATGTGGTCAGTTTGGGAGACTTCTCAAGATCATCGGAATCTGAAAAACAAAATTTTCATTCAGATGACTCTAAAAATTGTGCTCAGTAGAGAAATATCATAGCAATTTTCTATGTGATGTTTGAACAAGGCATTAGTTCAGCAACAATTACAAATCTTGAATATTGTTTGTTAAAAATGAACTTGAGGAAAACCTGGTTGAATTCCTGCAAATTTAATAATATTTCAAGGGTAATTGATCGTCCGCAGATATGTAAAGACCACATTCAAAAAACGAAGACAATTACAAATGAGGTATCGTTTCACCCAATACACTGGTTCTCAACCAGTGGGCCATGTCCCACTGCTTCGCCACAAAAAGATTTTGAGGTGGGCCACAGAACCATTAAAAAATGTTAGTTTTATTTGTATCACTATCTATAATATTGATTGTAGTACAAATGATTGATGATGTTGTTTTCTGCTACTGAATGGCAATTTTCATTCTAATTATCAAAGGTTGCGAACCACTGATCTAATATGACTCCACGAACTATTTCGAGAATATAAAAGACAAGAAATCAAGTTTGCTGTTTTAGTAAATGGTATTTCACGTACCGTCATCACCTTCATGTTGTATTGGTTTATTCTATTGCTTGGTTTCCACCTACTGCACCAGCTTCTTCTTGTTCATTTTGCCCCTTAAAAAAATTTCAATTTTACTATCTAGCATATTTTTTATCTTTATTACCTGCTATAAAAACGCAGACAAATATCATTCAAATTTAGGGATTAAATATTTCATATGGCTTAGTGATTGAATATCCCACAGTTTCTGGTCCCCTGGTATAGCAAAGTTCTAATAAGCATAGTGACATCACATTTTGGGGCTTATTATCAACATGAATCAGAATAGGTTTTGCACATTTATCTCGGGGGAAGAAAAGCCGATAACACTGCTTAATCATATGACGAACCACAGCCTTTCGTCTTGTTATCAGTCTATCTTATGTAGAGTATGGGGTTAGTTAGTCAATATTTCTAATTGCATGAACTTGATGATGGAGGAAGCCATAAATGACCAGCGGTTATGCAGTTACGTGAAACACCCTGCAGCGCCGAAGAGTCCAGCAATCCTCTCACACATAATTATCCCCCATAGGATTCGAACCTGCAAACCCACAGGGTAATCAAAGGGGTGGTACCAAGTGTATTCATATCGCTTAGCATGATGCACCACACAACCACACAGATGATTGAAAACATACATATGAATACTTTGAAATATCATTATAGAAAGTTGAGAATAAATATTACTCAAATCTCACCATTTGCTGATTGTTCTGATTTCCTCATTCCGGTAGATGCAGATTCCCAATATTTGCTCCAGCAAAGTTGATAGGTTGAGGTCCTCTGCGTTCTATAAATATAAGTATAAAAAGCTTTTAAAAGGTGTTAAAATGTTTTAAGTAGCATTTCATTTCAACGTCTGTTAATTTTGCGTAATTATTTTAACACCTAGTAGTTCTAACTAAGTTGATATCAGGCCGGTGTGATGGACGGGTCGTTAAAGTGTTTCAATTCGTTGTACTACTTTTAAAATGAGACAATATATTTGCATACTGCAAAAGGTATTGTAGCATCCTTTGTCAGCAAGACACACAGTATTCGGTGCGTCATTTTCAAACCTTGGCAGTGGTAAAACTTATTTTTGTTACGTAAAAATATGCTCTATAGAACTTGCCCAGACTCAAATACTGTATGTGTATATTGTATTTTTTGTGGTATGTTATTAAATTCACCCAGTTGGCCCACCCATTCACCCATTAAATTTAACCAATATCAGATGATATCGACTACTCGGGACGCGGCGATCAACGAGTTGACCAACTTTGCTATAAGGCAGTGGTTCCTAAATTTTTTGAAAAAAATTCCATGACGTACCCCTCGCAATTTTTTTAACGATTCCCGGCCTTGTGCACCAAAACATTAAAAGATCACAACAAAAAAATCAACGCGCCGTATAGTGAACCGAACAAAAGAATATGAAGCGCAACTCTAATGTGAGTGTGACATCCAGTTTGTTTCGATAGCTACAGCACTGCAGTTAGTATACCTGTGGTGGCATGAATTGAACTCTCTCTGTGATATCACAGGCCCACAGCTCTGTGACATTACAATGGGGCAGCGTGATCGAAACAGAAAGTGAAGAATCAGTGTCTCTAGCGGTGATTGCAAAAGGCGATAAATGTGTATTTGTTTAGACACTCAATTTTTGTATTATCAAGCTAATATCCATATTACAGATTTGTTTCGCGGACCCTCCAAAAGTGCTTCACGGCCCCCAAAAGGTCCGCCGGCCCCAGTTTTGGAACCACTGCCATAGAGTGATTGCTGTAAATCCCAATAGTCGCGATTTATTGCATACTGTAATTCTTACTTGGTTTGCTTTAATTTCAATATCATGCTGTAGTCCAGGGGTGTGCAAACTTTATTACAGGAGGACCAGATACAAGTAACTGGGTAAGGCTGCAGGCCGTGCCTTTGCTATGTTTTCTCAGCAGTGTGTAGTTGGCAACAGAATTCTGCTAGCTATTGTTGCTAATATGACAGTGGCACCCAGGTACTGGTTCAGTATAGACTTTGCGGCGCAAAGAGATTGGAATGCCCGCACGTACCAGATAAACGAAACTAAAAACTCGTTTCGTGGGCCACGGGCCACAATTTGCACACCCCTGTGCTAGTCGATTAAGATATAATCCATGACAAAACTGGAATAAATTGTTACAATGAGTTGGGCAGTCTATCGTCACCACAATATGATTCTGAATGCCAGTGGTTGCTCTTATGTATACTCGTATGTGTATTATTCACAGAAGTCCATGACAAAAAAAATTAAAATCTACATAATCCTGGAAATATACCTTTTATAACATTTTTTGACTGCGTTTTGATGCCAGAGTTTCCCCATTCATCCCTGGCCCAGACTTGGAAACGATGTTTTACCAAGTGTAGGTGACTTCATTCTATACTGAGGAACTTCTGTAGTGTGAGTCTCTCCATGTTTTTCATCTAAGATTTCTATGTTGTATAGAACGTTTCTGTCAGATACTGCATTCCAAGTCAAAAGAATGTCGGATCCACTTCTTTGAGATGAAACATTTCCAATTCGCGGCAAAGCTGGAAATAAAGAAGTGAGTTAGTAAATATAGTAATCAGTAATTTATTTCTTCAACATGCTGAAAGTACAAACTATACATACACAAATTAAAGGAAATATAAAAAAGTCGCATTCAAGGGTGAAAGGAGATGTCGGAAACCAATACTGGTTATCGAGCGACTCCACCCTTGGGGAAATCTAACAGAAACCCGATGAATATAATAAAATCGAACTAAATATGTTATTGAATAAATAAAATGAAAAGCAATAGGTACGCCAAAGCAACCCGGTACATACTAAACAATCATGTTTCAGCAAAAAAAAAGTCGATTCCGTGCACCACAGTCTAGTTACCATGAAAATAAAAGTGCGAAACCAGACAGTGTTGTCTTGGCGAGATACCGTAAAAAGAGTAGGCTATAGTATAGGGCATCGAACATTTGATTGTGTGCATATATACCATCAAGTGTACAAGTAACAAAATAATGACACTTTTTGGCAGGAAGAAACCTGTAGTATTTACCCTAACATGGTACCGTGTACTAACAAGTGTTTTGATGCTGGAGTCAGAGAATTTACGAGGACATGGATATTCATGAAGCATAAATAGGTATAACCTGCTTTTGCAACAATTCTGTTCTAGATTCTTCAATTTCCCATAATTCATTAGTTTCATATTGCATAAGTTACACTCTAAAATCATAATATATTTCAAGTTGAAAAATTAACTTCGTTTACATTTATGCTCGCGCAAAACACCAAACTACTTTCGATTTTGTACTTCAGGCTAGTCTAAGCTTGCAAAGTTGGAAGGCCACAATTTCAAGCAGGCCTTGCGAGTCGCAGTAGTGGGATTCACCCAGTTCTGTTACAAAAAGTCATTGAGAGTAACCAGTAATGTTAACCGGTTCGCTGTTCTCATGAAATTCCGTGAGACGGTTCTATAGAACCGGTGCGAACCGGCTGAATCCCACTACTGGATACGACCTAAGGTCATCAAGTCGGCCACCACCCATTCCAGATAAATAATTCATGAGAAATTTAGGTAACTTTTTTAAATTTCACATAGGAAGCCAATCTAATAGATTCAGGAATTTGATTCCAAATTTTTTGGACCAGTGCACTTGATTGATTCTTGGGAGAATTTTGTGTCAGCTCTTGGAATAAAATATGAATTTTATAAAGAGGATCGTGTATTATACGAATATTAGCTGCTACAATCAGCGACCAATTTCGTCCCTGTTCTGCAGAACAATTTCAGAAAGCATGTGGAACAGCACACAGTTTGAGAAACGCTGCACTAAAGTATTTGAAACAATTGATTGTAATATATGTCAGTGGTTCCCAAATGACTAATTTTTCACAAGATTATTGCATTGTTCAATTTAAACTCATTTAAATAAAAAATATTTGTTTTAAAAAATTAAATAAATCAACAAAATTAACATTGAGAGAGGGAAGACTAAGTTAAAATTTTAGCTGCGTTATAATAATATATAATTTAATATTTAAAATACAGTCACACAATCATAAATTGCATTAATGCAATGCGTGGGGATTTGTATTACAGAATTATAAAAACTGTTAAAATTAACGTTGAAAGAGGGAAATACGAGTTTCAATATCGGAAAAAATACCCTGATTTAAATTAAACAGATAATTCGATGCATTACAGGAAGTAAATTAAATTTGAAAACCTATGGACTTATTCTTTCTTTTTCAAAGAATCTTTTTTCTTCTCAGAGGATTTTTCCTCCCCGGCTTTTTTCTGAGGGAATTTTTCCTCCTCAGCTCCCCCATACGCAGAATAATCTATCATGCAACTTGTGATAATCTTCTCAATTCGATGGAACGAATCAAAGTTGACGCCAAACTTGGAAGAAGCCTGAAGTAACGAGAATTTGTTAATTTTTTATATGTAAGTTGGTCTAAACGTGTCATAGGACTTGAATGCCTGCTATATAACCTCTAATTAACCTGCATGAATTCATAGGTTCGAATCCTGCAGGGAATTCCAAGGCCAGCGCTATAAATAAGTTTGTAATTTTTTTTTAATGGGAACACTATTTAATGGGGGGGAATAAATACATAAATACATACAAATACATAGGTACAAATACAAGGCAAGAATTTGATTCAGTGACATGCCCAGGTAATGTGTTACCAGATATTCGAATAGTAAACTGCAGCTCTAATATTTTAGTATTGATACGATATTCAAATATTTCGCCTGCTCTACTCAGTATTTTTGGATTTGATTCATTATGTAAATAAACTATTTTATTTCCAAGGTAAATCAAAACTTGGTTGGTATTTGAGTTTGCAACCTACAAAAAACTTTCTCATGTGAAAGTGGACCGCAACCATAAAAGACATTAGGCAGGCCTGCTGTAGAGAATAACCCTTGACCTGGTACACATTACGGGAGTATCCAATTGGCCTGGCCGTATTAGAACGCAAAAAGGAAAAAACACAAAGTGTTAAACTATTTCACTCAAGTTCAGCAGGCCATATTAAATCATGGGCTAATTGCCTATAATCTATTATATCTTACCGATATCAGGAACATCACTGTTAGTTGTAGAAGAACAACAGTGTTGAATGAGATCGGCAGGATTCCTAGAAGTTGTAGATTGTAAAATAACGAGAACAGAAGGCTGAGCTTTGTTACTCTAGAAAAAATAAAATATCATGGTAAATTGCCAGTAACTAAATTCAAAATTGTAAGAACGGGTTCTCTTTGTGTCAAACTGGTTCCCTAATCTCAGAAAACCATTTCACGTTCCCAAAGAGCGATTCAGAATTCTAGAACGGGTTCCCTTATGTATCAAGCTCACTAACAATGGGTTCTTTCATTTAGGAAAATGTATGAATGCCACTATCAGGGCTGGAGTCGGAGCCAAGGAGCAAAGCCTACCGGGTTAGATGGAGCCAGAGTTACCACAAATTTTAGTAGCGCTAGCTTATAGCATCTTATTAACTTTTATTATTTTAGTGATATTTAGAAATTGGAGTTAAAACATTGAATTTTGTTTCATGGTGAAATCTATATTTAAACTCTTTTGGAATTGTAAACTTGATTGTCTGTCTGCTCTAAAGATTTCAAAATCTTTACTCCTGCTACTAACTACCGTAATAATTACCGTAATTTTTATGTCTCGATTTGTAACAAATCAATACTCACGTCGCCAAATGAATAGATTTCACGGTCTCATGATTCCATTGTTTCCTCACAAACGTTGCAGCATTTTTGACAAACCCCCCTCCGCAGGCTCCAAACATTCCAAGAATAGTACAGATCAAGAGAGAGTCTGGGAAAGCTCCACGACCAAGTTTCACTCCTAAATTATGAAAATAATTGTTTGAAATAACAAGAGAGCAGAATTCCAATAATTGCACATACATGGAGATGAGCACAGTACTGAGGAACATTTGATATAGTCCTGACAGCGCGGTTTTGATGCTGAACCCCATAAGACAATACCATATTGAATGGAAGAATGAAAAATTGCAAAATCAACAGTTCGTAAAACACTCAATGGCACATAATTTTTGAGCCTGATTAAAATACCAACAGCCCTTGACAGTCTATGCACAAACATGGATTCGGGTATCGGGTTCCTCAGGTTTACTTTCTTTCAAAGACTGGCCACTACGAGACTAGTATAAGTTTATTTCGACTCAATAATCAGCATAGGCTTATTACAGCTATTAGACGATGAAACAATTGAATATGGTAAAATGCATGTCTTCCCGGACTTCCCAGATAGCAAGGTCTGTTCAACTGTTTGTCACCAGTTGGGAGAAAAATTTATCGCTGAAGTAAAGCCGAGATCGCCATGGGGACCAATTTCGTCCCTGTTCCTCAGAACAATTTCAGAAAGTATGTGGAACAGAACACAGTTTGAGAAACGCTGCACTAAAGTATTTGAAACAATTGATTGTAATAAATGTCAGTGGTTCCCAAATGACTACTTTTTCACAAGACTATTGCATTGTTCAATTTAAACTCATTTAAATAAAAAAAATATTTGTTTTTAAAAATGAAATAAATTAACAAAATTAACATTGAGAGATAAATGTCAGTGGTTCCCAAATGACTACTTTTTCACAAGACTATTGCATCGTTCAATTTAAACTCATTTAAATAAAAAAAATATTTGTTTTTAAAAATGAAATAAATTAACAAAATTAACATTGAGAGAGGGAAGACTAAGTTAAAATTTTAGCTGCGTTATAATAATATATAATTTAATATTTATAATACAGTCACACAATCATGAATTGCATTAATGCAATGCGTGGGGATTTGTAATACAGAATTATAAAAACTGTTAAAATTAACGTTAAAAGAGGGAAAT
The DNA here is from genome assembly GCF_964204865.1 of Styela clava. Classification (NCBI taxonomy): domain Eukaryota; kingdom Metazoa; phylum Chordata; class Ascidiacea; order Stolidobranchia; family Styelidae; genus Styela; species Styela clava. Next base: position 3,557,192 of record NC_135251.1, read on the forward strand.
ACAAGTTTCAATATCGGAAAAAATACCCTGATTTAAATTAAACAGATAATCCGATGCATTACAGGAAGTAAATTAAATTTGAAAACCTGTGGACTTATTCTTTCTTTTTCAAAGAATCTTGTTTCTTTTCAGGAGATTTTTCCTCCTCCGTTCCCCCATACGCAGAATAATCTATCACGCAACTTGCGATAATTCTCTCAATTCGATGGAACGGATCAAAGTTGACGCCAAACTTGGAAGAAGCCTGAAATAACGAGAATTTGTTAAACTTCTTATATGTAGAGTTGGTCTAAACGTGTCATAGGACTTGAATGCCTGCTATATAACCTCTAATTAACCTGCATGAGTTCATAGGTTCAAATCCTGCAGGGAATTCCAAGGCCAGCGCTATAAATAAGTTTGTAATGTTTTTTCAATGGGAACACTATTTAATGGGAGGGAATAAATTGACATAAATTGTTATGGCATGGGACCCAGGCATGCCCAGGTAATGTGTTACCAGATATTCGAATAGTAAACTGCAGCTCTAATATTTTATCATTGATATGATATTCAAATATTTCGCCTGCTCTTTTGGATTTGATTAATTTTATGTAAATAAATTATTTCATGTAATAAGTAAATTTGAAGGTAAATCAAAACTTGGTTGGTATTTGAGTTTGCAACCCACAAAAAACTTTCTCATGTGAAAGTGGATCGCAACCATAAATGACATTAGGCAGGCCTGCTGTCGAGAATAATTACAGTTCGAAAGCATGCTGAATAAACATGTAGTGCTTATATTCAAATCTAGTTTTAAGTTTTGTAAACATTCCTGAATTTCGGTTTTGCATGTTATAATTTTATCATGAAAGAGTTCAAAATATGTTATCTATCACATTGGTTCCCGAAGTTGATTGGCCAGGGTCCAAAATTAGAAGCCAAAGGATATTCGTAGACTAGGAGAGGGAAATGGGCACAAGGGGCTGAAACTTGTACATGAAATTAAGATACCGATATATTTGAATTCTTATATATATTCTTAAACTGTGATAATGACATTACAATTTGAGGCGCTTCAGAAGTATGTGTACCAATATGGAGGTAACTAATTTTGTTCGCCTCCTTCACATCAAGTTGTGTGAAGGGAATGAAACCTATGGGCTTGGCAAGCACAAACAGTCCCTGAATTTGTAATAGAACTAAAATAAGGAAATCAAATTACGGCCTAACCCTTAACCTGGTACACATTACGGGAGTATCCAATTGGCCTGGTCGTATTAGAACGCAAAAAGGTAAAAACACAAAGTGTTAAACTATTTCACTTAAGTTCAGCAGGCCATATTAAATCATGAGCTAATTGCCTATAATCTATTATGTCTTACCGATATCAGGAACATCACTGTTAGTTGTAGAAGAACAACAGTGTTGGATGAGATCGGCAGGATTCCTAGAAGTTGTAGATTATAAAGTAGAGAGAACAGAAGGCTGAGCTTTGTTACTCTGAAAAAAATAGGATATTATGGTAAATTGCCCGTAACTAAATTCAAAAGTGTAAGAACGGGTTCTCTTTTGTGTCAAACTGGTTCCCTAATCTCAGAAAACCTTTTCACGTTCCCAAAGAGCAATTCCGAATTCTAGAACGGGTTCCCTTATGTATCAAGCTCACTAACAACGGGTTCTTTCATTTTAGAAAATGTATGAATTTTGTATGAAATGTATGAAACAAATTTTAGTAGCACTAGCTCATAGCATCTTATTATTATTTTAGTGATATTTAGAAATTGGAGTCAAAACATTGAATTTTGTTTCATGGTGAAATCTATATTTAAACTCTTTTGGAATTGTTAACGTTGATTGTCTGTCTGCTCTAAAGATTTCAAAATCTTTACTACTGCTCGCATGTGTAAATTGAAATTCCATAGCCCAGTCACTAACTGCCGTAATAATTACCGTAATTTTTATGTCTCGATTTGTAACAAATCAATACTCACGTCGCCAAATGAATAGATTTCACGGTCTCATGATTCCATTGTTTCCTCACAAACATTGCAGCATTTTTGACAAACCCCCCTCCGCAGGATCCAAACATTCCAAGAATAGTACAGATCAAGAGAGAGTCTGGGAAAGCTCCACGACCAAGTTTCACTCCTAAATTATGAAAATATTTGTTTGAAATAACAAGAGAGCAGGATTCCAATAATTACACATACGTGGAGATGAGCACAGCGAAATAAAGTGTTGCCGTGTGAGAATCGTAGTGGAACAAAATTATTTTTTGAAGTGAACAATACCTTCAGAAATACCTGAATTACGAAAACGTTGTTTGGAATAACATGAGAGCAACGCTTTGCATTCATACCATCACGCAGCACATGTATCAATGCTTAAATATATGCTGGCCTTAACTGAGAACCGAGACTACGGAAAAAAAACATGCACAGTGAAACACAGCGTATTTCCGTGTGTCATGAAATGAGGTTCTTACAAATTAAATTTGACCGGAAATCTGAAAAAATGACTGGCTAAATTACACCATACCCAACACAGACTTGTAACTGAAGTAGAGGCCAAGGTACGTCATATTATTAAGCTGTCTTACCAACATTCCTTTCCCCTGATATAAATATGAAAATCATTCCTGAATGCCTGGAATTGCGAAGTTTGATGCAAATTTTTCACAAACATCAAATATCAGAAAGTGTAAACATATAAAGTGTAAATATATAGCATACCTTTTATAATTTTTCTTGTTCGAATCATTTCTTTTCCCAGAACAATCACTAACATCGCTGGTTTCCATGACAATAAATTATAAATGACATCTTTGGGAGAGTAGAAGATGTGCCACCATACTATTGTCATCATGAGAACTGACTGAAATTAAAAATTAATGTTTATTTATATGTCCAGACTATCATATGCTATGTTGCCACCGATACCTGTCGATACGTAAGGATCTACAATTTTACGAATGATTGAAATCTTTCCGGTTTAGCACAGCCTACTCCAGCGTTTCTCAAACTGTGTTCCGCAGAACACTACGGTTCTGCAAGGTTAGAACAGAGGTCGAAATTACTACTAAATAGGTCGCTATAGCGATCTTGCCTGTAAGGGAATCTGGATCGTGAATTCGACCGTCGGAAGGCCTCGTACCAGTTTGGAAAGCATAGCATATGCTTTTTCACTCAGAATAACTATTCAGGGATGTGCAGCTTTCAATACAAGGGGTACAAATAAGTGGGTGAAACCGCGGGCCACACCAATATTTTAACAGAGGTTTCTAGTAGACACAAAAATATTGGTTATTGATCTTATGACATGCGTTGTTCGCTTCGCACAACCTAGCTGTTAGGGCATTGTAACGTCATAGATAATAAATTGGACTCGGGTATAGGCTTTGCAATGCAAATGGATCGGAATTACTCTCACATACTAGATTAAACAACTATAAAATTGCAGGGCCGCATTATTTTTCCTTGTGGGCCGCATTTGGCCACAGACCGCAGATTGCACACCCCTGAGCTTAACAATAAAACAAATCCATACCTGATTATTGGATAGAGGAGTCAGAGCATGTTTTCCTACACAAACACTTATGATCATCCCTCCACCGTAGCAACAAGCTATCGACATCAACCATGTGGCAACTGGCTGTTTCCTTGCCTTGTTGACATCTGAGTTTAAAATAATTTTTCCAAAGGGCTCTGTGATTGAAACTTAGGGGCTTTCCGAGCTATTCATTTACTTATTAAAATACTGAATTGGCTAATTTTGTAACTGTCCAAAAAGCTATAACGTCATCAATAAAATTTCACAAGCGGAGTCATTAAATAAAGTAATTTTAATTTATTCAGAAACAATAATCGGCAAATAACAATTGTGTTTTTATTTTTTGAAACTAATTGTGGGGCCATTCCTGGGTTCCATAACACTACAAGTTTGAGAACCCCTACACTAGAGTATATCTCAGTTAAAAAGCATAAAATAGATTCATTTTGGGTTTCTATGTTTTACCCGAAGTAATATTATTTAAGATGTATCAACTACTGATAGAGAATAGGCCTTTAGAAAGCATCAAGCCATCCTTCTGAGTCTGCGGGTCGGAACCAGTAGTGGGATTCAACCGGTTCGCACCGGTTCTATAGAACCGCCTCACGGAATTTTATGAGATCTGCGGACCGGTTGACCATACTGAAAAAAACATGACTTTTTGTAACAGAATCGGCTAAAGAAAAATGACATTCGTGTGATGGAACCGGCTGACAAAAAATTTGAATCCCACCACTGGTCGAAACCCCATTTTTTGAAACGTAAAAAACTGTCTATATATGATCAACTCACCCCAGTCATTCCGTACTCCGTAAATTACCAGAGTATAATGAGCAATCTCTATGATTGTTGCCAGATATACTATCAAGTTATTCGTTGCGTCTGCTATCGATGAAACATCCATTATGATATACTGAGAAACAATAAAAAATGGAAAATTAGAAATGGGTGTAGTATAATTCAGTATGAATATACAGTATCTAGATTTGAAAAAAAAAATTATCATATACCGTATATATATATACGTGCCGGCTGCCGCGCAGCTAGCAATAGGGGGAAGATGTTTAATTCGAAAATTTTATCTTTTACTTGCAAAGAGAGGCGAGCTACACGCAACTATGAAATTTATTCAACAGCATTCCGCTATGAAAGCCACAACCTGCCAGCCGGTGTTGTGAATTGCAGTTTGTTTCAATTCCAAATATCCTTAATGATATCTTAGAAACGAGTATATAAAAACCAATGACAACACACTGAAGTAAAATCTTATAATTCAAAAAATTTCCTAAATTTTTCACTGTTCCACAAAGGCTCAAAATATTACGCGTAGATTATTTCTGTACTGCAGTTATGGCAAACTTTTGAACTGTCTTTCTACCATCCTCCCAGAAGTAACTACTTAAGAAGCTTCTTATTCTACCAACTTTAACCGCCTTTAATAAACAAAGTATACAGGTACGGTAGCAAATAAAATTGACCAACGCAAGGTCGCGCTTTAGACCGGCGAAGTCAGCTGGGAATGCAGCTGCACTCAGAACAGCTGTGCTGTTGACAATATGCGGGGTCAAATTGTGTGCGGCGGAGCGTTACCGATAAGTCCCACTGAACATGGACCTTTCCCCGAGCATTGACTACCTTGTTTACTTCGTGACATTGGCCAATCAGCAAGATGCACAAAGTGACGTAACAATGCCCCCATTTCGCATCCGCTCAGACACTTTTCTCACTCAGACAAATTTTCAAGCGTGGTTGTAAACATTACCACGTTTTTGCGTTTTTGAACTCTATTCGTTAGTTTTCAGTTGCGTTAGTTTTTAGTTGTTTCAACTTAAATATAAATCAGATATATCAATGGTCACTCTTTCTTTCTATGAGTTTTAATTTAATTGCAGTAATAAAAATTAGTGTAGAAATGAGTGATAGACCAGCCTGAAATTCTTTACCGGTACTTTTAAAAAACAGATCGTTGTATGCGATGAATCATAATGATGGTTTGAAACACATACCCCATTTTACGGGCGCCAACACACAAAAGCACCCTTAAAATACCCTCGAGAATATTGCAATGGTAAAGTATAGGAAGAATATTCCGGGGTCAAAGGTCGGGGAAAGGTGCATAGCTCTCAATCAACCAATCAATTTTATTTTAATCACTCTGATAAGAACAAAACAACAACAAACGGACAAACAAAACACAGACGACCTGGAGGACGGGTATAACTTAATAAAAAATTTATAACTGTACAAGTACGTGCCCGTCCACCAAAAACAGTCAAAAGAACACAATAAAACAAAGAAACGATGTAAAATCGGGCAATTACAGTACCTTAGGATAGAATTTACATATTTATCCTGGGGAGAGAAAAACCGAGAAGACGACTCAATCATATGGCGAACCACTGCCTCTCGACCAGCGGTTACGTTAATCACCCTACGGTGGCGAGGAGTCCAGCAATCCTCTCGCACATGATTATCCCTGCATGCGTTGCGAACCTACGAAGAGTAATCAGAGATGAGGTGGCGAGCGTATTCCTAACGCTTAGCACGATGCGCCACACCGGCAAGCCTCTCAAATGAATTTTAAAATGTGAGACGTGTATTTGTATCATAACGGTGCTTTTCCTGCAAAAATATGGAATAAAAAACACTCGTTGACGTATTATGGTGATGCTGTGGTTCAATTTTATTGCAAAAAACAGTGACAAAAAATTGTTACTGAAAAAAACAAACTCTGTAAATAGATTGAATGTTTCATAACAGTCCATCCACAAACGTAGATTGGGGTATCAGGTTCTTCTGTTTACTTTCTTTCAAAGACTGGCTACTACAGAACTAGTATAAGTTTATTTCGACTCAATAATAGGCATAGGCTTATTACAGCTATTAGACGATGAAACAATTGAATATGGTACTGTGTTGTATACGGGTGCTCTGTAACGCCTGAGAAACAACCTGACCGATCTTTTTTCATGAGTTCCCAAAGGATCCAAAGCTTCGGAATAACGCCGAATTAAAAGTAAATTCAATTCACAAACGTTTTTGACTGAAGACCTGTTAGATTATGCAGGCGAAAGTGTTAAGTTGGTCATTTCATTTTGTATCATAGAGTTATAAGCTCTTTATTGAAATATTTCACTTTTACAATAATTAAAATAACATATCAAGCAAAAGTTAGGCATTTAAATACAGGAATCACTGAGAATTTCAAAAATGAATTTTCATCATCAGTTCATCGGTATAAATCACTCTATACCAGGGTGGTCAAAACCAAATGTGGCCCGCAGCTTCATAATCTGTGGCCCGCGTCGAATTCGGAAAGTAGTCAAAGAATCGCATTTGGTGTTGTTTTCATATAAAATTAACCAGAAAATTTTTTGGACATATTGATACATCACTAATGTCGCTCAATTTATTAGTGTTATGATCGGCTGAGGTAACTAGCGAAGTTAAATGATGTGCTTGGCAGTCTAAATTTTTTTTTAATCTATGCTAACAATTTTGGCATTATAAAAAACTAAAAATCGATTGCGGATTTTATTAGCCTAAGTTGGCTATGCCTAATAACTAAATATCAACGTTATGGCCCAACAATATAGCTCATGCCGTGTGTTGTTTGCAGCCACCCTAAACAGTATTACAAAAAATGCTGCCTATTTGTCAGAAAATTCAGTATTTACCCTCCTGTTAGCTTACATTCAGTGATCAATGAATCTGCAGTTATTTATAAGTCATTTCGTAAACATGAGTTTGAAAAGAAAGCTGAAGAAGGCCTTTGCAGGTTTTAGTAAGTTTTTACATGTTTTAGCTTGATAAATGCCAAATAGTGATCAATGTGTTTGCACAATAAAATGTTTGATTTGTATTGCACTGTTTACCTATATTCTTGGCATTATTGTGGCCCGCGAACAATGCAAAAATAATTTTGTGGCTCCCGGAGCCGGCAACCTTGGACGACCCTGCTCTATACAGTACAAACAATGAGACTGATTTGAAAAGCAGATTTGTATGAAAATAACCACTTATAATGGGTGTTTTATCCACAATGTCATATTCAAAAATCCCAATCAAAAGACAAAAATTAGAAACAATAACGACTCACTAGTCTGTATCTCGACTAGATTGCTTTCAATAATGAGCTGTAGCATCAGGTTTGAGACATTGCACATAAACTGCAAATGTAGCTTCATAAAATTATCTATCTAAGAAAGTTGTTCTCAAAGTTACTATGCCTACGGACCCCTTATACCTTTCTGGGGCAATTGCGGACCCCCATAATTTCCAACCAAAAACACAATACAGAACATAGCATATAGCTATTTGGAAAACATTCGCATCGGCTGCCACTCCTCAAATTGCAACACAAATTGTGTTACTGATTTATTGCAACTAAATGATGCCTATTAACCTTAGTGTGATCGCTGAAATGCGGTCATGAAACAAAGACATGATGCAAATATTTTATTTTAATGACGTCATCACACAGAAAAGATAAATACGAATTTCATAGAGACCACATAAATTTTTTAACAATCTTTAGCCGTAGAAAATTTTTTAGCAATTGATCCTGTAGTTAAAGGCTATTTTTTCCCTACAAGAATAAGAAAAATACTAAGATATCCATAAGGCCCTTTCGTTTCGTGTCCAATAAGTAAGTAAAATTCAAAGAACTAAATGACACAACAGCGCCAAGAACAACGTTAGTCTATAACGCCAAAACTAACAGCTGTTCAGACACACCCTCCCTACCCAATTATAAACATAATATGACATTGGTTAATTATCGGAAACCCTTTGATTCAATATAGTTTAATAATGAAGTAATTCAATAAAATAAAAACAAGAATTATTTTTGTTCAGCAAAAGAATTGATACAAAAGCTAATAGGCTACTCCATGAGCTCTGCCTGTGAGTACTTCAAGTCTCACACCAATCAGTATTCACTGGCATGTAATTTTACACTCTAATGTCTTATGGTCTCAGTAGGTTTTGGGGCTTCAGTGGACCCTCATATTTCCACTCATATATCAGCCTCCTTAATTTCTGAGCTTATTTCTGATTTTTTTTTAGTTGTTTTTAATTTTTTTTCTATAATATAAAATTTAGGGAATACATGAATTTTTTTTAATTTTTATTACTGTTTTTTTATTTTTTTTTTTGCTATTTTTTATTTTTTTTAAACATGAAATTTTTTTTTTTCTATTTTATGACTCTTTTTAATTTTTTTTCACGTTTTAAAACATAGGAAAACACACAAGGTGATATAGAAAACCTATATACATTAGGGAGGATTGAGGATTGGATAAGTTGAATTATTTATTCAATTGTTATTCTCATTCCAATACAGCAAGATTAGGTACAGTGCTGTCAATCATGATAAACAAGAAATGTACAGTACATGAAAATTTAAAAAGCAGATGTATACAAAAAAAATGGAAATTTACAATAAGCTTTGCATGTCATTGGGATATTTTTGTGGCATTTTTTTACCAGTGAAAGTCCATTTTGTGTCCAATAATAGAAGTGAAATTCAAAGAACCAACTGACATGATAGCACCAAGAACAACGTTGGCCTATACCGCCAAAACTAAAGGCTGTTGAAAACTTGGGATTTTTTTTTCGTTATTTTTCAATTTTCATTTTTTTATATTACAAAATTTAGGGAACACATTAATTTTTTTTATTTCTACTGTTTTTTATTTTTTTTTTGATATTTTATATTTTTTAAACATAAAATTTTTTTTTTGGCTATTTTTTTTTTCACTTGGAGAAACACACGTAATTATAGAGAAAACCTAGGTACAGCAGTTGTCAATCATGATAAACAAAAAATGTACAGTGCATGAAAATTTAAAAAGCTGATGTTCACAAAACAAAAAATGGAAATTCGCAATAAGCATTGTATGTCATTGTAACATGTATCACCGTTATAATATAACTAGAATTTATCATTGATATCTCTTGTTAATTTACATAGATTAGGAGCAAAGTTACACTGAGCTCCAGTAGAGTCCTCAGGTACAGATTTTTAGGAAATAATCGCAGTATCTAAAATTCATATGAATGTTCTAAAATATACACAGGACTAATAGATATCAGTAGTTGACAATAATTGAAAAACATAAAAGCAAAAGTTGATAATGCATTTCACAACAAAAATTAATAAACATTTAACAATAGCTATATAAAACGAGTTACGATTATGTTAACAACTTGAAAATTTTTTTTTACTTATTGATTTTTTTATTTTTTTTTTATATTTTGAAAATTGAAGCAAATGTGAAGTTTCAAATAAAACTTATATACAGGATTCAAATACAGCAAGATTATGTACAGTAGTTGCCAATCAAGAAAAACTAAAAATCTCAAGTAAATAATGAAAGTTGACATGCCATCAAAATTGTAATTGCATAAAAACTTCTTAATCTGGTCGATATAAAAACAATACACATAATGTTCTGGAAAAGCTTAAAGTGAGTTTGTTGTGGCTCACTGAAAATTGTACATAAAAAGCTAAAGCATGCTGCACTCAGCCTAATTTTCAAATTTATCAGATGACAAGGACTTGTATGGAACAAATGAAAAGACATGCAAATCAGGATTTGGTGCAGAATTTCACAAAATGCTGTAAATTATTACGGTAAATATTGGGCGCTCCAGAATTATTCGTACCAATGTGGGGATCAAGTGAGGCGAAGTAAAGCAAAGGGAAAATGCTCTGGTACAGAAACTTCGGGTTGTATGGCTGTTGTAATGGCTGCCCAAAACACTCATTCAAAGATTATCGTTGTGAGCTTATGGGGTCAAATCTAGTGAGGACTTAGTGTAAGCGAGGGAATTTGCAGAAATCGTCACTGTGACAGGATGGCACATATCACCAAGAGTCAGTTTATACGTCTCCGCAATACAAGCCTATGAACCTACAATGATGAACTGATTTGCTACTCTCAACATTTCACATGAAAATGGTTTATAAAATTTTTGCTTAAATTCTATTATTACTGAAAAATTTGACTATTTAGAGAACAGTCTTTGTGAGTTAATTTTCAATATTCAATCCCTTTACTACATGTGCATGTCTCTAATATGTTGCAGGATAAGAAGTATGAACTGCAGGATATTTCGGCATTCAGTCCAATTTTGTTGGAGTAATTGAAAGTTGAACATGACACTTTAGTTTAACGTTACGCGACATGCCCATGCGTCATTTGTATCTTAGCATTGTCCATGTGTTCAGTCCAGGAAACTTCCCATGTTTTTGAAGGAGTTTTCAGCAAAGGTCATCAGAATCTAAAAAAAATTGTTCATTCAGATGAAGTTGAAAACTAGATAATTTGATTGCAAAAATGGGCTCAGTAAAGATATATCACAACAATTGTGTTGTTTGTATAAGACATTAGAAAAGCAACTATCACAAATATTGTTTATCACAAATGAAATTTTAGGGGTCATTGATCGTCCACAAATATGTAATGTCGCCTTGGCACACTGGGCGTTTCGCAAGTTCCTATTCATTCCCTCCGGGAACCTGGGAAGTACACTTCTCACAGTACAGTACACATATCCAAAATATAAATGCTGAAAATATGAATCATGCAGACAAAATGTGTCATTGTTTCATCTGAAATGACTCCAATAATTATTCCAGCACATCAAAGACTTTTGGTTTAGTATGATTTGAGAAAATACTAATTTGGGAAGGCTGAAAAAATGCTTATGGCGGTGGCATTTCACCTACCGTTATCACTTTCATGTTGTAGAGGTTCATTCAATTGTGGTTCTCTTGCTTGGTTTCCACCAACTGCACCAGGTTGTCTTTGTTCATTTTGCCCCTTAAAACAAATATTTCATATCAACTATATGACATAGATCACTTATTGACAATGACTTATTGACAGTGTTATAAAGCGCAGAATAATATCAATTAACTATAAGGTCAGAATATTTCATATGAAATAGTGGTCTCGATATCCCATAGTTCCTATGAGGGTTTGCTATCACCATAAAATATAACTGTCTATCAACATTAAAATCCATGTTAAACATTCTCAAAGTCACCAAGTATAAATTGACAAGAAGTTTGATTTCTGATCCCTATATGATAAGCCACATATTTTCTCCAAACAAGGCTCTATTCAGGGAGATGCCAAGAGAGGCTAAATTTAAATCGACATTGAGTTTTTATCAGGTTGACTCGCCCGACCTACTTATTACATGAAATACAATAAAAATACAATTAAAAGAAATACCAATTGAATCTCACCATTTGCTGATTGTTATGATTTCCCGGTAGATTCACATTTCCGATATTTGCTCCAGCAAAGTTGACAGGTGGAGGTCCTCCTCCCTCTACGAATATAAGAATAGAAAAATGTTTAATGATAAAGATATTTATTATAATGATTGCTTTTGGTCCTAGTATAATCAAACCGAAGATGGTGAGTAGGTTCTCAAGATAATGCACAGCTAATATAAGAAACCTATGATTTTATGAATATTCAAAATTCGAAAAATAAACTTCAACTTTACATCCTACAAGGGGTTACCTTCTACTTAGCTTGAACCAGTGCTTCTCAACCTTTTAATATCGCAGCCCACTTTCACAGAGAGTTTTACTTTGCGGGCCACCTTTCAGAGGCTAAAATAAGTCGAGGTGCTGAACACACAACACAAAAAGGACAGACGAAATTTTACTCAATGCAAAACCTGAGCTTAGGCAATGCCTGGAAAATCATTTTTAATTCTGTCGCGGGTCAAACAAAATCTGAACAACACGATAACAAATTTTTGAGGAACCACTAGGTTAAGGAGCAGAGTCATCACTTACCTGCGGGTGGTAATGGAAAATCAAAGTCTTGCATTTCATGCAAAACGTCATTTTTCAAAACTCTGCAAATGATGAGTCTTTCAGGATATTCTTGCAAATTAGGAAGAAGACGGTATTTTAATTTATGTCTCTGGGATGTTAGAAATGCATCGTTACAATCGAATTGTCCATGGGGCATATTGAATTGTAAATCTTCTCGTCCCCGATCAATCTGTAACTCGAGGCGAAGTTTGTCACCAGTTTCCAAAGGGATTGGATTGAACCAAATTGGAGCAAGACGTGCCCCTAGTTCTCTGAAATGGGATCTGATTCTTGTTTCAACAGTCTCACATTGGCCATAAAATGTGAAATAAAAGTCATTTTTGTTTGAAATATAGAGACAGTTATCCACAATGACCTGTTGTTTGCCAATTAGCCATTTTAACCACTTGATGGCGACAGTGAATAGACTAAACTTTCTACATCGAAATTCTATGCTGTTATCCTCTGTGATTCGATCAGGAATAATAATGTCCCAGTCAGTTTTACTTGAGAAATGTAATATGTCAATTTTGTCTTTTTCCAGACCGACGCACCATGACTTGATTTGCACGATCGCATCTTTGAAAAATTCGGAATCTGCACTGATATCGAAAAAAGGTGTGATACCAATGTATTCTTTGGGGCATATTGAATTGTCTATTCCAACCGACAGCCATACCTTTGTTCGTTTGTTGAAAGTTCCACTAGGGAACGTGACTTTGCATTCGTTCAGTCTCATGGAGCCACCAGCAACTTCAATGTTTACGACTAAAAAAATAGATTTGTTTTATAATGCGGCAAAAATTGAATTATGACGGGTTCCAAAGTTATTTTAAAAACCTTTCCAATGTCATTGGGATTTCTATGGGAAAGCAGACATCAAATCATATGGCAAACCACGGACGGCACTTGTTCGATAACCAGTCCATGTCAGGTAAGGGAATAGCCAGTAATTTGTTTCAGATGCATCCATCCATTAGGGAAAGGAGGTCATTGGCTACAAAATGAGAAGATTGCTAATTACTGAAATAAAATGCAAGAAGTAGCTTGAGCAGGAAATGGGTACGCGGACATAAATCACGGCAGGCTTAGCTCTAATTTCACTGTCATTTGAACATTTGGCGCAAAAAAGGCAAAATATAGAAAGGGCTTGCTAGCACTGGAAATGCGACAAAATATTTGTTACCATAAGTTATTAGAGCAACAGGGTTAGAATTTTCAATTGTTTTTTCTCAGTTCAACCAGGTATGGAAAAATGTATCCACATTCAGGAATAAAAAAATGATTCGGTTTCATAAATTTAGATTGCTTGTATGACCAGAGCACGATATATTTTCATTAATTACATTTAAGGGAAGAGGATGGTGTTTAGGAGACATTATAGTAGTGGTTTCTGCATAAATTTTTCAGTACTCCCAAAGTATGTTGACCAAGATGGCAGACACTGTAACGTAGTATGTGTACCAGGTTAGTATTAGGCCATAATTCCAGGTACAAATACTGCAGGAGTCACTTTGTTAGTCCCCAAACTCAATATGTGTACCAGGTTAGGATTAGGATTAGGCCATAATTCCAGGTACAAATACTGCAGGAGTCACTTGGTTAGTCTCAGAACTCAATATGTTTACCAGGTTAGAATTAAGCCATAATTCCAGGTACAAATACTGCAGGAGTCACTTGGTTAGTCTCAGAACTCAATATGTTTACCAGGTTAGAATTAGGCCATAATTCCAGGTACAAATACTGCAGGAGTCACTTGGCTAGTCCCAGAACTCAATATTTGTACCAGGTTAGGATTAGGCCATTATTCCAGGTACAAATACTGCAGGAGTCACTTGGCTAGTCCCAGAACTCAATATTTGTACCAGGTTAGGATTAGGCCATTATTCCAGGTACAAATACTGCAGGAGTCACTTGGCTAGTCCCCGAACTCAATATGTGTACCAGGTCAGCATTCGGCCATAATTCCAGGTACAAATACTGTGGGAGTCTGCAGGAGTCACTTGGCTAGTCCCAGAACTCAATATGTGTAACAGGTTAGGATTAGGCCATAATTCCAGGTACAAATACTGTGGGAGTCACTTGGCTAGTCCCCGAACTCATAATATAAATAAAAAAAGGAAAATTGTATAATGAAAATATGGCCTAACCCTGACCTGGTACACATACAACGTTCCGGTGTATCTTGGTTCACATACTTCGGGGGTGCCATTATTACACATAACAGTTTGACATAGTGCAGTCGAACGCCAGTGAACAAATCTTGAACTACCACAAATGGTAGAATAAATACAAAGTGCCTTGGTCAACGGATGTAAATCATTTTGATTTCGAAAAAATGTCGTTTGGAACCACTGATTTTATGCCAATTAGCCTTCTGCTCATTACAAATATACAGCATTGATATGTATGGCAATTCATATTCAATTGATTTTTTGCTATTCCAAATACTTGCCCAAAATTTTTTTTGAATCCTAAGTAAAGTTGCTATGGCTGTTATTCAAGTTCGAATGAGTGAGTTACTCGAGTCCCCCCAACATTGCTACCAAGGCCCACAGAAGACCGATCAATATGTTATTGAAACAACATTGTCTAACCCAAAATGCACTAATAAGTGAATTTCAGAATGAAAATGCTTGATATTTTTATAGCAATGTTGATGGGCCGCCACCATGCAGATACACTCACCGACTATTTATTGACACAACGAACAAGTTGAATTATGAGGCTGCTACTTCACTTAATAATAAATGACCAAAACTTACATTTGATAACATTCTTTGATTGTGTTTTGATGCCGGAGTTTCCCAATTCATCTTTGGCCCAGACTTGGAAACGATATTTTTTACCAAGTTTAGATGACTTCATTCTATACTGAGGAACTTCTGTAGTGTGAGTCTCTCCAAGTTTCTCATCATCACAGAAGATTTCTATGTTGTATAGAACGTTTCTGTCAGATACTGCATTCCAAGTCAAGAGAATGTCAGATCCACTTCTTTGAGAAGAAACATTTTCAATTTGCGGCAAAGCTAAAAATAAATATTTCGACTTAGCATACTTCAATAAAAAACATTTTCGATATAAACTGTGAACTTAAAATTATTTCTGCGCAATTCATACAAATTCAAAAACAAAATCGAATATAAAATAGTAGTGAGTTGCAATTCAGATATTTTTGAATCAATAAAGCAGGCCTATAATAAAACAACTGTGAATGACTTTTTCAATCAAAAGCGAAATACAAAGATTCATGTGCAACTAATAGGAAATCTAAGACTCAGTTAGCGATATATCCTAAAAGCAGGATAAAACGTTTTCATTGGAATTGGAGCTGAAGTGATATTTTCAAACTCAAAGTCAGGAGTAGAAGTTGGAATGTTAAATTATCTGGGTAATATGGTAATTTTAGACTTTTATGAATTTTTTTTACTGAAACTCAAAAACATGAGGTGGCCCAAGCGTTCCTAACAGTGTATTAAAAAGGCATGCACACGGCAATTAATTATAATTAAAATTTGATTTCCTTGTAGTTTGGAGCTGGAGTTGATATCTTCTCCAACCAGGAGTGGGTTATATTTGTCCAGTTTGGCAGTTGATTTGCCAAACCTTACTATTTGTGCGAAAATTTGGTTGAGGACAGATTCAATTATTTCAGGGGTGTGCAACAGGTGGCTCGTTGGCCATAAACCGTTCCGTCAAGCTATTCAGTGTGGCCCTTGTCAGCATTCAAATCTCCCCCAAAGGATAAAATCCCAATCCGACTGTTTATGTTGACAGTTCTGATAAAGCTGATCTTAACAAACTATGCATAATCTTGAAGTTTCCAATGTCCCATTAAACTGTTACATGAATGGGATTCGTTATTGTGGGAATTTTTCAATTCTTTATGTTTATGGAAAAGCTAAATTTTTTGTCTGGCCTAGCTAGATGTCTGAAGTTGGTCATATGGCCCACCGGCAAAAAATGTTGCACACCCCCTGTATTATTCCAACATCTTAATGGTTCAGCACCTCCTCTTAATTATAAGCATTTAGCTCAGCCCAACACCATCTGATTCTATTAAGACGACTGACTTACTATGCTGAGTTGGCTTTGCAAGTTCTTCCATTACTTCTTCGTCTGATTGTTCTGCTTCTTCTTCAGACAGTAAAAGTTCACTTCTGAAGATAAAATTGGAGAATGCAAATGTATTAATTTTGATCCATTGGTTAAAATAACAGCCCCTATTACTCGATTTCAAAACCCTTCTCCCCTCACCCACAGCGTTAAAGATTGTGCACCAGGTAAGCTGGTGGGCATGGGCTTTGTACCAAAGATTTCTAACCTGTGATAGATAATAAGTTCAACACTTTAACCACTAGGCCAGAGGTTCCCACGACGCGAAAATTAACAGAATTGTGTTAAACATAGCTGATATATGATTGAATTTTTTACATATTGTATTTATTATAAATGTTTTATTATTTCTCATTTTAAATGATGTGTATATGAAGATATATGCTTATCAACAAGCAAAGCTGAGCAATTTGTCGACTTGACATCTGATTTTAATGACTTATATGAATTTTGTTCAAGCACTGTTTGAAATGGCCACATGTGCAACCTCCTATCTCTGCAAAGCTGGATTTTCAACAGTGGTGTCAATCAAAACAAAATACCAGTTACGTTTGGACATAGAGAGAGAAATGCATGTGCATAACAAGTATAACATCGCACTTTGAAAAGATGTGTTCAGAGCAACTGCCACACACCTCTCATTAGATAAATAAGTGTGAATGTTTTTTGATGGCATTCCCTTTTCTTGAGGCGCACATATTGACAAACTTTAAAAAGCATAAAATGCACGATCACAAAATTCAGTTTTATCCAAAGGCAGCAAGTTTCATGTGTGTGTACGGCGATTTTTTCCCTGATAATTTAGCGCCGTACGAACATAAAGTTTGGGAACCGCTGCACTAGGCCATCACTATCCTTGACAATTGAATTATAGGTCAGCATTATATATCATACAAAATACTGTTATATCTAACCTGGGGCTTCCTACTTCTTGTAAAGTCTCCACATTTTCTCCAGTATTCTCAAAACTGTCATCTGGTAATCCTGAGAAAAAATAAAAAATAATTATCAAAAAATTATAGTATTTAGGAATCTGTTTTGAGCTATTTAACATCGTATATCAGAAATTATGATAGAATTCCATATTTTACCCGGGAAAGAAAAATAAATCAATAATGCGGCTTACACAGTGAACCATGTCCTCTCATCCGGTTACCAATACATGATTGGGTATGGGATTAATTAGTTACTTATTTGTTTCAGATGCATGAACTTGATGATGAAGGAAGCTCAATCAACCAGTGGGTACATGAACCACTATTTGACGACATGAAATTCAGCAAACCTCTCGCACTTAATTATCCCCAAGATCTGAAACTGCGAACCGAGCAAGATAATCAGATTGGTATGCCAAGCAACCATCCATAACGATGCTCCGCAACCAAATTCAACAACTTGGAAACAATTAATTTATATTTTTCCATGAAATTAATTTTAATATGCTAGATTTATATTCAATCTTAACACACTGAAAATTTTGTTCGATAATTCCATATTTATAATAAACGATAAAAATATAAAAATCTGTTTAAAAAATCACAATATATAACATATTGCAAGACAGTGTTGAATGATATGCCAGATTCAGCAGCAATGAAAGTATATTTATTACCATTAAATCCTCAAAAAATGAAAAATACTTGATGACCATAACTAAAATACTTGATGACCATTACGTACTCATTATACCATAGCACCACTCAATTTAAACAACATATTTATAACTTACCAAATTCAGCTTTTGAAGTTGTGGTCGGAAGTTGTTTAGAAAAAAAATTAGTTGTAGCATCTGCTGACTTCCTTTGACTTTTGAGTGTACTACTAAAAAACTGAATTTCTAGTTCCTGTAATAAATAAAACAAAGTTTTTATACAAGATCAGCACTAAGAATGCAGAACAATAATCAAACAGACAATGGTATCTGATAATTCCAGTGCTAAAATTTGATGCATTTTCCCATAAAACCATACTATATAAAAGTGCTGCTCATTTTATTAAGAATTCTTCCATTTATTGAGAAACTTTCAAAATTTGCATATTTTATCTTATCTTTGATAACTCACTAAACAGACAGTCTAGTGACTTGGTAGTTCATTGAAATAAGAATTATTGTGAAAAATTAGTAAATTCATTTCAAATTTAGACTTTTGTTTGGCGAAACAGAAACACAAATGAATCTTGATACAAAACCTTGATATTATAAAATTTTTTTTTTAGTTTCATTTGATAAAAAAATTAAAATAAATAATCAATGCAGTAGAGCAAGATGAATGATAAATTTTGGGAAATAAAAAAATGTACTATGAAATTGTTCTTTTTATCAAAACACAAATAAACATGATTAAAAAATAGCAAATATTGAATAGGTACAACACAATCACATTGACTGCGATGACATTATATTTTAACGACTCCTTTAAAGAATCGAAACGACACCAATGGAAATAACATACCGGTACACTTCGATGAAACTTTAAAGTGTTCAGTTCAGCGTGAACAATTTAGACTTGCAGTTTATTTCAGTTTTTACGCAAATCGTTGATTTTATGTCTGTCCCATATATTATATTTAGATTATCGCAGAAAGATTTTCAAACCTCAGATCCAATTTCATTCAATTGATTCTGCAATATTTCTTTTTCTTCATCTGCAATTTTCCATCCTAGCAATGATAACTCCTCTGTAACATTAGGAAGCAGATTTGCAACTGCAACAATATCTTCATGATTTGCAGTACGAATTTCATACAGATCTAATTGATCAATCTGTTGAAATAAACAAAAACAAAGAACAATCAGACATGGATAAAATATATAACAGTCATATTCATCATAGTTTGTCCAAACCCATATTATTCATATTACACAGAAATGCATTGTAACATTAAATACAGCCTGGTGCTAGAAGTTGGGAGTTTTCATCAAGGGAGAAACGATAGTTATCAAAATTCAATGTTTTCGTTGTGTAGCATTTTTTGTGGTGAAATCAATTGTATTTCACAAACCGCTAACATTTGTAATCATTGTAACCAATTGTAATACTGTAAAATCATTGTTTACTCAGAGCAACATAGTCAAAATTGAAATTTCACCAACAGAGACTCTTGTGACATTAAATACCTAGCCAGGTTCCAAAAGGCAAAGGTTGTTTTGGAAGGTAATTCATTGATTCTGTACTAAAGACTAAAAGTTAAAGTTTGTCACAAGGTTTGTTTTGAAAAGGCATGCTTAATTCATGTCCCAAAGGCCTAATTGGCCTGTCTCATTAAAATTTACTAAAATACAATGGGACATACAAACATTCATGATATCAGAATTAATCCTTCCATTGTAAATGTCAAAAGATTTATAGCGTTAATAGTGCTTCAATCAGTGTGGCGTACATATACAGCTTAGAATAAAATAGAATGGGAATCGCATGTCAGTGAGGAGAACGTTTAAGTACGGTCTAGTAAATCCAGAGGCGCCAGTCAATGTAAAAATAGAGACTACAAGCACCATTAAGCGTGGTAACCATGACAACTGCTCACCCGGGGCACTGGCAGCTGATTAGATTAGGTACGGGTTTGAGTTTTCAAGGATACATAAGATAGGATTTGCGAAGTGCAGGCGTGTATAAAATGTTAACTAATTAATTTACCCATTTGATAAGAAGAGATTATGAAACATGAACCTTGTACTGTCATTGTGCTTGAGTAAAAGATGAGCACCATAACTCTGTGTGAAATTATTGAGATTAATGATTCTAATCAGTGAATTGAATATTCAACGAAATGCGGGTAACTATAAAGACTATAATATGAAACAGATATTCAGGGGTTCCGCAACAAGCAGTCAATGAAATGTTTAACAACAATTGGGAATAGTGTAGAGGTGTAACCATTCATGTTAAAGGTAGTTGTAATGCACAAACAGCATAAAAGGACTAACTAACTGATTTGAGATCAAGGTTTATTGTACATCTATGGCCTGGAAATTATTGTTTTGAATGTCATACTGCACCCAATATTATATATGGGTGATATCCTCAGAACACTCCTATCTATCCCATGGAATATGTCCATGCAATGGTACCAATTAGCAGAGAAATACACTATAAAACTATGGTAATTATAGAATGAGATTTAAAAAGTCACAAATCACATAGAACGACTATTCCAGGTACTGACGACTCAATAGTTATGAATTTGGTCAATTGTTTAGCTGAAAATGGCGAAAAAATGGAATACCAACACGACATTAACTGGGAGATGTGGCAACAGCAGATTGGAAAAAGAGGAGAGCATGAGTTTTTTATATTTTGCTATTCGGAAATTCGGTTTTCTATTCGGAAATTTGGGTGGCTCCGTCAGGTAACTATCTAATTATAATAACACATATAAAAATTTCTAATAGTTCATTGATAATTATAAAATTTATCGCTTTGCATCTTATAGGCCTACTGTTTTTTAATATTAAATTTGACGACAGTGATACATCATAAAAGGCTGACCTAACTCTGAATGGCCTTGGGGTTGTAGGTCAAAATAATTGCATTCCATGAAGTGGTAGCAATTGGCATTAATACACAACATAGTGAAATTCATATTTAAATTCGACAAACTTGGTAAAAATCCGCATTTAGAAAGTTGATCCACCCTTGTAACTTTAAATATAGCCTGGTGCCAGAAGTTGGAAGTTTTTATCAAGTGAGGATAAATAGATAACAAAATTCAATGTTTCAGACAAGTGACAATTTTTTTGGTCAAACCGATTGTATTTCATATCATCAGAAAAGAAGGGCAATTTCGCGTATTTCACACAATCACAGAACAAGACTCAACAGAACCGTATTGGTCAGAAGAATTGATTATTATGTTTTTCAAACAAATCTTTGAATAAACAAGTAGGCCTGAAAACTAGTCTCAAAAATGATAAACTTAGAATTGTAGAGGTTTTTCATAAATTCCATCATGCAATCCAATTTTGGGTTTTGAAAGTGTAAAACTATAACATATTAAAAAATCAAAATTTCCTCCAACCCTTGTTAAAACGTTAATTATGTCATTATTATTGTGTTATACCTCTGTGTTTCCCAGGAATGATTTGAAAGCTTGTAGTTGATCTGATGACAGGTTGCAGTCGCCAAGGCCCAAGTATTTAACACAGGATTGATTGGAAAGTATTTGTCCAACTGTTGACAAACCTTCAACTCCCATGTTTGTGTTTCCACTCAGCTCCAACTTCATGATCTATAAAGAGACAAGAATAATTTATAAACCATGAAATCTATAAATGGTTCTCTACTGAGTGAGAAATAAAAAATTATGAACTTCTAAAACTGAAAGTAGTTTTCGATACAAAATATACCATTAATATTTCATAGAAAATACGGTTGAATTTAAAAACAAAATCTGAACTACAAAACTAGACATATCAGAATTAAAATCTGTAAATTCGGAATAGTTGAATCCCATGTTAACAACTGCACAAGATGAAATGATTTGAGCAATTATGAAATCCTTGAAACTCATAGAACAGAACAAAAATATTGTTATGATATCAAAACAGTCACAGATGCAGGTATGAATTTCAAATTTCAAAAGTCAAAAAATGTTTTGACCTGCCTTTGCTCACTATGAGATAACAAAATTCCTAAAAATTTTGGCATTTGCGAAAATTTCTCGCAGTTTTTGCAGGGAAGTGCACTTATAGTCAACAAAGAAAAATTGTAAGCGCATACTATAGCTTGAAATACAAAAAATTTGAAAATCAAGTTTTGTTTTTTCACTTTAATACAAAAATCAACATTGGGTGAAATAGCGATCGGGTCGTTGCTGCAAGCCATGTCAATTGGACAAAAACTCAGCTAATTCTGTGAAGTTTCAATGAAAATATTTCTAAAAACTTTTTAGTTCCTGATCAAGCATATTCATTGTGCACAGCGGTTTTCTATTCGGAAATTTGGGTGGCTCCGTCTGGTAACCATCTAATTATTTTTACACATATAAAAATTTCTATAAATGATTCTTTACTGAGTGAGAAATAAAAAAAACAAGCCGGTAGGCACCCAGGATCTCCGCTGATAGTTGGGGCCCGCACTTAGCTACTTATTGCCATCCATAGAAACCTGAGGATCTTTAACGGTGGCGCGATTAACTAAGTGAGCGGGTTGGTTGAAAAGACCAATTCATTTTGAGCGCTGCACGTTTTGTAGACATACTTACGTGACTGATATGCGGTGACTAAAAATTGGAAAGAATCATGTTCATTAAAATCCCTGAGGCTTCTCCAGTTTATGGAGTATCGAGACCAAAGACGACTCAATGGAATTTCTAGGTTTTGATTCACGATTTTCTAGTAATATTCTAGACCAGGGTGGTCCAAACCCAGGCCCGCGGGCCAGATGGTAATCAAAATTCACATTTGGTGTTGTTTCTTCATAGAATTAACCAGAAAAATCTTTTGGCATATTGTTATATCACCAATGTCACTGAATTGAACAGTGTTCTTAGGCGACTAGCAAAGTTGAATGATGTGCTTGGCAGTCTAAATTGTTATCTGGATTTCTATATTTTTGGTCACGAATATATGCTAACAATTTTGGTATCATAGAAAACTAAAAATCGAATTAGCTTGGTTGGCTATGCCTGATAAATAATATTAATGTCATGGTCTTACAATATAATTCATGCCGGGTGTTTTTTTGCAGCCCGCCTGAACAGTATTACAAAAAATGCTGCCTATATGTCAAAACATTTAGTACCGGTAATTACCCTCCTGTACCTCACATTTGGTAATCAATCAATCTGCAGTTATTTATTTGTAAATTATTTTGCAAACTGACGAATTCAAACATATTTTTAACTGAAAGTGGGGGGAGGGGGGGTACCACAATGCTTGCTTGATATGTCGGCAAGTTTTGTCGGTGACAAAAGAATATAATTTAAAACAGCATTTTAGAATCTTGTGAGCAATGAGCATTTCCAAAGTTAAGATTCTGCTTTAAAAATCCTATAGCTGTTCAAAAGCACTTACATTTGCGGAAACACTTTTACTGTTATGAAGAGTTTGAAATCTCACACTAAACGTAGATATAGAAAGCCTTTTGCTGGTTTTAGTAAGTTGTTTGGTGGTTTTTGCATGTTTTAGCTTGATAAATGACAAATACTGATCAACGTGGCTTATCAATTTTGTGGCCCCTGGAGCCGACAACCTTGGACCACTCTGTTCTAGACCTTACCTTTGAATTTGAAACAAAAAATCAAACTACAATAGTAGACATATCAGAATCGATATTTATTGAGTGAGCCACTCAAACACCGGGATTCTGACCCATGTTGTCAAATAGATCGGAAGCTTGAGCTTTATGAAATCCACAATACTCACAAAGCAGAAAACTAACATTAAAATATTACTATGATATTAACACGGCCTATTTCAAATTATTATTTAAAGTAGCTAATGGAATGCTGCTTCAATAGAGTAAAGTATCATGGCCCCCTGTTTGAGTGAGTGACCATAGATTTGTATCTGGCTCCTATTTTGTTAACCGAAAATATTGAACTTGGAAAATATATTTTCTCTCATCAGGTTCAATGTTGATGTCTTCATTTCTCACCATTCTTTTGTAAATTTGTAATATAATTTTGGCGCTAGTAGGAACATATCAAATAGAAAGGCCTGCTGCCGTTCGTATGAAATAGGCAGAGCAGCCCAGCCCAGCCCAGGTATTTGGCAGATAGCAGTTACATCATCAAGAAGACATGCTAAAAAATATCTAAGACTTCTACATTGTGAGACGAGGCCAATCTTTAGCGCTTAAAATAGGGTTTAGAAATAGGATTTACATATTTATCCCGGGGGAGAGGGAAGCCAATAGGATTGCCTAAACATCATATGGCGAACCACAGCCTCTCGTTCGATTACCACTCCATGTCGCGTATGGGATTAGTCAGCCAGTTTTCAGATGCATAGACTTGATGGTGGAGAAAGCCGTAACCGACCAGTGGGGACATGAACCACCCTATGGTGACGAGGAATCCAGTCATCCTCTCATACGTAATCAACCCTGCATGTGATTCGAAACTGCGAACCCATGCGTAGTGATCATAGGTGCGGTGGCAACCATATTCCTAACTCTTAGCAGAATTTGCCACACTGCTGAGCCATGCACAACACCGCTGAGAGTTTCACCATATTACCGCCCAACAAGTCGGGACAGAATAAGGAAAAGAAATTTCGGTTCTTTAGTTGAATACTAATGATCGCCATAATTTATATGCTTAGAACCAAATCATGTTCGTTTAATTGCACTACACATACAAATTTGTAGGTAAGTGGTTGTCAGAAGGGCATATCTGCTGTAAATTTGCAGGATATATATGCATATTGACTATTTTGCAATTGATGATAATTTTCTGCTGTTACATATATATTTTCAAACGACCTCATTGATTGTAGGAATGATGTTAATTTAAGATTAAGTAAAATTATATATCACTCAAGGGAAAAGCCAGATTACATGGGTAATAACCCTCATTTTTTAATATTTCACGATTCAAAATTTCTGCCTTCTACTTAGAACAAACAATGGCCTCGTTTTACTTTCAGCAAATCACGGTATTGCGGTCAAAACTATTTTATTCTGGGCACTATCACCTCAACGCAATTATCACCACAAGTTTTTATTTGTCGTTACAGCATCTTATGCTTTCATAGCGCTGATAAAAATGCTATCTCCGTTATTTTTGAAATATTTATCTTACTCATCATCAATCATATCGTGATTATTGATAAACAATTGCACAAGGTTCAGAATCAATATTATTAAAAATGCATGGTTTTGTAATGAAGAATTGCCAACTGTGACGGCATCAATAACATGTACTTTTTCCCTAAAAAAAACATCAAATTTATTCTTCGACTGATGAAAACCTCAGTACAATACAAATGTGTAATTGTGGTTTGTAATCAAGAAAGAGGGTATACATGTTTTATTTTCTGGCTTGAAACATACTTGAAACGAATTTACCCATCGCCTGAAGGTGATTGCATTACATTTGGCTGTTTGTTCTAGGAATTTAAGAATTCAAGGAATTCAATGTTTATTCAAGGAATACAAATATCGGTGCATTGAAAATAAAAATGGACTTTATTGAAGTAAATTGTGACAAGTAATAGTTTTATGTTTCATACACATTTATCGATGCTACAGGTGAGCTTGTCTTTGTGTATATAAACGATTATAATGTCTGATATCAGTGAGTCGCAAATGACTTTCAAAATTAATTTTCACAATTTCTATCGCTTTATTTCTAAACGTTGGCACACAGAAACAATTTTTAGGATATGGGTTAATATTTGCGACTTATAATCAAATTAATTTGGGAATCACTTTATAATCAAATGCGGGCATATAAGAAATTGTTCATTTACATAAAATACGAAAATACGAAATGGATTAATATTTTGCGTCACATCAAAAAATTGGGATATACATGCATATATCATTTGTTTATTATCTATAATCATGTCATATATCGTGACTGACAATTTACGGTAACTTTGTTCTCGCTATATCTCATGTACATTCGTGTTTATGCCATATTTCATATTAGAATTATATGGTAGTAGGGCATCGAAAATGCAAGATTAGAGAGATCGATGTTACCACCGTCTCTCTACAGCAGGGGTCACCAACCTTTTCGAAGCCGAGGGCTACTTTCTGGGTACAGATTAAGCCAAGGGCTACCAGTTCATATACACTTCTGAAAAAGTCAGTTTGCTCGATTAAGTTTCAATTATTGATAATTACTGGTATTTAGTCAAGTAGAGACACTAATAAACTTTAGAATTCTTCAGCAAATCAAACAAATATCACAACGTTGCAATAAATTTCTATCAATGACACTTGCATTTTAAAACTGAGTGTTTATAGTGTTTATTTTAAAGTGATCACTACTATAATATCCTAGGAAACCACAACATTCCTGGATTATTTGCAAACACTATGCACAAGCCTAAAATAAAACGGACTTAACAGTTGTGCTATCAATTTTACACAGTGTTGTTCTGCGGTGCGCAACTTGACACTCTATCTCTGAGCGAGACTTGCAACTTATCAGAAAGGCGTGTTCTGTGTTTGTTCCGGGTACATGTCAAAAAATGTTGATTCACAAAGATAGGTTGAACCAAACAATAGTTTCGAAAAATGGGATTGCCGTATGGTTTGAATCGCAAGCTTTTTTTGCACATACTGCGTTGACATGTAGATAGTTAAGCGTGGTAGATTGCGTGATTTCATTCCGCTTTGCCGTCGCTTAAATCGTCCAGCAAATAAACAATTCAGACACACACGAACTTTTTTCACAGAGTTAAAAATAAATCCACCTCACATTCATCGTGAAAATGGTTGATTCCCTATCGTTTTTCTGCCATTTTTCCTTGGAATCAATAATTGTATTATTGCTACTCCACAAACCGACGGACAAGATAAAACGAAGTCGCAGTTCTTACCACTTCATGGCAGCTCCTGCAACGAACGAACAGATGGCAGCTCTTGCCATGGTTTATGACGAGATTACGGCAGCACAATTTTCTGCCATTGTTATGTGGCAGCTGAAAAGTCACTCGCTGTGGGTTTGGCTTGGCCATGGCGGGCTATGGTTTGGGAATACCTCCATGGTTTTGCGGCAGCTTTAGACGTCACAGAATACTTGAAACTGCACTTGAAGAAACGCGGGATCATGGAAGGTGATATCTGTGTGATGTCATAATTGGAAGACTTTAAATAACCCGTCACATTACTGAGGTCAAATCAGGTTGATTGTTACAATATTTAATATAGTGCTATTCCCAGTTCCCATATAAGTGTGATTTATACAAGAATAGCAGGACAAAAATTAATTGATATAGCTTACTCATAAGTGCCGTCATTAAGCTTATTTCGGAACAGACTGCGGGCTCTTCATGTGGTCTTCTCGGGCGACTTAGTGCCCGCGCGCAACGGGATGGTGACAACTGCTCTACAGCAATTTTTTTTGCGCAGTCGACATTTTTGTGGAAAAATTCACTTCACAAAAACAATGCGTAGGACAGTTAGCTGAATTATTAAACATTCAGTGAGTAAAAGACTGGATATTTTATGCAAAAGACCAAAATAAATTACCTTGGCAAATCAGGTGGCCCATACCTCTCTACTTTCCCATAGCATTTATAATCCATAAATAAAAAAGTTGTGATATCATTGTTAACTCGGAGCAACCTAGTCAAAATTGAAATTTAAAAACAGACAAGGTCTGGAGACAACCAGCCAGGTTCCAGAGGTCAAAGGTTGCTTTGAATGGTAATTTATGAGTTCTTTACAAAAGACTAAACTGATTACTAAAAGTCTATTATTATCTAAATTGTGGTATCTTGCGGCTGTAATAACAATTCCAAATGATATCATTAAAACAATTGAGACCCTAGTATGGGATTTTGTATGGAACAACAAACAACCCACGGTAGAGAGGAGAGTCTGCTGTGCAAGGAAAGTTGAAGGAGGTCTGAATGCCATGGATGTGTGTAGTCAGATTAAAAGTCTACAAGTTAGATGGATTTGGAAATTATTAAAAAGTGATGAGGCTCCTTGGGCAAAGAGAGCGAAACAATTTATAAATAGATACCATCCTAAAATAACAGTGACAAATTTAGAAATACTACATCTCTCTTTGAAAATTTTAAGGAATAATAACATTCCTAAGTTTTATATAAATTCGGTCAACATATTCAAGGAACTTGATGTAAAAACGAAACAAATTACCACTAAACAACAAATATATGATCAATACATATGGTGGAATCCAGCCTTAACATGGTTGAATCAACCAGAATTTATAAATAATTGGATAAGAGGAAACATTTTAACATTTGGCCATCTGTTCCAATATGACTGTCTTGAAATAGCAATCAAAATTTGGGGCATAAACAAATGGAGTAGTATGCGTGAAAAAAAAAAAACTTGATTGTTATAGGAAAGTAGTAAAAGATTCTGTACAAATTTTGAAAGCCATACCATCAGGATGGGCTAATGTGTTGAATAGTCAAAGTAATGTTCAAACAGATTCCAGTTCAATATATTCATTTGAAAAACTTCCAACTACGAAATATATGTATAATCAAATTCTAAGTAAAAAGATAATGGAAGTGACAAAACAAAAAGGTTTATCAATTAAGGAATATTATGGACTGGAATTTGATATTGATTGGAATAACATTTGGGTTCATGGAATATCTAAAATTGTACAAGTTTTATGTTGGAAAATAATTCATATGGCATTACCTACTGGAAATAGAACAAGGCATTGGACAGAATATGATGATGGTCACTGTGTGTTGTGCAATATTAATATCATTGAAGACTGTAAACATCTATTTTTTGAATGCTATTATGTTAAAATATTTTGGGATTGGTGCGAGTTGCATTTTAGTGAAAATAATATTGATACCATTATTGCACAAAATACATGTGACCTGTCAGTTATTATGATAGTTGCATGTGGAAAGGCAGCTATTTGGGAATTCAGGAATCAAATAATATTTGAAGATTTGGATAATTTCCAATCAGTTATGAGAATAATTTTTAAAGGTAAAATTAGAGGGATGCTGAAAAATATGGCATCAAATATGAAAAATAGCTTTTTGGAGGATGGAAGAATTGAAAACTTGTTAGAAAAGTCGGTAATGTCATAGCTTTTGATAGTACATTTTTAAGATTGACTAGTATTGATAATATTGACTGTTTTTATAAATAAAAAAAAAAATAAAAAAAATAAAAAAAAAGACTAAACTTAAAGTTTGTCACAAGATTTGTTATGAAAAGGCAAGCTTAATTTATGTCTCATAGACCTCATCTGATTCATTGGGATTTACTAAATTACAAGTTTACGGCAGCAGAATTACTGTATGTTATGTAAAAAGATTTATAGTTAATAGTGCTTAGGTGACTAAAATATTTGATCGAGTCAAAATTAAATTTGGTTATGGAACACTTATCATTAATTATTTTTGTTCGAAAGTTTGATTTCCCTTTTTTTCCTTTTTACTATCGAACACTCAAACCGAACAGCAATTTTTGGAGATGACAGAATAACATGAGAACTATAACTCACATGCATGGGCGTAATGACCAATGAGTAAGACCAATGAACTTGACTGCGTTCGCATTACAGATTGGACAAGTTCGAACCACTGAACACAAGGTGTAATAAAATGGGAAGCCAATGCCGATCTGCAATGATTTCAGTTTTTTAAAAAATAGTAACACCTTCAGTGAACGCTTGTACAGGGCTTGGTGAGTGAAAAACATTAATAAGAGTCATATAGAATATTTTTTCAATAACTATATTTGTTAAGTACTCAAGAAAAAAAAATACTGCTTCTCAAACTGCCCATTTATTCTAAAATTTTAATAAAGACCAATTGAACTTGGAAGTTTATCAGAAAAATAATCTTCCTTTGGATGCAATATAGGGCAATTTTACGTATTTCACACAATCACAGGACAAGACTCAACAGAACTAAATTGCCCATAGGAATTGGTTATTATGTATTTTAAACAAATATTCAAATAAAAAATTAGGCCTGAAAGCTATTATTCAAAAAGATAAATTTAAAATTATAGAGGTTTTACATAAATTTCACCATGTAATCCAATTCTGGGTTATGAAGGTGTAAAACTATAACATATTAAAAAATCAAACTCAAAATTTCCTCCAACTCTTTCAAAAGCGATAATTGTGTGAATATTATTGTTTTATACCTCTGTGTTGCCCAAGGATGATTTTAAAGCTTGTAGTCGATCTGATGACAGGTTACAGTCACTATGGTGTTTTGCACATACAGTATGTAGTATAGTCATCAAGTATTCAGCAAAAAAGAAATTTAAATACATTTGCGTCACGGACCGCAGATTTCAGGTTTAAAATCAGGTCCACCACAACACTCCGTGTGACAATTCAGTAAATACTTTCAAACCAAATAGATTCTGATATATAATTTAACATATAATCAATATATGGTGACATTCTACTATATAGTAGTACTGGTGACTCCAAATATGAGCTGCTCGCCTAAAGCTTTATTTATAGTAAAAACATGGAAACAAATTTTGAAGAATTTAATATCAGAAATTCTACCTTTACATTTGATCCTTCCAATTCAGATGCCAGAGTTTGAAGTGAGGATGACTTGAGATCACAATAGATGAAATCCATTGATAGTGATGTGCCGTAGGAAGCTACTGACCCAATGACATAAACGTCACTGATTGAGAGAGGATGTTTATACATGTCAATTTTGTCAAGAGATGATTTGACAATGTCGCTCATTCCACTCTTGGCTTCGTTCAATGCAGTGAAAAGTTCCAAAAGATCTGATTTGTCTGATATTTCTTTGAGTTGTAATTGCAGACTTTTCTTGAGAATATCTCGTTTTTCTTCAAGATCCTGAATTTCTGTGAAAATATAAGAATATATGTATACTGATGATACTTGTGTCTGAATGATAAGTTACCATTCAGTAAAGATTGACTTGCAAATAACATTAGCGCTTATCTCTTTTAAATTAGTTATTGGAAAATTAAATCTAGTCAGCCATAGCCAATCAATGTATTGGACACCTCATTGTACTAATATGTCTGTTACATTGTTTAGACTAGTGTTTGTTATTGCACTTCAGATTTCCCCAAGCTTAAAACTTTAGTTCAAATCCAGTGTAAAATGTGTAATAATAATGATTGATGCGTATTAATGATGCTCGGCTACTTTTTGCTTTGCAATAAAGCACCCTAGTACAGACATGGGCAAAGTATGACCCGTTGGCCAAATCTGCCACGTTGAGTAATTCAATCTGGCCCGCATGATGGTGCCACAACCTAACTAAAACTAAATTTTGATGTTTTAGTTAAAATTAGCTCAAGAAATTTGTTGAGATTGCGATTAAAATTAGTCTTGGCACGAGGCTTATTGTTTTCCACTTCTGCTTTTGTTACACTGTTAATATTTTTCATAAAATGTAACTTTTACATCACACTTACATGGCCCGCAAGTCTAAGTGGGCACCTTTTTTGGCCCCTGGTCAAATAATCTTGCACACCCTTGCCCTAGTAGCATCTCAACCTTTGCCCCTATCACCAAGAATTACAGCATTGATGAATTAATTTTTTATATGAACTTATTCATGGATTTGACTCCGAACAATGCCCTGTAACAGTGTGCACTGATAAGCTAGGCATAGAGTTACTGTTTCCTAAAATTACAGGAATATTCCTAGGTCAGCATTGTATACCAAATTTATTACACCCTAGGGCCTAGGTGAAGAGACAAGTATGCGATGTAAACCCGAGATGAGTAACCTACAATGCCAATACAGTTATTAGGTTGAAGTTTTTAACTGCTAGGCCATTGCACTGATTAATTGATAATGCGAGAAACGCTTAACAAATTTTAGATTCGAATCGAGAAAAAAAAATGGCTCTAGCTTGAATTTGAATCAACAATAAACAACACATTACCTTCAAGTAAAATTCCGGCTGCTTCATAAACTGTCGGATTCAATAAAAATCCACAGATCATTTTTCTGACGAAAACAAAGTGACCGGTATGAAGATGTTTATCCACGAACTCCTTAAAAGATTTTAAATCCAGTCCAAGAATATAGAAAGATGTGAGCATTTCTTGAAAACTTTGATGTTGAAAGTAAAGAAGATGGATTCCTTGAAAGAGTTTACGATATATTCCTCCAGGAGCCAGAATTGCTAGATCGGTTGCTTCTTCGGGTTTTAGATGAACTTGACGAAAATCATCTTCTGTAAATAGAACTCGACGCTCTACTGTCCCAACGTATGATAGTTCTTTTAATTTGTCCAAAACTTCCATAGTAATCTCTTGGTGAGTGTGGGGTGATCGTAAGATACTTTGCATGACCACAATCATAATACCACTCATGGTGTTTGGTTTGAAGTCAGATTTGAATTTTAATGCTATCAGCGTGTAAACCAGCATCACAGGGGTAGTGCACAGTAACAAGAGTGGTGGAGCTTCGATTTTGAGAAATTCTATTATTTTCTCGGCTTCTTCATTTCCTTCATATCCAGAAATTATTTTTTTGATGGAGTCCATTGTTAATCCAGCAAGTGCAATAACCTTGACTGGTCGAACTTCTCCCCAATAATTTCTGATGGAATGTTCACGACTGGACGATATAATGCGACAGCCAGGAAATAATTTTTCAGAGAGAAAATTCCACATTATTACCTCAGGATATGCAGGCTCATCTAGACTGATGAGTTCATAAACTCCATCAACTGTATATTGAAGAGTATCCAAGGAGTCGAGCATAAACAAAACTTCCTCTGGGTGAGTTTTTGCAATGTCTATTGCTTGAACTCTTTCTTCTTTTGTGAGATTGCTGAAAATTAGTTCTTCTGCTGTTACTTTACTGTCGTTCATAAATTGTTTACATTCTACATATGGAACCATCTTGATATTCCCCTGAAAATATTTTCCCTGTATGACATCTCTTGAGGTTGCTTTCATGAGTGTGGTCTTTCCTGAACCAGGGGGCCCCACGAAACAGACATGGCCATGTTTAAAGTTGTTAAACAATTCATCAAGTTGTGTCTCTTTTCTGATCCCTATTTCTCTTTCTCGTTGTAAATACTTTTGTTGATTAGGTGACTCTGGTACATAATCGTGTTCAGGAATTCTTCCACCTCTATAAAAATCAATTTCTTCCAATTGAGGAGTTACGTCCACATTTAGTTTTCTCTTGAAAACTCCATGAGGTTCAGCAAAGTCATAGAAGTCAGTGCACTTTTCAGTGTTATCATTGACTTTTGCTATTACTTTTTGATAAGACATCATATTTGCTTTACAATGTCATACACTTTAAACATCCAGCGTATTGACCATCTGGTAAAGCTTCATAAAAAAAGATCTATCCGATGTAATATTCAATAATACTTTTCGACAATAACTTCAAAGTTCTAGGATATAAACTTTAACTAAAGCTGGTACAAACCTAACAAGAAAACATTTGTCATCCAAGCGCGATGAAGCCTAACATAGATGCCATTAAATCTGCTATATAATGTACACTTTTGTAAACAGTCGCTATTCATAATAACTTTGTAACATTTACATAATTGTTCCTAAATCAATATTGTTGTTTTCACGATTTCAAGTAATACATTCAATGATGTTTTATGCGACACCCATTCCACGCCTCTGTTTTGAACAGAGCTCTCTATACCAGGGGTCCTTAAGTAGTGGGCCTGCAATCATATTTGGGCCGCAAGACCTTCTAATCTGTGTCGCAAAACAATTTGTAAATTGCCATAAATATAAGTATCCAGAGTTGTCTGCGGCTTCAATGAATGTTCTTCTACCCTTCGTAACTACCTACTCATGTGAAAGGACGTTTTCCTTGTTCTCATATATTGAAAACAAATAAAGATAAAGGTTAGAAGTGAAAGAAGATCTTCAATTTGCCCTCTCTCAAATTAAACCACAAATTTATATGTTGTGTTTTAAAGACAGAGCCTGTAATTCTCATCAGGCATTTAATTATTTACTATTTTGTATGCTAAGTTTCATACAATTTGTACAAGAAAATCGCTAAAGTTTCATACAATTTGTACATGAAAATCGCTAAAGTCAATAGTAGTCTTGAAATTGATATTTAATTACAAAGAATTTTCCACAAAATTATATGCTCACTAAATGCTTGGCTCGTGAGAAATTAAAACTATTTTGTTAGGGTCGCGTCAAAAAGTACTTGCGGACCCCTGCTCTATGTGTGAGGGAATACTGTTCTTTTGGCAAAAATATTTCCACACCGAGAGAAATTACTTTATATTGAGTGTTTTTAAGACAGGAATGTAGAAAGGAGTATGTATTAGTTTCAGTCATGAGCATAGTAAGCTGAAAATTTTTTTTTTTTTAATATTTTCTGCGAGGATAAAACTCTCTAAAGATAAATATGTTTATTTTAAAGTGAGTACCTAATGAAATCTGACATGTAGAGTTATGAAAAACTTCTCAAGTACTCGTCATGGTACATAGTCATGATTCCGCTGCTGAAATTAGGTGACAAATGCAAGTTTAAACTACCCATCAGATATTGTTGGCTATATTAGACCCCAAACATTCAAAAACAAAACAAAACTGGTATTTCAGGGTATTATTAAAATTCCATATGTTACCGATCGCCTCTACACTGAGAGTTTTAATTTTATGTAAGACCAGTCGTAAGTCTTCATATAATCCCCGCCAACCCCCAAATAATTTTTATTGCCATGTATTCGAACCCGGTATTTTTCCGATGAATATCAAATTACAAAAACTAAATTAAAAAACTATTATAAATAATTATAAAGACTAAATCTATGCCAAATAAAAATAACATAATCTCTTTCCACAAAATACCAAGTATATTTATGAGCTTTCGTTACATCATAGTCTAACTTCTTCAGATAAAACAAGATATGGCTGCAAATTATAAAGATCAGTAATTAGTTAAAAATTGTAAGATAAAAATCACAGAAATACATTATACATTGGTTGGTTGGTTTATCTTCATAATACTATCTCAGTCACGCATTCTTGTGGCAACAGGCACATACGGATCCGGAATAGAAATTAAACAAGGAGAAAGGACCTGCAGTTCAATACACAAAACCCTAGTACACCCCATAAATCTATGCTCTCGATATTTGTTCTGATTCTCTAGACCTTCTCGGATTCAAAAATTTCACTTGACCTATTAACATCACAAATTGCAATATTAAACTCAAATTCGATTGCTGATTCACACATACAAATTTTATTTCTATATACAGTATTCTTATCCATTTTCCATCGCTGATGCTATATCTGAATGATTACTTTCATAAAGCAAGGGCCAAGATTCTCTGTGACCTAACCTGTCTTGCAGCCTGACCAACACAAATAATGATCAACTAATTCTTGTTGAATTATTTTGCATTCTGTTGCTTCAAAAGTGTCGACTTTGTTGGTGGTAATAAAATCTCCCAAAATATAACATGTTTATGTACTATTATGTTGAATATATATTGAAACACAAGAATATTTAAACTCTAATGACATAAAAAGTAGTTTCAGATTTCGGCGCTCCGGAAATATGTGTACCAATATAGAGAAAGCTAATTTTGTTCGCCTACTTTACATCATGTTGTGTATAGGTGGGCAGACCTATGGGCATAGGGTATATTTACCATACAGTCTCCGAACTCGTAATGGGCTATTGCAAGTGACACTACAGGACAATTCCAGAAATTTTACATTTTTTCTCCACCAATAGCATAAATACTGAGACATCACGTGTTTCAATTTTTTTTTGCTCAGAACATGGCTCTGTGCAAGCAAGTATTGAGCATATTAAAATGCCAACTGTAACCACAGAACTCACTTACGCTTCATTCAGACAAAAAAGGAAAGTATAACACATGTATCTTTTGTACAATGGCCCCGCCCAAAACACTCCCACCAATGCTGAAAATAAAAAAATCAGTAATTATCCAGTTAGAGTTAGGGATGCAGATTGCACTGGATAATTAGTGGGTTGTTATTTCAAAATGTGGCGAGGGTTGTTTTTCTGAAATCTTACATTTTTGCACTAGTGGCGGGGACTATGTACAAAAGATCCTAACACCTAACAGTTTAATATCATTGTCCAAGTTTTATAACAGTTGGAAATTCATCAAAATATGCGACCACGATCTTCATTTAAACGGCCCCTCCCTCTCGTCTAAATGAATTTCTTGATTTGAAAAATTAGTCCAAAAAACGGAGAAATGTAAAAAAATATTTCACTTCACCAATTGATTCATAGAATTGACAACATAGGCTGTAAAAGTTTAATCTATTTCAACCGATCTTTTTTATTATTTACAGAATTAGGAGAAACATAAACAAGATAAAAATATACTTATTCATTTTTCACATGCTATAATATGCCGGTAATTTTGACAGGAATTGGAAACAACAATTGGGAGAAGACTTGAAATGAACTGTTGATATATTGATGTCTGTACCTAGACAATCTCAGTTTCAGCAAGCATTTCGCGATTATTTCAATCACTTTTATACAATGGTTTTCTCAAACTAATTACATATAACTAACATCAAACTCGGTAAAACTAACTAGGAAGGTCATGGTCTTGTTTGCCCAAATTACAACTACTAAGAATACGCGTCAACATCGTATTTCTCAGTTTAATAAAACTGATAAAAACAGCAATGTGTTTCAAAAAATTATACTGCCAAGTATGGGATACTGCTGAATCGCACATAGATGGCGTGTCCCACGTATGTTCGGAGCTTGTTAAACTCTCTCTCTTCGTGGATCGTTGACAAAGTGTGACAAAGTAACTTGACGTTAGCCTTATCGCATCGTTTCGTTTGTTTACAACCGTTTTTATACCATGTTTCGTCAAACTAATTATGCGGGGTGTCCATAAAGTCCCCTTACAATTTTGTCATGAAGTTAGTTGTTAGGAAGGTCATGGTATTGTTTGCCCAATTTACAAAAGTAAACGGGTATAGTCCTATATTGCGCCCTTTTCAATTATTATGCAGACCATAGCCAAGATGAACATTGAATTCTTCATTTTTTCACAAACTATGATATGGTAGACTGATAGTAAATGGTAATTTCAGATTGAAATTGTACATAATAATTGTGAGAAGTCTTGAATTGGATTGTTGATTTAGTGCTTATGCTTGGACAAGCTCAATTTTATTAAGTATTTCACAAATATTTTAATCATTTTACACCATGGTTTATCAGGCTACTTATTAATAACGGAAAAACTACAAATACAAACCCGGGGGCAAGTGATACTGTAATTTTACGCGCAGACACATGAAAATCAACATGTTATTCACAACCCAGACTGCAACTCAAGTGAATCAAACCCAAAATACCCCTGTGTTTACTCAAAATATGTTTGACTTCTGCTGAGTGTGGGATATTGATGAAGCATGAAAGTATGCATGTTCCACCCACAATCAGTATTTTTTAAGATACCTCGTTCATGCATGTTTGGGGAAAAAGTAAATGATTGTTTTCACATTCCTTTCCGCGTTCATGCATGTTTAGGGAAAAAGTAAATGATTGTTTTCACATTCCTTTCCGGTTGACGTGTTTCTAAGATTAGATTACTTAAGCATGTTAATAGACCATGAAGTAAAAATGATTGTATCTGCAGAATTCTAACAATAAGGTTGGGTAAATTTAACCAATGGTTTACAGTGATCAATGTGCTTTAAAGAAATATAAGTCAAGATAGATCTGTTGACAAATATTTTACATAATCCACATGTATGTAAAATAATATGGCAGAATACTGCCTTTCAACCACTAATAATAATATATAAATTTTCCTCCACTGCTGCATACCGTAAATCAATTTGGATATTCAAAAACTACAAAATTAAATCGAACTAAATTAAGTGGTTTTTAAGAGTTTTTTTTTTTGAAAAATTGTTCATTAGCTATACATGCTGCTTAAGAGACGAGCTCATTCAACTTCTGGTAACTGTGGAAAATATTAAAATTTCTAAAGCTATATGAATCAATAACTATGTACATTATGAGTATCCTTCTGCATAAATATACAATAATTCATGTGCGATGTTATTGGACTAGCCATAAAATGTTTTTCTGCCTGGTGTAATACATGCAGTATCACAAGTACTTCTTCTAATAAAGGTGACACCAAACCCAGTGTTTCGAAAACAGGGATTATCATATTAATGTCAAACTTTTAGCATAAATACTGAGACAATAGGTGTTTTAAGTTTTTTTGCTCAGAGCATGGCCCTAGACTAGAAAGTATTGAATTTTCAATATTGGAATAACCCTTTTCTCATGAGAAATTCCACATTTCGCTTCAACCCAATAAAGAGAAACAGGCTTATTAAAGCACTGTTTATTGAATATTTTATATTATCATTCAGAAGGCCAGATATAAGCAGATATGGGCTTACAAGTTGGATTGTAGATGGATATTGTACATCACAATATTTTATCTAGTATTCTTTTACACCAATTGGTCTGATGAAGCTAACCCACTTTTTCTCATAGATCGTTCCACATTTTCCCTTGGAACAATGGCCTTATTTATGGACTATTTGGACTTGCTTGTTAAACAGAACTTACGCTTCATTCAGACAAATGAATCCAACATATTTTCCACAAGCAAACATAAAACAAGGAAAGTACAATACATGAATATTTTGTACAAGGGTCCTGCCTAAAACACTGCCACCAATGATTAAAATATTAAAATTAGTAATTTTCCAGTTAGAGTTAAGGGTGCAGATTGCGCTGGAAGTTCAAATATTTAAATCATTCCTAGCCCTAACCCCAACTGGATAATTAGAACCGTAAGTTTTTCTAAAATCTCACATTTTTGCATTAGTGGCGCGTACTTTGTACAAAAGATACTATTACCGGTACATAACAGTCTGATATCATTTGCCAAGTTTGGAAACAGTTGGAAATTTATAAGGATATGCAACCTTGATCGCCATTCAAGCGACTCCTCCCTCTCGTCTAAATGATCTTCTTGATTTGAAAAATTAGTACCGATAATGAAGAAATGTAAAAAATATTCCACTTTACCATTTGGTTTATAAAATTGATCACTCAAACAGTAAAAGATTCAACTCATCAACTTCGAAACAAAGTCCCGTATTGAGGCCTTTTTCGTTGTTTACAGAATTAGAAGGAACATTGCCAAGATTCTTCATTTTTGTACATGAAATGAGATGGCGGTAATTTTGACAGGAATTGGACATAATAATAATTCCTGAATTGAACTGTTGATATATTGATGTTCATCCCCGGACAATCTCAGTTTTAGCAAGAATTTTGCGATCATTACAATCGTTTTTATACCATGTTTTGTCAAACTAATTATGCAGCATGTCCATAAAGTCCCTTTACAATTTAATTTTGTCATGAAGTTAGTTCTTAGGAAGGTCATGGTATTATTTGCCCAATTTACAAAATTAAACGAGAATATAGTCCCGGAATGTGGCATTTTTCATTCTTTACAGAATTATGCAGAACATAGGCAAGATGAACATCGAATTCTTAATTTTTTCACAAACTATGATATGGTAGTAAATGGTAATTTCCGATAGGAATTGCACATAATAATTGTGAGAAGTCCTGAATTGGATTGTTGATTTAGTGCTTATCCTTGGACAAGCTCAGTTTCATCAAGCATTTCAATCATTTTTACTCCATGGTTTATCAGGCTACAAAATAAACGATTGATTGATTGATTGATTGATTATTAATAGCGAAAAAACTACGAAGACAAAGCCAGAGACAAGTGATGCGGAAACTTTACGCCCAGATACATGAAAATCAACATGTTATTCACAACCCAGACTGCCAGAGACTGCAATTCAGGTGAAACAAAAATACTCCTGTACAAAAGTATGTCTATTCAAAATATGTTTGACTACTGCCGAGTGTGGGATATTGATGAAGCACGCAAAATTGCATGTTCCACCCACGATCAGTGTTTTTAAAATTACCTCGTTCATGCATGTTTGGGGAAAAGTAAAAGATTGTTTTCGCATTCTTTTCCCCTTGACGTGTTTCTAAAATTAGATCGCCTAAGCATGTTTACAGACTGTGAAGTAAAAATGATGTATCAGCGGAATATTCTAACAAGGAAGTTGGGTAAAATCAACCAATGGTTTACAACAGTGGTTCCCAACTGAAAAGAAATATAACTCAAGATAGGATTGACAAATATTTTACAAAATCCACATGTATGTGGAATAATATGACAGAACACTGCCTTTCAGCCACTAATAATAATATTTCTAGACAATCGTGTTCATGTTCAGGTGAAACAAAAATACTCCAGTACGAAGGTATGTCTATTCAAAATGTGTTTGACTACTGTCGAGTGTGGGATATTGATGAAGCACGCAAAATTGCATGTTCCACCCACGATCAGTGTTTTTAAAGTTACCTCGTTCATGCATGTTTGGGGAAAAATAAAAGATTGTTTTCGCATTCCTTTCCGGTTGAAGTGTTTCTAAAATTAGATCGCCTAAGCATGTTTACAGACTGTGAAGTAAAAATGATGTATCAGCGGAATATTTTAACAAGGAAGTTGGGTAAAATTAACCAATG
Organism: Styela clava; assembly: GCF_964204865.1. Classification (NCBI taxonomy): domain Eukaryota; kingdom Metazoa; phylum Chordata; class Ascidiacea; order Stolidobranchia; family Styelidae; genus Styela; species Styela clava. The sequence continues at coordinate 3,597,889 of NC_135251.1, forward strand.
GTTTACAACAGTGGTTCCCAACTGAAAAGAAATATAACTCAGGATAGAATTGACAAATATTTTACAAAATCCACATGTATGTAAAATAATATGGCAGAACACTGCCTTTCAACCACTAATAACAATATATCAACTTTCCTCTACCAATGCATACATCAATTTGGATATTCAAAAACTACAAAATTAAATCAAACTAAATTAGGTGTTTCAAGTTTTTTTTGCTCAGAACATGGCCCTAGACAAGCAAGTATTGAAGTTTATGAATTTTCAATAGTGTAGTATAGTACAACCCTTTTCTTATGAGGCATTCCACATTTCACTTCAGCCTAATATAGAGAAACAGGCTTATTAATGCACTGTTTTTTGAATATTTTATATTCTCATAGTATAATCTCATAGTTTCAGAAGGCTGATACTCGTAGAAGCAGATATGGGCTTACAGGTTGGATTGTAGATGAATGATGTATATTACAAAATTTTATCTAGTAAAGATTTTACGTCAATTGATGTGATAAAGCTATACCACTTTTTCTCCAAAATTGTTCCACATTCTCTCTTCATAACAAGGCCATTAGTTTTCCATGATGCCAATATTGTTATCATATAGCTTCCCTACCAAAAAGATAGAAAACTAGCTAACAATTAGGACTAGCTAATGAGAATGTAATATATTGTCATTGGACTAGCCAAGTGCACTATTCAACTTCGATGATTGTCTCAGCTAGTCATATCACTAGTCAGTTCAATGACATTAGTGATGTAACAATATGTCAGAGGATTTTTCTGATTATTTTCATGACAAAACAAAACCAAGTAAGATTTTTTCATTACCCTCCAACCAATACAACGTGGGCCACAGATAATGGTGCTGCAGGCCACTGGCTATATGCGGCTTGAGGTTTGGACCACCCCTCCTTAGTAATTAGGTGGATTTGTAATGTAGCGGATGCGAGAAAACGCTTCTAAGAGAGTTATTATCAGTGGCGGCGCGTCAATAGGGCCAACCGGGGCAATGCCCCGGTTGTTTTTCGGTATAATGAAAAATATTCATAAAATACCTCAATATCGGTTGCACAGACTGTCTACACTAGCCATATTCTCCCGACATGGTTCATTTATCGCTCGCAAAGCCTTCGCCAAACGTCGACGATTTTGCCCCGGTTGCTCATTGTATATCGTATTCTCTCTTTTATCTTCCACTCGCCGCGTTTGTCTCGTTTGTTTTCTGTTTCTTTTACTAAAACATCGGGGCCGATCAGGGCTAGCCCTGAAATTATGACGACACAATGCCGACGTTTCTTACAACAACGTGTTGACATATTCACGCATTCCTTCTCGTTCCTTTAGTCCATTTGCTTTCGATTTTCCACATTCCTTTTGAGCTCCTCACTTCTTTCCGGCTTCGCATTTCTTAGCCTTAGACCTCATAATAAATAAGGTTGATGCACTACTTCGCACTCCGTTTTCGCAGCTGCCGCTGGAACAAAAATTAGAGGTACAACGTCTTGGGCCTTATCAACCAAAAAATTGTTCACTGGAACAATCCCATGACGGAGGAAAGCGTGGGCGTACATTCTGCGCAGAAACTTGGTATAAAAAACACGAATGGTTGTGTTACAGCGAGGACAAAAATGCACTTTTTTGTTTTTATTGCCTACTTTTTGCTACCGCCCGTGACTCACGTTGGTGTAAATTTGGTTTTAGAGATCTTAAACATCTTTCCGAGCGTGCCAGGGATCATCAATCTTGTATGGAGCATCTGGACAATGCAGTAAAATACCGAACATTCGGAAATGTTAATATTGCAGCACAGTTGGATGAAGGACGTGCGGTTTCTATTCGTCGGCACAACCAAAACGCCGAGAAAAACCACCATGTTCTCGGTCGATTGATAGATGTTTTGAAGTTCATTGGTTGTCACGAGCTGTCCCTTTTTGGATATGGTGGAATACACCGCATCCCTAGATACAGTATTGAGAGATCATCTTGATGCCGCAACTGTTTCGAAAGGGACATCTAAGGATATCCAGAATGATTTGCTCGACTCAAAGTATAAAATTTATTTACAACATGTGGCTCTGGAAATTGAGAATTGCCAGTTCCTTTTGATTCAGTCTGACGAGACAACTGACATCACGTGCGTTTCCCAACTGGCTGTGATTTTTCGGTTTGTGAAAGATGGTAAACCTACCGAGAGATTTCACAGCTTGTACCAATCGTTGATCGCACGGCTTGTGGGATATCGGCTGTACTGAAAGAAGTGTTACAGCCTCACAACGCGAAGTCAAAATTGATAGCTCAAACTTATGCCGGCGCGGCAGTCATGAGTGGGTCGAAACATGGTGTTCAAGTTTATATAAAAGAAGATATGTGTCTTGATACCCCTCCCGTCCGTATATTTTTTGCAAATGTTTCGGGGTTTTCTTCATTTTTTTCCGTTTCGCCGAAGCGCTCTGACCTCCTTCGCCAGATATGTAGCCGCCGTCTCCCAGCTTGTGCACCAACATGTTGGAACTTCCAAGCACGCATGGTGCAGGGCGTGTCCGAAATTAGGTCAGAGCTCATTGAGTGTTTCAATGGCATTCAGAGCTCTCCGGTTTGGGACGAACGCTCTGTGAGGGAGGCGGCAGGTCTAAAGCGTCTGATAGAAGATGGTCATTTTTTCTCGCTTTTTTCTCCACAATATTCTATCACGTGGATGTATTATACGGCGCATTGCAGTCAAGGCAAATGGATGGAGCGTCTGTGCAGTCGTGTATTTCAGACTTCTGCGATGCTGTATCTCGTATCCGGGAAACAATAAAGTACGACGACACATGGAGTGCTTCTTTACGCCGCGGGCAAACAACGCAGGGTTTGATTTTGTCTGCAAAGGAATGCTGTGACATTCTGGGCAATCAAATAGGCAATCGTCTGCGCAATGAACACCTTGCCGCGTTCTCTTTGATGAACCCCAAAAATTTTTCAAAATTTGCACGTCAATTTCCCATCCATTTGTTGGCTACTGTCTCCAAATTTTACCCCATGATAAACGTGGGTAAATTGGAAAATGAATTGCGATGTATATACACCAATCAAACTTTTTTGAACATCACATCAACTTGCGCGCTCTATGGGTTCCTCATAGATAACACTCTAGTAACTACCTTTGCGGCGTCTGCAAAATTTCTGGACATCATTTTGACGACGCCTATTTCTTCCGCCGACTCAGAGCGAACATTCAGCACGCTGAAGCGTATTAAAACGTATCTCAGAAACACAATGAAGCAAGATAGATTAAATTCTTTGGCTGTTTTATCCATTCACAGAGACGTTATTTCTGGGATGCATGACTTTAATCAGCGCGTTATTGAGCATTTTGCTTCCAAGAATCCGCGGCGTGTTGCATATATGTTCAAGCAGTAGAAGTCTAGCAGCATATATATCTATGAGTGAGTGACGCGTGTCCTTATCTTTGCATTACCTTTCCTTTCTTCATAGTAACGTTTTAAACCTTATTTTAGGTTTTGTCTGCTTTCCTGAAGTTTCTGTTAATATGTCATTGTATTTATCTGGGTAAATATTGCCTTTCCTTTTGAAAGAGGTTTCAAAATAAACTATGTCTATATTTATTAATCCCTTGACTTAGACCGGTTTTAAAGACACTTTCTTATCGTTGAAAATTGTCGCTTTTGCCGATTGGTTGTTACCGATGGAATGGTTTTTATACTCATAAAATGATGGGAGAACTTACAGCGCTCATCCTGTCCCCGTAGATGGGGGTGACTTGGTCCCGCAGTAGCTTGCCCCGGTTGTCAAAATGACCACGCGCCGCCACTGGTTATTATTGACTATATTACGGAAATTATTGACAAGCCCCATTACTGTTTAGATACTGATGAAAATAGATTATATATATTGACACTGGACACTGTCTCGATCTGGCTGATGCCATAACACAGAATTAAAGACTGCCGAAGCATTTGCAATTATTCCCATAAGTTTCTAGTCAGATATGAACTCTTTCAATAGTTTCGCTTGCTCATAAATATTACAGTATTTGCCCAAATTCTTTCTAAGCCAACAAGATATTGTATACTGAACCTGTTTACATTATATTATTTATGTATCATACATATACTGCCACATCTAAAGAAACCATACCCATACGTAAAAGCCTTGGATAAAACTAGTAACATACATACATTTCCAATAATCTAAACCAAACCTGCTAAGCAAGGAAATAGTTATTTTTATTTCAAACTTTCCTAAGCTAATGAGGTCTTAGGCTGTCTATATCATCTTGTATCATACTGATTTAGCATGCATTGTAGTATACTGCATTGTTCCAATTTTTACCGTAATTGCGCAAACTATTACAGGTTAAACATAAAGCATTCATACACATGTATTATTGAAAATCTAGTTCGATCAGAAGTCGCTGTTAATTCCATGCAAGGCCGAAGAATGTCACTATTTCACTTTCTGTTCTATGCATATTTAATATTGAAATTATCCTTTATAAATAAATATTCATCAATTTGAAGAAAAACTGTGAGTCCACTGATACAACTAACTCCACAATCTGGGAAGATAAAAATCCTGACGTGACATTCGTTCAACTATCATCTTCCAAGCACTTATTTTATATCATAATATCTTACCCAAATATCCCAATTGTGAAAAAAATATAATGAGAAATACCATCCCCTAACAATACCCTGCCTAGACCCGCAGGTTCGAATCTGATGGGGAATTAATTATGTGCGAGAGGATTGCCGAAATCCTCACAGCCTTAGGTTGGTTCCTATGACCACTGACCAGTTACGGCTTCCTCCACCATCAAATCCATGCGGCCGAAAACTGGCTACCTAATAACATACCCGACATGGATTTGTGACTGGGCGATAGGCTGTGGTTATCCATATGGTTAAGCCATCTTATCCCTTTCCCCTCTCGAGATAAATATGTAAATCCTATCCTATCCTAACATATTCAAACATAAAAACAAAAATTTGCAACGTACACAAAAATAGTCAGCCACAATTTCCTATATCTTAATGTTATTTATAAAAATTAAAAAATGAATATTGAATTTGTCATTCTTAATTGTACTACAAGTGTATAATATTTGACTTCAAATAATCTAAAACTTGATTAGATATATATCAGTGTTCTCAAAACATTCTATTTTAAAAAGTTGGCTCAAGTTTTAAAGATTTTTTTATCAAAGTACTTTTAACCATTTTTTTTGCAATGATTCATACATTTCAGCGAATTAATATGAAAACTAGGTTAGACAGCTTGTGATAGCGCCAATCAAAGTGTATTTGCCGACGCAGTCAATAAAAGTTTGAGAACCACTGCTCCATAATGTCTAAACTAACCAAAAACTTCACTCTTATCCACTTTTATGTAAGTACCGATAGATACTTCCTTTTAAAATGACCAGAATTGTTCCAATTCGAAGTTTGGGAGAGATTTACTACTGACAGTTTTACCCTGCAATGCCAATACTATGCCATTGCACCCGACTTGGCGATACTGTTGCAATACTGTTGTACTGTTTTGAATATATATATATGAAAAAAACTATAACACCATAATAAACCATCTTGATTTGCTGATAATTAATAGCACCGAACCCAAATAATTTTGAAATTTTGTATGCGACCTTCGGTAAAAAAAAATTGATTAGCCCTGGTTTAGAAAAAAGAATTTTATTGCAATCCAGTGATAGTTGATCAAAATTAAATAGTTCCAGATTATAAACATTTTTTTCTTAACATTTTTTTTTAACTGAATTGGTTTCTGGTCTTTCAAACAAAATCTGCTATACCAGTGCTTCCCAACATTTTTCAATTTGAAAGACAATTTCATTGCCTTTTTTGCAACTCACTATAGAATGTTAATACATGGAAAAAAAAATGCATCCACATGAAATTTAATATTAATGCGAAACTTGAGCTTGCACATTACATTTGCAAGTTTGGGTGTTTGAATAAAGTAAATTAACCCTGGTTCAGCCAGTATTCAAAGTGCAACTAATTGGACATAGCATCAACAGTTACATATTAACCGGCAACCGGCTACTGTCTACTCGGATTTGACAAATTATCTGCTATGTATTCTACCTTTCCAACATGTAGGAGCGTACTGAAATTTTTATCGCGAAGCAAAGCATAATTCTAATTGTTACATAGCCTCATAATTATTGTTGTTGAATATAATGATAATGCCATTTTTTCGATCTAATCGAATACTGTATGTACTGTCTGAAAAAGCTTCGTGGCCCACCTTAAATAGCTTCTGTGTCACAACCCACTAGACCAGTGGTTCTTAAACTTTTCGAGGCCGCGCCCTCTTTTAAAAAATTTTACAATCTTCGCGCCCCCCTTTTTTTGCTTTGAAAAAATGCTTTTGTGGTGGGCATGTCGCTATATATTGAGATGCTCAGATTGGTTAGACATAAAACGCTTCGGAGTACAACTTCGCCGTTCACTGTCGTATGTATAAAGCAAATAATAGTTGGTCATCATAGATGCTCGTTTTCCCCTCAGTTTGCAATACCTGGTAAAGTCAAACTAATTTTTAAGTAAAACTAAACACGCAATAAACCTATGCTTTATTGTATTTTCTGCTTAAACGTTTACATCAGACATGTAAAATTTCAATCAATGGTTTACTTCATCACTATTGAACATTGCCAGAATTATTTACTGTGTGTTAAAAAATAAGCAACAATTACAGACTTCTTGGCTTGCCTAACATGGAACAAAATGGAGAAGTACAAATGAATTTATGTAAATTTAAAAGCAGTTCATTTTTTAATAGTAATTATGCATGTGGACGTTTCCCCGTCCCTTGACCACAGAAAAATAAAGTCGCTAAGGCGTTTGCGATTACATTTTGTTTAAATCTCGATTGTTTTCGTAAGTGTGACGTGCTATTTGAGCCGAAAAAATCTTGATTTCGCTGTTTATTCTCCCTAAATCAGAAATTTCGTCAAAGAAAGACGATTAAATAACTACTTTTTTTGTTCTCGAATGGAACCATGACACCTCTGCGATAAACGAGTTAGTTTTTGTTATATAATCATCAGCGACGAGATGCTAAAGATAGAATAAAGTAGTGAATCTGCAACCAAATATTTTTTTATTGTAAAAGCGAGATAATAAAATACGACACACCAGTAGTGTTCTGAAACTATTGACTTAAAATAAATTTTACTTTTCTATTTCCGTGGGATTTTATCGCAGACTAAGGAATTTCTGTCACAGTGATATCTTAAAGTTAATCGAGCATTGCAATAGAGCGGAGTGAGAGTTGCAGGGACAGCTCATAATGGTGAAATTGGCAAGAATATAAATGAAAACAAAATGTAATCGGGCACTTTTCCGCACATTTTTATGGTTGCAGATTACCGTGATATTTTGGAGTAGTGGTGCTTTTATTTTATCGACGCAATCGCAGATTTAATTTATCACAATTAAATATGAATAATGCAACCATTTTAAATAAGTATATCGGTCATGGATGGATATTTTATTGAACAAGAAAACCGTTACATATCCGTTGACAAAGTCGGCTCTTATAACGACTGGCATAATCTCGAGGACTGACTCAGGATCCGTACCGTGGCGGCATCGAGTCGATGAATATGTATTTTTCATCTACTAATATACTTTATATGTATTTTTATTGTACTAAATTAAATATACTTTCTGGGATATTATACCAGATCTAACTAATGAAGACAACAATTTCGCATAAGTGCAATATATATCAAAACTAAATATAATCGGGCAGTTGATCACACTTTAATATGTCCGCGGATTGGCGTGGTATTTTAGATCGGTAATGAGTTTATTTTGACACATGAGTCGCCGCAACCGCGAGTTACCTTGAACACAACTGAATTAAAATAGAGAGCCATTTTGAATTCTTGTAGTTATTACGAGACAGAAATTTATTATACCAAGAAAAAGACGGTATTTTTAACGAACGCGGTGACCATTTCAGGAGCCGTTACATGTAAATTCCCGATTTCATCCTGTGACCTCTCACGACCCCCTGTGAGCATCTCCAGTTTAAGAATCACTGCACTAGGCTATACCCCAATTATGTTTCACCAGAGTAGACCACCGATATTATTATATCATAACTTCCATATAACATGATATTATTACTAAGGATTTGGTGTTATGGCAGCTTATCTTTGAGCACTATTTCATGGAGTATTTTCATGTCAAATACCTCTGAAAATGAATCAGTTTCGGGAGCCATTATTAATGAATTTTAATAATGGCTACAAAACATGATCATGAATGGGGAGAAAACTTCTCAAAAAAACTCTTTGACTAAAACAGAACATCAGGAATACAATTTAGCACTTTAAAACACTTAATTGAGAGTTTAGTATACAGCTACACTATGATAAGCCCTTTTGCAAGTCATCATTTGATTTTTAAAATAACATTAAGGTAGGTAGCTGTGTATCAAAAGTCTCAAATACTGGTAAATTTAAGCTATTACTAATGACATTTCCAACATTTAGAATCCCAAATTTTTGCCTGCTTATTTAATACATAGCCTTCCTACATCTGGCCACCTATGTCTCGTACATCAACATCCCATGAAAATGATATACAAACCTGTAAAGTTTCAGAAGTCCTCACAGAATATTAATCATACTTGGCGTTGCATAGAAACTTAAATCATGATTGACCTATGTATTAGATCATCCATGTGTTCAATTCTTTTCCCTTGGTTTAAATAAATTTAGGATTTCTATCAATTTACACTTGATCTATTTCATTATATTTTACTGAATTTCGATATTCCCTAATTTTTTGATTTTCCATATATTATTGTGATTAATTTTGATTTGCATTCTGAATCATTTGCTATAACAGTATTGATTATTATCTATGCAACACCATTGCCAAAAATCAATAGTCCAGTCACATTCTAAAATAAATGACATACAGTTTCTTCAATTCTATTATCACATAAAACACATATTCCTGGTTCATCAATGAACCAGTATTTTATTCTATCTCCTGTGGGCAACCAATTATAAATTATGTTTCGATATAACTCTTTATACTTTGAACCCAAAGCTTTGTCTTCCAGGTACCTAAAAAAATATGAACTCAGCCCGGAAGTTACAATTTAGTCGCCATGGATACTAAATGGATATTGCTCATTGCTTCCACATAGTGGCTGCTGTTGAAGTTCCAAAAATACCAAATTGGCTGGGAGATGGGTTGATGATTGCATAATAATAATTGATGGGCTATTAAAAAGGTCGTAAGTGTGTTGAGTTTGCATTATATTAGTTGATGTACTGGAAGAAAAAGACGGAATTGAGTTGAATTTAAATGAAATGTCCTGATCATCAGATGTCAATCATCGGAGAATACATTGATGAATTTTGTTGTTCTATACTGACACCTAGTGTGGACTTTTTAAACATTCGCTCATATCAGTCAAGATTATTTATCCATCCTCCCACACAAGTTAGTGTAGTGTTTTGTGTAGACTAAAATGGTAACATTATCTTTACACCAATGTCGCTGAGTGTTCACATACAATGGGAAACATGTTTCATCAAATAACTCACTCGGAAGAAAAGAGTCATACGTCTGAACCCAATCGAAAGCCCTTCTGATAAGCAAAATTTTCGAAGAGGGGTTTTGAAATTTGTAATTGCCAAGTTAGACCGTAACAGCTACCGGTAGCAGAACCGGCTCCTGGCCCGAAACGTGAGTCTTCGACAGTCTTGAGGATGTAAAAAACGGTCTAAAAAGCGTTTCAAGCTATGAAAAATTCCTATCGTGCTTTTTTTTACCTTTTAGAAAAGGGGTCTGACCCTGATGTCAGATTTAGGCACACAGAGGTTCCATGTCCAGTCTAAAGAGCGTTTCAAGCTATGAAAGATTCCTATCGTGCTTTTTTTTTACATTTTAGAAAAAGGGTCTGACCCTGATGTCGGATTTAGGCACACAGAGGTTCCATGTCATACGCGTTTATTGTAAAACGGTTGACTGTAAATGAAATGAAAAGCCCGTGATATTCGCGTCAAAACAGAAAAGCAATTATCGATAAAAATTAGCCGGTAGGAACACAAGGAAGAACAGAGTTCAAAATATAATCAACTGAAAAGAAACTTCTATCGCCGACACCTGATCTGAAATTCAAACTCAATATTTCAAACTTGCAATGTCAACATTGTCAAGTGCGACACTGACTACCAGGGCTTAACAATTTTTTTTTATCATTTTTTATTGTTTGTTCAAAATGTTTTCACCCCTTCCATGTCATAGAAAAAACACAGTCCTGCAAAACATTGTTCATATTCGTTCAATTTACTTTCAAAAAATTTTAAAACACACAAAAAACAGCTAAAAGTCTAAGTATATAGAGAAAACGGTGAGTCGGAATTCAGCAGTATAAAAGCCCATACCTAAATGCTTTTAGATTACAGAATTCCACCCTGCTTGTCAGGATGTGATCATTCTGCTCAGTCATGCTTTAGTGACCATGAGCGGGAGAGCTTTATGAGATTGAAGGACGCACATTTTTAACATAAGCCTTTAGTAGTTGCAGGCAAAACAATATTGGTTATTGATCTTATGACATGACATGCTTCACACAAGTCGTTAGGGCATTGTGACGTCATAAGCGTATATAATAAATTGGACTGAGGTATATGCTTTGCAATGCAAAGAGAATTGAACTAATAAAAACTCGTTTTACAGGCCGTACACCTTTCGAAATTGTCACTAATTCGCGGACCACACCATTTTTTCTTGTGGGCCGCAGGTTGCACACCCCTGCGTTAGGGCGTCCCTAGAGTTTGACATGCTTTTATTTACAATATTGGAGTGCGGCAGAGTTTAGTTTGAATTGCTCTTATTGATATTGAAAAGCTGTATTCAAAGACTAGAGCAGCGGTTCCCAACCGGGGTATTCAAAACTATAAATACCACTGGAATGATAAACAGGGGGCCAATGAGTCCTTAAAGCCTCAGGAAGGGAGCTGTTGATGGTTGGGAACCACCGGACTAAAAACTAGAGACTACTAGAGTAGAGTCCGGAGTCAAAAATTCAAATCTAAGCGCTTCGGAAATATTTGCACAAAGATGGCGCACAACCTGAACTCTAACCTGGTACCTATACATCTCGGTGCACATACTTCGGGAGCACCCTCATTATTTTCACTATCCATTGGAATATTCAGAGTAAACTTGGTGCTCCCAAAGTATTCGTACCAAGATGGCGCACAACCTGAACATAGTATGTGTACCAGGGTAAGGTTGTTCAGGTTGTGCGTCATCTTGGTGTGAATACTTCCAGAGCGCCTGGGCTTGTATATAAATAGCAAAACTTGAACACACTCTGAGATTCTGGTAATGTAAATGACATGCTCCTAAAAATATGATAATTAGAAAAATACACCACCCTGCGAAAAAAATACACTCGAATAAATACTTGAATTATCACACATAAATCATACAAAAATATTGTTTCACCAAAAATTCGAACACAAAATCAGAGTTGTAGAGATGGGACACAGAGTCTCAGTTCTTTGTAATCAAAATTTGGAATTCTCTAATTAATTATAGTTTCGGACTTCTAATGGTAATAATCATAATTTAGACAAAAACTCAAAAATTAAGCCAAAGAAGTTTTCTTTACAGACAATTGAAGCGTGTATAAACAGAAGCGTAACCAGGAATTTTTAAAAGTGAAGATCTTGATATTTGTTATTGCCAAGTTGGACCGTAATTGCTAGGTCTGTCCGGTGGTCGTGTAGGTCTTGAAGAGTCCCATAAAGTGTTTTATGCTACAAAAAATTGCTTTTTTTACATTTCAAAAGGATGCTGAAGCAGATGGGTTTTCAAGAGTTCAAAAAGCATTTTATTTTACGAAAAATTGCTGTTTAAATCAGTTATATGCCTTTTTTACATTTAAAAAAGGGAGGAGCAACCCTCAAAACCCCCTGCTGGCTATGCCCCCGTATATAGGCTACAGTTCTCATTATCAAATTTGGTTTCCAAAGTTCAATCCTGGAATCATAATTAAAACATCAAAAAATATTCAATTCCTAACAGTCTATCAAAGAAGATCATAAATATAATAAAAGTAAAGGGAACACCACATTTAAATGAGTAGATTGTCATAAGGAATCATGTCGGTGTCTTTTATAATAATTATATGAGAAACCCAATCTACGAGCTATTCCTAACCCTATAGGATATGCCATAACCCTATATATAATCATATATTGTCAAATCTAAAATGCTTCATAAATACAGGGTGTCCATAAAGTCCGTTTACAATTTCAATTTTGTTAAGAAGTAAGTTATCAATATTATCTTAACCAGGTTTGTTGTTTTTTAATCAGTAATTGTTTTTACCTTCATTTAATACGTCTGTGAGGGCCAAAACAATATATGGTATCGTAACAACGTATTGTTTTGAGAAATAATATCCTCTATCTATGCTGTATTTTTGTTAATGTAAATATGAATGAAAACAAAATTTTATTTTTTTTGGGGGGGGGGGGGTTATTATTATAAAAAATATTTGTGACTGAGTGGTGTTCCCGATAAGCAAATACAAAGTGGTGATTATGTTGAATATACAGAAAATGAAAAAGCGGGGGAGCACAACATGGGAGTTTATCTTGGAAAAAGAGGGGAGGGGGAGAAAAAAAACGGGACCCCAACAGATAGCACCCACTAGAGCGGTTTTCCTTCCTGGCTGGGACATTGAAATGGTGGGGGGACAGGGGGTGTGAGAAAAAATGTCATAATCTCTCTGGGTCCTGTGTTGTGACCTCACCACAGGCAAATGCGCCCGAATTCTTAAAAAAACTTGAAAAACATGTCTGGATATATATGCTGTATACAGCTCTCACCTGAGTGAGACGAAGAAAAAGAAAGGAAAGAAAGAAAAAGGAAAGAAAGAAAGAAAAAAGGGGGGGGAGAGGGGGCAGGGTAAGGGATCAGAAAAAAGTTCAGAGCCACTGCCGGTTTGTTCAAAATTGACTAAATATTAATGCAAGTATGCTGAATCGTGATTTATATAAAATTTTACTCAAATTCAAAATTATCTGAAAAATTCCCCCATCCCTCAGAAATTTTTTTTTTCGGTTTCCAAATCTGTTTTACACTAAGATAAAAACACAATCAGTGAATATTACAGAAAAAATAGAACACGCTTTTTTACACAAAAGTATAAGTAAAATCAAAATAAAATCCCCTACTTTTTTACCCCCAGCACGCTCCCCCCTTTTTAATAAAAAAAAAAATGCTTAAAACCTAATAATAATAATTCCTAATTTTTTTTGTTTTTTTCTTAAACTATTTTTTCTTCGCATACTCGCAGAGGTCCTTCACATCCATCATTGCTTTTTCGATGTTATCAGCAAATCGAGATGAGTTCTGATAAGATAAATAGATAGGGAGATAATAACGTGGAAATATAAATACATTCAAAAGAGTGTAATCAGAGAGTCCCCTAGATAAAAAAACAGTTAAGATAAGATGATGATAAAATAATGAATATGGTAGTCTAATAAGATAAGACAGCCCGATGCTGCCACAACCAAACTAAAACCAAAGTTTAAAATAATTCAAGGAATTTTTTGAGCTTGCGATTAAATTTAGTTTTGGAACGAGGCTTGTTGTTTTCCACCTTTGCGTTTGCAACACTGTAAACATTGGTCATAAAATGTAACTTCTTACGTCACACTTACATGGCCCACCGGCTTAGGTGGGCAAACTAGCTAACTAATCCCATACCCGATATGGACTGGTAACCGGACGACAGGCCGTGGTTTGCCGTAGAATCAGGCTGTGTTGTCGCCTTTACTCTCCCCCGGGATAAATATGCAAATCCATTACATAGCAATAGCTGCAAATGCAGGTCACCTGAAATATTATAAAAGGAATACTTACTGTCTCATGAGAGGAGACTTTGCTTGAGATGTGAAACATTATGGTGTTTTCGTGGCAGATGATGTAGGAGACACCGTAGCCATCATCAGCGACCTGACAAAATGGGGAAAATTTTTAGTAACAGGTCACAGTGCATAGGCTGTGAAGTCGGGCAATTTTGACCCAATTGTGACCCCAAAGTCTGTGCCATTTGAAATATGACTTTGAACTGTATGAGAAAACCGAATTTTATTAATTTTGGCTTTGAGTTTGTTTGTTGAGAGCATAAGTAACAATATTCTAAGCGAGGCTCACATAAAGTGAATGAACAATGACAAAATGAATTCTCGAATAAATTCTTCATGAATTCTCAAATGAATCCAACCTTCAAAAAGAATTTACAGCTCTTTACAATCAGTGACTTTTTCTCTACAGCCTTGCTCAGAGGGAAAGTTTAGATCTATTTTCACTGTTTATTAAAGAAGGAATTAAGATGCACAGAAGATTTTGTAGACAAAATTTATTGTAGTTTAGAGATTTCCTTTAACCAAGAGTAAGAAGAAACATTTTTGTTCATCTGAAATCGGTGGTCGTTTTCTAGAAGGCTCAGAGATTGGCATTGGGTATAAATTAATTCCGACTGCACAGCCAACTGGGGGGATAAAATAATAAAATATAAAGTTGCATCATATTATATTGCTAATAGGCTTGGCCATAGAAGATTCCACACTCCATGCAAACAAACACATACCATGCATGATCAAGTATGATAAGGAGTAAAATCGAAATAATTCTTATCTATTATTCGGACATGAGTCTGCTTCACTTCTGAGTGAGCACACATCATAATTCTGTACTGTTCAAAAGCTTTGGCATTTCAGTGCTAGCAGCTAGACTTGCTCAGAAACAAGTCTCTGCTACATTGAGCAAGCTCACATGGAGAATGTGTTAAAAAACTTTAATTGAAATTTCACAGATATTGAGTACTAAATACGGCTTCTAAAAGAGCGGTTGAATTCTAGAAGCAAGCTAACATTATCACAATTTGAAACACACAATTTTGAAGCCATGCTGAGCAACTATGAAGTGAAAAACAAGACTAGAATACAGAATCGTGGAGGCGGAAATTGGGTTCAAGAACTATAACTAAAGCAGTGGTTCTCAAACTTTTTAAATCCTTTTTAGAATTTGTCAAGTTTGCAGCAGACTGGTGAATGTAAATACCAACATTAGGCAGTCAAGATCAAATCAAACAAACACTACTGTCACACTGTGTACACGCCCCACCATTAAGAACCACTGTTCTCAGGTATCACCACAGCCAAAATCATTAACGATGATAGCGTGAAGCTGATTAAAAAAATTGATTTGATGTTGCATGACGTATTTTGGATATATACATTAATTTCATTATTTATGTTCATCCACGTAAATTATTTTCAATTAGCTTCAAGCCCCCTCAAATAATTGTCTACGCCTTCCTTGTGGGGCGCACCCCATCGCTTGAGAAACACTGTTTTAGTTTTATTTGATTTATTTAATCAGCCCATTGGTCACCCTGTATATAATCACGTATTGTATCAACCAATCAAATCAAGGATTTGTTATTCAAATTTTGACTTGTTAACACACCACACACACAACTAACTGAAACAATTTTGGTAATTGAGGTATTGAAGAGAGGAGGACACAGCTGCCCGAGACATTATAAGCTTGACTATAATTATAAATACAAGGTGTGCATAAAATCCATTTACAATTTTAATTTTGTTATGAAGTCAATTCTCAGTATATCTTAACCAGGTTTGTTGTTTTTAATCAGTAATTGTTTGTTTAGGTATTTTTACTTCATTTCATACATATGTGAGGGCCAAAACAATACATATGGTATCGATAAATTCCCTGCAATTGTAAATAATTTTAGGACTTTATGGACATCCTATATTTTTTAAAAAGTTTGTGCTTTGTGCGCTTCCTCGTCTAGGAAAGATGACTTATAATTGAAGAAATATTCCATGCATATAAAGATAAGAACATTCTGTCTAGTCATGCTTCATTGGTCACAGGTGGTAAAAGCCTGCAGCAAAATTCTTAGGGGTACAGTAATTGCAAGAAGCCACTGATGTGTGTTATGGAGTTTCTGCTGTTACAGATTTAAGACTCAATGCAAGAAACAGCACAACATAGCCTGCAAGCGTGTGAGACCCCTACGTCCATTAGATGTCGCTATTGCATTCTTACCGGACCGAATCCTCCTCCCCCAGACAAGAATGAGGGGTGTTCGACAAGATTTATCTTCATTCCCTGTTGGTGGGGGGTCTGAGACGTCGAAAGACGCCACGGCTCACGAAGAACCTGTTGGGGTGAAGCAGGGTCGTAGCAGAAGAGTGGAAATGTCAAATTTAAGGAACTTTAGGGTCAAAGGTTATTTTGTAGAGGTCAAATTTAGGAGTGAAGGTCATTTCGCAAATTTGGGGTTAAAGGTCATTTTGTAGTTAGAGGTAAATTTTTTGGTTCAAGGTGATTTTATAATTTGGGGTTAAATGTCATTTTATAGAGGTCAACTTTCAGGTTGAAGGTCATTTCACACAGTAGAGGTCAGAATGGGGGTTGAAAGTCATTTTATAGAGGTCAAATTTATAGTCGAAGGTCATACAATGTTAGACAAAACTACCCAAACCATAAAGTACGTTATTTCAAGCACCTAATGTTTCGTTATATGTTGGAATGATAAGGGGTCATATCAGGTTCAAGGGTCATAAGATCAGGAAGTAAGAAGAAAGTTCAATAAAGAGAGAAAAGGTGAAAATGATTAGAGCAATGAAAATATTATTGTTGTAAAAATGGTTTCTAGCAGAATAAGCTTACACAAGTCTGGCTCTATATGCAATTTGCAAAATTATACCCCTATGGGATTCAAACCTCGTACTCACACATTGTAATCAAAAGTGCAATGACGAGCATGTACTAATCCATTAGAAACCATTTCTACAAATATACAAGATTGTTAAAATTAAAACAAACATCTAAAATATAGCATTGCATAATCCCTTGTAAACCAGGTAGAATACAACTGTTTTATATATGTTATTTATACAAATTTGCCAAATAGTAGGCCGTTAACACAGTTATCAATAACAGTAGGCCCACTTTTGGACCAACCTGTAATGTGTTCGGTACTCCTGAATTATTCGAACCAAGATGGTGGACACAGGAATGTAGTATGTGTACTAGGTTGGGGTAAGGCCATAATTTTATTCCAATTTTCCTTATTTTAGTTCTATTACGAGTTCGGGGACTAGCTAAGTGACTTCCTTAGTATTTGTACCTGAGATTATGGCCTAACCCTGACCTGGTACACATACTACATTCCGGTGTCCGTCATTTTGGTTCACATACTTCGGGAGTACCATGTGTTCTATGTGAAAACTTTTTGCATAACCAATACGAGGATTTAACAAACACAGAAGATTTTTAGGGAAAGATATAGAAGTCGAATGCCCTCGCAAAAAGTTTTCACACAAATACCCCCCCCCCCCTCCATTGATCGTTAACTCCCCCTACCTGAAACAGAAAAAATTGTAAAAAAATCGCAAATTAGGTTTAAAAAATGCGTTGAGGGCAATGATTGTTGCAATCGCATGTTCTGTAGAATTAGAAGGAATTAAAAACTAAAAATTAGGAGATAGAATTACGCAAACAAGGGTGTTAGTAATAACATGCATGAGTGATGATTAGACAAACAGCCAATCACAGCCAGTGTATTATGACACGCTTGATGATGTCATATTAGACTCACCGGACCAAATCCTCCCCCTTGTGGTGTCAAGTCAGTGTGAAAATCTTTATAATGGTCGATACGACCAGTTTGGTTAATCGCAGTCTGGGATGTTGACAATTCCCACGCTTCACCGAGCACCTACCCCCAAATTATGATGTCATACGTCAATACAGGATGTCACAATGAAACAAAGTAAATCATTTAAACAGACATGGGTAAGTTATGAAAAGAATTTCCACGCCTCACCAAGCATCTGATTTCAAATTATGATGTCATGAATCAATATATAATGTCACAATAAAACAAAGTGATGTGGTTTAAGAGTGATTCTTACATCATAAGATGAATACTAATACCATATTATGACATCAAAATATCCTAAAAATGAAAATCGTTGCACTATAGTGATGTCACAACACAACCATAGTTACATCATAATACAACATCAAAACTAAAAAGCAACCTCGTACAAACAGTGAATTAGATCGAAAGGTGAGCGTTAATACAAATGGTTAGAAGCACAACCCAGAGAATATTTGAAGATATTTTTTAGATTAGATTTGAAATATTAGGGTATCAGGTTTAGACCAGTGGTTCCCGAAGTTGATGACCGTGGGCCAAATTAGAAGCGGAAGGATATTTGTGGATCAGGAGAGAAGAGCGCCCGCAAGGAATCGAAACCGGTACCGATACATATATTTAAAATACCGGTATAATTGAATTGTTCTGAATATACACGTGCTCATTATTAAACTGTGATAATGATGTAACACTTGGCCATATCTAGAACGCACAAAGAAAAAAACCTAAAGTGTTAAACTGTTTTACTCAAGTTCGACGGACCATATTGAATCGTTACGCGAGCGGCAATTGGCTCGCGATTTGGGAACCACTGGTTTAGACAATCTTTGTCACTGTGCACCTTTATATTCCTATTTCATGCATGACCCCTCCAGAATACAATCGTTATTTCATATCGAAATATATAATATTGAAATGTACAAAATATAAGTATTCAGTTCCTCAGCCATCCCAGGTTATTATTTGTTAAGCCAGTTTGACAAGTTTTTAGGAAATAAAGCCAAAAACACTTGAATTCTCCCGGCAGACATTAATATTATTAATATTCATGTTGAAACATATTTAAAGAAGGGTAAAATTTACAGAATTCACAGAAGAAAAACTTAGAGCAGTTTATGTCTTCAACATGTAACATACGCTCACATTTACATATTTAGGTTTGACTGTCAGGTCCACACTATTACACTTCCCGTGCTATGGTCAGCTTTTTTTTAATTTTTACCATTCCGCACCACGGTGAAAACGTAGGTAGGGGTAGGGACCATATGTCCAGATTTCCAGCTTTGGTTATTACAATCAAAGTATTACAAAAAATTTAATTTCACCAAACCTTAAAATGTGACATTTGGTTAAATTGCCATCACCCAGACTT
Organism: Styela clava; assembly: GCF_964204865.1. NCBI lineage: Eukaryota > Metazoa > Chordata > Ascidiacea > Stolidobranchia > Styelidae > Styela > Styela clava. The sequence continues at coordinate 3,617,051 of NC_135251.1, forward strand.
ACTAAAATTAGGAGTTATTGTGACAGAAAACTTGGAAATTAGATTTAAGATTACTGAAAACAGTGAGAAGAAGGCGCTCCAGAAGTGTATGTACCAATATGTTATATTATGTGAAGAAACCGATACCCATGGAAATGTTGAAATTACTAAACTAAGGGGAATGTAAGAAGAGGGTATTAACAGTTTGCTAATACTAATGACTCGCGGACTAAACCTCGCGAATGACATAACATAATCTTATGACTCAATAAAATATTAGGGTATTTGCCCTGGTACACATACTACGGGAGTTCCGAAAAGAAAGATACACAGCATGAAAACAGTTTTTAGAGAAACTTGAAGATAAAAAAGGCATTCTTTTTAATAAAAGAATGTGTAACAGAATAGCAAAGATGCCTAAGCTATGAACAAAAAAAAATCTTGAGAGAGTGAAATTGAAACTAAATTGAAACTCAAGGATGCGCATGCGAAAGAGTTGTGAGAGGCACATTGTCAAATCAAGAGAGCGAGAAAACAAAGCTTTGTTAACAGTTACATAACTTGAAAGTCTCAGTTAACCTAAATTACGACACAAATAGTTCGTACTATTTCATCTCAATTGAGCCAAGAAATAACAGCATCGAGTCCTGTTTACTATAACTACATTATTCTGTCTACTACACGCTCTAATAACTTTTTTGAAAATTGTTTTTTTTCGACATAATGAAGAATTTGATGACAATAGACAGCCATGCGTTAATAACTAAAAATGAAGGGTACAAATAAAGGCAGTCACAGTTGAATGATTAAAAATGCAGGGTTAAAATGATAATACCATTCTTTATGATTTTTTATCTAATGAACTAACATTCGTGAAACACTTAATCATAGTTATGGTCGGAGGAAAAAAAATGCAGGGCCAAAATGAACAAATAATTTGAGATTAGGAATGTTGGCTGGAGCATCATGGTCTGATGAACGAAACTGTAGGGTTAAATTGAACAAAAAATTGATGAATATGGATATGCAATAGAACGCCGCATGATTGAAAAATGAGTGGCAGTCATGGTTGGATGAATAACTGAAATTGCAGGGTTAAGATGAGAAAAATATTTGATTAACGATAATGATTAGAGAGTCACATGATTGAGAAATCTAATGGCAGTCATGGTCGAATGAGTAAATAATGCGGAGTTTGAAATGTCAATGTGACCAGATGAAATTAATTCCATAACAGCCAATTTGACAAATTTTTAGGGATAAAATTTTGTTGAACTTTGAATTAAACATACACTAAGTTCCAACAGCGAGAAAGAAAATTACGTTTCAGCGATAGCTTGCACCAGCACGATGAGAAACACCGAAAAGAAAAATGATCGTTGTGAGAAATGTTGTAAAACAACTTATGCTTTTAGTTTTTATTTTTATGCTAATGTTTATGGTGTGAGACTATGTTGGCTGAATAAAAAACTCTGCTCACCAGCTCACCTAGAGGTGCAATAAATTTGGGTAGGCAATGATGAAAGCGGGTCAAGTGTTTTGAAAAGCAATGAAGACTAATAGATCTGGAAATCCAACTTTATTTGTGCTTTTTTATTCGTACTTTAGTCTTTAATTCTAATGTTTAAGGGGTTGGACCTAGACGATAGTTTGAGTTCAAACATCATGTCGCCCCACCTTACCCACGGTATAATAAATTGGATCATCGGCTAAACTGGAAAGATCCTGTAACTTCTAGAACAGGAGGTTCTCACATAGTGGAGATATGGGAACCTACGGCCAGTATGTACCTCAGCATTTCATTTTAGAGGGTTAGAACGTTGGTAAATATTTTCCTATTAGCGATAAAACTATTCGTAACTTATAAAAATGTGTTATGTATTTGACAGACCATCTGCACTGATAAATATTCTACCTTCTGGATATCCAAATACAATTGTACTTAAGTGTTAAGTAATAAAGTGCGGTATCATACTTCAAAATTAAGGGGAAGTTTGAAATTTTAGAGGGGGGGGGGAATTAATACCAACAGCGAATCAGAACCTTCCCAGAAATGCAGCCCCTTACAAATCATCAGTGACAACTAGGGCTGGGCAAAATATTCGAATAAGGAATATCGAATCGAATATCAAAATATTCGAATGCCGTTTTACTATTTGAATACCCGATACCACGTGACCTGCGCCGCTTTGCTTTAACACGGAATTTGCGCGCCGCCAAATTACGGTAATCGTGGATTGCACGAGAATTCACAAACGGCGCTCGCTAACATACAAAAGCGACAAATTTTCTTTGCGTTATGATGTTATTTGTTTTATTTTCACGCCTAACGAATCGTTTCATTTCCTCATTTTGCAACATAGGCCCCCACCGTTGCGTAAATTTATGAACGTTCTGTAACTTATAAACGTATCACAATGTATTTAAAATAATTTTTTCAGATTTTGTACTCCGTATGCCTAGTGAAATGTTGTTAGCCATAGCTCCATCCTGGGACAAGTTCACTGAGGTGTATGAACAAGTTATGTTTTAAAAATGTAAACATTTTACTCGACCATGCATGGCCGGGGGAGTGTTGAATTGTAAACAAGAGTAGAACGTAAATTCAATCGTGAATTTCGCCCGTAACAACGCTGTATTTAATTTTAATACGTATTTTTGGAATCTTGCGAACTCGCTATCGCCGTTAGAAAAATCTCAATAACTGATATAAAATCCCGTAGAGTACAATTTCATTTCGTACAATGAAAATACATATAAAGTATATCGTTTAATCAAAAATACATATTCATCGCCGCGATTAGGCCACTTGTTATAAGAGCCGACTTTTACAATGAATAATGAGTTTTCTGTTGTGCAAAGTAATCAATTCGTGTAATATATTCGTGTATTTCAACGCACACGGGTATACCTAATATATAAAACTTCGATGTCCGCCGACCCGCAAGAATTAATACTTTCAAAAAAATGAATAGGGCGGGAATACAGATTACGAACTTTATGATCGCGGCGACAAAAACAATTAGCGATTTTGATGAATTTAACCAGTAAAAAAAAAACGCTTTGTTGCCGACTTTTCAAAGTTTCTTCTAATTTTCGGAGGGAGTATCGACCTCCGATAGACCCCGTTGTATTTAAAAAATATTCGTTATTCGACTATTCGGTATTCGCAAAAAATATTCGAAATATTCGATTCGAAAAAAATATTCGCTTTTGCCCACCCCTAGTGACAACTTATTAGGTTTGTGCAGAGCGAAGACACAAAACATCACATAAGGTTAGCTTAATAAAAAAATTTATAGGTAGAGTAGAAAAAAGTGATTAGAAATATATAAACAATAAGAAAATCAAAATAAATTAAAAAAAACAACGAAAAAAAAACAAGAAAGTGATATGATAATGATATTATTACCTTTTGCAAGAAGGGAGACTCGATCTTGAGATATTTTGACATGACGTAGAGACAGAATAAATGACCATCAATTCCTTGACCTATGGGAGGAAAAAAAGATCGGTTTAGAATTGAGGCCTTGTGGGAATTCCCCCTCCCCCCTATTGACTTGGATTGTTTCAAGCATAGCTTAGTGTAATAGTCAAACAGAGGGGTGCCCCACAAGGGGGGTGGTGTAAACAATTTTTTGAGGGGACGTGAAGCTAATTCATAATATTTGTTAGATTTGATCTTGTCCGCCTTATTTTAGATATTTACGTTTATTTAGTTTTGAAATTTATGTTCAATCCATATATTTTCATCGTGTTTTTTGAATAAAACATACTTTCGCTTAATACTAGCTTGCAACTTTTCTATTAGTACCCTTTCAAATGACTTGTTTGGCCAATGGGGAGAAAAAATAGTTTAGAACTGTCTTTTGAGTGGAATTCCCCAACCACCTCGCCACAATTCCTACCAAAGTAAGAGTCCTTTTCACCTTAATGACATGGCCCGAACAAAAGCGCAGGATTCAGTCGTGCATGAACGAACAGTCTCGGTCCTCCCTTCTCGGAACAATCTCGTCATCGAGGCTTCATAAGTTAAACTGAAATGACCTTTGTCATGTAATAAAATGATTTTTATTTTAAGGGAAGTAATATGAGAAAGCAGTTTGTATTGCAACTTATGTATGATACAGAGAAATGCTTTGTTCTACATTTCAAAAAAGAGGGTTGCGACTCTCAAACCCCCCTCCCTGACCGCACCCTTGCTTCAAAACCATTACGTAGCACCTTATACAGGATGCAAAAAGTTGTGCAGGCGATCTGTTTTATGCTAATGTTATGAATATATTTCATTCCTTTTAGTGCGGTTGGCATGTTACGTCTATGTCTCTTGGGCCATATTTCCCAACCAGTGCCCTCATGAGGGCCGAAGAGCGATTGGAGGGAGGGCACAATACCAAGTGCAAAACTGAGTTTACGTTGGGAATCACAGGTCTTAGGCAAAAATCCCCAATATGACTCATTAGTCATCCGAGTCCACAGTCAAGTCAGAATTAGCAAGTTAGTTGATGGCGAGTCATTGATGAATGGATACTCAAGTCAATGACCAAAGCCAAGGATGTAGCCAGGAATTTTGAAAGCGGGGTTCTGAAACTTCTAATTGCCAAGATAGACCGTAACAGCTAGCGGCTCTGGCCGGCCTTAAGACACGGGTTTCCATGAGTTTATATGACAACTTGTGTTTAAAAGGGCTCACATGGGTAAAAATTCATAGTTTTTTTACTCTTGTCACTGTGTTGAATCTTTTGCCCGGTGCCTTTATTACTGTAAGGCTAAGCGACAGCCGCATTCTTTATCAAACGGATGACAAGAAACTATGTAAGAACTCAAAATTTCAAGTGCCCCAATAAAATGTTAAATAAATGATATTTTTCATTTCTCTTACCCTGAAATGTGCAAGTTGAAGAGACAATTGGATAAAAGCATCAGGAGACATTTGGAAAGTTTTGATCAATCCTTTTCCGAATTTACGAAATGGGAACACGTGGAGGTCTACGTCATCAGACAAAAGCTTTGCAATCTTTAGACTTGATTAAATGACGTCGATGCACTGTATAAAGGAAAATTAATTGTTAGGATACTGATTCAACCCTGTATAAAATCAGCGCTACCAAGCAAAAAATGCTAATATATAGCACAGCAGTTCCTAACTGGAGGCCACAGAGCAGTTTCTGGTGGCCACAATGCTATGTGCAGAAATGATTACATAAAAAAAATACTCTTCCTAGTTTCATTGCTTGATAAGGTTATTCCACAGGGTGTTTTCACTTTGTTGAGCATGAATTGTTTGATCATAATGGTATTTGGAATCAACCAAGCAAAATAACACTATAAATACCACTGGAATGATAAAAAGGGGCCGTGAGTGCTGAAAGCCTCTGGAAGGGGACTATGAGCCGTAAAAGGTTGGGAACCACTGAATAGCAAAAAATGAGATTATGAAATCATGGCTCCCGAAAGCAGAACACAACATTTTTAGTCAAATAGTTAATATGGGAGCGAGATTCCAACTTGGATTAAAACAGTCCCAATTACAATATATATTTCTGATCAAATAGCTCAAGTGATAAGTGATTCCACTCTTTATTAATCTAGTGTTCCCATACACAATATACTTTCAGTTGAGCAGTAGGTTAGGTCAGGATGAGAGATTCTACTCTGCATTAAATTAGTGTTCCCACATATAATATTTTTAATCAAATAGCCAAGATTGAAAGACAGATTCTACCTGGCATTAAATTAGTGTTCCCACACAAGATATTTTCAATCGAATAGCCAAGATTGAAAGACTGATTCCACCTGGCATTAAATTATTGTTCCCGAACACAAAATATTTTTAATCTGAAAGCAGCACTCACAGGTTCTGGAATGGTCCATTTTAATCGCTGAGGAGGAAGGGGGGTCGTAGTTAATTCTCTGACGCAGGTACCGTCATCATTATATCCAAAGTTCGCAAACTCATCATACAAGACTTCTTCCGTAAGGTGGCTCATGATCGGAGCGTCAGCCCAGGAATGTTCCGCGTTCATTCCGAATCTATAGTTTTTGTTAACTTGGAAAGATTTGTCGAACCATCTCAATAGAATTTATTCTTTATTAGCGTCTAGCAGTCACGAAAAACAAAGCCCTGTATAAATACCCAAATTTGAATTTGAAATACGGCTACGGCTCAAACTCTGATACCAATGAAAACTTTCCAAACTAAGCCTCTACTCCAGCATAATTCACAGCCCGGGCATTCGCTCGCAGATAATGTCCCATAGTGTGTGTACCAGGTTAGGGTTAGAAACAGAACAGAAAAAAATTGTTATGAGATACTTTTAGGAAAAATATCATCATAACGTTTTATCATAGCTTGTCCAAAGCTTAGTCCAAGAGTGAGAGTGACCTCCCCCCCTAACCCCCCAAAAAACTCTTAAAATAATATCTATCCTGAGAAACCTCAGGCAAATTCAGAACGTGACCTCCCCCTCAAAAAAATAACTTTAAATAAAATTCAATCACCTGTTATGGCATTTTCCATGCAACAGCGAACGTTCGAACATTGAGAAAGTTGTCACGTCATCAAGGTCTAATACATTGGATTCATCGTCCAAAACTACCACAAACGCCGTTTTCTCGATCGCGTGCAACGACTCTTTGTTTACCCCAGATTTAAAGAAAACCCGAGCCTGTGAAGAATAAAATATTCATTTAGATCAGTTTTATTTTAATGGGCCTCAGTGGCTTAGTAGTTCAAGCGTTAGACATCGCTATGTCAGTAATGTTGATCAGTGGCTCCCAACCTTTCTACCCTGCTGGACCGGTAAAATTAAATAAATGTACTCGCGGACTGGCAAAAAAATGAAAGGACCAGAACAGAAAATAATACCATATATTGCGCTAAATAATGCAATGCTGGGCCCCCAACATGCTTTTAAAAATCTATACAAAAAAAGGTACACTTGAAAACATTTCCCATTAAAAAAAATTATAAAATGATGTGCTGGTCAAAAATTGTAATGGGTGAAACATAAAATAATACCATATATTTGCATAATGAAATGCAGTGCTGGGCACTCACTATGCGTAAGAAAGGCACATATAAAACATGTACACACAAAACATTTCACATAAAAAACCTGTACATGCCAAATTATGTACAAACACAATTAGGTCTAGTGAGAGTTCTGCTGCTGTTTCTTTCCAATATAGGATTGCAAACGAGGCCTCGAAGAAGTTTCTGCAACATGTAGCTCTGGAGCAGTGTACAGCCGATTCTTTCGCATAACGCATAGGTAACTGGTTGAAAATACAGACAACAGTTTGATAGCACTATTACTTAGCAATGGATATTCGTTATCAAATATATCCAAATTGTGACAGTGATTCTTTTTTAAATGAAATTTTTAATTTCAACCAAAGTGATTCTTTAATCTGCACTGTAAAGTAGAATCACCATTTCAATCAAGCTTTTTTTCATTAGGTTTATCATATTAATACCTCTGCAGTTGATCGACGCTTCAAACGAAATGAATTTACATTACAATAAAAAAGTCGTCGGTACCTTGGCCCCAGGCTCAAAATATTGGAAAAGATCTCTGCGGCCCATGGTTCTTGCGCGTCTCGTGACCACCTGCAGGGTTACAAAAAGGGGTCTCGTGTAGTTTCGTACTTCTAGTAGGCGTAGCATAACATGTAGTCTCGTGTAGTTTCGTACCTAACGTACTTCTAGTAGGCGTAGCATAACATTTTTTTGACATGTCAACCCTACCCTCACCTGACTACCCCATCCAAAAATTACGTCACAATCACGTCATAGAGCTTGCCAAATACTCGTACGATCGCCCGAAATGGCATCGGCAATTGATGGCAATGGCAATTGATCTTACACCCATGATATCACAGCTGCTATATGCATCAAATCCTCGCATATGTCCATCTTTGAAGGAATGTGGAGACAGTATTTTGCCTTAAAAGAAGTACCATAAAACCGGCTAACTTCGGATGATTTCACTATACTTCAATCAATCAATCAGCAATTTGTTGTCCGATTCACGTCAAACTTGAAACATAGGCCTATTACATTGATGTAATCCTCTGTTAAATTCATGAAACGGAACTCAATTGTGACAATTTTTCGCTGGTTATATATTTTATAATTACGCAGTATTTCACGACTGCTCACAATTTTTCTATTTCGAACCAGGCTGCTGTTCCAAATGGGGGAATTAAAAATTGTCGATGTTGATCCATTCAAACAAAATATTGTTGCTATTTTCAAATCACGCCAACACGTCGGCGCCCGAAAGTCTGGCATCAAATCCATATCGGTGACGCAACATGACATCAAGTTTAACGTGTGCGTCAGATGCTATTATTTTGATAATAAAAAAATATTTGAATTTCTATTTTTTCTCAAGTCTTCTGCGACATTTTGCGATCAGTCTAATTTGCTATATACATTGTTATCACCCTCTATCGAAAGACGGTAGTTTGAGGAAGTTAGCATCAGTAGAAGTCACGATTTGAGCCGCTCGAAAACGGAAGATCAGTTCTATCGTGAAACATGATTTTTTTTAATCAAAAAATAAAATAAATTGCGCGATTGAATATGATGACTGATTTAGATATATAAGGACTCACTATAGAAACTGCCAGAAGCACAATATGACAAACGATTGTAAACTTTATCCGAAATTACAAGGCATCCGAAGTTAGCCAGTTTTACGGTAGGTCAGTATAAACGGTAAACAATTTCAAAAGGTTCGCAAGTTCGCATAATTATTCTGTGGAGGATAATTATGTTTGTAAAGATTGCTGGACTCCTCGCCACTGTAGGGTATTTCACATAACCGCTGGTCAGTTACCTCTACGGCTCTACCCTCAAGTCCATGCAATCGGAATAATTGTCTAACTGATCCCATAACCGGTATCCGACATGGACTGGTAACCGGGTGAGAGGCCGTGGTTTGCCATATGGTTGAGCAGTATATTGGCTTTCCTCTCCCCTGGCATAAATATGTAAATGCCCAACCTATCCTAAGTATCTCAACAATTCTAGTACCGGTACGGGGCGTCGCAGTTCTTACCATTTCATGGCAGCTCCTGCCACAAACGTACAGTTGCGTCTCTTGCCATGGTTTTATCGCACTATTACCGGTATGTTTACAAAGTCATGTACAATATTTTAGTCTATCACGCGGAATTATGTCTACTTAAACCTAACCCCAGCTAAAAGCTTGTGGCAGCTAAAAAGTCAGTCGCCGTAGGTTAGAGTTTGGTCTTAGCGGCCATGGTTTGGAAATCCCGCCATGGTTTTGCGGCAGCTCTAGACGCCACAAAATACTTGATATTTTTGACCAGAAATGTGGTGCAATAGCCTAACCTAAGTAAACAGAAACAAAGAACACAGATCAGAAAACGGGGACGATAACGGTATAATACCAGCAATCAAAGTTGAAAAAAAAATCCGCTATTTACCGGATATTAAAATGTAGTCGTCATGGATACGCTGCATGTTGCCTCCACGCGGCTGAATAATCTGGAGTGGTGTTTACCAAAGCGTATATATAATATAAGCGAGAAGTTCGCACACAATTATTAAAACATACCTGTTATTTCCACTAATATTTCAGGTTGAAAAATTTTGGAGGTTGCGTTTTGAAGTACAATCTTAGTCGTACATGCTTATATCCGTTCATGTTTGCCAAATTACACTTATAGTACATTAAATTGTCTTTGAAGACAAGTATACCGGTTCCGAGTTGCTTCCGAAGTAAATTGGCCATTCTCATCATCATAATTACCCATTTGACAATGGCCTTCCTTATGACGTCACAGATGAAAAGTTATATTTATTCGTCGAAATTACCGGCCGACCCAACTTCGCTTCAATGGCCGTTTCTATTTTCTGGTGAACATTTTTCGTCTGTCAAGCTCCATAATGCCCTACTGCTCAGCTCTAAACTGCGCTAGAAGAACAAATGATATTGTAGGATTGTTGCGGAGACATTTTACAGCCTCAAATTGGCATATCACTATAAAATCTTTGAAAAAATGACCAAAAATAGTTCTACGCTGTGTTTGTGGTCGAATTTAACGCATTAGATAGTTTTTTATTCTTAATTGCGTTATATATTTAGATAGCATATATCTTAAAGTTCAAAATCCACCCTTCGGTTTCATTCTAGCCCTTATAACAGCGGACTTATTCGATTCGGTACAACAACACGACGAAAGTTTCCCATAAGACTCCATTGTTTCGCGTTTCCCAAATATGGCACAAGATAGGATAGGATTTACATATTTATCCCGGGGGAGAGGATGGCCGATAAGACGGCTTATCCATATGGCGAACCACGGCCTCTCGTCCGGTTACCCAATGACATTAAACAACATGATAGGCAACTCTGACGTCACTCCATAAGACTACATGCGAAAGATTATATTTCATGATACGCTCCAATGCACATAGTTAGCGTCGCCTTTCGCGACCGTTTTTCATTCGCTTTTGCTACTTGGCGCCTTCTTTACGTGTAGTACCTGCCTTTTTGCGCCTGTACAAAAAGAGAATAATCATTATATCTAAGAAGTTTTGCTCACTTGGAAAGCTGGAATGGCAGACAAGCTAGCTGTAAAGAGTAATTCTGGACATAATAGACGTTTTTTTTTTTTATATCAGAGAAGATTACAAACGCGATAGTGTAAAGATTTTGTGCGGAACATTTTGCAGATAATGACAAAGTTCAAAGTTACTAATTTTAATGTTTGCACTTAAACATTGAAATTTCAATTAAAGAGGGTGTCATACAAAACAGCAAAACTGTTTATACTTCTCTTAACGGTGCTGTGATACAGTTCCATAACACAAAGTTTGCACCCATCGAACTTGCTTTAGTAGGTGAATTTATTAGGCATATTACATATTCAGTTTATCGTAGGTAACATTGGTGGTACATATTGCCTCGTAGATATGTTTGTGTTTAAATTTAGGAATTTAGCTCATAGCCCACTAATTAATATTATCTTCTATGTAGGAGGTTGCAGGGCTGAATTCAACTTGCAGCCTTACCGATCACCTGATGATGCTCATCTAGTTTGGCTCGAGCAAGTCTTCTTGAAAGACTTGTGTGAATGGAAACTACCTATATGTTTTGCCTTCCTCCGATTTTAGAAGACAAATTTAATCTGAGAAATTTCGCATATAGTTCTCATTGATTGTTGGCTGTTTATATTTCCTATTAAATGTGAATTCTGATTATAACATAGAGTTGAAAAAAGTTTTACGTAATTTAGGCTACTGGTATTTTTTTCTTGTCAATACTCCAAGCGGAGGTAATAAACAAGACAATACATTTATGTCACCTGGAAGCTAAATATGCACACTAATTAAAAGTTTGACATTGAGATAATACATTGCGACAGCAAATACAAGTTACAATACAAGTCATACAATATGCCGCATCGCATTTTGGAAATTGTGAAAAGGGCCGTAAACAGATTTTGATAACGTATACTTGAAATATATTTTTAAGATAGTTTTAGTTTGTGACATATATTGTGATGCAGTTAAACAGTTGGATTAAGTTTTAATATTTTCTTTAATTTCAAATGCAATTACATATTAATATTTGCATTCCACTATTATTGCAAGTTACTGTATTTATTACAAAAAATTATAAAATTCGATTTTCAACCATCAAAATCATTTTTGAACAAGCTTTGGCTAAGGAAAGAATCATGCATACATTAAAAATGACTTAATCTAAATATATAGACCTAAAATTAACAAAAATACTACAGTATAAACTCAATGTTTACTTAATTACATTTGTCCTGACGTTTGGCATCTTTTTTGTGTCACCAGCATACTAAGGCCAGGCTGAAATGATTTTATGGTACCAACTCTAACTAACGAGGTCACATGATTATGGGTTAATCTGGATCTTTGAGAATGCTTAATTAATTCCAGTAATGCAAAAAAGTGTATAGATCAGTAAACAAACAAATGACAGAATTTTTCGACAAGACATTGCGCGCCTCATTGCGTGACATAGGATTGCTTGAATTATTATTGATATTGATTTTTAGTAACTAAGTCGTTGTATAATTATATTAATATACAAACACATGGAAATTTTCTGTTCGAAGTTGGTCTTCGAATTTGTCATATTGGCTGCTGAGCTTATTGTGTTTTTTCATTGAACTGATGGAAATATGACAAATTCAACAATGTGCTTCAGAATTTTGAGAAATGCAGAAATATTGAATAGTATTTTATCGTGAATCATGATTATACCCTTCCCTGAACTTCTTTTATAGTACTACCAAAAGTTGATGAACCAATTCTAACACAGGTGTAGTGAGTGACCCGTAATCTACATTTTCAAAGCTGTTTTAAGTATGTCTGGCGTGTTTTGTGCCTTTTTACAAATAAGACCGCTTATGCAATCTTACGCTTTGGAATTTTTAGTTATTTTCCTCAAGCCCTGCAGGATGTGGGGGCCATACACAACTCTACCGGAGGGTCAAATGTCTTTGCATGTCTCCATAGGTTGTTCTTCTGTTGCAAACATTTATGGAGTATTCTAGGTATATTTCTTGGAATCACACTGTCACTGATATTTTGCCAGACTTCTGGTATCTCCCCTTCTGCTACAGTTGTCCTGTGAATAAATAATGAGAAATTGAGGTTAGACGAATAGTTGAAAGTTTTGCTTTATGTCGGTTTAATTTTTTGATTGATATACTTACTATTTTTGCTATTGCCTCTTGTGCTGCAGGAATCTCACAATGCTTGGACAGGTTTGTCCCCAACATTCACATCTGAGAAAGAGAGAAGATTTATTAATTTTCGTCAAGAATAAATAAAGCAATCTATATGATTTAGAATGGAGAAGCTAATAAATCCAATATCTCATGTAAAATGTTTTTTTAATAAAAGGGTTTAATCCGAAAATTACAAGCATTCGTGGCTCCATATACTTGAAAGATCAGACTATACAATATAGACCGGTATGAGTGAAATGTTAGGTGAACTTGTTAACCCTTTGATTCAATACGCAAATAAAAGTGAATGAACAATATGTTACAGCACTTAACCCTTTCCATGCGATTTTTATTTTTTATTAAATAATCGTATTTGCTACGCCGACTTTATGCATTTGTACCCCCACAACTAATCGATCGACTAACGAAAAAGTAATGATCCTCTGCTGCCCACTGACGGCTCGTTGGAAAGCTTATTTAAAGAGCTTGCAATTGGCGATTAAAAAAAAATTTTTTTTTGAAAGGGGTGGTCTGAGTCACAAACCGGATAGAAAAAAGGCATTTTTTTTCCTTGGGTGTTGAAACTTCAAACCGTGATAAAAAATAGAAATATTCACTAAATCCTTTACTGTTACCGCTTCTTGGTTGGCAAACAATAGCATAATATTGCTGTAGCAATTTCGTTATCTAATTCAAAATACTTTGGTAGATGGAAGGGATAATATGTCTTCTATTACCGCCCAAAAAACATCGAAATTTGCATAAATTTCAAAAACACTCCCTCGTTCCGCCGCAAATAAAATTCCCATGGTAAACGAAAGCGAGATTTACCGTCGCTTATGTTAATCTTGAAGAAGATTTCTTATCAATAAACTAAAACCCGGGAAAACTAGACCAACAGTTTGCGACCGATTGCTAAATAAAACAGTGGAGTACATCAACGTACCCGCCGCAATCTAGCGAGTTTTGTCGTGGGTACGTATACGTGCCCACCGCACGGAAAGGGTTAAGTATATATCCTCATTGGTTAGAAAAATCTAAATGGAGGTGCATGAACTTTTTGAAACCATAAGTGGTAAGTAAATATGCAATTTCGGCAAATGGGCAACTACGTACCGTACTGAATTAATAACTTCATATGATTTGAAAAAGCTGGCTTTCCCACATGTACTTAACAGTGCGATGTCCGGGTGTGATATACGAAATAGTATTTACCTTATCTTTTTCCGATTTCTTTTTAACTCAACTTTCCAAGATATCATTAAAATCGACAACAACTGTCAAAGCTGGCACGAACACCATTCGTGCTATGCCCTGAAAGCAGCACACATCCGCTCGTTTTCGTCTCGTCAAGTATGTGCATTGGAGCGTGTTATCGGATACGATCTTCGGCCAAAAATGCCGAAGTTGCGCATCATGTTGTTTAATGTCATTGGGTTACCATTCCAAGTCGGGTATGGGATTTGTTTTTACTGTATTGTTTGTTTTCGGAAGCATGGACTTGGTGGTAGAGGAAGCCGTAACCGACCAGCGGTTACGTGAACCACCCAACGACGGCGAGGAGTCCAGCAATCCTCTCGCACATAACCATCCCTACATGGGATTCGAACCTGCGAACCCACGCAGATTAATTGGAGGTGCGGTGGCGAGAGTATTCCAACGCTTAGCCCGTTGAGCCACACCGCCGCGCCGATGGCGTCCATGAACTTGTTTAACATTAGGCAAGTTGGTTGCCGGCCGTTGGTGTTTACCATTGACTTGTTTATCAACATTAACGCTTGTTAATGGTCAACATTACATTTTGTAATGTACTGCACAAAAAATTCCCAGTATACGGTACAATTATGAAGAATGTTCTTGTAGTCATTGATAAATAGTTTAAAGTTCGTGTTAGCGATTTTTTGTTCTCTATTGTCACCTAGTCCTAGGGTATACCTGGATAACTTTTGCTCACTGAAGCCAGCGCATATAGAAATTCTGATCCGCGACCTTTGAACTTTTCCATCAGTTTCAGCCTGTGATAGTCAACCGCCGTAATTTCCAGTTCAAGTAGTATTCCACGTTCAATCACATCTGCTATATTCTGCATTTGAAACCAATAACTGGTTGACTTATACAATTCCCATACCTGACATGGATTGGTAACAGGCCAATCGGTCGCAGTATGGTATAGTCAAGTTTGTTTTACCCATCCAGTATAAATAATATACGATGTTTAACGAGTAATATTGAATACACATATTGAATATGGGGAAGAGGAGTCGCGGTGAACCAAAAATGGCTATCAAGCAGCGACACCCAAAGTGTTGACCTATCAGATGCCACAAGTCCATGAGCTTTGTACAAATAACTGGCTTACTATTCTCATACCTGTCATGGACTGGTAAGCGGATGAGAGAACGTGGATAGCCATATGATTAAGTTGTCCTATCAGTTTTCCTCTCTCCTAAGATAAATATTTAAATCCCGTCCTATAACTGGCCAACTAACCCAGTATCTGACATGGATTTGTGGTTAGCCATATGGTCAAGTTGTCATATCAGTTTTTTCCACAGGATAAACATGTACGTCCAATTAAAAAAGTTAAATATTGAACTATCAGACACTACGGGTCCACTGGCCAACCATTCCCATACCAGTACGCGTCATGGACTGTTAACCGGACGAGAGGCTGTGTTTTCGCAATATGATTAATTCGTCTTAACGGCTTTCCTCTCCCCCCTGATAAATATCTAATTCCCATCCTATAACCACCAAGTTCATGCATCTGAAACAAAATAACTGACCAACTAACCCGTATCTGACATAGATTGGTAATGCGGCCATGGTTAGCCATATGGTCAAGTTTTTCTCTTCCACAGGATAAATGGGAAAGTCTGAGATATGGAAAAAGTAAGTGTCGACCAATCAGATGCCACAGGTACATGCGCTTTGTACAAATAACCGGCCAACTATTCCCATACCCGTCATGGACTGGTAACCGGATGAGAGGCCCTGATTGCAATATGATTAATTCGTTTCACCGGTTTTCCTTCTCCCCCGGGATAAATATGTAAATCATATCCTATAAGTATAACCATCAGAAACCAATTTAACTTTGTATCGGACATGGACTATCGGTATATTGACGGTAATAGGACCAGAGGCAGTGGCTAGCCATATGGTCAAGTTGGAACATCAGTTTTTCCCTTCCCCAGGATAGATATGGGAGTTCAAGATTTGAAAATGTTAATGTTGATGACCTGATGCCATAGGGTCAAGCTCTTTGTACATGTACTGTTTCCCCAACAAGAGTCCACGATTCGCCATATGGTTATTGGATTTCCTCTCTACACCAAATCCATTATAAAAGTTGATCATTGATTACTGCTTAACGGTAGGTCATGCCTAACGTAACTCAACTTTGTAAAGGCAGAGCTAGAGTCCTCCAATCCAGGGGTTCCCAAACTTTTTCAGCTTGCTGCACACTAACAACAAGATTAAAAAGTCGCGGCACACTTAATATAAATCAGTTTTATTAAATTACTCATCCATTAATATTATGCGTTTCGACATTGAATAAGATTAAAACAAGATTTTGCGGGTCAATTGTAACAACAAGTCTTTATCGTTTCTGTCAGTGCAGAAAATTAATATACTGTATGCAGAATCATGAAAATGTGAAAAATATTTTGTTGTGCTATATATATTGTATTGCATATGTTGTACTGACAAAAAATTCACATGGCGAAATTTGTGGTAAAATTGAGAACTCTAAATATTTCATGTGAAAAATCAAATGCGAAAACATGTACTGTTTACCGAACAAGAGTCCACGGTTTGGCATATGATTATTGGATTTCCTCTCTATACCAAATCCAATTTTAAGTACTTGGCTTTGGATTAATTTTTCCTCTTCATTACGAAGGAATAAAAATAAAATTCCTTAGCTTTAGCTATATGATGAATGATGCCCTACCGTCCAAACACTAACCCAGGTGAATAGTTATATAGCTAGTAAATATATGGGTCGATTCCCTTAACCAACCTACCAGTTGAATTCTGCTAATCTCTCACACTAAATTAAACTCCATGAGATCCGAACAGCATGTAGGTAACTTGCAAAATTCTAGTTGTAGGCAATCAGGCTCTTGGGCATGGAGCCCGGTTCTATCACATTGATTATTTATTATACAGATGCTACAACAAATAACAAAATACAACATAGAATAAAAAGAAAATCGAAGCATTTTTGATGAAGACCTGTTAGATTATGCAGGCCAAAGTGTTATGTTGATCATTTCATTTTGTATCATAAAGCTATAAGCTCTTTAATGAAATATTTCACATTCATATTTTCAAATTTATGGGATACACGAAATTTTTTGCTGTTTTTTTAATTTTTTTTACTTTTTCATATTTAGGGAAATACATAAATTTTTATTTATTATTTTTTGACTATTTTTACTTTTTTAAAACTTAGAGAAACACACGGAGTTATAGAGAATAATGATGAACAAGAAAAGCGGATTGCAGTACATGAAAATTTAAAAACCTGACTCACACAAAACAAAAAAATGGAAATTCGTAATAGGCATTGCAAAACAAAACATCATTGTAATATTCTACATGAATCACTATTATAATATTACTAGAATTCATAATGGACATTTCTTATTACTTTACATAGATTAGGGGCAAAGTTACACTGGGCTCCAGTAGAGTCCTTAGCTACCAAGTTTTCGGAACACAATATCAAACCACAACACTGAGCCAAAAATCAATCACTCCAGTCCAACTGTTATTATAACAGTCATGGAATGCATAATTTATGAAGGGTTTGCCGACAAATCAGAATATCATAAATTCATAGGGAAGTTCTAAAATATACACAGAAATAAAAGATATCAGTGGTTGACAATAATTGAAAAACATAAAAGCAAAAAATAATAATGCATTTCACGACAAAAATTAATAAAAATTCGAACAATGGCTATTTGAAACGAGTTACGATATAGGTTAATAACTTGGATTTTTTTTTATTTATAATTTTATTGATTTTTATAGTTTTTATTATTTTTATATATTTTAAAATGCAAGCAAAAATGTGGAGTGGCAAAGTAAACTGATATACAGCAAGAATAAGTACAGCATAATTATAATTAATGTCAATTATAAGAAAAAACTCAAAACCTGACCTAAATAATGAAAGTTGTTGACATACCATAAAATTATAATTACACAAAAATTTCTGAATGAGGGCGACATAAAAACAATACACATGATATCCGGAAAGCCTAAAGTGAGTTTGTTATGGCTCACTAAAAATAGTACATAAGAAGCTAAAGCATTAATGCAGCACCCAACCTAATTTTTAAAACTAATAGGAAAAAATAATAAAAAAATTATGAAATGACAAGAATTTGTATGACAAAACATGCAAATCAGGATTTGGTGCAGAATATTACAAAATGCTCTGAGGTCAGTTTAAGAGGTCAAATCTTGTGAGGGATGACCTAAATTGCTGAAATCGTTGCTGAAGGGTGGTGCATATGACTAAGAGTCAATTACTATGTTTTCACAATCCAAGCCTATGCAAAATAAATCAGCATTTCACACAAAAAAAAATTATAAAATTTTTCCCTGATTCTACTATTACTGGACTAGACTATCTAGTCTCTAAGAGTTAATATTTCTAATATTTGATCCCTTCACTACATATGCATGTCCATAATCTGTTGCAGGATACCAGAAGATCATTCAGCATTCAGTCTGAGATTATTGGAGAAATTTAATGTTGAATATACTACATGTACTAGTAACATTATTGAAACATCTGTATCTTAGCAATGTCTTTAGAATGTGGTCAGTTTGGGAAACTTCTCAAGATCATCGGAATCTGAAAAAAAAAAAAATTCATTCAGATGACTCTAAAAATTGTGCTTAGTAGATGTGATGTTTGTATAAGGCATTAGATTAGCAACAATTACAAATCTTGAATATTGTTTGTTAAAAATGAACTTGAGGAAAAACCTGGTTGAATTCCTGCAAATATAATAATATGTAATTGATCGTCCGCAGATATGTAAAGACCACATTCAAAAAACGAAGGCAATTACTCACAGTACAGTGAACATAGCAAAAATAGGAGACAAAATGAGTTATTGTTTCACCCAATACACTGGTTCTCAACCAGTGGGCCATGTCCCACTGCTGCGCCACGAAAAGATTTTGAGGTGGGCCACAGAACCATTAAAAAATGCTAGTTTTATTTCTATCACTATCTATAATTTTGATTGTAGTACCAATGATTGATGATGTTGTTTTCTGCTACTGAATGGTAATTTTCATTCTAATTATCAAAGGTTGCGAACCACTGATCTAATATGACTCCACGAACTATTTCGAGAATATAAAAGACAAGAAATCAAGTTTGCTGTTTTAATAAATGGTATTTCACGTACCGTCATCACCTTCATGCTGTATTGGTTTATTCTATTGCTTGGTTTCCACCTACTGCACCAGCTTCTTCTTGTTCATTTTGCCCCCTTAAAAAAATTTCATTTTTACTATTTAGCATATTTTTTAACTTTATTACCTGCTATAAAAACGCAGACAAATATCATTCAAATTTGGGGATTAAATATTTCATATGCCTTAGTGATTGAATATCCCACAGTTTCTGGTCCCCTGGTATAGCAAAGTTCTAATATGCATAGTGACATCACATTTTGGGGCTTATTATCAACATGAATTAGGATAGGTTTTGCACATTTATCTCGGGGGAGAAAAAGCCGATAACACTGCTTAATCATATGACGAACCACAGACTCTCGTCTGGTTATCAGTCTATGTAGAGCAGTGGTTCTCAACCTGTGGTACGGGAGCTTTTCAAGTGGTACGCGAGCAGATTTGAATTATTGCAATAATTAACCTTTCAGTTGACTAAAATATACCCGGCAACGCTTTATATTTCTTACTGTATGTATTCGCTGAACAGCGTTTATGGATGTTTCCCCAAGCATCAGTTTCCTTATTTATTTCCCTAACTATAATCAATCAGCAAAACGTCAATAATGATGCAACACGTAACAATTGCAATTTCTGCACCCAGCCGCTCAGACGGTTCCATTACATTTAAACCCATGACAATTGCACCTGCATACTATTGCACCTTTTTTTTTGTTTTACGGATATTTGAACCCATACTCACCCTAACCCATGAGTTTTAGCACCCGCATGTAGATTGAACCCGCGGATATACGCATGGGTTTGAATGTACGTGGGTTCTATTGCACGGTCACCGCTCACCTTGTCCATCGCAGCTTTTGCGAGATTCAATTTTGGATACTGCAACTGAAGTAAAGCTCCGCAGTTTTCAGTTGTGTTTCAGAAAAATAGTTGTGTAATGTTTAACTCAATTATCATTATGTCTTCCACAATGCTTTACTTCAGTTGCAGTATCCAAAATTGTATCTCGCAAATGCTGCGATGGACAAGGCTAAACTTAGCAATATCAGTACCTGCAAACGGCACATGATTGATGAATTTTAATAAAAATGATGGTTTCAAACACGGAAACCAGTTTATATGCGCCAACACACCAAAACACTCTCAGAATAAGCAGAAAGTTTGCAAAGCGATATGCGCATGTTTTTGTTCGTTTTGCATGTTACGCCACAAATGATGTAGTGCCACATTATAAAATACACCCATAGCACATTTCTTGTGTCTTTTTCCTTACGCCAAAAAAGAAGTTTTGTCGGTGGTACACGGCCACAGTAAAAAACAGGAAAGTGGTACACGGCCAGTAAAAGGTTGAGAACCACTGATGTAAAGTATGGGGTTAGTTAGTCAATATTTCCGATTGTATGAACTTGATGGTGGAGGAAGCCATAAATGACCAGCGGTTATGCAGTTACGTGAAACACTCTACAGTGCCGAAGAGTCCAGCAATCCTCTCACACTTAATTATCCCCCACAGGATTCGAACCTGCAAACCCACAGGGTAATCAAAGGGGTGGAACCAAGTGTATTCATATCGCTTAGCACGATGCACCACACAACCGAGCCTGTAACTGTCTACTACATCGTGTAGGAGATAATCGAAAACTTACATATGAATACTTTGAAGAATGAACATAGAAAGTTGAGAATGAATATTACTCAAATCTTACTATTTGCTGATTGTTCTGATTTCCTTTCTCCGGTAGATGCAGATTCCCAATATTTGCTCCAGCAAAGTTGATAGGTGGAGGTCCTCTGCGTTCTATAAATATAAGTATAAAAAGCTTTAAAACGGTGTTAGAATGTTTTAAGTAGCATTTCATTTCAACGTCTGTTAATTTTGCGTTATTTTTTTAACACCTAGTAGTTCTAACTAAGTTGATATCAGGCCGGTGTGATGGACTGGTCGTTAAAGTGTTTGACTTAACTGTGTTGACATCGCAGATTATTATGTATCGGATTCAAATCTCATGATCATCACCTGGGGTCTGATGAATTGGGTGGGCAATGGGTACTGAGTATGCAGATAACCGCACACACGCATAAAAACTACCATCGCTGCCAATAAGCAGCCAATAAAATGGACTCAAAATTTGTATTTTTTATGTTTCATTAAAGTTGTTAATTTGATTATGTAATTGTATTCTAAGTAAATGTTTCATCATTAGTTTTAGATTTATTCATATTATACAATTCAAATATGAGGTCCAATTTTTTAGTTGTAAGTGTTGAAAAGTCCTAGAGTAACTTTGCCAAGTAATCATGTATTATCTAAACGGCAAAAATAAATATTCTCAAACCATAAATGTTACATGACTGCTCAAACTTTGGTATCTAATTTACAATTTCCTCCAAAAGTAATTCTTTGCTCGCTTGGAATTGAAAAAATTAGACATTCTGATGCCACTTGCGAATAAAATTCATCATACTACTTTTAAAATGAGACAATATTTTTGCATACTGCAGAAGGTATTGTAGCACCCTTTGTCAGCAAGACACACAGTATACGACGCGTCATTTTCAAACCTTGGCAGTGGTAAAACTTATTTTTGTTACGTAAAAAAAACAATATACACATACAGTATTTGAGTCTGAGCAAGTTCTATAGAGCATATTTTTACGTAACAAAAGTAAGTTTTACCACTACCAAGGTACAGCTCTGCAGTTAGTATACCTGTGGTGGCATGAATTGAACTCTCTCTGTGATATCACAGGCCCACAGCTCTGTGACATTACAATGGGGCAGCGTGATCGAAACAGAAAGTGAAGAATCAGTGTCTCTAGCGGTGATTGCAAAACAGCAAAAGGCGACAAATGTGTATTTGTTTAGGCACTCAATTCAAGCAAGCATTATCAAGCTAATAGCCATATTACAGATTTGTTTCGCGGACCCTCCAAAAGTGCTTCACGGCCCCCAATAGGTCAGCAGACCCCAGTTTGGGAACCACTGCTATAGAGTGATTGCTGTAAATCCCAATAGTCGCGATTTAGTGCATACTGTAATTCTTACTTGCTTTGCTTCAATTTTAATATCATGCTGTAGTCCAGGGGTGTGCAAACTTTATTACAGGAGGGCCAGATACAAGTAACTGGGTAAGGCTGCAGGCCGTGCCTTTGCTATGTTTTCTCAGCAGTGTGTATTTGGCAACAGAATTCTGCTAGCTAGTGTTGCTAATATGGCAGTGGCACCCAGGTACTGGTACAGTATAGGCTTTGAGGCGTGAAGAGATTGGAATGCCCGCACGTACCAGATAAACGAAACCTCGTTTCTTGGGTCACGGGCCACATTTTGCACACCCCTGTGCTAGTCGATTATGATATAATCCATGACAAAACTGGAATAAATTGTTACAATGAGTTGGGCAGTCTATCGTCACCACAATATGATTCTGACTGCCAGTGGTTGCTCTTATGTATACTCGTATGTGTATTATTTACAGAAGTCCATGACAAAAAAAATTAAAATCTACATAATCCTGAAAATATACCTTTTATAACATTTTTTGACTGCGTTTTAATGCCAGAGTTTCCCCATTCATCCTTGGCCCAGACTTGGAAACGATATGTTTTACCAAGTGTAGGTGACTTCATCCTATACTGAGGAACTTCTGTAGTGTGAGTCTCTCCAAGTTTCACATCATCACAGAAGATTTCTATGTTGTATAGAACGTTTCTGTCAGAAACTGCATTCCAAGTCAAAAGAATGTCGAATCCACTTCTTTGAGATGAAACATTTTCAATTTGCGGCAAAGCTAAAAATAAAGGAGTGAGTTAGTAAATATAGTAATCAGTAATTTATTTCTTCAACATGCTGAAAGTACAAACTATACATACACAAATTGAAGGAAATATAAAAAGTCGTATTCCAGGGTGAAAGGAGATGTCGAAAACCAATACTGGTTATCGAGCGACTCCACCCTTGGGGAAATCTAACAAAAACCCGATGGATATAATAAAATCGAACTAAATATGTTATTGAATAAATAAAATGAATAGCAATAGGTACGCCAAAGCGACCCGGTACATACCAAACAATCACTCTTTAAACAAAAGAAAGTCGATTCCATGCACCACAGTCTAGTTATCATGAAAATAAAAGTGCGAGACCAGACAGTCTCACAGTGTTGTCTTGGCGAGATACCGTAAAAAGAGTAGGCTATAGTAAAGGGCATCGAACATTTGATTGTGTGCATATATACCATCAAGTGTACAAGTAACAAAATAATGACACTTTTTGGCAGGAAGAAACCTGTAGTATTTACCCTAACATGGTACCGTGTACTAACAAGTGTTTTGATGCTGGAGTCAGAGAATTTACGAGGACATGGATATTCATGAAGCGTAAATATGTATAACCTGCTTTTGCAACAATTCTGTTCTAGATTCTTCAATTTCCCATAATTCATTAGTTTCATATTGCATAAGTTACACTCTAATTCATAATATATTTCAAGTTGAAAAATTAACTTCGTTCACATTTATGCTCACGCAAAACACCAAACTAATTTCGATTTTGTACTTCAGGCTAGTCCAAGCTTGCAAAGTTGGAGGGCCACAATTTCAAGCATGCCTTGTGAGTCGCAGTCAGAGAAGACTGGGAGATGGCGATATGACCAGTAGTGGGATTCAATTTTTTTGTCAGCCGGTTCCATCACAAAAGTCATATTTTTCACCCGGTTCTGTTACAAAAAGTCATTGAGAGTAACCAGTAATGCTAACCGGTTCGCTGTTCTCATAAAATTCTGTGAGACGGTTCTATAGAACCGGTGCGAACCGGCTGAATCCCACTACTGGATACAACCTAAGGTCATCAAAGTCGGCCACCACCCATTCCAGATAAATAATTATTGAGAAAAAAATATATAAAGTAACCGTCGACTAGTTATCTACCAAATATTTAAACCAGGTATACTCTCAATACAGATAATAATAGCCAGAAAAAATAAGTGAATTGTAGAAAATTATTTAAAATTAGTTTGAAAATTGAAAGATACTAAGCAAACAGTGGCAATGTGACCATTATATGATGAACAGTCACATGTTTTAATCCTTATTGAATATTATAACTATACTCTAGTAATCCTTAACAAGAAAATTTAGGTAACTTTTCTTAAATTTCACATAGGAAGGCAATCTAATAAATTCAGGAATTTGATTCCAAATTTTTTGGATCTAAATTTTTGGATCCAATTTTTTCCTGATCTAAATTAAACAGATAATCCGATGCATTACAGGAAGTAAATTAAATTTGAAAACCTGTGGACTTATTCTTTCTTTTTCAAAGAATCTTTTTTCTCCTCAGGGGATTTTTCCTCCCCGGCTTTTTTCTGAGGGGATTTTTCCTCCCCTGCTCCCCCATAGGCAGAATAATCTATCACACAACTTGTGATAATCTTCTCAATTCGATGGAACGGATCAAAGTTGACGCCAAGCTTGGAAGAAGCCTGAAATAACGAGAATTTGTTAAACTTCTTTTATGTAGAGTTGGTCTAAACGTGTCATAGGACTTGAAATGCCTGCTATCTAACCTCTAATTAACCTGCATGAGTTCATAGGTTCGAATCCTGCAGGGAATTCCAAGGCCAGCGCTATAAATAAGTTTGTAATGTTTTTTTTTAATGGGAAGACTATTCAATGGGAGGGAATAAATACATACAAATACATACAAATACATAGGTACAAATACAAGGCAAGAATTTGATTCAGTGACATGCCCAGGTAATGTGTTACCAGATATTCGAATAGTAAACTGCAGCTCTAATATTTTAGTATCAATGTGATATTCAAATATTTCGCCTGCTCTACTCAGTATTTTTGGATTTGATTCATTATGTAAATAAACTATTTTATTTCCAAGGTAAATCAAAACTTGGTTGGTATTTGAGTTTGCAACCTACAAAAAACTTTCTAATGTGAAAGTGGATCGCAACCATAAAAGACATTAGGCAGGCCTGCTGTAGAGAATAACCCTTAACCTGGTACACATTACGGAATTATCCAATTGGCCTGGCCGTATTAGAACGCAAAAAGGTAAAAACACAAAGTGTTAATCTATTTCACTCAAGTTCAGCAGGCCATATTAAATCATGGGCTAATTGCCTATAATCTATTATATCTTACCGATATCAGGAACATCACAGTTAGTTGTAGAAGAACAACAGTGTTGAATGAGATCGGCAGGATTCCTAGAAGTTGTAGATTGTAAAGTAGAGAGAACAGAAGGCTGAGCTTTGTTACTCTGAAAAAAATAGGATATTATGGTAAATTGCCAGTAACTAAATTCAAAATTGTAAGAACGGGTTCTCTTTTGTGTCAAACTGGTTCTCTTATCTTAGAAAACCATTTCATGTTCCCAAAGAGCGATTCAGAATTCTAGAACAGGTTCCCTTATGTATCAAGCTCACTAACAACGGGTTCTTTCATTTTCAAAAATGTATGAATGTCACTATCAGGGCTGGAGTCAAAGCCATGGAGCATAGCCTACCGGGTTAGATGGAGCCAGAGTTACCACAAATTTTAGTAGCACTAGCTCATAGCATCTTATCAACTTTCATTATTTTAGTGATATTTAGAAATTGGAGTCAAAACATTGAATTTTGTTTCATAGTGAAATCTATATTTAAACTCTTTTGGAATTTGTAAACTTGATTGTCTGTCTGCTCTAAAGATTTGAAAATCTTTACTCCTGCTCGGATGTGCCAGAAGTTTGCAATAAATTGAAACTCCATAGCCCAGTCACTAATTACCGTAATAATTACCGTAATTTTTATGTCTCGATTTGTAACAAATCAATACTCACGTCGCCAAATGAATAGATTTCACGGTTTCATGATTCCATTGTTTCCTCACAAACGTTGCAGCATTTTTGACGAACCCCCCTCCGCAGGCTCCAAACATTCCAAGAATAGTACAGATCAAGAGAGAGTCAGGGAAAGCTCCACGACCAAGTTTCACTCCTAAATTATGAAAATAATTGTTTGAAATCACAAGAGAGTAGAATTCTAATAATTGCACATACGTGGAGATGAGCACAGCGAAATAAAGTGTTGTCGTGTGAGAATCGTAGTGGAACAAAATTATTTTTTGAAGTGAACAATACCTTCAGAAATACCTGAATTACGAAAACGTTGTTTGGAATAACAAGAGAGCAACGCTTTGCATTCATACCAGCAGGCAGCACATGTATCAATGCTTAAATATAAATTGGCCTTAATTGAGAACCGAGACTACGAAAGAAAAACAAGCACAGTGGAACACAGCGTATTTCCGTGTGTCATGAAATAAAGTTCTTACAAATTAAATTTGTCCTGAAATCTGGAACAAATGACTGGCTAACTTACACCATACCCAACACAGACTTGTAACTGAAAGAGAGGCGACGGTACGTTCTATTATTAAGCTGTCTTACCAACATTCCTTTCCCCTGATATAAACATGAAAATCATTCCTAAACGGCTGGAATTGCGAAGTTTGATGCAAATTTTTCACAAACATCAAGTATCAGAAAGTGTAAACAAATATATAGCAAACCTTTTATAATTTTTCTTGTTCGGATCATTTCTTTTCCCAGAACAATCACTAACATCGCTGGTTTCCATGACAACAAATTATAAATGCCATCTTTGGGAGAGTAGAAGATGTGCCACCATACTATTGTCATCATGAGAACTGACTGAAATGAAAAATTATAATTCATTTATATGTCCAGGCTATCATATGCTATATTGCCACCGATACCTGTCGATACGTAAGGATCTACAATTTTACGAATGATTGAAATCTTTCCGGTTTAGCACAGCCTACTCCAGCGTTTCTCAAACTGTGTTCCGCAGAACACTACCAGTCTGCAAGGTTAGAACAGAGGTCGAAATTACGACTCAATTGGTCGCCATAGCGATCTTGGCTGTAAAGGACTCTGGATCGTGAATTCGACCGCCTTGGAAAGTATGGCATATGCTTTTTTACTCAGATTAACTATTCAGGGATGTGCAGCTTTCAATACAAGGGGTACAAATAAGTGGGTGAAACCGCGGGCCCCACCCTTATTCCAACAGAGGTTTCTAGTAGACACAAAAATATTGGTTATTGATCCTGACATGCGTTGTTCGCACAACCTAGCTGTTAGGGCATTGTAAGGTCATAGATAATAAATTGGACTCGGGTATAGACTTTGCAATGCAAATGGATGGAAATTACTCTCACATACCAGATTAAACAACTATAAAATTGCAGGCCGCATTATTTTTCCTTGCGGGCCGCATTTGGCCACAGACCGCAGATTGCACAGCCCTGAGCTTAACAATAAAACAAATCCATACCTGATTATTGGATAGAGGAGTCAGAGCAGGTTTTCCTACACAAACACTTATGACCATCCCTCCACCGTAGCAACAAGCTATCGACATCAACCACGTGGCAACTGGCTGTTTCCTTGCCTTGTTGACATCTGAGTTTAATATAATTTTCTTAAAGGGCTCTGTGATTGAAACTCAGGGGCTTTCTGAGCTATTCACTTACTTATTAAAATACTGAATTGGCTGATTTTGTGACTGTCCAAAAAGCTATAACGTCATCAATAAAATTTTACAAGCGGAATCATTAAATAAAGTAATTTCAATTTATTCAGAAACAATAATCGGCAAATAACACTTGTGTTTTTATTTTTTGAAACTAATTGTGGGGCCATTCCCGGGTTCCATAACACTACAAGTTTGAGAACCCCTACACTAGAGTATATCTCAGTTAAAAAGCATGCAATAGATTCATTTTGGGATTCTATGTTTTGCCCAAAGTATTATTATTTAGGAGGTATCAACTACTGATAGAGAATAGGCCTTTAGAAAGCATCAAGCCATCCATCTGAGTCTGCGGGTCGGAACCAGTAGTGGGATTCAACCGGTTCGCACCGGTTCTATAGAACCGTCTCACGGAATTTTATGAGATCTGCGGACCGGTTGGCATTACTGAAAAAAATATGACTTTTTGCAACAGAACCGACTGACAAAAAATTTGAATCCCACCACTGGTCGAAACCACATTTTTTGAAACGTAAAAAACTGTCTATATATGATCAACTCACCCCAGTCATTCCGTACTCCGTAAATTACCAGAGTATAATGAGCAATCTCTATGATTGTTGCCAGATATACTATCAAGTTATTCGTTGCGTCTGCTATCGATGAAACATCCATTACGGTATGGTATACTAACTGAGATACAATAATAAAATTAGAAATGGGTGTTGAGGTATAATTCAGTATGAATATACAGTATCTAAATTTGAAAAAATTATCATATACCGTATATATGAACATGCCGGCAGCGGCGCAGCTAGCAATAGGGGGAAGATGTTTGATTTGAAAATTTTATCTTCTACTTGCAAAGAGAGGCGAGCTAAACGCAACTATGAAATTTATTAAACAGCATTTCGCTATGAAAGCCACAGCTTTTGTCTTGAATTGCAGTTTGTTTCAATTTCAAATATCCTTATATTATCTTAGAAACGAGAAATAACAAGTATATAAAAACCAATGACAACACACTGAAGTAAAATCTTGAAAATCAAAAATTTCCTAAACCTTCCACTGTTTCACTAAAGCTCAAAATATTACACGTAGACTATTTCTGTACTGCAGTTATGGCAAACTTTTGAACTGTCTTTCTACCATGCTCCCAGAAGTAACTACTTAAGAAGCTTCTTATTCTACCAACTTTAACCGCCTTTAATAAACACAGTATACAGGTATAGCAAATAAAATTGACCAACGCAAGGTCGCGCTTTGGACCGGCGAAGTCAGCTGGGAATGCAGCTGCACTCAGAACAGCTGTGCTGTTGACAATAGGCGGGGTCAAATTGTGTGCAGCGGAGCGTTACCGATAAGTCCCACTGAACATGGACCTTTCCCCGAGCATTGACTACCTTGTTTACTTCGTGACATTGGCCAATCAGCAAGATTCACAAAGTGACGTAACAATGTCCCCATTTCGCATCCGCTCAGACACTTTTCTCACTCAGACAGATTTTCAAGCGTGGTTGTAAACATTACCTCGTATTTGCGTTTTTGAACTCTCTGCCATTTTCGAAAGTTTGCGAGAATCCGAGTAAATACATCACTTGGAGGGTAATTTTGTCGTGATATTTGTTGTTTTGTTTCTCATTTATAGCGGGAAGAACCGCTAGTAATAATTTTAAGCACGATTAACTCATCTTAATAGATAATTTACTTCTAGTTTCTGTCGCTTCGAAGGCATATTTTTCTAATAGACAATTCGTTAGTTTTCAGTTGTGTTCCGGAAACTTAAATATAAATCAGATATTTCAATGGTCACTCTGTCTTTCTAGGAGTTTTAATTTAATTACAGTAATAAAAATTAGTGTAGAAATAGCTGTGATAGACTAGCCTGAAATTCTTTAACGGTACTTTTAAAAAACAGATCGTTGAACCGGTATGCGATGATTCATAATGATGGTTTGAAACACATACCCCATTTTACGGGCGCCAACACACAAAAGCACTTTCAAAATAGCCTCGAGAATATTGCAATGGTAAAGTATAGGAAGAATATTCCGGGTTCAAAGGTCGGGGAAAGGTGCATAGCTCTCAATCAACCAATCAATTTTATTTTAATCACTCCGATAGGATTAAAACAACAACAAACGGACAAACAAAACACAGACGACCTGAAGGACGGGCATAACTTAATAAAAAAGTTATAAACGTACAAGTACGTGCCCGTCCAACAAAAACAGTCAAAAGGACACAATAAAACAAAGAAACGATGTAAAATCGGGCAATTACAGTACCTTAGGATAGAATTCACATATTTATCCTGGGGAGAGAAAAACCGAGAAGACGACTCAATCATATGGCGAACCACGGCCTCTCGTCCAGTTACCAGTCCAGGTGGGTATGGGATTAGTTAGCCAGGTATTTGTTTCGGAAGCATAGACTTGATGGTGGAGGAAGCCGTAACCGACCAGCGGTTACGTGAACCACCCTACGGTGGCGAGGAGTCCAGCAATTCTCTCGCACATGATTATCCCTGCATGCGATGCGAACCTACGAAGAGTAATCGGAAATGAGGTGGCGAGCGTATTCCTAACGCTTAGCACGATGCGCCACACTGCCAAGCTTTTCAAATGAATTTTAAAATGTGAGACGTGTATTTGTATCATAACGGTGCTTTTCCTGCAAAAATATGGAATAAAAAACACTCGTTGACGTATTATGGTGATGCTGTGGTTCAATTTTATTGCAAAAAACAGTGACAAAAAATTGTTACTGAAAAAAACAAACTCTGTAAATAGATTGAATGTTTCATAACAGTCCATTCACAAACGTAGATTGGGGTATCAGGTTCTTCTGTTTACTTTCTTTCAAAGACTGGCTACTACAGGACTAGTATAAGTTTATTTCGACTCAATAATCAGCATAGGCCTATACATCTATAAGACGATGGAATAATTGAATATGGTACTGTGTCGTATGCGGGTGCTCTGTAACGTCTGAGAAGCAACCTGACCGATCTTTCCATGAGTTCCCAAGCTTCGGAATAACGCACAATTAAAAGGAATTTCAATTCATAAACGATTTTGACTGAAGACCTGTTAGATTATGCAGGCGAAAGTGTTAAGTTGGTCATTTCATTTTGTATCATAAAGTTATGAGCTCTTTATTGTAATATTTCACTTTTACAATAATTAAAATAACATATCAAGCAAAAGTTAGACATTTAAATATAGGAATCAGTGAGAATTTCAAAAATGAGTTTTCATCATCATTTACCGGTACTACTCACTCTATACCAGGGTGGTCCAAACCTAGACTCGCGTCACATTCGGAAAGTAGTTAAAGAATCGCATTTGGGGTTGTTTTCATATAAAATTACCCAGAAAATTTTTTGGACATATTGTTACATCACTAATGTCTCTGAATTGATTAGTGTTATGATCGGCTGAGGCAACTAGCAAAGTTGAATGATGTGCTTGGCAGTCTAAATTTTTTTTTAATCTTTTTGGTCAGGAATATATGCTAACAATTTTGGCATTATAGAAAACTAAAAATCGATTGCGGATTTTATTAGCCTAATAACTAAATATAGCTCATGCCGTGTGTTTTTTGCAACCACCCTAAACAGTATTAGAAAAAATGCTGCCTATTTGTCAGAAAATTCAGTATTTACCCTCCTGTTAGCTTACATTTGGTAATCAATGAATCTGCAGTTATTTATAAGTTATTTCGTAAACATGAGTTTGAAAAGAAAACTGAAGAAGGCCTTTGCAGGTTTTAGTAAGTTTTTACATGTTTTAGCTTGATAAATGCCAAATAGTGATGAACGTGTTTGCACAATAAAATGTTTGATTTGTATTGCACTGTTTACCTATATTCTTGGCATTATTGTGGCCCGCGAACAATGCAAAAATAATTTTGTGGCCCCCGGAGCCGGCAACCTTGGACCACCCTGCTCTATACAGTACAAACAATGAGACTGATTTGAAAAGCAGATTTGTATGAAAATAACCACTCATAATGGGTGTTTTATCCACAATGTCATACTCAAAAATCCCAATCAAAAAACAAAAATTAGAAACAATAACGACTCGACTAGTCTGTATCTCGACTAGATTGCTTTCAATAATGAGCTGTAGCATCAGGTTTGAGACATTGCACATAAACTGCAAATTTAGCTTTATAAAATTATCCATCTAAGAAAGTTGTTCTCAAAGTTACTATGCCTACGGACCCCTTATACCTTTCTGGGGCAATTGCGGACCCCCATAATTTCCAACCTAAAACACAATACAGAACATAGCATATAGCTATTTGGAAAACATTCGCATCGGCTGCCACTCCTCAAATTGCAACACAAATTGTGTTACTGATTTATTGCAACTAAATGATGCCTATTAACCTTAGTGTGATCGCTGAAATGCGGTCATGAAACAAAGACATGATGCAAATATTTTATTTTAATGACGTCATCACACAGAAAAGATAAATACGAATTTCATAAAGACCACATAAATTTTTTAACAATCTTTAGCCGTAGAAAATTTTTTAGCAATTGATCCTGTAGTTAAATAAAGGCTATTTTTTCCCTACAAGAATAAGAAAAATACTAAGATATCCATAAGGCCCTTCCGTTTCGTGTCCAATAAGAACAGCGCCAAGAACAACGTTAGTCTATAACGCCAAAACTAACAGCTGTTCAGACACACCCTCCCTACCCAATTATAAACATAATATGACATTGGTTAATTATCGGAAACCCTTTGATTCAATATAGTTTAATAATGAAGTAATTCAATAAAATAAAAACAAGAATTATTTTTGTTCAGCAAAAGAATTGAAACAAAAGCTAATAGGCTACTCCATGAGCTCTGCCTGTGAGTACTTTAAGTCTCACACCAATCAGTATTCACTGGCATGTAATTTTACACTATAATGTCTTATGGTCTCAGTAGGTTTTGGGGCTTCAGTGGACCCTCATATATAATGTCTTATGGTCTCAGTAGGTTTTGGGGCTTCAGTGGACCCTCATATTTCCACTCATATATCAGCCTCCTTAATTTCTGAGCTTATTTCTGATTTTTTTTTTAGTTGTTTTTAATTTTTTTTCTATAATATAAAATTTAGGGAATACATGAATTTTTCTTATTTTTTATTACTGTTTTTTATTTTTTTTTTGCTATTTTTTATTTTTTTTAAACATGAAAATTTTTTTTTGCTATTTTATGACTCTTTTTAATTTTTTTTTACGTTTTAAAACATAGGAAAACACACAAGGTTATA
This sequence comes from Styela clava, assembly GCF_964204865.1. NCBI lineage: Eukaryota > Metazoa > Chordata > Ascidiacea > Stolidobranchia > Styelidae > Styela > Styela clava. The sequence continues at coordinate 3,650,056 of NC_135251.1, forward strand.
TAGAAAACCTATATACATTAGGGAGGATTGAGGATTGGATAAGTTGAAATATTTAACCAATTTTTATTTTCATTCCAATACAGCAAGATTAGGTACAGTGCTGTCAATCATGATAAACAAGAAATGTACAGTACATAAAAATTTAAAAAGCAGATGTATACAAAGGAAATGGAAATTTACAATAAGCTTTGCATGTCATTGGGATATTTTTGTGGCATTTTTTTACCAGTGAAAGTCCGTTTTGTGTCCAATAATAGAAGTGGAATTCAAAGAACCAACTGACATGATAGCACCAAGAACAACGTTAGCCTATACCGCCAAAACTAAAGGCTGTTGAAAACTTGGGATTTTTTTTTTGTTATTTTTCAATTTTCATTTTTTTATATTACAAAATTTAGGGAACACATCAATTTTTTTTATTTTTACTACTGTTTTTTATTTTTTTTTGATATTTTATATTTTTTAAACATAAAATTTTTTTTTTGGCTATTTTTTTTTTCACTTGGAGAAACACACGTAATTATAGAGAAAACCTAGGTACAGCAGTTGTCAATCATGATAAACAAAAAATGTACAGTGCATGAAAATTTAAAAAGCTGATGTTTACAAAACAAAAAATGGAAATTTACAATAAGCATTGTATGTCATTGTAACATGTATCACCGTTATAATATAACTAGAATTTATCATTGATATCTCTTGTTAATTTACATAGATTAGGAGCAAAGTTACACTGAGCTCCAGTAGAGTCCTCAGGTACAGATTTTTAGAAAATAATCGCAGTATCTAAAATTCATATGAATGTTCTAAAATATACACAGGAATAATAGATATCAGTAGTTCACAATAATTGAAAAACATAAGAGCAAAAGGTAATAATGCATTTCACAACAAAAATTAATAAAAATTTAACAATAGCTATTTAAAACGAGTTACGATTAGGTTAATAACATGAAAACTTTTTTTACTTATAGTTTTTATTGATTTTTTTGTTTTTTTATATTTTAAAAATATAATCAAATGTGAGGTTACAAAGAAAGTCTATAGACAACAAGAAGGACTAAGGGCGATTCAAATACAGCAAGATTATGTACAGTAGTTGTCATTCATGAAAAATTAAAAAGTCTCAAAATCTGAAGTAAATAATGAAAATGACATGCCATAAAAATTACAATTACATAAAAATTTCTGAATCTAGTCAATATAAAACCAATGTATGGAAAAGCTTAAAGTGAGTTTGTTGTGGCTCACTAAAAATAGTACATAAAATCTGAAGCATTAATGCAGCACTCAATCTAATTTTTAAATTCATCAGATAACAAGGACTCGTTTGAAACAAATGAAAATACATGCAAAAGGATTTAATGGAATTTTATAAAATGCTGTAATTATTAAATATTGGCCGCTCCAGAATTTTTCGTACCAATGTGGGGATTAAGTGAGGCAAAGTAAAGCAAAGGGAAAATGATCTGGTACAGAAACATCGGTTGCCCAAATGTTGTAATGGCTGCCAAAACACTCGTTCTACAAAGATTATCGTTGTGAGCTTATAGGGTCAAATCTACTCTCAACATTTCAGTCAACATTTCACATAAAAAAGGTTTGAATTTTAAATTCAAATATTACTGAAAAATTTGACCATTTAGGGAACAGTGTTTTTAAGAGTTAATTAATTATTCGGCATTCAGTCCAAAGTTGTTGGAGTAATCAAAAGTTGAACACGACTCTCTTTAGTTTATGCGACATCTGTCCCCTAGCAATATCGTTCGAATGTGTTCAGTCTAGAACACTTTTCATATTTTGAAGGAATTTTCAGCAAAGATCATCGGAATCTAAAAAAAATTGTTCATTTAGATGAAGCTGAAAACTTGATATCTTGATTGCATAAATGGTGCTCAGTAAAGAAATATTACAACAATTTTCTATGTGTTGTTTGCATAAGGCATTAGAAAAGCAAGTATCACAAATATTGTTTATCAAAAATGAAATTGAGGGAAAACCTGGCTAATTTCCTGCAAACACAATAAAATTTTAAGAGTCATTGATCGTCCACAAATATTGTGTTCCTTAAGCACACTAGTACAATATAGTTCAGGGGTTACGCAAGTTCCTATTCATTAGAGAACCCCCCTCCCCCTCCCCCCGACCACATCCTCATGACATTATAAACACCCACCCTAATTTTGGAGTATGACAGACTTTAATTCCTAACTTAAATATAATTGTACTTGAATATCCAGAAAATAGTTTTACAGCTAATACAAAATCTCTAAAAATGAAAACTCTGGGGGCGCACTTCTCACAATACAGTATACACAGCGAAAATAGAAATTAAGAAAATATGAATCATGCAAAAAAAAATGTGTCATTGTTTTATCTAAAATGACTCCAAGAATTATTTCAGGAATTATTTATATCAAATACCTTTAGTATGATTTGAGAAACAGTAATTTGGGAAGGCTGAAAAAATGCTTATAGCGGTGGCATTTCCCCTACCGTTATCAGTTTCATGTTGTAGTGGTTCATTCAATTGTTGTTATCTTCCTTAGTTTCCACCTACTGCACCAGGTTCTCCTTGTTCATTTTGACCCTTAAAATAATATGTCATATTTACTATGTGACATAGACTACTATCCTTATTGACAGTATTATAAAGTGCAGAATATTATCAATTAACTTTAAGGATATAATATTGCATATGGAATGGTGGTCCCAATATCTCATAGTTAATATGGGGTTTGCTACCAGCATAAAATATAACTGTTCAGCTGTCTGAAATAGTAAAAATCTCACCATTTGCTGATTGTTCTGATTTCCTCTCTCTGGTAGATGCAGATTCCCAATATTTGCTCCAGCAAAGTTGATAGGTGGAGGTCCTCTGCGTTCTATGAATATAGAAATAGGAAGTTGTTCAATATTTGGTCTGAGTATAATTAAACTGAAGATGGTCTTAAGCAGGGATGGCCAATTCGAATAAAGTATTCGAATGTATTCGAATATCTCGTCATTCGAATATCGGAATTCACGTTCATAAGAATATCGGATATTTGTGTGACGTCACACATTTTCGACGCCGCTTTCAAGACGTTTCCGTTGAATGAAAACATTCTCGATAGAAACTTGTGATTGTTTTCATCACTCATCAGCGTAACGTGTTATTTAGGCCCGCAAACGCCTTTACGATTGTGTTATTTTCTCTAAAACGAAAATTTTCCACAAATTTGTTCCACGATAACCATAACATTTATTACATTTTTGTACGCGCACGGAATTGTGAATCTGGTAAATACGTTCATCGGCGGCGAGTTTCTAAAGACAACGCAACTTTTTGATTGAAGAGCGGCAATTTAAAATACTGAAAATAAAACCGTAAGCAACATAAGTTTTATTGAGGCCCGCGAAAATTTAAAAAACGCTTTTCCAGGCAGTGAAAATCGCAAAATTTCGTGTGCACACATTATGTTTGGTCGGCGTTTAGAAACATATCGTCACTAATTGAGGGCGGGATTTGCCTGATTATCCATTACTTTAATATGCCGTCAAATATTTTCGGGTTAACACGATACAAGGTTTGAAACGCGACTTTTTCCCTGGTTGTGCGGATGTATATAATATAATTAATCTAAAGCATATTCAATCAATTTTATTGTGATGAAATAAATTTTACTCTTAGCATTTCGATCGAGCGGAGTCACTGTTAACAAGTACATCTAAATATTTGCCGAATTCGCAAAATTCGGATAAAAACAATATTTAATCGGACAGTTTACCTCACGTTTTTATTTTTATGGCCGCGGATTGCAATGGTATATAAGAGTGGTGAGGATTTTATTTTGTCGACGCAACCGCAGGTTAAATTGAAGACAATTAAATTAATAAGAGAAAGATATTTTAAATATGCCCGTGTTGGTCACGAATTCATCACTTTGCACAACAGAAAAATATATATTCGTTGTTATATTATTTGTTGTAAAAGTCGACTCTTTTAACAGGTGGCATAATCGCGGCGATGAATATGTTCTTTTAATTTACTGCTAAACTTTATATGTATATTCTTTGTATGAAATTAATTATTCTCTACACTTAACAGGATTTTATATAATTATTTGAGATTTTTCTAACGGCGATAACGAGTTGGCAAGATTGCAAAAATACATTTTAAAATTAAATACATCAAGCAGTTTTCTTGTAATTTTAGCTCACAGATTGCCGTGGACCGAATAGAAATGTTTTTTTTTGATTAAGAAGAAGCAACCGCGAAAGATATTTTAGAATCTTGTATTTGTCATGGATTGAATATTTTACGTAACAGAATGATAAGACGGCCCTTTCAACGAGCGCGGAATCGCGGTGGGTGTTACAGGCGGCAATGAGAATTTCCGATTTCGAAAATCCTGGCTGCGCGCTGGCAGTGGTGGTCATCTATTCTCTACTAATTTATTTCTAACTCCAAACACAACAATATGTTACACATAATAACAATATGGTTCACATAAATTTATATACAAATATACTGGTAGGTAGTAGAATACTCTAGGCTTAAATATTAGAATTTTTAAAGGCAATTATCTGAATACAAGTAGTATTTTTGTCAAGAGACTCGACTATTATCGTAATATCATGGTACCAATGATAGAAAGCGTCAGACAACTCCTTGGCTATCTTTTCGTATGGTCATTTGTACAAAGTGAATAAATTTAATAAACCGACTGTGTCACAAGTTGCTATTATTTTTTATTAATAGCTATAAACTATCAATAACTTTGTGTACATATACTGTTGGTCTGTGGCTTCATTCTGATATTTCTATTGAAGCCTAATTGATTTCCTAATTTACTGGGTTTTAATCAACTAAAACAAAAATGTGTTATTTTTGATTTTAGAATGTATTCGGAATTCCAGATTCGAAAACATTATTTTAGAATGTATTCGGAATAGTTTAGTATTCGGAAATGGCCATCCCTGGTCTTAAGGTGAATAGTTCTGAAGATAATGCTTGTGATTTTAAGAATATTAAACAAAAATTCGTAAAAATAAACTTCCACTTTACATCCTACAAGGGGTTACCTTTTACTCAGCTTAAAGTTAAACAACCATTTACTGTCAGGTCATGGCACTTCTGTGATCTAAACTATCGTATGTTATCACTTTAACACAAATAAACACCATCAATCTTTTAATTGTGTTTATACCCTATCTCTGTTAGTTGACTCTGATAACGATAGTATTTAACGATTAACTAATGTTGTTGATTTTTAATATTGTAAGACAAGTTCTAAATGTGGGCACATAATTTATTCTTCTAAATTGGATTGATATTTTGCGATACAAACAAAACTCGGCAACCACTGGCATATATCATTCGTTCATTTTTTTGAGAATGTTACTATTTCATTTTGTTTTTGTATTTTGTGTATGTTTTCTAAGAAAACTCATGTACCATCGTTTCATATTAGTACAATGTATGGTAAAACTATGTGAGGCGAGCGCAAGAGCCTTGAATTACTAACCTTCCAATGGGAAATCAAAATTACGATTGCAAATTTCCGGTTCGTTACCATCCTTATCCATCTCGTATCTGATGTTACGTTGGGGATATTCGTCGAGGACAGGGAAAAGATTAACCGTGTATACATTTCTTTGCTTTCTCAGAAATTTTTTGTCTACCAGGAAAGTATGGCCATCAGGAAAATCGAGATGTAAATTTTCTGGTCCGCGGTCAATTCGAAGTTTCATGTGAACTCTGTCTCCAATTTGTAACAGGATCTGAGGGAGATGAAAAGGAGCAAGTTGTGCACCCAGGTCTTTATAATAATGTCTGACAGTGTTCTGAACAGTCTCACCACATGTAAAAAATGCAAAATGAAATTGGTTTTTGTTTAAAATATAAAGACGATGTTCCATAAGAAGCTCCTGTGTTCCAAATAGCAACCACTTGATGAAGGCCATAACTGGGCTGAACTCTCTGCATCGAAATTCTATGCTGTTATCCTCTGCGATTCGATCAGGGTTAATTATGTCCCAGTCAGTTTTACTTGAGAAATGTAATATGTCAATTTTGTCTTTCTCTAGACCGACACACCATGACTGGATTTGCACGATCGCATCTTTGAGGAATTCCGAATCTGCACTGATATCGATAACTGGTGTGATACCAATGTATTCTTTGGGGCATAGTGAATTGTCAATTCCAACGGACATCCAGACTTTTGTTTGTTTGTTAAAAGTTCCACTAGGAAACGTGACTTTGCATTCGTTCAGTATCATGTAGCCGTCGGCAACTTCAACGTTTACCACTAAAAAAATAGAGTTGTTTTATAATACGACAAAAAGTAAATTTTAACAGGTGGTTCCAAAGTTATCTAAAGAACCCTTCCAATGTCATTAGGAGTTCCATATTTATCCCGGGGAAAGGGACAAGACGTTTCAATCGCATGGCAAACACGGCCCTTGTTCGATCACCAGTCCATGTCGGCTATGAGAATAGTTAGCCAGTAATTTGTTTTAGATGCATAAAGCCCATTAGGGAAAGAATGTCATTGCCTACAAAATGAGAGGATTGCTAATTACTGAAATTAAATGCAAAAAGTAGCTGAGCAGGAAATGAACCTTGACATAAATCACAGCAGGCTCAGCTCTAATTTCACTGTCATTTGAACATTTAGCGCAAAGAAGGCAAAATACAGAAAAGGCTTGCTAGCACTGGGAATGCGACATAATATTTGTTAACATAAGTTATGAGAGCAATTCCCTGTGTATTGAGTTAGAATTTTCAATTGTTTTTTTCCCAGGTCAATCAGGTATGGAACAACGTATCCACATTCATAAATAGAAATATGATTTGGTTCCATAAATTTGGACTGCTTGTATGACCAGAGCACAATATATTTTCATTAATTACATTCAAAGGAAGAGGATGGTGTTTCGGAGCCAGTAAAATAGTGGTTTCTGCATAAATTTTTTTTGAGTACTCTCGAAGCATGACCAAGATGGCGGACACCGTAATGTAGTATGTGTACCAGGTTAGGATTAGGCCATAATTTCAGGTACAAATACTGCAGGAGTCACTTGGTTAGTCGCCGAACTCAATATGTGTACCAGGTCAGGATTAGGCTATAATTCCAGGTACAAATACTACGGTAGTCACTTGGCTAGTCCCCGAACTCAATATGTGTACCATGTTAGGATTAGGTCATAATTCCAGGTACAAATACTGCAGGAGTCACTTGGCTAGAACCCGAACTCAATATGTGTACCAGGTTAAGATCAGGCCATAATTTCAGGTACAAATACTGTGGGAGTCACTTGGCTAGTCCCAGAACTCAGTATGTGTACCAGGTTAGGATTAGGCTATAATTCCAGGTACAAATACTGCAGGTGTCACTTGACTTGACCCCGAACTCAATATGTGTACCAGGTTAGGATTGGGCCATAATTCCAGGTACAAATACTGTGGGAGTCACTTGGCTAGTCCCCAGACTCATAATAGAAATAAAAAAAAGAAAATTGTCTAATAAAAATATGGCCTAACCCTAACCTGGTACACATACAACGTTCCGGTGTATCTTGGTTCACATACTTCGGGGGTGCCATTATTCCACATAACAGTTTGACATAGTGCAGTCGACCGTCAGTCAACAAATCTTGAACTACCACAAATGGTAGATTTTTTGCTATTCCAAATACTTGCCCAAAATTTTTTTTGAGTCCTAAGTAAAGTTGCTATGGCTGTTATTCGAGTTCGAATGAGTGAGTTACTCGAGTCCCCCTAACATTGCTACCAAGGCCCACAGAAGACCGATCAATATGTTATTGAAACAACATTGTCTAACCCAAATTGCACCAATAAGTGAATTTCAGAATGAAAATGCTTGATATTTTATAGCAATGATGATGGGCCGCCACCATGCAGATACACTCACCGACTATTTATTAAAACAACGAACAGGTTGAATTATGAGGCTGCTACTTCACTTAATAATAAATGACCATAACTTACATTTGATAACATTCTTTGATTGTGTTTTGATGCCAGAGTTTCCCAATTCATCTTTGGCCCAGACTTGGAAACGATATTTTTTACCAAGTTTAGGTGACTTCATTCTATACTGAGGAACTTCTGTAGTGTGAGTCTCTCCAAGTTTCACATCGTCACAGAAGATTTCTATGTTGTATAGAACGTTTCTGTCAGATACTTCATTCCAAGTCAAGAGAATGTCGGATCCACTTCTTTGAGACGAAACATTTTCAATTTGCGGCAAAGCTAAAAATAAATATTTCGACTTAGCATACTTCAATAAAAAACATTTTCAATATAAGCTGTGAACTTGAAATTATTTCTGCGCAATTCATACAAAATTAAAAACAAAATCGAATATAAAATAGTAGTGAGTAGCAATTCAGATATTTTTGAATCAATAAAGCAGGCTTACAAAAAACAACTGTGAATGACTTTTTCAAGCCAAAGCGAAATACAAAGATTCATATGCAACTAATAGGAAATCTAAGACTCAGTTAGCGATATATGCTAAAAGCAGGATAAAACGTTTTCATTGGAATTGGAGCTGAAGTGGTATTTTCAAATTCAAAGTCAGGAGTAGAAGTTGGAGTCTTTAATTATCTGGGTAATACGGTAATTTTAGACTTTTATGAATTTTTTACTGAAACTTAAAAACATGAGGTGGCCCAATCGTTCCTAACAGTGTATTAAAAAGGCATGCACACGGCAATCAATTATAATTAAAATTTGATTTCCTTGTAGTTTGGAGCTGGAGTTGATATCCTCTCAAACCTGGAGTGGGTTATATTTGTCCAGTTTGGCAGTCGATTTGCCAAACCTTACTATTTGTGTGAAAATTTGCAATTTGGATGAAGACAGATTCTATTATATCAGGTGTGTGCAACAGGTACCTCGTGGGCCATAAACAGTTCAATCAAGATATTCAGTGTGGCCCTTGTCAGCATTCAAATTCCCCTCCTCCCCCGACCCCCCCCCCCCCCCCCCCCCCAACAATATCCCAATCCGACTGTTTATGTTGACAGTTCTGACAAAGCTAATCTTAACAAACTATGCGAGAACTTGAAGTTTCCAATGTCCCACTAAACTGTTACATAAATGGGATTCTTTATTGTGGGAATTTTTCAATTCTTTATGTTTATGGAAAAGCTAAATTTTTTGTCTGGCCTAGCTAGATGTCTGAAGTTGGTTATATGGCCCACCGGAAAAAATGTTGCACACCCCCTGTATTATTCCAACATCTCAATGGTTCAGCACTTCCTCATAATCACAAGCATTTAACTCAGCCCAACGCCATCAGATTCTAATAAAACGGCTGACTTACTATGCTGAGTTGGCTTTGTAAGTTGTTCAGTTACTTCTTTATCTGATTGTTCTGCTTCTTCTTCAGACAGTGGAAGTTCACTTCTGAAGACAAAAATGGAGAATGCAAATGTAGTATTTTGATTCATTGGTTATAATAACAGCCCCTATTAAATTAACAGAATTGTGTTACACATAGCTGAAATATGATTGAATTTTTACATATTGTAATTATTATAAATGTTTTATTATTTCTCACTTTTAATGATGTGTATATGAAGATATATGCTTATCAACAAGCAAAGCTGAGCAATTTGTTAATTTGACATCAGATTTTAATGACTCATACGAATTTTGTTTGAAATGGCCACAAGTGCAATCTCCTATCTCTGCAAAGCTGGGTTTTCAGCAAATGTGTCAATCAAAACAAAATACCTGTTACGTTTGGACATAGAGAGAGAAATGCATGTGCATAACAAGTATAACATCGCACTTTGAAAAGATGTGTTCAGAGCAACTGCCGCACACCTCTCATTAGATAAATAAGTGTGAATGTTTTTTAATGGCATTCCCTTTTCTTGAGGCGCACATATTGACAACTTTAAAAAGCATAAAATGCACGATCACAAAATTCAGTTTTATCCAAAGGCAGCAAGTTCCATGTACGTGTACGGCGATTTTTTCCCTGATAATTTAGCGCCGTACGAACATAAAGTTTGGGAACCGCTGCACTAGGCCATCACTATCCTTGACAATTGAATTATAGGTCAGCATTATATATCATACAAAATACTGTTATATCTAACCTGGGGCTTCCTACTTCTTGTAAAGTCTCCACATTTTCTCCAGTATTCTCAAAACTGTCATCTGGTAATCCTGAGAAAAAATAAAAAATAATTATCAAAAAATTATAGTATTTAGGAATCTGTTTTGAGCTATTTAACATCGTATATCAGAAATTATGATAGAATTCCATATTTTACCCGGGAAAGAAAAATAAATCAATAATGCGGCTTATACAGTGAACCATGTCCTCTCATCCGGTTACCAATGCATGATTGGGTATAGGATTAATTAGTTACTTATTTGTTTCAGATGCATGAACTTGATGATGAAGGAAGCTCAATCAACCAGTGGGTACATGAACCACTATTTGACGACATGAAATTCAGCAAACCTCTCGCACTTAATTATCCCCAAGATCTGAAACTGCGAACCGAGCAAGATAATCAGATTGGTATGCCAAGCAACCATCCATAACGATGCTCCGCAACCAAATTCAACAACTTGGAAACAATTAATTTATATTTTTCCATGAAATTAATTTTAATATGCTAGATTTATATTCAATCTTAACACACTGAAAATTTTGTTCGATAATTCCATATTTATAATAAACGATAAAAATATAAAAATCTGTTTAAAGAATCACAATATATAACATATTGCAAGACAGTGTTGAATGATATGCCAGATTCAGCAGCAATGAAAGTATATTTATTTAACATTAAATCCTCAAAAAAATGAAAAATACTTGATGACCATAACTAAAATACTTGATGACCATTACGTACTCATTATACTATAGCACCACTCAATTTAAACAACATATTTATAACTTACCAAATTCAGCTTTTGAAGTTGTGGTCGGAAGTTGTTTAGAAAAAAAATTAGTTGTAGCATCTGCTGACTTCCTTTGACTTTTGAGTGTACTACTAAAAAACTGAATTTCTAGTTCCTGTAATAAATAAAACAAAGTTTTTATACAAGATCAGCACTAAGAATGCAGAACAATAATCAAACAGACAATGGTATCTGATAATTCCAGTGCTAAAATTTGATGCATTTTCCCATAAAACCATACTATATAAAAGTGCTGCTCATTTTATTAAGAATTCTTCCATTTATTGAGAAACTTTCAAAATTTGCATATTTTATCTTATCTTTGATAACTCACTAAACAGACAGTCTAGTGACTTGGTAGTTCATTGAAATAAGAATTATTGTGAAAAATTAGTAAATTCATTTCAAATTTAGACTTTTGTTTGGCGAAACAGAAACACAAATGAATCTTGATACAAAACCTTGATATTATAAAATTTTTTTTTTAGTTTCATTTGATAAAAAAATTAAAATAAATAATCAATGCAGTAGAGTAAGATAGATGAATGATAAATTTTGGGAAATAAAAAAATGTACTATGAAATTGTTCTTTTTATCAAAACACAAATAAACATGATTAAAAAATAGCAAATATTGAATATGTACAACACAATCACATTGACTGCGATGACATTATATTTTAACGACTCCTTTAAAGAATCGAAACGACACCAATGGAAATAACATACCGGTACACTTCGATGAAACTTTAAAGTGTTCAGTTCAGCGTGAACAATTTAGACTTGCAGTTTATTTCAGTTTTTACGCAAATCGTTGATTTTATGTCTGTCCCATATTTTATATTTAGAATATCTCAGAAAGAATTTCAAACCTCAGATCCAATTTCATTCAATTGATTCTGCAATATTTCTTTATCTTCATCTGCCATTTTCCATCCTACCAAATCCAACTTCTTTGTAACATTAGGAAGCAGATTTGCAACTGCAACAATATCTTCATGGTTTGCAGTTCGATTTTCATTCAGATACAACTGATCAATCTGTTAAAATAAACAAATACAAAGAACAATCAGACGAGGATAAAATATATAACAGTCATATTCATCATAGTTTTGCCAAACCCATATTATTCATATTACACAGAAATGCATTGTAACATTAAATACAGCCTGGTGCTAGAAGTTGGGAGTTTTCATCAAGGGAGAAACAATAGTTATCAAAATTCAATGTTTTCGTTGTGTAGCATTTTTTGTGGTGAAATCAATTGTAATTCATAAATCGCTAAAATTTGCAATCATCAAACAAAATTGTGAAATAATTGTTAACTCAGTGCAACAGAGTCAAAATTGAAATTTCAAAAACAGACAAGCTCTTGTGGCATTAAATACCTAGCCAGGTGCCAGAAGTCAAAGGTTGTTTTGGAAGGTAATTTATTGATTCTGTACTAAAGACTAAAAGTTTGTCACAAGGTTTGTTGGGAAAAGGCATGCTTAATTTATATCCCAAAGGCCTAATTGGTCTGTCTCATTGGAATTTACTAAAATACAATGGGACATACAAACATTCATGATATCAGAATTAATCCTTCCATTGTAAATGTCAAAAGATTTATAGCGTTAATAGTGCTTCAATCAGTGTGACGTACATATACAGCTTAGAATAAAATAGAATGGGAATCGCATGTCAGTGAGGAGAACGTTTAAGTACGGTCTAGTAAATCCAGAGGCACTAGACAATGTAAAAATAGAGACTACAAGCACCATTAAGCGTGGTAACCATGACAACTGCTCAACCGGGGCACTGGCAGCTGATTAGATTAGGTACGGGTTTGAGTTTTCAAGGATGCATAAGGTAGGATTTGCGAAGTGCAGGCGTGTATAAAGAGTTAACTCATTAATTTACCCATTTGATAAGAAGAGATTATGAAACATGAACCTCGTACTGTCATTGTGCTTGAGTAAAAGTTGAGCACCATAACTCTGTGTGAAATTATTAAGATTAATGATTTTAATCAGTGAATTGAATATTCAACGAAATGCGGGTAACTATAAAGACTATAATATGAAACAGATATTCAGGGGTTCCGCAACAAGCAGTCAATGAAATGTTTAACAACAATTGTTTCATGTTTAACAACATGAAATATGTCCATGCAATGGTACCAATTAGCAGAGAAATACACCATAAAAATAAATATAGAATGAGATTTAAAACATCACAAATCACATAGAACGACTATTCCAGGTACTAAAGACTCAATAGTTATGAATTTGGTCAATTGTTCAGCTGAAAATGGCAAAAAAATGGAATACCAACACGACATTAACTGGGAGATGTGGCAACAGCAGATTGGTAAGAGGAGAGCATGAGTTTTTTATATTTTGCTATTCGGAAATTCGGTTTTCTATTCGGAAATTTGCGTGGCATCATCTGGTAACTATCTAATTATAATAACACATATAAAAATTTCTAATAGTTCATTGATAATTATAATATTTATTTTTTTGCATCTTATAGGCCTACCGTTTTTTAATATTAAGTTTGACGACGGTGATACATCATAAAATGCTGACCTAACTCTGAATGGCCTTGGGGTTGTAGGTCAAAATAATTGCATTTAATGAAGTGGTAGCAATTGGCATTAATACACAACATAGTGAAATTCATATTCAAATTTGACAAACTTGGTAAAAATCCGCATTTAGAAAGTTGACCCACCCTTGTAACTTTAAATATAGCCTGGTGCCAGAAGTTGGAAGTTTTTATCAAGTGAGGATAAATAGATATCAAAATTCAATGTTTCAGTCAAGTGACAATTTTTTTGGTCAAACCGATTGTATTTCATATCATCAGAAAAGAAGGGCAATTTCGCGTATTTCACACAATCACAGAACAAGACTCAACAGAACCGAATTGGTCAGAAGAATTGGTTATTATGTTTTTCAACCAAACTTTGTATAAACAAGTAGGCCTGAAAACTAGTCTTAAAAATGATAAACTTAGAATTGTAGAGGTTTTTCATAAATTCCACCATGCAATCCAATTTTGGGTTATGAAAGTGTAAAACTATAACATATTGAAAAATCAAAATTTCCTCAACCCTTGTTAAAATGTTTATTATGTCATTATTATTGTGTTATACCTCTGTGTTTCCCAAGGATGATTTGAAAGCTTGTAGTTGATCTGATGACAGGTTACAATTGCGAAGGCCCAAGTATTCAACACAGGATTGATTGGAAAGTATTTGTCCAACTGATGATAAACCTTTAACTCCCATGTTTTTGTTTCCACTCAGCCACAACCTCTGGATCTATAAAGAGACAAGAATAATTTATAAACCATGAAATCTATAAATGATTCTCTACTGAGTGAGAAATAAAAAATTATGAACTTCTCAAACTGAAAGTAGTTTTCGATACAAAATATACCATTAATATTTCATAAAAAATACCGTTGAATTTAAAAACAAAATCTGAAATACAAAATTAGACATATCAGAATTAAAATCTGTAAATTCGGAATAGTTGAATCCCATGTTAACAACTGCATGAGAACGAATGATTGAGCAATTATGAAATCCTTAAAACTTATAGAACAGAACAAAAATATTGTTATGGTATTAAAACAGTCATACTTGCATGTATGAATTTCAAAAGTCATAAATGTTTTGACCTGCCTTTGCTCACTATGAGATAACAAAATTCCTGAAAAGTTTGGGATTTGCGAAATTTCTCGCAGTCTTTGCAAGGAAGTGCGCTTATAGTAAACAAAGAAAAATTTTAAGCTCATACTATAGCTTAAAATACAAAATATTTGAAAATCAAGTTTTGTTTTTTCACTTTAATACAAAAATCACCATTGGATGAAATAGCGATCGGGTCGTTGCTGCAAGCCATGTCAATTGGACAAAAACTAAGCTAATTCTGTGAAGTTTCATTGAAAATATTTCTAAAAACTTTTTAGTTCCTGATCAAGCATATTCATTGTGTACAGCGGTTTTCTATTCGGAAATTTGGGTGGCTCCATCTGGTAACCATCTGATTATTTTTACACATATAAAAATTTCTATAAATGGTTCTTTACTGAGTGAGAAATAAAAAAAAACAAGCCGGTAGGCACCCAGGATCTCAGCTGATAGTTGGGGCCCGCACTTAGCTACTTACTGCCATCCATAGAAACTTGAGGATCTTTAACTGTGGCGCGATTAACTAAGTGAGCGGGTTGGTTAAAAAGTCCAATTCATTTTGAACGCTGCGCGTTTTGTAGACATACTTACGTGACTGATATGCGGTGACTAAAAATTGGAGAAAATCATGTTCATTAAAATCCCTAAGGCTTCTCCAGTTTATGGAGTATCGAGACCAAAGACGACTTATTGGAAAGCGTATTTTACTGTGCAGAAGGTAGCGTTCTTGAAATTTCAAATTCCGACTTAGTTAACAATTGAACGGCGATAAGTTGGGAAAAAAATGGAAATTTCTCAACGATCGGCGCGTTATTCGTCGTTGTCATGGAAACGAAACCTCCATCCGGACTTTCTATGGAACACACAATACTAGGGTGACATGATAACCCACGTGAGAAATTTCATCCCGATTGGTCCAGACAGATACACAGACAGAACGAATGATAATAAGAGGGTCTCCTAGAGTGGAGATCCATTATGAACATTTACAAACTGAAAGTGGTTTTTCGTGGAATTTCTAGGTTTTGATTCACGATATTCTAGTAATATTCTAGACCAGGGTGGTCCAAACCCAGGCCCGCGGGCCAGATGGTAATCAAAAATCGCATTTGGTGTTGTTTCCTCATAGAACTAACCAGAAAAATCTTTTAGCATGCCACTGAATTGAACAGTGTTCTTGGGCGACTAGCAAAGTTGAATGATGTGCTTGGCAGTCTAAATTGTTATCTGGATTTCTATATTTTTGGTCACGAATATATGCTAACAATTTTGGTATCATAGAAAACTAAAAATCGAATTAGCTTGGTTGGCTATGTCTGATAACTAATATTAATGTCATGGCCTTACAATATAATTCATGCCGGGTGTTTTTTGCAGCCCGCCTGAACAGTATCACAAAAAATGCTGCCTATATGTCAGAACATTTAGTAGTTACCCTCCTGTACCTCACATTTGGTAATCAATCAATCTGCAGTTATTTATTTGTACGCTATTTTGCAAACTGACAATTCAAACATATTTTTAACTGAATGTGTTGGGGGGGGGGGGAGGGACCGGGGGGTACCACAATGCTTGCTTGATATATCGGCAAGTTTTGTCGGTGACAAAAGAATATTTTGAAACCACATTTTAGAATCTTGTGAGCAATGAGCTTTTCCAAAGTTAAGATTTTGCTTAAAAAATCCTTTGGCTGTTCAAAAGCACTTACATTTGCGGAAACACTTTTACTGTTATGGAGAGTTTGAAATCTTACACTAAACGTAGATATAGAAAGCCTTTTGCTGGTTTTAGTAAGTTTTTTGGTGGTTTTTGCATAATTTAGCTTAATAAATGACAAATACTGATCAACGTGGCTAATCAATTTTGTGGCCCCTGGAGCCGACAACCTTGGACCACTCTGTTCTAGACCTTACCATTGAATTTGAAAAAATAAATCAAACTACAAAAGTAGACATATCAGAATCGATATATATTGGGTGAGCCACTCAAACACTGAGGATTCTGACCCATGTTGTCAAATAGATCGAAAGCTTGAGCTTTATGAAATCCTTAATACTCACAAAGCAGAAAACTAACATTAAAATATTACTATGATATTAACACTACCTATTTCAAATTATTATTACAAGGAGCTAATGGAATGCTGCTTCAATAGAGTAAAGTATCATGGCCCCTGTTTCATGCAGGAGTGACCTTAGAGTTGTATCTGGCTCTTATTCTGTTAACCGGGAATATTAAACTTGGAAAATGTATTTTCTCTCGTCATGTACGATGTTAATGTCTTCATTTCTCACCATTCTTTTGTATATATGTAATATAATTTTGGCGCTAGTGGGAACATAGCAAATAGAAAGGCCTGCTGCCATTTGTATGAAATAGGCAGAACAGCCCTGGACAGGTATCTGGCAGATAGCAGTTACATCATCAAGAAAACATGGTAAAAAATATCTAGGACTTCTACATTGTGAGACGAGGCCAATCTTTAGCACATAAATTAGGGTTTAGAATTAGGATTGACATATTTATCCCAGGGGAGAGGAAAGCCAATAAGATTGCTTAATCATCATATGGCGAACCACGGTCTCTCGTTCGGTTATCATTTAGTTAGCCAGTTTTCAGATGCATGGACTTGATGGTGGAGAAAGCCGTAACCGACCAGTGTGTGCATGAACCACCTTATGGTGGCGAGGAGTCCAGTCATCCTCTCATACGTAATCAACCCTGCATGGGATTCGAAAGTGCGAACCCATGCATGGTAATCAGAGGTGCGGTGGCAAGCATATTCCTAACTCTTAGCAGAATTTGCCACACTGCCGAGCCATGCGCAACACCGCTGAGAGTTTCTCCATATTACCGCCCAACAAGTAGGGACAGAATAAGTAAAAGAAATTTCTGTTCTTTAGTTGAACACCAATGCTCGCCATAGTTTTATATGCTTAGAACCAGATCATGTTCGTTTCATTTCACTACACATACAAATTTGTAGGTAAGTGGTTGCCAAAGGGGCATATCTGCTGTAAATTTACAGGATATATATGCATACTTGCTATTTTGCAATTGATGATAATTTTCTGGTGTTACATATATATTTTCAAACAACTTCATTGATTGTAGGAATCATGTTAATCCAAGATTAAGTAAAATTACATATCACACAAGGGAAAAGAGTATGTTAACCAAGATGGCTGACACTGGAACGTAGAACGAGTAGCAGGTTAGGGTTAGGCCATAATTTCAGGTACAAATACTACAGCAGTCACTAGGCTAGTCCCCGAATTCTCAATAAAACTGAAATAAGTAAAATTGGAATAAATTTATGGCCTAACCCTAACCTGGTACACATGCTACGTTCCGATGCACATACTACAGGAGCGCTAAAATTCTGCTCTATGGTGTTTTCGGTTACCATTCCATGTCGGGTATGGGATTAGTTAGCCATTTTCAGGTGCATGGACTTGATGGTGGAGAAAGCTGTAACCGATCAGTGGGTACATGAACCACCCTATGGTGGCGAGGAGTCCAGTCATCCTCTCATACTTAATCAACCCCGCATGTGATTCGAAAGTGCGAACCCATGCATGGTTATCAGAGGTGCGGTGGAAAGCATATTCCTGACTCTTAGCAGAATTTGCCACACTGCCCAGCCATGCGCCACACCGCTGAGAGTTTCTCCATATTACCGCCCAACAAGTCGGGACAGAATAAGTAAAATAAATTTCTGTTCTTTAGTTGAACACCCATGCTCGCCATAATTTTATAT
This sequence comes from Styela clava, assembly GCF_964204865.1. Lineage (NCBI taxonomy): Eukaryota > Metazoa > Chordata > Ascidiacea > Stolidobranchia > Styelidae > Styela > Styela clava. The sequence continues at coordinate 3,668,442 of NC_135251.1, forward strand.
GCTTAGAACAAGATCACGTTCGTTCCATTGGACTACACATACAAATTTTTATGTAAATGGTTGGCAAAGGGGCATATCTGCTGTAAATTTACAGAATATATATATATATATGCATACTGGCTATTTTGCAATTGATGATAATTTTCTGCTGTTACATATATATTTTTCAACAACTTCATTAATTGTAGGAATCATGTTAATTTAAGATAAAGTAAAATTATATATCACTCACGAACAAACAATGCCTCGTTTTACTTTAATCAAATCACGGTATTGCGGTCAAAACTATTTTATTCTGTGCACTATCACCTCAACGCAATTATCACCACAAGTTTTTATTTGTCTTTACAGCATCTTATGCTTTCATAGCGCTGATAAAAATGCTTATCTCCGTTATTATTGAGATATTTACCTTACTCATCATCAATCATATCGTAATTATTGATAAACAATTGCACAAGATTCAGAATCAAGAATATTAAAAATGCATGGTTTATTAATGAAGAATTGCCAACTGTGGCAGCATCAATAAAATAAACTTTTTCCCTAAGAAAACATCAAATTTATTCTTCGACTGATGAAAACCTCAGTACAATACAAATGTGTAATTGTGGTTTGTAATAAAGAAAGAGGGCATACATGTTTTGTTTTCTGGCTTGAAACATCCTTGAAACGAATTTATCCATCGCCTAAAGATGATTACATTACATTTGGCTGCTCAAAAGGAGAGAAGTGTTATATGTTTATTTAAGGAATCTAAGGAATACAAATATCGGTGCATTGAAAATAAAAATGAATTTTATTGAAGTTATTTGTGACAAGTAATAGTTTTATATTTTATACAAATTTATTCGATGCTACACGTGAGCTTGTCTTTGTGTATATAAACGATTATAATGTCTGATATCAGCGAGACGCAAATGGCTTTCAAAATTAATTTTCACGATTTCTATTGCTTCATTTCTAAACGTTGGCAAATAGAAACATTTTTCAGGATATGGGTAATATTTCGTGACTTATATCAAATTTATTTGGGAACCACTTTTATAATCAAATGCGGGCATATGAGAAATTGTTTATATACATAAAATAAAATACAAAACGGATTAATATTTTGCGTCACATCAAAAAATTGGGATATACATGCATATATAATTTGTTTATTGTCTATAATCATGTCATATTTCGTGACTGACATTTTACGGTAATTTTGTTCTCGCTATATCTCATGTACATTCCTGTTTGTGCCATATTTCATATTAAAATTATATGGTAGCGTTATGTAGGGCAATGCGAAAATGCAACATTAGAGAGATTGATGTTACCTCCGTCACTCTACAGCAATATTTTTTTGCGCGAACGACATTTTTGTGAAAAAATTCACTTCACAAAAACAATGCGTGGAACAGTTAGCTGAATTATCAAACATTCAGCGAGTAAAAGACTGGATATTTCATGCAAGAGACAAAAACAAAATACCTTGGCAAGTTAGGTGGCCCATACCTCTCTACTTTCCCTTAGCATATATAATCCATAAATAAAAAATTGTGATATCATTGTTAACTGGGAGCTACGGGGTCAAAATTAAAATTTCAAAAAGAGACAACTAGACAGGTTCTAGAGGTCAAAGGTTGCTTTGAATGGTAATTATAAATTCCGTACAAAAGACTAAAACTTAGAGTTTGTCAGAAGGTTTGTTATGAAAAGGCAAGCTTAATTTATGTAACATAGACCTCATCTGATTCATTGGGATTTACTAAATTACAAGTTTACGGCAGCAGAATTACTGTATATCATGTCATAAGATTTTTAGTTATAGTGCTTAGATGAATAAAATAAATGTAATAAGCTGTGACTCGAGTTTGAACAGGTGGACATTTCATATTTGATCAAGTCAAAATTAAATTTGGTTATGGAACACTTATCATTAATTGTCTAAGAAATATTATTTTCGATCGAAAGTTTGACATACGGTACCTTTTTTCCTCTTTACTATCGAACACTCAAACCAAACAGCAATTTTTGGAGATGATAAAATAACATGGGAACTATGAATTCACATGCATGAGCGTGATGACCAATGAGTAAGACCAATGAACTTGACTGCATTTGCACAAGTTCAAACCACTGAACACAAGGTGTAATAAAATGGTTGGCCAACGCCGAACTGCAATGAATTCAGTTTTTCAAAAAATAGTAACTCCTTCAGTGGACACTTGTACATGACTTGGTTTAGAGTAGAAGTCATGAATAAGAGAGATATAGAATATTTTTCTCAAAAACAATATTCGATAAGTACTCAAGAAAATGAATGCTGCTCCTCACACTGCCCATTTATTTCAAAATTTTATTAAAAATCAATTGAACTTGGAAGTTTATCGGAAAAAAATCTTTCTTTGGGTGCAATATAGGCCATTATGTATTTCAAACGAATATTCAAAAAAAATGAGTAGGCCTGAAAGGTGAAAAAGGTAAATTTAAAATTATAGAGGTTTTACATAAATTTCACCATGTAATCCAATTTGGGTTATGAAGGTGTAAAACTATAACATATTAAAAAATCAAACTCAAAATTACTTCCAACTCTTTCAAAAGCGATAAATATGTGAATATTATTGTGTTATACCTCTGTGCTGCCCAAGGATGATTCTAAAGCTTGTAGTTGATCTGATGACAGGTTGCAGTTTCCAAGGCCCAACTTTCCAACACAGGATTGATTGGAAAGTATTTGTCCAACTGTTGACAAACCTTCAACTCCCATGTTTCTGTTTTCATGCAGGTGAAACTCCATGATCTATAAAGAGGCAAGAACAATTTGAGGTCGTAATTGGACTGTTATAAATCTTGTTGAATTAAGCAACAAATTGAGCATGGACAGTGGTTTTCACCCTTTTTCATGGAGCGGAATTCTAATGAAATATTCTAGTTGATAGAAGCCCCGTGTGCAATAGTCCAATGCCATTTATTGGCTAAATTGTATAAAACATGAATACATATTAAGCAAATCTAACACTGACAAAACAAAATAAACTACTCATGTAGTATTTTAACCAAGACACTGGACACTGGAACATAGAACGGGTAGCAGGTTAAGGTTAGGCCATAATTTCAGGTACAAATACTACAGTAGTCACTAGGCTATTCCCCGAACTCTCAATAAAACTGAAATAAGTAAAATTGGAATACATTTATGGCCTAACCCTAACCTGGTACACATGCTACGATCCGGTGCACATACTACAAGAGCGCTGAAAAAATTCTGCTCTACGGTGTTTTCGGTTACCATTCCATGTCGGGTATGGGCAGGCGCGCAGCCTAGATTTTCAAAAGGGGAGGGTTTCATAATCATAAATTCCCATTGCTGTCTGTAACAGTCTTCGCATTACGAGCTCGTTAAATGGACGTCTATTCAGCGTATAATGATTATTCTTGTCGCGTGAAATATTCAATCTCTGACAACTACAAAATTCTAAAATGTCTTTATATATCAGTTTAATTGTGTCCAACGTAACTCGCGGTTGCTTCTTCTTACGTCAAAATTAAAACATTAGTTCTCTGAAATGCCACGGCGATGGGTGGACATAAAAATATGAGATAAAGAAAGAAAAAATCTCAATAACTGATATAAAATCCCGAAAAGTACAATTTTATTTCGTACAATGAAAATGCATATGAAGTATATCGTTAAAAGACATATTCATCGCCGCGATTACGCCACTTGTTAAGAGCCGACGCTTACAACGAAAAATTATTTTTCTGTTGTGCAAAGTAATCAATTCGTGACCGATGAGGGCATATTTAAAATATCTTGCTTTATTAATTTAATTCTCTTCATTTTAACCAGCGTTTGCGTCGACAAAACAAAAAATTTTTTACAATTCACAATTTTAAATAACTCGGCCATTTGCCGACATAAAAATAAAAATTTGTGGTAACTGCCCGTCGCCTATCATATATTGTTTTGATCTGTATTTTTTCTATTTTGCAAATTCGACAAATTTGAGATGTGCTTGTAACATTGACTCCCTTCAATCGCAATGCTGACACTCCGATTATTTTTAAAGATAAAACCTCCGGAAAAATCCGTAAATCTGCTGTAAATTCTCATGGTGTAAAATTTATTTCAGTACAATAAAAATTGATGAATATACTTCGGATTAATTATCTTATATATCATCACAAACCGGGAAAAAATCGTGTTTTCAACCTTGTTTAATGATAACACGAAAATTTTCTACGACAATTTCAAAGTAATGGATAAAAGGCAAATCCCACCCACAATTCACCGTGTTTCGATTTTAGTGACGGTATGTTCCTAAACGGCGACCAAACATAATGTGCGCCATAGGCACACGAAATTTTGCTATTTTGCGACTAGAAAAGCGTTTTTAGACTGTCGAGGGACTCTCAAAACTTATATTGTTTGCGGTTTTATTTTCAATATTTCATAATCCCGCTTTTCAATCAAAGTTAGATCGCGGTTTTACTCCTTCTTTTGTCTTTAGAACCTAGCCACCGATGAACGTATAATAACTCACGAATTCACAATTCCGTGCAAAGTACAAAAAAAAAATAATAATTACCATGTTTATCGTGGCACAAATTTATGATTTAGAAAGAATAAAAACCGACGTAAGGGCGTTTACGGCCTAAATAACACGCTGATGAAAACATGGGCGATTTTAGCAGAAGGCAATTGCACGCTTTTTCAGTTTTCACATTTCCGTGCGGGTACAAAAAAAAAATATTTATCATTGTTCCCGCGGCACAAATTTGTGATTTAAAGAGAATAAACACCAATGTAAAGGGCGTTCACGGCATAAATAACATGCCGCGTTGATGCAAACGAACGACAATTTTAGCAGAAGGCAATTGCACATGTTATCGGCAACATTTTTCACTTTTCAGAAAATTCAAAAGGGGGGTTCGGCCCCGAATCCCCACACCCCCCTGGCTGCGCCACTGGGTATGGGATTAGTTAGCCAGTTTTCAGATGCATGGACTTGATGGTGGAGAAAGCCTTAACCGACCAGTGGGTACATGAACCACCCTATGGTGGCGAGGAGTCCAGTCATCCTCTCATACGTAATCAACCCTGCATGGGATTCGAAAGAGCGAACCCATGCATGGTAATCAGAGGTGCGGTGGCAAGCATATGCCTAACATTCAGCAGAATTTGACACACTGCCGAGCCATGCGCCACACAACTGAGAGTTTCTCCATATTAAAGCCCAACAAGTCGGGACAGAATAAGTAAAAGAAATTCCTGTTCTTTAGTTGAACACCAATGCTCGCCATAATTTTATATGCTTAGAACCAGTTCATGTTCGTTTCATTGGACTACACATACAAAGCATTAGGTAAATGGTTGGCAAAGTGGCATATTTGCTGTAAATTTACAGGACATATATATATGCATACTGGCAATTTTGCAATTGATGATAATTTTCTGCTGTTACATATCTATTTTCTAACAACTTCATTGATTGTAGGAATCATGTTAATTTATGTGGATGAAGATTGAGTAAAGTTATATATCACTCAAGGGAAAAGCCAGTGGGGGAGATTACATGTGTAATAACCCTCATTTTTTAATTCTTCACGATTCAAAATTTCTGCCTTCTACTTAGAACAAACAATGGCCTCGTTTTACTTTCAGCAAATCACGGTATTGCGGTCAAAACTATTTTATTCTGTGCACTATCACCTCAACGCAAATATCACCACAAGTTTTTATTTGTTTTTACAGCATCTTATGCTTTCATAGCGCTGATAAAAATGCTTATCTCCGTTATTATTGAGATATTTACCTTACTCATCATCAATCATATCTTGATTATTGATAAACAATTGCACAAAGTTCAGAATCAAGATTATTAAAAATGCATGGTTCAATAACGAAGAATTGACAACTGTGGCGGCATTAAAAAAATGAACTTTATCCCTAAAAAACATCAAATTTATTCTTCGACTGATGAAAACCTCAGTACAATTGTCGAATCCGCGAAAAATACAAATGTGTAATTTTGGTTTGTAATCAAGAGAGAGGGCATACATGTTTTTATTTTCTGGCTCGAAACATACATGATACGAATTTACCCATCGCCTAAAGTTGATTACATTACATTTGGCTGCTCAAAAGGAGAGAAGTGTTATATGTTTATTCAAGGAATTTAAGGAATACAAATATTGGTGCATTGAAAATAAAAATGGATTTTATTGAAGTTAATTGTGACAAGTAATAGTTTTATATTTCATACACATTTAATCGATGCTACATGTGAGCTTGTCTTTGTGTATATAAATCAGAGGTGTGCAACATACGGGTACAGCACGGCACGCGGTACCTATTTACGTGGCCCGCTACAGACTCATACTTCGTAGCCTATTAATTTAAGAACTTTTTCGAATTGTAACAGCGTCATTGGCATTTTTGACTGCAGTATAGGTCCATGGACTTTTCCCCGAGCATCGACTGCCTCATTTACTTCGTGACATTGGCTAATCAGCAAGATGCAAAAAGTGACGTGACAATGCCCCCTTTTCGTATCCACTCTGACACTGTGCCTACTCAGATTTTCAGGCGTGGTCGTGAACCTTACCTCGTATTCGGGTTTTTGAACTATATTCATTAGTTTTCAGTTGTGTTTCGGAAATTTAAATATAAATCAGATAATTTAATGATCACGTTGTCTTCTTAGAAGATTTAATTTAATTGCAACAATAAAAAATTAGTGTAGAAATAGCTGTAATAGACTAGGCTAAAATTGTTTACCAGTACGTTTAAAAAACAGATTATTGTATGCCAGGGTGGTCAAAGGTTGTCGGCCTCCCGGGCCACACAATTATCTTTGTATTGTTCGCGGGCCACAATAGTACCAAGAATAAGTAAATAGTGCCATACAAATCAAATACTTTTTGTCCGAACACATTGACCAATATTTGTCATTCATCAAGCTAAAACAACAACAAAACTCACTAAGACGTGCAAAATCTTTTACTATATCCACATTTAGTGTAAGATTTCAAATTTTCCACAACGGATAAAATGACATAAAGAACAAATTACTTTTTTAGATTGTCACCGGCATAACGTACAGATATTAGGCAAGCATTGTGGTATTTTCTTTTCCATATCCAGTCAAAAGTCATCTGAATTGGTCCGTTTTCTTTTCATACTAATGTTTAAAAACTTACAAATAACAAAAAATAAAAATCCAGTTAATAATTCAGTCTAGCCAATCACAATATTCAACTTCGCTAGTTGCCTCAGCTAGCCATAACACTAGTCAATTCAGTGAAATTAGTAATGTAACAATATATCAAAATATTTTTCTGGTTATTTTTATGTCGAAACAACACTGATTGCGATTTTTTGTTTACTCTCGCGCAAATGCGACGCGGGCCACAGATGATGAAACGGTGGGCCACTTGTGGCCCGCGGGCCTGGGTCTAGACCACCCTGTTGTATGCAATGAATGAATGAATCATAATGATGGTTTGAAACATATAACCCACTTTACAGGCGTCAACTCGCGAAACCACTCCTAAAATAAACCCAAAAATTTTGCAGTGGTTAAGTATAGGAAGAATTTTCCGGGGGTCAAAGGTCGGGAAAATCTCCATAAGATTACATCACACTGCGATTCAATTCCGTCTACAGCAGGGTCGTCCAACCTTTTCGATCGAAGGGCCACATGTAGTTTACTAATAATTGCGCCGGCCACTTAACATGATAGTTATGCGCTAGTTTTTCTACACTGACTACAGGTTAATGAAAAAACAATACCCTCATACCAAACTTTTACTATTATGAGAGCAATAAAACTGTTGTTTCCCAACCATTGATGGGCGCCATCCGTGGTGATTCCCGAAAGTTTCGCCAAAGACAAGCCAAGCCGCTTGATCATTTTCATCACAGCTTCCAACATATCAACGCCTCTATGCGTACCGGTACCATTAATAGGGATAATCGCTGTGAGCTATTCGGTAATTTCAAAATCATCACCCACTTTTGTATCATAGAAGATCGCCGACTGATCAGTAACCTTGATGTCAGTGCTTTCGTCAAGTGCCAAGGAATACGATGAAAATTTCCCCGCTTTTGCAATTGAAGATTTCGCTATAGTGTTCTCAAGCTCTCAACTCAACAAGTTATGGTCTGTTTTGACAGGCTTTTTTTGCAAACTCCTCTTTTATTTCCGGACGTAAAACATTAGAAACCCGAATTCAATAAATAATATACATTCCTTAACAAATTCTCAATTTGAGAATGGCTTCGATAGTTTTGCGATAAGCCGATAACGTCATATATTAATAGACCAAGTGTGTAAGCGACTATGGCACCTTTATGTATCGATATCTCCTCCTAATTGGTTGATTCAAGATGGGACTCATGCCTCGTTTAAAATGGCTGACAGAGCGCAGTTAGGGAAACAAACAAATCGTCTTTGTATACTACATCACGTCTTTGTATACTACATCATTCAAAATAATAATTTTGCTCAATTTTTTATATTCGATTCTGGAAAACACAGCGTGGGCCACTGGCCACTCGAAATGCACCTGCGGGTTGCACGACCCTGGTCTACAGTATTGTGACGACCCCCATTGTTGCAGCATAATGTGCCTTGTTCTGGCAGTGGTACGCGCTCTTACTTTATGTTTGTAGGTTATTATACGGAAAAATTTAACCAAGTTCAAATGTCTACCAGTAAGAAAAGGAAAGTTGATTATCCCATTAATTACCTACCTAATAAATATACTGATTGTACGTGCTCCTCCATTAAATAAATTATTCATAAGAAATCATGAGTTGTTCGATGGCCTGGCTCCCGGTATCACTATTCTTGTAGTTTGTGGCCCATTGCGCTAAACAGTTGCACGCCCCCGATATAAACAATTATAATGTCTGATATTAGCAAGTCGCAAATGACTTTCAAAATTAATTTTTACCATTTCTATCGCTTCATTTCTAAACGTTGGAGCATAGAAACAATATTTAGAATATGGGTTAACCCTTTCCATGCGATTTTTATTTTTTATTAAATAATCGTATTTGCTACGCCGATTTTATGCATTTGTACCCCCCCAACTAATCGATCGACTAACGAAAAACTAATGATCGTCTGCTGCCCACTGACGGCTTGTTGGAAAGCTTATTTGAAGAGCTTGCAATTGGCGATTAAAAAAAAAAGTTTTTTTTAAAAGTGGTGGTCTGAGGCACAAACCGGATAGAAAAAAGGCATTTTTTTTTCTTGGGAGTTGAAACTTCAAACCGTGATAAAAACTAGAAATATTCGCTAAATCCTTTACTGTTACCGCTTCGTGGTTGGCAAACAATAGCATAATATTGCTGTAGCAATTTCGTGATCCAACTCAAAATACTTTGGTAGATGGAAGGGATAATATGTCTTCTATTACCACCCAAAAAACACCGAAATTTGCATAAATTTCAAAAACACTCCCTCGTTCCGCCGCAAATAAAATTCCCGTCGTAAACAAAAGCGAGATTTCCCGTCGCTTATGTTAATCTCGAAGAAGACTTCTTATCAATAAACTAAAACCCGGAAAAACTAGACCAACAGTTTGCGACCAATTGCTAAATAAAACAGTGGAGTACATAGGATAGGATTTACATATTTATCCCGGGGGAGAGGAAAGCCGATAAGACGGCTTATCCATATGGCGAACCACGGCCTCTCGTCCGGTTACCATTTCAGGTCGGGTATGGGATTAGTTTTACTGTATTGTTTGTTTTCGAAAGCATGGACTTGGTGGTGGAGGAAGCCGTAACCGACCAGCGGTTACGTGAACCACCCAACGGCGGCGAGGAGTCCAGCAATCCTCTCGCACATAACCATCCCTGCATGGGATTCGAACCTGCGAACCCACGCAGAGTAGTTAGAGGTGCGGTGGCGAGCGTATTCCTAACGTTTAGCCCGTTGAGCCACACCACACCAACATACCTGCCGCAATCTAGCGACTTTTGTCGTGGGTACGTATACGTGTCCACCGCACGGAAAGGGTTAATATTTCGCGACTTATATCAAATTAATTTGGGAACCACTTTTATAATCAAATGCGGGCATATGAGAAATTGTTTATATACATAAAATAAAATACAAAATGAATTAATATTTTGCGTCATATCATAAAATTGGGATATACATGCATATATAATTTGTTTATTGTCTATAATCATGTCATATTTCGTGACTGACATTTCACGGTAATTTGGTTCTTGCTATATTTCATGTACATTCGTGTTTGTGCCATATTTCATATTTGAATTATATGGTAGCGCAAGGAGGGCATCGAGAATGCAAGATTAGAGAGATTGATGTTACCTCTGATAAAAAAAAAAGTTGTGATATCATTGTTAACTCGAAGTAACCTAGTCAAAATTGAAATTTAAAAAACAGACAAGGTCTTGAGACAACTGGCCAGGTTCGAGAAGTCAAAGGTTGCTTTAAATGGTGATTTATGAATTCCGTACAAAAGACCAAAATTAGAGAGTTTGTCATAAGGTTTGTTATGAAAAGACAAGCTTAATTTATGTAACATAGACCTCATCTGATTCATTGGGATTTTCTAAATTACAAGTTTACGGCAGCAGAATTACTGTGTATTATGTCAAAAGATTTATCGTGTAAATAATGCTTTGGTGACTGAAATAAATGTAATAAGCTGTGACTCAAGTTTATACAAGTGAACATTTCAAGTCAAAATTAAATTTGGTTATGGAACACTTAATTAATTGTTTAAGAAATATTATTTTCGGTTGAAAGTTCGATTTCCTTTTTTTTTTTACTATCGAACACTCAAACCAAACAGCAACTTTTGAAGATGATAGGATACATGAGAACAATGAATTCACATGCATGGGCGTAATGACCAATGAGTAAGACCAATGTACTTGACTGCGTTTGCACAAGATCAAACCACTGAACACAAGCTGTAATAAAATTGGAGGCAAATGCCGAACTGAAATGATTTTTAAATTTTTCAGACAATATTACCGTAACTCCTTTAGTGGACACTTGTACAGGGCTTGGTTTAAAGTGAAAGACATGAATAAGAGTCATATAAAATATTTTTCTCAAAAACATTTATTCTAAAATTTTAATAAAAATCAATTGAACTTGGAAGCTTAACAGAGAAAAAATCTTTCTTTGGGTGCAATATAGGGCAATTTTGGGTATTTCACACAATCACAGGACAAGACTCAACAGAACTAATCTGCTCATAGGAATTGGTTATTATGTATTTCAAACAAATATTAAAAAAATGAGTAGGCCTGAAAGCTATTATTCAAAAAGGTAAATTTAAAATTATAGAGGTTTTACATAAATTTCACCATGTAATCCAATTCTGGGTTATGAAGGTGTAAAACTATAACATATTAAAAAATCAAACTCAAAATTTCTTCCAACTATTTCAAAAGCGATAATTATGTGAATATTATTGTTGTTTTATACCTCTGTGTTGCCCAAGGATGATTTTAAAGCTTGTAGTTGATCTGATGACAGGTTGCAGTTGCCAAGGCCCAAGTATTTAACACAGGATTGATTGGAAAGTATTTGTCCAACTGATGATAAATCTTCAACTCCCATGTTTGTGTTTCCATACAGCCCCAACATGAAGATCTTTAAAGAAACAAGAACAATTTGAGGTCGTAATTGGACTGTTATAAATCTTGTTGAATTAAGCAACTAATTTAGCATAGACAGTGGTTTTCACCCTTTTTCATGAAGCGGAATTCTAATGAAACATTCCAGTTGATAGGGGACCGTGTGCAATAGTTCATTGCCATTTATTAGCTAAATTGTATAAAACATGAATACATATTAAGCAAATCTAATACTGACAAAACAAAATGAACTACTCATGTAGTATGTTAACCAAGATGGCGGACACTGGAACGTAGAACGGGTAGCAGATTAGGGTTAGGCCATAATTTCAGGTACAAAAACTACGGCAGGCACTAGGCTAGTTCCGGAACTCATAATAGAACTGAAATAAGTAAAATTGAAATAAATTTATGGCGTAACCCTAACCTGGTACACATGCTACGTTTCGGTGAACATACTACAGAAGCGCTAAAAATTCTGATCTATGGTGTTTTGCACATACTGTATAGTCAGTTAGTATTTGTAAAATAGGAAATTTAACCAATTTAATTACATTTGCGCCACGAACCGCAGAATTCAGGTTTAAAACCAGGTCCACCACAACACTCCGTGTGACAATTCAGTAAATATTTTCAAACCAAAAAGATTTTGATATATAATTTAACATATAAGGCACGGCGGTGTGGCTCAACGGGTTAAGCGTTAGGAATACGCTCGCCACCGCACCTCTAATTACTCTGCGTGGGTTCGCAGGTTCGATTCCCATGCAGGGATGGTTATGTGCGAGAGGATTGCTGGACTCCTCGCCGTCGTTGGGTGCTTCACGTAACCGCTGGTCGGTTACGGCTTCCTCCACCACCAAGTCCATGCTTCCAAAAACAAACAATACAGTATAACTAACTAATCCCATACCCGACTTGGAATGGTAACCGGACGAGAGGCCGTGGTTCACCATATGGATAAGCCGTCTTGTCGGCTTTCCTCTCCCCCGGGATAAATATGTAAATCTAATCCTAATCCTAATATAATTCTACTATATAGTAGTACCGGTAACTCCGAATATGAGCTGCTTGCCTACAGCCTTATTTATAGTAAAAACATGAAAACAAATTCTAAAGAGTTCAATATCAGAAATTCTACCTTCACATTTGATCCTTTCAATTCAGATGCCAGAGTTTGAAGTGAGGATGACTTGAGATCACATCTAAAGAAATCCATTGATAGTGATGTGCAGTAGGAAGCTACTGACCCAATGACATGAACGTCACTGACGGAAAGAGGATGACCAGACATGTCAATTTTGTTAAGAGATGATTTGGCAATGTCGCTCATTCCATTCTTGGCTTCGTTCAATGCAGTGAAAAGTTCCAAAAGATCTGATTTGTCTGATATTTCTTTGAGTTGTAATTGCAGACTTTTCTTGAGAATATCTCGTTTTTCTTTAAGATCCTGAATTTCTGTGAAAATATAAGAATATATGTATACTGATGATACTTGTGTCTGAATGATAAGTTACCATTCAGTAAGGATTGACTTGCAAACAACATTAGCGCTTATCCCTTTTAAATTAGTTATTGGAAAATTAAATCTAGTCAGCCATAGCCAATCAATGTATTGGGCACCTCATTGTACTAATATGTCTGTTACATTGTTTAGACTAGTGTTTGTTATTGCACTTCAGATTTCCCCATGCTTAAAACTTTAGTTCAAAACCAGTGTAAAATGTGTAATAATAATGCTTGATGTGTACTAATGATGCTCGGCTACTTTTTGCTTTGCAATAAAACACCCTAGTACAGAAATGGGCAAAGTATGACCCGTGGGCCAAACCCGCCCCGTTGAGTAATTCAATCTGGCCTGCATGATGGTGCCACAACCTAACTAAAACTAAATTTTAATGTTTTAGTTAAAATTAGCTCAAGAAATTTGTTGAAATTGCGATTAAAATTAGTCTTGGCACGAGGCTTATTGTTTTCCATTTTTGCTTTTGTTACACTGTAAATAATTTTCATAAAATGTAACTTTTTACATCACACTTACAAAGCCCGCAAGTCTAAGTGGGCACAATTTTTGGCCCCTGGTCGGAAAATCTTGCCCATCCTTGCCCTAGTAGCATCTCAACCTTTGCCCCTATCACCAAGAATTACAGCATTGATGAATTAATTTTTTATATGAACTTATTCATGGATTTGGCTCCGAACAATGCCCTGTAACAGTGTGCACTGATAAGCTAGGCATAGAGTTATTGTTTCTTAAAATTACAGGAATATTCCTAGGTCAGCATTGTCTACCAAATTTATTACACCCTAGGGCCTAGGTGAAGAGACAAGTATGCGATGTGAACCCGAGATGAGTAACCTACAATGCCAATACAGTTATTAAGTTGAACACTTTAACTGCTAGGCCATTGCACTGATTAATTGATAATGCGAGAAACAAATTTCAGATTCGAATCAAGAAAAAAAAATGGCTCTAGCTTGAATTTGAATCAACAATAAACAACACATTACCTTCAAGTAAAATTCCCGCTGCTTCATAAACTGTCGGATTCAATAAAAATCCACAGATCATTTTTCTGACGAAAACAAAGTGACCGGTATGAAGATGTTTATCCACGAACTCCTTAAAAGATTTTAAATCCAGTCCAAGAATATAGAAAGATGTGAGCACTTCTTGAATACTTTGATGTTGAAAGTAAAGAAGGTGGATTCCTTGAAAGAGTTTACGATATATTCCTCCAGGAGCCAGAATTGCTAGATCGGTTGCTTTTTCCGGTTTTAGATGAACTTGACGAAAATCATCTTCTGTAAATAGAACTCGACGTTCTACTGTCCCAACGTATGATAGTTTTTTTAATTTGTCCAAAACTTCCATAGTAATCTCTTGGTGAGTGTGGGGTGATCGTAAGATACTTTGCATGACCACAATCATAATACCACTCATGGTGTTTGGTTTGAAGTCAGATTTGAATTTTAATGCTATCAGCGTGTAAACCAGCATCACAGGGGTAGTGCACAGTAACAAGAGTGGTGGAGCTTTGATTTTGAGAAATTCTATTATTTTCTCGGCTTCTTCATTTCCTTCATATCCAGAAATTATTTTTTTGATGGAGTCCATTGTTAATCCAGCAAGTGCAATGACCTTGTCTGGTCGAACTTCTCCCCAATAATTTCTGATGGAATGTTCACGACTGGACGAAATAATGCGACAGCCAGGAAATAATTTTTCCGAGAGAAAATTCCACATTATTACCTCAGGATATGCAGGCTCATCTAGACTGATGAGTTCATAAACTCCATCAACTGTATATTGAAGAGTATCCAAGGAGTCGAGCATAAACAAAACTTCCTCTGGGTGAGTTTTTGCAATGTCTATTGCTTGACCTCTTTCTTCTTTAGTGAGATTGTTGAAAATTAGTTCTTTTGCTGTTACTTTACTGTCGTTCATAAATTGTTTACATTCTACATATGGAACCATCTTGATATTTCCCTGGAAATATTTTCCCTGTATGACATCTCTTGAGGTTGCTTTCATGAGTGTGGTCTTTCCTGAACCAGGCGGACCCACGAAACAGACATGACCATGTTTAAAGTTGTTAAACAATTCATCAAGTTGAGTCTCTTTTCTGATCCCTATTTTTCTTTCCCGTTCTAAATACTTTTGTTGATTAGATGACTCTGGCACATAATCGTATTCAGGAATTCTTCCACCTTCATAAAAATCAATTTCTTCTAATAGAGGAGTGACGTCCACATTTAGCTTACTCTCAAAAACTTCAAGAGGTTCAGCAAAGTCATAGAAGTCAGTGCACCTTTCAGTGTTGCCATTGATTTTTGCTATTACTGTTTGATAAGACATCATGTTTGCTTTACAATGTCATTGAATTTTACCATGCAGCGTGTCGGCCCTCTGGTAAAGCTTTATAAGAATAGATGTGATATTCACTAATGCTCTTCGACAATTTCTTCAAAGTTCTGGAATGCAAACTTTAACCACAGCTTCTACAAATCTGAGCAGAGAATATTTGTAAACCGGGTGTGATGAAACCTAACATAGATGCCAGCAAATCTGTTAAGAGCGAGACAGAATAAACACTTTTGTAAACAGTTACAACTCAATTTACAGGACTGTTTTTAAATTAACATTATTGTGTTCTCTCTGATTTCAAGCAATTCATATTATGATGTTTTTCATGCAATACCCATTTTAAGCCTTGTGTTTTGTACAAGACCCTCTATACAAGCAGATATCTAACAATGGGCAAGGGACAACTATTTTTTGACAAGACAGGAATTTTTCCAGACTTACGAAAACCACCTTATATGAAGCTTTCAAAACAGGAAAGCAGAAAGGAGTATATATCCAGTCATAAACACATTGGGCTGATAAATAATCATGAAATGTTTGTTCGCATGAGGATAGGATAACTCATTCAAAAGTGAAAGACGGCTATTTCGAAGCGAGTACCCAATGACGGCGGTCTGGAGTTATGAAAAACTTCTCAAACACTCGTCATGGTATATATCAGCTGCTTTACTTAGGTAACAAATGCAAGTTTATACTAACCGACATGAGACATCAAGTGTTCAAAAATAAAACGTGCATCACCGTTTATAACTAGCAATCGTGAATGCGGTCGAGCATTATCTAATGCTATTGCAGGGTAATAATAAAATTCCATATGTTTCCGAGCGAGTCCACACTGAGAGTTTTAATTTTATGTAAGATCAGTTATGCAGAGTCTCTATATAATCCTACCTTCTCTACCACATGGAATATTAATTGATTATATACTATTATACTAAACACACAAGGACATTTAAAAAAAAATTACATAAAAAATAGTTTCAGATTTGTCACAGGTGCCTGCTTTTGTCAATTAGTAGTATATGGCCGGGAATATCCAAAACCCTACCAAGCGAAAACCACGAACAGTGACACAATCAAAAAAAACTTGGGAAGTAGAATTCCATTGTGCTTGAAGTGTTACTGTGATGAAATGTTATGAATTCGTGCTTATCGCTACAAACAAGGCTAGGTTCCAGCAGTCACTTATATCTTTGAGAAGCTCCTTACAGACTCACTTTGCTGTTGAGGTTATCCAAGAAATACATGCACTGAATTTCATATATCTCAGTCAATTTGTTGGAGTAAGGATTGATAGTAAGTGACAAAAGTTATTAGTAAATCATTCACAAATAGTGTTGAAAACTCACAAAAGTTTATGTTTTACTGCAAAATCGCTTCTCGAAAAATATTTTGGAGAAGTCGCAGGCTATGACTATGACACTGAGTATCAGTGTTCGCTCAAAGGAAATCATGAGCAAGAAGGTGCCTCAAAGTTTAAAAACAGTGCATAAGTGCTCAAAAACAGGGGTGTCAAACTCGCGGCCCGCGGGCCACATGCTTCCCCAGAGAACTTCAAATGCGGCCCCGAGCGCTTAACAATAATTGTAATATTTTGCAAGTTTTTTTTTATCTAAATGTAACACATATTTCAAATTTCAATATTTCAAATGATTATTTTCACAGAAAACGAAAATTTACTGAAAGTAGTTTTGGAAAATTGATTTTTTTTGTTCACATTTTGACCCAATTATGAATAAACCTCAAGGAATACTTGAAAAAACACTTCAGTGATTAAATGAAACGCAAAGTACATGAAGAAGGTGGCATTTTGGAAGAAAAATGGGAGTTGCAATATTTCTGCACTTCTCAAAATTCTGAAGCACATTGTTTAATTTGTCACCTTTCCACCAATACAATGAAATGATACAATATAAGTAGACAATATCAGAATAAGCTCAGCAGTCAATTTAGACAAATTTAGAAATCAACGCCGAACAGAGAATTTTTATGTGTTTGTATAATATTATAATTATACAACTGCCTACCGTAGTTACTAAAACAATATCAATCATAACTCAAGCGGTCCTATGCCACGTATAATATAATGGTAGAAAATGTCGCGA
Source organism: Styela clava (assembly GCF_964204865.1). Classification (NCBI taxonomy): domain Eukaryota; kingdom Metazoa; phylum Chordata; class Ascidiacea; order Stolidobranchia; family Styelidae; genus Styela; species Styela clava. The sequence continues at coordinate 3,686,047 of NC_135251.1, forward strand.
AATGTGGCGGGAAATGTCTGGTCCGAAAAGTCATTTGTTTGATCACTGATCTATACATGCAATGATAAACGTAATATTGTTGCATTACTGAAATTAATCGAACTTTCCCAACGACTCAGTATAACCGATGATCATGTGACCTCGTTAATTAGAGTTGGTACTGTAAAATCATTTCAGTCTGACATTAGTAAGCTGGTGGCACGAAAGAGATGCCATTCGTGAGGACATATGTAATAAGGAAACATAGAGTTTATTCTGTAGTATTTTTGTAAATGTTAGGTCTATATATAGATTAAGTCATTTTTAGTGTATGTATTATTCTTTCCTTATCAAAAGTTCGTTCAAAAATGTTTTTGATAGTTCATGATTTTTTGTAATAAATACAGTAAATTTCAATAATAGTGAAATGCAAATATTAATCAGTGCTCTTCAACCTTTTTGTTATTGTGGAACCCCTGATATAATTTTTCAATTTTTATGGAACCCCAATCAACAAAATTAACACGAAATATTTATAATTCAAATATTTCTACTTCAACAACGAAACAGGAAGAAGTTAACAAGCGTGGAATTCAATGACTAGGTTGTTCTTGCATTTCCTTTGCAATCTTCTTGAATTCTCATACTCATGTCTACACTCTTCAAACAACTTCGCAATGACACATCAACATGATGAAGCAAGAAATGCTAAACCCCCAAGGAACCCTATAAACTGACGACACCCCACTGCATGTATTGCGGAACCCTAGGATTCTGCGGAACCCCTGTTGAAGAGCACTGATGTAAATGGTATTTGAAATTCACGAAAACAAATAAAACTTCATTTGGCTATTTAATTGCATCACAATATATGTTACAAACTACACCTATCTAAAAATATGATTTAAGTATACATTATCAAAATATATCAAAAACTGTTTGCGGCCCTTTGCACAATTTCAAAAAATGCAATGTGGCCCTCGAAAGTCTACAAGTTTGACACCTCTGCTCTAGAAGGTTTTACTAAGTTTGGTGCCCCAACTTTTAAATGCCATGTTTAGATGCTTGGAAAATATGAGAAGAAATTACTTGAAAGGTGAATTGTATATAAATTTTACAGCCCCCAAAATACCTTAGTAGAAGCTAACTTTTATATGCCATAAGTACTCGAAAGCGCTCAACTCGTAAAAAAAAACTACCCTGGACTGGTCTCCCTCGGGATAAATATGTAAATCATATCCTATCCTAACTAAGGCTGTAACCAGAGCTGTCTATTAGAATCGTTAAAGTCCCAAAATATTTAAATCGTTTTGCGACTAGTTTGCAAAAATCGAATTATATGGTAATGTGAAGAGTTGGTCCCAACTTTATTTAAGCAACCCAATTTGGAACTTTTAATTTGAGAAATATAAATGAATGAGCAAAAACCATTTTAGGGTCAAAATACATATTCTTTGATTGCTATTTAGTGCAAATTGCACTAAGCATACTTGAATGTGGCAGGGGTGTTTTTCTGAAATCTCACATTTTTGCATTGGGCGGGGCTTTGTACAAAAGATCCTAATACATAATATCTAATATCATTTTCTGAGTGTTAGAACAGTTGGAAATTCCTAAGGATATGCGATCACGACCGTCATTTGAACGGCCCTCCCTCTCGTCGAAATGTATTTCTCAAGTTAGGAAAAATACGGTAGTAACCAAAACAAGGAAATATAAAAAATATTCCACTTCATCAATTGGTTCATAGAATTAGTCACATAGGCAGTAAAAGGAAGTTTAAACTATTTCAACAGATCAAGTTCTAAACAAACTCAAGTATTAACACCTTTTTTCATTGTTTACAGAATTAGAAGAAAAATACCCAGGATTCTTCCTTTTTTTGCACATTCTGGCGTTAATTTAAAAGGAATTAAACAATAAAAAATTTGAGAATTATTGAATTTAACTGTTGATTTGTTGATGTCTATCCGCGGACAATCTCAGTTTTAGAAAGCATTTTCCAATCATTTTAATCGTTTTTATACCATATTTTGTCGAACTAATTATACAGGGTGTCCATAAAATTCCTTTACAATTTCAAGTTTGTCAGGAAGTTAGTTCTCAATATATCCTAACCAGGTTTGTTGTTTTTTAACCAGTGTTTATTAAGTTCTCAGTTCATTTAATATATCTGTAGTGGCAACAGACTATGTATCGAGAAATTTTCTTCACAATTTAAAATTTTTAAGACTTCATGGACACCCTGTATAACTAGTTTGACTAATACCAAATATCAAACTCGATAAAACTAACCAGGAAGGTCATGTCGTTGTTTGCCCAAATTACATCTGCCCATCGCTTCGCTTGCTGTGTATGGGAAAATGAGGACAATGTCATTTTGTCTGGAATCAAATGATAACAGATTACAGCAGCTTGTTTGAACTATTTACGCTCACTTGACCTAATTAAACCACTAAACACTTTTATCCGAATTGAATTTTGTCTGATGGCCTTAATTACGTAATTACGGATTTGTTGTAAATCCACTAGCTTAATTAAAAAACATCTGTACCCACAGAACATACACTTCATTCAGACATATAAATCAGATATATTTTCCGCCAGAAAACATAAAATAAGGAAAGTATAATACATGGATCCTTGGTACAAAGACCCGCCCAAAACACTCCCACCAATGCTCAAAATGATAAAATTAATAAATAATCAGTTTGAGTTATGGATGCAGATTGCGCTGAAAATTTAAATTTTCAAATCATTCATAGTCCTAACCCCAACTGGATTATTAGTAAGTTGTTATTACAAAATGTGGCAAGGGGTGTTTCTCTGAAATCTTACATTTTTGCACTAGTGGCAAGGGCTTTGTACAAAAGATCCAAATACATAACAGTCTAATATCATTTTCCGAGTTTTATAACAGTTGGAAATGTATAAGAATATGCGACCACGATCATCATTTGAATGGCTCCGGATGAATTTCAAAGATAAAAAATATCAAGGAATAATAAATCTTCAAAATTTAATAAAAAATATTGCCATGTAGCCTAGATATCCAACATATCCACATGTAAAGCTGTTGTTAGTGAGATGGCGATTACAACCAGCAACACTGCACGATACCACAACCACAGTATTCATAGATAATTCAATAATTTGAGACTGAAATTGGTTTGATATTGATAAACGCCTTACAAACAATGCTTTAATACCTGAAACAGTCGAATAATTCAAAAATTTTTATCTTAAAATTTCAAAGACATATTTGAATTAATTTGAATTGGTTTCTAAAATTTAGTATAAAGCAGACCACTCTATTCAACGTTAACACCAAATTATTTTTGAATTCTGAGAGATACATGTTTATGTGGTTGTCATGGCATGGAACAGATACTTTACAAAAACCTTTTCATTATCCCTTGTAACATGATATGCAGTCATGTGGGAATTATTTGCTTTAGAAACAATACAAATAAGTACAGAACATGAGGGTATAACACTGTCACACAGATTTTTACATTTTTTGAAGCAAATCATAGATGTGCCAAATATAATCTCTGTTTAAATTAAATTACTAACAAATAGCTCCTTGAATTCAATTGTTATAATCTTGTAACACAAAAGAACAAAAAATGTAAAAGTCATCTACATATGAAGTATTGATCAAATAAAATCCACTACTAATAATGAAATGCAATATTATTTTACCACTCCATCATATTAGTATGTAAGACGCTGTATGGTTGAATTTGGTTTTAAACAATTACAGCACCGGTATGTATAGCAGTGGTTCCCGACCTTTATACACAGGCCGAACAGTACAATCAAATAAATTGACCTCGTGGACCGGCAAGAAAATATTTAATGGACTGACGCAAGGCAAGGAATTAAAAAAATGGATGATCTCTCATTTTATTGAGTGTCTCTTTGCATGAAACACTTCTAAATTATAAAATTGCGCCAAAAATAGTAATTTCAAAACTCTAAATGTTTCAAACCAGAAATGTTGATTGGTTTATGTGTGATTTTAAAATAGAGAGAGCAGACAATTCTACTTAAAATAAAATATTATATAATATATAAAAATAAACCTTCAGAACCATTTTTACATACATTTTGTTTTAGTTACACTCTCCAATTATTAAGACCTACATGACCATAATTTCCTGTGTGCCATTTTCATGCTTGTTAAAATAGTATTGCCCGCTTATCATTGTAATATTTTCTGTCGACAATTTGAAACACAACATCTGCACATGTATTATAGGCTCAGCCAAGATTTTGTTCAATTGCGGAAGGGGGTACCAAGGACTAAAAAACGTGCCAGAACACAAACAGAACACAAAGGTATAAATAACGCTGTCACACAGATTTTCACATCTTTTGAAGTAAATCATGAATGTGCCAAATGTAATCTCTGTTCAAATCGAATTACTCAAAAATAAATCCATGAATTCAATTGTTATAATCTTACAACGCAAAAGAACAAAAAAATGTGCCAAATCATCTACAAGCGAAGTATTGATCAAATAAAATCCATTAGGTACAGTGTAATGCAATATTATTTTACCACTCAATCATATTAGTATGTGAGATGCCGTATGGTTAATCTGGTTTTAAATAATTGTGTATAGCAGTGGTTCCCGACCTTTATACATAGATGGAAAGGTACAATCAAATAAAATGATCTCGTGGACCGGCAATAAAATATTGAAAAGACCGACTTAAAGCAAGGAACTAAAATAGAAAATAAATGAATGAGCTCTCATTTTATTGAGTGCCTTTTTGCTTGTAATGTTTCTAAATTATAAAATTACGGGAAAAATAGTAATTTCAAAACTCTAATTGTTTCAAACCAGAAATGTTAATTAGTTTGTGCGATTTGGAAATGGACAAAGCAGACAAATCTACTTTAAAAATAAAATATTCAAAAATAAAATTCTGTCGACAATTTAAAAAAAAAAAAAAAAAAAAACATCTGCACATTATAGACACAGCCAAGATTTTGTTCAACTGGGAGAGGGGATACCAAGAGCTAAAGAAATTCACCAAGTTTGGTTTGCCTCCTTTTTCTACACGTCAAGCCGAGTCTATTTTGAATGTCTTATTTTAAGCATCCGAATACCGTTTCCATTTCCCCCACATTGAACTCTTACCCTATGGCGCTGTTAGTATTGTCTCATGAACGAGCAAGCTATTACGTATAGTCAAAATAAAACAAATGCAATAGCACTCTAGGGAATGCTGCGGGCCCAGTACAAAATATATGTATACCCGATGAGTAGCTTTTCTACAACGCACAGCTATACTCTATATTACACTATGATTCAAGTGATGGCACTAACCTACTGACTATAGAAGTCAGTGTACTTCTCAGTGTTCACTTTCATTTTTGCTATTAGTTCCTGATAAAACATCATGTTTCATTTATAATCTCTTTAGTTTCCTCACTTCGCTTTTACTGACCATATGGTTTTAAAAGAAAAATACCCTATTGATAGGATAAAAACAAAAAATATCAAGGTATAATAAATATAATAAAAAAATTTACCATGTAACCTAGATATCCAACATAAACACAAGTAAAGCTGATGTTAGTGAGATGGTGATCACAACCAGCACAACTGCACGATAACACAGGATAATTCAATAATTTGAGACTGAAATTGGTATGAGAATGATAAATGCCTTACAGACAATGCTTTAATACTCAAAACAGGCAAGTAATTTCAACTTTTTTCTCAAATTTCAACAACATATTTTAATTGATTTGAATTGGTTTCAAATTTAGTATATTGGGTAAATGTATAAAACAGACCACACTATCCAACGATAACACCAAATTATTTTTGAATTCTGACAGATACATGTTTAAGTGGTTGTCATGGCATCGAACAGATACATTACAAAAAACCTTTCACTAACCCTTTCACTAATAAGGTATAACGCTGTCGCACAGGTTTTTATTTTTTTTTAAGCAAATCATGGATGTGCCAAATATAAGCTGTTTAAATCAAATTTCTAACAAATAACTCCTTGAATTCAATCATTATATTCTTGCACCGAAAAAGAAAAAAAAAAGTGCCAAGTCATCTACATATGGAGTATTGATCAAATAAATACCACTACGTACAGTAAAATGCAATATTGTTTTACCACTCAATCATATTAGTATGTAAGATGCCGTATGGTTGAATCTGGTTTTGAATAATTGTGTATAGCAGTGGTTCCCAACCTTCATACATAGACGGAACGGTATGATCAAATAAAATGACCTCATGGACCGGCAACAAAATATTGAAAAGACTGACACAAAGCATGGAATTTAAGTAGAAAATACATAGATGAACTCTCATTTTATTACGTGCCTCTTTGCTTGAAACGCTTCTAAATTATAAAATTGCGCCAAAAATAGTAAAATCCAAAACTCTAAATGTTTCAAACCCGAAAAGTTGACTCGTTTTTGTGGGATTTTGAAATGGAGAAAACAGACAAATCTACTTGAAATAAAATATCTAGAAACAAACCTTCAGAGACATTTTCAAACACATTTTGGTTCAGTTACACTCTCCAATTATTAAGAACATGGCCTTAATTTCCTGTAAGCCGTTTTGAAGCTTATCATTGTAATATTTTCTGTCGACAATTTGAAAAAAATCAGAAGAAAACAGGTCACAAAAGCTTGTTTGAATTGTCGCGCATGACGAAATATTTTTGTACTCTCTTGCCCTAATTAAACCAAACCAAATGTCACCAAACATTTTTATCTGAATGAGTACTGCACTTCCAGAATCAATTCTGTCCAATGGCGTTATTTGTGGACTATTTGGACTAGCTTATTAAAACAGAACATACGCTTCATTCAGACAAATGAATCTGACGTAATTCCGCCAGCAAACATAAAAAAGGGAAAGTATAATACACGGATCCTTTGTACAAAGCCCCCACCCAAAACACTCCCCCCAATGGTCAAAATAAGAAAATTAGTAATTATTTAGGGATGCAGATAGTGCTGGAAATTCAAACTATTCCTAACCCCAACTGGATGAATAGTAAGTTGCTATTTCTAAACATGGCAGGGGTGTTTTTTCTGAAATCTCACATTTTCGCATTAGTGGAGGGAGCTTTGTACAAAAGATCCAAATACATAACAGTCTAATATTGAACGGCCCCTCCCTCTTGTCGTAATGTATTTCTCGAGTTTGGAAAATTACGGTAGTAACGAAAACAAGGAAATATAAAATATATTCCATTTCACCAATTGGTTCATAGAATTAGTTACATAGGCAGAAAAAGAAAGTTTAATCTATTTCAACAGATCAAGTTTTAAACAAACTCCCGTATTGTGTCTTTTTTCATTATTTACAGAATCAGAAGAAAAATACCCACGTTTCTTCCTTTTTTTGCACATTCTGGCGTTAATTTAAAGGGAATTTGACAAATAAAATTTTGAGAATTATTATATTGAAGTATTGATATGTTGATGTCTATCCGCGGAAAATCTCAGTTTTAGAAAGCATTTTCCTATCCTATCCTTTATACCATGTTTTTTCAAACTTATTATACAGGCCACAGGGTGTCCATAAAATCCCTTTACATTTTCAAGTTTGTCAGGAAGTTAGTTCTCAATATATCCTAACCAGGTTTGTTGTTTTTTAATCAGTGTTTATTAAGTTCTCATGTCATTTAATAAATCTGTAGTGGCAACAGACTATATATGGTATCGATAAATTCCCTTTGCAATTTAAAAAATTTTAAGACTTCATTGACACCCTGAATAACTAGTTTGACTAAAAACTAAAATCAAACTCGGCAGAACTAACCAGGAAGGTCATGTCGTTGTTTGCCCAAATCACAACAACTGAAAATACGCTTCAACATCCCTTTTCTTAATTCAAACTGATAAAAACCACAATTTGTTGAAAAAATCATACTGCCAAGTATGGGATACTGGTGGATCGCACATAGATAGTGTGTCCCGCATATGATTCATGCTTAAACTCTCTTCATGGATGGTTGACAAAGTGGGACAAAGTATCTGATTGTCTGCGCTTCGCTTGCTGTGTATGGGACGATGAGGACAATGTTATTTTGTCTGGAATCAAAAGATAACAGATTACAGCAGCTTGTTTGAACTGTGGCACACGACAAATTTATGCTCACTTGACCTAATTAAACCACTAAACACTTTTATCCAATTTTTTCTGATGGCCTTAATTACGGATTTGTTGTAAATCCGCTAGCTGTAACCACAAAGCATACACTCCATTCAGACATATGAGTCCGACATATTTTCCGCCAATAAACATAAAAAAAGGAAAGTATAATACACGAATCTTGTGTACAAAGCCCCCGCCCAAATCACTCCCACCAATGCTCAGAATATTAAAAATAGGAATTATTCAGTTAGAGTTATGTATGCAGATTGTGCTGGAAATTCAAATCGTTCCTAATTAATTAGTAAGTTGTTATTTCAAAATGTGGCAAAGGTTGTTTTTCTAAAATCTCACATTTTTGCATTAGTGGCAAGGGCTTTGTACAAAAGATCCAAATACATAACAGTCTAATATCAATTTCCCAATTTTATACCAGTTGAAAATGTATAAGAATATGCGACCACGATGATCATTTGAACGGCCTCGGATGAATTTCAAACACAAAAAATATCAAGGAATATTAAAACTTTGAAATTTAATAAAAATTTTGCCATGTAGCCTAGATATCCAACATATCCACATGTAAAGCTGTTGTGAGATGTCGATCACAACCAGCAACACTGCACGATTCCACAGATAGTTCAATAATTTGAGACTGAAATTGGTATGAAAATGGTAAACGCCTTACAAACAATGCTTTAATACTCAAAACGGTCGAATAATTCCAAATTTTTTATCTTAAAATTTCAAACACATATTTCAATTAATTCGAATTAGAAAGCAGATTCTATCCAATGATAACACCAAATTATTTTTGATATCTGAGATATACATGTTTATGTGGTTGTCATGGCAACAAACAGATACTTTACAAAAATCTTTTCATTAACGCTTGTAACATGATATGCAGTCACACCTCAGAGTGTATTATGTGGGAAGTAATTGCTTTAGAAACAATACAAAGAAGAACAGAACATGAGGGTATAATGCTGCCACACAGATTTTTACATTTTTTGAAACAAATCATAGATGTGCCAAATATAATATTAGTTTAAATCGAATTACTAACAAATAGCTCCTTGAATTCAATTGTTATAATCTTACAACGCAAAAGAACAAAAAAAATGTGCCAAGGCGTCTACATGTGAAGTATTGATACAATAAAATCCATTAGGTACAGTGAAATGCAATATTATTTTACCACTCAATCTTATTAGTATATAAGATGCCTTATGGTTGAATCTGGTTTTAAATAATTCTGTATAGCAGTGGTTCCAGACCTTTATACATAGGCGGAAAGGTATGATCAAGTAAAATGACCTTGTGGACCGGCAACAAAATAATGAAAAGACTGACTTACAACAAGGAATTTAAATATAAACTATATGGACAAACTCTCATTTCATTGAGTGGCTCTTTGCATAAAAATAGTAATTTCAAAACTCTAAATGTTTCGAACCAGAAATTTTAGCTAGTTTGTGCGATTTTGAAATGGACAAAGCAGAAAAATCTACCTAAAATAAAATATTTATAGGTAACCCTTCAGAAACATTTCACATACATTTTGTTTTAGCTACGATCTCCAATTATTAAGACCTCCATGGCCATAATTTCCTGTGTGCCATTTTCAAGCTTGTCAAGATAATATTGCCCACTCATTATTGTAATATTTTCTGTCGACAATTCAAAAAACAACCACGAAAAACAACATCTGCACATTATAGACACAGCCAAGATTTTGTTCAACTGGGAGAGGGGATACCAAGTACTAAAGAAATTCGCCAAGGTCCTGTTTGCCTCCTTTTTCTACACGTCAAGCGGAGTCTATTTTGAATGTCTTATTTTAAGCATCCGCATACCGTTTCCATTTCTCTCATATTTATCTGTAACCCTATGGCGCTGTTAGCATTGTCTCATGAATGAGCCAGCTATTACTTATTGTCAAAATAAAACAAATGCAATAGCACTCTAGTGAATGTTGCAGGCCCAGTACAAAATGTATACCAGATGAGCAGCTTTTCTACAACCCACAGCTATACCATATATTACACTATGATTCAAGTGATGGCACTAACCTACTGACTATAGAAGTCAGTGTACTTCTCAGTGTTCACTTTCATTTTTGCTATTGGTTCCTGATAAAACATCATGTTTCATTTATATTCTCTTTAGGTTCTTCACTTCGCTTTTACTGACCATATGGTTTTAAAAGAAAAATACCCAATTGATGAGAAAAAAATATCAAGATATAATAAATCTTCAAAATTTAATAAAAAACTTTACCATGTAACCTAGATATCCAACATAAACACAAGTAAAGCTGATGTTAGTGAGATGGTGATCACAACCAGCAAAACTGCACGATAACACAGAATAATTCAATAATTTGAGACTGAAATTGGTATGAGAATGATAAATGCCTTTCAAACAATCCTTCAATACTTGAAACAGGCAAGTAATTTCAACTTTTTTCTCAAATTTCAATGACATATTTTAATTAATTTGAATTGGTTTCTAAAATTTAGTATATTGGGTAAATGTATAAAACAGACCACACTATCCAATGATAACAACAAATTATTTTTGAATTCTGACAGATACATGTTTAAGTGATTGTCATGGCATCGAACAGATACATTACAAAAAACCTTTCACTAACCCTTGTAACATGATATGCACTCACACGTCAGAGTGTACTATGTGGGAATTAATTGCTACAAAGAAGAACAGAACACAAAGATATAACGCTGTCGCACAGGTTTTTATTTTTTTTTAAGCAAATCCTGGATGTGCCAAATATAATCTGTTTAAAATTAAATTTTTAACAAATAGCTCCTTGAATTCAATCATTATACTCTTGCACCGAAAGAGAACAAAAAAAAATGTGCCAAGTCATCTACATATGGAGTATTGATCAGATAAATACCACTACATACAGTGAAATGCAATATTATTTTACCACTCAATCATATTAGTATGTAAGATGCCGTATGGTTGAATCTGGTTTGAATAATTGTGTATAGCAGTGGTTCCCAACCTTCATACATAGACGGAACGGTATGATCAAATAAAATGACCTCATGGACCGGCAACAAAATATTGAAAAGACTGACACAAAGCATGGAATTTAAGTAGAAAATACATAGATGAACTCTCATTTTATTACGTGCCTCTTTGCTTGAAACACTTCTAAATTATAAAATTGCGCTAAAAATAGTAAAATCCAAAACTCTAAATGTTTCAAACCCGAAAAGTTGACTCGTTTTTGTGGGATTTTGAAATGGAGAAAACAGACAAATCTACTTGAAATAAAATATCTAAAAACAAACTTTCAGAAACATTTTCAAATACATTTTGATTTAGTTACACTCTCCAATTATTAAGAACATGGCCTTAATTTCCTGTAAGCCGTTTTGAAGCTTGTCCAAATAATATTGTCCACTTATCATTGTAATATTTTCTGTCGACAATTTAAAAAAATCAGAAGAAAACAGGTCACAAAAACTTGTTTGAATTGTCGCGCACGACGAAATATTCTTGAACTTTCTTGCCCTAATTAAACCAAACCAAATGTCACCAAACATTTTTATATGAATGAGTACTGCAATTCCAGAATCAATTCTGTCCAATGGCGTTATTTGTGGCCTATTTGGACTAGCTTATTAACACAGAACATACGCTTCATTCAGACAAATGAATCTGACGTAATTCCGCCAGCAAACATAAAAAAGGGAAAGTATAATACACGGATCCTTTGTACAAAGCCCCCACCCAAAACACTCCCCCCAATGGTCAAAATAAGAAAATTAGTAATTATTTAGGGATGCAGATAGTGCTGGAAATTCAAACCATTCCTAACCCCAACTGGATGAATAGTAAGTTGCTATTTCTAAACATGGCAGGGGTATTTTTTCTGAAATCTCACATTTTCGCATTAGTGGAGGGAGCTTTGTACAAAAGATCCAAATACATAACAGTCTAATATTGAACGGCCCCTCCCTCTTGTCGTAATGTATTTCTGGAGTTTGGAAAATTACGGTAGTAACGAAAACAAGGAAAGATAAAATATATTCCATTTCACCAATTGGTTCATGGAATTAGTCACATAGGCAGAAAAGAAAGTTTAATCTATTTCAACAGATCAAGTTTTAAACAAACTCCCGTATTTTGCCTTTTTTCATTATTTACAGAATTAGAAGAAAAATACCCAGGTTTCTTCCTTTTTTTGCACATTCTGGCCTTAATTTGAAAGGAATTTGACAAATAAAATTTTGAGAATTATTGAATTGAACTGTTGATATGTTGATGTCTATCCGCGGAAAATCTCAGTTTTAGAAAGCATTTTCCTATCCTATCCTTTATACCATGTTTTTTCAAACTAATTATACAGGGTGTCTATAAAATCCCTTTACATTTTCTAGTTTGTCAGGGAGTTAGTTCTCAATATATCCTAACCAGGTTTGTTGATTTTTTAACCAGTGTTTATTAAGTTCTCATGTCATTTAATAAATCTGTAGTGGCAACAGACTATGTATCGATAAATTTCCTTTGCAATTTAAAAATTTTTAAGACGTCATGGACACCCTGAATAACTAGTTTGACTAAAAACTAAAATCAAACTCGGCAAAACTAACCAGGAAGGTCATGTCGTTGTTTGCCCAAATCACAACAACTGAAAATACGCTTCAACATCCCTTTTCTTAATTCAAACTGATAAAAACCACAATTTGTTGAAAAAATCATACTGCCAAGTATGGGATACTGGTGGATCGCACATAGATAGTGTGTCCCGCATATGATTCATGCTTAAACTCTCTTCATGGATGATTGACAAAGTGGGACAAAGTATCTGATTGTCTGCGCTTCGCTTGCTGTGTATGGGACGATGAGGACAATATTATTTTGTCTGGAATCAAAAGATAACAGATTACAGCAGCTTGTTTGAACTGTCGCACACGAGGATTTATGCTCACTTGACCTAATTAAACCACTAAACACTTTTCTGAGAATTAAATTTTGTGTGATGGCCTTAATTACGGATTTGTTGTAAATCTGATAGCTTAATAAAAAACCATCTGTAACCACAGAACATACGCTTCATTCATACAAACACTTTATTCAGACATTAAAAAAGACATATTTTCCGCCAGAAAACATAAAATAAGGAAAGTATAATACATGGACCTTTTGTACAAAGCCCCCGCCCAAAACACTCCCAATCAATGCTCAAAAGGATAAAGTTAGTAATTATTAAGTTAGAGTTAGGGATGCAGAATGCGCTGGAAATTCAAATTTTCAATTCCTTCATAATCCTAACCCCAACTGGATAATTAGTAAGTTGTTATTTCAAAATGTGGGCAGGGGTGTTATTCTGAAATATCACATTTTTGCATTAGTGGCAAGGGCTTTGTACAAAAGATCAAAATGCATAACAGTCTAATATCATTTTCCGAGTTTTATACCAGTTGGAAATGTATAAGGATATGTGATCACAATCATCATTTGAACGGCCCCGGATGAATTTCAAACACAAAAAATATCAAGGAATAATAAATCTTCAAAATTTAATAATAATTTTTTCATGTAGCCTAGATATCCAACATAAACACAAGTAAAGCTGTTGTTAGTGAGATGGCGATCACAACCAGCAACACTGCATGATACCACAGATAATTCAATAATTTGAGACTGAAATTGGTATGAAAATGGTGCTTCAATATTCTATCCAAGGATAACAACAAATTATTTTTGATATCTGAGATATACATGTTTATGTGATTGTCATGGCAACAAACAGATACTTTACAAAAACCTTTTCATTAACGCTTGTAACATGATATGCACTCACACCTCAGGTGTATTATGTGGGAATTAATTGCTTTAGAAACAATACAAAGAAGAACAGAACATGAGGGTATAACGCTGCCACACAGATTTTTACATTTTTTGAAACAAATCCTAGATGTGCCAAATATAATATTTGTTTAAATCGAATTACTAACAAATAGCTCCTTGAATTCAATTGTTATAATCTTCCAATGCAAAAGAACAAAAAAAATGTGCCAAGGCGTCTACATGTGAAGTATTGATACAATAAAATCCAGGTACAGTGAAATGCAATATTATTTTACAATCCAATCTTATTAGTAGGTGAGATGCCTTATGGTTGAATCTGGTTTTAAATAATTATGTATAGCAGTGGTTCCAGACCTTTATACATAGGCGGAAAAGTATGATCAAATAAAATGACCTCATGGACCGGCAACAAAATAATGAAAAGACTGACTTATAACAAGGAATTAAAATAAAAACTATATGGACAAACTCTCATTTTATTGAGTGGCTCTTTGCATGAAACATTTCCCAAATTATAACATTGCGCCAAAAATAGTAATTTCAAAACTCTAAATGTTTCAAACCAGAAATGTTAGCTAGTTTGTGCGATTTCCAAATTGACAAAGCAGAAAAATCTACCTTAAATAAAATATTTATAGGTAACCTTCAGAAACATTTCACATACATTTTGTTTTAGCTACGATCTCCAATTATTAAGACCTCCATGGCCTTAATTTCCTGTGTGCCATTTTCAAGCTTGTAAAATAATATTGCCGACTCATCATTGTAATATTTTCAGTCGACAATTTAAAAAACAACAACGAAAAACAACATCTGCACATTATAGACACAGCCAAGATTTTGTTCAACTGGGAGAGGGGATACCAAGTACTAAAGAAATTCACCAAGGTCCGGTTTGCCTCCTTTTTCTACACGTCAAGCGGAGTCTATTTTGAATGTCTTATTTTAAGCATCCGCATACCGTTTCCATTTCCCCCACATTGAACTCTTACCCTATGGCGCAGTTAGCATTGTCTCATGAATGAGCTAGCTATTACGTATTGTCAAAATAAAACAAATGCAATAATACTCCAGCGAATGATGCGGCCCAGTACAAAATATAAGTATACCCGATGTCCAGCTTTTCTACAGCACACAACTATACCATATATTACACTATGATTCGAGTGATGGCACTAACCTACTAAATATAGAAGTCAGTGTACTTCTTAGTGTTCTAATTCATTTTTGCTATTAGTTCCTGATAAAATATCATGTTTCATTTATAATCTCTTTAGGTCCCTCACTTCGCTTTTACTGGCCATATGGTTTTAAAAGAAATATATCCAATTCATGAGATAATAGCAAAAACAAAAAATATCAAGACATAATAAATCTTTAAAATTTAATAAAAAAGCTTTACCATGTAGCCTAGATATCCAACATAAACACAAGTGAAGCTGTTGTTATTGAGATGGCAATCACAACCAGCACTGCTGCACTATAGCACAGTGTTGATAGACATATCTTAATTAATTTGAATTGGTTTCTAAAATTTAGTATATCAGTCAAATGTGTAAAGCAGATCATTCTACTTAATGATAACACCAAATTATTTTTGATATCTGAGAGATACATGTTTATGCGGTCGTCATGGCATCGAACAGATACATTACAAAAACCTTTTCATTAACCCTTGTAACATGATATGCACTCACACGTCAGAGTGTACTATTTGGGAATTAATTGCTTTTGAAACACTACGCTGCAACACAGATTTTTACTTTTTTTAAAGCAAATCATGGATGTGCCAAATATAGTCTTCGTCTAAATTGAATGACTCACAATAGCTGCTTGAATTCAATTGTTATAATCTTACAACGCAAAAGAACAAAAAAAATTTGCCACCGCATCTACATGTGAAGTATTGATACAATAAAATCCATTAGGTACAGAGAAATGCAATATTATTTTATCACTCAATCTTATTAGTATGTAAGATGCCGTATGGTTGAATCTGGTTTTAAATAATTGTGTATAGCAGTGGTTCCAGACCTTTATACATAGGCGGAAAGGTACGATCAAATAAAATGACCTCGTGGACCGGCAACAAAATATTGAAAAGACTGACTTAAAGCAAGGAATTAAAATAGAAAATACATGAATGAGCTCTCATTGTAGCGAGTGCCTTTTTGCTTGAAACGTTTCTAAATTATAAAATTATGGAAAAAATGGTAATTTCAAAACTCTAAATGTTTCGAACCAGAAATGCCAATTAGTTTGTGCAATTTTGAAAAGGAGAAAGAAGAGAAATCTACTTAAAATAAAATAACTAAAAATAAATCTTCAGAAACATTTTCACAGACATTTTGGTTTAGTTACACTCTCCAACTATTAAGACCTCCATGGCCTCAATTTCCTGTGTGCCATTTTCAAGTTTGTCAAAATAATGTTGTCCACTTGTCATTGTAATATTTTGTGTCAACAATTTAAAAAACAACAACGAAAAGCAACATCTGCACATGTATTATTGACCCAGCCAAAATTTTGTTCAATCAGGAGAGGGGTACTAAGGTACAAATTTGTGATACCGAATTATTTTTGATATCTGAGAGATACATGTTTATTTGGTTGTCATGGCAACAAACAGATACATTACAGAAACCTTTTTATTAATGCTTGTAACATGATATGCACTCACACGTCAGAGTGTATTATGTGGGAATTAATTGCTTTTGAAACAATACAAACAAGAACAAAACACAAAGGTATATAATTTACAACACAAATAACGCTGTCACACAAATTTTTACTTTTTTTGAAGCAAATCATGAATGTGCCAAATATAATCTTCGTTTAAATCGAATTACTAACAAATAGCTCCTTGAATTCAATTATTATAATCCTACAACGCAAAAGAACAAAAAAATGTGCCAAGGCGTCTACATGTGAAGTATTGATACAATGAAATCCATTAGGTACAGTGAAATGCAATATTATTTTACTATCCAATCTTATTAGTATGTGAGATGCCTTATGGTTGAATCTGGTTTCAAATTATTGTGTATAGCAGTGGTACCCGACCTTTATACATAGATGGAAAGGTACGATCAAATAAAATGACCTCGTGGACCAGCAATAAAATATTGAAAAGACCGACTTGTAACAAGGAATTAAAATAGAAACAATATGGACAAACTCTCATTTTATTGAGTGGCTCTTTGCATGAAACACTTCCCAAATTATAAAATTGCGCCGAAAATAGTAATTTCAAAACTCTAATTGTTTCAAACCAGAAATGTTAGCTAGTTTGTGCGATTTTGAAATGGACAAAGCAGAAAAATCTACCTAAAATAAAATATTTATAGATAACCCTTCAGAAACATTTCACATACATTTTGTTTTAGCTACGATCTCCAATTATTAAGACCTCCATGGCCTTAACTTCCTCAGTGCCATTTTCAAGCTTGTAAAATAATATTGCCCGCTTATCATTGTAATATTTTCTGTCGACAAATTGAAACACAACATCTGCACATGTATTATAGACACAGCCAAGATTTTGTTTAATTGTGTGAGGGGGTACCGAGGACTAAAAAATGTGCCAAAGACCGGTTTGCCTCCCTTTTCCATACGCCAAGCGGAGGTAATTTGAATTGGTTTTTAAAATTTAGTATATTAGGCAAATGTGTAAAGCAGATCACTATACCTAATGATAACACCAAATATTATTGATATTTGAAAGATAAGCTACATGTTTATGTGGTTGTCATGGCATCGAACAGATACATTACAAAAACCTTTTCATTAATGCTTGTAACATGATATGCACTCACACGTCAGAGTGTATTATGTGGGAATTAATTGCTTTTAAAAAAATACAAATAAGAACAGAACACAAAGGTATAACACTGTCACACAGATTTTTACATTTTCTGAAGCAAATCATGGATGTGCCAAATATATTCTTCGTTTAAATCAAATTACAAACAAACAGCTCCTTGAAATCAATTGTTATAATCTTGTAACGCAAAAGAACAAAAAATGTAAAGTCATCTACTAAATTGTAATATTACGGAAAAAATAGTAATTTCAAAACTCTAATTGTTTCAAACCAGAAATGTTAATTAGTTTGTGCGATTTTCAAATTGACAAAGCAGAAAAATCTACTTTGAATATATAATATTGAAAAATAAACCTTCAGAAACATTTCACATACATTTTGTTTTAGTCACGATCTCCAATTATTAATACCTACATGACCTTAATTTCCTGTGTGCCATTTCCAAGCTTGTCAAGATAATATTGCCCACTTATCATTGTAATATTTTCTGTCGACAATTTATAAAACAACAACGAAAAACAACATCTGCACATTATAGATACAGCCAAGATTTTGTTCAACTGGGAGAGGGGATACCAAGAACTAAAGAAATTCGCCAAGGTCCGGATTGCCTCCTTTTTCTACACGTCAAGCGGAGTCTATTTTGAATGTCTTATTTTAAGCATCCGAATACCGTTTCCATTTCCCCCATACTGAACTCTAACCCTATGGCTCTGTTAGCATTGTCTCATGAATGAGCCAGTTATTACATATTGTCTATTGTCAAGATGAAACAAATGCAGTAGCACACTCGCGAATGCTGCGGGCCCAGTACAAAATCAATGTATACCCGATGTCCAGCTTTTCTACAGCACACAGCTATACCATATATTACACTATGATTCAAGTGATGGCACTAACCTACTGACTATAGAAGTCAGTGTACTTCTCAGTGTTCACTTTCATTTTTGCTATTAGTTTCTGATAAAATATCATGTTTGATTTATAATCTCTTTAGGTTCCTCACTTCGCTTTTACTGACCATATGTTTTTAAAAGAAAAATATCCAATTGATGAGATAATAGCAAAAATGAAAAATATCAAGGTATAATAAACCTTCAGAATTTAATAAAAAATTTTGCCATGTAGCCTAGATATCCAACATAAACACAAGTAAAGCTGTTGTTAGTGAGATGGCGATCACAACCAGCAACACTGCGCGAAGCACATCATTGATAATTCAATAATTTGAGACTGAAATTGGTATGAGAATGATAAACACCTCACAAACAATGCTTTAATACTTAAAACAGTCAAATAATTTCAAATTTTTTATCCTAAAATTTCAAAGACATATTTTTTTAATTAATTTTAACTGGTTTCTAAAATTTAGTATATTAGGCTAATGTATAAAGCAGACCACTCTATTCAATGATAACACCTGAATTCTGAGAGATACATGTTTATGTGGTTGTCATGGCATCGAACAGATACTTTACAAAAACCTTTCACTAACCATTGTAACATGATATGCACTCACACGTCAGAGTGTATTATGTGGGAAATAATTGCTATTGAAACACTACAAAGAAGAACAGAACACAAAGGTATAACGCTGTCTGTTGCACAGTTTTTTCTTCAAGCAAATCATGGATGTGCCAAATATAATTTTTGTTCAAACCGAATTACTAACAATAGCTCCTTGAATTCAATTATTATAATCTTACAACACAAAAGAACAACAAATGTACAAGTCACCTACATGTGAAGTATTGATACAATAAAATCCATTAGGCACATTGAAATGCAATATTATTTTACCACTCAATCATATTAGTTTGTGAGATGCTGTATGGTTAAATCTGTTTTCAAATTATTGTGTATAGCAGTGGTTCTTGACCTTTATACATAGACGAAAGATACGAAGACCAAATAAAATGACCTCGTGAACCGGCAACGAATTATTGAAAAGACTGACTTATAGCGAGGAATTGAAATAGAAACTATATGGATGAACTCTCATTTTATTGAGTGCCTTTCTGCTTGAGAAACTTTTCTAAATTATAAAAATACGGAAAAAAAATTGAAAGTTTAAAACTCTAATTGTTTCAAACCAGAAATGTTGATTAGTTTGTGCGATTTAGAAATGGACAAAGCAAACAAATCTACTTTAAATATAAAATATTTAAAAATAAACCTTTAGAAACTTTTTTGCATATATTTTGTTTTAGTTATGATTTCCAATTATTAAGACCTCCATGGCCTTAATTTCCTGTGTGCCATTTTCAAGCTTGTCAAGATAATATTGCCCACTTATTATTATAATATTTTCAGTCGACAATTTCAAAAACAACAACAAAAAACAACATCTGCACATTATAGATACAGCCAAGATTTTGTTCAACTGGGAGAGGGGATACCAAGTACTAAAGAAATTCGCCAAGGTCCGGTTTGCCTCCTTTTTCTACACCTCAAGCGGAGTCTATTTTGAATGTCTTATTTTAAGCATCCGCATTCCAATTCCATTTCTCTCATATTTATCTGTAACCCTATGGCGCTGTTAGCATTGTCTCATGAATGAGCCAGCTATTACTTATTGTCAAAATAAAACAAATGCAATAGCACTCTAGCGAATGCTGCGGGCCCAGTACAAAATATATGTATACCCGATGTCCAGCTTTTCCACAGCGCACAGCTATACAATATATTTCACTATGATTCGAGTGATGGCACTAACCTACTGACTATAGAAGTCAGTGTACTTCTTAGTGTTCTAATTCATTTTTGCTATTAGTTCCTGATAAAATATCATGATTCATTTATAATCTCTTTAGGTCCCTCACTTCGCTTTTACTGACCATATGGTTTTAAAAGAAATATATCCAATTCATGAGATAATAGCAAAAACAAAAAATATCAAGATATAATAAATCTTTAAAATTTAATAAAAAAGCTTTACCATGTAGCCTAGATATCCAACATAAACACAAGTAAAGCTGTTGTTATTGAGATGGCAATCACAACCAGCACTGCTGCACTATAGCACACTGTTGATAGACATATCTTAATTAATTTGAATTGGTTTCTAAAATTTAGTATATCAGGCAAATGTGTAAAGCAGATCACTCCACTTAATGATAACACCAAATCATTTTTGATATCTGAGAGATACATGTTTATGCGGTCGTCATGGCATCGAACAGACACATTACAAAAACCTTTTCACATTAACCCTTGTAACATGATATGCACTCACACGTCAAAGTGTACTATTTGGGAATTAATTGCTTTTGAAACACTACGCTGCCACACAGATTTTTACTTTTTTTGAAGCAAATCAAGGATTTGATAAATATAATCTTCGTCTAAATTGAATGACTCACAATAGCTGCTTGAATTCAATTGTTATAATCTTACAACGCGAAAGAACAAAAAAAATTTGCCACGGCATCTACATGTGAAGTATTGATACAATAAAATCCATTAGGTACAGTGAAATGCAATATTATTTTACCACTCAATCTTATTAGTATGTAAGATGCCGTATGGTTGAATCTGGTTTTAAATAATTGTGTATAGCAGTGGCTCCAGATCTTTATACATAGGCGGAAAGGTACGATCAAATAAAATGACCTCACGGACCGACAACAAAATATTGAAAAGACTGACTTAAAGCAAGGAATTAAAATAGAAACTATATGAAAGAGCTCTCATTGTATCGAGTGCCTTTTTGCTTAAAACGTTTCTAAATCATAAAATTATGGAAAAAATGGTAATTTCAAAACTCTAAATGTTTCAAACCAGAAATGTCAATTAGTTTGTGCAATTTTGAAATGGAAAAAGAAGACAAATCTACTTAAAATAAAATAATTAAAAATAAATCTTCAGAAACATTTCCACATACATTTTGGTTTAGTTACACTCTCCAATTATTAAGACCTCCAAGGCCCCAATTTCCTGTGTGCCATTTTCAAGTTTGTCAAAATAATATTGCCCACTTGTCATTGTAATATTTTGTGTCAACAATTTAAAAAACAACAACGAAAAGCAACATCTGCACATGTATTATTGACCCAGCCAAAATTTTGTTCAATCAGGAGAGGGGTACTAAGGTACAAATTTGTGATACCGAAATGTTTTTGATATCTGAGAGATACATGTTTATTTGGTTGTCATGGCAACAAACAGATACATTACAAAAACCTTTTTATTAATGCTTGTAACATGATATGCACTCACACGTTAGAATAAATTATGTGGGAATTAATTGCTTTTGAAACAATACGAATAAGAACAGAACAAAAAACGCTGCCGCACAGATTTGCGGAAACGCTGCCACTGCATCTACATGTGAAGTATTGATACAATAAAATCCATTAGGTACAGTGAAATGCAATATTATTTTACCACTCAATCATATTAGTATGTAAGAAACTGTAAGGTTAAATCTGGTTTTAAATAATTATTTATAGCAGTGGTTCCCGACCTTTATGCATAGGCGTAATGGTACGATCAAATAAAATGACCTACAACGAATATTGAAAACACTCCCACAAGGCAGGGAATCAATGAACTTGACTTGGGCAATAGTAGATAGCAAATTGTTACATACAGAATTTGGTACTCCCGAAGTATGTGAACAAAGATGGCGGACACCGGAACGTAGTATGCGTACCAGGTTACGAGTAAGGCCATAATTTCAGGTACAAATACTACGGGAGTCACTTGGCTAGCCCTCGAACATGTCAGAGAACTAAAATAAAGAAAGTTGAAATAAAATTATGGCCTAACCCTAACCTGGTACACATACTATGTTCCGGTGTCTGCCATCTTGGTTCACATACTTTGGGAGTACCCAGAATTTGAAAATGTTGGGTCGAAAATGTCGACCAAAATGAAATCGACTCATTATTTTTGTAAATAAATGTATCCTCTAAAATGATGAACGCATTTTTGATAATAATTTACTGTAATATGGAATATTCCCTGAAACAGTCTTACGTTTTCGTTAATAAATCATTTATTCTGAAGCTAGGTCGTAAAATCATATGACAATCAAATATCAAGGTTTTGAAAAAAAACTCATGAATAGCATTGCAATGTACCGGTGCTCAAAATATCCTTTCTAATGAAAATGGGAATCTACTCACTACCAAACACAAATATGGGTCGGACATTCAAAGTTTAATATCTTGACAATATTCCTATTCGTGCTATTCGTCCAATTCGTACTGATACTTGACTAACAAACAGCGCAGATAAAATCAGAAATGGTCTGTAACACGCAAAATATATTTGTTGAAAGAATCGGAAATATTGTTGTCCAAGTAAAATAATACTCAAGTAACTTTAGCAACTTTTATTTAGAGTGATGTAGAAAGAAACCCAGTGTAGAGTTTTAAACACTTTAACAGTATTTTACAAAAACCTTTCGCGGCAGATTGAAACATTACTCAAATGCAAAAAGTGTAATTACTCGGCGGCAAGACAAGCAGTACAAATGTAATTCCACGCTTACAAAACATCCAATGTAACGAGGAAAGAGTATTCAATTGTTAAAACAATGCAACTTTGCCAATTGTTAAAACAATGCAACTTTGCCTGTTCGGTAACCAATGCCTTCTGTAACGTTATTTCGCTTTGCTTGATTTTGCTCCACGACACCACTAAAGTGTTGCATTGTCTCACTATATTTAACAAATAATCAGTTCCAGTTTGAATACTGAACATTAATGAAATGAAACATCTAGGCCATTCAGGTATTCAGCATCTTAGTAATATTCGTTCATGATAAAAATGTTTGAAGAAATCAAAACTCAAAAATATCGAACATCCTAACAACACTATAACACACAGGTCCAAACATCTCTACTGCCTCAGGTTTCTTTGTACAAAGCCCCCAGCCAACACTCAAAATTTGAAAATTAGTAATTATCCCGTTAGGCTGAGGGAAAAGAATGCAAATTTCACTGGAAATTCAAATTATTTCAAACTCGTTATTTTTAAATATGGCGAGGGTGTTTTTTTTCCCCATTTTTACTCTGTATAAAAGATCAGAGCCTTAATTGGACTAGTGACTAATTGAACAAAGAAATGCGGCGCGTGGCGCTCTTTTTACTTATTGGTAAATTTTGCGTTTAATTAGTGTGTCACAAATTTTAAATGCGGAGTGATAGCCTATATTGACTATAAAAACTTAATTTTTGTGTACAGTGGTTCTTGTTTTTTTGGTTGCTAAACCATTTAAGGATTCACCAAAAATAAACAATGAGTGAAATATACAATTGTCGATATTGGACATACCGTGTTTCCCCAAAAATAAGACCTAGCCTGAATTTTTAAATTATTTTAATATAAGCCTTGTCCTTGAAATAAGAGCATGAACATTTTTTTTGACCTAGTCAATAGGCTAGGCTACCTGGATAGGAAATTCTCATTCAAGACAAACCTTCATTGCTCGACAAGATAGTGTAGGCTCAAAAATTCGCCATAAAATTCAGTTAAATAAAAACTCCAATGAAATTTTTGAATCTAGTGACATACAAGACATACCAGAGGGTGATGATATGGTCATTTTTGAATAATCTAGGTTTAGCAGTTATTTTTTTAAATAAAAATGCGTTATTTAAAGGTAGATAGATATTTGTTTTTTATTTTGTATATTCGAAAATCTCGTAAGTCTCTACTTTAAATTTATACTGAAGTTACAAAAAATCCCAAAGTATAACAAGTTGACATTATGCATTCATACACACATATCATTGAAAAACTAATTTGATCACAAGTAGCTATTCATTCCATGCAAGATCACAAAATGTTACTATTCTACTTTCTGTTTTATGCATATTTAATACTAAAATTATCCTTTATCAAAAAAAAAACTTATCAATTCGATTAAAAACTGCGAGACCACTGATACAAATAACTCAATCTGTAATCTGGAAAGATAAAAATTCTGACATGACATTTGTTTAACTATTATCTTCTAAGCACTTATTTTATATCATACTCGAATATCCTAATTGAGAAAAATGGTATAATAAGAAATACAATCCTTTAACCCAGTGGTTCTTAAACTGCGGGCACACCCCCATTGAGGGGCGTGAAAATCTCTCGAGGGGGGCGTGAGTGGTAACAAAATGTCTATTTCGAAATTCCATGCAACTCTCATTCTTGTTGCTTTATAATGATGTAATTTATTTATAAGCATGCGCAATGACTTTTTTTTAACAATGTCATATTTAACGCATTATTTGTAAATTAGTTACCTCAATGGTCTTTTTGTCTTTCAAAAACCTTCAGTTTAGTTGCAACAATAAAAATTGATACTGCAAACGCTTCGATAGACTAGGCAAAAATTAGCTATCTGTAAGCGGCACATGGTTTAATGTTTTGAATAAAAATGATGATTTTGATGAAGTGAGCTAGTTTGTAAGCGATATCTCTCCAAAACACTCCCAAATTGAGCGTCTGAAATTTTGCAATGAGAAAGTCTAGGGTAAATTTTTCATAGGTCAAGGGTCGGGGAAACGTCCCCATGCATAACGTCTGTTACAAAATGAACTGCATTTCTTTATGCTGAAAATGTACTTAAATTCAATTGCACTTCTCCATTCTGTGATTTCATTTTCAACCTGGTGGTTGTCAGGGTTATTTGTAGTGAATTTTGAAGACATTAGGAAAGCAATTGCGCTATGAGACAAAATCTTCAAACAAAGCAATCTGCCCATCACAAAAACATTTGCCATTCTTTTCAAAGCAGATGTTTCAAGCAAATGCTAACTAAAGCTTTTCAGCTCTGACCGTGGACGACGCAAATTCGCCCGTCATTTTGCACACAATTACGGTAATACATTGGTATTGCATATAACTAACCCATTGAAACTTGTTTAAAGGCTCTAAGAATGAATGTAGTACAATTTATAAAATACTCCTATAGCATGTTTCTTCTGCCATTGTTCTTCATTCCCAAAACAGAGGCGGTTGGAGTAAAAAACAATACGTATGCAGTCAGTGAAAGTTTGAGAACCATTGCTCTATTATGTCTAAATGATTTTGTGGAAACTATTCAAATAACCAATAATCTCAATTTGAAAGAGATTTTACCCTGCAATGCCAACACTAGGCCATCACACCGAACTTGGTAACACTGTTGCAACAAACCCCAACATTTTATCAATTTCATGCAATTGAGTTTTGTGATTATTATTGCATTGAATTTTGAATTTTTTTTTTTAAAAACATGTAAATGTAAATGTAGCAAAATGTCATCAAATGTATAACCCAGTATAATATAAACCTGTATTTAAAAACACACGAAGTATTACCATACTTTGCTTTTACTGCTTGAACCAACCAGCCATAACATATCAATACAAAACAGTAAACCGCGCCTTGAATGACTATAGCAAAAGGGAAACCAAATCACCGGGGATACTGGAGATGGCGAGAATTCTTTATGAATCTAAAGTATATTATTTGACACCAATAAATTGTTCACGTGTTTCTCTCGCTTCAATTTGCAAGCCACCACACTCACAAACTTGCTCACAATGCCGTGCCCCATGTCTGATTTGGATAAGAGAGACATTGTCAAAAGCCGCTTTTTGATAAGAGAGAGATAGAAGTAATGAAGGAAAAGAGTATTAGCCAGAACCACTCTCAATTATACAAGCAATTTACCGCATTATTTAGAAATTACCGTATATTTTCGCACATACGCCGAGTTTAAAACACAAAAAAAAAGTTGCCAAACTAAGGGGGCGGCTTATACTCGCATAACTCAGATTGCATAAAAAAATCGACTCATTCGTGCATGACTTTGATCACGCAACGAGATTGACATTTAGCTAACTTGCCGGTAATTCCAAAAGCTTCAAACCGCACTAAGTTCTCACGATAAAGAACGCACACACACAATCGCTTGTGCCGGTGTGATTGTCTCATCATACAGCTGATGGCTCGTACAGTCTGTGATTGGTTGTTAAACACGTGACGCTTGTACAGTCTGATTGGCGTCTATTTACGGCCAGCGTTTCGTGGTGAAACGTTATCATTTAGTGCACTATCGCGGTACAACGCAAGTAACGGCTTCCTCATTTTGATCACCTTTACGATATGTTATCCTTTTCAGTTGCGCTGATAAAGACTCTTATCTCCGTTATAATTGAAATATTTACCGTTACATATGCATGACATCGCTTACGCTGTTGAGGTGATGACACAATATTTAAAATTAAATGATAAATAAAATTATTCAAATCGCCTTACGGAGCAACATCGAAATAATGGAGCTTGTAAATATGTCACAAAATGACATTCATTCTACGACGTTTGAAAATCCTTTTAATAGCAACTTCCGAATCAGCGATTTATAAGAATGTGTTAATACAACATTCGATCTAAAAGAAATTGTTTTATGCTGATCCCTTCTGTTTTATTCCTTCATTAATACAAATCACCGCGCATTGAAAAGCAAATGCAATATAGACGTTATTAAAATAAATTTACAAGTAAGAATCAGGTAGAATAATACTCACAGTCACAGCATTAATTCTTAACAATAAAACTGTAATTTCAATTATTTTGAACAACCATTTAACTGAAAAGTTGAAATAACATATGAATATGGTGTGATAAATATTGCTGTACGTCCATGGGTTAGGCAACAGCTGTGTTTTCCGTTTTTTTCCTGAATCAGCAAAACGGAAGGGTCATAAATCAATTACGTTATCTCGTGGTAGCGTTTTCTTTCTGAAGTGCCGATATCGGGCAGGAAGTGCTTCCCGCGTTTTTGTTTTTAAAGGATTAACACAAATAACAGCTGGTATAAAAGTCAATCAAATAATCGGCAGACACTTTGGCATACATTATAAAATATATCAGCCCATATATGAAGCTTACACAAATCATGTTTGAGAAGATTTGCGAAAAATAACCAAATTTATTGCCGTTGCCGCTCAGGATATCTCGACTACGTCAATATAAAATAAGAATTATAAAATATTTTCAATCAAAAATGTTCTCATGTCATACATTCGGTACTTCAAGTCGGCGCTGATTTAATTCCTGTTATGTTGACAGTAATCCGCAAAGTGCTGTCTTCCATTACGATTTGTAGAAACGGCGTATATGCGAATTTTTATAAATTCACTATTTTGAAGCTGGTATTAGGGAGTCGGCTTATTCGCGAGATAGGCGTAATTTCGAGAAAATACGGTAGTTACCTCAATGGTCTTTTTGTCTTTCAAAAACCTTCAGTTTAGTTGCAACAATAAAAATTGATACTGCAAACGCTTCGATAGACTAAGCAAAAATTAGCTATCTGTAAGCGGCACATGGTTTAATGTTTTGAATAAAAATGATAATTTCGATGAAGTGAGCAAGTTTGTAAGCAATAACTCTCTGAAACACTCCCAAATTGAGCGTCTGAAATTTTGCAATGAGAAAGTCTAGGGTAAATTTTTCATAGGGCAAGGGTCGGATAAACGTCCCCATGCATAACGTCTGTTACAAAATGAACTGCATTTCTTTATGCTGAAAATGTACATAAATTCAATTGCACTTCTCCATTCTGTAATTTCATTTTCAACCTGGTGGTTGTCAGGGTTATTTGTAGTGAATTTTGAAGACGTTAGGAAAGCAATTGCGCTATGAGACAAAATCTTTAAACAAAGCAATCTGCCCATCACAAAAACATTTGCCATTCTTTTCAAAGCAGATGTTTCAAGCAAATGCTAATTAAAGCTTTTCAGTTCTGACCGTGGACGTTGCAAATTCCCCCGTCATTTTGCACACAATTACGGTAATACATTGGTATTGCATATAACTGACACGTTGAAACTTGTTTAAAGGCTCTAAGAATGAACGTAGTACAAAATTTATAAAATACTCTCATAGCGCGTTTTTTGTACCATTGTTCTTCATTCCCAAAACAGTGGTGGTCGGAGTAAAAAACAACACGTATGCAGTCAGTGAAAGTTTGAGAACCATTGCTCTATTATGTCTAAATGATTTTGTGGAAACTATTCAAATAACCAATAATCTCAATTTGAAAGAGATTTTACCCTGCAATGCCAACACTAGGCCATCACACCGAACTTGGTAACACTGTTGCAACAAACCCCAACATTTTATCAATTTCATGCAATTGAGTTTTGTGGTTATTATTGCATTTAATTTTGAATTTTTTTTTTTAAAAACATGTAAATGTAAATGTAGCAAAATGTCATCAAATGTATAACCCAGTATAATATAAACCTGTATTTAAAAACACATCTTTGGCCAACTTATTCTGCTTATATCAGTCTCATGATATGACTTACATATACCATATACAAGAATTTTATTGCAATCCAATGATTGGTCAAAATTGATTCAGTTCTATACTAGGGCCCGACCGATACAGCCTCTACCGATACCTATAGTTTACTAAAACTAGGCCGATAAGCCGATACCGATGTTTCCCCACCTAAAAGTTATTGTAATGGCAGAAAGCTTATGAATCTCAATAGCTCCAGTTTAACAGTCTCAAGTTGTAGTTGAGAAAGCAGAATTTTTATGCATTGGCTCCAATCATACTTGCTCTTGTAATTTGCTGCAAGATGGCTTTACAAATTACTGGTGTTTTCTTTTAAATCGGCGGAAACTTGACTCAATAATGAAGAGCATATTTTACAATTACGCCATCATTATGAAGCACGAAGTATTACCATACTTTGCTTTTACTGCTTGAACCAACCAGCCATAACATATCAATACAAAACAGTAAATCGCGCCTTGAATGACTACAGCAAAAGGGAAACCCAATCACCGGGGATACTGGAGATGGCGAGAATTCTTTATGAATCTAAAGTATATTATTTGACACCAATAAAGTGTTCACGTGTTTCTCTCGCTTCAATTTGCAAGCCACCACACTCACAAACTTGCTCACAATGCCGTGCCCCACGTCTGATTTGGATAAGAGAGAGATAGAAGTAATGAAGGAAAAGAGTATTAGACAGGACCACTCTCAATTATACAAGCAATAAAACTGCTATCTGGGCGTAATTTTGACACTTTGGCAGTCAAATGATTGGCCGATATATATTAGTAAAATTAGCCGATACCGATAGTTCAAAATTTGTAAAATACATGGCTGATATATCCGCCGGGCCCTATTCTATACTATAGATATTTCATTTGGAACTGAATTGGTTACTGACCTATTAAATAAAATCTGCTTTGTGAGAACTCCTGCAAGCTTATAAGAATATTAAGTCTGAATTATCTTTTATTACCTTATGATGATCAACTTTTAGTATTTTATGGAAATTTTGGTTTCAGTATTGACTATACCAGTGCCCAACCTTTTTCAATTTGCAGGCAAATTTTATTGTCTTTTTTTAACGCACAATAAGATGTTGATACATGAGAAAAGAAACAAACAATGCAACTTGGGCAAAATCAAATAACTGGCTAACTAATCCCATACCCAACATGGACTGGTACGGTAACTGGTAGTTCGCCATATGATTAAGAGGTGTTATTGGCTTTCTTCTCTCTCAGGATATGTAAATTCTCTTCTATCCTGTCCTAATAATATTCTTCTTTTTAAAATAAAATTAAGTTGTTGTACATCAAAAGCCTCAAATAATAGTGTATTTAAACTATACCTCCAACGTTAGGAATCCCAAAGCTTTGCCTTCCAGATACCTGAAAAATTATGATCTTAGCCCGGAAGCTACAATTAGTCGCCATGGATACCTAAATGAATATTGCTCAATATTGCCACATAGTGGCCGCTGTTAAAATTCTAAAAATACAAAATTGGATGGGAGACGGGTTGATAGTTGCATAATATTATTCGATGTACTACTAAAAAGGTCGTAGGTGTGTTGAGTTTGCATTATATTATTTGATGTACTGAAAAAAAAGGCAAGTTGAAATTATATGAAATGTCCTGATCATCAGATGGAAATCATCGGAGACCACATTGACGAATTTTATTGTTCTATACTGTCACCTAGCGCAGACTTTTCAAATATTTGCTCCTGTCAGTCATGACTATTTATCCAATTTGCCATACTCTTTGCGGTGTGTCCCACTTGAACCACGTGTCCCAATAGGACCAATTGTCACACTTATGCCACGTGTCCCACTTGAACCACGTGTCCCAATAGTACCAACTGTCGCAATTATGCAAGGTGTCCCACGTGTCGCACTTGTCCCAATCGTGCATCTAAAGTCAAAGAATGATTTTTGATAAAATTAAACGCAGACGAAAATTCTCGTACATGCAAAATTTCTCTGAATAAACATTTTTTTTGCCTCGAAACAAAAGCACTCAAATAACAAGAGAGCTATGCTATATATGAATAAATATAAGGACACTAAGCGCCACATAATTTACGTAGAACAATAACTTATAATCAACATTAACACTTGTTATTAATCAACATTACGTTCTTTAATGCATTGCATAAAAAATTCCCAGTATATTGTACAATTATAAACAAGAGAGTCCTGCTCAGATAAATGGACACGTAGCGCCACGTGGTAGCAAATTTAGATGACGTCATGGCACACAAATAAAACGAACCCCATGCAGCTCACTGGTATCTTTGAAATAAATAAACTTAATAGCCTTGTAGCAAAAACTTTGATCTTTAAGCACTAAAAATTTCATACGATAAAAAATTTAAAAAAACTTCAACCAAAAACGTCCTCGACGTCTTATAAGAACTTCAAGTCGGAGTATATTGAAAACCTTCCACGACGACTGTTAGTTATTGCCGTGCCACACATAGCTGCTTTCGATTGCGATAAAAAATGAAATAATGGTCAAATTTTTTTAAATCAGAACGTGGACGGGGGTGGTAGGATGTGTACGGCGTTTTCGGTTTTCGGCCTCCCATGTGTAGAAAATCTTAGGTTAATCGAAGCAATATTTTTCCGAAAATAATTTTCGTATCCAGATTTTCAGAGTTTCTACTGCATTATTATAACATGAAGACGGGCGGCGTTACATTGCGTCAGGGTGATCAAGCACGAGAGTATTTGTCACAAGAGAGAGAGAGAGATAGCATTATGCTATTGTCGCTTTCAATTCGCATCGACAGCGCGCGATTTCTACTTTTTTGAGGTAACATATCTCATTTTCAGATACAAACGTATACGCGGGGTAGCGATTGTAACGTAACTAACAGCAAAAAGGTATGATTGAAGTCGGGCAGTGTTAAATTACGTCGAGGTGATAAAGCACTGGAAAAAAGTAGCTTTCAGCGGATTGTTATGACCGTGGAACGACGTTGTTTGAACGTAGAACAATAATAATAAAAAAACGAATTTCAAACGGGGGAAACGACCCCCGTAATACACGTTTCACTGAGAAGGGGAAGTCACGGAGCCAAAGCTGGTTATAAAGCGGCGACACCCAAGGTTCGGATATCTAATTAAACATTAGTAAGTTATGATAGTAACTTGATTGTCAAGTTATCTCTTCCCCAGGATAAATATTGAAGTCCAGGATATGAATAAAAAAAGTGTGTGAAAAAGTGTTGACTTTTCAGATGCCACAGGTCCATGCGCTTTGTACAAATAACTGGCTCACTATTCTCATACCCATCATGGACTGGTAAGCGGACGAGACACCGTGGATCAGAATATGAAAAAGTTGTCTCCCCTGGGATAAATATGTTGTCTCTCAGTTTTCATCTCCCCTGGGATAAATATGTAAATCCCATCATTTAATCATCAAGTGCATGCATCTGAAATAAAATGACTGGCCATCAACCTCGTACCTGACATACATTGGTAACAAGGCCAGGGCCGTGGTTAGCCATATGGCCAAGTTGTCATGTCAGTTTTTCCACAGGATAAATGTGAAAGTCCAAGATATGAAAAAAGTAAATGTTGACCTATGAGATGTCGAAGCGCTTTGGCCCATCTAACTGGCCAAATATTCCTTACTCGACGTGTACGGGCTACAGGAGAGGACCTTACGCTTGTGCAATAAGTCGGAAAAGTTGTTCTACATTAAGTAACTCGAAAAGTCGCATACAAATCCATACCGAAGCGAAACCATATGCTTGTGAAATATGTGGGGAAAGTTGTTCTACAAAAGGTAACTCAACAGGTCACATACAAATTGATATTGAAGAGAAATCTTATGTTTGTGGAATATGTGGAAAATTTGTTCTACATCGAGTAATTTTAAAATTCACGTACAAATCCACACAAGAAAGAAACTTTATACTTGTGCAAAATGTGGGAAAAGTTTTTCTACATTAGGTAATTCGAAAAGTCACATACAAATTCATGCTGGAATGAAGCTTTATGATTGTGGATGATGTGGAAAAATTTGTCCTACATTGAGTTATTTGAAAAGTCACATTCAAGTCCATACCACAGAGAAATCGTATGTTTGTGAAATATGTGGGAAAAGTAACTTGAAAAGTCAAATACAAGTCCAAACCAGAGGGAAATCGTATGCTTGTGAAATTTGTGGAAAAAGTTGTTCTACAGTAAGGAATGTCACATACAAATCCATACCGGAAAGACATCTTAAACTTGTGAATAATTAGGAAAATCTTGTTCTACATTAAGTAACTTGAAAAGTCGCATACAAGTACATTCCAGAGAGAATTCGTATGCTTGTGAAATATGTGAGAAAATTTGTTCTACATTGAGCAACTTGGAAAGTCACATACAAATCCATACCGGAGAGAAATCTTATGCTTGTGCAATATGTGGGAAAAGTTATTCTACATTAGGTAAGTCGAAAGGTCACATACAAATCCATACCGGGGAAGGACCTCATGCTTGTGCAGTATGTTGGATAAGTTGTTCTATACTGAATAACTCGAAAATCCACATACAAATTCCTACCGTAGAGAAACGACATTCCCGTGAAATATGTGTAAAAAGTTTTTCTACATTGAGTAACTTGAGAAGTCACATACAGCAGAGAAACCTCATGCTTGTGAAATATGTGTAAAAAGTTGTTCTAAATTGAGTAACTTGAAATGTCACATACAAATCCATACTGGAAAGAAACCCCATGCTTATGGAATATGTGGGAAATGTTGTTCTAAGTTAAGTAACTTGAAATGTCACATACAAATCCACACCGGAAAGAAACGCTATGCTTGTGGAATATTGTTCTGCATTGAGAAACTTGTAAATTTACATACAAATTCACATTAAAGTCACATACTGAAGAACAAATCTTATGCTTGTGCAATATGCGGAAAGAGTTTTTCTACATTAGGTAATTCGAAAAGTCACACACAAATCCATGCTGAAATGAAGCTTCATGATTGTGGATTATGTGGAAAAGTTTGTTCTATATTGAGTTACTTGAAAAGTCTCACAATCGTAGAGAAAACTTATGATTGTGAAACATGTGGGAAAACTTTTTTCCTTACATTGAGTAGCTTGAAAATTCACAGACAAATCCATACTGTTAGAGAAACCCTATGCTTGTAGAATACGTGGGATAGTTGTTCTACATTGTATACAAATCCAATAATCCATATCGGAAAAAAATCTTATGCTTGGGAGATATGGGGAAAAAGTTGTTCTACATTATGTAACTTGAAAAGTCACATACAAATCCATACCAGAGAGAAACCATTTGCTTGTAGAATATGTGAGAAAAGTTGGTCTACACTGAGTAACTTGAAAAGTCACATACAAATCCATACTGTTAGAGAAACCCTATGCTTGTAGAATATGTGAGAAAAGTTGTTCTACGTTGAGCAACTTGAAAAGTCACATACAAATCCATACCGGAAAGAAATCTTAATCTTGTGAAATATGTGAGAAAAATCTTGTTCTACATTAAGTACGGTAACCCAAAAAGTCGCATACAAGTCCATACCAGAGAAAAACGTACGCTTGTGAAATATGTTGGAAAAGTTGTTCTACATTAAGTACGGTAACTTGAAAAGTCGGATACAAGTCCATACCAGAGAGAAATCGTATGCTTGAGAATTATGTGGGAAAAGTTGTTCTACATAAGCAACTTGAAAAGGCCCATACAAATCCATACCGGAGAGAGAGCTTATGCTTGTGAAATTTGTGGAAAAAGTTGTTCTACCTTAAGTACCGTAACTTGAAAAGTCAAATGCAAATCTATAACGGGAAGAAACCTGTGGGAAAAGTTGTTCCACATTGAGTAACTTTAAAGTCAAATACAAATCCATACCAGAGAGAAATCTTATGCTTGTGAAATATGTGGGAAAAGTTCTTCTACATTAGGCAACTTGAAAGGCCATACCAGAGGGAAATCGTATGCTTGTGAAATATGTGGGAAAGTTGTTCTACATTAGATATGTCACATACAAATCCATACTGGAAAGAAATCTTAAGCTTGTGAATAATGTGGAAAATCTTGTTCTACATCAAGTAACTTAAAAAGTCGCATACAAGTCCATACCAGAAAGAAATCGTATGCTTGTGAAATATGTGAGAAAATTTATTCTACATTAAGCAACTTGAAAAGTCACATACAAATCCATACCGGAGTAAAAGCTTATGCTTGTGAAATATGTGGAAAAAGTTGTTCTACATTGAATAACTTGAAAAGTCAAATAAGGATCCATACCGGAGAGAAATCTTATACTTGTGCAATATGTGGGAAAAGTTATTCTACTTTAAGTAATTCGAAAGGTCACATACAAATTCATACCGGAGAAGAACCTTATGCTTGTGCAATATTTGAGAAAAGTTCCGGAGAGAAGCCCTATGCTTGTGCAACATGTTGGATAAGTTGTTCTATATTAAGTAACTCGAAAATCCACATACAAATTCCTACCGTAGAGAAACCACATTCTCGTGAAATATGTGTAAAACGTTGTTCTACATTGAGTAACTTGAAAAGTCACATACAAATCCGTACCGATAAGAACCCTCATGCTTGTGAAATATGTGTAAAAAGTTGTTCTAGATTGAGTAACTTGAAATGTCACACACAAATCCATACCGATAAGAACCCTCATGCTTGTGAAATATGTGGGATAGTTGTTCTACATTGTATACAAATCCATATCGGAAAGAAATCTTATGCTTGTGGAATATATGTGGGAAAAGTTGTTCCTCATTGAGTAACTTTAAAAGTCAAATACAAATCCATACCAGAGAGAAATCTTATGCTTGTGAAATATGTGGGAAAAGTTGCTCTACATTAGGCAACTTGAAAAGTCAAATAAAAGACCATACCATAGGGAAATCGTATGCTTGTGAAATATGTGAGAAAGTTGTTCTACATTATATGTCACATACAAATCCATACCGGAAAGAAATCTTAAGCTTGTGAATGATGTGGAAAATCTTGTTCTACATTATGTAAGTTGAAAAGTCGCATACAAGTCCATACCAGAAAGAAATCGTATGCTTGTGAAATATGTGAGAAAATTTGTTCTACATTGGGCAACTTGAAAAGTCACATACAAATCCATACCGGAGAGAAAGCTTATGCTTGTGAAATATGTGGAAAAAGTTGTTCTACATTGAATAACTTGAAAAGTCACATACAAATCCGTACCGATAAGAACCCACATGCTTGTGAAATATGTGTAAAGAGTTGTTTTAAATTGAGTAACTTGAAATGTCACATACAAATCCATACTGTTAGAGAAACCCTATGCTTGTGGGAAAAGTTGTTCTACATTAAGGAATGTCACATTCAAATCCATACCGTAAAAAAATCTTAAGCTTGTGAATAATGTGGAAAATCTTGTTTCATATTAAGTAACTTGAAAAGTTGCAAACAAGTCCATACAAGAGAGAAATCTTATGCTTGTGAAATATATGGGAAAAGTTGTTCTAAATTAAGCAACTTGAAAAGTCACATTCAAATCCATACCAGAAAAAAATCTCATGCTTGTGAAATATGTGGGAAAAGTTGTTCTACTTTAAGTATCGCAACTTGAAAAGCCAAATGCAAATCTATAACGGGAAGAAACCTGTGGGAAAAGTTGTTCCACACTAAGTAACTTGAAAAGTCAAATCCATATAGTAGAGAGACCTTATGCTTGTTCAATATGTGGCAAAAGTTGTTCTACATTAAGTAACTCAAAATTCACATACAAATCCATTCAAAGAGAGAAACCTTATGTTTGTTGAATATTTCGGAAAAGTTGTTCTACATTTAAATAATTTAAAAATTCACATACAAATCCCTAACGAAGTGAAATCTCATGCTTGTGGAATATGTGTAAAAATTTGTTCTACATTGGGCAACTTGAAAAGTCACATACAAATCCATACCGGAGAGAAAGCTTATGCTTGTGAAATATGTGGAAAAAGTTGTTCTACATTGAATAACTTGAAAAGTCACATACAAATCCGTACCGATAAGAACCCACATGCTTGTGAAATATGTGTAAAGAGTTGTTTTAAATTGAGTAACTTGAAATGTCACATACAAATCCATACTGTTAGAGAAACCCTATGCTTGTAGAATACGTGGGATAGTTGTTCTACATTGTATACAAATCCATATCGGAAAGAAATCTTATGCTTGTGGAATATATGTGGGAAAAGTTGTTCTACATTGTGCAACTTGAAAAGTTACATACAAATCCATACCGGAGAGAAAGCTTATGCCTGTGAAATATGTGGGAAAAGTTGTTATACATTAAATAATTTGAAAAGTCAAATAAAAATCCATACCGGAGATCTTATTCTTCTGAAATTTGTGGAAAAAGTTGTTCTACCTTGGTAAAATGTAACTGTAGAAAGCAAATCTATAAGATGGCGAAACCTTTCACAATGAGTAACTTGAAAAGTCAAATACAAATCCATACCAGAGAGAAATCTTATGCTTGTGAAATATGTGGGAAAAGTTGTTCTACATTAAGGAATGTCACATTCAAATCCATACCGTAAAAAAATCTTAAGCTTGTGAATAATGTGGAAAATCTTGTTTCACATTAAGTAACTTGAAAAGTTGCATACAAGTCCATACAAGAGAGAAATCTTATGCTTGTGAAATATATGGGAAAAGTTGTTCTAAATTAAGCAACTTGAAAAGTCACATTCAAATCCATACCAGAAAGAAATCTCATGCTTGTGAAATATGTGGGAAAAGTTGTTCTACTTTAAGTATCGTAACTTGAAAAGTCAAATCCATATAGTAGAGAGACCTTATGCTTGTTCAATATGTGGCAAAAGTTGTTCTACATTAAGTAACTCAAAATTCACATACAAATCCATTCAAAGAGAGAAACCTTATGTTTGTTGAACATTTCGGAAAAGTTGTTCTACATTTAAATAATTTAAAAATTCACATACAAATCCCTAACGAAGTGAAATCTCATGCTTGTGGAATATGTGTAAAAAATTGTTCTACATTGAGTAACTTGAAAAGTCACATACAAATTCATACCGGAGAGAAACCTCATGCTTGTGAAATATGTGGGAAAAGTTGTCTCACATAGGGTAACTTAAAGTCACATAAAAATCAATACAGATAAAAACTTTATGGTTGTAAAATATAAGAAAATATTATTCTACATTAAGTAACTCGAAAAGTCACATACAAATCCATACCGAAGCGAAGCTTCATGCTTGTGGAATATGGGAGAAAGTTATTCTACATTGTGTAACTAGCAAAGTAACATACAAATCCATACCGGAAAGTTACTTTGTGCCTGTGGAATATGTGTTAAAAGTTTTAAATTAGGTAACGTAAAAAGTCACATACAAATATATACCGAAGAGAAAACTTATGCTTGTGATATAAATATATGGGAAAAGTTGTTCCACAATATTTATTTGAAAAGACACACACAAATATATATCGAAGAAGACCCTTATGCTTGTGAAATATGCGTTAAAAGTTGTTCTACATTAATTATTTGAAAAGGCACACACAAAAATATATATCGAAGAAGAACTTCATGCTTGTGGAAAATGTGGAAAAAGTTGTTATACATTGAACAACTTGAAAAGTCAAATAAAAATCCATACCGGAGAGAAATCTTATGCTTGTGCAATATTTGGAAAAAGTTCCGGAGAGAAGCCTTATGCTGGGGCAACATGTTGGATAAATTATTCAATATTAAGTAACTCGAAAATCCACATACAAATTCCTACCGTAGAGAAACGACGTTCCTGTGAAATATGTGTAAAAAGTTTTTCTACATTAAGTAACTTGAAAATTCACATACAGAAGAGAAACCTCATGCTTGTGAAATATGTGTAAAACGCTCTTCTAAATTGAGTAACTTGAAATGTCACATACAAATCCACACCGGAAAGAAACCCCATGCTTGTGGAATATGTGGAAAAAAGTTGTTCTGTATTGAGAAACTTGAAAATTTACATACAAATCCACGTTAAAGTCACATACAATTCCACACTGAAGAACAAATCTTATGCTTGTGCAATATGCGGAAAGAGTTTTTCTACATTAGGTAATTCGAAAAGTCACATACAAATCCATGCTGAAATGAAGCTTTATGATTGTGGATTATGTGGAAATGTTTGTTCTACATTGAGTTACTTGAAAAGTCACACAATCGTAGAGAAAACTTATGATTGTGAAACATGTGGGAAAACTTTTTTCCTTACATTGATTACCTTGAAAATTCACATACAAATCCATACTGTTAGAGAAACCCTATGCTCGTAGAATACGTGGGATGGTTGTTCTACATTGTATACAAATCCATATCGAAAAGAAATCTTATGCTTGTGAAATATGGGGAAAAAGTTGTTCTACATTAAGTAACTTGAAAAGTCAGATACAAACCCATACCAGAGAGAAACCCTATGCTTGTAGAATATGTGGGAAAAGTTGGTCTACACTGAGTAACTTGAAAAGTCACATACAAATTCATACTTTTAGAGAAACCCTATGCTTGTAAAATATGTGGGAAAAGTTGTTCTACATTGAGCAACTTGAAAAGTCACATACAAATTCATACCGGTACAAAATCTAAAGCTTGTGAAATATGTGGAAAATCTTGTTCTACATTAAGTACGAAAACTTAAAAAGTCGCATACAAGTCCAGTCCAGAGAGAAATCGTACGATTGTGAAATATGTTGGAAAAGTTGTTCTACATTAGGTACGGTAACTTGAAAAGTCGCATACAAGTTGATACCACAGAGAAATCGTATGCTTGTGAATTATGTGGGAAAAGTTGTTCTACATTAAGCAACTTGAAAAGGCACATACAAATCCATACCGGAGAGAGAGCTCATGCTTGTGAGTAGAAGCCTACCAGATCCTGGCCTCTCTCCAATTACCCCTATGCCACATCAGCACATCAGATCAAACTTACAACCAAATCTTCAGGAAATAATCCAGAGAAATATTGAATTGCAACTTCCTGCCTTAATTGCTAGATGCATCGCAGATAACTTTTCTCCTGCTAATCTCACATCAGAATACCTACCTTTGAGCCCCGGCCTCAAGGAGTGCATGGATGAGCAAACGCAGTCTTTAAAGGAAATAAAGCAAGATATTTCCTCAATTAAAGAGTCTCAAACATTCCAATCAGAGATATTTCCTCAATTAAAGAGTCTCAAACATTCCAATCAGAGATGTATGATGAGATATCTGCGAAGCAAAAATCAATGGAGGATAACCTTTCAAAATGCTGCAAAAGAATTCGTGAACTGGAAGATCTAGTTTACGAGCTCGAGGAGGAGTTATTTTATACAACTGATAAAGTCGAGGAGCAAGAAAGGCGCTCTAGACTCGACAACCTCGAATTTCATGGTTTAGCTCCTACTCCTAATGAGGACACAGATAAACTGGTAATGGAGGTGGGGAAAATGATACATGTTGATATCAAGCCATCTGATATTTCTGTTACTCATCGTTTCCCATCACAGAACTCAAACATCCATAAACCTCTAATTGCAAAGTTCACCAACAGAAAGATCCGAAACAAG
The DNA here is from genome assembly GCF_964204865.1 of Styela clava. Lineage (NCBI taxonomy): Eukaryota > Metazoa > Chordata > Ascidiacea > Stolidobranchia > Styelidae > Styela > Styela clava. Next base: position 3,726,728 of record NC_135251.1, read on the forward strand.
ATACTTAAGAATCGCCATCTCATTAGAACTGCTCGCAATACTACATCCGTGTCTAACTTATCAAAAGCCTTCATTGTCGAAAACTTGAAAGACAAAAATAGAAATCTATTTTACCAAGCCAAAATTCTAAAAAGACAATGTGGATACGCTTTTCTGTGGACATCCAGTGGAAGGGTTCTTGTGAAAAAAAATAAAGAAACTAACACCTTATCAATATCTAATGAAGATGATTTGCAAAAAATCAGATAAGTGGATTATCTACATTTTCATTTATTGTATAATTCCTTTTTGTCCCATTTTGGCTTTTTTAGCAATTTTCCACTTAATGAATCCCATTCTAGTTATAAAATACCGGTCAACTATTATACATTTCATAGTTTATAACCTATATTCCCTGAAGACTTCCACCTTTTCTCAATCCAATATTTTCTATGCATGATATAGCTAGTTCCCCCAATATAAATTGGAAATCAGACTTTTTCAACCCTTTCATAGACTCAACACTGACTCAATACCTCGAATTAACAGATATCAATGAGGTATCATCAAGGATACCACCATCTGACCTTATTCTAGTGCATCATAACATCAGATCACTTCCTAAATATGTTGATGATTTAATTGATTTGTATTCAAAGTTCTATTCTCCTCCCCATATAATTGCTTTGACCGAGACCAGGATCAAAAGTGGGTAGCGTTTTATAATGTCGACATCCCGGGTTATGCCTTTATCCATGTACCCTCTCCAACTCAGGCGGGCGGTGTGGGATTTTACTTAAAAAACAATTTGGATTACCAGATTATCTGCGATTTTAAATTATCTATTTCTTCCTGTGAGGATATGTGGGTAGAAATCAAGTGTTCTAATTTCAACTTAAACTTCCAAAGCCTCATCATTGGTGTTATTTATAACCATCCAAAAAATAACGTACTTGCTTTTACTGGTGCAATGGATCGCGTACTCGAGAAACTGACAATGGCAAAAAAAAACTTTTTCATATTAGGTGATTTCAATATTAACCTCCTTGACACCCATGATAATGCCACTGCCAAATATTTTGATATGCTCATGTCATATCATGCATTCCCAGTAATTACGAAACCCACTAGAGTGACCTCCTCCTCCCACACCCTTATAGACCATATATACACAAATACCGTGAACTATTGTTCGTCATCATTTATTCTACTTAGTGACCTTACTGACCACTTTCCGGTCATGTGTACAATTTCAGGTATTGATTTAATCACAAAAACAAAGATTCGTATGAAGCGCGATATGACAAAATTCTGTAGCGAATTATTCAGAGCCGAAGTTGGGTCAATGTGTAACAACTATACAACCGTTTATCTTTGTAAAGAAAATTTTAATAGCTGTTTTGAAACTTTTCTTGGCCATCTGAAATGCTTAATCAACAAACATGCCCCATTACGACCCTTATCACGCAAAGAAAACAAACTTTCTTATAAACCTTGGATCACCAGGGGAATTCGTAAGTCCATTAAACACAAAAATATTATGTTTAAAAAAAGTTTCTAAAGGGCAATGCAGTCCAACGTAGCTACTTCAAAAAGTATAAAAATATGTTAACACATTTGCTGAGGAGATCTAAGCAGATGTACTACCATAGTGTCCTGGAAAGCAATCGAGGTGATATTAAACGCACATGGCAAACCATTAACGACATTATTAAGATCAAGTCCATAGATAATACATCCATCTCAGAATTGGAACTCGAAAACGGTACTTCAGTGACCGACCCAGTTACGATTGCCAGTGTTTTTAATAAATACTTCTCGACAATCGGAAAGAATCTTGCAGATAAAATCCCACATATCTCAATCGCCGACTTCTTGGGTGCTCCAATGCAAAACTCCTTTTTTCTCGAACCCACTTCTTCCACGGAGATTATCCAAATAATTTTAAATCTGAAAAAGAGTAAAGCAGTTAGGCCCGATGGTGTTCCATCCCACTTTCTAGGAACAGTTGCCGATATAATATCACCTACACTAACCCACTTTTTTAATTCAGCCTTTACATTAGGCATTTTCCCTTCTTCTTTAAAGATTGCTAGAGTGGTTCCCATATTTAAAAGTGGTAAAAAAAATGATCCATCAAATTACAGGCCCATTTCCATTCTACCATCTATAGGTATAATTTTAGAAAAATTATTATATAAGAGAATCCTTAAATTTTGTACAAATTTCAACCTAATTAACAAATGTCAATTTGGCTTTCAAACTAATACTTCCACCAGTCACGCTATTCTTGATTTAACCTCTTTCATTTTCGATAAACTGGACAAAGGAGAATTTGTCTGTTGTATCTTTCTCGATTTGAAGAAAGCTTTTGATACCGTCAATCATAGAATTCTATCCCATAAGCTTATATGGTTTCCGAGGTGCTGCAGGCAATCTATTATTTAATTACCTGTCCGGTCGTTCGCAATTTGTGGAGGTGGATTCTCACAGGTCTCCAGTGTTCCCCATCTATTGCGGAATTCCTCAAGGTAGTGTACTAGGACCACTTGAATTCTTGATCGCAATTAATGACTTCTCTAACAGTTCAAATTTTCTGACCAAACTCTTTGCCGACGATGCGTGCCTGCTTCACAGTGCAAAAGACTTAACTTCGCTCCAAACCAAAGTGAACACTGAAATAAACAAAGTTCATGATTGGATGATTTGTAATAAGTTCACAGTGAATGTTGATAAATCGAAGGTGATGATATTCTGTCCCAAAACTCGCACTAAACTTGCCAAATTTACTGTTAAAATTAATGGTATTTCGCTTGAAGTTGTCCCTTCTCATAAATATCTCGGACTCCATATTGACAGTCATCTAAAATGGAACACTCATATCACTGAAATCCATAAGAAACTGTCAAGATCTGTGGGAATTCTGGGCAAGCTTCGGCATTACGTCCATGATATTAACCTGCGAACCGTATATTTTGCCATATTCCAGTCACACATCCAATATGCCATAGCTGCATGGGGCTCTGCTACCCAGACAAATTTGCGTAAATTAGAGGTTCTCCAGAATAGGGCCGTTAGAGTTCTCTCTAGGGCGCCTTTTCGTTCTAACATAAACACCCTATACCATAAGACCAAGGTGTTAAAACTATCCGACATCCACAAACTAGAAATCTCTAAAGTTATGCATCTATTTCACAACCACCATTTGCCTGCAGCTTTTGACGATTATTTTGTTAAGCTTAGTAACGCACATGAACATAATACGCGCTCTTCGACAAGATCCAATTTATTTGTACCCCGCTTTTCAACGGGCAAAACTCAGAACTCCTTGAAATATAAAGGCGTTATAACCTGGAATAGTATTCCCAATGGTTTGCGAGACTCCACCTATGCCACATTCAAAGTAAAGTATAAAAATTTTTTACTTTCTTCTTACCCGCCTCCTGCCAGCACCTTGATTTGATGTGCTATCAGCATTTGCCTTGCCATTGTTAGTTCAATACTTGTTCAGATCCACAGCCTATAAAAGTGTCCCCCAGAACCTGGATCAAGGCTGTTGTGAAGGATCCAATTTTAGTGATTCTCTTCCATAATCCCCACAGTTTTGCCCTTCGCTGTATATGCAAAAATGTACCCAGTAATTGATTACCTCACTAAACCTTAAAGGGTGAGATTATGCCTACCTAAGGATATAATCGAATAATTCATGGGTCATATTTTATTCTGGTTTCTATGATAAGGGTCTTTTTGATTTAGTGATCCTGCTCTCTGAATTAATATTGATTTATTTATATTAATTGTTATTTGGTTCTTAAAACTAGTGTCTCTATATTTCATATTCTAATTGTGTTGTCTGGTATTTTCAACTTTTTGCATTTCTTAGTTCACAACATAGAATTGAATGATGTATTTACCTGTTAATTTTCCATTTCTCTGTTTACATGAATTGGATTGTATTTTCATCCAATACCAATTCCTTCCTCAAATTTTCCAATGACTCCAGTTCTGGAAACCATACCACAGTGCCAATACTTTCTTGAACTTGCTCCCATATTTGAGATAATTGTAACCATCTAGATGCGCTTATATTTCAAAATATATTTCCTAATAACTAACTGCCTTAATTACGTATCCCGGCGTACATGGCCACTATCATACCGCGCGGCCTCAAAAGCAATATTCTTGTAGGGTTCCATGACGCTGACTGTGGCCGGACTGCTGTTATATTACTATACTGTTGCCCATGATTACCCTGGTTGTGCCTGGAGTCTCTTTTTTTGTTACGGTTTTGGATTTTCTTGGACATTCTTTCCTTCACTGCTTAAATGTGTTCGATTTATTCTATTCTACTTGTATCAAAGTTAGACATTTATCACAGGTGTCGCTGCTAGATAACCAACATTGGTTTTTTCGCGTCACCCTTCACCATGAAATGCCTTTATTTATGTTTTCTCTAATTTTTGTTCGCATTACGTGTATGTTTCATTTTGGTGAAAAATAAACGACTGACTGACTGTGAAATTTGTGGAAAAAGTTGTTTTACTTTAAGTACCGTAACTTGAAAAGTCAAATGCAAATCTATAACGGGAAGAAACCTGTGGGAAAAGTTGTTCCACATTGAGTAACTTGAAAAGTCAAATACAAATCCATACCAGAGAGAAATCTAATGCTTGTAAAATATGTGGGAAAAGTTGGTCTACACTGAGTAACTTGAAAAGTCACATACAAATCCATACTGTTTGAGAAACCCTATGCTTGTAAAATATGTGGGAAAAGTTGTTCTACATTGAACAACTTGAAAAGTCACATACAAATTCATACCGGTACAAAATCTTAAGCTTGTGAAATATGTGCAAAATCTTGTTCTACATTAAGTACGAAAACTTAAAAAGTCGCATACAAGTCCATACCAGAGAGAAATCGTACGCTTGTGAAATATGTTGGAAAAGTTGTTCTACATTAGGTACGGTAACTTGAAAAGTCGCATACAAGTCCATACCAGAGAGAAATCGTATGCTTGTGAATTATGTGGGAAAAGTTGTTCTACATTAAGCAACTTGAAAAGGCACATACAAATCCATACCGGAGAGAGAGCTTATGCTTGTGAAATTTGTGGAAAAAGTTGTTCTACCTTAAGTACCGTAACTTGAAAAGTCAAATGCAAATCTATAACGGGAAGAAACCTGGGGGAAAAGTTGTTCCACATTGAGTAACTTGAAAAGTCAAATACAAATCCATACCAGAAGGAAATCGTATGCTTGTGAAATATGTGGAAAAGTTGTTCTACATTAGATATGTCACATTGAAATCCATACTGGAAAGAAATCTCAAGCTTGGATGAGTAATTTGAAAAGTCAAATACAAGTCCATACCAGACAGAAATCTTATGCTTGTTAAATATATGGGAAAAGTTGTTCTAAATTGAGCGACTTGAAAAGTCACATACAAATCCATATCAGAATGAAATCTCATGCTTGTGGAATAGGTGGGAAAAGTTATTCTACATTAGGTAAGTCGAAAGGTCACATACAAATCCATACCGGGGAAGGAACTTATGCTTGTGCAATATTTGGGAAAAGTTCCGGAGAGAAGCCCTATGCTTGTGCAACATGTTGGATAAGTTGTTCTATATTAAGTAACTCGAAAATCCACATACAAAATCCTACCGTAGAGAAACCACATTCTCGTGAAATATGATTCAGATATTTATTTTCGTCATGCAAAAAACAATGCGCGATATGAAAAATGAATAAATAATATAATGTAACAAAATGTCAAATGGATATCGGCTTGTTGCAGTTGACGCGGGGTCGCGAAAAGACTCATCGAGTCAGCGACACCTTGTAGCTGAAATTAAGCAGCAAATATAAGAAACGGGACACTCAATATTACACATTAACTTAATAAATTAACACGATCATACAAAAGACAAAAAAATAAATAGAACTCAATATTACACATTGGCCTAATTGGACACAATCATTCGAAAAGTGAAAAACAACAAAAAAAAAACCTGAGTAACTACGGGATGCCACAATCCCTGTGGAATGATTAACAAACATGAAATAGGCTATAATCATACAAGATAAAAGAGCGGCATAACATGCGAAATAAACCACGGAATGCCACAATGACTTTGGAATAAAAAAAGATTACTTTTAAATAAAACACAAGACAGATAAAAAACATCAACAAATCGAAAATACACCACGGAATGTCATGACGGACAGCGACATCTATAAAATGGTTATGCCTCGTTGCGTACGGAGCACAGCGAAATAGCGTTATGACTCAGCGTTCAGTCTACACCAAGATGGCGTACCCAGCAACGGGAGTTTGCTGCTAGGGTTGAATTTGTGGCTATTTTCTGTCAAAGCGATTGCTAGTAAATTATTGGCTCTACAGATTAGTGCAGAATGAATTATGAGATCTGCATACTTCGTGTCGAATGCACTGGGCTGAAAATAGTAAGGAAATACCAGGACACAATATGCAGACAGAAGAAAATGGCAAGTTTCAAAAAGATGGATGGATATAGAAAACAACAGAAGGTAATGTTTTCAGATCAATGACAACTAGGCCTATAGGCATCAAGATATAGGCTTTTCAGTGCATGTTTGTAAGAATTATAACTACTGGATCGAATGTTATTAGGGAGGTTATTCCACAATTTAACACCAACGAATTTGATCGAGGTTTGAGTTCGTTTGGTGCTGAAGCGATTTACATAATATGAGCACCCGACAGAGGAACGCGTTTCATAAGAGTGAACGTTGCTCTGTTTTAAAAAATAGTTGGTGAAAGCAGAAGGGAGTTTTTTGCAGTGATGTTGGTGCATTATTTTCACTACCTCAATTTCATAAATATCTGTTAATTTAATAATTTTAAGACTATGATAAATAGGACTAAGTCGTGAAATATAACTGGCAGCAGAAATTGCACGAATTGCTCGGTTCTGAATAATTTCAATGCGGTGTAATAAGGTTTTATCAGCTGAACCCCAAGCAATTATGCCATACTGGATATGAAGGAAAGATTCCAAGTAACAGCGAGGAATTGAAGAATCTTGAGAGACAAGGGGCAATTATATCCGCAACTAATTTGATGAAGCGCGCTGGGATGTTGTCTGGTCCTACAGCCTTCCTGTCGTTAAGATTTTGTATTTCGATTAAAATTTCATTCGCGGTGGATGAGCTCAAAAAGAGGGATTGGCTCACACGATTGCGGAGAAAAGGTTCGAAGTTAGCTGTATCATTGGAAAACTTATCAGCCAGGCTGGACCCAATTGTTGAGAAGTATTTGTTAAATTCTGTTGCGATTAAAAGTTCATCTCTAGTTATACAACCGTTTTCAGTATTAATTTCATCATTTTTATGCTTCAATTTCTTTTTTGCATTTGTGATTTGGCCAACTATTTGCCATGTTGACCTGGGATTACCTTTGGTTGTAGCAATAAGATTTTGATAATAGATTTGTTTAGCTTTATCTATGGTTCTTGACAAAATATTTCTATATTGTTTAAAGTAAGAGCTCTGGGAACTGTTACCTTTCAAGAAGTGAGTTTTAAACATTTTATTTTTGTGTCGAATACAAGAGTTTAGCCCTTTGGTTAACCATGGTTTTAATTGTAACCTTTTCTGACGCCGAGAAAGTGGTCGAAGTGGGGCATGGCGATCAATTAGGTGAACAAATGACTTTATAAAGTCGTCAAAAACACTATTAAAATTTTGGATATTCAAATTAATTCCAGCAAATTGATTAGCAAAAATTACCTCTGCATCACTACGAAAGCAATCGATTGAGAATGTTGACATGTCCCTTGACATTCTGCGATTGTATGTATATGATGGTTTGATGCCTTTCAGACAGCACATGATCGGAAAATGGTCTGTGATGTCTGACAGAACTATGTGGGAATCTATTTTTAGGTTTCTGATATTTGTATATACATGATCAATGAGAGTTGCTGATGTACGGCTAACTCTAGTTGGGTCAGTAATTAGGGATGTGGCATTGTGTGAAATGAGCATATTGGCATAATTTGCAATATGAGCGTTACTAGGTGCTAAAAGTAAGTTTATGTTAAAATCTCCAATTATCAAAAATTGTTTGTTTGCCAATTTAGCGAGAGAAGTTTCCAACATGTCAGTAAAAGGAGGAACATCATTTCGAGGGTGTCTATATATCACACCAACGATTAATTTATTGTCAGTACTGGCCAAAGTGATTTCGAACCATACATTCTCACAGTTCGGGTAATTAAGATTATAAATTGAAATTTCATTATAGGTAAGGTCGTCACGGATAAAAGCACCAGCACCACCGGCTTTGGTGGTAGAAGGCATGTGTATGAAACTATACCCATCCATATTAATATTAGAAACATTGTCACTTGATAATTTTGACTCGCTTATTGCTACTATATGGGGAGGAGATGGAAAATTGTTTAAGAGTTATCAAGTCATCAATATTTTTTTGTAGGGATCGAATATTTACATGGAAAATTATTAAGTCAGATAAAGATTGGATAGACTTTGAATTATGAACTTCTATATTACTGCACATTGTGACATCAATGGAAAAAACTAATTGAGAGTTACTAGAATTGGCCATTTAAGATGACAAAAGATAATTGCAATGTGATATAAGACAAGTAGCCATATTTAGGAAAACATAAATTTTTCCAAGAATACATTGTAAAGTGTACAAATTATGTTTAAGTGACCTACTTGATTAGTGAAAGGTCAGCATCACTCTCAATATGGATGGTAGCAGTCATTGTGTTCTTTCTTATTAGTACCTTTCCATTGTGCGTCCATAGATATTTGTATCCGCACTTATTTTTCAGATCTTTCGCCTTGAAGAATAGGTCCTTGTTGTAGTCGCTGAGGTCTTCGACAACGAAAATTGTGGTGGATCTTGAGAATTGTGGAAAATCTTCATGAAAGTTTGCTGATTTAAGATGGCGACGGTTTTTCAATATTTGATACCTGGTTTTCCTATTTACAATTTGGACAATAATTGGTGAAGGTTTTTTAGTGTTAGCTTTCGACATTCGGTGGCAATTTGAGATGTCTAAAGGTTGTAGCGATATATTGAGTCGAGCTGCTATTTTCATGATTTTATTTTCACAATCTTCTTTTTCTGTGTATGGGATATTAGGGAACTCTAAGTTATTGAGTCTTGACCTTCGCTCTTGGTCGTTTTGTCGTTCTGTAAGAATATCAACCTCCTCTTCGAGATCTTCTACAATTCTTTCCAGTTGGCGAATTCTTTTGTTGTTTTTGGCTGTAATGGTATTGAGTTCATTGTAATTGGCACTCAATTCATCGAATTTTTTTGCAATAAAGACTTGGCTTGATTTTATCTCCCCAACTTCTTCTTTGATAACACTGATCGAGGATAACTGGGTCTTAACTTGCCTCATTGACTCATCCAGAGATGATAGAGATTCCTGGATGCATTTACTAGTAGGTGTTGTTGATGAAATATCCATAGCTAATTTTTCGATATGTTGTTCAATTAATGCTCGTATTTCCAGTCGCAGGGTCTTAAGAATAGTGCTCTCGAGTACAGAGACTAGGTTGGAGATGTTTTGATCGGTTATGTCAGCCATTGTTGAAGAACTGGCAACTTGACGGTCGGTGGGACTTTAACGCTTTGGGGGGTTTGGAGGAACATCGCATGATTTTGTAGTAGACGACATCTCAGTTGTTCTTGAATCCACAACTCGAAAATGATGTTGAGCTTTCAGTTGACAGATTCCACCCCAAATGCTGAAGAGTTTCAATCATTCATAATCCAGTAATCAAGTGTCCAGTATCAAAATGTAGGCTATGATATTAATTTAACGCTACAGTACTATATCTGCAAGCTTAATCAAATAGCGTGAAATATGTGTAAAAAGTTGTTCTACATTGAGTAACTTGAAAAGTCACATACAAATCCGTCCCGATAAGAACACTCATGCTTGTGATTGTTGTGAAATATGTGTAAAAAGTTGTTCTAAATTGAGTAACTTGAAAATTCACATACAAATCCATACTGGTAGAGAAACCCCATGCTTGTAGAATACGTTGGATAGTTGTTCTACATTGTATACAAATCCATATCGGAAAGAAATCTTATGCTTGTGGAATATGTGGGAAAAGTTGTTCTACATTGAGTAACTCAAAATTCCACATACAAATCCATTCAAAGAGAGAAACCTTATGTTTGTTGAATATTTCGGAAAAGTTGTTCTACATTTAAATAATTTAAAAATTCACATACAAATCCCTAACGAAGTGAAATCTCATGCTTGTGGAATATGTGTAAAAAATTGTTCTACATTGAGTAACTTGAAAAGTCACATACAAATTCATACCGGAGAGAAACCTCATGCTTGTGAAATATGTGGGAAAAGTTGTTCTACCTTGGTAAAATGTAACCGTAAAATGCAAATCTATAAGAGGAAGAAACCTGTCACATTGAGTAACTTGAGAAGTCAAATACAAATCCATACCAGAAAGAAATCTTATGCTTGTGAAATATATGGCTAAAGTTGTTCTAAATTAAGCAACTTGAAAAGTCACATACAAATCCATACCAGAAAGAAATCTCATGCTTGTGAAATATGTGGGAAAAGTTGTTTTACTTTAAGTATCGTAACTTGAAAAGCCAAATGCAAATCTATAACGGGAAGAAACCTGTGAGAAAAGTTGTTCCACACTAAGTAACTTGAAAAGTCAAATCCATATAGTAGAGAGACCTTATGCTTGTTCAATATGTGGCAAAAGCTGTTCTACATTGAGTAACTCAAAATTCCACATACAAATCCATTCAAAGAGAGAAACCTTATGTTTGTTGAATATTTCGGAAAAGTTGTTCTACATTCAACTAATTCAAAAATTCACATACAAATCCCTAACGAAGTGAAATCTCATGCTTGTGGAATATGTGTAAAAAATTGTTCTACATTGAGTATCTTGAAGTCACATACAAATCCATACCGGAGAGAAATCTCATGCTTGTGAAATATGTGGGGAAAGTTGTCTCACACAGAGTAACTTGAAGTCACATAAAAATCAATACAGAAAAAAACTTTATGGTTGTAAAATATGTGGAAAGATTTTTCTACATTAAGTAACTCGAATAGTCACATACAAATCCATACCGAAGCGAAGCTTCATGATTCATGTGGAGAAAGTTATTCTACATTGTGTAACTAGCAAAGTAACATATAAATCCAAACCGAAAAGTAACTTTGTGCTTGTGGAATATGTGGGAAAAGTTGTTCTAAATTAAGTAAATTAAATTTTTACCTTCCTTTTTAATTTGATTTTTTTCATTCACAAATTAAATTTTGTTATTTTTTACCTGTTAACGTCAGGTCTTGTCTTTAGGTTTTTACCACATCATGACGTATCTGGCACCAAAGCACCTTACCACTCTTTGTTACCACTATACTTTCACTTATTTCTATACTCCTATTCCTAACTGCGACAAACAAAACTATTTTACGGAATAAAATGATGTCAAGTTATCGGCTTTCACTCGCGGGATAAATATGAAAATCCTACTCTAATAAACACAACTCAGGCAATGTCTGTATTGTACTGTACAGGCTTTCGCTGCCGTTGCCATGGTTACCCACAAGTCGGTGCTCGGAGTTGTTATTCGTTTCTTCTTCTTGGATCGGGCGTCCTTTAAGTATCCAGGGGCCCCCCATTCGCCAAACTTCTTCATCGTTTAACGTGTTAGTATTCTCGAAGTATCGTTAACATTCGAGAAAAATTATTCGAAAGAATTTTTTGCGCGCCAAAACAGACGTCTCGTAAAGTGCCTTCTTCTCTCATTTTACCGAGAATCGGTATTCACTAAAGTTCTTTACCGCGCTGGAGTGCTCGCAAACTAACGAGGGAAATTTTGCTCGTTAACAGTATTTCGACCTATCCTTAGCATGATTTCAAGTTAAAAGGTATGTGTGTTTATTTGTAAAGGAATCTCTACATAATAGGATACATGTTCAATACCCTACTGGCCCAAGACTGGAGTATTTGGTTTTATTAAGTTTGCAGATGTTATTGTAATCTTTGGTTAGACGGAAAGTACGATAGCCTACTACCTTCTGTACTAATATTGTACGCATAACTATGTCAATACAGTACACTATTCTGCTATTGAAGTTGATCTTACTGGATTGGATATACTACCTCCATACCTGGATACCAGGTTTCACCTTCAATCACACTACTGCACTAACGTTACTTAAAAGATGAACAAGGAAGTCCAAACCCAGATTCTGGCAGCTATCTCATCTCTCCAGGCCAAGCAAGATTCAGATTCAGATTCAGATATTTATTTCCGTCATGCAAGAAATATTGTACAAATAAACAGTAAAAATAAATCGAGAGAAGAAATAACAGACGTACAATAATTCGACTGCAATAGACGAGGAGTCGCGAATGAACTATAAAGTTAACGTGTCAGCGACACCTAAATAGCTGTAAACAGCAGCAGATGAAGTCAAATAAACAGGATTTAAACATATATATTTTTTGAATGGACACAATTTGGAAAATGTAAGTCAAATTGAGGAAGTCAGTTAGGAGAAAATAGTTAAATCGAAGATAATCATGAGAAACGAGAGAAAAACAAGAGCGCGTCAGGAGGGAAAAAAATGCTCAAATCGTCAGCGTCATGCTCGGGTCGGCACCGTCACAGCTGTCGGGCTTCTGATTGACATGACGCTGCCTTGCGGAGATAAACTACGGGGAATTCCCAGCAAACCACAATAAGGGAATTAGTTTTGGAGGTATAAATACATAATGAAGTTTGGGCAACAGAATCACAATACGAGAGGTTAAGTACACGGAGAAGAGATTTGGGGCAACGTAGCTTGTGGAAGAATAGTGAAAATATTCAATAACACTGGAAATGAATGATATGAACAAATAAGAAAAACATCACATTCAGCAAAATTGTCATCAAATACAGGATTGATGACCAGTGAATTAGACTACTGGATGTTATAAGCATTGAGGTAGTGATTTTTTAATTCTTTTTTAAATGTATTATAGTTCTTAGAGCGTATGGTAACTGGAAGCATATTCCAAAGTTTTATACCAATGAACTTAATGGAATTTTGTGTGCGGCTAGATGAATAGCGTGTCATATAATATGAGTTATTGGCAGAAGACCGAGTTGCTTGAGAGTGAATGACGCTTTGCTTAACAAAATAGCCGGAGAATGCAGCCGGCAGTTTTTTATTATGATGTTGGTGCATAATTTTCAGCACTTCAATTTTATAAATATCTGCATTTTCATCTTATAATAGTAGGATTCTAAATTGCACCGAGGTCCGGCGTGTGTAAGAGCACGGATTGCCCTGTTTTGCATGACTTCAATACGATGCAGTAACATTTTGCTTGCTGAACCCCAGGCCGCAATGCCATATTGGATATGGGACTGGAACAGAGCATAATAAACCATACGTAAAGTTGACACTGAGGTGTATGATCGAAGTTTATACAACATTCCTACCGCCTTAGATAATTTAACGGTAATGTTGGATATGTGAATATCCCAGTTCAATTTATTGTCAATATCGATACCAAGATATTTATACGATTCCACATTTTCCAGAATAGTCCCCCCAATTTGGATTTTTAAACCATCAATGCGTTTTGGTTTTTTAGGAGTTATCAACATAGTTTTTGATTTATCCACATTTAATGTTAGTTTGTTAAGTTCCATCCAATGAGCAACCTTTTGTATTTCAGTATTCACTCTGGATTGAAGCACAACATGAGACTTATCACTATCGAGAAGGTTCGTATCGTCAGCGAATAATTTGGAAAATAGAGTGGAGCTACGTGCAAGATCATTAATATAAATTAAGAACAGAGCCGGACCCAAGGACGAACCCTGGGGAACCCCATGGGTCACAGGTAAGACAGAGGAGCAATATGTACCTATTTGAACATATTGAGTTCTACTTGTCAAATAACTAGTAAGGAGTTGATTTGCTACCCCCCTAATACCGTAATGCCACAACTTATACATTAAAATTTTGTGGTTGACAGTATCAAAAGCTTTTTTAAGGTCGAGAAATGTTGCACTGACATATTCTTTCCTCTCTAATTTATCATATATATGAGAAATAGTATCTAAGATGGCATGTGACGTGGAGTGATTGCTTTGAAAACCGAACTGTGATTTATTTATAACATCGTGCTTTGTAAAGAAGTCCATTAGCCTCCTGTAAATTAGACGTTCAAAAACCTTATCAACAGCAGATAATATGGATATAGGTCTGTAATTTGAAATTTGTTTTGTATTACCAGATTTGAAGATTGGAATTACTCTGGCAATTTTCAGTGAAGATGGAAATATCCCCAATCGAAGTGAATTATTAAAAAACTCAGTTATACAAGGTGCTATGATGTCTGCCACATACTTAAGGAAACGACTGGGAATGTTGTCAGCGCCAACCGCTTTACCCTCATTGAGGCATACTATTTCCATGGTCAGTTCGTTCACTGTTGCAGGACTTAAGAATATGGATTGATTTACACGCTTGCTTAGAAATATTTTAAAGCCATCCATATCATTGGAGAATTTAGTACCAAGGTTGGACCCAACAGTGGAAAAATATTTATTGAATTCTTGTGCAATCAAGGACTTATCTTTAATGGTTCTGCCATTTTCCAAATCAATTTCATTAACACTTTTGGTTGTTTTATTATTAGTAGATGCTATTTGATTAACAATTCGCCAAGTACACTTGGCGTTGCCTTTGTTTTGGGCAATCAATTTTTGAAAATACATTTGTTTAGCATCTTCAATGGCATGTGTTAGTGAATTGCGATATTTTTTATAGTATGAGGATTGAGAACTATTGCCGCATAAGTGGTGAGATTTGAACATCTTATGTCTTAAACAGATGCTGTCACGTAATTTTTTATTTATCCACGGTTTTTGCTTTATCTTTATTTGTCGACGTGACAGTGGTCTCAATGGGGCATGGCGGTTGATTAGGCAAGCAATAGAATGCATAAATTCTGCAAATAGTCTATCAAAATTATGACAATTCAAGTTTAACGCGACAAAGCGTTCATCAACTATGTGTAGTATATCTGACCGAAATTCATCGATAGAGAATGAAGACATATCCCTTGATAATATGACATCATTTATAGTGGATGGTTTAATGCCTTTAAGACAGCACATTATGGGAAAATGATCAGTGATATATATCAGATGATATCACATATGAATTAACTTGCACATCTGTCATGTTTGAATACATGTGGTCTATAAGAGTGGAAGAGCTACGTGTAACTCTGGTAGGCTTTGAAATGAGAGAAATAGCATTATAGGAAGTAAGCATATCAGAATAAGATGCAATTTGGGTGTTGGTATTTGATGCGAGTAAATTGATATTAAGATCTCCCACTATTATAAAATGTTTTTTAGATAATTTTGACATGCAGTTTTCAACAATGCTTGTAAATTCAGGAATATCACTTCTCGGATGTTTATAAATAATGCCAATGCTCATATTATTGAATACATTTGTTAGGCTAATTTCGAACCATAAGTCTTCAGAATTTGGATAATTGAGTTGATAGTCACTAACTTCACAATAAGTAATGTCGTTTCTGATAAAGGCACCCACACCCCCTGCTTTTGAAGCAGAAGGGGTATGAATGAATCTGTATCCATCAATGCTTATATTGGAGGAGTGACTATTACCGGTATGTAATTTTGTTTCACTAATTGCTATTATATGAGGGGGAATAGTGAATTTTGACAACAGTTCAATTAATGGGTCAATATTTTTTTGAATTGATCGAATGTTGATGTGAATAATTGTTAAATCAATATCAACTGGAATATCATTCAAATTTGAAACTTCTATGTTGTCACATAGACAATTAGAAATATTAGCCATTTATCTTAGGGAGAATATGAAAAATGGATATATATACACTTGATAATATTAAAAGTTAATAAATAGACATGAATATCATATAATAACCTACTTTATTAAAAGCAGATCATCTTCAGTGATTATGGGGATGGTAGCAGTATCCAGGTTCTTTTTGATAAGAACTCTTCCATTATTTGTCCATAAAAATTTATATCCACAAGCACGCTTTAAATCCCTGGCTTTAAAAAATAGGTCTTTATTGGTATCCGAAAGATTTTCGATGACAAATACTTTGGTTGACCTGGAGATTTTTTGAAAAACTGTTGAAATGTCAAGTGATTTGATTTTGCTTCGATTCTTTATTATTCGGTCTCTCGTTTTTCTATTGATAAATTTGGCAATTATTGGTGATGGTTTTTTTTTATTATTTTTTGATAATCTATGACAGTTTGAGATGTCGAATGATTGTATGGGGACATCAATTTTTTTACACAAGTCGGTAATCAGATTTTCACAGTTTTCACCGGTTGAGAATGGTATGTTGTGGAATTCCAGGTTATCAAGTCTGGAGCGACGTTCATGGTCTTGCTGTCGCTCTGTTAAAATGTCAATTTTCTCCTCTAGTTCTTGTACTAGATTTTCTAGGTCAGCCACTCTTTTTTTTGTTTTGATTGCTAATTTTTTGAGCTCACTTTGGCTGGAACAAAGCTCATCAAACTTTTTTGACATGAAGTGCTGGCTCTCTTTTATTTCATGAATCTCATTTTTGATTTGACCAAAGGATGTTACTTCAGTTTTGATCTCGTTTATAGAGTCTTTCAAAGATGTTAAAGATTCTTCTAAGCATGCACTGTTGGTGATGGCATGTGTCGAGTCAAAAGTAGATCTTTCTAGATGTTTCTCAATATGTTGTTCAATGATGGCAGGTATCTCGATGCGTAAAGTCTTAAGGACTGTACTTTCGAGAACAGACACCAAATTTGTAACGTCGTCTAACTCAATAGTGTTGGTCATTGTTGCAGCAGTACGCATAGGTTGATTGCTTGGACTCTTTCTTCTGGGTGGTGGAGAAGGAGCGCTGGATTTGCTAGGTGTATCCATCTTCCTCTACAGCTGCAATTGGAGTTGACTGTCACAAATTCACAACTGATCCAAACATCGGTTCAGCATTACCAATATTATATTTTATTTATTTATCTATCATCTTAATCAAAACAGCAATAATGAAGAGCTAATGTCACATGCAACTCAACTGTCGGCCTCTAAAGACCACGGCAACCAGTCCCAGGACATCATGAAGTTCCAGAATGATGTGGCTCAAATCTCCTCCAAAATCCAGGAGGCTATTAGCAGGCTGGAGAAATGTGAAAAGCAACAGGACGATTCAGAACAACACAGCCGAAGAAACTGTGTGATTCTCCATGGCTGTAGTTCTGTGCCAGAAACCGAATACGATAAGTTTGAAGACTTCGTAGTGGAAACTCTCAATAACAGCCTCAAGCCCAACCATCCTATTGTAAACACTGACATTGATATTACTCACAAATTAAAATCAAGATCTCCGAAGAACCCCATCATCATCAAATTCGTCAGAAGATCAACGAAGAATATGGTGTATGGTAGAAAAAAAACTCAAAGCAGCGCTACTCAACGCTGCCAAGGAAGCCTTCGGAAAACAAAAAGTGTGCACAATGAATGGAATTATCTACGCTTACCTAAATAAAAGGCGAGTAATATCTTCTTTAAATGATATCACTACTCTCTCTCGTCCCCTCTACTCCAAGGCTGCTGCCCGCTCAGTGGGACCAACCTCAAGACGTAGCGGTAGCCTATGAGCAGAGGGGAACGATTAACTCATTCCTAATCTCCATTTTTCGTATTTAAATAGGCTAGTGCTGTCTAATCAATGGTTCTCCATCTTTTCAACATCTGGACACCTATATAGCCAGAGTATATATTTGACTTATTTTATTCATTTCACATTTTTATTTTTTACTTTTATTTAGTTGTGCCACTGCCATGAAAACTAATTTAAAATACCCATGTAGAAATTGCCACAAATCAGTTCGAATCAATCAAAAAGCTCTTTATTGTGACATTTGTCCTTTTTGGATACATTTGAAATGTACCAATATTTCTGGAACACAATATGAAAATTTTGAATCTGAAGCTGATGAAATACCTTGAAATGATTTGAAATACATTGTCCGCAAAGATATTACTATAATGTGCGAAAAGGTTTTTGAATCTATATTCATTGACATATCATTGGAAAATTAAACAATAACCTGCGGTAGGTACTATTTATAGATCACCACTAACTGATGAATTGAACAATGCTGACTTTAGACATCTTTTGTCCCAAGTTCTCTCAAAGATGAACAGGTCGAATTATAATTATATAATGGGTGATTTCAACTATAAACTTATTGATTTGTTAATATTATGCACAACCTGGCCTATTATTCTTTGATAAACTGCCCCACCAGGATAATTTCAAGTTCTGCTACCTATATAGACCACATCTGGACAAACGTATATGATAAAAAAAATTAACAGTGCTGTTTTAGCAGAATGTGTTTCAATTGTACAATGCTCTCTTCTAGAAAAGCAAATTCAGACCAGAATTGAATTGCTTTGTCGCCAGTTTACTTCGTCCAACTTGAAAACTTTTATGAATGAACTGAATTCTAATGATATTGATGACTTCGGCAGCATCCAGGATCCCAACACTTGCTTTTTTTGAAAAATTCTCTACTGCTTACTCTCAATCTTTTCCTTACAAAAAACAGACAAACAGATCAAACAAACTTTGGTATGATACTGAACTACGCAAACTCAACAAAGTCAAACAATAATTTTATAAGAAATTAATAAACAATAAAAACATAAATGACATGACAAATTACAGTTCAATGAATGCAGGAACCTTTATACTCGATTGCTCCACAAAAAGAAATCAAATGATTACAAATCTAAAGTGCTTCTCACAAAGGCAACATCAAGGCAGTGTGGAAAACAATTAATGAACTTATTGGTAAAAATAAAACAGGTTCTTGTCCTTTGATTGGACTTGATTGCAGTAATACACAAATTGCAAATAAATTTAATGGACACTTTTCCCAAGTGGCACAAAGCCTGTTCGACTGTATGCCACAACCAGCTGGCTGTGACAACAATTACATTTCATATATTGGGAAGCAAGAATCCTCATCATGTTCTTAAGGCCAACTAGATCATTAGAAATGAAAAATACATACGCGATATGAAGCCCAAGTCAAGTTTTGGAATCGATGGTATTCCATTCAAAATATTGAAATGTGTTCCAGAACATATTATTGATATCCTGACATATATATTTAATCTTTCACTATCTAGTGGATTATTCATTGAAAGCTTCAAGACATCCAAAGTTTTTCCTCTCTTTAAAAAGGGTAGTGTTTCAGACTTTGGAAACTGTAGACCTATTAGTCTTTTACCATCATTTTCTAAGATTCTTGAAAAAATAATGTATAGTAGAATGTCAAACTACTTTGAAACTAACAATGTTTTCCACTCGCATCAATTTGGTTTCCGCAAGCATCACTCCACTGCTATGGCTGCTAATGTTTTGGTACACAAACTGACCAAGGCGTTTGAACAACATGAAATTGGAATATTTCTTGATATCTCAAAAGCTTTTGACACCATTGACCATTCCATCCTCTTAAGTAAGCTCTATCACTATGGAATTAGAGGCGTCCCATTCAATTGGATCAGGAGCTACCTTCAAGACAGATGACAACTCATTCTCTACAAATATTTGTGTCATGAAGCACGGAGTTCCACAAGGATCTTTACTTGGCCCATTATTTTTTCTAGCTTACATTAATGACATGTCCAGGTGTCTGAAATCCTATGAGTCGATCATGTTTGCTGATGACACTGACTTGATTCTTCATGGGAAAAACCTTGAAAATCTATTCACAGTTGCAAACCAAGAACTAACCAACATTCATAGCTGGATGTTAGTTAATAAATTATCTCTCAATGCCAACAAAACTAAATTTGTATTATTCCATCCAAGCAAGCATAAAAGTGTGAGTTGTTCAAAAAAACTACTGCTCAATGACAATGAAATTGAAAGAGTGAAAGAAATAAAATTTCTAGGAGTTATCTTTGATGAAAATCTGTCATGAAAATCACAAATATTGCATGTTATTGGTAAAACAAAAAGAAACCTAGTAGTTTCTGCCAAAGTATCCCAGTGTGTTGATCAATCAGCTCTACTAGCAATGTTTCAATCAATACTACTTAGCCACATTCGATATTGTTGTTCAGTCTGGCTTCATGGTAATAAAACACTTGTCTCAAAACTGCAGAGTATTTGTAATAATTTTTGAAGGATAGTTTTTGCTGAAAGAAAACGTGAAAGGAGACCCTTACTTCAAACAATGACATTAAACAACATGATGCGCAACTCCGGCATTTTTGTCCGAAGATCGTATTCGATAGCACGCTCCAATGCACATACTTGACGAGACCAATGACATTAAACAACATGATGCGCAACTCCGGCATTTTTGTCCGAAGATCGTATTCGATAGCACGCTCCAATGCACATACTTGACGAGACGAAAACGAGCGGATGTGTGCTGCTTTCAAGGCGTAGCACGAATGGTGTTCGTGCCTGCTTTGACAGTTGTTGTCGATTTTAATGATATTTTTGAAAGTTGGGGTAAAAAGAAATCGGTAAAAGGTAAGGTGAATACTATTGTTGTATATCACACCCGGGCATCGCACTGTTAAGTACATGTGGGAAAGCCAGCCTTTGTCAAATACTACGAAGTTATTAATTCAGTACGGTACGTAGTTGCCCATTTGCCGAAATTACATATTTACTTACCCCTTATGGTTTCAAATAGTTCATGCACCTCCAGTTAGATTTTTTTAATCAGTGAGGATATATACTCATTGTTGATTGCTGCTCATTGTAACATACTATTACACATTCACTTTTATTTGCGTATTGAATCAAAGTGTTAACAAGTTCACCTAACATTTCACTCATACCGGTCTATATTGTATAGTCTGATTTCTCAAGTATTTGGAGCCACGAATGCTTGTAATTTTCTGACTAAACCCTTTTATTAGTTGGTTTATATACCAAATTCAGTAAAATATTTTTTACATAAAACATGAGATATTGGATTTATTAGCTTTTCCATTCTGAATCATATAGACTGCTTTATTTATTCTTAACGAAAATTAATAAATCTCCTCTCTTTCTTCAGATGTGAAAGTTGTGGACAAACCTGTCTAAGCATTGTGAGACTCTTGCAGCACAAGAGGCAATAGCAGAAATAGTAAGTATATCAATCAAGAAATAAAGCCGACATAAAGCAAAACTTTAAACTATTCGTCTAATCTCAATTTCCTATTATTTGTTCACAGGACAACTATAGCAGACGGGGAGATATCAGAAGTCTGGCGACATATCAGTGACAGTGTGATTCCAAGAAATATAATGCAATTGAAAATAGAAATTTGCAATAGAAAAACAACCTATGGAGGCATGCAAAGGCATTTGACCCTCCGGTAGAGTTGTGTATGGCCCACACATCCTGCAGGGCTTGAGGAAAATAACTAAAAATTCCAAAGCGTAAGATTGCATAAGCGGTCTTATTTGTAAAAAGGCACAAAACACGCCAGACATACTTAAAACAGCTTTGGAAATGAGGATTACGGGTACCTCACTGCACCTGTGTTATATTTGGTTCATCAACTTTTGGTAGTACTATAGAAGAAATTCCGGAAGGGGTATAATCATCATTCATGATAAAATACTATCATATATTTTTTGAACAACTTCAATCTAGACCAGGGATCTCAAACTCGCGGCCCCAGAGAACTTCCAGTGCGGCCCTCGAACGCTTAACATAGTAATAGTATTTTGGAAGTTTTTTTTTTTATCTAAATGTAATAGATTTTTCAAACCTTCTAAAGTGAAATTGATTATTCACACAGAAAACAATTTACTGAAAGTAGATTTGGAATATTAATTTTTTTTGTCCACATTTTGACCCAATTAAGAATACACATCAAGCTAGCAAAAGAATACTTGAATAAAACACTTGAGTAATTAAATTAAACGCAAAGTACATGAAGAAGGTGGCATTTTCGAAGAAAATGGGAGTTGTAACATTTCTGCTCTTCACAAAATTCTGAAGCACATTGTTTAATTTGTCATATTTCCATCAATACAATCAAAAAACACAATAAGCTCAGCAGTCAATATGACAAATTCGAAGACCAACTTCGAACAGAAAATTTCCGTGTGTTTGTATATTAATATAATTATACAACAACTTAGTTACTAAAAATCAATATCAATAATAATTCAAGCAATCCTATGCCACGCAATGTAGTGCGAAATGTCTTGTCGAAAAAATCTGTCATTTGTTTTTTTACTGATCTATACATGAAATGATAAAAGTAACTTTTTTGCATTACTGGAATTAATTAAACATTCGTAAAGATCCAGATAAACCCATGATCATGTGGCCTCGTTAGTTAGAGTTGGTACTATAAAATCATTTCAGACTGGCCTTAGTATGCTGGTGACACAAAAAAGATGCCAAACGCCAGGACAAATGTAATTATTAAAACATTGAGTTTATACTGTAGTATTTTTGTTAATTTTAGGTTCATATATTTAGATTAAGTTATTTTTAGTGTATGTATTATTCTTTCCTTATTCAAAGCTTGTTCAAAAATGATTTTGATGGTTGTACATAGAATTTTACGATTTTTTATAATAAATACTGTAACTTGCAAATGTTGCAATAATAGTGGAATGCAAATATTAATATGTAATTGCATTTGAAATTGAAGAAAATAATAAAACTTAATCCAACTGTTTAGTTGCATCACAATATATGTCACAAACTAAAACTATCTTCAAAATATCTTTTGAGTATACATTATCAAAAACTGTTTGCGACTCTTTTTACAATTTTCAAAATGCAATGCGGCTCTCGAAAACCCATGAGTTTGACACCACTGATCTATTCTAGACGATTCAAGCATTGCTTTGGGAAATTATATCACTTCAATCAAATTGAAATAATCTCGCTATATTAAATACAAAATCGTTGCTATCATAAAGGTAAACCAATTCAGCCACTCGAAATATATTGGCCTTCACAAAGCAATGGAGGCAAAATTGAGAGTTCATGAGCTATGAACATTTGTTCTTTTCTTTGTCTTGAACTTTCCATACTCCACAGCCCCTATTAATTTTTATTAATTTTAATTACCATGTGATGGTCATACATATCTTTAACTTGTATTTTCTGTCATGATGTATTATCTCAATGTGCCAAACTATTAATTAGTGTGCATATTTTGCTTCCAGATGACATAAATGTATTGTCATGTTTATTACCTCAGCTTGGAGTATTGACAAGAAAAAGGTGCCAGCAAATTAGGTAAAAAAATTTTCAACTCATTGTTATAATCAGAATTCACAATCAATAGGAATTATAAACAGCCAACAATCAGTGAGAATTATATGCGAAATCCCTCAGAATAAATTTGTCTAAAATCGGAGGAAGGCAAAAAATATAGGTAGTTTCCATCCACACAAGCATTTCAAGAAGACTTGTTCGAGCCAAACTAAATGAGCATCGTCAGGTGATCGGTAAGGCTGCAAGTTGAATTCAGCCCTGCGACCTACTGCATAGAAGATAATATTAATTAGTGGGCTATGAGCTAAATTCCTAAATTTAAACAAACCTATCTACGATGCATTATGTACCAGCAATGTTACCTACGATTAACTGAATATGTAATATGTCTAATAAATTCACCTACAAAAGCAAGTTCGATAGGTGCAAACTTTGTGTTATGGAATTGTATCGCAGCACAGTTTTGTATGACACCCTCTTTAAATGAAATTTCAATGATTAAGCGCAAACATTAAAATTACTAACTTTGAACTTTGTCATTATCTGCAAAATGTTCCACACAAATCTTTCCGCTATCGCGTTTGTAATCTTCTCTAATAAAAAAAAAGTCTATGATGTCCAGAATTGCTCTTTACAGCTTGCCTGTTATTCCAGCTTTCCAAGTAAGCAAAACTTCTTAGATATAGAGATTATTTTGTTTCGTTACAGACGCAAAAAGGAAGGTACTACACGTAAAAAAGACGCCGAGTAGCAAAAGCGAGCGGAAAACGGACGCGAAAGGCGACAAGAAATATGTGCATTGGAGCGTATCATGAAATACAATGTTTTGCCTGTAGTCTTATGGAGTGACGTCAGAGTTGCCTATCATGTTGTTTAATGTCATTGGATAGACCAATGACATTAAACAACATGATGCGCAACTCCGGCATTTTTGTCCGAAGATCGTATTCGATAGCACGCTTCAATGCACATACTTGACGAGACGAAAACGAGCGGATGTGTGCTGCTTTCAAGGCGTAGCACGAATGGTGTTCGTGCCTGCTTTGACAGTTGTTGTCGATTTTAATGATATTTTTGAAAGTTGGGGTAAAAAGAAATCGCTAAAAGGTAAGGTGAATACTATTGTTGTATATCACACCCGGGCATCGCACTGTTAAGTACATGTGGGAAAGCCAGCCTTTGTCAAATACCACGAAGTTATTAATTCAGTACGGTACGTAGTTGCCCATTTGCCGAAATTACATATTTACTTACCCCTTATGGTTTCAAATAGTTCATGCACCTCCAGTTAGATTTTTTTAATCAGTGAGGATATATACTCATTGTTGATTGCTGCTCATTGTAACATACTATTACGCATTCACTTTTATTTGCGTATTGAATCAAAGTGTTAACAAGTTCACCTAACATTTCACTCATACCGGTCTATATTGTATAGTCTGATTTCTCAAGTATTTGGAGCCACGAATGCTTGTAATTTTCTGACTAAACCCTTTTATTAGTTGGTTTATATACCAAATTCAGTAAAATATTTTTTAAATAAAACATGAGATATTGGATTTATTAGCTTTTCCATTCTGAATCATATGGACTGCTTTATTTATTCTTAACGAAAATAAATCTCCTCTCTTTCTTCAGATGTGAAAGTTGTGGACAAACCTGTCTAAGCATTGTGAGACTCTTGCAGCACAAGAGGCAATAGCAGAAATGGTAAGTATATCAATCAAGAAATTAAGCCGACATAAAGCAAAACTTTCAACTATTCGTCTAATCTCAATTTCCTATTATTTGTTCACAGGACAACTATAGCAGACGGGGAGATATCAGAAGTCTGGCGACATATCAGTGACAGTGTGATTCCAAGAAATATAATGCAATTGAAAATAGAAATTTGCAATAGAAAAACAACCTATGGAGGCATGCAAAGGCATTTGACCCTCCGGTAGAGTTGTGTATGGCCCCCACATCCTGCAGGGCTTGAGGAAAATAACTAAAAATTCCAAAGCGTAAGATTGCATAAGCGGTCTTATTTGTAAAAAGGCACAAAACACGCCAGACATACTTAAAACAGCTTTGGAAATGAGGATTACGGGTACCTCACTGCACCTGTGTTATATTTGGTTCATCAACTTTTGGTAGTACTATAGAAGAAATTCCGGAAGGGGTATAATCATCATTCATGATAAAATACTATCATATATTTTTTGAACAACTTCAATCTAGACCAGGGATCTCAAACTCGCGGGCCTCGAACGCTTAACAATAATTGTAATAGTATTTTGGAAGTTTTTTTTTTATCTAAATGTAATAGATTTTTCAAACCTTCTAAAGTGAAATTGATTATTCACACAGAAAACAATTTACTGAAAGTAGTTTTGGAATATTAATTTTTTTTGTCCACATTTTGACCCAATTAAGAATACACATCAAGCTAGCAAAAGAATACTTGAATAAAACACTTGAGTAATTAAATTAAACGCAAAGTACATGAAGAAGGTGGCATTTTCGAAGAAAATGGGAGTTGTAACATTTCTGCTCTTCACAAAATTCTGAAGCACATTGTTTAATTTGTCATATTTCCATCAATACAATCAAAAAACACAATAAGCTCAGCAGTCAATATGACAAATTCGAAGACCAACTTCGAACAGAAAATTTCCATGTGTCTGTATATTAATATAATTATACAACGACTTAGTTACTAAAAATCAATATCAATAATAATTCAAGCAATCCTATGCCACGCAATGTAGTGCGAAATTTCTTGTCGAAAAAATCTGTCATTTGTTTTTTTACTGATCTATACATGAAATGATAAAAGTAACTTTTTTGCATTACTGGAATTAATTAAACATTCGTAAAGATCCAGATAAACCCATGATCATGTGGCCTCGTTAGTTAGAGTTGGTACTATAAAATCATTTCAGACTGGCCTTGGTATGCTGGTGACACAAAAAAGATGCCAAACGCCAGGACAAATGTAATTATTAAAACATTGAGTTTATACTGTAGTATTTTTGTTAATTTTAGGTTCATATATTTAGATTAAGTTATTTTTAGTGTATGTATTATTCTTTCCTTATTCAAAGCTTGTTCAAAAATGATTTTGATGGTTGTACATAGAATTTTACGATTTTTTATAATAAATACTGTAACTTGCAAATGTTGCAATAATAGTGGAATGCAAATATTAATATGTAATTGCATTTGAAATTGAAGAAAATAATAAAACTTAATCCAACTGTTTAGTTGCATCACAATATATGTCACAAACTAAAACTATCTTTTGAGTATACATTATCAAAAACTGTTTGCGGCTCTTTTTACAATTTTCAAAATGCAATGCGGCTCTCGAAACCCCATGAGTTCGACACCACTGATCTATTCTAGACGATTCAAGCATTGCTTTGGGAAATTATATCACTTCAATTAAATTGAAATAATCTCGCTATATTAAATACAAAATCGTTGTTATCATAAAGGTAAACCAATTCAGCCACTCGAAATATATTGGCCTTCACAAAGCAATGGAGGCAAAATTGAGAGTTCATGAGCTATGAACATTTGTTCTTTTCTTTGTCTTGAACTTTCCATACTCCACAGCCCCTATTAATTTTTATTAATTTTAATTACCATGTGATGGTCATACATATCTTTAACTTGTATTTTCTGTCATGATGTATTATCTCAATGTGCCAAACTATTAATTAGTGTGCATATTTTGCTTCCAGATGACATAAATGTATTGTCATGTTTATTACCTCAGCTTGGAGTATTGACAAGAAAAAGGTGCCAGTAAATTAGGTAAAAAAAATTTCAACTCATTGTTATAATCAGAATTCACAATCAATATGAATTATAAACAGCCAACAATCAGTGAGAATTATATGCGAAATCCCTCAGAATAAATTTGTCTAAAATCGGAGGAAGGCAAAAAATATAGGTAGTTTCCATTCACACAAGTATTTCAAGAAGACTTGCTCGAGCCAAACTAAATGAGCATCGTCAGGTGATCGGTAAGGCTGCAAGTTGAATTCAGCCCTGCAACCTCCTGCATAGAAGATAATATTAATTAGTGGGCTATGAGCTAAATTCCTAAATTTAAACAAACCTATCTACGATGCATTATGTACCAGCAATGTTACCTACGATTAACTGAATATGTAATATGTCTAATAAATTCACCTACAAAAGCAAGTTCGATAGGTGCAAACTTTGTGTTATGGAATTGTATCGCAGCACAGTTTTGTATGACACCCTCTTTAAATGAAATTTCAATGATTAAGCGCAAACATTAAAATTACTAACTTTGAACTTTGTCATTATCTGCAAAATGTTCCACACAAATCTTTCCGCTATCGCGTTTGTAATCTTCTCTGATAAAAAAAAAGTCTATGATGTCCAGAATTGCTCTTTACAGCTTGCCTGTTATTCCAGCTTTCCAAGTAAGCAAAACTTCTTAGATATAGAGATTATTTTGTTTCGTTACAGACGCAAAAAGGCAGGTACTACAAGTAAAAAAGACGCCGAGTAGCAAAAGCGAGCGGAAAACGGACTCGAAAGGCGACGAGAAATATGTGCATTGGAGCGTATCATGAAATACAATGTTTTGCCTGTAGTCTTATGGAGTGACGTCAGAGTTGCCTATCATGTTGTTTAATGTCATTGCTTCAAATCACTAAATATACTCAAAGTTGAAGACATGATGAAATTTGAAATATTATCCCTAGCTTACGACTTCCATAATAATGAGCTGCCTAATTGCTTTAATGACATACTTGTCAAAAATACCTCCAACCGAAGAAGTAGTTCTGATTTATTCGTACCTTTCATGAGTAAATCTGTGAGTCAACATTCTTTGTCTTTTACTGGACCCAAACTTTGGAATTCTCTTCCCTTAAATTTGAAGACGTTAAAGTCCAACAAATATTTTCAAAAACAAGTCAAGTCTCATTTAGTTTCCAAATATTAAAAATTACTACTGGTGGTATTCGATGACAAAAACTTGGGACACTCCACACTTGCACATTATTGTTTTTATAAAAATGTTTAACAGCTATAATAATATTGTTATATCTTGCCATGACTTGGCCAGACCTAGTCCAGCACCGAAGAAATGGTATTGTGACATGCATGAGTATATTTTTTTTAAATATATATGTAGCTGACATACCCGGATGATATTTTCTTTAAATAACTGCACACATTCTATCACTTCACGCTCGTGTTTTTACCTTTTTCTAGCTGTGATGTCCTTATCATACACGCTTTGTCTTATGTTTGAGTGGTGGTATAAGGGTTGTAGATTGTATAACATAGTTTCTGCAACTAGGCGAGTAGTAGAGCTATGTTGGATTCTCCCCTTCAGATTTTAATTTGCTGTGGGTCATTGTAATTGGGTGTGGTTTTTATATCATTTATGTATGCATGCATTTTATGTTGAGGCATGGTATTGGTGTTTGAGTTGACTTGTTGACCAAGGTATAGATAGTAAAATTTTATGTGTTTTTTGTATGGTGTGATAAATTTTTCTCTGTTCCAAGCAGAATGTCATCATAGATCATCTATCCATCGCTATATAATGACAATACATCCCATTTAATTAAACAATTATTTTTTGCCTGTAATAAATAGTTCAGCGCGTTCCCCTTCACCCAATCATTGAAACAGCTACTCGCAGTTTTATTTTTATTTTTTTTAGGTTACTTTAAAGTGATTAAATGAAGTAAAACACATAAGGAAAAAATCAAACAAAGACTCCGATATCCTGTGAAATAACAACCTTATTCCTATATCCTTGTCTGAAATCAATACCCAAGAATGAAAAACCTCATTTACACCCTTTGTAACCAATTTATTTCCACATCGTACATTACTTAATTATAGTAATTTTACTGTTACCGGTAACTTTAATTACTTATTCTAATCTGGACTATAATTTGGCAATAATAGGCTCTAATTTGGGGAATGAAATGGTCTCGCCCACCTCTTCATGCACCCAATTCTGGCAACTTTGGTTGGGCAACTTGGCATTTGATCAGCTATAATCAGCTTGGCAATATGTTTCCAATAGAATCTTCCTTTTATACTTTAATTAACGATTAGAAGATCGATCAATTTGGCAACCATTACATAATTATCAATAGGGTGTGGCAAATAATTTTTTTCTTTTTCTAATATTTATTTTTTATTTTTTTGTTTACAGTATAGTATACCCTAAATTTATCCCGTATTATTCTAACTTAAACAAGAGAGCTATGTTCAAATATATGGACACGTAGAGTCACATAATTTTGATGGCGTCATAGCGAAAAAAAAAAGTAATAGCCTTCTGGAGAAAATTTTTATCTTCAACCACTGAAGCAATTGGTCCAGTATTCGAACAAAAAAGCGATTTCTTCAAAACGTGTTGATGAAGACAAATAATAACAATAACAACAAAATTTTGAAACGATCGTTATGTCCACTACGTGTTCAATAACTTCTCTGTGTGTGTGTGTGGCTGGTGGGTGCATGTGAGCGTGTGTGAAATAACTTGATAATTTTAGGTGAGTAAACACGTATCACTTCCTCTTGGCAAAACCTTTCATCTTATATTTTGAACGTTATAAACCTTATCTATGGTTTCGTTGGCTCCCCTGATTTCATAATCAGTTTTTATTTATTTGTTTTTATCTGTCAAATGTATTTTTATGCTAATTATGAAGTCGAAATAAACTTATAAATTCCAAAGCAATTGGTCCAGTATTCTAAGAGGAAAGCGATTTTTTAATGATAATGATGACGAATAACAAGAACAACAACATAATATTGAATGTCCACTAACGTGTCCCAATAAGTAGCTGAGTGTTCACATACAGTAAGAAACATGTTTCATCAAATAACTTCTCGGAAGAAAAGAGTCTGAACGGATTCGAAAGCTCTTCTGATAAACAAAAAGCTACCATTGCTATAAAAAGACATGTTAGGTCGGCATTGGTGATTAGAGACAGGAGTGTAGCCAGGAATTTTCAAAGGAGGATTCTGAACTTTGTAATTGCCAAATTAGACCATAACAGCTAGCAGAACCGGCTCAGGGTCTAAAAAGCGTTCTAAGCTATGAAAAATTTCTATGTGTGATACAAAAAAATTTGCTTTATTTACATTTTAGAAGAGGGGTCTGACCCTGATCTGCAAACTCAATATTTCAAACTTGCAATGTCAACATTGTCAAGTCCGACACTCCGAGTACCAGGTAATTTTTTTTTTATCATTCTTTATTGTTCAAAATGTCTTCACCCCTTCCATTTCAAAGAAAAAACACAATCCTGCAAAATATTGTTCATATTTGTCCAATTTACTTTCAAAAATTTTAAAACACACAAAAACAGCTAAAAGTTTAATTATAGAGAGAGAACGGCGGGTCTGAATTCAGCAGTATAAAAGTTTATATCTAAATGCTTTCAAATTACAGAATTCTACCCTGCTTGTCAGGATGTGATTATTCTGCTCAGTCATGCTTCAGTGACCATAAGCGGGAAAGCTTTTTGAGATTGAATAGTTTAATCCAGGGGTGGGCAACCTTTAATACAAGAGGGTCAGATACAGATAACTTGGCGAAACCGCGGGACGCACCTTTTTAACATAAGCTTTTAGTAGTTGCAGGCAAAACAATATTGGTTATTGATCTTATGACATGTGTAGTTTGCTTCACACAAGTCGTTAGGGCATTGTAACGTCATAAGCGTATATAATAAATTGGACTGAGGTATATACTTTGCAATGCAAAGAGATTGGAATAACTGGCACGAACCAGATTGAACTAATAAAATTGTCACTAATCCGCGGACCACACAATTTTTTCTTATGGCCGCAGGTTGCACACCCCTGCGTTAGGGCATTCCTAGAGTTTGACATGCTTTTAATAACAATATTGGAGTCCGGCAGAGTTTAGTTTGAATTGCTCTTATTGATATTGAAAAGCTGTATTCAAAGACTAGAGCAGCGGTTCCCAACTGGGGTATATTTAAAACTATAAATACCACTGGAATGATAAACAGGGGGCCAATGAGTCCTTAAAGCCTCAGGAAGGGAGTTGTTGAAGGTTGGGAACTACCGGACTAAAAACTAGAGACTACTAGAGTAGAATCCGGAGTCGAAAATTCAAATCTAAGCGCTCCGGAAAATTTGCTCAAAGATGGCGCACAACCTGAACTCTAACCTGGTACCTATACATCTTAGCGCACATACTTCGGGAGCACCCTAATCTATGGCATTATTTTCACTATCCATTGGAATATTCAGAGTAAAAAATACTTTCGGACATCAAGAATTAAAAATCAGCCAAGAACGCTGTGATTTACATCCAGTACAGAAAAATGCTGGCATTACACACTTAATTAATTCGGGCTTGGGTGCTCCCGAAGTATTCGTACCAAGATGGCGCACAACCTGAACATAGTATGTGTACCAGGTTAAGGTTGTGCGTCATCTTGGTGTGATTACTTCCGGAGCGCCTGGGCTTGTATATAAATAGCAAAACTTGAACACATTTTGATAATGTAAATCTTACGTTCCTAAAAAACATGATAATAAACAAAATACACCACCCTGCGAAAAAAAATACACTCGAATAAACACTTGAATAATCACACATAACTCATACAAAAATATTGTTTCACCAAAAATTCGAGCTCAAAATCAGGGCTGTAGAGATGGGGCACAGAGTCTCAGTTTTTTGTGTTTTTTGTGGTCAAAATTTGGAATTCTCTCATTAATTATAATTCCGGACATATTTTCGACAAATACTCAAAAATTAAGCCAAAGAAGTTTTCTTTACAGACAATTGAAGCGTGTATACGCAGAAGCGTAACCTGGCATTTTTAAGAGTGAAGATCTTGATATTTGTTATTGCCAAGTTGGACCGTAATTGCTAGGTCTGTCCGGTGGTCGTATAGGTCTTCAAGAGTCCCATAAAGTGTTTTATGCTACAAAAAATTGCTTTTTTTACATTTCAAAAGGATGCAGAAGCAGATGGGTTTTCAAGAGTTTAAAAAAGCATTTTATTTTACGAAAAATTGCTATATTTAAATCAGTAATATGCCTTTTTACATTTAAAAAAGGAAGGGGCAACCCTCAAAACCCCCTGCTGGCTATGCCCCTGTATATAGGCTACAGTTCTCATTATCAAATTTGGTTTCCAAAGTTAAGTCCTGGAATCATAATTAAAACATCAAAAAAGATTCAATTCCTAACAGTCTATCAAAGAAGATCACAAATATAATAAAAGTAAAGGGAACACCACATTTAAATGAGTAGATTGTCAGGAATTGTGTCGGTGTCTTTTATAATAATTTCGACAAACCCCATTCACGAGCCATTTCTAACCCATAGGAAATGCCATAACCCAGAATATAATCATATATTGTCAAATCTAAAATGCCTCATGAATACAGGGTGTCCATAAAGTCCGTTTACAATTTCAATTTTGTTAAGAAGTCAGTTATCAATATTATCTTAACCAGGTTTGTTGTTTTTTAATCGGTAATTGTTTTTACCTTCATTTAATACGTCTGTGAGGGCCAATACAATATATGGTTTCGTAACAACGTATTGTTTTGAGAAATAATATCCTGATGAAGTGAAAATATTTGAGGAAGATAAGTTGGAAGGAACTAAGAAATTTTTTTATTCTATTTTCTATCTATGCTGTATTCTTGTTAATGTAAATATGAATATAACAAATTTTTTTATTTTTTTTGGGAGGGATGGGGGTTATTATCAAAAATATTTGTGACTGAGTGGTGTTCCCGAAAAGCAAATACAAAGTGGTGATTATGTTGAATATACAGAAAATGAAAAAGCGAGGAGCACAACATAGGAGTTTATCTTGGAAAAAGAGGGGAGGGGGAGGAAAAAAACAGGGACCCCAACAAATAGCACCCACTAGAGCGGTTTTCCTTCCTGGCTGGGACATTGAAATGGTGGGGGGACAGGGGGTGTGAGAAAAAATGTCATAACCTCTCTGGGTCCTGTGTTGTGACCTCACCACAGGCAAATGCACCCAAATTCTTAAAAAAACTTGAAAAACATGTCTGGATATATATGCTGTATACAGCTCTCACCTGAGTGAGACGACGAAAAAGAAAGAGGGGGGAGAGGGGGCAGGGTAAGGGGTCAGAAAAAAGTTCAGATCCCACAGTGATACCTAGTTTGGTGCCGGTTTGTTCAAAATATTTATGCAAGTATGCTGAATCGTGATTTATATCAAATTTTACTCAAATTCAAAATGCTCTGAAAAATTCCCCCATCCCTCAAAAATTTTATTTTTTGGTTTCCAAATCTGTTTTACACTAAGATAAAAACACTATCAGTAAATATTACAGAAAAAATAGGACACACTTTTTCACACAAAAGTATAAGTAAAACCAAAATAAAATACCCTACTTTTTACCCCCAGTGTTCCCCCCTTTTTAATAAAAACACAATGCATTAAAACCTAATAATAACAATTCCTAATTTTTTTTTGTTTTTTTCCTAAACTATTTTTTCTTTGCATATTCGCAGAGGTCCTTCACGTCCATCATTGCTTTTTCGATGTTATCAGCAAATCGAGATGAGTTCTGATAAGATAAATAGATAAGGAGATAATAACATGGAAATATAAATACATTCAAAAGAGCGTAATCAGAGAGTAACCTAGATAAAAAAAAAAAGACAGTTAAGATAAGATGATGATAAAATAATGAATACGGTAGTCTAATAAGATAAGCCCGCCCGATGCTGCCACAACCAAACTAAAACCAAATTTTGATGTTTAAGTTTAAAATAACTAAAGGAATTTGTTGATATTGCGATTAAATTTAGTTTTGGCACGAGGCTTATTGTTTTCCACTTTTGCTTTTGCTGTAAATATTGTTCATAAAATGTAACTTTTTAGTCACACTTACATGACCCACCGGTCTTGGTGGGAAAACTGGCTAACTAATCCCATACCCGATATGGACTGGTAACCGGACGAGAGGCCGTGGTTTGCAGTGGAATCAAGCTGTGTTATCGTCTTTCCCTCCCCGGGATTAATATGCAAATCCATCATTTAGCAATAGTTGTCACCTAAAAACTATTATAAAAAGAATACTCACGGTCTCGTAAGAGGAGACTTTGCTTGAGATGTGAAACATTATGGTGTTTTCGTGGCAGATAATGTAGGAGACACCGTAGCCATCGTCAGCGACCTGACAAAAACGTGGAGAAATTTTTAGTAACAGGTCGACTCTGAACTGTACAAGAAAACCAAATTTTAATAATTTCGGCTTTGAGTATGTTTGTTGAGAGCATAAGTAACAATATTCTAAGCGAGGCTCACATAAAGTGAGTGAACAATGACAAAATGAATTCTCGAATAAATTCTCGAATGAATCCAACCTTCAAAAAGAATTTACAGCTCTTTACAATCAGTGACTTTTTCTCTACAGCCTTGCTCAGAGGGAAAGTTTAGATCTAATTTCACTGTTTATTAAAGAAGGAATTAAGATGCACAGAAGATTTTGTAGACAAAATTTATTGTAGTTCAGAGATTTCCTTTAACCAAGAGTAAGAAGAAACATTTTTGTTCATCTGGAATCGGTGGTCGTTTTTTAGAAGGCTCAGAGATTGGCATTGGGTATAAATTAATTCTGACTGCACAGCCAACTGGGGGGATAAAATAATAAAATATAAAGTTGCATCATATTATATTGCTAATAAGCTTGGCCATAGAAGATTCCACACTCCATGCAAACAAACACATACCATGCATGATCAAGTATGATAAGGAGTTAAAATAATTCTTATCTATTATTCGGACATGAGTCTTCTTTACTTCTGAGTGAGCACACATCATAATTCTGTACTGTTCAAAAGCTTTGGCATTTCAGTGCTAGCAGCTAGACTTGCTCAGAGACAAGTCTCTGCTACATTGAGCAAGCTCACATGGAGAATGTGTTAAAAAACTTTAATTGAAATTTCACAGATATTGAGTACTAAATACGGCTTCTAAAAGAGCGGTTGAATTCTAGAAGCAAGCTAACATTATCACAATTTGAAACACACAATTTTGAAGCCATGCTGAGCAACTATGAAGTGAAAAACAAGACTAGAATACAGAATCGTGGAGGCGGAAATTGGATTCAAGAACTATAACTAAAGCAGTGGTTCTCAAACTTTTTAAATCCTTTTTAGAATTTGTCAAGTTTGCACCAGACTGGTGAATGTAAATACCAACATAAGGCAGTCAAGATCAAATCAAACAAACACTACTGTCACACTGTCTACACGCCCCACCATTGAGAACCACTGTTCTCAAGTATCACCACAGCCGAAATCATTATCGATGATAGCGTGAAGCTGATTAAAAAAAATTGATTGGATGTTGCATGACTTATTTTTGATATATACATTAATTTCATTATTTATGTTCCATCCACGTAGATTATTTTCAATTAGCTTCAAGCCCCCTCAAATAATTGTCTACGCCTTCCTTGTGGGGCGCACCCCATCGCTTGAGAACCACTGTTTTAGTTTTATTTGATTTATTTAATCAGCCCATTGGTCACCCTGTATATAATCACGTATTGTATCAATCAATCAAATCAAGAATTTCTTATTCAAATTTTGACTTGTTAACACACACCACACACACAATTAACTGAAACAATTTTGGTAATTGAGGTATTGAAGAGAGGAGGACATAGCTGCCCGAGACATTATAAGCTTGACTATAATTATAAATGCAAGGTGTGCATGAAATCCATTTACAATTTTCAATTTTGTTATGAAGTCAATTCTCAGTATATCTTAACCAGGTTTGTTGTTTTTAATCAGTAATTGTTCAAGTATTTTTACTTCATTTCATACATATGTGAGGGCCAAAACAATATATGGTATCGAAAAATTCCCTGCAATTGTAAATAATTTTAGGACTTTATGGACATCCTATATTTTTTAAAAAGTTTGTGCTTTGTGCGCTTCCTCGTCTAGGAAAGATGACTTATAATTGAAGAAATATTCCATGCATATAAAGATAAGAACATTCTGTCTAGTCATGCTTCATTAGTCACTGGTGGTAAAAGCCTGCAGCAAAATTCTTAGGGGGTACAGTAATTGCAAGAAGCCACTGATGTGTGTTATGGAGTTTCTGCTGTTACAGTTTTAAGACACAGTGCAAGAAACAGCACAACATAGCCTGCAAGCGTGTGAGACCCATACGTCCATTAGATGTCACTATTGCATTCTTACCGGACCGAATCCTCCTCCCCCAGACAAGAATGAGGGGTGTTCGACAAGATTTATCTTCATTCCCTGTTGGTGGGGGGTCTGAGACCTCGAAAGACGCCACGGCTCACGAAGAACCTGTTGGGGTGAAGCAGGGTCGTAGCAGAAGAGTGGAAAGGTCAAATTTAAGGAACTTTAGGGTCAAAGGTTATTTTGAAGAGGTCAAATTTTAAG
This sequence comes from Styela clava, assembly GCF_964204865.1. Classification (NCBI taxonomy): domain Eukaryota; kingdom Metazoa; phylum Chordata; class Ascidiacea; order Stolidobranchia; family Styelidae; genus Styela; species Styela clava. The sequence continues at coordinate 3,763,535 of NC_135251.1, forward strand.
TTGAAGGTCATTTTGTAAAGTAGAGGTCAAATTTAGGAGTGAAGGTCATTTTGTAAATTAGAGGTAAATTTTTTGGTTCAAGATGATTTTTCAAGATGATGGTTCATGATGAATAAAGAGAGAAAAGGTGAAAATGATTAGAGCAATGAAAATATTATTATTGTAAAAATGGTTTCTAGCGGAATAAGCTTACACAAGTCTGGCTCTATATGCAATTTGCAAAATTATACCCCTACGGGATTCAAACCTCGTACTCACACATGATAATCAAAAGTGCAATGACGAGCATGTACTAATCCATTAGAAACCATTTCTACAAATATACAAGATTGTTGTTAAAATTAAAACAAACATGTAAAATATAGCATTGCATATTCCCTTGTAAACCAGGTAGAATACAACTGTTTTATATATGTTATTTATACAAATTTGCCAAATAGTAGGCCGTTAACACAGGTATCAATAACAGTAGGCCCACTTTTGAACCAACCTGTAATGCGTTCAGTAATCCCGAAGTATGTGAACCAAGATGGTGGACACCGGAGCGTAATATGTATACCAGGTTAAGATTAGACCAACATTTTATTCCAATTTTCCTTATTTTAGTTCTATTTCGTGTTAGGGGACTAGCTAAGTGACTCTCTTAGTATTTGTACCTGAGATTATGGCCTAACCCTGACCTGGTACACATACTACATTCCGGTGTCCTCCATCTTGGTTCACATCCTTCGAGAGTACCATGTGTTCTATGTGAAAACTTTTTGCATAAGCAATACGAGGATTCAACAAACACAGAGGATTTTTAGGGGAAGAGATAGAAGTCGAATGCCCTCGCAAAAAGTTTTCACATAAATACCCCCCCCCCCCCTCCATTGATCGTTAACTCGTTATCCTCCCCCCTGACTGAAACAGAAAAAATTGTAAAAAAAATGGCAAATTAGGTTTAAAAAATGCGTTGAGGGCAATGATTGTTGCAATAGCATGTTCTGTAGAATTACGCAAACAAGGGTGTTAGTAATACCACGCATGAGTGATGATTAGACAAACAGCCAATCACAGCCAGTGTATTATACTGTCCTATAGCTTTTCTTACCAATAACAAGAACATCTATTTAATGTTTGTTTCCTGCCTTTCACTTTGAAATAGGCTCTGTACAAGCTTCCACTGATAAACAATATTTGGAGTCTGAAATCTTTCTTATTCAAAAGTGTGAATGGTTTAAACGCGACATTTTAACCTGCAATGCCAACATAGGTAAGGCTTATGTGTAGCTTTTTAGCCACATGGCCCAAAAGAGTTTTATAAGAAGTCAAATATAAAATAAAATTTTCACTGAGGCCTGGGAAATTTCTATTTTTAATCTGAATCATAATACCATTAAATTTTACCAATAAAATTTTGCGTACAAAATGAATTTTTTGCAATTATGATGATTCAGAATAAACAAATTGAAACCAATTATGCACTTTCAAACATTTATTGGTGTATTAGGTTTACAGCTATACTCTAGGCCTTTTGCAAGCAATCACTAATAGCTGGAAATGAATATTTACACATAAATATTGCCTTTTCAATAAATTATAAAAATTGAAATTCTTAAGTATTTCCACACAAACATTTGGGTTAAACTCTGGGTTACTTTCAAAATTATTCATTGTTATTGCTCCACTATTAATCATTTGATATATTTTCTTATTTGTGCTTATATCGGGTTGGGATAATACGATAAACGGAGAAAGGTGGGACAATAACTGAATCCAACTCATAAAAACCAGGAAAGAAAGCATATAAAAAAATTATTGGCAAAGCCTAATTTCTGCTAATTGATGCGACTCATCATGCTAAGCGTTAGAAATACTCTCGTCACCGCACCACTGATTTTACCTTGCGTGGGTTGGCAGGTTTGAATCCTGTGATGGATAATTATGTACAAGATGATTGTTGGACTCCTCCCCACCGTAGGGTGGTTCACGTAACCACTGGTCAGTTGCAACTCCCTTAACTATGAAGTACAGGCATCCGAAATCAAATAACTTGTTAACTAATCCCATACCCGACAGGACAGGTTTTCCATATGATTAAGTGGTGTTATTATTAACTTTCCTCTTCCTCAGGATATTTAAATTCTCTTCTATCCTATCCTAATAATAATCTTCTTTTTACAATAAAATAAGTTGTTGTATATCAACAACCTCAAATTAATAGTAAATTTAAGCTACATCTCCAACTTTAAGAATTCCAAAGTTTCGCCTGTTTTTTCAATACTTTGCCTTCATGATGTGTAAAATTATTTAGGCCGGAAGTTACACCTAAGTCACCATGGATACCGAAAAGAATATTGCTCATCGTTGCCGCATAGTGGCTGCTATTTGGGTTCCCACAAAATATCATATTAGATGAAAGAAAGGGTGATTACAATTGGTTTGATAATTTACAAAATCATTGCATAAAATTATTTGATGTACAAGTCCTAGTTGAGTTGAAATTATATGTCTTGATCTTCAGATGTCAATCATTCAAAGACCACGTTGATGAATTTTGTTGTTCTATACTGTCACCTAGTGTGAACTTTTCTAATATTCGCCCAGGTCAGTCATGATTATTAGGACAAGAGAGCAATGCTCAAATATATGGACACGTTAACCATAACTTTGACGCTACCGGTACCCTCAAAAAATTTCCGAGTTTTGCGTAGCAAGGATTTTCAGAATCAAACCGGACAGCCAGTGTTCCCATTAATGAAATAATACAGCAAAATTTTGGATGATATATTAGATTTCATACGAAATTTAGAAATAAATAAAAGTAATAGGTCTTAAACCACTATAAATTTCAAAGCAATTGGTCCAGTATTCATAAAGAAAAGCGATTTTTTAATGATGACGAATAACAAGAACAATAACATAATATTAAAACGATCGTTATGTCCACTAACTTGTCAAATAGGTAGCTGAGATTTCACATACAGTAAGAAACATGTTACATCAAATAACTCTCTTGGAAGTAAAGAGTCATATGTCTGAACGGATTCGAAAGCTCTTCTAATAAACAAAAAGCTACCATTGCTATAAGAAGACATGTTAGGTCGCCATTGGTGATCAGAGACAGAAGTGTAGCCAGGAATTTTCGAAGGGGGATTCTGAACTTTGTAATTGCCAAGTTAGACCATAACAGCTATGAGTAGCAGAACCGGCTCAGGGTCTAAAAAGCGTTCTAAGGTATCAAAAATTTCTATGTGTGATACGAAAAAATTTGCTTTATTTACATTTTAGAAGAGGGGTCTGACCCTGATCTGATCTTCAAACTCAATATTTCAAACTTGCAATGTCAACATTGTCAAGTTCAACACTCTGCGTACCAGGGCATCACAATTTTTTTTTATCATTCTTTATTGTTAAAAATGTCTTCACCCCTTCTAGGTCATAGAAAAAACACAGTCCTGCAAAATATTGTTCATATTTGTCCAATTTACTTTCAAAAATTTTAAAACACACAAAAACAGCTAAAAGTTTTATAGAGAGAACGGCGGGTCTGAATTCAGCAGTATAAAAGTCTATATCTAAATGCTTTTAAATTACAGAATTCCAGCCTGCTTGTCAGGATGTGATTATTCTGCTCAGTCATGCTTCAGTGACCATAAGCGGGAGAGCTTTTTGAGATTGAACAGTTTAATCCAGGGGTGTGCAACCTTTAATACAAGAGGGCCAGATACAAATAACTTGGTGAAACTGCGGGACGCACCTTTCTAACATAGGCTTTCTAGTAGTGGCAGGCACAAAAAGTTTGACTATTGATCTTATGGCATGTGTAGTTCGCTTCTGTGACGTCATAAGCATAAATAATAAATTGAACTCGGGTATAAGCTATGCGATGCAAAGAGATTGAAATAACTGGCACGAACCAGATTGAACTAATAAAAACTCGTTTTACAGGCCGTACACCTTTCAAAATTGTCACTTCTGCGCGGACCACACAAATTTTCCTTGTGGGCCGCAGGTTGCACACCCCTGCGTTAGGTTGTGATAGGGCATCCCTAGAGTTTGACATGCTTTTAATAATAATATTGGAGTCCGGCAGAGTTTAGTTTGAATTGCTCTTATTGATATTGGAAAGCTGTATTCAAAGACTAGAGCAGCGGTTCCCAACCGGGGATATTTAAAACTATAAATACCACTGGAATGATAAACAGGGGGCCAATGAGTCCTTAAAGTAGAGACTACTAGAGTAGAGTCCGGAGTCGAAAATTTAAAACTAAGCGCTCCGGAAATATTTGCACAAAGATGGCGCACAACCTGAACTCTAACCTGGTATCTAAACATCTTAGTGCACATACTTCGGGATAACCCACATCTATGGCATCATTTTCACAATCCATTGGAATATTCAGAGTAAAAAATACTTTTGGACACCAAGAATTAACGAAAAAATAACCATGAGCGCTGTGACTTAAATCCAGTAGAGAAAAAAGCTGGTATCACACAATAAATCAATTTGAGCTTAGGTGATCCCGAAGTATTCGTGCCAAGAAGGCGGACAACCTGAACATAGTATGTGTACCAGGTTTAGGTTTTTCAGGTTGTGCATCATCTTGGTGTGAATACTTCCAGAGCGCCTGGGCTTGTATATAAAAAGCAAAACTTGAACACATTCTGAGATTCTGGTAATGTAAATGACATGCTCCTAAAAAATATGATAATTAGAAAAATACACCACCCTGCGAAAAAAATACGCTCGAATAAATACTTGAATAATCACACATAACTCATACAAAAATATTATTTCACCAAAAATTCGAACACAGAATCAGAGTTGTAGAGATGGGACACAGAGTCTTAGTTTTTTGTGGTCAAAGTTTGGAATTCTCTCATTAATTATATAGTTTCGGACTTCTAATGATGAGAATTATAATTTCGACAAAAACTCAAAAATCAAGTCAAAGAAGTTCTCTTTACAGACAATTAAAGCGTGTATTACTTTATAAGTGTACGTTTTGAAATTTGTTATTTCCAAATTAGACCGTAACAGCTAGGTTCGTCAGGCGTTCGTGTAGGTCTTCAAGAGTCAAAAGTGTTTCATACTACATAAAATTGCTTTTTTTACATTTCAAAAGGATGCTGGAGCAGATGGGTTTTCAGGAGTTCAAAAAGCATTTTATTTTACGAAAAATTGCTATGTTTAAATCAGTAATATGCCTTTTTTACATTTAAAAAAGGGAGGAGCAACCCTCAAAACCCCATGCTGGCTATGCCCCTGTATATGGGCTACAGTTCTCATTATCAAATTTGGTTTCCGAAGTTCAGTCCTGGAATCATAATTAAAACATCAAAAAAGATTCAATTCCTAACAGTCTATCAAAGAAGATCATAAATATAATAAAAGTAAAGGGAACGCCACATTTAAATAAGTAGATTGTCATAAGGAATTGTGTCGGTGTCTTTTATAATAATTATATGAGAAACCCGATCCACGAGCCATTTTTAACCCTATAGGATATGCCATAACCCAATATATAATCATATAATGTCAAATCTAAAATGCTTCATAAATACAGGGTGTCCATAAAGTCCGTTTACAATTTCAATTTTGTTAAGAAGTCAGTTATCAATATTATCTTAACCAAGTTTGTTGTTTTTTAATTAGTAATTGTTGAAGTGTTTTTACCTTCATTTAATACGTCTGTGAGGGTCAAAACAATGAACTAAGAAATTTTTTTATTCTATTTTACATCTATGCTGTATTCTTGTTAATGTAAATATGAATATATTACACAAATTATTTTTTTATTTTTTGGGGGGGAGGGGGGGGGGGGGGGATTGGGGGGTTATTATCAAAAATATTTGTGACTATGTGGTGTTCCCGAAAAGCAAATACAAAGTGGTTGATATGTTGAATATACTGAAAATGAAAAAGCGGGGGAGCACAACATAGGAGTTTATCTTGGAAAAAGAGGGGAGGGGGAGAAAAAAAAACGGGACCCCAACAAATAGCACCCACTAGAGCGGTTTTCCTTCCTGGCTGGGACATTGAAATAGTGGGGGGACAGGGGGTGTGAGAAAAAATGTCATAATCTCTCTGAGTCCTGTGTTGTGACCTCACCACAGGCAAATGCACCCAAATTCTCAAATAAACTTGAAAAACATGTCTGGATATATATGCTGTATACAGCTCTCACCTGAGTGAGACGACGAAAATTAAAGGGAGGGAGAGGGGGCAGAAAAAAAGGTCAGAAAAAAAGTTCAGAGCCTACATTGATACCTAGTCACTGCCAGTTTGTTCAAGATTGTCAATATATTTATGCAAGTATGCTGAATCGTGATTTATATGAAATTTTACTCAAACTAAATTTGTTTGAAAAATTCCCCCATCCCTCAGAAATTTTTTTTTTTTGGTTTCCAAATCTGTTTTACACTAAGATAAAAACACAATCAGTAAATATTACAGAAAAAATAGAACACGCTTTTTCACACAAAAGTATAAGTAAAATCAAAATAAAATCCCCTACTTTTTTACCCCCAGTGCTCCCCCCTTATTTTATAAAAACACAATGCATTAAAACCTAATAATAATTCCTAATTTATTTTGTTTTTTTCTTATATTATTTTTTCTTTGCATATTCGCAGAGGTCCTTCACATCCATCATTGCTTGTTCGATGTTATCAGCAAATCGAGATGAGTTCCGATAAGATAAATAGATAAGGAGATAATAACATGGAAATATAAATACATTCAAAAGAGTGTAATCAGAGAGTAACCTAGATAAAAAAAAAAGACAGTTAAGATAAGATGATGATAAAAAAATGAATATGGTAATCTAATAAGACAAGCCCGCCCGATGCTGCCACAACCTAAATAACTAAAAATGAAGGGTACAAATAAAGACAGTCACAGTTGAATGAAGGGTTGAATGATAATAACATTCTATATGATTTTTTATCTAATGAACTAACATTTGTGAAACACTTAAAACATAGTTATGGTCGGAGGAACAAAAATACAGGGCCAAAATGAACAAATAATTTGAGATTAGGAATGTTGGCTGGAGGATCATGGTCTGATGAACAAAAATGCGGGGATAAATTGAACAAAAAATTGATGAATATGCAATAGAACGCCGCATGATTGAAAAATGAATGGCAGTCATGGTTGGATGTATGATGACCGAAAATGCAGGGTTAAAATGAGAAAAATATTTGATTAACGATAATGACTAGAGAGTCATATGGTTGAGAATCTAATGGCAGTCATGGTCGAATGAGTAAATAATGCGGGGTTTGAAATGTCAATGTGACCAGATGAAATTAATTCCATAACAGCCATTTTGACAAATTTTTTACGGATAAAATTTCGTGAATTTCTAAATAAACATGCACTAAGTTGCAACAGCGAGAAAGAAAATTATGTTTCAGCGATAGCTTGCACCAGCATGAAAACAACTTATGCTTTCAGTTTTTACTTTTATGCTAATGTTTATGGTGTGAGACTATGTTGGCCGAATAAAAAACTCTGCTCACCAGCTCACCCAGAGGTGCAATAAATTTGGGTAGGCAATGATGAAAGCGGGTCAAGTGTTTTGAAAAGCAATGAAGACTAATAGATCTGGAAATCCAAGTTTATTTGTGCTTTTACTTTAGTCTTTAATTCTAATGTTTAAGGGGTTGGACCTACACGATAGTTTGAGTTCAAACATCATGTCGCCGCACCTTACCCAGGGTGTAATAAATTGAATCGGCTAAACTGGAAAGATTCTGTCACTTCTAGAACAGGAGGTTCTCACATAGTAGAGATATGGGAACCTACGGCCAGTATGTACCTCAGCATTTCATTTTAGAGGGTTAGAACGTTGATAAATATTTTCCTATTAGCGATAAAACTATTCGTAACTTATAAAAATGTGTTATGTATTTGACAGACCATCTGCACTGATAAATGTTCTACCTTCTGGATATTCAAATACAATTATACTTAAGTTAGGTAATAAAGTGCGGTATCATACTTCAAAATTAGGGGGGTGTTTGAAATTATAGAAGGGGGGGGGGAATTAATACCAACAGCGAATCAGAACCTTCCCACTTCCCAGTATTGCCTGCCCAAATAAATTGAACCCAGACCTTAAAAAAAATGCAGCCCCTTACAAATCATCAGTGACAACTTATTAGGTTTGTCCAGAGCGAAGACACAAAACATCACATGTGGTTAGCGTATTAGAAAGTGAGTAGAAATATATAAACAATAAGAAAAAGTTATAAATAAAAAAAAAATTAAAAAAAAAAAAAAAAGGAAAATGATATTCTGACCTTTTGCAGAAAGGGAGACTGCCAAGGGATTTTGAGATCTTTTGACACGACGTAGAGACTGAATAAATGACGATCAATTCCTTGACCTATGGAGGGAAAAAAGATCGATTTAGAATTGGGGCCTTGTGGGAATTCCCCCTCCCCCCTATTGACTTGGATTGTTTCAAGCATAGCTTAGTGTAATAGTCAAACAGAGGGGTGCCCCCCAAGGGGGGCGTAAACTATTTTTTGAGGGGGCGTGAAGCTAATTCAAAATAAAAATATTTGTTAGATTTGATCTTGCCCGCCTTATTTTAGATATTTACATTTATTTAGTTTTAAAATTTATGTTCCATCCACATATTTTCATCATGTTTTTTGAATAAAACATACTTTCGCTTAATACTAGCTTGCAACTTTTCTATTAGTACCCTTTCAAATAACTTGCTTTGGCCAATGGGGAGAAAAAATAGTTTAGAACTGTCTTTTGAGTGGAATTCCCCAACCACCCCGCCACAATTCCTACCAAAATAAGAGTCGCAGAAAAAACGATCAAAATTTATCACCACGTTGCCTGGTATCCCAGAACCAGGCTTTGTCTACAGAAGCGTGGCCAGGAATTTTTAAAGGAGGGGGGTTTTGAATATTTAATAGCCAAGTTAGACAGAAACAGCTATCATTCTCTACCAGATGCCGATGAAAGTAGGTTTTCAATTATCTTGAGGGTCTAAAAAGCATTTCAAGCTGCGAAAAATTGCTATGTATGTTACACAAAAATGTTTTTTTACATTTCAAAAGGGTGCGTTAGCCAGTGGCTTGTAGGTACTGAGTTCAAATTGAGGGTAAAAACATGTTTCTAAAAAACTTTAAGAGAGTGTTATTAGGACGTTAACAAAACCATCTCGACACTAAATTGAAACTCGAGGATGCACGTGCGAAAGAGTTGTGTAAAGCACATTGTCGAATCAAGAGAGCGGGAAAACAAAGCTTTGTTAACAGTTACATAACTTGAAAGTCTCAGTTAACCTATATTACAACACAAATAGTTCGTACTATTTCATTTCAAGTGAGTCAAGAAATAACAGCATCGACGCCTGTTTATTATAACTACATTATTCTGTCTACTCACGCTCTAATGAGCATTGAGCACAACTTGGTTTAGTAAATAAATAAACTTACAGTTTGTTCTGAATCTTCCATGGCCCGAACGAAAGCGCAGGATTCAGTCGTGCATGAACGAACAGTCTCGGTCCTTCCTTCTCGGAACAATCTCGTCTTCGAGGCTTTGTAAGTCAAACTGAAATGACCTTTGACCTGTAATAAAAATGATTTTTTTTTATTTCAAAAGGGAAGAAATATGAGAAAGCGGTCTGATCTTTTTTATGGTCAAGTTATGAAATATATTATAACTAGACTAGAAATTTCTATTTGATAAGGCCGTAACAGCTAGCAGCTCCGCCTGGCCGAAAAATGTGGGTTTTCAAGAGTCTTCGAGCTGACATGGGAAAACTACTGCCTGCGGGCCAAATCCGGCCCATTGGGTAATTCAATCTGGCCCGCCTAATGCTGCCACAGCCAAACTAAAACCAAATTTGGTTGTTTTAGCTAAAAAAACTCTAGGAATTTGTTGAGTATGCGATTAAATTTAGTTTTAGCACCATTGTTCTCCACTTTTGCTTTTGTAACACTGAATATTGTTCATAAAATGTAACTTTTTATGTCTCACTTACATGGACCGCCAGTCTGGTTTGGCAAAATATTTGGCCCCTGGTCTAAAAACCATGGCCACCCCTGTTATAACTAGACTAGAAATTTGAGGGTCTAACATATGTTAAGTTACGAAAAATTGCTATGTATGAACCAAAAACATGTTTTAGTTACATTGCAAAACACATGGTGGTCTTTCGCCGTTTTGCCCGCTGCCTTTATTACTGTAAGGCTATACAAAAGCCTTCAAAGCAGATGTTAACAACTATGCAAGAACTCGAAATTTCAATTGTTGAATAAATAATATTTATAATGAGAGAATTTTTAATTTGTTGTGTGATGAAAAACTAAATTTTTTATGCGGCCCAGCTAGATGTCTGAAGTTAGTGATACGACCCGTCGTAAAGGTCTCACTGCAATGATAATAAATGAAAATGAAACTACAGACTCATGAGGTACATCATAAAAGCCCACTGTGTGGCTCACAATATATTTATATTAATATCGGTATCGGTTATCGGCAAATAGTGGCCGATATATCAATATCTGTATCGGCGGCAAAAAGTGATATCGATCGAGCTCTAGTTGGTTATATGGCCCACCGACAAAAAATTTTCCCACCCCTAATTTAGAAAATATTTTCAATTTGAAAAAATTTCTCTTACCCTGAAATGTGCAAGTTGAAGAGACAATTTGATAAAAGCATCAGGAGACATTCGGAAAGTTTTGATCAATCCTTTTCCGAATGTGAACATGTGGAGGTCTACGTCATCAGACAAAAGCTTTGCAATCTTTAGACTTGATTAAATGACGTCGATGCACTGTATAAAGGAAAATTAATTGTTAGGATACTGATTCAACTCTGTATAAAATCAGCGCTACCAAGCAAAAAATGCTCATATATAGAACAGCAGTTTCCAACTGGAGGCCACAGAGCAGTTTCAGGGGGCCACAATGCTATGTGCAAAAATGATTACATAAAAAAAAGATAAAAAATGATAAAAAGGGGCGCTCGTGAGTGCTGAAAGCCTCTGGAAGGGGACTACGAGCCGTAACAGGTTGGGAACCACTGAATATCATAAAATGAGATTATGAAATCATGGCTCCCAAAAGCAAAACAAAACAATTTTAGTCAAATAGTTAATATGGGAGCGAGATTCTACCTTGGATTGAAACAGTCCCAATTACAATATATATATCTGATCAAATAGCTCAAGTGATAATTGATCCCACTCTTTATTAATCTAGTGTTCCCATACACAATATACTTTCAGTTGAGCAGTAGGTTAGGTCAGGATGAGATATTCCACTCTGCATTAAATTAGTGTTCCCACATATAATATTTTCAATCAAATAGCCAAGATTGAAAGACTGATTCTACCTGGCATTAAATTAGTGTTCCCACATATAATATTTTCAATCAAATAGCCAAGATTGAAAGACTGATTCCACCTGGCATTAAATTAGTGTTCCCGAACACAAAATATTTTTAATCTGAAAGCAACACTTACAGGTTCTGGAATGTTTCATTTTAAACGCTGAGGAGAAAGGGGGGTTGTAGTTAATTCTCTGACGCAGGTACCGTAATCATTATATCCAAAGTTCGCAAACTCATCATACAAGACTTCTTCCGTAAGGTGGCTCATGATCGGAGCGTCAGCCCAGGAATGTTCCGCGTTCATTCCAAATCGTCCGTTTTTGTAGCAAATAACTTCGAACCATCTGAATAGAATTTATTTTTTATTAGCCTCTAGAAGTCACGAAAAACAAGGCCCTGTATAAATACTCACAGGCAAGTTTTTTAGACAAAAGGCTGTCATGGTCTCGCTTAAGGAGATACAATTTTAGGACTAAGAACTCCCAAGTTCAGCATTGCATACTTAATTTATTGCAACCTGGATGAGTTGGGGCCTGTCATGACTCTGAAAAAATGGAAATATGGCTACGGCTCAAACTCTGATACCAATGAAAACTTGCCAAACTAAGCCTCTACTCCAGCATAATTCACAGCCCGGGCATTCACTCGCACATAATGTTCCATAGTGTGTGTACCAGGTTAGGGTTAGAAACAAAACAGAAAAAAATTGTTATGAGATACTTTGTGGAAAAATATCATCATAATTTTTTATCATAGCTTGTCTGAACCTTAGTCGAAGAGAGAGAGTGACCTCCTCCCAAACCCCCCAAAAAACTCTTAAAATAATATCTATCCTGAGAAACCTCAGGCAAATTCAGAACGTGACCTCCCCCCTCAAAAAAATAAATTACAATAAAATTCAATCACCTGTTATGGCATTTTCCATGCAACAGCAAACGTCCGAACTTTGAGAAAGTTGTCACGTCATCAACGTCTAACACATGGGATTCATCGTCCAAAACAACCACAAACGCCGCTTTCTCGATCGCGTGCAACGACTCTCTGTTTACCCCAGATTTAAAGAAAACGCCCTGAGTTGGTGGTTACGGCAGCAAAATTGGTGGTATTTGAATTGCTGTCGTAATAACCACCGCCGCTCGCTATTGGTTTGTGACAGCTTAAAAGTCATTCGCCGTAGGTTAGGGTTTGGTCTTAGCGGCCATGGTTTGGAAATCCCGCCATGATTTTGCGGCAGCTCTAAACGCCACAAAATACTTGATATTTTTGACCAGAAAGGTGGTGCAATAGCCTAACCTAAGGTAAACAGAAACAAAGAACACAGATCAGAAAACGGGGACGATAACGGTATAATACCAGCAATTAAATTTAAAAAAAATCCGCTATTTACCGGAAATTAAAATCTAGTCGTCATGGATACGCTGCATGTTGCCTCCACGCGGCTGAATTATTCGGAGTCGTGTTTACTATTAACTTGTTCATCAACATTAACACTTGTTAATGGTCAACATTACATTTTGTAATGTACTGCACAAAAAATTCCCAGTATACAGTACAATTATGAAGAATGTTCTTGTAGTCATTGACAATTAGTTTAAAGTTCGTGTTAGCGATTTGTTGTTCTCTATTGCCACCTAGTGTATACCTGAATAACTTTTGCTCACTGAAGCCAGCGCACATAGCTGGTCTTCTTGTCGCATTGATAACCTATGAGTATGAACTTGTTGTAATCACAACTACATAATCTGAGAATGGTTGAATGGAACGTGATTATACTGTAGAGTGGTTAATGTAACCGCTGTTCCGTTACAGGTTCTTCTATGTTGCTTAAATTATTGAAGCAGCAAGAGAAATTCTGATACCCGACCTTTGAACTTTTCCATCAGTTTCAGCCTGTGATAGTCAACCCCGTAATTTCCAGTTCAAATAGTATTCCACGTTCAATCACACTTGCTCTATCCTGCATTTGAAACCAATAACTGGTTGACTTATACAATTCCCATACCTGACATGGATTGGTAACAGGCCAATCGGTCGCGGTATGGCATAGTCAAGTTTGTTTTACCCATCCAGTATGAATACTATACAATGTTTAACTAGTAATATTGAATACACATATTGAATATGGGGAAGAGGAGTCGCGGAGAACCAAAAATGGTTATCAAGCAGCGACACCCAAAGTGTTCACCTATCAGATGCCACAAGTCCATGAGCTTTGTACAAATAACTGGCTTACTATTCTCATACCTGTCATGGACTGGTAAGCGGATGAGAGAACGTGGATAGCCATATGATTAAGTTGTCTTATCAGTTTTCCTCTCTCCTAAGATAAATATTTGAATCCTGTCCTATAACTGGCCAACTAACCCTGTATCTGACATGGATTGGTGGTTAGCCATATGGTCAAGTTGTCATATCAGTTTTTTCCGCAGGATAAACATGTATGTCCAATTAAAAAAGGTAAATGTTGAACTATCAGATACCATGGGCCCACTGGCCAACCATTCCCATGCCAGTACGCGTCATGGACTGTTAACCGGACGAGAGGCTGTGTTTTCGCAATATGATTAATTCGTCTTAACGGCTTTCCTCTACCCCGTGATAAATCCCATCCTATAACCACCAAGTTCAAGCATCTGAAACAAAATAACTGACCAACTAACCCGTATCTGACATAGATTGGTAATAGGACCAGAGGCCATGGTTAGCCATATGATCAAGTTTTTCTCTTCCACAGGATAAATAGGAAAGTCCGAGATATGAAAAAAGTAAGTGTCGACCAATCAGATGCCACAAGTACATGCGCTTTGTACAAATAACTGACCAACTAACCCGTATCTGACATAGATTGGTAATAGGACCAGAGGCCGTGGCTAGCCATATGGTCAAGTTGTAATATCAGTTTTCCCCTTCCCCAGGATAGATATGGAATTTCAAGATTTGAAAAGTGGAAATGTTGATGACTTGATGCCATAGGGTCAAGCTCTTTGTACATGTACTGTTTCCTAAACAAGAGTCCACGGTTCGCCATATGATTATTGGATTTCCTCTCTACACCAAATCCAATTATAAAAGTTGATCATTGATTACTGCTTAACGGTAGGCCATGCCCAACGAGGCGTATTGAGAACTCTAAATATTTCATGTGAAAAATGAAATGTGAAAACATGACATGTCAAATATTATGAAATTAATATCGCTTTAAGAGTCTCTTCAATTTCTTAACCGCTGACAGTTTGAAAGTGATTGTTTAGTTAAGTCCACTGACTTTGATTTGAGCAAACTTGCGTCGTTGGGTTGAGGTTGAAAACTTAACACCTTATATATTCAGATATTAGGGAAGTGTGGCATATTACATCACCTATCGGTAGACATTGAATAATAAATCTTTATACAGATTGACCCTATAATATGTGTGGTACCGAACTACATCCATTACTGATTGCACGGCGCGGCGGTGTGGCTCAACGGGCTAAGCGTTAGGAATACGCTCGCCACCGCACCTCTAATTACTCTGCGTGGGTTCGCAGGTTCGAATCCCATGCAGGGATGGTTATGTGCGAGAGGATTGCTGGACTCCTCGCCGTCGTTGGGTGGTTCACGTAACCGCTGGTCGGTTACGGCTTCCTCCACCACCAAGTCCATGCTTCCGAAAACAAACAATATAACTAATCCCATACCCGACTTGGAATGGTAACCGGACGAGAGGCCGTGGTTCGCCATATGGATAAGCCGTCTTATCGGCTTTCCTCTCCCCCCGGGATAAATATGCAAATCCTATCCTATCCTAATGTAATAAAGTTCATGTTGCATCGGTAATTATTGTGAATAAATCTCAGGAATTTCGTGAAAATGTGTGGCACACTTGCACTAATCATTGTCACATGCGACTAGAGCGTGACGTCTACCGCATTTAAGGGTTAGATCTGCCGCTACATTATTCCTTCTTCAGGTAGGCTGCATATAGCGGTTGACGTCTCGCAAAAGTCGCATCCATTTTCAACGTGTCGAACTGCCAAAAACTAAAGTTCTAGGAGATGCATTGCTGCTTGTCCGTTCGACATCATTCGCATTTTGATACTCTGATTTCTGATAGCCAAGGCTGCCAGCATCACCATGAAAGTCTTGTCGTAATAAACATTCATGTTATCGAAAAATGGTGAATAGTTGCTAGTAAAATATGGGTCGATTTCCTTAACCTACCTACCAGTTGAATTCTGCTAATCTCTCACACTAAATTAAACTCCATGAGATCCGAACAGCATGTAAGTAACTTGCAAAATTCTAGTTGTAGGCAATCAGGCTCTTGGGCACGGAGCCCGGTTCTATCACATTGATTATTTATTATACAGATGCTACAACAATTAACAAAATACAACATAGAATAAAAAGAAAATCGAATCATTTTTGATGAAGACCTGTTAGATTATGCAGGCCAAAGTGTTATGTTGATCATTTCATTTTGTATCATAAAGCTATAAGCTCTTTAATGAAATATTTCACATTTATATTTTTAAATTCATGGGATACACGAAATTTTTTTTTATTTTTTGCTGTTTTTTTTACTTTTTCATATTTAGGGAAATACATAATTTTTTTTTCATTATTTTTTGACTATTTTCACTTTTTTAAAACTTAAGAGAAACACACGGAGTTATAGAGAATAATGATGAACAAGAAAAGCGGATTGCAGTACATGAAAATTTAATAAGCTGACTCACACAAAACAAAAAAATGGAAATTCGTAATAGGCATTGCAAAACAAAACATCATTGTAATATTCTACATGTATCACTATTATAATATTACTAAAATCCATAAAGGACATTTCTTATTACTTTACATAGAATAGGGGCATAGTTACACTGGGCTCCAGTAGAGTCCTTAGCTACCAAGTTTTCGGGACACAATATCAAACCACAACACTGAGCCAAAAATCAATCACTCCAGTCCAACTGTTATTATTAAAACAGTCACGAAATGCATAATTTATGGCGGGCTTGCCGACAAATCAGAACATCATAAATTCATTGGGATGTTCTAAAATATACACAGAAATAATAGATATCAGTAGTTGACAATATTTGAAAAACATTAGAGCGAAAGGTAATAATGCATTTCACAACAAAAATGAATAAAAATTTGAACAATGCTATTTAAAATGAGTTACAATCAGGTTAATAACTTGGGAATTTTTTTTCATTTTTCATAGTTTTTATTGATTTTTTTTGTTTTTTTCATTTTTTATAATCAAATGTGAGGTTACAAAGAAAGCCTATAGACAACAAGAAGAATTAGGGGCTGTTCAAATACAGCAAGATTATGTACAGTAGTTGTCAATCATGAAAAATTAAAAAGTCTTGAAACCTGAAATAAATAATGAAAATGACATACCATAAAAACACAAACACTTAAAATTTCTGAATCTAGTCGATATAAAACCAATGTATGGAAAAGCTTAAAGTGAGTTTGTTGTGGCTCACTAAAAATAGTACATAAAAGCTGAAGCATTAATGCAGCACTCAGTCTAATTTTGAAATTCATCAGATAACAAGGACTCGGATGAAACAAATGAAAATACATGCAAATCAGCATTTAATGGAGAATTTCATAAAATGCTGTAAATTATTAAATATTGGGCGCTCCAGAATTATTCGCACCAATGTGGGGATTAAGTGAGGCGAAGTAAAGCAAAGGGAAAATGCCCTGGTACAGAAACTTCGGGTGCCCAAATGTTGTAATGTCTGTCCAAAACACTCATTCTTCAAAGATTATCGTTGTGAGCTTATGGGTCAAATCTAGTGAGGACTTATTGTAAGCAAGAGGATTTGCAGAAATCGTCACTGTGACAGGATGGCACATATCACCAAGAGTCAGTTTATACGTCTCCGCAATACAAGCCTATGAACCTACAATGATGAACTGATTTGCTACTCTTCACATATAACATTTCACATGAAAAGATTTATAAAATTTTTGCTTAAATTCAATTATTACTGAAAAATTTGACTATTTAGAAAACAGTCTTTGTGAATTAATTTTTTCAATATTGAATCCCTTCACTACATGTGCATGTCTCTAATATGTTGCAGGATAAGATGTATGAACTGCAGGATCATTCGGCATTCAGTCCAAGGTTGTTGGAGTAATTGAAAGTCGAATATGACTCTTTAGTTTAACGCTACGCGACATGCCCATGCGTCATTTGTATCTTAGCATTGTCTCATGTGTTCAGTCCAGGAAACTTCTCATGTATTTGAAGGAGTTTTCAGCAAAGATCATCAGAATCTAAAAAAAATTGTTCATTCAGATGAGGTTGGAAACTAAATAATTTGATTGCAAAAATGGTGCTCAGTTGAGAAATATCACAACAATTTTCTATGCGTTATTTGTATAAGGCATTAGAAAGGCAACTATCACAAATATCGTTTATCACAAATGGAATTGAGGAAAAACCTGGCTAATTTCCTGCAAACATATTACAGTTTTAGGGGTCATTGATCGTCCACAAATATATAACGTCGCCTTGGCACACTGGGCGTTTCACAAGTTCCTATTCATTCTAACTCCCCAGAACTCCCCCAAAGAGAACCTGGGAAGTACACTTCTCACAGTACAGTACACATATCCAAAATACGAATCCAGAAAATATGAATCATGCAGACAAAATGTGTCATTGTTTCATCTAAAATGACTTCAATAATTATTCCAGCTTATCAGAGACTTTTGGTTTAGTATGATTTGAGAAAATACTAATTTGGGGAGACTGAAAAAATGCTTATGGCGGTGGCATTTCACCTACCGTTATCACTTTCATGTTGTAGTGGTTCATTCAATTGTGGTTCTCTTGCTTGGTTTCCACCAACTGCACCAGGTTGTCTTTGTTCATTTTGCCCCTTAAAACAAATATTTCATATCAACTATATGACATAGACCACTTATTGACAGTGACTTATTGACAGTGTTATAAAGCGCAGAATGATATCAATTAACTATAAGGTCAGAATATTTCATATGAAATAGTGGTCTCGATATCCCATAGTTCCTATGAGGGTTTGCTATCACCATAAAATATAACTGTCTATCAACATTAAAATCCATGTTAAACATTCTCAAAGTCACCAAGTATAAATTGACAAGAAGTTTGATGCTTATATGATAAGCCACATATTTTCTCCAAACAAGGCGCTTCAGGGAGATGCCAAGAGAGGCTAAATTTAAATCGACATTGAGTTTTTGTCAGGTTGACTCGCCCAACCTACTTATTACATGAAATACAATAAAAATACAATTAAAAGAAATACCAATTAAATCTCACCATTTGGTGATTGTTATGATTTCCCGGTAGATTCACATTTCCAATATTTGCTCCAGCAAAGTTGACAGGTGGAGGTCCTCCTCCCTCTACGAATATAAGAATAGAAAAATGTTTATTGTAAAAAATATTTATTATAATGATTGCTTTTGGTCCTAGTATAATCAAACCGAAGATGGTGAGTAGGTTCTCAAGATAATGCACAGCTAATATAAGAAACCTATGATTTTATGAATATTAAAAATTCGAAAAATAAACTTCAACTTTACATCCTACAAGGGGTTACCTTCTACTTAGCTTGAACTAGTGCTTCTCAACCTTTTAATATCGCGGCCCACTTTTACAGAGAGTTTTACTTTGCGGGCCACCTTTCAGGGGCTGAAATAAGTCGAGGTGTCGAACACACAACACAAAAAGGACAGACGAAATTTTACTCAATGCAAAACCTGAGCTCGAAAAATAAACTTCAACTTTACATCCTACAAGGGGTTACCTTCTACTTAGCTTGAACTAGTGCTTCTCAACCTTTTAATATCGCGGCCCACTTTTACAGAGAGTTTTACTTTGCGGGCCACCTTTCAGGGGCTGAAATAAGTCGAGGTGTCGAACACACAACACAAAAAGGACAGACGAAATTTTACTCAATGCAAAACCTGAGCTTAGGCAATGCCTGGAAAATCATTTTTAATTCTGTCGCGGGTCAAACAAAATCTGAACGACACGATAACAAATTTTTGAGAAACCACTGGGTTAAGGAGCAGAGTCATCACTTACCTGCGGGTGGTAATGGAAAATCAAAGTCTTGCATTTCATGCAAAACGTCATTTTTCAAAACTCTGCAAATGATGAGTCTTTCAGGATATTCTTGCAAATTAGGAAGAAGACGGTATTTTAATTTATGTCTCTGGGATGTTAGAAATGCGTCGTTACAATCGAATTGTCCGTGGGGCATATTGAATTGTAAATCTTCTCGTCCCGGATCAATCTGTAACTCGAGGCGAAGTTTGTCACCAGTTTCTAAAGGGATTGGATTGAACCAAATTGGAGCAAGACGTGCCCCTAGTTCTCTGAAATGGGATCTGATTCTTGTTTCAACAGTCTCACATTGGCCATAAAATGTGAAATAAAAGTCATTTTTGTTTGAAATATAGAGACAGTTATCCACAATGACCTGTTGTTTGCCAATTAGCCATTTTAACCACTTGATGGCGACAGTGAATAGACTAAACTTTCTACATCGAAATTCTATGCTGTAATCCTCTGTGATTCGATCAGGAATAATAATGTCCCAGTCAGTTTTACTTGAGAAGTGTAATATGTCAATTTTTTCTTTTTCCAGACCGACGCACCATGACTTGATTTGCACGATCGCATCTTTGAAAAATTTGGAATCTGCACTGATATCGAAAACTGGTGTGATACCAATGTATTCTTTGGGGCATATTGAATTGTCTATTCCAACCGACAGCCATACCTTTGTTCGTTTGTTGAAAGTTTTACTAGGAAACGTGACTTTGCATTCGTTCAGTCTCATGGAGCCACCAGCAACTTCAATGTTTACGACTAAAAAAATAGATTTGTTTTATAATGCGGCAAAAATTAAATTATGACAGGTTCCAAAGTTATTTTAAAAACCTTTCCAATGTCATTGGGATTTCTATGGGAAAGCAGACATCAAATCATATGGCAAACCACGGACGGCATTTGTTCGATAACCAGTCCATGTCAGGTAAGGGAATAGCCAGTAATCTGTTTCAGATGCATCCATCCATTAGGGAAAGGAGGTCATTGGCTACAAAATGAGAAGATTGCTAATTACTGAAATAAAATGCAAGAAGTAGCTTGAGTAGGAAATGGGTACTTGGACATAAATCACGGCAGGCTTAGCTATAATTTCACTGTCTTTTGAACATTTGGCGCAAAGAAGGCAAATATAGAAAAGGCTTGCTAGCACTGGAAATGCGACAAAATATTTGTTACCATAAGTTATTAGAGCAATACCCTGTGTATTGAGTTAGAATTTTCAATTGTTTTTTCCCAGTTCAATCAGGTATGGAAAAATGTATCCACATTCAGGAATAAAAAAATGATTCAGTTTCATAAATTTAGATTGCTTGTAGGACCAGAGCACGATATATTTTCATTAATTACATTTAAGGGAAGAGGATGGTGTTTAGGAGACATTATAGTAGTGGTTTCTGCATAAATTTTTCAGTACTCCCAAAGTATGTTGACCAAGATGGCAGACACTGTAACGTAGTATGTGTACCAGGTTAGTATTAGGTCATAATTCTAGGTACAAATACTGCAGGAGTCACTTCGTTAGTCCCAAAACTCAATATGTGTACCAGGTTAGGATTAGGATTAGGCCATAATTCCAGGTACAAATACTGCAGGAGTCACTTGGTTAGTCTCAGAACTCAATATGTTTACATGGTTAGAATTAGGTCATAATTCCAGGTACAAATATTGCAGGAGTCACTTGGTTAGTCTCAGAACTCAATATGTTTACCAGGTTAGAATTAGGCCATAATTCCAGGTACAAATACTGCAGAAGTCACTTGGCTAGTCCCAGAACTCAATATGTGTACCAGGTTAGGATTAGGCCATAATTCCAGGTACAAATATTGCAGGAGTCACTTGGCTAGTCCCAGAACTCAATATTTGTACCAGGTCAGGATTAGGCCATAATTCCAGGTACAAATACTGCAGAAGTCACTTGGCTAGTCCCAGAACTCAATATGTGTACCAGGTTAGGATTAGGCCATAATTCCAGGTACAAATACTGTGGGAGTCACTTGGCTAGACCCCGAACTCAATATGTGTACCAGGTCAGGATTAGGCCATAATTCCAGGTACAAATTCTGCAGGAGTCACTTGGCTAGTCCCAGAACTCAATATTTGTACCAGGTCAGGATTAGGCCATAATTCCAGGTACAAATTCTGCAGGAGTCACTTGGCTAGTCCCAGAACTCAATATTTGTACCAGGTCAGGATTAGGCCATTATTCCAGGTACAAATACTGCAGGAGTCACTTGGCTAGTCCCGAACTCAATATGTGTACCAGGTCAGGATTAGGCCATAATTCCAGGTACAAATTCTGCAGGAGTCACTTGGCTAGTCCCAAAACTCAATATTTGTACCAGGTCAGGATTAGGCCATTATTCCAGGTACAAATACTGCAGGAGTCACTTGGCTAGTCCCCGAACTCAATATGTGTACCAGGTCAGCATTCGGCCATAATTCCAGGTACAAATACTGCAGGAGTCACTTGGCTAGTCCCAGAACTCAATATGTGAACCAGGTTAGGATTAGGCCATAATTCCAGGTACAAATACTATGGGAGTCACTTGGCTAGTCCCAGAACTCAATATGTGTGACAGGTTAGGATTAGGCCATAATTCCCGGTACAAATACTGTGGGAGTCACTTGGCTAGTCCCCGAACTCATAATAGAAATAAAAAAAGGAAAATTGTATAATGAAAATATGGCCTAACCCTGACCTGGTACACATACAACGTTCCGGTGTACCTTGGTTCACATACTTCGGGGGTGCCATTATTACACCTAACAGTTTGACATAGTGCAGTCGAACGCCAGTGAACAAATCTTGAACTACCACAAATGGTAGAATAAAAACAATGTGCCTTGGTCAACGGATGTAAATCATTTTCATTTCGAAAAAATGTCATTTTGAAACCACTGATTTTATGCCAATAAGCCTTTTTCTCATTACAAATATACAGCATTGATATGTATGGCAATTCATATTTAATTGATTTTTTGCTATTCCAAATACTTGCCCAAATTTTTTTTTGAATCCTAAGTAAAGTTGCTATGGCTGTTATTCGAGTTCGAATGAGTGAGTTACTCGAGTCCCCCCAACATTGCTACTAAGGCCCACAGAACACCGATCAATATGTTATTGAAACAACATTGTCTAACCCAAATTGCACCAATAAGTGAATTTCAGAATGGAAATGCTTGATATTTTTATAACAATGATGATGGGGCGCCACCATGCAGATACACTCACCGACTATTTATTAGAACAACAAACAAGTTGAATTATAAGGCTTCTACTTCACTTAATAATTAATGTCCATAACTTACATTTGATAACATTCTTTGACTGTGTTTTGATGCCAGAGTTTCCCAATTCATCTTTGGCCCAGACTTGAAAACGATATTTTTTACCAAGTGTAGGTGACTTCATTCTATACTGAGGAACCTCTGTAGTGTGAGTCTCTCCAAGTTTCACATCATCACAGAAGATTTCTATGTTGTATAGAACGTTTCTGTCAGGTACTTCATTCCAGGTCAAAAGAATGTCGGATCCACTTCTTTGAGACGAAACATTTTCAATTTGCGGCAAAGCTAAAAATAAATATTTCGACTTAGCATACTTCAATGAAAAAAATTTTCAATATAAGCTGTGAACTTAAAATTATTTCTTGACAATTCATACAAAATTCAAAAACGAAATTGAATATAAAATAGTAGTAAGTAGCAATTCTGATATTTTGGAATCAATAAAGCAGGCTTAACAACTGTGAGTGACTTTTTCAAGCAAAAGCCAAATACAAAGATTCATGTGCAACCAGGGATGGCCATTTCCGAATACTAAACTATTCCGAATACATTCTAAAATAATGTTTTAGAATCTGGAATTCCGAATACATTCTAAAATCAAAAATAACACATTTTTGTTTAGTTGATTAAAACCCAAAAAATACTACTTGTATTCAGATAATTGCCTTTATAAATTCTAATATTTAAGCCTAGAGTATTCTACTACCTACCAGTATATTTGTATATAAATTTATGTGAACCATATTGTTATTATGTGTAACATATTGTTGTGTTTGGAGTTAGAAATAAATTAGTAGAGAATAGATGACCACCACTGCCAGCGCGCAGCCAGGATTTTCGAAATCGGAAATTCTCATTGCCGCCTGTAACACCCACCGCGATTCCGCGCTCGTTGAAAGGGCCGTCTTGTCAGCCTATAATGATCATTCTGTTACGTAAAATATTCAATCCATGACAAATACAAGATTCTAAAATATCTTTCGCGGTTGCTTCTTCTTAGTAAAAAAAACAAACATTTCTATTCGGTCCACGGCAATCTGTGACCTAAAATTACAAGATAAACTGCTTGATGTATTTAATTTTAATATGTATTTTTGCAATCTTGCCAACTCGTTATCGCCGTTAGAAAAATCTCAAATAATTATATAAAATCCTGTTAAGTGTAGAGAATAATTAATTTCATACAATGAATATACATAT
The DNA here is from genome assembly GCF_964204865.1 of Styela clava. Classification (NCBI taxonomy): domain Eukaryota; kingdom Metazoa; phylum Chordata; class Ascidiacea; order Stolidobranchia; family Styelidae; genus Styela; species Styela clava. Next base: position 3,787,498 of record NC_135251.1, read on the forward strand.
AAAGTTTAGCAGTAAATTAAAAGAACATATTCATCGCCGCGATTATGCCACCTGTTAAAAGAGTCGACTTTTAAAACAAATAATATAACAACGAATATATATTTTTCTGTTGTGCAAAGTGATGAATTCGTGACCGACACGGGCATATTTAAAATATCTTTCTCTTATTAATTTAATGGTCTTCAATTTGGTTTTCAATTCCTGCGGTTGCGTCGACAAAATAATATTCTCACCACTCTTATATACCATTGCAATCCGCGGCCATAAAAATAAAAACGTGAGGTAAACTGTCCGATTAAATATTGTTTTTATCCGTATTTTGCGAATTCGGCAAATATTTAGATGTACTTGTTAACAGTGACTCCGCTCGATCGAAATGCTAAGAGTAAAATTTATTTTATCACAATAAAATTGATTGAATATACTTTAGATTAATTATATTATATACATCCTCACACCCAGGGAAAAAGTCGCGTTTCAAACCTTGTATCGTGTTAACCCGAAAATATTTGACGGCATATTAAAGTAATGGATAATCAAGCAAATCCCGCCCTCAATTAGTGACGATATGTTTCTAAACGGCGACCAAACATAATGTGTGCACACGAAATTTTGCGACTTTCACTGCCTGGAAAAGCGTTTTTTGAATTTTCGCGGGCCTCAATAAAACTTATGTTGTTTACGGTTTTATTTTCAGTATTTTAAATTGCCGCTTTTCAATCAAAAAGTTGCGTTGTCTTTAGAAACTCGCCGCCGATGAACGTATTTACCAGATTCACAATTCCGTGCGCGTACAAAAATAAAATAAATGTTATCGTTATGGTGGAACAAATTTGTGGAAAATTTTCGTTTTAGAGAAAATAACACAATCGTAAAGGCGTTTGCGGGCCTAAATAACACGTTACGCTGATGAGTGATGAAAACAATCACGCGCAAGTTTCTATCGAGAATGTTTTCATTCAACGGAAACGTCTTGAAAGCGGCGTCGAAAATGTGTGACGTCACACAAATATCCGATATTCTTATGAACGTGAATTCCGATATTCGAATGACGAGATATTCGAATACTTTATTCGAATTGGCCATCCCTGTGTGCAACTATTAGGAAATTTAAGACTCAGTTAGCGATATATGCTAAAAGAAGGATAAAATGTTTTCATTGGAATTGGAGCTGAAGGGATATTTTCAACGTCAGGAGTAGAAGTTGAAATGTCAAAATTATCTGGGTAATATGGTAATTTCAGACTTTTATGAATTTTTTACTGAAACTCAAAAACATGAAGTGGACCAAGCGTTCCCAACAGTGTATTGAAAAAGCATGCACACAGCAATTAATCATAATTAAAATTAGATTTCCTTGTAGTTTGGAGCTGGAGTTGATATCTTCTCCAACCTGAAGTGGGTTATATTTGTCCAGTTTAGCAGTTGATTTGCCAAACCTTACTATTTGTGTGAAAATTTGGTTGAGGACAGATTCAATTATTTCAGGGGTGTGCAACAGGTGGCTCGTGGGCCATAATACGTTCCGTCAAGCTCCCCCCCCCCCCCAAGACTAAAAAAATCCCAATCTCAAGACTGTTTATGTTGACAGTTCTAAAGCTGATCTTAATAAACTATGCATAATCTTGAAGTTATCAATGTCCCACTAAACTGTTACATGAATGGGATTCGTTATTGTGAGAATTTTTCAATTCTTTACGTTTACGGAAAAGCTAAATTTTTTGTCTGGCCTAGCTAGATGTCTGAAGTTGGTTATATGGCCCACCGGCAAAAAATGTTGCACACCCCCTGTATTATTCCAACATCTCAATGGTTCAGCACTTCCTCATAATTACAAGCATTTAACTCAGCCCAAGGCCTTCTGATTCTATTAAGATGACTGACTTACTATGCTGAGTTGGCTTTGCAAGTTGCTCAGTTACTTCTTCATCTGATTGTTCTGCTTCTTCTTCAGACAGTGGGAGTTCACTTCTGAAGATAAAATTGGAGAATGCAAATGTATTAATTTTGATTCATTGGTTAGAATAACAGCCCCTATTACTCGATTTCAAAACCCTTCTCCCCTCACCCACAGCGTTGAAGATTGTGCACCAGGTAAGCTGGTGGGCATGGGCTTTGAACCAAAGATTTCTAACCTGTGATAGATAATAAGTTCAACACTTCAACCACTAGGCCAAGGCTCCCATGACGCGAAAATTAACAGAATTGTGTTAAACATAGCTGATATATGAAGGAATTTTTTACATATTGTATTTATTATAAATGTTTTATTATTTCTTATTTTAAATGATGTGTATATAAATATATATGCTTATCAACAAGCAAAGCTGAGCAATTTGTCAACTTGACATCAGATTTTAATGACTTATATGCAGTGGTGTCAATCAAAACAAAATACCGGTTACATTTGAATATAGATAGAGAAATGCATGTGCATTTTAAGTATAACATCTCGCTTTGAAAAGATGTGTTCAGAGCAACTGCCGCACACCTCTCATTAAATAAATAGGTTTGAATGTTTTTAATGGCATTCTCTTTTCTTCAGGCGCACATATTGACAAACTTTCAAAAGCATAAAATGCACATTAACGATCACAAAATTCAGTTTTATCCAAAGGCTGCAAGTTTCATGTACGTGTACCACGATTTTCTCACTGATAATTTAGCGCCGTACGAAGATAAAATTTGGGAACTGCTGCACTATGACATCACTATCCTTAACAATTGAAATATAGGTGAACATTATATATCATACAAAGTTAAAGTACTGTTATATCTAACCTGGGGCTTCCTACTTCTTGCAAAGTCTCCACATTTTCTCCAGTATTCTCAAAACTGTCATATGGTGATCCTTAGAAAGAATAATGAATGATTATCAAAAAACGATAGTACTTAGGAATCTGTTTTGAGCTATTTAACATCGTTTATCAGAAATTATGATAGAATTTCTTAATTTACTTGGAAAAGAAAGGTAAATAAATCATTAATGCGGCTTATACAGTGAACCATGGCCTCTCATCCGGTTACCAGTGCATGTCGGGTATGGGATTAATTAGCCAGTTATTTGTTTCAGATGCATGTACTTGATGGTGAAGGAAGCTTGATGGGTAGCTTGATGGGTACATGAACCACTATTTGACGACATGAAATTCAGCAAACCTCTCGCACCTAATTATCCGCAGGATTCGAGACTGTAAACCGAGCAAGATATTCTGATCGGTATGCTAAGCATACATCCATAATAATGCTCTGCAACCAAATGTAACAACTTGGAAACAATTTATATTTTTCCTTGAAATTAATTGGAATATCCTAGATTTATATTCAATCATATCAGACTGAAAATTTTGTTCGATAATTCCATATTTATAGACAATAAACAATATAACAGGCTACAAGATGCTGTTGAATGATATGCCAGTTTCAGCAGCAATGGAAGTATATTTATTTAACATTAAATCCCCAAAAAATGAAAAATACTTGATGACCTTTACGTACTCATCATACCATAGCACCACTCAATTTAAAAAACATATCTATAACTCACCAAATTCAGCTTTTGAAGTTGTGGCCGGAAGTTGTTTAGAAAAAACATTAGTTGTAACATCTGCTGACTTGCTTTGACTTTTGAGTTTTGTGAATATATCCAACTGAATTTTTAGTACCTGTAATGAATAAAGTTTTTATACAAGATTAGCACTAAGGACGCAGAGCAATATTTAAACAGACAATGGTATCTAATGATTCCAATGCTGAAATTTGATGCATTTTCCCATAAAACCATACTATATAAAAGTGCTGCTTATTTTATTAAGAATTCTTCCATTTATTGAAAAACTTTCAAAATTTGCATACTTATCTTTGATAACTCACTAAACTGATAGTCTACAATTGGTAATTCATTAAAATAAAAATTGTGAAAAATTAGTAAATTCATTTCAAATTCAGACTTTTGCTTTTCGGAACAGAAACACAAATGAATCTTGATACAAAACCTTGGTATTGTAAAATCATTAGTTTAAAATTAAAATAAATAATCAATGCAGTAGAGCAAGATGAATGATAAATTTTGGGAACTAAAAAAATGTACAATGAAATTGTTTTTTTTATCAAAACACAAATAAACATAATTAAAATATAGCAAATATTGAATATATGCAACACAATCCCATTCGATGACATTATATTTTATAAATCTTTTAAAGGATTGAAATGACGCCAATGGAAATAACATACACTTCGGTGAAACTTTAAAGTGTTCAGTTCAGCGGGAACAATTTAGACTTGCAGTTTATTTCAGTTTTTACGCAAATCGTTGATTTTATGTCTGTCCCATATTTTATATTTAGATTATCGCAGAAAGAATTTCAAACCTCAGATCCAATTTCATTCAATTGATTCTGTAATATTTCTTTATCTTCATCTGCTATTTTCCATATTTGCAATGATAACTCCTTTGTAACATTAGGAAGCAGATTTGCAACTGCAACAATATCTTCATGGTTTGCAGTTCGATTTTCATCCAGAACCAACCGATCAATCTGTTGAAATAACCAAATACAAAGAACAATCAGACGTGGATAAAATATATAACAGTCATATTCATCATAGTTTTGCCAAACCCATATTATTCATATTACACAGAAATGCATTGTAACATTAAATACAGCCTGGTGCTAGAAGTTGGGAGTTTTCATCAAGGGAGAAACAATAGTTATCAAAATTCAATGTTTTCGCTGTGTAGCATTTTTTGTGGTGAAATCAATTGTATTTCACAAATAGCTAACAATTGTAATCATCAAACAAAATTGTAAAATAATTGTTAACTCAGTGCAACAGAGTCAAAATTGGAATTTCAAAAACAGACAAGCTCTTGTGACATTAAATACCTAGCCAGGTGCCAGAAGTCAAAGGTTGTTTTGGAAGGTAATTCATTGATTCTGTACTAAAGACTAAAAGTTAAAGTTTGTCACAAGGTTTGTTGTGAAAATGCATGCTTAATTCATGTCCCAAAGGCCTAATTGGCCTGTCTCATTAGAATTTTCTAAAATACAATGGGACATACAAACATTCATGATATCAGAATTAATCCTTCCATTGTAAATGTCAAAAGATTTATAGCTTTAATAGTGCTTTAATCAGTCATCAGTAATTTATTTTTCCACAAATGCTGAAATGTGTGCCGTACATATACAGCTTAGAATAAAATAGAATAGGAATAGCATCTCAGTGAGGAGAACGTTATGGTACAGTCTAGTAAATCCAGAGGCACTAGTCAATGTAAAAATAGAGACTACAAGCACCATTAAGCGTGGTAACCATGACAACTGCTCACCCGGGGCACTGGCATCTGATTAGATTAGGTACGAGTTTGAGTTTTCAAGGATGCATAAGGTAGGATTTGCAAAGTGCAGGCGTGGAAAATTGATAGGAATAAATTATGAAACATGAACCTCGTACTGTCATTGAGATTGAGTAAAAGATGAGTACAATAACTCTGTGTGAAATTATTGAGATTAATGATTCTAATCAGTGAATTGAATATTCAACGAAATGTGGGTAACTATAAAGACTATAATGTGAAACAGTTATTCAGGGGTTTCGGAACAAGCAGTCAATGAAATGTTAAACAACAATTGGGAATAGTGTAGAGGTGTAACCATTCAAAATAAAGGTAGTTGTAATGCACAAAATATAACATTTATTAACAACTTAGCATGAATGGACTAACTAACTGATTTGAGATCAAGGTTTATTGTACATCTATGGCCTGGAAATTATTGTTTTGAATGCCATACTGCACCCAATAATATATGGGTGATATCCACAGAACACTCCTACCTATCGCATGGCATATGTCCATGCAATGGTACCAATTAGCGGAGAAATACACTATAAAAATAAATATAGAATGAGATTTAAATCAAGAAGAACGACTATTCCAGGTACTAAAGACTCAATAGCTATAAATCTGGTCAATTGTTTAGCTGAAAATAGCGAGAAAATGGAATAACAACACGACATTAACTGGGAGATGTGGCAACAGCAGATTGGTAAGAGGAGAGCATGAGTTTTCTATATTTTGCTTTGAAAGTTTTGTAAATGATGACCTGGGAACTATTATTAAAAAAGATAAATTTAAAATTATACCAGTTTTCATAAATTTCACCATGCAACCCAATTTTGGGCTATGAAAGTGTAAAACTTTAACTTATTACAAAATTAAATTCAAGCCCGTTAAAAAGGTTAATTAAGTGATTATTATTGTTTTATACCTCTGTGCTGCCCGAGGATGATTTGAAAGCTTGTAGTTGATCTGATGACAGGTTGCAGTCGTCAAGGCCCAACACTTCAACACAGGATTGATTGGAAAGTATTTGTCCAACTGATGATAAACCTTCAACTCCCATGTTTGTGTTTCCATACAGCCACAACCTCTGGATCTATAAAGAGACAAGAATAATTTATAAACCATGAAATCTATAAATGGTTCTTTACTGAGTGAGAAATAAAAAATTATGAAAATTCTCAAACTGAAAGTAGTTTTCGATACAAAATATACCATTAATATTCCATAGAAAATACTGTTGAATTTAAAAACAAAATCTGAACTACAAAACTAGACATATCAGAAGTAAAATCTGTAAATTCAGATTAGTTGAATCCCATGTTAACAACGGCACGAGATGAATGATTGAGCAATTATGAAATTTTTAAAACTCATAGAACAGAACAAAAATATTGTTATGGTATCAAAACGTCATACTTGCAGGTATGAATTTCAAAAGTCAAAAAATGTTTTGACCTGCCTTTGCTCACTATGAGATAACAAAATTCCTAAAAAGATTAGCATTTGCGAAAATTTCTTGCAGTTTTTGCAGGGAAGTGCACTTATAGTAAACAAAGAAAAATTGTAAGCTCATACTATAGCTTAAAATACGAAAAATTTGAAAATCAAGTTTTGTTTTTTCACTTTAATACAAAAATCACCATTGGGCGAAATAGCGATCGGGTCGTTGCTGCAAGCCATGTCAATTGGACAAAAACTCAGCTAATTCTGTGAAGTTTCATTAAAAATAATTCTAAAAACTTTTTAGTTCCTGATCAAGCATATTCATTGTGTACAGCGGTTTTCTATTCAAAAATTTAGGGGGCTCCGTCTGGAAACCATCTAATTATTTTTAAACATATAAAAATTTCTATAAATGGTTCTTTACTGAGTGAGAAAAAAAAAAGCCGGTAGGCTCCCAGGATCTCCGCTGATAGTTGGGACCCGCACCTAGCTACTTATTGCCATCCATAGAAACTTGAGGATCTTTAACTGTGGCGCAATTAACTAAGTGAGCGGGTTGGTTAAAAAGTCCAATTCATTTTAAGCGCTGCATGTTTTGTAGACATACTTACGTGACGGATATGCGGTGACTAAAAATTGGAAAGAATCATGTTCATTAAAATCCCTAAGGCTTCTCCAGTTTATGGAGTATCGAGACCAAAGACGACTTATTGGGAAGCGTATTTTGCTGTGCAGAAGGTAGCGTTCTTGAAATTTCAAATATCAACTTAGTTAACAAGTTAAAGGCAATAAGTTGGGAAAAAATGGGAATTTCACAACAATCAACGCGTTATTCGTCGTTGTCATGGTAATGAAACCTCCATCCGGGTTTTCTATGAAACGCACAATACTAGGGTGACATAATAACCCACGTGAGAAATTTCATCCCGATTGGTCCAGACAGATACACAGACAGAACGACAGATAATAAAAGTGTCTCCTAGAGCGGAGATCCATTATGAACATTTACAAACTGGAAGTGTTTTTTTGTGGAATTTCTAGGTTTTGATTCACGATATTCTAGAAATATTCTGGACCAGGGTGGTCCAAACCCAGGCCTGTGGGACAGATGGTACCGTGTATTCCCGAAAATAAGACCTACCATGAAAATAAGACCTAGACTGAATTTTTAAAATGATTTCAATATAGGGACTCCCCTTTAAATAAGACCTACTCAATAACGCGAATTTGTTTACCTAGTCGATAGCAAGAAATCTCTCTTACACGTTTTCAATGATTAATAATCTATGTTTTGCAGTTAATTCGAATAAAAACGTGTTATTTATAAGTAAATGGATATCGGTTTTCCTATTATATATATTGAAAAATCTCGCAATTCTCTACTTTGTAATTTTGTTTTTGATAAATGAAAATATAAGACATCCTCCGAAAATAAGCCCTAGTGTTATTTTTTGGAAGAAAATTGAAATAAGACTCGGTCTTATTTTCGGGGAAACACGGTAATCAAAAATCGCATTTGTTGTTGTTTCGTCATAGAATTAACCAGAAAAATCTTTTGGCATATTGTTATATCACCAATGCCACTGAATTGAACAGTGTTCTCAGGCGACTAGCAAAGTTGAATGATGTGCTTGACAGTCTAAATTGTTATCTGGATTTCTATCTTTTTGGTCAAGAATATATGCTAACAATTTTGGTATCATAGAAAACTAAAAATCGAATTAGCTTGGTTGGCTATGTCTGATAACTAATATTAATGTCATGGCCTCACAATATAATTCATGCCGGATGTTTTTTGCAGCCCGCCTGAACAGTATTACAAAAAATGCTGCATATATGTCAGAACATTTAGTAATTACCCTCCTGTACCTCACATTTAGTAATGAATCAATCTGCAGTTATTTATTTGTAAGTTATTTTGCAAACTGACGAATTCAAACATATTTTTAACTGAATGTGGTGGTGGGGGGGTACCACAATGCTTGCTTGATATGTCGGCAAGTTTTGTCGGTGACAAAAGAATATAATTTAAAACAGCAATTTAGAATCTTGTGAGCAATGAGCATTTTCCAAAGTTAAGATTTTGCTTTAAAAATCCTATAGCTGTTCAAAAGCACTTACATTTGCGGAAACACTTTTATCGTTATGGAGAGTTTGAAATCTTACACTAAACGTAGATATAGAAAGCCTTTTGCTGGTTTTAGTAAGGTTTTTGGTGGCCCTTGCATGTTTTAGCTTGATAAATGACAAATACTGATCAACGTGGCTAATCAATTTTGTGACCCCTGGAGTCGACAACCTTGGACCACACTGTTCTAGACCTTACCATTGAATTTGAAAAAAAAATCAAACTACAAAATTAGACATATCAGAATCGATATATATTGGGTGAGCCACTCAAACACTGAGAATTCTGACCCATGTTGTCAAATAGATCGGAAGCTTGAGCTTTATGAAATCCTTAATACTCACAAAGCAGAAAACTAACATTAAAATATTACTATGATATTAACATGGCCTATTTCAAATTATTATTACAGGTAGCTAATGGAATGCTGCTCCAATAGAGTAAAGTATCGTGGCCCCCTGTTTGAGTGAGTGACCATAGATTTGTATCTGGCTCCTATTCTTTTAACCGGAAATATTGAACTTGGAAAATGTATTTTCTCTCGTCATGTACGATGTTAATGTCTTCATTTCTCACAATTCTTTTGTATATTTGTAATATAATTTTGGCGCTAGTGGGAACATATGAAATAGAAAGGCCTGCTGCCGTTTGTACGAAATAGGCAGAGCAGCCCAGGACAGGTTTCTGGCAGATAGCAGTTACATCATTGAGAAAACATGATAAAAAATATCCAAGACTTTTACATCGCGGGACGAGGCCAATTTTTAGCGCTTAAATTAGAGTTTAAAATTAGGACATTATATATTTATCCGGGGGGAGAGGAAAGCCAATAAGATTGCTTAATCATCATATGGCGAACCACGGCCTCTCGTTCGGTTACCATTCAATGGATTGGATTAGTTTTCAGATGCATGAACTTCATGGTGGAGAAAGCCGTGACCGACCAGTGGGTACATGAACCACCCTATGGTGGCGAGGGTCCAGCCAGCCATCCTCTCATACGTAATCAACCCTGCATGTGATTCGAAACTATGAACCCATGCATGGTAATCAGAGATGCGATGGCAAGCAAAGTCCTAACTCTTAGCAGAATTTGCCACACTGCCGAGCCATGCACCACACCGCTGAGAGTTTTTCATATTACCGCTCAACAGGTCGTGACAGAATAAGTAAAAAAAATTTCTGTTCTTCAGTTGAACACCAAGGCTCGCCATAATTTTATATGCTTAGAACCAGATCATGTTCGTTTCATTGGACTACACATACGAATTTTTAGAAAATTGGTTGCCAAAGGGGCATATCTGCTGTAAATTTACAGGATATATATGCATACTGGCTATTTTGCAATTGATGATAATTTTCTGCTGTTACATATATATTTTCAAACAACTTCATTGATTGTAGGAATCATGTTAATTTAAGATCGAGTAAAATTTTATATCACTCAAGGGAAAAGCCAGTGGGGGAGATTACATGGGTAATAACCCTCATTTTTTACTTTTTTATGATTCAAAATTTCTTCCTCCTACTTAGAACAAACAACGGCCTCGTTTTACTTTCAGCAAATCACAGCATTGCGGTCAAAACTATTTTATTCTAGGCACTATCACCTTAACGCAATTATCACCACAAGTTTTTATTTGTCTTTACAGCATCTTATTCTTTCATAGCGCTGATAAAAATGCTTATCTCCGTTATTATTGAGATATTTACCTTACTCATCATCAATCATATCGTGATTATTGATAAACAATTGCACAAGGTTCAGAATCAAGATTATTAAAAATGCATGGTTCATTAATGAAGAATTGCCAACTGTGGCGGCATCAAAAAAATGGAATTTTTCCATAAAAAACATCAAATTTATTCTCCGACTGATGAAAACCTCAGTACAATTGTCGAATCCGCGAAAAATACAAATGTGTAATAGTGGTTTGTAATCAAGTAAGAGGGGATACATGTTTTATATTCTGGCTTCAAATATACACGAAACGAATTTACCCATCGCCTAAAGGTGATTACATTACATTTGGCTGCTCAAAAGGAGAGAAGTGTTATAGGTTGCATTGAAATTAAAATTGAATTTTATTGAAGTTAATTGTGACAAGTAATAGTAATTGTGACAAGTAATAGATTTATATTTCATACACATTCAATCGATGCTACACGTGAGCTTGTCCTTGTGTATATAAACATTTATAATGTCTATTGCCTACTAAAGGTGATCACATTACATTTGACTGCTCAAAAGGAGAGAAGTGGTATATGTTTATCTAAGGAATACAAATATCAGTGCATTGAAAATAAAAAGGGTTTTTATTGAAGGTAATTGTGACAAGTAATAGTTTTATATTTCATACACATTTAATCGATGCTACATGTGAGCTTGTCTTTGTGTATATAAATCAGAGGTGTGCAACATACGGGTACAGCACGGCCTGTGATACCTATTTACGTGGCCCGCTAGCCGCTACAGACTTCATACTTCGTAGCTTATTAATTTAAGAACTTTTTCTGAATTGTAACGGCGTCATTGGCATTTTTGACTGCAGTATAGGTCTATGGACTTTTCCCCGAGCATCGACTTCCTCATTTACTTCGTGACATTGGCCAAGCAGCAAGATGCAAAAAGTGACGTAACAATGCTCCCTTTTCGTATCTGCTCTGACACTATTCCTACTAAGATTTCCAGGCGTAGTCGTGAACCTTACCTCGTTTTCGGGCTTTTGAACTATATTCATTAGTTTTCAGTTGTGTTTCGGAAATTTAAATATAAATCAGATAATTCGAGGATCATGTTGTCTTCTTAGAAGATTTAATTTAATTGCAACAATAAAAAAGTAGTGTAGAAATAGCTTTAATAGTCTAGGCTAAAATTGTTTACCAGTACATTTAAAAAACAGATTATTGTATGCCAGGGTGGTCCAAGATTGTCGGCCTCGCGGGCCACACTATTATTTTTGTATTGTTTCCGGGCCACAATAGTACAAAGAATAAGTAAATAGTGCAATACAAATCAAATACTTTTTGTCCGAACACATTAACCATTATTTGTCATTCATCAAGATAAAACATGCAAAAACAACCACAGATAAAATGACATAAAGAACAAATTTCTATTTTAGATTGTCACCGACATAACGTACAGATATTAGGCAAGCATTGTGGTATTTTCTTCCCCATATCCAGTCAAAAGTCATCTGAATTGGTCCGCTTTCTTTTCATACTTATGTTTAAAAACTTACAAATAACAAAAAATAAAAAGCCAGTTAATAATCCAGACTAGCCAATCACAATATTCAACTTCGCTAGTTGCCTCAGCTAGCCATAACACTAGTCAATTCAGTGAAATTAATAATGTAACAATATGTCAAAATATTTTTCTGGTTATTTTTATGTCGAAACAACACTGATTGCGATTTTTTGTTTACTCTCGAGCAAATGCGACGCGGGCCACAGATAATGAAACGGCACAAGTGGCCCGCGGGCCTAGGTTTAGACCACCCTGTTGTATGCAATGAATGAATGAATCATAATGATGATTTGAAACATATAACCCGCTTTACAGGCGTCAACTTGCGAAACCACTCCTAAAATAAACCCGAAAATTTTGCAGTGGTTAAGTATAGGAAGAATTTTCCGGGGGTCAAAGGTCGGGAAAATCCAAATAAGACTACATCACACTGCGATTTAATTCCGTCTACAGCAGGGTCATCCGAACCTTTTTGGTCGAAGGGCCACATGTAGTTTACTAATAATCGCGCGGGCCACTTAACATGATAGTTATGCGCTAGTTTTTCTACACTGACTACAGGTAAATGAAAAAACAATACCCTCATACCAAACTTTCACAATTATTAGAGCATAAAACTGTTGTTTCCCAACCATTGATGGGGCGCCATCAGTGGTGATTCCCAAAAGTTTCGCCAAAGGCAAGCAAAGCCGCTTGATCATTTTCATCACAGGTTCCAACATAACAACGGTGAGCTATTCGGTAATTTCAGGATCATCACCCACTTTCGTACCATAGAAGATCACCGACTGATCCGTAACCTTGATGTCAGTGCTTTCGTCAAGTGCCAAGGAATACGATGAAAATTTTCCCGCTTTTGCAATTGAAGATTTCGCTAAAGAATTCCCAAGCTCTCAACACAACGAGTTAAAGATGTCTTGACAGGGTATTTTTGCAAACACCTCTTTTATATCCGGACGTAAAACATTGGAAACCCGAATACAATAAATAATATACCGTATTTATTCAATTATAACGCGCACTCGTGTATAACGCGCACCTTTAAATTTTGAATGAAAATTGGTATAAAATTCTTTTTTTTATTTTCTATTTTCATGAGTTTCCGCATAATCAACAACCTCCAGTTTGAATGCAGCCCTATATGCAGAACGTTTTTGTCTTGCCATAATAGATAATGACTAATATATAATGGGTATCTACAGTACAGTACGATAATGGCAAATAAATATTCTCAACGCAGCGGGAATGTCAAACGCATGCTGAGCTGTCGCATGTGCGTGTGCTTGCACGAAATCGAACGCTTGCACGAATGTCAAACGCACGCTGAGCTGTCGCATGTGCGTGTGCTTGCACGAAATCGTCCTGCATTGGAATGTGCATGCGCGAGCGCACGCACGTTTCAGATGTTTAAAACCACATTTTCAATAACGCATTTCTCAGACCTCGTGTATAACGCGCAGCATTGATTTTTGCCTAAAATTCAGTTCAAAATTTTGCGCGTTATAATCGAATAAATACGGTACATTTCTTAACTAATTCTCAATTTGAGAATGGCTTCGATTGTTTTGCGATAACGTCATATAATAACAGACCAAGTGTGTAAGCGACTATGGCACCTTTATGTATCGATATCTCCTCCTAGTTGGTTGATTCAAAATGGGACTCATGCCTCGTTTAAAAGGGCTGACAGAGCGCAGTTTCGGAAACAAACAAATCGGCTTTGTATACTACATCATTCAAAATAATAATTTTGCTCATTTTTTTTATTCGATTCTGAAAAATACAGTGCGGGCCACTGGCCACACGAAATGCACTTGCGGGCCACGAATTGGACGACCCTAGTCTACAGTATTGTGACGATCCCCATTGTTGCAGAATAATGTGCATTGTATGAAAACCGCCTTGTTCTGGCAGTGGTACGTGATCTTACTTTATGGTTGTAGGTTATTATACAAAAAAGCTTAACCAAGTTCAAATGTCTACCAGTAAGAAAAGAAAAGTTGATTATCACATTAATTACCTACCTAATAAATATACTGATTTTACGTGCTCTTCCATTAAATAAATTATTCATAAAAAATTATGAGGTATTCGATGGCCTGGCTCCCGGTATCACTATACTTGTAGTTTGTGGCCCATTGCGCTAAACAGTTGCACGTCCCTGATATAAACGATTATAATGTCTGATATTAGCAAGTCGCAAATGACTTTCAAAATTAATTTTCAAGATTTCTATCGCTTTATTTCTAAACGTTGGAACATAGAAACAATATTTAGAATATGGGTTAATATTTCGCGACTTATATCAAATTAATTTGGGAACCACTTTTATAATTAAATGCGGGCATATAAGAAATTGTTAATATACATAAAATGAAATACGAAATGGATAAATATTTTGCGTCACATCAAAAAATTGGGATATACATGCATATATCATTTGTTTATTGTCTATAATCATGTCATATATCGTGACTGACAATTTACGGTAATTTGGTCTCGCTATATCTCATGTACATTCGTGTTTGTGCCATATTTCATATTAGAATTATATGGTAGCGTTATGTAGGGCATAGGTTCTCAAAGTGCTCCGTATGGAGCCCCAGGGCTCCGCGAGAGAAACCCAGGGGCTCCGCGAGCTATTCGATTATTTTTCAAAATACTGACTTGGCTAATTTAAAACTGTTCCTAGAAGCAATAACAGCTTTGATAAAATTTGACAACAATATAGCCTCGAAATATGGCAAAGTGGCGGACCTAAAAAATGACATTATTTATAAGCAGGAGCGCAGCCAGGATTCTAAAGAGGGAGGAGGTTCAAAATTGGAATCGAAAATTTACGCGCAACATTCTTGGCGATTCAAAAAAAAACGGATAACGAGATTTCTGTTGCGTGAAATATTCAATTCATGACCGTGAGAGTATTTAAAGTGTCTTGTCGTAATAATTTAATTGTGCTCATCGTTACTCACGTTCAATTCGAGATTACTATTAGGATTACTTAAATGAAAGTATACTATTCTAGAATAACATAAACTGCGTGATGAACTGCTAATTATAAATAAATTGGAGTCGTATTTTTGCGATCTTGGGATTTGTTAAACTTGATTTGTTCTTTCGCACTCGAGATTATTTTTAAGCAAGATATCGCCGTTTGAGAAATCACAAGGTCTTGGAAAAATACAAACGATTGAAATTTATTTTAGTGCATGCGGCTCCGTCGGTAGTTTCAGAGTGGAAAAATTATATATCGCGCGCTTAATTGACTGTGTTTCAATTTCGCAGTTACCACGATGAATAACCGAAGAAAACCTAACATAACACCAAATTTTGTGATTTACAATGTCTATAAAAGCGTTTTTGTTCTGACGTGAGTCTGCCGAAACAAAACTTATAGTCTTATTTTCCATTTTAATTTTTATTTCTAATATTTCAGAATGCCGCTTTTTAATCAAGAAATTTGACTAGCGGATTTACCTCTTTATTAACTATTATTTTTAGCATTTCGTCGCCGATGATTATCATGTTTTTCACATTGAACTCATAATTCCCCACGAGAACAAAAAAGCAATTATCGTCGTCATTGTGGAACAATACACGTATATGCCGAAGGAAATTTTTGATTTAGGGAGAATAAACACCGGCGTAAAGATGTTTGAGGTTTAAAAACACGCCATGCTGACGAAAACAATCGCCGATTGTAACAAAATGCAATCGCGCACGTTATTAGCGGCCTTTTAAGTCTTCCAAAAATGTCAACAGGGGAAAAGATTCTACCCCTAATTTATTAATATGTTTGTCATGTATCAAATTTACAGCTTTAGTATCTTACAATTTATCTTTGAAATTTAGATTTATTTATGACTTGTATTAACCCTATTGAAAGGGTTTAGTATTTAAATTGAGTAAAGTACGTTCAACTTACTCAGGAATATTAATCGGAAAGTAACAATTTTAACATTTATTTTGGGGCTCCGTGAATAATAGTCAACCTTTTCAAGGGCTCCGCAACGCCAAAAGTGTGAGAACCCCTGATGTAGGGCAATGCGAAAATGCAAGATTAGAGAGATTGATGTTACCTCCGTCACTCTACAGCAATATTTTTTTGCGCGAACGACATTTTTGTTGAAAAATTCACCTCACAAAAACAATGCGTGGAACAGTTAGCTGAATTATCAAACATTCAGCGAGTAAAAGACTGGATATTTTATGCAAAAGACCAAAACAAAATAGCTTGGCGAGTTAGTTGGCCCATACCTCTCTACTTTCCCATAGCATTTATAATCCATAAGTTAAAATAGTTGTGATATCATTGTTAACTGGGAGCTACGAGGTCAAAATTAAAATCCAAAAACAGACAAGGTCTTGGGACAACTAGCCAGGTTCCAGAAATTAAAGGTTACTTTGAATGGTAATTATAGATTTCGTACAAAAGACTAAAACTTAGAGTTTGTCACAAGGTTTGTTATGAAAAGGCAAGCTTAATTTATGTAACATAGACCTCATCTGATTCATTGGGATTTACAAAATTACAAGTTTACGGCAGCAGAATTACTGTATATCATGTCAAAAGATTTTTAGATATTGTGCTTAGATGACTAAAATAAATGTAATAAGCTGTGACTCAAGCTTATACCGGCGGACATTTCGTATTTGATCAAGTCAAAATTAAATTTGGTTATGGAACACTTATCATTAATTGTCTAAGAAATATTATTTTCGGTCGAAAGTTTGACATACGGTACCTTTTTTCCTCTTTACTATCGAACACTCAAACCAAACAGCTATTTTTGGAGATGATAAAATAACATGGGAACTATGAATTCACATGCATGGGCGTGATGACCAATGAACTTGACTGCGTTTGCACAAGTTCAAACCACTGAACACAAGGTGTAATAAAATGGTTGGTCAACGCCGAACTGCAATGAATTCAGTTTTTCAAAAAATAGTAACTCTTTCAGTGGACACTTGTACATGGCTTGGGGTAGAGTGGAAGTCATGAATGAGAGAGATATAGAATATTTTTCTCAAAAACAATATTCGATAAGTACTCAAGAAAATGAATGCCGCTCCTAACACTGCCCATTTATTCTAAAATTTTATTAAAAATCAATTGAACTTGGAAGTTTATCAGAAAAAAAATCTTTCTTTGGGTGCAATCAAAGTGACTATAAACCAAGTGAGGACATGCATTGGTAACGTTATAAGCGCTCGCGTGACGTCACACCAGCCATATTGTGTCCAGAGTTCTATCGCTGTATGATCCTATTCCTAACCAAGTGATTTAAACCTGCGATCGTTAAACAGCTGAATGAAAAAAAACGATGCTCAATAAGTCGGAAACTTTCAAACTTTCGCAGCGGCAAAACGAATGAACATTCTTCTGAAAAATCAATTAACCGCAGATGTTTCTCGGATAACTTGGCTCAGCGGTATGGTCAGCATATACGAAGTTAAGGTTGAAGTCATCTAACTTCACTCGATAAATCAACACCCAATAAGACCAAAATATTAAACAAAAAGATAAACATTTTATTATAAAATTCCTGATGTAAGTATCGCTACTTGCACAGAACCTATTTTAACAAACTGACAGAACTACAATACAAATTATACTACAGAAACTTGCACTATTTTTGCGGTACATGTCATGGTATTGAAATATGCGTATCGCAAATTTTCAACAAGGTGTACATTGCCAAAATAATATCAAATGATATACTACATGCCTGGAACGAAGGATATTGGCGTATATCAAGTTTACAAGAACATCTAATAATCTGGAGTGTATAAAATAATATATTATCTATTTGACTTGAACTCTTGCCACAGGTCAACTAGCATACAGTTTTTCAATACTTTTTTTGTCTCCTCTTTTGCGTGAATATTTAGCCTTAAATTGGGAGAACGTTTCAGAATTTTCAAAGCGATATTGTAGCAAGATGGGAAATTATATTCCAAGCAACTTTATCTGTCAGAAAAGTAACAGGCGAACATATATTAGAAAAGGCATTAATATTGGCGCGAAAAATAGTTTATACTTCGCGCAAAAATACGATTGCTTTATTCGATGGGTGGCATAAATATTGAGTAAAATTATCAATTTGCAAATATTTATCATGTGTGTAATACCTAAAAAGAGTTAGTAACGATTGTGGGCATTCATCGGGATTGACACTTTCCATAGAAACAAACAAACAATTTGAACCCTGTGTCCTTATAGGGTTCTCCCGGAAACATCAAGGCTAATTTTTAACTGTCAGATATCGATAAAATTACAATTAGGTTTTATCAACAAGAACGTAGAGGCCATGATGGCGTCGCTAGATAATAAATATTTTACATTTTCCGACGCAAAAGAATCGAAATATCCTGTCAATAATAAGTTGATAAGAACTGCAACAGTCGCGGCGGCTGGTTTTTAAATTTTGTAGCTTATAATGTACATGCTTCGATGAAATTCATTAGGCCGCACAATGTGCTAGCCATGAGGTCGTTTACATTCTATAATTTTTGGAGCAACTTTTGCAACAGCTCTTTAAATTAAGAAAAATTTCCCCGAGAAAATTCATTTCATCAGCTTCTGGAATGATTATTGTAAAACGCAGGCTTTAAGCTTTCAGCATGGTGTGAACAGGTATCATAATACCAGTTCAATTAGTACCTGATTTAAATGTATGCATCAGGTTAATGACGTTTCACACTTGCGAAGAAGAGCGATATGTGTTTTTCATACGGAACGTTGCTACGTTGCAACGTAATTGCGTAACGAAGTAATCAGGGAACGTTGTTGTTTAACTCAAGTTGGCGCATCGGACATGTCAAGAATTGGAGAACATTGAATGAAATAACTTATACAATTTTACTGGTGCACAATAAATTCTATCTAATGTCGGAAGCTGTCTTTAACATCTACAAATGTGTCGATGTCATATTAGGTTAAAACAAGAACAAATCGAAGTTTTTTTTATTTAATTCAAAAGCTTTTCAAAAAAATTCCAGGCTTTTCAATTTTGCCGATTTTTGTATGATGACGCGACATTTTATCTCTATCTCATAATTATAATTAGTCTCCTAGATTGTTTCTCAAACAATATAAAACTTATCAGCATTAATAAGGTTCGTGAGATATGAGGTTTCAAAGTTGCATAACTCACACGGAATGATAAGATAACTATCGCAAATTTCCCGAAACCGCACAATACCAGTATGATTCTACGAGGCAAATAGCAAAGGAAAAACAATAGAGCTATGCTCAAATATATGGACATGTAGCGCCACCCAATGGCAATAATTTTGATGACGTCATAGCAAAAAAAAAAGTAATAGCCTTCCGGAGAAAAATTTTATCTTTAACCACTGAAAATTTCAAAGCAATTGGTCCAGTATTCGAAGAGAAAAGCGATTTTTTAAAAATGATGGAGACAAATAACAATAACAACATAATATTGAAACGATCGTTATGTCCACTAAACGTGTCCAATAATGAAATTACCAGAATAAAATGCAAAACAGTAAAAAATCTTCAAACAAATTGACGAATGAGACCATCTGGCGAAGCTAAAACAAACCGACGCTGCCGCATTTAACCGATTCGCTGGACACAAAATGGCGTCCGATATGCACCATTGAACTCGGTGCCTCCACTTGGTTTATAGTCACTTTGGGTGCAATATAGGGCCATTTTAGGTATTTCACACAATCACAGGACAAGACTCAATGAAACTAAATTGCTCATCGGAATTGGTTATTATGTATTTCAAACGAATATTCAAAAAAAATGAGTAGGCCTGAAAGCTGAAAAAGCAAAATTTAAAATTATTGAGGTTTTACATAAATTTCACCATGTAATCCAATTCTGGGTTATGAAGGTGTAAAACTATAACATATTAAAAAATCAAACTCAAAATTTCTTCCAACTCTTTCAAAAGCGATAATTATGTGAATATTATTGTGTTATACCTCTGTGTTTCCCAAGGATAATTTTAAAGCTTGTAGTTGATCTGATGACAGGTTACAATTGCGAAGGCCCAACACTTCAACACAGGATTGATTGGAAAATATTTGTCCCACTGATGATAAACCTTCAACTCCCATGTTTGTGTTTCCATACAGGTTAAAGTTCATGATCTATAATGAAACAAGAACAATTTAGGGTTGTAATTGGACTGTTATTAATCTTGTTGAATTAATCAACAAGTTGAGCATGGACAGTGGTTTTCACCCTTTTTCATGGAGCGGAATTCTAATGAAACATTCCAGTTGATAGAGGCCCCGTGTGCAATAGTTCATTGCCATTTATTGGCTAAATTGTATAAAACATGAACACATATTAAGAAAATCTAATACTGACAAAACAAAATGAACTATTCATATAGTATGTTAACCAAGATGGCGAACACCGGAACGTAGAAGGGTAGCAGATTAGGGTTAGGTCATAATTTCAGGTACAAATACTACGGCAGTCACTAGGCTAGTCCCCGAACTCTCAATAAAACTGAAATAAGTAAAATTGGAATAAATTTATGGCCTAACCCTAACCTGGTACACATGCTATGTTCCGGTGCACATACTACAGGAGTGCTAAAGATTCTGCTCTATGGTGTTTTACACATACTTTATAGTCAAGTAAGTATTCGTCAAATAGGAAATTTAACTATATTAATTACATTTGTGCCACGGACCGCAGATTTCATGTTTAAAACCAGGTCCAACACAACACTCCGTGTGAATATTTAGTAAACACTTTCAAACCAAAAAAATTCTGATATATAATTTAACATATAATTAATATAATTCTACTATATAGTAGTACCGGTAACTTCCAATATGAGCTGCTTGCCTAAAGCCTTATTTATAGTAAAAACATGAAAACAAATTTTAAAGAATTTAATATAAGAAACTCTACCTTCACATTTGATCCTTTCAATTCAGATGCCAGAGTTTGAAGTGAGGCTGACTTGAGATCACATCTACCGAAATCCATTGATAGTGACTTACAGTAGAAAGCTACTGACCCAATGACATGAACATCACTTATGGAGAGAGGATGACCCCACATGTCAATTTTGTCAAGAGATGATTTGACAATGTCACTCATTCCATTCTTGGCTTCGTTCAATGCAGTGAAAAGTTCCAAAAGATCTGATTTGTCTGATATTTCTTTGAGTTGTGATTGCAGACTTTTCTTGAGAATATCTCGCTTTTCTTCAAGATCCTGAATTTCTGTGAAAATATAAGAATATATGTATACTGATGATACTTGTGTCTGAATGATAAGTTACCATTCAGTAAAGATTGACTTGCAAATAACATTAGCGCTTATCTCTTTTAAATTAGTTATTGGAAAATTAAATCTAGTCAGCCATAGCCAATCAATGTATTGGGCACCTCATTGTACTAATGTGTCTGTTACATTGTTTAGACTAGTCTTTGTTATTGCACTTCAGATTTCCCCAAGCCTAAAACTTTAGTTCAAATCCAGTGTAAAATGTGTAATAATAATGATTGATGCATATTAATGATGCTCGGCTACTTTTTGCTTTGCAATAAAACACCCTAGTACAGAAATGGGCAAAGTATGACCCGTGGGCCAAATCCGCCCCGTTGAGTAATTCAATCTGGCCCGCATGATGGTGCCGCAACCAAACTAGAACTAAATTTTGATGTCTTAGTTAAAATTAGCTCAAGAAATTTGTTGAAATTGCGAATAAAATTAGTCTTGGCACGAGGCTTATTGTTTTCCACTTTTACTTTTGTTACACTGTAAATATTTTTCATAAAATATAACTTTTACATCACACTTACATGGCCCGCAAGTCTACGTAGGCACAATTTTTGGCCCCTGGTCGAAAAATCTTGCCCATCCTTGCCCTAGTAGTATCTCAACCTTTGCCCCTATTACCAAGAATTACAGCATTGATAAATTAATTTTTTATATGAACTTATTCATGGATTTGGCTCCGAACAATGCCCTGTAACAGTGTGCACTGATAAGCTAGGCATAGAGTTACTGTTTCCTAAAATTACAGGAATATTCCTAGGTCAGCATTGTATACCAAATTTATTACACCCTAGGGCCTAGGTGAAGAGACAAGTATGCGATGTAAACCCGAGATGAGTAACCTACAATGCCAATACAGTTATTAGGTTGAAGTTTTTAACTGCTAGGCCATTGCACTGATTAATTGATAATGCGAGAAACGCTTAACAAATTTTAGATTCGAATCGAGAAAAAAAAATGGCTCTAGCTTGAATTTGAATCAACAATAAACAACACATTACCTTCAAGTAAAATTCCGGCTGCTTCATAAACTGTCGGATTCAATAAAAATCCACAGATCATTTTTCTGACGAAAACAAAGTGACCGGTATGAAGATGTTTATCCACGAACTCCTTAAAAGATTTTAAATCCAGTCCAAGAATATAGAAAGATGTGAGCATTTCTTGAAAACTTTGATGTTGAAAGTAAAGAAGATGGATTCCTTGAAAGAGTTTACGATATATTCCTCCAGGAGCCAGAATTGCTAGATCGGTTGCTTCTTCGGGTTTTAGATGAACTTGACGAAAATCATCTTCTGTAAATAGAACTCGACGTTCTACTGTCCCAACGTATGATAGTTCTTTTAATTTGTCCAAAACTTCCATAGTAATCTCTTGGTGAGTGTGGGGTGATCGTAAGATACTTTGCATGACCACAATCATAATACCACTCATGGTGTTTGGTTTGAAGTCAGATTTGAATTTTAATGCTATCAGCGTGTAAACCAGCATCACAGGGGTAGTGCACAGTAACAAGAGTGGTGGAGCTTCGATTTTGAGAAATTCTATTATTTTCTCGGCTTCTTCATTTCCTTCATATCCAGAAATGATTTCTTTGATGGACTCCATTGTTAATCCAGCAAGTGCAATAACCTTGTCTGGTCGAACTTCTCCCCAATAATTTCTGATGGAATGTTCACGACTGGACGATATAATGCGACAGCCAGGAAATAATTTTTCAGAGAGAAAATTCCACATAATTACTTCAGGATATGCAGGCTCATCTAGACTGATGACTTCATAAACTCCATCAACTGTATATTGAAGAGTATCCAAGGAGTCGAGCATAAACAAAACTTCCTCTGGGTGAGTTTTTGCAATGTCTATTGCTTGAACTCTTTCTTCTTTTGTGAGATTGCTGAAAATTAGTTCTTCTGCTGTTACTTTACTGTCGTTCATAAATTGTTTACATTCTACATATGGAACCATCTTGATATTCCCCTGAAAATATTTTCCCTGTATGACATCTCTTGAGGTTGCTTTCATGAGTGTGGTCTTTCCTGAACCAGGGGGCCCCACGAAACAGACATGACCATGTTTAAAGTTGTTAAACAATTCATCAAGTTGTGTCTCTTTTCTGATTCCTATTTCTCTTTCTCGTTGTAAATACTTTTGTTGATTAGGTGACTCTGGTACATAATCGTGTTCAGGAATTCTTCCACCTCTATAAAAATCAATTTCTTCCAATTGAGGAGTTACGTCCACATTTAGTTTTCTCTTGAAAACTCCATGAGGTTCAGCAAAGTCATAGAAGTCAGTGCACTTTTCAGTGTTATCATTGACTTTTGCTATTACTTTTTGATAAGACATCATATTTGCTTTACAATGTCATACACTTTAAACATCCAGCGTATTGACCATCTGGTAAAGCTTCATAAAAAAAGATCCATCCGATGTAATATTCAATAATACTTTTCGACAATAACTTCAAAGTTCTAGGACATAAACTTTAACTAAAGCTGCTACAAATCTAACAAGAAAACATTTGTCATCCAAGTGCGATGAAGCCTAACATAGATGCCATTAAATCTGCTATATAATGTACACTTTTGTCGCTATTCATAATAACTTTGTAACATTTACATAATTGTTCCTAACTTAATATTGTTGTTTTTACGATTTCAAGTAATACATTCAATGATGTTTCATGCGACACCCATTCCACGCCTCTGTTTTGAACAGAGCTCTCTATACCAGGGGTCGGTAAGTAGTGGGCCTGCAATCATATTTGGGCCACAAGACCTTCTAATCTGTGTCGCAAAACAATTTGTAAATTGCCATAAATATAAGTATCTGGAGTTGTCTGCGGCTTCAATGAATGTTCTTCTACCCTTCGTAACTACCTACTCATGTGAAAGGACGTTTTCTGCGTTCTCATATATTGAAAACAAATACAGATCAAGGTTAGAAGGGAAAGAAGATCTTCAAGTTGCCCTCTCTCAAATTAAACCTCAAATTGATATGTTGTGTTCTAAACACAGGGCCTGTAATTCTCATCAGGCAGAATAAATTTAATTATTTGCTATTTTGTATGCTAAGTTTCATACAATTTGTACAAGAAAAATCGCTAAAGTCAATAGTTGTCTTGAAATTGATATTTAATTACAAAGAATTTTCCACAAAATTATATGCTCACTAACTGCTTGGCTCGTGAGAAATTAAAACTATTTTGTTGGGGTCGCGCCAAAAAGTACTTGCGGACCCCTGCTCTATGTGTGAGGGAATACTGTTCTTCTGGCAAAAATATTTCCACACCGACAGAAATTTCTTTATATTGAGGGTTTTTAAGACAGGAATGCAGAAAGGAGCATGTATTAGTTTTAGTCATGAACATAGTAAGCTGAAAATTTTTTTTTTTTAATATTTTCTGCGAGGATAAAACTCTCTAAAGAGAAATATGTTTATTTTAAAGTGAGTACCTAATGAAATCTGACATGTAGAGTTATGAAAAACTTCTCAAGTACTCGTCATGGTACATAGTCATGATTCCGCTGCTAAAATGAGGTGACAAATGCAAGGTCAAACTACCCATCAGATATTGTTGGCTATATAAGACCCCAAACTTTCCAAAACAAAACAAAACTGGTATTTTAGGGTATTAGTAAAATTCCATATGTTACCGATCGCCTCTACACTGAGAGTTTTAATTTTATGTAAGACCAGTCGTAAGTCTCCATATAGTCCCCCCCCCCCCCCCAAATATAGTTTTTATTGCCAAATATAGTTTATGTATTCGAACCCGGTCTTTTTCCGATGAATATCCAATTACAAAAACTAAATTAAAAAACTATTATAAATAATTATAAAAACTAAATCTATGCCAAATAAAAATTACATAATCTCTTTCCACGAAATATCAAGTATATTTATGAGCTTTCGTTACATCATAGTCTAACTTCTTCAAATAAAACAAGATATGGCTGCAAATTATAAAGATCAGTAATTAGTTAAAAATTGTAAGATAAAAATCACAGAAATACATTATACATTGGTTGGTTGGTTTATCTTCATAATACTATCTCAGTCACGCATCCTTGTGGCAACAGCCACATACGGATCCGGAATAGAAAGTAAACAAGGAGAAAGGGCCTGCAGTTCAATACACAAAACCCTAGTACACCCCATAAATCTATGCTCTCGATATTTGTTCTGATTCTCTAGACCTTCTCGGATTCAAAAATTTCACTTGACCTATTAACATCACAAATTGCAATATTAAACTTAAATTCGATTGCTGATTCACACATACAAATTTTATTTCTATATACAGTATTCTTATCCATTTTCCATCGCTGATGCTATATCTGAATGATTACTTTCATAAAGCAAGGGCCAAGATCCTCTGTGACCTAACCTGTCTTGCAGCCTGACCAACACAAATAATGATCAACTAATTCTTGTTGAATTATTTTGCATTCTGTTGCTTCAAAAGTGTCGACTTTGTTGGTGGTAATAAAATCTCCCAAAATATAACATGTTTATGTACTATTATGTTGAATATATATTGAAACACAAGAATATTTAAACTCTAATGACATAAAAAGTAGTTTCAGATTTCGGCGCTCCAGAAATATGTGTACCAATATAGAGAAAGCTAATTTTGTTCGCCTACTTTACATCATGTTGTGTATAGGTGGGCAGACCTATGGGCATAGGGTATATTTACCATACAGTCTCCGAACTCGTAATGGGCTATTGCAAGTGACACTACAGGACAATTCCAGAAATTTTACATTTTTTCTCCACCATAAGCATAAATACTGAGACATCACGTGTTTCAAGTTTTTTTTGCTCAGAACATGGCTCTGTGCAAGCAAGTATTGAGCATATTAAAATGCCAACTGTAACCACAGAACTCACTTACGCTTCATTCAGACAAAAAAGGAAAGTATAACACATGTATCTTTTGTACAATGGTCCCGTCCAAAACACTCCCACCAATGCTGAAAATAAGAAAATTAGTAATTATCCAGTTAGAGTTAGGGATGCAGATTGCACTGGATAATTAGTGGGTTGTTATTTCAAATTGTGGCGAGGGTTGTTTTTCTGAAATCTTACATTTTTGCACTAGTGGCGGGGACTATGTACAAAAGATCCTGATACGTAACAGTTTAATATCATTGTCCAAGTTTTATAACAGTTGGAAATTCATAAAAATATGCGACCACGATCTTCATTTAAACGGCCCCTCCCTCTCGTCTAAATGAATTTCTTGATTTGAAAAATTAGTCCAAAAAAACGAAGAAATGTAAAAAAATATTTCTTTTCACCAATTGATTCATAGAATTGGCAACATAGGCTGTAAAAGTTTAATCTATTTCAACCGATCAAGCTCTACACAAAGTCTCTTATTGACGACTTTTTCATTATTTACAGAATTAGGAGAAACATAACCAAGATAAAAATATACTTATTCATTTTTCACATGCTATAATATGCCGGTAATTTTGACAGAAATTGGAAACAACAATTGTGAGAAGACTTGAAATGAACTGTTGATATATTGATGTCTGTACCTAGACAATCTCAGTTTCAGCAAGCATTTCGCGATTATTTCAATCACTTTTATACAATGGTTTTCTCAAACTAATTACATATAACTAACATCAAACTCGGTAAAACTAACTAGGAAGGTCATGGTCTTGTTTGCCCAAATTACAACTACTAAGGATACGCGTCAACATCGTATTTCTCAGTTTAATAAAACTGATAAAAACAGCAATGTGTTTCAAAAAATTATACTGCCAAGTATGGGATACTGCTAGATCGCACATAGATGGCGTGTCCCATGTATGTTCCGAGCTTGTTAAACTCTCTCTCTTCGTGGATCGTTGACAAAGTGTGACAAAGTAACTTGACTTTAGCCTTAGCGCATCGGTTCGTTTGTTTACAACCGTTTTTATACCATGTTTCGTCAAACTAATTATGCGGGGTGTCCATAAAGTCCCCTTACAATTTTGTCATGAAGTTAGTTGTTAGGAAGGTCATGGTATTGTTTGCCCAATTTACAAAAGTAAACGGGTCTATAGTCCTATATTGCGACCTTTTCCATTATTTACTAATTATGCTGACCATAGCCAAGATGAACATTGAATTCTTCATTTTTTCACAAACTATGATATGGTAGACTGATAGTAAATAGTAATTTCAGATTGAAATTGCACATAATAATTGTGAGAAGTCTTGAATTGGATTGTTGATTTAGTGCTTATCCTTGGACAAGCTCAATTTTATTAAGCATTTCACAAATATTTTAATCATTTTACACCATGGTTTATCAGGTTACTTATTAATAACGGAAAAACTCCAAACACAAAGCCAGGGGCAAATGATACTGTAATTTTACGCGCAGATACATGAAAATCAACATGTTATCCCCAACCCAGACTGCAATTCAGGTTAATCAAACCCAAAATACTCCTGTACAAAGGTGTGTTTACTCAAAATATGTTTGACTTCTGCTGAGTGTGGGATATTGATGAAGCATGAAAGTATGCATGTTCCACCCACGATCAGTGTTTTTTAAGATACCTTGTTCATGCATGTTTGGGCAAAAGTAAATGATTGTTTTCGCATTCCTTTTTGGTTGACGTGTTTCTAAGATTAGATTACTTGAGCATGTTAATAGACCATGAAGTAAAAATGATTGTAACTGCGGAATTCTAACAATAAAGTTGGGAAAATTGAACCAAGATAGATCTGTTGACAAATATTTTACATAATCCACATGTATGTAAAATAATATGACAGAACACTGCCTTTCAACCACTAATAATGATATATCAATTTTCCTCCACTGCTGTATACCGTAAATCAATTTGGATATTCAAAAACTACAAAAGTAAATCGAACTAAATTAAGTGGTTTTTAAGAGTTTTTTTTTTTTGAAAAATTGTTCATTATCTATATATGCTGCTTCAAAGAAGAGCTCATTCAACTTTTGGTAACTGTGGAAAATATTAAATGTTCAAATCTGTATGAATCAATAACTATGTACATTATGAGTACATTATCCTCCTGCATAAATATACAATAATTCATGTGCTATGTTATTGGACTAGCTATAAAATGTTTTTCTGCCTGGTGTAATACATGTAGTATCACAAGTACCTCTTCTAATAAAGGTGACACCAAACAAAAAACAGCGATTATCATATTAATGTCAAACTTTTAGCATAAATACTGAGACAATAGGTGTTTCAAGTTTTTTTTTGCTCAGAACATTGCCCTAGACTAAATAGTATTGATGTTTCAATAGTGTAGTAAAATACAACCCTTTCCTCATGAGGCATTCCACATTTCGCTTCAACCTAATATAGAGAAAGTCAAATACAGGCTTATTAATGCACTGTTTATTGAATATTTTATGTTATCATTCAGAAGGCCAGATATAAGCAGATATGGGTCTACAAGTTGGATTGTAGATGGATGTTGTACACCACAATATTTAATCTAGTAAATCTTTTACATCTATTGGTCTGATGAAGCTAACCCACTTTTTCTCATAGATCGTTCCACATTTTCCCATAGAGCAAGGGCCTTATTTGTGGACTATTTGGACTAGTTATTAAAATTGCCATCTGTAACCACAGAATGACAAATGAATCCGATATATTTTACGCCAGCCAAAATAAATTAAGGAAAGTATAAGACATGGATCTTTTCTACAAAACCCCGCCCAAAACACTCCCACCAATGCTCAAAATAAGAAAATTAGTTTTCATCCTGTTAAAGTTAGGGATGCAGATTGTGTTGGAAATTCAAATTTTTAAATCATTCTTAGCCCTATACCCAACTGGATAATTAGAAAGTTGTTACTTCAAAACATGGCAGGGGTGTTTTCTTAAATCTCACATTTTTGCATTAGTGGCAAGGACTTTGTACAAAAGATCCTAATACATAACAGTCTAATATTATTTTCCCAGTTTTATAACAGATCGAAATTCATAAGGATATGCGACCACAATCATCATTCAAACGGGCCTCCCTCTCAACGAAATGTATTTCTCGAGTTGGAAAATTATTACCGATAATGAATAAATGTAAAAAATTATCCACTTCAATTTTTTCATAAAATTGGCCACACAGGCAGTAAAATTTAATCTATTTGAACTGGTCAAGTTCTAAACGAAGTCCCATATTGTGGCCTTTTTCTTCAGTTACAGAATTAGAAGAAACATTGCCAAGATTCTTCGTTTTTGTACATGCTATGAGATGACGGTAATTTTGACAGGTATTGGAAATATCAATTGTGAGAATTCCTGAATTGAACTGTTGATATATTGAAATCCATCTGCTCATAATTTCAGTTTTAGCAAGAATTTGGCGATCATTATAATCGTTTTCATACCATGTTTTGTCAGACTAGTTATACAGGATGTCCATAAAGTCCCTTTACAATTTCAATTTTGTCATGAAGTTAGCTCTTAGGAAGCTCCTGGTATTGTTTGCCCAATTTACAAAATTAAACAGTAGTTGGACATAATAATAATTCCTGAATTGAACTGTTTATATATTGATGTTCATCCCCGAACAATCTCAGTTTTAGCAAGAATTTTGCGATCATTACAATCGTTTTTTTACCATGTTTCGTCAAACTAATTATGCAGGGTATCCTTTAAGTCCCCCTATAATTTCAAATTTCAATTTTGTCATGAAGTTAGTTCTTAGGAAGGTCATGGTATTGTTTGCCCAATTTACAAAAGTAAACGGGTCTATAGTCCTATATTGCGACCTTTTCCATTATTTACAGAATTATGCAGACCATAGTCAAGATGAACATTGAATTCTTCATTTTTTCACAAACTATGATATGGTAGACCAGGGGTGGGCAACATACGACCCGCAGGCCGGATCCGGCCTGCGACGAGATTTTGACCAGCCCGCTGACTGTATCCAACCACACTCTGTAATGTGGTCCGACGCATCATTCCTGAAAGTTACCGATCTACTCTCACCGCACTGTCAGTGCAAGCTGGTAAAATAAACAATTGCCTTAGTGAACAAACAATTGCGTTAGCACACTTGTTAAAACAAACAATATGAGGTCAAAGCAGAAAGCGTTGTAAACATTCCATTAACATAATCCATATCCACATAAACAGATTTATTATTTTGTCAACCAAAAACAAACAGTCATCAATACGAAAAAAATACATAACATAAATAAAATTGCTTCGGTATTGACAGGAGGGAGCGATACGACCATGAGGTCATCGAGTTCAACTCCCACCCTATTTTCTGAAGTGATCAAGTTTCACACTGAAGATGACTATTAGAAAAGTTAGTCTGTCAAATAATACTTTTAAAAATCCAATGTAATCTCAGAAAACTATTAGGGGATGTTTTATTGAGAACTCATTTACACAATAAAAGTTCTATATGCTTTAGATCAGTGGTTCCCAACCGTCGGTCCGTGGACCGGTGCCGCTCCGCGAGGCTTTTTTGCCGGTCCGCGGAAAATTTCATTTCGTTGTTTTTCTACCGCCTCAATCGCTTTACCGAAGCCGAAAAGACGAAGTTACGTTGGTTTATTACGCAATTTCTCTTCCGCCGTCATATTGCTGTTGGATACGTGCCGGATGGCCCGGCGACGTCTTGGCGCCGCGTAATCATATTTTTCGGTTCATCGCGGAAGCGTTCCGTCAAATCTTGCAAGATTCAGAAGCCTGGAAATCAGCATGCGTGCTTTTACCGTTCTGCATGCTTTTCTTGATTAATTGGTCAAAGTTATGTTGGTTTATTACGCAATTTCTCCTCCGCCGTCATATTGGTGTTTGATAAGTGCGGTATTAATGGCCCGGCGACGTCTTGGCGCTGAGTAATCACTTTTTGCTTTTTCGGTTCCGATTCATCGTGAAAGCGCTCCGTCAAATCTGGCAAGATTCAGAAACCTGGAAATCAGCATGCGTGCCTTTTCCGCTCTGCATGCTTTTCTTGATTAATCCAAATCCATCCAAATAAAAGGTTATGAATATTTCTTTGTTTAAACCAGAATGAATCAAGATAGACAGTATAATATTCCAGAGCCATGAGCATCAAATAAAGATTGGATACCGAAGAATTTTTTGTAATAATCCGGCCCGCCGAGTACTTCATTTTCCCACATCTGACCCGCCGATCAGAGGAGTTGCCCACCCCTGTGGTAGCCTGATAGTAAATGGTAATTTCAGATAAAAATTGCACATAATAATTGTGAGAAGTCTTGAATTGGATTGTTGATTTAGTGCTTATCCTTGGACAAGCTCAATTTTATTAAGCATTTCACAAATATTTCAATCATTTTTACACCATGGTTTATCAGGCTACTTATTAATAATGGAAAAACTACAAATACAAACCCAGGGTCAAGTGATACTGTAATTTTACACGCAGACACATGAAAATTAACATGTTATTCACAACCCAGACTGCAACTCAAGTGAATCAAACCCAAAATACCCCTGTACAAAGGTGTGTTTACTCAAAATATGTTTGACTTCTGCTGAGTGTGGGATATTGATGAAGCATGCAAGTATGCATGTTCCACCCACGATCAGTATTTTTTAAGATACCTCGTTCATGCATGTTTGTGGAAAAAGTAAATGATTGTTTTCACATTCCTTTCCGGTTGACGTGATTCTAAGATTAGATTACTTAAGCATGTTAATAGACCATGAAGTAAAAATGATTGTATCTGCGGAATTCTAACAATAAAGTTAGGTAAATTTAACCAATGGTTTACAGTGATCAATGCGCTTTAAAGAAATATAAGTCAAGATAGATCTGTTGACAAATATTTTACATAATCCACATGTATGTAAAATAATATGGCAGAACACTGCCTTTCAACCACTAATAATGATATATCAATTTTCCTCCACTGATGCATAAATCAATTTGGATATTCAAAAACTACAAAAGTAAATCGAACTAAATTAAGTGGTTTTTAAGAGTTTTTTTTTTGAAAAATTGTTCATTAGCTATATATGCTGCTTAAAAGACGAGCTCATTAAACTTTTGGTAACTGTGGAAAATATTAAATTTTTCGAATCTGTATGAATCCATAACTATGTACATTATGAGTACATTATCCTCCTGCATAAATATACAATAATTCATGTGCGATGTTATTGATCTAGCTATAAAATGTTTTTCTGCCGGGTGTAATACATGTAGTATCACAAGTACTTCTTATAATAAAGGTGACACCAAACCCAGTGTTTCCAAAACAGCGATTACCATATTAATGTCAAACTTTTAGCATAAATACTGAGACATCAGGTGTTTTAAGTTTTTTCGCTCAAAACATGCCCCTAGATTAGACAGTATTGGATTTTCAATAGTGGAATATAGACAACCCTTTTCTCATGAGGCATTCCACATTTTGCTTCAACCTAATATAGAGAAAGTCAAATACAGGCTTATTAATGCACTGTTTATTGAATATTTTATATTCTCATTCAGAAGGCCAGATATAAGAAGATATGGGTCTACAAGTTGGATTGTAGATGGGTGTTGTACATCACAATATTTTATCTAGTAATTCTTTTACATCTATTGGTCTGATGGAGCTAACCCACTTTTTCTCATAGATCGTTCCACATTTTCCCTTGGAACAATGACCTTATTTATAGACTATTTGAACTTCCTTTTAAACAGAACTTACGCTTCATTCAGACAAATGAATCCAACATATTTTCCACAAGCAAACATAATAAAAGGAAAGTACAATACATGGATATTTTGTACAAAGGTCCTGCCCAAAACACTCCCACCAATGATTAAAATAATAAAATTAGTAATTTCCAGTTAGAGTTAAGGGTGCAGATTGCGCTGGAAGTTCAAATATTTAAATCATTCCTAGCCCTAACCCCAACTGGATAATTAGAACCGTAAGTTTTTCTAAAATCTCACATTTTTGCATTAGTGGCGCGGACTTTGTACAAAAGATACTATTACCGGTACATAACAGTCTGATATCATTTGCCAAGTTTGGAAACAGTTGGAAATTTATAATGATATGCAACCTTGATCGCCATTCAAGCGACTCCTCCCTCTCGTCTAAATGATCTTCTTGATTTGAAAAATTAGTACCAATAATGAAATAATGTAAAAAATATTCCACTTTACCATTTGGTTTATAAAATTGATCACATAGACAGTAAAAGTTTCAACTCATCAAGTTCGAAACAAAGTCTCGTATTGCGGCATTTGTCATTGTTTACAGAATTAGAAGGAACATTGCCAAGATTCTTCATTCTTGTACATGAAATGGCGGTAATTTTGACAGGAATTGGACATAATAATAATTCCTGAATTGAACTGAAGTAAATGGTATAGTAGTAAATGGTAATTTCAGATAGAATAGCACATAATAATTGTGAGAAGTCCTGAATTGGATTGTTGATTCACTGCTTATCCTTGGACAAGCTCAGTTTCATCAAGCATTTCAATCATTTTGACTCCATGGTTTATCAGGCTACTTATTAATAGCGAAAAAACTACGAAGACAAAGCCAGGAACAAATGATGCGGAAACTTTACGCCCAGATACATGGAAATCAACATGTTATTCACAACCCAGACTGCCATAGACTGCAATTCAGGTGAAACAAAATACTCCTGTACAAAGGTATGTCTACTCAAAATATGTTTGACTACTGCCGAGTGTGGGATATTGATGAAGCACGCAAAATTGCATGTTCCACCCACGATCAGTGTTTTTAAAATTACCTCGTTCATGCATGTTTGGGGAAAAGTAAAAGATTGTTTTTGCATTCTTTTCCCGTTGACGTGTTTCTAAAATTAGATCGCCTAAGCATGTTTACAGACTGTGAAGTAAAAATGATGTATCAGCGGAATATTCTAACAAGGAAGTTGGGTAAAATTAACCAATGGTTTACAACAGTGGTTCCCAACTGAAAAGAAATATAACTCAAGATAGAATTGACAAATATTTTACAAAATCCCCATGTATGTGGAATAATATGACAGAACACTGCCTTTCAGCCACTAATAATAATATATCTAGACAATCGTGTTCATGTTCAGGTGAAACAAAAATACTCCAGTACGAAGGTATGTCTATTCAAAATATGTTTGACTACTGTCGAGTGTGGGATATTGATGAAGCACGCAAAATTGCATGTTCCACCCACGATCAGTGTTTTTAAAGTTACCTCGTTCATGCATGTTTGGGGAAAAATAAAAGATTGTTTTCGCATTCCTTTCCGGTTGAAGTGTTTCTAAAATTAGATCGCCTAAGCATGTTTACAGACTGTGAAGTAAAAATGATGTATCAGCGGAATATTCTAACAAGGAAGTTGGGTAAAATTAACCAATGGTTTACAACAGTGGTTCCCAACTGAAAAGAAATATAACTCAAGATAGAATTGACAAATATTTTACAAAATCCACATGTATGTGGAATAATATGACAGAACACTGCCTTTCAGCCACTAATAATAATATATCTAGACAATCGTGTTCATGTTCAGGTGAAACAAAAATACTCCAGTACGAAGGTATGTCTATTCAAAATATGTTTGACTACTGTCGAGTGTGGGATATTGATGAAGCACGCAAAATTGCATGTTTCACCCACGATCAGTGTTTTTACAGTTACCTCGTTCATGCATGTTGAGGGAAAAGTAAATGATTGTTTTCGCATTCCTTTCTGGTTGAGGTGTTTCTACAATTAGCAGGCTTAAGCATGTTAAGAGACCGTGAAGTAAAAATGATTGTACCAGCGGAATATTCTAACTATGGAGTTAGGGAAAATTACCCAATTGTTTACAATGATTAATGCACTTTAAAGAAATATAACTCAAGATAGAGCTGTTGAAAATTATTTTACATAATCCACATGTATGTAAAATAATATGGCAGAACACTGCCTTTCAACCACTAATAATGATATATCAAATTTCCTCCACTGCTGCATACCGTAAATCAATTTGGATATTCAAAAACTACAAAAGTAAATCGAACTAAATTAAGTGGTTTTTAAGAGTTTTTTTTTTTTTTGAAAAATTGTTCATTAGCTATATATGCTGCTTAAAAGACGAGCTCATTCAACTTTTTTTAACTGTGGAAAATATCAAATTTTTCAAATCTGTATGAATCAATAACTATGTACATTATGAGTACCGTAAAACGGGGTGACTTTGACCTCACGGGTTGACTTTGGCCCCATTTTGAGAATTTGTTTAAAACCCACCCAAATCTACTTTTATTTGATATTTCCCATTTTATTTTGTTTTGATACTGTAGTTAATAACAGCAGCAATAATTATACAACAAAAAATCTTGTCACTTTATGAAAAATATTTGGGAAAAAAAACTTTTTCATTTGGAGGGTCAGAAATAAAAAAATTGAAAAAAAAATCGCAACTCAGTACTTTTATTGAGAAGTCCAAAAAAGAAACATTCAATTGTCCTTATTCTTTACAGGTTGGAAGAGATATTCTCTGTGAAGGTTTTTATGGTGTTTGGAACAAGTTTAAACTAGTTGGGGGCGTATGAGGGAGGTTTTTTGCCCACAATGCAAAATTCCATGTAATATGGTACTGACTTTGGCCCACCTTATTACCCTATACAAACCTACTTTTTTGTTTTATTTTTCAGAAATAAAACGAATTTATTTTCTCATTCTAGTCATCCAGTTAATCTATAAATGTAAACAGTTTATTTCAAATCATGGTGAGAAAATTCAGTCGTGTTTTGGGCAGTAGAAGATACCATGATTATAGTGAGAAAAAACTTCAGCGAGCTCTGGAAGCAATTAAAAGGGGAGAATCGCAAAGAAACGTTGCAGCACAGTTCAATATACCTAGGAGTACTTTGAAGAATAAGTTGAAACTGAGGCACATGAAAAAATTTGGTGGGCAAACAGTTTTATCTGCAGAAACTGAGAAAATTCTAGTGGAGCACTGCATAGCCGTAAGCAGTTTTGGTTTTCCGATAGCACAGGAAGATTTGAGAAGCATAGTTAAAGCTTATCTTGATGCAAAAGGAGTGACTGTCAGTAAATTTCACAGCAATTATCCTGGAGTTGAATGGGTGAAAGCATTCTTAAAAAGGCACTCAGAACTAACGGTGCGATTCGCAACGAATATAAAAAAGAAAAGGGCAGGGGTATCGAGTGAGACTATTGAAAAATATTTTGAAAACATCGAAGAAGAGTTGGATGATGTGCCCCCGGAAAATATTTGGAATTATGATGAAACAAACTTAACTGATGACCCAGGTATGAGTGACTTTGCTTTTAAGTATATACAGTACTACGGTATTCAATTTTTCAAGCGTTCTTTGTTAATCCCCTTTTTTAAAATATTTACTGCGTCAAATCAAATTTTAAACTATTTATGGTGTTATGTAAAATTTCACTTTGGCTTGCAGTCTAGTATGGATAATAAATATTACTGTATTGTGATCAAAGCATTTATTTTTAGGGCAAAAGAAGATAATATGCAAGCGCGGCTGCAAATACCCAGAAAGAATCCTGAATTCGACAAAATCTGCAATAAGTTTGATGTTCTGTGGGAATGCAGCAGGAGCAGTGATGCCACCGTATGTAGTGTACAAAGCCGAGAATCTGTGGAGCACTTGGGTTGAAGGAGGACCACCAGGGACACTATACAACAGATCAAGATCAGGCTGGTTTGATGGATTTAGTTTTCAAGATTGGTTTAATCGAATGGTGCTGCCTAGGCTGAAGCGTCAAAATGGGAAAAAAGTTCTCATTGGGGATAATTTATCCTCCCATATCAGTCCAGATGTTCTGAAATCATGTCTTGATCACAATATAGCTTTCATATGTCTACCGCCTAATTCGACGCACCTCACCCAACCCCTGGATATTGCCTATTTCAGGCCAATGAAAGTCGCTTGGAGATCGATATTGAATTCTGTGAAAAGTAAAGAAAGAAGGCAGACATCCGCAACGCTAAGAAAAGATGAGTTTCCAGCACTTTTGAACAAACTCTGCTTTGCTCTTGATGTCAGGGGAGCAAACAACCTAGTTGCAGGATTTAAAAAAGCAGGACTTGTTCCGCTCAATAAAGAAGAAGTTCTCAGTAGATTACCAAGAACTACGAGTCATGATGATTCTGATGTTATCAGTGAAAAATTTCTTGAGAAAATTTCAGATTTAAGATCTTCTGTGGCAAAGGAAACTAAAACAAGAAAGAAGGTTCAGGTAGAACCTGGGAAAAGCGCATGTGAGGAAGATGTGGCAAGACTTGAAAAAACGGTTTCAAAAAAAGCTCAAGCAAATCAAAATATTGAAGATTCAGATTCAACGGTTGAAATTGTTTCCTCAGACGATGAATGCGATGAAGCCTCTACTCCTGAATCATCCAACTCTCACTCTGTAGTTTCAACTGCTCATCACTTGCCATTTGAAGAATGCAACATTGGTGATTATGTTATAATTTCGTATGAGGGTGAATTATACCCTGGAATTGTCAAAACCCGCACAACTGACGGGTGCGAGGTGAGTGTCATGGAGAAGTCTGGATGTAACTGGAGATGGCCATTTCGGAAAGATCAGATTTTTTACGACTGGAGCAGCATAAAACGTTGTATCAGTCCCCCAGATCTCATAAATGCGCGAGGCATCTATAAAGTGTCTGAATTGAACTGAACTGACCTTTTTGCCATGATATCAACTGCTATGAATGAATACAGACATGTTTAATTTTGATTTTTGCAGTGCCATTATAAAATGGCCGATTTCGTTGAGTGTTCTAATTTTTTTGGGGTTTCTGTTTTTTTAAAAAGTCTCTGTGGGCCAAAGCCCACTGTAATAAATGTTTTCTTTGTCTCAGTATGGGTACAGCTTAATTTATGGGGAGAAATAGGCACTGGGCCAAAGTGGTACCGAAATTGCTGGTGACTTTGGCCCACCGTAAATTAAAAAAAATAATATAGAAAAAACAAATATTTTGGTTCAATGATTATGCACGACGTATACCCCCTCTAAAATGCATAGTTTGGACCCGGAATAGCAATTCATAGATTTTTAATATTCGAGATATTTTGACTGAAAGACCAAAAATGGGTCATAGTCACCCCGCTTTACGGTACTTTATCCTCCTGCATAAATATACAATATTTCATGTGCGACGTTATTGGACTAGCTATAAAATGTTTTTCTGCCTGGTGTAATACATGTAGTATCACAAGTACTTCTTCTAATAAAGGTGACACCAAATCGAAAACAGCGATTATCAGATTATCATATTAATGTCAAACTTTTAGCATAACTACTGAGACAATAGGTGTTTTTTTTTTGCTTAGAACATGGCCCTAGACTGGAAAGTATTGAATTTTCAATAGTGGAATGTGGAACAACCCTTTTCTCATGAGGCATTCCACATTTAGCTTCAACCTAATATAGAGAAAGTCAAATACATGCTTGTTAATGCACTGTTTTTTGAATATTTTATATTCTCATTCAGAAGGCCAGATATAAGCAGATATGGGCTTACAAGTTGGATTGTAGATAGGTGTACATCACAATATTTTATCTAGTAATTCTTTTACATCTATTGGTCTGATGAAGCTAACCCGCTTTATCTCATAGATCGTTCCACATTTTTCCTTGGAACAATGGCCTTATTTATGGACTATTTGGACTTACTTATTAAACAGGACTTATGCTTCATTCAGACAAATGAATCCAACATATTTTCCACAAGCAAACATAAAACAAGGAAAGTACAATACATGGATATTTTGTACAAAGGTCCTGCCTAAAACACTCCCACCAATGATTAAAATAATAAAATTAGTAATTTCCCAGTCGGAGTTAGGGGTGCAGATTGCGCTGGAAGTTCAAATATTTAAAGCATTCCTAGCCCTAACCCTAACTGGATAATTAGTACCGTAAGTTTTTCTAAAATCTCACATTTTTGCATTAGTGGCGCATACTTTGTACAAAAGATACTATTACCGGTACATAACAGTCTGATATCATTTGCCAAGTTTGGAAACAGTTGGAAATTTATAAGCATATGCAACATGATCGCCATTCAAGCGACTCCTCCCTCTCGTCTAAATGATCTTCTTGATTTGAAAAATTAGTACCGATAATGAAGAAATGTAAAAATTATTCCACTTTACCATTTGGTTTATAAAATTGATCACATAGACAGTAAAAGTTTCAACTCATCAAGTTCGAAACAAAGTCCCGTATTGCAGCCTTTTTCATTGTTTACAGAATTAGAAGGAACATTGCCAAGATTCTTCATTTTTATACATGAAATGAGATGGCGGTAATTTTGACAGGAATTGGACATAATAATAATTCCTGAATTAAACTGTTGATATATTGATGTTCATCCCCGGACATTCTCGGTTTTAGCAAGAATTTTGCGATCATTATAATCGTTTTTATACTATGTTTTGTAAAACTAATTATGCATGATGTCCATAAAGTCCCTTTACAATTTCAATTTTGGCATGAAGTTAGTTCTTAGGAAGGTCATGGTATTGTTTGCCCAATTTACAAAATGAAACGAGACTATAGTCCCGTATTGTGGCACAAGATGAACATCGAATTCTATGATATGGTAGTAAACGGTAATTTCAGATAGAATTGCACATAATATTTGTGAAAAGTCCTGAATTGGATTGTTGATTTGGCTTATCCTTGGACAAGCTCTGTTTCATCAAGCATTTCAATCTT
Source organism: Styela clava (assembly GCF_964204865.1). Classification (NCBI taxonomy): domain Eukaryota; kingdom Metazoa; phylum Chordata; class Ascidiacea; order Stolidobranchia; family Styelidae; genus Styela; species Styela clava. The sequence goes on from NC_135251.1 coordinate 3,827,669, forward strand.
TTTTTCATCCATGGTTTATTAGGCTACTTATTAATAGCAAAAAAACTACGAATACAAAGCCAGATACAAGTGATGCGGAAATTTTATGCCCAGATACATGAAAATCAACATGTTATTCACAACCCAGACTGCCATAGACTGCAATTCAGGTGAAACAAAAATACTCCCATACAAAGGTATGTCTACTCAAAATATGTTTGACTACTGCCGAGTGTGGGATATTGATGAAGCACGCAAAATTGCATGTTCCACCCACGATCAGTGTTTTTAAAGTTACCTCGTTCATGCATGTTTGGGGAAAAGTAAAAGATTGTTTTCGCATTCCTTTCCGGTTGATGTGTTTCTAAAATTAGATCGCCTAAGCATGTTTACAGACCGTGAAGTAAAAATGATGTATCAGCTGAATATTCTACCAAGAAAGTTGGGTAAAATTAACCAATGGTTTACAACAGTGGTTCCCAACTGAAAAGAAATATAACTCAAGATAGAATTGACAAATATTTTACAAAATCCACATGTATGTAAAATAATATGGCAGAACATTGCCTTTCAACCACTAATAATAATATATCAACTTTCCTCTACCAATGCATACATCAATTTGGATATTCAAAAACTACAAAATTAAATCAAACTAAATTAGGTGTTTCAAGTTTTTTTGCTCAGAACATGGCCCTAGACAAGCAAGTATTGAATTTTATGAATTTTCAATAGTGTAGTATAGTACAACCCTTTTCTTATGAAGCATTCCACATTTCACTTCAACCTAATATAGAGAAACAGGCTTATTAATGCACTGTTTTTTGAATATTTTATATTCTCATAGTATAGTTAGTAGTCTCATAGTTTCAGAAGGCTGATACTAGTACAAGCAGATATGGGCTTACAGGTTGGATTGTAGATGAATGATGTATATTACAATATATATCTAGTAAAGATTTTACGTCAATTGATGTGATAAAGCTATCCCACTTTTTCTCCTAAATTGTTCCACATTTTCTCTCCCAAACAAGGCCGTACACAAGACACAAAAGCATATTTATCATTTGTGAGATGTGAGTCATGGTTTGACAGAAATATGAAACAATTGAGAGTACTTGAAAGGTAAACTTGGCAATGAACAGTGAACTACAATCATATATAAATTTCAAAAGTAGGATTGAGTATCACAACCTCTAGAATACCTTAGTACAGGATGGTCCAAGGTTGCTGACTCCGGGGGCCACACAATTGCTTCTGCGTTGTTTGCGGGCCACAATAGTGCTAAGAATAGGTAAACAGCGCAATACAAAACAAAAACTTTTATTGGGTACTCCGAAGTATGTGAACCATGTTAGGGTTAGGCCATAATTTCATTCTAATTTTCCTTATTTTAGTACTATTACGAGTTCGGGAACTAGCCAAGTCACCCCCGTAGTATTTGTACCTGGAATTATGGCCAAATCCTAACCTGGTATACATACTACGTTTTGGTGTCTGCCATCTTGGTTCACATGATTCTGGAGTACCTTTCATTGTGCAAACACATTGATTGTTATTTCACATTCTCCAAGCTAAAACATTCACCACCATAAAACTTACTAAAACCACCATATACTTTCCATTTCAGTATACGATTTCAAGTTTTTCATAATGGAGAATGGGCTTTTGTAATTGAAACATCGATAACATTTGATCAGAAAATGCACATTTTTCACAAGATTCTGAAATGCAGTTTTAAATTGTGGCAGTTTTTGTAATACTGTTTAGTCTGTTGGCAGAAGCCAACTCGGCAGGAATTCTATTGTCAGGCCATAACAATAACAATTAGGCATCAGTCAGCATAACCCACCTAAGCTTAAAGACTCGTCGTTCGATTTTTAGTTTTCTATGATGCCAATATTGTTATCATATAGCTTCCCTACCAAAAAGATAGGAAACTAGCTAACAATTAAGACTAGCTAATGAGAATGTAATAAATTCTCATTGAAGTAGCCAAGCACATTATTCAACTTCGATGATTGTCTTAGTTAGTTATATCACTAGTCAGTTCAATGACATTAGTGATGTAACAATATGACAGAGGATTTTTCATGACAAAACAAAACCAAATAAGATTTTTTCATTACCCTCCAACCAATAAAACGTGGGCCACAGATAATGATGCTGCAGGTCACTGGCTATATGCGGCGTGAGGTTTGGACCACCCCTCCTTAGTAATTAGGGCGATTTGTAATGTAGCCGATGCAAGAAAACGCTTCTCCAAGAGTTTTTATTGACTATATTACGTAAATTATCGACAAGCCCCATTACTGTTTAGATACTGATAAAATTAGACCATATATATATTGAAACTGGACACTGTCTCGATCTGGTTGATGCCATAACACAAAATTAAAGACTGTCGAAGCATTTGCAATTATTTTCATAAGTTTCTAGTCAGATATGAACTCTTTTAATAGTTTCGCTTACTCATAAATATTACAGTATTTGCCCAAATTCTCTCGAAGCCGACAAGATATATGTATACCGAACCTGCTTACAATATATTATTTATGTATCATACATATACCGCTACATTTAAAGGAAACCATACCATACGTAAAAGTCTTGGATAAAACTATTAACGTACATACATTTCCAATGATCTAATTCTAAACCAAACCTGCTAAGCAAGGAAATAGTTATTTTTATTTTAAGCTTTCTTAAGCTAATGAGGTCTTAGGCTGTCTATATCATCTTGTATCATACTGATTTAGCATGCATTGTAGTAATTTTTACCGTAATTGCACCAACTATAACAAGTTAAACATAATGCATTCATACATATATATTTTTGGAAATTTAATTTGATAGCAAAAGTCACCATGCAAGGGCGAAAAATGTCACTATTTTACCTTCTGTTCTATGCACATTTAACATTGAAATTATCCTTTATAAATAATTATTCATCAATTTGAAAATAAACTGTGAGACCACTGATACAAATAACTCTACAATCTGGGAAGATAAAAATCCTGAAGTGACATTTGTTCAACTATCATCTTCCAAGCACTTATTTTATATCATATTATCATACTCAAATATCCCAATTGTGAAAAAAGTATAATGCGAGATACTATCTTCTAACAATACCCTGCCCAGACCCGCAGATCCGAATCTGATGTGGGATTAATTACCGTATTTATTCGCAAATACGCCGAGTTTGAAACTCAAAAAAAAGTTGCCAATCTAAGGGACCGTCTTATTCTGGCATAACTCAGATAGCACCAAAAAATCTCACAGATCTCACAGACCATGTTACGATTTGTGGAAACAGCGTAAATGCTAATTTTTATGAATTCACTATTTTGAAGCTATTATTAAGGAGTCGTCTTATCCGCGTGATAGGCGTATAGTCGAGAAAATACGGTATGTGCGAGAGGATTGCCGAAATCCTCACAGCCTTAGGTTAGTTCATATGACCACTGGCCAGTTACGGCTTCCTCCACCATCAAGTCCATGCATCCGGAAACTGGCTAACTAAAACCATACCGACATGGATTTGTGGCTGGGCGATGGGCCGTGGTTATCCATATGGTTAGGCCATTTATCCCTTTCCCCCCTCAGGATAAATATGTAAATCCTATCCTAACATATTCAAACCCAAAAACAAAAATTTGCAACATACACAAAAAAGTCAGACACAATTCCCTATATCTTAATGTTATTTATAAAAAATAAAAAATGAATATTGAATTTGTCATTCTTAATTGTAGTACAAGTGTGTAATATTTGACATCAAATAATCTCAAACTTGATTAGAAATATATCAGTGTTCTCAAAACATTCTATTTTGAAAAGTTGGCTCAAGTTTTAAATTTTTTTTAAATTTTTTTTTTGCAATAATACATACATATCAGCGAATTAATATGAAAAATAGGTTAGGCAGCTTGTGATAGCGCCGATCAAAGTGTATTTGCCGACGCAGTCAATAAAAGTTTGAGAACCACTGCTCTATTATGTCTAAACTAACCAAAAACTTCACTCTTATCCACTTATATGTAAGTATCGGTAGATTATTCCTTTTAAAATGACCAGAATTGTTCCGATTTAAAGTTTGGGAGAGATTTACTACTGACATTTTTACCCTGCAATGCCAATACTATGCCATTGCACTCGACTTGGCGATACTGTTGCAACAAACCCCAACATTTTATCAATTTCATGGAATTGAGTTTTAACGACAATCTGGAAATTACTGAATTGAATTTCTAATTTGTTAGTTTTTGGTTCAACAAGTAAATGTGGCAAAACTATCAATTTTACAATTAGCCTTCAAATCAAGGTGTAAACAGATAAACCAAAACTACCATGTATAACTAACTCATTATAATATAATATTAATTTAAAAACACATTTATGACAAATTTATTTTTCTCACATCAGTCTTATGCTGCGAATATTTTTGCATCGAATTACTTAGATCATTTAGAACAGGGCTACTCAACTGGCGGACCACAGTTCAAATCCGTACCTTTCGAGTATTTGATTCGTACCGCACCTAGGTAATTCTTTATTTTGGATCATTAGCCCCACTTTTGAAGTTTTATTATATAAAATGACTTATATAGTTTTGAATATATATATGAAAAAAACTATAACACCATAATAAACCATCTTGATTTGCTGATAATTAATAGCACCGAACCCAAATAATTTTGAAGTTTTGTATGCGGATCTTTAGTAAAAAAATGTTGATTAGCTCTGGTTTAGAAAAAAGAATTTTATTGCAATCCTAAGTCAAACTAATTTTTAAGTAAAACTAAACACGCAATAAACCTATGCTTTAATGTATTTTCTGCTCAAACGTTTACATAAGACATGTAAAATTTCAAACATCGAATTCTATGATATAGTAGTAAATGGTGATTTCAGATAGAAATGCACATAATATTTGTGAGAAGTCCTGAATTGGATTGTTGATTTAGTGCTAATTCTTAGACAAGCTCAGTTTCAACAAGCATTCTGTTTTTCAGGTCGTTCTGTGATGATCAATACAATGGCTAGTTTATTGAATATAAATGGTGTCTACAACAACAAAATTCGCAGGCTGATGTCTCATCCACGATAAACTTGAATTGACATCTATTACGCCACAATAATTAAATGAAGAAATGATCCTGTGAAATAACAATACTAATTCCTTTATTCCAAATTCCTTTATCCTTGCAGAAGTCAATATCTAAGAATGAAAAAAAAAAACCTTATAACCTTAGCAACCAACATATTCCTATACCCTGTCTTTCTACCTTAATTAATTATAATTACTCATACTTATAAAGTTACTGATAGATTTAAATACTTATTGCAATCTGGACTATAATTTGGCAATAATAGGCTCTAGTTTGGGCAATGAAGTGGTCTAGCCCACCTCTTCATGCACCCAATTCTGGCAACTTTGGTTGGGCATTTTGGCATTTGACTCCATCTATAATCAGATTGACAATATATTTTTTTATAAAAGTTTATCTTTACTGTTCACTCCCATTTATAAAATTGATCAATTTGGCAGTGGCAATCATGATAAATTTATTAATATGGTGTGGCAAGTAATTTTTATTTCTTTATTTTTTATTAACTACCAGTATGTAATTATTCATGTTCCCTTTACTTAATAACTTCTATATGGTTGTGTGTGGGGGTGCGTGTGTGAAATATTTCAGTTATTTTAGGTGAGTGAACACGTACCACATCTTCTTGGCAAAACCTTCCATCTCATATACATTCTGTACGTTTTAAACCTTATCTAAGGTTTTGTTCGCTCTCCTGATTTCATAATCAGTTTTTATTTATTTATTTTTAGCATTCATTTTATTGTTTTGCTGATTATGGAGTCGAAATAAACTTATACCTATACTTATTATTTCAATCTTTTTTACTCCATGTTTTATCAGGCTACTTATTAATAGCGAAAAAATACAAATACAAAGCCAGAGACAAGTGATGCGGAAACATTACGCCCAGATACATGAAAATCAACATGTTATTCACAACCCAGACTGCCATAGACTGCAATTCAGGTGAAAGAAAAATACTCCCTTACAAAAGTATGTCTATTCAAAATATGTTTGACTACTGCCGAGTGTGGGATATTGATGAAGCACGCAAAATTGCATGTTCCACCCACGATCAGTGTTTTTAAAGTTACCTCGTTCATGCATGTTTGGGGAAAGGTAAATGATTGTTTTCGCATTCCTTTCCGGTTGACATGTTTCTAAAATTAGATGGCCTAAGCATGATTACAGACAGTGAAGTAAAAATGATGTATCAGCGGAATATTCTAACATGAAAGTTGGATAAAATTAACTAATGGTTTACAACAGTAATTCCCAACTAAAAAGAAATATAAGTCAAGATAGAATTGACAAATATTTCACAAAATCCACATGTATGTAAAATAATATGGCAGAACACTGCCTTTCAACCACTAATATATTGTAATATTATAATAATATAATAATAATATATCAACTTTCCTCTAACAATGCATACATCAATTTGAATATTCAAAACTACAAAATTAAATCAAATTATATTAGTTGTTCCAAGTTTGTTTTTGCTCAGAACATGGCCCTAGACAAGCAAGTATCGAAGTTTATGAATTTTCAATAGTGTAGTATAGTACAACCCTTTTTTTAGGAGGCATTCCACATTTGACTTCAACCTAATATAGAGAAACAGGCTTATTAATGCACTGTTTTTTGATTATTTTATATTCTCATAGTATAGTAGTCTCATAGTTTCAGAAGGCTGATACTCGTAGAAGCAGATATGGGCTTACAGGTTGGATTGTAAATGAATGATGTATATTATAATATTTTATCTAGTAAAAATTTTACGTCAATTGATGTGATAAAGCTATCCCAATTTTTCTCCTAAATTGTTCCACATTTTCTCTTCAGAACAAGACCATACACAAGACACAAAAGCATATTTATCATTTGTGAAATGTGAGTCATGGTTTGACAGAAATATGAAACAAGGGAGAGTACTCGGAAGGTAAACTTGGCAATGAACAGTGAACTACAATCATATATAAACTTCAAAAATAGGATTGGAGTATCACAACCTCTAGAATACCTTAGTACAAGGTGGTCCAAGGTTGTCGACTCCGGGGGCCACAAAATTGCTTTTGCGTTGTTTGCAGGCCACTATAGTGCCAAGAATAGGTAAACAGCGCAATACAAAACAAATACTTTTATTGGGTACTCCCGAGTATGTGAACCAGGTTAGGGTTAGGCCATAATTTTATTCCAATTTTCCTTATTTTAGTAATATCACAAGTTCGGGAACTGGCCATGTCACTCCCGTAGTATTTGTACCTGGAATTATGGCCAAACCCTAACCTGGTATACATACTACGTTTTGGTGTCTGCCATCTTGGTTCACATGATTCTGGAGTACCTTTCATTGTGCAAACACATTGATTGTTATTTCACATTCTCCAAGCTAAAACATTCACCACCATAAAACTTACTAAAACCACCATATACTTTCCATTTCAGTATACGATTTCAAGTTTTTCATAATGGAGAATGGGCTTTTGTAATTGAAACATCGATAACATCTGATCAGAAAATGCGCATTTCTCACAAGATTCTGAAATGCTGTTTCAAATTGTGGCAGTTTTTGTAATACTGTTTAGTCTGTTGGCAGAAGGCAACTCGGCAGGAATTATATTGTCAGACCATAATAATAATAATTAGCTATCAGTCAGCATAACCAACCTAAGCTTAAAGACTCGTTGTTCGATTTTTAGTTTTCTATGATGCCAATATTGTTATCATATAGCTTCCCTACCAAAAAGATAGAAAACTAGCTAACAATTAGGACTAGCTAATGAGAATGTAATATATTGTCATTTGACTAGCCAAGTGCACTATTCAACTTCGATGATTCTCTCAGCTAGTCATATCACTAGTCAGTTCAATGACGTTAGTGATGTAACAATATGTCAGAGGATTTTTCGGGTTATTTTCATGACAAAACAAAACCAAATAAGATTTTTTCATTACCCTCCAACCAATGCAACGTGGGCCACAGATAATGATGCTGCAGGCCACTGGCTATATGCGGCCTGAGGTTTGGACCACCCCTCCTTAGTAATTAGGTGGATTTGTAATGTAGCCGATGCGAGAAAACGCTTCTCAAAGAGTTGTTATTGACTATATTAGGGAAATTATTGACAAGCCCCATTACTGTTTAGACTCTGATAAAAATAGACTATATATATATTGAAACTGGACACTGTCTCGATCTGGCTGATGCCATAACACAAAATTAAAGATTGTCGAAGCATTTGCAATTATTTTCATAAGTTTCTAGTCAGATATGAACTCTTTCAATAGTTTCGCTTGCTCATAAATATTACAGTATTTGCCCAAATTCTTTCGAAGCCGACAAGATATATGTATACCGAACCTGCTTACAATATATTATTCATGTATCATACATATACCGCTACATTTAAAGGAAACCATACCATATATAAAAGTCTTGGATAAAACTATTAACGTACATACATTTCCAATGATCTAATTCTAAACCAAACCTGCTAAGCAAGGAAATAGTTATTTTTATTTTAAGCTTTCTTAAGCTAATGAGGTCTTGGGCTGTCTATATCATCTTGTATCATACTGATTTAGCATGCATTGTAGTAATTTTTACCGTAATTGCACAAACTATAACAAGTTAAACATAATGCATTCATACATATATATTTTTGGAAATTTAATTTGATAGCAAAAGTCGCCATGCAAGGGCGAAAAATGTCACTATTTTACTCTCAGTTCTATGCATATTTAACATTGAAATTATCCTTTATAAATAAATATTCATCAATTTGAAAATAAACTGTGAGACCACTGATACAAATAACTCAACAATCTGGGAAGATAAAAATCCTGACGTGACATTCGTTCAACTATCGTCTTTCAAGCACTTATTTTATATCATAATACCATACTCAAATATCCCAATTGTGAAAAAAGTATAATGAGAGATACCCTGCCTAGACCCACAGGTCCGAATCTGATGTGGGATTATATATGTGCGAGAGGATTGCCGAAATCCTCACAGCCTTAGGTTGGTTCATATGAACACTGGCCAGTTACGGCTTCCTCCACCATCAAGTCCATGCATCCAAAAACTGGCTAACTAAAAACATACCCGACATGGATTTGTGACTGAGTGAAAGGCTGTGGTTATTCATATGGTTAGGCCCTTTTATCCCTTTCCCCCCTCGGGATAAATATGTAAATCCATCCTATCCTAACATATTCAAACATAAAGACAAAAATTTGCAACGTACACAAAAATAGTCAGACACAATTTCCTATATCTTAATGTTATTTATAAAAATTAAAAAATGAATATTGAATTTGTCATTCTTAATTGTGTGTAATATGTGACTCCAAATAATCCAAAAATACCATGTATACCTAACTCATCATAATATAATATTAATATAAAAACACATTTATGACAAATTTATTTTTCTCACATCAGTCTCATGCTGTGAATATTTTTGCAGCGAATTACTTAGATCATTTAGAACAGGGCTTCTCAACTGGCGGACCGCAGTCCAAATCCGGAACTTTCAGGTATTTCATTAGTACCGCACCTAATTCTTTATTCTGAATCATTAGCCCCACCTTTGAAGTTTTATTATATAAAATGACTTATGTGAAAAATATGAAAAAAACTATAACACCATAATAAACCATCTTGATTTGCTAATAATTAATAGCCGGTCGAGAAAGTGAGTGTTTAAGAATGCCAAAATATAATTTTTGGAAACACCAAACCCAAACAATTTTAAAGTTTTGTATGCGGATTTTCGGTAAAAAAAGTGGAGTAACCCTGGTTTGGGAAAAAGAATTTTATTGCAATCCAATGATAATTGGTCAAAATTAAATTAGTTCCAGATTATAAACATTTTATTCGGAACTGAATTGGTTTCTGGCCTCTCAAACAAAATCTGCTTGTACAAACTCATGTAAGCTTATAAGAATAATACCTCTAATTTTTTTCATTTTCATTGCTTTTTTTGTAACTCACTATAAGATGTTAATACATGAAAAAAGAAACAATGCATCCACATGAAATTCAACATTAATGCGAAACTTGAGCTTGCATATTACATTTGCAAGTTTGGGTGTTTGAATAAAGTATATTAACCCTGGTTCAGCCAGTATTCAAAATGCAACTAATTGGACATAGCATCAACAGTTACATATTAAACGGCAACCGGCTACTGTCTACTCGGATTTGACAAATTATCTTCTATGTAGTCTACCTTTCCAACATGTAGGGGCGTACTGAAATTATTAACGCAAAGCAAACCATAATTCTAATTATTACATTGCTTCATAATTATTATTGTTGAATATAATGATAAAGCCATTTTTTCGATCTAATCGAAAACTGTATGTACTGTCTGGAAAAGCTTCGTGGTCAGCCTTAAATAGCTTTTGTGTCACAACCCACTAGACTATACCCCAATAATGTGTCTCTATAGTAGACCCCCGATATTATTATAACATAACTTTCATATAACATGATATTACTACTAAGAATTTGGTATTATGGCAGCTTATCTTTGAGCACTATTTCATGGAGTATTTTCAGGTCAAATACCTCTGAAAATAAATCAGTTTCAGGAGCCATTATTGATGAATTTTAATAATGGATACAAAACATGACCATGAATGGGGAGAAGCCTTCTTAAAAAAGCACTTTGACTAAAACAGAACATTAGGAATACATGTTAGCACTTAAAAACACTTAATTTAGTGTTCAGTTTACAGCTACACTATGATAATCCCTTTTACAAGTCATCATGTGATTTTTAAAATAAAATTACGGTAGGTAGCTGTGTATCAAAAGTCTCAAATACTAGTAAATTTAAGCCATTACTAATGAAATTTCTAACATCCAGAATTCCAAAGTTTTTCCTGCTTATTCAATGCATAGCCTCCTACATCTGGCCAGTTAACCTTGAACTCCAAAACTGACATTTTTTTTTGACACAAATTCAGGAATTATTATTCCGAAGTACGAAGATTTACAAAAGCAAAAACAGATTACTTCTAACAGATTCAAACTTAGTGTCGAATCAGAATAAATTGGCCCAGTTTTATTCACATTTCCCACAAGTGCAAATAGTAAAAGTGAAAAATTAAAATATAAAACCATAGCATTACAGAATTTATCATATATAATCCAATGTATTTCCACAAAAAATAAGTTAATCCATATTATCATCAGGTCATCATCCAATTTGTGCATTCATTTTATATATATTTACCAGTAATCAATCGAATTAGTTAATTTTTTGCATGGAAATTGGAAAAAATTAAAAAATTAGACAGAAAGTCAGAAAACATTCAGAAAACATCCAAAGTGGGGGTTTGGCATTTTTTTCCATTCGCTATCTATAATATTTAATCTGAATATTCATAAATTCCGAAATATAAATATTCTCATATAGTATTCATCAAATCTGGTGTTGCATAGAAAATGTCACATCATGATTGATCTAAGTATGAGATCATTCATGTGTTCATACAATAATAAATCATTTCTTTCACTTGTTTTCAATAAATTTAAAATTCCTATCAGTTTACATTTGAATATTGAACGCATACTACTTTTACTTTTATCTATTTTTTTTGTGCAAAATAAATTCCAATGCCAAACATAATTTTTGTATTGAGATTTTAGATCCGAATTATTATATTATGAATACAAAGTTTTTGGTTTCTATGTTTTGGTTTTTCAATTTGAATCCCATTTCCCCCGATATATTTGAATAATATAGTAAAATATCCAAACAATTACTAATTCATACCATTACCATGATGTCATTAATTTAATATATTCCAATATATGTCCACAGGAGTTGAGTTTATCCACATGTAATCCAATCAGCAGTTGTATATTTAGATATATTTATAAATCATTTACAGTTACCGTTAATTGTTTTATTTAATTTAGCATGGAAAATGCAACAAGAATATAAAAAATAGACAGAGAATAAAGAAAATACCAAGCTTTCATATTGGGTTTTCCTATTCCCCACCTATGTCTCATACATCTACATCTTATGAAAATGATATACAACCTATGAAATTTCAGAAGTCCTTGCAGGATATTAATCATACTTGGCGTTGCATCTTACATCATAATTGACCTATGTATTGGATCATCCATGTGCTCATATAACAATATTTCATTTCTTTTCCTTGGTTTAAATAAATTCAGGATTCCAATCATTTTACAATTGAAAATTGAACGCATACTACTCTTCCTTTTATCTATTTCATCATATTTTACTGATTCCAAATTGTTGGTTTTCCGAATATTACTGTGATCAATTTTGATTTGCATTCCGAATCATTTATTATAATATTATTTTGATTATTATCTATGCAACACCATTGCCAAAAATCAATAGTCCAGTCACATTCTAAAATAAATGACATACAGTTTCTTCAATTCTATTATCACATAAAACACATATTCCTGGTTCATCAATGAACCAGTATTTTATTCTATCTCCTGTGGGCAACCAATTAAAATTTTCTTCCAACATAACTCTTTATAGTTTAAACCCAAAGCTCTGCCTTCCAGACACCTAAAAATTATGATCCTAGCCCGGAAGTTACAATTTAGTCGTCATGGATACTAAATGGATATTGCTCATTGTTGCCACATAGTGGCTGCTGTTGCAGTTCCAAAAAATACCCAATTGAATGGGAGACGGGTTGATAGTTGCATAATATTATTTGATGTACTACTAAAAAGGTCATAGGTGTGTTGAGTTTGCATTATATTAGTTGATGTACTGAAAGACAAAAGTCGGAGTTAAGTTGAAATTATATGAAATGTCCTGATCATCAGATGTCAATCATTAAAAACCACATTGATGAAGTTTGTTGTTCTATACTGTCACCTAGCGGAGACTTTTCGAATATTTGCTCATGTCAGTCAAGATTATTTATCCACCCTCCCACACAAGTTAGTGTAGTGTTTTGTGTAGACTAAAATGGTAACATTATCTTTACACCAATATCGCTGAGTGTTCACATACAATGGGAAACATGCTTTAACAAATAACTCAATCGGGAGAAAAGAGTCATATGTCTGACCCTTTTCGAAAGCCCTTCTGATAAGCAAAATTTTCGAAAAGGGGTTTTGAAATTTGTAATTGCCAATTTAGACCGTAACAGCTTCCGGTAGCAGAACCGGCTCCTGGCCCGAAACGTGAATCTTCAACAGTCTTGAGGGTGTAAAAAACAGTCTAAAGAGCGTTTCAAGCTACTAAAAATTCCTATCGTGCTTTTTATTTACATTTTAGAAAAGGGGTCTGACCCTGATGTCAGATTTAGGCATACAGAGGTTCCATGTCATACGCGTTTATTGTAAAACGGTTGACTGTAAATAAAATGAAAGCCCCCAGTAAAGCCCGTGAAATTCGCGTCAAAACAGAAAAGCAATTATCGATAAAAATTAGCCGAGCGGAACACAAGGAAGAAGCGTTCAAAATATAATCAACTGAAAAGAAACTTCTATCGCCGACACCTGATCTGAAATTCAAACTCAATATTCCAAACTTGCAATGTCAACATTGTCAAGTCCAACACTGACTACCAGGGCTTAACAATTTTTTTTTATCTTTCTTTATTGTTTGTTCAAAATGTCTTCACCGCTTCCATGTCATAGAAAAAACACAGTCCTGCAAAATATTGTTCATATTTGTCCAATTTACTTTCAAAAATTTTAAAACACACAAAAAACAGCTAGTATATAGAGAAAACGGTGTAGTCTGAATTCATAGGTATGAAGGTCTATATCTAAATAGTTTCAAATTACAGAATTCTACCATGCTTGTCAGGATATGGTTATTCTGCCCAGTCATGCTTCAGTGATCAAAAGCGGGATAGCTTTTTGAAATTGAATAGTTTAAGCCAGGGGTGTGCAACCTTTAATACAAGAGGGCCAGATACAAATAACCCTGTTGAACCGCGGGCCGCACCTTTTTAACATATGCTTTCTAGTAGTGGCGGCCAAAACAATTTTGGTTATTAACCTTATGACATGCGTAGTTCGCTTCTGTGACGTCGTAAGCATAGATAATAAATTGGATAATAAATATAGGCTTTGCAACCTAAAGACCAGATTCAACTGCCAGATTGAACTAATAAAAACTCGTTTTACAGGCCGCACACCTGTCGAAATTGTCACTAATCCGCCAACCACACAATTTTTTCTTATGGCCGCAGGTTGCACACCCCTGCGTTGGGGCGTGCCTAGAGCTTGACATGCTTTTAATAACAATATTGGAGTCCGGCAGAGTTGAGTTTGAATTGCTCTTGCAGCTGTTCCCAATCGGGGATATTTAAAACTATAAATACCACTGGAATGATAAACAAGGGGGCCAATGAGTCCTTAAAGCCTCAGGAAGGGAGCTGTTGAAGGTTGGGAACCACCACCACTAGAGACTACTAGAGAGTAGTCCGGAGTCGAAAATTCATATCTAAGCGCTCCGGAAATATTTGCACAAAGATGGTGCACAACCTGAACTCTAACCTGGTACCTATACATCTTGGTGCACATACTTCGGGAGCACTCTAATCTATGGCATTATTTTCACTATTCATTGGAATATTTAGAGTAAAAAATACTTTCGGACACCCAGAATTAAAAATCAGCCAAGAACGCTGTGATTTACATCCAGTAAAGAAAAAAGCTGGCATTACACACTTAATTAATTCGGGCTTGGGTGCTCTTAAAGTATTCGTACCAAGATGGCGCACAACCTCAACATAGTATGTGTACCAGGTTAAGGTTGTTCAGGTTGTGCGTCATCTTGGTGTGAATATTTCCCGAGCGCCTGGGCTTGTATATAAAGAGCAAAACTTGAACACATTCTGAGATTCTGGTAATGTAAATGTCATGCTCCTAAAAAATATGATAATTAGCAAAATACACCACCCTGCGAAAAAAAATACACTCGAATAAATACTTGAATAATCACACATAACTCATACAAAAATTTTTTTTTTTACCAAAAATTCGAACACAAAATCAGAGTTGTAGAGATGGGACACAGAGTCTTAGTTTTTTGTGGTCAAAATTTGGATTTCTCTCATTAAATATAGTTTCGGACTTCTAATGGTGATAATCATAATTTCGACAAAACTCAAAAATTGAGTCAAAGAAGTTTTCTTTACAGACAATTGAAGCGTGTATAAACAGAAGCGTAACCAGGAATTTTCAAAAGTGAAGATCTTGATATTTGTTATTGCCAAGTTAGACCGTAATTGCTAGGTCTGTCCGGTGGTCGTATAGGTCTTCAAGAGTCCCATAAAGTGTTTTATGCTACAAAAAATTGCTTTTTTTACATTTCAAAAGGATGCCGAAGCAGATGGGTTTTCAAGAGTTCAAAAAGCATTTTATTTTACGAAATATTGCTATGTTTAAATCAGTATCTTTTTTACATTTAAAAAAGGAGGGAGCAACCTTCAAAACCCCCTGCTGGCTATGTCCCTGTATATAGGCTACAGTTCTCATTATCTAATTTGGTTTCCAAAGTTCAGTCCTGGAATCATAATTAAAGCATCAAAAAAGATTCAATTCCTAACAGTCTATCAAAGAAGATCATAAATATAATAAAAGTAAAGGGAACACCACATTTAAATGAGTAGATTGTCATAAGGAATTGTGTCGGTGTCTTTTATAATGATTATATGAGAAACCCAATCTACGAGCTATTCCTAACCCTATAGGATATGCCATAACCCAGAATATAATCATATATTGTCAAATCTAAAATGCTTCATAAATACAGGGTGTCCATAAAGTCCGTTTACAATTTCAATTTTGTTAAGAAGTCAGTTATCAATATTATCTTAACCAGGTTTGTTGTTTTTTAATCAGTAATTGTTAAAGTGTTTTTACCTTCATTTAATCTGTCTGTGAGGGCAAAAACAATATATGGTATCGTAACAACGTATTGTTTTGAGAAATAATATCCTCTATCTATGCTGTATTTTTGTTAATGTAAATATGAATAAAACAAAATTTTATTTTTCATTTTTTTTTTGGGGGTTATTATTATAAAAAATATTTGTGACTGAGTGGTGTTCCCGATAAGCAAATACAAAGTGGTGATTATGTTGAATATACAGAAAATGAAAAAGCGGGGGAGCACAACATGGGAGTTTATCTTGGAAAAAGAGGGGAAGGGGAGAAAAAAAACTGGGACCCCAACAGATAGCACCCACTAGAGCGGTTTTCCTTCTTGGCTAGGTCATTGAAATGGTGGGGGGACAGGGGGTGTGACAAAAAATGTCATAACCTCTCTGGGTCCTGTGTTGTGACCTCACCACAGGCAAATGCGCCCAATTTCTTAAAAAAACTTGAAAAACATGTCTGGATATATATGCTGTATACAGCTCTCACCTGAGTGAGACGACGAAAATTCAAGGGGACAGGGGGCAGAAAAAAAGTTCAGAGTCACTGCCGGTTTGTTCAAAATTGTCAAAATATTTATGCAGGTATGCTGAATCGTGATTTATATCAAATTTTACTCAAACTAAAATTTATCTGAAAAAATCCCCATCCTTCAGAAAAATATTTTTGTTGGTTACCAAATCTGTTTTACACTAAGATAAAAACACAATCAGTAAATATTACAGAAAAAATAGAACACGCTTTTTCACACAAAAGTATAAGTAAAATCAAAATAAAATCCCCTACTTTTTTACCCCCAGTGCTCCCCCCTTTTTAATAAAAACACAATGCATTAAAACCTAATAATAATTCCTAATTTTTTTTTTTTTCTTAAATTATTCTTTCTTTGCATATTCGCAGAGGTCCTTCACATCCATCATTGCTTTTTCGATGTTATCAGCAAATCGAGATGAGTTCTGATAAGATAAGATAAAGAGATAACATAAGAATGTAAATTAATTCAAATGAGTGTAACCAGAGTCAGCACCAGGTCATAATTTTATCTTGATTTTCCTTATTTCAGTTCTATTACGAGTTTGGGTACTGTCTGTGTTAGTCAAGTAAGTACACCCCCTTCCAATAGGTTTCAGTCTCATCACACGATTGATGTAAAGTAGGAGAACAAAATTCGTTGCCGCCATATTGGTACACACACTTCTGGAGGGCCAAGATGATATTAAATTAATGATCAGGTGGTTAACGCACCTTTATTGAACATAGGTTTTCTAGTAGCAGTCATGAAAAATTTAGTTGTTGATCTTACGACATGCGTTGTATGCTTCGCACAAGCTAACTATTAGGGCATTGTAACGTCATAGACATAGATAATAAATTGGACTCAAATACAGGCTTTGCAACGCACAGTGATTGGAATCACTCGCACATACCAAATCAAAAATTCATTACGGGGGCCGCACAATATTCAAAATTTGTACTTCTCCGCAGCCCACAATATTTTTCATTGTGGGCCGATTTTGGCCCGCTGGGCGCAGGTGGCACAGCACAGCCCTGTCTCACAGGTTGGTGCCCTTCATAAAATACTTGTTACTTACGGAGCAGCAGTTGCAAATGCAGGTCACCTAAAAACTATTATAAAAAGAATACTCACGGTCTCGTGAGAGGAGACTTTGCTTGAGATGTGAAACATTATGGTGTTTTCGTGGCAGATGATGTAGGAGACACCGTAGCCATCGTCAGCGACCTGACAAAACGTGGAGAAATTTTTAGTAACAGGTCACAGTGCATAGGCTGTGAAGTCGGGAAATTTTGACCCAATTGTGACCCCAAAGTCTGTTCCATTTGAAATATAACTTTGAACTGTACAAGAAAACCAAATTTTAATAATTTCGGCTTTGAGTATGTTTGTTGAGAGCATAAGTAACAATATTCTAAGCGAGGCTCACATAATGTGAGTGAACATCTTCCATTGTAATACATTTACTCTTTTACGTTCATTTTTCATTATCGAAACCAAGTACTTCCATAGAAGAGCTGGCAGGCCACAAGCATTGAAAGTCTTTAAGGGGACCACAGATTATAAAACTTGAAAAAACAGCATTGAGTCCTGTTTATTATAATTACATTATTCTGACTAGTCACACTCTAATGAGCACAGCTTGGTTTAGTCAAACAATAAACTTACAGTTTGTTCTGGATCTTCCATGGCCCGAACGAAAGCGCAGGATTCAGTCATGCATGAACGAACAGTCTCGGTCCTCCCTTCTCGGAACAATCTCGTCATCGAGGCTTCGTAAGTTATACTGAAATGACCTTTGTCCTGTCATAAAATGATTTTTATTTTAAGGGAAGAAATACGAGAAAGCAGTCTGTATTGCAACTTATGTATGATACAGAGAAATGCTTTGTTCTACATTTCAAAAAAGAGGGTTGCGACTCTCAAACCCCCCTCCCTGACCGCAACCTTGCTTCAAAACCATTACGTAGCACCTTATACAGGGTGCAAAAAGTTGTGCAGGCGATCTGTTTTATGCTAATGTTATGAATATTTTTCATTCCTTTTGGTGCGGTTGGCATGTTACGTCTATGTCTCTTGGGCCACATTTCCCAACCAGTGCCCTCATGAGGGCCAAAGAGCGGTTGGAGGGAGGGCACAATACCAAGCGCAAAACTGAGTTTACGTTGGGAATCACAGGTCTTAGGCAAAAATCCCCAATACGACTCATTAGTCATCAGAGTCCACAGTCAAGTCAGAATTAGCAAGTTAGTGGCGAGTCATCGATGAATGGATACTCAAGTCAATGACCAAAGCCAAGGATGTAGCCAGGAATTTTGAAAGCGGGTTTCTGAAATTTCTAATTGCCAAGATAGACCGTAACAGCTAGCGGCTCTGGCCGGCCTTAAGACACGGGTTTCTATGAGTTTATATGACAACTTGTGTTTTAATAAAGGGCGCATACATGGGTAAAAATTCATAGTTTTTTTACTCTTGTTACTGTGTTGAATCTTTTGCCCGGCGCCTTTATTACTGTAAGGCTAAGCGATAGCCGCATTCTTTATCAAGCGGAAGACAAGAATATACGCAAGAACTCAAAATTTCAAGTGCCCCACTAAAATGTTACATAAATGAAATTTTTCATTTCTCTTACCCTGAAATGTGCAAGTTGAAGAGACAATTGAAGAAAAGCATCAGGAGACATTCGGAAAGTTTTGATCAATCCTTTTCCGAATTTACGAAAGGGAAACATGTGGAGGTCTACGTCATCAGACAAAAGCTTTGCAATCTTTAGACTTGATTAAATGACGTCGATGCACTGTATAAAGGAAAATTAATTGTTAGGATACTGATTCAACTCTGTATAAAATCAGCGCTACCGAGCAAAAAATGGTAATATATAGCACAGCAGTTCCCAACTGGAGGCCACAGAGCAGTTTCTGGGGGCCACAATACTATGTGCAAAAATGATTAAATAAAAAAAAAATCCCCCAAAAATGTTCTTCCTAGTTTCATTGCTCGATAAGGTTATTCCACAGGGTGTTGTTTTCACTTTGTTGAGCATGAATTGTTTGATCATAATAGGATTTGGAATCTACCAATCAAAATAACACTATAAATACAACTGGAATGATAAACAGGGGCGCTCGTGAGTGCCGAAAGCCTCTGGAAGGGGACCACAAGTCGTAAAAGGTTGCGAACCACTGAATAGCGACAAATGAGATTATGAAATCATGGCTCCCAAAAGCAGAACACAACATTTTTAGTCAAATAGTTAATATGGGAGCGAGATTCCACCTTGGATTAAAACAGTCCCAATTACAATATATATTTCTGATCAAATAGTTCAAGTGATTCCACTCTTTAATAATCTAGTGTTCCCATACACAATATACTTTCAGTTGAACAGTAGGTTAGGTCAGGATGAGAGATTCCACTCTGCATTAAATTAGTGTTCCCGAACACAAAATATTTTTATTCCGAAAGCAACACTTATAGGTTCTGGAATGTTCCATTTTAATCGCTGAGGAAGAAGGAGGGTCGTTGTTAATTCTCCGACGCAGGTACCGTCATCATTATATCCGAAGTCCGCTAACTCATCGTACAAGACTTCTTCTGTAAGGTGGCTCATGATCGGAGCGTCAGCCCAGGAATGTTCTGCGTTCATTCCGAATCACCCATTTTTGTAGAAAATAACTTGGAAAGATTTGTCGAACCATCTGAATACTCGCGGACCGGCAAAAAAATGAAGGGAACAGAACAGAAAATAATACCATATATTTGCGCTAAATAATGCAAAGCTGGGCCCTCAACATGCTTCCAGAAATCTAGACAAAAAAGGGTAAACTTAAAAACATTTCACATGAAGAAAAATTATAAAATAATGTGCTGGCCAAAAATTGTAATAGGTGAAACATAAAATAATACCATATATTTACATAATGAAATGCAGTGCTGGGCACCCACTATGCGTAAGAAAGGCACATATAAAACATGTCCATACAAAACATTTCACATAAAAAACATGTACATGCTAAATCATGTACAAACACAATTAGGTCTAGTGAGAGTTCTGCTGCTGTTTCGTTTCCAATATAGGATTGCAAACGAGGCCTCAAAGAAGTTTCTGCAACATGTAGCTCTGGAGCAGTGTACAGCTGATTCTTTCGCATAACGCATAGGTAACTGGTTGAAAATACGGACAACAGTTTGATAGCACTATTACTTAGCAATGGGTATTCGTTATCAAATATATCCAAATTGTGACAATGATTCTTTTTCAAATCTGGACTGTAAAGTAGAATCACCATTTGAATCAAGCTTTTTTTCATCATGTTTATCATATTAATGCCTCTGCAGTTGATCGACGCTTCAAACGAAATGAATTTACATTACAATAAAAAAGTCGTCGGTAACTTGGCCCCAGGCTCAAAATATTGGAAAAGATCTCTGCGGCCCATGGATTTTTGCGCGTCTCGTGACCACCTGCAGGGTCAAAACAAGGGGTCTCGTGTAGTTTCGTACCTAACGTACTTCTAGTAGGCGTAGCATACAGGAATGGCCAATTTGAATTAAAGTATTCGAATATCTCGTCGTTGGAATATCGGAATTAGCATTCATAAGAATATCGAATATTTGTTTGACGTCACACATTTTCGACGCCGCTTCCGAGACGTTTCCGTTGAATGAAAACATTCTCGATAGAAACTTGCGCGTGATTGTTTTCATCACTCATCAGCGTCACGTGTTATTTAGACCGTAAACGCCTTTACGTTTGTGTTATTTTCTCTAAAACAAAAATTTTCCACAAATTTGTTCCACGATAACGACGACAATTATTTTATTTTTGTACGCGCACGGAATTGTGAATCTGGTAAATACGTTCATCGGCGGCGAGTTTCTAAAGACAACGCAACTTTTTGATTGAAGAGCGGCAATTTAAAATACTGAAAATAAAACCGCAAACAATATAAGTTTTATTGAGGCCCGCGAAAATTTATAAAACGCTTTTCTAGGCAGTGAAAATCGCAAAATATCGTGGGCCTACCGTACACATTATGTTTGGTCGAGCGTTTAGACACATATCGTCACGAATTGAGGGCCCGATTTGCCTGATTATTCATTACTTTAGATTGCCGTCGAATATTTTCGTGTTAACATTATACAAGGCTTGAAACGCGACTTTTTCCCGGGTTGTGAGGATGTATATAATATAATTAATCTAAAGTATATTCAATCAATTTTATTGTGATGAAATAAATTTTACTCTGAGATGTTACAGCAGATTTATGGATTTTTCGAACGGTTTTATCTGAAAATAATCAGAGTGTCAGCATTTCGATTGAGGGGAGTCACTGTTAACAAGTAGGCCTACATCTAAATATTTGCCGAATTCGCAAAATTCGGATCTGAACATTATTTAATCGGGCAGTTTACCACACGTTTTTATTCTTATGATCGCGGATTGCAATGGTATATAAGAGTGGTGAGGATTTTATTTTGTCGACGCAGCCGCAGGTTAAATTGAAGACAATTAAATTAATAAAGCAAGACATTTTAAATATGCCCGTATCGGTCACGAATTCATCACTTTGCACAACAGAAAAATATATATTCGTTGTTATATCATTTGTTGTAAAAGTAGACTCTTTTAACAGGTGGCATAATCGCGGCGATGAATATGTATTTTTAATTTACTGCTAAACTTTACATGTATATTCATTGTATGAAATGAATTATACACTACACTTAACAGAATTTTATATCATTATTTGAGATTTTTCTAACGGCGATACCGAGTTGGCAAGATTGCAAAAATACGTATTAAAATTAAATACATCAGGCAGTTTATCTCGTACTTTTAGGTCACAGATCGCTGTGGACCGAATAATAATGTTTTTTTTTTGATGTAAGAAGAAGCAACCGCGAGTTACGTTGGACACATTAAATTAATATATAAAGATATTTTAGAATCTCGTAGTTGTCATGGATTGAATATTTTATATAACAGGATGATCATTAGTAGTTGTCATGGATTGAATATTTTATATAACAGGATGATCATTATACACTGAAAAGACAGCTCTTTTAACGAGCGCGGAATCGCTTTGGGTGTTACAGGCGGCAATGGGAATTTCCGATTTCGAAAATCCTGGCTGCGCGGCTGGCAGTGGTGGTCATCTATTCTCTATTAATTTATTTCTAATTTCAAACACAACAATATGTTACACATATTAACAATATGGTTCACATAAATTAATATACAAATATACTGGTAGGTAGTAGAATACTCTAAGCTTAAATATTAGAATTTTTAAAGGCATAATGGATTTTCGATTGTTGTTGCTTGTTTCAGTTGCCTGTATTGCCAATAAATTTGATTATTCACAGAAAATATACACAATTATCTGAATACAAGTAGTATTTTTGTCAATAGACTTGACTATTATCGTAATATCATGGTAGATGGTACCAATCATAGAAACCGTCAGACAACTCCTTGGCTAACTTTTCATATGGTCATTTGTACAAAGTGAATAATTTTAATAAACTTACTGTGTCACAAGTTGCACAATTTTTTATTGATAGCTATAAACTATCAATTAGTTTGTGTACATATACTGTTGGTTTGTGGCTTTATTCTGATATTTCTAATGAAGCTTATTTCCTAATTTACTGGGTTTTAATAAACTAAAACAAAAATGTGTTATTTTCGATTTTAGAATGTATTCGGAATTCCAGATTCGAAAACATTATTTTAGAATGTATTCGGAATAGTTTAGTATTCGGAAATGGCCATCCCTGGTAGCATAAAATTTTTTTGACATGTCAATCCTAACCCTCACCTGACTACGCCATCCAAAATTACGTCACTACGACGTCAAAATCACAGCATAGAGCTTGCCAAAAACCCGTTCGATCGCCCAAATGGCATCGGCGCCGACGATAAAGAGCTGACTAATGTCAGCGATCTCTCTCCTTCGGGATCGTTGCAACGAGAAAACGAGAGAAATAGCTGTTTTATTTTGGGTTCTCGTCTGCGCGTTTTGGACGACCATCCGCATACTTTGGTGGGCCTTATTACGCCACTGTGACGTCGAAATGATGTAATTTTTCGGTGACGTAGTCAGATGGGGGTTAGGATTGACATATGCAAAAATTGTCGAGCCAGACAAACTAAAAGCGCATTTGGTACCAAACTATACCAGACCCAAAGGGGACAAACTAAAAGCGCATGTGGTACCAAACTATACCAGACCCAAAGAGGTGCCGTAAAACCGGCTAACTTCGGATGATTTCGCTATACTTCAATCACTCAGCCATTTCTTGTCCAATTCGCGTCAAACTTAAAAAAATTTATATATTGATGTAATCCTCTGTTAAATTCATGGAACGGAACCATATTGTGACAAATTCGGCGCCCGAAAGTCTGGCGTCAAATCTATAACGATGCCGCAACATGACGTCAAGTTCAACGTGTGCGTCAGATGCTATTATTTTGATAATAAAATAATATTGAATGCGATTGAATATGATACCAGATTTAGATATATAAGGACTCACTATAGAAACTGCCAGAAGCACAATATGACAAACGATTGAAAACTTTATACGAAATTACAAGGCATCCCAAGTTAGCCAGGTATACGGTAGGTAAGTGTAACTGGTAAACAATTTCAATAGGTTCGCATTTCGCATAATTATCCTGTGGAGGATAATTATGTTTGAAAAGATTGCTGGACTCCTCGCCGCTGTAGGATGGTTCACATAACCGCTGGTCAGTTACCTCTACCATCAAGTCCATGCAATCGGAATAATTGTCTAACTAATCCCATATCTGACATGGACTGGTAACCGGATGAGAGGCCGTGGTTCGCCATATGGTTTAGCAGTATATCAATTTTCCTCTCCCCTGGCATAAATATGTAAATGCCTAATCTATCCTAGGTATCTCAACAATTCTAGTACTAGTACGGGGAGTTGCAGTTCTTACCACTTCAAGGCAGCTCCTGCCACAAACGTACAGTCCCATCTCTTGCCATGGTTTTATCGCGCTATTACCGTTACAGTATTACCGGCTTGTTTACAAAGTCATGTACAATATTTTAGTCTATCATGCGAAATTATATCTACTTAAACCCAAACCTAACCCCAAAAACATCAAAATTGTATTCATAAGAAAGGCATTCCAAATTAGCCAATATTTATCACCATCAGGGGCAGCCCTGCTATTACAGCCGACATGCCGTGGTTACGGCAGCAAAATTGGTGGCATTCGATTTGCTGTCATAACGACCGCCGATCGCTATTGGTTTGTGACAGCTAAAAAGTCAGTCGCCGTAGGTCAGGGTTTGGTCATAGCGGCAATGTTTGGAAATCCTGCCATGGTTTTGCGGCAGCTCTAGACGCCACAAAATACTTGATATTTTTGACCAGAAAGGTGGTGCAATAGCCTAACCTAAAGTAAACAGAAACAAAGAACACAGATCAGAAAACGGGGACGATAACGGTATAATACCAGCAATTAAATTTTAAAAAAAATCCGCTATTTACCGGAAATTTAAATCTAGTCGTCATGGATACGCTGCATGTTGCCTCTACGCGACTGAATAATCTGGAGTCGTGTTTACTAATAACTCGTTTATCAACATTAACATTTGTTAATGGTCAACATTACATTTTGTAATGTACTGCACAAAAAATTCCCAGTATACGGTACAATTATGAAGAATGTTCTTGTAGTCATTGACAAATTTACACTTATACTTATACTTAAATAGTTTAAAGTTCGTGTTAGCGATTTTTTGTTCTCTATTGCCACCTAGTGTGTACCTGGATTACTTTTGCTCACTGAAGCCAGCGCACATGGATGGTCTTCTTGTCGCATTGATAACCTATGCGTATGAACTTGTTGTAATCACAACTACATAATCTGAGAATGGTTGAATGGAACGTGCTTATACTGTAGAGTGGTTAATATAACCGCTGTTCGGTTACAGGTTCTTCTATGCTGCTTAAATTATTGAAGCAGCAAGAGAAATTCTGATTCCCGACCCTTGAACTTTTCCATCAGTTTCAGCCTGTGATAGTCAACCCCCGTAATTTCCAGTTCAAGTAGTATTCCACGTTCAATCACATCTGCTCTATTCTGCATTTGAAACCAATAACTGGTTGACTTATACAATTCCCATACCTGACATGGATAGGTAACAGACCAATCGGTCGCGGTATGGCATAGTCAAGTTTGTTTTACCCATCCAGTATAAATAATATACAATGTTTAACGAGTAATATTGAATATGGGGGGGAGGAGTCGCGGTGAACCAAAAATGGTTATCAAGCAGCGACACCCGAAGTGTTGACCTATCAGTTGCCACAAGTCCATGAGCTTTGTACAAATAACTGGCTTACTATTCTCATACCTGTCATGGGCTGGTAAGCGGATGAGAGAACGTGGATAGCCATATGATTAAGTTGTCTTATCAGTTTTTCTCTCTCCTGAGTTAAATATTTGAATCCCATTCTATAACTGGCCAACTAACCCTGTATCTGACATGGATTGGTGGTTATCCATATGGTCAAGTTGTCATATCAGTTTCTTCCGCAGGATAAACATGTACGTCCAATTAAAAAAGGTAAATGTTGAACTATCAGATACCACGGGTCCACTGGCCAACCATTCCCATACCAGTACGCGTCATGGACTGTTAACCGGACGAGAGGCTGTGTTTTCGCAATATGATTGATTCGTCTCAACGGCTTTCATCTACCCCGTGATAAATATCTAAATCCCATTCTATAACCACCAAGTTCATGCATCTGAAACAAAATAACTGACCAACTAACCCGTATCTGACATAGATTGGTAATAGGACCAGAGGCTATGGTTAGCCATATGGTCAGATTTTTCTCTTCCACAGGATTAACAGGAAAGTCCGAAAATCTGAAAAAAGTAAGTGGCGACCAATCAGATGTTACAGGTACATGCGCTTTGTACAAATAACCGGCCAACTATTCCCATACCCGTCATGGACTGGTTACCGGATGAGAGGCCCGATCGCAATATGATTAATTCGTTTTACCGGATTTCCTTCTCCCCCGGGATAAATATGTAACTCATATCCTATAAGTATAACCATCAGAAACCAATTTAACTTTGTATCGGACATGAACTATCGGTATATTGACGGTAATAGGACCAGAGGCCGTGGCTAGCCATATGGTCAAGTTGTAATATTAGTTTTCCCCTTCCCCAGGATAGATATGAAAGTTCAAGATATGTAAATGTTGATGACCTGATGCCACGGGTTAAAGCTCTTTGTACATGTACTGTTTCCCCAACAAGAGTCCACGGTTCGCCATATGATTATTGGATTTCCTCTCTACACCAAATCCAATTATAAAAGTTGATCATTGATTACTGATTAACGGTAGGTCATGCCTAACGTAACTCAACTTTGTAAAGGCAGAGCTAGAGTCCTTCTAATCCAGGGGTTCCCAAACTTTTTCAGCTTGCTGCACACTGACAACAAGATTAAAAAGTCGCGGCACACTTAATATAAATCAGTTTTATTAAATTACTTATCCATAATTATGCGTTTCGACATTGAATAAGATTAAAACAAGATTCTGCGGGTCAATTGTAACAACAAGTCTTTATCGTTTCTGTCAGAGCAGAAAATTAATATACCGTATGCAGAATCATGAAAATGTGAAAAATATTTTGTCGTACTATATATATTGTATTGCATATGTTGTACTGACAGAAAATTTGCATGGCGAAATTTGTGGTAAAATTGAGAACTAAATATTTCATGTGAAAACATGACATGTAAAAAATTATGAAATTAATATATTTTTAGGCCTCTTCAATTTCCTAACTGCTGACAGTTTGAAAGAGATTGTTTAGTTAGAGTCTAGCGACTTTGCTTTGAGCAAACTTGCATTGTTGGGTTGAGGTTGAAAACTTAACACCTTATATATTCAGAAATTAGAGAAGTGTGGCATATTACATCACCTATCAGTGGACATTGAATAATAAATCTTTATACAGGTTGACCCAAAAAAACGGAATCCAAATCCTCTCTACACCAAATCCAATTATAAAAGTTGATCATTGATTACTGCTTAACGGTAGGAATCCATACAATATGTTCCAAATGGACTGGGTTCCGTTTTTTGGGTCACCCTATAATATGTGTGGTACCGAACTACATCTATTACTGATTGCAATGAAATAAAGTTCATGTTGCATCTTTAATTATTGTGAAAAAATCTCAGGAATTTTATGAAAATATGTGGCACACTTTCAAGTCTTTGGCGGCTCACTAGTGTGTCGCAGCACACAGTTTGGGAAACCCTGCACTGATCATTGTCACATGTGAGATCTGCGCTACATTATTCCTTCTTCAGGTAGGCTACATATAGCGGTTGACGTCTCGCAAAAGTCGAATCCATTTTCAACGTGTCGAACTGCCAAAAACTAAAGTTATAGGAGATGTATCGCTGCTTGTCCATTCGACATCATTCACTTTTTGATACTCTGATTTCTGATAGCCAAGGCTGCCAGCATCATCATGAAAATCTTGTCGTAATAAACATTCAGGTTATCAAAAAATGGCAATTTCAAGTACTTGGTTTTGAAATAATTTGTCCTCTTTATTTTGGAAGAAATAAAAATAAAATTCCTTGGCTTTAGCTATATGATGAATGATGCCCTACCGTCCAAACACTAACCCAGGTGAATAGTTGCTAGTAAAATATGGGTCGATTTCCTTAACCAACCTACCAGTTGAGTTCTGCTAGTCTCTCACACAAAATTGAACTCCATGAGATCCGAACAGCATGTAACTCACAAAATTCTATTTGTAGGCAATCAATGCTCTTGGGCATGGAGCCCGGTTCTATCACATTGAACATTTATTATACAGATGCTACAACAATATACCACATAGAATAAAAAAATTCGAATCAACATACAATAAAAAAAAATTCGAATTATTAGCATTTTTGACTGAAGACCTGTTAGATTATGCAGGCCAAAGTGTTATGTTGGTAATTTCATTTCGTATCATAAAGCTATAAGCTCTTTAATGAAATATTTCACTTCCACAATAATCAAAAAAACATATCAAGCAAAAGTTAATGCATTTAAATACAGAAATCAATGAGAATTTCAAAAATGATTTTCCATCATGAGTTACTATTCGCTTTATACAGTACAAACAATAAGACGGATCGGGAAAGCAGATTTGCATGAAAATAACCATTTCTAATGGGTGTTTTATCC
Source organism: Styela clava (assembly GCF_964204865.1). Classification (NCBI taxonomy): domain Eukaryota; kingdom Metazoa; phylum Chordata; class Ascidiacea; order Stolidobranchia; family Styelidae; genus Styela; species Styela clava. The sequence goes on from NC_135251.1 coordinate 3,856,450, forward strand.
ACAATGTCATACTCAAAAGTCCCAATCCCAATGATGCAAATTTTTTAATTTTGATGACGTCATCACACAGAAATTCCCATAGAGCCCACATATATTTTTGAACAATCTTTAGCCACAGAAACTTTTATAGCGATTGATCCTGTAGTTAAAAAGAAAGGCAATTTGTTCACAACAAGAAGAAGATAAATACAGAGTGATCCATAAGTCCATTTCGTGTCCAATAAGTAAAGTGAAATTCAAAGAACTAACTGACACGATAGTGCCAAGAACAACGTATCGGTGCCTCAGAAATATGCGCACCAACATGTCGCACAACCTGAATCCTAACCGGTACACACACATACTAATTTCAGGATGTGCGCCATCTTGATGCGCATACTTCTGGATGTCCACGTTAGCTTTTAACGATAATCCCTCGCAAACCTTCCTGACTGTGGAGTTTTCCCTATTAGTTTATATAAACATATAATCTGACATTGGTTAATATCAGAAACCCTTTGAATATAGGTTAATAGTAAAGTAATTTATTAAAATAAAAACAAGAACTATTTTTCTCAAGCAAAAGAAATGAAACAAAAGCTAATACTCCACAAGCTTCATCGTGAGTACTTTAGGTCTCACACCAATCAGTATTCACTGGCATGTAATTTTACACTTATGGTCTTAGTAGGTTTGGGGGCTTCAGTGGTTCCTCATACTTCCACTCATAGATCAGTCTCTTTTATTTCTGAGTAACTTGTGTATTTTTTTTTTTTTTCAATTTTTTATATTTTTCAATTTATGGGATACATGAATAATTTTTTTTATTATTTTTACTTTTTTGAAACTTAGAGAAACACACGGAGTTATAGAGAATAATGATGAACAAGAAAAGTGGATTGCAGTACATGAAAATTTAAAAACCTGACTCACACAAAACAAAAAAATGGAAATTCGTAATAGACATTGCAAAACAAAACATCATTGTAATATTCTACATGTATCACTATTATAATATTACTAAAATTCATAATGGACATTTCTTATTACTTTACATAGATTAGGGGCAAAGTTACACTGGGCTCCAGTAGAGTCCTTAGCTACCAAGTTTTCGGAACACAATATCAAACCCCAACACTGAGCCAAAAATCAATCACTCCAGTCCAACTGTTATTATAACAGTCATGAAATGCATAATTTATGGCGGGTTTGCCGACAAATCAGAATTTCATAAATTCACACAGAAATAATAGATATCAGTGGTTGACAATAATTGAAAAACATAAAAGCAAAAGATAATAATGCATTTCACAACAAAAATTAATAAAACTTCGAACAATGGCTATTTGAAACGAGTTACGATATAGGTTAATAACTTGGATTTTTTTTTATTTATAATTTTTATTGATTTTTATAGTTTTTAGTATTTTTATATATTTTAAAATTCAAGCAAAAATGTGGAGTGGCAAAGTAAACTGATATACAGCAAGAATAAGTACAGCAGTTGTCAATTATAAGAAAAAAACTCAAAACCTGACCTAAATAATGAAAGTTGTTGACATACCATAAAATTATAATTACACAAAAATTGCTGAATGAGGGCGACATAAAAACAATACACATGATATCTGGAAAAGCTTAAAGTGAGTTTGTTATGGCTCACTAAAAATAGTACATTAGAAGCTAAAGCATTAATGCAGCACCCAACCTAATTTTAAAAACTAATAGGAAAAAATAATAAAAAAAGTATGAAATGACAAGAATTTGTATGACAAAACATGCAAATCAGAATTTGGTGCAGAATTTTACAAAATGATTTGAGGTCAGTTCAAGAGGTCAAATCTTGTGAGGGATGACCTAAATTGCCGAAATCGTTGCTGAAGGGTGGTGCATATGACTAAGAGTCAATTACTATGTTTTCACAATCCAAGCCTATGCAAAATCAGCATTTCACACAAAAAAAATTATAAAATTTTCTCCTCAATCCTACTATTACTGGACTAGACTATAAGTTAATATTACTAATATTTGATCCCGTCAATACATATGCATGTCCATAATGTGTTGCAGGATACCACAGGATCATTCAGCATTCAGTCTGAGATTATTGGAGAAATTTAATGTTGAATATACGACATTAACAGTAACATGTTGATGAAACATTTGTATCTTAGCAATGTCTTTAGAATGTGATCAGTTTGGGAAACTTCTCAAGATCATCGGAATCTGAAAAAAAAAAATTTTATTGAGAAGACTCTAAAAATTGTGCTCAGTAGAGAAATATCATAACAATTTTCTATGTGATGTTTAAATAAGGCATTAGATTAGCAACAATTACAAATCTTGAATATTGTTTGTTAAAAGTGAACTTGAGGAAAAACCTGGTTGAATTCCTGCAAATATAATAATATTTCAAGGGTAATTGATCGTCCGCAGATATGTGAAGACCACATTCAAAAAACGAAGGCAATTACTCACTGTACAGTGAATATGGCAAATTTATTGTTTCATCCAATACACTGGTTCTCAACCAGTGAGCCATGTCCCAATGCTGCGCCACGAAAAGATTTTGAGGTGGGCCACAGAACCATTAAAAATGTTAGTTTTATTTGTATCACTATCTATAATTTTGATTGTAGTACCAATGATTGATGATGTTGTTTTCTGCTACTGAATGGTAATTTTCATTCTAATTATCAAAGGTTGCGAACCACTGATCTAATATGACTCCACGAACTATTTCGAGAATATAAAAGACAAGAAATCAAGTTTGCTGTTTTAGTAAATGGTATTTCACGTACCGTCATCACCTTCATGTTGTATTGGTTTATTCTATTGCTTGGTTTCCACCTACTGCACCACCTTCTTCTTGTTCATTTTGCCCCTTAAAAAAATTTTACTACCTAGCAAATTTTTATCTTTATTACCTGCTATAAAAACGCAGACAAATATCATTCAAATTTAGGGATTAAATATTTCATATGGCTTAGTGATTGAATATCCCACAGTTTCTGGCCCCCTGGTATAGCAAAGTTCTAATATGCATAGTGACATCACATTTTGGGGCTTATTATCAACATGAATTAGGATAGGTTTTGCACATTTATCTCGGGGGAGGGAAAAGCCGATAACAATGCTTAATCATATGACGAACCACAGCCACTCGTCTTGTTATCAGTCTATGTAGAGTATGGGGTTATTTAGTCAATATTTCCAATTGCATAAACTTGATGGTGGAGGAAGCCATAAATGACCAGCGGTTACGGAAACACCCTGCAGCGCCGAAGAGTCCGGCAATCCTCTCACACTTAATTATCCCCCACAGGATTCGAACCTGCAAACCCACAGGATAATCAAAGGGGTGGTACCAAGTGTATTCATATCGCTTAGCACGATGCACCACACAACCGAGCCTGTAACTGTCTATTACATCGTGTAGGAGATGATTGAAAACATACATATGAATACTTTGAAAAATCATTATAGAAAGTTGAGAATAAATATTACTCAAATCTTACTATTTGCTGATTGTTCTGATTTCCTCTTTCCGGTAAATGCAGATTCCCAATATTTGCTCCAGCAAAGTTGATAGGTGGAGATCCTCTGCGTTCTATAAATATAAGTATAAAAAGCTTTTAAAAGGTGTTAAAATGTTTTAAGTAGCATTTCATTTCAACGTCTGTTAATTTTGCGTAATTATTTTAACACCTAGTAGTTCTAACTAAGTTGATATCAGGCCGGTGTGATGGACGGGTCGTTAAAGTGTTTCACTCATGTATGTATCATCTAAACAGCAAAAATAAATATTCTCAAACCATAAATGTTACATGACTGCTCAATTCGTTGTACTACTTTTAAAATGAGACAATATTTTTGCATACTGCAAAAGGTATTGTAGCATCCTTTGTCAGCAAGACACACAGTATTCGGTGTGTCATTTTCAAACCTTGGCAGTGGTAAAACTTATTTTTGTTACGTAAAAATATGCTCTATAGAACTTGCCCAGACTCAAATACTGTATGTGTATATTGTATTTTTTGTGGTATGTTATTAAATTCACCCAGTTGGCCCACCCATTCACCCATTAAATTTAACCAATATCAGATGATATCGACTACTCGGGACGCGGCGACCAGCTTTGCTATAGAGCAGTAGTTCGCAAACTTTTTGAAAAAATTCCATGACGGACCCCTCGCGATTTTTTTAATGATTCCCGGTCATGTGCACCAAAACATTAAAAGATCACAACAAAAAATCAATGTGCCGTATAGTGAAACGAACAAAAGAATATAAAGCGCAACTCTAATAACATGTGTGAGTGTGACATCCAGTCTGTTTCGATATTTGGTAAAAGGGCAGCGTCAGCTACAGTACTGCAGTTAGTATACCTGTGGTGGCATGAATTGAACTCTCTCTTTGATATCACAGGCCCACAGCTCTGTGACATTACATGGGGCAGTGTGATCGAAACATAAAGTGAAGAATCAGTGTCTCTAGCGGTAATTGCAAAACAGCAAAAGGCGACAAATGTGTATTTGTTTAGGCACTCAATTTTTGTATTATGAAGCTAATAGCCATATTACAGATTTGTTTCGCAGACCCTCCAAAAGTGCTTCACGGCCCCCAATAGGTCAGCCGACCCCAGTTTGGAAACCACTGCTATAGAGTGATTGCTGTAAATCCCAATAGTCGCGATTTAGTGCATACTGTAATTCCTACTTGCTTTGCTTTAACTTCAATATCATGCCGTCGTCCAGGGGTATGCAAACTTTATTACAAGAGGGCCATATACAAGTAACTGGGTAAGGCTGCAGGCCGTGCCTTTGCTATGTTTTCTCAGCAGTGTGTATTTGGCAACAGAATTCTGCTAGCTATTGTTGCTAATATGGCAGTGGCACCCAGGTACTGGTACAGTATAGGCTTTGCGGCGCAAAGAGATTGGAATGCCCGCACGTACCAGATAAACGAAACTAAAAACTCGTTTCGTGGGCCACGGGCCACAATTTGCACACCCCTGTGCTAGTCGATTAAGATATAATCCATGACAAAACTGGAATAAATTGTTACAATGGGTTGGGCAGTCTATCGTCACCACAATATGATTCTGACTGCCATTGGTTGCTCTTATGTATACTTGTATGTGTATTATTTACAGAAGTCCATGACAAAAATAATTGAAATCTACATAATCCTGGAAATACACCTTTTATAACATTCTTTGACTGCGTTTTGATGCCAGAGTTTCCCCATTCATCCTTGGCCCAGACTTGGAAACGATATGTTTTACCAAGTATAGGTGACTTCATTCTATACTGAGGAACTTCTGTAGTGTGAGTCTCTCCAAGTTTCACATCGTCGCAGAAGATTTCTATGTTGTATAGAACGTTTCTGTCAGATACTGCATTCCAAGTCAAGAGAATATCGGATCCACTTCTTTGAGATGAAACATTTTCAATTTGCGGCAAAGCTAGAAATAAAGTAGTGAGTTAGTAAATATAGTAATCAGTAATTTATTTCTTCAACATGCTGAAAGTACAAACTATACATACACAAATTAAAGGAAATATAAAAAAGTCGTATTCCAGGGTGAAAGGAGATGTCGAAAACCAATACTGGTTATCGAGCGACTCCACCCTTGGGGAAATCTAACAGAAACCCGATGAATATAATAAAATCGAACTAAATATGTTATTGAATAAATAAAATGAAAAGCAATAGGTACGTCAAAGCAACCCGGTACATACTAAACAATCACTGTTTCAACAAAGGAAAGTCGATTCCATGCACCACACTACTTAACATGAAAATAAAAGTGTGAAACCAGACGGTCTCACAGTGTTGTCTTGGCGAGATACCGTAAAAAGAGTAGGCTATAGTAGAGGGCATCGAACATTTGATAGTGTGCATATATACCATCAAGTGTACAAGTAACAAAATAATGACACTTTTCTGGCAGGAAGAAACCTGTAGTATTTACCCTAACATGGTACCGTGTACTAACAAGTGTTTTGATGCTGGAGTCTGAGAATTTACGAGGACATTGATATTCATGAAGCATAAATATGTATAACCTGCTTTTGCAACAATTCTGTTCTAGATTCTTCAATTTCCCATAATTCACTAGTTTCATATTGCATAAGTTACACTCTAAAATCATAATATATTTCAAGTATATTTCAGCCGGTTACATCACAAAAGTCATATTTTTCACCCGGTTCTGTTACAAAAAGTCATTGAGAGTAACCAGTAATGCTAACCGGTTCGCTGTTCTCATAAAATTCCGTGAGACGGTTCTATAGAACCGGTGCGAACCGGCTGAATCCCACTACTGGATACGACCTAAGGTCATCAAAGTCAGCCACCACCCATTCCAGATAAATAATTATTGAGAAAAAAATATATAAAGTAACCGTCGACTAGTTATCTACCAAATATTTAAACGAAGTATACTCTCAATACAGATAATAATAGGTAACAGAAAAAATAAGTGAATTGTAGAAAATTATTTAAAATTAGTTTGAAATTGAAAGATAGTAAGCAAACAGTGGCAATGTGACCATTATATGATGGACAGTTACATGTTTCAATCCTTATTGAATATCATAACTATACTCTAGTAATCCTTAACAAGAAAATTTAGGTAACTTTTCTGAAATTTCACATAGGAAGGCAATCTAATAGATTCAGGAATTTGATTCCAAATTTTTGGACCAGTGAACTTGACTGATTCTTGGGAGAATTTTGTGTCAGCTCTTGGAATAAAATATGAATTTTATAAAGAGGATCGTGTATTATACGAATATTGGCTACTTTAATCGGTGAAATATGACGCAAACGATTCAAGTCAACTCGCTGAGGAGAATTTATGCATGATTTTCCCTATTTCATAGTGAAATAAGTCAGTTTCGAAATAGTGGACTAAGTCTAGTTCGCAACGACACATTTGATGTAGTCCTGAAAGCGCGGTTTTGATGCTGAACCCCATAAGACAATATCATATTGAATGGAAGAATGAAAAATTGCAAAATAAACAGTTCGTAAAACACTCAATGGCACATAATTTTTGAGCCTGATTAAAATACCAACAGCCCTTGACAGTCTATGCACAAACATGGATTCGGGTATCGGGTTCCTCATGTTTACTTTCTTTCAAAGACTGGCCACTACGAGACTAGTATAAGTTTATTTCGACTCAATAATCAGCATAGGCTTATTACAGCTATTAGACGATGAAACAATTGAATATGGTAAAATGCATATCTTCCCGGACTTCCCACATAGCAAGGTCTGTTCAACTGTTTGTCACCAGTTGGGAGAAAAATTTATCGCCGGAGTAAGGCCGAGATCGCCATGGCGACCAATTTCGTCCCTGTTCTGCAGAACAATTTCAGAAAGCATGTGGAACAGAACACAGTTTGAGAAACGCTGCACTAAAGTATTCGGAACAATTGATTGTAATATATGTCAATGGTTCCCAAATGACTAGTTTTTCACAAGACTATTGCATTGTTCAATTTAAACTCATTTAATAAAAAAAATATTTGTTTTAAAAATGAAATAAATTAACAAAATTAACATTGAGAGAGGGAAGACTATGTTAAAACTTTAGCTGCGTTATAATAATATATAATTTAATATTTAAAATACAGTCACACAATCATAAATTGCATTAATGCAATGCGTGGGGATTTGTAATACAGAATTATAAAAACTGTTGAAATTAACGTTGAAAGAGGGAAATACGAGTTTCGATATCAGAAAAAATACCCTGATTTAAATTAAACAGATAATCCGATGTATTACAGAAAGTAAATTGTTAAACTTCTTATATGTAGAGTTGGTCTAAACGTGTCATAGGACTTGAATGCCTGCTATCTAACCTCTAATTAACCTGCATGAATTCATAGGTTCGAATCCTGCAGGGAATTCCAAGGCCAGCGCTATAAATAAGTTTGTAATTTTTTGTTTAATGGGAGGGGGTAAATTGACATGGCATGGGACCCTGTGTACAAATACAAGGCAGGAAGAATTTGTTTCAGTGACATGCCCAGGTAATGTGTTACCAGATATTCGAATAGTAAACTGCAGCTCTAATATTTTAGTATCAATACGATATTCAAATATTTCGTCTGCTCTACTCAGTATTTTTAGATTCGATTAAATTTATGTACATAAACTATTTTATGTAATAAGGAAATTCCAAGGTAAATCAAAACTTGGTTGGTATTTGAGTATGCAACCCACAAAAAACTTTCTCATGTGAAAGTGAACCGCAACCATAAAAGACATTAGGCAGGCCTGCTGTCGAGAATAATTACAGTTCGAAAGCATGCTGAATCAACATGTAGTGCTTATATTCAAACCTTGTTTAAAGTTTTGTAAACATTCCTGAATTTCGGTTTTGCATGTTATAATTTTATCATGACATAGTTCAAAATATGTTATCTATCACATTGGTTCCCGAAGTTGATTGGCCAGGGTCCAAAATTAGAAGCCAAAGGATATTCGCAGACTAGGAGAGGGAAATGGGCACAAGGGGCTGATACTTGTACATGAAATTAAGATACCGATATATTTGAATTCTTATATACATTCTTAAACTGTGATAATGACATTACAATTTGAGGCGCTTCAGAAGTATGTGTACCAATATGGAGATAACTAATTTTGTTCGCCCACTTCACATCAAGTTGTGTAAAGTGACTGAAACCTTTGGGCAGGGGGTCTATTCACTTGGCTAACACAAACAGTCCCCGAATGAAACCTATGGGCTTGGCAAGCACAAACAGTCCCTGAATTCGTAATAGAACTAAAATAAGGAAACAAAATTACGGCCTAACCCTTAACCTGGTACACATTACGGAAATATCCAATTGTCCTGGCCGTATTAGAACGCAAAAAGGTAAAAACACAAAGTGTTAATCTATTTCACTCAAGTCCAGCAGGTCATATTAAATCATGAGCTAATTGCCTATAATATATTATATCTTACCGATATCAGGAACATCACAGTTAGTTGTAGAAGAACAACAGTGTTGAATGAGATCGGCAGAATTCCTAGAAGTTGTAGATTGTAAAGTAGAGAGAACAGAAGACTGAGCTTTGTTACTCTGAAAAAAATAGGATATTATGGTAAATTGCCAGTAACTAAATTCAAAATTGTAAGAATGGGTTCTCTTTTGTGTCAAACTGGTTTCCTAATCTTAGAAAACCATTTCACGTTCCCAAAGAGCAATTCAGAATTTTAGAACGGGTTCCCTTATGTATCAAGCTCACTAACAACAGGTTCTTTCATTTTAGAAAATGTATGAATGTCACTATCAGGGCTGGAGTCGGAGCCATGGAGCAAAGCCTACCATGTTAAATGGAGCCAGAGTTACCACAAATTTTAGTAGCGCTAGCTCATAGCATCTTATTAACTTTTGTTATTTTAGTGATATTTAGAAATTGGAGTCAAAACATTGAATTTTGTTTCATGGTGAAATCTATATTTAAACTCTTTTGGAATTGTAAACTTGATTGTCTGTCTGCTCTAAAGACTTCAAAATCTTTACTCCTGCTCGGAAGTGCCATAAGTTTGCAATGAATTGAAACTCCACAGCGCAGTCACTAACTACCGTAATAATTACCGTAATTTTTATGTCTCGATTTGTAACAAATCAATACTCACGTTGCCAAATGAATAGATTTCACGGTCTCATGATTCCATTGTTTCCTCACAAACGTTGCGTCTGGGAAAGCTCCACGACCAAGTTTCACTCCTAAATTATGAAAGTAATTGTTTGAAATAACGAGAGAGTAGAATTCCAATAATTGCACATACGTGGAGATGAGCACAGCGAAATAAAGTGTTGCCGTGTGAGAATCGTAGTGGAACAAAATTATTTTTTGAAGTGAACAATACCTTCAGAAATACCTGAATTACGAAAACGTTGTTTGGAATAACATGAGAGCAACGCTTGGCATTCATACCAGCTCGCAGCACATGTACCAATGCTTAAATATATGCTGGCCTTATTTAAGAACCGAGACTACAGAAGAAAAACAAGCACAGTGGAATACAGCGTATTTCCGTGTGTCATGTAATAAAGTTCTTACAAATTAAATTTGTCCTGAAATCTGAAACAAATGACTGGCTAACTTACACCATACTCGACACAGACTTGTAACTGAAGCAGAGGCGAAGGTACGTCATATTATTAAGCTGTCTTATCAACATTCCTTTCCCCTGATATAAATATGAAAATCATTCCTAAACGGCTGGAATTGCGAAGTTTGATGCAAATTTTAAACAAACATCAAATATCAGAAAGTGTAAACAAATATATAGCAAACCTTTTATAATTTTTCTTGTTCGAATCATTTCTTTTCCCAGAACAATCACTAACATCGCTGGTTTCCATGACAACAAATTATAAATGACATCTCTGGGAGAGTAGAAAATGTGCCACCATATTATTGTCATCATGAGGACTGACTGAAATGAAAAATTAATATTTATATGTCCAGGCTATCATATGCTATATTGCCACCGATACCTGTCAATACGTAAGGAGCTACTATTTTACGAATGATTGAAATCTTTCCGGTTTAGCACAGCCTACTCCAGCGATTCTCAAACTGTGTTCCGCAGAACACTACCGTTCCGCAAGGTTAGAACAGGGGTCGAAATTACGACTAAATAGGTCGCTATAGCAATCTTGCCTGTAAGGGAATCTGGATCGTGAATTCGACCGTCGGAAGGCCTCGTACCAGTTTGGAAAGAATAGCATATGCTTTTTTACTCAGATTAACTATTCAGGGATGTGCAGCTTTCAATACAAGGGGTACAAATAAGAGGGTGAAACCGCAGGCCACACCATTATTTTAACAGAGGTTTCTAGTAGACACAAAAATATTGGTTATTGATCTTATGACATGCGTTGTTCGCACAACCTAGCTGTTAGGGCATTGTAAGGTCATAGATAATGAATTGGACTCGGGTATAGACTTTGCAATGCAAATGGATCGGAATTACTCTCACATACCAGATTAAACAACTATAAAATTGCAGGCCGCATTATTTTTCCTTGTGGGCCGCATTTGGCCACAGACCGCAGATTGCACAGCCCTGAGCTTAACAATAAAACAAATCCATACCTGATTATTGGATAGAGGAGTCAGAGCAGGTTTTCCTACAGACCTACACAAACACTTATGATCATCCCTCCACCGTAGCAACAAGCTATCGACATCAACCATGTGGCAACTGGCTGTTTCCTTGCCTTGTTGACATCTGAGTTTAAAATAATTTTTCCAAAGGGCTCTGTGATTGAAACTTAGGGGCTTTCCGAGCTATTCATTTACTTATTAAAATACTGAATTGGCTAATTTTGTAACTGTCCAAAAAGCTATAACGTCATCAATAAAATTTCACAAGCGGAGTCATTAAATAAAGTAATTTTAATTTATTCAGAAACAATAATCGGCAAATAACAATTGTGTTTTTATTTTTTGAAACTAATTGTGGGGCCATTCCTGGGTTCCATAACACTACAAGTTTGAGAACCCCTACACTAGAGTATATCTCAGTTAAAAAGCATGCAATAGATTCATTTTGGTTTCTATGTTTTGCCCAAAGTATTATTATTTAGGAGGTATCAACTACCGATAGAGAATAGGCCTTTAGAAAGCATCAAGCCATCCCTCTGAGTTTGCGGGTCGGAACCAGTAGTGAGATTCAACCGGTTCGCATCGGTTCTATAGAACCGTCTCACAGAATTTTATGAGATCTGCGGACCGGTTGGCATTACTGAAAAAAACATAACTTTTTGCAATGGAACCGGCTTAAAAAAATATGACATTCGTGTGATGGAACCGGCTGACAAAAAATTTGAATCCCACTACTGGTCGGAACCCCATTTTTTGAAACGTAAAAAACTGTCTATATATGATCAACTCACCCCAGTCATTCCGTACTCCGTAAATTACCGGAGTATAATGAGCAATCTCTATGATTGTTGCCAGATATACTATCAAGTTATTCGTTGCGTCTGCTATCAATGAAACATCCATTATGATATACTAACTGAGATACAATAATAAAATTAGAAATGGGTGTTGTATACCGTAATTCAGTATGAATATACAGTATCTAAATTTGAAAAAAAATTATCATATATCGTATATATGAACGTGCCGGCAGCGGCGCAGCTAGCAATAGGGGGAAGATGTTTGATTTGAAAATTTTATCTTTTACTTGCAAAGTGAGATTTTATCTTTTACTTGCAAAGAGAGGCGAGCTACACGCAACTATGAAATTTATTCAACAACATTTCGCTATGAAAGCCACAGTCCGACAGCCGGTGTCGTGAATTGCAGTTTGTTTCAATTTCAAATATCCTTAATAATATCTTAAAAAAGTAAAATAACGAGTATATAAAAACCAATGACAACACACTGAAGTAAAATCTTGAAATTATAAAATTTCCTAAACCTTCCACTGTTCCACTAAGGCTCAAAATATCACACGTAGACTATTTCTGTACTGCAGTTATGTGCAAACTTTTGAACTGTCTTTCTACCATCCCCCCAGAAGTAACTACTTAAGAAGCTTCTTATTCTACCAACTTTAACCGCCTTTAATAAACAAAGTATACAGGTATAGCAAATAAAATTGACCAACGCAAGGTCGCGCTTTAGACCGGCGAAGTCAGCTGGGAATGCAGCTGCACTCAGAACAGCTGTGCTGTTGACAATAGGCGGGGTCAAATTGTGTGCGGCGGAGCGTTACCGATTGGTCCCACTGAACATGGACCTTTCCCCGAGCATCGACTTCCTTGTTTACTTCGTGACATTGGCCAATCAGCAAGATGCACAAAGTGACGTAACAATGTCCCCATTTCGCAACCGCTCAGACACTTTTCTCACACAGACAGATTTTCAAGCGTGGTTGTAAACATTACCTCGTTTTTGCGTTTTTGAGCTATATTCGTTAGTTTTCAGTTGTGTTTCGGAAACAATATAAATCAGATATTTCAATGGCCACTCTGTCTTTCTAGGAAATTTAATTTAATTGCAGTAATGAAAATTAGTGTAGAAATTGCTGTGATAGACTAGCCTGAAATTCTTTACCGGTACTTTTAAAAAACAGATCGTTGTATGCGATGAATCATGATGGTTTGAAACACATACTCTATTTTACAGGCGCCAACACACAAATGCACCCTTAAAATAGCCTCGGGAATATTGCAATGGTAAAGTATAGGAAGAATATTCCGGGGTCAAAGGTCGGGGAAAGGTGCATAGCTCTCAATCAACCAATCAATTTTATTTCAATCACTCTGATAGGAACAAAACAACAACAAGCGGACAAATAAAACACAGACGACCTGGAGGACGGGCATAACTTAATAAAAAAGTTATAAACGTACAAGTACGTGCCCGTCCACCAAAAACAGTCAAAAGAACACAATAAAACAAAGAAACGATGTAAAATCGGGCAATTACAGTACCTTAGGATAGAATTTACATATTTATCCTGGGGAGAGGAAACCCGATAAGACGACTTAATCATATGGTGAACCACGGCCTCTCGACCAGCGGTTACGTTAATCACCCTACGGTGGCGAGGAGTCCAGCAATCCTCTCGCACATGATTATCCCTGCATGCGATGCGAACCTACGTAGAGTAATCAGAGATGAGGTGGCGAGCGTATTCCTAACGCTTAGCACGATGCGCCACACCGCCAAGCCTTTCAAATGAATTTTAAAATGTGAGACCGGTATTTGTATCATAACGATGCTTTTCCTGCAAAAATATGGAATAAAAAACACTCGTTGACGTAATATGGTGATGCTGTGGTTCAATTTCATTGCAAAAAACAGTGACAAAAAATTGTTACTGAAAAAAACAAACTCTGTAAATAGATTGAATGTTTCATAACAGTCCATGCACAAACGTAGATTGGGGTATCAGGTTCTTCTGTTTACTTTCTTTCAAAGACTGGCCACTACGAGACTAGTATAAGTTTATTTCGACTCAATAATCAGCATAGGCCTATTACAGCTATAAGACAATGGAATAATTGAATATGGTACTGTGTCGTATGCGGGTGCTCTGTAACGTCTGAGAAACAACCTGACCGATCTTTCCATGAGTTCCCAAGCTTCGGAATAACGCACAATTAAAAGGAAATTCAATTAATAAACGTTTTTGACTGAAGCCTGTTAGATTATGCAGGCCAAAGTGTTAAGTTGGTCATTTCATTTTATATCATAAAGTTATGAGCTCTTTATTGAAATATTTCACTTTTACAATAATTAAAATAGCATATCAAGCAAAAGTTAGGCATTTAAATACAGGAATCACTGAGAATTTCAAACATGAATTATCATCATCAGTTACCAGTACTACTCACTCTATACCCGGGTGGTTCAAACCAAGGCCCACGGGCCACATGTGGCCCGCAGCTTCATGATCTGTGGCCCGCGTCACATTCGGAAAGTAGTCAAAGAATCGCATTTGGTGTTGTTTTCATATAAAATTAACCAGAAATTTTTTTGGACATATTGTTACATCACTAATGTCGCTAATTGATTGGTGTTATAATCGGCTGAGGCAACTAGCGAAGTTGAATGATGTGCTTGGCAGTCTAAATTTTTTTTTAATCTTCTTGGTCAGAAATATATGCTAACAATTTTGGCATTATAATAAACTAAAAATCGATTGCGAATTTTATTAGCCTAGGTTGGCTATGCCTAATAACTAAATATCAACGTTATGGCCCAACAATATAATTCATGCCGTGTGTTTTTTGCAACCACCCTAAACAGTATTAGAAAAAATGCTGCCTATTCGTCAGAAAATTCAGTATTTACCCTCCTGTTAGCTTACATTCGGTAATTAATGAATCTGCAGGTAGACATGAGTTTGAAAAGAAAGCTGAAGAAGGCCTTTGCAGGTTTTAGTAAGTTTTTACATGTTTTAGCTTGATAAATGCCAAATAGTGATCAATGTGTTTGCACAATAAAATGTTTGATTTGTATTGCACCGTTTACCTACATTCTTGGCATTATTGTGGCCCGCGAACAATGCAAAAATAATTTTGTGGCTCCCGGAGCCGGCAACCTTGGACCACCCTGCTCTATACAGTACAAACAATGAGACTGATTTGAAAAGCAGATTTGTATGAAAATAACCACTTATAATGGGAGTTTTATCCACAATGTCATATTCAAAAATCCCAATCAAAAGACAAAAATTAGAAACAATAACGACTCGACTAGTCTGTATCTCGACTAAATTGCTTTCAATAATGGGCTGTAGCATCAGGTTTGAGACATTGCACATAAACTGCAAATTTAGCTTCATAAAAATATTCATCTAAGACAGTTGTTCTCAAAGTTACTATGCCTACCGACCCCTTATACCTTTCTGGGGCAATTGCGGACCCCAATAATTTCAAACCTAAAACACAATACAGAACATAGCATATAGCTATTTGGAAAACATTCGCATCAGCTGCCACTCCTCAAATTGCAACACAAATTGTGTTACTGATTTATTGCAACTAAATGATGCCTATTAACCTTAGTGTGATCGCTGAAATGCGGTCATGGAACAAAGACATGATGCAAATATTTTATTTTAATGACGTCATCACACAGAAAAGATAAATACGAATTTCATAGAGACCACATAGATTTTTTAACAATCTTTAGCCGTAGAAAATTTTTTAGCAATTGATCCTGTAGTTAAAGGCTATTTTTTCCCTACAAGAATAAGAAAAGTACTAAGATATCCATAAGGCCCTTTCGTTTCGTGTCCAATAAGTAAGTGAAATTCAAAGAACTAAATGACACAACAGCGCCAAGAACAACGTTAGTCTATAACGCCAAAACTAACAGCTGTTCAGACACACCCTCCCTACCCAAATATAAACATAATATGACATTGGTTAATTATCGGAAACCCTTTGATTCAATATAGTTAAATAATGAAGTAATTCAATAAAATAAAAACAAGAATTATTTTTGTTCAGCAAAAGAATCAAAACGAAAGCTAATAGGCTACTCCATGAGCTCTGCCTGTGAGTACTTTAAGTCTCACACCAATCAGTATTCACTGGCATGTAACTTTACACTATAATGTCTTATGGTCTCAGTAGGTTTTGGGGCTTCAATGGACCCTCATATTTCCACTCATATATCAGCCTCCTCAATTTCTGAGCTTAATTTTTGATTTTTTTTTAGTTGTTTTTAATTTTTTTCCTATAATATAAAATTTAGGGAATACATGAATTTTTTTTAATTTTTATTACTGTTTTTTTATTTATTTTTTGCTATTTTTTATTTTTTTTTAAACATGAAAATTTTTTTATTTCTATTTTATGACTCTTTTTAATTTTTTTTTTACGTTTTAAAACATAGGAAAACACACAAGGTTATAGAGAAAACCTATATACATTATGAAGGATTGATGATTGGATAAGTTGAATTATTCATCCAATTGTTATTTCATTCCAATACAGCAAGATTATGTACAGTGTTGTCAATCATGTAGCAAGAAATGCTGATTGCAATGCATGAAAATTTAAAAAGCTGACATATACAAAATGAAAAATGGAAGTTTACAATAAGCATTGCATGTCATTGTAATATTCTACATGTATTACTATTATAATATAACTAGAATTTATAATACACATATGTTTTTACTTTACATAGATTAGGGGCAAAGTTGCTTTGGGCTCTGGCAGAGTCCTCAGCTACCATTCTGCTCTTTCTGGTTAGGAACATATTGTCTAACCACTAGGTGGAGCCAGAGTTGGAATTAATTTATTATAACATTCATGAAAAGTGCCGACAAATCACAATATTTAAACATCTCAGAAATGTTCTAAAATATACACATAAATTGTAGATTTCAGTAGTTGACAATAATCGTAAAACATAAGACCAAAAGATGATGCATCTCACAACAAAAACTAATAAAAATTCGAACAATAGCTTTTTAAGACGAGTTAGGATTAGGTTAAATAAAATTAGCCAATATCAATACATGCAATAGCAGTTGTAACATTTATCTCATCACTAAGTGAAAGCAAGTCAAGTTTATTTTTTCTAACCAGTAAAATAAATATCGATCGACAACAAATTATGAGTTTTACTGAAGAAGTGAGGACACGAGGAACCAAAGCTGGTTATCGAGCAACGACACCCAAGGTCCAAATATCTCCCGGTAAATAAAAAATGGATATATTTGTGATGATGGTGAGTACCGTACAAATTATTCAACTGGATATCACTTACTACTACTAGATATAGTGAATTTACTAAAGATTACATTAATACCAAGTCAAACACCAATTGATGGGGAATTTCCCATTTCTACTGACTGCTGCAATAATCGAGCAATCAAAATTATGCACTAGCTATTAATATTTATCGGAAAACAATGAGACAAATCGAGAAAACCTAAACATGTGTTTTGTTTACAATGTCATAGTCAAAAGTTCCAATCAATCGGAAACAAAAAAGAAAGAAAATGAAATATGATAGTGACGCAACTAGCCTGTAAGCTTTTTGAATGTTAAACAGCCAAAATACAAAAATAGGCAAAGGCTGTAAATAAATCAGGTTTGAGACATCACACACAATAAGCACATTTTGTTTCATGAAATAAGAGAAAATAAATGAATACCAATCTTTTTGTTAAATTTTGTAAATGAATATATCAAAATGAAAGCTTTTTTTGTTTATATTTTTTATTATTTTTTTTTTATTTCAAATATTAAGCTAATGTGAAGTTTCAAGGAAAACTCATATATACAGTAAGAAGGATTCCAATACAGCAAGATTATGTGCAGTAGTTATCAATCAGGAAAAACTAAAAAATCTCAAGAAATAATGAAACTACAATTACCGGTACATAAAATTTTTAAAATCTGGTTGACATAAAAATAATATATATATTCAATACACCCATCGGTATTCACTGGCATGTGATTTTACACTATAATATCTTAAGGTCTCAGTAGATTTTGGGGCTTCAGTGGACGTTCATATTTCCACTCATATATCAGCCTCCTTAATTTCTGAGCTACTCAGGAATTTTTTTTAGTTGTTTTTGATTTTTTTTTCTATAATATAAAATTTAGGGAATACATGAATTTTTTTTAAATTTCATTACGGTTTTTTCATTTTTTTTTTGCTATTTTTTTATTTTTTTTAAACATGAAATTTTTTTATTTCCATTTTATGACTATTTTTAATTTTTTTTTTACGTTTTTAAACATAGGAAAACACACAAGGTTATATAGAAAACCTATATACATTAGGAAGGATTGAGGATTGGATAAGTTGAATTATTTATTCAATTGTTATTTCATTCCAATACAGCAAGATTAGGTACAGTGTTGTCAATCATGATAAACAAGAAATGCTGATTGCAGTGCATGAAAATTTAAATGGAAAATGCCTTGTTATGAATACTTCTGGAGCACCGAAACGTCAATATGAGAGATTCCAATAAAGTTTATGAAATTCCAGCCAGAAACAAATTATAGGGTTTATTCAGGTGTGCCGCCTCGCGAAATAAGCGCTGAGAAAAACCGCTACAAACAAGAAAATGGCAATTTGGAAAATCAATTCTGGTTCACGGTCCCCGTTTTCATCTGCATCTCTTTGCTGCTCTGCTTCTCTCTGTTCGATTTGTGCCTAAATAAAACAGCCAATTGTCACTGTCAGCATAATATTTTGTTAGTCAAATTAAATGCATGTCCTGTGAAGGGATATTTATAAATAGAGGTTGAGTTGTATATTATCTTATATTTATATTATATTTAATTATTTATATTATATTATATTTGATAAATTTATTTATGTTAGATTATTTTCTTGGTGATATTATCATTTTGTGCATATAACAGGAGAAAGTGTATGGACAATTGGACAATATTTCAACCTATTCAAAATATTCAAACAATCACTATAACACAAATAATAAATAGCTTTTTATAAGAATTCCATTTCACTGGTTCCTTTAAAAATTATGCTTCGAAGAAAAACCCAAACAATTATAACAGAGGAATAGAACTGGATTTTTTACCAGCTGTTTCTCAAATACCATTTATCTGCATATTTATTGCATTTACTCACATCTTGTAAAGGTTGTTGAAGATTGTTTTCTTGTTCATTCACAAGCATGTTCCCTGCCACATGAACATCTCCGAGGAAATTGGCAATTCGCTGTCCTGGCATATCTGAACATTATGAGATACACATTAGATTCATATTCATTTATATTTCAACTTTGACGTTTCAAGAGTAATGTTGATTGGGCAACACGAGTGGCCAGAAACAGAAACTAAACAAAATAAGCCAAACTAGAATTTTTTTTACAACAGAAAGCCTCGTTTTAACAATGAATACTTGCATCATGTTGAGTGGTCAAATGACAACTTGAACAACATAGTAAAACTGTACGAGGCGAAAGCAAGAGCCCTAAATTACTCACCTATTCGTTCCACTGGGAAGTCAAAATCACGATTGCAATTTTCAGGTTCATTACCATCCTTAACCATCTCATATCTGATGTTACGTTGGGGATATTCCTCTAAGACAGGGAAAAGATGAATCGTGTATTCATTTCTTTGCTTTCTCAGGAATTTTTTGTCTACCAGGAAAGCATGGCCATCAGGAAAATTGAAATGCAAATTTTCTGGTCCGCGGTCAATTTGAAGTTTCATGCGAACTCTGTCTCCAGTTTGTAACAGGATTTGAGGGAGAGGAAAAGGAGCAAGTTGTGCACCCAGGTCTTTATAATAGTGTCTGACATTGTTCTGAACAGTCTCACCACATGTGAAAAATGCAAGATGAAATTGGTTTTTGTTTAAAATATAAAGGCGATGTTCCATAAGAAGCTCCTGTGTTCCAAATAGCGCCCACCTGATGACGGCTAAAACTGGGCTGAACTCTCTGCATCGAAATTCTATGCTGTTATCCTCAGTGATTCGATCAGGTTTAATAATGTTCCAATCAGTTTTACTTGAGAAATGTAATATGTCAATTTTGTCTTCATCTAGACCGACACACCATGACTGGATTTGCACGATCGTATCTTCGAGGAATTCGGAATCTGCACTGATATCGAAAACTGGTGTGATACCAATGTATTCTTCTGGACATAGTGAATTGTCAATTCCAACTGACATCCAGACCTTTGTTTGTTTGTTGAAAGTTCCACTAGGAAACGTGACTTTGCACTCGTTCAGTCTCAGGGAGCCGCCGGCAACTTCGACGTTTTCCACTAAAAAAATAGATTTGTTTTATAATGCGAAAAAAATAAATTTTAACCGTTTGTTCCAAAGTTATCTAAAGAACCTTTCTATTGTCATTAGGAGTTCCATATTCATCCCGGTGAAAGGAAAGTATATACGACGTTTCAGTTGTATAGCGAACAACAACCCCTGTTCGATTACCAGTCCAAGTCAGGTAGGGAAATAGTTAACCAGTAATTTGTTCCAGATGCATAAAGACCATTAGGGAAAGGAGATAATAGGCTACAAAAGGAGAAGATTTCTAATTACTAATATAAACGAAGTAGCTTGAGCAGGTAATGGGTACTTGGACATAAATCAAAGCAGGCTCGGCTATAAATTCACTAACATTTGAACATTTTGCGCAAACAAAGCAAAATATAGAAAAGACTTGGGAAATACGACACAATATTTGTTACCAAGTTGCTAGAGTCATTACCTGTGTATTGAGTTAGGATTTTCAATTTTTTTTTTTTTTTCCCAGATCAGTCAGGTATGGAACAACTTATCCACATTTAGGAATAGAAATATGATTTGGTTCCATAAATTTGGATTGCTTGTATGACCAGAGCACGATATATTTTCATTAATTGCATTTAAGGGAAGAGGATGGTGTTTAGGAGGCATTAAAGTAGTGGTTTCTGCATGAATTTTTCAGTACTCCCAAAGTATGTTGACCAAGATGGCAGACACCGAGACGTGGTATGTGTACCAGGTTAGGATTAGGCCATAATTTCAGGTACAAATACTGCAAGAGTCACTTGGTAAGTCCCGGAACTCAATATGTGTACCAGATCAGGATTAGGCCATAATTCCAGTTACAAATACTGTGGGAGTCACTTGGCTAGTCCCCGAACTCATAATAGAAATAAAAAAAGGAAAATTGTATAATAAAAATATGGCCTAACCCTAACCTGGTCCACATACAACGTTCCGGTGTATCTTGAATCACATACTTCAGGGGTGCCATTATTTTACATAACAGTTTGACATAGTGCAGTCGAACGACAGTGAACGAATCTTGAACTACCACAAATGGTAGAATAAAAACACTGTGCCTTGGTCAACGGATGTAAATCATTTCCATTTCAAAAAAATGTCATTTGGAACCACTGATTTTATGCCAATAAGCCTTCTCCTCATTACAAATATACAGCATTGATATGTGTGGCAATTCATATTCAATTGATTTTTTGCTTTTCCAAATACTTGCCCAAAATTTTTTTTAAGTCCTAAGTAAAGTTGCTATGACTGTTATTCGAGTTCGAATGAGTGAGTTACTCGAGTCCCCCCAACATTGCTACCAAGGCCCACAGAACACCGATCAATATGTTATTGAAAAAACATTGTCTAACCCAAATTGCACCAATAAGTGAATTTCAGAATGAAAATGCTTGATATTTTTATAACAATGATGATGGGCCGCCACCATGCAGCTACACTCACCGACTATTTATTAGAACAACAAACAAGTTGAAATATAAGGTTGCTACTCCACCTAATGATTAATGGCCATAACTTACATTTGATAACATTCCTTGACTGTGTTTTGATGCCAGAGTTTCCCAATTCATCTTTGGCCCAGACTTGAAAACGATATGTTTTACCAAGTGTAGGTGACTTCATTCTATACTGAGGAACCTCTGTAGTGTGAGTCTCTCCAAGTTTCACATCATCACAGAAGATTTCTATGTTGTATAGAACGTTTCTGTCAGATACTTCATTCCAAGTCAAGAGAATGTCGGATCCACTTCTTTGAGACGAAACATTTTCAATTTGCGGCAAAGCTATAAATGAATATTTCGACTTAGCATACTTCAATAAAAAACATTTTCAATATAACCTGTGAACTTAAAATTATTTCTGGGCAATTCATACAAATATAAAATAGTAGTGAGTAGCAATTCAGATATTTTTGAATCAATAAAGCCGTCTTATAATAAAACAACTGTGAATGACTTTTTCAAGCAAAAGTGAAATACAAAGATTCATGTGCAACTAATAGAAAATCTAAGACTCAGTTAGCGATATATGCTAAAAGCAGGATGAAATGTTTTCATTGGAATTGGAGCTGAAATGGTATTTTCAAACTCAAAGTCAGGAGTAGAAGTTGGAATGTTAAATTATCTGGGTAATACGGTAATTTTAGACTTTTATGAATTTTTTACTGAAACTCAAAAACATGAAGTGGACCAAGCGTTCCCAACAGTGTATTAAAAAGGCATGCACACGACAATTAATTATAATCAAAATTTGATTTCCTTGTAGTTTGGAGCTGGAGTTGATATCTTCTCCAACCTGGAGTGGGTTATATTTGACCAGTTTAGCAATTGATTTGCCAAACCTTACTATTTGTGTGAAAATTTGGTTGAAGACAGATTCTATTATTTCAGGGTTGTGCAACAGGTGGCTCGTGGGCCATAAACGTTCCGCCAAGCTATTCAGTGTGCCCCCCAGAATGAAATCCCAATTCGACTGTTTATGTTGACAGTTCTGATGAAGCTGATCTTAACAAACTATGCAAGAACTTGAAATTTCCAATGTCCCACTAAACTGTTACATAAATGGGATTCTTTATTGTGGAAATTTTTCAATATTTTATGTTTATGGAAAAACTAAATTTTTCTGTCTGGCCCAGCTAGATGTCTGAAGTTGGTTATATTGCCCACCGGCAAAAAATGTTGCACATCCCCTGTATTATTCCAACATCTCAATGGTTCAGCACTTCCTCATAATTACAAGCATTTAACTCAGCACAACACCATCTGATTCTATTAATACGGCTGACTTACTATGCTGAGTTGGCTTTGCAAGTTCTTCCGTTACTTCTTTATCTGATTGTTCTGCTTCTTCTTCAGACAGTGGGAGTTCACTTCTGAAGATAAAATGGAGAATAAAAATGTATTAATTTTGATTCATTGGTTAAAATAACAGCCCCTATTACTCGATTTCAAAACCCTTCTCCCCTCACCCACAGCGTTAAAGATTGTGCACCAGGTAAGCTGATGGGCATGGGCTTTGAACCAAAGATTTCTAACCTGTGATAGATAATAAGTTCAACACTTTGACCACTAGGCCAAGGCTCCCATGACGCGAAAATTACCAGAATTGTGTTAAACATAGCTGATATATGATTGAATTTTTTACATATTTTATTTATTATAAATGTTTTATTATTTCTCATTTTAAATGATGTGTATATGAAGATATATGCTTATCAACAAGCAAAGTTGAGCAATTTGTCAACTTGACATCAGATTTTAATGACTCATATGAATTTTGTTCAAGCACCTGTTTGGAATGGCCACAAGTGCAACCTCCTATCTCTGCAAAGCTGGGTTTTCAGCAGAGGTGTCAATCAAAACAAAATACCGGTTACGTTTGGACATAGAGAGAGAAATGCATGTGCATAACAATTATAACATCTCGCTTTGAAAAGATGTGTTCAGAGCAACTGCCGCACACCTCTCATTAAATAAATAAGTGTGAATGTTTTTTAATGGCATTCCCTTTTCTTGAGGCGCACATATTGACTAACTTTAAAAATCATAAAATGCACATTAACGATCACAAAATTCAGTTTTATCCAAAGGCAGCAAGTTTCATGTACGTGTGCCGCGATTTTTCCCTGATAATTTAGCGCCGTACGAACATAAAGTTTGGGAACCGCTGCACTAGGCAATCACTATCTTTGATAATTGAAATATAGGTGAGCATTATATATCATACAAAGTACTGTTATATCTAACCTGGGGCTTCCTACTTCTTGTAAAGTCGCTACATTTTCTCCAGTATTTTCAAAACTGTCTGCATATGGTGATCCTGAGAAAGGATAATAAATGATTATCAAAAAATGATGATACTATTTTAGACTCTGTTTTGAGCTATTTAACATCGTTTATCAGAAAATATGATAGAATTTCCTATTTTACCCGGAAAAAAAAGGTAAATCAATAATACGGCTTATACAGTGAACCATGGCCTCTCATCCGGTTACCAGTCCATGTCAGGTATGGGATTAATTAGCTAGTTATTTGTTTCAGATGCATGGACTTGATGATGGAGGAAGCTCAATAAACCAGTGGGATAGGGTTAGGAACCACTATTTGACGACATGAAATTCAGCAAACCTCTCGCATTTAACTATCCCCAAGATCCAAAACTGTGAAACAAGCAAAATAATCAGATTGGAATGCCAAGCGTCCATCCATAACAATGCTCTGCAACCAAATGTAACAACTTGGAGACAATTTATATTTTTCCATGAAATTAATTTTGAATATACTAGATTTATATTCAATCATATCACACTGAAAATTTTGTTCAATATTTCCATATTTATAATAAACAATAAAAATACAAAATCTGTTTAAAGAATCACAATAGGCTATATAACATGTTCCAAGATGCTGTTGAATGATATGCCAGTTTCACGAGCAATGAAAGTATATTTATTTAACATTAAATCACCAAAAAATGAAAAATACTTGATGACCATAACTAAAATACTTGATGACGATTACGTACTCATCATACCATAGCACCACTCAATTTCAAAAACATATTTATAACTTACTAAATTCAGCTTTTGAAGTTGTGGTTGGAAGTTGTTTAGAAAAAACATTAGTTGTAGCATCTGCTGACTTCCTTTGACTTTCGAGCGTACTTCCAAGAAACTGAATTACTAGTTCCTGTAATGAATAAAATTTTTATACAAGATTACCACTAAGGACGCAGAACAATATTTAAACAGACAATGGTATCTAATAATTCCAGTGCTAAAATTTGATGCATTTTCCCATAAAACTATACTATATAAAAGTGCTGCTTATTTTGTTAAGAATTCTTCCATTTATTGAAAAACTTTCAAAATTTGCATACTTTATCTTATCTTTGATAACTCACTAAACTGACAGTCTAGTGACTTGGTAGTTCATTAAAATAAGTCTTATTGTGAAAAATTAGTAAATTCATTTCAAATTTAGACTTTTGCTTGGCGAACACAAATGAATCTTGATACAAAACCTTGATATTGAAAAATTTTTGTTATTGGTTTCATTTGATAAAAAAATTAAAATTAATCATCTATGCAGTAGAGCAAGATGAATGATATATTTTGGCAACTAAAATGTACTATGAAATTGTTCTTTTTATTAAAGCACAAATAAACATAATTAAAAAACAGCAAATACCGTATATGCTCGTTTTACCGCCCGATCTTGATTAAGGGCCCGTTTGAATAGCTGCCCGTGTGAACAGAGCATGAAAATAAATAAGGGCCGGTGCGTGAATACCCGCCCGATGTAAAAGCTGATTTTTCAGTGGTAGAGAACAATGGGAAATAAGAAGCGCTTTTGTCACAACGCTATTGAATTTTAAGCGCTGGTAGATAACACTCACGACTTAGGCGTCCTGATTACGTAACACCGTGGTTCTCAAACTGGCGTCGCGACGCTTTTGAATTTTAAGCGCTGGTAGATAACACTCACGCCTTAGGCGTCCTGATTACGTTACACCGTGGTTCTCAAACTGGCGTCCCGACTACCAAGTGCGTCATTCCAATATTGATAGGGCGTCACAAAACTTTTCTTCTTTTGCGGATTTGTACTTGCGGTGAGTAGAAAGTCAAAATTTTCGTTATTCTTGTTTAAATCATGCTTGAGAACTGGAAATGACAATGTATTAATTATTGTAACGATCGATCTTATCTATATATATATATATTTTTTTTTTTATATATTTTTGTGTATAATTTTACTTTAAAAATAGCAAACGCCTGTGCTTGAATAAGGGCCGGTTTGAATAAGGGCCCGGTTAGTGAGTTTGGTTAAAAATATATGGGCCCTACTATAAAATGAGCAAATACGGTATAGAATATGTGCAACACAATCACATTGACTGCGATGACATTATATTTTAATCACTCCTTTAAAGAATTGAAATGACACCAATGGAAATAACATACACCTCGGTGAAACTTCAAATTAAAGTGTTCAGTTCAGCGTGAACAATTTAGACTAGCAGTTTATTTCAGTTTTTTCGCAAATCGTTGATTTTATGTCTGTCCCATATTTTATATTTAGAATATCGCAGAAAGAATTTCAAACCTCAGATCCAATTTCATTCAATTGATTCTGCAATATTTCTTTATCTTCATCTGCCATTTGCCATAGTCGCAATGATAACTTCTTTGTAACATTAGGAAGCAGATTTGCAACTGCAACAATATCTTCATGGTTTGCAGTTCGATTTTCATCCAGATCCAACCGATCAATCTGTTGAAATAAACAAATACAAAGAACAATCAGACATGGATAAAATATATAACAGTCATATTCATCATAGTTTTGCGAAACCCATATTATTCATATTACACAGAAATGCATTGTAACATTAAATACAGCCTGGTGCTAGAAGTTGGGAGTTTTCATCAAGGGAGAAACAATAGTTATCAAAATTCAATGTTTTCGCTGTGTAGCATTTTTTGTGGTGAAATCAATTGTAATTCATAAATCGCTAACATTTGTAATCATTAAACAAAGTTGTAAAGTCATTGTTAACTCAAAGCAACAGAGTCAAAATTGTAATTTCATAATCAGACAAGCTCTTGTGACATTAAAAAACTAGCCGGGTTCCAGAAGTCAAAGGTTGTTTTGGAAGGTAATTTCTTAATTCTATACAAAAGACTAAAAGATAAAGTTTGTCACAGGTTTGTTGTGGAAAGGTATGCCTAATTTTTGCTTACAGGCCTAACTGGCCTGTCTCATTAGAATTTGCTAAAATACAAAATACAACTGCTCACCAGGATACTGGCAGCTGATTAGATTAGGTACGAGTTTGAGTTTTTAAGGATGCATAAGGTAGGATATGCAAAGCGCAGGCGTGTATAAAATGTTAACCAATTAATTTACCCATTTGATAAGAAGAGATTATGAAACATGAACCTCTTACTGTCATTGTGCTTGAGTAAAAGATGAGTACCATAACTCATGTGTGTGAAATATTTAAGATTAATGATTCTAATCAATAAATTGAATATTCAACAAAATGCAGGTAATAATAAATACTATAATATGAAACAGATATTCAGGGGTTTCGAAACAAGCAGTTAAGGAAATGTTTAACAACAATTGTAGAGGTGTAACCATTCAAAATAAAGGTAATTGTAGTGCACAAAATATGACATTTATAAACACTAACTAACTGGTTTGATATTAAGGTTTATTGTACATATATGGCTTGGAAATTATTGTTTTGAATGCAATACTGCATCCAATAATATATAGGTGATATCCTCAGAACACTCCTATCTATCCCATAAAATATGTCCATGCAATGGTATCAATTAGCGGAGAAATACACTATAAAACTAATTATAGAATGAGATTTAAAAAGTCACAAAACACATGACTATTCCAGGTACTGAAGACTCAATAGCTATGAATCTGGTCAATTGTTTAGCTGAAAATGCAAGAAAATGGAATACCAACGCGTCATTAACTGATGGAGATGGGGCAGCAGCGGATTGGTAAGAGGAGAGCATGAGTTTTTTATATTTTGCATTGAACGCTTCATGAGTGGTGACTGAAATAAATGTAATATTCTGTGACACAAGCTTATTGAAATGAACAATTCTATATCTGATCAGGTGAAAACTAAATGCGGACATGGAACAAATAAAACTTCCAATGTTGCAAATAAATAGAATTTTAGATTTGTTATCATTCATTATTTATTGTTTAAAATCTGTTACTTTCTGTTCCAAATTTTGATCTATTTTTTCCATTTTTACTGTTGAACACTCAAACTAGAAAGCAACTTTTGGAGATGATAGGATAACATGGGAAATACAAATTTACACGCATGGGCGTAATGTCATAGTAGTAAGAGCTTTAGATTTGACTGTGTTTGCATTCCAGATTGCACAAGTTCAAATCACTGAACACAGGGTGTGATAAAATGGGAGGCCAATGCCGAACTGAAACGCTTAAAGATTTTCAAAAAATAGTAACTCCTTTCAACAGATATGAGGGGACAATTATAGATGTCCTGGTTTAGAGTGAAAGCACATTTCCCTCGAAAAATATATACGAAAAATATATAGGTATTGAAAAAAAAGAATACTTTGCTCATTTGCCTTTCATTCAAAATCAATTGTACTTGGAACTTGGAAAAAACTAATATGCTTTAGGTACAATGTAAGACAATTTTAGGTATTTCACACAATCATAGGACAGGACTCAACAGAACCTGATTGGTCATAAGAATTGGTTATTATATGTTTCAAACAAATTTACAAATGAACAAGTAGGCCTGGAAACTAGTCTCAAAAACGATAAACTTAAAATTGTAGAGGTTTTTCATAAATTCCATCATGTAATCCAATTTTGGGTTATGAAAGCGTAAAACTATAACATATTGAAAAATCAAAATTTCCTCCAACCCTTGTTGAAACGTTAATTATGTCAATATTATTGTGATATACCTCTGTGTTTCCCAAGGATGATTTGAAAGCTTGTAGTTGATCTGATGACAGGTTGCAGTTGCCAAGGTCCAAGTATTTAACACAGGATTGATTGGAAAGTATTTGTCCAACTGTTGACAAACCTTCAACTCCCATGTTTGTGTTTCCATACAGCCACATCTTCTTGATCTATAAAGAGAAAAGAATAATTTATAAACCATAAAATCCATAAATGGTTCTCTACTGAGTGAGAAATAAAAAATTATGAACTTCTCAAACTGAAAGTAGTTTTAGATGCAAAATATACCATTAATATTTCATAGAAAATACCGTTGAATTTAAAAACAAAATCTGAAATACAAAACTAGACATATCAGAATTAAAATCTGTAAATTCGGAATAGTTGAATCCCATGTTAACAACTGCACGATGAATGCATGATTGAGCAATTATGAAATCCTTAAAACTCATAGAACAGAACAAAAATTAATTTTGTTATGATATCAAAACAGTCACACTTGCAGGTATGAATTTCAAATTTCAAAAGTCAAAATTGACCTGCCTTTGCTCACTATGAAATGAAAAATTCAAAGTTTGGCATTTGCGAAAATTTTCCGCAGTTCTTGCAGGGAAGTGCACTTATAGTAAACAAAGAAAAATTGTAAGCTCATACTATAGCTTAAAATACAAAAAATTTGAAAATAAATTGGACAAAAACTCAGCTAGTTCTGTGAAGCTTCATTGGAAATAGTCCTAAAAACTTTTTTTGTTCCTGATCAAGCATATTTATTGTGCACAGCATATTTCTATTCAAAAATTTGAGTTTAAGTAGCTTTGGCTGGTAACCATCTAATTATAATTACTCATATCAAAATCTCTAATAGTTCATGATAATTATAAAATTTATCCTTTTGCATCTTATAGGCCTACTGTTTTTTATTATTAAATTTGACAACAGTATAAACACTAATACATCATTAAATGTTGACCTAACTCTGAATGGCCTTGGGGTTGCAGGTCAAAATAATTGCATTTAATGAAGTGGTAGCACTTGGCATTAATACACAACATAGTGAAATTCATATTCAAATTTGACGAAACTTTGTCAAAATCCGCATTTTGAAAGTTGAATCACCATTGTAACTTTAAATATAGCCTGGTTGGGAGTTTTTATCAAGTGAGGATCAATAGATATGAAAATCCAACGTTTCAGTCAAGTCAAGATTTTTTGTGTTTCATATCTTGGTAGCATTTGAAATCAATAAACAGAATTGTAAATTTATTTTTACTCTGCGAAAATTTCTCGCAGCTTTTGCAGGGAAGTGCACTTATAGTAAACAAAGAAAAATTGTAAGCTCATACTATAGCTTAAAATACAAAATGTTTGAAAATCAAGTTTTGTTTTTTCACTTTAATACAAAAATCACCATTGGGTGAAATAGCGATCGGGTCGTTGCTGCAAGCCATGTCAATTGGACAAAAACTCCGCTAATTCTGTGAAGTTTCATTGAAAATATTTCTAAAAACTATTTAGTTCCAGATTAAGCATATTCATTGTGTACAGCGGTTTTCTATTCGGAAATTTAGGGGGCTCCGTCTGGTAACCATCTAATTATTTTTACACATATAAAAATTTCTATAAATGGTTCTTTACTGAGTGAGAAATAAAAACAAGCCGGTAGGCACCCAGGATCTCCGCTGATAGTTGGGGCCCGCACCTAGCTACTTATTGCCATCCATGGAATCTTGAGGATCTTTAACTGTGGCGCGATTAACTAAGTGAGCGGGTTGGTTAAAAAGTCCAATTCATTTTGAGCGCTGCGCGTTTTGTGAACATACTTACAGGACTGATATGCGGTTACAAAAAATTGGAAAGAATCATGTTCATTAAAATCCCTAAGGCTTCTCCAGTTTATGGAGTATCGAGACCAAAACGACTTATTGGAAAGCGTATTTGTGCAGAAGGTAGCGTTCTTGAAATTTCAAATTTTAACTTAATTAACAAGTGAACGGCGATAAGTTGGAAAAAAATGAAAATTTCTCAATGCGCGTTATTCGTCGTTGTCATGGAAACGAAACCTTCATCCGGACTTTCTATGAAACGCACAATACTAGGGTGACATGATAACCCATGTGAGAAATTTCATCCCGATTGGTCCAGACAGATACACAGACAGAACGACTGATAATAAAAGGGTCTCCTAGAGCGGAGATCCATTATGAACATTTACAAACTGGAAGTGGTTTTTCATGGATTTTCCAAACCCACCCCCGCGAGCCAGATGGTAATCAAAAATCGCATTTGGTGTTGTTTCGTCATAGAATTAACCAGAAAAATCCTTTGGCATATTGTTTTATCACCAATGTCACTGAATTGAACAGTGTTCTTAGGCGACTAGCAAAGTTGAATGATGTGCTTGGCAGTCTAAATTGTTATCTGGATTTCTATCTTCTTGGTCACGAATATATGCTAACAATTTTGGTATCATAGAAAACTAAAAATCGAATTAGCTTGGTTGGCTATGTCTGATAACTAATATTAATGTCATGGCCTTACAATATAATTCATGCCGGGTGTTTTTTGCAGCCCGCCTGAACAGTATTACAAAAAATGCTGCCTATATGTCAGAACATTTAGTAGTTACCCTCCTGTACCTCACATTTGGTAATCAATCAATCTGCAGTTATTTATTTGTACGTTATTTTGCAAACTGACGAATTCAAACATATTTTTAACTGAATGTGTTAAGGGGGGGGGGGGGGGGGGGAGAATGAGGGGACCGGGGGTTGGGGGGTACCACAATGCTTGCTTGATATATCGGCAAGTTTTGTCGTGACAAAAGAATATTTTAAAACCACATTTTAGAATCTTGTGAGCAATGAGCTTTTCCAAAATTGAGATTTTGCTTAAAAAATCCTTTGGCTGTTCAAAAGCACTTACATTTGCGGAAACACTTTTACTGTTATGGAGAGTTTGAAATCTTACACTAAACGTAGATATAGAAAGCCTTTTGCTGGTTTTAGTAAGTTTTTTGGTGGTTTTTGCATGTTTTAGCTTGATAAATGACAAATACTGATCAACGTGGCTAATTAATTTTGTGGCCCCTGGAGCCGACAACCTTGGACCACCCTGTTCTAGACCTTACCATTGAATTTGAAAAAATAAATCAAACTACAAAAGTAGAAATATCAGAACTGATATATATTGAGTGTCAGTCAGTCAGTCGTTTATTTTTCACCAAAATGAAACATACACGTAATGCGAACAAAAATTAGAGAAAACATAAATAAAGGCATTTCATGGTGAAGGGTGACGCTAAAAAACCAATGTTGGTTATCTAGCAGCGACACCTGTGATAAATGTCTAACTTTGATACAAGTAGAATAGAATAAATCGAACACATTTAAGCAGTGAAGGAAAGAATGTCCAAGAAAATCCAAAACCGTAACAAAAAAAAGAGACTCCAGGCACAACCAGGGTAATCATGGGCAACAGTATAGTAATATAACAGCAGTCCGACCACAGTCAGCGTCGTGAAACCCTACAAGAATATTGCTTTTGAGGCCGCGCGGTATGATAGTGGCCATGTACGCCGGGATACGTAATTAAGGCAGTTAGTTATTAAAAAATATATTTTGAAATATAAGCACATCTTGATGGTTACAATTATCTTAAATATGGGAGCAAGTTCAAGAAAGTATTGGCACTGTGGTATGGTTTCCAGAACTGGAGTCATTGA
Organism: Styela clava; assembly: GCF_964204865.1. Taxonomy (NCBI): domain Eukaryota; kingdom Metazoa; phylum Chordata; class Ascidiacea; order Stolidobranchia; family Styelidae; genus Styela; species Styela clava. The sequence goes on from NC_135251.1 coordinate 3,888,933, forward strand.
AAAATTTGAGGAAGGAATTGGTATTGGATGAAAATACAATCCAATTCATGTAAACAGAGAAATGGAAAATTAACAGGTAAATACATCATTCAATTCTATGTTGTGAACTAAGAAATGCAAAAAGTTGAAAATACCAGACAACACAATTAGAATATAAAATATAGAGACACTAGTTTTTAAGAACCAAATAACAATTAATATAAATAAATCAATATTAATTCAGAGAGCAGGATCACTAAATCAAAAAGACCCTTATCATAGAAACCAGAACAAAATATGACCCATGAATTATTCGATTATATCCTTAGGTAGGCATAATCTCACCCTTTAAGGTTTAGTGAGGTAATCAATTACTGGGTACATTTTTGCATATACAGCGAAGGGCAAAACTGTGGGGATTATGGAAGAGAATCACTTAAATCGGATCCTTCACAACAGCCTTGATCCAGGTTCTGGGGGACACTTTTATAGGCTGTGGATCTGAACAAGTATTGAACTAACAATGGCAAGGCAAATGCTGATAGCACATCAAATCAAGGTGCTGGCAGGAGACGGGTAAGAAGAAAGTAAAAATTTTTTATACTTTACTTTGAATGTGGCATAGGTGGAGTCACGCAAACCATTGGGAATACTATTCCAGGTTATAACGCCTTTATATTTCAAGGAGTTCTGAGTTTTGCCCGTTGAAAAGCGGGGTACAAATAAATTGGATCTTGTCGAAGAGCGCGTATTATGTTCATGTGCGTTACTAAGCTTAACAAAATAATCGTCAAAAGCTGCAGGCAACTGGTGGTTGTGAAATAGATGCATTACTTTAGAGATTTCTAGTTTGTGGATGTCGGATAGTTTTAACACCTTGGTCTTATGGTATAGGGTGTTTATGTTAGAACGAAAAGGCGCCCTAGAGAGAACTCTAACGGCCCTATTCTGGAGGACCTCTAATTTACGCAAATTTGTCTAGGTAGCAGAGCCCCATGCAGCTATGGCATATTGGATGTGTGACTGGAATATGGCAAAATATACGGTTCGCAGGTTAATATCATGGACGTAATGCCGAAGCTTGCCCAGAATTCCCACAGATCTTGACAGTTTCTTATGGATTTCAGTGATATGAGTGTTCCATTTTAGATGACTGTCAATATGGAGTCCGAGATATTTATGAGAAGGGACAACTTCAAGCGAAATACCATTAATTTTAACTGTAAAGTTGGCAAGTCTAGTGCGAGTTTTGGGACAGAATATCATCACCTTCGATTTATCAACATTCACTGTGAACTTATTACAAATCATCCAATCATGAACTTTGTTTATTTCAGTGTTCACTTTGGTTTGGAGCGAAGTTAAGTCTTTTGCACTGTGAAGCAGGCACGCATCGTCGGCAAAGAGTTTGGTCAGAAAATTTGAACTGTTAGAGAAGTCATTAATTGCGATCAAGAATCGAAGTGGTCCTAGTACACTACCTTGAGGAATTCCGCAATAGATGGGGAACACTGGAGACCTGTGAGAATCCACCTCCACAAATTGTGAACGACCGGACAGGTAATTAAATAATAGATTGCCTGCAGCACCTCGGAAACCATAATGTCTAAGTTTATGGGATAGAATTCTATGATTGACGGTATCAAAAGCTTTCTTCAAATCGAGAAAGATACAACAGACAAATTCTCCTTTGTCCAGTTTATCGAAAATGAAAGAGGTTAAATCAAGAATAGCGTGACTGGTGGAAGTATTAGTTTGAAAGCCAAATTGACATTTGTTAATTAGGTTGAAATTTGTACAAAATTTAAGGATTCTCTTATATAATAATTTTTCTAAAATTATACCTATAGAGGGTAGAATGGAAATGGGCCTGTAATTTGATGGATCATTTTTTTTACCACTTTCAAATATGGGAACCACTCTAGCAATCTTTAAAGAAGAAGGGAAAATGCCTAATGTAAAGGCTGAATTAAAAAAGTGGGTTAGTGTAGGTGATATTATATCGGCAACTGTTCCTAGAAAGTGGGATGGAACACCATCGGGCCTAACTGCTTTACTCTTTTTCAGATTTAAAATTATTTGGATAATCTCCGTGGAAGAAGTGGGTTCGAGAAAAAAGGAGTTTTGCATTGGAGCACCCAAGAAGTCGGCGAATGATTTTGAGATATGTGGGATTTTATCTGCAAGATTCTTTCCGATTGTCGAGAAGTATTTATTAAAAACACTGGCAATCGTAACTGGGTCGGTCACTGAAGTACCGTTTTCGAGTTCCAATTCTGAGATGGATGTATTATCTATGGACTTGATCTTAATAATGTCGTTAATGGTTTGCCATGTGCGTTTAATATCACCTCGATTGCTTTCGAGGACACTATGGTAGTACATCTGCTTAGATCTCCTCAGCAAATGTGTTAACATATTTTTATACTTTTTGAAGTAGCTACGTTGGACTGCATTGCCCTTTAGAAACTTTTTTTAAGCATAATATTTTTGTGTTTAATGGACTTACGAATTCCCCTGGTGATCCAAGGTTTATAAGAAAGTTTGTTTTCTTTGCGTGATAAGGGTCGTAATGGGGCATGTTTGTTGATTAAGCATTTCAGATGGCCAAGAAAAGTTTCAAAACAGCTATTAAAATTTTCTTTACAAAGATAAACGGTTGTATAGTTGTTACACATTGACTCAACTTCGGCTCTGAATAATTCGCTACAGAATTTTGTCATATCGCGCTTCATACGAATCTTTGTTTTTGTGATTAAATCAATACCTGAAATTGTACACATGACCGGAAAGTGGTCAGTAAGGTCACTAAGTAGAATAAATGATGACGAACAATAGTTCACGGTATTTGTGTATATATGGTCTATAAGGGTGTGGGAGGAGGAGGTCACTCTAGTGGGTTTCGTAATTACTGGGAATGTATGATATGACATGAGCATATCAAAATATTTGGCAGTGGCATTATCATGGGTGTCAAGGAGGTTAATATTGAAATCACCTAATATGAAAAAGTTTTTTTTTGCCATTGTCAGTTTCTCGAGTACGCGATCCATTGCACCAGTAAAAGCAAGTACGTTATTTTTTGGATGGTTATAAATAACACCAATGATGAGGCTTTGGAAGTTTAAGTTGAAATTAGAACACTTGATTTCTACCCACATATCCTCACAGGAAGAAATGGATAATTTAAAATCGCAGATAATCTGGTAATCCAAATTGTTTTTTAAGTAAAATCCCACACCGCCCGCCTGAGTTGGAGAGGGTACATGGATAAAGGCATAACCCGGGATGTCGACATTATAAAACGCTACCTCACTTTTGATCCTGGTCTCGGTCAAAGCAATTATATGGGGAGGAGAATAGAACTTTGAATACAAATCAATTAAATCATCAACATATTTAGGAAGTGATCTGATGTTATGATGCACTAGAATAAGGTCAGATGGTGGGATCCTTGATGATACCTCATTGATATCTGTTAATTCGAGGTATTGAGTCAGTGTTGAGTCTATGAAAGGGTTGAAAAAGTCTGATTTCCAATTTATATTGGGGGAACTAGCTATATCATGCATAGAAAATATTGGATTGAGTAAAGGTGGAAGTCTTCAGGGAATATAAGTTATAAACTATGAAATGTATAATAGTTGACCGGTATTTTATAACTAGAATGGGATTCATTAAGTGGAAAATTGCTAAAAAAGCCAAAATGGGACAAAAAGGAATTATACAATAAATGAAATACAGTGTTTGAGTGAGCCACTCAAACACTGAGAATTCTGACCCATGTTGTCAAATAGATCGGAAGCTTGAGCTTTATGAAATCCTTAATACTCACAAAGCAGAAAACTAACATTAAAATATTACTATGATTTTAACACGGCCTATTTCAATTTATTATTACAAGGAGTTAATGAAATGCTGCTTCAATAGAATAAAGTATTATGGCCCCCTGTTTCATGCATGAGTGACCATGGATTTGTATCTGGCTCATATTCTGTTAACCGGGGATATTGAACTTGGAAAATGTATTTTCTCTCGTCATGTACGATGTTAATGTCTTCATTTCTCACAATTCTTTTGTATATTTGTAATATAATTTTGGCGCTAGTGGGAACATATCAAATAGAAAAGCCGGCTGCCGTTTGTACGAAATAGGCAGAGCAGCCCAGGACAGGTGTCTGGCAGATAGCAGTTACATCATTGACAAAACATGATAAAAAATATCCGCGACTTTTACATTGCGGGACGAGGCCAATCTTTAGCGCTTAAATTAGAGTTTAAAATTAGGACATTATATATTTATCCGGGGGGAGAGGAAAGCCAATAAGATTGCTTAATCATCATATGGCGAACCTTGGCCTCTCGTTCGGTTACCAATCCATGGATGGGATTAGTTTTCTGAAGCATGAACCTGATGGTGGAGAAAGCCGTAACCGACCAGTGGGTACATGAACCACCCTATGGTGGCGAGGAGTCCAGTCATCCTCTCATACGTAATCAACGCCGCATGTGATTTGAAACTCCGAACCTATGCATGGTAATCAGAGATGCGGTGGCAAGCATAGTCCTAACTCTTAGCAGAATTTGCCACACTGCCGAGCCATGCGCCACACCGCTGAGAGTTTCTCATATTACGGCTCAACAAGTCGTGACAGAATAAGTAAGTCGTGACAGAATAAGTAAAAGAAATTTCTGTTCTTTAGTTGAACACCAAGGCTCGCCATAACTTTATATGCTTAGAACCAGATCATGTTCGTTTCATTGGACTACACATACAAATTTTTAGAAAATTGGTTGCCAAAGGGGCATATCTGCTGTAAATTTACAGGAAATATATGCATACTGGCTATTTTGCAATTGATGATAATTTTCTGCTGTTACATATATATTTTCAAACAACTTCATTGATTGTAGGAATCATGTTATTTAAGATTGAGTAAAATTAAATATCACTCAAGGGAAAAGCCAGTGGAGGAGATTACATGGGTAATACCCATCATTTTTTAATTTTTCATGATTCAAAATTTCTGCCTCCTACTTAGAACAAACAATGCCTCGTTTTACTTTCAGCAAATCACAGTATTGTGGTCAAAACTATTTTATTCTGTGCAATATCACCTCAATGGTATTATCACTACAAGTTTTTATTTGTCTTCACAGCATCTTATGCTTTCATAGCGCTGATAAAAATGCTTATTTCCGTTATTATCGAAATATTTACCTTACTCATCATCAATCATATCGTGTCTTTGTGTATATAAATGATTAAAATGTCTGATATCAGCGAGTCGCAAATGACTTTCAAAATTAATTTTCACGATTTCTATCGCTTTATTTCTAAACGTTTGCACATAGAAACAATTTTTAAGATATGGGTTAATATTCCGCGACTTACCGTATATTAAATTAATTTGGGAACCACTTTTATAATCAAATGCGGGCATATAAGGAATTGTTTATAGACATAAAATAAAATACGAAATGTATTAATATTTTGAGCCACATCAAAAAATGGGATATACATGCATATATCATTTGTTTATTGTCTGTAATCATGACATATTTCGTAACTGACAATTCATGGTAATTTTGTTCTCGATATATTTCATTTACATTCGTGTTTGTGCCATATTTCATATTTGAATTATATGGTAGCGTTATGTAGGACATCGAAAATGCAAGATTAGAGAGGTTGATGTTACCTCCGTCTTTCTGAAGCAATGTTTTTGCGCAAACGACGACATTTTTGTGGAAAAATTCACTTCACAAAAACAATGCGTGTATCAGTTAGCTGAATTATCAAACATTCAGTGAGTAAAAGACTGAATATTTTATGCAAAAAACCAAACAAAATAGCTGGGCTAATTAGGTGGCCCATACCTCTCTACTTTCCCATAGCATTTATAATCCATAAATAAAAAAAATATGTGATATCATTGTTAACTCGAAGCAACCTAGTCAAAATTGAAATTTAAAAACAGACAAGGTCTGGAGACAACCAACCAGGTTCCAGAGGTCAAAGGTTGCTTTGAATGGTAATTTATGAATTCTTTACAAAGGACTAAAACTTAAAGTTTATCACAAGATTTGTTATGAAAAGGCAAGCTTAATCTATCTCTCATAGACCTCATCTGATTCATTGGGATTTACTAAATTACAAGTTTACGGCAGCAGAATTACTGTATAATATGTCAAAAGATTTATAGTGTGAATAATGCTTTGGCGACTGAAATATTTGATCCAGTCAAAATTAAATTTGATTATGGAACACTTATCATTAATTGTTTAAGAAATAAATATTTTTGGTCAAAAGTTTTATTTCCTTTTTTTCCTTTTTACTATCGAACACTCAAACCAAACAGCATTTTTTGGAAATGATAGAATAACATGCGAACTATGAATTCACATGCATGGGCGTGATGACCAATGAACTTGACTGCGTTTGCACAAGTTCAAACCACTGAACACAAGCTGTAACGAAATGGGAGGCCAATGCCAAACTGAAATGATTTTTTATTTTTTAGTAAATAGTAACTCCTTCAGTGGACACTTGTACAGGGCTTGGTTTAGAGTGAAACCGTGAATAAGAGTCATAGGAATATTTTTCTCGAAAACAATATTCGATAAGTACTCAAGAAAATGAATGCTGCTCCTCACTGCCCATTTATTCTAAAATTTTAATAAAAATCAATTGAACTTGGAAGTTTATCAGAAAAAAAATCTACCCTTGGGTGCAATATAGGGCCATTTCAGGTATTTCACACAATCACAGGACAAGACTCAACAGAACTAAATTGCTCATAGGAATTGGTTATTATGTATTTCAAACAAATATTCAAAAAAAAGAGTAGGCCTGAAAGCTATTATTCAAAAAGGTAAATTTAAAATTATAGAGGTTTTACATAAATTTCACCATGTAATCCAATTCTGGGTTATGAAAGTGTAAAACTATAACATATTAAAAAATCAAACTCAAAATTTCTTCCAACTTCTTCAAAAGCGATAATTATGTGAATATTATTGTGTTATACCTCTGTGTTGCCCAAGGATGATTTTAAAGCTTGTAGTTGATCTGATGACAGGTTACATGTTCCAAGATCCAAATTTTCAACACAGGATTGATTGGAAAGTATTTGTCCAACTGATGATAAACCTTCAACTCCCATGTTTGTGTTTCCATACAGGTCAAACTTCATGATCTATAAAGAAACAAGAACAATTAAAGGTCGTAATTGGACTGTTATAAATCTTGTTGAATTAATCAACAAGTTGAGCATGGACAGTGGTTTTCACCCTTTTTCATGGAGTGGAATTCTAATAAAACATTCCAGTTGATAGAGGCCCTGTGTACAATAGTTCATTGCCATTTATTGGCTAAATTGTATAAAACATGAATACATATTGAGCAAATCTAATACTGACAAAACAAAATGAACTACTCATGTAGTATGTTAACCAAGATGGCGGACACTGGAACGTAGAACGGGTAGCAGGTTAGGGTTAGGCCATAATTTCAGGTACAAATACTACGGCAGTCACTAGACTAGTCACCGAACTCTCAATAAGACTGAAATAAGTAAAATTGGAATGAATTCATGGCCTAACCCTAACCTGGTACACATGCTACGTTCCGGTGCGCATACTACAGGGGCGCTAAGAATTCTGCTCTATGGTGTTTTCGGTTACCATTCCATGTCGGGTATGGGATTAGTTAGCCAGTTTTCAGGTGCATGGACTTGATGGTTGAGAAAGCTGTAACCGACCAGGGGGTACATGAACCACCCTATGGTGGCGAGGAGTCCAGTCATCCTCTCATACGTAATCAACCCCGCATGTGATTCGAAATTGCGAACCCACGCATATTAATCAGAGGTGCGGTGGCAAGTATATTCCTATCTCTTAGCAGAATTTGCCACACTGCCGAGCCATGCGCCACACAGCAGAGAGTTTCTCCATATTTTCACCCAACAAGTCGGGAGAGAATAGGTAAAAGAAATTTCTGTTTTTAGTTGAACACCAATGCTCGCCATAGATTTATATCCTTAGAACCAGATAATGTTCGTTTCATTGGACTACACATACAAATTTGAAGGGAAGTGGTTGCCAAAAGGGCATATCTGCTGTAAATTTACAGGATATATATGCATATGGACTATTTTGCAATTGATAATTTTCTGCTGTTACATATATATTTTCTAACAACTTCATTGATTGTAGGAATCATGTTAATTTATGTGGATGAAGATTAAGTAAAATTATATATAACTCAAGGGAAAAGCCAGTGGGGGAGATTACATGGGTAATAACCCTTATTTTTTTAATTTTTCATGATACAAAATTTCTGCCTTCTACTTAGAACAAACAATGGCCTCGTTTTACTTTCAGCAAATCACGATATTGAGGTCAAAACTATTTTATTCTGTGCACTATCACCTCAACGCAATTATCACCACAAGTTTTTATTTGTCTTTACAGCATCTTATGCTTTCATAGCGCTGATAAAAATGCTTATTTCCGTTATTATCGAAATATTTACCTTACTCATCATCAATCATATCTTGATTATTGATAAACAATTGCACAAGGTTCAGAATCAAGATTCCCAAAAATGCATGGTTTTATAATGAAGAATTGCCAACTGTGGCGGCATCAAAAAAATGAACTTTTTCCCTAAAAAAAACATCAAATTTTTTCTTCGACTGATGAAAACCTCAGTACAATTGTCGAATCCGCGAAAAATACAAATGTGCAATTGTAGAAAGAGGGCATACATGTTTTATTTTCTGACTTAAAACATACATGAGACGAATTTACCCATCGCCTAAAGGTGATTACATCACATTTGGCTGCTTGAAAGGAGAGAAGTGTTATATGTTTATTTAAGGAACACAAATATCGGTGCATTGAAAAAAAAAAGGATTTTATTGAAGTCAATTGTGACAAGAGATAGTTTTATATTTCATACACATTTAATCGATGCTACATGTGAGCTTGTTATTGTGTATATAAACGATTATAATGTCAGATATCAGCGGGTCGCAAATGACTCTCAAAATTAATTTTCACGATTTCTATCGCTTTATTTTTTAACCGTTGGCACATTGAAACCATTTTTAAGATATGGGTTAATATTTTGCGGCTTATATTAAATTAATTTGGGAACCACTTTTATAATCAAATGCGGGCATATAAGAAATTGTTTATATACATAAAATAAAATACGAAATGGATTAATATTTTGCGTCACATCAAAAAATTGGGATATACATGCATATATAAATTGTTTATTGTCTATAATCATGTCATATTTCGTGACTGACATTTTACGGTAATTTTGTTCTCGCTATATTCCATGTACATTCGTGTTTGTGCCATATTTCATATTAGAATTATATGGTAGCGTTACGTAGGGCATCGAAAATGCAAGATTAGAAGGATTGACGTTACCTCCTTCTCTCTAAAGCATTTTTTTTTGCGCAAACAACATTTTTTGTGGAGAAATGCACTTCACAAAAACTTCACAAAAACAATGCGTGGAACAGTTAGCTGAATTATCAAACATTCAGCGAGTAAAAGACTGGATATTTTATGCAATAGAACAAAACAAAATAGCTTGGCAAATTAGGTGGCCTATACCTCTCCATTTTTTCATAGCATCTATAATCCATAGATGAAAATGTTGTCATATCATTTTTAACTCGGAGCAACCTAGTCAAAATTGTAATTTAAAAACAGACAAGGTCTGAAGACAACCAGCCAGGTGCCAGAGGTCAAAGGTTACTTTAAATGAGCTTCAAACTATCTATCCTTTTTGGTATACATGTGGTACACAATAAAATATGCGTTAGCGCAATATTTTTGGGTTTTCGATTCGCATAAATAAAAATGAAACATGCTCTGGATCAACCCATAAAGGAATCTCATCGGAGCAATGGAAAGCATGGAGCGTATTAGAACGTTTACATAAACTACCAAATTGCAAGCATTGTATTGACGACGAGTGGCATTGCTCTACCATATTCGCACACGACATAGTAAATTTGAGGCTAGAAATATCTGGAATTATGGGAAAGCATTGTAGTCAAAAGCTTTTTATTTTTCATATTGACGTGTAAAAATTTCTGAATAGCCGCCCAGAATTGATGCGAGGTGGTGGGCTGGAAATACAGTTCACAGCCAAGGCGCACATTGACCCACGTTTACATTATGACCGCCAAAAAAGAAGAAAAATATATTTTTAAATTGATTCAACAGCTATCTGCGAAACCATTAAGGAAAAAAAATATGAGCTACGACGTATGTTTGAAAGCGTGCAATGCTGTAGTATGGTCAAAAACGTGTTTTTCTACTTTTACTTTGTGACGTCACGAACTCGATTCGAGTCCTTGACCTAATATTGGATTCGTCGAATCTCTGTTATGCCGAACTCGTCACATCCCTAGTAATAACCCTCATTTTAAAAATTTTTACAATTCAAAATTTCTGCATTCCTACTTAGAACAAACAATGGCCTCGTTTTACTTTCAGCAAATCACGGTATTGCGGTCAAAACTATTTTATTCTGTGCACTATCACCTCAACGCAATTATCACCACAAGTTTTTATTTGTCTTTACAGCATCTTATGCTTTCATAGCGCTGATAAAAATGCTTATCTCCGTTATTATTGAAATATTTACCTTACTCATCATCAATCATACCGTGATTATTGATAAACAATTGCAGGTTTAGGTTCAGGTTCAGAATCAAGATTATCACAAATGCATGGTTTATTAATGAAGAACGAATTTACTCATCGCCTAAAGGTGCATTGAAAATAAAAATGGATTTTATTGAAGTTATTTGTGACATGTAATAGTTTTATGTTTCATACACATTTATTCCATGCTACATGTGAGCTTGTCTTTGTGTTTATAAACTATTATAATGTCTGACATCAGCGAGTCGCAAATGACTTTCAAAATAAATTTTCACGATTTTAATCACTTTTTTTCTAAACGTTGGCACATAGAAACAATTTTTAGGATATGGGTTAATATTTCGTGACCTCTATTAAATCAATTTGGGTACCACTTGCATTATCAAATGCGGGTATATAAGAATTAGGTGCTCCCGGAGTATGCGAACCAAGATGGCGGACATCGGAACGTAACATGGGTAACAGGTTAGGATTAGGCGATCATTTTTTTCCAATTTTCCTTATTTTAGTCCTATTATCAGTTCGAAGACTAGCCTAGAGCCTCCCGTAGTATTCATACCTAAAATTAGGGCCTATCCCTAACCTAGTACACATATTACATTCCAATGTCCGCCATCTTGGTTCGCATACTTCGGGACCCCCAAGAATTGTTTATATAAATGAAACAAAATACAAAATGGATAAATATTTTGCGACACATCAAAACATTGGAATATACATGCATATATCATTTGTTTATTGTCTATAATCATGTCATATTTCGTGACTGACAATTTATGGTAATTTTTTTCTCGCTATATTTCATGTACATTCGTGTTTGTGCCATATTTCATATTACAATTATATGGTAGTAGAGCATCGAAAATGCAAGATTATAGAGATTGATGTTACCTCCGTCTCTCTACAGCAGGGGTCACCAACCTTTTCGAAGCCGAGGACTACTTTCGGGGTACAGATTAAGTTCAATGTACACTTCTGAAAAGTCAGTTTGCTCGATTAGGTTTCAATTATTGATAATTACTGGTGTTTAGTCAAGTAGAGACACTAATAAACTTTAGGATTCTCCAGGAAATCAAACGATTATCACAACGTTGCACTAAATTTCTATCAATGACACTTGCATTTTAAAACTGAGTGTTTTCAAATTGATTTTAAAGTGATCACTACTATATTATCCTAGAAAACCACAACGTTCTTGGATCATTTGCAAACACTATGCACAAGCCTAAGATAAAACGAACTTAACAGTTGTGCTATCAAATTTTACAGAGTGTTGTTCTGCGGCACGTAACTTGACACCATAACTCTAAGCGAGACTTGCAGATCATCAAAAAGGCGTGTTCCGTGTTTGTTCCGGGTGAAGTACATGTCAAAAAATGTTGATTCACAAACATTGGTTGAACCAAACAATAGTTTCGAAAAATGGGATTGCCGTATGATTTGAATCGCAAGCTTTTTCTGCACATACTGCGCTGACATGTGGATGGTTGAGCGTGATATCACTCCGCTTTGCCGTCGCTAAAATCGTCCAGCAAATAAACAATTAAGACACACGCAAACTTTTTTCACTGGGTTAAAAATAAATCCTCCTCTTACTCATCGTAAAAATGGTTGATTCCCTATCGTTTTTCTGCCATTTTTCCTTGGAATCGATAATTGTATTATTGCTACTCCACAAACCGATGGACAAGCAAAAACGGAGTGGCAGTTCTTACCACTTCATGGCAGCTCCTGCAACGAACGAACAGATGGCAGCCGTTGCCATGATTATGACGCGGTTACGGCAGCACAATTTTCTGCCATTGTTATGTGGCAGCTAAAAAGTCAGTCGCCGTGGGTTTGGCTTGGCCATAGCGGGCTATGGTTTTGGAATACCTCCATGGCAGCTTTAGACGTCACAGAATATTTGAAACTGTACTTTAAGGAACACGGGTTCGTGGAAGGTGATATCCGTGTGATGTCATAATTGGAAGACTATTAAATGACCCGTCACATTACTGAGGTCAAATCAGGTTGATTGTTACAATGAATAATATACCGTATTGCCATTCCCAGTTCCCATAGAAGTGTGATTTATACAAGAAGAGCAGGACAAAAATTAACTGATGTAGCTTACTCATAAGTGCCGTTATTAAGCTTATTTCGGAACAGCCTACGGGCGACTCATGTGGTCCTCTCGGGCGACTTGATGCCCGGAGGCAACGGGTTTGTGACCCCTGCTCTACAGCAATTTTTTTTTTGTGCAAACGAAATTTTTGTGAAAAAATTCACTTCACAAAAACAATGCGTGGAACAGTTAGCGGAATTATCAAACATTCTGCGAGTAAAAGACTGGATATTTTATGCAAAAGACCAAAACAAAATAGCTTGGCAAATCAGGCGGCCTATACCTCTCCACTTTCCCATAGCATTTAAAATTATTAGATAAAAAAAAAGTTGTGATATCATTGTTAACTCGGAGCAACCTAGTCAAAATTGAAATTAAAAAACAGACAAGGTCTGGAGACAACCAACCAGGTTCCAGAGGTCAAAGGTTGCTTTGAATGGTAATTTATGAATTCTTTACAAAGGACTAAAACTTAAAGTTTGTCACAAAATTTGTTATGAAAAGGCAAGCTTAATTTATGTCTCATAGACCTCCTCTGATTCATTGGGATTTACTAAATTACAAGTTTACGGCGGCAGAATTACTGTGTATTATGTCAAAAGATTTATAGCGTGAATAATGCTTTGGTGACTAAAATAAATATAATAAGCTGTGACTCAAGCTTTTACGAGTGGATATTCCATATTTGATCAAGTCAAAATTAAATTTGGTTATGGAACACTTGTTATTAATTGTTTTGCACATTAATTGTTTAAGAAATATTATTTTCGGTAAGTTCGATTTACTTTTTTTCTTTTTTACTATTGAACACTCAAACCAAACAGCAATTTTTGGAGATGATAGAATAACATTAGAAATATAAATTCACATGCATGGGTGATGACCCAGTAGTAAGACCAATGAACTTGACTGCGTTCGCATTACAGATTGGACAAGTTCAAATCACTGAACACAAGGTGTGATAAACTGGAAGGCCAATGCCGAACTGAAATGATTTCAGTTCTTCAGAAAATAGTAACTCCTTCAGTGGACACTTGTACAGGGCTTGGTTTAGAGTGAAAAACATGAATAGGAGTCATATAGAATATTTTTCTCAAAAACAATATTCGATAATTACTCAAGAAAATGAATGCTGCTCCTCACACTGCCCATTTATTCTAAAATTTTAATAAAAATCAATTGCACTTGGAAGTTTATCAGAAAAAAAATCTTCCTTTGGGTGCAATATAGGGCAATTTTAGGTATTTCACACAATCACAGGACAAGAATCAACAGAACTTAATTGCTCATAGGAATTGGTTATTATGTATTTCAAACAAATATAAAAATTAGGCCTGAAAGCTATAATTCAAAAAGGTAAATTTAAAATTATAGAGGTTTTACATAAATTTCACCATGTAATCCAATTCTGGGTTATGAAGGTGTAAAACTATAACATATTAAAAAATCCAATTCAAAATTTCTTCCAACTCTTTCAAAAGCGATAATTATGTGATTATTATTGTGTTATACCTCTGTACTGCCCAAGGATGATTTTAAAGCTTGTAGTTGATCTGATGACAGGTTGCAGTTGAGAAGGCTCAACTCTTCAACACAGGATTGATTGGAAAGTATTTGTCCAACTGATGATAAACCTTCAACTCCCATGTTTGTGTTTCCATTCAGGTAAAACTTCATGATCTATCAAGAAACAAAAACAATTTAAGGTCGTAATTGGACTGTTATAAATCTTGTTGAATTAGGCAACAAGGCGAGCATGGACAGTGGTTTTCACCCTTTTTCATGGAGCGGAATTCTAATGAAACATTTCAGTTGATAGAGGCCCCATGTGCAATAGTTTATTGCCATTTATTGGCTAAATTGTATAAAACATAAAAACATATTAAGCAAATCTAATACTGACAAAACAAAATGAAATACTCATGTAGTATGTTAACTAAGATGGCAGACACTGGAACGTAGAACGGGTAGCAGGTTAGGGTTAGGCCATAATTTTAGGTACAAATACTACGGAAGTCACTAGTTACAAATCTCTCAATGAAACTGGAATAAGTAAAATTGAAATAAATTTATGGCCTAACCCTTACCTGGTACACATGCTACGCTCAGGTGCACATACTACAGGAGTGCTAAAAATTCTGCTCTATGGTGTTTTACACATACTTTATAGTCAAGTGAGTATTCGTCAAATAGGAAATTTAACTATAATAATTACATTTGCGCCACGGACCGCAGATTTCAGGTTTAAAACCAGGTCCACCACAACACTCCGTGTGACAATTCAGTAAATACTTTCAAACCAAAAAGATTCTGATATATGATTTGACATATACAGTAATCAATATATGGTGACATTCTACTATATAGTAGCACCGGTGACTCCAAATATGAGCTTCTTGCCTAAAGCTTTATTTATAGTAAAAACATAAAAACAAATTTTAAAAGATTTGGTATCAGAAATTCTACCTTCACATTTGATCCTTTCAATTCAGATGCCAGAGTTTGAAGTGAGGATGACTTGAGATCACAACCACTGATATCCATTGATAGTGATGTGCAGTAGGAAGCTACTGACCCAATGACATGAACATCACTGATTGAGAGAGGATGACGAGACATGTCAATTTTGTCAAGAGATGATTTGACAATGTCACTCAATCCATCCTTGGCTTCGTTCAATGCAGTGAAAAGTTCCAAAAGATCTGGTTTGTTTGATTGTTTTTTTTTAAGTTGTAATTGCAGACTTTTCTTGAGAATATCTCGTTTTTCTTCAAGATCCTGAATTTCTGTGAAAATATAAGAATATATGTATACTGATGATACTTGTGTCTGAATGATAAGTTACCATTCAGTAAAGATTGACTTGCAAATAACATTAGCGCTTATCTCTTTTAAATTAGTTATTGGAAAATTAAATCTAGTCTGCCATAGCCAATCAATGTATTGGGCACCTCATTGTACTAATGTGTCTGTTACATTATTTAGACTAGTGTTTGTTATTGCACTTCAGATTTCCCCAAGCTTAAAACTTTAGTTCAAATCCAGTGTAAAATGTGTAATAATAATGATTGATGCGTATTAATGATGCTCGGCTACTTTTTGCTTTGCAATAAAACACCCTAGTACAGAAATGGGCGAAGTATGACCCGTGGGCCAAATCCGCCCCGTTGAGTAATTCAATCTGGCCCGCATGATGGTGCCACAACCTAACTAGAACTAAATTTTGATGTCTTAGTTAAAATTAGCTCAAACAATTTGTTGAAATTGCGATTAAAATTAGTCTTGGCACGAGGCTTATTGTTTTCCATTTTTGCTTTTGTTACACTGTAAATATTTTTCATAAAATGTAACTTTTACATCACACTTACATGGCCCGCAAGTCTAAATGGGCACAATTTTTGGCCCCTGGTCGAAAAATCTTGCCCATCCTTGCCCTAGTAGTATCTCAACCTTTGCCCCTATTACCAAGAATTACAGCATTGATAAATTAATTTTTTATATGAACTTATTCATGGATTTGGCTCCGAACAATGCCCTGTAACAGTGTGCACTGATAAGCTAGGCATAGAGTTACTGTTTCTTAAAATTACAGGAATATTCCTAGGTCAGCATTGTATACCAAATTTATTACACCCTAGGGCAGTGGTTCTTAAAGTATGGGTCGCGACCCAAACATGGGTCGCGGAAGGTTTGAAAATGGGTCGCGACAAGGTCGTCAATGCAAGGGCAATCTAAGAGGAGAAGGACGAAGCTTTTTCAGCTTTCCCAATGTTTTTAATTTAGCTTCTAAACTCTGGTATTTAAAAATAATGAAATAAAAAATTTCATTCACGGAAAGAACTGTCTTGAGCTCATTGTTACATCACAATTCTGATATGCCAGTCACGTGTATTATTTTTATGGTATCGGTAACCATGCACGCGCTTGTCGTTGTGTTGACCGCATGGAATGTCGTCTTAGTGGATTAAAATAACCAAAAATGGGTGTCTTTTTGGTAATGAAAATTGTAATAGACGACGCAATGAAAAAGCTCGCTTCTCGACATTAGATTATTCAATATCTAGAGAAAATGTGACTTCATCTCGAGGCACCATTTACCGCGAACGAAGCAGTGCGTGCACATGTGACGAGTAAAAGGTTGTATATTGCGAGAGATACCGAAGGCCAGCTAGGATGTCGTGTTTGCGACGGACAGCGGACGCCTTTTCTGCTACAATTCGCGACAAGGCACTTGTGCGAGCGAGGATATTTGGCACTGACGGTGATCAAAACTAAGCTCGCAATCGCTTCGATACCCGTGACAACTTGCGTATTGCGTTAAGTAAAATAGAGCTGTGTATTGAAGATATAATGAAAAAGGAAATTTCAGTTTCATCAATCTCACTGAGTCAATGGACTGTTTCTAATAAATAGTTGTCTGTATTTGAGTCAAACTGTACTAACATTAAAAACACATTTTGCGTTTTTTAGGATTGGGTCGCGAGTATTCATAAAACTCAGATTTGGGTCGCGCTCGAAAAAGTTTAAGAACCACTGCCCTAGGGCCTAGGTGAAGAGACAAGTATGTGATGTGAACCAGAGATGAGTAACCTACAATGCCAATACAGTTATTAGGTTGAAATTTTTAACTGCTAGGCCATTGCACTGATTAATTGATAATGCGAGAAACGCTTAACAAATTTTAGATTCGAATCGAGAAAAAAAAATGGCTCTAGCTTGAATTTGAATCAACAATAAACAACACATTACCTTTGAGTAAAATTCCGGCTGCTTCATAAACTGTCGGATTCAATAAAAATCCACAGATCATTTTTCTGACGAAAACAAAGTGACCGGTATGAAGATGTTTATCCACGAACTCCTTAAAAGATTTTAAATCCAGTCCAAGAATATAGAAAGATGTGAGCATTTCTTGTAAACTTTGATGTTGAAAGTAAAGGAGGTGGATTCCTTGAAAGAGTTTACGATATGTTCCTCCAGGAGCCAGAATTGCTAGATCGGTTGCTTCTTCGGGTTTTAGATGAACTTGACGAAAATCATCTTCTGTAAATAGAACTCGTTGTTTTATTGTCCCAATGTATGATAGTTCTTTTAATTTGTCCAAAACTTCCATAGTAATCTCTTGGTGAGTGTGGGGTGATCGTAAGATACTTTGCATGACCACAATCATAATACCACTCATGGTGTTTGGTTTGAAGTCAGATTTGAATTTTAATGCTATCAGCGTGTAAACCAGCATCACAGGGGTAGTGCACAGTAACAAGAGTGGTGGAGCTTTGATTTTGAGAAATTCTATTATTTTCTCGGCTTTTTCATTTCCTTCATATCCAGAAATGATTTCCTTGATGGACTCCATTGTTAATCCAGCAAGTGCAATGATCTTGTCTGGTCGAACTTCTCCCCAATAATTTCTGATGGAATGTTCACGACTGGACGATATAATGCGACAGCCAGGAAATAATTTTTCAGAGAGAAAATTCCACATAATTACTTCAGGATATGCAGGCTCATCTAGACTGATGAGTTCATAAACTCCATCAACTGTATATTGAAGAGTATCCAAGGAGTCGAGCATAAACAAAACTTCCTCTGGGTGAGTTTTTGCAATGTCTATTGCTTGACCTCTTTCTTCTTTTGTGAGATTGCTGAAAATTAGTTCTTCTGCTGTTACTTTACTGTCGTTCATAAATTGTTTACATTCTACATATGGAACCATCTTGATATTCCCCTGGAAATATTTTCCCTGTATGACATCTCTTGAGGTTGCTTTCATGAGTGTGGTCTTTCCTGAACCAGGGGGCCCTACGAAACAGACATGACCATGTTTAAAGTTGTTAAACAATTCATCAAGTTGTGTCTCTTTTCTGATCCCTATTTCTCTTTCTCGTTGTAAATACTTTTGTTGATTAGGTGACTCTGGTACATAATCGTGTTCAGGAATTCTTCCACCTCTATAAAAATCAATTTCTTCCAATTGAGGAGTTACGTCCACATTTAGTTTTCTCTTGAAAACTCCATGAGGTTCAGCAAAGTCATAGAAGTCAGTGCACTTTTCAGTGTTATCATTGACTTTTGCTATTACTTTTTGATAAGACATCATATTTGCTTTACAATGTCATACACTTTAAACATCCAGCATATTGACCATCTGGTAAAGCTTCATAAAAAAAGATCCATCCGATGTAATATTCAATAATACTTTTCGACAATAACTTCAAAGTTCTAGGATATAAACTTTAACTAAAGCTGCTACAAAACTAACAAGAAAACATTTGTCATCCAAGTGCGATGAAGCCTAACATAGATGCCATTAAATCTGCTATATAATGTACACTTTTGTAAACAGTCGCTATTCATAATAACTTTGTAACATTTACATAATTGTTCCTAAATTAATATTGTTGTTTTCACGATTTCAAGTAATACATTCAATGATGTTTCATGCGGCACCCATTCCACGCCTCTGTTTTGAACAGAGCTCTCTATACCAGGGGTCCGTAAGTAGTGGGCCTGCAATCATATTTGGGCCACAAGACCTTCTAATCTGTGTCGCAAAACAATTTGTGAAATTGCAATAAATATAAGTATCTGGAGTTGTCTGCGGCTTCAATAAATGTTCATCTGCCCTTCGTAACTACCTACTCATGTGAAAAGACGTATTCTGTGTTATCACATATTAAAAACAAATACAGATCAAAGTTAGAAGAGGAAAAAGATCAACACAGAGCCTGTAATTCTCATTAGGCAGATTGAATGCAATTATATACTATTTCATATGCTAAGTATGGCTCGGCGGTGTGGTGCATCGTGCTGAGCATTGTGAATACGCTCGCCACCGAATCTCTGATTATCCTGCGTGGGTTCGCACTTCGCAGGTTTAAATCCCATGCGAGTATAGTTATGTGCGAGAGGATTACTGGACTCCTAGCCGCCGCAGGGTGGTTCACTCAACCGATAGTCGGTTAGGGCTATCTCCACCATCAAGGTCATGCCTTCGAAAACAAATATCTGGCTAACTAATCCCATACCCGACTTAGACTGGTAACCGGACGAGAGGCTGTGGTTCGCCATATGAATAAGCCTGATTATGTCATCTCATCGGCTTTCCTCTCCCTGGAATAAATATGTAGATCCTATCCTAAGTTTCAAACAATTCATGTGCAAGAATATTGCTACTGTCAATAGTAGTTTTGAAATTGATATTTTTAATTACAAAGTATTTCCCACAACATTATATGCTAACCAAATGCTTGGCTCGTGAGAAAATAAAACTATTTTTTTAGGGTCGCGCTGAAAAGTACTTGCGAACTCCTGCTCTATACAAGAAGCCAATGATATCTAACAATGTGAAAAGGAATACTGTTCTTTTGACAAAAAATTTTCCACACTGACAGAAATGACTTTATACTGCAAAATTGGGGGGGGGGGGGGGGGGTTAAGGGTTCAATCATACCTCATTGCTGTTAGTTATCTAATAGTGACGCTATCCCCGCGTATGTTTGTATTTGAAAATGAGATATGTCACCTCAAAAAAATAGAAAACGCGCGCTGTCGATGCGAATTGAAAGCGACAATAGCACTACAATATCTCTCTTGTGACAAATACTCTCATGCTTCATCATCTTGACGCATTTTACTGTCGCCCGTCTTTATGTTATAATAATGCAGTAGAAACACTGCAAATCAGGATATAATAATTATTTTCGGGAAAATATTGCTTCGACTAATGTAAGATTTTCTACATATGAAAGGCCGAAAACCGAAAACTTAAAATGTGTGTGTGATATTATTGGTTTATTTTAGGTTAATTTTACGCAGGGATGTACAATACGAGGTGTGGCTAAAAAGAAACGAGACTGACGTCACAGATTGCGCAACACGATTAACCATTGGTAATCAACACTTTTACAGTGTGGTGTAATATGTGTTCTTTGTTCAACAGCTTTTTTGACACAATATCGCAATTATTTTTGCTCTTTAGGAGCCATAGGTGAATGTGATTAATTGCTTGTTGAAAAAAAAATTGCCGTGCGAGATCTGATTGAGTTTTTTGGCGATAGGGGGTTCAATTGCAGAATGACGATTGAGCAATGAATTAACATTAAATTTTGTGTCAAACTTGGAAAAACGGCGACTGCGACTTTGAAGAAATTGTGTGATGTTTATGGAGATTCTTCCATGTCCAGAACAAGAGTTTTTGAATGGCACAAGCGATTTGTGGGATGCAGGGAGGATGTGGAGGATGATTCGAAGTCAGGAAGGCCTTGCACTTCCACAACTGATACCAACATCGAAAAGGTATCAGTTGTGAGTTCAGTTGTGAAAGGCAGTTGATTCGCAGCGACCGTCGCTCAACAATTCGCGTCATTGCGAAGTTGGAAAAGACAAAAAAAAACGGTTCGCACCAGTTTGGTTGACACTTTTGGCTTGTGAAAGGTGAGTGCCAAAATGGTGCCAAGGCTGTTGACTGAGGAGCAGAAAGCTCAACGATTAAATGTTGCCCAGTTGACATGCATTTTTCCAAGTTTGACACAAAATTTAATGTTAATTCATTGCTCAATCGTCATTCTGCAATTGAACCCCCTATCGCCAAAAAACTCAATCAGATCTCGCACGGCAATTTTTTTTTCAACAAGCAATTAATCACATTCACCTATGGCTCCTAAAGAGCAAAAATAATTGCGATATTGTGTCAAAAAAGCTGTTGAACAAAGAACACATATTACACCACACTGTAAAAGTGTTGATTACCAATGGTTAATCGTGTTGCGCAATCTGTGACGTCAGTCTCGTTTCTTTTTAGCCACACCTCGTATAAATTTAATATACGAATATTGCAACCTTCGAATATCGTTTTTTCGTGTTTATAAGAATACCGAATATGGTGCACATATCCTACCGCCACTGTTTAGATTTAAAAACATTTCACAATTATTTCATTTTTTATTGCAATCAGCCGAATCGAAAGCGGCAATAACTAACAGTCATCATGAATAGATTTCAATAAACTCCGAATTGAAGTGCTTATAAGGCGTCGAGGACGTTCTTGGTTGAAATTTTTTTACATTTAAATTCGGCAATAAATTTAAAAGCAAATTGTGTCGCAATCAATTGTTCGCATCCTCATTTTCGATAGTTAACGAACATAACGAAATTTTTTTCAATTTCTTGCAGTCTAGAGTGTATAAAATAGCTCTTAAATAATATTTAGTTTCTGTTGGGGATTTTATCGTTATCCAGACAGCGTTGATAACAATATTTTTAATTTTAAGTTGGAGGTATTGATTCATAATCAAAAATAAATTTATAACACATAACATGAAAAATTTAAATCTTTAAGAGCTATTTTAAACACTCTAAATTACAAGAAATGGAAAAATTTCCTGTTATGTTCGGTCACTATCGAAACTGAGGATGTAAACAATTAATTAGGACCCAATTTTCCGAGGACGCCTAAACCATCTCGTCGTGGGTTCGACTCTAGGATATATGCGCCATATTCGGGATTCTTATAAACAAGAAAAAACAGTATTTGAAGTTCGCAATATTTGAAATTTTACATCCCTGTATTAAATTATTCAGTTATAGATAGATAAGATAAGTTTATTTTGACTCAATAATCAGCAGAAAGGCGATAAAATGGTCTTGCATACTGATCCACACAAATAATGATAATAATAATGATCAACCAATTCTTGTTGAATTATTTTGTTTTCTGTTGCTTCAAATGTGTCGACTTTGTTTGTGGTAATAAAATCTCACTCTACAACAAGAAATATAACTTGTCTATATACTATGTTTTACATAGCTCTACTTGAAACACAAGGACATTCAAACTCTAATAGCATAAAAGTAGTTTCAGATCTGAGCGCTCCAGAAGTATGTGTACCAATATGGAGGGAGATAATTCTGTTTGCCTACTACATGTTGTGTAAAGGGACTGAAACCTATGGTCAGAGGGTATATTCACTTGGCTAACATAGACAGTCCCCAAACTCGTAATAGAACTAAAATAAGGAAAATTGAAACAAAATTATGGCCTAACCCTAATCTGGTACACATACTACAGGAGTACCCGGTTTGTCAAAAGTGACAAAACCTCTATTTATCGAATGACTAGGCCTAATTAGGATATAGTTGAGTGAGTTATACATTTTCAATATTTTCAAGATTTTGAAAATGCAGAGAAGTTCAACCCCGAATCCCTGTGGCTATGTCACCTGGCACTGAACAAGGGCATAGCAGCCCCAAAACTGGGAGGGGTGCAATTTGTTTTAGTTTACACGAAACTTACTCGTGATTTTCGCTTTGAACAAGGCCAGACACAAGCGAGCAGCTACTTATAGATCTCAAGCTCCTCACAAACTCACAACAATATGAGTGCGGTATTTCATATATCTCAGTCGGTTCGTTTGGAGTAAGGATTGATATTAAACCAAAAAATGTTGAGTTTACAGTTAACCACTTACAAATAGAGCAAAATAGTGTTGAAAAAGAGACATGAGTTTATGCCCACGGAAAATGCTGCAAAATCACTTTTCAAAAAACATTTGGAACAGTATCCTTGCTACGTTGATGTCACTAAATATACTTTTCATAAGTATTTATACATGATAATCTTAGATTTCAATGCATTATATGAAAAATTCTCAAAGAATACAGCAAACAGAATTTAAAGAATAAACTTTTTCATAACAAATTTGGTGGTCCCGAAGTGTGTGAAACAAGATGACAGACACAGGAACGTAGTATGTGTACCAAGTTAGGGATATTCAATTTTCTTTATTTTGGTTCTATTACAAGTTCTAGCGAAATGACTCACGTAGTATGGTGCTCGCCATAATTTTATAACAATTTCCGTATTTTTGTTTTGTTACGAGTTCGGGACTATTTGAGTGACTTCCGTAGTATTTGTTCCTAAAATTATGACCTGACCCTAACCTGGTACATATACTACGTTCCGGTGTCCGCCATCTTGGTTCTAATACCTCAAACTCAAATTTTGGAAAGTTAAATTGTGTGCCAGTCACATTAATACAGCAAAGTAATTTTACCTAAATGATCAAAAGTTTGGATTATCATAAAGAAGAATTGTGAAATGCCAAACTATTCAGATATGAGCAATAATACATTTGTGATAAAGCAGTCAATTTAACTGTTATTTCATGTTGCATTAAATTCATTTTCTTTGAACTAGATTGACCAAACATGGGCTGCTGATGGATTGCACAATTATGGTATGATTAACCTATTGACCATAATCGGCTAAAGAAGATTTCAATTATTATATACCCACCCTCTTCGTTTACGGCTTTATAGGACGGGCAAATATATTGCTATTTCAAGAAATACAGCATATTAATCAGTCTGTCGTCATCTGTTTACTTAACACTTCAATATCTGGTACTAACTGGCATTTTATCAGAAAAACTAATAAATCATTGACTAAGAGCAAACAAAGGGCGTAGTAATATTACAAAGGAATTTCGCAACAATTCAGAAGCGCAATAAACTGAACACATTATCCAGCCAATACAAAGGAAACTTGCTTTAACATTTCCACTACAAAACTACTAGACTTGCAGAAATGAAAAAAGTGGCAAAAACTTAAGTTTGATAATCTTGTTTAAGTATTGCATTTGAAATACATTCAAAGAAAAGATCAAGCAAACATACAAATTTTCATTCACCACATGAAAAAGCTTTCAATAGTAAAGTTTGAATAAAATTAATATCATACGCAAGGGGTCCAATTATTATCTGTGGTAGGGTACATGAGAATTCAATATATTCGGTCACATGCCACTCATTCAGCCACTTATATCTTAAGAAGCTCCCTACAATCTTACTTCACCTTTTAAGTTATTCAAGAAATAAAGCGTGGAATTTCATAGATCTCGGTCGTAACGTTTGGAGTATGGACTGTTAGTAAGCTAAAACATGTTGAGTTATCAGTTATTCACATACAACAAAGGTTCACAATCAGCGGCCGTCAAAGGTGAAATGTGTGGCTGTGCTGGTGTGTATATCTTACTCCAAAATACCATATGTTAGTGTTTTATTAATAGAAAATAAACTCTGAGATTATAAAAAGTAGCAGTTGTAAACATTGCTCCATCTCACTAAGGAGGAAAAAAGTCTGTTACATTTCATACATTTTCATATTATTACAAATGCCAGAAGCGCAGCCATCCAGAATCGTGGGCATAAATATTTGATTCAACTTCGGTAATTATGATATAGATACCAATCTAGCATTATGGACTAATTTTGGAGATTTGCAATGTCTAAAATAGCACTTTTTCATATGGCGCAGAATCCTAAAGTAAAAGTTACGGTGTATTCCGTTCATGTTGTTAATATTTTATATAACGATTTTAGAGCCTTAATATTCACTCCTTCATTTTCAGTTGGAACTTTTTTAGTAGCAGATTTACCCTTTTAATTATACTTAACGTCTCTATGCCGATGCTCGCAAAATAACAAGTTTTTTTGAGATGGGAAGATTTCCAAAAATATAGTGTACCGACATAATATCGATGACGGCCTAAATAACCGCGTTGAGCTGACCAAAACAATAGGCGACTTAAATAACATTTGCTCTGCGAAAATACCACACGCTATTAGGGACTTCTTAGGTCTCCCGGAAATATTATAAAAAAGCAGGATTTTAGGGCTGGCCCTCTCTCTGCGCCAATAACAACAGTAAGTGTCGACCAGTGCTCTGGCTTCTCTTAAAATTGTAGATTAAATTATCCGAATATCTCATATTTATTGAAATTTTCCAATTTGATAAATTTATTTGGTCACCCTTAGACACTTTTGTTCAGTATACTTTTTATTCACCATCTCACAAAACGTTTTAGATGCACGCCAATGAGATATATCAATAAACACCAATTTCCTTAATTAAGTATGATTTATGAAAAACGTCAATTCCACTTCCAGTCATAGACCACTTATGAAAACGTAATCCGGCCGTCTATAGAAAAAAGGTTGTGCACCCCTGACTTACAAGTAGAGCAAAATAGTGTTGACAAACCCACATGAGTTTATTTCTCCCAGAAAATGCTGCAAAATCGCTTTTCAAAAAACATTTGGGACAGGACCTAGGCTACGTATATAACACTGCATATACCCTATATAGGTAATTATACAATTAATCTTTGTTTTCAATGCTATATATGAAAAATTATCGAACAATATAGCCCAAGTTTTTCATATCAAATTTTGGAAAGTTTAATTGGGTATCAGCTATACTAATGCAGCAAAGTAATTTTACATGGATGATTGAAAGTTTTGATTATTAAAATAAAGAATTGTAAAATGCCAAACTATTAAGATATGAGCAATAATACATTTGAGATAAAGCAGTTAATTTCACTGTTATTTCATGTTGCATTAAATTCACTTTCCTTGAACTAGATTGACCAAACACGGGCTGCTGATGGATTGCACAATTATGGTATGATTAACCTATTGACCAGAATCGGCCAAAGAAGATTTCAATTATTATACACCCAACCTCTTCGCATACGGCTTTATAGGACGGGCAAATATATCGGTATTTCAAGAAATACAGCATTTAAATCACCCGTCTGTCGTCATCTGTTTACTTAACACTTCAATATCTGGTACTAACTGGCATCTTATCAGAAAAACTAGTAAATCATTGACTAAGAGTAAACAAAGGGCGCAGTAATATTACAAAGGAATCTTGGAACAATTCAGAAGCGCAATAAACTGAACAAAATATCCAGCCAATACAAGGGAAACTTGCTTTAACATTTCTACTACAAAACTACAAATCAGACAGACCAGCAGAAATGAAAACATCAAAAAAGTGGCAGAACTTGAGTTTGATAATTATGTTTACATATTGCATAAGAAATACATTCACAGAAAAGATCGAACACTCATACAGATTTTCTCTTAACACATTAGAAAGCTTCCAATAGTGAAGTTTAAATAAAATTAATATCATCCCGCAAGGGGTCCAATTATTATCTTTGGAAGGGTACATGACAATCCGATATATTCTGTCGCATGTTGTGCCAGCCCAGACCAATTAACTGCAATTCATTCTGGCAGGTAAATCCTTCGCATGTATGTGTGATAATTTATCATGCATGACTGGGAAGATTGAAAAATCTAATTCATTGAATAATTCATCTAATTCATTTACCATCTTTGCCTGCATCGAGATTGATTGGGCATACAATTTGATCAATCTCTATTACACTTCAACTAATATCGTGAGCATTTTAAAAAATGCAATGCAATATCGTTCTCTTGGAATAGGAGTAAGAGTTAGGTTTTTTAATATAGGCTAGTTCATCACTCGGATATGCATATTAATAGCAATTATCAATGTAGTTTACACTGCATCAAGCCTAATTGGACATCAAAGTTTGGTGATTAGGCGCATTCAACAATTAAACTATGGATATTTGCCTGAGAATTACCGTAAATTTTAATTTATTATTCACATCATTTACAGTAAGTTTTACAATAAATTTTATGATATCAATATACGGTGTAACCTATCGACATATGCTCAACAGTATTTAAATAGAATGTATTTATATGAAATGAAGAAAATCAAATCGAATTGGTTTCCAGAATTCCGATTCCAAGTGAGAGATAAGAACCTTTTCATTCATTTATTAGAGTGAAAATTATCAATTAACCGATGGAATTCTGATTCTGAATACATTGAGGAAACCTCTAAAATCTTTGCTTTGAACAATGCTCCTGACAAGCAGACACTTAAAAGTATTGAGATATTTACAGTTTGCTCAATAGTTTACAAACCTCTAGGTCAAACCTCTAGGCCTAGGTGGTCCAAGGTGGTCTGCCTCGCGAGCCACACTATAATTTTTGTATTGTTTGCGAGCCACAATAGTGCTAAGAATAGGTAAACAGTGCCATACAAAACAAACACTTTTATTGTCCAAACACAGTGGTCATTATTTGTCATTTATCAAGCTAAACATGCAAAAAACGCCAAAAAATCATTCAAACGTTCAAAAGTTTTAGTATATCTACATTCGGCGTAAGACTTCAAAACCTTCACAGCGGAGGAAGTGCCATACAAAGAAAATGCCGTGTTTGTTATTATATTAAGCAAGCATTGTGATATTTTCCCTCCCGTATCTAGTCAAAAACATGTTTGAATTGGTCAGCTTTTATTTCAAACTCATGTTTGCAAAATAACTTACAAATAACTGCAGGCAGATTGATTACCGATTTTTACCAAATTTGAGATACATGAAGGTAATTATTATATTTTCTGACATATAGGCAGCATTTTTTGTATTACGGTTCAGGCTGGTTGCAGAAAAAACACTCGGCAGGAATTATATTGGTCGACCATTACATTAATATTTAGTTATAAGGCATTGTAAACCTAGGCTAATAGATTCCTCATTAGATTTTTAGATTTTGTTAGCATATATTCCCGACCGAAAATATAGAAACCAGGTAACAATTTAGACTAGCCAACCACTTTATTCAATTTCGCTAGTTGCCTCAGCTAGCCATAACACCAGTCAATTCGATGACATTGGCAATGTAACAATGAGTCAGAAGATTTTTTTGGTTATTTTTATGAGGAAACAACACCAAATTCAATTTTTTGTTTACCCTTGCGCGAATGCGACGCGGGCCACAAAAAAAGGAAACGGCGGGCCACATGTGGCCCGCGGGCCTGGGTTTGGACCACCCTGCTCTAGGTTCACAAAATTTTTGTACCTTTAGGAGACAAAGATGATTTGAGTTACACATTTAATTTTCAGTCATCGTTGCGAGTTGTTTAAAATATTACAAATACATGTGGATGTATAAGACAGTTGGTCATTTTTATCACAATTGCAACATCTACTGGTGGCCTGATGCACTGGTACAACTCTAACTGCTTAAATGTTCTATAAATTCACATGCAATTGTATGGAAGTATTTTTATATAACTTCCAAAAATTGTATAAAATCTGCGGCCAATACTGTAGCGTCTAATATACATATTGGCCATACATAATATTAAATAACAAATTGTGTTAAGTCTGATTGACAACGACACACCCGGTTTCAACTTCTTTCTGTGAAATGACTAATGGATGTGAGAAATCAACTCATCAAACATGGCTGAAACTGAACAAAATATCCAGCCAATACAAGGGAAACTTGCTTTAACATTTCTACTACAAAACTACAAATCAGACAGACCAGCAGAAATGAAAACATCAAAAAAGTGGCAGAACTTGAGTTTGATAATTATGTTTACATATTGCATAAGAAATACATTCACAGAAAAGATCGAACACTCATACAGATTTTCTCTTAACACATTAGAAAGCTTCCAATAGTGAAGTTTAAATAAAATTAATATCATCCCGCAAGGGGTCCAATTATTATCTTTGGAAGGGTACATGACAATCCGATATATTCTGTCGCATGTTGTGCCAGCCCAGACCAATTAACTGCAATTCATTCTGGCAGGTAAATCCTTCGCATGTATGTGTGATAATTTATCATGCATGACTGGGAAGATTGAAAAATCTAATTCATTGAATAATTCATCTAATTCATTTACCATCTTTGCCTGCATCGAGATTGATTGGGCATACAATTTGATCAATCTCTATTACACTTCAACTAATATCGTGAGCATTTTAAAAAATGCAATGCAATATCGTTCTCTTGGAATAGGAGTAAGAGTTAGGTTTTTCAATATAGGCTAGTTCATCACTCGGATATGCATATTAATAGCAATTATCAATGTAGTTTACACTGCATCAAGCCTAATTGGACATCAAAGTTTGGTGATTAGGCGCATTCAACAATTAAACTATGGATATTTGCCTGAGAATTACCGTAAATTTTAATTTATTATTCACATCATTTACAGTAAGTTTTACAATAAATTTTATGACATCAATATACGGTGTAACCTATCGACATATGCTCAACAGTATTTAAATAGAATGTATTTATATGAAATGAAGAAAATCAAATCGAATTGGTTTCCAGAATTCCGATTCCAAGTGAGAGATAAGAACCTTTTCATTCATTTATTAGAGTGAAAATTATCAATTAACCGATGGAATTCTGATTCTGAATACATTGAGGAAACCTCTAAAATCTTTGCTTTGAACAATGCTTCAGACACTTACGCAGACACTTAAAAGTATTGAGATATTTACAGTTTGCTCAATAGTTTACAAACCTCTAGGTCAAACCTCTAGGCCTAGGTGGTCCAAGGTGGTCTGCCTCGCGAGCCACACTATAATTTTTGTATTGTTTGCGAGCCACAATAGTGCTAAGAATAGGTAAACAGTGCCATACAAAACAAACACTTTTATTGTCCAAACACATTGGTCATTATTTGTCATTTATCAAGCTAAACATGCAAAAAACGCCAAAAAATCATTTAAACGTTCAAAAGTTTTAGTATATCTACATTCGGCGTAAGACTTCAAAACCTTCACAGCGGAGGAAGTGCCATACAAAGAAAATGCCGTGTTTGTTATTATATTAAGCAAGCATTGTGATATTTTCCCTCCCGTATCTAGTCAAAAACATGTTTGAATTGGTCAGCTTTTATTTCAAACTCATGTTTGCAAAATAACTTACAAATAACTGCAGGCAGATTGATTACCGATTTTTACCAAATTTGAGATACATGAAGGTAATTATTATATTTTCTGACATATAGGCAGCATTTTTTGTATTACGGTTCAGGCTGGTTGCAGAAAAAACACTCGGCAGGAATTATATTGGTCGACCATTACATTAATATTTAGTTATCAGGCATTGTAAACCTAGGCTAATAGATTCCTCATTAGATTTTTAGATTTTGTTAGCATATATTCCCGACCGAAAATATAGAAACCAGGTAACAATTTAGACTAGCCAACCACTTTATTCAATTTCGCTAGTTGCCTCAGCTAGCCATAACACCAGTCAATTCGATGACATTGGCAATGTAACAATGAGTCAGAAGATTTTTCTGGTTATTTTTATGAGGAAACAACACCAAATTCAATTTTTTGTTTACCCTTGCGCGAATGCGACGCGGGCCACAAAAAAAGGAAACGGCGGGCCACATGTGGCCCGCGGGCCTGGGTTTGGACCACCCTGCTCTAGGTTCACAAAATTTTTGTACCTTTAGGAGACAAAGATGATTTGAGTTACACATTTAATTTTCAGTCATCGTTGCGAGTTGTTTAAAATATTACAAATACATGTGGATGTATAAGACAGTTGGTCATTTTTATCACAATTGCAACATCTACTGGTGGCCTGATGCACTGGTACAACTCTAACTGCTTAAATGTTCTATAAATTCACATGCAATTGTATGGAAGTATTTTTATATAACTTCCAAAAATTGTATAAAATCTGCGGCCAATACTGTAGCGTCTAATATACATATTGGCCATACATAATATTAAATAACAAATTGTGTTAAGTCTGATTGACAACGACACACCCGGTTTCAACTTCTTTCTGTGAAATGACTAATGGATGTGAGAAATCAACTCATCAAACATGGCCAATTTGTTAAAGCACCGTAAACCATAGGTAATTTGTACCTAGTGAACAGACGAAAGTGACCCACATGCTGGGTCATACCTGGTTTCAATGTAGGTATTCCAATTCTCTTAGCATTGATAAAACAGACTAGATAATTGACATATTGGCGGCATACTACGTTTGATTGTAGATAATGCAATATTGTCGAATACATCAAAAACATACGCGAACTGTTTCATTAGAACTAATTTTCATTCAATCGTTTATTTAGGCTCTGCAACCTCATCACATTAGTGACAAGTGATTTACTGTCTAGTTGAAGTGTCAATTATAACCCATAACATTTTCTTGTGTTATTTTCTTACAAAACAATAGTACAATCATCATGATAGTTAAAATAATAATAATTACGGAGAATTTCACATTGTATTTTCGGAATTTGTAAATTCAATGCAAAATACAATGAATGGGTTGGTTTGCATAAGTTAATTCACCTAGGATTGACTTATCCACGTGACTGAAAACTGATGACACCAGTAGGTTCTCTCCAACTTTCAATCAAATGAAAAAATAATTATGAGAGAGAAATGGAAAAAAGCTCTCTCGTTTCACAGTGCCACTCAATAGCCACAATTCGGCGTGGCATGGACACACCCCGTTTACATACAGCTTTTATAGGACTATCGAATATACATTATTATCACCTGTCTGTCATCAACTGTTTACATAGCACTCCAATTTTCGGTAGTAACTGTCATCTCAGCAGAAAAACTATTTAATCATTGACTAAGGTTAAAAATAGGACACAGAAATATTACAGAGAAATTTCGCAATATTCTGGAAGACAAAAAAATTGGAAAAATGGACAAAACTTCGGAATTAGGTTTAGGAAACATACAGACATTATTCACAAAAAAATTAAAGCTACAAATAGTTAATTAAATGAATAGTATTCTACCACAAGAGATCCGGGTCCAGCATTACCCTTTGGAATGTGCATAACAATACAATCGATTATGTCTCATGACTAACTAGTCGCAAATTATAAGGCCTGGGAAGTCCTTTCAAGTATGTGATATTTGGTCATGCGTGACTGGGAGAGTTTGAACTCATTGAAGAAAATATCAAATGGTACAATAGTGCTTTCGAATTTTCAGGAACCCATTCTAAATCCTTCAATCAAAAAATATCAATGAACCGTGACTATGAAAATGAACTTTCCTACAGAATATTTACTAGAAATTGAACACAACCTACCCTTATACTGACTTACTTTATGCTTCATTCATAAAAACCTTTAATCTTGTGGCTAAAATCTTTGAGGGGTAAAACTCTACCCACACTAAAAATTCTAAACAAAATTACCTGCCTTTTCATGTGGGCCTTCAATGTGTATGTCACCAAACCCTGACTCCAGAAAAATTCCTTCCCATTGGTCACCATATTATATTTTAAAAGCTTATATTTTGAGAATGATTATGAGAGTTGGCAAATCGTTCGAAACCATCATCTGGATCAAAATATTCGGAAACCTGCCATTCAAAAGTATTGATAGTTTAACCTAGTCCCTACCATAACTGATATCCTATTAAATATTTTACATATTGTATTTATCGTAAATGATTTATTTTATTTTGAATTCTGTGTTTATGAATCAATAAATTCACTTTATCTTTCTATGTCCACTACTTTTGTTGGCTTTATTGGTATGCAACAATAGAGGAAGACACTTCTTGCTACAATTGAATTTGAAGTGCTCAGTGATTTTTTTCTTGATAATTTAGCGTTTGAGAACGGCTGGTCTAGTCAATTGTCGCTTTTACCAAACTACATTTTGATTATTGCAACTAAGCTTGGATAAAATGATAGATAGATGACCATTGGGTTATTTGATTTAAACCTGGATTTCTGACCACTGAAACTGGCAAATATCTAACAAAACCAATAAAACATGACAAATGTACAACCATGTACAAGCAAGCAGCCACTTATATATTTAAAAAACTCCTCATTAACTTGCTTCACCTTTAAAGTTATTCAAGAAATAAAGCGCGGAATTTCATATATCTCGGTCGTAACGTTTGGAGTATGGACTGTTAGTAAGCTAAAACATGTTGAGTTATCAGTTATTCACATACAACAAAGGTTCACAATCAGCGGCCGTCAAAGGTGAAATGTGTGGCTGTGCTGGTGTGTATATCTTACTCCAAAATACCATATGTTAGTGTTTTATTAATAGAAAATAAACTCTGAGATTATAAAAAGTAGCAGTTGTAAACATTGCTCCATCTCACTAAGGAGGAAAAAAGTCTGTTACATTTCATACATTTTCATATTATTACAAATGCCAGAAGCGCAGCCATCCAGAATCGTGGGCATAAATATTTGATTCAACTTCGGTAATTATGATATAGATACCAATCTAGCATTATGGACTAATTTTGGAGATTTGCAATGTCTAAAATAGCACTTTTTCATATGGCGCAGAAACCTAAAGTAAAAGTTACGGTGTATTCCGTTCATGTTGTTAATATTTTATAAAACGATTTTAGAGCCTTAATATTCACTCCTTCATTTTCAGTTGGAACTTTTTTAGTAGCAGATTTATCCTTTTAATTATACTTAACGTCTCTATGCCGATGCTCGCAAAATAACAAGTTTTTTTGAGATGGGAAGATTTCTAAAAATATAGTGTACCGACATAATATCGATGACGGCCTAAATAACCGCGTTGAGCTGACCAAAACAATAGGCGACTTAAATAACATTTGCTCTGCAAAAATACCACACGCTATTGGGGACTTCTTAGGTCTCCCGGAAATATTATAAAAAAGCAGGATTTTAGGGCTGGCCCTCTCTCTGCGCCAATAACAACAGTAAGTTTCAGCCAGTGCTCTGGCTTCTCTTTAGATTGTAGATTAAATTATCCGAATATCTCATATTTATTAAAATTTTTTAATTTGATAAAATTATTTGGTCACCCTTAGACACTTTTGTTCAGTATACTTTTTATTCACCATCTCACAAAACGTTTTAGATGCACGCCAATGAGATATATCAATAAACACCAATTTCCTTAATTAAGTATGATTTATGAAAAACGTCAATTCCACTTGCAGCCATAGACCACTTATGAAAACGTAATCCGGCCGTCTATAGAAAAAAGGTTGTGCACCCCTGACTTACAAGTAGAGCAAAATAGTGTTGACAAAGACACATGAGTTTATTTATCCCAGAAAATGCTGCAAAATCGCTTTTCAAAAAACATTTAGGACAGGACCTAGGCTCATATATAACACTGCATATATCCTATATAGGTAATTATACAATTAATCTTTGTTTTCAATGCTATATATGAAAAATTATCAAACAATATAGCCCAAGTTTTTCATATCAAATTTTGGAAAGTTTAATTGGGTATCAGCTATACTAATGCAGCAAAGTAATTTTACATGGATGATTGAAAGTTTTGATTATTAAAATAAAGAGTTGTAAAATGCCAAACTATTAAGATATGAGCAATATTACATTTAAGATAAAGCAGTTAATTTCACTGTTATTTCATGTTGCATTAAATTCACTTTCCTTGAACTAGATTGACCAAACATGGGCTGCTAATGGATTGCACAATTAAAGTATGATTAACTTATTGACCAGAATCGGCCAAAGAAGATTTCAATTATTATACACCCAACCTCTTCGCATACGGCTTTATAGGGAGGGGCAAATATATCGGTTATATCAAGAAATACAGCATTTGAATCACCCGTCTGTCGTCATCTGTTTACTTAACACTTCAATATCTGGTACTAACTGGCTTCTTATCAGAAAAACTAGTAAATCATTGACTAAGAGTAAACAAAGGGCGCAGTAATATTACAAAGGAATTTTGCAACAATTCAGAAGCGCAATAAACTGAACAAAATATCTAGCCAATACAAGGGAAACTTGCTTTAACATTTCTACTACAAAACTACAAATCAGACAGACCAGCAGAAATGAAAACATCAAAAAAGTGGCAGAACTTGAGTTTGATAATTATTTTTACATATTGCATAAGAAATACATTCACAGAAAAGATCGAACACTCATACAGATTTTCTCTTAACACATTAGAAAGCTTCCAATAGTGAAGCTTAAATAAAATTAATATCATCCCGCAAGGGGTCCAATTATTATCTTTGGAAGGGTACATGACAATCCGATATATTCTGTCACATGCTGTGCCAGCCCAGACCAATTAACTGCAATTCATTCTGGCAGGTAAATCCTTTGCATGTATGTGTGATAATTTATCATGCATGACTGGGGAGGTTGAAAAATCTGATCATTGAATAATTCATCTAATTCATTTACCATCATTGCCTGCATCGAGATTGATTGGGATTTGATTGGGACAACATCCAATTCTTTTAGCATTGATAACACAGATTAGATAATTGACATATTTGCTACATTTGATTGTAGATAATGCATTATTGTTGAATATATCAAAAATAAACGCGAACCGTTTCATTAGAACTAATTTTCATTCAATCGTTTATTTAAGCTCTGCAACCTCGTCACATTAGTGACGAGTGCTTTACTGTCTAGTGAAAGGTTAAGTGTGAGTAATAGCCCATAACATTTTCTTGTGTTATTTTCTTACAAAACAATAGTACAATCATTATGATAGATAGTTACTGAGAATTTCACATTGTATTTTCGGAATTTGCAAATTCAATGCAAAATACAATGAATGGGTTGGTTTGCTTAAGTTAATTCACCTAGGATTGACTTATACACGTGACTGAAAACTGATGACATCAGTAGGTTCTCTCCAACTTTCAATCAATTGAAAAAATAAATATGAGAGAGAAATGGAAAAAAGCTCTCTCGTTTCACAGTGGCACTCAACAGACACAATTCAAAAACTGGCGTGGCATGGACACACCCCGTTTACATACAGCTTTTATAGGACTATCGAATATACATTTATAATCACATGTTGTCATCAACTGTTTACATAGCACTCCAATTTCTGGTAGTAACTGTCATCTCATCAGAAAAACTATTTAATCATTGACTAAGGTTAAAGATAGGACACAGAAATATTACAGAGAAAATTTCGCAATAATCTGGAAGACAAAAACATTGGAAAAATGGACAAAACTTTGGAATTAGGTTTAAGAAACATACAGACATTATTTACAAAAAAATTAAAGCTACAAATAGTTAATTAAATGAATAGTATTCTATCACAAGATATTCAGCGCCAGCATTACCCTTTGGAATGTGCATAACAATACAACCGATTATGTTTCATGACTAATTAGTCGCAAAATATTGTGCCTGGAAAGTCCTTTCGAGTATGTGATATTTGGTCATGTGTGACTGGGAGAGTGAAAAAAATTGAACTCATTGAAGAAAATATTAGAAGGTACAATAGTGCCTACAATATGCTTATTATGTGGGCCTTCAATGCTTATGTCACTAAACCCTGACTCCAGAAAAATTCCTTCCTATTGGTCATCATATTAAATTTTGAAAGCTTATATTTTGAGAATAATTACGAGAGTTGACAAATCTTTCAAAACCATCATCTGGGTCAAAATATTTGAAAACCTGAAAAATTTGATTTCAAGTCCTGGATTCTACCAATAAATGTTTGAGTCATACATATTGATTATACAAATTGTATGTTCATTCAAGCCTGATGCAGACTTAATCAAATTGGTTGATACTATTAATAAATTTATAGCTCAACCTTAATCTTGCCTTCATTTGTGAAATCAATTTAATTAAGGAAAATCATTTACATTTTACTCTTCCAAAATAAGACATCAATCAAAAATACATAATCAAAAATTCATCACAAGGTTACTGAAAAATTTCCTGGGATTGACAAAATTGGAATATTACTTCTAAATACCACAAACATTTACCACAAAATGCCACCACTAAGTAGTGACAGTCAGGGGTGCGGTAGAGTGTGTATCCCTAATGCTTAGCCCGATGTGCACAATGCCAAGATTTACAGCTTCGTTCTGAAAACAGCTTTTCCCAGGCAATTACTGATAAGTGGAAATGTTACCTTACGAATGGATCATACACAAGTTAAACAATTAAAAGCCTTTCAGCACAAAGATTTTTGAGCTTTGCAGTAATCTGTTATTCCATGCCACTAAATTTTTGATCTGTTTACTGCAATTCCATTCCCCCTGGAATAAACCAGGGCTGTGCAACAGGCAGTCCGTGGGCCACAACCTGGCCAGCAAAGCCATCAAGTGTGGCTCTTGTCAACACTCAGATTTTTTTCCCAATCAAGCATAAAACCCTAATCCGACAGTTTATGTTTGAAAAGGCACTCACATGGATAAAAAACATAATGGCTTATGATTTTGTCGCTTTTAAACTAACCATGGGACAACTAATGAGATAAACAGAGGATGGTGGGACACTAAACCTCACTTCCAGCAAACAAAACAACATTAATGCTGAAAACTAATGTTGGGGCAGTAGCAGAAAAATACAGATAAATAAATTTCAAATGAATGAATTCGGAAACATTAGGCAGCCATCTGTCAAAAATCACCAATAATATTTGACTTTACATTCAAAGTAAATCACTAATGGCAGTATGCAACGTTCAAAATTTTAAACTTTAGCCTGCTCATTTCAGTCATTAGCCTACTGGGAGTTAACATTGTGCCTGGGTTAAACTTGCCACCAACTATAATCATGCAATTCTCTTAAATAAGTTGCTAAAAAAAATTCTATAACTCATGTTGCAGGGTGCCATAACCAACATGGATGCCTAGAGATCGATTAACCAAGAATTTGATTTATATACCGGTAATATACAGTTACCGTAGATGTTTCCAACTGAAATTTTTAAATTGATGGTTATCGAGAAGCCTCGCCAATGAGAGGGTTAGTCTAACAATAAACCAAACTGAGAAAGAAGTCGAACCTAAAATACTAACAAAAGCCGGACTTGGAGAAACATTTGAGCGACCCGATATCCCAGTGACTCTATAGTTTACGTAAGGAGACTACTCTAGACATGACATCCGAGGTAACCATAGCAGCCACGGATCATTGAATGAACAACCAAGAGTACCGGTAATTATTTCATGGATGCGCTAAGGACTATTGTTTTTTTTTTGGCGCAGTACTGAATTCCAGTACACATCAACGGACAATTTTACTTAATTCAGAAGCTAAGTGATGTTTTAAATATACACTCATGGATCTCTACAGAGGCTGGGTGCTGGAGGTAATTATATACATGAAAAGAGATTGTTAAACTCACAGTAATATGGATCTAGTACGACAGCACATGAGACATAAGAAGCACTAATATTATAAAAATAGGATGATGAAAACGAGTACGATACCGGTACCAGTTCCATATTATAAAAGCAAGGCTAAAATATATAAACATGACTATGTAAACAAGCCCAATTCCAGATGAAATTAACCTATTTTTAAACATGTACTTGCCCTAATGTCCATGTGACACGCACAACATGGACACTCATTTGATCCATGTGGAGTCAAGTCAAAATAGGCTAGAGAAGATGACTTGTCACATGCTAATCTGTACCAGTAGCTGGTAAGGTTTCCTACTTCCCATTGTATTTCATTGTTTGAAGCAAAAATTGAGACCACTACTTAAGAACTATTCAATTTGAGAAAATAAAAATCCTAAGGCTCAAAAGCCGCAATTGAATGGAAAGTAAAATAAGTGTTAATATAGCCTACTCTAATGACAGGAAGATGCAAAATGAAATATAAAATATCTTCTGAATTTAAGAATTAAAACAGAAATGTAGAGCACACACAAAAAATATTCAGTCACAATTTCCTATACCCGCATGTCCTAATCAGAAACGAATATTGAATTGGTTGATCTTTTCGAAAAAAGTCCAAAAAAGTAAACTTTATATATAAGTGTTATTAGGAAAATTGGCATGGTGTTCGATACAATATTTAAAATTAAATTTTAAAGGAAAGATTTCCAAGTTAAACTGTTGAATGTTACTGTATGTTTGTACGAGTTGTATTTCCAATCAATCTTGATTCAAAATTTGACCATAATTTTATTTCAATTTTCCTTATTTCAGTTCTATTACGAGTTCGTGGACCATCCAAGTGACTCCCGTACCGGAAATTATAGCCTAACCCTAACTTGGTACACATACTACGTACTGGTGTCTGCCACAGTGGTTCACATACTTTGAGAGTACTAATTTTTTTAATAAAAAAAAACAACTGTATCCTAATCCTAATAATTTTCCGATTTGATAAAATTATTTGGTCACCCTTAGACACTTTTGTTCAGTATACTTTTTATTTACCATCTTACAAAACGTTTTAGATGCACGCCAATGAGATATATCAATAAACACCAATTTCCTTACTTAAGTATGATTTATGAAAAACGTCAATTCCACTTCCAGTCATAGACCACTTATGAAAACGTAATCCGGACGTCTATAGAAAAAAGGTTGTGCACCACTGACTTACAAGTAGAGCAAAATAGTGTTGACAAAGACACATGAGTTTATTTCTCACAGAAAATGCTGCAAAATCGCTTTTCAAAAAACATTTGGGACAGGACCTAGGCTACGTATATAACACTGCATATACTCTATATAGGTAATTATACAATTAATCTTTGTTTTCAATGCTATATATGAAAAATTATCAAACAATATAGCCCAAGTTTTTCATATCAAATTTTGGAAAGTTAAATTGGGTATCAGCTATACTAATGCAGCAAAGTAATTTTACCTGGTTGATTGAAAGTTTTGATTATTAAAATAAAGAATTGTAAAATGCCAAACTATTAACCCTTTCCGTGCGGTGGGCACGTATACGTACCCACGACAAAACTCGCTAGATTGCGGCGGGTACGTTGATGTACTTCACTGTTTTATTTAGCAATGGGTCGCAAACTGTTGGTCTAGTTTTTCCGGGTTTTAGTTTATTGATAAGAAGTCTTCTTCGAGATTAACATAAGCGACGGTAAATCTCGCTTTCGTTTGCGACAGGAATTTTATTTGCGGCGGAACGAGGGAGTGTTTTTGAAATTTATGCAAATTTCGGTGTTTTTTGGGTGGTAATAGAAGACATATTATCCCTTCCATCTACCAAAATATTTTGAGTTAGATCACGAAATTGCTACAGCAATATTATGCTATTGTTTGCCAACCACGAAGCGGTAACAGTAAAGGATTTAGCGAATATTTCTATTTTTTATCACGGTTTAAAGTTTCAACTCCCAAGAAAAAAAACTGCCTTTTTTCTATCCGGTTCGTGACTCAGACCACCACTTTTAAAAATACTTTTTTTTTTAATCGCCAATTGCAAGCTCTTTGAAGAAGCTTTCCAACGAGCCGTCAGTGGGCAGCAGAGGATCATTAGTTTTTTGTTAGTCAATCGATTAGTTGTGGGGGTACAAATACATAAAATCGGCGTAGCAAATACGATTATTTATTAAAAAATAAAAATCGCATGGAAAGGGTTAAGATATGAGCAATATTACATTTGAGATAAAGCAGTTAATTTCACTGTTATTTCATGTTGCATTAAATTCACTTTCCTTGAACTAGATTGACCAAACATGGGCTGCTGATAGATTGCACAATTAAAGTATGATTAACTTATTGACCAGAATCTGCCAAAGAAGATTTCAATTTTTATACACCCAACCTCTTCGCATACGGCTTTATAGGACGGGCAAATATATCGGTATTTCAAGAAATACAGCATTTAAATCACCCGTCTGTCGTCATCTGTTTACTTAACACTTCAATATCTGGTACTAACTGGCATCTTATCAGAAAAACTAGTAAATCAATGACTAAGAGTAAACAAAGGGTGCAGTAATATTACAAAGGAATCTTGCAACAATTCAGAAGCGCAATAAACTGAACAAATATCCAGCCAATACAAGGGAAACTTGCTTCAACATTTCCACTACAAAACTACAAATCAGACAGACCAGCAGGAATGAAAACATCAAAAAAGTGGCAGAACTTGAGTTTGATAATTATTTTTACATATTGCATAAGAAATACATTCACAGAAAAGATCGAACACTCATACAGATTTTCTTTTAACACATTAGAAAGCTTCCAATAGTGAAGCTTAAATAAAATTAATATCATCCCGCAAGGGGTCCAATTATTATCTTTGGAAGGGTACATGACAATCCGATATATTCTGTCACATGTTGTGCCAGCCCAGACCAATTAACTGCAATTCATTCTGGCAGGTAAATCCTTTGCATGTATGTGTGATAATTTATCATGCATGACTGTGGAGGTTGAAAAATCTAATTCATTGAATAATTCATCTAATTCATTTACCATCTTTGCCTGCATCGAGATTGATTGGGCATACAATTTGATCAATCTCTATTACACTTCAACTAATATCGTGAGCATTTTTAAAAATGCAATGCAATATCGTTCTCTTGGAATAGGAGTAAGAGTTAGGTTTTTTAATATAGGCTAGTTCATCACTCGGATATGCATATCAATAGCAATTATCAATGTAGTTTACACTGCATCAAGCCTAATTGGACATCAAAGTTTGGTGATTAGGCACATTCAACAATTAAACTATGGATATTTGCCTAAGAATTACCGTAAATTTTAATATATTATTCACATCATTTACAGTAAGTTTTACAATAAATTTTATGACATCAATATACGGTGTAACCTATCGACATATGCTCAACAGTAATTAAATAAAATATATTTATATGAAATGAAGTAAATCAAATCGGATTGGTTTCCAGAATTCCGATTCCAAGTGAGAGATAAGAACCTTTTCATTCATTTATTAGAGTGAAAATTATCAATTAACCGATAGAATTCTGATTCTAAATACATTGAGGAAACCTCTAAAATCTTTGCTTTGAACAATGCTCCTGACAAGCAGACACTTAAAAGTATTGAGATATTTACAGTTATCTCAACAGTTTACAAACCTCTAGGTCAGTGTGGTCCAAGGTCGTCTGCGTCGCGGGCCACACTATAATTTTTGTATTGTTTGCGGGCCACAATGGTGCTAGGAATAGGTAAACAGTGCCATACAAAACAAACACTTTTATTGTCCAAACACATTGGTCATTATTTGTCATTTATCAAGCTAAACATGCATAAAACGCTAAAAGACTCATTTAAACGTTCAAAAGTTTTACTATATCTACATTCGGTGTAAGACTTCAAAACCTTCACAACAGAGGAAGTGCCATACGAAGAAAATGCCCTTTTTGTTATCATATTAAGCAAGCATTGTGATATTTTCCCTCCCGTATCTTGTCAAAAACATGTTAGAATTGGTCAGCTTTTATTTCAAACTCATGTTTGCAAAATAACTTACAAATAACTGCAGGTTGATTGATTACCGATTTTTACCAAATTTGAGATACAGGAGGGTAATTACTATATTTTCTGACATATAGGCAGCATTTTTTGTATGACGGTTGAGGCTGGTTGCAAAAAAAACACTCGGCAGGAATTATATTGGTCGACCATTACATTAATATTTAGTTATCAGGCATAGTCAACCTAGGCTAATAGATTCCTCATTAGATTTTTAGATTTTGTTAGCATATATTCCCGACCGAAAATATAGAAACCAGGTAACAATTTAGACTAGCCAACCACTTTATTCAATTTCGCTAGTTGCCTCAGCTATCCATAACACCAGTCAATTCGATGACATTAGTAATGTAACAATAAGTCAGAAGATTTTTCTGGTTATTTTTATGACGAAACAACACCAAATTCAATTTTTTGTTTACCCTTGCGCGAATGCGACG
This sequence comes from Styela clava, assembly GCF_964204865.1. Lineage (NCBI taxonomy): Eukaryota > Metazoa > Chordata > Ascidiacea > Stolidobranchia > Styelidae > Styela > Styela clava. The sequence continues at coordinate 3,932,075 of NC_135251.1, forward strand.
CGGGCCACAAAAAAGGAAGCGGCGAGCCACATGTGGCCCGCGGGCCTGGGTTTAGACTACCCTGCTCTAGGTTCACAAAATTTTTGTACCTTTAGGAGACAAAGATGGTTTGAGTTACACATTTAATTTTCAGTCATCGTAGCGAGTTGTTCAAAATAATACAAATACATGTGGATGTATAAGAAAGTTGGTCATTTTTATCACAATTGCAACATCTACTGGTGGCCTGATGCACTGGTACAACTCTAACTGCCTAAATGTTTTATAAATTCACATGTAATTGTATGAAATTATTTTTATATAACTTCCAAAAATTGTATAAAATCTGCGGCCAATACTGTAGCGTCTAATATACATATTGGCCATACATAATATTAAATAACAAATTGTGTTAAGTCTGATTGACATCGACACACCCGCTTTCAACTTCTTTCTGTGAAATGACTAATGGATGTGAGAAATCAACTCATCAAACATGGCCAATTTGTTAAAGCACTGTAAACCATAAGTAATTTGTACCTAGTAAACAGACGAAAGTGACCCACATGCTGGGTCATACCTGGTTTCAATGTAGGTATTCCAATTCTCTTAGCATTGATAAAACAGACTAGATAATTGACATATTGGCGGCATACTACGTTTGATTGAAGATAATGCATTATTGTCAAATATATCAAAAACAAACCCGAACCGTTTCATTAGAACTAATTTTCATTCAATCGTTTATTTAGGCTCTGCAACCTCGTCACATTAGTGACAAGTGATTTACTGTCTAGTGAATGGTTAAGCGTCAGTTATAACCCATAACATTTTCTTGTGTTATTTTCTTACAAAACAATAGTATAATCATTAAGATAGTTAAAATAATAATAATTACGGAGAATTTCACATTGTATTTTCGGAATTTGTAAATTCAACCCCAAATTCAATGAATGGGTTGGTTTGCATAAGTTAATTCACCTAGGATTGACTTATCCATGTGACGGAAAACTGATGACATCAGTAGGTTCTTTCCAACTTTCAACCAAATGAAAAAATAATTATGAGAGAGAAATGGAAAAAAGCTCTCTCATTTCACAGTGCCACTCAATAGCCACAATTCGGCGTGGCATGGACACACGCCGTTTACATACAGCTTTTATAAGACTATCGAATATACATTAATATCACCTGTCTGTCATCAACTGTTTACATAGCACTCCAATTTCCGGTAGTAACTGTCATCTCAGCAGAAAAACTATTTAATCATTGACTAAGGTTAAAGATAGGACACAGAAATATTACAGAGAAATTTCGCAATATTCTGGAAGACAAAAACATTGGAAAAATGGACAAAACTTCGGAATTAGGTTTAGGAAACATACAGACATTATTCACAAAAAAATTAAAGCTACAAATAGTTAATTAAATGAATAGTATTCTACCACAAGAGATCCAGGGCCAGCATTACCCTTTGGAATGTGCATAACAATACAATCGATTATGTCTCATGACTAACTAGTCGCAAAATATAAGGCCTGGGAAGTCCTTTCAAGTATGTGATATTTGGTCATGCGTGACTGGGAGAGTTAAAAAAATTGAACCCATTGAAGTAAATATCAAATCGTACAATAGTGCTTTCGAATTTTCAGGAATCCATTCTAAATCCTTCGATCAAAAAATATCAATGAACCGTGACTATGAAAATGAACTTTCCTACAGAATTTTTACTAGAAATTGAACACAAGCTACCTTTATACTGACTTACTTTATGCTTCATTCATAAAAACCTTCAATCTTGTGGCTAAAATCTTTGAGGGGTAAAACTCTACCCACACTAAAAATTCTAAACAAAATTACATGCTTTTCATGTGGGCCTTCAATTTGTATGTCACTAAACCCTGACTCAAAAAAAAATTCCTTCCTATTGGTCACTATCCTAAATTTTCAAAGCTTACTTTGAGAATGATTATGAGAGTTGGCAAATCGATCAAAACCATCATCTGGATCAAAATATTTGAAAACCTGCCATTCAAAAGTATTGATAGTTAAACCTAGTCTCCACCATAACTGATATCCTATTAAATATTTTACATATCGTATTTATCGTAAATGTTTTATTTTATTTTGAATTCTGTGTTTATGAATCAATAAATTCATATTATCTTTCTATGTCCACTACTTTTGTTGGCTTTATTGTTATGCAACAATAGAGGTAGACACTTCTTGCTACAATTGAACTTGAAGTGCCCAGTGATTTTTTTCTTGATAATTTAGCGTCGCACAAAGAACAAAGTTTGGGAACGGCTGGTCTAGTCAATTGTCGCTTTTACAAAACTATATTTTGTTTACTGCAACTAACCTTGGATAAAATGATAGATAGATGACCATTGGGTTATTTGATTTATACCTGGATTTTCGAATCACTGAAACTGGCAAATATCTAACGAAACCAATAAAACATGACAGCATGTACAACCATGTACAAGCAAGCAGCCACTTATATCTTCAAAAAGCTCCTAACAAATTTACTTCACCTTCAAAGTTATTCAAGAAATAAAACGCGGAATTTCATATATCTCGGTCGTTACGTTTGGAGTATGGACTGTTAGTAAGCTAAAACATGTTGAGTTATCAGTTATTCACATACAACAAGGGTTCACAATCAGCGGCCGTCAAAGGTGAAATGTGTGGCTGTGCTGGTGTGTATGTTTTACTCCAAAATACCATATGTTAGTGTTTTATTAACGGAAAATAAACTAGACTCTGAGATTATAAAAAGTAGCAGTTGTAAACATTGCTCCATATCACTAAGAAGAAAAAGGGTCTGTTACATTTCATACATTTTCTTATTATTACAAATGCCAGAAGCGCAGCCAGCCAGAATCGTGGGCATAAATATTTGATACAACTTCGGTATTTATGATATAGATACCAATTTAGCATTATGGCCCAATTTTGGAGATTTGCAATGTCTAAAATAGCACTTTTTCATATGGCGCGGAATCCTAAAGCAAAAGTTACGGTGTATTCCGTTCAAGTTGTTAATATTTCATAAAACTATTTTAGAGCCTTAATATTCACTCCTTCATTTTCAGTTGGAACTTTTTTAGTAGCAGATTCCCTTTTTAATTATACTAAACGTCTCTATGCCGATGCTCGCATAATAACAAGTTTTTTTGAGATGGGAAGATTTCCAAAAATATAGTTTACCGGCATAATATCGATGACAGCCCAAATAACCACGTTGAGCTGACCAAAACAATCGGCGACTTAAATAACATTTGCTCTGCGGAAATACCACACGCTATTATGGACTTCTTAGGTCTCCCGAAAATATTTAAAAAAAGCAGGATTTTAGGGCTGGCCCTCTCGCTGCGCCAATAACAACAGTAAGTGTCGACCAATTCTCTGGCTTCTCTTTAGATTGTAGATCAAATTATCCAAATATCTCATATTTATTGAAATTTTACGATTTGATAAAATTATTTGGTCACCCTTAGACACTTTTTTTCAGTATACTTTTTATTTACCATCTCACAAAACTTTTTTGATGCACGCCTATGAGATATATCAATAAACACCAATTTCCTTATAGAAGTATAATTTATAAAAAACGTCAATTCCACTTGCAGCTGTAGACCATTTATAAAAACGTAATCCGGCCGTCTATAGAAAAAAGGTTGTGCACCCCTGGCTTACAAGTAGAGCAAAATGATGTTGACAAAGACACATGAGTTTATATCTCACAGCAAATGTTGCAAAATTGCTTTCCAAAAAACATTTGGGACAGGAGCCAGGCTATGTATATAACACTGCGTATACCCTATATAAACATAGGTAATTATACAATTAATCTTTGTTTTCAATGCAATATATGAAAAATTATCAAACAATATTGCCCAAGTTTTTCATATCAAATTTTGGAAAGGTAAATTGGGTATCAGCTATTATAATGCAGCAAAGTAATTTTACCTGAATGATTGAAAGTTTTGATTATTAAAATAAAGAATTGTGAAATGCCAAACTATTAAGATATGAGCAATAATACATTTGAGATAAAGCAGTTAATTCACTGTTATTTTATGTTGCATTAAATTCACTTTCCTTGAACTAGATTGACCAAACATGGGCTGCTAATGGATTGCACAATTAAAGTATTATTAACTTATTGACCAGAATCGGCCAAAGAAGATTTCAATTATTATATACCCAACCTCTTCGCATACGGCTTTATAGGACGGGCAAATATATCGGTATTTCAAGAAATACAGCATTTAAATCACCCGTCTGTCGTCATCTGTTTACTTAACACTTGAATATCTGGTACTAACTGGCATTTATCAGAAAAACTAATAAATCATTGACTGAGAGTAAACAAAGGGCGCAGTAATATTACAGAGGAATTTCGCAACAACTCAGAAGCGCAATAAACTGAACACATTATCCAGCCAATACAAGGGAAACTTGCTTTAATATCTCTTCTACAAAATTACGAATCAGACAGACTAATGAAAACATCGAAAAAGTGGCAAAAACTTAAGCTTGATAATCTCGCTTTAGTATTGCATTTGAAATACATTCACAGAAAAGATCAAGCACACATACAGATTTTCATTTAACACATGAGAAAGCTTTCAATAGTAAAGTTTGAATAAAGTTAATATCATCAGCAAGGGGTCCAATTATTATCTGTGGTAGGGTACATGAGAATTCAATATATTCGGTCACATTTTGTGCCAGACCAATTAACTGCAATTCATTCTGGCATGAAAATCCTTTGTATGTATGTGTGATAAATGATCATGCATGACTGGGGAGGTTGAAAAATCTAATCATTGAATAATTCGTCTACAGGTAATTCATTTACCATCATTGCCTGCATCGAGATTGATTGGGACAACATCCAGTTCTTTTAGCATTGATAACACAGATTAGATAATTGACATATTTGACATATTTGCTACATTTGATTGTAGATAATGCATTATTGTTGAATATATCAAAAATAAACGCGAACCGTTTCATTAGAACTAATTTTCATTCAATCGTTTATTTAAGCTCTGCAACCTCGTCACATTAGTGACGAGTGCTTTACTGTCTAGTGAAAGGTTAAGCGTTAGTAATAGCCCATAACATTTTCTTGTGTTATTTTCTTACAAAACAATAGTACAATCATTATGATAGATAGTTACTGAGAATTTCACATTGTATTTTCGGAATTTGCAAATTCAATGCAAAATACAATGAATGGGTTGGTTTGCTTAAGTTAATTCACCTAGGATTGACTTATACACGTGACTGAAAACTGATGATATCAGTAGGTTCTCTCCAACTTTCAATCAATTGAAAAAATAAATATGAGAGAAGAAATGAAAAAAAGCTCTCTCGTTTCACAGTGGCATTCAACAGACACAATTCAAAAACCGGCGTGGCATGGACACACCCCGTTTACATACAGCTTTTATAGGACTATCGAATATACATTAATATCACCTGTCTGTCATCAACTGTTTACATAGCACTCCAATTTCTGGTAGTAACTGTCATCTCATCAGAAAAACTATTTAATCATTGACTAAGGTTAAAAATAGGACACAGAAATATTACAGAGAAATTTCGCAATATTCTGGAAGACAAAAACATTGGAAAAATGGACAAAACTTTGGAATTAGGTTTAAGAAACATACAGACATTATTCAAAAAAAAAATTAAAGCTACAAATAGTTAATTAAATGAATGGTATTCTACCACAAGAGATTCAGGGCCAGCATTACCCTTTGGAATGTGCATAACAATACAATCGATTATGTCTCATGACTAACTAGTCGCAAAATATAGTGCCTGGAGAGTCCTTTCAAGTATGTGATATTTTGTCACGGGAGAGTTAAAAAAATTGAACTCATTGAAAAAAATATATATAATGGTACAATAGTGCCTTCGAATTTTCATGAACCCATTCCAAATCCTTCAATTAAAAAATATCAATGAACTGTGACTATGAAAATGAACTTTCCTGCAGAATATTTACTAGAAATTGAACACAAGCTACCCTTATACTGACTTAGTTTATGCTTCATTCAGAAACACCCTCAATCTTGTGGCTAAAATCTTCGAGGGGTAGAACTCTACCCACACTAAAAATTCTAAACAAAATTACATGCTTTTAATGTGGGCCTTCAATATGTATGTCACTAAACCCTGACTCCAGAAATATTCCTTTCCATTGGTCACCATATTAAATTTTCAAAGCCTATTTTGAGAACGATTATGAGAGTTGGCAAATCATTTCACCTTTGACGGCCGCTGATTGTGAACCCTTGTTGTATGTGAATGACTGATAACTCAACATGTTTTAGCTTACTAACAGTCAATGAAAAAGAAATAAATAAGCCGTGTTTAAGAAAACACCAATAACTTCAACTGCTGTCGAATCACAAAATTCAACTTTATACAACACTAATAAGATATTTTAGAACATGTGTATTGCTTATTTATATTTTTTATTTGCAAAACAAATATGAACCAGAACTTGAAGTCTTGGGTGAAATTTGTAACAATAACATTTTCATTTATAAGAAATCATTAAATGCCAATTAGAAGAGTTATCCTAGGCTTTCAATTTTATTTAGATTAGTGGTGGTATAACAAAATAAATATTCTTATTAAATCACTTATTGTTTATTTGATATTTTAAAATACCCCAAATAAGGGTAAGTTGAAATTCATTCAGATACTAATGGAAATATTACTATTACCGGTAATTACTACTCTATTGAAATCCAATTGTCCAATCCTCATTGTGGTGGCACAAGTGTGAAACGCCATTGAAGATTTCAAGGGCTGACCCCAAATGATAGATATTGCCAATAATGCCAAGTTTGAAATTTCATCAAGAATCTTAGAACATTCTATCCTGAGAATATGGCATGATGTGAGGGCATAATTAAAATTTGATTTCAAACCCTGGATTCTCCCAATAAACGTTTGAGTCATACATATTGAATATACAAATTGCATGTTCATTCAAGCCTGATGCAGGCTTAATCAAATTGGTTGATACTAATAATAAATTTATAGCTCAACCTTAATCTTGCCTTCATTTGTGAAATCAATTTAATTAAGGAAAATCATTTACATTTTACTCTTCCAAAATAGGACATCAATCAAAAATACATAATCAAAAATTCATCACAAGGTTACTTAAAAATTTCCTGGGATTGACAAAATTGGAATATTACTTCTAAATACCACAAACATTTACCACAGAATAACACCACTGAGTAGTGACAGTCAGTATGTAATACAAGACTTGTTATATTTAAATAACCCATATTGTTCAACACTGATAAAATGCCATTCAAATCAATTTTGCAAGTTGTTTATATAATAGTAAAAAATTTTCCTAGTCTATTCAAACTGTTTTCTTTCCTTTTATAAATTATACTTTGACGTTTGAATAGAATAGTTCACAAGCACATAATTCAAGGTATGTAACAGACAAGAATGAGGACTGAAGTTTGCCTAGTATTGAGAAGATACTACTATTATCACAAAAAATACTTAGCTTATCAAATGCAGAATATATTTCATTAATTTGTTTCAGATGCATGGACATGATTGAGGATGAAGCTGTAACTAACCAGTGGTTAAGTGAACCACCCACGGTGGCGAGGAATCCAGCAATCCTCTTGCACATAAATATGCCAAGATTTACAGCTTCGTTCTGAAAACAGCTTTTACCAGGCAATTACTGATAAGTGGAAATATTACCTTACGAATGGATCATACATAAGTTAAACTATTAAAAGTATTTCAGCACAAAAATTTTGAGCTTTGCAGTAATCTGTTATTTCATGCTAGGCTTGCACGTAATTTACGGATTTACGGAATTACGTAATTATTTGGAGTTACGGAAGGGAAGTTACGAATTACAAAAAGTCGTAATTATTGCATTGAAACGAGCTTTCTTCAAAGCAGTCAATTTCGTCGATTGCGAAAATGAAAGCTCAACAAGTAGAAGAAGTTAGAGTTCCGGTATTCGCAGCCGTTTTTCTCTCTCTTGTTACGTAGGTGAAGGAAGGCATGACGCGTTGCCGTTTACTAACCTATTATCAACTTATCTGGCGTGGCCAATGTAAATTATTAACGTAGTTAATGGGGGAAGAACTGAGTAGGGCCGTTTGACGCCAACACACCTGGTTTTAACTTCTCCCGCAACTTAACCGTAGATAAGGGATAGAATTGCGTTGAGACCGATTGACGCCAACACACCTGGTTTCAACTTCTCTCGCGTCTTATCTAGCATGGCCATGGCCAATGTACATAATAACCGTAGATAGGGGGAAGAATTGTGTTAAGACAGATGGACGCTAACACGCCCGGTTTCAACTTCTTCGGGTGAAATGACTAATGAACGCAGGAGATCAATCTATCAAACATGGTCTATCAAACATTTGTATCCATTTCACTTTTATTTATTATTTACTTGTTCCAGTTTTCCGTTACTTATGGTATATATGTTCCGTTTCTATTTTATTCTATTTTATAGTCACGCGTTTGAATAGTGGGAATTCCCCACCAAGTGTGGATTAGCAATGCTTAACCATTCTTTATTGTTAATATCAACACTTGATATATGAACATGGAATATCATATTGTTTTTGGCTGTTTCATTTCAGACTTGGGGTATAAACAGGAAAATATCCATAACCTTTCAACACGACTATCTTGTGAAATTTAACGAAGAGCTTTCGCGACGAATTGGAACCAAATAAGCGAAAAGAGCGATTGATCACTCGCGTCAATACCTCGCCGTGATAATTAATGTCGCGCTTATCAAATAGCAATATGACGACAAAAAAGAGATTGCGTAATGAACCAAAACGACGGATTCCTCGCGGAGCGTTGAAAATTTAACTGCTATCATATATAACCAAATATGAGCCTGTGTGTTTATTCTGTGCGAGATCCATTTTCTATTACAAAATCTTGATGTTCTGTTAACGGTTTTATCGTTATATATCAGTCCGGACTTGGCCTTGCTCATGATGTTTTTCACAATTCCTCTCAATATTTCGGCCATATATGATTAACTGTCTTACCAAATGCGGCAACTTATTTTGATTTATCGTCGACTTGAATACCACCGGCACTCGACCGAACTTTTGTCAATCTTGGCCTATAGGATCGCCGACTTGAGTTAGCAAATAAATGTCGTGAGTGTAAAATAAATGTCACAAAATGCATTGTTTTGTGATATAACTTTGTATTTTCGGAGAAGGCATGTCATATAAGTTCGGTATTTAAATTATACGCAAATAAATAATATTTGATCTAAATTTATCGCAAATAATGTTATAAACATTCAGTTCGCGAAATGATTGAATGTAAAATGAAGCATGGTAATAGGAATATCGTCAATAAGTCGACATCAATAATTATTATTATAAAAATGCTAACAAGGCAGTAATGTCGGATAATGCAGAAAACGCTGCAAAAACAAGTCCTCGTCGCGAGGAAATCGCAAGTATAATCAAATGAGAAAATACGCTCGTCGTTGGTTAATAAATTAGAAACCCGTAATTTTTATTCAGTACTCGAGTGGTTTTGAAAAACTATCGTTTCCATAAATATCCGTATACCAGTGTCGGTAATGATAAAATAAAATTGATCGCATAAAAATGGGACGGTTAATTTGCGAAGGTGATAAAGTAAAACCAAAGCTAACACAAAAGATAAAAATCAGAATAAAATTAATTTGAATTCACTCCTTGATAGTTGTCTTTAACATCTGCCGCCGGCGTGTAGTACTGCCAAGAATAGGAAAATCCAACTTCAATGTCCCATTCGGAAAAAAGTGGATTCAATTGGTTGTTACGATAGGTTTAAATGCGTGGAAAAATATCGCAATTACGGGGTCATTACGTAATTGATTTTGCCGTAATTACGGAATTGATTTTTGTCAATTACGTGCAAGCCTATTTCATGCTACTAAATTTTTGATCTGTTTACTGCAATTCTATTTCCTCTGGGATAAACCAGGGCTGTGCAACAGACAGTCCATGGGCCACAACCTGGCCAGTAAAGTCATCAAGTGTGGCTCTTGTCAACACTCAGATTTTTTTCCCAATCAAGCATAAAACCCTACCCAGTTTATGTTTGAAAAGGCACTCACATGGATAAAAAACATAATGTTTTATGCTTTTGTCGGTTTTAAACTAACCATGGGACAACTAATGAGATAAACAGAGGATGGTGGGACACTAAACCTCACTTCCAGCAAACAAAACAACATTAATGCTGAAAACTAATGTTGGGGCAGTAGTAGAAAAATACAGATAAATAAATTTCAAATGAATGAATTTGGAAACATTAGGCCATCTGTCAAAAATCACCAATAATATTTGACTTTACATCCAAAGTAAATCACTAATGGCAGTATGCAACATTCAAAATTTTAAACTTTAGCCTGCTCATTTCAGTCATTAGCCTACTGGGAGCTAACATTGTGCCTGGGTTGAACTTGCCACCAATTATAATCATGCAATACTCTTAAATAAGTTGCTAAAAAAGAACTTATGTTGCAGGGTGCCATATCCAACATGGATGCCTAGAGATCGCTTAACCAAGAATTTGATTTATATACCGGTAATATACAGTTACCGTAGATGTTTCCACCTAAAATTTTTAAATTGATGGTTATCGAGAAGCCTCACCTATGAGAGGGTTAGTCTAACAATAAACCATACTGAAAAAGAAGTCAAACCTAAAATACTAACAAAAGCCGGACTTTTAAGCGACCCGATATCCCGGTGACTCTATAGTTTACGTAAGAAAACGACTCCAGACATGACATCCCAGGTAATCATAGCAGCCACGGATCATTGAATAAACAACCAAGGGTACCGGTAATTATTTCATGGCTGGGCTAAGGACTATTGTTTTTTTTGGCGCAGTACTGAATTCCAGTACACATCAACGGACAATTATACTTAATTCAGAAGCTAAGTGATGTTTTAAATATACACTCGTGGATCTCTACAGAGGCTGGGTGCTGGAGGTAATTATATACATGAAAAGAGGTTGTTAAACTCACAGTAATATGGATCTAGTACAACAGCACATGTGACATAAGAAGCACTAATATTATGTAAATGGAATGATGAAAACGATTACGATACCGGTACCAGTTCCATATTATAAAAGCAAGGCTAAAATATATAAACATGACTATGTTAACAAGCCCAATTCCAGATGCAATTAACCTATTTTTAAACATGTACTTGCCCTAATGTCCATGTGACACGCACAACATGGACACTCATTTGATCCATGTGGAGTCAAGTCAAAATAGGCTGGCGAAGATGACTTGTCACATGCTAATCTGTACCAGTAGCTGGTGAGGTTTCCTACTTCCCATTGTATTTCATTGTATGGAAGCAAAAATTGAGACCACTACTTGAGAACTATTCAATTTTAGAAAATAAAAATCCTAAGGCTCAAAAGCCTCAATTGAATGGAAAGTAAAATAAGTGTTAATATAGCCTACTCTAATGACAGGAACATGCAAAATGAAATATAAAATATCTTCTGAATTTAAGAATTAAAACAAAAATGTAGAGCACACATAAAAAATATTCAGTCACAATATCCTATGCCCGCTTGTCCTAATCAGAAACAAATATTGAATTGGTTGATCTTTTTGAAAAAAGTCCAAAAAAGTAAACTTTATATATAAGTGTTATTAGGAGAATTAGCATTGTGTTCGATACGATATTTAAAATTTAATTTTAAAGCAAAGATTCCCAAGTTAAACTGTTGAATGTTACTGTATGATTGTACGAGTTGTATTTCCAATCTTGATTCAAAATTTGACCATAATTTTATTCCAATTTTCCTTATTTCAGTTCTATTACAAGTTCGTGGACCATCCAAGTGACTCTCGTACATGAAATTATAGCCTAACCCTAACCTGGTACACATACTACATACTGGTGTCTGCCACAGTGGTTCACATACTTTGAGAGTACTAATTTTTTTAATGAAAAAAAACAACTGTATCCTAATCATGTTCATATTATAAAATACCGATACATACATATATATGTTCATTAACATATTATTAAAGAAAAAATATGACACACCGGCAAGATTTTTTTGTAAAATTTGATTGGAGTCAGAAAATATTGAATTCAATTTCAGTAAGATTTCGCTATATATTTTCTAAGTTTTTAGTAAAACATAAAATGAAATGTATATATTCAAGTTAAAATTAACACAAGGATTATCAGTGCATGCTCGATAGTAAGTTATATGAATAGACTGACTGAATCTGATTTTTGACCAAAATTTAGATTCCAATAGAAAATAAAAGTTTTTTGTTTATTGGAGTGAATACACTTTAATCTGAACAATGCTCATGACAAGCATCGAGCTAATAGTTTTAGTGCCTCAACTGAAAGCAACAAACATTAGAACTGCATGATTTTAAAATCTTGTGCCTGCTTTATTCCTTGGCAAAGCTCAGAACAGTCTCTTATAGCAGTAGTCGCCAAACTTTTTAAGATGCGGCCCCATTTCAAAAATTATGGCGTATGATAAGCACTCATGACCCCAAAGTATATGAATACCACAGTCAAGAAAAAAATATTTATTAAAATTATTCAAACCACTAAAAACTAATCACAGTGAAATCTCATTCTCGTGCACTTGCAGCAAATGTTTTTCTAATTTCTCGCGACCCAAAGATTTGGTAAGCATGTAATTGATTATTGGTTTTAGGACTATTATTGACACTAGCAATTTTCTTGCACAAAATTATCTGACAATTAGCACATAAAATCTTGTTATCTGTCTTATTTAGCAATTACACACAGCTACTGCTACCTTTGCATTGCTACGAAACAATACAATTGACTACGTAGTAGGATAATACCAAATAACGTTTCGAACAACTATGCAATAAATGTTACCCCAACTTTTGATCCCCTGATATTCTCCCTGTATACTCTAGCTGTGCAAAATTATTGGTACTTATTTCAAGAGTGGTTTTACGAGTCGACGCCTATAAACCAGTTTATATGTTTCAGACTATCATTTTAAATCAAAACATTCAACAACCTTCCAATTAAATGTACCAGTAGGAAAGTTAGTCTAGTCTGTCACAGCTATTTTTAGACTAATTTTTGATTACTGCAATTAAAATAGGACTCATACGAAGACAAAATGATCATTGAGTTATTTGATTTGGACTTATATTTACCAAAACAAGACTAAAAACTTACAAACAGCATGCGAAAACAAGATAATATTCACCATTAAAATCTGTCTGAGTGACACAAAAGTATTTGAGCGTATGCTAAAACGTTTATTGTTTACATTAAATTTTGCACTTATGCTGATTGGCCAATGGCAGTAAATAAAGATGTCGATGCTCAGGAAAACATCCATAATTTTAATCAGATGTTAATAAAGTTGTGATGAATAAATATGCTACACAGACACAATTCTTATATTTACGGAAAATTGCAATTGTTTCGCGACTGAGAGTAGACGGTTTTGGGTCACAACCCTGTATTTGCAGATCCCTGTATAAAAGATATCACTATAATTCAGAATATCCAAATTTGCTATGTAGTGCTAGTCAGCTCGGTATAGAATGCACACAATAGAATATTAAAAAATAAAACAAGAATATAATGCCGGACACCGGGGGACCCCTAAAATATTTAGAACAACCCAACTTGGGGTCGCGACCCACACTTTGATGACCACTGTCCTATAGCTTTTCTTACCAATAACAAGAACATCTATTTGATGTTTGTTTCCTGCCTTTCACTTTGAAATAGGCTCTGTATAAGCTTCCACTGATATACAATATTTGAATCCTGAAATCTTTCCTATTCAAAAGTGTGAATGGTTTAAACACGACATTTTAACCTGCAATGCCGGCATAGGTGTAAGGCTTATGTGTAGCTTTTTAGCCACATGGCCCAAAAGAGTTTTATAAGAAGTCAAATATATATCTAAATTTCCACTGTGGCCTGGGAAATTTCTATTTTTAATCTGAATCATAATAATATTAAATTTTAACAATAAAATTTTGCGTACAAAATGAATTTGTTGCAATTATGATAATTCAGAATAAATAAATTAGAACCAATTATGCACTTTCAAGCATTCATTGGTGTATTAGGTTTACAGCTATACTCTAGGCCTTTTGCAAGCAATCACTGATAAGTGAAAATGAATATTTACACATAAATATTGCCTTTTCAATGAATTAAAAAAATTGTTATTCTTAAGTATTTGAACACGAACATTTGGGTTAAACTCTGGGTTACTGTCAAAATTATTCATTGTTATTGCCCCACTATCAATCATTTGATTTATATTCTTATTTGTGCTTATATCGGGTTGGGATAATAAGATAAACAGAGAAAGGTGGGACAATAACTGAATCCAACTCATAAAAATCAGGAAAGAGAGCATATAAAAAAATTAATGGCAAGGCCTAATTTCTGCTAATTGATGCGACTCATCATGCTAAGCGTTAGAAATACTCTCGCCGCCGCACCACTGATTTTACCTTGCGTGGGTTGGCAGGTTTGAATCCTGTAATGGATAATTATGTACAAGATGATTGTTGGACTCCTCCCCACCGTAGGGTGGTTCACGTAACCACTGGTCAGTTGCAACTCCCTTCACTATGAAGTACAGGCATCCGAAATCAAATAACTGGCTAACTAATCCCATACCCGACAGGACAGGTTTTCCATATGATTAAGTGGTGTTATTATTAACTTTCCTCTTCCTCAGGATATTTAAATTCTCTTCTATCCTATCCTAATAATAATCTTCTTTTTACAATAAAATAAATTGTTGTATATCAACAACCTCAAATTAATAGTAAATTTAAGCTACATCTCCAACTTTATAAATTCCGTAGTTTCGCCTGTTTTTTCAATACTTTGCCTTCATGATGTGTAAAATTATTTAGGCCGGAAGTTACACCTAAGTCACCATGGATACCGAAAAGAATATTGCTCATCGTTGCCGCATAGTGGCTGCTATTTAAATTCCCACAAAATATCATATTAGATGAAAGAAAGGGTGATTACAATTGGTTTGATAATTTACAAAATCATTGCATAAAATTATTTGATGTGCAAGTCGTAGTTGAGTTGAAACTGAATGTCTTGATCTTCAGATGTCAATCATTCAAAGACCACGTTGATGAATTTTGTTGTTCTATACTGTCACCTAGTGTGAACTTTTCTAATATTCGCCCATGTCAGTCATGATTATTAGGACAAGAGAGCAATGCTCAAATATATGGACACGTTAACCATAACTTTGACGCTACCGGTACCCTCGAACATTTTCCGAGTTTTGCGTAGCAAGGATTTACAGAATCAAACCGGACAGCCAGTGTTCCCATGGATGAAATAATACAGCGAAATTTTGGATGGTATATTAGATTACATACGAAATTTAGAAATAAATAAAAGTAATAGGTCTTCAACCACTATAAATTTCAAAGCAATTGGTCCAGTATTCGAAAAAAAGCGATTTTTTAATGATGACGAATAACAAGTACAAAAAACATAATATTAAAACGATCGTTATGTTCACTAACGTGTAAAATAAGTAGCAGAGATTTCACATACAGTAAGAAACATGTTAGGCTACATCAAATAACTCTCTTGGAAGAAAAGAGTCATATGTCTGAACGGATTCGAAAGCTCTTCTGATAAACAAAAAGCTACCATTGCTATAAGAAGACATGTTAGGTCGGCATTGGTGATCAGAGACAGGAGTGTAGCCAGGAATTTTCGAATGGGGATTCTGAACTTTGTAATTGCCAAGTTAGACCATAACAGCTAGACCGGCTCAGGGTCTAAAAAGCGTTCTAAGCTATGAAAAATTTCTATGTGTGACAGAGGCGTTGCCAGCATATTTTGCGCTCGGGGCAAACTATAAAATTGGCGCCCCGACCTCCACGTTTAATCATATTTTCTGTTACATTTAATTGTATATGTAAAAACAAATTATATATGTATATTCAAATTTATATGTATTTATTTATTTTATTATTTATTCGAAAAAATATGTATATATATATATTGTAACAAATTTGCAATTTGTCACTTTGAATCATCGAATATTACCCCAATTAATCTTAAAAACTTGACTTTCGACTTAGCACCTGTAAATTTCCACGAGCATAAAAAGATTCATACTCACGAGGACAATGAAATCATCGCTATTTTTAAACTTAAACTAGGTCATTTCATAAACTATACAAGATATTCGACCTAAATAATACTGCCGATGAAATAAGAAATTATTGTGCGCATCCTAAATTCCTCCTATCAAAAACGAGACAAATTAGAATTTGATTGGTCGAGGAAAAACCTTCTTTCCGAATTAAATAGACTGATCAGGACAAAGAAAATAGAGTGTTGGGAGAAAGGTTAGTTGTTCTAGTTAATTCTGCTGTTATCTTATGGACAATGCTATTTAAGGTACAATTTATATTTTATGATTTAAGTCGTGTTTTATAATTTCCTGTTCATAAACGATCGTAATTTGTAATCGTAACCGGAGCAATAAAATTATACTAAAGGATGGATATTGAGTTGATCTGTTATATAAAATTAACAGGAGCTCCCAATTGAGCACGTATACCTTCTGATTAATATAATTGTTTTATATCGAAGTCTAGATAGTAGGAGCACAATATATATCAAAGTAGTTAACTAGTCAACATCAACTAACGAAGAAGATAGCCAACAGCAATTTTGGTTACAATATGTGTATTGTAATGGAATTTTTATTTAAAGAAGACGCAAAGCTATACAAAATATAGCATATGTCCATAATGTCCCACTCAGTTACTGTCTAAGATGATCAAACTCGCGGCCCGCGGGCCAATTGCGGCTTGCGGAATGATAGTTTGTGGCCCCCGCCTTGGTATTAAAGTTTAATGTTAGTGCAGCCCGCACGACACTTAGCTCATCTAGCACGATTAATGCTTTTAATATAACAGCGTTTCCCATACTGTGTTCCGCGGAACACTAATGTTCCGCGAGCATCTCCCGAGTGTTACGTGGAAAAGGAATCAAAAATACATCTAAATTGGTCGCCATGGCGATCTGAGAATCACGAAGGTTTTGCCCAACTGACCGTTTAAAATTGCGTCACCGTCGGCCTAAATTGGACTAACTAAGTTAGGGTAGTGGCATTTGAAACATCAGCGCAACAGTTATTACAAGATGGAATTTTATAATTTCGCACATCCCTAAACGTGTCGTTGGAAGTGAAGTTTCAGTAAACATAAAGGTTTGTGATGAGCCCAGACAATTTCAAAAAACTGGTTAATGCAATATTTCTTTGTTGAGCATAGGAGCATCCCGACGTGTTTTATCTGCACAGTTAAAGTTGCAGTACACAAGGAATACAATTTAAACGAGTTGCTAAGCTTTTATTATGAAAAACCTGATGCGGCCCGGACTCATCCAGACTCTGCCCCAGCGGCCCCCAAGTAAATTGAGTTTGAGACCTGTTTACATAGTCTACAATAATTTTTTTATTTTATTTCACTGTCGCAAACTGGTTAACACGTCATCAAAATCTGTTTTTTTTCTAATGTTTCTCTTTCAACACTTAGAAGTGCAAGATCATTGAGACGATCTTGTCCCATTGATAAACGCGAATACGACAAAATAAGTTTCAATTTGCTGAAAGACCGTTCACAGCTTGCAATTGAAACTGACATTGTTGACAAAATTTGTAGAGAAATTCGCAGATTAGGTAAAACGTCGTCTCCAAAAGACACAATAAAACCAAGAAGAGCCAAAAGAGTTTCTGGTTGACTTTCAGTTCTGTTACTGAGCAACATTCTGCAATCTTCAATTTCGGTGAAAAGTTCGTGGCCATTGATGTCCGTGTCGTAGAAATTTGCAAAATATGTGCAATCTCGTCGAATTGTCGAAAACGGCATTGGGGTCTTCTAGCACAGTATAATAAATTTTATGTAACTCTGCCGCAAAGTACGGTATTCTGAAAACCACGAAATACAACCACGTATTACCTAAAACATGTATTAACATCATTCAACCAAATTCCGTTGCCATTTGTCTCCAGCACAGAACTAATACCAACTTACATCGGAGTGCGCAGGCAAGAACTTAACGATACAGAACCATGTAATTAACCGCGTGTATTTTGTTACCTAACGTTACCAAATCAATTTTTGCTTTGTTTCCCGGCCAGATTTATTGGCCATGTAATTACGATGGAAATCTGACAGTGCGCGAGCTATGTGACTGATGACGTCGGCAGTCGACGCAAGTGGTCTGACCAAGTGTACAGTTTGCCATGTACTAAGGCTAGATGTCTGCCACCAGTGCGATCTTGCTTGTGACTGTTTTTTTACCCTTGTTGTGAAATTTTTGCTAGCCCCATTTTGGCGCCCCTGTACCTTGGCGCCCGGGGACATATGTACCCCATTGACCCCTGAATTCAAACTCAATATTTCAAACTTGCAATGTCAACATTGTCAAGCCCGACCGACACTCCGAGTATCAGGGCATTACAATTTTTTTTTTATCGTTTTTTATTGTTCAAAATGTCTTCACCCCTTCCATTTCAAAGAAAAAACACAATCCTGCAAAATATTGTTCATATTTGTCCAATTTACTTTCAAAAATTTTAAAACACACAAAAACAGCTAAAAGTTTTATAGAGAGAACGGCGGATTTGAATTCAGCAGTATAAAAGTCTATATCTAAATGCATTTAAATTACAGTATTCTACCCTGCTTGTTAGGATGTGATTATTCTGCCAGTCATGCTTCAGTGACCATAAGCGGGAGAGCTTTTTGAGATTGAATAGTTTAATCCAGGGGTGGGCAACCTTTAATACAAGAGGGCCAGATACAAATAACTTGGTGAAACCGCGGGCCGCACTTTTTTAACATAGGCTTTCTAGTAGTCGCAGGCACAAAAAGTTTGGCTATTGATGATATGGCATGTGTAGCTCGCTTCTGGGCTGTCATACACATAGATAATAAATTGAACTCGGGTATAAGCTATGCAATGCAAAGAGATTAGAATAACTATCACGAACCAGATTGAACTAATAAAAACTCGTTTTACAGGCCGTACACCTTTCAAAATTGTCACTTTTGCGCGGACCACACAATTTTTCCTTGTGGGCCACAGGTTGCACACCCCTGCGTTAGGGCGTCCCTAGAGTTTGACATGCTTTTAATAACAATATTGGAGTCCGGCAGAGTTTAGTTTGAATTGCTCTTATTGATATTGGAAAGCTGTATTCAAAGACTAGAGCAGCGGTTCCCAACTGGGGTCTTTAAAACTATAAATACCGCACACCCCTGTGATAGGGCATCCCTAGAGTTTGACATGCTTTTAATAACAATATTGGTATCCGTTAGAGTTGAGTTTGAATTGCTCTTATTGATATTGAAAAGCTGTATTGAAAGACTAGAGCAGCGGTTCCCACGGTATTTAAAACTATAAATACCACTGGAATGATAAACAGGGGGCCAATGAGTCCTTAAAGCCTCAGGAAGGGAGCTGTTGAAGGTTGGGAACTACCGGACTAAAAACTAGAGACTACTAGAGTAGAGTCCGGATTCAAAAATTCAAATCTAAGCGCTTCGAAAATATTTGCACAAAGATGACACACAACCTGAACTCTAACCTGGTACCTATACATCTCGGTGCACATACTTCGGGAGCACCCTCACTATTTTCACTATCCATTGGAATATTCAGAGTAAACTTGGTGCTCCCAAAGTATTCGTACCAAGATGGCGCACAACCTGAACATAGTATGTGTACCAGGGTAAGGTTGTTCAGGTTGTGCGTCATCTTGGTGTGAATACTTCCAGAGCGCCTGGGCTTGTATATAAATAGCAAAACTTGAACACACTCTGAGATTCTGGTAATGTAAATGACATGCTCCTAAAAATATGATAATTAGAAAAATACACCACCCTGCAAAAAAAAAAATACACTCGAATAAATACTTGAATTATCACACATAAATCATACAAAAATATTGTTTCACCAAAAATTCGAACACAAAATCAGAGTTGTAGAGATGGGACACAGAGTCTTAGTTTTCTGTGGTCGAAATTTGGAATTTTCTCATTAATTATAGTTTCGGACTAATGGTGATAATCATAATTTCGACAAAAACTCAAAAATTAAGCCAAAGAAGTTTTCTTTACAGACAATTGAAGCGTGTATAAACAGAAGCGTAACCAGGAATTTTTAAAAGTGAAGATCTTGATATTTGTTATTGCCAAGTTGGACCGTAATTGCTAGGTCTGTCCGGTGGTCTTCAAGAGTCCCATAAAGTGTTTTATGCTACAAAAAATTGCCTTTTTTACATTTCAAAGGGATGCCGAAGCAGATGGGTTTTCAAGAGTTCAAAAAGCATTTTATTTTACGAAAAATTGCTGTTTAAATCAGTTATATGCCTTTTTTACATTTAAAAAAGGAAGGAGCAACCTTCAAAACCCCCTGCTGGCTATGCCCCTGTATATAGGCTACAGTTCTCATTATCAAATTTGGTTTCCAAAGTTCAGTCCTGGAATCATAATTAAAACTTCAAAAAAGATTCAATTCCTAACAGTCTATCAAAGAAGATCATAAATATAATATATATAGAGGGAACACCACATTTAAATGAGTAGATTGTCATAAGGAATTGTGTCGGTGTCTTTTATAATAATTATATGACAAACCCAATCCACAAGCTATTCCTAACCCTATAGGACATGCCATAACTCAGAATATAATCATATAATGTCAAATCTAAAATGCTTCATAAATACAGGGTGTCCATAAAGTCCGTTTACAATTTCAATTTTGTTATGAAATCAGTTATCAATATTATCTTAACCAGGTTTGTTGTTTTTTAATCAGTAATTGTTAAAGTGTTTTTACCTTCATTCAATACGTCTGTGAGGGTCAAAACAATGAACTAAGACTCTTTTTTATTCTATTTTACATCTATGCTGTATTCTTGTTGATGTAAATATGAATATAACACAAATTTTGATATGTTGAATATACAGAAAATGAAAAAGCAAGGAGCACAACATAGGAGTTTATCTTGGAAAAAGAGGGGAGGGGGAGAAAAAAAAACTGTGACCCGACAAATAGCACCCACTAGAGCGGTTTTCCTTCCTGGCTGGGACATTGAAATGGTGGGGGGACAGGGGGTGTGAGAAAAAATGTCATAATCTCTCTGGGTCCTGTGTTGTGACCTCACCACAGGCAAATGCATCCAAATTCTTAAAAAAAACTTGAAAAACATGTCTGGATATATATGCTGTATACAGCTCTTACCTGAGTGAGACGACGAAAATTAAAGCGGGGGGGGGGGGGGGAAGAGGGCACAGGGTAAGAGGTCCGAAAAAAAGTTCAGAGCCTACAGTGATACCTAGCCACTGCCGGTTTGTTCAAAATTGTCAAAATATTTATGCAAGTATGCTGAATCGTGATTTATATAAATAACATTTTACTCAAACTAAAATTTATCTGAAAAACTCCCCCATCCCTCAGAATTTTTTTTTTTCGGTTTCCAAATCTGTTTTACACTGAGATAAAAACACAATCAGTAAATATTACAGAAAAAATAGAACGCGCTTTTTCACACAAAAGTATAAGTGAAATCAAAATAAAATCCCCTACTTTTCTACCCCCAGTGCTCCCCCCTTTTTAATAAAAACACAATGCATTAAAACCTAATAATAACAATTTCTAATTTTTTTTGGTTTTTTTCTTAAACTATTTTTTCTTTGCATATTCGCAGAGTTCCTTCACATCCATCATTGCTTTTTCGATGTTATCGGCAAATCGAGATGAGTTCTGATAAGATAAAGAGATAAGGAGATAATAACATGGAAATATAAATACATTCAAAAGCGTGTAATCAGAGAGTAACCTAGATAAAAAAAGTTAAGATAAGATGATGATAAAAGAATGAATACGATAGTCTAATAAGACAAGCCCGCCCAATGCTGCCACAACCAAACTGAGACCAAATTTTTTTTGATGTTTAAGTTTAAAATAATTCAAGGAATTTTTTGAGCTTGCGATTATATTTAGTTTTGGCACGAGGCTTATTGTTCTCCACCTTTGCTTTTGTAACACTGTAAACATTGTTCATAAAATGTAACTTTTTAGTCACACTTACATGGCCCACCGGCCAAGGTGGGCAAACTAGCTAACTAATCCCATACCCAATATGGACTGGTAACCGGACGACAGGCCGTGGTTTGCTGTAGAATCAGGCTGTGTTATCGACTTTTCCCTCCTCGGGATAAATATGCAAATCCATTACATAGCAGCAGTTGCAAATGCAGGTCATCTCAAAACTATTATAAAAAGAATACTCACGGTCTCATGAGAGGAGACTTTGCTTGAGATGTGAAACATTATGGTGTTTTCGTGGCAGATGATGTAGGAGCCACCGTAGCCATCGTCAGCGACCTGACAAAACGTGGAGAAATTTTTAGTAACAGGTCACAGTGCATAGGCTGTGAAGTCGGGAAATTTTGACCCAATTGTGACCCCAAAGTCTGTGTCATTTGAAATATGACTTTGAACTGTATGAGAAAACCGAATTTTATTAATTTTGGCTTTGAGTATGTTTGTTGAGAGCATAAGTAACAATATTCTAAGCGAGGCTTACATAAAGTGAGTGAACAATGACAAAATGAATTCTCGAATAAATTCTTCATGAATTCTCAAATGAATCCAACCTTCTAAAAGAATTTACAGCTCTTTACAATCAGTGACTTTTTCTCTACAGCCTTGCTCAGAGGGAAAGATTAGATCTATTTTCACTGTTTATTAAAGGAGGAATTAAGATGCACAGAAGATTTTGTAGACAAAATTTATTGTAGTTTAGAGATTTCCTTTAACCAAGAGTAAGAAGAAACATTTTTGTTCATCTGAAATCGGTGGTCGTTTTCTGGAAGGCTCAGAGATTGGCATTGGGTATAAATTAATTCTGACTGCACAGCCAACTGGGGGGATAAAATAATAAAATATAAAGTTGCATCATATTATATTGCTAATAAGCTTGGCCATAGAAGATTCCACACTCCATGCAAACAAACACATACCATGCATGATCAAGTATGATAGGAGTTAAAATCGAAATAATTCTTATTTATTATTCGGACATGAGTCTTCTTTACTTCTGAGTGAGCACACATCATTAATTTGTGCTGTTCAAAAGCTTTAGCATTTCAGTGCTAGCAGCTAGACTTGCTCAGAGACAAGTCCCCGCTACATTGAGCAAGCTCACATGGAGAATGTATTAAAAAAATTTAATTGAAATTTCACAGATATTGAATACTAAATACGGCTTCCAAAAGAGCGGTTGAATTCTAGAAGCAAGCTAACATTATCACAATTTGAAACACACAATTTTGAAGTCATGCTGAGCAACTATGAAGTGAAAAACAAGACTAGAATACAGAATCGTGGAGGCGGAAATTGGATTCAAGAACTATAACTAAAGCAGTGGTTCTCAAAACTTTTTAGGCCCTTTTGTCAAGTTTGCACCAGACTAGTGAATGTAAATACCAAAAATAGGGCAGGAAAGATCAAATTAAACAGATATTTTTATTTTAAATTAGCCTTACGCTCCAGAAAAAAATTGTCTACACGCCCCACCATTGAGAACCACTGTTCTCAAGTATCACCGCAGCCGAAAACATTAACGATGTTGAGATCCTTCAATAGACTGGCCATGACCTAGCGTAGTGGTTCTCAAATGGGGCGCGACCTGCAAGGGGGCCGTAGACAATTGTTTGATGGAGCGTCAAGCTAAATAAAAAAGAAAATTTGATTTGATATTGGATGCCTTATTTTGGATATTTACATCAATTTCATTATTTATGTTCCATCCACGTAGATTATTTTCAATTAGCTTCAAGCCCCCTCAAATAATTGTCTTCGCCTTCCTTGTGGGGCGCACCTCATCGCTTGAGAACCATTGTTTTAGTTTTTTTTTTCATTTAATCAGCCCATTGGTCACCCTGTATATAATCATGTATTGTATCAACCAATCAAATCAAGGATTTGTTATTCAAATTTTGACTCGTTAACACACTCCACACACACAATTAACTGAAACAATTTTGGTAATTGAGGTATTGAAGAGAGGAGGACATAGCTGCTCGAGACATCATAAACTTGACTATAATTATAAATACAAGGTGTGCATAAAATTCCTTTACAATTTCAATTTTGTTATGAAGCCAATTCTCAGTATATCTTAACCAGGTTTGTTGTTTTAAATCAGTAATTGTTTAAGTATTTTTACTTCATTCAATACATCTGTGAGGGCCAAAACAATATCTGGTATCGATAAATTCCCTGCAATTGTAAATAATTTTAGGACTTTATGGACATCCTATATTTTTTAAAAAGTCTGTGCTTTGTGCACTTTGTGAAAGATGACTCATAATTGCAGAACTATTCCATGCATATAAAGATAAGAACATTCTGTCTAGTCATGCTTCATTGGTCACTGGTGGTAAAAGCCTGCAGCTGAATTCTTAGGGGTACAGTCATTGCAAGAAGCCACTAATGTGTGTTATGGAGTTTCTGCTGTTACAGATTTAAGACTCAATGCAAGAAACAGCACAACATAGCCTGCAAGTGTGTGAGACCCATACGTCCATTAGATGTCGCTATTGCATTCTTACAGGACCGAATCCTCCTCCCCCAGACAAGAATGAGGGGTGTTCGACAAGATTTATCTTCATTCCCTGTTGGTGGGGGGTCTGAGACGTCGAAAGACGCCACGGCTCACGAAGAACCTGTTGGGGTGAAGCAGGGTCGTAGCAGAAGAGTGGAATGGTCAAATTTAAGGAACTTTAGGGTCAAAGGTTATTTTGTAGAGGTCAAATTTTAGGTTGAAGGTCATTTTGTAAAGTAGAGGTCAAATTTAGGAGTGAAGGTCATTTTGCAAATTAGGGGTCAAATTTGGGGTTGAAGGTCATTTTGTAAAGTAGAGGTCAAATTTAGGAGTGAAGGTCATTTCGCAAATTGGGGGTCAAATTTGGGGTTGAAGGTCATTTTGTAAATTAGAGGTGAATTTTTTGGTTTAGGGTGATTTTATAATTTGGGGTTAAATATCATTTTATAGAGGTCAACTTTCAGGTTGAAGGTCATTTCACACAGTAGAGGTCAGAATTGGGGTTGAAAGTCATTTTATAGAGGTCAAATTTATAGTCAAAGGTCATACAATGTTAGACAAAACAACCCAAACCATAAAGTACGTTATTTCAAGCACCTAATGTTTCGTTATATGTTGGAATCATAAGGGGTCATATCAGGTTCAATGGTCATAAGATCAGGAAGTAGGAAGAAAGTTCAATAAAGAGAGAAAAGGTGAAAATGATTAGACCAATGAAAATATTATTATTGTAAAAATGGTTTCTAGCGGAAAAAGCTTACACAAGTCTGGCTCTATATGCAATTTGCAAAATTATACTCCTACGGGATTCAAACCTCATACTCACACATGGTTATCAAAAGTGCAGTGACGAGCATGTACTAATCCATTAGAAACCATTTCTACAAATATACAAGATTGTTAAAATTAAAACAAACATCTAAAATATAGCATTGCATAATCCCTTGTAAACCAGGTAGAATACAACTGTTTTATATATGTTATTTATACAAATTTGCCAAATAGTAGGCCGTTAACACAGTCATCAATATTTAAGATTTACAGATTTCATCACAGATTTAACAAACACAGAGGAATTTTGGGGAAAGATATGGAAGTTGAATTCCCTCGCAAAAAGTTTTCACCTAAACAAATACCCCCCCCCCTCCATTGATTGTTGACATCCCCCCATACTTACCTGACTGAAACAGAAAAAAATGGTAAAAAAAATCGCAAATTAGGTTTAAAAAATGCGATCATAGTTGCAATCGCGTGTTCCGTAGAATTACAAAAAATTAAAAACTAAAAATTAAGACAGAGAATTATGCAAACAAGGGTGTTAGTAATATCATGCATGAGTGATGATTAGACAAACAGCCAATCACAGCCAGTGTATTATGACACGCTTGATGATGTCATATTAGACTCACCGGACCAAATCCTCCCCCTTGTGGTGTCAAGTCAGTGTGAAAATCTTTATAATGGTCGATACGACCAGTTTGGTTAACTGCAGTCTGGGATGTTGACAATTCCCACGCTTCACCGAGCACCTACCCCCAAATTATGATGTCATAAGTCAATATAGGATGTCACAATGAAAAAATGTAAATCATTTAAACAGACAAAGTCGGTTATGAAAAGAATTTCCACGCTTCACCAAGCATCTAATTTCAAATTATGATGTCATGAATCAATATATGATGTCACAATAAAACAAAGTGATGTGGTTGAGAGTGATCTTTAAATCATGAAGATGAATACTAATACCATATTATGACATCAAAATATATCAAAAATGAAAATCTTCGCACTATGTTACACAACCATAGTTACATCACAATACAACATAAAAATAAAAAGCAACCTCGTACAAACAGTGAATTAGATTGAAAGGTGAGCGTTATTAAAAAAGATAGAAGCACAACCCAGAGAATATTTGAAGATATTTTTTAGATTAGATTTGAAATATTAGGGTATCAGGTTTAGACCAGTGGTTCCCAAAGTTGATGACCGTGGGCCAAATTAGAAGCGGAAGGATATTTGTGGGTCAAGAGAGAAGAGCGCCCGCAAGGGATCGAAACCGGTACCGATACATATATTTAAAATACCGGTATAATTGAATTGTTCTGAATATGCACGTGCTCATTAAACTGTGATAATGATGTAACACTTGGCGGTATCTAGAACGCACAAAGAAAAATAACTAGAGTGTTAAATTGTTTTACTCAAGTTCGACGGACCATATTAAATCGTTACGCGTGCCTGCGGTTTGGGAACCACTGGTTAAGACAATCTTTGTCACTGTGCGCCTTTTTATTTCTATTTCATGCATGACCCCTCCAGAATACAACCGTTATTTCATATCAAAATATATAATATTGAAATGTACAAAATATAAGTTTTCAGTTCTTCAGTCATCCCAGGTTATTATTTGTTAAGCCTGTTTGACATGTTTTTAGGAGAAAAAGACGAAAAAACTTGAATTCACCCGGCAGACGTTAATATTATTAATATTCATGGTGAAACATATTTAAAGAAGGGTAAAATTTACAGAATTCACAGAAGAAAAACTTAGAGCAGTTTATGTCTTCAACATGTAACATACGCTCACATTTACATATTTAGGTTTGACTGTAAGGACCACATTATTACACTTCCCGTGTCATGGTCAGTTTTTTTTCAATTTTCACTTTTCAATTTTTACCATTTCGCACCACGGTGAAAACGTAGGTAGGGGTAGGGAGCATATGTCCAGTTTCCAGCTTTGGTTGTTACAATCAAAGTATTACAAAAATGTGATTTCCACAAAACCTTAAAATGTGACATAACTAATTTGGTTAAATTGCCATCAGACAGACTTACTAAAGTTGGGAGTTATTGTGACAGAAAACTTGGAAATTAGATTTAAGATTACTGAAAACAGTGAGAAGAAGGCGCTCCAGAAGTGTATGTACCAATATGTTATATTATGTGAAGAAACCGATACCCATGGAAATATTGAAATCACTAAACTAAGGGAAGGGGAATGTAAGAAAAGGGTATTAACAGCTTGCTAATACTAATGACTCGCGGACTAAACCTCGCGAATGAAATAACATAAAATAATCTTATGACTCAATAAAATAAAATATTAGGGTATTTGCCCTGGTACACATACTACGGGAGTTCCGAAAAGAAAGATACTCAGCATGAAAATAGTTTTTTTAGAGAACTCGAAGATGAAAAAATGTGATATGTGTGTAATGGCTACATGCAAAAATGGGATCCCCCCCCTCTTTCAATTTTCAAACTATTTTTTTGAAAGGCTAAGTAACAATCTATGGGTGTATTAAAGGGGCTAACAACTAGCAATGTGGTCATGGATTGATGACTAAAAATGCAGGGTTGATATGAAAATGAAATACCTCACAACACCCAGAAAAGGTTTTTCTTGCAGACTGTTAATTTTTTGTTATCAGATTCAAGTAAAAAAAGTCGAGGTCTAATAAGTAAAAATTCAGGGTTGAAATTAACCAAAATTGACGTGATACTATGTGCACATTCATTCGAGGGGCGCGAGGATTTCCAAAGTCACAACTGCATGGTCACAGAAGGAATGAATGTTTGCTGTATATACAAATGATGACAAATTGCGTTTAAGTTAAATTCAAAATGAAAAGAATTTTTGGAATTTTGAAACTCATTATTTTAAAAATATCGAACATTATGACGAACAAACAAACAATTGTTCACATGAAGCTATTTGCAATTTTTAGAAAAGACAATTTTGAAACTTCTTTTGACATGATGAAGAATGACTGACAGTCGTGCTTTGATAACTAAAGTGAAGGGTAGAAATCAATATACCGTAAATGTAGTGACGTTTCGATTCAGACAACTAAATGACAGTCATGGTTGAATGATTAATAAAAATGCAGGGCCAAAATGAACAAATAATTCATGATTAGGAATGTTGGCTGGAGCATTATGATCTGATGAACAAAAATGAGGGTTTAAATTGAACCAAAAATTGATGAATATGGATATGCAATAGAATGACGCATGATTGAAAAATGAATGGCAGTCATGGTTGAATGAATGAAAACACAGGGGTTAAATGAAAAAAAATTATAAAAGATTATCCTAATAGAAAAATTTACAGTTATGGTCTGATGAAAAAAAATACAGAGATAAATTGAACAAAAAATTGATGATTAGGGATATCCACTAATGAATGGCAGTCATGGTTGGATGAGTGTAAAGGCGGAGTTGAAGTAAAAAATGATGAAATGAAACTCATTCATGTTATCTCATCATATTAAATTCTTCGGATAACGAAAACCATAAATGAAACTTCCAAAGGTGACCGGTTAAGGCACAAGAGAGAAAATTAAGTTTAGCCAGTATGATAAAAAGTGACACCGGGTGGGAACACCAGAAAGAAATTTGATGGTTGTGATTGATGATATGGGGAACAAGAAATTCGCTTTTACTTTTTACTTTTATGCTAATGTTTATGGTATGAAACAAGTTGGCAATAATGAATAAAAAAGCAATGAGGACTAATGGATGTAAATGTCCAGCTTTTATTCTAATGTCCAATCAAGGGGTTGGGCCCAACTATACTAGCAGATTTCTCTGGTGCAAACATTGTGTCGCCCCACCTCACTCACCCACCTGGGTAAGAAAAAACTTCGGGTATTAATCTAATGACACAGGTTGTTCGCTTCGCATAAGCTCAGGTATAGGCTTTGCAATGCAACGGAATTGAAATTACTGGCTCGAACTAAATTAAAACAACATGACGTCAAGTTCAACGTGTGCGTCAGATGCTATTATTTTGATAATAAAAAAATATTTGAACTTCTATATTTTCTCAAGTCTTCTGCGACATTTTGCGATCAGTCTAATTTCCCATATACATTGTTATCGCCCTCTATCGAAAGACGGTAGTTTGAAGAAGTTAGCAGTCACAATTAGAGCCGCTCGAAAACGGAAGATCAGTTCTATCGTGAAACATGATTTTTTTTAATCAAAAAATAAAATAAATTGCGCGATTGAATATGATAACAGATTTAGATATATAAGGACCCACTATAGAAACTGCCAGAAGCACAATATGACAAACAGTTGAAAACTTTATCCGAAATTACAATGCATCCAAAGTTAGCCAGTTTTACGGTAGGTCAGTATGCACGGTAAACAATTTCAATAGGTTCGCAAGTTCGCATAATTATTCTGTGGAGGATAATTATGTTTGAAAAGATTGCTGGACTCCTCGCCGCTGTGGGGTGGTTCACATAACCGCTGGT
Source organism: Styela clava (assembly GCF_964204865.1). Taxonomy (NCBI): domain Eukaryota; kingdom Metazoa; phylum Chordata; class Ascidiacea; order Stolidobranchia; family Styelidae; genus Styela; species Styela clava. The sequence continues at coordinate 3,962,083 of NC_135251.1, forward strand.
CAGTTACCTCTACCCTCAAGTCCATGCAATCGGAATAATTGTCTAACTAATCCCATAACCGGTATCCGACATGGACTGGTAACCGGGTGAGAGGCCGTGGTTCGCCATATGGTTGAGCAGTATATATGGGCTTCGGCTTTCCTCTTCCCTGGCATAAATATGTAAATGCCCAACCTATCCTAAGTATCTCAACAATTCTAGTACCGGTACGGGGAGTCGCAGTTCTTACCACTTCATGGCAGCTCCTGCCACAAACGTACAGTTGCGTCTCTTGCCATGGTTTTATCGCACTATTACCGGTATGTTTACAAAGTCATCTACAATATTTTAGTCTATCACGCGGAATTATGTCTACTTAAACCTAACCCCAGCTAAAAGCTTGTGGCAGCTAAAAAGTCAGTCGCTGTAGGTTAGAGTTTGGTCTTAGCGGCCATGGTTTGGAAATCCCGCCATGGTTTTGCGGCAGCTCTAGACGCCACAAAATACTTGATATTTTTGACCAGAAATGTGGTGCAATAGCCTAACCTAAGGTAAACAGAAACAAAGAACACAGATCAGAAAACGGGGACGATAACGGTATACCAGCAATCAAAGTTGAAAAAAAAAATCCGCTATTTACCGGAAATTAAAATGTAGTCGTCATGGATACGCTGCATGTTGCCTCCACGCGGCTGAATAATCTGGAGTCGTGTTTACTAATAACTTGTTTATCAACATTAACATTTGTTTACCCAGAGACAATGCATAACAACAAGACGTCAAGCTGCCTTTGTTTATTTATTATAATTTAACGTGAATCTGTTGGCCACGATCTGACATCTAGTGGTAGTTTACTACTTACCGTCGTCTGCACAACTTTTTCGCAGCGGAACGCGGGTAGGCTGGCGTTTTCAGTAAGAAAACCTTGACGAATCTTTGCAATAATGGAGAACAAGTATGCGGGAAGTAGTAGAGAAAGGCGTTAATGGTAAGATATACCGGAATATCATCACATGAAAAGCATCTGTTCAAAATATCATCAAGGAAAGCCTCAAATGGTGAGGCACTGTACCGGTATCAATGGACCTAGCCTATGCCAGAAACAGCCGTGGACCAAATTACAAATAGCGATCAATTCGTTTGCCGTAAGTAGTTTTGCGTCTAAATTAATTTAGTTACCGATGTTTTTGTATCATATAGTTTGCTCATTCGGTATTCATATCCAGCTGCACCAGGACATTAAATTACTCCATACGGTATGTTGACGCAGCTGGTTTACAAATAAGTAATATAGTTGTTTTGCAGATATTCATCATTCAGGTTTAGTGAACCAGAGTAACTGTACAATACGCTGCGGTACAGTTAGTCTGCATGTTCAGTTTTTCAAAAAAAATGGGGAAACTGAACATCAGATATATTCAGAACAGGTGTAAAGTTTTAAGAGTTGTATTTGTATCCTTTTTGCTCTTTGAAATTGGTGAGATTGAAGAACAGCCTGCTTGGTTAACAAAAATAGCAAAATATAATGACATGATCAAACATTTTAAGATATATATGTACAATAATTGACTGTCGATGCATGTGTATTGTACTGGTAAAATGTTTTATAATATATTCCAATGAAAAAATAGTTTTCGGTAATAAACCGAAAAAGGTTGTTTTTCATAAGTGCAAAATTGATGCAAGCAGTTATTGACTTTTCCCCATTTTTTGTTTACAGAGACTGCTGTTGATATTTGATCTTCAATATGCCAAAAAAGAATGCACTCTATGCTGTGGCAGTATGCTGTCTTTGTGATTGAGGTATTGCTCGATGCCTTTTTTGTGCATGCCTCAACATTTATACTGCTATACACTACCAGGCCAGCGGTTCCCAACCAAGGGCCCGTGGCACATAAAGTTGTTGGAGGGGGCCACCAGTAGGTTATTTCAGTGTGTCTTCCCATTGTTGAGCATGTAGTGTTTGAACATAATAGGATTAGGAATCTACCAATGAAAATAACACTATAAATACCACTGAAATAATAAACAATGCCATGGGAAGGGAATTATATTTTATTACTGGCATCGCACAAATTGATAGGCTTCACTTTTTTTTTTTAAATTCCAATACACAGCTAATATACAAGATTTAAAATTTACTTTCAAAATATCACAATTCACCTAATTTTATACTGGAAAACATTTGGTGCTTCCAACCAACTTCTATTGTAGATACAGTATCTGAAAGTGAGCTCAATTTAGTCTTGAACCAATTTCTTTGATTTGTTGATTAAGCTTCCATCAATGTAATGTGATGTCTACAGTTTAGGGAATAGCCATTTTCATGTCAATGTTGTGCAGTCGATAGTGTCCTGTTTTGTGTGGAATAAACACCTGCATCGAGATAATATTTTCATGTGAAGAACACTCTCATAGCAGAGGAATTTGCAAAATGTGAGCCGTCTATGTTTTCTTGTAACAGATTGTCTTCACTTTTTACGACATTAAAATATAATGGACCACTCCCTTGTCAATTATGATCCATGACAATCAAATGTAAATTCATTATAATTCTGCCACTTGTTCATCTTGCAGCATCAAATTTGACCAGGATCTCTTCCAGTCCCTAAATTAATGTGTAAAATATTTACTCATAAAAAGTAATGACAAAAAATCTTTGTAAGTTGGAAAATACTGTACAATTTCTGTACAATATTTCTAATGGAACAATCGTCAATAATATCATAAAACTTGCTATATAGTCTATTATATAGTAGATTCTTGAGACTTATTCATTTATTTTGTTATATCATCTGCCAGCAATTCAATGATTATAATAATTAATACTCGTAAATTTCCTGCCTTCATTTTGGTAATAGAAGCACAAATGTTTGAGGTAAAATAAAAACAATGCTGACACAGAAACATGTGGTTTATATGGAATACAAGTATTGCAAATTGTCTTACATTGTGCTTTTCCTGAAGTCAGATAATGGGTCATTATTCATGTAATGACAGACCATGTGTTGTATCAAACATCCATGATCCCAACAACTGATATCTATTTGAAAACAATTATAAAGTATGTTTTACGTGATTATCATTGGTATGTACATTTCAAGCTTTAGAATAACACATAAACATGCATGACATGAAAAATAAACAATTTTAGTAATACATGTCGAAATTTAGGTACAGTTTGCAAAGGTTACTTCACAATCAGCCAACAAAAGTAGCGGTAAACTATATTATACATGATCTGAAATATGATTTTCTTTCCCAGGCCTTTCAATGGATTTACCAACATTGATACTCACATCAACTATGCACATATGTGTAAATGCGGAATTGTTCGCTTCAACCTTCGATGTGTTTTTAATGATCCCATAATACAGTATTATGGCAAAAGTTCGCATGCTCCAGTTTCGATATTTTGACAACAAAATTTGTAGAAGAGCATGGACTAATAGATCAAAGCGACTGATTTTAGTATAGACTGGAAGATCGTGATAAGATCGAAGTCACCCGCTATCAAAATGAACATATTTACTTAATTTTCAGGCGCATTGGGACCGTGTTTATTTAAATATAATTATCAGTATGTAAAAAGTATATACCGGTATGTATGCTCAATTTTCAGTTTTTATTGAAAGTTGCTAATTACTATTCTGACAAACTGTCAGATGAACTCTTATGCACAAGTTTGAACTGAAATATTCAATTTCTATAAAGTTTTGTTGTAATGGAGTATTTCAAATAGTCTTAACATCCCTTTCATAAGTATTTTTTGTTAGATTCTAACAAATATGATGATATATTTGATATTGTTAAAATATTCAAATCATAAAAATAAATTGTTGTAAAGAACGGACTATAATATAATTTTTGCAATTCCAAAAGATTTCAAGTAATGAACACAATTTTATGCTGGTTTATTTGCTCAAGATTTCAAAATAATGAAGTTATAAAATAACTTTAAAAATTTATTTACATAGGCTACCTAAGCTATGTTATATCGAGTATATAGAAGTTTTTTATTCATATCATCTCCAAGGTTTCCAAATTTGAGAAGAATATGTTATACAATATCGTTACTTTGTTATTAAAATATGATTATAATATTGTCATAAATCATCAAAAACCTCACAGAGAAATGACTTCATATTAGATTTCTTACACGTTACGTCACGTTTTTAGGTATTTTGCTTAGTAGATATCATGTTAATTAGATTAGACTACTGCCAGGTACAATATGAATCATTAAAAATACAGTACGGTAGTTTCTGTCGTATAGGTGCCATTAAAATCTTTCAAAACCGTGAGGCTATATGGCTACTCTGCTGCAGTAAAATACAGGTTCGGTACTGGGTAACGTACGGGTACCGCGTGGCAGCCATTTTAAATCAACAAGTAGTAAGTTAATACCTCTTTTGTCAATCAGATAAATTTGTCAAACCCTCTTCGAATTCATCAGAATAAATATGAAAACTCCATCCCGTACTTCTGACAACGGAAAAGCGCGGTAACAACGCTAGCGCCCTCCGTGGAAAGTCCAAAGTAGTAAATTACCACTAGATGGTGTAGGTGACGACGTAAAAGTATGGTGCTTGTCATCTTGTTGTTATGTAAAATCTATGGTTTACCAAAGCGTATATATAATATAAGCGAAAAGTTCGCACACAATTATGGAAACATACCTGTTATTTCCACTAATATTTCAGGTAGAAAAATTTTGAAGGTTGCGTTTTGAAGTACAATCTTAGTCGTACATGCTTATATCTGTTCATGTTTGCCAAATTACATTTATAGTACATTAAATTGTCTTTAAAGACAAGTATACCGGTTCCGAGTTGCTTCCGAAGTAAATTGGCCATTACCCATTTGACAATGGCCTTCCTTATGACGTCACAGATGAAAAGTTATATTTATTTGTCGAAATTACCGGCCGACCCAACTTCGAATGGCAGTTTCTATTTTCTGGTGAACATTTTTCGTCTGTCAAGCTCCATAATGCCCTACTGCTCAGCTCCAGACTGCGCTAGAAGAACAAATGACATTGTAGGATTGTTGCGGAGACATTTTACAGCCTCAAATTGGCGTATCACTATAAAATCTTTGAAAAAATGACCAAAAATAGTTCTACGCTGTGTTTGTGGTCGAATTTAACGCATTAGATAGTTTTTTATTCTCAATTGCGTTATATATTTAGATAGCATGTATCTTAAAGTTCAAAATCCACTCTTCGGTTTCATTCTAGCCCTTGTAACAGCGGACTTATTCGATTCGGTACAACAACACAACGAAAGTTTCCCATAAGACTCCATTGTTTCGCGTTTCCCAAATATGGCACAAGATGGCGTCCATGACCTTGTTTAACATTAGGCAAGTTGGTTGCCGGCCGTTGGTGTTTACCATTGACTTGTTTATCAACATTAACGCTTGTTAATGGTCAACATTACATTTTGTATTGTACTGCACAAAAAATTCCCAGTATACGGTACAATTATGAAGAATGTTCTTGTAGTCATTGACAAATAGTTTAAAGTTCGTGTTAGCGATTTTTTGTTCTCTATTCTGTAATTCTGACGCATGCGTGACCAACGGTTACCAGGCGACGAAAACTGCAGGTATACGCGCTAACCGGAACTACAGGTTTGTTACATTATTTTTGTCTACTGCTTGACGTACCGGTGCAATATACCTATACCTATGTTCTTGTAGTCATTGACAAATAGTTTAAAGTTCGTGTTAGCGATTTTTTGTTCTCTATTCTGTAATTCAGACGCATTCATGCGTGACCAACGGTTACCAGGCGACGAAAACTGCAGGTATACGCGCTAACCGGGACTACAGGTTTGTTACATTATTTTTGTCTACTGCTTGACGTACCGGTGCAATATACCTATATATTGTAGCGATTTTGGATGCAGGAAGGATAGGATAGGATTTACATATTTATCCCGGGGGAGAGGAAAGCCGATAAGACGGCTTATCCATATGGCGAATTGTTTGTTTTCGGAAGCATGGACTTGGTGGTGGAGGAAGCCGTAACCGACCAGCGGTTACGTGAACCACCCAACGACGACGAGGAGTCCAGCAATCCTCTCGCACATAACCATCCCTGCATGGGAATCGAACCTGCGAACCCGCGCAGAATAATTAGAGGTGCGGTGGCGAGCGTATTCCTAACGCTCAGCCCGCTGAGCCACACCGCCGCGCCAGGAACCAGCGAATATCAATGAGGATATTTTAGGTTTCCGAATAGGAAGTGAATAGCGAACGAATGCTAAATGAATATTCAACTATATAGACTAACATGTGTAAATAGTTTGCAGGGTAACTTACTATGACCATATCAATGCGCAACGTTTTTAAACATTCATTTAATGGCATATTTTTGTTTTGTTCTCTCTGTGTGTATACTGTTTTAACAATGCTGGCCTCGTCAATATATCAATTATAGGCTACAGAATTGTTCACATGTGATTAGTGTTTGTCTTGATAATTGTTTTTATGAATGGCCGCACACCGAATTTACCGTCATGGTTTTGCGTTTGTTTGTATATTAAACCACTTATCACCTTTTCCGCAATGCCCCATCTAGCAATCAGTGTAGTTTTTCATGGCTTGGTTCTCCTTAAAGCTTTCAGGGATTCATGAGTATGACTATCTTTGCCAATTTATTACATTCCACTCCCCACAATATCTTTGCATGAGATTATATTGGTTTTGCTTGCTCTCCAGAATTCTCCATCTTTAATTTATGTCTGTTATGGAGTTTTCAAATTGAACTATCTATCTAACGTGTGGAATCCAACGGGCCCAAATGTCCACATTTGCGGTAAGCACTTTATCAGTGATAAATATCCATATGTTTGCCAATAGTTTTTTTTATTTCTGGAATTGCTCTATTTTTGATATGTATTTAAACTCTTGTGATGCTCTTTATTGTTTTTTTTCCTGACTTACACTTATGCACTGTACCACTGCACTTCTTCATTGGTGGAATAAACTGAAATATTTAATTTCTGAAAGTATCTGAGTTGTTGTCATGTCAAAAAAATTGCAAGAAATTTATTTTTTTGGCAAACCAGTTAGAGATCCCTGCCATCCAGACTATATTCCATCAATTTTTTTTATATTCGGCCGCCTCAAATAAATCCAATTTGAAAAACACTTTCCAGATACAGCAGTGCAAAAGATAGAAGTGTGCATATCAATCAATCTTATATTTGTCATCACAAAAACAAGTTCAAATAAAAACGGATACAATGAATAAATATACAGTACAGTTTGCATAAAAAGGCGAAAAGTCATAAAATAGAACTATTCAATAGATATCCAGAACCAGTCGATACTGCAGCTTCATCTCATAGTGAGTCAAATGCAACCTCCAAGGAAAATCAATTGGAGTTACTCGAGGAGTAAAGTTTACGAATTAGAAAAGAGAAAGATGAAGGTTTAGACAAATTAGTTAATTTAGAAAACTTTGAGGCAGAACTTTTGCAGCTTAGAATGGAGAGAAATGAGGCAGTGGAAAAACTAGAAAATTTCAACATTTTTAGTTACAAGAACTTGAGCAAATAGCCAAAAAAATTTATTTATATACTGTTTTACCAGTAGAAACATTTGATGTTATGTTCAATTTCCTCTGCCCCTGTTTGCCAGATCAGTGCTATTATAAAATGCTCATGACCCTCATGAAACTACGCTTAAACGAACATTTTGATACGTTAGCAGACATATTCAATTTGTCTAAATCAAATCTCGACAACGCATTCTGGCGCTGGATTGATTTAATCTAAAACCAAATGTTGTTTCTGATTTGTTGGACTGTGAAGCAAATATTAAAACACACCACTTTTTCGACAATACTTCCCAAGATTGGCATCATAGACTGCTGTGAAATATTTATCAATAGACTGAAACGATTACTTGCCCGAGCCCAAGTATACTCTGATTACAAAAAACATTCCACTGTCAAATTTTTAATAGCTTGTACACCGAACGCTGGAACGGTTCAATTTTGTATGCTCCCAAACTTTTCCTGTTTTTCATGGCCTCTTTTGTGTATATTCCAGATGTATTGATGAGATATTAATATATACGTCAGGGTATTCAACCTTTGGCCATAAAGATGTTTCATCCACTCATGCATCCTGTGGTGACATATAGCCTAGGTTCATTCTTCCAAGTGACACATCTTAAGTTTTTCAAAGTAGGCTAGCGTTTTTTATTTTTTGTATTGAAATCCGGGTGGTGAATTCTATAGTCTATACAGAAGCTGACGACGCCATTATATGGATTGATGCACAACAATAAAAAGGAGATTATTTAAAGTCCATATACGCGTTACGTACAGTACCATATGCTGTTAAAAATTTGGAAATGACCGACAAAAAAACTGTTACAGATCCAGGCAAACCAAAAATACTGCAGTGCTAACACCCTGTCTCATCGTAACATATTATCATAAAGCCTTGTACTATCAAGCTGCAGGAACAAATAAATGCCGTGCAAACATAGGCTATACCAACTAACGCTACAAAATAGATATACTTTCAAACACAACTGCAGGAAACGAACGCGCAAAACAGTACACGGCAGACGACAGTCCAGCGAGATATACCTGCAGTTTTGGTCGAGCGACTTTGTCACGTGGTTATGACGTCACGCGAAATTTGAGAATTGTCACCTAGTGCATAGGTTCTCAAAGTGCTCCGTACGGAGCCTCAGGGCTCCGCGAGAGGAACCCAGGGGCTCCGCGAGCTATTCGATTACTTTTCAACAACAAAACAAGGCAAACAAAATACAGAGGACCTGGAGGACGGGCATAACTTAATAATAAAGTCAAATACTTACAAGTACGTGCCCGTCCCCCAAAAACAGTCAAAACACAATAAAACAACAAGAGAGCTACGCACAAATATATGGACACGTTAGACCAGAGCGAATCAGTCCTTACCGGTACCTTTGACGCTACCGGTACCCTCAAAAAAGTTCTGAATTTCCAGTAGCAAGAATTTTGCAGAATCAAAACGTACAGCCAGTCATGACACTGACTAAAATCCGTGTTCCCATGGATAAAAAATAATACAGCAAAATTTTAGACGAAATATCAAATTTCATAGAATTCACGCAAAATTTTGAAATAAATAAAAATAATAGCCTTCTAGCGAAAAAATTAATCTTTAACCACTGAAAATTTCAAAGCAATTGGTCCAGTATTCGAAGAGAAAAGCGACTTTTTAGAAACGTGTCAAAGAACAAGAACAACATAATATTGAAACGATCGTTATGTCCACTTCGTGTCCAAAAACACGATGTGACATCGGGCAATATCTTATAAATGAAAATGTTAGACGTGTATGTACTTTTCCTACAGATATATTGAATAAAGAACACTCGCTGCCGAACAATGGTGATGTTGTAGGCCTAGTTCAATTACGTTGCAAAAGTAACACAGTGACAATTTTTTTTACTAAAACACGAGCTTGGTAAATGTATTGAATGTTCCATAGCAGTTTATGCACAAATCATGGATTGGAGTGTTGGGTTCTTTTGCCGTTTTCGGTTGGTTCAGTTTAAAATCATTGTATCCATTACAATGCTTCCAACATTAATATCGAATTTCCACGAACGACCACCATTCAGCCATTCCAACAGGTGCAATGGTCCCATCTTCTCTAAGCTCTGTTACCAATCCATGTCAGGTATGGGAATTGTATAAGTCAACCAGTTATTGGTTTCAAATGCAGAATAGAGCAGATATGGAATACTACTTGAACTGGAAACGACTGTCCGACCGTCGTCGGGTGCGGTCGTGTCAGCTGGAAAAGACTAGTGAATGCTACGTGTTGTATGTTTTGGTATCTGTATCGCGTATTATCAACATGAGCAAAGCCCATCCACTGGAATTAAAGAAGAACATAACATCATAAAGCTATGAGCTCTTTAATGAAATATTTCACTTTCACAATATTTAAAATAACATATCAAGCAAAAGTTAATGCATTCAAATACAGAAATTAATGAGAATTTCAAAAAGGAATTTTTATCATGAGTTATTATTCACTTTATACAGGACAAACAATAAGACGGATCGGGAAAGCAGGTTTTCATGAAAATAACCATTTTTAATAGGTGTTTTTTCTCTACAATGTCATACTCAAAAAAGTCCCAATCGAAGGACAAAATTTAGATATAATATACACTCGACTAGTCCGTAAGCGTTGAAAATATAAAAAAAAAAATTCTGCCAAAGATTGCTATCAATAATGAGCTGTAGATGCATCAGGTTTGAGACATCACACACAAACAGCACATTCATCTTGAAATTACACATCTATCAAAGACAGTGGTTCTCAAACTTTATGTGCGGACCCCCAGGTCATGAATTAGGGAGGAGCCATGGCTTTTCATATTGTTGTCATAAGTCCTTGGTGTCAGAGTCTCAGGTCAAAGGTTAGGTTTGTCTTCTATATGATATTATATTGACATGAAATGCTAGAAATTCCTCACCAATTGGTATTTACTAAAACACAATTTGTGAAATTAAAAGAACTAACTCAAACGATAGTGCCAAGAACAACGTTAGCGGTGCCTCAGAAATATGCGCACCAAGATGTCGCATAACCTGAATCCTAACCGGTACACACATACTAATTTCGGGATGTGCGCATACTTCTGGAGGTCCACGTTAGCTTATAACGATAATCTATCGCAGAAAAACCTTCCTAACTGTGGAGTTTCCCTTTAGTTTATATAAACATATAATCTGACCTTGGTTAATATCAGAAACCCTTTGAATATAGGTTAATAGTAAAGTAATTTATTAAAATAAAAACAAGGACTATTTTTCTCAAGCAAAAGAAACGAAACAAAAGCTAATACTCCATAAGCTTCGTCGTGAGTACTTTAGGTCACACACCAATCAGTATTCACCGGCATGTAATTTTACACTATAACGTCTTATGGTCTTAGTAGGTTTGGGGGGCTTCAGTGGTCCCTCATACTTCCACTTATATATCAGTCTCTTTTATTTCCGAGTAAATTGTTTATTTATTTTATTTTTTATATTTTTAAATTTATGGGATACACGAATTTTTTTTTATTTTTCGCTGTTTTTTTAATTTTTTTATATTTAGGGGAATACATGAATTATTTTTTTTATTTATTTTTTGACTATGTTCACTTTTTTTACTTTTTTAAAACTTAGAGTAACACACGGAGTTATAGAGAATAATGATGAACAAGAAAAGCGGATTGCAGTACATGAAAATTTAAAAACATGACTCACACAAAACAAAAAAATGGAAATTCGTAATAGGCATTGCAAAACAAAACATTGTAATATTCTACATGTATCACTATTATAATATTACTAGAATTCATAATGGACATTTCTTATTACTTTACATAGATTAGGGGCAAAGTTACACTGGGCTCCAGTAGAGTCCTTAGCTACCAAGTTTTCGGAACACAATATCAAACCACAACACTGAGCCAAAAATCAATCACTCCAGTCCAACTGTTATTATAACAGTCATGGAATTCATAACTTATGGCGGGTCTGCCGACAAATCAGAATTTCATAAATTCACACAGAAATAATAGATATCAGTGGTTGACAATAATTGAAAAACATAAAAGCAAAAGATAATAATGCATTTCACAACAAAAATTAATAAAAATTCGAACAATGGCTATTTGAAACGAGTTACGATATAGGTTAATAACTTGGAAATTTTTTTTTATTTATAATTTTATTGATTTTTATAGTTTTTATTATTTTTATATATTTTAAAATTTAAGCAAAAATGTGGAGTGACAAAGTAAACTGATATACAGCAAGAATAAGTACAGCAGTTGTCAATTATAAGAAAAAACCCGAAACCTGACCTAAATAAAGAAAGTTGTTGACATACCATAAAAATTATAATTACACAAAAATTTCTGAATGAGGGCGACATAAAAACAATACGGTTCCATTACATTTGAAACCATGTACAGTTGAACCCATGGCAATTGCTCCTGCATACTATCGCACTTATGAATTGTTTTTTGTTTTATGGATATTTGAACCCATACTCACCCTAACCCATGGGTTTTAGCACCCGCATATAGATTGAACCCGTGGATATACGCACGGGTTCAAATGTACGTGGGTTCAAATGTACGGTCACCAAACAATACACATGATATCTGGAAAAGCTTAACGTGAGTTTGTTATGACTCACTAAAAATAGTACATAAGAAGCTAAAGCATTAATACAGCACCCAACCTAATTTGTAAAACTAATAGGAAAAAAAAATTAAAAAATTATGAAATGACAAGAATTTGTATGAAAAAACATGCAAATCAGGATTTGGTGCAGAATTTTACAAAATGCTCCGAGGTAAGTTCAACAGGTCAAATCTTGTGAGGGATGACCTAAATTGCCGAAATCGTTGCTGAAGGGTGGTGCATATGACTAAGAGTCAATTACTATGTTTCACAATCCAAGCCTATGCAAAATCAGCATTTCACATAAAAAAAAAATTATAAAATTTTTCCCTGATTCTACTATTACTGGACTAGACTATCCAGTCTTTAAGAATTAATATTACTAATATTTGATCCCTTCACTACATATGCATGTCCATAATGTGTTGCAGGATACCACAGGATTATTCAGCATTCAGTCGGAGATTATTGGAGAAATTTAATGTTGAATATACGACCTTAACAGTAACATGTTAATGAAACATTTGTATCTTAGCAATGTCTTTAGAATGTGGTCAGTTTGGGAATCTTCTCAAGATCATCAAAATCTGAAGGAAAAAAAATTTTTTTATTGAGAAGACTTTAAAAATTGTGCTCAGTAGAGAAATATCATAACAATCTTCTATGTGATTTTTAAATAAGGCATTAGATTAGCAACAATTACAAATCTTGAATATTGTTTGTTAAAAGTGAACTTGAGGAAAAACCTGATTGAATTCCTGCAAATATAATAATATTTCAAGGGTAATTGATCGTCCGCAGATATGTAAAGACCACATTCAAAAAACGAAGGCAATTACTCACAGTACAGTGAACATAGCCAAAATAGTAGACAAAATGAGTTATTGTTTCACCCAATACACTGGTTCTCAACCAGTGGGCCATGGCCTACTGCTGCGCCACGAAAAGATTTTGAGGTGGGCCACAGAACCATTAAAAAATGTTAGTTTTATTTGTATCACTATCTATAGTTTCGATTGTAGTACCAATGATTGATGATGTTGTTTTCTGCTACTGAATATAATTTTCATTCTATTTATCAAAGGTTGCGAACCACTGATCTAATATGACTCCACAAACTATTTCGAGAATATAAAAGACAAGAAATCAAGTTTGCTGTTTTAGTAAATGGCATTTCACGTACCGTCATCACCTTCATGCTGTATTGGTTTATTCTATTGCTTGGTTTCCACCTAATGCACCAGCTTCTTCTTGTTCATTTTGCTTCTTAAAAAAATTTCAATTTTACTATCTAGCATATATCTTTATTACCTGCTATAAAAACGCAGACAAATATCATTCAAATTTAGGGATTGAATATTTCATATGGCATAGTGATTGAATATTCCACAGTTTCTGGTCCCCTGGTATAGCAAAGTTCTAATAAGCATAGGGACATCACATTTTGGGGCTTATTATCAACATGAATTAGAATAGGTTTTGCACATTTATCTCGGGGGAGGAAAAGCCGATAACACTGCTTAATCATATTACGAACCACAGACTCTCGTCTGGTTATCAGTCTATGTAGAGCAGTGGTTCTCAACCTGTGGTACGGGAGCTTTTCAAGTGGTACGCGAGCAGATTTGAATTATTGCAATAATTAACCTTTCAGTTGACTAAAATATACCTGGCAACGCTTTATATTTCTTACTGTATGTATTCGCTGAACAGCGTTCATGGATGATTCCCCAAGCATCAGCTTCCTTATTATATCCGTAACTATAACCAATCAGCAATAAGTCAATAATGACGCAACACGTAAAAATTGCAATTTCTGCACCCAGCCGCTCAGACAGTTCCATTACATTTGAACCCATGACAATTGCATTTTTTTGTTTTACGGTTATTTGAACCCATATCCACCCTAACCCATGGGTTTTAGCACCCGCATATAGATTGAACCCGCGGATATACGCATGGGTTCAAATGTACATGGGTTCAAATGTACGGTCACTACAAAAACAAGGCAATGTTTGCAACCATGCTTGAATATCTGTTTTGAGCGATATTTGTCAGTTTTCAGTTGTGTTTCAGAAAAATAGTTGTGTATTGTTTAACTCAATTATCATTATGTCTTCCGCGATGCTTTACTTCAGTTGCAGTATCCGAAATTGAATCTCGCAAAATCTGCGATGGACAAGGCTAAACTTAGCAATATCAGTACCTGCAAACGGCACATGGTTGATGAATTTTAATAAAAATGATGGTTTCAAACACGGAAACCAGTTTATATGCGCCAACACACCAAAACACTCTCAGAATAAGCAGAAAGTTTGCAAAGCGATATGCGCATGTTTTTGTTCGTTTTGCGTGTTACGCCACAAATGATGTAGTGCCACATTATAAAATACACCCATAGCACATTTCTTGTGTCTTTTTCCTTACGCCAAAAAAGAAGTTTTGTCGGTGGTACACGGCCACAGTAAAAAACAGGAAAGTGGTACACGGCCAGTAAAAGGTTGAGAACCACTGATGTAAAGTATGGAGTTAGTTAGTCAATATTTCCGATTGTATGAACTTGATGGTGGAGGAAGCCATAAATGACCAGCGGTTACGCAGTTACGTGAAACACCCTGCAGTGCCGAAGAGTTCAGCAATCCTCTCACACTTAATTATCCCCCACAGGATTCAAACCTGCAAACCCACAGGGTAATCAAAGGGGTGGTACCAAGTGTATTCATATCGCTTAGCATGATGCACCACACAACCGAGCCTGTAACTGTCTATTACATCGTGTAGGAGATGATTGAAAACATACATATGAATACTTTGAAAAATCTTTATAGAAAGTTGAGAATAAATATTACTCAAATCTTACCATTTGCTGATTGTTCTGATTTCCTCTTTCCGGTAGATGCAGATTCCCAATATTTGCTCCAGCAAAGTTGATAGGTGGAGGTCCTCTGCGTTCTATAAATATAAGTATAAAAAGCTTTTAAAAGGTGTTAAAATGTTTTAAGTAGCATTTCATTTCAACGTCTGTTAATTTTGCGTTATTATTTTAACACCTAGTAGTTCTAACTAAGTTGTTATCAGGCCGGTGTGATGGACTGGCTGTTAAAGTGTTTGACTTAACTGTGTTGACATCGCAGATTATTAAATATCGGATTATATACCAACAGCCCTTGACAGTCTATGCACAAACATGGATTCGGGTATCGGGTTCCTCATGTTTACTTTCTTTCAAAGACTGGCCACTGCGAGACTAGTATAAGTTTATTTCGACTCAATAATCAGCATAGGCTTATTACGGCTATTAGACGATGAAACAATTGAATATGGTAAAACGCATATCTTCCCGGACTTCCCAGATAGCAAGGTCTGTTCAACTGTTTGTCACCAGTTGGGAGAAAATTTTATCGCCGAAGTAAGGCCGAGATCGCCATGGCGACCAATTTCGTCCCTGTTCTGCAGAACAATTTCAGAAAGCATGTGGAACAGAACACAGTTTGAGAAACGCTGCACTTGAGTATTTGAAACAATTGATTGTAATATATGCCAGTGGTTCCCAAATGACTAGTTTTTCACACGATTATTGCATTGTTCAATTTAAACTCATTTAAATAAAAAAATATTTTTTTAAAAAATGAAATAAATTAACAAAATTAACATTGAGAGAGGGAAGACTATGTTAGAATTTTAGCTGCGTTATAATAATATATAATTTAATATTTATAATACAGTCACACAATCATGAATTGCATTAATGCAATGCGAGAGGATTTGTAATACAGAATTATAAAAACTTAAAATTAATGTTGAAAGAGGGAAATACAAGTTTCAATATCGGAAAAAATACCCTGATTTAAATTAAACAGATAATCCGATGTATTACAGAAAGTAAATTAAATTTGAAAACCTATGGACTTATTCTTTCTTTTTCAAAGAATCTTTTTTCTTCTCAGGGGATTTTTCCTCCCCAGCTTTTTTCTGAGGGGATTTTTCCTCCTCAGCTCCCCCATACGCAGAATAATCTATCACACAACTTGTGATAATCTTCTCAATTCGATGGAACGGATCAAAGTTGACGCCAAACTTGGAAGAAGCCTGAAATAACGAGAATTTGTTAAACTTCTTATATGTAGAGTTGGTCTAAACGTGTCATAGGACTTGAATGCCTGCTATCTGACCTCTGATTAACCTGCATGAGTTCATAGGTTCGAATCCTGCAGGGAATTCCAAGGCCAGCGCTATAAATAAGTTTGTAATGTTTTTTCAATGGGAACACTATTTAATGGGAGGTAATAAATTGACATAAATTGTTATGGGATGGGACTTTGTGTACAAATACATAGGTGCATTGTGCAAGGCAAGAATTTGTTTCAGTGACATGCCCAGGTAATGTGTTACCAGATATTCGAATAGTAAACTGCAGCTCTAATATTTTAGTATTGATACGATATTCAAATATTTCGCCTGCTCTACTTAGTATTTTTGGATTTGATTCATTATGTAAATAAACTATTTTATTTCCAAGGTAAATCAAAACTTGGCTGGTATTTGAGTTTGCAACCTACAAAAAACTTTCTAATGTGAAAGTGGATCGCAACCATAAAAGACATTAGGCAGGCCTGCTGTAGAGAATAACCTTTAACCTGGTACACATTACGGGAGTATCCAATTGGCCTGGTCGTATTAGAACGCAAAAAGGTAAAAACACAAAGTGTTAAACTATTTCACTTAAGTTCAGCAGGCCATATTAAATCATGGGCTAATTGCCTATAATCTATTATATCTTACCGATATCAGGAACATCACAGTTAGTTGTAGAAGAACAACAGTGTTGAATGAGATCGGCAGAATTCCTAGAAGTTGTAGATTGTAAAGTAGAGAGAACAGAAGGCTGAGCTTTGTTACTCTGAAAAAAATAGGATATTATGGTAAATTGCTAGTAACTAAATTCAAAATTGTAAGAACGGGTTCTCTTCTGTGTCAAACTGGTTTCCTAATCTTAGAAAACCATTTCACGTTCCCAAAGAGCAATTCAGAATTTTAGAACGGGTTCCCTTATGTATCAAGCTCACTACCAATGGGTTCTTTCATTTTAGAAAATGTATGAATGTCACTATCAGGGCTGGGGTCGGAGCCATTGAAGCAAAGCCTACCGGGTTAGATGGAGCCAGAGTTACCACAAATTTTAGTAGCGCTAGCTTATAGCATCTTACTAACTTTTATTATTTTAGTGATATTTAGAAATTGGAGTCAAAACATTGAATTTATATTTAAACTCTTTTGAAATTGTAAACTTGATTGTCTGTCTGCTCTAAAGATTTCAAAATCTTTACTCCTGCTCGGATGTGCCAGAAGTTTGCAATAAATTGAAACTCCATAGCCCAGTCACTAACTACCGTAATTTTTATGTCTCGATTTGTAACAAATCAATACTCACATCGCCAAATGAATAGATTTCACGGTCTCATGATTCCATTGTTTTCTCACAAACGTTGCAGCATTTTTGACGAACCCCCCTCCGCAGGCTCCAAACATTCCAAGAATAGTACAGATCAAGAGAGAGTTAGGGAAAGCTCCACGACCGAGTTTCACTCCTAAATTATGAAAATAATTGTTTGAAATAACAAGAGAGTAAAATTCCAATAATTGCACATACGTGGAGATGAGCACAGCGAAATAAAGTGTTGTCGTGTGAGAATCGTAGTGGAACAAAATTATTTCTTGAAGTGAACAATACCTTCAGAAATACCTGAATTACGAAAACGTTGTTTGGAATAACAAGAGAGCAACGCTTTGCATTCATACCATCACGCAGCACATGTATCAATGCTTAAATATATGCTGGCCTTAACTGAGAACCGAGACTACGGAAAAAAAACATGCACAGTGAAACACAGCGTATTTCCGTGTGTCATGAAATAAAGTTCTTACAAATTAAATTTGTTCGGAAATCTGAAAAAATGACTGGCTAAATTACACCATACCCAACACAGACTTGTAACTGAAGTAGAGGCGAAGGTACGTCATATTATTAAGCTGTCTTATCAACAATCCTTTCCCCTGATATAAATATGAAAATCATTCCTAAATGGTTGGAATTGCGAAGTTTGATGCAAATTTTTCACAAACATCAAATATCAGAAAGTGTAAACAAATATATAGCATACCTTTTATAATTTTTCTTGTTCGAATCATTTCTTTTCCCAGAACAATCACTAACATCGCTGGTTTCCATGACAATAAATTATAAATGACATCTTTGGGAGAGTAGAAGATGTGCCACCATACTATTGTCATCATGAGAACTGACTGAAATTAAAAATTAATATTTATATGTCCAGGCTATCATATGCTATGTTGCCACCGATACCTGTCGATACGTAAGGATCTACAATTTTACGAATGATTGAAATCTTTCCGGTTTAGCACAGCCTACTCCAGCGTTTCTCAAACTGTCTTCCGCAGAACAATACCGTTCTGCAAGGTTAGAACAGGGGTCGAAATTACGACTAAATTGGTCGCCATAGCGATCTTGGCCGTACGAGACTCTGGATCTTAAATTTAACCGTCGGAAGGCCTCATACAACTTTGGAAAGCATAGCATATGCTTTTTTACTCAGATTAACTATTCAGGGATGTGCAGCTTTCAATACAAGGGGTACGAATAAGTGGGTGAAACCGCGGGCCACACCATTATTCTAACAGAGGTTTCTAGTAGACACAAAAATATTGGTTATTGATCTTATGACATGCGTTGTTCGCTTCGCATAACCTAGCTGTTAGGGCATTGTAAGGTCATAGATAATAAATTGGACTCGGGTATAGGCTTTGCAATGCAAATGGATGGAAATTACTCTCACATACCAGATTAAACAACTATAAAATTGCAGGCCGCATTATTTTTCCTTGTGGGCCGCATTTGGCCACAGACCGCAGATTGCACAGCCCTGAGCTTAACAATAAAACAAATCCATACTTGATTATTGGATAGAGGAGTCAGAGCAGGTTTTCCTACACAAACACTTATGATCATCCCTCCACCGTAGCAACAAGCTATCGACATCAACCATGTGGCAACTGGCTGTTTCCTTGCCTTGTTGATATCTGAATTTAAAATAATTTTCCAAAAGGGCTCTGTGATTGAAACTCAGGGGTTTTCCGAGCTATTCACTTACTTATTAAAATACTGAATTGGTTGATTTTGTAACTGTCCAAAAAGCTATAACGTCATCAATAAAATTTTACAAGCGAAGTCATTAAATAAAGTAATTTTAATTTATTCAGAAACAATAATCGGCAAATAACAATTGTGTTTTTATTTTTTAAAACTAATTGTGGGGCCATTCCCGGGTTCCATAACACTACAAGTTTGAGAGCCCCTACACTAGAGTATATCTCAGTTAAAAAGCATGCAATAGATTTATTTTGGGATTCTATGTTTTACCCAAAGTATAAATATTTAGGAGGTATCAACTACTAATAGAGAATAGGCCTTTAGAAAGCATCAAGCCATTCTTCTGAGTCTGCGGGTCGGAACCAGTAGTGGGATTCAACCGGTTCGCACCGGTTCTATAGAACCGTCTCACAGAATTTTATGAGATCTGCGAACCGGTTGGCATTACTGAAATAAACATGACTTTTTGCAACAGAACCGGCTAAAAAAAATATGACATTCGTGTGATGGAACCGGCTGACAAAAAATTTGAATCCCACCACTGGTCGAAACCACATTTTTTGAAACGTAAAAAACTGTCTATATATGATCAACTCACCCCAGTCATTCCGTACTCCGTAAATTACCAGAGTATAATGAGCAATCTCTATGATTGTTGCCAGATATACTATCAAGTTATTCGTTGCGTCTGCTATCGATGAAACATCCATTATGATATACTTACTGAGATACAATAATAAAATTAGAAATGGGTGTTGTATAATTCAGTATGAATATACAGTATATAAATTTGAAAAAAATTATCATATACCGTACAGTCCGTATATATGAACATGCCGGCAGCGGCGCAGCTAGCAATAGGGGGAAGATGTTTGATTTGAAAATTTTCTCTTCCACTTGCAAAGAGTGACGAGCTACACGCAACTGTGAAATTTATTCAACAGCATTTCGCTATGAAAGCCACAGCAGTTGTCTTGAATTGCAGTTTGTTTCAATTTGAAATGTCCTTAATAATATCTTACAAACGTGAAATAACGAGTATATAAAAACCAATGACAACACACTGAAGTAAAATCTTGAAATTCAAAAATTTCCTAAACCTTCCACTGTTCCACTAAGGCTCAAAATATTACGCGTAGACTATTTCTGTACTGCAGTTATGTGCAAACTTTTGAACTGTCTTTCTACCATCCTCCCCTAGAAGTAACTACTTAAGAAGCTTCTTATTCTACCAACTTTAACCGCCTTTAATAAACACAGTATACATATACCAAATAAAACTGGCCAACGCAAGGTCGCGCTTTAGACCGGCGAAGTCAGCTGGGAATGCAGCTGCACTCAGAACAGCTGTGCTGTTGACAATAGGCGGGGTCAAATTGTGTGCAGCGGAGCGTTACCGATAAGTCCCGCTGAACATGGCTCTCAATCAATCAATCAATTTGATTTTAATCACTCTGATAGAAACAAAACAGCAACAAATGGACAACACAGACAAAACACAGACGACCTGGAGGACAAGCATAACCTAATAAAAAAGTTATAAACGTACTAGTACGTGCCCGTCCACCAAAAACAGTCAAAAGTACACACTAAAACAAGAACACTATGTACAATCGGCCAATACCGTCCGTACCTTTCAAATCAATTTTAAAATGTGAGACGTGTACGGTATGTGTATCACAACCGTGCTTCTCCTGCAAAAATATGGAATAAAAAACACTCGTTGACGTAATATGGTAATGCTGTAGTTCAATTTCATTGCAAAAATAACAGTGACAAAAAATTGTTACTGAAAAAAACAAGCTCTGTAAATAGATTGAATGTTTCATAACAGTCTACGCACAAACATCGATTGGGGTATCAGTTCTTCTGTTTACTTTCTTTCAAAGACTGGCTACTACAGGACTAGTATAAGTTTATTTCGACTCAATAATCAGCATAGGCTTATTACGGCTATTAGACGATGAAATAATTGAATATGGTACTGTGTCGTATACGGGTGCTCTGTAACGTCTGAGAAACAACCTGACCGATCTTTCCATGAGTTTCCAAGGATCCAAGGCTTCGGAATAACGCAGAATCAAAAGGAAATTCAATTCATCAACGTTTTTGACTGAAGACCTGTTAGATTATGCAGGCGAAAGTGTTGAGTTGGTCATTTCATTTTGTATCATAAGTTATGAGCTCTTTATTGAAATATTTCACTTATACAATAATTAAAATAACATATCAAGCAAAAGTTAGGCATTTAAATACAGGAATCACTGAGAATTTCAAAAATGAATTTTCATCATCAGTTCATCGGTATTATTCACTCTATACCAGGGTGGTCAAAACCAAATGTGGCCCGCAGCTTCATAATCTGTGGCCCGCGTCACATTCGGAAAGTAGTCAAAGAATCGCATTTGGTGTTGTTTTCATATAAAATTAACCAGAAGAATTATCGGACATATTGTTACATCACTAATGTCGCTGAATTGATTAGTGTTATAATCGGCTGAGGCAACTAGCGAAGTTTAATGATGTGCTTGGCAGTCTACATTTTTTTTTAATCTTCTCGGTCAGAAATATATGCTAACAATTTTGGCATTATAGAAAACTAAAAATCGATTGCGAATTTTATTAGCCTGGGTTGGCTATGCCTAATAACTAAATATCAACGTTATGGCCCAACAATATAAATCATGCCGTGTGTTTTTTTCAACCACCCTAAACAGTATTAGAAAAAATGCTGCCTATTTGTCAGAAAATTCAGTATTTACCCTCCTGTTAGCTTACATTCGGTAATTAATGAATCTGCAGTTATTTATAAGTTATTTCGTAAACATGAGTTTGAAAAGAAAGCTGAAGAAGGCCTTTGCAGGTTTTAGTAAGTTTTTACATGTTTAGCTTGATAAATGCCAAATAGTGATCAATGTGTTTGCACAATAAAATTTTTGATTTGTATTGCACTGTTTACCTATACTCTTGGCATTATTGTGGCCCGCGAACAATGCAAAAATAATTTTGTGTCCCCCTGAGCCGGCAACCTTAGACCACCCTGCTCTATACAGTACAAACAAAGAGACTGATTTGAAGAGCAGATTTGTATGAAAATAACCACTTATAATGGGTGTTTTATCCACAATGTCATACTCAAAAATCCCAATCAAAAGACAAAAATTAGAAACAATAACGACTCGACTAGTCTGCAAGCGATCAGACATAATTTATTTTTCAGCCAAAGATTGCTTTCAATAATGAGCTGTAGCATTGTAGCTGTAGCTGCAGACATTGCACATAAACTGCAAATTTAGCTTCATAAAATTATCCATCTAAGAAAGTTGTTCTCAAAGTTACCACGCCTACGGACCCCTTATACCTTTCTGGGGCAATTGGGGACCCCCATAATTTCAAACCTAAAACACAATACAGAACATAGCATATAGCTATTTGGAAAACATTCGCATCAGCTGCCACTCCTCAAATTGCAACACAAATTGTGTTACTGATTTATTGCAACTAAATGATGGCTATTAACCTTAGTGTGATCGCTGAAATGCGGTCATGGAACAAAGACATGATGCAAATATTTTATTTTAATGACGTCATCACACAGAAAAGATAAATACGAATTTCATAGAGATCACATAAATTTTTGAACAATCTTTAGCCGTAAAAATTTTTTTAGCAATTGATCCTGTAGTTAAAGATAAACTTTCGTGTCCAATAAGTAAGTGAAATTCAAAGAACTAAATGACACAACAGCGCCAAGAACAACGTTAGTCTATAACGCCAAAACTAACAGCTGTTCAGACACACCCACCCTACCCAATTATCCCTTGCAGACCCCAGTTTGAGATCTGAGAGAAATATAAACATAATATGACATTGGTTAATATCGGAAATCCTTTGATTCAATATAGTTTAATAATGAAGTAATTCAATAAAATAAAAACAAGAATTATTTTTGTTCAGCAAAAGAATCAAAACGAAAGCTAATAGGCTACTCCATGAGCTCTGCCTGTGAGTACTTTAAGTCTCACACCAATCAGTATTCACTGGCATGTAATTTTACACTATAATGTCTTATGGTCTCAGTAGGTTTTGGGGCTTCAGTGGACCCTCATATTTCCACTCATATATCAGCCTCCTCAATTTCTGAGCTTAATTTTTGATTTTTTTTTAGTAGTTTTTAATTTTTTTTCTATAATATAAAATTTAGGGAATACATGAATTTTTTTTAATTTTTATTACTGTTTTTTTATTTTATTTTTTGCTATTTTTTATTTTTTTTAAACATGAAAAATTTTTTATTTCTATTTTATGACTCTTTTTAATTTTTTTTTACGTTTTAAAACATAGGAAAACACACAAGGTTATAGAGAAAACCTATATACATTAGGAAGGATTGATGATTGGATAAGTTGAATTATTCATCCAATTGTTATTTCATTCCAATACAGCAAGATTATGTACAGTGTTGTCAATCATGTAGCAAGAAATGCTGATTGCAATGCATGAAAATTTGAAAAGCTGACATATACAAAAAGGAAATTTACAATAAGCATTGCATGTCATTGTAATATTCTACATGTATTACTATTATAATATAACTAGAATTTATAATACACCCTATGTTTTTACTTCACATAGATTAGGGGCAAAGTTACTTTGGACTCTGGCAGAGTCCTCAGCTACCATTCTGCTCTCTTCGGTTAGGAACATAATGTCTAACCACTAGGTGGAGCCAGAGTTGGAATTAATTTATTATAACAGTCGTGAAAAATGCCGACAAATCACAATATTTAATCATCTCAGAAATGTTCCAAAATATACACATAAATTGTAGATTTCATTAGTTGACAATAATTGTAAAACATAAGACCAAAAGGTGATGTATTTCATAATAAAAATTCGAACAATAGCTCTTTAAGACGAGTTACGATTAGGTTAAATAAAATTAGGCAATATCAATACATACAATAGCAGTTGTAACATTTATCTCATCACTAAGTGAAAGCAAGTCAAGTTTATTTTTTCCAAGCAGTAAAATAAATATCGATCGACAACAAATTATGAGTTTTACTGGGGAAGTGAGGCCACGAGGAACCAAAGCTGGTTATCGAGCAACGACACCCAAGGTTCAAATATCTCCCGGTAAATAAAAAAAATGGAAATATTTGTGATGATGGTGAGTACCGTACAAATTATTCAACTGGAAATCACTTACGAGAGATAGTAAATTTACTAAAGATTACATTAATACCAAGTCAAACACCAATTGATGAGGAATTTCCCAATTCTACTGACTGCTGCAATAATCGAGTAATCAAAATTATGCACTAGCTATAAATATTTATCGGAAAACAATGAGACGAATCGGGAAAACCTAAACGTGTGTTTTATTTACAATGTCATAGTCAAAAGTTCCAATCAATCGAAAACAAAAAAGAAAGAAAATGAAATATGATAGCCACACAACTAGTCTGTAAGCTTTTTGAATGTTGAACAGCCAAAATACAAAAATAGGCGAAGGCTGTTTAATAAATCTGGTTTGAGACATCACACACAATAAGCACATCTTGTTTCATGAAATAAGAGAAAATAAATGAATACCAATCTTTTTGGTAAATTTTGTAAATGAATATATCAAAATGAAAGCTTTTTTTGTTTATATTTTTTATTATTTTTTTTTTATTTCAAATATTAAGCTAATGTGAAGTTTCAAGGAAAACTCATATATACAGTAAGAAGGATTCAAATATAGCAAGATTATGTGAAGTAGTCATCAATTATGAAAAACTAAAAAATCTCAAGAAATAATGAGAACTACAATTACCGGCACATAAAATTTTTAAAATCTGGTCGACATAAAAATAATACATATATTCAATACACCAATCAGTATTCACTGGCATGTAATTTTACACTATAATGTCTTATGGTCTCAGTAGGTTTTGGGGGCTTCAGTGGTCTCACATACTTCCACTCATAGATCAGTCTCTTTTATTTCTGAGTAACTTGGGATTTTTTTTTTGGTATTTTTCTTTTTTCTTTATATTTTAAAATTTAGGGAATACATGAAAATGTTTTTTATTTCTTTTTTCTGACTATTTAAAACTTGGAGAAACACACAGAGTTATAGAGAAAACCTAGGTACAGCAGTTGTCAATCATGATAAACAAAAAATGTACAGTGCATGAAAATTTAAAAAGCTGATGTTCACAAAACAAAAAATGGAAATTCGCAATAAGCATTGCTTGTCATTTTAACATGTATCGCCATTATAATATAACTAGAATTCATCATTGATATCTCTTGTTAATTTACATAGATTAGGGGCAAAGTTACACTGAGCTCCAGTAGATTCCTCAGCTACAGATTTTTAGGAAATAATCGCAGTATCTAAAATTCATATGAATGTTCTAAAATATACACAGGACTAATAGATATCAGTAGTTGACAATAATTGAAAAACATAAGAGCAAAAGTTGATAATGCATTTAACAACAAAAATTAATAAACATTTAACAATAGCTATATAAAACGAGTTACGATTATGTTAATAACTTGAAAATTTTTTTTTACTTATTGATTTTTTTATTTTTTTTTTATATTTTGAAAATTGAAGCAAATGTGAAGTTTCAAATAAAACTTATATACAGGATTCAAATACAGCAAGATTATATACAGTAGTTGCAAATCATGAAAAACTAAAAATCTCAAGTAAATAATGGAAGTTGACATGCCATCAAAATTGTAATTGCATAAAAACTTCTTAATCTGGTCGATATAAAAACAATACACATAATGTTCTGGAAAAGCTTAAAGTGAGTTTGTTGTGGCTCACTAAATATTGTACATAAAAAGCTAAAGCATGCTGCACTCAGCCTAATTTTCAAATTTATCAGATGACAAGGACTTGTATGGAAAAATGAAAAGACATGCAAATCAGGATTTGGTGCAGAATTTCACAAAATGCTGTAAATTATTAAATATTGGGCGCTCCAGAATTATTCGTACCAATGTGGGGATCAAGTGAGGCAAAGTAAAGCAAAGGGAAAATGCCCTGGTACAGAAACTTCGGGTTGTATGGCTGTTGTAATGGCTGCCCAAAACACTCATTCTACAAAGATTATCGTTGTGAGCTTATGGGGTCAAATCTAGTGAGGACTTATTGTAAGCAAGAGGATTTGCAGAAATCGTCACTGTGACAGGATGGCACATATCAACAAGAGTCAGTTTATATGTCTCCGCAATACAAGCCTATGGACCTACAATGATGATAACATTTCACATGAAAAGATTTATAAAATTTTTGCTTAAATTCAATTATTACTGAAAAATTTGACTATTTAGAAAACAGTCTTTGTGAATTAATTTTTTCAATATTTAAACCCTTCACTACATGTGCATGTCTCTAATATGTTGCAGGATAAGAAGTATGAACTGCAGGATATTTCGACATTCAGTCCAAGGTTGTTGGAGTAATTGAAAGTCGAATATGACTCTTTAGTTTAACGTTACGCGACATACCCATGCGTCATTTGTATCTTAGCATTGTCTCATGTGTTCAGTCTAGGAAACTTCTTATGTTTTTGAAGGAGTTTTCAGCAAAGATCATCAGAATTTAAAAAAAATTGTTCATTCAGATGAAGTTGGAAACTAAATAATTTGATGCAAAAATGGTGCTCAGTTGAAAAATATCACAACAATTTTCTATGCGTTATTTGTATAAGGCATTAGAAAGGCAACTATTACAAATATCGTTTATCACAAATGAAATTGAGGAAAAACCTGGCTAATTTCCTGCAAACATATTACAGTTTTAGGGGTCATTGATCGTCCACAAATATATAACGTCGCCTTCGCACACTGGGCGTTTCACAAGTTCCTATTCATTCTAACTCCCCAGAACTCCCCCAAAGAGAACCTGGGAAGTACACTTCTCACAGTACAGTACACATATCCAAAATACGAATCCAGAAAATATGAATCATGCAGACAAAATGTGTCATTGTTTCATCTAAAATGACTTCAATAATTGTTCCAGCTTATCAGAGACATTTGGTTTAGTATGATTTGAGAAAATACTAATTTGGGGAGACTGAAAAAATGCTTATGGCGGTGGCATTTCACCTACCGTTATCACTTTCATGTTGTAGTGGTTCATTCAATTGTGGTTCTCTTGCTTGGTTTCCACCAACTGCACCAGGTTGTCTTTGTTCATTTTGCCCCTTTAAAACAAATATTTCATATCAACTATATGACATAGACCACTTATTGACAGTGACTTATTGACAGTGTTATAAAGCGCAGAATAATATCAATTAACTATAAGGTCAGAATATTTCATATGAAATAGTGGTCTTGATATCCCATAGTTCCTATGAGGGTTTGCTATCACCATAAAATATAACTGTCTATCAACATTAAAATCCATGTTAAACATTCTCAAAGTCATCAAGTATAAATTGACAAGAAGTTAGATTCCTGCTACTTATGTGATAAGCCACATATTTCCCCCAAACAAGACACTATTTAGGGAGATGCCAAGAGAATCTAATTTATTGATATTGAGTTTTTGTCAAGTTGACTTGCCCAACCTACGCATTACATCTTGTGTGAGGAGGTTGAAAATACAAACATACATACAAAACAAAAATACAATTAAAAAATATTAATAATAATCAAATCTCACCATTTGCTGATTGTTATGATTTCCCGGTAGATTCACATTTCCGATATTCGCTCCAGCAAAGTTGACAGGTGGAGGTCCTCTGCGTTCTATGAAAAAAGAATAAAAAGTATTAGAATGATAATTCGCGATACACACAAAATTTATTTTTTTAATGTCGTTTCGTTAATGTCACTATTTCATTTTTTTCCTGAATGATGTTTTCTCATATGTACCATTTTTCATATTAGTATAATATATGGTAAAACTGTGTGAGGCAAGGGCCCTGAATTACTCACCTTCCACTGGGAAAACGAAATTCCGATTGCAATTTTCAGGTTCATTACCATCCTTAACCATTACATATCTGATGTTACGTTGGGGATATTCGTCGAGGACAGGGAAAAGATTAACCGTGTATACATTTCTTTGCTTTCTCAGGAATTTTTTATCTACCAGGAAAGTATGGCCATCTGGAAAATCAAAATGCAAATTTTCTGGTCCGCGGTCAATTTGGAGTTTCATTTGAACTCTGTCTCCAATTTTTAACAGGATCTGAGGAAGATGAAAAGGAGCAAGTTGTGCACCCAGGTCTTTATAATAATGTCTGACAGTGTTCTGAACAGTCTCACCACATGTGAAAAATGCAAAATTAAATTGGTTTTTGTTTAAAATATAAAGACGATGTTCCATAAGAAGCTTCACTGTTCCAAATAGCAACCACTTGATGAATGCCATAACTGGGCTGAATTCTCTGCATCGAAATTCTATGCTGTTATCCTCTGCGATTCGATCAGGGTTAATTATGTCCCATTCAGTTTTACTTGAGAAATGTAATATGTCAATTTTGTCTTTCTCTAGACCGACACACCATGACTGAATTTGCACGATCGCATCTTTGAGGAATTCCGAATCTGCACTGATATCGATAACTGGTGTGATACCAATGTATCCTTTTGGGCATAGTGAATTGTCAATTCCAACCGACATCCAGACCGTTGTTTGTTTGTTGAAAGTTCCACTAGGAAACGTGACTTTGCACTCGTTCAGTCTCAGGGAGCCGCCGGTAACTTCGACGTTTACCACTAAAAAAATAGATTTGTTTTATAATGCGAAAAAAATAAATTTTAACCGTTTGTTCCAAAGTTATCTAAAGAACCTTCCCGATGTCATTAGGAGTTCCATATTCATCCCGGTGAAAGAAAAGTATATACGACGTTTCAGTTGTATAGCGAACCACAACACCTGTTCGATTACCAGTCCATGTCAGGTAGGGAAATAGTTAACCAGTAATTTGTTCCAGATGCATAAAGACCATTAGGGAAAGGAGATAATAGGCTACAAAAGGAGAAGATTGCTAATTACTAATATAAACGCAAGAAATAGCTTGAGCAGAAACTGGGTACTTGGACATAAATCAAAGCAGGCTCTGCTATAATTTCACTATCATTTGAACATTTTGCGAAAAGAAAGAAAAATATAGAAAAGGCTTGGGAAATGCGACAAAATATTTGTTACCTCAAGTTGCTAGAGCAATTCCCTGTGTATTGAGTTGGAATTTTCAAATTTTTTTTTTCCCAGGTCAGGTGTGGAACAACTTATTCACATTTAGGAATAGGAATATGATTTAGTTCCATAAATCTAGATTGCTTCTATGGCCAGAGCACAATATATTTTTATGTATCGCATTTAAGGGAAGAGGATGGTGTTTAGGAGACATTAGAGTAGTGGTTCATGCATAAATATTTCGGTACTCCCTGATGTATGTCAACCAAGATAGCTGACATCGTAACGTAGTATGTGTACCAGGTTAGGATTGGACCATAATTCCGGGTACAAATACTGTGGGAGTCACTTGGCTAGTCCCAGAACTCAATATGTGTACCGGGTTGAGATTAGGCCATAATTCCAGGTACAAATACTGTGGAAGCCACTTGGCTAGTCCCCGAACTCAATATGTGTATCAGGTTAGGATTAGGCCATAATTTCAGGTACAAATACTGTGGGAGTCACTTGGCTAGTCCCCAAACTCAGCTTGTGTACCAGGTTAGGATTAGGCCATAATTCCAGGTACAAATACTGTGGAAGCCACTTGGCTAGTCCCCAAACTCAGTATGTGTACCAGGTTAGGATTAGGCTATAATTCCAGTTACAAATACTGTGGAAGCCACTTGGCTAGTCCCCAAACTCAGTATGTGTACCAGGTTAGGATTAGGCCATAATTCCAGGTACAAATACTGTGGGAGTCACTTGGCTAGTCCCCAAACTCAGTATGTGTACCAGGTTAGGATAAGGCTATAATTCCAGTTACAAATACTGTGGGAGCCACTTGGCTAGTCCCCAAACTCAGTATGTGTACCAGGTTAGGATTAGGCCATAATTCCAGGTACAAATACTGTGGGAGTCACTTGGCTAGTCCCCAAACTCAGTATGTGTACCAGGTTAGGATAAGGCTATAATTCCAGTTACAAATACTGTGGAAGCCACTTGGCTAGTCCCCAAACTCAGTATGTGTACCAGGTTAGGATTAGGCCATAATTCCAGGTACAAATACTGTGGGAGTCACTTGGCTAGTCCCCAAACTCAGTATGTGTACCAGGTTAGGATAAGGCTATAATTCCAGTTACAAATACTGTGGGAGCCACTTGGCTAGTCCCCAAACTCAGTATGTGTACCAGGTTAGGATTAGGCCATAATTCCAGGTACAAATACTGTGGAAGTCACTTGGCTAGTCCCCAAACTCAGTATGTGTACCAGGTTAGGATTAGGCTATAATTCCAGTTACAAATACTGTGGGAGCCACTTGGCTAGTCCCCAAACTCAGTATGTGTACCAGGTTAGGATTAGGCTATAATTCCAGTTACAAATACTGTGGGAGCCACTTGGCTAGTCCCCAAACTCAGTATGTGTACCAGGTTAGGATTAGGCCATAATTCCAGGTACAAATACTGTGGAAGTCACTTGGCTAGTCCCCAAACTCAGTATGTGTACCAGGTTAGGATTAGGCCATAATTCCAGGTACAAATACTGTGGAACCCACTTGGCTAGTCCCCAAACTCAGTATGTGTACCAGGTTAGGATTAGGCCATAATTCCAGGTACAAATACTGTGGGAGTCACTTGTCTAGTCCCCGAACTCAGTATGTGTACTAGGACAGGATTAGGCCATAATTCCAGGTACAAATACTGTGGGAGTCACTTGTCTAGTCCCCGAACTCAGTACGTGTACCAGGTTAGGATTAGGCCATAATTCCAGGCACAAATACTGTGGGAGTCACTTGCCTAGTCCCAGAACTCAATATGTGTACCAGGTTGAGATTAGGCCATAATTCCAGGTACAAATACTGTGAAAGCCACTTGGCTAGTCCCCGAACTCAATATGTGTACCAGGTTAGGATTAGGTCATAATTCCAGGTACAAATACTGTGGGAGTCACTTGGCTAGTCCCCAAACTCAGTATGTGTACCAGGTTAGGATTAGGCCATAATTCCAGGTACAAATACTGTGGAAGCCACTCGACTAGTCTCCAAACTCAGTATGTGTACCAGGTTAGGATTAGGCCATAATACCAGGTACAAATACTGTGGAAGCCACTTGGATAGTCCCCAAACTCAGTATGTGTACCAGGTTAGGATTAGGCCATAATTCCAGGTACAAATACTGTGGGAGTCACTTGGCTAGTCCCCGAACTCAATATGTGTACCAGGTTAGGATTAGGCCATAATTCCAGGTACAAATACTGTGGGAGTCACTTGGCTAGTCCCCGAACTCATAATAGAAATAAAAAAAGGAAAATTGTATAATGAAAATATGGCCTAACCCTAACCTGGTACACATACAACGTTCCGGTGTATCTTTGTTCACATACCTCGGGGGTGCCATTATTTTACATAACAGTTTGACATAGTGCAGTCGAACGTCAGTGAACAAATCTTGAACTACCACAAATGGTAGAATAAAAACATTTGTCTTGGTCAACAGATGTAAAATCATTTTCAATTTCGAAAAAATGTCGAGTTCGAATATGAATGAGTTACTCGAGTCCCCCAACATTGCTACCATGGCCCACAGAACACTGGTCAATATGTTATTGAAACAACATTGTCTAACCCAAATTGTACTAATAGGGGAATTTCAGAATGAAAATGCTTGATATTTTTATAACAATGATGATGGGACGCCACCATGCAGATACACTCACCGACTATTTATTAGAACAACAAACAAGTTGAAATAGAAGGCTGCTACTTCACTTAATAATTATAGCCATAACTTACATTTGATAACATTCCTTGACTGTGTTTTGATGCCAGAGTTTCCCAATTCATCTTTGGCCCAGACTTGAAAACGATATGTTTTACCAAGTGTAGGTGACTTCATTCTATACTGGGGAACCTCTGTAGTGTGAGTCTCTCCAAGTTTCACATCATCCCAGAAGATTTCTATGTTGTATAGAACGTTTCTGTCAGATACTTCATTCCAAGTCAAGAGAATGTCGGATCCACTTCTTTGAGACGAAACATTTTCAATTTGCGGCAAAGCTATAAATAAATATTTCGACTTAGCGTACTTCAATAAAAAACATTTTCAATATAACATGTGAACCCAAAATTATTTCTGGGCAATTCATACAAATATAAAATAGTAGTGAGTAGCAATTCAGATATTTTTGAATCAATAAAGCAGGCTTACAATAAAACAACTGTGAGTGACTTTTTCAAGCAAAAGCCAAATACAAAGATTTATGTGCAACTAATAGGAAATCTAAGACTCAGTTCGCGATACATGCTAAAAGCAGGATAAGATGTTTTCATTGGAATTGGAGCTAAAGTGGTATTTTCAAACTCCAAGTCAGGAGTAGAAGTTGGAATGTTGAATTATCTGGGTAATACGGTAATTTTAGACTTTTATGAATTTTTTACTGAAACTCAAAAACATGAAGTGGACCAAGCGTTCCTAACAGTGTATTAAAGAGGCATGCACACGGCAATTAATTATAATCAAAATTTGATTTCCTAGTAGTTTGGAGCTGGAGTTGATATCTTCCTCAACCTGGAGTGGGTTATATTTGTCCAGTTTGGCAGTTGATTTGTGTGAAAATTTGGTTGTGGACAGATTCAATTATTTCAGGGGTCTGCAACAGGTGGCTCGTGGGCCATAAACGTTCAGCCAAGCTATTCAGTGAGGCCCTTGTCAGCATTCAACACCCCCCCCCCCCCCCCCCCAAGAATGAAATCCCAATTCGACTGTTTATGTTGACAGTTCTGACAAAGCTGATTTTAACAAACTATGCAAGAAGTTGAATGTCCCACTAAACTGTTACATAAATGGGATTCTTTATTGTGGGAATTTTTCAATAATTTATGTTTATGGAAAAGCTAAATTTGTTGTCTGGCCTAGCTAGATGTCTGAAGTTGGTTATATGGCCCACCGGCAAAAAATGTTGCACACCCCCTGTATTATTCCAACATCTCAATGGTTCAGCACTTCCTCATAATTACAAGCATTTAGCTCAGCCCAATGCTATCTAATACTATTAATATGGATGACTTACTATGCTGAGTTGGCTTTGCAAGTTGTTCCGTTACTTCTTTATCTGATTTTTCTGCATCTTCTTCAGACAGTGGGAGTTCACTTCTGAAGATAAGATTGGAGAATGCAAATGTATTAATTTTGATCCATTGCTTAAAATAACAGCCCCTATTACTCAATTTCAAAACTCTTCTCCCCTCACCCACAGCGTTAAAGATTGTGCACCATGTAAGCTGGTGGGCATGGGCTTTGAACCAAAGATTTCTAACCTGTGATAGATAATAAGTTCAACACTTTGACCACTAGGCCAGAGGTTCCCACGACACGAAAATTAACAGAATTGTGTTAAACATAGCTGAAATATGTTTTTTACATACCTATTGTAATTATTATAAATGTTTTATTATTTCTCACTTTTGATGATGTGTATATGAAGATATATGCTTATCAACAAGCATAGTTGAGCAATTTGTCAACTTGACATCAGAGTTTAATGACTTATATAAATTTTGTTCAAGCACCTGTTTGAAATGGCCACAAGTGCAACATTCTACCTTTGCAAAGCTGGGTTTTCAGCAGTGGTGTCAATCGAAACAAAATACCGGATACGTTTGGACATAGAGAGAGAAATGCATGTGCATAACAAGTATAACATGTCGCTTTGAAAAGATGTGTTCAGAGCAACTGCCGCACACCTCTCATTAAATAAATAAGTTGAATGTTTTTAATGGCATTCCCTTTTTTTGAGGCGCACATATTGACAAACTTCAAAAAGCATAAAATGCACATTAACGATCACAAAATTCATTTTTATCCGAAGGCAGCAAGTTTCATGTACATGTACCACGATTTTTTCCCTGATAATTTAGCGCCGTACGAACATAAAGTTTGGGAACCGCTGCACTAAGCCATCACTATCCTTGACAATTGAAATATAGGTGAGCATTATATATCATACAAAGTACTGTTATATCTAACCTGGGGCTTCCTACTTCTTGTAAAGTCTCCACATTTTCTCCAGTATTCTCAAAACAGTCGTCTGGTGATACTGAAAAAGAATAATAAATGATTATCAAAAAATGATAATACTATTTAAGACTCTGTTTTGAGCAATTTAACATCGTTTATCAGAAACTATGATAGAATTTCTCAATTTACTTGGAAAAAAAAGGTAAATCAATAATACGGCTTATACAGTGAACCATGGCCTCTCATCCGGTTACCAGTCCATGTCAGGTATGGGATTAATTAGCTAGTTATTTGTTTCAGATGCACGGACTTGATGATGGAGGAAGCTCAATAAACCAGTGGGATAGGGATAGGAACCACTATTTGACGACATGGAATTCAGCAAACCTCTCGCACTTAATTATCCCCAAGATCCAAAACTGTGAACCGAGCAAGATAATCAGATCGGTATGCAAAGCATCTATCCATAATAATGCTCTGCAACCAAATGTAACAACTTGGAAACAATTTATATTTATCCATGAAATTAATTTTGAATATCCTAGATTTACATTCAATCATATCACACTGAAAATATTCTTCGATTTTTCCATATTTATATTAAACAATAAAAATACAAAATCTGTTTACAGAATCACAATAGGCTATATAACATGTTGCAAGATGCTGTTGAATGATATGCTAGTTTCACGAGCAATGAAATGATATTTATTTAACATTAAATCCCCAAAAAATGAAAAATACTTGATGACCATAACTAAAATACTTGATGACCATTACGTACTCATCATACCATAGCACCACTCAATTTAAAGAAAAATATTTATGACTTACCAAATTCAGCTTTTGAAGTTGTGGTTGGAAGTTGTTTAGAAAAAACATTGGTTGTAGCATCTGCTGACTTGCTTTGACTTTTGAGTGTAATTCCATGTAACCAAATTTCTAGTTCCTGTAATGAATAAAGTTTTTATACAAGATTAGCACTAAGAACGCAGAGCAATATTTAAACAAACAACGGTATCTAATGATTTCAGTGCTAAAATTTAATGCATTTTCCCATAAAACCATACTATATAAAAGTGCTGCTTATTTTAGTAAGAATTCTTCCATTTATTGGAAAACTTTCAAAATTTGCATATTTTATCTTATCTTTGATAACTTACTAAACTGACAGTCCACAATTGGTAATTCATTAAAATAGGAATTATTGTGAAAAATCAGTTAATTCATTTCAAATTTAGACTTTGGCTTGGCGAAACAGAAACACAAATGAATCTTGATACAAAACCTTGATATTGTAAAATTTTTGATATTGGCTTCATTTGATAAAAAAATTAAAATAAATAATCAATGCAGTAGAGCAAGATGAATGATAAATTTTGGAAACTAAAAAAATGTACTATGAAATTGTTCTTTTTATCAAAACACAAATAAACCTAAATAAAAAATAGCAAATATTGAATATGTACGACACAATCACATTGACTGCGAGGACATTATATTTTAATATAAATACAATACACTTTGGTGAAACTTAGAAGTGTTCAGTCCAGCATGAACAATTTAGACTTGCAGTTTATTTCATATTTCACTCAAATTGTTGGTTTTATGTCTGTCCCATATTTTATATTTAGTTTATCGCAGAAAGAATTTCAAACCTCAGATCCAATTTCATTCAATTGATTCTGCCATATTTCTTTATCTTCATCTGCTATTTTCCATCCATGCAACCACAACATCTTTGTAACATTAGGAAGCAGATTTGCAACTGCAACAATTTCTTCATGGTTTGCAGTTCGATCTTCATTCAGATTCAACCAATCAATCTGTTGAAATAAACAAATACAAAGAACAATCAGACATGGATAAAATATATAACAGTCATATTCATCATAGTTTTGCCAAACCCATATTATTCATATTACACAGAAATGCATTGTAACATTAAATACAGCCTGGTGCTAGAAGTTGGGAGTTTTCATCAAGGGAGAAACAATAGTTATCAAAATTCAATGTTTTCGTTGTGTAGCATTTTTTGTGGTGAAATCAATTGTAATTCACAAATCGCTAACATTTGTAATCATTGTACCAAATTGTAAAATCATTGTTAACTCAGTGCAACAGAGTCAAAATTGAAATTTCAAAAACAGACAAGCTCTTGTGACATTAAATACCTAGCCGGGTGCCAGAAGTCAAAGGTTGTTTTGGAAGGTAATTCATTGATTCTGTACTAAAGACTAAAAGTTAAAGTTTGTCACAAGGTTTGTTGTGAAAAGGCATGCTTAATTCATGTCCCAAGGCCTAATTGGCCTGTCTCATTAGAATTTACTAAAATACAATGGGACATACAAACATTCATGATATCAGAATTAATCCTTCCATTGTGAATGTCAAAAGATTTATAGCGTTAATAGTGCTTCAATCAATGTGACGTACATATACAGCTTAGAATAAAATAGAATGGGAATCGCATGTCAGTGAGGAGAACGTTTAAGTTCGGTCTAGTAAATCCAGAGGCGCTAGTCAATGTAAAAATAGAGACTACAAGCACCATTAAGCGTGGTAACCATGACAACTGCTCACCCGGGGGCACTGGCAGCTGATTAGATTAGATACGGGTTTGAGTTTTCAAGGATGCATAAGATAGGATTTGCGAAGTGCAGGCGTGTATAAAATGTTAACTAATTAATTTACCCATTTGATAAGAAGAGATTATGAAACATGAACCTCGTACTGTCATTGTGCTTGAGTAAAAGATGAGCACCATAACTCTGTGTGAAATTATTAAGATTAATGATTCTAATCAGTGAATTGAATATTCAACGAAATGCGGGTAACTATAAAGACTATAATATGAAACAGATATTCAGGGGTTCCGCAACAAGCAGTCAATGAAATGTTTAACAACAATTGGGAATAGTGTAGAGGTGTAACCATTCATGTTAAAGGTAGTTGTAATGCACAAAATATAACATTTATTAACAACTTAGCATAAAAGGACTAACTAACTGATTTGAGATCAAGGTTTATTGTACATCTATGGCCTGGAAATTATTGTTTTGAATGTCATACTGCACCCAATATTATATATGGGTGATACCCTCAGAACACTCCTATCTATCCCATGGAATATGTCCATGCAATGGTACCAATTAGCAGAGAAATACACTATAAAACTACGGTAATTATAGAATGAGATTTAAAAAGTCACAAATCACATAGAACGACTATTCCAGGTACTGACGACTCAATAGTTATGAATCTGGTCAATTGTTTAGCTGAAAATGGCGAGAAAATGGAATACCAACACGACATTAACTGGGAGATGTGGCAACAGCAGATTGGTAAAAGAGGAGAGCATGAGTTTTTTATATTTTGCTATTCGGAAATTCGGTTTTCTATTCAGAAATTTGGGTGGCTCCGTCAGAAGAACGACTATTCCAGGTACTGACGACTCAATAGTTATGAATCTGGTCAATTGTTTAGCTGAAAATGGCGAGAAAACGGAATACCAACACGACATTAACTGGGAGATGTGGCAACAGCAGATTGGTAAAAGAGGAGAGCATGAGTTTTTTATATTTTGCTATTCGGAAATTCGGTTTTCTATTCGGAAATTTGGGTGGCTCCGTCAGGTAACTATCTAATTATAATAACACATATAAAAATTTCTAATAGTTCATTGATAATTATAAAATTTATCTTTTTGCATCTTATAGGCCTACTGTTTTTTAATATTAAATTTGACGACAGTGATACATCATAAAATGCTGACCTAACTCTGAATGGCCTTGGGGTTGTAGGTCAGAATAATTGCATTTAATGAAGTGGTAGCAATTGGCATTAATACACAACATAGTGAAATTCATATTCAAATTTGACAAACTCGGTAAAAATCCGCATTTAGAAAGTTGACCCACCCTTTTAACTTCAAATATAGCCTGGTGCCAGAAGTTGGAAGTCTTTGGTGAGGATAAATAGATATTAAATTCAATGTTTCAGTCAAGTGACAATTTTTTGGTCAAACCGATTGTATTTCATATCTTGGTAGCATTTGGAATCAATAAACAAAATTTTAAAATTATTTTTAACTCAGAACAACATACGGTAGTCATATTACGGTAATATTTCAAAAACAGAAATGCTTTTGTTGTCCAACCTTCAATGTTGGAAATAAGTAGCAATTGTTATCATTCATCATTTAATGTTTGAAATCTGTTACCTTCTGTCCCAAATTTCAATCTGAATTGCATTCAAATTTTCAGAAAAATGTGTCATATGACTCTTTTCAACGCCGTTCACTCCAAACCAGGTTATGTACAATTGTTCACTGATATCTGTTAGAAGGTAATACTATTTCCTATTTCCTTCTCCATTTTTAAGAGATATCAGTGAACAGTTGTACAGGGCCTAATTCAGGGTGAATGGTGTTGATAAGAGTCATATAGAACAGGGGTTCTCAAACTTTTGGTGTTGCGGAGCCCCTGAAAAGGTTGACCATTATTCGCGGAGCCCCAAAAGAATGTTAAAATTGTAGCTTTCCGATAAATATTCCTGAGTAAGTTAAAAGTACTTAATTTAAAGGCTAAACCTTTTTTTAATGGGGTTAATGCAAGTCATAAATAAATCAAAATTTCAAAGATAAATTATATATACTCTTACTAAAGCTGTAAATTTGACACTTGACAAACATATTAATAAACTAGGGGTCGAATCTTTTCCCTTTTGACATTTTCGGAAGTCGTATTTTGCCCAGATTTTGTGATTTTTTTAACGGCGATATCTTGCTTAATAATAATCTCGAGTGCAAAAGAACAAATCAAGTTTGACAAATTCCAAGATCGCAAAAATACGACTCCAATTTATTCATAGGTGGCAGTTTATCACGTATTTTATGTTATTTTAGAATAGTATTCCTTCATTTTAGTAATCCTAATAGTAATCTCGAATGAAACTTGAGTAACTATGAGTACAATTGAATTATTACGACGAGACACTTTAAATGCTCGCATCGGCCATACATTGAATATTTTACGCAACAGAAATCTCGTTATCCGTTTTTTATAATCGCAAAGAATGTTGCGCGGAAATTTCCGATTCAAATCCCCACCTCTTGAGAATCCTGGCTGCGCTCCAGCTTATAAATAATGTCATTTTTCGATTCCGCCTCTTTGCCATATTTCGAGGCTATAATGTTGTCAAATTTGATCAAAGCTGTTATTGTTTCTTTGAACAGTTACAAAACTAGTCATTATTTTAAAAAGTAATCGGATAGCTCACGGAGCCCCTAGGTTTCTCTCGCGGAGCCCTGGGGCTCCGTACGGAGCACTTTGAGAACCTATGATATAGAACATTTTTGTCAAAAAATATATTTAATGATAAGTACTCAAGAAAAGAGTACTTTGCTAATTTGATTCTAAAATTTTCTTTCAATCAATTAATCTTGGAAAATCATCAGAAAATAATTTAGTACGATATAGGGCAATTTCGCGTATTTCACACATTCACAGAACAAGACTCAACAGAACCGAATTGGTCAGAAGAATTGGTTATTATGTTTTTCAACCAAATCTTTGAATAAACAAGTAGGCCTGAAAACTATTATTTAAAGAAGGTAGATTTAAAATTTTTTTTATAAATTCCACCATGCAATCCAATTTTGGGTTATGAAAGTGTAAAACTATAACATATTGAAAAATCAAAATTTCTTCCAACTCTTGTTAAAACGTTACCGGTAATTATGTCATTATTATTGTGTTATACCTCTGTGTTTCCCAAGGATGATTTGAAAGCTTGTAGTTGATCTGATGACAGGTTACAGCTATTAAGGCCCAAGTATTTAACACAGGATTGATTGGAAAGTATTTGTCCAACTGATGACAAACCTTTGACTCCCATGTTTGTGTTTCCACTCAGCCTCAACACCATGATCTATAAAGAGGCAAGAATAATTTATAAACCATGAAATCTATAAATGGTTCTTTACTGAGTGAGAAATAAAAAATTATGAACTTCTCAAACTGAAAGTAGTTCACGATGCAAAATATAACATTAATATTCCATAGAAAATACCGTTGAATTCAAAAACAAAATCTGAAATACAAAACTAGACATATCAGAATTAAAATCTGTAAATTTGGAATAGCTGAATCCCATGTTAACAACTGCACGAGGTGAAAAATTGAGCAATTATGAAATCCTTAAAACTCATAGAACAGAACAAAAATATTGTTATATCAAAACAGTCACACTATGAGATAAAAAATTTCTAAAAAGTTTAGCATTTGTGAAAATTTCTCGTAGTTTTTGCAGGGAAGTGCACTTATAGTAAACAAAGAAAAATTGTAAGCTCATACTATAGCTTAAAACACAAAAAATTTGAAAATCAAGTTTTGTTTTTTCACTTTAATACAAAAATCACCATTGGGTGAAATAGCGATCGAGTCGTTGCTGCAAGTCATGTCAATTGGACAAAAACTCAAGCTAATTCTGTGAAGTTTCATTAAAAATATTTCTGAAATCGTTTTAGTTCCTGATCAAGCATATTCATTGTATACAGCGGTTTTCTATTCGGATATTTGGGTGGCTCCGTCTGGTAAACATCTAATTATTTTTGCACGTTTAAAAATGTCTATAAATGGTTTTTTACTGAGTAGGAAATAAAAACAAGCCGGAAGTCACCCAGGATCTCAGCTGATAGTTGGGGCCTGCACTTAGCTACTTATTGCCATCCATAGAAACTTGAGGATCTTTAACGGTGGCGCAATTAACTAAGTGAGCAGGTTGGTTGAAAAGTCCAATTCATTTTAATCCCTGCACGTTTTGTAGACATACTTACGTGACTGATATGCGGTGACTAAAAATTGGAAAGAATCATGTTCATTAAAATCCCTAAGGCTTCTCCAGTTTATGGAGTATCGAGACCAAAGACAACTTATTGGAAAGCGTATTTTTCTGTGCAGAAGGTAGCGTTCTTGAAATTTCAAATTAGTTAACAATTGAACGGCGATAAGTTGGGAAAAAATGAAAATTTCTTAACGATTGGCGCGTTATTCGTCGTTGTCATGGAAACGAAACCTCCATTCGGACTTTCTATGAAACGCACAATACTAGGGTGACCTGATAACCCACGTGAGAAATTTCATCCCGATTGGTCCAGACAGATACACAGACAGAACGACTGATAATAAAAGGGTCTCCTAGAGCGGAGATCCATTATGAACATTTACAAACTGGAAGTGGTTTTTCGTGGAAATTTTTCTAGGTTTTGATTCACGATATTCTAGGAATATTCTAGACCAGGGTGGTTCAAACCCAGGCCCGCGGGCCAGATGGTAATCAAAAATCGCATTTGGTGTTGTTTCGTCATAGAACTAACCAGAAAAATCTTTCGGCATATTGTTATATCACCAATGTCACTGAATTGAACAGTGTTCTTGGGCGACTAGCAAAGTTGAATGATGTGCTTGGCAGTCTAAATTGTTATCTGGATTTCTATCTTCTTGGTCACGAATATATGCTAATAATTTTGGTATCATAGAAAACTAAAAATCGAATTAGCTTGGTTGGCTATGTCTGATAACTAATATTAATGTCATGGCCTTACAATATAATTCATGCCGGGTGTTTTTTGCAGCCCGCCTGAACAGTATTACAAAAAATGCTGCCTATATGTCAGAACATTTAGTAGTTACCCTCCTGTACCTCACATTTGGTAATCAATCAATCTGCAGTTATTTATTTGTACGTTATTTTGCAAACTGACGAATTCAAACATATTTTTAACTGAATGTGTTGGGGGGGGGGAAGGGACCGGGGGGTACCACAATGCTTGCTTGATATATCGGCAAGTTTTGTCGGTGACAAAAGAATATTTTAAAACCACATTTTAGAATCTTGTGAGCAATGAGCTTTTCCAAAGTTAAGATTTTGCCTAAAAAATCCTATGGCTGTTCAAAAGAACTTACATTTGCGGAAACACTTTTACTGTTATGGAGAGTTTGAAATCTTACACTAAACGTAGATATAGAAAGCCTTTTGCTGGTTTTAGTAAGTTTTTTGGTGATTTTTGCATGTTTTAGCTTGATAAATAACAAATACTGATCAACGTGGCTAATCAATTTTGTGGCCCCTGGAGCCGACAACCTTGTACCACCCTGTTCTAGACCTTACCATTGAATTTGAAAAAATAAATCAAACTACAAAAGTAGAAATATCAGAACTGATATATATTGAGTGAGCCACTCAAACACTGAGAATTCTGACCCATGTTGTCAAATAGATCGGAAGCTTGAGCTTTATGAAATCCTTAATACTCACAAAGCAGAAAACTAACATTAAAATATTACTATGATTTTAACACGGCCATTTCAAGTAATGAAATGCTGCTTCAATAGAGTAAAGTATTATGGCCCCCTGTTTCATGCATGAGTGACCATGAATTTGTATCTGGCTCATATTCTGTTAACCGGGGATATTGAACTTGGAAAATGTATTTTCTCTCGTCATGTACGATGTTAATGTCTTCATTTCTCACAATTCTTTTGTATATTTGTAATATAATTTTGGCGCTAGTGGGAACATATCAAATAGAAAAGCCGGCTGCCGTTTGTACGAAATAGGCAGAGCAGCCCAGGACAGGTGTCTGGCAGATAGCAGTTACATCATTGACAAAACATGATAAAAAATATCCGAGACTTTTACATTGCGGGACGAGGCCAATCTTTAGCGCTTAAATTAGAGTTTAAAATTAGGACATTATATATTTATCCGGGGGGAGAGGAAAGCCAATAAGATTGCTTAATCATCATATGGCGAACCTTGGCCTCTCGTTCGGTTACCAATCCATGGATGGGATTAGTTTTCAGATGCATGAACTTGATGGTGGAGAAAGCCGTAACCGACCAGTGGGTACATGAACCACCCTATGGTGGCGAGGAGTCCAGTCATCCTCTCATACGTAATCAACGCCGCATATGATTCGAAACTGCGAACCCATGCATGGTAATCAGAGATGCGGTGGCAAGCATAGTCCTAACTCTTAGCAGAATTTGCCACACTGCCGAGCCATGCGCCACACCGCTGAGAGTTTTTCATATTACGGCTCAACATGTCGTGACAGAATAAGTAAGTCGTGACAGAATAAGTAAAAGAAATTTCTGTTCTTCAGTTGAACACCAAGGCTCGCCATAACTTTATATGCTTAGAACCAGATCATGTTCGTTTCATTGGACTACACATACAAATTTTTAGAAAATTGGTTGCCAAAGGGGGAATATCTGC
Organism: Styela clava; assembly: GCF_964204865.1. Lineage (NCBI taxonomy): Eukaryota > Metazoa > Chordata > Ascidiacea > Stolidobranchia > Styelidae > Styela > Styela clava. The sequence goes on from NC_135251.1 coordinate 4,005,879, forward strand.
TGTAAATTTACAGGAAATATATGCATACTGGCTATTTTGCAATTGATGATAATTTTCTGCTGTTACATATATATTTTCAAACAACTTCATTGATTGTAGGAATCATGTTATTTAAGATTGAGTAAAATTAAATATCACTCAAGGGAAAAGCCAGTGGAGGAGATTACATGGGTAATACCCATCATTTTTTAATTTTTCATGATTCAAAATTTCTGCCTCCTACTTAGAACAAACAATGCCTCGTTTTACTTTCAGCAAATCACAGTATTGCGGTCAAAACTATTTATTCTGTGCACTATCACCTCAATGGTATTATCACTACAAGTTTTTATTTGTCTTTACAGCATCTTATGCTTTCATAGCGCTGATAAAAATGCTTATTTCCGTTATTATCGAAATATTTACCTTACTCATCATCAATCATATCGTGTCTTTGTGTATATAAATGATTAGTGGAGGAGATTACATGGGTAATACCCATCATTTTTTAATTTTTCATGATTCAAAATTTCTGCCTCCTACTTAGAACAAACAATGCCTCGTTTTACTTTCAGCAAATCACAGTATTGCGGTCAAAACTATTTTATTCTGTGCATTATCACTACAAGTTTTTATTTGTCTTTACTGCATCTTATGCTTTCATAGCGCTGATAAAAATGTTTATTTCCGTTATTATCGAAATATTTATCTTACTCATCATCAATCATATCGTGTCTTTGTGTATATAAATGATTAAAATGTCTGATATCAAGTTTTTATTTGTCTTTACAGCATCTTATGCTTTCATAGCGCTGATAAAAATGCTTATTTCCGTTATTATCGAAATATTTACCTTACTCATCATCAATCATATCGTGTCTTTGTGTATATAAATGATTAAAATGTCTGATATCAGCGAGTCGCAAATGACTTTCAAAATTAATTTTCACGATTTCTATCGCTTTATTTCTAAACGTTTGCACATAGAAACAATTTTTAAGATATGGGTTAATATTCCGCGACTTACCGTATATTAAATTAATTTGGGAACCACTTTTATAACAAATGCGGGCATATAAGGAATTGTTTATAGACATAAAATAAAATACGAAATGTATTAATATTTTGAGTCACATCAAAAAAATGGGATATACATGCATATATCATTTGTTTATTGTCTGTAATCATGTCATATTTCGTAACTGACAATTTATGGTAATTTTGTTCTCGATATATTTCATTTACATTCGTGTTTGTGCCATATTTCCTATTTGAATTATATGGTACCGTTATGTAGGACATCGAAAATGCAAGATTAGAGAGGTTGATGTTACCTCCGTCTTTCTGAAGCAATTTTTTTGCGCAAACGACGACATTTTTGTGGAAAAATTCACTTCACAAAAACAATGCGTGTACCAGTTTGCTGAATTATCAAACATTCAGTGAGTGGAAGACTGAATATTTTATGCAAAAAACCAAACAAAATAGCTGGGCAAATTAGGTGGCCCATACCTCTCTACTTTTCCATAGCATTTATAATCCATAAATAAAAAAAATATGTGATATCATTGTTAACTCGAAGCAACCTAGTCAAAATTGAAATTTAAAAACATACAAGGTCTGGAGACAACCAACCAGGTTCCAGAGGTCAAAGGTTGCTTTGAATGGTAATTTATGAATTCTTTACAAAGGACTATAACTTAAAGTTTATCACAAGATTTGTTATGAAAAGGCAAGCTTAATCTATCTCTCATAGACCTCATCTGATTCATTGGGATTTACTAAATTACAAGTTTACGGCAGCAGAATTACTGTATATTATGTCAAAAGATTTATAGTGTGAATAATGCTTTGGCGACTGAAATATTTGATCCAGTCAAAATTAAATTTGGTTATGGAACACTTATCATTAATTGTTTAAGAAATATTATTTTTGGTCGAAAGTTTTATTTCTTTTTTTTCCTTTTTACTATCGAACACTCAAACCAAACAGCATTTTTTGGAAATGATAGAATAACATGCGGACTATGAATTCACATGCATGGGCGTGATGACCAATGAACTTGACTGCGTTTGCACAAGTTCAAATCACTGAACACAAGCTGTAACGAAATAGGAGGCCAATGCCGAACTGAAATGATTTTTTATTTTTTAGAAAACAGTAACTCCTTCAGTGGACACTTGTACAGGGCTTGGTTTAGAGTGAAACCGTGAATAAGAGTCATAAGAATATTTTTCTCAAAAACAGTATTCGATAAGTACTCAAGAAAATGAATGCTGCTCCTCACTACCCATTTATTCTAAAATTTTAATAAAAATCAATTGAACTTGGAAGTTTATCAGAAAAAAAATCTTCCCTTGGGTGCAATATAGGGCCATTTTAGGTATTTCACACAATCACAGGACAAGACTCAACAGAACTAAATAGCTCATAGGAATTGGTTATTATGTATTTCAAACAAATATTCAAAAAAAAGAGTAGGCCTGAAAGCTATAATTCAAAAAGGTAAATTTAAAATTATAGAAGTTTTACATAAATTTCACCATGTAATCCAATTCTGGGTTACGAAAGTGTAAAACTATAACATATTAAACAATCAAACTCAAAATTTCCTCCAACCCTTGTAAAAAAGTTAATTATGTGATTATTATTGTGTTATACCTCTGTGCTGCCCAAGGATGATTTTAAAGCTTGTAGTTGATCTGATGACAGGTTGCAGCCAATAAGGCCCAACTTTTCAACACAGGATTGATTGGAAATTATTTGTCCAACTGCTGACAAACCTTCAACTCCCATGTTTATGTTTTCATTCAGCCACAACCTCATGATCTATAAAGAGACAAGAATAATTTATAAACCATGAAATCTATAAATGGTTCTTTACCGAGTGAAAAATAAAAAATTATGAACATTCTCAAACTGAAAGTAGTTTTCGATGCAAAATATACCATTCATATTCCATAGAAAATAACGTTGAATTTAAAAACAAAATCTGAACTACAAAACTAGACATATCAGAATTAAAATCTGTAAATTTGGAATAGTTGAATCCCATGTTAACAACGGCACGAGAATGAATGATTGAGCAATTATGAAATCCTTAGAACTCATAGAACAGAACAAAAATATTGTTATGATATCAAAACAGTCGCACTTGCAGGTATGAATTTCAAAAGTCAAAAAATGTTTTGACCTGCCTTTGCTCACTATGAGATAAAAAATTCCAAAATCAACACTTACAGATACTCGTGACCCCGCAACAAGAAAAGCATTAGAAACCATACCTACAAAGTTAATTCTTTCCTAAATCCCTTCGTAGGTAGTGACACATTTTACCTGTAAATTCCCTAATCTGTTCTAAGATCCCACAAAACTACTATACTATTTGTATAAATCATATTATGGTTAAAAACCGTAACAAATACATGTTAGAACTAGATTACGTCATAATAAATAGAAAGGGTGTATTCATGGAAAGAACAGAGAAATAACGAATAAAAACAATAAACTGTTTGTTCGCTTATCTTTGGCGTTAGTCGACTAGGCTGGGCTAAGAAAAGACCGTGGAGAGCGGGAGTATAGCTTTCGAATGAGGTGAGACGAAGCGACAAAAGTCGACAGTTGAGAGCGACCGTAATACAGAAATGAGCTCATGCACATGAATTTCAAACTTAGAATATACTTTTTTTTTACTTTTCTGCTTTTTTTTTTGTTTTTTTCCTTTTCTAGGTCATTTATTTTTCAGTTTAATTTTCTTTTGTTTAACTGTTCCGCGTATCGTCTTCTCACTGAAGTTAGCTAGCGACTCAAACTGACTGTTCAGACACATTGTACGTAACCGCGGGAAACAAACGAGCCAATGGAATGACAGGTAATTTCTGGGTATCTGACAGCAGCTAGCAGTGGCTCCAATTATATTAATGAGAAGACTGCGCCTGTACATCGTTTGTCAGTTTTTGAGACTATTGTGTAATGTTACTGAGGCACAGCCGATGTCATCTTCTACACTCAACCTATTTCTGTGATTTGTTTTAAGTACAGCCAATTTTCTTAAATTTCCGGATGTCATTTTAGTGAAGAATTTGTGATAATGGTTCAGTTATGTTTTATATTAATTTGAAATGTACCGGGAAGTAACTGCTTTGGAAAATTAGCAAATCTTTACATCCTTATTTATTCTTATATACGTATGTTTTTGGTTTGGCAAAATCAAGAAATTCTTTCTCCCTGCAGTCAGTTGAACAGGTGATGCAAATCTACCAGCAATCCCCCGACTATCTATCCATCGTTATGCATTCACTTACATTCATTCATTTGCGACACCGGTACGTTTCAACGTTACGTTACCTGCAGGCTGATATGTAATAGACAGAGGAACAACGCATCAGCGCGATACAATGATTAAGCGTAGTGGACATAACTTAAAGGTAACTTAAATAACTATCTCTCCCTAAAACTCAAGCTATTATGAAACTGAATAAAACCGAAAACATAAATGATTTAGCCTGCAAGCGCACGTGTAAAGACTGTTGCCAGATCAGGGCCAAAGACAACAATACTTCGAATTGAACAACACGCATAAAAAAGCTGAAAACGTGGATATATCATTAACGTTCCAATCACTAAATCGCATTCTCTACCTGACCTTTAAAAACGCCACTTTACTAATTTCAAATTATTGATAAATATAAGCGAATTAATGTACATTCACAAGAAGTTAGGCGCCCCGAAAAATCTGCTCGCGACCCCATCTGGGAACCACTGTTATAGGACAATTTCGCGTATTTCACACAATCACAGAACAAGACTCAACAGAACCGAATTGGTCAGAAGAATTAGTTATTATGTTTTTCAAACAAATTTTCAAATAAACATTTAGGCCTGGGAACTATTATTAAAAAGATAAATTTAAAATTGTAGAGGTTTTTCATAAATTCCACCATGTAATCCAATTTTGGGTTATGAAAGTGTCAAACTATAACATATTAAAAAATCAAAATTTCCTCCAACCCTTGTTAAAACGTTAATTATGTCATTATTATTGTGTTATACCTCTGTGTTTCCCAAGGATGATTTGAAAGCTTGTAGTTGATCTGATGACAGGTTGCATCTGTGAAGGCCCAAGTATTCAACACAGGATTGATTGGAAAGTATTTGTCCAACTGATGATAAACCTTCAACTCCCATGTTTCTGTTTTCACTCAGCCCCAACACCTTGATCTAAAAAGAAACAAGAATAATTTATAAACCATAAATTCATAAATGGTTCTCTACTGAGTGAGAAATAAAAAATTATGAACTTCTCAAACTTAAAGTAGTTTTCGATACAAAATATACCATTAATATCTCATAGAAAATACCGTTGAATTTAAAAACAAAATCTGAACTGCAAAACTAGACATATCAGAATTAAAATCTGTAAATTCGGAATATTTGAATCCCATGTTAACAACTGCACGAGATGAATGATTGAGCAATTATGAAATCCTTAAAACTCATAGAACAGAACAAAAATATTGTTATATCAGAAGAGTCACACTCGCAAGTATGAATTTCAAATTTCAAAAGTCAAAAAATGTTTTGACCTGCCTTTGCTCACTATGAAATAAAAAATTCCTAAAAAGTTTAGCATTTGCTAAAATTTCTCGCAGTTTTTGCAGAGAAGTGCACTTAGAGTAAACAAATAAAAATTATAAGCTCATACTATAGCTTGAAACACAAAATATTCAAAATTCAAGTTTTGTTTTTTTCACTTTAATACAAAAATCACCATTGGGTGAAATAGCAATCGGGTCGTTGCTGCAAGCCATGTCAATTGGACAAAAACGCTAATTCTGTGAAGTTTCATTGAAAATAATTCTAAAAACTTTTTAGTTCCTGATCAAGCATATTCATTGTGTACAGCGGTTTTCTATTCGGAAATTTGGGTGGCTCCGTCTGGTAACCATCTAACTATTTTTACACATATAAAAGTTTCAATAATTGTTTCTTTACTGAGTGAGAAATAAAAACAGGCAGCTAGGCACCCAGGATCTCCGCTGATAGTTGGGGCCCGCACTTAGCTACTTATTGACATTCAAAGAAACTTAAAGTTCTTTAACGGTGGCGCGATTAACTAAGTGAGCGGTTTGGTTAAAAAGTCCAATTCATTTCGAGCGCTGCGCTTTTGTAGACATACTTACGTGACTGATATGCGGTGACTAAAAATTGGAAAGAATCATGTTCATTAAAATCCCTAAGGCTTTTCCAGTTTATACAGTATCGAGACCAAAGATGACTTATTGGAAAGCGTATTTTACTGTGCAGAGGGTAGCGTTCTTGAAATTTCAAATTAGTTAACAATTGAACGGCGATAAGTTGAGAAAAAAATGGAAATTTCTCAACGATTGACGAGTTATTCGTCGTTGTCATGGAAACGAAACCTCCATCCGGACTTTCTATGAAACGCACAATACTAGGGTGACATGATAACCCATGTGAGAAATTTCATCCCGATTGGTCCAGACAGGTACACAGACAGAACGACTGATAATAAGAAGGTCTCCTAGAGCGGAGATCCATTATGAACATTTACAAACTGGAAGTGTTTTTTTGGAATTTCTAGGTTTTGATTCACGATATTCTAGTAATATTCTGGACCAGGGTGGTCCAAATCTAGGCCCGCGGGCCAGATGGTAATCAAAAATCGCTTTTGTTGTTTTTTTGTCATGAATTAACCAGAAAAATCTTTTGGCATATTGTTATATCACCAATGTCATTAAATTGAACAGTGTTCTTAGGCGACTAGCAAAGTTGAATGATGTGCTTGGCAGTCTAAATTGTTATCTGGATTTCTATCTTTTTGATCACGAATATATGCTAAAAATTTTGGTATCATAGAAAACTAAAAATCGAATTAGCTTGTTTGGCTATGTCTGATAACTAATATTAATGTCATGGCCTTACAATATAATTCATGCCGGGTGTTTTTTTGCAGCCCGCCTGAACAGTATTACAAAAAATGCTGCCTATATGTCAGAACATTTAGTAATTACCCTCCTGTACCTCACATTTGGTAATCAATCAATCTGCAGTTATTTATTTGTAAGTTATTTTGCAAACTGACGAATTCAAACATATTTTTAACTGGATGTTTGGGGGTACCACAAAGCTTGCTTGATATGTCGGCAAGTTTTGTCGGTGACAAAAGAATATAATTAATTTAAAACAGCATTTTAGAATCTTGTGAGCAATGAGCATTTTCCAAAGTTAAGATTTTGCTTTGAAAATCCTATAGCTGTTCAAAAGCACTTACATTTGCGGAAACTCTTTTACCGTTATGAAGAGTTTGAAATCTTACACTAAACGTAGATATAGAAAGCCTTTTGCTGGTTTTAGTAAGTTTTTTGCTGGTTTTTGCATGTTTTAGCTTGATAAATGACAAATACTGATCAACGTGGCTAATCAATTTTGTGGTCCCTGGAGCCGACAACCTTGGACCACTCTGTTCTAGACCTTACCATTGAATTTGAAAAAATAAATCAAACTACAATAGTAGACATATCAGAATCGATATATATTGAGTGAGTCACTCCAACACTGAGGATTCTGACCCATGTTGTCAAATAGATCGAAAGCTTGAGCTTTATGAAATTCTTAATACTCACAAAGCAGAAAACTACATTAAAATATTACTATGATATTAACACGGCCTATTTCAAATTATTATTACAAGGAGCTAAGGGAATGCTGCTTCAATAGAGTAAAGTATCATGGCCCCCTGTTTCATGCATGAGTGACCATGGATTTGTATCTGGCAAATATTCTGTTAACCGGGAACATTGAACTTAAAAAATGTATTTCCTCTTGTCATCTGGCAGATAGCAGTTACATCATCAAGAAAACATGCTAAAAAATATCCAAGTCTTCTACATTGTGAGACGAGGCCAATCTTTAGTGCTTAAATTAGGGTTTAGAAATAGGATTAACATATTTACCACAGGGGAGAGGAAAGCCAATAAGATTGCTTAATCATCATAAGCCGTAACCAACCGGGGGGTACATGAACCACCCTATGGTGGCGAGGAGTCCAGTCATCCTCTCATACGTAATCAACCCGGCATGTGATTCGAAAGTGCGAACCCATGCATGGTAATCATAGGTGCGGTGGCAAGCATATTCCTAACATTCAGCAGAATTTGACACACTGCCGAGCCATGCGCCACACCGCTGAGGTTTCTCCATAATACCGCCCAACAAGTTGGGACAGAATAAGTAAAAAAAAATTCTGTTCTTCAGTTGAACACCAATGCTTGATATAATTTTATATGCTTAGAACCAGATCATGTTCGTTTCATTGCTACACATACAAATTTTTAGGGAAGTGGTTGCCAAAGGGGCATATCTGCTGTAAATTTACAGGATATATATGCATACTGGCTATTTTGCAATCGATGATAATTTTCTGTTGTTACATATATATTTTCAAACAACTTCATTGATTGTAGAAATCATGTTAATTTAAGATTAAGTAAAATTATATATCACTCAAGGAAAAGCCAGTGGGGGAGATTACATTGGTAATACCCCTCATTTTTTAATTTTTCACGATTCAAAATTTCTGCCTTCTACTTTGAGCAAACAACGGCCTCGTTTTACTTTCAGCAAATCACAGTATTGCGGTCAAAACTATTTTATTCTGTGCACTATCACCTCAACGCAATTATCACCACAAGTTTTTATTTGTCTATACAGCATCTTATGCTTTCATAGCGCTGATATTAATGCTTATCTCCGTTATTATTGAGATATTTACCTTACTCATCATCAATCATATCATGATTATTGATAAACAATTGCACAAGGCTCGGGATCAAGAATATTAAAAATACATGGTTTATTAATGAAGAAACTGCTGCCAACTGTGGCAGCATCAATAAAATGAACTTTTTCCCTAAGAAAACATCGAATTTATTCTTCGACTGATGAAAACCTCAGTACAATACAAATGTGTAATTGTGGTTTGTAATCAAGAAAGAGGGCATACATGTTTTATTTTCTGGCTTGAAACATACATGAAACAAATTTGCCCATCGCCTAAAGATGATTACATTACATTTGACTGTTCAAAAGGAAGGAAGTGTTATATGTTTATTCAAGGAATTTAAGGAATACAAATATGTATAAGTGTGATTTATACAAGAATAGCAAGACAAAAATTAATTGATGTAGCTTACTCATAAGTGCCGTTATTAATCTTATTTCGGATCAGACTGCGGGCTCCTCATGTGGTCTTCTCGGGTGACTTAGTGCCCGCGGGCAACGGGTTGGCGTTGGGCAACGGGAAAAATTCACTTCACAAAAACAATGCGTGGGACAGTTAGCTGAATTATCAAACAGTAAGTGAGTAAAAGACTGGATATTTTATGCAAAAGACCAAAATAAAATACCTTGGCAAATCAGGTGGCCCATACCTCTCTACTTTCCCATAGAATTTATAATTCATAAATAAAAAAGGTGTGATATCATTGTTAACTCGGAGCAACCTAGTCAAAATTGAAATTTAAAAACAGACAAGGTCTGGAGACAACCAGCCAGGTTCCAGAGGTCAAAGGTTGCTTTGAATGGTAATTCATGAATTCTTTACAAAAGACTAAAACTTAAAGTTTGTCACAAGATTTGTTATGAAAAAGCAAGCCTAATTTATGTCTCATAGACCTCATCTGATTCTTTGGGATTTACTAAATTACAAGTTTACGGCAGCAAAATTTCTGTATATTATGTCAAAAGCTTTAATGGTGTGAATAATGCTTTGGTGACTAAAATAAATGTAATAAGCTGTGACTCAAGCTTATACATGTGGACATTCCATATTTGATCAAGTCAAAATTAAATTTGGTTATGGAACACTTATAATTAATTGTTTAAAAAATATTATTTTTGGTCGAAAGTTTGATTTCCTTTTTACTATCGAACACTCAAACCAAACAGCATTTTTTGGAGATGATAGAACATGAGAACTATGAATTCACAAGCATGGGCGTGATGACCAATGGGTAAGACCAATGAACTTGACTGCGTTTGCACAAGTTCAAACCACTGAACACAAGCTGTAATAAAATTGGAGGCCAATGCCGAACTGAATAGAATTTTTAATTTTTCGCTTTATTTCTGAACGTTCCCACATAGAAACAATTTTTAGGATATGGGTTAATATTTCGCAACTTATATCAAATTAATTTGGGAACCACTTTTATAATCAAACGCGGGCATATGAGCAATTGTTTATATACATAAAATAAAATACAAAATGGATTAATATTTTGCGTCACATCAAAAAATTGGGATATATCAGGGGTGGGCACACCGCGGCTCGCCAGACTTTTTGTGCGGCTCTTCTCGCTAACATAAATTATTATCCAAATTTTACCTTAAGAGAAAAACTTTAATGTAAACTTCTGTCATTTATTAAAAGTAGTAAAGAAGTTTTCGTCAATGATTAAGACAAATCAAGTTTTAGTATGAAAATCGCTGTAGCGTTGAATTTTGAATTTAAGTCAGTCAAGTCAGCAAATCTTTTGTCACAATGGTCAATGTTTATTGATGCCTCGGCGGTATTGCGACTTGATTGCGGTTAGTTAGTCTAAGTCAGTGTTCTTCAACCTTTTTTATTGAGGTATACTTCATACAGTTTTTCAAGAACTTTGTATACCCTACAAATACCAATATTTATTTAGGGCTCAAATAAACAATAAAATTTAGGCACATATTGTACTGCAATATCATCATGCAATCTAATAGGCTAGTGACCGCAAGTTATAAATTTGACTGACTGCCTTAGCGTCGACGGGAATAATGTTCGACGTAAATCAAACAAAGTGCATGGCGGCCGAAATCACCAATCCAGACACATGACCATATTATCTATATAATTTGTGATGTAACAACGTGCTCACGTCGGTTCTTAGCGTTAATAACATTTTATATTTCATGTGCGCCGCGTTTGCATTGTTGTCTCCAATTGAATATTTTATAATTTATTATATATATTAGAGTTTAGATTTCCTGATTTAGGCTGTACACCTTTCAAATACCCTATATCAGTTGTATACCCAACTTATGGTCTGGTATACACACCGTATACCCGGTTGAAGAGTGGTCTAAGTTACTGTGCGATAAGTCCTCAAACTATAAAAAACGAAAGTACGAAGATAAAACTGAGTTGTCAAGTCAGAATGGGAAGAAGAATACGCATTTACCAGTCAGGAAAATAAACCTTTGTGCTTAATCTGTCATAAGCTACTAAGTCAGAATAAAGTCAGCAATGTTAAATGGCACCATGAAATGAATCATGAAAACCTCTTACGAGACTACCCTCGTAAATCAGCTATAGGGAAACACAAATTGAATGAGCTCAAATTGTGCATATATTTGAGTATAGCTGCCTTGTTTATCTATTTATTGGTATTAGACTCTTGTGTGAATTTTTTTTCTGTTCATGGTATTTCGAGAATATTAATGAATTCACAAATTTTGTGGCTCTTTTAAAGTTCTGACTTGCAGCATGCGGCTCTTATACCAAATCAGCTATAAGGAAACACAAATTGAATGAGCTCAAATTGTGCATATATTTGAGTATAGCTGCTTTGTTTATCTATTTATTGGTATTAGACTCTTGTGTGAATTTTTTTTCTGTTCATGTTATTTCGAGAATATTAATAAAACAAATTTTGTGGCTCTTTTAAAGTTCTGACTTGCAGCATGCGAGTCTTATACTAAAAAATTGTGCCCACCCCTGGCATATATCATTTGTTCATTGTCTATAATCATGTCATATTTCGTGACTGACAATTTACGGTAATTTTGTTTTCGCTATATCTCATGTACATTCGTGTTTGTGTCATATTTCACATTAGAATTATATGATAGCGTTATGTAGGGCATCGAAAATGCAAGAGTCTCTCTACAGCAATTTTTTTTTTGTGTGATCGACATTTTTGTGGAAAAATTCACTTCACAAAAACAATGCATGGAACAGTTAGCTGAATTATCAAACATTCAGTGAGTAAAAGACTGGATATCTTTTGCAAGAGACCAAAACAAAATACCTTGGCAAGTTAGGTGGCCCATACCTCTCTACTTTCCCTTAGCATATATAATCCATAGATAAAAAAAAATGGTGATATCATTGTTAACTGGGAGCTACGGGGTCAAAATTAAAATTTCAAAAACGGACAACTAGCCAGGTTCCAGAGGTCAAAGGTTGCTTTGAAAGGTAATTATAAATTCCGTACAAAAGACTAAAACTTAGAGTTTGTCACAAGGTTTGTTATGGAAAGGCAAGCTTAATTTATGTAACATAGACCTCATCTGATTCATTGGGTTTAACAAAATTACAAGTTTATGGCAGCAGAATTACTGTATATCATGTCAAAAGATTTTTAGATATAGTGCTTAGATGACTAAAATAAATGTAATAAGCTGTGACTCAAGCTTAAACAGGTGGACATTTCGTATTTGATCAAGTCAAAATTAAATTTGGTTATGGAACACTTATCATTAATTGTCTAAGAAATATTATTTTCGGTCGAAAGTTTGACATACGGTACCTTTTTTCCTCTTTATTATCGAACACTCAAACCAAACAGCAATTTTTGGAGATGATAAAATAACATGGGAACTATGAATTCACATGCATGGGCGTGATGACCAATGAGTAAGACTAATGAACTTGACTGCGTTTGCACAAGTTCAAACCACTGAACACAAGCTGTAATAAAATTGTTGGCCAACGCCGAACTGCAATGAATTCAGTTTTTCAAAAAATAGTAACTCCGTCAGTGGACACTTGTACATGGCTTGGTTTAGAGTAGAAGTCATGAATAAGAGAGATATAGAATATTTTTCTCAAAAACAATATTCGATAAGTACTCAAGAAAATGAATGCTGCTCCTCACACTGCCCATTTATTCCAAAATTTTATTAAAAATCAATTGAACTTGGAAGTTTATCGGAAATAAATCTTTCTTTGGGTGCAATATAGGGCCATTTTATTTATTTCACACAATCACAGGACAAGACTCAACGAAACTAAATTGCTCATCGGAATTGGTTATTATGTATTTCAAACAAATATTCGAAAAAAATGAGTAGGCCTGAAAGGTGAAAAAGGTAAATTTAAAATTATAGAGGTTTTACATAAATTTCACCATGTAATCCAATTTTGGGTTATGAAGGTGTAAAACTATAACATATTAAAAAATCAAACTCAAAATTTCTTCCAACTCTTTCAAAAGCGATAATTATGTGAATATTATTGTGTTATACCTCTGTGCTGCCCGAGGATGATTTTAAAGCTTGTAGTTGATCGGATGACAGGTTGCAGCTGCTAAGGCCCAACAATTCAACACAGGATTGATTGGAAAGTATTTGTCCAACTGATGATAAACCTTCAACTCCCATGTTTGTGTTTCCATCCAGGTAAAACTCCATGATCTATAATGAAACAAGAACAATTTAGGGTTGTAATTGGACTGTTATAAATCTTGTTGAATTAAGCAACAAATTGAGCATGGACAGTGGTTTTCACCCTTTTTCATGGAGCGGAATTCTGATGAAACATTCCAGTTGATAGAGGCCCTGTGTGCAATAGTTCATTGCCATTTATTGGCCAAATTGTATAAAACATGAATACATATGAAGCAAATCTAATACTGACAAAACAAAATGAACTATTCATGTAGTATGTTAACCAAGATGGCGAACACTGGAACGTAGAAGGGTAGCAGGTTAGGGTTAGGTCATAATTTCAGGTACAAATACTACGGCAGTCACTAGGCTAGTCCCCGCACTCGTAATAGAACTGAAATAAGTAAAATTGGAATAAATTTATGGCCTAACCCTAACCTGGTACACATGCTACGTTCTAGTGCACATACTACAGGAGCGCTAAAAATTCTGCTCTATGGTGTTTTCGGTTACCATTCCATGTCGGGTATGGGATTAGTTAGCCAGTTGTCAGATGCATGGACTCGATGGTGAAGAAAGCCGTAACCGATCAGTGGGTACATGAACCACCCTATGGTGGCGAGGAGTCCAGTCATCCTCTCATACGCAATCAACCCTGCATGCGATTCGAAACTGCGAACCCACGCATGCTAATCAGAGGTGCGGTGGCAAGCATATTCCTAACTCTTAGCAGAATTTGCCACACTGCCGAGTCATGCGCCACACCGCTGAGAGTTTCCACCCAACAAGTCGGAATAGAATAAGTAAAAGAAATTTTTGTTCTTTAGTTGAACATTAATGCTAGCCATAATTTTATATGCTTAGAACCAGATCATGTTCATTTCATTGGACTACACATCCAAATTTTTAGGGAAGTGGTTGCCAAAGGGGCATAGTTTTGCCAGAAGGGGCATAGTTTTGCCAGACTGCCGTTTGGGTCGGACGTGTTTTTGTTGCTCTGTTAGATGAAAGATCAATCAATGCTGTTGGACTGAGAATGCTACGCGCTGTGTGTTTCGGTATTTACTATTAGATTTGTATCTCGTGATATCAACATGATCAAGGCCCATCCACAGGAATTAAAGAAGTTTATGGATAAAAGATTGGATTTAAAGTTTGTGTTTGGCAGTCGTCGGGTGCGGTCGCATTTTTGAACGGCGCAGAAAGATTAGATTGACAACAATGAACCAGCACTTAAGGAATATCAACAAGTAAAGGCCGAAATATGAAATTACATGGCAGCATAAAGGCAACATACGGACATCATCACAGAATCGAAAGATGATTACATCAGGGATTGATTCAGATATTTTATTTTGTGACGAAGAGTATGATATAGCCTACTGCTATTTCTAGAAATTCCGCTTGAATACTGAGTATTCAACTATATATGTGTAAATAGTTTGCAGTGTAACTTACCGTGTAACATTTTTAAACATTCATTTAGTGGCATATTTTTGATTTGTTCTCTCTGTGTGTATACCGGTACTGTTTTAATAATGTTGACCACGTCAATGTATCAATTAGGCTACAGACCTGCTCACGTGTGATTAGTGTTTTTCCTAATAATTGCTTTTATGAGTGTCCGCACACCGAACTTGCCGCCATGGTTTTGCGTTTGTTTGTATATTAAACCACTTATCACCTTTTCCGCAATGCCCAATCTAGCAATCAGTGTAGTTCTTCATGGCTTGGTTTTTCTTAAAGCTTTCATAGCTTCATGAGTGTGACTATCGTCGCAAATTTATTGCATTCCCCTCCCCACATTATCTTTACATGAGGTTGTAGGTATTGGTCATTATCAACGTAATTGTTGAAAGAGAGTACAACAGCCCGAAATTTTATTACTATCGTGTATTTTGTTTGTTAAGTTTGGCCCAAGCCTCATTTAATTGGGATTGTGTTTTTGTGTGCGTGCTGGTGGGCAGGCACATGAGATACTTCATGTTTTAAACTTTTTTGTAGGTTTTGCTTGCCCTCCAGAATTCTCCATTTTTAATTTAGGTTTGTTATGGAGTTTTCGAAATAAACTATCTATCTATCTATCTATCTATAACTGCTGTAAATTTACAGGATATATATGCATACTGACTATTTTGCAATTGATGATAATTTTCTGCTGTTACATATATATATTTTCAAACAACTTCATTGATTGTGTCTATGATTTAGAACAGTGGTTCCCAACCTTTCTACCCTGGCGGACCGATAAAATTAAATTAAATGTACTCGCAAACCGGCGAAAAATTTAAATGATCGGAACATAAAAGAATAACATATATTTGCGTAATACAATGCAATGTCGGGCACTCAATATGCATCTAGAGTCTAGATAAAAAAGGCACACTTAAAAACAGCTCACACGAAGAAAAACTATCAAATAATGTGACGGCCAAAAATATTTGTGTAATGAAATGCAGTGCTGGGCACCCTTTATGCGTAAGACACATAAAACATCTCACATAAAAAACATGTACATGTCAAATCATGTACAAACGCAATTAACTCTAGTGAAAATTTTGCTGCTGTTTAGTTTCCAATATAGGACTGCAAACGATGCCTAAAGGAAGTTTCTGCAACAAAAAGCCCTGCAGCGGCGTACAGCCATTTTCCTTGCTTCGCTTTAATTAAAGCTAGTGATGAAAATATTTTTATATATAGATAATAAAAATATAAGTTACTCGTTGAAAATACGGACCACAGTTTGATTGCTCGATTACTTAGCGATGGGTATTCGTTATCAAGAGATATCCAAAATTGTGACAGTGATTCTTTTTTACATGTGGACTGTAAAGTAGAATCACGATTTGAATCAAGCTTTTTCATTGGGTTTATCATATTAATCCCTCTGCAGTTGATCGATGCTTCAAACGGAGTAAATTTACATTACAATGACGAAGTCGTCGGTAATTTGGCACCAGGCTCAAATTCCCATAGAAGTGTGATTTATACAAGAATAGCAGGACAAAAATTAATTGATGTAGCTTACTCATAAGTGCCGTTTTTAAGCTTATTTCGGAACAGCCTGCGGGCGACTCATGTGGTCTTCTCGGGCGATATCGGTATCGGGTATCGATATCGGCAATATCGGCCATTTTTTCAGTATCCGTCATGTATCGGCATCGGCTAAAATATTAGAGATTTCCAATATATTTACCTTTTTGATATGGCCCAGAATGTTTTAAAAGATAGGTTAAAATACTAGTTTTTAATTTATTTTTTGTCTGGAGAGATCTTGCACGTTCCCAACCCCGCGAGTAGTAACGAAAATAGGATTCACCTGTTTTTAGATATTTACCAGCCAAACTAACTCAACTAATTTGGCTATTTTCGCTGCCAAATTTTTATATTGACATTTTAATATTACACAGTATACATAGTAATTATGAAGAAATATATTGAGACAGCCCAGAAAAATGAGCAACTAGGCGCCCAGTTCTAAATCATACAGTGAAATCGGAGTTCTTTTTTACAGCAAATGCACTTTTTGGCATGGCTATGAATTCTGACAATTTATCATCAAGCGTGAGTGTCATTTAGTTCGTCGACGATGTCAAACTAAATCCAACACAATTATTCCCTTGCGCAGGTATTGAATATTGTGATTTCAGTTATTTTAATTTTGTTTAAAACACAATTTCTTCATAGATTTATTGGCGTGGCCGCCTAAACTGTCTCAAAATATACGATGGTATAATAGTAGATAGTATACAAATAGTAAAATAGAAAACATTCTCGACGTATTATAGGTACTTCGTATAGGTACGACGTATTATAGGTACGCTGATTGAAATCCTTTTATTTTGACTGTAATTTATTGTCGCGTTGATTACGATTAAACACAAAATAAAATATTTTGACAATGCTTTAAATCAGTGGTTTTCATCCTTTTATGCCTCGTGGCCCCCTTTTGGAGGCTTTTAGCACTCATGGCCCCCACTTTAATATTCCAGAGGTATTAATAGGGTTATTTTCATTGATAGATTCCAAATCCCTTTATGTTAAAACAATTTGCACAAAAGAGAGCAAAAACACCCTGCGAAATAACCTTGTCGAGCAGCAAACTAGGAAAAACTGTGAGATTTCTTTTAAAGTGAAAAGTAAATTCAGATTTCAGCCCATCCTTGTGGCCAGTGATTTCCCTACACCCCCCTATAGGGGGTGAACACACCCCCCTAAAATTTCAAACCCCCCCCCCCCCTAATTTTGAGGTGCGATTCCACACTGAGGGGTTCTAAACCGCAGTCTGCGGGCCAATTACGGCCCGCGTGACGATTTAAAATAGCCCGCCGAACTTGAGTGAAATAGTTTAACCTTTCATGTGGTACCTTCTGAGTTTTAGATACCGTCTATTGTTACATCATTATCACAGTTTAAGCACGTTCATTTCGGAACAATTGAATTATTCCGGTATCTTATGTATACGTATGGGTATTAGGATTACACACTGCAGTATTTTAGATATCAGCCGTATATTAAGAAAGCTTAAAGATGTCACAAAACGAAAACTAGGCACTGAAAACAGACGTTTTTTAGATGAATGACAGCGTTTTTATTTCTTTATTGAAAAGAATCAAACTTCAGCGATTTGTCTTCTTACCAACAAAATATTTCAGTTCTGAAGGAATACAACATTATGCGACATTATGATCAGTTGACGAGCTTATTCCAAAATGTAATTCATACAAAGTCAAACAAACATGTTCAAAAAAATTAGAAATGTGTAACAAAACAAGCCATAAGTAGCCATTCATACAATGCCAGATGAGCAAGTAACTTCATTAGTCACTATCAGTTGCAAATTACTTGTTGAAACGTAGTAGTATATATTTACGGTTGAAAGCCGTGCTTGTTATCTATTCCCCGGGAATTCTATCAGCTAAATATTATAATTATTGATTTCATTACATAACAAACTGCGATGCTAGGTGTATCTAAAATCAAGCTTAGAGCCTATTTTGGTGCCTATTTCTCAGACGTGTCGTCCCGCACTTTTCCTCGCTCCCCTTTTCTGGCCCTACAATTACATTCTGCTGTGGAGTTTGGCTCGCGTCAATCAACTTGGGGGGCCCCCATGTAGCCTACATCATTTCTTAAATACATACCATTTTTTTAAGAATACAAATAGCCTAGTTTTATCTCTAACAGCAAATTATTTACCACCCCCTAAATTTTGAAACACCCCCCCTAAAAAGAAAAGCTGGGGAACATACTGCTTGTGGCCCCCCTCCAACTCCTCCGTGGCCCCCTTAGGGGGCCTAGGCCCCCCGGTTGAGAACAGCTGCTTCAAATTGAAACGTAGGACGTCGGCGCTAGAATTCGCAGGCGATATTTGTTATTCTTTTGAACACGAAAAACGATAATCGAAGGTCGCGATATTAATATTAAATTGGAATTGCACATTCCGGCTTATAAGTTTTCTAATTCAACACCGAGATTACTAGCGTCAGTGCACAATGCATCTGAATCAATTAATGCATCTGGATACCAAACATCAATTTCATATGTGATATATCTCTTTTTCAATATGAAATAATGTGTACTATGAATAACGCTCAAGGACCATTGTTTTAACCCGTCTGCCCTACCCAGCACACTTAATTAAGGTAATAATTACATAGTATCGGAATCGGAATATCGGCCTTTTTGTAATATCGGCGTATTGCTATTGACATTTTTAGTTGGTATCGGTTCGGTATCGGCGACAAAAGTGGTATTGGTACATCTCTACATATAAGTTGCATTGAAATTAAAAATGGATTTTATGGAAGTTAATTGTGACAAGTAATAGTTTTATATTTCATACACATTTAATCGATGCTACACGTGAGCTTGTCTTTGTGTATATAAACAATTATAATGTCTGACATCAGTGAGTCGCAAATGACTACAAAAATTAATTTTCACGATTTTAATCACTTTATTTCTAAACGAAGCCACATAGAAACAATTTTTAGGATATGATATAATATTTCGTGACTTGTATCAAATTAATTTGGGAACCATTCGCATTATCAAATGCGGGTATATAAGAAATTGTTTATATACATAAAACAAAATACAAAATGGATTAATATTTTGCGTCACATCAAAAAATTTGGATATACATACATATATAAGTTGTTTATTGTCTATAATCATGTCATATTTCGTGACTGACAATTTACAGTAATTTTGTTCTTGCTCTATCCCATGTACATTCGTGTTTGTGCCATATTTCATATTCGAATTTTATGGTAGCGTCATGTAGGGCATCGAAAATGCAAGATTAGAGAGATTGATGTTACCTCCGTCTCTATTCTACAGCAATTTTTTTTTGCGCAAACGAAATTTTTGTAGAAAAATTCACTACACAAAAACAATGCATGGAACAGTTAGCTGAATTATCAAACATTCAGCGAGTAAAAGACTGGATATTTTATGCAAAAGACCAAAACAAAATAGCTTGGCAAATCAGGTGGCCTATACCTCTCCACTTTCCCATAGCATTTATAATCCATAAATAAAAAAGTTGTGATATCATTGTTAACTCGGAGCAACCTAGTTAAAATTGAAATTAAAAAACAGACGAGGTCTGGACTCTGGAGACAACCAGCCAGGTTCCAGAGGTTGAAGGTTGCTTTGAATGATAATTTATGAATTCTTTAAAAAAGACTAAAATTTAAAGTTTGTCACAAGATTTGATACAGTGACGTAGCAAGACTCTCGTGGGCCCCCCCCCCCCCCCCCCGCAAAAATATTTCATGGAAATGACCCTAAAAACGGACATAGGCTAAAACAACGCTCTTTTATTTCGTCAAAATGCATAACATGTCGCTATTAAAAGGCAATGGTAACATAAAATTTGCCGTTTATCTTGGTTACTTTAATTTTTTTCATACGTGCTTCCTCTTCAGCCCTTTTTCTGCGTTTCTGTGCGCCACTGAGAGGTTTTGCTTTCGACATCATTCTGACAGCCTTCGTAATTTTGCAGGTGCGATCAAACCACAAGACGTCGAAAATCGACGACTCCCTGGCATTGTTACGTAACAAAACGATTTGAGCAGAACTAACATCAACGTTAGATGTGCATTACTGGTTTTGCAATGAAACTTTTGGTTTTGCGGCTTACATTTCTTAATTCTAACCGCTTGGGCCCCTTTGCGCTGTGGGCCCTCCAGCGACCGCGGGGGTTGCGGGGGTGGATGCTACGCCACTGATTTGATATGAAAAGACAAGCTTAATTTATGTCTCATAGACCTCATCTGATTCATTGGGATTTACTAAATTACAAGTTTGTGGCAGCAGAAATACTGTATATTATGTCAAAAGATTTATAGCGTGAATAATGCTTTGGTGACTAAAATAAATGTAATAAGCTGTGACTCGAGTTTAAACAGGTGGACATTTCATATTTGATCAAGTCAAAATTAAATTTGGTTATGGAACACTTCTCATTAATTATTTATAACGTAACATTTATAACGATAACGTGAGAACTATAAATTCACATGCATGAGCGTGATGACCCAGTAGTGAGACCAATGAACTTGACTGCGTTTGCATTACAGATTGAACAAGTTCGAACCACTGAACACAAGGTGTAATACATTTGGAAGGCCAATGCCGAACTGCAATGATTTCAGTTTTTCAGAAAATAGTAACTCCTTCAGTGAACACTTGTACAGGGCTTGGTTTAGATGAAAAACATGAATAGGAGTTATATAGAATATTTTTTCAAAAACTATATTTGATACTAAAGCAAAAAAATACTGCTTCTCACACTGCCCATTTATTCTAAAATTTTAATAAAAAAACCAATTGAACTTGGAAGTTTATCAGAAAAAAAAATCTTCCTTTGGGTGCAATATAGGGCAATTTTCGGTATTTCACACAATCACAGGACAAGACTCAACAGAACTAAATTGCTCATAGGAATTGGTTATTATGTATTTCAAACAAATATAAAAAAAAATTAGGCCTGAAAGCTATAATTCAAAAAGGTAAATTTAAAATTATAGAGGTTTTACATAAATTTCACCATGTAATCCAATTCTGGGTTATGAAGGTGTAAAACTATAACATATTAAAAAATCCAATTCAAAATTTCTTCCAACTCTTTCAAAAGCGATAATTATGTGAATATTATTGTGTTATACCTCTGTACTGCCCAAGGATGATTTTAAAGCTTGTAGTTGATCTGATGACAGGTTGCAGTTTCCAAAGCCCAACTCTTCAACACAGGATTGATTGGAAAGTATTTGTCCAACTGATGATAAACCTTCAACTCCCATGTTTGCGTTTTGCTGCAGGTTGAACTTCATGATCTATAATGAAACAAGAACAATTTAGGGTCGTAATTGGACTGTTATAAATCTTGTTGAATTAAGCAACAAATTGAGCATGGACAGTGGTTTTCACCCTTTTTCATGGAGCGGAATTTTAATGAAATATTCTAGTTGATAGAGGCCCCGTGTGCAATAGTTCATTGCCATTTATTGGCTAAATTGTATAAAACATGAATACCTATTAAGCAAATCTAATACTGACAAAACAAAATGAACTACTCATCTAGTATGTTAACCAAGATGGCGGACACTGGAACGTAGAACTGGTAGCAGGTAAGGGCCAGGCCATAATTTCAGGTACAAATACTACGAGATTCACTTGGCTAGTCCCCGAACTCTCAATAGAACTGAACTGAAATTATTGGAATAAATTTATGGCCTAACCCCAACCCTGGTACACATGCTATGTTCCGGTGCACATACTACAGGAGTGCTAAAGATTCTGCTCTATGGTGTGTTACACATACTTTATAGTCAAGTAAGTATTCGTCAAATAGGAAATTTAAGTATAATAATTACATTTGTGCCACGGACCACAGATTTCATGTTTAAAACCAGGTCCAACACAACACTCCGTGTGACAATTTAGTAAACACTTTCAAACCAAAAAAATTCTGATATATAATTTAACATATAATTAATATAATTCTACTATATAGTATTACCGGTAACTCCAAATATGAGCTGCTTGCCTAAAGCCTTATTTATAGTAAGAACATGAAAACAAATTTTAAAGAATTTAATATAAGAAATTCTACCTTCACATTTGATCTTTTCAATTCAGATGCCAGAGTTTGAAGTGAGGCTGACTTGAGATCACATCTAGCGAAATTCATTGATAGTGATGTGCAGTAGGAAGCTACTGACCCAATGACATGAACATCACTTATGGAGAGAGGATGACCCCACATGTCAATTTTGTCAAGAGATGATTTGACAATGTCACTCATTCCATTCTTGGCTTCGTTCAATGCAGTGAAAAGTTCCAAAAGATCTGATTTGTCTGATATTTCTTTGAGTTGTGATTGCAGACTTTTCTTGAGAATATCTCGCTTTTCTTCAAGATCCTGAATTTCTGTGAAAATATAAGAATATATGTATACTGATGATACTTGTGTCTGAATGATAAGTTACCATTCAGTAAAGATTGACTTGCAAATAACATTAGCGCTTATCTCTTTTAAATTAGTTATTGGAAAATTAAATCTAGTCAGCCATAGCCAATCAATGTATTGGGCACCTCATTGTACTAATGTGTCTGTTACATTGTTTAGACTAGTCTTTGTTATTGCACTTCAGATTTCCCCAAGCCTAAAACTTTAGTTCAAATCCAGTGTAAAATGTGTAATAATAATGATTGATGCATATCAATGATGCTCGGCTACTTTTTGCTTTGCAATAAAACACCCTAGTACAGAAATGGGCAAAGTATGACCCGTGGGCCAAATCCGCCCCGTTGAGTAATTCAATCTGGCCCGCATGATGGTGCCGCAACCAAACTAGAACTAAATTTTGATGTCTTAGTTAAAATTAGCTCAAGAAATTTGTTGAAATTGCGAATAAAATTAGTCTTGGCACGAGGCTTATTGTTTTCCACTTTTACTTTTGTTACACTGTAAATATTTTTCATAAAATATAACTTTTACATCACACTTACATGGCCCGCAAGTCTAAGTAGGCACAATTTTTGGCCCCTGGTCGAAAAATCTTGCCCATCCTTGCCCTAGTAGTATCTCAACCTTTGCCCCTATTACCAAGAATTACAGCATTGATAAATTAATTTTTTATATGAACTTATTCATGGATTTGGCTCCGAACAATGCCCTGTAACAGTGTGCACTGATAAGCTAGGCATAGAGTTACTGTTTCTTAAAATTACAGGAATATTCCTAGGTCAGCATTGTATACCAAATTTATTACACCCTAGGGCCTAGGTGAAGAGACAAGTATGTAATGTGAACCAGAGATGAGTAACCTACAATGCCAATACAGTTATTAGGTTGAAATTTTTAACTGCTAAGCCATTGCACTGATTAATTGATAATGCGAGAAACGCTTAACAAATTTTAGATTCGAAACGAGAAAAAAAAATGGCTCTAGCTTGAATTTGAATCAACAATAAACAACACATTACCTTTGAGTAAAATTCCGGCTGCTTCATAAACTGTCGGATTCAATAAAAATCCACAGATCATTTTTCTGACGAAAACAAAGTGACCAGTATGAAGATGTTTATCCACGAACTCCTTAAAAGATTTTAAATCCAGTCCAAGAATATAGAAAGATGTGAGCATTTCTTGTAAACTTTGATGTTGAAAGTAAAGAAGGTGGATTCCTTGAAAGAGTTTACGATATGTTCCTCCAGGAGCCAGAATTGCTAGATCGGTTGCTTCTTCGGGTTTTAGATGAACTTGACGAAAATCATCTTCTGTAAATAGAACTCGTTGTTTCATTGTCCCAATGTATGATAGTTCTTTTAATTTGTCCAAAACTTCCATAGTAATCTCTTGGTGAGTGTGGGGTGATCGTAAGATACTTTGCATGACCACAATCATAATTCCACTCATGGTGTTTGGTTTGAAGTCAGATTTGAATTTTAATGCTATCAGCGTGTAAACCAGCATCACAGGGGTAGTGCACAGTAACAAGAGTGGTGGAGCTTCGATTTTGAGAAATTCTATTATTTTCTCGGCTTCTTCATTTCCTTCATATCCAGAAATGATTTCTTTGATGGACTCCATTGTTAATCCAGCAAGTGCAATAACCTTGTCTGGTCGAACTTCTCCCCAATAATTTCTGATGGAATGTTCACGACTGGACGATATAATGCGACAGCCAGGAAATAATTTTTCAGAGAGAAAATTCCACATAATTACCTCAGGATATGCAGGCTCATCTAGACTGATGAGTTCATAAACTCCATCAACTGTATATTGAAGAGTATCCAAGGAGTCGAGCATAAACAAAACTTCCTCTGGGTGAGTTTTTGCAATGTCTATTGCTTGATCTCGTTCTTCTTTTGTGAGATTGTTGAAAATTAGTTCTTCTGCTGTTACTTTACTGTCGTTCATAAATTGTTTACATTCTACATATGGAACCATCTTGATATTTCTTTGGAAATATTTTCCTTGCATGACATCTCTTGAGGTTGCTTTCATGAGTGTGGTCTTTCCTGATCCAGGGGGACCCACGAAACAGACATGACCTTGCTTGAAGTTGTTAAACAATTCACCAAGTTGAGTCTCTTTTCTGATCCCTCTTTTTCTTTCTCGTTGTAAATACTTTTGTTGATTATGTGACTCTGGTACATAATCGTGTTTGGGAATTCTTCCACCTCTATAAAAATCAATTTCTTCCAATTGAGGAGTTACGTCCACATTTAGTTTTCTCTTGAAAACTCCATGAGGTTCAGCAAAGTCATAGAAGTCAGTGCACTTTTCAGTGTTATCATTGATTTTTGCTATTACTTTTTGATAAGACATCATATTTGCTTTACAATGTCATACACTTTGAACATCCAGCGTATTGACCATCTGGTAAAGCTTCATAAAAAAAGATTCATCTGATGTAATATTCAATAATACTTTTCGACAATAACTTCAAAGTTCTAGGATATATACTTTAACTAAACCTGCTAGAAATCTAACAAGAAAACATTCGTCATCCAAGTGCGATGATGCCTAACATAGATGCCAATAAATCTGTTATATAATGTACACTTTTGTAAACAGTTGCAATTCATAATATCTTTGTAACATTTACATAATTGTTCCTAAATTATTATTATTGTGTTTTCACGATTTCAAGTATTTCAAGTAATACATTCAATGATGTTTCATGCGACACCCATTTCACGCCTTCTGTTTTGAACAGAGCTCTCTATACCAGGGGTCCGTAAATAGTGGGCCTGCAATCATATTTGGGCCACAAGACCTTCTAATTTGTGTCGCAAAACAATTTGTAATTTGCCATAAATATAAGTATCTGGAGTTGTCTGCGGCTTCAATGAATGTTCTTCTACCCTTCGTAACTACCTACTAATGTGAAAGGACGTTTTCTGTGTTATCACATATTAAAAACGAATACAGATCAAAGTTAGAAGTGGAAGAAGATCAACACAGAGCCTGTAATTCTCATTAGGCAGAGTGAATGCAATTATATACTATTTCATATGCTAAGTATGGTTCGGCGGTGTGGTGCCTCGTGCTGAGCATTGTGAATACGCTCGCCACCGAATCTCTGATTATCCTGCGTGGGTTCGCACTTCGCAGGTTTAAATCCCCTGCGAGTATAGTTATGTGCGAGAGGATTACTGGACTCCTAGCCGCCGCAGGGTGGTTCACTCAACCGATAGTCGGTTAGGGCTATCTCCACCATCAAGGTCATGCATAACTAATCCCATACCCACCTTAGACTGGTAACCGAACGAGAGGCTGTGGTTCGCCATATGAATAAGCCTGATTATGTCATCTCATCGGCTTTCCTCTCCCTGGAATAAATATGTAGATCCTATCCTAAGTCCCAAACAATTCATGTGCAAGAATATTGCTACTGTCAATAGTAGTTTTGAAATTGATATTTTTAATTACAAAGTATTTCCCACAACATTATATGCTAACCAAATGCTTGGCTCGTGAGAAAATAAAACTATTTTTTTAGGGTCGCGCTGAAAAGTACTTGCGAACTCCTGCTCTATACAAGAAGCCAATGATATCTAACAATGTGCAAAGGAATACTGTTCTTTTGACAAAAAATTTTCCACACTGACAGAAATGACTTTATACTGCAAAAGGTTCAATCATACCTCATTGCTGTTAGTTATCTAATAGTGACGCTATCCCCGCGTATGTTTGTATTTGAAAATGAGATATGTCACCTCAAAAAAATAGAAAACGCGCGCTGTCGATGCGAATTGAAAGCGACAATAGCACTACAATATCTCTCTTGTGACAAATACTCTCATGCTTCATCATCTTGACGCATTTTACTGTCGCCCGTCTTTATGTTATAATAATGCAGTAGAAACACTGCAAATCTGGATATAATAATTATTTTCGGGAAAATATTGCTTCGACTAATGTAAGATTTTCTACATATGAAAAGCCGAAAACCGAAAACTTAAAATGTGTGTGTGATATTATTGGTTTATTTTAGGTTAATTTAACGCAGGAATGTACAATATAAATTTAATATACGAATATTGCAACCTTCGAATATCGTTTTTTCATGTTTATAAGAATACCGAATATGGTGCACATATCCTACCGCCACTGTTTAGATTTAAAAACATTTCACAATTATTTCATTTTTTATTGCAATCAGCCGAATCGAAAGCAGCCATGTGTGGCACGGCAATAACTAACAGTCATCATGAATAGATTTCAATAAACTCCGAGTTGAAGTGCTTATAAGACGTCAAGGACTTTCTTGGTTTTTTTACATTTAAATTCGGCAATAAATTTAAAAGCAAATTGTGTCGTAATCAATTGTTTGCATCCTCATTTTCGATAGATAATGAACATAACGAAAATTTTTTCAATTTCTTGCAGTCTAGAGTGTATAAAATAGCTCTTAAATATTATTCAGTTTCTGTTGGGGATTTTATCGTTATCCAGACAGCGTTGATAACAATATTTTTAATTTTAAGTTGGAGGTATTGATTCATAATCAAAAATAAATTTATAACACATAACATGAAAAATTAAAATCATTAAGAGCTAATTTAAACACTCTAAATTACAAGAAATGGAAAAATTTCCTGTTATGTTCGGTCACTATCGAAACTGAGGATGTAAGCAATTAATTAGGACCCAATTTTCCGAGGACGCCTAAACCATCTCGACTAAGTTAAAATATACGATAAGAAAATATTTTAAATCAAAAACGTTCTCGATGTCTTATGAGTTCTTCAAGTCGGCGCTTATCAAAATTCTTTCATGTCGGTTGTAACATATTGTCGAACCACACATGGACGACAACTCTAGGATATATGCGCCATATTCGGGATTCTTATGAACACGAAAAAACAGTATTTGAAGTTTGCGATATTTGAATTTTTACATCCCTGTATTAAATTATTCAGTTATAGATAGATAAGATAAGTTTATTTCGACTCAATAATCAGCAGAAAGGCGATAAAATGGTCTTGCATACTGATCCACACAAATAATGATAATAATAATGATCAACCAATTCTTGTTGAATTATTTTGTTTTCTGTTGCTTCAAATGTGTCGACTTTGTTTGTGGTAATAAAATCTCACTCTACAACAAGAAATATAACTTGTTTATATACTATGTTTTACATAGCTTTACTTGAAACACAAGGACATTCAAACTCTAATAGCATAAAAGTAGTTTCAGATCTGAGCGCTCCAGAAGTATGTGTACCGATATGGAGGGAGATAATTTTGTTCGCCTACTACATGTTGTGTAAAGGGACTGAAACCTATGGTCAGAGGGTATATTCACTTGGCTAACACAGACAGTCCCCAAACTTGTAATAGAACTAAAATAAGCAAAATCAGAATAAAACTATGCCCTAACCCTAATCTGGTACACATACTACAGGAGTATACGGTTTGTCAAAAGTGACGAAACCTCTATTTATCGAATGACTAGGCCTAATTAGGATATAGTTGAGTGAGTTATACATTTTCAATATTCTCAAGATTTTGAAAATGCAGAGCGGTTCAACCCCGAATCCCTGTGGCTATGTCACCTGGCACTGAACAAGGGCATAGCAGCCCCAAAACTGGGAGGGGTGCAATTTGTTTTAGTCCACACAAAACTTACTCGTGATTTTCGCTTTGAACAAGGCCAGACACAAGCGAGCAGCTACTTATATCTCAAGCTCCTCACAAACTCACAGCAATATAAGTGCGGAATTTCATATATCTCAGCAAATTCGTTAGGAGTAAGGATTGATAGTAAACCAAAAAATGTTGAGTGAACCACTTACAAATAGAGCGAAATAGTGTTGAAAAAGAGACATGAGTTTATGCCTCACAGGAAATGCCGCAAAATCACTTTTCAAAAAACATTTGGAACAGTATCCTTGCTACGTTGATGTCACTGAATATACTTTTCATAAGTAATTATACATGATAATCTTAGATTTCAATGCATTATATGAAAAATTCTCAAAGAATACAGCAAACAGAATTTAAAGAATAAACTTTTTCATAACAAATTTGGTGGTCCCGAAGTGTGTGAAACAAGATGACAGACACAGGAACGTAGTATGTGTACCAAGTTAGGGATATTCAATTTTCTTTATTTTGGTTCTATTACAAGTTCTAGCGAAATGACTCACGTAGTATGGTGCTCCCGAAGTATGTGAACCAAGATGGCAGATGCCGGAACGTTGTATGTGTGCCAGGTGACTGTTAGGCCATAATTTTATAACAATTTCCGTATTTTTGTTTTGTTACGAGTTCGGGACTAGTTGAGTGACTTCTGTAGTATTTGTTCCTAAAATTATGACCTGACCCTAACCTGGTACATATACTACGATCCGGTGTCCGCCATCTTGGTTCTAATACCTCAAACTCAAATTTTGGAAAGTTAAATTGTGTGCCAGTCACAATAATACAGCAAAGTAATTTTACCTAAATGATCAAAAGTTTGGATTATCATAAAGAAGAATTGTGAAATGCCAAACTATTCAGATATGAGCAATAATACATTTGTGATAAAGCAGTCAATTTAACTGTTATTTCATGTTGCATTAAATTCACTTTCTTTGAACTAGATTGACCAAACATGGGCTGCTGATGGATTGCACAATTATGGTATGATTAACCTATTGACCATAATCGGCAAAAAGAAGATTTCAATTATTATATACCCACCCTCTTCGTTTACGGCTTTATAGGACGGGCAAATATATTGCTATTTCAAGAAATACAGCATATTAATCACTAATATTAATCAGTTTGTCGTCATCTGTTTACCTAACACTTCAATATCTGGTACTAACTGGCATTTTATCAGAAAACCTAATAAATCATTGACTGAGAGCAAACAAAGGGAGCAGTAATATTACAAAGGAATTTCGCGACAATTCAGAAGCGCAATAAACTGAACACATTATCCAGCCAATACAAGGGAAACTTGCTTTAACATTTCCACTACAAAACTACTAGACTAGCAGAAATGAAAAAAATGGCAAAAACTTAAGTTTGATAATCTTGTTTAAGTATTGCATTTGAAATACATTCAAAGAAAAGATCAAGCACACATACAGATTTTCATTCACCACATGAAAAAGCTTTCAATAGTAAAGTTTGAATAAAATTAATATCATACGCAAGGGGTCCAATTATTATCTGTGGTAGGGTACATGAGAATTCAATATATTCGGTCACATGCCACTCATTCAGCCACTTATATCTTAAGAAGCTCCCTACAATCTTACTTCACCTTTAAAGTTATTCAAGAAATAAAACGCGGAAATTCATATATCTCGGTCGTTACGTTTGGAGTATGGACTATTAGTAAGCTAAAACATGTTGAGTTATCAGTTATTCACATACAACAAGGGTTCACAATCAGCCTCCGTCAAAGGTGAAATGTGTGGCTGTGCTGGTGTGTATGTTTTACTCCAAAATACCATATGTTAGTGTTTTATTAATAGAAAATAAACTAGACTCTGAGATTATAAAAAGTAGCAGTTGTAAACATTGCTCCATATCACTAAGGAGGAAAAAAGTCTGTTACATTTCATACATTTTCATATTATTACAAATGCCAGAAGCGCAGCCATCCAGAATCGTGGGCATAAATATTTGATTCAACTTCGGTAATTATGATATAGATACCAATCTAGCATTATGGAATAATTTTGGAGATTTGCAATGTCTAAAATAGCACTTTTTCATATGGCGCAGAATCCTAAAGTAAAAGTTACGGTGTATTCCGTTCATGTTGTTAATATTTTATAAAACGATTTTAGAGCCTTAATATTCACTCCTTCATTTTCAGTTGGAACTTTTTTAGTAGCAGATTTACCCTTTTAATTATACTTAACGTCTCTATGCCGATGCTCGCAAAATAACAAGTTTCTTTGAGATGGGAAGATTCCCAAAAATATAGTTTATCGACATAATATCGATGACGGCCTAAATAACCGCGTTGAGCTGACCAAAACAATCGGCGACCTAAATAAGATTTGCTCTGCGAAAATACCGCACGGCACACGCTATTAGGGACTTCTTAGGTCTCCAGGAAATAATAAAAAAAGCAGGATTTTAGGGCTGGCCCTCTCGCTGCGCCAATAACAACAGTAAGTGTCGACCAGTGCTCTGGCTTCTCTTTAGATTGTAGATTAAATTATCCAAATATCTCATATTTGTTGAAATTTTCCGATTTGAGAAAATTATTTGGTCACCCTTAGACACTTTTGTTCAGTATACTTTTTATTTACCATCTCTCAAAACGTTTTAGATGCACGCCAATGAGATATATCAATAAACACCAATTTCCTTAATTAAGTATGATTTATAAAAAACGTCAATTCCACTTGCAGTCGTAGACCATTTATAAAAACGGAATCCGGCCGTCTTTAGAAAAAAGGTTGTGCACCCCTGACTTACGAGTAGAGCAAAATGGTGTTGGCAAAGACACATGAGTTTATGTCTCACAACAAATGCTGCAGAATCGCTTTTCAAAAAACATTTGGGACAGGACCTAGGCTACGTATATAACACTGCATATACCCTATATAGGTAATTATACAATTATTTTTTGTTTTCAATGCAATATATGAAAAATTATCAAACAATATAGCCCAAGTTTTTCATATCAAATTTTGGAAAGTTAAATTGGGTATCAGCTATAATAGTGCAGCAAAGTAATTTTACCTGAATGATTGAAAGTTTTGATTATTAAAATCAAAAAATTTTGAAATGCCAAACTATTAAGATATGAGCAATAATACATTTGAGATAAAGCAGTTAATTTCACTGTTATTTCATGTTGCATTAAATTCATTTTTCTTGAACTAGATTGACCAAACATGGGCTGCTGATG
This sequence comes from Styela clava, assembly GCF_964204865.1. Classification (NCBI taxonomy): domain Eukaryota; kingdom Metazoa; phylum Chordata; class Ascidiacea; order Stolidobranchia; family Styelidae; genus Styela; species Styela clava. The sequence continues at coordinate 4,037,702 of NC_135251.1, forward strand.
GATTGCACAATTAAGGTATGATTAACCTATTGACCAGAATCGGCCAAAAAAGATTTCAATTATTATATACCCAACCTCTTCGTTTACGGCTTTTTAGGACGGGCAAATATATTGGTATTTCGAGAAATACAGCATATTTATCACCTGTCTGTCGTCATCTGTTTATTTAGCACTTCAATATCTGGTACAAACTGGCATTTATCAGAAAAACTAATAAATCATTGACTGAGAGTAAACAAAGGACACAGTAATATTACAGAGGAATTTCGCAACAACTCAGAAGCGCAATAAACTGAACACAATATCCAGCCAATACAAGAGAAACTTGCTTTCCCATTTCCATTACAAAACTACAAATCAGACAGACTAGCAGGAATGAAAACATCAAAAAAGTGGCAAAAACTTAAGTTTGATAATCTCGCTTTAGTATTGCAATTGAAATACATTCACAGAAAAGATCAAGCACACATACAGATTTTCATTTAACACATGAGAAAGCTTTCAATAGTAAAGTTTAAATGAAATTAATATCATCCGCAAGGGGTCCAATTATTATCTGTGATAGGGTACATGAGAATTCAATATATTCGGTCACATGTTGTGCCAGACCAATTAACTGCAATTCATTCTGGCATGAAAATCCTTTGTATGTATGTGTGATAAATGATCATGCATGACTGGGGAGGTTGAAAAATCTAATCATTGAATAATTCGTCTACCGGTAATTCATTTACCATCATTGCCTGCATCGAGATTGATTGGGATTTGATTGGGACAACATCCAATTCTTTTAGCATTGATAACACAGATTAGATAATTGACATATTTGCTACATTTGATTGTAGATAATGCATTATTGTTGAATATATCAAAAATAAACGCGAACCATTTCATTAGAACTAATTTTCATTCAATCGTTTATTTAAGCTCTGCAACCTCGTCACATTAGTGACGAGTGCTTTACTGTCTAGTGAAAGGTTAAGCGTGAGTAATAGCCCATAACATTTTCTTGTGTTATTTTCTTACAAAACAATAGTACAATCATTATGATAGATAGTTACTGAGAATTTCACATTGTATTTTCGGAATTTGCAAATTCAATGCAAAATACAATGAATGGGTTGGTTTGCTTAAGTTAATTCACATAGGATTGACTTATACACGTGACTGAAAACTGATGACATCAGTAGGTTCTCTCCAACTTTCAATCAATTGAAAAAATAAATATGAGAGAGAAATGGAAAAAAGCTCTCTCGTTTCACAGTGGCACTCAACAGACACAATTCAAAAACTGGCGTGGCATGGACACACCCCGTTTACATACAGCTTTTATAGGACTATCGAATATACATTTATAATCACATGTTGTCATCAACTGTTTACATAGCACTCCAATTTCTGGTAGTAACTGTCATCTCATCAGAAAAACTATTTAATCATTGACTAAGGTTAAAGATAGGACACAGAAATATTACAGAGAAAATTTCGCAATAATCTGGAACACAAAAACATTGAAAAGATGGACAAAACTTTGGAATTAGGTTTAAGAAACATACAGACATTATTTACAAAAAAATTAAAGCTACAAATAGTTAATTAAATGAATAGTATTCTACCGCAAGAGATCCAGGGCCAGCATTACCCTTTGGAATGTGCATAACAATACAATCGATGTCTCATGACTAATTAGTCGCAAATTATTGTGCCTGAAAAGTCCTTTCGAGTATGTGATATTTGGTCATGTGTGACTGGGAGAGTTAAAAAAATTGAACTCATTGAAGAAAATATCAAATGGTACAATAGTGCCTACAATATGCTTATCATGTGGGCCTTCAATGTTTATGTCACTAAACTCTGACTCCAAAAAAATTCCTTCCTATTGGTCACCGTATTAAATTTTATAAGCTTATATTTTGAGAATAATTACGAGAGTTGGCAAATCGTACAAAACCATCATCTGGATCAAAATATTTGAAAACCTGAAAAATTTGATTTCAAGCCCTGGATTCTCCCAATAAATGTTTGAGTCATACATATTGATTATACAAATTGTATGTTCATTCAAGCCTGATGCAGACTTAATCAAATTGGTTGATACTATTAATAAATTTATAGCTCAACCTTAATCTTGCCTTCATTTGTGAAATCAATTTAATTAAGGAAAATCATTTACATTTTACTCTTCCAAAATAGGACATCAATCAAAAATACATAATCAAAAATTCATCACAAGGTTACTAAAAAATTTCCTGGGATTGACAAAATTGGAATATTACTTCTAAATACCACAAACATTTACCACAAAATGCCACCACTGAGTAGTGACAGTCAGGGGTGCGGTAGAGTGCGTATCCCTAATGCTTAGCCCGATGCGCACAATGCCAAGATTTACAGCTTCGTTCTGAAAACAGCTTTTCCCAGGCAATTACTGATAAGTGGAAATATTACCTTACGAATGGATCATACACAAGTTAAACGATTAAAAGCATTTTGGCACAAAGATTTTGAGCTTTGCAGTAATCTGTTATTTCAGGCCACTAAATTTTTGATCTGTTTACTGCAATTCTATTTCCCCTGGGATAAACCAGGGCTGTGCAACAGGCAGTCCGTGGGCCACAACCTGGCCAGCAAAGCCATCAAGTGTGGCTCTTGTCAACACTCAGATTTTTTCCCAATCAAGCATAAAATCCTAATCCGACAGTTTATGTTTGAAAAGGCACTCACATGGATAAAAAACATAATGTTTTATGCTCTTGTCGCTTTTAAACTAACCATGGGACAACTAATGAGATAAACAGAGGATGGTGGGACACTAAACCTCACTTCCAGCAAACAAAACAACATTAATGCTGAAAACTAATGTTGGGGCAGTAGCAGAAAAATACAGATAAATAAATTTCAAATGAATGAATTTGGAAACATTAGGCCATCTGTCAAAAATCACCAATAATATTTGACTTTACATTCAAAGTAAATTAATAATGACAGTATGAAACGTTCAAAATTTTAAACTTTAGCCTGCTCATTTCAGTCATTAGCCTACTGGGAGTTAACATTGTGCCTGGCTTAAACTTGCCACCAATTATAATCATGCAATTCTCTTAAATAAGTTGCTAAAAAGAAATTCTATAACTCATGTTGCAGGGTGCCATATCCAACATGGATGCCTAGAGATCGCTTAACCAAGAATTTGATTTATATACCGGTAATATACAGTTACCGTAGATGTTTCCAACTGAAATTTTTAAATTGATGGTTATCGAGAAGCCTCGCCTATGAGAGGGTTAGTCTAACAATAAACCAAACTGAGAAAGAAGTCGAACCTAAAATACTAACAAAAGCCGGACTTTGAGACATGACATCCGAGGTAACCATAGCAGCCACGGATCATTGAATAAACAACCAAGGGTACCAGTAATTATTTCATGGATGTGCTAAGGACTATTGTTTTTTTTTTGGCGCAGTACTGAATTTCAGTACACATCAACGAACAATTTTACTAAGCTAAGTGATGTTTCAAATATACACTCATGGATCTCTACAGAGGTTGGGTGCTGGAGGTAATTATATACATGAAAAGAGGTTGTTAAACTCACAGTAATATGGATCTAGTACGACAGCACATGAGACATAAGAAGCACTAATATTATAAAAATAGGATGATGAAAACGAGTACGATACCGGTACCAGTTCCATATTATAAAAGCAAGGCTAAAATATATAAACATGACTATGTAAACAAGCCCAATTCCAGATGAAATTACACCTATTTTTAAACATGTACTTGCCCTAATGTCCATGTGACACGCACAACATGGACACTCATTTGATCCATGTGGAGTCAAGTCGAAATAGGCTGGCGAAGATGACTTGTCACATGCTAATCTGTACCAGTAGCTGGTGAGGTTTCCTACTTCCCATTGTATTTCATTGTATGGAAGCAAAAATTGAGACCACTACTTAAGAACGATTCAATTTTATAAAATAAAAATCCTAAGGCTCAAAAGCCTCAATTGAATGGAAAGTAAAATAAGTGTTAATATAGCCTACTCTAATGACAGGAAGTTGCAAAATGAAATATAAAATATCTTCTGAATTTAAGAATTAAAACAAAGATGTAGAGCACACATAAAAAATATTCAGTCACAATTTCTTATACCAGCATGTCCTAATCAGAAACAAATATTGAATTGGTTGATCTTTTCGAAAAAAGACCAAAAAAGTAAATTTTAAATATAAGTGTATTCAGGAAAATTAGCATGGTGTTCGATACGATATTTAAAATTTAATTTTAAAGCAAAGATTTCCAAGTTAAACTGTTGAATGTTACTGTATGATTGTACGAGTTGTATTTCCAATCAATCTTGATTCAAAATTTGACCATAATTTTATTCCAATTTTCCTTATTTCAGTTCTATTACAAGTTCGTGGACCATCCAAGTGACTCTCGTACATGAAATTATAGCCTAACCCTAACCTGGTACACATACTACATACTGGTGTCTGCCACAGTGGTTCACATACTTTGAGAGTACTAATTTTTTTAATAAAAAAAAACAACTGTATCCTAATCATGTTCATATTATAAAATACCGATACATACATATATATGTTCATTAACATATTATTAAAGAAAAAATATGACACACCGGCAAGATTTTTTTGTAAAATTTGATTGGAGTCAGAAAATATTGAATTCAATTTCAGTAAGACTTCGCTATATATTTTCTAAGTTTTTAGTAAAACATAAAATGAAATGTATATATTCAAGTTAAAATTAACACAAGGATTATCAGTGCATGCTCGATAGTAAGTTATATGAATAGACTGACTGAATCTGATTTTTGACCAAAATTTAGATTCCAATAGAAAATAAAAGTTTTTTGTTTATTGGAGTGAATACACTTTACTCTGAACAATGCTCATGACAAGCATCGAGCTAATAGTTTTAGTCCCTCAACTGAAAGCAACAAACATTAGAACTGCATGATTTTAAAATCTTGTTCCTGCTTTACTCCTTGCCAAAGCTCAAAACAGTCTCTTATAGCAGTAGTCACCAAACTTTTTAAGACGCGACCCCATTTCAAAAATTATGGCGTATGATAAGCACTCATGACCCCAAGGTATATGAATACGACATTCAAGAAAAAAATATTTATTAAAATTATTCAAACCACTATAAACTAATCACAGTGAAATCTCATTCTCGTGCACTTGCAATATAGCGCTTTCAAAGTGTGACTTGCCATATTTTCCAACGCCTAAATAGACGCCCCACAACTTCCCATAATTTCAGAGAATGTATGTTTCACGCATATTTTGTTCGCCACTGTTCATTGTGATGTCACACTTGTGTCTGTTACAATCGAGTACTTTTATTTCTCTATGCCAGCTCAGGCCTGTGTCGCATTTAGAAAATTCCATCATACGCTCTTGATTTATTGTTATAATTCAGATTATTGTCATTACATAATAGCCTTATTCTAAACCAGGGGTTCGCCAGTACTTTTTGGTGCGACCCAAAAAATGTTTTTCTAATTTCTTGCGACCTAAAGATTTGGTAAGCATGTAATTGATTATTGATTTTAAGACTATTATTGACACTAGCAATTTTCTTTCACAAAATTATCCGACAATTAGCACATAAAATCTTGTTATCTGTCTTAGTTAGCAATTACACACAGCTACTGCTAACTTTGCATTGCTACGAAACAATACAATTGACTACGTAGTAGGATAATAACAAATACCATTTCGAACAACTATGCAATAAATGTTACCCCGACTTTTGATCTCCTGATATTCTTTCTGTATACTTCTGTAAATTATTGGTACTTATTTCAAGAGTGGATTTACGAGTCGGCGCCTATAAACCAGTTTATATGTTTCAGACTATCATTTTAAATCAAAAAATTCAACAACCTTCCAATTAAATGTATCGGTAGAAAAGTTAGTCTAGTCTGTCACAGCTATTTTTAGACTAATTTTTGATTACTGCAATTAAAATGAGACTCATACGAAGACAAAATGATCATTGAGTTATTTGATTTGGACTTATATTTACCAAAACACGACTGAAAACTTACAAATAGCATGCGAAAACAAGATAATAATCACCATGAAAATCTGTCTGAGTGACACAAAAGTGTTTGAGTGTATGCTAAAACGCTTATTGTTACATCAAATTTTGCACTTATGCTGATTGGCCAATGTTACGGCAGTAAATAAAGATGTCGATGCTCAGGAAAACATCCATAATTTTAATCATATGTTCATAAAGTTGTGATAGATAAATATGCTACACAGACACAATTCTTATATTTACGAAAAATTGCAATTGTTTTGCGACCCAGAGTGGACGGTTTTGGGTCACAACCCTGTATTTGCAGATCCCTGTATAAAAGATATCACTATAATTCAGAATATCCAAATTTGCTATGTAGTGCTAGTAAGCTCGGTGTAGAATGCACACAATAGAATATTAAAAAATAAAACAAGAATACAACGCCGAACACTGGGTGACCCCTAAAATATTTAAAGCAACCCAACTTGGGGTCGCGACCCACATTTTGGTGACCACTGTCCTATAGCTTTTCTTACCAATAACAAAAACATCTATTAAATGTTTGTTTCCTGCCTTTCACGTTGAAATAGGCTCTGTATAAGCTTCCACTGATATACAATATTTGGAGTCTGAAATCTTTCCTATTCAAAAGTGTGAATGGTTTAAACACGACATTTTAACCTGCAATGCAAACATAGGTAAGGCTTATGTAGAGCTTTTTAGCCACATGGCCCAAAAGAGTTTTATAAGAAGTCAAATATGAAATAAAATTTTTACTGAGGCCTGGGAAATTTCTATTTTTAATCTGAATCATTTGATTTATTTTCTTATTTGTGCTTATATCGGGTTGGGATAATAAGATAAACAGAGAAAGGTGGGACAATAACTGAATCCAACTCATGAAAACCAGGAAAGAAAGCATATAAAAAAATTAATGGCAAGGCCTAATTTCTGCTAATTGATGCGACTCATCATGCTAAGCGTTAGAAATACTCTCGCCACCGCACCACTGATTTTACCTTGCGTGGGTTGGCAGGTTTGAATCCTGGGATGGATAATTATGTACAAGATGATTGTTGGACTCCTCCCCACCGTAGTCACGTAACCACTGGTCAGTTGCAACTCCATTCACTTTCAAGTACATGCATCCGAAATCAAATAACTGGCTAACTAATCCTATACCCGACATTGACAGGTAACCGGTGGTTTTCCATATGATTAAGTGGTGTTATTAACTTTCCTCTTCCTCAGGATATGTAAATTCTCTCCTCTCCTTTTTACAATAAAATAAGTTGTATATCAATAGCCTCAAAAAAATAGTAAATTTAAGCTACATCTCCAACGTTAAGAATTCCAAAGTTTTGCCTGTTTTTTCAATACTTCAATGCTTTCATGATGTGTAAAATTATTTAGGCCGGAAGTTACAATTAAGTCACCATGGATACCGAAATGAATACTGCTCATTGTTACCGCTGTGTGGCTGCTATTTGAGTTCCCACAAAATATCAAATTAGATGAAAGAAAGGGTGATTACAATCGGTTTGATAATCTACAAAATCATTGCATAAAATTATTTGATGTAAAGTCGTAGTTGAGTTGAAATTAAATGTCTTAATCTTCAGATGTCAATCATTCAAAGACCACGTTGATGAATTTTGTTGTTCTATACCGTCACCTAGTGTGAACTTTTCTAATAGTCGCCCAAGTCAGTCATGATTATTAGGACAAGAGAGCAATGCTCAAATATATAGACACGTTAACCATAACTTTGACGCTACCGGTACCCTCTAATTTCCGAGTTTTGCGTAGCAATTTACAGAATTGAACCGGACAGCCAGTGTTTCCATGGATGAAATAATACAGCGAAATTTTGGATGATATATAAGATTTCATACGAAATTTAAAAATAAATAAAAGTAATAGGTCTTCAACCACTATAAATTTCAAAGCGAAGTCCAGTATTCGAAGAAAAGGCAATTTCTTAATGATGACGAATAACAAGAACAACAACATAATATTGAAACGATCGTTATTTCCTTTAACGTCTCCAATAAGTAGCAGAGATTTCACATACATTAAGAAACATGTTACATCAAATAACTCTCTTGGAAGAGAAGAGTCATATGTCTGAACGGATTCGAAAGCTCTTCTGATAAACAAAAAGCTACCATCGCTATAAGAAGACATGTTAGGTCGGTATTGATGATCAGAGACAGGAGTGTAGCCAGGAATTTTCGAAGGGGGATTCTCAGCAGTGGCGGCGCGTGGTCATTTTGACAACCGGGGCAAGCTACTGCGGGACCAAGTCACCCCCATCTACGGGGACAGAATGAGCGCTGTAAGTTCTCCCATCATTTTATGAGTATAAAAACCATTCCATCGGTAACAACCAATCCGCAAAAGCGACAATTTTTAACGATAAGAAAGTGTCTTTAAAACCGGTCCAAGTCAAGGGATTAATAAATATAGACATAGTTTATTTTGAAACCTCTTTCAAAAGGAAAGGCAATATTTACCCAGATAAATACAATGACATATTAACAGAAACTTCGGGAAAGCAGACAAAACCTAAAATAAGGTTTAAAACGTTACTATGAAGAAAGGAAAGTTATGCAAAGATAAGGACATGCGTCGCTCACTCATAGATATATATGCTGCTAGACTTCTACGCCGCGGTTTCTTGGAAGCAAAATGCTCAATAACGCGCCTCCCTCACAGAGCGTTCGTCCCAAACCGGAGAGCTCTGAATGCCATTGAAACACTCAATCAGCTCAGACCTAATTTCGGACACGCCCTGCACCACGCGTGATTGGAAGTTCCAACGTGTTGGTGCACAAGCTGGGAGACGGCGGCTACATATCTGGCGAAGGAGGTCAGAGCGCTTCGGCGAAACGGAAAAAAATGAAGAAAACCCCGAAACATTTGCAAAAAATATACGGACGAGAGGGGTATCAAGACACATATTTTTATTAACGAGGTTAAATTGGTGTGCATAACAATGTAAAAAATGCGCATGGGGAAAATCTTCTTTTATATAAACTTGATCACCATGTTTCGACCGACTCATGACTGCCGCGCCGTCATAAGTTTGAGCTATCAATTTTGACTTCGCGTTGTAAGGCTGTAACACTTCTTTCAATACAGCCGATATCCCGCAAGCCGTGCGATCAACGATTGGTACAAAGCTGTGAAATCTCTCGGTAGGTTCACCATCTTTCACAAACCGAAAAATCACAGCCAGTTGGGAAACGCACGTGATGTCAGTTGTCTCGTCAGACTGAATCGAAAGGAACTGGCAATTCTCAATTTCCAGAGCCAAATGTTGTAAATAAATTTTATACATTGAGTCGAGCAAATCATTTTGGATATCCTTAGATGTCCCTTTTGAAAACAGTTGCGGCATCAAGATGATCTCTCAGCCCGTTCATCGTGCCACGGAGGGACAGCTCGTGACAACCAATGAACTTCAAAACATCTATCAATCGACCGAGAACATGGCGGTTTTTCTCGACGTTTTGGTTGTGTCGACGAATAGAAACCGCGCGTCCTTCATCCAACTGTGCTGCAATATTAACATTTCCGAAGGTTCGGTATTTCACTGCATTGTCAAGATGCTCCATAGAAAATTGATGATCCCTGGCACGCTCGGAAAGATGTTTAAGATCTCTAAAACCAAATTTACACCAACGCGAGTCACGGGCGGTAGAAAAAAGTAGGCAATAAAAACAAAAAAGTGCATTTTTGTCCTCGCTGTAACACAACCATTCGTGTTTTTTATACCAAGAATGCAGCTCTGCGCAGAATGTACGCCGACGCTTTCCTCCGTCATGGGATTGTTCCAGTGAACAATTTTTTGGTTGATAAGGCCCAAGACGTCGTACCTCTAATTTTTGTTCCAGCGGCAGCTGCGAAAACGGAGTGCGAAGTAGTGCATTAACGTTATTCATTATGAGGTCTAAGGCTAAGAAATGCGAAGCCGGAAAGAAGTGAGGAGCTCAAAAGGAATGTGGAAAATCGAAAGCAAATGGACTAAAGGTCTCTAACTGATTCAAATAACGAAACAAGCGACAAAAACGAAGGCGAGGAAACTATCAACTCTTCAAGCAACCAACGAACGAGAAGGAATGCGTGAATATGTCAACACGTTGTTGTAAGAAACGTCGGCATGGTGTCGTCATAATTTCGGGGCTAGCCCCGATGATTTAGTAAAAGAAACAGAAAACAAACGAAACAAACGCGGCGAGTGGAAGATAAAAGGGAGAATACGATATACAATGAGCAACCGGGGCAAAATCGGCGTCGCCCCGTCGACGTTCGGCGAAGGCTTTGCGAGCGAAAAATGAACCATGTCGGGAGAATATGGCTAGTGTAGACAGTCTGTGCAACCGATATTGAGGTATTTTTCGAATATTTTTTATTATACCGAAAAAACAACGGGGGCAATATGACGCGCCGCCACCCGATTCTGAACTTTGTAATTGCCAAGTTAGACCGTAACAGCTAGCAGAACCGGCTCAGGGTCTAAAAAGCGTTCTAAGCTATGAAAAATTTCTATGTGTGATACGAAAAAATTTGCTCTATTTTCCATTTTAGAAGGGGGTCTGACCCTGATCCGATCTTCAAACTCAATATTTCAAACTTGCAATGTCAACATTGTCAAGTCCGACACTCGGAGTACCAGGGCATTACAATTTTTTTTTATCATTCTTGATTGTTCAAAATGTCTTCACCCCTTCCATTTCAAAGAAAAAACACAATCCTGCAAAATATTGTTCATATTTGTCCAATTTACTTTCAAAAATTTTAAAACACACAAAAACAGCTAAAAGTTTAAGTATATAGAGAGAACGGCGGGTCTGAATTCAGCAGTATAAAAGTCTATAACTAAATTATTTTCATATTACAGAATTCTACCCTGCTTGTCAGGATGTGATTATTCTGCCCAGTCATGCTTCAGTGACCATAAGCAGGATAGCTTTTTGAGATTGAATAGTTTAATCCAGGGGTCGGCAACCTTTAATACAAGAGGGCCAGATACAAATAATTTAGTGAAACCGCGGGACGCACCTTTTCAACATAGGCTTTCTAGTAGTCGCAGGCACAAAAAGTTTGGCGATTGATCTTTGGGAATGTGTAGTTCGCTTCTGTGACGTCATACACATAGATAATAAATTGAACTCGGGTATAAGCTATGCGATGCAGAGAGATTGGAATAACTAGCACGAACCAGATTGAACTGATAAAAACTCGTTTTACAGGTCGTACACCTTTCAAAGTTGTCACTTCTCTGCAGACCACACAATTTTTTCTTGTGGGCCGCAGGTTGCGCACCCCTGCGATAGGTTGTCCCTAAAGTTTGACATGCTTTCAATAACAATATTGGAGTCCGGCAGAGTTTAGTTTGAATTGCTCTTATTGATATTGAAAAGCTGTATTCAAAGACTAGAGCAGCGGTTCCCAACTGGGGTCTTTGAAACTATAAATACCGCACAACCCTGTGATAGGGCATCCCTAGAGTTTGACATGCTTTTAATAACAATATTGGAGTCCGGCAGAGTTGAGTTTGAATTGCTCTTATTGATATTGAAAAGCTGTATTCAAAGACTAGAGCAGCGGTTCCCAACCGGGGGTATTTAAAACTATAAATACCACTGGAATGATAAACAGGGGGCCAATGAGTCCTTAAAGCCTATGGTTGGGAACCACCGGACTAAAAATTAGAGACTACTAGAGTAGAGTCCGGAGTCAAAAATTCAAATCTAAGCGCTCCGGAAATATTTCCACAAAGATGGCGCACAACCTGAACTCTAACCTGGTACCTATACATCTTGGTGCATATACTTCGGGAGCACCCTAATCTATGGCATTATTTTCACTATCCATTGGAATATTCAGAGTAAAAAATACTTTCGGACACCAAGAATTAAAAATCAGCCAAGAACGCTGTAATTTACATCCAGTAAAGAAAAAAGCTGGCATTACACACTTAATTAATTCGGGCTTGGATGCTCCCAAAGTATTCGTACCAAGATGGCGCACAATCTGAACATAGTATGTGTACCAGGTTAAGGTTGTGCGTCATTTTGGTGTGAATACTTTCGGAGCGCCTGGGCTTGTATATAGAGAGCAAAATTTGAACACATTCTGAGATTCTGGTAATGTAAATGACATGCTCCTAAAAATATGATAATTAGAAAAGTACACCACCCTGCGAAAAAAAATACACTCGAATAAATACTTGAATAATCACACATAACTCCTACAAAAATATTGTTTCACCAAAAATTCGAACACAAAATCAGAGTTGTAGAGATGGGACACAGAGTCTTAGTTTTCTGTGGTCGAAATTTGGAATTTTCTCATTAATTATAGTTTCGGACTTCTAATGGTGATAATCAACAGACAATTGAAGCGTGTATACGCAGAAGCGTAACCTGGCATTCTCAAAAGTGAAGGTCTTGGTATTTGTTATTGCCAAGTTGGACCGTAATTGCTAGGTCTGTCCGGTGGTCTTCAAGAGTCCCATAAAGTGTTTCATACTACATAAAATTGCCTTTTTTACATTTCAAAGGGATGCCGAAGCAGATGGGTTTTCAAGATTTCAAAAAGCATTTTATTTTACGAAAAATTGCTGTTCAAATCAGTAATATGCCCTTTTTACATTTAAAAAAGGAAGGAGAAACCTTCAAAACCCCCTGCTGGCTATGCCCCTGTATATAGGCTACAGTTCTCATTATCTAATTTGGTTTCCAAAGTTCAGTCCTGGAATCATAATTGAAACTTCAAAAAAGATTCAATTCCTAACAGTCTATCAAAGAAGATCATAAATATAATATATATAGAGGGAACACCACATTATTCTGAGTTGATTGTCAAAAAGAATTGTGTCGGTGTCTTTTATAATAATTTTGACAAATCCCATCAAAGTGTTATTTTTAACCTTATAGGATATGCCCTAACCCAGAATATAATCATATATTGTCAAATCTAAAATGCTTCATAAATACAGGGTGTCCATTCATCTTCATTATTTTCCAAATTGTTCGCTGACGATACTAATCTCCTTGACAGCGACAAATCTTGTGCAGTTCTTCAGTTGAGAGTAAATACTGAAATTGCAAAAGTGTCAAGTTGGATGAAAGCCAATAAATTAACACTAAACATTGAAAAATCAAAATCTATGTTAATATCTCCATACCAATGCAAATCGAAAAATGTTTTGGAAATCCAAATTGATAATAAAAAATTGGAAAATGTCCATTCCTTTAAATATCTTGGTATATACATTGATAGTAAAATGAAGTGGGATATTCACTTGTCCAACCTGGCCGTTAAATTATCCAAGTCTGTTGGAATGCTATACAAGCTTAGAAGATACACATCGCTTACCACCTTACGCATGATTTACTATTCCTTATTTCAAAGCCATATCCAGTATGGCATAATTGCTTGGGGTTCAGCTGATAAAACCTTATTACACCGCATTGAAATTATTCAGAACCGAGCAATTTCTGCTGCCAGTTATATTTCACGACTTAGTCCTATTTATCATAGTCTTAAAATTATTAAATTAGCAGATATTTATGAAATTGAGGTATTGAAAATAATGCACCAACATCACTGCAAAAAACTCCCTTCTGCTTTCACCAACTATTTTTTAAAACAGAGCAACGTTCACTCTTATGAAACGCGCTCCTCTGTCGGGTGCTCATATTATGTAAATCGCTTCAGCACCAAACGAACTCAAAACTCGATCAAATTCGTTGGTGTTAAATTGTGGAATAACCTCCCTAATAACATTCGATCCAGTAGTTATAATTCTTACAAACATGCACTGAAAAGCCTATATCTTGATGCCTATAGGCCTAGTTGTCATTGATCTGAAAACATTACCTTCTGTTGTTTTCTATATCCATCCATCTTTTTGAAACTTGCCATTTTCTTCTGTCTGCATATTGTGTCCTGGTATTTCCTTACTATTTTCAACCCAGTGCAATCGACACGAAGTATGCAGATCTCATAATTCATTCTGCACTAATCTGTAGAGCCAATAATTTACTAGCAATCGCTTTAGCAGAAAATAGCCACAAATTCAACCCTAGCAGCAAACTCCCGTTGCTGGGTAGGCCATCTTGGTGTAGACTGAACGCTGAGTCATAACGCTATTTCGCTGTGCTCCGTACTCAACGAGGCATAACCATTTTATAGATGTCGCTGTTGCGTCCGTCATGACATTCCGTGGTGTATTTTCGATTTGTTGATGTTTTTTATCTGTCTTGTGTTTTATTTAAAAGTAATCTTTTTTTATTCCAAAGTCATTGTGGCATTCCGTGGTTTATTTCGCATGTTTTGCCGCTCTTTTTTATGTATGATTATAGCCTATTTCATGTTTGTTAATCATTCCACAGGGATTGTGGCATCGCGTAGTTACTCAGTTTTTTTTTTTTTTGTTGTTTTTTCATTTTTCGAATGATTGTGTCCAATTAAGCCAATGTGTAATATTGAGTTCTATTTATTTTTTTGTCTTTTTGTATGATCGTGTTAATTTATTAAGTTAATGTGTAATATTGAGTGTCCCGTTTCTTATATTTGCTGCTTAATTTCAGCTACAAGGTGTCGCTGACTAGATGACTCTACGAGTCTTTTCGCGACTCCGCGTCAACTGCAACAAGCCGATATCCATTTGACATTTTGTTACATTATATTATTTATTCATTTTTCATATCGCGCATTGTTTTTTGCATGACGAAAATAAATATCTGAATCTGAATCTATATCTAAATGCTTTTAAATTACAGAATTCTACCCTGCTTGTCAGGATGTGATTATTCTGCCAAGTCATGCTTCAGTGATTATGAGTGGGAGAGTTTTTGAGATTGAATAGTTTATGCCAGGGGTGGGCAACCATTTATACAGGAGGGTCAGATACAAATACCTTGGAGAAACCGCGGGACGCACCTTTTTAACATAGGCTTTCTAGTAGTCGCAGGCCCAAAAAGTTTGGCTATTGATCTTATGGCATGTGTTGTTCGCTTCTGTGACGTCATACACATAGATAATAAATTGAACTTGTGTATAAGCTATGCGATGCAAAGAGATTAAAAATAACTGGCACGAACCAGATTGAACTGAAAAAACTCGTTTTACAGGCCGTACACCTTTCAAAATTGTCACTTCTGCGCGGACCACACAATTTTTTCTTATGGCCACAGGTTGCACACCCCTGTGATAGGGCATCCCTAGAGTTTGACATGCTTTTAATAACAATATTGGAGTCCGGCAGAGTTTAGTTGGAATTGCTCTTATTGATATTGAAAAGCTGTATTCAAAGACTAAAGCAGCGGTTCCCAACCGAGGTATTTAAAACTATAAATACCACTGGAATGATAAACAGGGGGCCAATGAGTCCTTAAAGCCTCAGGAAGGGAGCCGTTGAAGGTTGGGAACCACCGGACTAAAAACTAGAGACTACTAGAGTAGAGTCCGGAGTCGAAAATTCAAATCTAAGTGCTCCGGAAATATTTGCACAAAGATGGTGCACAACCTGAACTCTAACCTGGTACCTATACATCTTGGTGCACATACTTCGGGAGCACCCTAATCTATGGCATTATTTTCACTATCCATTGGAATATTCAGAGTAAACTTGGTGCTCCCAAAGTATTCATACCAAGATGGCGCACAACCTGAACATAGTATGTGTACCAGGGTAAGGTTGTTCAGGTTGTGCGTTATCTTGGTGTGAATACTTCCAGAGCGCCTGGGCTTGTATATAAATAGCAAAACTTGAACACACTCTGAGATTCTGATAATGTAAATGACATGCTCCTAAAAAATATGATAATTAGAAAAATACACCACCCTGCGAAAAAAAATACACTCGAATAAATACTTGAATTATCACACATAAATCATACAAAAATATTGTTTCACCAAAAATTCGAACACAAAATCAGAGTTGTAGATATGGGACACAGAGTCTTAGTTTTTTGTGTTCAAAATTTGGATTTCTCTCATTAATTATAGTTTCGGACTTCTAATGGTAATAATCATAATTTAGACAAAAACTCAAAAATTAAGCCAAAGAAGTTTTCTTTACAGACAATTGAAGCGTGTATAAACAGAAGCGTAACCAGGAATTTTTAAAAGTGAAGATCTTGATATTTGTTATTGCCAAGTTGGACCGTACTTGCTAGGTCTGTCCGGTGGTCGTATATGTCTTCAAGAGTCCCATAAAGTGTTTTATGCTACAAAGAATTAAAAGGATGCCGAAGCAGATGGGTTTTCAAGAGTTCAAAACGCCTTTTATTTTACGAAAAATTGCTATGTTTAAATCAGTAATATGCCTTTTTTTACATTTAAAAAAGGAGGGAGCAACCCTCAAAACCTCCTGCTGGCTATGTCCCTGTATATGGGCTTCAGTTCTCATTATCTAATTTGGTTTCCAAAGTTCAGTCCTGGAATCATAATTAAAACTTCAAAAAAGATTCAATTCCTAACAGTCTATCAAAGAAGATCATAAATATAAGATATATAGAGGGAACACCACATTATTCTGAGTTGATTGTCAAAAAGAATTGTGTCGGTGTCTTTTATAATAATTTTGACAAATCCCATCAAAGTGTCATTTTTAACCTTATAGAATATGCCCTAACCCAGAATATAATCATATAATGTCAAGTCTAAAATGCTTCATAAATACAGGGTGTCCCTAAAGTCCGTTTACAATTTCAATTTTGTTAAGAAGTCAGTTCTCAATATATCTTAACCAGGTTTGTTGTTTTTTAATCGGTAATTGTTTTTACCTTCATTTAATCTGTCTGTGAGGGCCAAAACAATATATGGTATTGTAATACCGTATTGTTTTGAGAAATAATCAATCCTCAATAAAGTGAAAATATTTGAGGAAGATAAGTTGGAAGGAACTAAGAAATTTTTTTATTCTATTTTCCATCTATGCTGTATTCTGGTTAATGTAAATATGAATATAACACAATTTTTTTTTTGGGGGGGGGGAGATGGGGGTTATTATCAAAAATATTTGTGACTATGTGGTGTTCCCGAAAAGCAAATACAAAGTGGTTGATATGTTGAATATACAGAAAATGAAAAAAGCGAGGAGCACAACATAGGAGTTTATCTTGGAAAAAGAGGGGAGGGGGAGAAAAAAAACGGGACCCCAACAAATAGCACCCACTAGAGCGGTTTTCCTTCCTGGCTGGGACATTGAAATGGTGGGGGGACAGGGGGTGTGAGAAAAAATGTCATAATCTCTCTGAGTCCTGTGTTGTGACCTCACCACAGGCAAATGCACCCAAATTCTCAAATAAACTTGAAAAACATGTCTGGATATATATGCTGTATACAGCTCTCACCTGAGTGAGACGACGAAAATTAAAGGGAGGGAGAGGGGGCAGAAAAAAAGGTCAGAAAAAAAGTTCAGAGCCTACAGTGATACCTAGCCACTGCCGGTTTGTTCAAAATTGTCAAAATATTTATGCAAGTATGCTGAATCGTGATTTATAAAAAATTTTACTCAAACTAAATTTGTTTGAAAAATTCCCCCATCCTTCAAAAAATTTTTTTTTATTTATTTCAAATTTGTTTTACACTAAGATAAAAACACAATCAATGAATATTACAGAAAAAATAGAACACGCTTTTTCACACAAAAGTAAAAGTAAAATTAAAATAAAATCCCATACTTTTTTCCCCCAGTGCTCCCCCCCTTTTTAATAAAAACACAATGCATTAAAACCTAATAATATTAATTCCTAATTTTTTTTTTTGTTTTTTTCTTGAATTATTTTTTCTTTGCATATTCGCAGAGGTCCTTCACATCCATCATTGCTTTTTCGATGTTATCAGCAAATCGAGAAGAGTTCTGATAAGATAAATAGATAGGGAGATAATAACGTGGAAATATAAATACATTCAAAAGAGTGTAATCAGAGAGTCCCCTAGCTAAAAAAACAGTTAAGATAAGATAATGATAAAATAATGAATATGGTAGTCTAATAAGATAAGACAGCCCGATGCTGCCACAACCAAACTAAAACCAAATTTTGATTTTAAACCAAAGTTTAAAATAATTCAAGGAATTTTTTGAGCTTGCGATTAAATTTAGTTTTGGAACGAGGCTTGTTGTTTTCCACCTTTGCGTTTGCAACACTGTAATTATTGTTCATAAAATGTAACTTTTAAGTCACACTTACATGGCCCACCGGCTAAGGTGGGCAACCTAGCTAACTAATCCCATACCCAATATGGACTGGTAACCGGACGACAGGCCGTGGTTTGCCATAAAATCAGGCTGTGTTATCATCTTCCCCCTCCTCGGGATAAATATGCAAATCCATTACATAGAAATAGCTGCAAATGCAGGTCACATGAAATATTATAAAAGGAATACTTACTGTCTCATGAGAGGAGACTTTGCTTGAGATGTGAAACATTATGGTGTTTTCGTGGCAGATGATGTAGGAGACACCGTAGCCATCGTCAGCGACCTGACAAAATGGGGAAACATTTTTAGTAACAGGTCACAGTGCATAGGCTGTGAAGTCGGGCAATTTTGACCCAATTGTGACCCCAAAGTCTGTTCCATTTGAAATATGACTTTGAACTGTACGAGAAAACCAAATTTTAATAATTTCGGCTTTGAGTATGTTTGTTGAGAGCATAAGTAACAATATTCTAAGCTAAGCGAGGCTCACATAAAGTGAGTGAACAATGACAAAATGAATTCTCGAATAAATTCTTCATGAATTCTCAAATGAATCCAACCTTCAAAAAAAATTTACAGCTCTTTACAATCAGTGATTTTTTCTCTACAGCCTTGCTCAGTTGGAAAGTTTAGATCTAATTTCACTGTTTATTAAAGAAGGAATTATGATGCACAGAAGATTTTGTAGACAAAATTTATTGTAGTTTAGAGATTTCCTTTAACCAAGAGTAAGAAGAAACATTTTTGTTCATCTGAAATCGGTGGTCGTTTTCTAGAAGGCTCAGAGATTGGCATTGGGTATAAATTAATTCCGACTGCACAGCCAACTGGGGGGATAAAATAATAAAATATAAAGTTGCATCATATTATATTGCTAATAAGCTTGGCCATAGAAGATTCCACACTCCGTGCAAACAAACACATACCATGCATGCTCAAGTATGATAAGGAGTTAGAATCGAAATATTTCTTATCTATTATTCGGACATGAGTCTTCTTTACTTCTGAGTGAGCACACATCATAATTCTGTACTGTTCAAAAGCTTTGGCATTTCAGTGCTAGCAGCTAGACTTGCTCAGAGACAAGTCTCTGCTACATTGAGCAAGCTCATGGAGCTACATGGAGAATGAGTTTAAAAACTTTAATTAAAATTTCACAGATATTGAGTACTAAATACGGCTTCTAAAAGAGCGGTTGAATTCTAGAAGCAAGCTAACATTATCACAATTTGAAACACACGATTTTGAAGCCATGCTGAGCAACTATAAAGTGAAAAACAAGACTAGAATACAGAATCATGGAGTCAGAAATTGGATTCAAGAACTATAACTAAAGCAGTGGTTCTCAAACTTTTCAAGTCCTTTTTAGAATTTGTCAAGTTTGCACCAGACTGGTGAATGTAAATACCAACATAAGGCAGTCAAGATCAAATCAAACAAACACTACTGTCACACTGTCTACACGCCCCACCATTGAGAACCACTGTTTTCAAGTATCACCTCAGCCGAAATCATTATCGATGATAGCGTGAAGCTGATTAAAAAAAATTGATTGGATGTTGCATGACTTATTTTTGATATATACATTAATTTCATTATTTATGTTCCATCCACGTAGATTATTTTCAATTAGCTTCAAGCCCCCTCAAATAATTGTCTACGCCTTCCTTGTGGGGCGCATCCCATCGCTTGAGAACCACTGTTTTAGTTTTATTTGATTTATTTAATCAGCCCATTGGTCACCCTGTATATAATCACGTATTGTATCAACCAATCAAATCAAGGATTTGTTATTCAAATTTTGACTTGTTAACACACACCACACACACAATTAACTGAAACAATTTTGGTAATTGAGGTATTGAAGAGAGGAGGACACAGCTGCCCGAGACATTATAAGCTTGACTATAACTATAAATACAAGGTGTGCATAAAATCCATTTACAATTTCAATTTTGTTATGAAGTCAATTCTCAGTATATCTTAACCAGGTTTGTTGTTTTTAATTAGTAATTGTTTGTTTAAGTATTTTTACTTCATTTCATACATATGTGAGGGCCAAAACAATACATGGTATCGATAAATTCCCTGCAATTGTAAATAATTTTAGGACTTTATGGACATCCTATATTTTTAAAAAGTTTGTGCTTTGTGCGCTTCCTCGTCTAGGAAAGATGACATAATAATGCAGAATTATTCCATGCATATAAAGATAAGAACATTCTGTCTAGTCATGCTTCATTGGTCACTGGTGGTAAAAGCCTGCAGCAAAATTCTTAGGGGTACAGTAATTGCAAGAAGCCACTGATGTGTGTTATGGAGTTTCTGCTGTTACAGTTTTAAGACTCAATGCAAGAAACAGCACAACATAGCCTGCAAGCGTGTGAGACCCATACGTCCATTAGATGTCGCTATTGCATTCTTACCGGACCGAATCCTCCTCCCCCAGACAAGAATGAGGGGTGTTCGACAAGATTTATCTTCATTCCCTGTTGGTGGGGGGTCTGAGACGTCGAAAGACGCCACGGCTCACGAAGAACCTGTTGGGGTGAAGCAGGGTCGTAGCAGAAGAGTGGAAAGGTCAGATTTAAGGAACTTTAGGGTCAAAGGTTATTTTGTAGAGGTCAAATTTTAAGTTGAAGGTCATTTTGTAAAGTAGAGGTCAAATTTAGGAGTGAAGGTCATTTCGCAAATTAGGGGTCAAATTTGGGGTTGAATGTCATTTTGTAAATTAGAGGTTAATTTTTTGGTTCAAGGTGATTTTATAATTTGGGGTTAAATGTCATTTTATAGAGGTCAACTTTCAGGTTGAAGGTCATTTCACACAGTAGAGGTCAGAATGGGGGTTGAAAGTCATTTTATAGAGGTCAAATTTATAGTCGAAGGTCATACAATGTTAGACAAAACTACCCAAATCATAAAGTACGTTATTTCAAGCACCTAATGTTTCGTTATATGTTGGAATGATAAGGGGTCATATCAGGTTCAAGGGTCATAAGATCAGGAAGTAGGAAGAAAGTTCAATAAAGAGAGAAAAGGTGAAAATGATTAGAGCAATGAAAATATTATTGTTGTAAAAATGGTTTCTAGCGGAATAAGCTTACACAAGTCTGGCTCTATATGCAATTTGCAAAATTATACCCCTACGGGATTCAAACCTCGTACTCGCACATGGTAATCAAAAGTGTTGACAATTCCCACGCTTCACCGAGCACCTACCCCCAAATTATGATGTCTTAAGTCAATATATGATGTCACAATGAAACAAAGTAAATCATTTAAACAGACATGGTCAAGTTATGAAAAGAATTTCCACGCCTCACCAAGCATCTGATTTCAAATTATGATGTCATGAATCAAAATATGATGTCACAATAAAACAAAATGATGTGGTTAAGAGTGATTCTTACATCATAAGATGAATACTAATACCATATTATGACATCAAAATATCCTAAAAATGAAAATCGTTGCACTATAGTGATGTCACAACACAACCATAGTTACATCACAATACAACATCAAAACTAAAAAGCAACTTCATAGAAACAGTGAATTAGATAGAAGGGTTAGCGTTAATACAAATGGTTAGAAGCACAACCCAAAGAATATTTGAAGAAATTTTTAAGAATGTATTTGGAATGATAGGGTATCAGGTTTAGGCCAGTTGTTCCCGAAGTTGATTGACCGAGGCCAAATTAGAAGCAGAAGGATATTTGCGGGTCGGGAAAGTGGAGCGCCCGCTTGGGGCCGAAACCAGTACCGGTACATATAATTAAGATACCGGTATAAGTAAGAATATATACAGGCTTAAACTGTGATAATGACGTTATCTAGAACTAAAAAAAAAATGTGTTAAACTGTTTCACTTGAGTTGGTTATTATTTGTTAAGTCAGTTTGAGCGTAATTTTAGAAAAAAGCCAAAAAAGACTTGAATATTAATCAAAATCAAACATATTTGAAAGTAGGGCAAAATTTACAGAATTCACCGCGGAAAAACCAAAGCAGTTTATGTCACTTTTTTCAGGAAATTGAATTTTTCATCTACCATCATCATGGACCATCTTAATATGGCGTACCTGCACCTGTTTTAGTTTTGATTGCAAGTCGTCCCTTATGTGCATTTTAGTTTTGGTTGTTAGAACCATACTAACGTTGTTTAACTGAAAATAAGACCTAGCCTGAATTTTAAAAATGATTTTAATATAGGCCTTCCCTTCAAAATAAGACCAAGTCAATGTTTCACAAAACCTTAAGATGTGACATAAGCCAATTTGGTTAAATTGCAGCAAGACAGACTTACTTAAGTCGGGAGTTATTGCGACAGAAAACATGGAAACTGATTGAAGATTAATGAAAACAGTGAAAAGAAAGACACACAGCATGATAATAGTTATTTTTTAGAGTAGAGAAACTCAAAGATGAAAAAGGTTTTCTTTTTAATATAAAAAAATGTGATATGTGTGTAATGACTACATCCAAAAAATGGGATTCCCCCTCCTTCCTTCAATTTTTGAATCATGTTTTTGAAAGGCTAATGAGTCACAACCTATGGGTGTATTTGAAAGGTCCAATGACTTGCCATGTGGGTCATGGTTCAATGACTAAAAACACAGGGTTGAAATGAAAATAAAATTAAAAAAGACTGTTAATTTTTCATTATCAGATTCAACTAAAAAAAAGTTTTGGTCCAATAAGTAAAAAAAAGTATTTAAATGAAGCAAAATTGATGTTATACTATGTGCACATTCGAGGGTCGCAAGGATTTGTAACTGCTTTGTCACAGAGGGTTCAGCTAAAGAGTCGCGGTCTAATAAATAAAAATACAGGGTTGAAATGAACCAAAATTGATGTGGATCTATCTATTCATTCAGGGGATCGCATGGATTTGTAAAGTCACAGGGTGATATGTTACTGAGGGTTCAACTGAAGAGTCACGGTCTAATAAGTAAAAATACAAGGTTGAAATAAACTGAAATTGATGCGGAACTATTTGCGCATTCACAAGGTGCTGCTGTCACAGAGGGGACGAATGTTTGCTGGATATACAAATCAAGACAATTTTTTTTTAATTTAGTTAGATACAAAGAAAATTTCTAAATCTCAAAATATATAATGGTTTTGAAAATATCGTACATTGTGGCGAACAAATAAATAATTATTTTCATGATTGTAATTCGCGATTTAAAAAAAACTTTTTTGAAACGCCGCATGATTGAAAAATGAATGGCAGTCATGGTTGAATGAATGATGACTGAAAATGCAGGGTTAAAATGAGAAAAATATTTGATAAACGATATGACTAGAGAGTCACATGATTGAGAAATCTAATGGCAGTCATGGTCGAATGAGTAAATAATGCAGGGTTTGAAATGTCAATGTGACCAGATGAAATTAATTCCATAACAGCCAATTTGACAAATTTTTAGGGACAAAATTTTGTGAATTTCGAATTAAACATGCACTAAGTTGCAACAGCGAGAAAGAAAATTAAGTTTCAGCGATAGCTTGCACCAGCACTATAAGAAACACCGAAAAGAAAAATGATCGTTGCGAGAAATGTTTTAAAAACAACTTATGCTTTTAGTTTTTACTTTTATGCTAATGTTTATGGTGTGAGACTTTGTTGGCCGAATAAAAAACTCTGGTCACCAGCTCATCTAGAGGTGCAATAAATTTGGGTAGGCAAAGACGAAAGCGGGGCAAGTGTTTAGAAAAGCAATGAAGACTAATAGATCTGGAAATCCAACTTTATTTGTGCTTTTACTTTATTTCTAATGTTTAAGGGTTTGGACCTAGACGATAGTTTGAGTTCAAACATCACGTCGCCCAACCTTACCCACGGTGTAATAAATTGGATCATCGGCTAAACTGGAAAGATTCTGTAACTTCTAGAACAGGAGGTTCTCACATAGTGGAGATATGGAAACCTACGGCCAGTATGTACCTCAGCATTTCATTTTGGAGGGTTAGAACGTTGGTAAATATTTCCCTATTAGCGATAAAACTATTCGTAACTTATAAAAATGTGTTATGTATTTGACAGATCATCTGCACTGATAAATATTCTACCTTCTGGATATTCAAATACAATTATACTTAAGTAATAAAGTGCGGTATCATACTTCAAAATTAAGGGGGTGTTTGAAATTTTGGAGGGGGGGGGGGGAATTAATGCCAACAGCGAATCAGAAACTTCCCAGTTCCCAGTATTGCCTGCCCAATTAATTGAACCCAGACATTCAAAAAAAAAAGCAGGCCCTTACAAATCATCAGTGACAACTTATTAGGTTTGTCCAGAGCGAAGACACAAAACATCACATGTGGTTAGCGTATTGAAAAGTGAGTAGAAATATATAAACAAGAAGAAAAAGTAATAAATCGAAAAAAAAATGAAAAAAAAGAAAAAGGAAAATGATATTCTGACCTTTTGCAAGAAGGGAGACTCAATCTTGAGATATTTTGACACGACATAGAGACAGAATAAATGACGATCAATGCCTTGACCTATGGGAGGAAAAAAAGATTGGTTTAGAATTGGGGCCCTGTGTGGAATTCCCCCTCCCCCCTATTGACCCTATTTAGATATTTATGTTTATTTAGTTTTGAAATTTATGTTCTATCCATATATTTTCATCGTGTTTTTTGAATAATACATACTTTCGCTTGATACTAGCTTGCAACTTTTCTATTAGTACCCTTTAAAATAACTTGCTTTGGCCAATGGGGAGAAAAAATAGTTTAGAACTGTCTTTTGAGTGGAATTCCCCAACCACCTCGCCACAATTCCTACCAAAATAAGAGTTGTTTTCGCAGAAAAAGCGATCAAAATTTATCACCACGTTGCCTGGTATCCCAGAACCAGGCTTCGTCTACAGAAGCGTTGCCAGGAATTTTTAAAGGAGGGGGGTTTTGAATTTTAATAGCCAAGTCAGACAGAAACATTTATCATTTTCTACCAGATGCCGGTGAAAGTAGGTTTTCAATTATCTTGAGGGTCTAAAAAGCGTTTCAAGCTGCGAAAAATTGCTATGTATGTTACACAAAAATGTTTTTTTACATTTAAAAAGGGGGCGTTTCGACCCCCAAAACCCTATGCCCCTGACTCATATAGCCAGCGGTTTGAACAGATTGTGTAACAGAATAGCAAAGATGCCGAAGTTATGAACAAAGAAAAACTTTAAAAAAGCGTTATTGGGATGTTAACAAAACTTTGTTGACACTAAATTGAAACGCAAGGCTGCGCGTGCAGAAGAGATGTGAAAAGCACATTATCGAATCGCTCAAGAAAACAAAGCTTTGTTAACAGTTACATAACTTGAAAGTCTCTGGTAACCTAAATTATAACAAAAATAGTTCGTACTATTTCATCTCAATTGAGCCAAGAAATAACAGCATCGATACAATATTCTGACTAGTCCTGCTCTAATGAGCAAAACTTGGTTAGTAAAATAATGAACCTACAGTTTGTTCTGGATCTTCCATGGCCCAAACGAAAGCGCAGGATTCAGTCGTGCATGAACGAACAGTCTCGGTCCACCCTTCTCGAAACAATCTCGTCATCGAGGCTTCGTAAGTTAAACTGAAATGACCTTTGTCCTGTCATAAAATGATTTTTATTTTAGGGGAATTAATATGAGAAAGCAGTCTTTATGGCAACTTATGTATGATACAGAGAAATGCTTTGTTCTACATTTCAAAAAAGATGGGTGCGACTCTCAAACCCCCCTCCCTGACCGCACCCCTGCTTCAAAACCATTACGTAGCACCTTATACAGGGTGCAATAAGTTGGGCAGGCGATCTGTTTTATGCTAATGTTATGAATATATATTTCATTCCTTTTAGTGCGGTTGGCATGTTACGTCTATGTCTCTTGGGCCACATTTCCCAACCAGTGCCCTCATGAGGGCCAAAGAGCGATTGGAGGGAGGGCACAATACCAAGCGCAAAACTGAGTTTACGTTGGGAATCACAGGTCTTGGGCAAAAATCCCCAATACGACTCATTATTCATCTGAGTCCACAGTCAAGTCAGAATTAGCAAGTTAGTTGATGGCGAGTCATTGATGAATGGATACTCAAGTCAATGACCAAAGCCAAGGATGTAGCCAGGAATTTTGAAAGCGGGGTTCTGAAATTTCTAATTGCCAAGATAGACCGTAACAGCTAGCGGCTCTGGCCGGCCTTAAAACACGGGTTTCCATGAGTTTATATGACAACTTGTGTTTAAAAGGGCGCTCACATGGGTAAAAATTCATAGTTTTTTTACTCTTGTTACTGTGTTGAATCTTTTGCCCGGTGCCTTTATTACTGTAAGGCTGAGCGATATCCGCATTCTTTATCAAGGGGATGACAAGAAACTATGCAAGAACTCAAAATTTCAAGTGCCCCACTGAAATGTTAAATAAATGAAATTTTTCATTTCTCTTACCCTGAAATGTGCAAGTTGAAGAAACAATTGGATCAAAGCATCAGGAGACATTCGGAAAGTTTTGATCAATCCTTTTCGGAATTTACGAAATGGGAACACGTGAGGGTTTACGTCATCAGATAAAAGATTTGCAATCATTAGACTTGATTAAATGACGTCGATGCACTGTATAAAGGAAAATTAATTGTTAGGATACTGATTCAACCCTGTATAAAATCAGAGCTACCAAGAAGAAAATGCTAATATATAGCACAGCAGTTTCTAACTGGGGCCACAGTGCAGTTTCAGGTTGATAAGGTTATTTCACAGGGTGTTTTCACTTCGTTGAGCATGAATTGTTTGATCATAATGGGATTTGGAAACTACCAATCAAAATAACACTATGAATACCACTGGAATGATAGAAAGGGGCCGTGAGTGCTGAAAGCCTCTGGTAGGGGACTACGAGCCGTAACAGGTTGGGAACCACTGAATATCATAAAATGAGATTATGAAATCATGGCTCCCAAAAGCAAAACAAAACAATTTTAGTCAAATAGTTAATATGGGAGCGAGATTCTACCTTGGATTGAAACAGTCCCAAATACAATATATATTTCTGATCAAATAGCTCAAGTGATAATTGATCCCACTCTTCATTAATCTAGTGTTCCCACACACAATATACTTTCAGTTGAGCAGTAGGGTTAGGTCAGGATGAGAGATTCCACTCTGCTTTAAATTAGATTTCCCACATATAATATTTTCAATCAAATAGCCGAGATTGAAAGACTGATTCCACCTGGCATTAAATTAGTGTTCCCACCCAAGATATTTTCGATCGGATAGCCAAGATTGAAAGACTGATTCCACCTGGCATTAAATTATTGTTCCAGAACACAAAATATTTTTAATCTGAAAGCAGCACTTACAGGCTCTGGAATGTTGCATTTTAATTGCTGAGGAGGAAGGGGGGTCGTGGTTAATTCTCTGACGCAGGTACCATCATCATCATATCCAAAGTTCGCAAACTCATCGTACAAGACTTCTTCCGTAAGGTGGCTCATGATCGGAGTGTCGGCCCAGGAATGTTCCGCCTTCATTCCAAATATACTGTTTTTATAGCAAATAACTTGGAAAGATTTGTCGAACCATCTGAATAGAATTTATTCTTTATTAGCGTCTAGAAGTCACGACAAACAAGGCCCTGTATAATCACCCATAGGCAAGTTTTTTTAGGCAAAAAGCTGCCATGTCTCGCTCAAGGAGATACAATTTTAGAACTATAAACTCCCAAGTTCAGCATTGCATACTTAATTTATTGCAACCTGGATGAGTTGGGGCCTGTCATGACTCAGAAAAATTTGAAATACAGCTACGGCTCAAACTCTGATACCAATGAAAACTTGCCAAACTAAGCCTCTACTCCAGCATAATTCACAGCCCGGGCATTCGCTCGCAGATAATGTCCCATAGTGTGTGTACCGGGTTAGGGTTGGAAACAGAACAGAAAAAATTGTTATGAGATACTTTGTGGGAAAATATCATCATAGCTTTTTATCATAGCTTGTCTAAACCTTAGTCGAAGAGAGAGAGTGACCTCCCCCCGAACCCCCCAAAAATAATATCTATCTTGAGAAACCTCAGGCAAACTCAGATACGGCCCACTGCTGCGCCACGAAAAGATTTTGAGGTGGGCCACAGAACCATTAAAAAATGCTAGTTTTATTTGTATCACTATCTATAATCTTGATTGTAGTACCAATGATTGATGATGCTGTTTTCTGCTACTGAATGGTAATTTTCATTCTAATTATCAAAGGTTGCGAACCACTGATCTAATATGACTCCACGAACTATTTCGAGAATATAAAAGACAAGAAATCAAGTTTGCTGTTTTAGTAAATGGTATTTCACGTACCGTCATCACCTTCATGTTGTATTGGTTTATTCTATTGCTTGGTTTCCACCTACTGCACCAGCTTCTTCTTGTTCATTTTGCCCCTTAAAAAAATTTCAATATTACTATCTAGCATATTTTTTTTCTTTATTACCTGCTATAAAAACACAGACAAATAATATTCAAATTTAGGGATTAAAGTATTTCATATGGCTTAGTGATTGAATATTCCACAGATTCTGGTCCCCTGGTATAGCAAAGTTCTAATATGCATAGTGACATCAAATTTTGAGGCCTATTATCAACATGAATTAGGATAGGTTTTGCACATTTATTTCGGGGGAGAAAAAGCCGATAACACTGCTCAATCATATGACGAACCACAGCCTCTCGTCTGGTTATCAGTCTATGTAGAGTATGGGGTTAGTTAGTCAATATTTCCAATTGCATTAACTCGATGGTGGAGGAAGCCATAAATGACCAGCGGGGACGCAGTTACGTGAAACACCCTACAGCGCCGAAGAGTCCAGCAAGCCTCTCACGTATACTCGTATGTGTATTATTCACAGAAGTCCATGACAAAAAAAAATAAAATCTACATAATTCTGGAAATATACCTTTTATAACATTCTTTGACTGCGTTTTGATGCCAGAGTTTCCCCATTCATCCTTGGCCCAGACTTGGAAACGATATGTTTTACCAAGTGTAGGTGACTTTATTCTATACTGAGGAACTTCTGTAGTGTGAGTCTCTCCATGTTTTTCATTATCACAGAAGATTTCTATGTTGTATAGAACGTCTCTGTCAGATACTGCATTCCAAGTCAAAAGAATGTCGGATCCACTTCTTTGAGATGAAACATTTTCAATTTGCGGCAAAGCTAAAAATAAAGGAGTGAGTTAGTAAATATAGTAACCACGAGGGCAACGAGGCGGACCATCGTTGTCAACCTTTTTATTTTCTTTTTATTCGAGTTTTTTTTTTTTTTTCAATTTTTTTTTTTTTTACATTTTTTTATTTCATTTTTATTTTATTTTCGTTTTTATTTTTTTTTTTGCATTCTTATTTTTTTTTCATGTTTTTTCACCCCTATTTTTTTTAATTTGCTTTTATTTTCATTTTTTTTTTCAATTTTACGAGTGACAACGATGGGCCACCATACTATACTCTAGTAATCCTTAACAAGAAAATTTATGTAACTTTTTTTAAATTTCACATAGGAAGCCAATCTAATAGATTCAGGAATTTGATTCCAAATTTTTTGGACCAGTGCACTTGATTGATTCTTGGGAGAATTTTGTGTCAGCTCTTGGAATAAAATATGAACTTTATAAAGAGGATCGTGTATTATACGAATATTGGCTACTACAATCGGTGAGATATGACGCAAACGATTCAAGTAAACTCGCTGAGGAGAATTTATGCATGATTTTCCCTATTTCATAGTGAAATAAGTCATTCAGTTTCAAAATAGTGGACTAAGTCTAGTTCGCAACGGCACATTTGATATAGTCCTGACAGCGCGGTTTTGATGCTGAACCCCATAAGACAATACCATATTGAATAGAAGAATGAAAAATTGCAAAATAAACAGTTCGTAAAACACTCAATGGCACATAATTTTTGAGCCTGATTAAAATACCAACAGCCCTTGACAGTCTATGCACAAACATGGATTCGGGTATCGGGTTCCTCATGTTTACTTTCTTTCAAAGACTGGCCACTACGAGACTAGTATAAGTTTACTTCGACTC
The DNA here is from genome assembly GCF_964204865.1 of Styela clava. Classification (NCBI taxonomy): domain Eukaryota; kingdom Metazoa; phylum Chordata; class Ascidiacea; order Stolidobranchia; family Styelidae; genus Styela; species Styela clava. The sequence continues at coordinate 4,068,058 of NC_135251.1, forward strand.
AATAATCAGCATAGGCTTATTACAGCTATTAGACGATGAAACAATTGAATATGGTAGAATGCATATCTTCCCAGACTTCCCAGATAGCAAGGTCTGTTCAACTGTTTGTCACCAGTTGGGAGAAAAATTTATCGCCGAAGTAAGGCAGAGTTCGCCATGGCGACCAATTTTGTCCCTGTTCTGCAGAACAATTCCAGAAAGCATGTAGAACAGAACACAGTTTGAGAAACGCTGCACTGAAGTATTTGAAAAAATTGATTGTAATATATGTCAGTGGTTCCCAAATGACTAGTTTTCCACAAGACTATTGCATCGTTCAATTTAAACTCATTTAAATGAAAAATATTTGTTTTGAAAAATGGAATAAATTAACAAAATTAACATTGAGAGAGGGAAGACTAAGTTAAAAATTTTAGCTGCGTTATAATGATATATAATTTAATATTTATGATACAGTCACACAATCATAAATTGCATTAATACAATGCGTGGGGATTTGTAATACAGAATTATAAAAACTGTTAAAATTAACGTTGAAAGAGGGAAATACAAGTTTCAATATCGGAAAAAAAACCCTGATTTAAATTAAACAGATAATCCGATGTATTACAGGAAGTAATTTAAATTTGAAAACCTGTGGACTTATTCTTTCTTTTTCAAAGAATCTTTTTTCTTTTCAGGGGATTTTTCCTCCCCGGCTTTTTTCTGAGGGGATTTTTCTTCCTCAGCTCCCCCATACGCAGAATAATCTATCACACAACTTGTGATAATCTTCTCAACTCGATGGAACGGATCAAAGTTGACGCCAAACTTGGAAGAAGCCTGAAATAACGAGAATTTGTTAATTTTTTATATGTAGAGTTGGTCTAATCGTGTCATAGGACTTGAATGCCTGCTATCTAACCTCTAAGTAACCTGCATGAGTTTATAGGTTCGAATCCTGCAGGGAATTCCAAGGCCAGCGCTATAAATAAGTTTGTAATTTTTTTTTAATGGGAAGACTATTTAATGGGAGGGAATGAATACATAAATACATACAAATACATAGGTACAAATACAAGGCAAGAATTTGATTCAGTGACATGCCCAGGTAATGTGTTACCAGATATTCGAATAGTAAACTGCAGCTCTAATATTTTAGTATCAATACGATATTCAAATATTTCGCCTGCTCTACTCAGTATTTTTGGATTTGATTCATTATGTAAATAAACTATTTTATTAGAACGCAAAAAGGTAAAAACACAAAGTGTTAAACTATTTCACTCAAGTTCAGCAGGCCATATTAAATCATGAGCTAATTGCCTATAATCTATTATATCTTACCGATATCAGGAACATCACAGTTAGTTGTAGAGAACAACAGTGTTGAATGAGATCGGCAGGATTCCTAGAAGTTGTAGATTGTAAAGTAGAGAGAACAGAAGGCTGAGCTTTGTTACTCTGAAAAAAATAGGATATTATGGTAAATTGCTAGTAACTAAATTCAAAATTGTAAGAACGGGTTCTCTTTTGTGTCAAACTGGTTCCCCCATCTTAGAAAACCATTTCATGTTCCCAAAGAGCAATTCAGAATTCTAGAACGGGTTCCCTTATGTATCAAGCTCACTAACAACGGGTTCTTTCATTTTAGAAAATGTATGAATGGCACTATCAGGGCTGGAGTCGGAGCCATTGAAGCAAAGCCTACCGGGTTAGATGGAGCCAGAGTTACCACAAATTTTAGTAGCGCTAACTCATAGCATCTTATTAACTTTTATTATTTTAGTGATATTTAGAAATTGGAGTCAAAACATGTATTTTGTTTCATGGTGAAATCTTTACTTAAACTCTTTTAGAAATGTAAACTTGATTGTCTGTCTGCTCTAAAGATTTCAAAATCTTTACTCCTGCTCGAATGTGTCAGAAGTTTGCAATAATTTGCAATTGAAACTCCATAGCCCAGTCACTAACTACCGTAATAATTACCGTAATTTTTATGTCTCGATTTGTAACAAATCAATACTCACGTCGCCAAATGAATAGATTTCACGGTCTCATGATTCCATTGTTTCCTCACAAACGTTGCAGCATTTTTGACGAACCCCCCTCCGCAGGCTCCAAACATTCCAAGAATAGTACAGATCAAGAGAGAGTCAGGGAAAGCTCCACGACCAAGTTTCACTCCTAAATTATGAAAATAATTGTTTGAAATCACAAGAGAGCAGGATTCCAATAATTACACATACGTGGAGATGAGCACAGCGAAATAAAGGGTTGTCGTGTGAGAATCGTAGTGGAACAAAATTATTTTTTGAAGTGAACAATACCTTCAGAAATACCTGAATTACGAAAACGTTGTTTGGAATAACAAGAGAGCAACGCCTTGCATTCATACCATCACGCAGCACATGTATCAATGCTTAAATATATGCTGGCCTTAACTGAGAACCGAGACTACGGAAAAAAAACATGCACAGTGAAACACAGCGTATTTCCGTGTGTCATGAAATGAGGTTCTTACAAATTAAATTTGTCCGGAAATCTGAAAAAATGACTGGCTAAATTACACCATACCCAACACAGACTTGTAACTGAAGTAGAGGCCAAGGTACGTCATATTATTAAGCTGTCTCACCAACATTCCTTTCCCCTGATATAAATATGAAAATCATTCCTGAATGGCTGGAATTGCGAAGTTTGATGCAAATTTTTCACAAACATCAAATATCAGAAAGTGTAAACATATAAAGTGTAAATATATAGCATACCTTTTATAATTTTTCTTGTTCGAATCATTTCTTTTCCCAGAACAATCACTAACATCGCTGGTTTCCATGACAATAAATTATAAATGACATCTTTGGGAGAGTAGAAGATGTGCCACCATACTATTGTCATCATGAGAACTGACTGAAATTAAAAATTAATATTTATTTATATGTCCAGGCTATCATATGCTATGTTGCCACCGATACCTGTCGATACGTAAGGATCTACAATTTTACGAATGATTGAAAACTTTCCGGTTTAGCACAGCCTACTCCAGCGTTTCTCAAACTCTGTTCCGCAGAACACTACCAGTCTGCAAGGTTAGAACATGGGTCGAAATTACGACTAAATTGGTCGCTATAGCGATCTCTGGATCGTGAATTTGACTGCCGGAAGGCCTCGTACCGGTTTGGAAAGCATAGCATATGCTTTTTTACTCAGATTAACTATTCAGGGATGTGCAGCTTTCAATACAAGGGGTACAAATAAGTGGGTGAAACCGAGGGCCACACCATTATTTTAACAGAGGTTTCTAGTAGACACAAAAATATTGGTTATTGATCTTATGACATGCGTTGTTCGCACAACCTAGCTGTTAGGGCATTGTAAGGTCATAGATAATAAATTGGACTCGGGTATAGACTTTGCAATGCAAATGGATTGGAATTACTCTCACATACTAGAATAAACATCTATAAAATTACAGGCCGCATTATTTTTCCTTGTAGGCCGCATTTGGCCACAGATTGCAGATTGCACACCCCTGAGCTTAACAATAAAACAAATCCATACCTGATTATTGGATAGAGGAGTCAGAGCAGGTTTTCCTACACAAACACTTATGATCATCCCTCCACCATAGCAACAAGCTATCGACATCAACCATGTGGCAACTGGCTGTTTCCTTGCCTTGTTGACATCTGAATTTAAAATAATTTTCTTAAAGGGCTCTGTGATTGAAACTTGGGGGCTTTCCGAGCTATTCACTTACTTATTAAAATACTGAATTGGCTGATTTTGTAACTGTCCAAAAAGCTATAACGTCATCAATAAAATTTTACAAGCGGAGTCATCAAATAAAGTAATTTTAATTTATTCAGAAACAATAATCGGCAAATAACAATTGTGTTTTATTTTTTAAAAAAATTAATTGCGGGGCCATTCCCGGGTTCCATAACACTACAAGTTTGAGAACCCCTACACTAGAGTGTATCTCAGTTAAAAAGCAGGCAATAGATTTATTTTGGGATTCTATGTTTTACCCAAAGTATAATTATTTAGGAGGTATCAACTACTGATAGAGAATAGGCCTTTAGAAAGCATCAAGCCATCCTTCTGAGTCTGCGGGTCGGAACCAGTAGTGGGATTCAACCGGTTCGCACCGGTTCTATAGAACCGTCTCACCGAATTTTATGAGATCTGCGAACCGGTTGGCATTACAGAAAAAAACATGACTTTTGCAACAGAACGGCTAAAAAAAAATATGACATTCATGTGATGGAACCGACTGACAAAAAATTTGAATCCCACCACTGGTCGAAACCACATTTTTTGAAACGTAAAAAACTGTCTATATATGATCAACTTACCCCAGTCATTCCGTACTCCGTAAATTACCAGAGTATAATGAGCAATCTCTATGATTGTTGCCAGATATACTATCAAGTTATTCGTTGCATCTGCTATCGATGAAACATCCATTAGGATATACTAATTGAGATACAATAATAAAATTAGAAATGGGTGTTGTCTAATTCAGTATGAATATACAGTAACCTAATTTGAAAAAAAATTATCATATTATACCATATGGCGTATATATGAACGTGCCGGCAGTGGCGCGGCTAGCAATAGGGGGAAGATGTTTGATTTGAAAAATTTATCTTTTACTTGCAAGGAGAGGCGAGCTACACGCAACTATGAAATTTATTCAACAGCATTTCGCTATGAAAGCCACAGCCCAACAGCCGGTGTCGTGAATTGCAGTTTGTTTCAATTTCAAATATCCTTAATAATATCTTAGAAACGTGAAATAACGAGTATATAAAAACCAATGACAACACACTGAAGTAAAATCTTGAAATTCAAAAATTCCCTAAACCTTCCACTGTTCCACTAAGGCTCAAAATATCACACGTAGACTATTTCTGTACTGCAGTTATGTGCAAACTTTTGAACTGTCTTTCTACCATCCTCCCAGAAGTAACTACTTAAGAAGCTTCCTATTCTACCAACTATAACCGCCTTTAATAAACAAAGTATACAGGTATAGCAAATAAAATTGACCAACGCAAGGTCGCGCTTCAGACCGGCGAAGTCAGCTGGGAATGCAGCGCACTCAGAACAGCTGTGATGTTGACAATAGGCGGGGTCAAATTGTGTGCAGCGGAGCGTTACCGACAAGTCCCACTGAACATGGACCTTTCCCCGAGCATCGACCACCTTGTTTACTTCGTGACATTGGCCAATCAGCAAGATTCACAAAGTGACGTAACAATGCCCCCATTTCGCATCCGCTCAGACACTTTTCTCACTCAGACAGATTTTCAAGCGTGGCTGTAAACATTACCTCGTTTTTGCGTTTTTGAACTCTATTCGTTAGTTTTCAGTTGTTTCAACTTAAATATAAATCAGATATTTCAATGGTCACTCTTTCTTCCTATGAGTTTTAATTTAATTGCAGTAACAAAAACTGGTGTGAAAATAGCTGTGATGGACCAGCCTGAAATTCTTTACCGGTACTTTTAAAAACAGATCGTTGTATGCGATGAATCATAATGATGGTTTGAAACACATACCGGTACCCCATTTTACGGGCGCCAACACACAAAAGCACTCGTAAAATACCCTCGAGAATATTGCAATGGTAAAGTATGGGAAGAATATTCCGGGGTCAAAGGTCGGGGAAAGGTGCATACCGGTACCGGTAGCTCTTAATCAACCAATCAATTTTATTTTAATCACTCTGATAGAAACAAAACAACAACAAACGGACAAACAAAACACAGACGACCTGGAGGGCGGGCATAACTTAATAAAAAAGTTATAAACGTACAAGTACGTGCCCGTCCACCAAAAACAGTCAAAAGAACACAATAAAACAAAGAAACGATGTAAAATCGGGCAATTACAGTACCTTAGGATAGAATTTACATATTTATCCTGGGTAGAGGAAAACCGATAAGACGACATAATCATATGGCGAACCACGGCCTCTTATCCAGTTACCAGTCCAGGTTGGTATGGGATTAGTTAGCCAGGTATTTGTTTTTGGAAGCATGGACTTGATGGTGGAGGAAGCTGTAACCGACCAGCGGTTACGTGAACCACCCTACGGTGGCGAGGAGTCCAGCAATCCTCTCGCACATGATTATCCCTGCATGCGATGCGAACCTACGAAGAGTAATCGGAAATGAGGTGGCGAGCGTATTCCTAACGCTTAGCACGACGCGCCGCACCGCCAAGCCTTTCAAATGAATTTTAAAATGTGAGACGTGTATTTGTATCATAACGGTGCTTTTCCTGCAAAAATATGGAATAAAAAACACTCGTTGACGTATTATGGTGATGCTGTGGTTCAATTTCATTGCAAAAAACAGTGACAAAAAATTGTTACTGAAAAAAACAAAATAGACTCTGTAAATAGATTGAATGTTTCATAACAGTCCATGCACGAACGTAGATTGGAGTATCGGGTTCTTCTGTTTACTTTCTTTCAAAGACTGGCTACTACAGAACTAGTATAAGTTTATTTCGACTCATTAATCAGCATAGGCCTATTACAGCTATAAGACGATGGAATAATTGAATGTGGTACTGTGTCGAATGCAGGTGCTCTGTAACGTCTGAGAAACAACCTGACCGATCTTTCCATGAGTTTCCAAGGATCCAAAGCTTCGGAGAATTAAAAGTAAATTCAATTCATAAACGTTTTTGACTGAAGACCTGTTTGATTATGCAGGCGAAAGTGTTAAGTTGGTCATTTCATTTTGTATCATAGAGTTATGAGCTCTTTATTGAAATTTTATTGAAATATTTCACTTTTACAATAATTAAAATAACATATCAAGCAAAAGTTAGACATTTAAATACAGGAATCACTGAGAATTTCAAAAATGAATTTTCATCATCATTTACCGGTACTATTCACTCTATACCAGGGTGGTCCAAACCTAGACCCACGGGCCACATGTGGCCCGCAGCTTCATAATCTGTGGCCCGCAGCTTCATAATCTGTGGCCCGCGTCACATTCGGAAAGTAGTCAAAGAATCGCATTTGGGGTTGTTTTCATATAAAATTACCCAGAAAATTTTTTGGACATATTGTTACATCACTAATGTCTCTGAATTGATTAGTGTTATGATCGGCTGAGGCAACTAGCAAAGTTGAATGATGTGCTTGGCAGTCTAAATTTTTTTTTAATCTTTTTGGTCAGGAATATATGCTAACAATTTTGGCATTATAGAAAACTAAAAATCGATTGCGGATTTTATTAGCCTAGGTTGGCTATGCCTAATAACTAAATATAGCTCATGCCGTGTGTTTTTTGCAACCACCCTAAACAGTATTAGAAAAAATGCTGCCTATTTGTCAGAAAATTCAGTATTTACCCTCCTGTTAGCTTACATTTGGTAATCAATGAATCTGCAGTTATTTATAAGTTATTTCGTAAACATGAGTTTGAAAAGAAAACTGAAGAAGGCCTTTGCAGGTTTTAGTAAGTTTTTACATGTTTTAGCTTGATAAATGCCAAATAGTGATGAACGTGTTTGCACAATAAAATGTTTGATTTGTATTGCACTGTTTACCTATATTCTTGGCATTATTGTGGCCCGCGAACAATGCAAAAATAATTTTGTGGCCCCCGGAGCCGGCAACCTTGGACCACCCTGCTCTATACAGTACAAACAATGAGACTGATTTGAAAAGCAGATTTGTATGAAAATAACCACTCATAATGGGTGTTTTATCCACAATGTCATACTCAAAAATCCCAATCAAAAGACAAAAATTAGAAACAATAACGACTCGACTAGTCTGTATCTCGACTAGATTGCTTTCAATAATGAGCTGTAGCATCAGGTTTGAGACATTGCACATAAACTGCAAATTTAGCTTTATAAAATTATCCATCTAAGAAAGTTGTTCTCAAAGTTACTATGCCTACGGACCCCTTATACCTTTCTGGGGCAATTGCGGACCCCCATAATTTCCAACCTAAAACACAATACAGAACATAGCATATAGCTATTTGGAAAACATTCGCATCGGCTGCCACTCCTCAAATTGCAACACAAATTGTGTTACTGATTTATTGCAACTAAATGATGCCTATTAACCTTAGTGTGATCGCTGAAATGCGGTCATGAAACAAAGACATGATGCAAATATTTTATTTTAATGACGTCATCACACAGAAAAGATAAATACGAATTTCATAGAGACCACATAAATTTTTTAACAATCTTTAGCCGTAGAAAATTTTTTAGCAATTGATCCTGTAGTTAAAGGCTATTTTTTCCCTACAAGAATAAGAAAAATACTAAGATATCCATAAGGCCCTTTCGTTTCGTGTCCAATAAGTAAGTGAAATTCAAAGAACTAAATGACGCAACAGCGCCAAGAACAACGTTAGTCTATAACGCCAAAACTAACAGCTGTTCAGACACACCCTCCCTACCCAATTATAAACATAATATGACATTGGTTAATTATCGGAAACCCTTTGATTCAATATAGTTTAATAATGAAGTAATTCAATAAAATAAAAACAAGAATTATTTTTGTTCAGCAAAAGAATTGAAACAAAAGCTAATAGGCTACTCCATGAGCTCTGCCTGTGAGTACTTTAAGTCTCACACCAATCAGTATTCACTGGCATGTAATTTTACACTATAATGTCTTATGGTCTCAGTAGGTTTTGGGGCTTCAGTGGACCCTCATATTTCCACTCATATATCAGCCTCCTTAATTTCTGAGCTTATTTCTGATTTTTTTTTAGTTGTTTTTTATTTTTTTCCTATAATATAAAATTTAGGGAATACATGAATTTTTCTTATTTTTTATTACTGTTTTTTATTTTTTTTTTGCTATTTTTTATTTTTTTTAAACATGAAAATTTTTTTTTGCTATTTTATGACTCTTTTTAATTTTTTTTTACGTTTTAAAACATAGGAAAACACACAAGGTTATATAGAAAACCTATATACATTAGGGAGGATTGAGGATTGGATAAGTTGAAATATTTAACCAATTTTTATTTTCATTCCAATACAGCAAGATTAGGTACAGTGCTGTCAATCATGATAAACAAGAAATGTACAGTACATAAAAATTTAAAAAGCAGATGTATACAAAGGAAATGGAAATTTACAATAAGCTTTGCATGTCATTGGGATATTTTTGTGGCATTTTTTTACCAGTGAAAGTCCGTTTTGTGTCCAATAATAGAAGTGAAATTCAAAGAACCAACTGACATGATAGCACCAAGAACAACGTTAGCCTATACCGCCAAAACTAAAGGCTGTTGAAAACTTGGGATTTTTTTTTCGTTATTTTTCAATTTTCATTTTTTTATATTACAAAATTTAGGGAACACATTAATTTTTTTTATTTTTACTACTGTTTTTTATTTTTTTTTTGATATTTTATATTTTTCAAACATGAAATTTTTTTTTTGGCTATTTTTTTTTTCACTTGGAGAAACACACGTAATTATAGAGAAAACCTAGGTACAGCAGTTGTCAATCATGATAAACAAAAAATGTACAGTGCATGAAAATTCAAAAAGCTGATGTTCACAAAACAAAAAATGGAAATTCGCAATAAGCATTGCTTGTCGTTTTAACATGTATCACCATTATAATATAACTAGAATTTATCATTGATATCTCTTGTTAATTTACATAGATTAGGGGCAAAGTTACACTGAGCTCCAGTAGAGTCCTCAGCTACAGATTTTTAGGAAATAATCGCAGTATCTAAAATTCATATGAATGTTCTAAAATATACACAGGAATAATAGATATCAGTAGTTGACAATAATTGAAAAACATAAGAGTTGATAATGCATTTCACAACAAAAATTAATAAACATTTAACAATAGCTATATAAAACGAGTTACGATTATGTTAATAACTTGAAAATTTTTTTTTACTTATTGATTTTTTTTATTTTTTTAATTTTCTTTATATTTTGAAAATTGAAGCAAATGTGAAGTTTCAAATAAAACTTATATACAGGATTCAAATACAGCAAGATTATATACAGTAGTTGCAAATCATGAAAAACTAAAAATCTCAAGTAAATAATGGAAGTTGACATGCCATCAAAATTGTAATTGCATAAAAACTTCTTAATCTGGTCGATATAAAAACAATACACATAATGTTCTGGAAAAGCTTAAAGTGAGTTTGTTGTGGCTCACTAAAAATTGTACATAAAAAGCTAAAGAATGCTGCACTCAGCCTAATTTTCAAATTTATCAGATGACAAGGACTTGTATGGAACAAATGAAAAGACATGCAAATCAGGATTTGGTGCAGAATTTCACAAAATGCTGTAAATTATTACGGTAAATATTGGGCGCTCCAGAATTATTCGTACCAATGTGGGGATCAAGTGAGGCGAAGTAAAGCAAAGGGAAAATGCTCTGGTACAGAAACTTGGGGTTGTATGGCTGTTGTAATGGCTGCCCAAAACACTCATTCAAAGATTATCGTTGTGAGCTTATGGGGTCAAATCTAGTGAGGACTTAGTGTAAGCAAGAGAATTTGCAGAAATCGTCACTGTGACAGGATGGCACATATCACCAAGAGTCAGTTTATACGTCTCCGCAATACAAGCCTATGAACCTACAATGATGAACTGGTTTGCTACTCTCAACATTTCACATGAAAATGGTTTATAAAATTTTTGCTTAAATTCTATTATTACTGAAAAATTTGACTATTTAGAGAACAGTCTTTGTGAGTTAATTTGTTCAATATTTAATCCCTTTACTACATGTGCATGTACATAATATGTTCCAGGATAAGGGGTATGAACTGCAGGATCATTCGGCATTCAGTCCAAGGTTGTTGGAGTAATTAAAAGTCGAATATGACTCTTTAGTTTAACGTTACGCGACATGCCCATGCGTCATTTGTATTTTAGCATTGTCTCATGTGTTCAGTCAAGGAAACTTCTCATGTTTTTGAAGGAGTTTTCAGCAAAGATCATCAGAATCTAAAAAAAATTGTTCATTCAGATGAGGTTGGAAACTAAATAATTTGATTGCAAAAATGGTGCTCAGTTGAGAAATATCACAACAATTTTCTATGCGTTATTTGTATAAGGCATTAGAAAGGCAACTATCACAAATATCATTTATCACAAATGGAATTGAGGAAAAACCTGGCTAATTTCCTGCAAACATATTACAGTTTTAGGGGTCATTGATCGTCCACAAATATATAACGTCGCCTTGGCACACTGGGCGTTTCACAAGTTCCTATTCATTCTAACTCCCCAGAACTCCCCCAAAGAGAACCTGGGAAGTACACTTCTCACAGTACAGTACACATATCCAAAATACGAATCCAGAAAATATGAATCATGCAGACAAAATGTGTCATTGTTTCATCTAAAATGACTTCAATAATTATTCCAGCTTATCAGAGACTTTTGGTTTAGTATGATTTGAGAAAATACTAATTTGGGGAGATTGAAAAAATGCTTATGGCGGTGGCATTTCACCTACCGTTATCACTTTCATGTTGTAGTGGTTCATTCAATTGTGGTTCTCTTGCTTGGTTTCCACCAACTGCACCAGGTTGTCTTTGTTCATTTTGCCCCTTAAAACAAATATTTCATATCAACTTCATGACATAGACCACTTATTGACAGTGACTTATTGACAGTGTTATAAAGCGCAGAATAATATCAATTAACTATAAGGTCAGGATATTCCATATGAAATAGTGGTCCGATATCACATAGTTCCTATGAGGGTTTGCTATCACCATAAAATATAACTGTCTATCAACATTAAAATCCATGTTAAACATTCTCAAAGTCACCAAGTATAAATTGACAAGAAGTTTGATTTTTGATCCCTATATGATAAGCCACATATTTTCTCCAAACAAGGCGCTATTCAGGGAGATGCCAAGAGAGGCTAAATTTAAATCGACATTGAGTTTTTGTCAGGTTGACTCGCCCAACCTACTTATTACATGAAATACAATAAAAATACAATTAAAAGAAATACCAATTAAATCTCACCATTTGCTGATTGTTATGATTTCCCGGTAGATTCACATTTCCGATATTTGCTCCAGCAAAGTTGACAGGTGGAGGTCCTCCTCCCTCTATGAATATAAGAATAGAAAGATGTTTAATGTAAAAGATATTTATTTTAATGATTTCTTTTGGCCTTATTATAATCAAACCGAAGATGGTGAGTAGGTTCTCAAGATAATGCACAGCTAATATAAGAAACCTATGATTTTATGAATATTAAAAATTCGAAAAATAAACTTCAACTTTACATCCTACAAGGGGTTACCTTATACTTAGCTTGAATCAGTGCTTCTCAACCTTTTAATATCGCGGCCCACTTTCACAGAGAGTTTTACTTTGCGGGCCACCTTTCAGAGGCTAAAATAAGTCGAGGTGCCGAACACACAACACAAAAAGGACAGACGAAATTTTACTCAATGAAAAACCTGAGCTTAGGCAATGCCTGAAAAACCATTTTTAATTCTTTCACGGGCCTCCTAAAACAAAACCTGAACAACATGAAAACAAATTTTTGAAGAACCACTAGCTTAAGTAGCAGAGACATGACTAGGACATTATGAATCACGAATATTGGCATATAGCACATTATACAGGCCTCCTCCCGGTGTCACTTACCTAAAGGGGCTAATGGAAAATCAAAGTCTTGCATTTCATGCAAAACGTCATTTATCAAAATTCGGCAAACAATGAGTCTTTCAGGATATTCTTGTAAAGTAGGAAGAAGACGAAATGTTAATTCACGTTTGTGGGCTGCTAGAAATATTCGGTCGCAAATGAATTGTCCGTGGGGCATATTGAATTGTAAATCTTCTTGATCAATCTGTAACTCGAGGCGAAGTCTGTCACTAGTTTTCAAAGCGAATGGATTGAACCGAATTGGAGCAAGACGTGCCCCTAGTTCTCTGTAATGACATCTGATATTGGTTTCAGCAGTCTCACTTTTCTCAAAAAAAGTGAAATAAAATTTGTTTCTGTTATATATATAGAGACAGTTGTCCATGATAACCTCTTGCCTACCAAGTAGCCATTTTAACCACTCGATGGCGACAGTGAACAGACTAAACTTTCTGCATCGAAATTCTATGCTGTTATCCTCTGTGATTCGATCAGGAATAATAATGTCCCAGTCAGTTTTACTTGAGAAATGTATTATGTCAATTTTGTCTTTTTCTAGACCGATGCACCATGACTGAATTTGCACGATCGCATCTTTGAGGAATTCGGAATCTGCGCTGATATCGAAAACTGGTGTGATACCAATGTATTCTTCTGGGCATATTGAATTGTCTATTCCAACCGACATCCAGACTTTTGTTTGTTTGTTGAAAGTTCCACTAGGAAATGTGACTTTGCATTCGTTCAGTATCATGTGGCCGCCGGCAACTTCAACGTTTACCACTAAAAAAATAGAGTTGTTTTATAATACGACAAAAAGTACATTTTAACAGGTGGTTCCAAAGTTATCTAAAGAACCCTTCCAATGTCATTAGGAGTTCCATATTTATTCCGGGGAGAGGGAAATAGACAAGCTGTTTCAATCGCATGGCGAACACGGCCCTTGTTCGATCACCAGTCCATGTCGGCTATGAGAATAGTTAGCCAGTAATTTGTTTTAGATGCATAAAGCCCATTAGGGAAAGAATGTCATTGGCTACAAAATGAGAAGATTGCTAATTACTGAAATGAAATGCAAGAAATAGCTGAGCAGGAAATGGGTACTTGGACATAAATCACAGCAGGCTTAGCTCTAATTTCACTGTCTTTTGAACATTTGGCGTATAGAAGGCAAAATATAGAAAGGGCTTGCTAGCACTGGGAATGCGACATAATATTTGTTAACATAAGTTATGAGGGTTGCTAGCACTGGGAATGCGACATAATATTTGTTAACATAAGTTATGAGGGCTTGCTAGCACTGGGAATGCGACATAATATTTGTTTACATAAGTTATGAGAGCAATTCTTGTGTATTGGGTTAGAATTTTCCTTTTTTTTTTCCCAGGTCAATCAGGTAGGGAACAACTTATCCACATTTAGGAATAGAAATATGATTTGGTTTAATAAGTTTAGATTGCTTGTATGACCAGAGCACGATATATTTTCATTAATTACATTCAAAGGAAGAGGATAATGTTTCGGAGCCACTAAAATAGTGGTTTCGTCATAAATTTTTCAGTACTCTCGAAGCATGACCATGATGGCGGACACCGTAACGTAGTATGTGTACCAGGTTAGGATTAGGCCATAATTCCTGGTGCAAATACTATAGGAGTCACTTGGCTAGTCCCAGAACTCAATATGTGTACCAGGTTAGGATTAGGCCATAATTCCAGGTACAAATACTGTGGGAGTCACTTGGCTAGTCCCAGAACTCATAATAGAAATAAAAAAAAGAAAATTGTAATGATAATATGGCCTAACCCTAACCTGGTACACATACAACATTCTGGTGTATCTTGGTTAACATACTTCGTGGGTGCCATTATTTCACATAACAGCTTGACATAGTGCAGTAGAAAATCAGTGAACAAATCTTGAACTACCACAAATGGTAGAATAAAAACACTGTGCCTTGGTCAACGGATGTAAATCATTTTCATTTCGAAAAAATGTCATTTTGAAACCACTGAATTTATGCCAATAAGCCTTCTTTTCATTACAAATATACAGCATTGATATGTATGGCAATTCATATTTAATTGATTTTTTGCTATTCCAAATACTTGCCCAAAATTTTTTTTTGAGTCCTAAGTAAAGTTGCTATGGCTGTTATTCGAGTTCGAATGAGTGAGTTACTCGAGTCCCCCCAACATTGCTACCAAGGCTCACAGATGACCGATTAATGTGTTATAGAAACAACATTGTCAGACGCAAATTGCAACCCTAAGTTGTTAGAATGAAAATGCTTGCTATTTGTTATAATAATGATGATGGGGGGGGGGGGGGGGGGGGGTATCATACTGATACACTCACTATTTATTAGAACAACAAAGAAGTTGAATTATGAGGCTGCTACTTCACCTAATAATTAATGGCCTTAACTTACATTTGATAACATTCTTTGACTGTGTTTTTATGCCAGAGTTTCCCAATTCATCTCTGGCCCAGACTTGGAAGCGATATTTTTTACCAAGTGTAGGTGACTTCATTCTATACTGAGGAACCTCTGTAGTGTGAGTCTCTCCAAGTTTCACATCATCACAGAAGATTTCTATGTTGTATAGAACGTTGCTGTCAGATACTTCATTCCAAGTCAAAAGAATGTCGGTTCCACTTCTTTGAGACGAAACATTTTCAATTTGCGGCAAAGCTATAAATAAATATTTCGACTTAGCATACTTCAATAAAAAACATTTTCAATATAAGCTGTGCACCTAAAATTATTTCTGGGCAATTCATACAAAATTCAAAAACAAAATCGAATATAAAATAGTAGTGGAGCTGGGGTAGTAGGAGCTGGAGTTGATATCTTCTCCAACCTGGAGTGGGGTATATTTGTCCAGCTTGGCAGTTGATTTGCCAAACCTTACTATTTGTGTGAAAATTTGGTTGAGGACAGATTCTATTATTCCAGAGGTGTGCAACAGGTGACTCTGGGGCCATAAACCGTTCCATCAAGCTATTCGGTGTGGCCCTTGTCAGCATTCAAATTTTCTCCACCAAGAATAAAATTCCAATCCGACTGTTCATGTTGACAGTTCTTATAAAGCTGATCTTAACAAATTATGCAAGAACTTAAAGTTTCCAATGTCCCACTAAACTGTTACATAAAATGGGATTCTTTATTGTGGGAATTTATCAATATTTTATGTTTATGGAAAAACTAAATTTTTCTGTCTGGCCTAGCTAGATGTCTGAAGTTGGTTATATGGCCCACCGGCAAAAAATGTTGCACACCCCCTGTATTATTTCAACATCTCAAAGGTTCAGCACCTCCTCTTAATTATAAGCATTTGACTCAGCCCAACGCCATCTGATTCTATTAATATGTCTGACTTACTATGCTGAGTTGGCTTTGCAAGTTCTTCCGTTACTTCTTTATCTGATTGTTCTGCTTCTTCTTCAGACAGTGGGAGTTCACTTCTGAAGATAAAATGGAGAATGCAAATGTATTAATTTTGATTCATTGGTTAAAATAACAGCCCCTATTACTCGATTTCAAAACCCTTCTCTCCTCACCCACAGCGTTGAAGATTGTGCACCAGGTAAGCTGGTGGGCATGGGCTTTGAACCAAAGATTTCTAACCTGTGATAGATAATAAGTTCAACACTTTAACCACTAGGCCAGAGGTTCCCACGACGCAAAAATTAACAGATTTGTGTTAAACATAGCTGATATATGATTGAATTTTTTACAAATTGTAATTATTATGAATGTTTTATTATTTCTCATTTTAAATGATGTGTATATGAAGATATATGCTTATCAACAAGCAAAGCTGAGCAATTTGTTAACTTGACATCAGATTTTAATGACTCATATGAATTTTGTTTGAAATGGCCACAAGTGCAACCTCCTATCTTTGCAGAGATGAGTTTTCAGCAGTGGTGTCAATCAAAACAAAATACCAGTTACATTTGGACATAGAGAGAGAAATGCATGTGCACACCAAGTATAACATCTCGCTTTGAAAATGTGTGTTCAGAGCAACTGCCGCACACCTCTCATTAAATAAATAAGTTAAATGTTTTTAATGGCATTCCCTTTTCTTCAGGCGCACATATTGACAAACTTTAAAAAGCATAAAATGCACATTAACGATAACAAAATTCAGTTTTATCCAAATGCAGCAAGTTTCGTGTACGTGTACCACAATTTTCTCCCTGATAATTTAGCGCTGTACAAACATAAAGTTTGGGAACCGCTGCACTAGGCCATTGCTATCCTTGACAATTGAAATATAGGTGAGCAATTTGTATCATACAAAGTTAAAGTACTGTTATATCTAACCTTGGGCTTCCTACTTCTTGTAAAGTCGCTACATTTTCTCCAGTATTTTCAAAACTGTTTGCATATGGTGATCCTGAGAAAGGATAATAAATAATTATCAAAAAATGATGATACTATTTAAGACTCTGTTTTGAGCTATTTAACATCGTTTATCAAAAATTATGATAGAATTTCCTATTTTACCCGGAAAAGAAAGGTAAATCAATAATGCGGCTTATACAGTGAACCGTGGCCTCTCATCCGGTTACCAATGCATGTCGGGTATGGGATTAGTTAGTTAGTTATTTGTTTCAGATGCATGGACTTGATGGTGGAGGAAGCTCAATAAACCAGTGGGTACATGAACCACTATTTGACGACATGAAATTCAGCAAACCTCTCGCACTTAATTATCCCCAAGATCCGAAACTGTGAACCGAGCAAGATAATCAGATTGGTATGCCAAGCAACCATCCATAACGATGCTCCGCAACCAAATTCAACAACTTGGAAACAATTAATTTATATTTTTCCATGAAATTAATTTTAATATGCTAGATTTATATTCAATCTTAACACACTGAAAATTTTGTTCGATAATTCCATATTTATAATAAACGATAAAAATATAAAAATCTGTTTAAAGAATCACAATATATAACATATTGCAAGACAGTGTTGAATGATATGCCAGATTCAGCAGCAATGAAAGTATATTTATTACCATTAAATCCTCAAAAAATGAAAAATACTTGATGACCATAACTAAAATACTTGATGACCATTACGTACTCATTATACCATAGCACCACTCAATTTCAAAAACATATTTATAACTCACCAAATTCAGCTTTTGACGTTGTGGTTGGAAGTTGTTTAGAAAAAACATTAGTTGTAGCATTTGCTGACTTCCTTTGACTTTTGAGTGTACTTCCAAGAAACTGAATTTCTAGTTCCTGTAATGAATAAAATTTTTATACAAGATTAGCACTAAGCATGCAGAACAATATTTAAACAGACAATGGTATCTAATAATTCCAGTGCTAAAATTTGATGCATTTTCCCATAAAACCATACTATATAAAAGTGCTGCTCATTTTATTAAGAATTCTTCCATTTATTGAGAAACTTTCAAAATTTGCATATTTTATCTTATCTTTGATAACTCACTAAACAGACAGTCTAGTGACTTGGTAGTTCATTGAAATAAGAATTATTGTGAAAAATTAGTAAATTCATTTCAAATTTAGACTTTTGTTTGGCGAAACAGAAACACAAATGAATCTTGATACAAAACCTTGATATTGTATTTTTTTTTAGTTTCATTTGATAAAAAAATTAAAATAAATAATCAATGCAGTAGAGCAAGATGAATGATAAATTTTGGGAAATAAAAAAATGTACTATGAAATTGTTCTTTTTATCAAAACACAAATAAACATGATTAAAAAATAGCAAATATTGAATATGTACAACACAATCACATTGACTGCGATGACATTATATTTTAACGACTCCTCTAAAGAATCGAAACGACACCAATGGAAATAACATACCGGTACACTTCGATGAAACTTCAAAGCGTTCAGTTCAGCGTGAACAATTTAGACTTGCAGTTTATTTCAGTTTTTACGCAAATCGTTGATTTTATGTCTGTCCCATATATTATATTTAGAATATCGCAGAAAGATTTTCAAACCTCAGATCCAATTTCATTCAATTGGTTCTGCAATATTTCTTTATCTTCATCTGCTATTTTCCATAGTAGCAATGATAAATTTATTGTAACATTAGGAAGCAGATTTGCAGCTGCAACAATATCTTCATGGTTTGCAGTTCGATTTTCATCCAGTAACAAGTGATCAATCTGTTGAAATAAACAAATACAAAGAACAATCAGACGTGGATAAAATATATAACAGTCATATTCATCATAGTTTTGCCAAACCCATATTATTCATATTACACAGAAATGCATTGTAACATTAAATACAGCCTGGTGCTAGAAGTTGGGAGTTTTCATCAAGGGAGAAACGTTAGTTATCAAAATTCAATGTTTTCGCTGTGTAGCAATTTTTGTGGTGAAATCAATTGTATTTCACAAATCGCTAACATTTGTAATCATTAAACAAAATTGTAAAAATCATTGTTAACTCAGTGCAACAGAGTCAAAATTGAAATTTCAAAAACAGACAAGCTCTTGTGACATTAAATACCTAGCCAGGTGCCAGAAGTCAAAGGTTGTTTTGGAAGGTAATTCATTGATTCTGTACTAAAGACTAAAAGTTAAAGTTTGTCACAAGATTTGTTGTGAAAAGGTATGCTTAATTTATGCTTCAGGCCTAATTGGTCTGTCTCATTTGAATTTACTAAAATACAACGGACATTCCAGCATTTATGATATCAGAATTACTTCTTCCATTGTAAATTATGTCAAAAGATTTATAGCGTTAATAGTGCTTCAATCAGTGTGACGTACATATACAGCTTAGAATAAAATAGAATGGGAATCGCATGTCAGTGAGGAGAACGTTTAAGTACGGTCTAGTAAATCCAGAGGCGCTAGTCAATGAAAAAATAGAGACTACAAGCACCATTAAGCGTGGTAACCATGACAACTGCTCACCGGGGGGGGGGGCACTGGCAGCTGATTAGATTAGGTACGGGTTTGAGTTTTCAAGGATGCATAAGATAGGATTTGCGAAGTGCAGGCGTGTATAAAATGTTAACTAAATAATTTACCCATTTGATAAGAAGAGATTATGAAACATGAACCTCGTACTGTCATTGTGCTTGAGTAAAAGATGAGCACCATAACTCTGTGTGAAATTATTAAGATTAATGATTCTAATCAGTGAATTGAATATTCAACGAAATGCGGGTAATAATAAATACTATAATATGAAACAGATATTCAGGGGTTCCGCAACAAGCAGTCAATGAAATGTTTAACAACAATTGGGAATAGTGTAGAGATGTAACCATTTATGTTAAAGGTAGTTGTAACGCACAAAATATAACATTTATTAACAACTTAAACAGCATAAAAGGACTAACTAACTGATTTGAGATCAAGGTTTATTGTACATCTATGGCCTGGAAATTATTGTTTTGAATGTCATACTGCACCCAATATTATATATGGGTGATATCCTCAGAACACTCCTATCTATCCCATGGAATATGTCCATGCAATGGTACCAATTAGCAGAGAAATACACTATAAAACTACGGTAATTATAGAATGAGATTTAAAAAGTCACAAATCACATAGAACGACTATTCCAGGTACTTACGACTCAATAGTTATGAATCTGGTCAATTGTTTAGCTGAAAATGGCGAAAAAATGGAATACCAACACGACATTAACAGGGAGATGTGGCAACAGCAGATTGGTAAGAGGAGAGAATGAGTTTTTTATATTTTGCTATTCGGAAATTCGGTTTTGTATTCGGAAATTTGGGTGGCTCCGTCAGGTAACTATCTAATTATAATAACACATATAAAAATTTCTAATAGTTCATTGATAATTATAAAATTTATCTTTTTGCATCTTATAGGCCTACTGTTTTTAATATTAAATTTGACGACAGTGATACATCATAAAATGCTGACCTAACTCTGAATGGCCTTGGGGTTGTAGGTCAGAATAATTGCATTTAATGAAGTGGTAGCAATTGGCATTAATACACAACATAGTGAAATTCAAATTCGACAAACTTGGTAAAAATCCGCATTTAGAAAGTTGACCCACCCTTGTAACTTTAAATATAGCCTGGTGCCAGAAGCTGGAAGTTTTTATCAAGTGAGGATAAATAGATATCAAAATTCAATGTTTCAGTCAAGTGACAATTTTTTTGGTCAAACCGATTGTATTTCATATCATCAGAAAAGAAGGGCAATTTCGCGTATTTCACACAATCACAGAACAAGACTCAACAGAACCGTATTGGTCAGAAGAATTGGTTATTATGTTTTTCAAAAAAATCTTTGAATAAACAAGTAGGCCTGAAAACTGGTCTCAAAAACGATAAACTTAGAATTGTAGAGGTTTTTCATAAATTCCACCATGCAATCCAATTTTGGGTTATGAAAGTGTAAAACTATAACATATTAAAAAATCAAAATTTCCTCCAACCCTTGTTAAAACGTTAATTATGTCATTATTATTGTGTTATACCTCTGTGTTTCCCAAGGATGATTTGAAAGCTTGTAGTTGATCTGATGACAGGTCACATTTTTCAAGGCCCAAGTATTTAACACAGGATTGATTGGAAAGTATTTGTCCAACTGATGATAAACCTTCAACTCCCATGTTTGTGTTTTCATCCAGCCACAACCTCAGGATCTATAAAGAGACAAGAATAATTTATAAACCATGACATTTATAAATGGTTCTCTACTGAGTGAGAAATAAAAAATTATGAACTTCTCAAACTGAAAGTAGTTTTCGATACAAGTATACCATTAATATTTCATAGAAAATACCGTTGAATTTAAAAACAAAATCTGAACTACAAAACTAGACATATCAGAATTAAAATCCGTAAATTCGGAATAGTTGAATCCCATGTTAACAACTGCACGATGAATGAATGATTAAGCAATTATGAAATCCTTAAAACTCATAGAACAGAACAAAAATTAATTTTGTTATGATATCAAAACAGTCACAATTGCAGGTATGAATTTCAAAAGTCAAAAAATGTTTTGACCTGCCTTTGCTCACTATGAGATGAAAAATTCCTAAAAAGTTTGGCATTTGCGAAAATTTTCCGCAGTTCTTGCAGGGAAGTGCACTTATAGTAAACAAAGAAAAATTGTAAGCTCATACTATAGCTTAAAATACAAAAAATTTGAAAATAAATTGGACAAAAACTCAGCTAGTTTTGTGAAGCTTCATTGAAAATATTCCTAAAAACTTTTTTAGTTCCTGATCGAGCATATTTATTGTGCACAGCGTATTTCTATTCAAAAATTTGAGTTTAAGTAGCTTTGGCTGGTAACCATCTAATTATAATTACTCATATCAAAATTTCTAATAGTTCATGATAATTATAAAATTTATCCTTTTGCATCTTATAGGCCTACTGTTTTTTATTATTAAATTTGACAACAGTATAAACACTAATACATCATTAAATGTTGACCTAACTCTGAATGTCCTTGGGGTTGCAGGTCAAAATAATTGCATTTAATGAAGTGGTAGCACTTGGCATTAATACACAACATAGTGAAATTCATATTCAAATTTGACGAAACTTTGTCAAAATCCGCATTTTGAAAGTTGAATCACCATTGTAACTTTAAATATAGCCTGGTTTGGAGTTTTTATCAAGTGAGGATCAATAGATATGAAAATCCAACGTTTCAGTCAAGTCAAGATTTTTTGTGTTTCATATCTTGGTAGCATTTGAAATAAATAAACAGAATTGTAAATTTATTTTTACTCTGCGAAAATTTCTCGCAGATTTTGCAGGGAAGTGCCCTTATAGTAAACAAAGAAAAATTGTAAGCTCATACTATAGCTTAAAATACAAAATGTTTGAAAATCAAGTTTTGTTTTTTCACTTTAATACAAAAATCACCATTGGGTGAAATAGCGATCGGGTCATTGCTGCAAGCCATGTCAATTGGACAAAATCTCAGCTAATTCTGTGAAGTTTCATTGAAAATATTTCTGAAAACGTTTTAGTTCCTGATCAAGCATATTCATTGTGTACGGCGGTTTTTTATTTGGAAATTTGGGTGGATCCGTCTGGTAACCATCTAATTATTTAACACATATAAAAATTTCTATAAATAGTTCTTTACTGAGTGAGAAATAAAAAAAAACAAGCCGGTAGGCACCCAGGATCTCCGCTGATAGTTGGGGCCCGCACCTAGCTACTTATTGCCATTCATAGAAACTTGAGGATCTTTAACTGTGGCGCGATTAACTAAGTGAGCAGGTAGGTTAAAAAGTCCTATTCATTTTGAGCGCTGCGCGTTTGGTAGACATACTTACATGACTGATATGCGGTGACTAAAAATTGGAAAGAATCATGTTTAATAAAATCCCTAAGGCTTCTCCAGTTTATGGAGTATCGAGACCAAAGACAACTTATTGGAAAGCGTATTTTACTGTGCAGAAGGTAGCGTTCTTGAAATTTCCAATTTCAACTTAGTTAACAATTGAACATCGATAAGTTGAGAAAAAAATGGAAATTTCTCAACGATCGGCGCATTATTCGACGTTGTCATGGAAACGAGACCTCCATCCGGACTTTCTATGAAACGCACATCACTGGAGTGACATGATAACCCACGTGAGAAATTTCATCCCGATTGGTCCAGACAGATACACAGACAGAACGAATGAACATTTACAAACTGGAAGTGGTTTGCAATTCGGAAATTCGGTTTCCTATTCGGAAAATTGGGTGGCTCCGTCAGGTAACTATCTAATTATAATAACTCATATAAAAATTTCTAATAGTTTATTGATAATTATAAAATTCATCGTTTTGCATCTTATAGGCCTACTGTTTTTTAATATTAAATTTGACGACAGTGATACATCATAAAAGGCTGACCTAACTCTGAATGGTCTTGGGGTTGTAGGTCAAAATAATTGCATTCAATGAAGTGGTAGCAATTGGCATTAATACACAACATAGTGAAATTCCAATTCGACAAACTTGGTAAAAATCCGCATTTAGAAAGTTGACCCACCCTTGTAACTTTAAATATAGCCTGGTGCCAGAAGTTGGAAGTTTTTATCAAGTGAGGATAAATAGATATCAAAATTCAATGTTTCAGTCGAGTGACAATTTTTTTGGTCAAAACGATTGTATTTCATATCATCAGAAAAGAAGGGCAATTTCGCGTATTTCACACAATCACAGAACAAGACTCAACAGAACCGTATTGATCAGAAGAATTGATTATTATGTTTTTCAAACAAATCTTTGAATAAACAAGTAGGCCTTAAAACTAGTCTCAAAAATGATAAACTTAGAATTGTAGAGGTTTTTCATAAATTTCATCATGCAATCCAATTTTGGGTTATGAAAGTGTAAAACTATAACATATTAAAAAATCAAAATTTCCTCCAACCCTTGTTAAAACGTTAATTATGTCATTATTATTGTGTTATACCTCTGTGTTTCCCAAGGATGATTTGAAAGCTTGTAGTTGATCTGATGACAGGTTACATTTTTCAAGGCCCAAGTATTCAACACAGGATTGATTGGAAAGTATTTGTCCAACTGATGATAAACCTTCAACTCCCATGTTTGTGTTTTCACTCAGCCCCAACTCCTTGATCTATAAAGAAACAAGAATAATTTATAAACCATGATTCTCTACTGAGTGAAAAATAAAAAATTATGAACTTCTCAAACTGAAAGTAGTTTTCGATACAAAATATATCATTAATATTTCATAGAAAATACCGTTGAATTTAAAAACAAAATCTGAACTACAAAACTAGACATAGGTATCAGAATTAAAATCTGTAAATTCGGAATAGTTGAATCCCATGTTGACAACTGCACGATGAATGAATGATTGAGCAATTATGAAATCCTCAAAACTCATAGAACAGAACAAAAATTAATTTTGTTATGATATCAAAACAGTCACACTTGCAGGTATGAATTTCAAAAGTCAAAAAATGTTTTGACCTGCCTTTGCTCACTATGAGATGAAAAAATCCTAAAAAGTTTGGCATTTGCGAAAATTTTTCGCAGTTCTTGCAGGGAAGTGCACTTATAGTAAACAAAGAAAAATTGTAAGCTCATACTATAGCTTAAAATACAAAATGTTTGAAAATCAAGTTTTGTTTTTTCACTTTAATACAAAAATCACCATTGGATGAAATAGCGATCGGGTCGTTGCTGCAAGCCATGTCAATTGTAAAAAAACTCAGCTAATTCTGTGAAGTTTCATTGAAAATATTTCTAAAAACTTTTTAGTTCCTGATCAAGCATATTCATTGTGTACGGCGGTTTTCTATTTGGAAATTTGGGTGGCTCCGTCTGGTAACCATCTAATTATTTATCACATATAAAAATTTCTATAAATGGTTCTTCACTGAGTGAGAAATAAAAAAAAACAAGCCGGTAGGCACCCAGGATCTCTGCTGATAGTTGGGGCCCGTACTTAGCTACTTATTGCCATTCATAGAAACTTGAGGATCTTTAACGGTGGCGCGATTAACTAAGTAAGCAGGTAGGTTAAAAAGTCCAATTCATTTTGAGCGCTGCGCGTTTTGTAGACATACTTACGTGACTAATATGCGGTGACTAAAAATTGAAAAGAATCAGTTCATTAAAAACCCTAAGGCTTCTCCAGTTTATGGAGTATCGAGACCAAAGACGACTTATTGGAATTTCTAGGTTTTGATTCACGATATTCTAGTAATATTTCATGATATTTTAGACCTGGTGGTCCAAACCCACCCCCGCGAGCCAGATGGTAATCAAAAATCGCATTTGGTGTTGTTTCGTCATAGAATTAACCAGAAAAATCCTTTGGCATATTGTTATATCCCCAATGTCACTGAATTGAACAGTGTTCTCAGGCGACTAGCAAAGTTGAATGATGTGCTTGGCAGTCTAAATTGTTATCTGGATTTCTATCTTTTTGGTCATGAATAGATGCTAACAATTTTGGTATCATAGAAAACTAAAAATCGAATTGGCTTGTTTGGCTATGTCTGATAACTAATATTAATGTCATGGCCTTACAATATACCGTAATTCATGCCGGATGTTTTTTGCAGCCCGAACAGTATGACAAAAATGCTGCCTATATGTCAGAACATTTAGTAATTACCCTCAAACTGACGAATTCAAACATATTTTTAACTGAATGTGGGGGGGGGGGGGTACCACAATGCTTGCTTGATATTTCGGCAAGTTTTGTCGGTGACAAAAGAATATAATTTAAAGCAGCATTTTAGAATCTTGTGAGCAATGAGCATTTTCCAAGGTTAAGATTTTGCTTTAAAAATCGTATAGCTGTTCAAAAGCACTAACATTTGCGGAAACACTTTTACCGTTATGGAGAGTTTGAAATCTTACACTAAACGTAGATATAGAAAGCCTTTTGCTGGTTTTAATAAGTTTTTTGGTGGTCCTTGCATGTGGTCCTTGCATGTTTTAGCTTGATAAATGACAAATACTGATCAACGTTGCTAATCAATTTTATGGCCCCTGAAGCCGACAACCTTGGACCACCCTGTTCTAGACCTTACCATTGAATTTAAAAAAAAGTCAAACTACAAAAGTAGACATATCAGAATCGATATATATTGGGTGAGCCACTCAAACACTGAGGATTCTGACCCATGTTGTCAAATAGATCGAAAGCTTGAGCTTTATGAAATCCTTAATACTCACAAAGCAGAAAACTAACATTAAAATATTTCTATGATATTAACACGGCCTATTTCAAATTATTATTACGAGGAGCTAATGGAATGCTGCTTCAATGGAGTAAAGTATCATGGCCCCCAGTTTCATGCATGAGTGACCATGGATTTGTATCTGGCTCATATTCTGTTGACCGGGAATATTGAACTTGGAAAATGTATTTTCTCTCGTCATGTTCGATGTTGATGTCTTCATTTCTCACCATTCTTTTGTAAATTTGTAATATAATTTTGGCGCTAGTGGGAACACATCAAATAGAAAGGCCTGCTGCCGTTTGTATCAAATAGGCAGAGCAGCCCAGGACAGGTATCTGGCAGATAGCAGTTACATCATCAAGACAACATGCTAAAAAATATCTAAGCCTCCTACATTGTGAGACGAAGCCATTTTTTATTGCTTAAATTAGGGTTTAGAAATAGGATTTACATATTTATCCCGGGGGAGAGGAAAGCCAATAAGATTGCTTAATCATCATATGGCGAACCACGGCCCCCTCGTTCGGTTACCATTCCATGTCGGGTATGGGATTAGTTAGCGAGTTTTCAGATGCATGGACTTGATGGTGGAGAAAGCCGTAACCAACCAGTGGGTACATGAACCAACCTATAGTGGCAAGGAGTCCAGTCATACTCTCATACGTAATCAACCCTGCATGTGATTCGAAACTGCGAACGCATGCATGGTAATCAGAGATGCGGTGGCAAACATATTCCTAACTCTTAGCAGAATTTGCCACACTGCCGAGCCATGTGCCACACCGCTGAGAGTTTTTCTATATTACCGCCCAACAAGTCGTGACAGAATAAGTAAAAGAAATTTCTGTTCTTCAGTTGAACACCAAGGCTCGCCATAATTTTATATGTTTAGAACCAAATCATGTTCGTTTCATTGGACTACACATACAAATTTGTAGGTACCGTAAGTGGCTGCAGAGGGGCATATCTGCTGTAAATTTACAGATATATATGCATACTGGCTATTTTGCAATTGATGATAATTTGCTTCTGTTACATATATATTTTTCAACAACTTCATTGATTGTAGGAATCATGTTAATTTAAGATTGAGTGAAATTATATATCATTCAAGGAAAAAGCCAGATTACATGGGTAATAACCATCATTTTTAAATTTTTTACGATTCAAAATTTCTGCTTTCTACTTAGAACAAACAATGGACTCGTTTTACTTTCAGCAAATCACGGTATTGCGGTCAAAACTATTTTATTCTGTGCACTATCACCTCAAGGCAATTATCACCACAAGTTTTTATTTGTCTTTACAGCATCTTATGCTTTCATAGCGCTGATAAAAATGCTTATCTCCGTTATTATTGAAATATTTACCTTACTCATCATCAATCATACCGTGATTATTGATAAACAATTGCAGGTTTAGGTTCAGGTTCAGAATCAAGATTATCACAAATGCATGGTTTATTAATGAAGAACGAATTTACTCATCGCCTAAAGGTGCATTGAAAATAAAAATGGATTTTATTGAAGTTATTTGTGACATGTAATAGTTTTATGTTTCATACACATTTATTCCATGCTACATGTGAGCTTGTCTTTGTGTTTATAAACTATTATAATGTCTGACATCAGCGAGTCGCAAATGACTTTCAAAATAAATTTTCACGATTTTAATCACTTTTTTTCTAAACGTTGGCACATAGAAACAATTTTTAGGATATGGGTTAATATTTCGTGACCTCTATTAAATCAATTTGGGTACCACTTGCATTATCAAATGCGGGTATATAAGAATTGGGTGCTCCCGAAGTATGCGAACCAAGATGGCGGACATCGGAACGTAACATGGGTAACAGGTTAGGATTAGGCGATCATTTTTTTCCAATTTTCCTTATTTTAGTCCTATTATCAGTTCGAAGACTAGCCTAGAGCCTCCCGTAGTATTCATACCTAAAATTAGGGCCTATCCCTAACCTAGTACACATATTACATTCCAATGTCCGCCATCTTGGTTCGCATACTTCGGGACCCCCAAGAATTGTTTATATACATGAAACAAAATACAAAATGGATAAATATTTTGCGACACATCAAAACATTGGAATATACATGCATATATCATTTGTTTATTGTCTATAATCATGTCATATTTTGTGACTGACAATTTATGGTAATTTTTTTCTCGCTATATTTCATGTACATTCGTGTTTGTGCCATATTTCATATTACAATTATATGGTAGTAGGGCATCGAAAATGCAAGATTATAGAGATTGATGTTACCTCCGTCTCTCTACAGCAGGGGTCACCAACCTTTTCGAAGCCGAGGACTACTTTCGGGGTACAGATTAAGTTCAATGTACACTTCTGAAAAGTCAGTTTGCTCGATTAGGTTTCAATTATTGATAATTACTGGTGTTTAGTCGAGTAGAGACACTAATAAACTTTAGGATTCTCCAGGAAATCAAACGATTATCACAACGTTGCACTAAATTTCTATCAATGACACTTGCATTTTAAAACTGAGTGTTTTCAAATTGATTTTAAAGTGATCACTACTTTATTATCCTAGGAAACCACAACGTTCTTGGATCATTTGCAAACACTATGCACAAGCCTAAGATAAAACGAACTTAGCAGTTGTGCTATCAAATTTTACAGAGTGTTGTTCTGCGGCACGTAACTTGACACCATAACTCTAAGCGAGACTTGCAGATCATCAAAAAGGCGTGTTCCGTGTTTGTTCCGGGTGAAGTACATGTCAAAAAATGTTGATTCACAAACATTGGTTGAACCAAACAATAGTTTCGAAAAATGGGATTGCCGTATGATTTGAATCGCAAGCTTTTTCTGCACATACTGCGCTGACATGTGGATGGTTGAGCGTGATATCACTCCGCTTTGCCGTCGCTAAAATCGTCCAGCAAATAAACAATTAAGACACACGCAAACTTTTTTCACTGGGTTAAAAATAAATCCTCCTCTTACTCATCGTAAAAATGGTTGATTCCCTATCGTTTTTCTGCCATTTTTCCTTGGAATCAATAATTGTTTTATTGCTACTCCACAAACCGACGGACAAGAAAAAACGGAGTCACAGTTCTTACCACTTCATGGCAGCTCCTGCAACGAACGAACAGATGGCAGCCGTTGCCATGGTTATGACGCGGTTACGGCAGCACAATTTTCTGCCATTGTTATGTGGCAGCTAAAAAGTCAGTCGCCGTGGGTTTGGCTTGGCCATAGCGGGCTATGGTTTGGGAATACCTCCATGGCAGCTTTAGACGTCACAGAATATTTGAAACTGTACTTTAAGAAACACGGGTTCGTGGAAGGTGATATCCGTGTGATGTCATAATTGGAAGACTATTAAATGACCCGTCACATTACTGAGGTCAAATCAGGTTGATTGTTACAATGAATAATATACCGTAGTGCCATTCCCAGTTACCATAGAAGTGTGATTTATACAAGAATAGCAGGACAAAAATTAACTGATGTAGCTTACTCATAAGTGCCGTTATTAAGCTTATTTCGGAACAGCCTACGGGCGACTCATGTGGTCCTCTCGGGCGACTTGATGCCCGGGGGCAACGGGTTGGTGACCCCTGCTCTACAGCAATTTTTTTTTTGTGCAAACGAAATTTTTGTGAAAAAATTCACTTCACAAAAACAATGCGTGGAACAGTTAGCGGAATTATCAAACATTCTGCGAGTAAAAGACTGGATATTTTATGCAAAAGACCAAAACAAAATAGCTTGGCAAATCAGGTGGCCTATACCTCTCCACTTTCCCATAGCATTTAAAATTATTAGATAAAAAAAAAGTTGTGATATCATTGTTAACTCGGAGCAACCTAGTCAAAATTGAAATTAAAAAACAGACAAGGTCTGGAGACAACCAGCCAGGTTCCAGAGGTCAAAGGTTGCTTTGAATGGTAATTTATGAATTCTTTACAAAGGACTAAAACTTAAAGTTTGTCACAAAATTTGTTATGAAAAGGCAAGCTTAATTTATGTCTCATAGACCTCATCTGATTCATTGGGATTTACTAAATTACAAGTTTACGGCGGCAGAATTACTGTGTATTATGTCAAAAGATTTATAGTTAAGAGTGCTTAGGTGACTAAAATAAATGTAATAAGCTGTGACTCAAGCTTTTACGAGTGGATATTCCATATTTGATCAAGTCAAAATTAAATTTGGTTATGGAACACTTGTTATTAATTGTTTTGCACATTAATTGTTTAAGAAATATTATTTTCGGTAAGTTCGATTTACTTTTTTTCTTTTTTACTATTGAACACTCAAACCAAACAGCAATTTTTGGAGATGATAGAATAACATTGGAAATATGAATTCACATGCATGGGTGATGACCCAGTAGTAAGAACAATGAACTTGACTGCGTTCGCATTACAGATTGGACAAGTTCAAATCACTGAACACAAGGTGTAATAAATTGGAAAGCCAATGCCAAACTGAAATGATTTCAGTTCTTTAGAAAATAGTAACTCCTTCAGTGGACACTTGTACAGGGCTTGGTTTAGAGTGAAAAACATGAATAGGAGTCATATAGAATATTTTTCTCAAAAACAATATTCGATAATTACTCAAGAAAATGAATGCTGCTCCTCACACTGCCCATTTATTCTAAAATTTTAATAAAAATCAATTGCACTTGGAAGTTTATCAGAAAAAAAATCTTCCTTTGGGTGCAATATAGGGCAATTTTAAGTATTTCACACAATCACAGGACAAGAATCAACAGAACTTAATTGCTCATAGGAATTGGTTATTATGTATTTCAAACAAATATAAAAATTAGGCCTGAAAGCTATAATTCAAAAAGGTAAATTTAAAATTATAGAGGTTTTACATAAATTTCACCATGTAATCCAATTCTGGGTTATGAAGGTGTAAAACTATAACATATTAAAAAATCCAATTCAAAATTACTTCCAACTCTTTCAAAAGCGATAATTATGTGATTATTATTGTGTTATACCTCTGTACTGCCCAAGGATGATTTTAAAGCTTGTAGTTGATCTGATGACAGGTTGCAGTTTCCAAGGCCCAACTCCTTAACACAGGATTGATTGGAAAGTATTTGTCCAACTGATGATAAACCTTCAACTCCCATGTTTGCGTTTCTATGCAGGTTGAACTTCATGATCTATAAAGAAACAAGAACAATTTAAGGTCGTAATTGGACTGTTATAAATCTTGTTGAATTAAGTAACAAATTAAGCATGGACAGTGGTTTTCACCCTTTTTCATGGAGCTGAATTCTAATGAAACATTCCAGTTGATGGAGGCCCCAGGTGCAATAGTTTATTGCCATTTATTGGCTAAATTGTATAAAACATGAATACCTATAAAGAAAATCTAATACTGACAAAACAAAATGAACTAACTACTCATGTAGTATGTTAACCAAGATGGCGGACACTGGAACGTAGAACTGGTAGCAGGTAAGGGCTAGGCCATAATTTCAGGTACAAATACTACGAGATTCACTTGGCTAGTCCCCGAACTCTCAATAGAACTGAACTGAAATAATTGGAATAAATTTATGGCCTAACCCCAACCCTGGTACACATGCTATGTTCCGGTGCACATACTACAGGAGTGCTAAAGATTCTGCTCTATGGTGTTTTACACATACTTTATAGTCAAGTGAGTATTCGTCAAATAGGAAATTTAACTATAATAATTACATTTGCGCCACGGACCGCAGATTTCAGGTTTAAAACCAGGTCCACCACAACACTCTGTGTGACAATTCAGTAAATACTTTCAAACCAAAAAGATTCTGATATATGATTTAACATATACAGTAATCAATATATGGTGACATTCTACTATATAGTAGCACCGGTGACTCCAAATATGAGCTTCTTGCCTAAAGCTTTATTTATAGTAAAAACATAAAAACAAATTTTAAAAGATTTGGTATCAAAAATTCTACCTTCACATTTGATCCTTTCAATTCAGATGCCAGAGTTTGAAGTGAGGATGACTTGAGATCACATCTAGAGAAATTCATTGGTAGTGATGTGCAGTAAGAAGCTACTGACCCAATGACATGAACATCACTGATGGAGAGAGGATGACCAGACATGTCAATTTTATCAAGAGATGATTTGACAATGTCACTCATTCCATCCTTGGCTTCGTTCAATGCAGTGAAAAGTTCCAAAAAAACCGATTTGTTTGACATTTCTTTGAGTTGTAATTGCAGACTTTTCTTGAGAATATCTCGTTTTTCTTCAAGATCCTGAATTTCTGTGAAAATATAAGAATATATGTATACTGATGATACTTGTGTCTGAATGATAAGTTACCATTCAGTAAAGATTGACTTGCAAATAACATTAGCGCCCATCTCTTTTAAATAAGTTGTTGGAAAATTAAATCTAGTCAGCCATAGCCAATCAATGTATTGGGCACCCCATTGTACTAATGTGTCTGTTACATTGTTTAGACTAGTGTTTGTTATTGCATTTCAGATTTCCCCAAGTTTACAACTTTAGTTCAAATCCAGTGTAAAATGTGTAATAATAATGATTGATGTGTATTAATGATGCTCGGCTACTTTTTGCTTTGCAATAAAACACCCTAGTACAGACATGGGCAAAGTACGGCCCGTGGGCCAAATCCGCCCCATTGAGTAATTCAATATGGCCCGCATGATGGTGCCACAACTTAACTAAAACTAAATTTTGATTTTTTAGTTAAAATTAGCTCAAGAAATTTGTTGAGATTGTGATTAAAATTAGTCTTGGCACGAGGCTTATTGTTTTCCACTTTTGCTTTTGTTACATTGTAAATATTTTTCATAAAATGTAACTTTTTACATCACACTTACATGGCCCGCAAGTCTAAGTGGGCACAATTTTTGGCCCCTGGTCGGAAAATCTTGCCCATCCTTGCCCTAGTAGCATCTCAACCTTTGCCCCTATCCCCAAGAATTACAGCATTGATGAATTAATTTTTTATATGAACTTATTCATGGATTTGGCTCCGAAAAATGCCCTGTAACAGTGTGCACTGATAAGCTAGGCATAGAGTTACTGTTTCTTAAAATTACAGGAATATTCCTAGGTCAGCATTGTCTACCAAATTTATCACACCCTAGGGCCTAGGTGAAGAGACAAGTATGCGATGTGAACCCGAGATGAGTAACCTACAATGCCAATACAGTTATTAGGTTGAACACTTTAACTGCTAGGCCATTGCACTGATTAATTGATAATGCGAGAAACGCCTAACAAATTTCAGATCTGAATCAAGAAAAAAAATGGCTCTAGCTTGAATTTGAATCAACAATAAACAACACATTACCTTCAAGTAAAATTCTGGCTGCTTCATAAACTGTCGGATTTAATAAAAATCCACAGATCATTTTTCTGACGAAAACAAAGTGACCGGTATGAAGATGTTTATCCACGAACTCCTTAAAAGATTTTAAATCCAGTCCAAGAATATAGAAAGATGTGAGCACTTCTTGAATACTTTGATGTTGAAAGTAAAGAAGGTGGATTCCTTGAAAGAGTTTACGATATATTCCTCCAGGAGCCAGAATCGCTAGATCGGTTGCTTTTTCCGGTTTTAGATGAACTTGACGAAAATCATCTTCTGTAAATAGAACTCGACGTTCTACTGTCCCAACGTATGATAGTTCTTTTAATTTGTCCAAAACTTCCATAGTAATCTCTTGGTGAGTGTGGGGTGATCGTAAGATACTTTGCATGACCACAATCATAATACCACTCATGGTGTTTGGTTTGAAGTCAGATTTGAATTTTAATGCTATCAGCGTGTAAACCAGCATCACAGGGGTAGTGCACAGTAACAAGAGTGGTGGAGCTTTGATTTTGAGAAATTCTATTATTTTCTCGGCTTCTTCATTTCCTTCATATCCAGAAATTATTTTTTTGATGGAGTCCATTGTTAATCCAGCAAGTGCAATGACCTTGTCTGGTCGAACTTCTCCCCAATAATTTCTGATGGAATGTTCACGACTGGACGAAATAATGCGACAGCCAGGAAATAATTTTTCCGAGAGAAAATTCCACATTATAACTTCAGGATATGCAGGCTCATCTAGACTGATGAGTTCATAAACTCCATCAACTGTATATTGAAGAGTATCCAAGGAGTCTAGCATAAACAAAACTTCCTCTGGGTGAGTTTTTGCAATGTCTATTGCTTGAACTCTTTCTTCTTTTGTGAGATTGTTAAAAATTAGTTCTTCTGCTGTTACTTTACTGTCGTTCATAAATTGTTTACATTCTACATATGGAACCATCTTGATATTTCCCTGGAAATATTTTCCCTGTATGACATCTCTCGAGGTTGCTTTCATGAGTGTGGTCTTTCCTGAACCAGGGGGCCCTACGAAACAGACATGACCATGTTTAAAGTTGTTAAACAATTCATCAAGTTGAGTCTCTTTTCTGATCCCTATTTCTCTTTCCCGTTCTAAATACTTTTGTTGACTAGATGAATCTGGCACATAATCGTATTCAGGAATTCTTCCACCTTTGTAAAAATCAATTTCTTCTAATAGAGGAGTGACGTCCACATTTAGTTTACTCTCAAAAACTTCAAGAGGTTCAGCAAAGTCATAGAAGTCAGTGCACCTTTCAGTGTTGCCATTGATTTTTGCTATTACTGTTTGATAAGACATCATGTTTGCTTTACAATGTCATTGAAATTTACCATGCAGCATGTCGGCCCTCTGGTAAAGCTTTATAAGAATAGATGTGATATTCACTAATACTCTTCGACAATTTCTTCAAAGTTCTGGAATGCAAACTTTAACCGAAGCTTCTACAAATCTGAGCAGAGAATATTTGCAAAGCGGGTGTGATGAAACCTAACATAGATGCCAGCAAATCTGCTATGAGTGAGACAGAATAAACACTTTTGTAAACAGTTACAACTAGATTTACAGGACTGTTTTTAAATTAACATTATTGTGTTCTCTCTGATTTCAAGCAATTCATATTATGATGTTTTTCATGCAACACCCATTTTAAGCCTTGTGTTTTGTACAAGACCCTCTATACAAGCAGATATCTAACAATGGGCAAGGGACTACTATTTTTTGACAAGACAGGAGTTTATCCAGACTCACAAAAAACACCTTATATTAAGCTTTCAAAACAGGAAAGCAGAAAGGAGTATATATCCAGTCATAAACACATTGGGCTGATAAATAATCATGAAATGTTTGTTCGCATGAGGATAGGATAACTCATTCAAAAGTGAAAGACGGCTATTTCGAAGCGAGTACCCAATGACGGCGGCCTGGAGTTATGAAAAACTTCTCAAACACTCGTCATGGTATATATCAGCTGCTTTACTTAGGTAACAAATGCAAGTTTATACTAACCGACATGAGACATCAGGTGTTCAAAAATAAAACGTGCATCACCGTTTATAACTAGTAATCGTGAATGCGGTCGAGCATTATCTAATGCTATTGCAGGGTAATAATAAAATTCCATATGTTTCCGAGTGAGTCTACACTGAAAGTTTCAATTTTTTTGTAAGATCAGTTATGCAGAGTCTCTATATAATCCTACCTTCTCTACCACATGGAATATTAATTGATTATATACCATTATACTAAACACACAAGGACATTTAGAAAAAAATGACTTAAAAAGTAGTTTCAGATTTGTCACAGGTGTTTGTTTTGGTCAATTAGTAGTAATAGGCCGGGAATATCCAAAACCCTAACAAGCCAAAAGCACGAATAGTGGCACAATCAAAAAATAACTTGGCGCGGCGATGTGACTCAACGGGCTAAGCGTTAGAAATACGCTCGCCACCGCACTTCTAATTACTCTGCGTAGGTTCGCAGGTTCAAATCCCATGCAGGGATGGTTATGTGCGAGAGGATTGCTGGACTCCTCGCCGTCGTTGGGTCGTTCACGTAACCGCTGGTCGGTTACGGCTTCCTCCACCACCAAGTCCATGCTTCCGAAAACAAACAATACAGTATAACTAATCCCATACCCGACTTGGAATGGTAACCGGATGAGAGGTCGTGGTTCGCCATATGGATAAGCCGTCTTATCGGCTTTCCTCCCCCCCCCCCGGGATAAATATGTAAATCCTATCCTAAGTAGAATTCTTTTATTAATTTTGAAAACAGGGGGGCAATTTAACCTCGATATCCGTGGCTATGTTACGTGGCTCAAAGTAAGGACTTAGAAACCCCCGAATTACACAATTTTATTTTTATTTAATACGACACTTACTCGCGCTTATCGCTACAAACAAGTCTAGGTTCAAGCAGTCACTTATATCTTTGAGAAGTTCCTTACAGACTCACTCTTTGCTGTTGAGGTTATCAAAGCAATACATGAGC
The DNA here is from genome assembly GCF_964204865.1 of Styela clava. NCBI lineage: Eukaryota > Metazoa > Chordata > Ascidiacea > Stolidobranchia > Styelidae > Styela > Styela clava. The sequence goes on from NC_135251.1 coordinate 4,104,804, forward strand.
TGAATTTCATATATCTCATAATTCATATATTCATATAAACAAAAGTTTATGTTTCACTGCAAAAGCAGCAAAATAGCTTCTCGAAAAATATTTTGGAGAGGTCACTCAGTGTTCGCTCTAACGAAATTATGAGCGAGAAGGTGCCTCAAAGTTGAAAAAAAGTGCATAAGTGTTCTAGAACAGGGGTGTCAAACTAGCGCCCGCGGGTCGCGTGCGACCCCAGAGAACTTCAAATGCGGCATTTCGAGCGCTTAACAATAATTGTAATATTTTAATATAATATTTTAATAAGTTTCTTTTGTCTAAATGTAATACATATTTCAAATTTTTTAAAGTGAAATTGATTATTCTCACAGAAAACGACAATTTACTGAAAGTAGTTGGAAAATTGATTTTTTTTGTTTACATTTTGACCCAATTATGAATAAACCTCAAACTAGCAAAGGAATACTTGAAAAAAACACTTCAGTGATTGAATGAAACGCAAAGTACACGAAGAAGGTGACATTATGGAAGAAAAATTGGAGTTGCAATATTTCTGCACTTCTCAAAAAGATGAAGCACATTGTTTAATTTGTCACCTTTCCAGCAGTACAATGAAATAATACAATATAAGCAGACAATATCAGAATAAGCTCAGCAGTCAATATGACAACTTTAGAAATCAACATCAAACAGAGAATTTTTATGTGTTTGTATATTATTAAAATTATACAACTGCCCAGTTACTAAAAACAATATCAATCATAACTCAAGCGGTCCTATGCCACGTATAATATAATGGTAGAAAATGTGGCGCGAAATGTCTGGTCCGAAAAGTCAGTCATTTGTTTGATTACTGATCTATACATGGAATGATAAACGTAATATTGTTGCATTACTGAAATTAATCGAACATTCTAAACGACTCAGTATAACCGATGATCATGTGACCTCGTTAATTAGAGTTGATACTGTAAAATCATTTCAGTCTGCATTAGTAAGCTGGTGGCACGAAAGAGATGCCATTCGTCAGGACATATGTAATGAGAAAACATTGAGTTTATTCTGTAGTATTTTTGTAAATGTTAGGTCTATATATAGATTAAGTCATTTTTAGTGTATGTATTATTCTTTCCTTATCAAAAGTTCGTTCAAAAATGTTTTTGATAGTTCATGATTTTTTGTAATAAATACAGTAAATTTCAATAATAGTGAAATGCAAATATTAATCAGTGCTCTTCAACCTTTTTGTTATTGTGGAACCCCTGATATAATATTTCAATTTTTATGGAACCCCAATCAACAAAATTAACACGAAATATTTATAATTCAAATATTTCTACTTCAACAACGAAACAGGAAGAAGTTAACAAGCGTGGAATTCAATGACTAGGTTGTTCTTGCATTTCCTTTGCAATCTTCTTGAATTCTCATACTCATGTCTACACTCTTCAAACAACTTCGCAATGACACATCAACATGATGAAGCAAGAAATGCTAAACCCCCAAGGAACCCTATAAACTGACGACACCCCACTGCATGTATTGCGGAACCCTAGGATTCTGCGGAACCCCTGTTGAAGAGCACTGATGTAAATGGTATTTGAAATTCACGAAAACAATAAAACTTCATTTGGCTATTTAATTGCATCACAATATATGTTACAAACTACACCTATCTAAAAATATGATTTAAGTATACATTATCAAAATATATCAAAAACTGTTTGCGGCCCTTTGCACAATTTCAAAAAATGCAATGTGGCCCTCGAAAGTCTACAAGTTTGACACCTCTGCTCTAGAAGGTTTTACTAAGTTTGGTGCCCCAACTTTTAAATGCCATGTTTAGACGCTTGGAAAATATGAGAAGAAATTACTTGAAAGGTGAACTGTATATAAATTTTACAGCCCCCAAAATACCTTAGTAGAAGCTAACTTTTAAATGCCATAAGTACTCGAAAGCGCTCAACTCGTAAAAAAAAATACCCTGGACTGGTCTCCCTCGGGATAAATATGTAAATCATATCCTATCCTAACTAAGGCTGTAACCAGAGCTGTCTATTAGAATCGTTGAAGTCCCAAAATATTTAAATCGTTTTGCGGCTAGTTTGCAAAAATCGAATTATATGGTAATGTGAAGAGTTGGTCCCAACTTTATTTAAGCAACCCAATTTGGAACTTTTAATTTGAGAAATATAAATGAATGAGCAAAAACCATTTTAGGGTCAAAATACATATTCTTTGATTGCTATTTAGTGCAAATTGCACTAAGCATACTTGAATGTGGCAGGGGTGTTTTTCTGGAATCTCACATTTTTGCATTGGGCGGGGCTTTGTACAAAAGATCCTAATACATAATATCTAATATCATTTTCTGAGTGTTAGAACAGTTGGAAATTCCTGAGGATATGCGATCACGACCGTCATTTGAACAGCCCTCCATCTCGTCAAAATGTATTTCTCAAGTTAGGAAAATTACGGTAGTAACCAAAACAAGGAAATATAAAAAATATTCCACTTCATCAATTGGTTCATAGAATTAGTCACATAGGCAGTAAAAAGAAGTTTAAACTATTTCAACAGATCAAGTTTTAAACAAACTCCCGTATTGTGCCTTTTTTCATTGTTTACAGAATTAGAAGAAAAATACCCAGGATTCTTCCTTTTTTTGCACATTCTGGCGTTAATTTAAAAGGAATTAAACAATAAAAAATTTGAGAATTATTGAATTGAACTGTTGATATGTTGATGTCTATCCACGGACAATCTCAGTTTTAGAAAGCATTTTGCGATCATTACAATCGTTTATATACCTTATTTTGTTGAACTAATTATACAGGGTGTCCATAAAATTCCTTTACAATTTCAAGTTTGTCAGGAAGTTAGTTCTCAATATATCCTAACCAGGTTTGTTGATTTTTTAACCAGTGTTTATTAAGTTCTCATGTCATTTAATAAATCTGTAGTGGCAACAGACTATGTATCGATAAATTTCCTTTGCAATTTAAAAATTTTTAAGACGTCATGGACACCCTGAATAACTAGTTTGACTAAAAACTAAAATCAAACTCGGCAAAACTAACCAGGAAGGTCATGTCGTTGTTTGCCCAAATCACAACAACTGAAAATACGCTTCAACATCCCTTTTCTTAATTCAAACTGATAAAAACCACAATTTGTTGAAAAAATCATACTGCCAAGTATGGGATACAGTATGGGTGGATCGCACATAGATAGTGTGTCCCGCATATGATTCATGCTTAAAATCTCTTCATGGATGATTGACAAAGTGGGACAAAGTAACTGATTGTCTGTGCATCGCTTCGCTTGCTGTGTATGGGACGATGAGGACAATATTATTTTGTCTGGAATCAAAAGATAACAGATTACAGCAGCTTGTTTGAACTGTCACACACGACAAATTTATGCTCACTTGACCTAATTAAACCACTAAACACTTTTATCCGAATTGAATTTTGTCTGATGGCCTTAATTACGGATTTGTTGTAAATCCGCTAGCTTAGTAAAAAGGCATCTGTAACGACAGAACATCCACTTCATTCAGACATATGAATCCGACATATTTTATGCTAATATACGTAAAATAAGGAAAGTATAATACATGGAGCTTCTGTACAAAGCCCCCGCCCAAAACACTCCCATCAATGCTGAAAATAATAAAATTAATAATTATCCAGTTAGAGTTATGGATGCAGATTGCGCTGGAAATTCAAACTTTCAATTCCTTCATAATCCTAACCCCAACTGGATAATTAGTAAGTTGTTATTTCAAAATGTGGGCAGGGGTGTTATTCTGAAATCTCACATTTTTGCATTAAAGGCAAGGGCTTTGTACAAAAGATCAAAATACATAACAGTCTGATATCATTTTCCCAGTTTTATAACAGTTGGAAATGTATAAGGATATGCGATCACAATCATCATTTGAACGGCCCCGGATGAATTTCAAACACAAAAAATATCAAGAAATAATAAATCTTCAAAATTTAGTAATAATTTTTTTCATATAGCCTAGATATCCAACATAAACACAAGTAAAGCTGTTGTTAGTGAGATGGCAATCACAACCAGCAACACTGCATGATACCACAGATAATTCAATAATTTGAGACTGAAATTGGTATGAAAATGGTAAACGCCTTACAAACAATGCTTTAATACTCAAAACGGTCGAATAATTCCAAATTTTTTATCTTAAAATTTCAAAGACATATTTTAATTAATTCGAATTAGAAAGCAGACTCTATCCAATGATAACACCAAATTATTTTTGATATCTGAGATATACATGTTTATGTGGTTGTCATGGCAACAAACAGATACTTTACAAAAACCTTTTCATTAACGCTTGTAACATGATATGCAGTCACACCTCAGAGTGTATTATGTGGGAATTAATTGCTTTAGAAACAATACAAAGAAGAACAGAACATGAGGGTATAACGCTGCCACACAGATTTTTACATTTTTTGAAACAAATCATAGATGTGCCAAATATAATATTAGTTTAAATCGAATTACTAACAAATAGCTCCTTGAATTCAATTGTTATATTCTTACAACGCAAAAGAACAAAAAAAATGTGCCAAGGCGTCTACATGTGAAGTATTGATACAATAAAATCCATTAGGTACAGTGAAATGCAATATTATTTTACTATCCAATCTTATTAGTACGTGAGATGCCTTATGGTTGAATCTGGTTTTAAATAATCATGTATAGCAGTGGTTCCAGACCTTTATACATAGGCAGAAAGGTATGATCAAATAAACTGACCTCATGGACCCGCAACAAAATAATGAAAAGACTGACTTATAACAAGGAATTAAAATAGAAACTATATGGACAAACTCTCATTTTATTGAGTGGCTCTTTGCATGAAACACTTCCCAAATTATAAAATTGCGCCAAAAATAGTAATTTCAAAACTCTAAATGTTTCAAACCAGAAATGTTAGCTAGTTTGTGCGCTTTCCAAATTGACAAAGCAGAAAAATCTACCTAAAATAAAATATTTATAGGTAACCTTCAGAAACATTTCACATACATTTTGTATTTGCTACGATCTCCAATTATTAAGACCTCCATGGCCTTAATTTCCTGTGTGCCATTTTAAAGCTTGTCAAGATAATATTGCCCAATAATTATTGTAATATTTTCAGTCGACAATTTTAAAAAACAACAACGAAAAACAACATCTGCACATTATAGACACAGCCAAGATTTTGTTCAACTGGGAGAGGGGATACCAAGAGCTAAAGAAATTCACCAAGGTCCGGTTTGCCTACTTTTTCTACACGTCAAGCGGAGTCTATTTTGAATGTCTTATTTTAAGCATCCGCATACCGTTTCCATTTCTCTCATATTTATCTGTAACCCTATGGCGCTGTTAGCATTGTCTCATGAATGAGCAAGCTATTACATGTTGTCAAAATAAAACAAATGCAATAGCACTCTAGCGAATGCTGCGGGCCCAGTACAAAATATATGTATACCCGATGTCCAAGTTTTCTACAGCGCACAGCTATACAATATATTACACTATGATTCGAGTGATGTCACTAGCCTACTGACTATAGAAGTCAGTGTACTTCTTAGTGTTCTAATTCATTTTTGCTATTAGTTCCTGATAAAATATCATGTTTCATTTATATTCTCTGTAAGTCCCTCACTTCGCTTTTACTGACCATATGGTTTTAAAAGAAATACATCCAAATCATGAGATAATAGCAAAAACAAAAATTATCAAGATATAATAAATCTTTAAAATTTAATAAAAAAGCTTTACCATGTAGCCTAGATATCCAACATAAACACAAGTAAAGCTGTTGTTATTGAGATGGCAATCATAACCAGCACTGCTGCACTATAGCACAGTGTTGATAGACATATTTTAATTAATTTGAATTGGTTTCTAAAATTTAGTATATCAGGCAAATGTGTAAAGCAGATCATTCTACTTAATGATAACACCAAATTATTTTTGATATCTGAGAGATACATGTTTATGCGGACGTCATGGCATCGAACAGATACATTACAAAAACCTTTTCATTAACCCTTGTAACATGATATGCACTCACAAGTCAGAGTGTACTATTTGGGAATTAATTGCTTTTGAAACACTACGCTGCCACACAGATTTTTACTTTTTTTGAAGCAAATCATGGATTTGCTTAATATAATCTTCGTCTAAATTGAATGACTCACAATAGCTGCTTGAATTCAATTGTTATAATCTTACAACGCAAAAGAACAAAAAAATATTGCCACGGCATCTACATGTGAAGTATTGATACAATAAAATCCATTAGGTACAGTGAAATGCAATATTATTCTACCACTCACTCTTATTAGTATGTGAGATGTCTTATGGTTGAATCTGGTTTTAAATAATTGTGTATAGCAGTGGTTCCAGACCTTTATACATAGGCAGAAAGGTATGATCAAATAAAATGACCTCATGGACCGGCAACAAAATAATGAAAAGACTGACTTATAACAAGGAATTAAAATAGAAAATACATGAATGAGCTCTCATTGTATCGAGTGCCTTTTTGCTTAAAACGTTTCTAAATTATAAAATTATGGAAAAAATGGTGATTTCAAAACTCTAAATGTTTCAAACCAGAAATGTCAATTAGTTTGTGCAATTTTGAAATGGAGAAAGAAGAGAAATCTACTTAAAATAAAATAATTGAAAATAAATCTTCAGAAACCTTTTCACATACATACATTTTGGTTTAGTTACACTCTCCAATTATTAAGACCTCCATGGCCTCAATTTCCTATGTGCCATTTTCAAGTTTGTCAAAATAATATTGCCCACTTGTCATTGTAATATTTTGTGTCAACATTTTAAAAAACAACAACGAAAAGCAACATCTGCACATGTATTATTGAACCAGCCAAAATTTTGTTCAATCAGGAGAGGGGTATTAAGGTACAAATTTGTGAGATACATCTGAGAGATACATGTTTATTTGGTTGTCATGGCATGGAACAGATACATTACAAAATCCTTTTCATTAACGCTTGTAACATGATATGCACTCACATGTCATAGTGTATTATGTGGGAATTAATTGCTTTTGAAACAATACAAACAAGAACAAAACACAAAGGTATATAATTTACAACACAAATAACGCTGTCACACAAATTTTTACTTTTTTTGAAGCAAATCATGAATGTGCCAAATATAATCTTCGTTTAAATCGAATTACTAACAAATAGCTCCTTGAATGCAATTATTATAATCCTACAACGCAAAAGAACAAAAAAAATGTGCCAAGGCGTCTACATGTGAAGTATTGATACAATGAAATCCATTAGGTACAGTGAAATGCAATATTATTTTACTATCCAATCTTATTAGTATGTGAGATGCCTTATGGTTGAATCTGGTTTCAAATTATTGTGTATAGCAGTGGTACCCGACCTTTATACATAGATGGAAAGGTACGATCAAATAAAATGACCTCGTGGACCAGCAATAAAATATTGAAAAGACCGACTTGTAACAAGGAATTAAAATAGAAACAGTATGGACAAACTCTCATTTTATTGAGTGGCTCTTTGCATGAAACACTTCCCAAATTATAAAATTGCGCCGAAAATAGTAATTTCAAAACTCTAATTGTTTCAAACCAGAAATGTTAGCTAGTTTGTGCGATTTTGAAATGGACAAAGCAGAAAAATCTACCTAAAATAAAATATTTATAGATAACCCTTCAGAAACATTTCACATACATTTTGTTTTAGCTACGATCTCCAATTATTAAGACCTCCATGGCCTTAACTTCCTCAGTGCCATTTTCAAGCTTGTAAAATAATATTGCCCGCTTATCATTGTAATATTTTCTGTCGACAAATTGAAACACAACATCTGCACATGTATTATAGACACAGCCAAGATTTTGTTTAATTGTGTGAGGGGGTACCGAGGACTAAAAAATGTGCCAAAGACCGGTTTGACTCCCTTTTCCATACGCCAAGCGGAGGTAATTTGAATTGGTTTTTAAAATTTAGTATATTAGGCAAATGTGTAAATCAGATCACTATACCTAATGATAACACCAAATATTATTGATATTTGAAAGATAAGCTACATGTTTATGTGGTTGTCATGGCATCGAACAGATACATTACAAAAATCTTTTCATTAATGCTTGTAACATGATATGCACTCACACGTCAGAGTGTATTATGTGGGAATTAATTGCTTTTAAAAAAATACAAATAAGAACAGAACACAAAGGTATAACACTGTCACACAGATTTTTACATTTTCTGAAGCAAATCATGGATGTGCCAAATATATTCTTCGTTTAAATCAAATTACAAACAAACAGCTCCTTGAAATCAATTGTTATAATCTTGTAACGCAAAAGAACAAAAAATGTAAAGTCATCTACTAAATTGTAATATTACGGAAAAAATAGTAATTTCAAAACTCTAATTGTTTCAAACCAGAAATGTTAATTAGTTTGTGCGATTTTCAAATTGACAAAGCAGAAAAATCTACTTTGAATATATAATATTGAAAAATAAACCTTCAGAAACATTCCACATACATTTTGTTTTAGTCACGATCTCCAATTATTAATACCTACATGACCTTAATTTCCTGTGTGCTATTTTCAAGCTTGTCAAGATAATATTGCCCAATCATTATTGTAATATTTTCAATCGACAATTTCAAAAACAACATCTGTACATTATAGATACAGCCAAGATTTTGTTCAACTGGGAGAGGGGATACCAAGAGCTAAAGAAATTCGCCAAGGTCCGGTTTGCCTCCTTTTTCTACACGTCAAGCGGAGTCTATTTTGAATGTCTTATTTTAAGCATCCGCATACCAATTCCATTTCTCTCATATTCATCTGTAACCCTATGGCGCTGTTAGCATTGTCTCATGAATGAGCCAGCTATTACGTATAGTCAAAATAAAACAAATGCAATAGCACTCTAGCGAATGCTGCGGGCCCAGTACAAAATATATGTATACCCGATGTCCAGCTTTTCTACAGCGCACAGCTATACAATATATTACACTATGATTCGAGTGATGGCACTACCCTACTGACTATAGAAGTCAGTGTACTTCTTAGTGTTCTAATTCATTTTTGCTATTAGTTCCTGATAAAATATCATGTTTAATTTATAATCTCTTTAGGTCCCTCACTTCGCTTTTACTGACCATATGGTTTTAAAAGAAATATATCCAATTCATGAGATAATAGCAAAAACAAAAAATATCAAGATATAATAAATCTTTAAAATTTAATAAAAAAGCTTTACCATGTAGCCTAGATATCCAACATAAACACAAGTAAAGCTGTTGTTATTGAGATGGCAATCACAACCAGCACTGCTGCACTATAGCACAGTGTTGATAGACATATCTTAATTAATTTGAATTGGTTTCTAAAATTTAGTATATCAGGCAAATGTGTAAAGCAGATCATTCTACTTAATGATAACACCAAATCCTTTTTGATATCTGAGAGATACATGTTTATGCGGTCGTCATGGCATCGAACAGATACATTACAAAAACCTTTTCATTAACCCTTGTAACATGATATGCACTCACACGTCAGAGTGTATTATGTGGGAATTAATTGCTTTTGAAACACTACGCTGCCACACAGATTTTTACTTTTTCTGAAGCAAATCAAGGATTTGATAAATATAATCTTCGTCTGGATTGAATGACTCACAATAGCTGCTTGAATTCAATTGTTATAATCTCACAACGCAAAAGAACAAAAAAAATTTGCCACGGCATCTACATGTGAAGTATTGATACAATAAAATCCATTAGGTACAGTGAAATGCAATATTATTTTACCACTCACTCTCATTAGTATGTAAGATGCCGTATGGTTGAATCTGGTTTTAAATAATTTTGTGTAGCAGTGGTTCCCGACCTTTATACATAGGCGGAAAGGTACGATCAAATAAAATGACCTCGTGGACCGGCAACAAAATATTGAAAAGACTGACTTAAAGCAAGGAATTAAAATAGAAAATACATGAATGAGCTCTCATTGTAGCGAGTGCCTTTTTGCTTGAAACGTTTCTAAATTATAAAATTATGGAAAAAATGGTAATTTCAAAACTCTAAATGTTTCGAACCAGAAATGCCAATTAATTTGTGCAATTTTGAAAAGGAGAAAGAAGAGAAATCTACTTAAAATAAAATAACTAAAAATAAATCTTCAGAAACATTTTCACATACATTTTGGTTTAGTTACACTCTCCAACTATTAAGACCTCCATGGCCTCAATTTCCTGTGTGCCATTTTCAAGTTTGTCAAAATAATATTGCCCACTTGTCATTGTAATATTTTGTGTCAACAATTTAAAAAACAACAACGAAAAGCAACATCTGCACATGTATTATTGACCCAGCCAAAATTTTGTTCAATCAGGAGAGGAGTAGGTACTAAGGTACAAATTTGTGATAGCGAATTATTTTTGATATCTGAGAGATACATGTTTATTTGGTTGTCATGGCAACAAACAGATACATTACAGAAACCTTTTTTTAATGCTTGTAACATGATATGCACTCACACGTCAGAGTGTATTGTGTGGAAATTAATTGCTTTTGAAACAATACAAACAAGAACAAAACACAAAGGTATATAATTTACAACACAAATAACGCTGTCACACAAATTTTTACTTTTTTTGAAGCAAATCATGAATGTGCCAAATATAATCTTCGTTTAAATCGAATTACTAACAAATAGCTCCTTGAATTCAATTATTATAATCCTACAACGCAAAAGAACAAAAAAAATGTGCCAAGGCGTCTACATGTGAAGTATTGATACAATAAAATCCAGGTACAGTGAAATGCAATATTATTTTACTATCCAATCTTTTTAGTACGTGAGATGCCTTATGGTTGAATCTGGTTTTAAATAATTATGTATAGCAGTGGTTCCAGACCTTTATACATAGGCGGAAAGGTACGATCAAATAAAATGACCTCATGGACCGGCAACAAAATAATGAAAAGACTGACTTATAACAAGGGATTAAAATAGAAACTATATGGACAACTCTCATTTTATTGAGTGGCTCTTTGCATGAAACACTTCCCAAATTATAAAATTGCACCAAAAATAGTAATTTCAAAACTCTAAATGTTTCAAACCAGAAATGTTAGCTAGTTTGTGCGATTTCCAAATTGACAAAGCAGAAAAATCTACCTGAAATAAAATATTTATAGGTAACCCTTCAGAAACATTTCACATACATTTTGTTTTAGCTACGATCTCCAATTATCAAGACCTCCATGGCCATAATTTCCTGTGTGCCATTTTCAAGCTTGTCAAGATAATATTGCCCACTCATTATTGTAATATTTTCTGTCGACAATTCAAAAAACAACCACGAAAAACAACATCTGCACATTATAGACACAGCCAAGATTTTGTTCAACTGGGAGAGGGGATACCAAGAGCTAAAGAAATTCGCCAAGGACCGGTTTGCCTCCTTTTTCTACGCGTCAAGCGGAGTCTATTTTGAATGTCTTATTTTAAGCATCCGCATACCAATTCCATTTCTCTCATAATTATCTGTAACCCTATGGCGCTGTTAGCATTGTCTCATGAATGAGCCAGCTATTACGTACAGTAAAAAAAAAAAATGCAATAGCACTCTAGCAAATGCTGCGGGCCCAGTACAAAATATATGTATACCCGATGTCCAGCTTTTCTACAGCACAGAGCTATACCATATATTACACTATGATTCAAGTGATGGCACTAACCTACTGACTATAGAAGTCAGTGTACTTCTCAGTGTTCACTTTCATTTTTGCTATTTGTTCCTGATAAAACATCATGTTTCATTTATCATCTCTGTAGGTCCCTCACTTCGCTTTTACTGGCCATATGGTTTTAAAAGAAATACATCCAATTCATGAGATAATAGCAAAAACAAAAAATATCAAGATATAATAAATCTTTAAAATTTAATAAAAAAGCTTTACCATGTAGCCTAGATATCCAACATAAACACAAGTAAAGCTGTTGTTATTGAGATGGCAATCACAACCAGCACTGCTGCACTATAGCACAGTGTTGATAGACATATCTTAATTAATTTGAATTGGTTTCTAAAATTTAGTATATCAGGCAAATGTGTAAAGCAGATCATTCTACTTAATGATAACACCAAATCATTTTTGATATCTAAGAGATACATGTTTATGCGGTCGTCATGGCATCGAACAGATACATTACAAAAACCTTTTCATTAACCCTTGTAACATGATATGCACTCACACGTCAGAGTGTATTATGTGGGAATTAATTGCTTTAGAAACAATACAAATAAGAACAGAACACAAAGGTATAACGCTGTAGCACAGATTTTTATTTTTTTTGAAGCAAATCATGGATGTGCCAAATATAATCTTCGATTAAATTAAATTACTAACAATAGCTCCTTGACATCAATTGTTATATTCTTGTAACGCAAAAGAACAAAAAATGTAAAGTCATCTACTTGTGAAGTAATGAGCAAATAAAATTCATTAGATCCGGTGAAATGCAATATTATTTTACCACACAATCATATTAGTATGTAAGATATCGTAAGGTTGAATCTGGTTTTAAATAATTATGTTTAGCAGTGGTACCCTACCTTTATACATAGGCGAAAAGGTACAGTCAAATAAAATGACCTCATGGACTTGCAACAAAATATTGAAAAGACTGACTTGTAACAAGGAATTAAAATAGGAACTATATGGACAAACTCTCATTTTATCGAGTGCCTTTTTGCATGAAACACTTCTAAATTATAAAATTGCGCCAAAAATAGTAATTTCAAAACTCTAGATGTTTCAAACCAGAAATGTCAGCTAGTTTGTGCGATTTCCAAATTGACAAAGCAGAAAAATCTACCTTAAATAAAATATTTATAGGTAACCCTCAGAAACATTTCACATACATTTTGTTTTAGCTACGATCTCCAATTAATAAGACCTCCATGGCCTTAATTTCCTGTGTGCCATTTTCAAGCTTGTCAAAATAATATTGCCCGCTTATCATTGTAATATTTCCTGTCAACAATTTGAAAAATAACATCTGCACATTATAGACACAGCCAAGATTTTTTCCAACTGGGAGAGGGGATACCAAGAACTAAAGAAATTTGCCAAGGTCAGGTTTGCCTCTTTTTTCTATACGTCAAGTGGAGTCTATTTTGAATGTCTTATTTTAAGCATCCGCATACCGTTTTCATTTCCATATTTAGCTATAATTCTATGGCGCAGTTAGCATTGTCTCATGAATGAGCCAGCTATTGCGTGTTGTCAAAATAAACAAATGCGATAGCACTCTAGCGAATGCTGCGGGCCCAGTACAAAATATAAGTATACCCGATGTCCAACTTTTCTACAGCACACAGCTATACCATATATTACACTATGATTCGAGTGATGGCACTAACCTACTGACTATAGAAGTCAGTGTACTTCTTAGTGTTCTAATTCATTTTTGCTATTAGTTCCTAATAAAATATCATGTTTCATTTATAATCTCTTTAGGTCCCTCACTTGCTTTTACTGACCGTATGGTTTTAAAAGAAATATTACCAATACATGAGATAACAGCAAAAACAAAAAATATCAAGGTATAATAAATCTTTAAAATTTAATAAAAAAACGTTACCATGTAGCCTAGATATCCAACATAAACACAGGTAAAGCTGTTGTTAGTGAGATGGCAATCACAACCAGCACTGCTGCACCATAGAACAGTATTGATAGACATATTTTAATTAATTTGAGTTGGTTTTTAAAATTTAGTATATCAGGCAAATGTATAAAGCAGACCACTCTATTCAATGATAACACCAAATTATTTTTGATATCTGAGAGATTCATGTTTATGTGGCTGCCATGGCATGGAACAGATACTTTACAAAAACCTTTTCATTAAGCCTTGTAACATGATATGCAGTCACACGTCAGAGTGTATTATGTGGGAATTAATTGCTTTAGAAACAATACAAATAAGTACAGAACATGAGGGTATAACACTGTCACACTGATTTTTACATTTTTTGAAGCAAATCATAGATGTGCCAAATATATTCTCTGTTTAAATTAAATTACTAACAAATAGCTCCTTGAATTCAATTGTTATAATCTTGTAACGCAAAAGAACAAAAAATGTAAAAGTCATCTACATATGGAGTATTGATCAAATAAAATCCACTACGTATAATGAAAAGGAAATATTATTTTACCACTCCATCATATTAGTATGTAAGACGCTGTATGGTTGAATTTGGTTTTAAACAATTACAGCACCGGTATGTATAGCAGTGGTTCCCGACATTTATACACAGGCGGAACAGTACAATCAAATAAATTGACCTCGTGGACCGGCAACAAAATATTGAAAAGACTGACACAAGGCAAGGAATTAAAATAAATGGATGAGCTCTCATTTTATTGAGTGTCTCTTTGCATGAAACCCTTCTAAATTATAAAATTGCGCCAAAAATAGTAATTTCAAAACTCTAAATGTTTCAAACTAGAAATGTTAAATAGCTTATGTGTGCTTATAGAATATAGAGAGTAGACGATTCTACTTGAAACAAAATATTATATAATATATAAAAATAAACCTTTAGAAACATTTTTACATACACTTGGGTTTAGTTACACTCTCCAATTAGTAAGACCTACATGGCCTTAACTTCCTCTGTGCCATTTTCAAGCTCGTAAAATAATATTGCCCACTTATCATTGTAATATTTTCTGTCGACAATTTGAAACACAACATCTGCACATGCATTATAGGCTCAGCCAAGATTTTGATCATTTGCGGGAGGGGTACCAAGGACTAAAAAATGTGCCAAGGTCTGGTTTGCCTCCCTTTTCCATTTGTCAAGCGGAGTTAATTTGAATTGGTTTCTAAAATTTAGTATATTAGGCAAATGTGTAAAGCAGATCACTCTACTTAATGATAACACCAAATATTACTGATATTTGAAAAATAAGCTACATGTTTATGTGGTTGTCATGGTTGTCTTTTTTTGAAGCAAATCATGGATTTGCTAAATATAATCTTCGTCTAAATTGAATGACTCACAATAGCTGCTTGAATTCAGTTGTTATAATCTTACAACGCAAAAGAACGAAAAAAATTTGCCACGGCATCTACATGTGAAGTATTGATACAATAAAATTCATTAGGTACAGTGAAATGCAATATTATTTTACCACTCAATCATATTAGTATGTAAGAAACCGTAAGGTTAAATCTGATTTTAAATAATTATTTATAGCAGTGGTTCCCGACCTTTATGCATAGGCGTAATGGTACGATCAAATAAAATGACCTACCGGTAGTAGACCTACAACGAATATTGAAAACACTCCCACAAGGCAGGGAATCAATGAACTTGACTTGGGCAATAGTAGATAGCACATGTAGATAGCAAATTGTTACATACAGAATTTGGTACTCCCGAAGTATGTGAACAAAGATGGCGGACACCGGAACGTAGTATGCATACCAGGTTACGAGTAAGGCCATAATTTCAGGTACAAATACTACGGGAGTCACTTGGCTAGCCCTCGAACATGTCAGAGAACTAAAATAAAGAAAGTTGGAATAAAATTATGGCCTAACCCTAACCTGGTACACATACTACGTTCCGGTGTCTGCCATCTTGGTTCACATACTTTGGGAGTACCCAGAATTTGGAAAATGTTGGGTCGAAAATGTCGACCAAAATGAAATCGACTCATTATTTTTGTAAATAAATGTATCCTCTAAAATGATGAACGCATTTTTGATAATAATTTACTGTAATATGGAATATTCCCTGAAACAGTATTACGTTTTCGTTAATAAATCATCCATTCTGAAGCTAGTTCGTAAAATCATATGACAATCAAATATCAAGGTTTTGAAAAAAAACTCATGAGTAGCATTGCAACGTACCGGTGCTCAAGATATCCTTTCTAATGAAAATGGGAATCTACTCACTACCAAACACAAATATGGGTCGGACATTCAAAGTTTAATATCTTGACAATATTCCTATTCTTGCTATTCGTCCAATTCGTACTGATACTTGACTAACAAACACCGCAGATAAAATCAGAAATGGTCTGTAACACGCAAAATATTTTTGTTGAAAGAATCGGACATTTTGTTGTTTAAGTAAAATAATACTCAAGTAACTTTAGCAAATTTTATTTAGAGTGATGTGGACAGAAACCCAGTGTAGAGTTTTAAACACTTTAACAGTATTTAACAAAAACCTTTCGCGGCAGATTGAAACATTACTCAAATGCAAAAAGTGTAATTACTCGGCGGCAAGACAAACAGTACAAATGTAATTCCATGCCTATAAAACATCCGATGTAACAAGGTAGGAGTATTCGCTTGTTAAAACAATGCAACTTCGCCTGTTCGGTAACCAATGCCTTCTGTAACAATATTTCGCTCTGCTTGATTTTGCTCCACGACACCACTAAAGTGTTGCATTGTCTCACTATATTTAACAAATAATCAGTTCCAGTTTGAATACTGAACATTAATGAAATGAAACGTCTAGGCCATTCAGGTATTCAGCATCTTAGTAATATTCGTTCATGATAAAAATGTTTGAAGAAATCAAAACTCAAAAATATCGAACATCCTAACAACACTATGACACACAGGTTCAAACATTACTATTGCCTTAGAAGATTTTGTACAAAGCCCCCGCCAACACTCTAAATTTGAAAATTAGTAATTATCCCGTTAGGCTGAGGGAAAAGAATGCAGATTTCGCTGGAAATTCCCATTTTCAAATTATTCCAAATTTGTTATTTTTAAATGGGACAGGTTTTTTTTTCTCCCATTTTTACTCTGTATAAAAGATTAGAGCCTTAATTGGACTAGTAACTAATTGAATGAAGAAATGCGGCGCTCTTTTTACTTATTAGTAAATTTTGCGTCGTGATAAGTGCGTCATAAATTTTAAATGCGAAGTGATATAGTGACTATAAAAACTAAATGGTTGCCAAACCATTTGAGGCTTCACCTAAAATAAACAATGAGTGAAATATACAATTGTTCATATAGGACATACCGTGTTTCCCAAAAAAATAAGACCTAGCCTGAATTTTAAAATTATTTTAATATAAGCCTTGTCCTTGAAATAAGAGCAGCATGAACATTTTTTTTGACCTAGTCGATAGGCTAGGCTACCTGGATAAGAACTTCTCATTCAAGACAAACCTTCATTGCTCGACAAGATAGTTTAGGCTCAAAAATTCGCCATAAAATTCAGTTAAATAAAAACTCCAATAAAATTTTTAAATCTAGTGACATACAAGACATACCAGAGGGTGATGATATGGTCATTTTTGAATAATCTAGGTTTAGCAGTTATTTTTTTAAATAAAAATGCGTTATTTAAAGGTAGATAGATATTTGTTTTTTATTTTGTATATTCCAAAATCTCGTAAGTCTTTACTTTAAATTTATACTGAAGTTACAAAAAATCCCAAAGTATAACAAGTTGACATAATGCATTTATACACACATATCATTAAAAAACTAATTTGATCACAAGTAGCTATTCATTCCATGCAAGATCACAAAATGTTACTATTTTACTTTCTGTTTAATGCATATTCCAACACTGAAATTATCCTTTATCAATAAATATTCATCAATTCGAATAAAAACTGCAAGACCACTGATACAAATAACTCAATCTAGGATCTGGAAAGATAAAAACTCTGACATGACATTCGTTCAACTATTATCTTCTAAGCACTTATTTTATATCACAATATTATACTAAAATATCCCAATTGAGAAAAATGGTATAATGAGAGATACCATCCTCTAACCCAGTGGTTTTTAAACTGGGGGCGCACCCCTATTGGGGAGCGTGAGAAGCTCTCATTCTTGTTGCTTTATAATGATGTCATTACAATGATGTCAAGCATGCACAATGACTTTTTTTTTAACAATGTCACATTTAATGCAATATTTGTATATCAGTTAACTTAACCTGATTCAGACGCCCAATCGAGCCCAATTTTGAATACATTTTTATTAATGTCATACGACCCCCAAAATTTACCCAATATACAATAATTATATACCATTGGAAAGGTATTTTGAGTACTATACGCTAGATGTCACTGGAGGACCGTAAACTAAAACACCTCTTTCAAGAGGTCTCTCGTAACGTCAAAAAATAACAAAAATATTTACACTCTCTCATTCTATCAGCTGTTGGACGTCTATCGCTATTGTAAAGCTGAAATGTGACTATACAGTTGACTGCACATTGGTTTTCTCTTTCATATGATACTAAACGCTTTTCCATAGCGCTCGTTGTTCAAGCGTTTTGGAAATTTTCCGTTTGAGAAGTCACCACATCGAATCAGGCCAGGCTAAGCTTGATAGATCGATCGGTTGTTTGTTTGTGCTTTATCGCGTTGGAAGCTTTTGTGAGTCATAATAAAACATTTATTATGAATCATAAAAGCTTATAATCGTCAGACAAGGAGAATTTGCGAGATAAAACGCCTAACTTTTTTTCGGTGAGGCAGCTGTGATCAAACGACTCGATATTTTTATAACTTCCTGACGTTGTGAGATGTCCACTCTCCTATGTTATGTAGCATATAAAATGACCTTCAAAATAAGACCTTATCATACTAGCTTTTGTTATTGGTTAGCGCGCAACGCCAAGGTTTATGAAATCATATTCTTGTTGTGCGACGTTTTTATATCGCAGCGGGAAGTACACGCGTGATATGTAAGCGAAATTTTATCACTTCTAAATGTCATATAAGGTTCATTCTCATATCGTTGTGTGGGGAATAAGATTTCCTTTCAAGCAAGACCATAACAAACATTCCAGACCTCATGGTATACACACAGCATTGCAAAACGTCTGAAACGTCGCGCATGCGTCAAACCGGGAGGATTAGGTTAATGGTCAATATGTCTTTCTAAAACCTTCAGTTTAGATGCAACAATGAAAATTGATACTGCAAACGCTTCGATAGACGAGGCAAAAATCAGCTATCAGGACCTGTAAGCGACACATGGTTTAATGTTTTGAATAAAAATGATGATTTTGATGAAGTGAGCCAGTTTGTAAGCGATAACTCTTCAGAACACTCTCAAACTGAGCATCTGAAATTTTGCAATGAGAAAGTATAGGGTAAATTTTTAATAGGTCAAGGGTCGGGAAAACGTCCACATGCGAACGGCTTAAAGAGTTTAAGAACCACTGCTCTAAGCATACAAAGAAACAAAATGAATCCAAAAATATCTAAACTACAATATTTAACAAACAAAAAAAACTTCTCCCGATTAACAAATTCAAAAATAAAGTCACGAATTTGCAACACACACAAAAATAGTCAGCCACTATTTGCTATATCTTAATGTTATTTATGATAACTAAAAAATGAATATTGAATTTTTCAATCCTAATTGTAGTACGAGTGTGTAATATTGGACCCAAAATAATCTAATATTCGTTTAGAAATATATCAGTATTCTCAAAACATCCAATTTTGAAAAGTTGGTTCAAGTTTTAAATTCTTTTTATCAGAATTTTTTTGACTAGCGCTAATTTTTTTTGCAATGATACAGACATTTTAGCAAATTAATATGAAGACCAGGTTAGGCAGCTAGAGATAGCATCGATCAAAGTGTATTTGCCGAGTTTTGAGATAATTCAGTGGTGATAGCTTTTCAGCTCTGACCGTAGACGACGCAAATTCCCTCGTCATTTTGCACACAATTACGGTAATACATTGGTATTGCATATAACTAACACGTTGAAACTTGTAGGGCTCTAAGAATGAATGTAGTACAATTTATAAAATACTCCCATAGTTTGTTACTTGTGCCATTGTTTTTCATTCTCGAAACAGAGGCGGTCGGAGTAAAAAACAACACGTATGTGCGGCAGTGAAAGTTTGAGAACCACTGCTCTGTTATGTCTAAATGATTTTGTGGAAACTATTCAAATAACCAATAATCTCAATTTGAAAGAGATTTTACCCTGCAATGCTAACCTAACACACCGAACTTGGTAACACTGTTGCAACAAACCCCAACATTTTATTAATTTCATGCAATTGAGTTTTGTGGTTATTATTGCATTTAATTTTAATTTTTTTTTAAAAACATGTAAATGTAGCAGCACTAAGAATTTTACAATTAGCATTCATATCAAGTTGTAAACAGCTAAACCAAAAATACTACAAAAACGTCATCAAATGTATAACTGTATTATGTATAACTTATATAATGTATAAAAGTATAATATAAACCTGTATTTAAAAACACATCTTTGGCCAACTTATTCTGCTCATATCAGTCTCATGATATGACTTACATATACCATTTACAAGAATTTTATTGCAATTCAATGATAGTTGGTCAAAATTGAGTCAGTTCTATATTAGGGCCCGACCGATACTGCCTTTTTAAACCGATACCTATAGTTTACTAAAACTAGGCCGATAAGCCAATACTGATTTTTCTCACCTAAAACGATGGCTACAAGTAACAAGAAACACTCTGAGAATTCTGTGTTTTTCTTGCAAAAGGAATGAAATCTATAACAAAAACACTTATAGTACTGGCAGAAAGCTTATGAATCTCAACAGCTCCGGTTCAACAGGCTCAAGTTGTAGTTGAGAAAGCAGAGTTTTCATGCATTGGCCCCAATCATACTTGCTCTTGTGTTTTGCTTTGAGATGGCTCTACAAACACTTTTTTTTTAAATCAGCGGAAACTTGACTTAATAATGAAGAGCATATTTTACAAATTACGCCATCTTTATAAACCACGAAGTATACCCATATTGTTCACGTGTTTCTCTCGCTTCAATTCGCAAGTCACCACGCTCGCAAACTTGCTCACAAGGCGTGAAATGCTGTGCCCCACGTCCGATTTGGATAAGAGAGACATTGTCAAAAGCCACTTTTTGATACGAAAGAATGAGAAATAGCAAATAAAAAGAGTATTAGGCAGAACCACTCTCAATTAAACAAGCAATAAAACTGCTTTCCTCGCCTAATTTTGACACTTTGGCAGTCAAGTGATTGGCCGATATATCTTGGTAAAATTAGCCGATACCGATAGTTCGAAATTTGTAAAGTACATGGCTGATATATCCGCCGGGCCCTATTTTATACTATAGACATTTCATTTGGAACTGAATTGGTTACTGACCTATTCAATAAAATCTGCTTTGTGAGAACTCATGCAAGCTTATAAGAATAATAAGTCTGACTTATCTTTTATTACCTGATGATGATCAACTTTTAGTATTTTATGGAAATTTAGGTTTCAGTATTGACTATACCAGTGCCCAACCTTTCAATTTGCAGGAAAATTTATTGTCTTTTCGGCAACCCACAATAAGATGTTAATACATGAGAAAAGAAACAATGCAACTTGAGCACAATCAAATAACTGGCTAACTAATCCCATACCCAACATGGACTGGTAACTGGTAGTTCGCCATATGATTAAGGGGTGTTATTGGCTTTCTTCTCTCTCAGGATATGTAAATTCTCTTCTATCCCGTCCTAATAATAATCTTATATAAAATTAAGTTGTTGTATATCAAGAGCCTCAAATAATAGTGAATTCAAACTATACCTCCAACGTTAGGAATCCCAAAGCTTTGCCTTCCAGATACCTAAAAAATCATGAACTAAGCCCGGAAGTTACAATTTAGTCGCCATGGATACCTAAATGGGTATTGCTCATTGTTGACACATAGTGGTAGCTGTTAAATTACGCAAAATACCAAATTGGATGGGAGACGGGTTGATAGTTGCATAATATTATTTGATGTACTACTAAAAAGGTCGTAGGAGTGTTGAGTTTGCATTATAATATTTGATGTACTGAAAGAAAAAGTCGGAGTGAAGTTGAAATTATATGAAATGTCCTGATCATCAGATGCCAATCATTTGAGACCCCATTGACGAATTTTGTTGTTCTATACTGTCACCTAGCGCAGACTTTTTGAATATTTGCTCATGTCAGTCATGTCTATTTATCCAATTTGTCATACTTTTTGCAGTGTGTTCCACGTGTCCCACGTATTCATTGCCCCGTGCCACGCTTGAACAACGTGTCCCAATAAGACCAATTGTCACACTTATGCCAGGTGTCCCACGTGTCCTACTTGTCCCACCACAGAATCAAAGGTGAATAAATCGTGCATATAAAGTCAAAGAATATTTTTTGATAAAATTAAACGCTATATATGGATAAATATATGGACACGTAGCGCCACATAATTTTGCTGACGTCATAGCAAAAAATAAAAGTGATAGCTTTCTAGAGAAAAATTCTATCTTTAACCAATGAAAATTTCAAAGCAATTGGTCCAGTATTCAAAGAGATAAGCGATTTTTCCAAAACGATACAAAGAACAACATAACAACAAAACGATCGTTATGTCCCCTACGTGTCCAATAACGACATAATGGAAACTAGTCGAACACGTGGTACATTGTGGAACAAGAGTTATCTGGGGTCGTGTTTACTTATTGACTTGTTAATCAACATTAACACTTGTCATTGGTCAACATTACATTTTCTATTGCAATGCATATAAAAATTCCCAGTACAGTATATGGTACAATTATAAACAAGAGAGTTATGCTCAAATAAACGGACACGTAGCGCCTCATGGTGGCAAATTCGGATGACGTCATGGCACAAAAAAAAACGAATCCCATGCAGCTCACCGATATATTTGAAATAAATAAAAGTAATAGCCTTGTCGCGAAAAATTTAATCTTTGGGCACTAAAAATTTCAAAGCAATTGGTCAAGTAATGAAAAAAGCGTTTTTTTCTGTGACAAAGAACATCAAGAACAAGAATTGAAACAAGAACATCCTCATAATATTTAAACGATCCATAGGTCCCTTTACGTGTCCAAAAGTGTTTATGTATTCAATGGCAAATGGTTCAATGGCCGCTTTAGTGAACTTCGCTGTTCTATATTGCCACCTAGTGTATATCTGGGGAACTTTTGCCCACTGAGAACAACAGCGCGCACAGCTCTCCTTCTGTCGCATTGATAATCTATGAGTATGAACTTGTTGTAATCACAATTACATAATCTGAGAATGGTTGAATGGAACGTGATTATACTGTAGAGTGGTTAATGCAATCGCTGTTCGGTTACAGGTTCTACCATGGAAAGCAATTAATGAAGCAGCATGAGAAACTTTGATGCCCGACCTTTGAACTTTTGCATCAATTTCATCTTGTTATAGTCAATCCCCGTAAGCCCCAGGTATTATTGCACGTTCAACCAAATCTACTCTATTCTGCATTTAAAACCATTAACCGGTTGACAATTCCCATACCTGACATGGATTCGTCATATGTTTATAGTTTATTTTATCCATCCAGTAAAAAAATTAATATACAATGTTAATATAATATAAAAAAAAATATAATACTGATGCATATCGAAAAGAGAAACCTTATGTTTGTGAAACATGTGGGAAAAGTTGTTCCTCGTTAAGTGATTAAGTAATTTGAAAAAACACGTACACGTACAAGGAGGAAACCTTATGCTTGTGCAATATGTGGAAAAAGTTGTTCTAAATGAAGTAATTTGAAAAGTCACATACAAATCCATCTCGAAGAGAAACCTTTTGTTTGTGGAATAGGTGGGAAAAGTTGTTCTACATTAGGTAACTAGAGAGGTCACATACAAATTTATATCAAAGAGAAACAAATCTGTATGCATGTAGAATATGTGGGATAGTTGTTCTACAGCAGGGGTGGGCAACATACGGCCCGCTGTTAACTTGTGTGTTCTCATTTACATTTTATCCAGGTGATTGTCATCCTGAGATAACTGTACTTTAATTTTATTCTCACTCTTTAACTGACCAATGAAAGCACAGCATGAAGCATGCTTCCTGGGTATAAATACTGGTATGCTGGTCTCCAGAGGTCATTCAGTACTTTGGTGTAGCAGAGGCAACATTATTCGCTATTTGAGTAATTCTGGACATCATAGACGTTTTTTTATCAGAGAAGATTACAAACGCGATAGCGTAAAGATTTGCGTGGAACATTTTGCAGATAATGACAAAGTTTAAAATTTCATTTAAAGAGGGTGTCATACAAAACAGCAAAACTGTTTGTACTTCTCTTAACCGTGCTGTGATACAATTCCATAACACAAAGTTTGCACTTATCGAACTTGCTTTAGTAGGTGAATTTATTAGACATATTACATATTCAGTTAATCGTAGGTAACATTGCTGGTACATAATGCCGCGTAGATAGATTTGTGTCTAAATTTAGGAATTTAGCTCTTAATTAATATGATCTTCTATGCAGGAGGTTGCAGGGCTGATTCAACTTGCAGCCTTACCGATCACCTGACTATACTCATTTAGTTTGTCTCGAGCAAGTCTTCTTGAAAGACTTGTGTGAATGGAAACTACCTATATGTTTTGCCTTCCTCCTATTTTAGAAGACGAATTTATTCTGAGGGATTTGGCATATAATTCTCATTGATTGTTGGGTGTTTATAATTCCTATTAATTGTGATTTCTGATTATAACAAAGAGTTAAAAATTTTTTTACGTAATTTATGGGCACTTTTTTCTTGTCAATACTCCAAGCTGAGGTAATAAGCAAGACAATACATTTATTTTAGCTGGAAGCAAAATATGCACACTAATTAAAAGTTTGACACATTTAGATCATACATTATGACAGAAAATACTAGTTAAAGATATGTATGACCATCACATGGTAATTAAAATTAAAAAAAATTAATAGAGGCTGTGGAGTATGAAAAGTTCAAGACAAAGAAAAGAACAAAATTTCATACCTCATGAACTCTCAATTTTGCCTCCAGTGCTTTGTGAAGGCCAATATATTCCGAGTGGCTGAATTGGTTTACCTTTATGATAGCAACAATTTTGTATTTAATAGAGCAAGATTTTTTTCAATTTAATTGAAGTGATATTATTTCCCAAAGCAATGCTTGAATCGTCTAGAATAGATCAGTGGTGTCAAACTGTCAGGGGTGTATTTTTCAGATAGTTTTAGTTTGTGACATATATTGTGATGCAACTAAACAATTGGATTAGGTTTTATTATTTTCTTTAATTTTAAATGCAATTACATATTAGTATTTGCATTCCACTATTATTGTAAGTCATTGTATTTATTACAAAAAATCATAAAATTCCATGTACAACCATCAAAATCATTTTTGAATAAATAATACATACACTAAAAATGACTTAATCTGAATATATGAACCTAAAATTAACAAAAATACTACAGTATAAACTTTTGTCATTGTTACATTTGTCCTGACGTTTGGCATCTTTTTTGTGTCACCAGCATACTAAGGCCAGGCTGAAATGATTTTATAGCACTAACTCTAACTAACGAGGTAACATGATCATGGGTTAATCTGGATCTTTGCGAATGTTTAATTAATTCCAGTAATGCAAAAAAGTTACTTTTATCATTTCATGTATAGATCAGTAAAAAAACAAATGACAGATTTTTTTGACAAGACATTTCGCGCCACATTGCGTGGCATAGGATTGCTTGAATTATTATTGATATTGATTTTTAGTAACTAAAACGTTGTATAATTATATTAATATATATACAAACACATGGAAATTTTCTGTTCGAAGTTGGTCTTTGAATTTGTCATATTGACTGCTGAGGTTATTGTGTTTTTTCATTGTATTGATGGAAATATGACAAATTAAAAAATGTGCTTCAGAATTTTGTGAAATGCAGAAATATTGCAACTCCCATTTTCTTCGAAAATGCTACCTTTTTCATGTACTTTGCGTTTAATTTAATCACTCAAGTGTTTTATTCAGGTATTCTTTTGCTAGCTCGATGTGTATTCTTAATTGGGCCAAAATGTGAACAAAAAATAAATTAATTTTTCAAAACTACTTTCAGTAAACTGTTTTCTGTGTGAATAATCAATTTTACTTTGAAAGGTTTGAAAAATCTATTACATTTAGATAAAAAAAAAACTTCCAAAATACTATTACAATTATTGTTAAGCGCTCGAGGGCCGCAGTGGAAGTTCTCTGGGGCCGCGAGTTTGACATCCCTGGTCTAGATTGAAGTTGTCTAAAATATATATAACAGTATTTTATCATGAATCATGATTATACCCTTTTCTGAATTTCTTCTATAGTACTACCAAAATTTGATGAACCAAAGAAATAATTTCCCAAAGCTGTTTTAAGTATGTCTGGAGTGTTTTGGGCCTTTTTACAAATAAGATCGCTTATGCAATCTTACACTTTGGAATTTTTAGTTATTTTCCTCAAGCTTTTCAGGATGTGGGGGCCATACACAACTCTACCGGGTCAAATGGCTTTGCATGCCTCCATAGGTTGTTCAAACATTTATGGAGTACTCCAATTATATTTCGTGGAATCACACTGTCACTGATATGTCGCCAGACTTCTAATATCTCCCTTTCTGCTATAATTGTCCTGTGAATAAATAATAGGAAATTGAGATTAGACGAATAGTTGAAAGTTTTGCTTTATGTCGGCTTAATTTCTTGATTGATATACTTACTATTTTTGCTATTGCCTCTTGTGCTGCAGGAGTCTCACAATGCTTAGACAGGTTCGTCCACAACTTTCACATCTGAAGAAAGAGAGGAGATTTATTAATTTCCGTCAAGAATATTTAAAGCAGTCTATATGATTTAGAATGGGAAAGCTAATAAATCCAATATCTCATGATTTATGTAAAAAATGTTTTACTGAATTTGGTATATAAACCAACTAATAAAGGGGTTTAGTCAGAAACTTACAAGCATTCGTGGCTCCAAATACTTGAGAGATCAGATTATACAATATAGACCGGTATGAGTGAAATGTTAGGTGAACTTGTTAACCATTTGATTCAATACGCTATACGCAAATAAAAGTGAATGCGCAATAGTATGTTACGCCAATGAGTATATATCCTGACTGATTAAAAAATCTAAATGGAGGTGCATGAACTATTTGGAACCATAAGGGTAAGTAACTATGCAATTCCGGCAAATGGGCAACTACGTGCCGTACTGAATTAATACCTTCGTAGTTGTTGACAAAAGCTGGTTTTCCCACATGAACTTAACAGTGCGATTCCCGAGTGTGATATACAACAATAGAATTTACCTTACCTTTTTCCGATTTCTTTTTACCTCAACTTTCCAAAATATCTATAAAATCGACAACAACTGTCAAAGCAGGCACGAAAACCATCCGTGCTATGCCTTTAAAGCAGCACACATCCGCTCGTTTTCGTCTCGTCAAGTATGTGCATTGGAGCGTGCTATCGGATACGATCTTCGGCCAAAAATGCCGTAGTCGCGCATCATGTTGTTTAATGTCATTGGCCGAGCCGAGTTATCCGAGAAACATCTGCGGATAATTAATCTTTTAGAAGAATGTTCATCCGTTTTGCCGCTGCGAAAGTTTGGTCCGAAATATTGAGCATCGTTTTTTTTAATCAGCTGTTCAACGATCGCAGGTTCAAATCACTTAGTTAGGATCATACAGCGATAGAACCCTGGACACAAAATGGCTGGTGTGACGTCACACGAGCGCTTATAACGTTACCAATGCATCATAGTCACTTTGCTCTGACGCAAACCTGTTTCAAGATTTTTATTGTTTGTTTGATTTATATATTACTGTTAGACTTATACGATTGGTGTCGCTGCTCGATAACCTGTCTTGGTGTCTCGTGCCTCCCTTCAGCCTGAAGTACCATATTACTTATTTTTTTTTGTATTGTGTATTTACAATGTGTACTCTAGTATGGTGGAAAAATAAATTACTGATTACTGCCAATGGAAAATACGCCAATGTAAAGCTGCGCGCATAGGGTATTGTCAATGTTTGGGTCAACATATGTCTGTGAATCTGCGTTTTCTACACTAAAGAACGTGAAATCAAAGCCATGATTAGTCCTGTCTAATACTGATGTGAAAGAACGGTGCTCCCGAAGTATGCGAACCAAGATGGCGGACATCGTTACGTAACATGGATAACAGGTTAGGGTTAGGCAATAATTTTTTCCCAATTTTCCTTATTTTATTCCTATTATCAGTTCGAAGACTAGCCAAGAGCCTCCCGTAGTATTTATACCTAAAATTATGGCCTAACCCTAACCTAGTACACATGTTACATTACGATGTCCGCCATCTTGGTTGGCATACTTCGGGAGCCCCGAAAGAACTGTTCCGATTGGCTACAACAACATACCATAAGTTATTATTATATATATATATAAGTCATATTAGCATGCATACTAATAAATGGCTTGTAAATTTTTGTCATAATTATGTTGGCTAGTGATATTTACAATAAACTAGCTTTTTGGTACAGCTGAATAAAGGTATATCTGATGTTCATATGTGTTCTAGTTTATAATGTGGCTCTTCGCGGTATCAAAGTACGAAATGCGGCTCTTGGTCTCTGACTGGTTGGCCACCCCTGTTCTATATTGAAAATTCAAAAAGTCACATACAAATTTATACCGGAGAGAAACCTCATGCATGTGGAATATGTGGGAAAAGTTGTTCTACATTAAGTAACTTGGAAAGTCACATACAAATCCATACCAGAGAGAAACCTTATGCTTGTGGAATATTGGGGAAAAGTTGTTCTACATTAACTTGAAAAGTCACATATACCATAAAAGTCATGCCATAATAAACATGTGGGTTTCCAAATAAGTACAATTTTAAATAATTAAATTTTGATATTTATTTAGGAGGGTAATAGGAGTAAAATTCTTTAGCTATATGGGTAACGATGGCCTCCCGTCCAAACACTAACCCAGGTGAATAGTTACTAGTAAAACATTGGTCGATGAAATCGACCGCCCTACCAGTTAAACAAAATCAAACTTCACGAGATCCCAACAGCACTTAGTTCACAAAATTCTAGTTGTAGGCAATCAAAGTCTTGTGCATAGAGCCCGGTTCTATCACACTGAATATTTATTATACAGATGGTACAACAATTAAAGAAATATCACACAGAATATAAATTCAAATCATAAATATTTTTCGACAAGAGATACTCAATAATCGAAATATTACACATTCAAGTACAAGTCTCAATGAGAATTTCAAAAATGAATTCTCATCATCAGTTACTACTATTCGCTTTATACAAACAGAAACACACGGAGTTATAGAGAATAATATAAACTAGAAATGCTGATTTCGGTGCATGAAAATTTCGTAATAAGCATTGCAAAACAGGTCATTGTAATATTCTACAAGTGAATGTAGAATCTACATGTATCACTATTATAATATAGTACATCTCTTGTTATTTTTCATAGATTAGAGGCAACGTTACAATGGGCTCCAGTAGAGTCCTCAGCTACCGACTTTTCGGAACACAATATCAAATCACAACAGAAAGTCAAAAACATTTCAGTCTAGTCCAACGGTTATTATAGCAGTCATGAAATGCATATTTTATGGCGCGTTTGCCGACAAATCAGAATATCATAACTTTATAGGGATGTTCTGAAATATACACAGAAATAATAGACATCAGTAGTTGACAATAATTGAAAAATATAAGAGCGAAAGGTAATAATGCATTTTACAACAAAAATTAATAAAAATTCGAACAATGGCTATTAAATCAGTTACGATTAGGTTAATAACTTATAGTTTGTATTGATTTTTTTGCTTTTTTATTTTTCATAATTTAAAATATAATCAAATGTGAGGTTACAAAGAAAGCCTATAGACAACAAGAAGGATTAAGGGCGATTTAAATACAGCAAGATTAAGTACAGCAGTTGTCAGTTATGAGAAAAAACTCAAAACCTGACCTAAATAATGAAAGTTGTTGACATACCATAAAAATTATAATCACACAAAAATTTCTGAATGAGGGCGACATAAAAACAATACTCATGATATCTGGAAAAGCTTAAAGTGAGTTTGTTATGGCTCACTAAAAATAGTACATAAGAAGCTAAAGCATTAATGCAGCATCCAACCTAATTTGTAAAACTAAAAGGGAAAAATAACAAAAAAATTATGAAATGACAAGAATTTGTATGACAAAACATGCAAATCAGAATTTGGTGCAGAATTTTACAAAATGCTCTGAGGTCAGTTCAAGAGGTCAAATCTTGTGAGGGATGACCTAAATTGCCGAAATCGTTGCTGAAGGGTGGTGCATTTGACTAAGAGTCAATTACTATGTTTTCACAATCCAAGCCTATGCAAAATCAGCATTACACACAAAAATTTTTTTTAAAATTTGCTCCTCAATCCTACTATTACTGGACTAGACTATGAGTTAATATTACTAATATTTGATCCCTTCACTACATATGCATGTCCATATTGTGTTGCAGGATACCACAAGATCATTCAGCATTCAGTCTGAGATTATTGGAGAAATTTAATGTTGAATATAACGGCAGTAATGTTAACGACAGTAATGTTGAATATACGACATTATTGAAACATTTGTATT
Source organism: Styela clava (assembly GCF_964204865.1). Taxonomy (NCBI): domain Eukaryota; kingdom Metazoa; phylum Chordata; class Ascidiacea; order Stolidobranchia; family Styelidae; genus Styela; species Styela clava. The sequence goes on from NC_135251.1 coordinate 4,135,393, forward strand.
TTAGCAATGTCTTTAGAATGTGGTCAGTTTGGAAACTTCTCAAGATCATCAGAATCTGAAAAAAAAAATTTTCATTTAGATGACTCTAAAAATTGTGCTCAGTAGAGAAATATCATAGCAATTTTCTATGTGATGTTTGAACAAGGCATTAGTTCAGCAACAATTACAAATCTTGAATATTGTTTGTTAAAAATGAACTTGAGGGAAAACCTGGTTGAATTCCTGCAAATATAATAGTATTTCAGGGGTAATTGAACGTCCGCAGATATGTGAAGGCCACATTCAAAAAACGAAGGCAATTACTCACAGTACAGAAATGAGTTATTGTTTCATCCAATACACTGGTTCTCAACTGCGCTGGCTCAATGGCTCACTGCTGCGCCACGAAAAGATTTTGAGTTGGGACACAGAACCATTAAAAAATGCTAGTTTTATTTGTATCACTATCTATAATTTTGATTGTAGTACCAATGATTGATGATGCTATTTTCTGCTACTGAATGGTAATTTTCATTCTAATGATCAAAGGTTGCGAACCACTGATCTAATATGACTCCACGAACTATTTCGAGAATATAAAAGACAAGAAATCAAGTTTGCTGTTTTAGTAAATGGTATTTCACGTACCGTCATCACCTTCATGTTGTATTAATTTATTCTATTGCTTGGTTTCCACCTACTGCACCAGCTTCTTCTTGTTCATTTTGCCCCTTAAAAAAATTTCAATTTTACTATCTAGCATATTTTTCCTAAGTGATTCAAGAGTCTTGCTGCACACTAAATTCATCATACTACTTTTAAAATGAGACAATATTTTTGCATACTGCAGAAGGCATTGTAGCATCCTTTGTCAGCAAGACACACAGTATTTGGTGCGTCATTTTCAAACCTTGGCAGTGGTAAAACTTATTTTTGTTACGTAAAAATATGCTCTATAGAACTTGCTCAGACTCAAATACTGTGTGTGTATATTGTATTTTTTGTGGTATGTTAATAAATTCACCCAGTTGGCCCACCCATTCACCCATTAAATTCAACCAATATCAGATGATATCGACTACTCGGGACGCGACGATCAACGAGTTGACCAGCTTTGCTATAGAGCAGTGGTTCCCAAACTTTTTGAAAAAAATTCCATGACGTATCCCTCGCAATTTTTTTAACGATTCCCGGTCTTGTGCACCAAAACATTGAAAGATCACAACAAAAAAATCAATGTGCCGTATAGTGAACCGAACAAAAGAATATAAAGCGCAACTCTAATGTGAGTGTGACATCCAGTCTGTTTCGATATTTGGTAAAAGGGCATTATTAGCTACAGCACTGCAGTTAGTATACCTGTGGTGGCATGAATTGAACTCTCTCTGTGATATCACAGGTCCACAGCTCTGTGACATTACAATGGGGCAGCGTGATCGAAACATAAAGTGAAGAATCAGTGTCTCTAGCGGTGATTGCAAAACAGCAAAAAGCGATAAATGTGTATATGTTTAGGCACTCAATTTTTGCATTATCAAGCTAATAGCCATATTACAGATTTGTTTCGCGGACCCTCCAAAAGTGCTTCACGGTCCCCAATAGGTCAGCAGACCCCAGTTTGGAAACCACTGCTATAGAGTGATTGCTGTAAATCCCAATAGTCGCGATTTAGTGCATACTGTAATTCTTACTTGCTTTAATTTTAATATCATGCTGTAGTCCAGGGGTATGCAAACTTCATTACAGGAGGGCCAGATACAAGTAACTGGGTAAGGCTGCAGGCTGTGCCTTTGCTATGTTTTCTCAGCAGTGTGTATTTGGCAACAGAATTCTGCTAGCTGTTGTTGCTAATATGGCAGTGGCACCCAGGTACTGGTACAGTATAGGCTTTGCGGCGCAAAGAGATTGGAATGCCCGCACGTACCAGATAAACAAAACTAAAAACTCGTTTCGTGGGCCACGGGCCACATTTTGCACACCCCTGTGCTAGTCGATTGGGATATAATCCATGACAAAACTGGAATAAATTGTTACAATGGGTTGAGCAGTCTATCGTCACCACAATATGATTCTGACTGCCAGTGGTTGCTCTTATGTATACTCGTATGTGTATTATTTACAGAAGTCCATGACAAAAAAAATTAAAATCTACATAATCCTGGAAATATACCTTTTATAACATTCTTTGACTGCGTTTTGATGCCAGAGTTTCCCCATTCATCCTTGGCCCAGACTTGGAAACGATATGTTTTACCAAGTGTAGGTGACTTCATCCTATACTGAGGAACTTCTGTAGTGTGAGTCTCTCCATGTTTTTCATCATCACAGAAGATTTCTATGTTGTATAGAACGTTTCTGTCAGATACTGCATTCCAAGTCAAAAGAATGTCGGATCCACTTCTTTGAGATGAAACATTTTCAATTTGCGGCAAAGCTAGAAATAAAGGAGTGAGTTAGTAAATATAGTAATCAGTAATTTATTTCTTCAACATGCTGAAAGTACAAACTATACATACACAAACTGAAGGAAATATAAAAAAGTCGCATTCCAGGGTGAAAGGAGAAGTCGAAAACCAATACTGGTTATCGAGCGACTCCACCCTTGGGGGAATCTAACAGAAACCCGATGAATATAATAAAATCGAACTAAATATGTTATTGAATAAATAAAATGAAAAGCAATAGGTACGGCAAAGCGACCTGGTACATACTAAACAATCACTGTTTCAGCAAAAAAAAAGTCAGGAGAAGACTGGGAGATGGCGATACGACCAGTAGTGAGATTCAATTTTTTTGTCAGCCGGTTCCATCGCAAAAGTCATATTTTTCACCCGGTTCTGTTACAAAAAGTCATTGAGAGTAACCAGTAATGCTAACCGGTTCGCTGTTCTCATAAAATTCCGTGAGACGGTTCTATAGAACCGGTGTGAACCAGCTGAACCCCACTACTGGATACGACCAAAGGCCATCAAAGTCAGCCACCACTCATTCCAGATAAATAATTATTGAGAAAAAAAATATACAGTAACCGTCGACTAGTTAACTACCAAATATTTAAACGAAGTATACTCTCAATACAGATAATAATAGGTACCAGAAAAAATAAGTGAATTGTAGAAAATTATTTAAAATTAGTTTGAAATTTGAAAGATAGTAAGCAAACAGTGGCAATGTGACCATTTATGATGGACAGTTACATGTTTTAATCACTATTGAATATTATAACTATACTCTAGTAATCCTTAACAAGAAAATTTAGGTAACTTGTTTTAAATTTCACATAGGAAGCCAATCTAATAACCAGTGAAATTGATTGATTTTTGGGAGAATTTTTGATGCTGAACCCCATAGGACAATATCATATTGAATGGAAGAATGAAAAATTGCAAAATAAACAGTTCGTAAAACACTCAATGGCACATAATTTTTGAGCCTGATTAAAATACCAACAGCCCTTGACAGTCTATGCACAAACATGGATTCGGGTATCGGGTTCCTCATGTTTACTTTCTTTCAAAGACTGGCCACTACGAGACTAGTATAAGTTTATTTCGACTCAAAACAATTGAATATGGTAAAATGCATATCTTCCCGGACTTCCCAGATAGCAAGGTCTGTTCAACTGTTTGTCACCAGTTGGGAGAAAAATTTATCGCCGAAGTAAGGCCGAGATCGCCATGGCGACCAATTTTGTCCCTGTTCAGCAGACTAATTTCAGAAAGCATGTGGAACAGAACACAGTTTGAGAAACGCTGCACTCGAGTATTTGAAACAATTGATTGTAATAAATGTCAGTGGTTCCCGAATGACTAGTTTTTCACAAGATTATTGCATTGTTCAATTTAAACTCATTTAAATAAAAAAATATTTGTTTTAAAAATGAAATAAATTAACAAAATTAATATTGAGAGAGGGAAGACTATGTTAAAACTTTAGCTGCGTTATAATAATATATAATTTAATATTTATAATACAGTCACACAATCATAAATTGCATTAATGCAATGCATGGGGATTTGTAATACAGAATTATAAAAACTGTTTAAATTAACGTTGAAAGAGGGAAATACAAGTTTCAATATCGGAAAAAATACCCTGATTTAAATTAAACAGATAATCCGATGTATTACAGAAAGTAAATTAAATTTGAAAACCTGTGGACTTATTCTTTCTTTTTCAAAGAATCTTTTTTCTTTTCAGGGGATTTTTCCTCCCCGGCTTTTTTCTGAGGGGGTTTTTCTTCCTCAGCTCCCCCATACGCAGAATAATCTATCACACAACTTGTGATAATCTTCTCAACTCGATGGAACGGATCAAAGTTGACGCCAAACTTGGAAGAAGCCTGAAATAACGAGAATTTGTTAAACTTCTTATATGTAGAGTTGGTCTAAACGTGTCATAGGACTTGAAATGCCTGCTATCTAACCTCTAATTAACCTGCATGAGTTCATAGGTTCGAATCCTGCAGGGAATTCCAAGGCCAGCGCTATAAATAAGTTTGTAATGTTTTTTCAATGGGAAGACTATTTATAGGTACAAATACAAGGCAAGAATTTGATTCAGTGACATGCCCAGGTAATGTGTTACCAGATATTCGAATAGTAAACTGCCGCTCTAATATTTTGGTATCAATACGATATTCAAATATTTCGCCTGATCTACTCAGTATTTTTGGATTTGATTCATTATGAATATAAACTATTTTATTTCCAAGGTAAATCAAAACTTGGCTGGTATTTGAGTTTGCAACCTACAAAAAACTTTCTAATGTGAAAGTGGACCGCAACCATAAAAGACATTAGGCAGGCCTGCTGTAGAGAATAACCCTTAACCTGGTACACATTACGGGAGTATCCAATTGGCCTGGCCGTATTAGAACGCAAAAAGGTAAAAACACAAAGTGTTAATCTATTTCACTCAAGTTCAGCAGGCCATATTGAATCATGGGCTAATTGCCTATAATCTATTATATCTTACCGATATCAGGAACATCACAGTTAGTTGTAGAAGAACAACAGTGTTGAATGAGATCGGCAGGATTCCTAGAAGTTGTAGATTGTAAAGTAGAGAGAACAGGAGGCTGAGCTTTGTTACTCTGAAAAAAATAGGATATTATGGTAAATTGCTAGTAATTAAATTCAAAATTGTAAGAACAGGTCCTCTTCTGTGTAAAACTGGTTCCCTCATCTTAGAAAACCATTTTGCGTTCCCAAGGAGCAATTCAGAATTCTAGAACGGGTTCCCTCATGTTTCAAGCTTACTAACAATGGGTTCTTTCATTTTAGAAAATGTATGAATGTCACTATCAGGGCATGAGTCATAGCCATTGGAGCTAAGTCTACCGGGTTAGATGGAGCCAGAGTTACCACAAATTTTAGTAGCGCTAGCTCATAGCATCTTATTAACTTTTATTATTTTAGTGATATTTAGAAATTGGAGTCAAAACATTGAATTTATATTTAAACTCTTTTGGAATTGTAAACTTGATTGTCTGTCTGCTCTAAAGATTTCAAAATCCTTACTCCTGCTCGAATGTGCCAGAAGTTTGCAATAAATTGAGACTCCATAGCCCAGTCACTAACTACCGTAATAATTACCGTAATTTTCATGTCTCGATTTGTAACAAATCAATACTCACGTAGCCAAATGAATAGATTTCACGGTCTCATGATTCCATTGTTTCCTCACAAACGTTGCAGCATTTTTGACGAACCCCCCTCCGCAGGCTCCAAACATTCCAAGAATAGTACAGATCAACAGAGAGTCAGGGAAAGCTCCACGACCAAGTTTCACTCCTAAATTATGAAAATAATTGTTTGAAATAACAAGAGAGTAAAATTCCAATAATTACACATACATGGAGATGAGCACAGCGAAATAAAGTGTTGTCGTGTGAGAATCGTAGTGAAACAAAATTATTTAACATAACAAGAGAGCAACGCTTTGCATTCATACCAGCACGCAGCACATGTATCAATGCTCAATATATATTGGCCTTAATTAAGAACCGAGACTACAGAAGAAAAACAAGCACAGTGGAACACAGCGTATTTCCATGTGTCATGTAATAAAGTTCTTACAAATTAAATTTGTCCTGAAATCTGAAACAAATGACTGGCTAACTTACACCATACTCAACACAGACTTGTAACTAAAGCAGATGCCAAGGTACGTCATATTATCAAGCTGTCTTATCAACATTCCTTTCCCCTGATATAAACATGAAAATCATTCCTAAACGGCTGGAATTGCGAAGTTTAATGCAAATTTTTCACAAACATCAAATATCAGAAAATGTAAACAAATATATAGCATACCTTTTATAATTTTTCTTGTTCGGATCATTTCTTTTCCCAGAACAATCACTAACATCGCTGGTTTCCATGACAACAAATTATAAATGACATCTTTGGGAGAGTAGAAGATGTGCCACCATACTATTGTCATCATGAGAACTGACTGGAATGAAAAATTATTATATGTTGTATGAATTATTTATAGGTCCAGGCTATCACATGCTATGTTGCCACCGATACCTGTCGATACGTAAGGATCTACAATTTTACGAATGATTGAAATCTTTCCGGTTTAGCACAGCCTACTCCAGCGTTTCTCAAACTATGTTCCGCAGAACACTACCGTTCTGCAAGGTTAGAACAGGGGTCGGAATTACGACTAAATTGGTCGCTATAGCGATCTCTGGATCGTGAATTTGACTGCCGGAAGGCCTCGTACCGGTTTGGAAAGCATAGCATATGCTTTTTTACTCAGATTAACTATTCAGGGATGTGCAGCTTTCAATACAAGGGGTACAAATAAGTGGGTGAAACCGAGGGCCACACCATTATTTTAACAGAGGTTTCCAGTAGACACAAAAATATTGGTTATTGATCCTGACATGCGTTGTTCGCACAACCTAGCTGTTAGGGCATTGTAAGGTCATAGATAATAAATTGGACTCGGGTATAGACTTTGCAATGCAAATGGATTGGGAATTACTCTCACATACTAGAATAAACAACTATAAAATTGCAGGCCGCATTATTTTTCCTTGTGGGCCGCATTTGGCCACAGACCGCAGATTGCACACCCCTGAGCTTAACAATAAAACAAATCCATACCTGATTATTGGATAGAGGAGTCAGAGCAGGTTTTCCTACACAAACACTTATGATCATCCCTCCACCGTAGCAACAAGCTATCGACATCAACCATGTGGCAACTGGCTGTTTCCTTGCCTTGTTGACATCTGAATTTAAAATAATTTTCTTGAAGGGCTCTGTGATTGAAACTCAGGGGCTTTCCGAGCTATTCACTTACTTATTAAAATACTGAATTGGCTGATTTTGTAAATGTCCAAAAAACTATAACGTCATCAATAAAATTTTACAAGCGGAGTCATTAAATAAAGTAATTTTAATTTATTCAGAAACAATAATCGGCAAATAACAATTGTGTTTTTATTTTTTGAAACTAATTGTGGGGCCATTCCCGGGTTCCATGACACTACAAGTTTGAGAACCCCTACACTAGAGTATATCTCAGTTAAAAAGCATGCAATAGATTTATTTTGGATTCTATGTTTTACCCAAAGTATAATTATTTAGGAGGTATCAACTACTGATAGAGAATAGGCCTTTAGGAAGCATCAAGCCATCCTTCTGAGGTTGCGGGTCGGAACCAGTAGTGGGATTCAACCGGTTCGCACCGGTTCTATAGAACCGTCTCGTGGATTTTATGAGATCTGTGAACCGGTTGACATTACTGAAAAAAACATGACTTTTTGCAACAGAACCGGCTAAAAAATATATGACATTCGACAAAAATTTGAATCCCACCACTGGTCGAAACCACATTTTTTGAAACGTAAAAAACTGTCTATATATGATCAACTCACCCCAGTCATTCCGTACTCCGTAAATTACCAGAGTATAATGAGCAATCTCTATGATTGTTGCCAGATATACTATCAAGTTATTCGTTGCGTCTGCTATAGATGAAACATCCATTATGATATACTGAGAAACAATAAAAAATGGAAAATTAGAAATGGGTGTGGTATAATTCAGTATGAATATACAAAATCTAGATTTGAAAAAAATTATCATATACCGTATATATATACGTGCCGGCAGCGGCGCAGCTAGCAATAGGGGGGAGATGTTTAATTCGAAAATTTTATCTTTTACTTGCAAAGAGAGGCGAGCTACACGCAACTATGAAATTTATTCAATAGCATTCCGCTATGAAAGCCACAGCCTGTCAGCCGGTGTCGTGAATTGCAGTTTGTTTCAATTTCAAATATCCTTATATTATCTCAGAAACGTGAAATAACGAGTATATAAAAACCAATGACAACACACTGAAGTAAAATCTTGAAATTCCAAAATTTCCTAAACCTTCCACTGTTCCACTAAGGCTCAAAATATTACACGTAGACTATTTCTGTACTGCGGTTATGTGCAAACTTTTGAACTGTCTTTCTACCATCCTCCTAGAAGTAACTACTAAAGAAGCATCTTATTCTACCAACTTTAACCGCCTTTAATAAACACAGTATACAGGTACCGGTACCGGTATAGCAAATAAAACTGGCCAACGCAAGGTCGCGCTTCAGACCGGCGAAGTCAGCTGGGAATGCAGCTGCACTCAGAACAGCTGTGCTGTTGATAATAGGCGGGGTCAAATTGTGTGCAGCGGAGCGTTACCGACAAGTCCCACTGAACATGGACCTTTCCCCGAGCATCGACTACCTTGTTTACTTCGTGACATTGGCCAATCATCAAGATGCACAAACTGACGTAACAATGCCCCCATTTCGCATCCGCTCAGACACTTTTCTCACTCAGACAGATTTTCAAGCGTGGTTGTAAACCTTACCTCGTTTTTGCGTTTTTAAACTCTATTCGTTAGTTTTCAGTTGTGTTTCGGAAACTTAAATATAAATCAGATATTTCAATGGTCACTCTGTCTTTCTAGGAGTTTTAATTTAATTGCAGTAAAAAAAATAAGTGTAGAAATAGCTGTGATAGACTAGCCTGAAATTCTTTATCGGTATTTTTAAAAACAGATCGTTGTATGCGATGAATCATAATGATGGTTTGAAACATATACCCCATTTTACGGGCGCCAACACACAAAAGCACTCCTAAAATAGCCACGAGAATATTGCAATGGTAAAGTATAGGAAGAATATTCCGGGGTCAAAGGTCGGGGAAAGGTGCATAGCTCTCAATCAACCAATCAATTTTATTTTAATCACTCTGATAGGAACAAAACAACAACAAACGGACAAACAAAACACAGACGACCTGGAGGACGGGCATAACTTAATAAAAAAGTTATAAACGTACAAGTACGTGCCCTTCCACCAAAAACAGTCAAAAGAACACAATAAAACAAAGAAACGATGTAAAATCGGGCAATTACAGTACCTTAGGATAGAATTCACATATTTATCCTGGGGAGAGGAAACCGATATGACGACTTAATCATATGGCGAACCACGGTCTCTCGTCCAGTTACCAGTCCAGGTTGGTATGGGATTAGTTATTTGTTTTCGGAAGCATGGACTTGATGGTGGAGGAAGCCGTAACCGACCAGCGGTGTCGGAGTCCAGCAATCCTCTCGCACATGATTATCCCTGCATGCGATGCGAACCTACGAAGAGTAATCGGAGATGAGGTGGCGAGCGTATTCCTAACGCTTAGCACGATGCGCCACACCGCCAAGCCTTTCAAATGAATTTTAAAATGTGAGACGCGTATTTGTATCATAACGGTGCTTTTCCTGCAAAAATATGGAATAAAAAACACTCGTTGACGTAATATGGTGATGCTGTGGTTCAATTTCATTGCAAAAAACAGTGACAAAAAATTGTTACTGAAAAAAACAAACTCTGTAAATAAATTGAATGTTTCATAACAGTCCATGCACAAACGTAGATTGGGGTATCAGGTTCTTCTGTTTACTTTCTTTCAAAGACTGGCTACTACAGGACTAGTATAAGTTTATTTCGACTCAATAATCAGCATAGGCTTATTACGGCTATTAGACGATGAAATAATTGAATATGGTACTGTGTCGTATACGGGTGCTCTGTAACGTCTGAGAAACAACCTGACCGATCTTTCCATGAGTTTCCAAGGATCCAAAGCTTCGGAATAACGCAGAGTTAAAAGGAAATTCAATTCATAAACGTTTTTGACTAAAGACCTGTTAGATTATGCAGGCCAAAGTGTTATGTTAATCATTTCATTTTATATCATAAAGTTATGAGCTCTTTATTGAAATATTTCACTTTTACAATAATTAAAATAACATATCAAGCAAAAGTTAGGCATTTAAATACAGGAATCACTGAGAATTTCAAACATGAATTATCATCATCAGTTACCGGTACTACTCACTCTATACTCGGGTGGTCCAAACCAAAGCCCACGGGCCACATGTGGCTCGCAGCTTCATGATCTGTGGCCCGCGTCACATTCGGAAAGTGGTCAAAGAATCGCATTTGGTGTTGTTTTCATATAAAATTAACCAGAAAATTTTTTGGACATATTGTTACATCACTAATGTCGCTGAATTGATTAGTGTTATAATCGGCTGAGGCAACTAGCGAAGTTGAATGATGTGCTTGGCAGTCTAAATTTTTTTTTAATCTTCTTGGTCAGAAATATATGCTAACAATTTTGGCATTATAATAAACTAAAAATCGATTGTGAATTTTATTAGCCTAGGTTGGCTATGCCTAATAACTAAATATCAACGTTAGGGCCCAACAATATAATTCATGCCGTGTGTTTTTTGCAACCACCCTAAACAGTATTAGAAAAAATGCTGCCTATTTGTCAGAAAATTCAGTATTTACCCTCCTGTTAGCTTACATTCGGTAATTAATGAATCTGCAGTTATTTATAAGTTATTTCGTAAACATGAGTTTGAAAAGAAAGCTGAAGAAGGCCTTTGCAGGTTTTAGTAAGTTTTAACATGTTTTAGCTTCATAAATGCCAAATAGTGATCAATGTGTTTGCATGATAAAATGTTTAATTTGTAATGCACTGTTTACCTATATTCTTGGCATTATTGTGGCCCGCGAACAATGCAAAAATAATTTTGTGGCTCCCGGAGCCGGCAACCTTGGACCACCCTGCTCTATACAGTACAAACAAAGAGACTGATTTGAAAAGCAGATTTGTATGAAAATAACCACTTATAATGGGTGTTTTATCCACAATGTCATATTCCAAAATCCCAATCGAAAGACAAATATTAGAAACAATAATGACTCGACTAGGCTGTAAGCGATCAAAAATAATTTATTTTTTAGCCAAAGATTACTTTCAATAATCATCTGTAGCATCAGATTTGAGACATTGCACATAAACTGCAAATTTTGCTTCATAAAATTATCCATCTAAGAAAGTTGTTCCCAAAGTTACCACGCCTACGGACCCCTTATACCTCTCTGGGGCAATTGCGGACCCCCATAATTTCAAACGTAAAACACAATACAGAACATAGCATATAGCTATTCGGAAAACATTCGCATCAGCTGCCACTCCTCAAATTGCAACACAAATTGTGTTACTGATTTATTGCAACTAAATGATGCCTATTAACCTTAGTGTGATCGCTGAAATGCGGTCATGGAACAAAGACATGATGCAAATATTTTATTTTAATCACGTCATCACACAGAAAAGATAAATACGAATTTCATAGAGAACACATAAATTTTTGAACAATCTTTAGCCGTAGAAAATTTTTAGCAATTGATCCTGTAGTTAAAGAAGAATACTAAGAGATCCATAAGACCCTTTCGTGTCCAATAAGTAAAGTGAAATTCAAAGAACTAAATGACACAACAGCGCCAAGAACAACGTTAGTCTATGACGCCAAAACTAACAGCTGTTCAGCCACACCCACCCTACCCAATTATCCCTCGCAGACCCTAGTTTGAGATCTGAGAGAAATATAAACATAATATGACATTGGTTAATATCGGAAACCCTTTGATTCAATATAGTTTAATAATGAAGTAATTCAATAAAATAAAAACAAGAATTATTTTTGTTCAGCAAAAGAATCAAAACGGAAGCTAATAGGCTACTCCATGAGCTCTGCCTGTGAGTACTTTAAGTCTCACACCAATCAGTATTCACTGGCATGTAATTTTACACTAGCATTTTTCATAGTCTCAGTGAGTTTTGGGGCTTCAATGGACCTTCATATTTCCACTCATATATCAGCCTCCTTAATTTCTGAGTTACTCAGGAATTTTTTTTGTTATTTTTTAATTTTTTTTATATTACAAAATTTAGGGAATACATGAAAATTTTTTTTTTTCATTTTTACTACTTTTTTTTTTTTTTTTTGATATTTTTTACTTTTTTCAAACATTAAAATTTTTTTTACATTTTGAAATTTTTTAAAACACACAAAGTTATAGAGAAAACCTATATACATTAGGAGGGATTGAGGATTGGATAAGTTGAATTATTTATCCAATTGTTATTTCATTCCAATACAGCAAGATTATGTACAGTGTTGTCAATCATGATAAACAAGAAATGCTGATTGCAGTGCATGAAAATTTAAAAAGCTGACATATACAAAATGGAAATTTACAATAAGCATTGCATGTCATTGTAATATTCTACATGTATTACTATTATAATATAACTAGAATTTATAATACACATATGTTTTTACTTCACATAGATTAGGGGCAAAGTTACTTTGGGCTCTGGCAGAGTCCTCAGCTACCATTCTGCTCTCTCTGTTTAGGAACATAATGTCTAATGGCGCAGCGGTGAGGCTCAACGGGCTAAGCGTTAGGAATACGCTCGCCACCGCACCTCTAATTACTCTGCGTGGGTTCGCAGGTTCGAATCCCATGCAGGGATGGTTATGTGCGAGAGGATTGCTGGACTCCTCGCCGTCGTTGGGTGGTTCACGTAACCGCTGGTCCGTTACGGCTTCCTCCACCACCAAGTCCATGCTTCCGAAAACAAACAATATAACTAATCCCATACCCGACTTGGAATGGTAACCGGACGAGAGGCCGTGGTTCGCCATATGGATAAGCTGTCTTACCGTTTTCCCTCTTCCCCGGGATAAATATGTAAATCCTATCCTATCCTAACCACTAGGTGGAGCCAGAGTTGAAATTAATTTATTATAACAGTCATGAAAGTTGCCGACAAATCACAATATTTTATCATCTCAGAGATGTTCTAAAATATACACATAAATTGTAGATTTCAGTAGTTGACAATAATTGTAAAACATAAGAGCAAAAGGTGATGCATTTCACAACAAAAATTGGAAAAAATTCGAACAATAGCTCTTTAAGACGAGTTAGGATTAGGTTAAATAAAATTAGCCAATATCAATACATACAATAGCAGTTGTAACATTTATCTCATCACTAAGTGAAAGCAAGTCAAGTTTATTTTTTCCAATCAGTAAAATAAATATCGATCGACAACAAATTATGAGTTTTACTGGGGAAGTGAGGCCACGAGGAACCAAAGCTGGTTATCGAGCAACGACACCCAAGGTTCAAATATCTCCCGATAAATAAAAAAAAATGGAAATATTTGTGATGATGGTAAGTACCGTACAAATTATCCAACTGGATATCACTTACTAGATATAGTGAATTTACTAAAGATTACATTATTACCAAGTCAAACACCAATTGATGGGGAATTTCCCATTTCTACTGACTGCTGCAATAATCGAGCAATCAAAATTAGGCACTAGCTATAAATATTTATCGGAAAACAATGAGACGAATCGAGAAAACCTAAACATGTGTTTTATTTACAATGTCATAGTCAAAAGTTCCAATCAATCGGAAACAAAAAAGAAAGAAAATGAAATATGAAAGCCACACAACTAGCCTGTAAGCTTTTTGAATGTTGAACAGCCAAAATACAAAAATAGGCAAAGGCTGTAAATAAATCAGGTTTGAGACATCACACACAATAAGCACATTTTGTTTCATGAAATAAGAGAATAAATAAATGCCAACTTTTTTGGTAAATTTTGTAAATGAATATATCAAAATGAAAGCTTTTTTTGTTTATATTTTTTATTATTTTTTTTTATTTCAAATATTAAGCTAATGTGAAGTTTCAAGGAAAACTCATATATACAGTAAGAAGGATTCCAATACAGCAAGATTATGTGCAGTAGTTATCAATCATGAAAAACTAAAAAATCTCAAGAAATAATGAAACTACAATTACCGGTACATGAAATTTTTAAAATCTGGTCGACATAAAAATAATATATATATTCAATACACCCATCGGTATTCACTGGCATGTGATTTTACACTATAATATCTTATGGTCTCAGTAGATTTTGGGGCTTCAGTGGACCTTCATATTTCCACTCATATATCAGCCTCCTTAATTTCTGAGCTACTCAGGAATTTTTTTTAGTTGTTTTTAATTTTTTTTAAATTTTGAAATTTAAGGGAATGCGTGAAAATTTTTATACTTTTACTACTGTTTTTTATTTTTTTTGCTATTTTTTTCAAACATGAAATTTTTTTTTCTTTATTTTTTTTTAATTTTTTTTCACATTTTAAAACACAGGGAAACACACGAAGTTATAGAGAAAACCTATATACATCAGGAAGGATTGAGGATTGGATAAGTTGAATTATTTATCCAATTGTTATTTCATTCCAATACAGCAAGATTATGTACAGTGTCGTCAATCATGATAAACAAGAAAAGCTAATTGCAGTGCATGAAAATTTAAAAATCTGACATATATAAAATGAAAAATGGAAGCATTGCATGTCATTGTAATATTCTACATTTATTCCTATTATAATATAACTAGAATTTATAATACACATATGTTTTTACCTTACATAGATGAGGGGCAAAGTTACTTTGGGCTCTGGCAGAGTCCTCAGCTACCATTCTGCTCTCTCTGTTTAGGAGCATTATGTCAAACCACTAGGTGGAGCCAGAGTCAAAATTCATCACACAAGTCCAACATTTATTATAACATCCATTAATTCCTAACATACTTAGTATTATAACTTGTTGTGGGTTTGCAAATTTGCAATACTAACTTTTATAGGGGTGTTTGAAAATATATTTAAACACAGTATATACCAGCAGATGACAGGCTAATCTGGGGGACTCTTTGGGCAACATTACGATAAATTTTAAAAAATGCAGATAGGTAGTAAATAGTACAAACAAATTACACGATGTAATCAAGCCACCTCACTAAAAAAGTGTGGAGAAAAGCAACAAGTAACAGAAGTGCAGCAATTTTGAACAGCTGTTGATTTTGCACCTGAAAAAAATTATGACATTTAATAACATTAAAATTAACTTTCAATGGTGAGTATAATTATCAACTTGAACTGATAATGATATGATAAGTTTGGTGACTAAAATACTTCATGAAATCATCTACTGTATTATTAACAATCATTATTGCACTTACCTGCTGTAAATCTCGTTGAAAGTGTATGTTTCCTTGGCCCTCTATGTGCAATTGTTCCGGATCCCCATAAAAGTTGTAAGTTGGAGATGGTGGTCGTTGATGATCTGCACAAAAAAACAATATTGTAGGAAATACAATGTCAGTAGGGCTGGGAATGGTTAACTGGTTAATCAATTTTAGATGGTTAATGGTTACGATTTATTTTGACCATTAACCGACATCTCAGATACAAATCACATTTATACTTCACAATTTTTTCAAAAATAATTAATATATTGTAAATTCATCTCACTAAAATTCTTTCGGGAACACACTGCATATCTCTTGCAGTAGAGCGACTATGAACCTGCCTCGATTTGTGAATAATTTCGAGCGGTACCAGGATGAAATCTCGTGAAATTGTTTTTAAACCATTGTGACCTGACAAGCTAAATTTATATCTGATTGTGTCAAACGTCACGCTGAGGTTAACCGATTAATTATACCCAGTTACTGGTTAAAATGTTTTCCCTGAAATTCCCAGCCCTAATTGTCAGACAATTAATGTTTCATTACGGTAATCATTTGTGAAATAATGAAAAGCAAGCAACATGATAAGGGACTACTGACTACAGGATTAATGGTCATCGATTAGTCCATGTTTGAAATAAGACATAAAAATAAATGTTCTTCGAATGATGTATAGCAACAGAGACGAGCTTTATACAATGCTGGGATTTTTTTAAAGGCTTTTTGACAAAATTGTCGCGTGGCACTGAGATATGGACAAGCGAATTTTCCAGTAGTGCTCTATTACTCACCTACTGGTTCTAATGGAAAATTAAAATCATGTACGCATATCTCCCGGTCATCACCATACTTCACCATCTCATATCTAATTTTTTTTCTGGGATATTCTTCTAATTCAGGTAGAAGATGGAACATGTAATCATTTCTTTGCTTTCCTAAAAATGTTTTGTCTACTAGGAAAGTACGGCCATTAAGATAATTGAAATGCAAGTCTTCTTGTTCGGGATCAATTTGGAGTTTTATGTGAACTCTGTCTCCAGTTCGTAATAAGACTTGGGGAAGTCGGATAGGAGCAAGTTGCCCTCGTAACTCTTGGAAGTCAGATATGACATGGCTTCGAACAGTCTCACTGCATGTGAAAAATGCAAAATGAAATTGGTTTTTGTTTAAAATATAAAGACGATGTTCCATAAGAAGCTCCTGTGTTCCAAATAGCAACCACTTGATGACGGCCATAACTGGGCTGAACTCTCTGCATCGAAATTCTATGCTGTTATCCTCTGTGATTCGATGAGGATTAATTATGTCCCAATCAGTTTTACTTGAGAAATGTAATATGTCAATTTTGTCTTTCTCTAGACCGACACACCATGACTGAATTTGCACGATCGCATCTTCGAGGAATTCCGAATCCGCGCTGATATCGATAACTGGTGTGATACCAATGTATTCTTTGGAGCATATTGAATTGTCAATTCCAACCGACATCCAGACCGTTGTTTGTTTGTTGAAAGTTCCACTAGGAAACGTGACTTTGCACTCGTTCAGTCTCAGGGAGCCGCCGGTAACTTCGACGTTTACCACTAAAAAAATAGATTTGTTTTATAATGCGAAAAAAATAAATTTTAACCGTTTGTTCCAAAGTTATCTAAAGAACCTTTCCGATGTCATTAGGAGTTCCATATTCATCCCGGTGAAAGGAAAGTATATACGACGTTTCAGTTGTATAGCGAACCACAACCCCTGTTCGATTACCAGTCCATGTCAGGTATGGAAATAGTTAACCAGTAATTTGTTCCAGGTGCATAACGACCATTAGGGAAAGGGGATAATAGGCTACAAAAGGAGAAGATTGCTAATTACTGATATAAACGCAAGAAATAGCTTGAGCAGGAACTGGGTACTTGGACATAAATCAAAGCAGGCTCAGCTATAATTTCACTATCATTTGAACATTTTGCGAAAAGAAAGAAAATTATAGAAAAGGCTTGGGAAATGCGACAAAATATTTGTTACCTCAAGTTTCTAGAGCAATTCCCTGTGTATTGAGTTGCAATTTTCAAATTTTTTTTTTCCCAGGTCAGGTGTGGAACAACTTATTCACATTTAGGAATAGAAATATGATTTAGTTCCATAAATTTAGATTGCTTGTATGACCAGAGCACAATATATTTTATGTATCGCATTTAAGGGAAGAGGATGGAGTTTAGGAGACATTAGAGTAGTGGTTTCTGCATAATTATCTCGGTACTCCCTGATGTATGTCAACCAAGATAGCTGACACCGTAACGTAGTATGTGTACCAGGTTAGTATTAGGCCATAATTCCAGGTACAAATACTATGGAAGGCACTGGACTAGTCTCCAAATTCAGTACGTGTACCAGGTTAGGATTAGGCCATAATACCAGGTACAAATACTGTGGAAGTCACTTGGCTAGTCCCCAAACTCAGTATGTGTACCAGGTTAGGATTAGGCCATAATTCCAGGTACAAATACTGTAAGAGTCACTTGGCTAGTCCCCAAACTCATAATAGAAATAAAAAAAGGAAATTGTATAATAAAAATATGGCCTAACCCTAACCTGGTACACATACAACGTTCCGGTGTATCTTGGTTCACATACTTCGGGGGTGCCAGTATTCCACATAACAGTTTGACATAGTGCAGTCGAACGCCAATGAACAAATCTTGAACCACCACAAATGGTAGAATAAAAACAATGTGCCTTGGTCAACGGATGTAAATCATTTTGATTTCGGAAAAATGTCATTTGGAACCACTGATTTTATGCCAATCAGCCTTCTTCTCATTACAAATATACAGCATTGATATGTATGGCAATTCATATTTAATTGATTTTTTGCTATTCCAAATACTTGCCCAAAATTTTTTTTAAGTCCTAAGTAAAGTTGCTATGACTGTTATTCGAGTTCCAAAGACTTGCTTGAAATTTTTTTTGGGGGTTCTAAGTAAAGTTGCTACGGCTGTTATTCAGTCGGGTTCATATGAGTGAGTTACTCGAGTCCCCCCAACATTGCTACCAAGGCCCACATATGATCGATTAATGTGTTATAGAAACAACATTGTCAGACGCAAATTGCAACCCTAAGTTGTTAGAATGAAAATGCTTGCCATTTGTTATAATATTGATGGGGGGGGGGCATCATACTGATACACTCACTATTTATTAGAACAACAAAGAAGTTGAATTATGAGGTTGCTACTTCACCTAATAATTAATGGCCATAACTTACATTTGATAACATTCTTTGACTGTGTTTTTATGCCAGAGTTTCCCAATTCATCTCTGGCCCAGACTTGGAAACGATATTTTTTACCAAGTGTAGGTGACTTCATTCTATACTGAGGAACCTCTGTAGTGTGAGTCTCTCCAAGTTTCACATCATCACAGAAGATTTCTATGTTGTATAGAACGTTTCTGTCAAGTACTTCATTCCAAGTCAAAAGAATGTCGGATCCACTTCTTTGAGACGAAACATTTTCAATTTGTGGCAAAGCTATAAATAAATATTTCGACTTAGCATACTTCTATAAAAAACATTTTCAATATAAGCTGTGAACTTAAAATTATTTCTGCGCAATTCATACAAATTCAAAAACAAAATCGAATATAAAATAGTAGTGAGTACCAATTCAGATATTTCAGAATCAATAAAGCAGGCTTACAATAAAACAACTGTGAGTGACTTTTTCAAGCAAAAGCCAAATACAAAGATTCATGTGCAACTAATAGGAAATCCAAGACTCAGTGAACATCAGTGAACAAATCTTGAACTACCACAAATGGTAGAATAAAAACACTGTGCCTTGGTCAACGGATGTAAATCATTTTCATTTCGAATAAATGTCATTTTGAAACCACTGAATTTATGCCAATAAGCCTTTTTCTCATTACAAATATACAGCATTGATATGTATGGCAATTCATATTTAATTGATTTTTTGCTATTCCAAATACTTGCCAAAAATTTTTTTTTGAGTCCTAAGTAAAGTTGCTATGACTGTTATTCGAGTTCGAATGAGTGAGTTACTCGAGTCCCCCCAACATTGCTACCAAGGCTCACAGATGACCGATTAATGTGTTATAGAAACAACATTGTCAGACGCAAATTGCAACCCTAAGTTGTTAGAATGAAAATGCTTGCCATTTGTTATAATATTGATGGGGGGGGGGGGGGGGGGCATCATACTGATACACTCACTATTTATTAGAACAACAAAGAAGTTGAATTATGAGGTTGCTACTTCACCTAATAATTAATGGCCATAACTTACATTTGATAACATTCTTTGACTGTGTTTTTATGCCAGAGTTTCCCAATTCATCTCTGGCCCAGACTTGGAAACGATATTTTTTACCAAGTGTAGGTGACTTCATTCTATACTGAGGAACCTCTGTAGTGTGAGTCTCTCCAAGTTTCACATCATCACAGAAGATTTCTATGTTGTATAGAACGTTTCTGTCAAGTACTTCATTCCAAGTCAAAAGAATGTCGGATCCACTTCTTTGAGACGAAACATTTTCAATTTGGGGCAAAGCTATAAATAAATATTTCGACTTAGCATACTTCTATAAAAAACATTTTCAATATAAGCTGTGAACTTAAAATTATTTCTGGGCAATTCATACAAAATTCAAAAACAAAATCGAATATAAAATAGTAGTGAGTAGCAATTCAGATATTTCAGAATCAATAAAGCAGGCTTACAATAAAACAACTGTGAGTGACTTTTTCAAGCAAAAGCCAAATACAAAGATTCATGTGCAACTAATAGGAAATCCAAGACTCAGTTAGCAATATATGCTAAAAGCAGGATGAAATGTTTTTATTGGAATTGGAGCTGAAGTGGTATTTTCAAACTCAAAGTCAGAAGTAGAAATTGAAATGTTAAATTATCTGGGTAATACGGTAATTTTAGACTTTCCTGAATTTTTTACTAAAACTCAAAAACATGAAGTGAACCAAGCGTTCCTAATGGATGCTATTGAAAAGGCATGCCCACGGCAATTAATTATAATCAAAATTTGATTTCCTTGTAGTTTGGAGCTGGAGTTGATATCTTCTCCAACCTGGAGTGGGTTTTATTTGTCCAGTTTGGCAGTTGATTTGCCAAACCTTACTATTTGTGTGAAAATTTGGTTGAGGACAGATTCAATTATTTCAGGGGTGTGCAACAGGTGGCTCGTGGGCCGTAAACCGTTCCATCAAGCTATTCAGTGTGGCAGTGTGGCCCTTGTCAGCATTCAAATTTTCCCCACCAAGAATAAAATTCCAATCCGACTGTTTATGTTGACAGTTCTGACAAAGCTGATTTTAACAAACTATGCAAGAACTTGAAGTTTCCAATGTCCCACTAACTGTTACATAAAATGGGATTCTTTATTGTGGGAATTTATTAATTCTCCATGTTTATGGAAAAACTAAATTTTTTGTCTGGCCTAGCTAGATGTCTGAAGTTGGTTATATGTCCCATCGGCAAAAAATGTTGCACACCCCCTGTATTATTCCAACATCTCAACGGATCAGCACTTCCTCATAATTACAAGCATTTAACGCAGCCCAACGCCATCTGATTCTATTAATATGTCTGACTTACTATGCTGAGTTGGCTTTGCAAGTTCTTCCGTTACTTCTTTATCTGATTGTGCTGCTTCTTCTTCAGACAGTGGGAGTTCACTTCTGAAGATAAAATTGGAGAATGCAAATGAATTAATTTTGATCCATTGGGTCAAATAACAGCCCCTATTACTCAATTTCAAAACCCTTCTCCCCTCACTCACAGTGTTAAAGATTGTGCACCAGGTAAGCTGGTGGGCATGGGCTTTAAACCTTTTTACATATTGTAATTATTATAAATGTTTTATTATTTCTCATTTTAAATGATGTGTATATGAAGATTTTGTTCAAGGACCTGTTTGGAATGGCCACAAGTGCAACCTCCTATCTCTGCAAAGCTGGGTTTTCAACAGTGGTGTCAATCAAACAAAATACCGGTTACGTTTGGACATAGAGAGAGAAATGCATGTGCATAACAAGTATAACATCTGCTTTGAAAAGATGTGTTCAGAGCAACTGCCGCACACCTCTCATTAGATAAATAAGTGTGAATGTTTTTTAATGGCATTCCCTTTTCTTGAGGCGCACATATTGACAAACTTTAAAAAGCATAAAATGCACGATCACAAAATTCAGTTTTATCCAAAGGCAGCAAGTTTCATGTATGTGTAAAGCGATTGTTTCCCTGATAATTTAGCGCCGTACGAACACAAAGTTTGGGAACCTGCACTATGACATCACTATCCTTGACAATTGAAATATAGGTGAGCATTATATATCATACTAAGTTAAACTACCGTTATATCTAACCTGGGGCTTCCTACTTCTTGTAAAGTCTCCACATTTTCTCCAGTATTCTCAAAACTGTCATATGGTGATCCTGAGAGAGAATAATAAATAATTATCAAAAAATGATCGCATTTAAGACTCTGATTTGAGCTATGTAACATCGTTTATCAGAAATTATGATAGAATTTCCTATTTTCCCTGGAAAAGAAAGGTAAATCATAAATGCGGCTTATACAATGAACCATGGCCTCTCATCCGGGTACCAATGCATGATTGGGTATGGGATTAATTAGTTATTTGTTTCAGATGCAAGGACTTGATGGTGAAGGAAGCTCAATAAACCAGTGGGTACATGAACCACTATTTGACGACATGAAATTCAGCAAACCTCTCGCACTTAATTATCTCCAGGATCCGAAACTGTGAACCGAGCAAGATAATCAGATCGGTATGCCAAGCATCCATCCATAATAATGCTCTGCAACCAAATGTAACAACTTGGAAACAATTTATATTTTTACATAAAATTTATTTGGAATATCCTAGATTTAAATTCAATCATATCCTACTGAAAATTTTGTTTGGTATTTCCATATTTATAATAAACAATAAAAATACAAAATCTGTTTGAAGAATCACAATAGGCTATATAACATGCTGCAAGATGCTGCTGAATGACATGCCAGTTTCAGCAGCAATGAAAGTATATTTATTTAACATTAAATCCCCAAAAAATGAAAAATACTTGATGACCATAACTAAAATACTTGATGACCAATACGTACTCATCATACCATAGCACCACTCAATTTAAACAACATATTTATAACTCACCAAATTCAGCTTTTGACGTTGTGGTTGGAAGTTGTTTAAAAAAAACATTAGTTGTAGCATCTGCTGACTTCCTTTGACTTTTGAGTATACTTCCACGAAAATGAATTTCTAGTTCCTGTAATGAATAAAGTTTTTATACAAGATTAGCACTATGGACGCAGAACAATATTTAAACAGACAATGGTATTTAATGATTACAATGCTGAAATTTGATGCATTTTTCCATAAAACCATACTATATAAAAGTGCTGCTTATTTTATTAAGAATTCTTCCATTTATTGAAAAACTTTCAAAATTTGCATACTTTATCTTATCTTTGATAACCCACTAATCTGACAGTCTAAAATTGGTAATTCATTAAAATAAAAATTATTGTGAAAATTTAGTAAATTCATTTCAAATTCAGACTTTTGTTTGGCGAAAAAGAAACACAAATAAATCTTGATACAAAACTTTGATATTGTAAAATTTTTGTTATTGGTTACATTTGATAAAAAAAAAATTAAGCATCTATGCAGTAGAGCAAGATGAACGATAAATTTTGGTAACTAAAAAAATGTACTATGAAATTGTTCTTTTTATTAAAGCACAAATAAACATAATTAAAAAACAGCAAATACTGTATATGCTCGTTTTACCGCCCGATCTTGATTAAGGGCCCGTTTGAATAGCTGCCCGTGTGAACAGAACATAAAAATAAATAAGGGCCGGTGCGTGAATACCCGCCCGATGTAAAAGCTGATTTTTCAGTGGTAGAGAACAATGGGAAATAAGAAGCGCTTTTGTCACAACGCTATTGAATTTTAAGCGCTGGTAGATAACACTCACGACTTAGGCGTCCTGATTACGTAACACCGTGGTTCCCAAACTGGCGTCGCGACGCTTTTGAATTTTAAGCGCTGGTAGATAACACTCACGCCTCAGGCGTCCTGATTACGTTACACCGTGGTTCTCAAACTGGCGTCCCGACTACCAAGTGCGTCATTCCAATATTGATAGGGCGTCACAAAACTTTTCTTCTTTTGCGGATTTGTACTTGCGGTGAGTAGAAAGTCAAAATTCTCGTTATTCTTGTTTAAATCATGCTTGAGAACTGGAAATGACAATATATTAATTATTGTAACGATCGATCTTATCTATATATATATATATTTTTTTTTATATATTTTTGTGTATAATTTTACTTTAAAAATAGCAAACGCCTGTGCTTGAATAAGGGCCGGTTTGAATAAGGGCCCGGTTAGTGAGTTTGCTTAAAAATATATGGGCCCGTGCTATAAAACGAGCAAACACGGTATAGAATATGTGCAACACAATCACATTGACTGCAATGACATTATATTTTAATCACTCCTTTAAAGAATTGAAATGACACCAATGGAAATAACATACACCTCGGTGAAACTTCAAATTAAAGTGTTCAGTTCAGCGTGAACAATTTAGACTAGCAGTTTATTTCAGTTTTTTCGCAAATCGTTGTTTTATGTCTGTCCCATATTTTATATCTAGAATATCGCAGAAAGAATTTCAAACCTCAGATCCAATTTCATTCAATTGATTCTGCAATATTTCTTTATCTTCATCTGCCATTTTCCATCCATGCAACCACAACTTCTTTGTAACATTAGGAAGCAGATTTGCAACTGCAACAATATCTTCATGGTTTGCAGTTCGATTTTCATCCAGATCCAACTGATCAATCTGTTGAAATAAACAAATACAAAGAACAATCAGACATGGATAAAATATATAACAGTCATATTCATCATAGTTTTGCCAAACCCATATTATTCATATTACACAGAAATGCATTGTAACATTGAATACAGCCTGGTGCTAGAAGTTGGGAGTTTTCATCAAGGGAGAAACAATAGTTATCAAAATTCAATGTTTTCGTTGTGTAGCATTTTTTGTAGTGAAACCAATTGTATTTCATAAATTGCTAACATTTGTAATCATTGTACCAAATTGTAAAATCATTGTTAACTCAGTGCAACAGAGTCAAAATTGAAATTTCAAAAACAGACAAGCTCTTGTGACATTAAATACCTAGCCAGGTTCCAGAGTTCAAAGGTTGCTTTGAATGGCAATTTATGAATTCTTTACAAGAAAATGAAACTTAAAGTTTGTCACAAGGTTTGTTTTGAAAAGGCATGCTTAATTCATGTCCCAAAGGCCTAATTGGCCTGTCTCATTAGAATTTACTAAAATACAATGGGACATACAAACATTCATGATATCAGAATTAATCCTTTCATTGTAAATGTCAAAAGATTTATAGCGTTAATAGGGCTTCAATCAGTGTGACGTACATATACAGCTTAGAATAAAATAGAATGGGAATCGCATGTCAGTGAGGAGAACGTTTAAGTACGGTCTAGAAAATCCAGAGGCGCTAGTCAATGTAAAAATAGAGACTACAAGCACCATTAAGCGTGGTAACCATGACAACTGCTCACCCGGGGTACTGGCAGCTGATTAGATTAGGTACGGGTTTGAGTTTTCAAGGATGCATAAGATAGGATTTGCGAAGTGCAGGCGTGGATAAAGTGTTAATTAATTAATTTACCCATTTGATACGAAGAGATTATGAAACATGAACCTCGTACTGTCATTGTGCTTGAGTAAAATATGAGTACCATAACTCTGTGTGAAATTATTAATATTAATGATTCTAATCAGTGAATTGAATATTCAACGAAATGCGAGTAACTATAAAGACTATAATATGAAACAGTTATTCAGGGGTTCCGTAACAAGCAGTCAATGAAATGTTTAACAACAATTGGGAATAGTGTAGAGATGTAACCATTCATGTTAAAGGTAGTTGTAATGCACAAACAGCATAAAAGGACTAACTAAC
The DNA here is from genome assembly GCF_964204865.1 of Styela clava. NCBI lineage: Eukaryota > Metazoa > Chordata > Ascidiacea > Stolidobranchia > Styelidae > Styela > Styela clava. The sequence goes on from NC_135251.1 coordinate 4,160,935, forward strand.
TGATTTGAGATCAAGGTTTATTGTACATCTATGGCCTGGAAATTATTGTTTTGAATGTCATACTGCACCCAATATTATATATGGATGATATCCTCAGAACACTCCTATCTATCGCATGGAATATGTCCATGCAATGGTACCAATTAGCAGAGAAATACACTATAAAACTATGGTAATTATAGAATGAGATTTAAAAAGTCACAAATCACATAGAACGACTATTCCAGGTACTTACGACTCAATAGTTATGAATCTGGTCAATTGTTTAGCTGAAAATGGCGAAAAAATGGAATACCAACACGACATTAACTGGGAGATGTGGCAACAGCAGATTGGTAAAAGAGGAGAGCATGAGTTTTTAATATTTTGCAATTCGGAAATTCGGTTTTCTATTCGGAAATTTGGGTGGCTCCGTCAGGTAACTATCTAATTATAATAACACATATAAAAATTTCTAATAGTTCATTGATAATTATAAAATTTATTGTTTTGCATCTTATAGGCCTACTGTTTTTTAATATTAAATTTGACGACAGTGATACATCATAAAAGGCTGACCTAACTCTGAATGGCCTTGGGGTTGTAGGTCAAAATAATTGCATTTAATGAAGTGATAGCAATTGGCATTAATACACAACATAGTGAAATTCAAATTCGACAAATTTGGTAAAAATCCGCTTTTAGAAAGTTGACCCACCCTTGTAACTTTAAATATAGCCTGGTGCCAGAAGTTGGAAGTTTTTATCAAGTGAGGATAAATAGATATCAAAATTCAATGTTTCAGTCAAGTGACAATTTTTTTGGTCAAAACGATTGTATTTCATATCATCAGAAAAGAAGGGCAATTCCGCGTATTTCACACAATCACAGAACAAGACTCAACAGAACCGTATTGGTCAGAAGAATTGGTTACTATGTTTTTCAAGCAAATCTTTGAATAAACAAGTAGGCCTGAAAACTAGTCTCAAAAATGATAAACTTAGAATTGTAGAGGTTTTTCATAAATTCCATCATGCAATCCAATTTTGGGTTATGAAAGTGTAAAACTATAACATATTAAAAAATCAAAATTTCCTCCAACCCTTGTTAAAACGTTAATTATGTCATTATTATTGTGTTATACCTCTGTGTTTCCCAAGGATGATTTGAAAGCTTGTAGTTGATCTGATGACAGGTTACAGTAGCCAAGGCCCAAGTCTTCAACACAGGATTGATTGGAAAGTATTCGTCCAACTGTTGACAAACCTTCAACTCCCATGTTTGTGTTTCCATCCAGCCTCAACTTCATGATCTATAAAGAGACAAGAATAATTAATAAACCATGAAATCTATAAATGGTTCTTTACTGAGTAAAAAATAAAAAATTATGAACATTCTAAAACTGAAAGTAGTTTTCGATGCAAAATATACCATTAATATTTCATAGAAAATAACGTTGAATTCAAAAACAAAATCTGAACTACAAAACTAGACATATCAGAAGTAAAATCTGTAAATTCAGAATAGTTAAATCCCATGTTAACAACTGCACGAGGATGAATGATTGAGCAATTATGATATCAAAACAGTCACACTTGCAGGTATGAATTTCAAATTTCAAAAGTCAAAAAATGTTTTGACCTGCCTTTGCTCACTATGGCATTTGCGAAAATTCCTCGCAGTTTTTGAAGAGAAGTGCACTTATACTAAACAAAGAAAAATTGTAAGCTCATACTATAGCTTAAAATACAAAAAATTTGAAAATCAAGTTTTGTTTTTTCACTTTAATACAAAAATCACCATTGGGTGAAATAGCGATCGGGTCGTTGCTGCAAGCCATGTCAATTGGACAAAAACTCAGCTAATTCTGTGAAGTTTCATTGAAAATATTTCTAAAAACTTTATAGTTCCTGATCAAGCATATTCATTGTGTACAGCGGATTTCTCTACAAAAATTCGAGTGGCTCTGGCTGATAACCATCTAATTATATTTACACATATAAAAATTTCTAATAGTTGATAATTATAATTTTTATCCTTTTGCATCCTATAATGTTTTTTAATATTAAATTTGACGACAGTGATACATCATAAAATGCTGACCTAACTCTGATTGGCCTTGGGGTTGTAGGTCAAAATAATTGCATTTAATGAAGTGGTAGCAATTGGTATTAATACACAACATAGTGAAATTCATATTCAAATTTGACAAACTTGGTCAAAATCCGCATTTAGAAAGTTGACCCACCCTTGTAACTTTAAATATAGCCTGGTGCCAGAAGTTGGAAGTTTTTATCAAGTGAGGATAAATAGATATTAAAATTCAATGTTTCAGTCAAGTGACAATTTTTTTGATCAAACCGATTGTATTTCATATCTTGGTAGCATTTGGAATCAATAAACAAAATTGAAAACTTATTTTTAACTTAGAGCAACATAGTCATATCACGGTAATATTTCAAAAACAGAAATGCTTTTGTTGTCCAACCTTCAATGCTGGAAATAAGTAGCTTTTTAGAATTGTTATCATTCATCATTTAATGTTTGAAATCTGTTACCTTCTGTCCCAAATTTCAATCTGAATTGCATTCAAATTTTCAGAAAAATGTGTTATATGACTCTTTTCAATGCCGTTCACTCCAAACCAGGTTATGTACAATTGTTCACTGATATCTGTTAGAAGGAAATAATATTTCCTATTTCCTTCTCCATTTTTAAGAGATATCAGTGAACAGTTGTACAGGGCCTAATTTGGAGTGAATGGTGTTGATAAGAGTCATATAGTACATTTTTCTCAAAAAATATATTTAATGATAAGTACTCAAGAAAAGAATACTTTGCTAATTTGGTTCTAAAATTTTCTTTCAATCAATTAAACTTGGAAAATAATCAGAAAAAAATTGAGTATGATATAAGGAAGTGGTTGCCAACCTTTTTTTTTTCGCGACCCCAATTTTCGTAAAATCAACACATACAGATACTCGCGACCCCGCAACAAGAAAAGCATTAGAAACCATACCTACAAAGTTAATTTGCTCCTAAATCCCTTCGTAGGTAGGGACACATTTTACCTGTAAATTCCCTAATCTGTTCTAAGATCCCACAAAACTACTATACTATTTGTATAAATCATATTATGGTTGAAAACCGTAACAAATACATGTTAGAACTAGATTACGGCATAATAAATAGAAAGGGTATATTCATGGAAAGAACAGAGAAATAAAGAATAAAAACAACGAACTGTTTGTTTGCTTATCTTTGGTGTCAGTCGACTAGGCTGGGCTAAGAAAAGACCGTGGAGATCGGGAGTATAGCTTTCGAAGGAGGTGAGACGTGGCGACAAAAGTCGACAGTTGAGAGCGACCGTAATACGGAAATGAGCACATGCACATGAATTTCAAACTTAGAATATACTTTTTTTTTACTTTTCTGTTTTTTTTTTGTTCTTTTTTTGTTTTTCTTTTCTAGGTCATTTATTTTTCAGTTTAATTTTCTTTTGTTTAACTGTTCCGCTATTTTTACACATATAAAAATTTTTATAAATGGTTCTTTACTGAGTGAGAAATAAAAAAAACAAGCCGGTAGGCACCCAGGATCTCCACTGATAGTTGGGGCCCGCACCCAGCTACTTATTGCCATCCATAGAAACTTGAGGATCTTTAACTGTGGCGCGATTAACTAAGTGAGCGGGTTGGTTAAAAAGTCCAATTCATTTTGAGCGCTGCGCGTTTTGTGGACATACTTACGTGACTGATATGCGGTGATCAAAAATTGGAAAAAATCATGTTCATTAAAATCCTTAAGGCTTCTCCATTTTATGGAGTATCGAGACCAAAGACGACTTATTGGAAAGCGTATTTTACTGTGCAGAAGGTAGCGTTCTTGAAATTTCAAATTTCAACTTAGTTAACAATTGAACGGTGGCGATAAGTTGAGAAAAAATGGAAATTTCTCAACGATCGGCGCGTTATTCGACGTTGTCATGGAAACGAAACCACCAACCGGACTTTCTATGAAACGCACAATACTAGGGTGACATGATAACCCACGTGAGAAATTTTATCCCGATTGGTCTAGACAGGTACACAGACAGAACGACAGATAATAAAAAGGTCTCCTAGAGCGGAGATCCATTATGAACATTTACAAACTGGAAGTTTTTTTTCGTGGAATTTCTAGGTTTTGATTCACGATATTCCAGTAATATTCTAGACCAGGGTGGTCCAAACCCAGGCCCGTGGGCAAGATGGTAATCAAAAATCGCATTTGGTGTTGTTTCATCATAGAATTAACCAGAAAATTTTTTTGAAATATTGTTATATCACCAATGTCACAGAATTGAACAGTGTTCTTAGGCGACTAGCAAAGTTGAATGATGTGCTTGGCAGTCTAAATTGTTATCTGAATTTCCTTTTTTTTGGTCACGAATATATGCTAACAATTTTGGTATTATAGAAAACTAAAAATCGAATGAGCTTGGTTGGCTATGTCTGATAACTAATATTAATGTCATGGCCTTACAATATAATTCATGCCGGGTGTTTTTTGCAGCCTGCCTGAACAGTATTACAAAAAATGCTGCCTATATGTCAGAACATTTAGTAATTACCCTCCTGTACTTAACACATTTGGTAATCAATCAATCTGCAGTTATTTATTTGTAAGTTATTTTGCAAACTGACGAATTCAAACATATTTTTAACTGAATGTTGGTACAACAATGCTTGCTTGATATGTCGGCAAGTTTTGTCGGTGACAAAAGAATTTAATTTAAAACAGCATTTTAGAATCTTGTGAGCAATGAGCATTTTCCAAAGTTAAGATTTTGCTTCAAAAATCCTATAGCTGTTCAGAAGCACTTACATTTGCGAAAACACTTTTACCGTTATGAAGAGTTTGAAATCTCACACTAAACGTAGATATAGAAAGCCTTTTGCTGGTTTTAGTAAGTTTTTTGGTGGTTTTTGCATGTTTTAGCTTGATAAATGACAAATACTGATCAACATGGCTAATCAATTTTGTGGCCCCTGGAGCCGACAACCTTGGACCACCCTGTTCTAGACCTTACCATTGAATTTGAAAAAATAAATCAAACTACAAAAGTAGACATATCAGAATCGATATATATTGAGTGAGCCACTCAAACACTGAGAATTCTGACCTATGTTGTCAAATAGGATAGGATAGGATTTACATATTTATCCCGGGGGAGAGGAAAGCCAATAAGACGGCTTATCCATATGGCGAACCACGGTCTCTCGTCCGGTTACCATTCCAAGTCGGGTATAGGATTAGTTTTACTGTATTGTTTGTTTTCGGAAGCATGGACTTGGTGGTGGAGGAAGCCGTAACCGACCAGCGGTTACGTGAACCACCCAACGACGGCGAGGAGTCCAGCAATCCTCTCGCACATAACCATCCCTGCATGGGATTCGAACCTACGAACCCACTCAGAGTAATCAGAGGTACGGTGGCGAGCGTATTCCTAACGCTTAGCCCGTTGAGCCAAACCGCCGCGCCTAGATAGATTGGAAGCTTGAGCTTTATGAAATCCTTAATACTCACAAAGCAGAAAACTAACATTAATATATTACTATGATATGAACACGGCCTATTTCAAATTATTATCACAAGGAGCTAATTGAATGCTGCTTCAATAGAGTAAAGTATCATGGCCCTCTGTTTCATGCATGAGTGACCATGGATTTGTATCTGGCTCATATTCTGTTAACCGGGAATTTTGAACTTGGAAAATGTATTTTCTCTCGTCATATGTCTTCATTTCTCACAATTCTTTTGTATATTTGTAATATAATTTTGGCGCTAGTGGGAACATATCAAATAGAAAGGCCTGCTGCCGTTTGTACGAAATAGGCAGAGCAGCCCAGGACAGGTATCTGGCAGATAGCAGTTACATCATCAAGAAAACATGCTAAAAAATATCCAAGTCTTCTACATTGTGAGACGAGGCCAATCTTTAGCGCTTAAATTAGGGCTTAGAAATAGGATTTACATATTTATCACAGGGGAGAGGAAAGCCAATAAGATTGCTTAATTATAATATGGCGAACCACGGCCCCCCTCGTTCGGTTACCATTCCATGTCGGGTATGGGATTAGTTAGCGAGTTTTCAGATGCATGGACCTCATGATGGAGAAAGCCATAACCAACCAGGGGGTACATGAACCACCCTATGGTGGCGAGGAGTCCAGTCATTCTCTCATACGTAATCAAACCTGCATGTGATTCGAAAGTGCGAACCCATGCATGGTAATCAGAGGTGCGGTGGCAAGCATATTCCTAACTCTTAGCAGAATTTGCCGCACTGCCAAGCCATGCGCCACACCGCTGAGGTTTCTCCATAATACCGCCCAACAAGTTGGGACAGAATAAGTAATAAAAAATTTCTGTTCTTCAGTTGAACACCAATGCTCGCCATAATTTTATATGCTTAGAACCAGATCATGTTCATTTCATTAGACAACACATACAAATTTTTAGGGAAGTGGTTGCCAAAGGGGCATATCTGCTGTAAATTTACAGGATATATATGCATAATGGCTAATTTGCAATTGATGATAATTTTCTGTTGTTACATATATATTTTCACACAACTTCATTGATTGTAGGAATCATGTTAATTTAAGATTAAGTAAAATTATATATCACTCAAGGAAAAAGCCAGTGGGGAGATTACATGGGTAATACCCCTCATTTTTTAATTCTTCACGATTCAAAATTTCTGCCTTCTACTTTGAACAAACAACGGCCTGGCCTCGTTTTACTTTCAGCAAATCACAGTATTGCGGTCAAAACTATTTTATTCTGTGCACTATCACCTCAACGCAGTTATCACCACAAGTTTTTATTTGTCTTTACAGCATCTTATGCTTTCATAGTGCTGATGAAAAATGCTTATCTCCGTTATTATTGAAATTATTACCTTACTCATCATCAATCATATGGTGATACTGATAAACAATTGCACAAAGTTCAGAATCAAGATTATTAAAAATGCATGGTTTATTAATAAGGAATTGCCAACTGTGGCGGCAACAAAAAAATTAACTTTTTCCCTAAAAAGACATCAAATTTATTATTCGACTGATGAATCCGCGAAAAATACAAATGTGTAATTGTGGTTTGAAATCAAGAAAGAGGGCATACATGTTTTATTTTCTGACTTAAAACATACATGAGAAGAATTTACCCATCGCCCAAAGGTGATTACATTACATTTGGCTGCTCAAAAGGAGAGAAGTATCATATGTTTATTTAAGGAACACAAATATCGGTGCATTGAAAAAAAAATGGATTTTATTGAAGTTAATTGTGACAAGTAATAGTTTTATATTTCATACACATTTAATCGATGCTACATGTGAGCTTGTTATTGTGTATGTAAACGATTATAATGTCTGATATCAGCGAGTCGCAAATGACTTTAAAAATTAATTTTCACGATTTCTATCGCTTTATTTCTAAACGTTGGCACATAGAAACAATTTTCAAGATATGGGTTAATATTTCGCGACTTATATCCAATTAATTTGGGAACCACTTTTATAATCAAATGCGGGCATATAAGAAATTGTTTATATACATAAAATAAATTAAGAAATGTATTAATATTTTGAGTCACATCAAAAAAATGGGATATACATGCATATATCATTTGTTTATTGTCTACTATAATCATGTCATATTTCGTAACTGACAATTTATGGTAATTTTGTTCTCGCTATATCTCATGTACATTCGTGTTTGTGCCATATTTCATATTAGAATTATATGGGAGCGTTATGTAGGACATCGAAAATACAACATTAGAGAGGTTGATGTTACCTCCGTCTTTCTAAAGCAATTTTTTTGGTTTGTTATGAAAAGGCAAGCTTAATTCATGTCCCAAAGGCCTAAGTGGCCTGTCTTATTAGAATTTACTAAAATACAACAGACATACGAACATTTATGATATCAGAATTGCTCCTTCCATTGTAAATGTCAAAAGATTTATATCGTTAGTGCTTCAATCAGTCATCAGTAATTTATTTTTCCTCAAATGCTGAAATGTGTGACGTACGTATACAGCTTAGAATAAAATAGAATATGAATGACATCTCAGTGAGGAGAACGTTAAAGTACCCAGAAGCGGCCTAGTAAATCCAGAGGCGCTAGTCAATGTAAATATGGAGACTACAAGCACCATTATGCGTAACCATGACAACTGCTCACCCGGGGTACTGGCAGCTGATTAGATTAGGTACGGGTTTGAGTTTTCAAGGATGCATAAGATAGGATTTGCGAAGTGCAGGCGTGTATAAAATGTTAACTAATCAATTTACCCATTTGATAAGAAGAGATTATGAAACATGAACCTCGTACTGTCATTGTGCTTGAGTAAAAGATGAGCACCATAACTCTGTGTGAAATTATTAATATTAATGATTCTAATCAGTGAATTGAATATTCAACGAAATGCGGGTAACTATAAAGACTATAATATGAAACAGTTATTCAGGGGTTCCGCAACAAGCAGTCAATGAAATGTTTAACAACAATTGGGAATAGTGTAGAGATGTAACCATTCATGTTAACGGTAGTTGTAATGCACAAAATATAACATTTATTAACAACTTAGCATAAAAGGACTAACTAACTGATTTGAGATCAAGGTTTATTGTACATCTATGGCCTGGAAATTATTGTTTTGAATGTCATACTGCACCCAATATTATATATGGGTGATATCCTCAGAACACTCCTATCTATCGGATGAAATATGTCCATGCAATGGTACCAATTAGCAGAGAAATACACTATAAAACTACAGTAATTATAGAATGAGATTTAAAGTCACAAATCACAAAGAACGACTATTCCAGGTACTAAAGACTCAATAGCTATGAATCTGGTCAATTGTTCAACTGAAAATGGCAAAAAAAAGGAATACCAACACAACATCAACTGGGATATAAGGCAGCAGCAGATTGGTAAGAGGAAAGCATAAGTTTTTTTATATTTTGCTTTGAACGCTTCATGAGTGGTGACTGAAATAAATGTAATATTCTGTGACACAAGCTTATAGAAATGAACAATTCTATATCTGATCAGGTGGAAATTAAATGCGGACATGGAACAAATAAAACTTCCAATGTTGTAAATAAATAGAATTTTAGATTTGTCAACATTCATTATTTATTGTTTAAAATCTGTTACTTTCTGTTCCAAATTTTAATTTATTTTTTTCATTTTTACTGTTGAACACTCAAACTAGGAAGCAATTTTTGAAGATGATAGGATAACACGAGAAATATAAATTTACCCGCATGGGCGTGATGACCTAGTAGTAAGAGCTTTAGATTTGACACTGTTTGCATTCCAGATTGCATAAGTTCAAATCACTGAAGACAAGTGTAATAAAATGGGAGGCCAATGCCGAACTGAAACGCTTACAGATTTTCAAAAAATAGTAACTCCTTTTAACAGATATCAGTGGACAATTGTAGATGACCTGGTTTAGAGTGAAAGCACATTTTCCTCAAAAAATATATTCGACAGCTATTGAAGAAAAAGAATACTTTGCTCATTTGCCTTTTATTCAAAATCAATTGTACTTTGAACCTAATCAGAAAAAAAAACTAATATACTTTAGGTACAATGTAGGACAATTTTAGGTATTTCACACAATCATGAGACAGGACTCAACAGAACCTGATTGGTCATAAGAATTGGTTATTATATATTTTAAACAAATTTACAAATAAACATATAAAACAACAAATAAACTATTATTAAAAAAAATATATATAAAATTATAGCGGTTTCCATAAATTTTATCATGCAATCCAATTTTGGGCTATAAAAGTGGAAAACTTAATTTATCACAAAATCAAATTCAAACCCTTTTCAAAAAAGTTAATCATGCGATTATTATTGTTTTATACCTCTGTGCTGCCCAAGGATGATTTTAAAGCTCGTAGTTGATCTGATGACAGGTTACAGTAGCCAAGGCCCAAGTCTTCAACACAGGATTGATTGGAAAGTATTTGTCCAACTGTTGACAAACCTTCAACTCCCATGTTTGTGTTTCCATCCAGCCTCAACTTCATGATCTATAAAGAGACAAGAATAATTATTAAACCATGAAATCTATAAATGGTTCTTTACTGAGTAAAAAATAAAAAATTATGAACATTCTCAAACTGAAAGTAGTTTTCGATGCAAAATATAACATTAATATTTCATAGAAAATACCGTTGAATTTAAAAACAAAATCTGGACTACAAAACTAGACATATCAGAAGTAAAATCTGTAAATTCAGAATAGTTAAATCCCATGTTAACAACTACTGCACGAGGATGAATGATTGAGCAATTATGATATCAAAACAGTCACACTTGCAGGTATGAATTTCAAATTTCAAAAGTCAAAAAATGTTTTGACCTGCCTTTGCTCACTATGGCATTTGCGAAAATTCCTCTCAGTTTTTGAAGAGAAGTGCACTTATACTAAACAAAGAAAAATTGTAAGCTCATACTATAGCTTAAAATACAAAAAATTTGAAAATCAAGTTTTGTTTTTTCACTTTAATACAAAAATCACCATTGGGTGAAATAGCGATCGGGTCGTTGCTGCAAGCCATGTCAATTGGACAAAAACTCAGCTAATTCTGTGAAGTTTCATTGAAAATATTTCTAAAAACTTTTTAGTTCCTGATCAAGCATATTCATTGTGTACAGCGGATTTCTCTACAAAAATTCGAGTGGCTCTGGCTGATAACCATCTAATTATATTTACACATATAAAAATTTCTAATAGTTGATAATTATAATTTTTATCCTTTTGCATCCTATAATGTTTTTTAATATTAAATTTGACGACAGTGATACATCATAAAATGCTGACCTAACTCTGATTGGCCTTGGGGTTGTAGGTCAAAATAATTGCATTTAATGAAGTGGTAGCAATTGGTATTAATACACAACATAGTGAAATTCATATTCAAATTTGACAAACTTGGTCAAAATCCGCATTTAGAAAGTTGACCCACCCTTGTAACTTTAAATATAGCCTGGTGCCAGAAGTTGGAAGTTTTTATCAAGTGAGGATAAATAGATATTAAAATTCAATGTTTCAGTCAAGTGACAATTTTTTTGATCAAACCGATTGTATTTCATATCTTGGTAGCATTTGGAATCAATAAACAAAATTGAAAACTTATTTTTAACTTAGAGCAACATAGTCATATCACGGTAATATTTCAAAAACAGAAATGCTTTTGTTGTCCAACCTTCAATGTTGGAAATAAGTAGCTTTTTAGAATTGTTATCATTCATCATTTGATGTTTGAAATCTGTTACCCTTGTCCCAAATTTCAATCTGAATTGCATTCAAATTTTCAGAAAAATGTGTTATATGACTCTTTTCAATGCCGTTCACTCCAAACCAGGTTATGTACAATTGTTCACTGATATCTGTTAGAAGGAAATAATATTTCCTATTCCCTTCTCCATTTTTAAGAGATATCAGTGAACAGTTGTACAGGGCCTAATTTGGAGTGAATGGTGTTGATAAGAGTCATATAGTACATTTTTCTCAAAAAATATATTTAATGATAAGTACTCAAGAAAAGAATACTTTGCTAATTTGGTTCTAAAATTTTCTTTCAATCAATTAAACTTGGAAAATAATCAGAAAAAAATTGAGTATGATATAAGGAAGTGGTTCCCAACCTTTTTTTTTTTCGCGACCCCAATTTTCGTAAAATCAACACATACAGATACTCGCGACCCCGCAACAAGAAAAGCATTAGAAACCATACCTACAAAGTTAATTCGCTCCTAAATCCCTTCGTAGGTAGGGACACATTTTACCTGTAAATTCCCTAATCTGTTCTAAGATCCCACAAAACTACTATACTATTTGTATAAATCATATTATGGTTAAAAACCGTAACAAATACATGTTAGAACTAGATTACGGCATAATAAATAGAAAGGGTATATTCATGGAAAGAACAGAGAAATAAAGAATAAAAACAACGAACTGTTTGTTTGCTTATCTTTGGTGTCAGTCGACTAGGCTGGGCTAAGAAAAGACCGTGGAGATCGGGAGTATAGCTTTCGAAGGAGGTGAGACGAAGCGACAAAAGTCGACAGTTGAGAGCGACCGTAATACGGAAATGAGCACATGCACATGAATTTCAAACTTAGAATATACTTTTTTTTTACTTTTCTGTTTTTTTTTTGTTCTTTTTTTGTTTTTCTTTTCTAGGTCATTTATTTTTCAATTTAATTTTCTTTTGTTTAACTGTTCCGCTATTTTTACACATATAAAAATTTCTATAAATGGTTCTTTACTGAGTGAGAAATAAAAACAAGCAAGTAGGCACTCAGGATCTCCGCTGATAGTTGGGGCCCGCACTTAGCTACTTATTGCCATCCATAGAAACTTGAGGATCTTTAACTGTGGCGCGATTAACTAAGTGAGCAGGTTGGTTAAAAAGTCCAATTCATTTTGAGCGCTGCGCGTTTTGTAGACATACTTACGTGACTGATATGCGGTGATCAAAAATTGGAAAAAAAATGTTCATTAAAATCCTTAAGGCTTCTCCATTTTATGGAGTATCGAGACCAAAGACGACTTATTGGAAAGCGTATTTTACTGTGCAGAAGGTAGCGTTCTTGAAATTTCAAATTTCAACTTAGTTAACAATTGAACGGTGGCGATAAGTTGAGAAAAAAATGGAAATTTCTCAACGATCGGCGCGTTATTCGACGTTGTCATGGAAACGAAACCACCATCCGAACTTTCTATGAAACGCACAATACTAGGGTGACATGATAACCCACGTGAGAAATTTTATCCCGATTGGTCTAGACAGGTACACAGACAGAACGACAGATAATAAAAAGGTCTCCTAGAGCGGGGATCCATTATGAACATTTACAAACTGGAAGTTTTTTTTTCGTGGAATTTCTAGGTTTTGATTCACGATATTCCAGTAATATTCTAGACCAGGGTGGTCCAAACCCAGGCCTGTGGGCAAGATGGTAATCAAAAATCGCATTTGGTGTTGTTTCGTCATAGAATTAACCAGAAAAATCTTTTGGCATATTGTTATATCACCAATGTCACTGAATTGAATTCTTAGGCGACTAGCAAAGTTGAATGATGTGCTTGGCAGTCTAAATTGTTATCTGGATTTCTATCTTTTCGGTCACGAATATATGCTAACAATTTTGGTATCATAGAAAACAAAAAATCGAATTAGCTTGGTTGGCTATGTCTGATAACTAATATTAATGTCATGGCCTTACAATATAATTCAGGGGTTCTCAACCTTTTTTTTGTCAAGTACCCCCCCGAGTCACGAAACAATCAACGCGAACCCCAGGTAATCAGACGCCGAACAAACTTCGTGTTACAGTCCATGAACGCACAGTTGAACCCCACGAGGGCGCTGTCGCATGTATTATTACTCTGTGATATGTTGTGATTTTGTTTTTCTGTTAATTTTGATTGATGTCGCTGACCTGATGACTGCCACAGTCTTTCGCAACGACTTATCTATTGCTATGAATCTCTCACTTGTATCAATTCTTATGTGTATATTTACATTTTTACGATTGTCATTATACACGTTTGTCAATTTCCGTGTTTTTGTGTTGATTCTTGCATGATAGAAATAAATCATCTGAATCTGTGATATATTGACTAACGATTTGTTGAAACAACAATTTATTGACCAGATGTAACTAAATTAAATCTGCGTGTTGTTATTATTGCCCTTGTCATCCGCCCAACTAATTAATGAATTCTTAAAATCTCTCCCAAGTTTTATTAGGCATAATCACTTTCTCCAATGCTCGCAGTACGCAGTTGTAGAAGATTTCACAGTTTGGCGGCAAAGCCGTGAATTTCACATTGTTGCGTCACAATCACAACAACGCAACATCAGGGAAAATCTACGTTCCAATTGGCATCTAGTTTCAATCGACACGCATTTTCCTCTGATAGTAATAAAGGATATTATAAAACAGCAACACACAAAAACTCGACTGCCGTACAAGTACCCCTGGAAATCTTTTCGCGAACCCCAGGTTGAGAACCCCTGATATAATTTATGCCGGGTGTTTTTTTGCAGCCCGCCTGAACAGTATTACAAAAAATGCTGCCTATATGTCAGAACATTTAGTAATTACCCTCCTGTACCTCACATTTGGTAATCAATTAATCTGAAGGTATTTTGCAAACTGACGAATTCAAACATATTTTTAACTGAATGAGGGGGGGGGGAGAGTACCACAATGCTTGCTTGATATGCAAGTTTTGTCGGTGACAAAAGAATATAATACAAAACAGCATTTTAGAATCTTGTGAGCAATGAGCATTTCCAAAGTTAAGATTTTGCTTTAAAAATCCTATTGCTGTTTACTTACATTCGCGGAAACACTTTTACCGTTATGAAGAGTTTGAAATCTTACACTAAAAGTAGATATAGAAAGCCTTTTGCTGGTTTCAGTAAGTTTTTTGGTGGTTTTTGCATGTTTTAGCTTGATAAATGACAAATACTGATCAACGTGGCTAATCAATTTTGTGGCCCCTGGAGCCGACAACCTTGGACCACCCTGTTCTAGACCTTACCATTGAATTTGAAAACATAAATCAAACTACAAAAGTAGACATATCAGAATCGATATATATTGGGTGAGCCACCCAAACACTGAGAATTCTGACCCATGTTGTCAAATAGATCGGAAGCTTGAGCTTTATGAAATTATTAATACTCACAAAGCAGAAAACCAACATTAAAATATTACTATGATATTAACACGGCCTATTTCAAATTATTATTACAAGGAGCTAATGGAATGCTGCTTCAATAGAGTAATGTATCATGGCCCCCTGTTTTATGCATGAGTGATCATGGATTTGTATCTGGCTCATATTCTGTTAACCGGGAATATTGAACTTGGAAAATGTATTTTCTCTCGTCATGTTCGGTGTTGATGTCTTCATTTCTCACCATTCTTTTGGAAATTTGTAATATAATTTTGGCGCTAGTGGGAACATATCAAATAGAAAGGCCTGCTGCCGTTTGCACGAAAGAGGCAGAGCAGCCAAGGACACGTGTCTGGCAGATAGCAGTTACATCATTGAGAAAACATGATAAAAAATATCCGAGACTTTTACATTGTAGGACGAGGCCAATCTTTAGCGCCTAAATTAGAGTTTAAAATTAGGACATTATTTATTTATCCCGGGCGAACCCGGCGAACTAATTTAGGATCGAGTAAAATTATATATCACCCAAGGGAAAAGCCAGTGGGGGAGATTACATGGGTAATAGCCCTCATTTTTTAATTTTTCACGATTCAAAATTTCTGCCTTCAACTTAGAACAAAAAACGGCCTCGTTTTACTTTCAGCAAATCACGGTATTGCGATCAAAACTATTTTATTCTGTGCACTATCACCTCAACGCAATTATCATCACAAGTTTTTATTTGTCTTCACAGCATCCCATGCTTTCATAGCGCTGATGAAAATGCTTATCTCTGTTATTATTGAGATATTTACCTTACTCATCATCAATCATATCGTGATTATTGATAAACATTTGCACAAGGTTCAGAATCGAGATTATTAAAAATGCATGGTTCATTAATGAAGAATTGCCAACTGTGGCGGCAACAAAAAACTTTTTCCCTAAAAAAACATCAAATTTATTTTTCTACTGACGAAAACCTCAGGACAATTGTCGTATCCGCAAAAAATACAAATGTGTAATTGTGGTTTGTAATCAAGAAAGAGGCCATACGTGTTTTATTTTCTGGCTTGAAACATACATGGAACGAATTTACCAATCGCCTAACGGTGATTTCATTACATTTGGCTGCTCAAAAGGAGAGAAGTGTTATAGGTTTATTCAAGGAATACAAATATCAGTGCATTGAAAATAAAAATGAAATTTATTGAAGTTAATTGTGACAAGTAATAGTTTTATATACATTTAATCGATGCTATACGTGAGCTTGTCTTTGTGTATATAAACGAATATAATGTCTGATATTAGCGAGTCATAAATGACTTTCAAAATTAATTTTCACGATTTCTATCGCTTTATTTCTAAACGTTGGCACATAGAAACAATTTTTAAGATATGGGTTAAAATTTCGCGACTTATAATCAAATTAATTTGGGAACCACTTTTATAATCAAATGCGGGCAAATAAGCAATTATTTATCTACAATACGAAATGGATTAATATTTTAAGTCACATTAAAAAATTGGGATATGCATGCATACGTTGCTTTAATTTCCTATCAATGACACTTGCATCTTAAAACTGAGTGTTTTTAAATTGATTTTAATGTGATCACTACTATATTATCCTAGAAAACCACCATGTTCCTGGATTATTTGCAAACACTATGCAAAAGCCAAAGAAAAAACGAACTTAACAGTTGTGCTATTAAATTTTACAGAGTGTTGTTCTGCGGCGCGGAACTAGACACTGTAACTCTGAGCGAGACTTGCAGATCATCAGAAATGCGTTTTCCGTGTTTGTTCCGAGAGAAGTGCATGTCAAAAAATGTTGATTCACAAAGATAGGTTGAACCAAACAATAGTTTCGAAAAATGGGATTGCCCTATAATTTGAATCACAAGCTTTTTCTGCACATACTGCGCTGACATGTGGATAGTTAAGCGTGGTAGATTGCGTGAAATCACTTCGCTTTGCCGTCGCTAAAATCGTCCAGCAAATAAACAATTCAGACACACGCAACCTTTCTTCACGGGGTTAAAAATAAATCCACCTCTCATTCATCTTGAAAATGGTTGATTCCCTATCGTTTTACTGCCATTTTTCCTTTGAATCAATAATTGTATTATTGCTACTCCACAAACCGTCATACAAGAAAAAACGGAGTTCTTACCACTTCATGGCAGCTCCTGCAACGAACGAACAGATGGCCGCTCTTGCCATGGTTTATGACGCGGTTACGGCAGCACAATTTTCTGCAATTGTTATGTGGCAACTAAAAAGTCAGTCGCCGTGCATTTGGCTTGGCAATAGCGGGCTATGGTTTGGGAATACCTCCATGGCTTTGCGGCAGTTTTAGATGTCACAGAATAGTTGAAACTGTACTTGAAAAAACACGGGTTCAGGGAAGGTGATATCTGTGTGATGTCATAATTTGAAGACTATTAAATGACCCGTCACAGTACTGCGGTCAAATCAGGTTGATTGTTACGATAATTTATATAGTGCCATTCCCAGTTTCCTTAGTAAGGTGATTTATACAAGAATAGCAGGACCAAAATTAATTTATGTAGCTTACTCATAAGTGCCGTTATTAAGCCTATTTCGGAACAGCCTACAGGTTGCTTTGAATGGTAATTTATGAATTCTTTACAAAGGACTAAAACTTAAAGTTTGTCACAAGATTTGTTAAGAAAAGGCAAGCTTAATCTATCTCTCATAGACCTCATCTGATTCATTGCGATTTACTAAATTACAACTTTACGGCAGCAGAATTACTGTATAATATGTCAAAAGATTTATAGTGTGAATAATGCTTTGGCGACTGAAATATTTGATCCGGTCAAAATTAAATTTGGTTATGGAACACTTATCATTAATTGTTTAAGAAATATTATTTTTGGTCGAAAGTTTGATTTCCTTTTTTTCCTTTTTACTATCGAACACTCAAACCAAACAGCATTTTTCGGAAATGATAGAATAACATGCGAACTATGAATTCACATGCATGGGCGTGATGACCAATGAACTTGACTGCGTTTGCTCAAGTTCAAACCACTGAACACAAGCTGTAACAAAATGGGAGGCCAATGCCAAACTGAACTGATTTTTTATTTTTCAGAAAATAGTAACTCCTTCAGTGGACACTTGTACATGGCTTGGTTTAGAGTGAAACCATGGATAAGAGTCATATAGAATATTTTTCTCAAAAACAATATTCGATAAGTACTCAAGAAAATGAATGCTGCTCCTCACAGCCCATTTATTCTAAAATTTTAATAAAAATCAATTGAACTTGGAAGTTCATCAGAAAAAAACATCTTCCCTTGGGTGCAATATAGGGCCATTTTAGATATTTCACACAATCACAGGACAAGACTCAACAGAACTAAATTGCTCATAGGAATTGGTTATTATGTATTTCGATCAAATATTCAAAAAATGAGTAGGCCTGAAAGCTATTATTCAGAAAGGTAAATCTAAAATTATAGAGGTTTTACATAAATTTTACCATGTAATCCAATTCTGGATTATGAAGGTGTAAAACTATAACATATTAAAAAATCAAACTCAAAATTTCTTCCAACTCTTTCAAAAGCGATAATTATGTGAATATTATTGTGTTATACCTCTGTACTGCCCAAGGATGATTCTAAAGCTTGTAGTTGATCTGATGACAAGTTACAGTATTCAAGGTTTAACAATTCAACACAGGATTGATTGGAAAGTATTTGTCCAACTGTTGACAAACCTTCAACTCCCATGTTTCTGTTTTCATGCAGGTAAAACTTCATGATCTATAAAGAGGCAAGAACAATTTGAGGTCGTAATTGGACTGTTATAAATCTTGTTGAATTAAGCAACAAATTGAGCATGGACAGAGGTTTTCACCCTTTTTCATGGAGCGGAATTCTAATGAAATATTCTAGTTGATAGAAGCCCCGTGTGCAATAGTTCATTGCCATTTATTGGCTAAATTGTATAAAACATGAATACATATTAAGCAAATCTAACACTGACAAAACAAAATGAACTACTCAAGTAGTATGTTAACCAAGACACTGGACACTGGAACATAGAACGGGTAGCAGGTTAAGGTTAGGCCATAATTTCAGGTACAAATACTACAGTAGTCACTAGGCT
The DNA here is from genome assembly GCF_964204865.1 of Styela clava. Lineage (NCBI taxonomy): Eukaryota > Metazoa > Chordata > Ascidiacea > Stolidobranchia > Styelidae > Styela > Styela clava. The sequence goes on from NC_135251.1 coordinate 4,179,830, forward strand.
AGTCCCCGAACTCTCAATAAAACTGAAATAAGTAAAATTGGAATAAATTTATGGCCTAACCCTAACCTGGTACGCATGCTACGATCCGGTGCACATACTACAAGAGCACTGAAAAAATTCTGCTCTACGGTGTTTTCGGTTACCATTCCATGTCGGGTATGGGCAGGCGCGCAGCCAGGATTTTCAAAAGGGGAGGGTTTCATAATCATAAATTCCCATTGCGGTCTGTAACAGTCTTCGCATTACGCGCTTGTTAAATGGACGTCTTTTCAGCGTATAATGATTATTCTTGTCGCGTGAAATATTCAATCTCTGACAACTACAAAATTCTAAAATGTCTTTATATATCAGTTTAATTGTGTCCAACGTAACTTGCGGTTGCTTCTTCTTACGTCAAAATTAAAACATTAGTTCTCTGAAATGCCACGGCGATGGGTGGACATAAAAATATGAGATAAACGGTGTATTTAATTTTAATACGCATTTTTTGAATCTTGCCAACTCGTTATCGCTGTTAGAAAAATCTCAATAACTGATATAAAATCCCGAAAAGTACAATTTTATTTCGTACAATAAAAATGCATATGAAGTATATCGTTAAATCAAAAATACATATTCATCGCCGCGATTACGCCACTTGTTAAAGGAGCTGACGTTTACAACGAAAAATGATTTTTCTGTTGTGCAAAGTAATCAATTCGTGACCGATAAGGGCATATTTAAAATATCTTGCTTTATTAATTTAATTCTCTTCATTTTAACCAGCGTTTGCGTCGACAAAACACAACAATTTTTTACAATTCACAATTTTAAAATAACTCGGCCATTTGCCGACATAAAAATAAAAATTTGTGGTAACTGCCCGTCGCCTATCATATATTGTTTTGATCCGAATTTTTTCTATTTTGCAAATTCGACAAATTTGAGATGTGCTTGTAACATTGACTCCCTTCAATCGCAATGCTGACACTCCGATTATTTTTAAAGATAAAACCTCCTGAAAAATCCGTAAATCTGCTGTAAATTCTCATGGTGTAAAATTTATTTCAGTACAATAAAAATTGATGAATATACTTCGGATTAATTATCTTATATATCATCACAAACCGGGAAAAAATCGTGTTTTCAACCTTGTTTAATGATAACACGAAAATTTTCTACGACAATTTCAAAGTAATGGATAAAAGGCAAATCCCACCCACAATTAACCGTGTTTCGATTTTAGTGACGGTATGTTCCTAAACGGCGACCAAACATAATGTGCGCCGTAGGCACACGAAATTTTGCGATTTTGCCAATAGAAAAGCGTTTTTAGACTGTCGAGGACTCTCAAAACTTATATTGTTTGCGGTTTTATTTTCAGTATTTCATAATCCTGCTTTTCAATCAAAGTTAAATCGCGGTTTTACTCCTTCTTTTGTCTTTAGAACCTAGCCACCGATGAATGTATAATAACTCACGAATTCACAATTCCGTGCAAAGTACAAAAATAAAAAAAAATTAACATGTTTATCGTGGCACAAATGTATGATTTTGAAAGAATAAAAACCGACGTAAGGGCGTTTACGGCCTAAATAACACGCTGATGAAAACATTGGCGATTTTAGCAGAAGGCAATTGCACGCTTTTTCAGTTTTCACATTTCCGTGCGGGTACAAAAATAAAATATTTATCATTGTTCCCGCAGCACAAATTTGTGATTCAAAGAGAATAAACACCAATGTAAAGGGCGTTCACGGCATCAATAACATGCCGCGTTGATGAAAACGAACGGCGATTTTAGCAGAAGGCAATTGCACGTGTTATCGGCAACTTTTTCACTTTTCAGAAAATTCAAAAGGGGGGTTCGACCCCGAACCCCCACACCCCCCTGGCTGCGCCACTGGGTATGGGATTAGTTAGCCAGTTCTCAGATGCATGGACTTGATGGTGGAGAAAGCCTTAACCGACCAGTGGGTACATGAACCACCCTATGGTGGCGAGGAGTCCAGTCATCCTCTCATACGTAATCAACCCTGCATGGGATTCAAAAGTGCGAACCCATGCATGGCAATCAGAGGTGCGGTGGCAAGCATATTCCTAACATTCAGCAGAATTTGACACACTGCCGAGCCATGCGCCACACAGCTGAGAGTTTCTCCATATTAAAGCCCAACAAGTCGGGACAGAATAAGTAAAAGAAATTCCTGTTCTTTAGTTGAACACCAATGCTCGCCATAATTTTATATGCTTAGAACCAGTTCATGTTCGTTTCATTGGACTACACATACAAATATTTAGTTAAATGGTTGGCAAAGTGGCATATCTGCTGTAAATTTACAGGATATATATATATGCATACCGGCAATTTTGCAATTGATGATAATTTTCTGCTGTTACATATCTATTTTCTAACAACTTCATTGATTGTAGGAATCATGTTAATTTATGTGGATGAAGATTAAGTAAAGTTATATATCACTCAAGGGAAAAGCCAGTGGGGGAGATTACATGTGTAATAACCCTCATTTTTTAATTCTTCACGATTCAAAATTTCTGCCTTCTACTTAGAACAAACAATGGCCTCGTTTTACTTTCAGCAAATCACAGTATTGCGGTCAAAACTATTTTATTCTGTGCACTATCACCTCAACGCAATTATCACCACAAGTTTTTATTTGTCTTCACAGCATCTTATGCTTTCATAGCGCTGATAAAAATGCTTATCTCCGTTATTATTGAGATATTTACCTTACTCATCATCAATCATATCTTGATTATTGATAAACAATTGCACAAGGTTCAGAATCAAGATTATTAAAAATGCATGGTTTATTAATGAAGAATTGCCAACTGTGGCAGCATCAATAAAATGAACTTTTTCCCTAAAAAAACATCAAATTTATTCTTCGACTGATGAAAACCTCAGTACAATACAAATGTGTAATTGTGGTTTGTAATCAAGAAAGAGGGCAGGGCACATATGTTTTATTTTCTGGCTTGAAATATACATGGGACGAATTTACCCATCCCCTAAAGATGATTACATTACATTTGGCTGCTCAAAAGGAGAGAAGTGTTATATGTTCATTCAAGGAATTTAAGGAATACAAATATTGGTGCATTGAAAATAAAAATGGATTTTATTGAAGTTAATTGTGACAAGTAATAGTTTTATATTTCATACACATTTAATCGATGCTACATGTGAGCTTGTCTTTGTGTATAAAAATCAGAGGTGTGCAACATACGGGTACAGCAAGGCACGCGGTACCTATTTACGTGGCCCGCTACACACTTCATACTTCGTAGCCTATTAATTTAAGAACTTTTTCGAATTGTAACAGCGTCATTTGCATTTTTGACTGCAGTATAGGTCCATGGACTTTTCCCCGAGCATCGACTTCCTCATTTACTTCGTGACATTGGCTAATCAGCAAGATGCAAAAAGTGACGTAACAATGCCCCCTTTTCGTATCCACGCTGACACTGTGAATACTCAGATTTTCAGGCGTGGTCGTGAACCTTACCTCGTTTTCGGGTATTTGAACTATATTCATTAGTTTTTAGTTGTGTTTCGGAAATTTAAATATAAATCAGATAATTTAATGATCACGTTGTCTTCTTAGAAGATTTAATTTAATTGCAACGATGAAAAATTAGCGTAGAAATAGCTGTAATAGTCTAGCTAGGCTAAAATTGTTTACCAGTATGTTTAAAAAACAGATTATTGTATGCCAGGGTGGTCAAAGGTTGTCAGTCTAGCGGGTCATTCATCAAGCTAAAACATGCAAAAACAACAACAGATAAAATGACATAAAGAACAAACTACTTTTTTAGATTGTCACCGACATAACGTACACACATATAAGGCAAGCATTGTGGTATTTTCTTTCCCATATCCAGTCAAATGTCATCTGAATTGGTCCGCTTTCTTTTCATATTAATGTTTAAAAACTTACAAATAACAAAAAATAAAAAGCCAGTTGATAATCCAGACTAGCCAATCACAATATTCAACTTCGCCAGTTGCCTCAGCTAGCCATAACACTAGTCAATTCAGTGAAATTAATAATGTAACCATATGTCAAATATTTTTCTGGTTATTTTAATGTCGAAACAACACTGATTGCGATTTTTGTTTACTCTCGCGCAAATGTGACGCGGGCCACAGATAATGAAACGGCAGGCCACTTGTGGCCAGCGAGCCTGGGTTTAGACCACCCTGTCGTATGCAATGAATGAATGAATAATAATGAGGGTTTGAAACATATAACCCACTTTACAGGCGTCAACTCGCGAAACCACTCCTAAAATAAACCTGAAAATTTTGCAAGGGTTAAGTATAGGAAGAATTTTCCGGGGGTCAAAGGTCGGGAAAATCTCCATAAGACTACATCACACTGCGATTTAATTCCGTCTACAGCAGGGTCGTTCAACCTTTTTGATCGAAGGGCCACATGGAGTTTACTAATAATCTCGCAGGCCACTTAACATGATAGTTATGCGCTAGTTTTTCTAGACTGACTACCGGTTAATGAAAAAACAATACCCTTATTCCAAACTTTCACAATTATTAAAGCAATAAAACTGTTGTTTCCCAACCATTGATGGGGCGCCATCAGTGGTGATTCCCGAAAGTTTTGCCAAAGCCAAGCCAAGCCGCTTGATCATTTTCATCACAGGTTCCAACATATCACACGCCTCTATGCGTACCGGTACCATTAATAGGGATAATGGCTGTGAGCTATTCGGTAATTTCAAAATCATCACCCACTTTCGTACCATAGAAGACCGCCGACTGATCAGTAACCTTGATGTCAGTGCTTTCGTCAAGTGCCAAGGAATACGATAAAAATTTTCCCGATTTTGCAATTGAAGATTTCGCTATAGAGTTCCCAAGCTCTCAACACAACAAGTTATGGTCTGTTTTGACAGGCTTTTTTTGCAAACACCTCTTTCATTTCCAGACGTAAAACATCGGAAACCCGAATACAATAAATAATATAGATTCCTTAACAAATTCTCAATTTGAGAATGGCTTCGATTGTTTTGCGATAACGTCATATAATATTAGACCAAGTGTGTAAGCGACTATGGCACCTTTATGTATCGATATCTCCTTCTAGTTGGTTGATTCAAAATGGGACTCATGCCTCATTTAAAATGGCTGACAGAGCGCAGTTAAGGAAACAAACAAATCGTCTTTGTATACTACATCACGTCTTTGTATACTACATCATTCAAAATAATAATTTTGCTCAATTTTTTTTATTCGATTCTGAAAAATACAGCGCGGGCCACTGGCCACTCGAAATGCACCAGCAGGCCACGTGTTGGACGACCCTAGTCTACAGTATTGTGACGACCCCCATTGTTGCAGCATTGTATGAAAACCGCCTTGTTCTGGCAGTGGTACGTGATCTTACTTTATGATTATTATACAAAAAAGCTTAGCAAAGTTCAAATGTCTACCATTAGGAAAAGGACAGTTGATTATTTTTTAATTAAATGCGGGCATATAAGAAATTGGTAATATACATGAAATAAAATACGAAATAAATTAATATTTTGCGTCACATCAAAAAATTGGAATATACATGCATATATCATTTGTTTATTGTCTATAATCCTGTCATATTTCGTGACTGACAATTTACGATAATTTTGTTCTCGCTATATCTCATGTACATTCGTGTTTGTGCCATATTTCATATTAGAATTATATGGTAGCATTATGTAGAGCATCGAAAATGCAAGATTAGAGAGATTGATGTTACCCCGTCTCTCTACAGCAATTTTTTTTGCGTAAATGACATTTTTGTGAAAAAATTCACTTCAAAAAAACAATGCGTGGAACAGTTAGCTGAATTATCAAACGTTCAGCGAGTAAAAAACTGGATATCTTTAGCAAGAGACCAAAACAAAATACTTTGGCAAGTTAGGTGGCCCATACCTCTCCACTTTCCCTTAGCATATATAATCCATAAATAAAAAATTGTGATATCATTGTTAACTGGGAGCTACGGGGTCAAAATTAGAATTTAAAAAACAGACAACTAGCCAGGTTCCAGAGGTCAAAGGTTGCTTTGAATGGTAATTATAGATTCCGTACAAGAGACTAAAACTTAGAGTTTGTCACAAGATTTGTTATGAAAAGGCAAGCTTAATTTATGAAACATAGACCTTATCTGATTCATTGGGATTTACTAAATTACAAGTTTACGGCAGCAGAATTACTGTATATTATGTCAAAAAATTTATAGTTAATAGCGCTTAGGTGACTAAAATGAATGTAATAAGCTGTGACTCAAGCTTATATGAGTGGACATTCCATATTTGATCAAGTCAAAATTTAATTTGGTTATTGAACACTCATCATTAATTGTTGAAGAAGTATTATTTTGGGTTGAAAGTTCGATTTACTTTTTTACTATCGAACACTCAAACTAAACACAACTGTTGGAGATGATAGAATAACATTAGAAATATAAATCCACATGCATGGCCATGGGTGTTATGACCCAGTAGTAAGACCAATGAACTTGACTGCGTTTGCATTACAGATTGTACAAGTTCATACCATTGAACACAAGCTGTAATAAAATGGGAGGCCAATGCCGAACTGAAATGATTTTTTATTTTTCAGAAAATAGTAATTCCTCCAGTGAACACTTGTACAGGGCTTGGATTAGAGTGAAAGACATGAATAAGAGTCATATAGAATTTTTTTTTCAAAAACTATATTCAGTAAGTACTCAAAAAAATACTGCTTTTCACAATTACAATTGAACTTGGAAGTTTATCAGAAAATTAATCTTCCTTTGGGTGCAATATAGGGCAATTTTAGTTATTTCACACAATCACAGGACAAGACTCAACAGAACTAAATTGCTCATCGGAATTGGTTATTCTGTATTTTAAACAAATATTCAAATAAAAAATTAGACCTAAAAGCTATTATTCAAAAAGGTAAATTTAAAATTATAGAGGTTTCACATAAATTTCACCATGTAATCTAATTCTGGGTTATAAAGGTGTAAAACTATAACATATTAAAAAATCAAACTCAAAATTTCCTCCAACTTTTTGAAACGCGTTAATTATGTGAATATTATTGTTTTATACTTCTGTTTTGCCCAAGGATGATTTTAAAGCTTGTAGTTGATCTGATGACAGGTTACAGTCGCTATGGTGATTTGCACATACTGTATAGTCAGTAAGTATTCGTCATATAAAAAATTTAACTAATTTAATTACATTTGCGCCACGGACCGCAGATTTCATGTTTAAAACCAGGTCCATCACAACACTCCGTGTGACAATTCAGTAAATACTTTTAAACCAAAAAGATCCTGATATATAATTTAACATATACAATAATCAATATATGGTGACATTCTACTATATAGTAGTACCGGTGACTCCAAATATGAGCTGCTCGCCTAAAGCCTTATTTATAGTAAAAACATGAAAACAAATTTTAAAGAATTTAATATAAGAAATTCTACCTTCACATTTGATCCTTTCAATTCAGATGCCAGAGTTTGAAGTGAGGCTGACTTGAGATCACATCTAGTGAAATCCATTATTAGTGACGTACAGTAGAAAGCTACTGATCCAATGACATGAACATCACTTATGGAGAGAGGATGACCCCACATGTCAATTTCGTCAAGAGATGATTTGACAATGTCACTCATTCCATTCTTGGCTTCGTTCAATGCAGTGAAAAGTTCCAAAAGATCTGATTTGTCTGATATTTCTTTGAGTTGTGATTGCAGACTTTTCTTGAGAATATCTCGTTTTTCTTCAAGATCCTGAATTTCTGTGAAAATATAAGAATATATGTATACTGATGAAACTTGTGTCTGAATGATAAGTTACCATTCAGTAAGGATTGACTTGCAAATAACATTAGCGCCCATCTCTTTTAATTTAGTTATTGGAAAATTAAATCTAGTCAGCCATAGCCAATCAATGTATTGGGCACCCCATTGTACTAATGTGTCTGTTACATTGTTTAGACTAGTGTTTGTTATTGCATTTCAGATTTCCCCAAGCTTAAAACTTTAGTTCAAATCCAGTGTAAAATGTGTAATAATAATGATTGATGTGTATTAATGATGCTCGGCTTCTTTTTGCTTTGCAATAAAACACCCTAGTACAGACATGGGCAAAGTACGGCCCGTGGGCCAAATCCGCCCCATTGAGTAATTCAATATGGCCCGCATGATGGTGTCACAACCTAGCTAAAACTAAATTTTGATGTTTTAGTTAAAATTAGCTCAAGAAATTTGTTGAGATTGCTATCAAATTAGTCTTGGCACGAGGCTTATTGTTTTCCATTTTTGCTTTTGTTACACTGTAAATATTATTCATAAAATGTAACTTTTTACATCACACTTACATGGCCCGCAAGTCTAAGTGGGCACAATTTTTGGCCCCTGGTCGGAAAATCTTGCCCATCCTTGCCCTAGTAGCATCTCAACCTTTGCCCCTATCCCCAAGAATTACAGCATTGATGAATTAATTTTTTATATGGACTTATTCATGGATTTGGCTCCGAACAATGCCCTGTAACAGTGTGCACTGATAAGCTAGGCATAGAGTTACTGTTTCTTAAAATTACAGGAATATTCCTAGGTCAGCATTGTCTACCAAATTTATTACACCCTGGGGCCTAGGTGAAGAGACAAGTATGCGATGTGAACCCGAGATGAGTAACCTACAATGCCAATACAGTTATTAGGTTGAACACTTTAACTGCTAGGCCATTGCACTGATTAATTGATAATGCGAGAAACGCGTAACAAATTTCAGATTTGAATCAAGAAAAAAAATGGCTCTAGCTTGAATTTGAATCAACAATAAACAACACATTACCTTCAAGTAAAATTCCGGCTGCTTCATAAACTGTCGGATTCAATAAAAATCCACAGATCATTTTTCTGACGAAAACAAAGTGACCGGTATGAAGATGTTTATCCACGAACTCCTTAAAAGATTTTAAATCCAGTCCAAGAATATAGAAAGATGTGAGCATTTCTTGAATACTTTGATGTTGAAAGTAAAGAAGGTGGATTCCTTGAAAGAGTTTACGATATATTCCTCCAGGAGCCAGAATTGCTAGATCGGTTGCTTTTTCTGGTTTTAGATGAACTTGATGAAAATCATCTTCTGTAAATAGAACTCGACGTTCTACTGTCCCAACGTATGATAGTTCTTTTAATTTGTCCAAAACTTCCATAGAAATCTCTTGGTGAGTGTGGGGTGATCGTAAGATACTTTGCATGACCACAATCATAATACCACTCATGGTGTTTGGTTTGAAGTCAGATTTGAATTTTAATGCTATCAGCGTGTAAACCAGCATCACAGGGGTAGTGCACAGTAACAAGAGTGGTGGAGCTTCGATTTTGAGAAATTCTATTATTTTCTCGGCTTCTTCATTTCCTTCATATCCAGAAATTATTTTTTTGATGGAGTCCATTGTTAATCCAGCAAGTGCAATGACCTTGTCTGGTCGAACTTCTCCCCAATAATTTCTGATGGAATGTTCACGACTGGACGATATAATGCGACAGCCAGGAAATAATTTTTCAGAGAGAAAATTCCACATAATTACTTCAGGATATGCAGGCTCATCTAGACTGATGAGTTCATAAACTCCATCAACTGTATATTGAAGAGTATCCAAGGAGTCGAGCATAAACAAAACTTCCTCTGGGTGAGTTTTTGCAATGTCTATTGCTTGACCTCTTTCTTCTTTTGTGAGATTGCTGAAAATTAGTTCTTCTGCTGTTACTTTACTGTCGTTCATAAATTGTTTACATTCTACATATGGAACCATCTTGATATTCCCCTGAAAATATTTTCCCTGTATGACATCTCTTGAGGTTGCTTTCATGAGTGTGGTCTTTCCTGAACCAGGGGTCCCTACGAAACAGACATGACCATGTTTAAAGTTGTTAAACAATTCATCAAGTTGTGTCTCTTTTCTGATCCCTCTTTCTCTTTCTCGTTGTAAATACTTTTGTTGATTAGGTGACTCTGGTACATAATCGTGTTCAGGAATTCTTCCACCTCTATAAAAATCAATTTCTTCCAATTGAGGAGTTACGTCCACATTTAGTTTTCTTTTGAAAACTCCTTGAGGTTCAGCAAAGTCATAGAAGTCAGTGCACTTTTCAGTGTTATCATTGATTTTTGCTATTACTTTTTGATAAGACATCATATTTGCTTTACAATGTCATACACTTTAAACATCCAGCGTATTGACCATCTGGTAAAGCTTCATAAAAAAAGATTCATCCGATGTAATATTCAATAATACTTTTCGACAATAACTTCAAAGTTCTAGGATATAAATTTTAACTAAACCTGCTGTAAATCTAACACAAAAACATTTGTCATCCAAGTGCGATGAAGCCTAACATAGATGCCATAAATCTGTTATATAATGTAGACTTTCGTAAACAGTCGCTGTTCATAATATCTTTGTAACATTTACATAATTGTTCCTAAATTAATATTATAGTTTTTGATTTTCGAGCTTTCATACAATTTTGCGAAGCAAGAAAATTGCTACTGTAGTAGTTTTAAAACTGGTATTTAATTACAAAGTATTCTCCAGAAAATTATATGCTAACCAAATGTTCGGCTCATCAGAAATTAAAACTATTTCATAAGGGTCGCGCAAGAAAGTACTTGCTCTATATAGACAGCCACCGATATCTAACGATGTACAAGGAAATACTGTTCTTTTGGCAAAAATCTTCCCACACTGACAGAAATTACTTTATATTGAGTGATTCAAAAACAGGAAAGGAGAAAGGAGTATGTATTAGCCCCAGTCATAAACCTAATAAGCTGATAAATAATCATTAAATGTTTAAAATCATCTTTTTTTTTTCAATATTTTTTGTGAGGATAAGAGAACTCTTCAAAAAGTAAAATGTGACTATCTTAAAAGACTAGTTAATATAATATGCAAATTTAATAAATAAAGTCCCGACCAGATGTTAAAGTTATCTATCCAACTAAGAAATTATTGTCCCATCTAACATGAATGCTACCATATTATTTTATATTCTTTCTAGTATGTCACCTGTTATACAAAATACATTTTTGTGAACAGTTGCAATTTCAAAACTTGAATGGTATTCAGGAGTATTAATAAAATTCCATATGTTAGTGATCGCTTCTACACTGAGAGTTTTAATTTTACATAAGACCAGTTATAAGTCTCTACATTATCCTTCCTCTTATTATTTTTTCGTCCTGTATTCAAACCTGGTATTTTTCCTATGAATATCTAATTACAAATACTAAATTGAAAAACTATTATAAATAATTGTAAAAACTTATCTAAGCTCTTTATATTTGTCCTGGTTTTTGTGGACTATTTGGACTAGCTTATTAAAAAAGAACTCACGCTCCATTCAGACAAATGAATCTGACATATTTTCTATCACCAAATATAAAATAAGGAAAGTATAGTATATGGATCTTTCGTACAAAGCCCCCGCCCAAAACACTCCCACCAATGCTCAAAATGATAAAATAAGTAATTATCCAGTTAGAGTTAGGTATGCAGATTGTGCTGGAAATTCAAATTTTCAAATTCTTTGAACCCCAACTGGATAAATAGTATGTTGCTCTATCAAAATGTGGCAAGGGTTGTTTTTCTGAAATCTTACATTTGGATCTAGTGGCGGGGGCTTTGTACAAAAGATTCAATTACATACCAGTCTAATATTGAACGGCCCCTCCCTCTCGTCGAAATGTATTTCTCGAGTTTGGAAAATTACGGTAGTAACGAAAACAAGAAAATATAAAATATATTCCATTTCACCAATTGGTTCATAGAATTAGTCACATAGGCAGAAAAAGAAAGTTTAATCTATTTCAATAGATCAAGTTTTAAACAAACTCCCGTATTGTGCCTTTTTTCATTATTTACAGGATTAGAAGAAAAATACCCAGGTTTCTTCCTTTTTTTGCACATTCTGGCCTTAATTTAAAAGGAATTTGACAAATAAAATTTTGAGAATTATTGAATTGAACTGTTGATATGTTGATGTCTATTCGCGGACAATCTCAGTTTTAGAAAGCATTTTCCTATCCTATCCTTTATACCATGTTTTTTTAAACTTATTATACAGGGTGTCCATAAAATCTCTTTACAATTTCAAGTTTGTCAGGAAGTTAGTTCTCAATATATCCTAACCAGGTTTGTTGTTTTTTATTCAGTGTTTATTAAGTTCTCATGTCATTAAATCTGTAGTGGCAACAGACTATATATGGTATCAATAAATTCCCTTTGCAATTTAAAAAATTTTAAGACTTCATTGACACCATGTATAACTAGTTTGACTACGATAACTAAAACCAAACTCGGCAAAACTAACCAGGAAGGTCATGTCGTTGTTACAACAACTAAAAATACGCATCAACATCCCATTTCTTAATTCAAACTGATAAAAACCACAATTTGTTGAAAAAATCATACTGCCAAGTATGGGATACTGGTGGATCGCACATAGATAGTGTGTCCCGCATATGATTCGTGCTTAAACTCTCTTCATGGATGGTTGACAAAGTAACTGATTGTCTGCGCATCGCTTCGCTTGCTGTGTATGGGACGATGAGGACAATATTATTTTGTCTGGAATCAAAAGATAACAGATTACAGCAGCTTGTTTAAACTGTCACACACGACGATTTATGCTCACTTGACCTAATTAAACCACTAAACACTTTTATCCGAATTGAATTTTGTCTGATGGCCTTAATTACGGATTTGTTGTAAATCCACTAGCTTAATAAATAAACATCTGTAACCACAGAACATACACTTCATTCAGACATATAAATCAGATATATTTTCCGCCAGAAAACATAAAATAAGGAAAGTATAATACATGGATCCTTTGTACAAAGCCCCCGCTCAAAATACTCCCATCAATGCTGAAAATAATAAAATTAGGAATTATTCAGTTATAGTTATGGATGTAGATTGCGCTGGAAATTCAAATTTTCAATTCCTTCATAATCCTAACCCCAACTGGATAATTAGTAAGTTGTTATTTCAAAATGTGGGCAGGGGTGTTATTCTGAAATCTCACATTTTTGCATTAGTGGCAAGGGCTTTGTACAAAAGATCAAAATACATAACAGTCTAATATCATTTTCCTAGTTTTATACCAGTTGGAAATGTATAAGGATATGCGACCACGATCATCATTTGAACGGCCCCGGATGAATTTCAAACACAAAAAAAATCAAGGAATAATAAAATCTAATAAAATTTTTGCCATGTAGCCTAGATATCCAACATAAACACAAGTAAAGCTGTTGTTAGTGAGATGGCGATCACAACCAGCAACACTGCATGATACCACAGATAATTCAATACCGGTAATTTGAGACTGAAATTGGTATGAAAATGGTAAACACATTACAAACAATGCTTTAATACTAAAAACGGTCGAATAATTCCAAATTTTTCACCTTAAAATTTCAAAGACATATTATAATTAATTCGAATTAGAAAGCAGACTCTATCCAATGATAACACCAAATTATTTTTGATATCTGAGATATACATGTTTATGTGGTTGTCATGGCAACAAACAGATACTTTCCAAAAACCCTTTCATTAACGCTTGTAACATGATATGCAGTCACACCTCAGAGTGTATTATGTGGGAATTAATTGCTTTAGAAACAATACAAAGAAGAACAGGAAATGAGGGTATAACGCTGCCACACAGATTTTTACATTTTTTGAAACAAATCATAGATGTGCCAATATAATATTAGTTTAAATCGAATTACTAACAAATAGCTCCTTGAATTCAATTGTTATAATCTTACAACGCAAAAGAACAAAAAAAATTTGCCACTGCATCTACATGTGAAGTATTGATACAATAAAATCCATTAGGTACAGTGAAATGCAATATTATTCTACTATCCAATCTTATTAGTATTTGAGATGCCTTATGGTTGAATCTGGTTTCAAATTATTGTGTATAGCAGCGGTTCCAAAGTTTTTACATAGGCGGAAAGGTATGATCAAATAAAATGACCTCATGGACTTGCAACAAAATAATGAAAAGACTGACATAAAGCAAGGAATTAAAATAAATGGACAAACTCTCATTTTATTGAGTGGCTCTTTGCATGAAACACTTCCCAAATTATAAAATTGCGCCAAAAATAGTAATTTCAAAACTCTAAATGTTTCAAACCAGAAATGTTAGCTAGTTTGTGCGATTTTGAAATTGACAAAGCAGACAAATCTACCTAAAATAAAATATTTATAGATAACCCTTCAGAAACATTTCACAATGTTAAATAGCTTATGTGTGATTATAGAATAGAGAGAGCAGACGATTCTACTTAAAATAAAATATTAAATAATATATAAAAATAAACCTTCAGAAACATTTGACATACACTTGGGTTTAGTTACACTCTCCAATTAGTAAGACCTACAAGGCCTTAACTTCCTCTGTGCCATTTTCAAGCTTGTAAAATAATATTGCCTGCTTATCATTGTAATATTTTCTGTCGACAATTTGAAACACAACATCTGCACATGTATTATAGGCTCAGCCAAGATTTTGTTCAATTGCGGGAGGGGGTACAAAGGACTAAAAAATGTGCCAAGGTCTGGTTTGCCTCCCTTTTCCATTTGTCAAGCGGAGTTAATTTGAATTGGTTTCTAAAATTTAGTATATCAGGCAAATGTGTAAAGCAGATCACTCTACTTAATGATAACACCAAATCATTTTTGATATTTGAAAGATAAGCTACATGTTTATGTGGTTGTCATGGCATCGAACAGATACATTACAAAAACCTTTTCACATTAACCCTTGTAACATGATATGCACTCACACGTCAAAGTGTACTATTTGGGAATTAATTGCTTTTGAAACACTACGCTCCCACACAGATTTTTACTTTTTTTGATGCAAATCATGGATTTGCGAAATATAATCTTCGTCTAAATTGAATAACTCACAATAGCTGCTTGAATTCAATTGTTATAATCTTACAACGCAAAAGAACAAAAAAAATTTGCCACGGCATCTACATGTGAAGTATTGATACAATAAAATCCATTAGGTACAGTGAAATGCAATATTATTTTACTATCCAATCTTATTAGTATGTGAGATGCCTTATGGTTGAATCTGGTTTTAAATAATTATGTATAGCAGTGGTTCCAGACCTTTATACATAGGCGGAAAGGTATGATCAAATAAAATGACCTCATGGACCAGCAACAAAATAATGAAAAGACTGACTTATAACAAGGAATTAAAATAGAAAATACATGAATGAGCTCTCATTGTATCGAGTGCCTTTTTGCTTAAAACGTTTCTAAATTATAAAATTATGGAAAAAATGGTAATTTCAAAACTCTAAATGTTTCAAACCAGAAATGTCATTAGTTTGTGCAATTTTGAAATGGAGAAAGAAGAGAAATCTACTTAAAATAAAATAATTAAAACTAAATCTTCAGAAACCTTTTCACATACATCTTGGTTTAGTTACACTCTCCAATTATTAAGACCTCCATGGCCTCAATTTCCTATGTGCCATTTTCAAGTTTGTCAAAATAATATTGCCCACTTGTCATTGTAATATTTTGTGTCAACAATTTAAAAAACAACAACGAAAAGCAACATCTGCACATGTATTATTGAACCAGCCAAAATTTTGTTCAATCAGGAGAGGGGTACTAAGGTACAAATTTGTGAGATACATCTGAGAGATACATGTTTATTTGGTTGTCATGGCATGGAACAGATACATTACAAAAACCTTTTCATTAACGCTTGTAACATGATATGCACTCACATGTCATAGTGTATTATGTGGGAATTAATTGCTTTCGAAACAACACAAATAAGAACAGAACACAGAGGTATAACGCTCATATTTTTAGAAGCCTATTTTTTTGAAGCAAATCATGGATGTGCCAAATATAATCCATGTTTAAACCGAATTACTAACAAATAGCTCCTTGAAATCAATTGTTATAATCTTACAACGCAAAAGAACACAAAAAAATGTAAAGTCATCTACTTGTGAAGTATTGATCAACTAAAATCCATTAGGTACGGTGAAATGCAATATTATTTTACCACACAATCATATTAGTATGTAAGATATCGTAAGGTTGAATCTGGTTTTAAATAATTATGTTTAGCAGTGGTACCCTACCTTTATACATAGGCGAAAAGGTGCGGTCAAATAAAATGACCTCATGGACTTGCAACAAAATAATGAAAAGACTGACTTGTAACAAGGAATTAAAATAGAAACTATATGGACAAACTCTCATTTTATTGAGTGCCTTTTTGCATGAAACACTTCTAAATTATAAAATTGCGCCAAAAATAGTAATTTCAAAACTCTAGATGTTTCAAATCAGAAATGTTAGCTAGTTTGTGCGATTTTGAAATTGACAAAGCAGAAGAATCGACCTAAAATAAAATATTTATAGATAACCCTTCAAAAACATTTCACATACATTTTGTTTTAGCTACGATCTTCAATTAATAAGACCTCCATGGCCTTAATTTCCTGTGTGCCATTTTCAAGCTTGTCAAAATAATATTGCCCACTTATTATTTCAATATTTTCTGTCGACAATTTAAAAAACAAAATCTGCACATTATAGACACAGCCAGGATTTTTTTCAACTGGGAGAGGGGATACCAAGAACTAAAGAAATTCACCAAGGTCCGGTTTGCCTCTTTTTTCTATACGTCAAGCGGATTCTATTTTGAATGTCTTATTTTAAGCATCCGCATACCGTTTTCATTCCCATATTTAGCTTTAACCCTATGACGCTGTTAGCATTGTCTCATGAATGAGCTAGCTATTACGTATTGTCAAAATAAAACAAATGCAATAACACTCCAGCGAATGCTGCGGGCCCAGTACAAAATATAAGTATACCCGATGTCCAGCTTTTCTACAGCACACAGCTATACCATATATTACACTATGATTCGAGTGATGGCACTAACCTACTGAATATAGAAGTCAGTGTACTTCTTAGTGTTCTAATTCATTTTTGCTATTAGTTCCTGATAAAACATCATGTTTCATTTATAATCTCTTTAGGTCCCTCACTTCGCTTTTACTGGCCATATGGTTTTAAAAGAAATATATCCAATTCATGAGATAATAGCAAAAACAAAAAATATCAAGATATAATAAATCTTTAAAATTTAATAAAAAAGCTTTACCATGTAGCCTAGATATCCAACATAAACACAAGTAAAGCTGTTGTTATTGAGATGGCAATCACAACCAACACTGCTGCACTATAACACAGTGTTGATAGACATATTTTAACTAATTTGAATTGGTTTCTAAAATTTAGTATATCAGGCAAATGTGTAAAGCAGATCATTCTACTTAATGATAACACCAAATTATTTTTGATATCTGAGAGATACATGTTTATGCGGCCGTCATGGCATCGAACAAATACATTACAAAAACCTTTTCATTAACCCTTGTAACATAATATGCACTCACACGTCAGAGTGTACTATTTGGGAATTAATTGCTTTTGAAACACTACGCTCCCACACAGATTTTTCCTTTTTTGAAGCAAATCATGGATTTGCTAAATATAATCTTCGTCTAAATTGAATGACTCACAATAGCTGCTTGAATTCAATTGTTATAATCTTACAACGCAAAAGAACAAAAAAAATTTGCCACGGCATCTACATGTGAAGTATTGATACAATAAAATCCATTAGGTACAGTGAAATGCAATATTATTTTACCACTCACTCTTATTAGTATTTGAGATGCCTTATGGTTGAATCTGGTTTTAAATAATTGTGTATAGCAGTGGTTCCAGACCTTTATACATAGGCGGAAAGGTATGATCAAATAAAATGACCTCATGGACCAGCAACAAAATAATGAAAAGACTGACTTATAACAAGGAATTAAAATAGAAAATACATGAATGAGCTCTCATTGTATCGAGTGCCTTTTTGCTTAAAACGTTTCTAAATTATAAAATTATGGAAAAAATGGTAATTTCAAAACTCTAAATGTTTCAAACCAGAAATGTCAATTAGTTTGTGCAATTTTGAAATGGAGAAAGAAGAGAAATCTACTTAAAATAAAATAATTAAAAATAAATCTTCAGAAACCTTTTCACATACATACATTTTGGTTTAGTTACACTCTCCAATTATTAAGACCTCCATGGCCTCAATTTCCTATGTGCCATTTTCAAGTTTGTCAAAATAATATTGCCCACTTGTCATTGTAATATTTTGTGTCAACAATTTAAAAAACAACAACGAAAAGCAACATCTGCACATGTATTATTGAACCAGCCAAAATTTTGTTCAATCAGGAGAGGGGTACTAAGGTACAAATTTGTGAGATACATCTGAGAGATACATGTTTATTTGGTTGTCATGGCATGGAACAGATACATTACAAAAACCTTTTCATTAACGCTTGTAACATGATATGCACTCACATGTCATAGTGTATTATGTGGGAATTAATTGCTTTTGAAACAACACAAACAAGAACAGAACACAAAGGTATAACACTGTCACACAGATTTTTATTTTTTATGAAGCAAATCATGGATGTGTCAAATATAATCTTCTTTTAAATTAAATTACTAATAAATAGCTCCTTGAATTCAATTGTTATAATCTTACAACGCAAAAGAACAAAAAAAATTTGCCACGGCATCTACATGTGAAGTATTGATACAATAAAATTCATTAGGTACAGTGAAATGCAATATTATTTTACCACTCACTCTTATTAATATGTAAGATGCCGTGTGGTTGAATCTGGTTTTAAATATTTGTGTATAGCAGTGGTTCCAGACCTTTATACATAGGCGGAAAGGTATGATCAAATAAAATGACCTCATGGACCGGCAACAAAATATTGAAAAGACTGACACAAAGCATGGAATTTAAGTAGAAAATACATAGATGAACTCTCATTTTATTACGTGCCTCTTTGCTTGAAACGCTTCTAAATTATAAAATTGTGCCAAAAATAGTAAAATCCAAAACTCTAAATGTTTCAAACCCGAAAAGTTGACTCGTTTTTGTGGGATTTTGAAATGGAGAAAACAGACAAATCTACTTGAAATAAAATATCTAAAAACAAACTTTCAGAAACATTTTCAAATACATTTTGATTTAGTTACACTTTCCAATTATTAAGAACATGGCCTTAATTTCCTGTAAGCCGTTTTGAAGCTTGTCCAAATAATATTGTCCACTTATCATTGTAATATTTTCTGTCGACAATTTAAAAAAATCAGAAGAAAACAGGTCACAAAAGCTTGTTTGAATTGTCGCGCACGACGAAATATTCTTGAACTCTCTTGCCCTAATTAAACCAAACCAAATGTCACCAAACATTTTTATCTGAATGAGTACTGCAATTCCAGAATCAATTCTGTCCAATGGCGTTATTTGTGGCCTATTTGGACTAGCTTATTAACACAGAACATACGCTTCATTCAGACAAATGAATCTGACGTAATTCCGCCAGCAAACATAAAAAAGGGAAAGTATAATACACGGATCCTTTGTACAAAGCCCCCACCCCAAACACTCCCGCCAATGGTCAAAATAAGAAAATTAGTAATTATTTAGGGATGCAGATAGTGCTAGAAATTCAAACCATTCCTAACCCCAACTGGATGAATAGTAAGTTGCTATTTCTAAACATGGCATGGGTATTTTTTCTGAAATCTCACATTTTCGCATTAGTGGAGGGAGCTTTGTACAAAAGATCCAAATACATAACAGTCTAATATTGAACGGCCCCTCCCTCTTGCCGTAATGTATTTCTCGAGTTTGGAAAATTACGGTAGTAACGAAAACAAGGAAATATAAAATATATTCCATTTCACCAATTGGTTCATGGAATTAGTCACATAGGCAGAAAAAGAAAGTTTAATCTATTTCAACAGATCAAGTTTTAAACAAACTCCCGTATTGTGCCTTTTTTCATTATTTACAGAATTAGAAGAAAAATACCCAGGTTTCTTCCTTTTTTTTGCACATTCTGGCGTTACCGTAATTTAAAAGGAATTTGACAAATAAAATTTTGAGAATTATTGAATTGAACTGTTGATATATTGATGTCTATTCCTGGACAATTTCAGTTTTTTGCGAATTTTGCGATCATTACAATCATTTTTATACTATGTTTTGTCGAACTAATATTACAGAGTTTCCATAAAATCAGTCCCTTTACAATTTCAAGTTTGTCAGGAAGTCATTTCTCAATATCTCCTGACCAGGTTTGTTGTTTTTTAATCAGTATTTATTAGGTTCTCAGTTCATTTAATACATCTGTAGTGGCAACAGACTATATACGGTATCGATAAATTCCCTTTGCAATTTAAAATTTTTTAAGACTTCATGGACACCCTGTATAACTAGTTTGACTACGATAACTAAAACCAAACTCGGCAAAACTAACCAGGAAGGTCATGTCGTTGTTACAACAACTGAAAATACGCATCAGCATCGCATTTCTTAATTCAAACTGATAAAAACCACAATTTGTTGAAAAAATCATACTGCCAAGTATGGGATACTGGTGGATCGCACATAGATAGTGTGTCCCGCATATGATTCATGCTTAAACTCTCTTCATGAATGGTTGACAAAGTGGGACAAAGTAACTGATTGTCTGCGCATCGCTTCGCTTGCTGTGTATGGGCTGATGAGGACAATATTATTTTGTCTGGAATCAAAAGATAACAGATTACAGCAGCTTGTTTGAACTGTGGCACACGAAAAATTTATGCTCACTTGACCTAATTAAACCACTAAACACTTCTATCCGAATTGAATTTTGTCTGATGGCCTTAATTACGGATTTGTTGTAAATCCACTAGCTTAATAAATAAACATCTGTACCCACAGAACATACACTTCAATCAGACATATAAATCAGACATAATTTCCGCCAGAAAACATAAAATATAGAAAGTATAATACATGGATCCTTTGTACAAAGCCCCCGCCCAAAACACTCCCATCAATGCTGAAAATAATAAAATTAGGAATTATTCAGTTAGAGTTATGGATGCAGATTGCGCTGGAAATTCAAATTTTCAATTCCTTCATAATCCTAACCCCAACTGGATAATTAGTAAGTTGTTATTTCAAAATGTGGGCAGGGGTGTTATTCTGAAATCTGACATTTTTGCATTAGTGGCAAGGGCTTTGTACAAAAGATCCAAATACATAACAGTCTAATATCATTTTCCGAGTTTTATACCAGTTGGAAATGTATAAGAATATGCGACCACGATCATCATTTGAACGACCCCGGGATGAATTTCAAACACAAAAAATATCAAGGAATAATAAATCTTCAAAATTTAATAAAAATTTTTTTCATGTAGCCTAGATATCCAACATAAACACAGGTAAAGCTGCTGTTAGTGAGATGGTGATCACAACCAGCAACACTGCATGATACCACAATATTGACAGATAATACGATAATTGGAGATTGAAATTGGTATGAGAATGATAAATGCCTTACAAACAATGCTTTAATACTTGAAACAGTCGAATAATTCAAAATTTTTATCTTAAAATTTCAAAGACATATTTTAATTAATTCGAATTGGTTTCTAATATTTAGTATTTTAGACAAATGTATAAAACAGACTCTATTCAAGCTCTATTCAATGATAACACCAAATTATTTTTTATTCCTGAGATATACATGTTTATGTGGTTGTCATGGAATGGAACAGATACTTTACAAAAACCCTTTCATTAACGCTTGTAACATGATATGCACTCACACGTCAGAGTGTATTATGTGGGAATCAATTGCTTTTGAAACAATACAAATAAGAACAGAACACAAAAGTATACCGCTGTCCCACAGGTTTTTATTTATTTTTTGAAGCAAATCATGGATGTGCCAAATATAATCTTCGTTTAAATCAAATTTCTAACAAATAGCTCCTTGAATTCAATCCCTATATTCTTGTGCAGAAAAAGAACAAAAAAAAATGTGCCAAGTCATCTACATATGGAGTATTGATCAAATAAATACCACTACGTACAGTGAAATGCAATATTATTTTACCACTCAATCATATTAGTATGTACGATGCCGTATGGTTGAATCTGGTTTTGAAATGCCTCTTTGCTTGAAACGCTTCTAAATTATAAAATTGCGCCAAAAATAGTAAAATCCAAAACTCTCAATGTTTCGAAACCGAAATGTTGACTCGTTTTTGTGGGATTTTGAAATGGAGAAAACAGACAAATCTACTTGAAATAAAATATCTTAAAATAAACCTTCAGAAACATTTTCGAATACATTTTGGTTTAGTTACACTCTCCAATTATTAAGACCATGGCCTTAATTTCCTGTATGCCGTTTTCAAGCTTGTCCAAATAATATTGTCCACTTATCATTGTAATATTTTCTGTCGACAATTTGAAAAACAACAACTGAACATGTATTGAGCCAAGATTTTGTTCAATTCAATTCATCGTTTTTACTTATTATGAAGCAAATCATAGATGAGCCAAATATAATCTCTGTTCAAATCGAATTACTAACAAATAGACCTTTGAACTCAATAGCTGTAATCTTACAAAAAAAAGGGAAAAAAGAATGGTCCGAGTCATCTACATGTAAAGTATTGATCAAATAAAATCTATTAGGTACAGTGAAACACAACATTATTTTACCACTAAATCTTATCAGTATGTAAGATGTTGTATGGTTGAATCTGGTTTTGAATAAATATGTATAGCAGTGGTTCCCAACCTTTATACATAGGTAGAACGATACGATCAAATAAAATGACCTCATAGACTGGCAAGACAATATTGTAAAGTCTGACACAAAGCATAGAGTTAAAATAGAAATACATGAATGAACTCTAATTTTATAGAGTGCCTTTTGTCTGAAACTTTCTAAATTATGAAATTGCACCAAAAAAATTAATTTTAAAACTCTATATGTTTTAAACCAGAAATGTTAATTAGTTTTTGTGTAATTTTGAAATGCACAAAGCAGACAAATCTACTTAAAATAAAATATTCAAAAATAAACCTTCAGAAACATTTTCACATACATTTGAGTTTAGTTACACTCTCCAATTATTAAGACCTCCATGGCCTTAATTTCCTGTGTGCCATTTTCAAGCTTGTCAAAATATTATTGGGGGGGGGGATACCAAGGACTAAAATATGCGCCCCTCTTTTCTATACGTCGAGTGGAGTCACTCTATTGTGCTGTTTGCATTGTCTCATGAATGAGCAAGCTAATACGTATAGTCAAAATAAAACAAATGCAATAGCACTCTAGCGAATGCTGCAGGCTCAATACGAAATATATGTATACCCGATGAGCTTTTCAACAGCACACAGCTATGCCATATATTACACTATGATTCAAGTGATGGCACTAACCCACTGACTGTGGAAGTCAGTGTACTTCTCAGTGTTCACATTCATTATTTCTATTAGCTCTTGATAAAACTTCAAGTTTGATTTATAATCTACTTAGGTTCCTCACTCCGCCTTTACTGGCTATAGATTATTAAGGAGAAAATTACCAAATTTGTGGCGGTGTGGCTCATCATGCTAAGCGTTAGGAATACGCTCGCCACCCGCATCTCTGATTACTCTGCATGGGTTTGCATGTTTGAATTCTGTGCTGGGATAGTTATGTGCAAGCGGATTGCTGGACTCCTCGCCGCCGTAGGATGGTTCACGTAATCGCTAGTCGATTACTGTTTCCTCCACCATCAAGTCCATGATTTCGAGAACAAATTACTAACTAATCCCATGCCCGACATGGAAAGATAACTGGACGAGAGACCGTGATTCGCTATATGGTTAAGCCCGCTTTTCGACTTCCCTCTCTCTGTGGATAAATATGTAAATCCTACATAACAAATTTGACCATGTAGTCTATCCAACATAAACACAAGTAAAGCTGTTGTTAGTGGGATGGCAATCACAACAGCACAACTGCACGATAGCACAGCATTGATACTTCAATAATTTGAGATTGAAATTGGTGTGAGAATGATAAATGCCTTACAAACAATGCTTTAATACTAAAAACAGGCAAGTAATTTCAACTTTTCCCATCTTAAAATTTTAAAGACATATTTTAATTAATATGAATTGGTTTCTAAAATTTGATATATAAGGCAAATGTGTAAAGAAGATCACTCTATTCAATGATAACACCAAATTATTTTTGAATTTTGAGAGATACATGTTTATGTGGTTGTCATGGCATCGAACAGATACTTTACAAAAACCCTTTCATCAACGCTTGTAACATGATATGCAGTCACACGTCAGAGTGTATAATGTGAGAATTAATTGTTTTTGAAACAATACAAAAAGGTATAACGCTGTCACACAGATTTTTACATTTTTTGAAGCAAATCATAGATGTGCCAAATATAATCTCTGTTTAAATTAAATTACTAACAAATAGCTCCTTGAATTCAATTGTTATATTCTTGTAACGCAAAAAAACAAAAAAATGTGCCAAATCATCTACATGTGAAGTATTGATCAAATAAAATCCATTAGGTACAGTGAAATGCAATATTATTTTACCACACAATCATATTAGTATGTAAGATATCGTAAGGTTGAATCTGGTTTTAAATAATTATGTATACCAGTGGTTCCCTACCTTCATACATAGGCGAAAAGGTACGGTCAAATAAAATGACCTCATGGACTTGCAACAAAATATTGAAAAGACTGACTTGTAACAAGGAATTAACATGGACACTATATGGACAAACTCTCATTTTATTGAGTGCCTTTTTGCATGAAACACTTCTAAATTATAAAATTGCGCCAAAAATAGTAATTTAAAACTCTAGATGTTTCAAACCAGAAATGTTAGCTAGTTTGTGCGATTTTGAAATGGACAAAGCAGAAAAATCTACCTAAAATAAAATATTTATAGATAACCTTCAGAAACATTTCACATACATTTTGTTTTAGCTACGATCTCCAATTATTAAGACCTCCATGGCCTTAATTTCCTGTGTGCCATTTTCAAGCTTGTAAAATAATATTGCCCACTCATCATTGTAATATTTTCAGTCGACAATTTAAAAAACAACAACGAAAAACAACATCTGCACATTATAGACACAGCCAAGATTTTGTTCAACTGGGAGAGGGGATACCAAGAGCTAAAGAAATTCGCCAAGGTCCGGTTTGCCTTCTTTTTCTACACGTCAAGCGGAGTCTATTTTGAATGTCTTATTTTAAGCATCCGCATACCGTTTCCATTTCCCCCACATTGAACTCTTACCCTATGGCGCAGTTAGCATTGTCTCATGAATGAGCTAGCTATTACGTATTGTCAAAATAAAACAAATGCAATAATACTCCAGCGAATGCTGCGGGCCCAGTACAAAATATAAGTATACCCGATGTCCAGCTTTTCTACAGCACACAGCTATACAATATATTAAACTATGATTCGAGTGATGGCACTAACCTACTGAATATAGAAGTCAGTGTACTTCTTAGTGTTCTAATTCATTTTTGCTATTAGTTCCTGATAAAATATCATGTTTCATTTATAATCTCTTTAGGTCCCTCACTTCGCTTTTACTGGCCATATGGTTTTAAAAGAAATATATCCAATTCATGAGATAATAGCAAAAACAAAAAATATCAAGACATAATAAATCTTTAAATTTAAATAAAAAAGCTTTACCATGTAGCCTAGATATCCAACATAAACACAAGTGAAGCTGTTGTTATTGAGATGGCAATCACAACCAGCACTGCTGCACTATAGCACAGTGTTGTTTAAATATTTTAATAAATTTGAATTGGTTTCTAAAATTTAGTATATCAGGCAAATGTGTAAAGCAGATCATTCTACTTAATGCTAACACCAAATCATTTTTGATATCTGAGAGATACATGTTTATGCGGTCGTCATGGCATCGAACAGATACATTACAAAAACCTTTTCAGTAACCCTTGTAACATGATATGCACTCACACGTCAGAGTGTACTATTTAGGAATTAATTGCTTTTGAAACACTATGCCACACAGATTTTTACTTTTTTTGAAGCAAATCATGGATTTGCTAAATATAATCTTCGTCTAAATTGAATGACTCACAATAGCTGCTTGAATTCAATTGTTATAATCTTACAACGCAAACGAACAAAAAAAATTTGCCACGGCATCTACATGTGAAGTATTGATACAATGAAATCCATTAGGTACAGTGAAATGCAATATTATTTTACCACTCACTCTTATTAGTATGTAAGATGCCGTATGGTTGAATCTGGTTTTAAATAATTGTGTATAGCAGTGCTTTCTGACCTTTATACATAGGCGGAAAGGTATGATCAAATAAAATGACCTCATGGACCGGCAACAAAATAATGAAAAGACTGACTTATAACAAGGAATTAAAATAGAAAATACATGAATGAGCTCTCATTGTATCGAGTGACTTTTTGCTTGAAACGTTTCTAAATTATACAATTATGGAAAAAATGGTAATTTCAAAACTCTAAATGTTTCAAACCAGAAATGTCAATTAGTTTGTGCAATTTTGAAATGGAGAAAGAAGACAAATCTACTTAAAATAAAATAATTAAAACTAAATCTTCAGAAACATTTTCACATACATTTTGGTTTAGTTACACTCTCTAATTATTAAGACCTCCATAGCCTCAATTTCCTCAATTTCCATTATTATAATCTTACAACGCAAAAGAACAAAAAAATGTACAAGTCACCTACATGTGAAGTATTGATACAATAAAATCCATTAGGTACATTGAAATGCAATATTATTTTACCACTCAATCATATTAGTATGTAAGATACCGTAAGGTTAAATCTGAATTTAAATAATTATTTATAGCAGTGGTTCCCGACCTTTATGCATAGGCGTAATGGTACGATCAAATAAAATGACCTACCGGTAGTAGACCTACAACAAATATTGAAAACACTCCCACAAGGCAATGAAACAATGAACTTGACTTGGGCAATAGTAGATAGCACATGTAGATAGCAAATTGTTACATACAGAATTTGGTACTCCCGAAGTATGTGAACAAAGATGGCGGACACCGGAACGTAGTATGCGTACCAGGTTACGAGTTAGGCCATAATTTCAGGTACAAATACTACGGAAGTCACTTGGCTAGCCCTCCAACTTGTCAGAGAATTAAAATAAGGAAAGTTGAAATAGAATTATGGCCTAACCCTAACCTGGTACACATACTACGTTCCGGTGTCCGCATCTTGGTTCACATACTTCGGGTGTACCCAGAATTTGAAAATGTTGGGTCGAAAATGTTTGACTCATCATTTTTGTAAATAAATATATCCTCGAAAATTATGAACGCATTTTTGATAATGATTTACTATAATGTGGAATATTCTCTGAAACAGTATTACGTTTTTGTTAATAAATCATCAATATCAAGGTTTTGAAAGGAAAAACTTATGAGTAGCATTGCAACGTACCAGTACTCAAAATAACTATTCTAATGTAAATGCAAATCTACTCACTACCAAACACAAATATGGGTCAGGCATTCAAAGTTTAATATCTTAACAATATTCCTATCCGTGCCAAAGTACTTATACTTGACTAACAACCAGCGCAGATAAAATTGGAAATGGTCTGTAACACGCAAAATACTTTTGTTGAAAGAATCGGACATTTTGTTGTCCAAGTAAAATAATACTCAAGTAACTTTAGCAACTTTTATTTAGAGTGATTTGGACGGAAACCCAGTGTAGAGTTTTAAACACTTACAGTATTTAACAAAAACCTTTCGCGGCAGATTGGAACATTACTCAAATGCAAAAGGTGTAATTACTCGGCAGCAAGACAAGCAGTGCAAATGTAATTCGATGCTTATAAAACATCCAATGTAACGAGTAAAGAGTATTCGCTTGTTAAAACAATGCAATTTCGCCTGTTCGGTAACCAATGCCTTCTGTAACGTTATTTCGCTCTGCTTGATTTTGCTCCACGACATCACTAAAGTGTTGCATTGTCTCACTATATTTAACAAATAATCAGTTCCAGTTTGAATACTGAACATTAATGAAATGAAACATCTAGGCCATTCACGTATTCAGCATCTTAGTAATATTCGTTCATGATAAAAATGTTTCAAGAAATCAAAACTCAAAAATATCGAACATCCAAACAACACTATAACACACAGGTTCGAACATCACTATTGCCTCAGTTTTTTTTGTACAAAGCCCCCGCCAACACTTAAAATTTGAAAATTAGTAATTATTTCGTTAGGCTGAGGGAAAAGAATGCAGATTTCGCTGGAAATTCCCATTTTCAAATTATTCCAAATTTGTTATTATTAAATATGGCAGGTTTTTTTTTCTCTCATTTTTACTCTGTATAAAAGATTAGAGCCTTAATTGGACTAGTAACTAATTGAAAGAAGAAATGCGGCGCTCTTTTTACTTATTAGTAAATTTTGCGTCTCGATAAGTGCGTCATGAATTTTAAATGCGAAGTGATATATTGACTATAAAAACTCAATGGTTGGCAAACCATTTGAGGCTTCACCAAAAATAAACAATGAGTAAAATATACAATTGTCGATATTGGACATACCGTGTTTCCCCAAAAATAGGACCTAGCCTGAATTTTAAAATTATTTTAATATAAGACTTGTCCTTGAAATAAGAGCATGAACATTTTTTTTGACCTAGTCAATAGGCTAGGCTACCTGGATAAGAGATTCTCATCCAAGACAAACCTTCATTGCTCGACAAGATAGTGTAGGCTCAAAAATTCGCCATAAAATTCAGTTAAATAAAAACTCCAATGAAATTTTTGAATCTAGTGACATACAAGACATACCAGAGGATGATGATATGGTCATTTTTGAATAATCTAGGTTTAGCAATTTTTTTTTTAATATAAATGTTTTATTTATAAGTAGATAGATATTTGTTTTTTATTTTGTATATTCGAAAATCTCGTAAGTCTCTACTTTAAATTTATACTGAAGTTACAAAAAATCTTAAAGTATAACAAATAGACGTAATGCATTTATACACACATAATATTGAAAAACTAATTTGATCAGAAGTAGCTATTCATTCCATGCAAGATCACAAAATGTTACTATTCTACTTTCTGTTTTATGCATATTTAATACTGAAATTATCCTTTATCAAAAAAAACTCATCAATTCGAATAAAAACTGCGAGACCACTGATACAAATACCTCAATCTAGAATCTGGAAAGATAAAAATCCTGACATGACATTCGTTCAACTATCGTCTTCTAAGCACTTATTTTATATCATACTGAAATATTCTAATTGAGAAAAATAGTATAATGAGAGATAGCATCTCCTAATCCAGTGGTTCTTACGAGTGGTCACAAAATGCCTATATTCTTGTTGCTTTATAATGATGTCATTACAATGATGTCAAGCAAGCACAATGACTTTTTTTTAACAATGTCACATTTAATGCATTATTTGTAAATCAGTTAACTTAATGGTCATTACGTCTTTCAAAAACCTTCAGTTTAGATGCAACAATGAAAATTGATACTGCAAACACTTCGATAGACTAGGCAAAAATCAGCTATCAGGATCTGTAAGGGGCACATGGTTTGATGTTTTGAATAAAAACGATGATTTTGATGAAGTGAGCCAGTTTGTAAGTGATAACTCTCCAAAACAATTCCGAATTGAGCGTCTGAAATTTTGCAATGAGAAAGTACGAGTATAGGGTAAAGTTTTAATAGGTCAATTGTCGGGGAAACGTCCACATGCATAATGTCTGTTAGAAAATGAACTACATTTCTTTATGCTGAAAATGTACATAAATTCAATTGTAATTCTCCATTTTGTAAACTTTATTTTCAACCTGGTGGTTGTAAGCATGTCAGGGTTATTTGTAGTGAATTTTGAAGATGTTAGTCAAGCAATTGTGCTATGAGAGAAACTCTCGGCGTCTTTAAACAAAGCAATCTGCCCATCACAAAAACATTTGGCATTTTTTAACAACGTCTGAGCATAACTTAACTAATAACAATAATAGGGCTATGGAAAGTCTACCCAACTCAACGCAAGATCGAGCAGTAATAACTAAGATTCATCCGCTCGCTAACAGCTGATTCAATTCAATTATTACGCCATGCAGAAGTCATTGTTCATTGCCGGAAATGTAGAAAATATAGGACATATCGTAGCACATTTTTCTTGTAGTAAAAGCGTCCTTTCCGTTAAACTTGCAACTTTTGGAAGTGGGAACAAGGCATTATTTGTTACTAATTTCTGAGGAACATTTTAGAATCATTTCCAGGTATTTCCTGTATGTGCGCTACGAAACTTATTTTCTAGGCGTTTTTCAGGGCCTCGTCTCACGGTCTATCACATTGTCCGTTGCTAACAGAATCGAAAGTGTCACATACAGCCATACCATAAAAATATTCAAGAGAAATACATATATTTTCGCTATAGCGAGTTAAGCACATTGCACATCTCAGGTGCCACAATCGGTGCCTTCGGCTCAAGTGCCTTTTTTTTTATTTCGCAAAAGGGGGGCACGAAGTTTGTAAAATTTTCCACGGGGTGGGGAGGCGAGCGGCTTAAAGAGTTTAAGAACCACTGCTCTAATCATACAAAAAACCAAAATGAATCCACAAATATCTAAACTACAATATTTACCAAACAAAAAAAATTCCCTGCTTAACAAATTCAAAAATAAAGTCACAAATTTGCAACACACACAAAAATAGTCAGCCACTATTTCCTATATCTTAATGTTATTTATAATAACTAAAAAATGAATATTGAATTTGTCAATCCTAATTGTAGTACAAGTGTGTAATATTGGACTCAAAATAATCTAATATTCGTTTAGAAATATATCAGTATTCTCAAAACATCATATTTTGAAAAGTTGGCTCAAGTTTTAAATTCTTTTTATCAGAATTTTTTTGACTAGCGCAAATTTTTTTTGCAATGATACATACATTTCAGCAAATTAATATGAAGACTAGCTATTAATATGAAGACTAGCTATTACGGTAATATGAAGACTAGGTGTATTTGCAGAGTTCGAGATAATTCAGTGGTGATGCTAAATAAAGCTTTTCAGCTCTGACCGTAGAAGACACAAATTCCCTCGTCATTTTGCACACAATTACAGTAAAACATTGGTATTGCATATAATTGACACGTTGAAACTTGTTTCTAGGCTCTAAGAATGGATGTAGTGCAATTTATAAAATACTCCCATAGCGTGTTTCTTGTGCCATTGTTCTTCATCCCCAAAACAGAGGCGGTCGAAGTAAAAAACAACACGTATGCAGTCAGTGAAAGATTGAAAACCACTGCTCTATTATATCTAAATGATTTTGTGGGAACTATTCAAATAACCAATAATCTCAATTTGGAAGAGATTTTACCTTGCAATGCCAACACAAGGCCATCACACCGAACTTGGTAACACTGTTGCAACAAACCCCAACATTTTATTAATTTCATGCAATTGAGTTTTGTGGTTATTATTGCATTTAATTTTAAATTTTTATTTTTATTTTTCAAAAACATGTAAATGTAGCAACACTAAGAAGTTTACAATCAGCATTTATATCAAGTTGTAAACAGCTATACCAAAAATATAACCAAAACGTCATCAAATGTATAACTCAGTATAATATAAACCTGTATTTAAAAATACATCTTTGGCCAACTTATTCTGATCATATCAGTCTCATGATATGACTTACGTATACCATTTACAAGAATTTTATTGCAATCCAATAATAGTTGGTCAAAATTGAGTCAGATCTATATTAGGGCCCGACCGATGCTGCCTTTTTAAACCGATACCTATAGTTTACTAAAACTAGGCCGATAAGTCAATACTGATTTTCCTCACCTAAAAAGATGGCTACAAGTAACAAGCAACACTTTGAGACTTCTATGTTTTTTTTGCAAAAGAAATAAAATCTATAACAAAAACACTTATTGTAATGGCAGAAAGCGTATGAATCTCAATAGCTCCAGTTGAACATTCTCAAGTTGTAGTTGAGAAAAATGGCTCCAATCATTCTTGCTCTTGTGTTTAGCTACGAGATGGCTTTACAAATTACTGGTGTTTTCTTTTAAACCGGCGGAAACTTGACTTAATAATGAGAAGCATATTTTACAAATTACGCCATCAGTATGAGAATTCTCTATAAATCTAACATATAATATTAAACACAAATAAATTGTTCATGTGTTTCTCTCGCTTCAATTTGCAAGCCAACGCGCTCGCAAACTTGCTCACAAATTGTGAAATGACGTGCCCCGCATCCGATTTGGATAAGAGAGAGACATCGTCAAAAGCCGCTTTTTGATTCGAGAGAATGAGAAATAGCAAAAGAAAAGAGTATTAGGCAGAACCACTCTTTAATTATACAAGCAATAAAACTGCTTTCCCGGAACCACTCTCAATTATACCAGCAATAAAACTGCTTTCCCGGCGTAATTTTGACACTTTGGCAGTCAAGTGATTGGCCGATATATATTGGTAAAATTAGCCGATACCGATAGTTCGAAATTTGTAAAATACATGGCTGATATATTTGTCGGGCGGCCCTATTCTATACTATAGACATTTCATTTGGAACTGAATTGGTTACTGACCTATTAAATAAAATCTGCTTTGTGAGAACTCCTGCAAGCTTATAAGAATAAGTCTGACTTATCTTTTATTACCTTATGATGATCAACTTTTAGTATTTTATGGAAATTTAGGTTTCAGTATTGACTATACCAGTGCCCAACCTTTTTCAATTTGCAGGCAAATTTCATTGTCTTTTTGGCAACCCACAATAAGATGTTAATACATGAGAAAAGAAACAATGCAACTTGGGCAAAATCAAATAACTGGCTAACTAATCCCATACCCAACATGGACTGGTAACTGGTAGTTCGCCATATGAGGTGTTATTGGCTTTTCTCCCACTCAGGATATGTAAATTCTCTTCTATCCTGTCCTATTAATAATCTTATTTTTAAAATGAAATTAAGTTTTTGTATATCAAGAGCCTCAAATAATACTTAATTTAAACTATACAGCTATACCTCTAACGTTAGGAATCCCAATGTTTTGCCTTTCAGATACCTAAAAATTATGAACTTAGCCCGGAAGTTACAATTTAGTCGCCATGGACACCTAAATAGGTATTGCTCATTGTTGCCACATAGTGGCCGCTGTTAAAATTCCCAAAATACCAAATTTGATGGGAGACGGGTTGATAGTTGCATAATATCATTTGATGTACTACTTAAAATGTCGTAGGTGTGTTGAGTTTGTATTATATTACTTGATGTACTGAAAGAAAAAGTCGTAGTTCGGTTGAAATTATATGAAATGTCCTGATCATCAGATGTCAATCATTGGAGATCACATTGACGAATTTTGTTGTTCTATACTGTCACCTAGCGCAGACTTTTCAAATATTTGCTCATGTCAGCCATGTCTATTTATCCATTTTGCCATACTTTTTGCGGTGTGTTCCACGTGTCCCACGTATCCATTGCACCACGTGTCCCACTTAAACCACGTGTCGCAATAAGACCAATTGTCACACTTATGCCAGGTGTCCCACTTGAACCAATAGTACCAACTGTCTCACTACATCATCAAAGGTGAATAAATCGTGCATATGGAGTCAAAGAATGATTTTTGATAAAATTAAACGCAGACGAAAATTTCCGCGCATGCAAAATTTCTCTGTATAAACTTTTTTTGGCTTCAAAACGAAAGCACTTAAAAATAATATTAACAAGAGAGCTATGCTATATATGTATAAATATATATGGACACGTAGCGCCACATAATTTTGAGGACGTCATAGCAAAAAATAAAAGTGGTAGCCTTTTGGAGAGAAATTCTATCTTGACAAACACTTGTTATTGGTCAACATTATATTTTTTAATGCAATGTATAAAAAAAACAGTATATGGTACAATTATAAACAAGAGAGTTATGCTCAAACAAATGGCCACGTAGCGCCACATTGTGGCAAATTCGGATGACGTCATGGCACACAGAAAAACAAATCCCATGCAGCTCACCGGTATCTTTGAAATAAATAAAAGTAATAGCCTTGTAGCGAAAAATTTAATCTTTGGGCATAGGCCGCGAGCCGAGGACATTTATCTTTCAGTTTCGTAGCGCACATCAGGTAACTACCTGAAAATGATTTTAAAATGTTCCTTAGAAATTTAGTAACAAATATTGCTTTGTTCCCACTTCCAAAAGTTGCACGTTTTACAGAAAAGACGCTTTTACTACAATAAATATGTGTTACCATCTGTCCTATTTTCTCTGCTTTTCCGGTATCATGGGCCAATGAACGCAGACTTCTGCACGACGTAACAGTCAAGTTAGTCAGCTGTAGGTGGATCCCCAGTGGTCGGATGAATATCAGATGTACTACAACTGCTCGCTTTTGCGTTGAGTAGCCTTTCCTGGCTTTCCATAGTTTTTTTCAGTTACCGGTAATATTAGTTCAGTTATTCTAAGGAGGTGTTGAAAAGTATGGGTAAGATATTAAACACTTGTATATCCTTACCACAAATAGCAATATTAGTTGAGCACTAGCTCATAAGACGTTGTTAAATAGGTACGGAGCGGTACCGTAACTCCAAGGAAGGCTAGACCTAGAATAATATGTCACAAACAACGATATTTTCTGGCTTGCATGAAATGTTTATGATTAATTTAATGACTCTTCTTGACTATTCAGCAGACTTATACTACTATATAGGCCACAGCATATTTGGAAATATAAATGAATGGCTGTTTCTGTAATGCACGATTGTGTGAATTATTCAATTTCACTAATGTCGGTTGGTCTAAATCTAAATTCATAGAGTCGACAAGAACCTGGGAAGCAATGATAAGTTATGCCGGAGTGGAAAGAAAGGTAGCATTGGAAACGATTGAGAGGTGAGAAATCAAGTTGTAGACAAACAGTTGATGTTTTAAAATATAGTCTATAGTCCATACTCATACTGTCATAGGACATTTCAGACTGTGATATATCAAAATTTAGTGTAGATATAGTCTAGTAATGGTATGCAAACACTGCTGGACTGTAGTACATGCAATGAGCAAATATACGCTCATTTAGTACATCAGATAAAATGCATTATGTATTCAAGGTATTAGTTAGTGTTTAGGGGTATTTTTAAACTCATGCTGCTCCAAATATTATTTTCTTCCTCATTTTAGATACTGTACTACAAAAGAAAACGGCAATGTTCCACCAATCCGACCTAACGCAGGCTCTGATCCCTGCTGCTATCAGTGCTATAAAATGGATTAAACAAGAAGTCTTGAAGCTTAAAGGTATATGAGAATCATAATAGTTGCAAACAGCTTAGATGGGCTATTCATATTGAAATACTTCAGCACTTTTCTGCAATTGGAACTGCCCATCAAATTCATGTTGGAGACTTCATTGAGATTTTCAATTCATTTTTTTCCCTCGACTATGAAGATCTTTTGAGGTTAACGAGGCATTAATAAATAAAGCTGAGGAATTTGAAGAGGATATGAAGAATGTAAATGATACCAGGGCACGTCTATTTAACACTGTCAAACATAAGGATTATACTCTCCACACAACAATGATTCACTGAAGAAGCATGTGGCCCTCAAATCAGTTCTTGAGTTGGCAAACTGCAAGTGTAAGAAAAATAGTCAAAATAATTTATGAAAGTGTGCCAAAATCAACTTAAATTGCACAGATTTTTGTTTTTGTATTGACTGCAAAAATCACAGTACACTTATAGAGGAAAAGTCGATTTTTGAGATAGTGGATTTCGAAAACAATTCAGAAGAAAGTGAATTAGATATTACATTTGATTTAATAAGTATCATTTATTTGTTGTTTTTCGGACATTTGTTAGTGTCGTAGTCCTGTTTCTAGAAATATTATTGCCTTTGTTCAAATACATAACCACATAAACTAAAAAAAGATTAATTGTAAATTGTAATATTTCTGTTCACTATTTTATGTACATATTGTACATTCATTTAATTTTCTTGACTTTTGCTGTAAATTTCTAAGTGAGAAATAACTGATTTATTTGTGTTTTCGTGCTCACGATGTTAATTTGTGACTTCATTGCTTAAAAATAAATACGTTTGATAGCCTCTATAAAATGGATGTAGCTTTTTATGCTGTTCTTGTTGTAAACTGCTTGTGGTTATTACATAAAATTTATTCGCAAATGTGAATCAGCGTTGTTGGTGTCGCTGCTTTCGAGCTCACTCCCAACTCCTGTCACACAATTAAAGTATTTTTTGTTGTTGGTTACATGTTTGCCATATTTTTCATAATCTACCTAATAAATTATGATTGACTGAGGAAGTCCGATTTTGGTCAGGCAAAACATTACAGGAATACATTTGTGTTAGTGTGCTGTAGGGCTCTCGAATTGCATAGTTCTTATGTATGTGTTGTGAACTTATGGTTATTGAATTTCCGGGAACCTCTTATATTCAATTTCGCACCAGGATTGTGGAACAAGCTGTAATGCGTTCATTATGTTCGTTTTCACACAAAACTGAAGAATTTATTTAGTTACGGTACCAGATGTGCGCTACGAAACTCATTTTCTGGGCGTTTTCATGGCTTCGTCTCACGGCCCATATCCGTGGTAAGGATCTACAAGTGTTTAATAACTTACTTATACATTTTTCAACAACGTCTTAGCATAACTTAACTAATAATAACTAAACAGGGCTATGGAAAGCCTGCCCAACTCAGCGCAAGGTCGAGCAGTAATAACTAATATTCATCCGCTCGCTAACAGCTGGTTTAATTCAATTGTTACGTCATGCAGAAGTCATTGTTCCATGCCGAAAATGTAGAGAATATAGGACAGATCGTAGCACATATTTCTTGTGGTAAAAGCGTCTTTTCCGTAAAACGTGCAACTTTTGGAAGTGGGAACAAGGCAATATTTGTTACTAAATTTTTAAGGAACATTTTAAAATCATTTTCAGGTAGTTACCTGATGTGCGCTACGAAACTCACTTTCTAGGCGTTTTTCAGGGCCTCGGCTCGCGGCCTAGCACTAAAAATTTCAAAGCAATTGATCAAGTAATCAAAGACAAAAGCGTTTTTTTTCTGTGACAGAGAACATCAAGAACAACAACATAATATTTAAATGATCCATAGGTCCACACACGTGTTCAAAAATGTTTATGTAGTCAATGGCGAAGAGTTCAAAGGCCGCGTTAGTGAATTTTGCTGTTCTATATTGCCACCTAGTGTATATCTGGGAAATTTTTGCCTTTAAGTGCAATTGTGTTATCGTGTGGATAAAAAGTGATGTTTTTATTAATAATAATAATAAAAAAAAAAAAAAAAACAGCGCGCACATCTGCCCTTCTGTCGCATTGATAACCTATGAGTATGAACTTGTTGTAATCACAACGGCTGTTGGACTGAGAATGCTACGCGCTGTGTGTTTCGGTATTTACTATTAGATTTGTATCTCGTGATATCAACATGATCAAGGCCCATCCACCGGAATTAAAGAAGTTTATGGATAAAAGATTGGATTTAAAGTTTGTGTTTGGCAGTCGTCAGGTGCGGTCGCATTTTTGAACGGCGCAGAAAGATTAGATTGACAACAATGAACCAGCACTTAAGGAATATCAACAAGTAGAGGCCGAAATATGAAATTACATGGCAGCATAAAGGCAACATACGGACATCATAACAGAATCGAAAGATGAATACAACAGGGATTGATTCAGATATTTTATTTTGTGACAAAGAGTATGATATACTGCTATTTCTAGAAATTCCGCTTGAATACTGAGTATTCAACTATATATGTGTAAAATAGTTTGCAGTGTAACTTACAGTGTAACATTTTTAAACATTCATTTAGTGGCATATTTTTGACTTGTTCTCTCTGTGTGTATACCGGTACTGTTTTAACAATGTTGGCCACGTCAATGTATCAATTAGGCTACAGACCTGCTCACGTGTGATTAGTGTTTTTCCTAATAATTGCTTTTATGAGTGTCCGCACACCGAATTTGCCGCCATGGTTTTGCGTTTGTTTGTATATTAAACCACTTATCACCTTTTCCGCAATGCCTAATCTAGCAATCAGTGTAGTTTTTCATGGCTTGGTTTTTCCTAAAGCTTTCATGGCTTCATGAGTATGACTATCGTCGCAAATTTATTACATTCCACTCCCCACATTATCTTTGCATGAGGTTGTAGGTATTGGTCATTATCAACGTAATTGTTGAAAGAGAGTACAACAGCCCGAAAGTTTATTACTTTCGTGTATTTTGTTTTTTAAGTTTGGCCCAAGCCTCATTTAATTGGGCTTGTGTTTTTGTGTGCGTGCTGGTGGGCAGGCACATGAGATACTTCATGTTTTAAACTTTTTTGTAGGTTTTGCTTGCCCTCCAGAATTCTCCATTTTAAATTTAGGTTTGTTATGGAGTTTTCGAAATAAACTATCTATCTATCTATCTAACTACATAATCTGAGAATGGTTGAATGAAACGTGATTATACTGTAGATTGGTTAATGTAACCGCTGTTTGGTTACAGGTTCCTCTATGGAAGGCAATTAATGAAGCAGCATGAGAAACTTTGATCCCCGACCTTTGAACTTTTGCATCAATTTCATCTTGTTATAGTCAATCCCCGTAATTCCCAAGTAATATTCCACGTTCAACCAAATCTACTCTATTCTGCATTTAAAACCAATAACCGGTTGACAATTCCCATACCTGACATGGATTCGCCATATGTTCATAGTCAAGTTTATTTTATCCATCCAGTAAAAAAAAATATACAATGTTTAAACGAATAATATTGAATACACGTTTCATTGTGGAAGGGAAGTCGCGGAGCCAAAGCTGGTTATAAAGCGGCGACACCCAAGGTTCGGATATCTAATTAAACATTAGTAAGTTATGGCAACTTGATTGTCAAGTTGTCTCTTCCCCAGGATAAATATTGAAGTCCAAGATATGAATGAAAAAAAGTGTGTGAAAAAGTGTTGACCTATCAGATGCCACAGGTCCATGCGCTTTGTACAAATAACTGGCTCACTATACTCATACCCATGATGGACTGGTAAGCGGACAAGACACCGTGGATCAGCATATGAAAAAGTTGTCTTATCAGCTTTCATCTCCCCTGTGATAAATATGTAAACCCCATCCTTTAACCATCAAGTGCATGCATCTGAAATAAAATGGCTGGCGATCAACCTCGTACCTGACATACATAGGTAACAAGACCAGAGGCTGTGGTTAGCCATATGGCCAAGTTATATTAGTTTTTCCCCAGGATAAATATGAAAGTCCAAGATATGAAAAAATGTAAATGTTGACCTATGAGATGTCAAAGCGCTTTGGCCCATCTAACTGGCCAAATATTCCTTTACTCGACGTGTACGGGCTACAGGAGAGAAACCTTACGCTTGTTCAATACGTCGGAACAGTTGTTCTACATTGAGTAACTCGAAAATTCACATACAAATGCATATCGGAAAGAGAAACCCTCATGTTTGTGAAACATGTGGGAAAAGTTGTTCCACGTTAAGTCATTTGAAAAAACACGTACACGTACAAGGAGGAAACCTTATGCTTGTGCAATATGTGGCAAAGTTGTTCTAAATGAAGTAATTTAAAAAAGTCACATACAAATCCATCTCGAAGAGAAACCTTTTGTTTGTGAAATAGGTGGGAAAAGTTGTTCTACAGAAAGGTCACATACAAATCTATATCTAAGAGAAACGTTATGTTTGTGGAATATGTGAGAAAAGTTGTTCCACATTAAGTAACTCGAAAACTCGCATACAAATCCATACCGAAGGGAAACCATATGCTTGTGAAATATATGGGGAAAGTTGTTCTACATAAGGTAACTCAACAGGTCACATACAAATTTATATTGAAGAGAAACCTTATGTTTGTGGAATATGTGTAAAAAGTTGTTCTACATTAAGTTATTTGAAAGTCACATACTAATCCAAACCGAAGAGAAACCTTATGCTCGAAAACTGCTTGAGAAATATGTGGGGAAGTTGTTCTAAATTAAGTAACTTGAAATGTCACATACAAATCCTTAACGGAAAAAAACTTTATGCTTATGCTTGAATAAGTTGTTCTACATTGAGTAACTTGAAAAGTCACATACAAATTCATACTGGAGAGAAACATCATGATTGTGAAATATGTGGAAAAACTTGTCCTACATAGAGTAACCCAAAGTCGCATAAAAATCAATACAGAAAAAAAAACTTATGGTTGTGAAATATGTGGAGAGATTTATCTACATTAATCTTAAAAATCACATACAAATGCATTTATGTTTGTGAAACATGTGGGAAAAGTTGTTCCACGTAAGTCTCTTGAAAAAACATGTACACGTACTCGTACAAGTGAGGAAACCTTATGCTTGTGCAATATGTGGGAAAAGTTGTTCTAAAGGGAGTAATTTGAAAAGTCACATAGTAATCCGTCTCGGAAAGAAACCTTTTGTTTGTGGAATAGGTGGGAAAATTTGTTCTACAATAAGTAACTTGAAACGTCCAATAACGATATAATGGAAACTAGTCGAACACGTGGTACAAGTGTGGAACAAGCTGAGTTATCTGGGGTCATGTTTACTTATTGACTTGTTAACCAACATTAACACTTGTTATTGGTCAACATTAAATTTTTTAATGCAATGCATAAGAAATTCCAAGTATATGGTACAATTTTAAACAAGAGAGGTATGCTAAAATGAATGGACACGTAGCGCCACATGGTGGCAAATTCGGATGACGTCATGGCACAAAAAAACGAATCCCATGATGCTCACCGGTATATTTGAAATAAATAAAATTAATATCCTTGTAGTTTAAAAATTTAATCTTTAAACACTGAAAATTTCAAAGCAATTGGTCAAGTAATCAAAGAGAAAAGCGTTTTTCTTCTGTGACAAAGAACATCAAGATCAAGAACATCAAGAACAACAACATAATATTTAAACGATCCATAGGTCCACTTACGTGTCCACAAAAGTGTTTAGGTGATCAATGGCGAAGAGTTCAAAGGCCGCGTTAATGAATTTTGCTGTTCTATATTGCCACCTAATGTATATCTGGGAAACTTTTGCCCACTGAGAACAACAGCGCGCACAGCTGTCCTTCTGTCGCATTGATAACTTATGAGTATGAACTTGTTGTAATCACAACTACATAATCTGAGAATGGTTGAATGAAACGTAATTATACTGTAGAGTGGTTAATGCAATCGCTGTTCGGTTACAGGTTCTACCATGGAAGGCAATTAATGAAGCAGCATGAGAAACTTTGATGCCCAACCTTTGAACTTTTGCATCAATTTCATCTTGTTATAGTTAGGGTTACCATATTTTTGTGGCTTCAAAGCGGGACGCCTCCAAAGACAACGCCCCCGTAGCTGTTATTTTGTAACTATACAGTTTCCAATTTTATTACATAGGCCTACATTTGAAGCCATCACGGTTGTCTTCATTGACCATATTTTCATCGAGAGTTCATTCGCATATTCTCTGTCCAAATATCGGGTTCAGTTCGAAACATAGGAGCGAATTGACGTTAACGAATTACAAATAATTCGTACCGATAATTCAAATTTTGACTAATTAGTATTGGTATTACATGCAATACGTTAGCTAACAATGTTATCAGGAAACATGTACGTGTATTAAGCTGAATGGCTGAACGCCGAAGCGGGACATTCGGCTGACTTGTCGGGACGCCGGGACAAGACGCTAAAAAGCGGGACGTATGGTAAGCCTAGTTGTAGTCAATTCCCAAGTATTATTCCACGTTCAACCAAAACTACTCTATTCAGCATTTAAAACCAAAAACCGGTTGACAATTCCCATACCTGACATGGATTCGCCATATGTTCATAGTCAAGTCCATTTTATCCATCCAGTAAAAAAAATAATATACAATGTTTAAACGAATAATATTGAGAAGGGGAAGTCACTGAGCCAAAGCTGGTTATAAAGCGGTGACACCCAAGGTTCGGATATCTAATAAAACATTAGTAAGTTATGACAACTTGATTGTCAAGTTATCTGTTCCCCAGAATAAATATTAAAATCCAGGATATGAATAAAAAAAAGTGTGTGAAAAAGTGTTTACTTTTCAGATGCCACAGGTCCATGCGCACTGTACAAATAACTGGCTCACTATTCTCATACCCATCATGGACTGGTAAGCGGACGAGAAACCGTGGATCAGAATATGAAAAAGTTGTCTTATCAGCTTTCATCTCCCCTGGGATAAATATGTAAATCCCATCCTTCAACCATCAAGTGCATGCATCTGAAATAAAATGACTGGCCATCAACCTCGTACCTGACATACATTGGTAACAAGACCAGAGGCCGTGATTAACTATATGGCCAAGTTGTCATATCAGTTTTTCCCCAGGATAAATATGAAAGTCCAAGATATGAACAAAGTAAATGTTGACCTATGAGATGTCGAAGCGCTTTGGCCCATCTTACTGGCCAAATACTCCCTTACTCGACGTGTACGGGCTACAGGAGAGGAACCTCACGCTTGTGCAATATGTCGGAGAAGGTGTTCTACATTAAGTAACTCGAAAAGTCGCATACAAATCCATACCGAAGCGAAATCATATGCTTGTGAAATATGTGGAGAAAGTTGTTCTACAAAAGGTAACTCAACAGGTCACATA
Organism: Styela clava; assembly: GCF_964204865.1. Taxonomy (NCBI): domain Eukaryota; kingdom Metazoa; phylum Chordata; class Ascidiacea; order Stolidobranchia; family Styelidae; genus Styela; species Styela clava. The sequence goes on from NC_135251.1 coordinate 4,222,677, forward strand.
CAAATTTATATTGAAGAGAAACCTTATGTTTGTGGAATATGTGGAAAATTTGTTCTACATTGAGTAATTTGAAAGTCACATACTAATCTTTACCGAAGAGAAACCTTATGCTTGTGGAATATGTGGGAAAAGTTGTTCTACATTAGGTACCGGTACATGGAGAAGTCACCTACAAATTTATATTGAAAAGAAACCTTATATTTGTGGAATATGTGGGAAAAGTTGTTATACATTGAGTAACTTGATAAACCACACACAAAGCCATACTGGAGAGAAATCTTGTGCAATGTATGTATGTATGTTTATTTGCCTCAAAAATGTAACAGTATCTGCATAATATATAAACAGTAAAACAGAAACGGGATACATGTTCAAGACCTTACTGACCTAAGACACAGATGTGCGAAATGTAACCCTAACAAATATAATATATGAGGGAAAAGTTTTCCTACATAAGCTAATTCGAAAAGTCACATGAAAATCCTTGCTGCAAGGAAGCTTCATGATTGTGAAAAAAGATCATTCTTTACATTGAGTAACTTGAAAAGCCACATAACTGGAGAGAAACCTTACGATTGTTAAATTTGTGGGATAATTGTTCTTTAACTTGAGTAAATTTAAAAGTCTCATACAAATCCATACCAGAAAGAAACCCCATGCTTGTGGAATATGTGGAAAAAGTTGTTCTACATTAAGTATGTCGAAAAGTCTCATACAAATCCATACCGGAAAGAAACCCCATGCTTGTGGAATATGTGGAAAAAGTTGTTCTACCCTAAGTAACTTAAAAAAATCACATACCAATCCTTACCGGAAAGAAACTTTATGCTTGTGGGAAACGTTGTTCTACATGAAGTAACTTTAAATTCAAATACAAATCCATATCGAAGAGAGAAACCTATGTTTGTTGAATATGTAGAAAAAGTTGTTCTACATCGAGTAAATTAAAAATTCACGTACAAATCCACACAGGAGAGAAATTTTATACTTGTGCAATATGTGGGAAAAGTTATTCTACATTAGATAAGTCGAAAGGTCACATACAAATCCATACCGGAAAAGAACCTTATGTGCAATATTTGGGAAAAGTTCCAGAGAGAAGCTGTGCAACATGTTGGATAAGTTGTTCTATATTAAGTGACTTGAAAATCCACATACAAATTCCTACCGTAGAGAACCCTCATTCTTGTGAAATATTCATTGAGTAACTTGAAAAGTCACATACATGATATCCGTACCGGAGAGAAACCTCATGCTTGTAAAATATGTGTAAAATGTTGTTCTAAATTAAGTAACTTGAAATGTCACATACAAATCTATACTGGAAAGAAACCCTATGCTTGTGGAATATGTGGGAAAAGTTGTTCTAGTTTAGGTAACTTGAAAAGGCACATTCAAATCCATACCGGAAAGAAAGCTTATGCTTGTGGAATATGTGGGAAAAGTTGTTCTACATTGAATAACTTGAAAAGTCAAATTGAAAATCATACCAGAAAGAAATCTTAAGTTTGTGAAATATGTGGAAAATCCTGTTCTACATTAAGTACGGTAACTTGAAAAGTCGCATACAAGTCCATATCAGCGAGAAATCGTATGCTTGTGAAATATGTGGGAAAAGTTGTTCTACATTAAGTAACTCTAAATTCACATACAAATCCATTTAAAGAGAGAAACCTTATGTTTGTTGAATATTTCGGAAAAGTTGTTCTACATTTAAGTAATTTAAAAATTTGTATACAAATCCATAACGAAGTGAAACCTAATGCTTATGGAATATGTGTAAAAAATTGTTCTACATTGAGTAACTTAAAGTTATTTACAAATCAATACAGAAAAAAACTTTATGGTTGTAAAATATGTGGAAAGATTTTTTTACATCAAGTAACTCGAAAAGTCACACAGAAATCCATACCGAAGCTTGTGGAATATGTGGAGAAAGTTATTCTACATTGTGTAACTAGCAAAGTAACATACAAATCCATACCGGAAAGTAAATTTGTGCTTGTGGAATATGTGGAAAAAGTCACATACAAATATATACCGAAGAGAAACCTTATGCTTGTGATATAAATATATGGGAAAAGTTGTTATACATAATTTTTTGAAAAGACACACACCAATATATATCGAAGAAGAACCTTATGCTTGTGAAATATGCGGAAAAAGTTGTTCTACATCAAGGCTGCCCAACCCGCGGGCCGCATGTGGCCCGGCTGACTGTTTTTTGCGGCCCGCCCTATAAAGTTTAAAAGCAGACTTTCAAAATTTTCACTTTGTTTTATGTCATCAATATATATGCGAAGTATGTTTCGTGATTTTGGTGTGATTATTCCTGCCATCTATCTACATTCAAATGCCGGTTCTTATTATTACATATGTGTCAAGTCTTGCACCCTGGTGGACATTTCATTCTGATTGCTTTCTTCCGTGTCGGCTTTGATCGTCTTTATCGCCAACCTAAAGTAAAAAGTCAACAATATCTTTGGTACTAGTCCCAGGACTTGTTGTCCTTTTTTGTTTAAGGTATTTTCGCGTTAAATAAAATTTCGGAAATGTCGTCACTGCATATTCGTCAATAATTCTGATAAAATTGACTTACTGACATTGCTACATATTAGTCAAATCAGCATATATAGGCTATTCTTCCAAAATCTTTGTACTGCTACCTAATTAAATACTTGTATTGGTGATTTAAATTTCATGAAACGGCCCCACATAAACTTGATATTCCCACGACATTGGTGCACAGTATGCTCATTTAAACATTTAGGCAGTATCATGGCTACTGAAAGTGAATGAATGAAAACACTATAACGCAAATATAACACTCAATTTTGACGTGATGTGTGTGTTCTCGTGTGGTAGTTAAAAAACCGCTAGTGTGTTGTGTAGTGATTGTTTCTTTGATTCGGCGGCCCGCCAGTGTCATGTCCACGCCCCGCGTTTGCGAGTATTCTAATATTCGACTTGATATTCGAATAATTTGCCAGTCTTACTTACACAGTAACCATAAATCAATAATTAACTCAATTGATTTTATGTTAATAAACTTGCCTTTTATGTATTATGTAAATTACCTAAACCGAAATTAGAACCTAGCTGGTATTACGTTGGCAGCCCGCAACGAAAAAGGTTGGGCAGGCCTGTTCTACATTAAGTAACTTGAAAAGTCACATACGAATAAATACCAAGGCAGAACTTTATGTTTGTGAAATATCCGATAAAAGTTGTTTTACATTAAGTAACTTTAAAAGTCACATACAAACGTATACCGAAGAGAAACCTTATGTTTGTGAAATATGTGGGAAAAGTTGTTCTACATTGAGTAACTTGAAAAGTCACTTACAAATTCATACCAAAGAATAACTTTATGCTTGTGGAATATGTGGAAAAGTTGTCCTACATCAGGAGTGACCAACCCGCAGTTCTTGAACCGCTTTCATGTGGCTCTTTTTACCTTCTTCATTTTAATGAAAAAATAGGTTACAAATTACGATTTATCATTTTCGATTAAACATATTATGATTCGTCGTGTATTCTTCTTCTACGTCGCAGATACTCGTTCATTCACTTTACCAGGAGTGGACAACCCGTAGCTTGCGAGCTGCATGCGGCTCTTTTCACCTTCTTTATTTTAATGAAAAAATTTCGATTTAACATATTATGATGTGTCGTGTAGTTACGTCGAAGATACACTTTACGATGCAATCGTCCACTATACGTTACAATTAAATTCTTTGTTGTGAGACGCGCTTATTGCGCAACAACGACTGTCGTAATCGTAGTTCTGCGAGTAACGCACAATTTACCACTTGGATGAAGTGCAGATAAAACGTCACAGATTACGCCATCAACGACTCATTTAATCGGATTTGGTTTCCCTCTAGTCTCAGAAGCAGCTGCAATTGAGTTCTCGTGTGATAGTTAAAAAACCGCAAGTGTGTTGTGTAGTGATTTTTTCTTTGATTCGGCGACCCGCCAGTGTCATGTCCTCGCCCCGCGTTTACGGGTATTCTAACGTTATTGTGGGTAAATGTGAATTTGTTTTTGAGTAGGCCTACTGATAGTTGAGAGTTAACTGTGTCAATAAGATATCAAAAATGCATATTTCTAACTGTTTAGCATTATTAATAGGGGCCGCGAGCTCAAAAGTTTGGGAAGCCATGGGCTAGACCACTTCATTCCCCAAACTAGAGCCTATTATTGCCAAATTATAATCCAGATTGTAATAGTATTTAAAGGTACAAGTAACAGTATAAATATTTATATTTAATTAAGGTAGGACGATGGGGAATAGGAATATGTTGGTTACCAAAGTGGTAAAAAGGATTATGTTTCTTTCTTAGATATTGACTTCTTCAAGGATAAAGGAATTAGAATTATTTCACAGGATCATTTCTTCATTTAATTATTGTGATGCACATGATGTCAATTCAAATTTATCATAGATGAGCAATCAGCCTGCAAATTTTGTTGATGTAGACACCATTTATATTCAATAAGCTAGCCATTGAATTGATCATCACGAAACGACCTGAAAAGAAAAATCTGCGAGTAGAATATTCAAGGGTTACATATTAGGAAATAACACTCACTAGTCACTACCCTACACTTTTGTTGAGAAGAAATGATTATTTTGAGTAAATATTGATCATTAGTCATTTATCTTTGAAACGCAAGTTGAAAGACCTGAGTTGAATTCTGGTTGGGACACAGCACACAGGGTAAATAGTCTTCCCAAACCATTATAGAACTCTCAAACCACACTAGCCATTTGTATGTTGGCCTTCACGTTAACTTCACAGCAGAACCTTAACCTAGGATAACATTTTACACACAAGACAAATCATGGAATACCACAGCAAATTAAAATAAAGGGGAGAATCCAATATGTGTCGACTGGTCGCCTAATTACAGTAATAGGTACGGGAGTTAAATTATACCTTCTACAACCCTCACAAAGAAACCACTCAAATAGAAATAAAAGATCATGCATGTGGAATATCAGAAACTCGAATATTCGAAGAGAAAAGCGATTTTTTAATGATGACAACAACATAATATCAAAACGATCGTTATGTCCACTAACGTTTCAAATAAGTAGCTGAGATTTCACATACAGTAAGAAACGTGTTTCATCAAATAACTCTCTTGGAAGAAAACAGTCATATGTCAGAACGGATTCGAAAGCTCTTCTGATGAAAAAAAAGCTACCATTGCTATAAGAAGACATGTTAGGTCGGCATTGGTGATCAGAGACAGGAGTGTAGCCAGGAAATTTCGACGGGGATTCTGAACTTTGTAATTGCCAAGTTAGACCATAACAGCTAGCACAATGATCACCAACGCGTTGCCCGTGGGCACCAAGTCGCCAGCGAAGACCATATGAGTCGCCCGCAGGTCTGTTCCATACTAAGCTTAATAACGTCTCTTATAAGTAAGCTACATCAATTAAATTTTTTCCTGCTATTTTACTATAAATCACACTTATATGGGAACTAGAAATGACACTATATTAATTATTGTAACCATCAACCTTATTTTTATTTGACCTCAGTGATGTGACGGGTCAATTAACACTCTTCCAATTATGACATCACGCTGAGATCACTTTCCACGAACCTGTGTTTTTTCTTGTCCGTTGGTTAGCGGAGCGGAGCAGTATACAATTATTGATTCCAAAGAAAAATCCATCATTTCCACGATGAATGGGAGGTGGATATATTTTTACCACCATGAAAACAGCCTGCGTGTGACTCATTAGTGGGGCGATTTTAGCGACGGCAAAGAGGAGAAATATTTCACATCTTGTCACGTAATCTTCCGCGCTAACTACCCACTGGTCAGCACAGTATGGACAGAAAAAGCTCGCGAGTCAAATCATACAGCAATCCTATTTTACGAGACCATCGTTTATTTCAACCTATCCTTTCGAATCAACATTTTTGACATAAACTCAGGATAGGAGGAGATTTACATATTTATCCAGGGGGAGAAGATAGCCGATAGGACGGCTTAACCATATGACAAACCACGGCTTCTCGCCGGTCACCATTCGATGTCGGGTATGGGATTAGTTAGTTATTTGTTTCCGGAAGCATGAACTTGATGGCGAAGGAAGCCTCAACCGACCAGCGGTTACGTGAACCACCCTACGGCGGCGAGGAGTCCAGCAATTCTTTCGTACATAACTATCCCCGCATGGGATTCTAACCTGCGAACCTAACGCCTAACACGATGGGCCGTAGCGCCGCGACTCACTCCACCAGGAACAAACATGGAACACGCCTCACTGATGAAAATCTGCAAGACTCGCTCAGAGTTACAGTGTCAAGTTACACGTCGGAGTATAATACTCTGCAACATTTGATAGTACTGTTGAGTTCATTTTATCTTAGACTTGTGCAGATTGTTGAAAATCAATTTAAAAACACTCAGTTTTGAAATACAAGTGTTATTGATAGAAATTTATTTGCAACGTTGTGATATGCGTTTGATTTCCTGGAGAATCCTAAAGTTTATTAGTGTCTATACTTCACTAAATACCAGTAATTATATCAATAATTGAAGCTTAATCGAGCAACTGAGTTTTTTAGAAGTGTAGGCCTACATTGAACTGGTAGCCCGCAGCTTAATCTGTACCCAAGAAGTAGCTCTCGGCTTCGAAAAGGTTGGTGACCCTTGCTAGCAGAACCGGCTCAGGGTCTAAAAAGCGTTCTAAGCTATGAAAAATTTCTGTGTGATACGAAAAAAATTTGCTTTATTTACATTTTAGAAGAGGGGTCTGACCCTGATCTGATCTTCAAACTCAATATTTCAAACTTGCAATGTCAACATTGTCAATTCGACACTCCGAGTACTAGGGCATTACAATTTTTTTTTATCATTCTTTATTGTTAAAAATGTCTTGACCCCTTCCATTTCAAAGAAAAAACATAATCCTGCAAAATATTGTTCATATTTGTCCAATTTACATTCAGAAATTTTAAAACACACAAAAACAGCTAAAAGTTTAAGTATATAGAGAGAACGGCGGGTCTGAATTCAGCAGTATAAAAGTCTATATCTAAGTGCTTTTAAATTACAGAATTCTACCCTGCTTGTCAGGATGTGATTATTCTGCGCAGTCATGCTTTAGTGATCATAAACGGGAGAGCTTTTTGAGATTGAACAGTTTAAACCAGGGGTGTGCAACCTTTAAAGGAGGGCCAGATACAAATAACTTGGTGAAACCGCGGGCCGCACTTTTTTAACATAAGCTTTCTAGTAGTCGCAGGCACAAAAAGTTTGGCTATTTATTATGACATGTGTAGTTCGCTTTGCACAAGCAAGCCATAAGCATAGATGTATATATAGCTATGCAATGCAAAGGGATTGGAAGGATTGGAATTACTAGCACAAACCAGATTGATACAGGCCGTAAACCTTTCAAAATTGTCAATTCTGCGTGGACCACACAATTTTTCCTTGTGGGCCGCAGGTTGCACACCCATGCGTTAGGGCGTCCCTAGAGTTTGGCATGCTTTTATTAACAGTATTGGAGTCTGGCAGAGTTTAGTTTGAATTGCTCTTATTGATATTGAAAAGCTGTATTCAAAGACTAGAGCAGCGGTTCCCAACCAGGGGTTATTTAAAACTATAAATACCACTGGAATGATAAACAGGGGGCCAATGAGTCCTTAAAGCCTCGGGAAGGGAGCTGTTGATGGTTGGGAACCACCGGACTAAAAATTAGAGACTACTAGAGTAGAGTCCGGAGTCAAAAATTCAAATCTAAGCGCTCCGGAAATATTTGCACAAAGATGGCGCACAACCTGAACTCTGACCTGGTACCTATACATCTTGGTGCACATACTTCGGGAGCACCCTAATCTATGGCATTATTTTCACTATCCATTGGAATATTCAGAGTAAACTTGGTGCTCCCAAAGTATTCGTACCAAGATGGCGCACAACCTGAACATAGTATGTGTACCAGGGTAAGGTTGTTCAGGTTGTGCGTCATCTTGGTGTGAATACTTCCAGAGCGCCTGGGCTTGTATATAAATAGCAAAACTTGAACACACTCTGAGATTCTGATAATGTAAATGACATGCTCCTAAAAAATATGATAATTAGAAAAATACACCACCCTGCGAAAAAAAATACACTCGAATAAATACTTGAATTATCACACATAAATCATACAAAAATATTGTTTCACCAAAAATTCGAACACAAAATCAGAGTTGTAGAGATGGGACACAGAGTCTTAGTTTTTTGTGGTCAAAATTTGGATTTCTCTCATTAATTATAGTTTCGGACTTCTAATGGTAATAATCATAATTTAGACAAAAACTCAAAAATTAAGCCAAAGAAGTTTTCTTTACAGACAATTGAAGCGTGTATAAACAGAAGCGTAACCAGGAATTTTTAAGAGTGAAGATCTTGATATTTATTATTGCCAAGTTGGACCGTAATTGCTAGGTCTGTCCGGTATAGGTCTTCAAGAGTCATAAGTGTTTTATTTTACAAAAAATTGCTATGTTTAAATCAGTAATATGCCTTTTTTACATTTAAAAAAGGAAGGAGCAACTCTCAGAACCCCCTGCTGGCTATGCCCCTGTATATAGGCTACAGTTCTCATTATCAGATTTGGTTTCCAAAGTTAAATCCTGGAATCATAATTAAAACTTCAAAAACGATTCAATTTCTAACAGTCCATCAAAGAAGATCACAAATATAATAAAAGTAAAGGGAACACCACATTTAAATGAGTAGATTGTCATAAGGAATTGTGTCGGTGTCTTTTATAATAATTATATGAGAAACCCCATCCATGAGCCGGGGGGGGGGGGGGGGTTATTATCAAAAATATTTGTGACTATGTGGTGTTCCAGAAAAGCAAATACAAAGTGGTTGATATGTTGAATATACAGAAAATGAAAAAGCGAGGGAGCACAACATAGGAGTTTATCTTGGAAAAAGAGGGGAGGGGGAGGAAAAAAAACGGGAACCCAACAAATAGCACCCACTAGAGCGGTTTTCCTTCCTGGCTGGGACATTGAAATGGTGGGGGGACAGGGGGTGTGAGAAAAAATGTCATAATCTCTCTGAGTCCTGTGTTGTGACCTCACCACAGGCAAATGCTCCCAAATTCTTAAAAAAAACTTGAAAAACATGTCTAGATATATATGCTGTATACAGCTCTCACCTGAGTGAGACGACGAAAAAGATAGGGGGGGAGAGGGGGCAGGGTAAGGGATCAGAAAAAGGTTCAGAGCCTACAGTGATACCTAGCCACTGCCGGTTTGTTCAAATTTGTCAAAATATTTATGCAAGTATGCTGAATCGTTATTTATATAAAATTGTACTCAAATTCAAATTTATCTGAAAAATTCCCCCATCCCTTAAAAATTTTTTTTTTTCTTGGTTTCCAAATCCGTTTTACACTAAGATAAAAACACAATCAGTGAATATTACAGAAAAAATAGAACACGCTTATTCACACAAAAGTATAAGTAAAATCAAAATAAAATCCCCTACTTTTTTACCCCCAGTGCTCCCCCCTTATTTTATAAAAACACAATGCATTAAAACCTAATAATAATTCCTAATTTTTTTTGTTTTTTTCTCAAATTATTTTTTCTTTGCATATTCGCAGAGGTCCTTCACATCCATCATTGCTTTTTCGATGTTATCAGCAAATCGAAATGAGTTCTAATAAGATAAGATAAAGAGATAACATAAGAATGTAAATTAATTCAAATAAGTGTAACCAGAGTCAGCACCAGGTTAGAGTTAGGCCATAATTTTATCTCGATTTTCCTTATTTCAGTTCTATCACGAGTTTGGGTACTGTCTGTGTTAGCCAAGTAAATACATCCCCTTCCCATAGGTTTCAGTCTCATCACACAACTTGATGTAAAGTAGGCAAACAAAATTCGTTGCCGCCATATTGGTACACACACTTCTGGAGAGCCAAGTTGATAATAAATTAATGATCAGGTGGTTAACGCACCTTTATTGAACATAGGTTTTCTAGTAGCAGTCATGAAAAATTTAGTTGTTGATCTTATGACAAGCTAACTGTTAGGGCATTGTAACGTCAAAGACATAGATAATAAATTGGACTCAAATACAGGCTTTACAACGCATAGTGATTGGAATCACTCGCACATACCAAATCAAAAATTTGTTACGGGGGCCGCACAATATTCAAAATTGGAACTTCTCCGCAGCCCACAATGTTTTTCCTTGTGGGCCGATTTTGGCCCGCTGGGCGCAGGTGCCACAGCACAGCCCTGTCTCACAGGTTGGTGCCCTTCATAAAATACTTATTACTCACAAAGCAGCAGTTGCGAATGAAGGTCACCTAAAAACTATTATAAAAAGAACACTCACGGTCTCGTGAGAGGAGACTTTGCTTGAGATGTGAAACATTATGGTGTTTTCGTGGCAGATGATGTAGGAGACACCGTAGCCATCATCAGCGACCTGACAAAAACGTGGAGAAATTTTTAGTAACAGGTCACAGTGCATAGGCTGTGAAGTCGGGAAATTTTGACCCAATTGTGACCCCAAAGTCTGTTCCATTTGAAATATGACTTTGAACTGTACGAGAAAACCAAATTTTATTAATTTCGGCTTTGAGTATGTTTGTTGAGAGCATGAGTAACAATATTCTAAGCGAGGCTCACATAATGTGAGTGAACATCTTCCATTGTAATAGATTTACTCTTTTACGTTCATTTTTCATTATCGAAACCAAGTACTTCCATAGAAGAGCTGGCAGGCCACAAGCATTGAGAGTCTTTAAGGGGGCCACAGATTATAAAACTTGAAATAACAGCATCGAGTCCTGTTTATTATAATTACATTATTCTGACTAGTCACACTCTAATGAGCACAGCTTGGTTTAGTCAAACAATAAACTTACAGTTTGTTCTGGATCTTCCATGGCCCGAACGAAAGCGCAAGATTCAGTCATGCATGAACGAACAGTCTCGGTCCTCCCTTCTCGGAACAATCTTGTCATCGAGGCTTCGTAAGTTAAACTGAAATGACCTTTGTCCTGTCATAAAATGATTTTTATTTTAAGGGAAGTAATACGAGAAAGCAGTCTGTATGGCAACTTATGTATGATACAGAGAAATGTTTTGTTCTACATTTCAAAAAAAGAGGGTTGCGACTCTCAAACCCCCCTCCCTGACCACACCCTTGCTTTAAAACCATTACGTAGCACCTTATACAGGGTGCAATAAGTTGTGCAGGCGATCTGTTTTATGCTAATGTTATGAATATATTTCATTCCTTTTAGTGCGGTTGGCATGTTACGTCTATTTCTCTTGGGCCACATTTTCCAACCAGTGCCCTCATGAGGGCCAAAGAACGATTGGAGGGAGGGCACAATACCAAGCGCAAAACTGAGTTTACGTTGGGAATCACATGTCTTAGGCAAAAATCCCCAATACGACTCATTAGTCATCCGAGTCCACAGTCAAGTCAGAATTAGCAAGTTAGTTGATGGCGAGTCATTGATAAATGGATACTCAAGTCAATGACCAAAGCCAAGGATGTAGCCAGGAATTTTGAAAGCGGGGTTCTGAAATTTCTAATTGCCAAGATAGACCGTCACAGCTTGCGGCTCTGGCCGGCCTTAAGACACAGGTTTCCATGAGTTTATATGACAACTTGTGTTTAAAAGGGCTCACATGGGTAAAAAATCATAGATTTTTTACTCTTGTTACTGTGTTGAATCTTTTGCCCGGTGCCTTTATTACTGTAAGGCTAAGCGATAGCCGCATTCTTTATCAAGCGGATGACAAGAAACTATGCAAGAACTCAAAATTTCAAGTGCCCCACTAAAATGTTAAATAAATGAAATTTTTCATTTCTCTTACCCTGAAATGAGCAAGTTGAAGAGACAATTGGATAAAAGCATCAGGAGACATTCGGAAACTTTTGATCAATCCTTTTCCGAATTTACGAAATGGGAACACGTGGAGGTCTACGTCATCAGACAAAAGCTTTGCAATCTTTAGAGTTGATTAAATGACGTCGATGCACTGTATAAAGGAAAATTAATCGTTAGGATACTGATTCAACTCTGTATAAAATCAGCGCTACCAAGCAAAAAATGCTAATATATAGCGCAGCAGTTCCTAACTGGAGGCCACAGAGCAGTTTCTGGTGGCCACAATGCTATGTGCAAAAATGATTACTGGTACATCAAAAAAAATAGTTTCATTCCTAGTTTCATTGCTTGATAAGGTTATTTCACAGGGTGTTTTCACTTTGTTAAGCATGAATTGTTTGATCATAATGGGATTTGGAAACTACCAATCAAAATAACACTATGAATACCACTGGAATGATAGAAAGGGGCCGTGAGTGCTGAAAGCCTCTGGTAGGGGACTACGAGCCGTAACAGGTTGGGAACCACTGAATATCATAAAATGAGATTATGAAATCATGGCTCCCAAAAGCAAAACAAAACAATTTTAGTCAAATAGTTAATATGGGAGCGAGATTCTACCTTGGATTAAAACAGTCCCAATTACAATATATATTTCTGATCAAATAGCTCAAGTGATAAGTGATTCCACTCTTTATTAATCTAGTGTTCCCATACACAATATACTTTCAGTTGAGCAGTAGGTTAGGTCAGGATGAGATATTCCACTCTGCATTAAATTAGTGTTCCCACATATAATATTTTCAATCAAATAGCCAATATTGAAAGACTGATTCTACCTGGCATTAAATTAGTGTTCCCACATATAATATTTTCAATCAAATAGCCAAGATTGAAAGACTGATTCCACCTGGCATTAAATTAGTGTTCCCGAACACAAAATATTTTTAATCTGAAAGCAACACTTACAGGTTCTGGAATGTTTCATTTTGAACGCTGAGGAGAAAGGGGGGTCGTAGTTAATTCTCTGACGCAGGTACCGTAATCATTATATCCAAAGTTCGCAAACTCATCGTACAAGACTTCTTCCGTAAGGTGGCTCATGATCGGAGCGTCAGCCCAGGAATGTTCCGCGTTCATTCCAAATCGTCCGTTTTTGTAGCAAATAACTTCGAACCATCTGAATAGAATTTATTTTTTATTAGCCTCTAGAAGTCACGAAAAACAAGGCCCTGTATAAATACTCACAGGCAAGTTTTTTTAGACAAAAGGCTGTCATGGTCTCGCTTAAGGAGATACAATTTTAGGACTAAGAACTCCCAAGTTCAGCATTGCATACTTAATTTATTGCAACCTGGATGAGTTGGGGCCTGTCATGACTCTGAAAAAATAGAAATATGGCTACGGCTCAAACTCTGATACCAATGAAAACTTGCCAAACTAAGCCTCTACTCCAGCATAATTCACAGCCCGGGCATTCACTCGCACATAATGTTCCATAGTGTGTGTACCAGGTTAGGGTTAGAAACAAAACAGAAAAAAATTGTTATGAGATACTTTGTAGAAAAATATCATCATAGCTTTTAATCATAGCTTGTCTAAACCTTAGTCGAAGAGAGAGAGTGACCTCCCCCCGAACCCCCCAAAAATAATATATATCCTGAGAAACCTCAAGCAAACTCAGAACGTGACCTCCCCCCCCCCCCCCCCCCACAAAAAAAAATAACTCAAAATAAAATTCAATCACCTGTTATGGCATTTTCCATGCAACAACGTCCGAACTTTGAGAAAATTATCCCGTCATCAAGGTCTAATACATTGGATTCATCGTCCAAAACAACCACAAACGCCGCTTTCTCGATCGCGTGCAACGACTCTTTGCTCCAAATTTGAAGAAATCACGACGAGTCTGTGAAAAATAAAATTTTCATTTAGATCAGTTTTATTTTAATGGGCCTCAGTGGCTTAGTAGTTCAAGCGTTAGACTCCGCTATGTCAGTAATGTTGATCAGTGGTTACTACCCTGTCGGACCGGTAAAATGAATTAAATGTACTCGCGGACCGGCAAAAAAATGAAAGGACCGGAACAGAGAATAATACCATATTTTTGCGCTAAATAATGCAATTCTGGGCCCTCAACATGCTTCTAGAAATCTAGACAAAAAAAGGTACACTTGAAAACATTTCACATGAAGAAAAAATATATAATAATGTGCTGGCCAAAAATTGTAATGGCTGAAACATAAAATATTTATATATTTGCATAATGAAATGCAGTGCTGGGCACCCATTATGTATAAGAAAGGCACATATGAAACATGTACATACAAAACATTTCACATAAAAAACATGTACATGCCAAATCATGTACAAACACAATTAGTCTAGAGTTCTGCTGCTGTTTCGTTTCCAATATAGGATTGCAAACGAGGACTCAAAGAAGTTTCTGCAACATGTAGCTCTGGAGCGGTGTACAGCAGATTCTTTCGCATAACGCATAGGTAACTGGTTGAAAATACAGACAACAGTTTGATAGCACTATTACTTAGCAATAGGTATTCATTATCAAATATATCCAAATTGTGACAGTGATTCTTTTTTAATTGAAATTTTTAATTTCAACCAAAGTGATTCTTCAATCTGCACTGTAAAGTAGAATCACCATTTTTTTCAAGGTTTTTTTTTTCATCGAATATCATATTATTGCCTCTGCAGTTGATCGACGCTTCAAACGAAATGAATTTACATTACAATAAAAAAAGTCGTCGGCAACTTGGTCCCAGTCTCAAAATATTGGAAAAGATCTCTGCGACCCATGAATTTTTGCGCGTCTCGTGACCACCTGCAGGGTCACAACAAGTTCATATCTTACTGGTAAATTATACTGTTCTTGACTTTTTTCTGGTTTAATCAAAGAAATATGCATAACGTTTTTTATTGATGGTCATATTAATCAGAGAAAGCACGTAGAATAGAAAAAGCACACGTGCCGATTTTTATGAACTTGCCTTTTGAATCAAAATCCTTGATCTTACACCCATGATATCACAGCTGCTATATGCATCAAATCCTCGCATATGTCCATCTTTCAAGGAATGTGGAGACAGTATTTTGCCTCAAAAGAAGTACCATTAAACCGGCTAACTTCGGATGATTTCACTATAATTCAATCAATTACTCAGCCATTTGTTGTCGGATTCGCGTCAAACTTGAAATATATTACATTGATGTAATCCTCTGTTAAATTCATGAAACGGAACTCAATTTTTCGCTGGTTATATATTTCATAATTACGCAGTATTTTACGACTGTTCACAATTTTTCTATTTCGAACCATGCTGCCGTTCCAAATGGAGGAATTAAAAATTGTCGATGTTGATCCAATCTAACAAAATATTGTTGCTATTTTCAAATCACGCCAACTCGTCGGCGCCCGAAAGTCTGGGGTCAAATCTATAACGATGACGCAACATGACGTCAGTGTGATGTCAAATTCAAAGTGTGCGTCAGATGCTATTTTGATAATAAAAAAATACTTGAACTTCTATTTTTTCTCAAGTATTCTGCGACATTTCGCGATCAGTTTAATTTGCTATATACATTGTTATCGCCCTCTATCGAAAGACGGTAGTTTGAAGAAGTTAGCATCAGTAGAAGTCACGATTAGAGCCGCTCGAAAACGGAAGATCAGTTCTATCATGAAATATGATTTTTTTAATCAAAAAATAAAACCAAATTGCGCGATTGAATATGATAACAGATTTAGATATATAAGGACTCACTATAGAAACTGCCAGAAGCACAATATGACAAACGGTTGAAAACTTTATCCGAAATTACAATGCATCCAAAATTAGCCAGTTTTACGGTAGGTCAGTATGCACGGTAAACAATTTCAATAGGTTCGCAAGTTCGCATAATTATTCTGTGGAGGATAATCATGTTTGAAAAGATTGCTGGACTCCCCGCCGCTGTGGGGTGGTTCACATAACCGCTGGTCAGTTACCTCTACCCTCAAGTCCATGCAATCGGAATAATTGTCTAACTAATCCCATAACCGGTATCCGACATGGACTGGTAACCGGGTGAGAGGCCGTGGTTCGCCATATGGTTGAGCAGTATATCGGTTTTCCTCTCCCCTGGCATAAATATGTAAATGCCCAACCTATCCTAAGTATCTCAACAATTCTAGTACCGGTACGGGGAGTCGCAGTTCTTACCACTTCATGGCAGCTCCTGCCACAAACGTACAGTTGCGTCTCTTGCCATGGTTTTATCGCACTATTACCGGTATGTTTACAAAGTCATGTACAATATTTTAGTCTATCACGCGGAATTATGTCTACTTAAACCTAACCCCAGCTAAAAGCTTGTGGCAGCTAAAAAGTCAGTCGCCGTAGGTTAGAGTTTGGTCTTAGCGGCCATGGTTTGGAAATCCCGCCATGGTTTTGCGGCAGCTTTAGACGCCACAAAATACTTGATATTTTTGACCAGAAATGTGGTGCAATAGCCTAACCTAAGGTAAACAGAAACAAAGAACACAGATCAGAAAACGGGGACGACAACGGTATAATACCAGCAATCAAAGTTGAAAAAAAATCCGCTATTTACCGGAAATTAAAATGTAGTCGTCATGGATACGCTGCATGTTGCCTCCACGCGGCTGAATAATCTGGAGTCGTGTTTACCAAAGCGTATATATAATATAAGCGAGAAGTTCGCACACAATTATGGAAACATACCTGTTATTTCCACTAATATTTCAGGTAGAAAAATTTTGAAGGTTGCGTTTTGAAGTACAATCTTAGTCGTACATGCTTATATCCGTTCATGTTTGCCAAATTACATTTATAGTACATTAAATTGTCTTTGAAGACAAGTATACCGGTTCCGAGTTGCTTCCGAAGTAAATTGGCCATTACCCATTTGACAATGGCCTTCCTTATGACGTCACAGATGAAAAGTTATATTTATTCGTCGAAATTACCGGCCGACCCAACTTCGCTTCAATGGCCGTTTCTATTTTCTGGTGAACATTTTTCGTCTGTCAATCTCCATAATGCCCTACTGCCCAGCTCCAAACTGCGCTAGAAGAACAAATGACATTGTAGGATTGTTGCGGAGACATTTTACAGCCTCAAATTGGCGTATCACTATAATATCTTTGAAAAAATGACCAAAAATAGTTCTACGCTGTGTTTGTAGTCGAATTTAACGCATTAGATAGTTTTTTATTTTTAATTGCGTTATATATTTAGATAGCATATATCTTAAAGTTCAAAATCCACTCTTTGGTTTCATTCTAGCCCTTATAACAGCGGACTTATTCGATTCGGTACAACAACACAACGAAAGTTTCCCATAAGACTCCATTGTTTCGCGTTTCCCAAATATGGCACAAGATGGCGTTCATGAACTTGTTTAACATTAGGCAAGTTGGTTGCCGGCCGTTGGTGTTTACCATTGACTTGTTTATCAACATTAACGCTTGTTAATGGTCAACATTACATTTTGTAATGTACTGCACAAAAAATTCCCAGTATACGGTACAATTATGAAGAATGTTCTCGTAGTCATTGACAAATAGTTTAAAGTTCGTGTTAGCGATTTTTTGTTCTCTATTGTCACCTAGTGTATACCTGGATAACTTTTGCTCACTGAAGCCAGCGCAAATAGAAATTCTGATCCCCGACCTTTGAACTTTTCCATCAGTTTCAGCCCGTGATAGTCAACCCCCGTAATTTCCAGTTCAAGTAGTATTCCACGTTCAATCACATCTGCTCTATTCTGCATTTGAAACCAATAACTGGTTGACTTATACAATTCCCATACCTGACATGGATTGGTAACAGGCCAATCGGTCGCGGTATGGGATGGCATAGTCAAGTTTGTTTTACCCATCCAGTATAAATAATATACAATGTTTAAGAGTAATATTGAATACACATATTGAATATGGGGAAGAGGAGTCGCGGAGAACCGAAAATGGTTATGAAGCAGCGACACCCAAAGTGTTGACCTATCAGATGCCACAAGTCCATGAGCTTTGTACAAATAACTGGCTTACTATTCTCATACCTATCGTGGACTGGTAAGCGGATGAGAGAACGTGGATAGCCATATGATTGAGTTGTCTTATCAGTTTTCCTCTCTCCTAGGATAAATATTAAATCCCGTCCTATAACTGGCCAACTAACCCTGTATCTGACATGGATTGGTGGTTAGCCATATGGTCAAGTTGTCATATCAGTTTTTTCCACAGGATAAACATGTACGTCCAATGAAAAAAGGTAAATGTTGAACTATCAGATACCACTGGTCCACTGGCCAATCATTCCCATATCAGCACGCGTCATGGACTGTTAACCGGACGAGAGGCTGTGTTTTCGCAATATGATTAATTCGTCTCAACGGCTTTCCTCTACCCCGTGATAAATATCTAAATCCCATCCTATAACCACCAAGTTCATGCATCTGAAACTAAAATAACTGACCAACTAACCCGTATCTGATATAGATTGGTAATAGGACCAGAGGCCATGGTTAGCCATATGGTCAAGTTTTTCTCTTCCACAGGATAAATAGGAAAGTCCGAGATATGAAAAAAGTAAGTGTCGACCAATCAGATGCCACAGGTACATGTGCTTTGTACAAATAACCGGCAAACTATTCCCATACCCGTCATGGACTGGTAACCGGATGAGAGGCCCTGATTCACAATATGATTAATTCATTTTACTGGCTTTCCTTCTCCCCCGGGATAAATATGTAAATCATATCCTATAAGTATAACCATCAGAAACCAATTTAACCTTGTATCGGACATGGACTATCGGTATATTGACGGTAATAGGACCAGAGACCCTGGCTAGCCATATGGTCAAGTTGTAATATCAGTTTTCCCCTTCCCCAGGATAGATATGAAAGTTCAAGATTTGAAAAATGTAAATGTTGATGACCTATCAACCCTTTGTACATGTACTGTTTACCGAACAAGAGTCCACGGTTCGCCATATGATTATTGGATTAAGATTAAAACAAGATTTTGCGGGTCAATTGTAACAACAAGTCTATATCGTTTCTGTCAGTGCAGAAAATTAATATATGCAGAATCATGAAAATGTGAAAAACATTTTGTTGTACTATATATATTGTATTGCACATGTTGTATTGACAGAAAATTTGCATGGCGAAAATTTGTGGTAAAATTGAGAACTCTAAATATTTCATGTAAAAACATGACATGTCAAATATTATGAAATTAATATCGCTTTAAGAGTCTCTTCAATTTCTTAACTGCTGACAGTTTGAAAGAGATTGTTTAGTTAGAGTCTAGCGACTTTGCTTTGAGCAAACTTGCATTGTTGAGTTGTGGTTGTAAACTTAACACCTTATATATTCAGAAATTAGAGAAGTGTGGCATATTACATCACCTATCGGTGGACATTGAATAATAAATCTTTATTCGGGTTGACCCCAAAAAAACGGAATCCATACAATATGTTCCAAATGGACTGGGTTTCGTTTTTTGGGTCACCCTATAATATGTGTGGTACCGAACTACAACCATTACTGATTGCAATGTAATAAAGTTCATGTTGCATCGTTAATTATTGTGAATAAATCTCAGGAATTTTGTGAAAATGTGTGGCACACTTTCAAGACCTTGGCGGCCCACTAGTGTGCCGCGATACAGTTAAGGAAACCCTGCACTAATCATTGTCACATGCGACTTTAGCGTGACGTCTACCGCATTTAAGGGTGAGATCCGCCGCTACATTATTCCTTCTTCAGGTAGGCTACATATAGCGGTTGACGTCTCACAAAAGTCGCATCCATTTTCAACGTGTCGAACTGCCAAAAACTAAAGTTCTAGGATGTGCATTGCTGTTTGTCCATTCGACATGTACTTGGCTTTGGATTAATTTTTCCTCTTCATTACGAAGGAATAAAAATAAAATTCCTTAGCTTTAGCTATATGATGAATGATGCCCTACCGTCCAAACACTAACCCAGGTGAATAGTTGCTAGTAAAATATGGGTCGATTTCCTTAACCAACCTACCAGTTGAATTCTGCTAGTTCCTCACACAAAATTGAACTCCATGAGATCCGAACAGCATGTAACTCGCAAAATTCTAGTTGTAGGCAATCAGGCTCTTGGGCATGGAGCCCGGTTACATCACATTGATTATTTATTATACAGATGCTACAACAATTAACAAAATACAACATAGAATAAAAAGAAAATCGACGCACTTTTGACGAAGACCTGTTAGATTATGCAGGCCAAAGTGTTGTGTTGATCATTTCATTTTGTATCATGAAGCTATAAGCTCATTTCACATTTACATTTTTAAATTTATGGGATACACAAAATGGTTATTTTTTTTACTTTTTCATATTTAGGGAAATACATATTTTTTTTTCATCATTTTTCAACTATTTTAACTTTTTTTTACTTTTTTAAAACTTAAGAGAAATACACGGAGTTATAGAGAATAATGATGAACAAGAAAAGCGGATTGCAGTACATGAAAATTTAAAAAGCTGATTCACACAAAACAAAAAAATGAAAATTCGTAATAGGCATTGCAAAACAAAACATTGTAATATTCTACATGTATCACTATCATAATATTACTAGAATTCATAATGGACATTTCTAATTACTTTACATAGATTAGGGGCAAAGTTACACTGGGCTCCAGTAGAGTCCTTAGCTACCAAGTTTTCGGAACACAATATCAAACCACAACACTGAGCCAAAAATCAATCACTCCAGTCCAACTGTTATTATAACAGTCATGAAATGCATAATTTATGACGGGTTTGCCAAATCAGAATATCATAAATTCATAGGGATGTTCTAAAATATACCCAGAAATAATAGATATCAGTGGTTGACAATAATTGAAAAACATAAAAGAAAAAGATAATAATGCATTTCACAACAAAAATTAATTAAAATTCGAACAATGGCTATTTAAAACGAGTTACGATTAGGTTAATAACTTGGATTTTTTTTTATTTATAATTTTTATTGATTTTTATAGTTTTTATTATTTTTATATATTTTAAAATTCAAGCAAAAATGTGGAGTGGCAAAGTAAACTGATATACAGCAAGAATAAGTACAGCAGTTGTCAATTATGAGAAAAAACTCAAAACCTGACCTAAATAATGAAAGTTGTTGACATACCATAAAAATTATAATTACACAAAAATTTCTGAATGAGGGCGACATAAAAACAATACACATGATATCTGGAAAAGCTTAAAGTGAGTTTGTTATGGCTCACTAAAAATAGTACATAAGAAGCTAAAGCATTAATGCAGCACCCAACCTAATTTTCAAAACTAATAGGAAAAAATAATAAAAAAAATATGGAATGACAAGAATTTGTATGACAAAACATGCAAATCTGGATTTGGTGCAGAATTTTACAAAATGCTCTGAGGTCAGTTCAAGAGGTCAAATCTTGTGAGGGATGACCTAAATTGCCGAAATCGTTGCTGAAGGGTGGTGCATATGACTAAGAGTCAATTAGTATGTTTTCACAATCCAAGCCTATGCAAAATCAGCATTTCACACAAAAAACAAAATTATAAAATTTTTCCCTCAATCCTACCATTACTGGACTAGACTAAGAGTTAATATTTCTAATATTTGATCCCTTCACTACATATGCATGTCCATAATGTGTTGCAGGATACCACAGGATCATTCAGCATTCAGTCTGAGATTATTAGAGAAATTTAATGTTGAATATAACGACAGTAATGTTAAATATACGACGTAACAGTAACATGTTGATGAAATATTTGTATCTTAGCAATGTCTTTAGAATGTGGTCAGTTTGGGAAAATTCTCAAGATCATCGGAATCTGAAAAAAAAAATTCATTCAGATGACTCCAAAAATTGTGCTCAGTAGAGAAATATCATAACAATTTTCTATGTGATGTTCGACCAAGGCATTAGTTCAGCAACAATTACAAATCTTGAATATTGTTTGTTAAAAATGAACTTGAGGAAAACCTGGTTGAATTCCTGCAAATATAATAATATTTCAAGGGTAATTGATCGTCCGCAGATATGTAAAGACCACATTCAAAAAACGAAGACAATTACTCACAGTACAGTGAACATAGCAAAAATAGGAGACAAAATGAGTTATTGTTTTATCCAATACACTGGTTCTCAACCAGTGAGCCATGTCCCAATGCTGCGCCACGAAAAGATTTTGAGGTGGGCCACAGAACCATTAAAAAATGCTAGTTTTATTTGTATCACTATCTATAATTTTGATTGTAGTACCAATGATTGATGATGTTGTTTTCTGCTACTGGATGGTAATTTTCATTCTAATTATCAAAGGTTGCGAACCACTGATCTAATATGACTCCACGAACTATTTCGAGAATATAAAAGACAAGAAATCAAGTTTGCTGTTTTAGTAAATGGTATTTCACGTACCGTCATCACCTTCATGTTGTATTGTGCTTGGTTTCCACCTACTGCACCAGCTTCTTCTTGTTCATTTTGCCCCTTAAAAAAATTTCAATTTTACTACCTAGCATATTTTTTTTATCTTTATTACCTTCTATAAAAACGCAGACAAATATCATTCAAATTTAGGGATTAAATATTTCATATGGCTTAGTGATTGAATATCCCACAGTTTCTGGTCCCCTGGTATAGCAAAGTTCTGATATGCATAGTGACATCACATTTTGGGGGTTATCATCAACATGAATCAGGATAGGTTTTGCACATTTATCTCGGGGGAGGAAAAGCCGATAACACTGCTTAATCATATGACGAACCACAGACTGTCGTCTGGTTATCAGTCTATGTAGAGTATGGGGTTAGTTAGTCAATATTTTCAATTGCATGAACTTGAGGGTGGAGGAAGACATAAATGACCAGCGGTTACGCAGTTACGTGAAACACCCTGCAGCGCCAAAGAGTCCAGCAATCCTCTCGCACATAATTATCCCCCACAGGATTCGAACCTGCAAACCCACAGGGTAATCAAAGGGGTGGTACCAAGTGTATTCATATCGCTTAGCACGATGCACCACACAACCGAGCCTGTAACTGTCTATTACATCTGTAGGAGATGATTGAAAACATACATATGAATACTTTGAAAATCATTATAGAAAGTTGAGAATAAATATTACTCAAATCTTACTATTTGCTGATTGTTCTGATTTCCTCTCTCCGGTAGATGCAGATTCCCAATAATTGCTCCAGCAAAGTTGATAGGTGGAGGTCCTCTGCGTTGTCCTCTGCGTTCTATATATATAAGTATAAAAAGCTTTTAAAAGGTGTTAAAATGTTTTAAGTAGCATTTCATTTTAACGTCTGTTAATTTTGCGTTATTATTTTAACACCTAGTAGTTCTAACTGAGTTGTTATCAGGACGGTGTGATGGACTGGTCGTTAAAGTGTTTGACTTATGTATGTATCATCTAAACAGTTTGGAAACCACTGCTATAGAGTGATTGCTGTAAATCCCAATAGTCGCAATTTAGTGCATACTGTAATTCTTACTTGCTCTGCTTTAATTTTAATATCATGCTGTAGTCCAGGGGTGTGCAAACTTTATTACAGAAGGGCCAGATACAAGTAACTGGGTAAGGCTGCAGGCCGTGCCTTTGCTATGTTTTCTCAGCAGTGTGTATTTGGCAACATAATTCTGCTAGCTAGTGTTGCTAATATGGCAGTGGCACCCAGGTACTGGTACAGTATAGGCTTTGAGACGTAAAGAGATTGGAATGCCCGCACGTACCAGATAAACGAAACTAAAAACTTGTTTCGTGGGCCACGGGCCACATTTTGCACACCACTGTGCTAGTCGATTAAGATATAATCCATGACAAAACTGGAATAAATTGTTACAATGAGTTGGGCAGTCTATCGTCACCACAATATGATTCTGACTGCCAGTGGTTGCTCTTATGTATACTCGTATGTGTATTATTTACAGAAGTCCATGACAAAAAAAATTAAAATCTACATAATCCTGGAAATATACCTTTTATAACATTCTTTGACTGCGTTTTGATGCCAGAGTTTCCCCATTCATTCTTTCCCCAGACTTCGAAACGATATGTTTTACCAAGTGTGGGTGACTTCATTCTATACTGAGGATCTTCTGTAGTGTGAGTCTCTCCAAGTTTCACATCATCGCAGAAGATTTCTATGTTGTATAGAACGTTTCTGTCAGATACTGCATTTCAAGTCAAAATAATGTCGGATCCACTTCTTTGAGATGAAACATTTTCTATTTGTGGCAAAGCTAGAAATAAAGTAGTGAGTTAGTAAATATAGTAATCAGTAATTTATTTCTTCAACATGCTGAAAGTACAACTATACATACACAAATTGAAGGAAATATAAAAAAGTCGTATTCCAGGGTGAAAGGAGATGTCGAAAACCAATACTGTTTAATACAATCACTGTTTAAACAAAAAAAAAGTCAGGAGAAGACTGGGAGATGGCGATACGACCAGTGGTGGGATTCAATTTTTTTGTCAGTCGATTCCATCACAAAAGTCATATTTTTCACCCGATTCTGTTACAAAAAGTCATTGAGAGTAACCAGTAATGCTAACCGGTTCGCTGTTCTCATAAAATTCTGTGAGACGGTTCTACAGAACCGGTGCGAACCGGCTGAATCCCACTACTGGATACGACCTAAGGTCATCAAAGTCAGCCACCACCCATTCCAGATAAATAATTATTGAGAAAAAAATATAAAGTAACCGTCGACTAGTTATCTACCAAATATTTAAACGAAGTATACTCTCAATACAGATAATAATAGGTAACAGAGAAAATAAGTGAATTGTAGAAAATTATTTAAAATTAGTTCGAAAATTGAAAGATAGTAAGCAAACAGTGGCAATGTGACCATTATATGATGGACAGTTACATGTTTTAATCATTATTGAATATTATAACTATACTCTAGTAATCCTTAACAAGAAAATTTAGGTAACTTTTTTTAAATTTCACATAGGAAGCCAATCTAATAGATTCAGGAATTTGATTCCAAATTTTTTGGACCAGTGAACTTGATTGATTCTTGGGAGAATTTTGTGTCAGCTCCAAGGATAAAATATGAATTTTATAAAGAGGATCGTGTATTATACGAATATTGGCTACTACAATCGGTGAAATATGACGCAAACGATTCAAGTAAACTCGCTGAGAAGAATTTATGCATGATTTTCCCTATTTCATAGTGAAATAAGTCATTCAGTTTCGAAATAGTGGACTAAGTCTAGTTCGCAACGGCACATTTGATATAGTCCTGACAGCGCGGTTTTGATGCTGAACCCCATAAGACAATACCATATTGAATGGAAGAATGAAAAATTGCGAAATAAACAGTTCGTAAAATGGCACATAATTTTTGAGCATGATTAAAATACCAACAGCCCTTGACAGTCTATGCACAAACATGGATTCGGGTATCGGGTTCCTCATGTTTACTTTCTTTCAAAGACTGGCCACTACGAGACTAGTATAAGTTTATTTCGACTCAATAATCAGCATAGGCTTATTACGGCTATTAGACGATGAAACAATTGAATATGGTAAAATGTATATCTTCCCGGACTTCCCAGATAGCAATGTCTGTTCAACTGTTTGTCACCAGTTGGGAGAAAAATTTATCGCCGGAGTAAGGCCGAGATCGCCATGGCGACCAATTTCGTCCCTGTTCTGCAGAACAATTTCAGAAAGCATGTAGAACAGAACACAGTTTGAGAAACGCTGCACTAAAGTTTTTGAAACAATTGATTGTACTAAATTTCAGTGGTTCCCAAATGACTAGTTTTCCACAAGACTATTGCATCGTTCAATTTAAACTCATTTAAATGAAAAATATTTGTTTTAAAAAATGGAATAAATTAACAAAATTAACATTGAGAGAGGGAAGACTAAGTTAAAATTTTAGCTGCGTTATAATAATATATAATTTAATATTTATAATACAGTCACACAATCATAAATTGCATTAATGCAATGCGTGGGGATTTGTAATACAGAATTATAAAAACTGTTAAAATTAACGTTGAAAGAGGGAAATACAAGTTTCAATATCGGAAAAAATACCCTGATTTAAATTAAACAGATAATCCGATGCATTACAGGAAGTAAATTAAATTTGAAAACCTATGGACTTATTCTTTCTTTTTCAAAGAATCTTTTTTCTTTTCAGAGGATTTTTCCTCCCCGGCTTTTTTCTGAGGGGATTTTTCCTCCTCAGCTCCCCCATACGCAGAATAATCTATCACGCAACTTGTGATTATCTTCTCAATTCGATGGAACGGATCAAAGTTGACGCCAAACTTGGAAGAAGCCTGAAATAACGAGAATTTGTTAAACTTCTTATATGTAGAGTTGGTCTGAACGTGTCATAGGACTTGAATTCCTGCTATCTAACCTCTAAGTAACCTGCATGAGTTCATAGGTTCGAATCCTGCAGGGAATTCCAAGGCCCGCGCTATAAATAAGTTTGTAATTTTTTGTTTAATGGGAGGGGGTAAATTGACATGGCATGGGACCCTGTGTACAAATACAAGGCAAGAAGAATTTGTTTCAGTGACATGCCCAGGTAATGTGTTACCAGATATTCGAATAGTAAACTGCAGCTCAAATATTTTAGTATTGATACGATATTCAAATATTTCGCCTGCTCTACTCAGTATTTTTGGATTTGATTCACTATGTAAATAAACTATTTTATTTCCAAGGTAAATCAAAACTTGGCTGGTATTTGAGTTTGCAACCCACAAAAAACTTTCTAATGTGAAAGTGGATTGCAACCATAAAAGACATTAGGCAGGCCTGCTGTAGAGAATAACCCTTAACCTGGTACACATTACGGGAGTATCAAATTGGCCTGGCCGTATTAGAACGCAAAAAGGTAAAAACACAAAGTGTTAATCTATTTCACTCAAGTTCAGCAGGCCATAATAAATCATGAGCTAATTGCCTATAATCTATTATATCTTACCGATATCAGGAACATCACTGTTAGTTGTAGAAGAACAACAGTGTTGAATGAGATCGGCAGGATTCCTAGAAGTTGTAGATTGTAAAGTAGAGAGAACAGAAGGCTGAGCTTTGTTACTCTGAAAAAAATAGGATATTATGGTAAATTGCCAGTAACTAAATTCAAAATTGTGTGAACGGGTTCTCTTTTGTGTCAAACTGGTTCCCTTATCTTAGAAAACCATTTCATGTTCCCAAAGAGCGATTCAGAATTCTAGAACGGGTTCCCTTATGTATCAAGCTCACTAACAACGGGTTCTTTCATTTTCAAAAATGTATGAATGTCACTATCAGGGCTGGAGTCAAAGCCATGGAGCATAGCCTACCGGGTTAGATGGAGCCAGGGTTACCACAAATTTTAGTAGCACTAGCTCATAGCATCTTATTAACTTTCATTATTTTAGTGATATTTAGAAATTGGAGTCAAAACATTGAATTTTGTTTCATAGTGAAATCTATATTTAAACTCTTTTGGAATTGTAAACTTGATTGTCTGTCTGCTCTAAAGATTTGAAAATCTTTACTCCTGCTCGGATGTGCCAGAAGTTTGCAATAAATTGAAACTCCATAGCCCAGTCACTAATTACCGTAATAATTACCGTAATTTTTATGTCTGATTTGTAACAAATCAATACTCACGTCACCAAATGAATAGATTTCACGGTTTCATGATTCCATTGTTTCCTCACAAACGTTGCAGCATTTTTGACGAACCCCCCTCCGCAGGCTCCAAACATTCCAAGAATAGTACAGATCAAGAGAGAGTCAGGGAAAGCTCCACGACCAAGTTTCACTCCTAAATTATGAAAATAATTGTTTGAAATAACAAGAGAGTAAAATTCCAATAATTGCACATATGTGGAGATGAGCACAGCGAAATAAAGTGTTGCCGTGTGGGAATCGTAGTGGAACAAAATTATTTTTTGAAGTGAACAATACCTTCAAGAATACCTGAATTACAAAAACGTTGTTCGGAATAACAATAGAGCACCGCTTTGCATTCATACCAGAAAGCAGCACATGTATCAATGCTCAATATATATGCTGGCCTTAACTGAGAACCGAGACTACGGAAGAAAAACAAGCACAGTGGAACACAGCGTATTTCCGTGTGTCATATAATAAAGTTCTTACAAATTAAATTTGTCCTGAAATCTGGAACAAATGACTGGCTAACTTACACCATACCCAACACAGACTTGTAACTGAAAGAGAGGCCAAGGTACCTCATATTATTAAGCTGTCTTACCAACATTCCTTTCCCCTGATATAAATATGAAAATCATTCCTGAATGGCTGGAATTGCGAAGTTTGATGCAAATTTTTCACAAACATCAAATATCAGAAAATGTAAACAAATATATAGCATACCTTTTATAATTTTTCTTGTTCGGATCATTTCTTTCCCAAAACAATCACTAACATCGCTGGTTTCCATGACAACAAATTATAAATGACATCTTTGGGAGAGTAGAAGATGTGCCACCATACTATTGTCATCATGAGAACTGACTGAAATGAAAAATTAATATTTATATGTCCAGGCTATCATATGCTATATTGCCACCGATACCTGTCGTTACGTAAGGAGCTACAATTTTACGAATGATTGAAATCTTTCCGGTTTAGCACAGCCTACTCCAGCGTTTCTCAAACTCTGTTCCACAGAACACTACCGTTCTGCAAGGTTGGAACAGGGGTCGAAATTACGACTAAATTGGTCGCTATAGCGATCTTGGCTATAGCGATCTCTGGATCGTGAATTCGACCGCCGGTAGGCCTCGTACCAGTTTGGAAAGCATAGCATATGCTTTTTTACTCAGATTACCTATTCAGGGATGTGCAGCTTTCAATACAAGGGGTACAAATAAGTGGGTGAAACCGCGGGCCACACCATTATTTTAACAGAGGTTTCTAGTAGACACAAAAATATTGGTTATTGATCCTGACATGCGTTGTTCGCACAACCTAGCTGTTAGGGCATTGTAAGGTCATAGATAATAAATTGGACTCGGGTATAGGCTTTGCAATGCAAATGGATCGGAATTACTCTCACATACCAGATTAAACAACTATAAATTGCAGGCCGCATTATTTTTCCTTGTGGGCCGCATTTGGCCACAGACCGCAGATTGCACACCCCTGGGCTTAACAATAAAACAAATCCATACCTGATTATTGGATAGAGGAGTCAGAGCAGGTTTTCCTACACAAACACTTATGATCATCCCTCCACCGTAGCAACAAGCTATCGACATCAACCATGTGGCAACTGGCTGTTTCCTTGCCTTGTTGACATCTGAGTTTAAAATAATTTTCTTAAAGAGCTCTGTGATTGTAACTCGGGGGCTTTCCGAGCTATTCACTTACTTATTAAAATACTAAATTGGCTGATTTTGTGACTGTCCAAAAAGCTCTAACGTCATCAATAAAAATTTACAAGCGGAGTCATTAAATAAAGTAATTTTAATTTATTCAGAAACAATAATCGGCAAATAACCATTGTGTTTTTATTATTTGAAACTAATTGTGGGGCTTTGTACTAAATAGTCAACTGCTTCCCGGGTTACATAACACTACAAGTTTGAGAACCCCTACACTAGAGTATATCTCAGTTAAAAAGCATGCAATAGATTCATTTTGGATTCTATGTTTTGCCCAAAGTATTATTATTTAGGAGGTATCAACTACTGATAGAGAATAGGCCTTTAGAAAGCATCAAGCCATCCGTCTGAGTCTGCGGGTCGGAACCAGTAGTGGGATTCAACCGGTTCGCACCGGTTCTATAGAACCGTCTCACGGAATTTTATGAGATCTGCGAACCGGTTGGCATTACTGAAAAAAACATGACTTTTTGCAACTGAACCAGCTAAAAAAAATATGACATTCGTGTGATGGAACCGGCTGACAAAAAATTTGAATCCCACCACTGGTCGAAACCACATTTTTTGAAACGTAAAAAACTGTCTATATATGATAAACTTACCCCAGTCATTCCGTACTCCGTAAATTACCAGAGTATAATGAGCAATCTCTATGATTGTTGTCAGATATACTATCAAGTTATTCGTTGCGTCTGCTATCGATGAAACATCCATTATGATATACTTACTGAGATACAATAAAAAAATTAGAAATGGGTGTTGTATAATTCAGTATGAATATACAGTATATAAATTTGAAAAAAATTATCATATACCGTACAGTCCGTATATATGAACGTGCCGGCAGCGGCGCAGCTAGCAATAGGGGGAGATGTTTGATTTGAAAATTTTCTCTTCCACTTGCAAAGAGTGACGAGCTACACGCAACTGTGAAATTTATTCAACAGCATTTCGCTATGAAAGCCACAGCAGTTGTCTTGAATTGCAGTTTGTTTCAATTTCAAATGTCCTTATTAATATCTTACAAACGTGAAATAACGAGTATATAAAAACCAATGACAACCAGGGATGGCCAAAACCGAATAGTTCACTATTTCGAATACATTCGAAATTATTTTTTTCGAATATGAAATTTCGAATACTTCGAAAATAAAATCCATTAATTGAAGCTTATCTAAATGTATGTAGGAATTTCCATACAATAAGCAATGGAATACTTGCTATCTACAAGTTACAACCTAGCTATATTACCAGGCATTTCATATTTGCAGATTATTGCAGTATATATTTTATATACCATGAGTCATGTTAACAGAATTAAATTAATACGGCAACAGTGGTATCGATGATGGATTTGAATATTTGCGCAACACAAAATCATCCTAGTAAAACGCTCATATTTTTAAATACCCACCATTATCCAAATTATTTTCCAAAAAGCGGGATAAAGTATGAGTTATTTTTCCGACTTGTGACAATTTTTTCGTGAGTACAAAAATACAAATCAAAAATTAATTATATTCGGGAACTTTACCACACATTTTAAGTCCGAAGATCGCCGTTGTATGTTTGAGTAAAATTACTTTTATTATTTTATAAATATTAAAATAGGAATCAAAAACTATTTATAATCGGGTAGTTTACAACACATTCTAAGTCCACAGATCGCCGTTGTATTTTGTAAATACGAAAATAGGAATCAAAAATTAATATTAATCGCGAGTTTGCTACACAATTTATGTCCACAGATTGCCGTGATATTGTGCCGAATATAATTAGTTTTTGATTCTCATGTTCGTACTCACGAAAAATTGTCACAAGTCGGAAAACGAATTTATATTTTATCCCGTTCTTGGGAACTAATTTGGATAATGGTTGCCATTGGTTTGTATTTAAAAGTATGGACTTTTTACTAGGATGATTTTGTGCTGCGCAAAATATTCGAATCCATACCACTAGTTAAAATGCCTTACCGTGTTAATTTAATTCTATTATCATAACTCAAATGTTAGTAAATCAGTTTGCAGTTTACCACAAATTTTAAGGTCACAGATCGCCGTTGCATTTTAGAATTATAATAGTTTAATTATTTTGTAAATACGAATCCGAAATTATAGTTGGGCAGTTCACCACGTATTTCATGTCCACAAATACCCGTAGTATTTGGTATTAATACTTTCAATATTTTATCAATATAAAAATAGGAATCAATATTTAATAAAATCGGTCAGTTTACCACACATTTTATGTCCACAGATTGTCGATACAACCATGAGTTACGTTGAACATAATTAAATTAATACGGCATGACATTTTAAATGCTGGTACCAGTCATGGATTGGATTATTTTGCGCAACAAAAAATCATCCTGGTAAATGATCGATACTTTTAAGTATCGTCATCAGAATTATTTGCCAGAAATTATTTTCTAATAAATCGACATGTTTTTCCAACTTGTGACAATTTATTGGATATCGTAACAATGACTGCTATAAATACCGTATTTCCCGGCTAATAAGTCCACATGGCAAATAGGACGATGTCTATTTTTAGCACTCCAAAAAGGGTTTTTTCCATAAAGGCCTCCAAAAAGACGGGTAGAAAAATTTTGTCCCTGTTGTTCAGTTATGCCGATATACGCTAATAATTTTAAATGTTTAGAACCAGATCATGTTAGTTTGGTAATATCATACTCACAGAATTAACTATTTTTAACAATTGATCGGTAAATTTAAGTTGTAAAGCGGCAATCATTTTGGACAACCTATTAACCAGAATGTTGAAATAATTTTGGAATGTGATAAGTAATACACTGTACGTCCACGGGTTATTTCACAGCTGTGTTTTCCTGTCGTGTTCTGCTGAATCGGCAAAATGAAAGGGTCACAAATCACTTTATCTCCGTGGCCTAGAAAAGCGACTTATTAGCCGGGAAATACAGTAAATGTCAATTTTTCGACGTAATGGAAATGAATTTGTAAATTAGAAGCCTTGTAGACGAATGTCGGCAATGTCCACCCACGCAAACGTGCAAATGTGTCGCAACACTATGCGACGTACGGTCGCACAGAATATATACAATCAAAGTGCCGATTCTAAGTCATCGTCATTACAATACGCGAGACAGCGTAAAAATCCGTTTGAAGATTCCCGTAAAACGAAACACCACGTTTACGGCGAAAAGTGGCTACTATTCGAAATTATCCGAAAATCAGCCGAAAAGGTATTCGAATACTTTGATATTCGAATACATTCGAATATTCGATTCGTTTTGGACAACCCTGATGACAACACACTGAAGTAAAATCTTGAAATTCAAAAAATTTCCTAAACCTTCCACTGTTCCACTAAGGCTCAAAATATTACGCGTAGACTATTTCTGTACTGCAGTTATGTGCAAACTTTTGAACTGTCTTTCTACCATCCTCCCAGAAGTAACTACTTAAGAAGCTTCTTATTCTACCAACTTTAACCGCCTTTAATAAACAAAGTATACAGGTATAGCAAATAAAATTGACCAACGCAAGGTCGCGCTTTAAACCGGCGAAGTCAGCTGGGAATGCAGCTGCACTCAGAACAGCTGTGCTGTTGACCAACCCCGTGCAACTAACTTGTCCCATTATGGCGTCATAGGTATATAAGGACTTTGCTGTTGACAATAGGCGGGGTCAAATTGTGTGCAGCGGAGCGTTACCGATAAGTCCCACTGAACATGGACCTTTCCCCGAGCATCGACTACCTTATTTACTTCGTGACATTGGCCAATCAGCAAGATGCACAAAGTGACGTAACAATGCCCCCATTTCGCATCCACTCAGACACTTTTCTCACTCAGACAGATTTTCAAGCGTGGTTGTAAACATTACCTCGTTTTTGCGTTTTTGAACTCTATCCTTTAGTTTTCAGTTGTGTTTCGGAAACTTTAAATATAAATCAGATATTCAGACTTTTAAAAACAGATCGTTGTATGCGATGAATCATAATGATGGTTTGAAACACATACCCCATTTTACGGGCGCCAACACACAAAAGCACCCTTAAAATACCCTCGAGAATATTGCAATGGTAAAGTATAGGAAGAATATTCCGGGGTCGAAGGTCGGGGAAAGGTGCATAGCTCTCAATCAACCAATCAATTTTATTTTAATCACTCTGATAGGAACAAAACAACAACAAACGGACAAACAAAACACAGAGGACCTGGAAGACGGGCATAACTTAATAAAAAATTTATAAACGTACAAGTACGTGCCCGTCCACCAAAAACAGTCAAAAGAACACAATAAAACAAATAAACGATGTAAAATCGGGCAATTACAGTACCTTAGGATAGAATTTACATATTTATCCTGGAGAGAGAAAAACCGAGAAGACGACTTAATCATATGGCGAACCACGGCCTCTCGTCCAGTTACCAGTCCAGGTTGGTATGGGATTAGTTAGTTATTTGTTTTCGGAAGCATGGACTTGATGGTGGAGGAAGCCGTAACCGACCAGCGGTTATGTGAACCACCCTACGGTGGCGAGGAGTCCAGCAATCCTCTCGCACATGATTATCCCTGCATGCGATGCGAACCTACGAAGAGTAATCGAAAATGACGTGGCGAGCTTATTCCTAACGCTTAGCACGATGCGCCACACCGCCAAGCTTTTCAAATGAATTTTAAAATGTGAGACGTGTATTTGTATCGTAACGATGCTTTTCCTGCAAAAATATGGAATAAAAAACACTCGTTGACGTTAGGGAGGATTGAGGATTGGATAAGTTGAAATATTTAACCAATTTTTATTTTCATTCCAATACAGCAAGATTAGGTACAGTGCTGTCAATCATGATAAACAAGAAATGTACAGTACATGAAAATTTAAAAAGCAGATGTATACAAAAAAAAATGGAAATTTACAATAAGCTTTGCATGTCATTGGGATATTTTTGTGGCATTTTTTTACCAGTGAAAGTCCATTTTGTGTCCAATAATAGAAGTGAAATTCAAAGAACCAACTGACATGATAGCACCAAGAACAACGTTAGCCTATACCGCCAAAACTAAAGGCTGTTGAAAACTTGGGATTTTTTTTTCGTTATTTTTCAATTTTCATTTTTTCATATTACAAAATTTAGGGAACACATTAATTTTTTTTTTTTTTTACTACTGTTTTTTATTTTTTTTTTGATATTTTATATTTTTTAAACATGAAATTTTTTTTTTGGCTATTTTTTTTTTTCACTTGGAGAAACACACGTAATTATAGAGAAAACCTAGGTACAGCAGTTGTCAATCATGATAAACAAAAAATGTACAGTGCATGAAAATTCAAAAAGCTGATGTTCACAAAACAAAAAATGGAAATTCGCAATAAGCATTGCTTGTCATTCTAACATGTATCGCAATTATAATATAACTAGAATTTATCATTGATATCTCTTGTTAATTTACATAGATTAGGGGCAAAGTTACACTGAGCTCCAGTAGAGTCCTCAGCTACAGATTTTTAGGAAATAATCGCAGTATCTAAAATTCATATGAATGTTCTAAAATATACACAGGAATAATAGATATCAGTAGTTGACAATAATTGAAAAACATAAGAGCAAAAGTTGATAATGCATTTCACAACAAATATTAATAAAAATTCGAACAATAGCTATTTAAAACGAGTTACGATTATGTTAATAACTTGAAAATTTTTTTCACTTATAGTTTTCATTGATTTTTTCGTTTTTTTTATTTTTCATATTTTAAAATATAATCAAAAGTGAGGTTACAAAGAAAGCCTATAGACAACAAGAAGGATTCAAATACAGCAAGATTATGTACAGTAGTTGTCAATCATGAAAAATTAAAAAGTCTCAAAACCTGAAGTAAATAATGAAAATGACACACCATAAAAATTACAATTACATAAAAATTTCTGAATCTAGTCGATATAAAAACAATGTATGGAAAAGCTTAAAGTGAGTTTGTTGTGGCTCACTAAAAATAGTACATAAAAGCTGAAGCATTAATGCAGCACTCAATCTAATTTTTAAATTCATCAGATAACAAGGACTCGTTTGAAACAAATGAAAATACATGCAAAAGGATTTAATGGAGAATTTCACAAAATGCTGTAAATTATTAAATATTGGGCGCTCCAGAATTATTCGTACCAATGTGGGGATTAAGTGAGGCAAAGTAAAGCAAAAGGAAATTGCCCTGGTACAGAAACTTCGGGTGCCCAAATATTGAAATGGCTGCCCAAAACATTCATTCTGCAAAAATTATCCTTGTGAGCTTATGGGGTCAAATCTAGTGAGGACTTATTGTAAGCAAGAGAATTTGCAGAAATCGTCACTGTGACAGGATGGCACATATCACCAAGAGTCAGTTTATACGTCTCCGCAATACAAGCCTATGAAACTACAATGATGAACTAACTGATTTGCTACTCTCAACATTTCACATGAAAATGGTTTATAAAATTTTTGCTCAAATTCTATTATTACTGAAAAATTTGACTATTTAGAGAACAGTCTTTGTGAGTTAATTTTTTCAATATTTAATCCCTTTACTACATGTGCAGGTCCATAATATGTTCCAGGATAAGGGGTATGAACTGCAGGATCATTCGGCATTCAGTCCAAGGTTGTTGGAGTAATTAAAAGTCGAATATGACTCTTTAGTTTAACGTTAACGCGACATGCCCTGCAACATTTGTATCTTAGCATTGTCTCATGTGTTCAGTCCAGGAAACTTCTCATATTTTTGAAGGAGTTTTCAGCAAAGATCATCAGAATCTAAAAAAAATTGTTCATTCAGATGAGGTTGGAAACTAAATAATTTGATTGCAAAAATGGTGCTCAGTTGAGAAATATCACAACAATTTTCTATGCGTTATTTGTATAAGGCATTAGAAAGGCAACTGTTACAAATATCGTTTATCACAAATGAAATTGAGGAAAAACCTGGCTAATTTCCTGCAAACATATTACAGTTTTAGGGGTCATTGATCGTCCACAAATATATAACGTCGCCTTGGCACACTGGGCGTTTCACAAGTTCCTATTCATTCTAACTCCCCAGAACTCCCCCAAAGAGAACCTGGGAAGTACACTTCTCACAGTACAGTACACATATCCAAAATACGAATCCAGAAAATATGAATCATGCAGACAAAATGTGTCATTGTTTCATCTGAAATGACTCCAATAATTATTCCAGCACATCAAAGACTTTTGGTTTAGTATGATTTGAGAAAATACTAATTTGGGAAGGCTGAAAAAATGCTTATGGCCGTGGCATTTCACCTACCGTTATCACTTTCATGTTGTAGTGGTTCATTCAATTGTGGTTCTCTTGCTTGGTTTCCACCAACTGCACCAGGTTGTATTTGTTCATTTTGCCCCTTAGAATAAATATTCCTTATTTACTATATGACATAGACTACTATCATTATTGACAGTGTTATAAAGTGCAGAATAATATCATTTAACTTTAGGGTCAGAATATTCCATATGAAATAGTGGTCTCAATATCCCATAGTTTCTATGAGGGTTTTCTATCAGCATAAAATATAACTGTCTATCAACATTAAAATCCATGCTAAACATTCTCAAAGTCACTAAGTGTAACTTGTCAAGAAGTTTGATTTTTGCTACTTATATGATAAGCCACATATTTTCTCCAAACAAGGCGCTATTTAGAGGGATGCCAAGAGAGGATAAATTTGAATTGGCATTGAGTTTTTGTCAGGTTGACTTTCCCAACCTACTTATTAAATAAAATACATACAATAAGAAATACAATTAAAAGGAATAATAATCAAACCACACCATTTGCTGATTGTTATGATTTCCCGGTAGATTCACATTTCCGATATTTGCTCCAGCAAAGTTGACAGGTGGAGGTCCTCCTCCCTCTATGAATATAATAATAAAAAGATATTCAATGTAGAAAATACCACATTTATTAACGTTTTTTTCAGAGGGTAAAATAAGTCGAACACACAACACAAAAAGAAAAGACGGAATTTCACTCAATGCGAAACCTGAGCTTAGGCAATGCCTAAAAATTCATTTTTAATTCTGTCGCGGGCCTACTAAAACAAAGCCTGAACAAGACGATAACAAATTTTTGAGGGACCACTAGCTTAAGGAGCAGAGACATGACTACGACATTATGAATCACGAATATTGGCATACTGCAAATTATACAGGCCTCCTCCCGGTGTCACTTACCTAAAGGGGGTAATGGAAAATGAAAGTCTTGCAATTCATGCAAAACATCATTTTTCAAAACTCTGCAAACGATGAGTCTTTCAGGATATTCTTGCAAATTAGGAAGGAGATGAAATGTTAATTTATGTCTCTGGGATGTTAGAAATGTGTTGTCCCAATCAAAACGTCCGTGAGGCATATTGAATTGTAAATCTTCTTGAACCCGATCAAATTGTAACTCGAGGCGAAGTCTGTCACCCGTTTTTAAAGCGATTGGATTGAACCAAATTGGAGCAAGACGTGCCCCTAGTTCTCTGTAATGGGATCTGATATTGGTTTCAGCAGTCTCACTTTTCTCGAAAAATGTGAAATGAAATTGGTTTCTGTCATATATATAGAGACAGTTGTCCACGATAACCTCTTGCTTACCAAGTAGCCATTTTAACCAATTCATGGCGACAGTAAATATACTAAACTTTCTGCATCGAAATTCTATGCTGTTATTCTCTGTGATTCGATCAGGTTTAATAATGTCCCAGTCAGTTTTACTTGAGAAATGTAATATGTCAATTTTGTCTTTCTTTAGACCGATGCACCATGACTTGATTTGCACAATCGCATCTTTGAGGAATTCAGAATCCGCGCTGATATCGAAAACTGGTGTGATACCAATGTATTCTTCTGGGCATATTGAATTGTCTATTCCAACCGACATCCAGACTTTTGTTTCTTTGTTGAAAGTTCCACTAGGAAATGTGACTTTGCATTCGTTCAGTATCATGTAGCCGCCGGCAACTTCAACATTTTCCGCTAAAAAAATAGATTTTTTCTATAATGCAAAAAATAATGAGGTGGTTCCAAAGTTATTTAAAGGACCCTTCCATTGACATTAGGAGTTCCATATTTATCCCAATCAATCGGAAAAGGGAAATAGATAAGACGTTTCAATAGCATGGCAAACACGGCCCTTGTTCGATCACCAGTCCATGTCGGCTATGAGAATAGTTAATCAGTAATTAGTTTTAGATGCATAAAGCCCATTAGGGAAAGAATGTCATTGGCTACAAAATGGGAGGATTGCTAATTACTGAAATAAAATGCAAGAAGTAGCTGAGCAGGAAATGGGTACTTGGACATAAATCACAGCAGGCTCAGCTCTAATTGCACTGTCATTTGAACATTTGGCGCAAAGAAGGCAAATATAGAAAAGGCTTGCTAGCACTGGGAATGCGACATAATATTTGTTAACATAAGTTATGAGAGCAATTCCCTGTGTATTGAGTTGGAATTTTCAATTGTTTTTTCCCAGGTCAATCAGGTATGGAACAACGTATCCACATTCAGGAATAGCAATATGATTTGGTTCCATAAATTTGGATTGCTTGTATGACCAGAGCACGATATATTTTCATTAATTACAGTCAAAGGAAGAGGATAATGTTTCGGAGCCACTAAAATAGTGGTTTCGGCATAAATTTTTCAGTACTCTCGAAGCATGACCATGATGGCGGACACCGTATCATAGTATGTGTACCAGGTTAGGATTAGGCCATAATTCCTGGTACAAATACTATAGGAGTCACTTGGCTAGTCCCAGAACTCAATATGTGTACCAGGTTAGGATTAGGCCATAATTTCAGGTACAAATACTGTGGGAGTCACTTGGCTAGTCCCAGAACTCATAAAAGAAATAAAAAAAGGAAAATTGTGATGAAAATATGGCCTAACCCTAACCTGGTACACATACAACATTCTGGTGTATCTTGGTTAACATACTTCGGGGGTGCCATTATTTCACATAACAGCTTGACATAGTGCAGTAGAACATCAGTGAACAAATCTTGAACTACCACAAATGGTAGAATAAAAACACTGTGCCTTGGTCAACGGATGTAAATCATTTTCATTTCGAAAAAATGTCATTTTGAAACCACTGAATTTATGCCAATAATCCTTTTTCTCATTACAAATATACAGCATTGATATGTATGGCAATTCATATTTAATTGATTTTTTGCTATTCCAAATACTTGCCCAAAATTTTTTTTGAGTCCTAAGTAAAGTTGCTATGGCTGTTATTCGAGTTCGAATGAGTGAGTTATTCGAGTCCCCCCAACATTGCTACCAAGGCTCACAGATGACCGATTAATGTGTTGTAGAAACAACATTGTCAGACACAAATTGCAACTCTAAGTTTTTAAAATGAAAATGCTTGCTATTTGTTATAATAATGATGATGGGAGGGGGGGGAGGGGGGGCATCATACTGATACACTCACTATTTATTAGAACAACAAAGAAGTTGAATTATGAGGTTGCTACTTCACCTAATAATTAATGGCCATAACTTACATTTGATAACATTCTTTGACTGTGTTTTTATGCCAGAGTTTCCCAATTCATCTCTGGCCCAGACTTGGAAACGATATTTTTTACCAAGTGTAGGTGACTTCATTCTATACAGAGGAACCTCTGTAGTGTGAGTCTCTCCAAGTTCCGCATCATCACAGAAGATTTCTATGTTGTATAGAACGTTTCTGTCAGATACTTCATTCCAAGTCAAGAGAATGTCGGATCCACTTCTTTGAGACGAAACATTTTCAATTTGCGGCAAAGCTATAAATAAATATTTCGACTTAGCATACTTCAATAAAAAACAGTTTCAATATAAGCTGTGAACTTAAAATTATTTCTGGGCAATTCATGCAAAATTCAAAAACAAAATCGAATATAAAATAGTAGTGAGTAGCAATTCAGATATTTCAGAATCAATAAAGCAGGCTTACAATAAAACAACTGTGAGTGACTTTTTCAAGCAAAAGCCAAATACAAAGATTCATGTGCAACTAATAGGAAATCCAAGACTCAGTTAGCAATATATGCTAAAAGCAGGATAAAACGTTTTCATTGGAATTGGAGCTGAAGTGATATTTTCAAACTCAAAGTCAGGAGTAGAAGTTGAAATGTTAAATTATCTGGGTAATACGGTAATTTTAGACTTTCCTGAATTTTTTACTGAAACTCAAAAACATGAAGTGGACCAAGCGTTCCTAATGGAGGCTATTGAAAAGGCATGCCCACGGCAATTAATTATAATCAAAACTTGATTTCCTTGTAGTTTGGAGCTGGAGTTGATATCTTCTCCAACCTGGAGTGGGTTATATTTGTCCAGTTTGGCAGTTGATTTGCCAAACCTTACTATTTGTGCGAAAATTTGGTTGAGGACAGATTCAATTATTTCAGGGGTGTGCAACAGGAGGCTCGCGGGCCATAAACTGTTCCATCAAGCTATTCAGTGTGGCCCTTGTCAGCATTCAAATCCCCCTCCCCAAGAATAAAATCCTGACTGTTTATGTTGAAAGTTCTGACAAAGCTGATCTTAACAAACTATGCGAGAACTTGAAGTTTCCAATGTCCCACTAAACTGTTACATAAATGGGATTCTTTATTGTGGGAATTTTTCAATTTTTAATGTTTATGGAAAAACTAAATTTTTTGTCTGGCCTAGCTAGATGTCTGAAGTTGGTTATATGACCCACCGGCAAAATATGTTGCACACCCCCTGTATTATTCCAACATCTCAATGATTCAGCACTTTCTCATATTTACAAGCATTTAACTCAGCCCAACGCCATCTGATTCTAATAAGACAACTGACTTACTATGCTGAGTTAGCTTTGCAAGTTGTTCAGTTACTTCTTTATCTGATTGTTCTGCTTCTTCTTCAGACAGTGGGAGTTCACTTCTGAAGATAAAATGAGAGAATGCGAATGTATTAATTTTGATCCATTGGTTAAAATAACAGCCCCTATTACTCGATTTCAAAACCCTTCTCCCCTCACCCACAGCGTTAAAGATTGTGCACCAGGTAAGCTGGTGGGCGTGGGCTTTGAATCAAAGATTTCTAACCTGTGATAGATAATAAGTTCGACACTTTGACCACTGGGCCAGATGCGAAAATTAACAGAATTGTGTTAAACATAGCTGATATATAATTGAATTTTTTACATATTGTATTTATTATAAATGTTTTATTATTTCTCATTTTAAATGATGTGTATATGAAGATATATCCTTATCAACAAGCAAAACTGAACAATTTGTCAACTTGACTGCAGATTTTAAAGACTCATATGAATTTTGTTTGAAATGGCCACAAGTGCAACCTCCTATCTTTGCAAAGCTGGGTTTTCAGCAGTGGTGTCAATCAAAACAAAATACTAGTTACGTTTGGACATAGAGAGAGAAATGCATGTGCATAACAAGTATAACATCTCGCCTTGAAAAGATGTGTTCAGAGCAACTGCCGCACACCTCTCATTAGATAAATAAGTGTGAATGTTTTTTAATGGCATTCCCTTTTCTTGAGGCGCACATATTGACAACTTTAAAAAGCATAAAATGCACGATCACAAAATTCAGTTTTATCCAAAGGCAGCAAGTTCCATGTACGTGTACGGCGATTTTTTCCCTGATAATTTAGCGCCGTATGAACATAATGTTTGGGAACCACTGCACTAGGCCATCACTGTTCTTGACAATTGAAATATAGGTGAACATTATATATCATACAAGGTACTGTTATATCTAACCTGGGGCTTCCTACTTCTTGTAAAGTCTCCACATTTTCTCCAGTATTTTCAAAACTGTCTTCATATGGTGATTCTGAGAAAGAATAATAAAAAATTATCAAAAAATGATGATACTTCTTAAGACTCTGTTTTGAGCTATTTAACATCGTTTATCAGAAATTAGGATAGAATTTCCTATTTTACCCGGAAAAGAAAGATAAATCAATATTGCGGCTTATACAGTGAACCATGGCCTCTCATCCGGTTACCAATGCATGTCGGGTATGGGATTAGTTAGTTATTTATTTGTTTCAGATGCATGGACTTGATGGTGGAGGTAGCTCAATCAACCAGTGGGTAAATGAACCGCTGTTTGACGACATGGAATTCAGCAAACCTCTCGCACTTAATTATCCCCGGGATCCGAAACTGTGAACTGAGCAAGATAATCAGATCGGTATGCCAAACATCCATCCATAACAATGCTCTGCAACCAAATGTAACAACTTGGAAAAAATTTATATTTTTCCATGGAATTAATTTTGAATAACCCAGATTTATATTTAATCGTATCACACTGAAAACTTGTTCAATATTTCCATATTTTATATTAAACAATAAAAATACAAAATCTGTTTAAAGAATCACAATAGGCTATATAACAGGCTGCAAGATGCTGTTGAAGGATATGCCAGATTCAGCAGCAATGAAAGTAGATTTATTTAACATTAAATCCCCAAAAAAATGAAAAATACTTGATGACCATAACTAAAATACTTGATGACCATTACGTACTCATCATACCATAGCATCACTCAATTTAAAAAACATATTTATAACTTACCAAATTCAGCTT
This sequence comes from Styela clava, assembly GCF_964204865.1. Classification (NCBI taxonomy): domain Eukaryota; kingdom Metazoa; phylum Chordata; class Ascidiacea; order Stolidobranchia; family Styelidae; genus Styela; species Styela clava. The sequence continues at coordinate 4,265,653 of NC_135251.1, forward strand.
TTGAAGTTGTGGTTGGAAGTTGTTTAGAAAAAACATTAGTTGTAGCATCTGCTGACTTGCTTTGACTTTTGAGTATTTTGAATAGACCCAACTGAACTTCTAGTACCTGTTATGAATTAAGTTTTTATACAAGATTAGCACTGAGCATGCAGAACAATATTTAAACAGACAATGGTATCTAATGATTCCAGTGCTAAAATTCGATGCATTTTCCTATAAAACTATACTATATAAAAGTGCTGCTTATTTTAGCAGGAATTCTTCCATTTATTGAAAAACTTTTAAAATTTGCATACTTTGTCTTATCTTTGATAAATCACTAAACTGACAGTCTACAATTGGTACCGGTAATTCATTAAAATAAGAAATATTGTGAAAAATTAGTAAATTCATTTCAAATTTAGACTTTTGCTTGGCGAAACAGAAACACAAATGAATTTTGATACAAAACCTTGATATTGTAAAATTTTTGTTATTGGTTTCATTTGATAAAAAAAAAATTAGGCATCTATGCAGTAGAGCAAGATGAATGATAAATTTTGGGAACTAAAAAAATGTACAATGAAATTGTTCTTTTTATCAAAACACAAATAAACATAATTAAAATATAGCAAATATTGAATATATGCAACACAATCACATTGACTGCGATGCCATTATATTTTAATCACTCCTTTAAAGGATTGAAATGACGCCAACAAAAATAACATACACTTTGGTGTATTTCAAACCTCAGATCCAATTTCATTCAATTGATTCTGCAATATTTCTTTATCTTCATCTGCTATTTTCCATCCATGCAACCACAACATATTTGTAACATTAGGAAGCAGATTTGCAACTGCAACAATTTCTTCATGGTTTGCAGTTCGATCTTCATTCAGATTCAACCAATCAATCTGTTGAAATATACAAATACAAAGAACAATCAGACATGGATAAAATATATAACAGTCATATTCATCATAGTTTTGCCAAACCCATATTATTCATATTACACAGAAATGCATTGTAACATTAAATACAGCCTGGTGCTAGAAGTTGGGAGTTTTCATCAAGGGAGAAACAATAGTTATCAAAATTCAATGTTTTCGTTGTGTAGCATTTTTTGTGGTGAAACCAATTGTATTTCACAAATCGCTAACATTTGTAATCATTAAACCAAATTGTAAAATCAGTGTTAACTCAGTGCAACAGAGTCAAAATTGAAATTTTAAAAACAGACAAGCTCTTGTGACATTAAATACCTAGCCAGGTGCCAGAAGTCAAAGGTTGTTTTGGAAGGTAATTTATTGATTCTGTACTAAAGACTAAAAGTTAATATTGTCACAAGATTTGTTGTGAAAAGGTATGCTTAATTTATGCTTACAGGCCTAATTGGTCTGTCTCATTTGAATTTACTAAAATACAACGGACATTCCAACATTTATGATATCAGAATTACTCCTTCCATTGTAAATGTCAAAAGATTTATAGCGTTAATAGTGCTTCAATCAGTGTGACGTACATATACAGCTTAGAATAAAATAGAATGGGAATCGCATGTCAGTGAGGAGAACGTTTAAGTACGGTCTAGTAAATCCAGAAGCGCTAGTCAATGAAAAAATAGAGACTACAAGCACCATTAAGCGTGGTAACCATGACAACTGCTCACCCGGGGCACTGGCAGCTGATTAGATTAGGTACTGGTTTGAGTTTTCAAGGATGCATAAGATAGGATTTGCGAAGTGTAGGCGTGTATAAAATGTTAACTAATTAATTTACCCATTTGATAAGAAGGGATTATGAAACATGAACCTCGTACTGTGATTGTGCTTGAGTAAAAGATGAGCACCATAACTCTGTGTGAAATTATTAAGATTAATGATTCTAATCAGTGAATTGAATATTCAACGAAATGCGGGTAATAATAAATACTATAATATGAAACAGATATTCAGGGGTTCCGCAACAAGCAGTCAATGAAATGTTTAACAACAATTGGGAATAGTGTAGAGATGTAACCATTCATGTTAAAGGTAGTTGTAATGCACAAAATGTAACATTTATTACCAACTTAACATAAAAGCACTAACTAACTGATTTGAGATCAAGGTTTATTGTACATCTATGGCCTGGAAATTATTGTTTTGAATGTCATACTGCACCCAATATTATATATGGGTGATATCCTCAGAACAGAAGAATTGGTTATTATGTTTTTCAAACAAATCTTTGAATAAACAAGTAGGCCTGAAAACTAGTCTCAAAAATGATAAACTTAGAATTGTAGAGGTTTTTCATAAATTCCACCATGCAATCCAATTTTGGGTTATGAAAGTGTCAAACTATAACATATTAAAAAATCAAAATTTCCTCCAACCCTTGTTAAAACGTTAATCATGTCATTATTATTGTGTTATACCTCTGTGTTTCCCAAGGATGATTTTAAAGCTTGTAGTTGATCTGATGACAGGTTACAGTAGTCAAGGCCCAACTTTTCAACACAGGATTGATTGGAAAATATTTGTCCAACTGATGATAAACCTTCGACTCCCATGTTTGTGTTTCCACTCAGCCACAACTCCTTGATCTAAAAAGAAACAAGAATAATTTATAAACCATGAAATCTATAAATGGTTCTTTACTGAGTGAGAAAATATGAACTTCTCAAACTGAAAGTAGTTTTCGATACAAAATATACCATTATTATTTCATAGAAAATACCGTTGAATTCAAAAACAAAATCTGAACTACAAAACTAGACATATCAGAATTAAAATCTGTAAATTCGGAATAGCTGAATCCCATGTTAACAACTGCATGAGATGAAAGATTGAGCAATTATGAAATCCTTAAAACTCATAGAACAGAACAAAAATATTGTTATATCAAAACAGTCACATTATAAGATAAAAAATTTCTAAAAAGTTCAGCATTTGTGAAAATTTCTCGTAGTTTTTGCAGGGAAGTGCACTTGTAGTAAACAAAGAAAAATTGTAAGCTCATACTATAGCTTAAAATGCAAAAAATTTAAAAATCAAGTTTTGTTTTTTCACTTTAATACAAAAATCACCATTGGGTGAAATAGCGATCGGGTCGTTGCTGCAAGTCATGTCAATTGGACAAAAACTCAGCTAATTCTGTGAAGTTTCATTAAAAATATTTCTAAAAACGTTTTAGTTCCTGATCAAGCATATTCATTGTGTACAGCGGTTTTTTATTCGGATATTTGGGTGGCTCCGTCTGGTAAACATCTAATTATTTTTGCACGTTTAAAAATTTCTATAAATGGTACTTTACTGAGTAGGAAATAAAAACAAGCCGGGAGTCACCCAGGATCTCAGCTGATAGTTGGGGCCCGCACCTAGCTACTTATTGCCATCCATAGAAACTTGAGGATCTTTAAAGGTGGCGCAATTAACTAAGTGAGCGGGTTGGTTAAAAAGTCCAATTCATTTTGAGCCCTGCACGTTTTGTAGACATACTCACGTGACTGATATGCGGAGACTAAAAATTGGAAAGAATCATGTTCATTAAAATCCCTAAGGCTTCTCCAGTTTATGGAGTATCGAGACCAAAGACGACTTATTGGAAAGCGTATTTTTCTGTGCAGAAGGTAGCGTTCTTGAAATTTCAAATTAGTCAACAATTGAACGGCAATAAGTTGGGAAAAAATGGAAATTTCTCAACGATTGGCGCGTTATTCGTCGTTGTCATGGAAACGAAACCTCCATTCGGACTTTCTATAAAACGCACAATACTAGGGTGACCTGATAACCCACGTGAGAAATTTCATCCCGATTGGTCCAGACAGATACACAGACAGAACGACTGATAATAAAAGGGTCTCCTAGAGCGGAGATCCATTATGAACATTTACAAACTGGAAGTGGTTTTTCGTGGAATTTCTAGGTTTTGATTCACGATATTCTAGTAATATTCTAGACCAGGGTGATTCAAACCCAGGCCCGCGGGCCAGATGGTAATCAAAAATCGCATTTGGTGTTGTTTCGTCATAGAACTAACCAGAAAAATCTTTCGGCATATTGTTATATCACCAATGTCACTGAATTGAACAGTGTTCTTGGGCGACTAGCAAAGTTGAATGATGTGCTTGGCAGTCTAAATTGTTATCTGGATTTCTATCTTCTTGGTCACGAATATATGCTAACAATTTTGGTATCATAGAAAACTAAAAATCGAATTAGCTTGGTTGGCTATGTCTGATAACTAATATTAATGTCATGGCCTTACAATATAATTCATGCCGGGTGTTTTTTGCGGCCCGCCTGAACAGTATTACAAAAAATGCTGCCTATATGTCAGAACATTTAGTAGTTACCCTCCTGTACCTCACATTTGGTAATCAATCAATCTGCAGTTATTTATTTGTACGTTACAAACATATTTTTAACTGAATGTGTTGGGGGGGGGGGGGAAGGGACCGGGGGGTTCCACAATGCTTGCTTGATATATATTGCAAGTTTTGTCGGTGACAAAAGAATATTTTAAATATTTAACATTAAAATATTACTATGATTTTAACACGGCCTATTTCAATTTATTATTACAAGGAGTTAATGAAATGCTGCTTCATTAGAGTAAAGTATTATGGCCCCCTGTTTCATGCATGAGTGACCATGGATTTGTATCTGGCTCATATTCTGTTAACCGGGGATATTGAACTTGGAAAATGTATTTTCTTTCGTCATGTACGATGTTAATGTCTTCATTTCTCACAATTCTTTTGTATATTTGTAATATAAATTTGGCGCTAGTGGGAACATATCAAATAGAAAAGCCGGCTGCCGTTTGTACGAAATAGGCAGAGCAGCCCAGGACAGGTGTCTGGCAGATAGCAGTTACATCATTGACAAAACATGATGAAAAATATCCGAGACTTTTACATTGCGGGACGAGGCCAATCTTTAGCGCTTAAATTAGAGTTTAAAATTAGGACATTATATATTTATCCGGGGGGAGAGGAAAGCCAATAAGATTGCTTAATCATCATATGGCGAACCTTGGCCTCTCGTTCGGTTACCAATCCATGGATGGGATTAGTTTTCAGATGCATGAACTTGATGGTGGAGAAAGCCGTAACCGACCAGTGGGTACATGAACCACCCTATGGTGGCGAGGAGTCCAGTCATCCTCTCATACGTAATCAACGCCGCATGTGATTCGAAACTGCGAACCCATGCATGGTAATCAGAGATGCGGTGGCAAGCATAGTCCTAACTCTTAGCAGAATTTGCCACACTGCCGAGCCATGCGCCACACCGCTGAGAGTTTTTCATATTACGGCTCAACAAGTCGTGACATAATAACTAAGTCGTGACAGAATAAGTAAAAGAAATTTCTGTTCTTCAGTTGAACACCAAGGCTCGCCATAACTTTATATGCTTAGAACCAGATCATGTTCGTTTCATTGGACTACACATACAAATTTTTAGAAAATTGGTTGCCAAAGGGGCATATCTGCTGTAAATTTACAGGAAATATATGCATACTGGCTATTTTGCAATTGATGATAATTTTCTGCTGTTACATATATATTTTCAAACAACTTCATTGATTGTAGGAATCATGTTATTTAAGATTGAGTAAAATTAAATATCACTCAAGGGAAAAGCCAGTGGAGGAGATTACATGGGTAATACCCATCATTTTTTAATTTTTCATGATTCAAAATTTCTGCCTTCTACTTAGAACAAACAATGCCTCGTTTTACTTTCAGCAAATCACAGTATTGCGGTCAAAACTATTTTATTCTGTGCACTATCACCTCAATGGTATTATCACTACAAGTTTTTATTTGTCTTTACAGCATCTTATGCTTTCATAGCGCATTCATGATTCAAAATTTCTGCCTCCTACTTAGAACAAACAATGCCTCGTTTTACTTTCAGCAAATCACAGTATTGCGGTCAAAACTATTTTATTCTGTGCACTATCACCTCAATGGTATTATCACTACAAGTTTTTATTTGTCTTTACAGCATCTTATGCTTTCATAGCGCATTCATGATTCAAAATTTCTGCCTCCTACTTAGAACAAACAATGCCTCGTTTTACTTTCAGCAAATCACAGTATTGCGGTCAAAACTATTTTATGCCGTGCAATATCACCTCAACGCAATTATCACCACAAGTTTTTATTTGTCTTTACAGCATCTTATGCTTTCATAGCGCTGATAAAAATGCTTATTTCCGTTATTATCGAAATATTTACCTTACTCATCATCAATCATATCGTGTCTTTATGTATATAAATGATTAAAATGTCTGATATCAGCGAGTCGCAAATGACTTTCAAAATTAATTTTCACGATTTCTATCGCTTTATTTCTAAACGTTTGCACATAGAAATAATTTTTAAGATATGGGTTAATATTCCGCGACTTACCGTATATTAAATTAATTTGGGAACCACTTTTATAATCAAATGCGGGCATATAAGAAATTGTTCATAGACATAAAATAAAATACGAAATGTATTAATATTTTGAGTCAAATCAAAAAAATGGGATATACAAGCATATATCATTTGTTTATTGTCTGTAATCATGTCATATTTCGTAACTGACAATTCATGGTAATTTTGTTCTCGATATATTTCATTTACATTCGTGTTTGTGCCATATTTCATATTTGAATTATATGGTAGCGTTATGTAGGACATCGAAAATGCAAGATTAGAGAGGTTGATGTTACATCTGTCTTTCTGAAGCAATTTTTTTGCGCAAACGACGACATTTTTGTGGAAAAATTGACTTCACAAAAACAATGCGTGTACCAGTTAGCTGAATTATCAAACAGTCAGTGAGTAAAAGACTGAATATTTTATGCAAAAAACCAAACAAAATAGCTGGGCAAATTAGGTGGCCCATACCTCTCTACTTTCCCATAGCATTTATAATCAATGAATAAAAAAAATATGTGATATCATTGTTAACTCGAAGCAACCTAGTCAAAATTGAAATTTAGAAACAGACAAGGTCTGGAGACAACCAACCAGGTTCCAGAGGTCAAAGGTTGCTTTGAATGGTAATTTATGAATTCTTTACAAAGGACTAAAACTTAAAGTTTATCACAAGATTTGTTATGAAAAGGCAAGCTTAATCTATCTCTCATAGACCTCATCTAATTCATTGGGATTTACTAAATTACAAGTTTACGGCAGCAGAATTACTGTATAATATGTCAAAAGATTTATAGTGTGAATAATGCTTTGGCGACTGAAATATATGATCAAGTCAAAATTAAATTTGATTATGGAACACTTATCAGTAATTGTTTAAGAAATAAATATTTTTGGTCAAAAGTTTTATTTCCTTTTTTCCTTTTTACTATCGAACACTCAAATCAAACAGCATTTTTCGGAAATGATAGAATAACATGCGAACTATGAATTCACATGCATGGGCGTGATGACCAATGAACTTGACTGCGTTTGCACAAGTTCAAACCACTGAACACAAGCTGTAACAAAATGGGAGGCCAATGCCGAACTGAACTGATTTTTTTATTTTTCAGAAAATAGTAACTCCTTCAGTGGACACTTGTACAGGGCTTGGTTTAGAGTGAAACCATGAATAAGAGTCATATAGAATATTTTTCTCAAAAACAATATTCGATAAAAACTCAAGAAAATGAATGCTGCTCCTCACTGCCCGTTTATTCTAAAATTTTAATAAAAATCAATTGAACTTGGAAGTTTATCAGAAAAAACATCCTCCCTTGGGTGCAATATAGGGCCATTTTAGGTATTTCACCCAATCACAGGACAAGACTCAACAGACCTAAATTGCTCATAGAAATTGGTTATTATGTATTTCGATCAAATATTCAAAAAAATGAGTAGGCCTGAAAGCTATTATTCAGAAAGGTAAATTTAAAATTATAGAGGTTTTACATAAATTTTACCATGTAATCCAATTCTGGATTATGAAGGTGTAAAACTATAACATATTAAAAAATCAAAACTCAAAATTTCTTCCAACTCTTTCAAAAGCGATAATTATGTGAATATTATTGTGTTATACCTCTGTACTGCCCAAGGATGATTCTAAAGCTTGTAGTTGATCTGATAACAGGTTGCAGCTGCTAAGGCCCAACTTTTCAACACAGGATTGATTGGAAAGTATTTGTCCAACTGTTGACAAACCTTTAACTCCCATGTTTTTGTTTCCACTCATCCACAACTCCTTGATCTATAAAGAAACAAGAATAATTTGAGGTCGTAATTGGACTGTTATAAATCTTGTTGAATTAAGCAACAAATTGAGCATGGACAGTGGTTTTCACCCTTTTTCATGGAGCGGAATTCTAATGAAATATTCTAGTTGATAGAGGCCCCGTGTGCAATAGTTCATTGCCATTTATTGGCTAAATTGTATAAAACATGAATACATATTAAGCAAATCTAACACTGACAAAACAAAATGAACTACTCATGTAGTATTTTAACCAAGACACTGGACACTGGAACATAGAACGGGTAGTAGGTTAAGGTTAGGCCATAATTTCAGGTACAAATACTACAGTAGTCACTAGGCTATTCCCCGAACTCTCAATAAAACTGAAATAAGTAAAATTGGAATACATTTATGGCCTAACCCTAACCTGGTACACATGCTACGATCCGGTGCACATACTACAAGAGCGCTGAAAAAATTCTGCTCTACGGTGTTTTCGGTTACCATTCCATGTCGGGTATGAGCAGGCGCGCAGCCAGGATTTTCAAAAGGGGAGGGTTTCATAATCATAAATTCCCATTGCGGTCTGTAACAGTCTTTGCATTACGAGCTCGTTAAATGGACGTCTATTCAGCGTATAATGATTATTCTTGTCGCGTAAAATATTAAATCTCTGACAACTACAAAATTCCAAAATGTCTTTATATATCAGTTTAATTGTGTCCAACGTAACTCGCGGTTGCGTCTTCTTACGTCAAAATTAAAACATTAGATCTCTGAAATGCCACGGCGATGGGTGGACATAAAAATATGAGATAAACGGTGTATTTAATTTTAATACGCATTTTTGGAATCTTGCCAACTCGTTATCGCTGTTAGAAAAATCTCAATAACTGATATAAAATCCCGAAAAGTACAATTTTATTTAGTACAATGAAAATGCATATGGAGTATATCGTTGAATCAAAAATACATATTCATCGCCGCGATTACGCCACTTGTTAAAGGAGCCGTTTACAACAAAAAATGATTTTTCTGTTGTGCAAAGTAATCAATTCGTGACCGATAAGGGCATATTTAAAATATCTTGCTTTATTAATTTAATTCTCTTCATTTTAACCAGCGTTTGCGCCGACAAAACACAACAATTTTTTACAATTCACAATTTTAAAATAACTCGGCCATTTGCCGACATAAAAATAAAAATTTGTGGTAACTGCCCGTCGCCTATCATATATTGTTTTGATCCGTATTTTTTCTATTTTGCAAATTCGACAAATTTGAGATGTGCTTGTAACATTGACTCCCTTCAATCGCAATGCTGACACTCCGATTATTTTTAAAGATAAAACCTCCTGAAAAATCCGTAAATCTGCTGTAAATTCTCATGGTGTGAAATTTATTTCAGTACAATAAAAATTGATGAATATACTTCGGATTAATTATCTTATATATCATCACAAACCGATAATACCGATAATGATAACACAAAAATTTTCTACGACAATTTCAAAGTAATGGATAAAAGGCAAATCCCACCCGCAATTAACCGTGTTTCGATTTTAGTGACGGTATGTTCCTAAACGGCGACCAAACATAATGTGCGCCGTAGGCACACGAAATTTTGCTATTTTGCGACTAGAAAAGCGTTTTTAGACTGTCGAGGGACTCTCAAAACTTATAGTGTTTGCGGTTTTATTTTCAGTATTTCATAATCCCGCTTTTCAATCAAAGTTAGATCGCGGTTTTACTCCTTCTTTTGTCTTTAGAACCTAGCCACCGATGAACGTATAATAACTCACAATTCACAATTCCGTGCAAAGTACAAAAATAAAAAAAAATTAACATGTTTATCGTGGCACAAATGTATGATTTAGAAAGAATAAAAACCGACGTAAGGGCGTTTACGGCCTAAATAACACGCTGATGAAAACATGGGCGATTTTAGCAGAAGGCAATTGCACGCTTTTTCAGTTTTCACATTTCCGTGCGGGTACAAAAATAAAATATTTATCATTGTTCCCGCGGCACAAATTTGTGATTCAAAGAGAATAAACACCAATGTAAAGGGCGTTCACGGCATAAATAACATGCCGCGTTGATGAAAACGAACGGCGATTTTAGCAGAAGGCAATTGCACGTGTTATCGGCAACTTTTTCACTTTTCAGAAAATTCAAAAGGGGGGTTCGACCCCGAATCCCCACACCCCTCTGGCTGCGCCACTGGGTATGGGATTAGTTAGCCAGTTTTCAGATGCATGGACTTGATGGTGGAGAAAGCCTTAACCGACCAGTGGGTACATGAACCACCCTATGGTGGCGAGGAGTCCAGTCATCCTCTCATACGTAATCAACCCTGCATGGGATTCGAAAGTGCGAACCCATGCATGGCAATCAGAGGTGCGGTGGCAAGCATATTCCTAACATTCAGCAGAATTTGACACACTGCCGAGCCATGCGCCACACAGCTGAGAGTTTCTCCATATTAAAGCCCAACAAGTCGGGACAGAATAAGTGAAAGAAATTCCTGTTCTTTAGTTGAACACCAATACTCGCCATAATTTTATATGCTTAGAACCAGTTCATGTTCGTTTCATTGGACTACACATACAAATTTTTAGGAAAATGGTTGGCAAAGTGGCATATCTGCTGTAAATTTACAGGATATATATATATGCATACTGGCAATTTTGCAATTGATGATAATTTTCTGCTGTTACACATCATTTTCTAACAACTTCATTGATTGTAGGAATCATGTTAATTTATGAGGATGAAGATTAAGTAAAGTTATATATCACTCAAGGAAAAAGCCAGTGGGGGAGATTACATGTGTAATAACCCTCATTTTTTAATTCTTCACGATTCAAAATTTCTGCCGTCTACTTAGAACAAACAATGGCCTCGTTTTATTTTCAGCAAATCACGGTATTACGGTATTTTATTCTGTGCACTATCACCTTAATGCAATTATCACCACAAGTTTTTATTTGTCTTTACAGCATCTTATGCTTTCATAGCGCTGATAAAAATGCTTATCTCCGTTATTATCGAGATATTTACCTTACTCATCATCAATCATATCGTGATCATTGATAAACAATTGCACAAGGTTCAGAATCGAGATTTTTAAAAATGCATGGTTTATTAAAAATATTTGCCAACTGTGGCGGCATCAAAAAAATGAACTTTTTCCCTAAAAAAACATCAAATTTATTCATCGACTGATGAAAACCTCAGTACAATTGTCGAATCCCCGAAAAATACAAATGTGTAATAGTGGTTTGTAATCAAGAGAGAGGGCATACATGTTTTATTTTCTGACTTAAAACATACATGAGACGAATTTACCCATCGCCTAAAGGTGATTACATCACATTTGGCTGCTTGAAAGGAGAGAAGTGTTATATGTTTATTTAAGGAACACAAATATCGGTGCATTGAAAAAAAAATGGATTTTATTGAAGTCAATTGTGACAAGAGATAGTTTTATATTTCATACACATTTAATCGATGCTACATGTGAGCTTGTCATTGGGTATATAAACGATTATAATGTCTGATATCAGCGGGTCGCAAATGACTTTCAAAATTAATTTTCACGATTTCTATTGCTTTATTTTTTAACCGTTGGCACATTGAAACAGTTTTTAAGATATGGGTTAATATTTCGCGACTTATATTAAATTAATTTGGGAACCACTTTTATAATCAAATGCGGGCATATAAGAAATTGTTTATATACATAAAATAAAATTCGAAATGGATTAATATTTTGCGTCACATCAAAAAATTGGGATATACATGCATATATAATTTGTTTATTGTCTATAATCATGTCATATTTCGTGACTGACATTTTACGGTAATTTTGTTCTCGCTATATTCCATGTACATTCGTGTTTGTACCATATTTCATATTAGAATTATATGGTAGCGTTATGTAGGGCATCGAAAATGCAAGATTAGAAGGATTGACGTTACCTCCTTCTCTCTACAGCATTTTTTGTTGCGCAAACAACATTTTTTGTGGGAAAATGCACTTCACAAAAACTTCACAAAAACAATGCGTGGAACAGATAGCTGAATTATCAAACATTCAGCGAGTAAAAGACTGGATATTTTATGCAATAGAACAAAACAAAATAGCTTGGCAAATTAGGTGGCCTATACCTCTCCATTTTTTCATAGCATCTATAATCCATAGATGAAAATGTTGTCATATCATTTTTAACTCGGAGCAACCTAGTCAAAATTGAAATTTAAAAACAGACAAGGTCTGAAGACAACCAGCCAGGTGCCAGAGGTCAAAGGTTACTTTAAATGAGCTTCAAACTATCTATCCTTTTTGGTATACATGTGGTACACAATAAAATATGCGTTAGCGCAATATTTTTGGGTTTTCGATTCGCATAAATAAAAATGAAACATGCTCTGGATCAACCCAAGAAGGAATCTCATCGGAGCAATGGAAAGCATGGAGCGTATTAGAACGTTTACATAAACTACTAAATTGCAAGCATTGTAATGACGACGAGTGGCATTGCTCTACCATTTTCGCACACGACATAGTAAATTTGAGGCTAGAAATATCTGGAATTATGGGAAAGCATTGTAGTCAAAAGCTTTTTATTTTTCATATTGACATGTGCGAATTTCTGAATAGCCGCCCAGAATTGATGCAAGGTGGTGGGCTGGAAATACAGTTCACAGCCAAGGCGCACATTGACCCACGTTTACATTATGACCGCCAAAAAAGAAGAAAAATATATTTTTAAATTGATTCAACAGCTATCTGCGAAACCATTAAGGAAAACAAATATGAGCTACGACGTATGTTTGAAAGCATGCAATGCTGTAGTATGGTCAAAAACGTGTTTTTCTACTTTTACTTGGTGACGTCACGAACTCGATTCGAGTCCTTGACCTAATGGATTCGTCGAATCTCTGTTATGCAGAACTCGTCACATCCCTAGTAATAACCCTCATTTTAAAATTTTTTACAATTCAAAATTTCTGCATTCCTACTTAGAACAAACAATGGCCTCGTTTTACTTTCAGCAAATCACGGTATTGCGGTCAAAACTATTTTATTCTGTGCACTATCACCTCAACGCAATTATCACCACAAGTTTTTATTTGTCTTCACAGCATCTTATGCTTTCATAGCGCTGATAAAAATGCTTATCTCCGTTATTATTGAAATATTTACCTTACTCATCATCAATCATATCGTGATTATTGATAAACAATTGCAGGTTCAGGTTCAGGTTCAGAATCAAGATTATCAAAAATGCATGGTTTATTAATGAAGAACGAATTTACTCATCGCCTAAAGGTGCATTGAAAATAAAAATGGATTTTATTGAAGTTATTTGTGACATGTAATAGTTTTATGTTTCATACACATTTAATCGATGCTACACGTAAGCTTGTCTTTGTGTATATAAACAATTATAATGTCTGACATCAGCGAGTCGCAAATGACTTTCAAAATTAATTTTCACGATATTAATCACTTTTTTTTCTAAACGTTGGCACATAGAAACAATTTTTAGGATATGGGTTAATATTTCGTGACCTCTATTAAATCAATTTGCATTATCAAATGCGGGTATATGAGAATTGGGTGCTCCCGAAGTATGCGAACCAAGATGGCGGACATCGGAACGTAACATGGGTAACAGGTTAGGGTTAGGCGATCATTTTTTTCCTTATTTTAGTCTTATTTTCAGTTCGAAGACTAGCCTAGAGCCTCCCGTAGTATTCATACCTAAAATTAGGGCCTATCCCTAACCTAGTACTAGGGATGGCGGAATCGAGTCCGGATTCGATTACAGAATCGATTCCGCGAAGAATCGACTAGAATCGATTCCGATGCGTTTTGTGGCAATTCCTTCACATATATATATGTATAAACTGCTTCACTGCTATGTTGAGTTGCTACGACACCGCAAACTTCACTATATATAATATATATATATATATATATATATTGCTAGAAGGCTTCAACCTTTATTTATTTTAAAAATCTCTGTGGGTTCTGAGGGATTCGTTTTTTTTTTGTGCGATTTTGTCTCCTGTGACAGATTGGATACCCATACTACTTAATTTCGACTTACTTATCCCTCCAGAATTTGAACATCGCTGTCTTGCTTGATTTCATATGATATTGGGTGGGTATATTTTTTCGGTAATATGTCAAGGAATCGAGATTCGGAATCGAGATTCGGAATCGAGAATCGGAATCGAAAATTTAGGAATCGGATTAGAATCGAATACTTGTAAGTACTCATCATTGGCATCCTTACCTAGTACACATATTACATTTGGATGTCCGCCATCTTGGTTCGCATACTTCGGGAGCCCCAAGAATTGTTTATATACATGAAACAAAATACAAAATGGATAAATATTTTGCGCCACATCAAAACATTGGAATATACATGCATATGTCATTTGTTTATTGTCTATAATCATGTCATATTTCGTGACTGACAATTTATGGTAATTTTGTTCTCGCTGCTATATCTCATGTACATTCGTGTTTGTGCCATATTTAATATTAGAATTATATGGTAGTAGGGCATCGAAAATGCAAGATTAGAGAGATTGATGTTACCTCCGTCTCTCTACAGCAGGGGTCACCAACCTTTTCGAAGCCAAGGACTACTTTCGGGGTACAGATTAAGCCGAGGGCTACCAGTTCAATGTACACTTCTGAAAAGTCAGTTTGCTCGATTAGGTTTCAATTATTGATAATTACTGGTGTTTAGTCAAGTAGAGACACTAATAAACTTTAGGATTCTCCAGGAAATCAAACGATTATCACAACGTTGCACTAAATTTCTATCAATGACACTTGCATTTTAAAACTGAGTGTTTTCAAATTGATTTTGAAGTGATCACTACTATATTATTCTAGGAAACCACAACGTTCTTGGATCATTTGCAAACACTATGCACAAGCCTAAGATAAAACGGACTTAACAGTTGTGCTATTAAATTTTACAGAGTGTTGTTCTGCGGCACGTAACTTGACACCGTAACTCTAAGCGAGACTTGCAAATCAAAAAGGCGTGTTCCGTGTTCGTTCCGTGTGAAGTACATGTCAAAAAATGTTGATTCACAAACATAGGTTGAACCAAACAATAGTTTCGAAAAATGGGATTGCCGTATGATTTGAATCGCAAGCTTTTTCTGCACATACTGCGCTGACATGTGGATGGTTAAGCGTGGTAGATTGCGTGATATCACTCCGCTTTGCCGTCGCTAAAATCGTCCAGCAGATAAACAATTCAGACACACGCAAACTTTTTTCACTGGGTTAAAAATAAATCCTCCTCTTACTCATCGTAAAAATGGTTGATTCCCTATCGTTTTTCTGCCATTTTTCCTAGAATCAATAATTGTAATATTGCTACTCCACAAATCGACGGATAAGAAAAAGTTCGCAGTTTTTACCGCTTCCTGCAATGAGCCAACAGATGGCAGCTCTTGCCATGGTTTATGACGCGGTTACGGCAGCACAATTTTCTGCCATTGTTACGTGGCAGCTAAAAAGTCAGTCAGCTTGGCCATAGCGGGCTATGGTTTGGGAATACCTCCATGGTTTTGCGGCAGCTTTAGACGTCACAGAATACTTGAAACTGTACTTGAAAAAACGCTGGTTCGTGGTTGTTATTAAGCTTATTTCGGAACAGATCCCTGTTGGCGACTCATGTGGTCTTCTCGGGTGACTTAGTGCCTGCCGGCAATGGGTTGGTGACCCCTACTCTACAGCAATCTTTTTTTTGCGCAAACGACATTTTTGTGGAAAAATTCACTTCACAAAAACAATGCGTGGGACAGTTAGCTCAATTTTCAAACATTCAGTGAGTAAAAGACTGGATATTTTATGCAAAAGACCAAAACAAAATAGCTTGGCAAATCAGGTGGCCAATACCTCTCCACTTTCTCATAGCATTTATAATCCATAGATAGAAACTTGTGATTTCATTGTTAACTCAGAGCAACCTAGTCAAAATTGAAATTTAAAAACAGACAAGGTCTGGAGGCAACCAGCCAGGTTCCAGAGGTCAAAGGTTGCTTTGAATGGTAATTTATGAATTATTTACGAAAGACTAAAACTTAAAGTTTGTCACAAGATTTGTTATGAAAAGGCAAGCTAAATTTATGTCTCCTAGACCTCATCTAATTCATTGGGATTTACTAAATTACAAGTTTACGGCAGCAGAATTACTGTATATTATGTCAAAAGATTTATAGCATGAATAATGCTTTGGCGACTGAAAAAAAATGCAATAAGCTGTGACTCGAGTTTATACAAGTGGACATTTCCTATTTGAACAAGTCAAAATTAAATTTGGTTATGGAACACTTCTCATCAATTATTTGGAAAATAATATTTTTGTTTGAAACTTCGATTTCCTTTGTTTCTTTTTTACTATCGAACACTCAAACCAAACAGCAATTTTCGTAGATGATTCGATAACGTGAGAACTATAAATTCACATGCATGAGCGTGATGACCCAGTAGTGAGACCAATGAACTTGACTGCGTTTGCATTACAGATTGGACAAGTTCGAACCACTGAACACAAGGTGTAATAAAATGGAAGGCCAATGCCGAACTGCAATGATTCCAGTTTTTCAGAAAATAGTAACTCCTTCAGTGAACACTTGTACAGGGCTTGGTTTAGAGTAAAAAACATGAATAGGAGTTATATAGAATATTTTTTCAAAAACTATATTTGATACTGAAGAAAAAAAATACTGCTTCTCACACTGCCCATTTATTCTAAAATTTTAATAAAAAAACCAATTGAACTTGGAAGTTTATCAGAAAAAAAATCTTCCTTTGGGTGCAATATAGGGCAATTTTCGGTATTTCACACAATCACAGGACAAGGACTCAACAGAACTAAATTGCTCATAGGAATTGGTTATTATGTATTTCAAACAAATATAAAAAAAAATTAGTCCTGAAAGCTATAATTCAAATAGGTAAATTTAAAATTATAGAGGTTTTACATATATTTCACCAAGTAATCCAATTCTGGGTTATGAAGATGTAAAACTATAACTTATTAAAAAATCAGACTCAAAATTTCTTCCAACTCTTTCAAAAGCGATAATTATGTGATTATTATTGTGTTATACCTCTGTACTGCCCGAGGATGATTTTAAAGCTCGTAGTTGATCTGATGACAGATTACAGTTGTCAAGGTTCAACTTTTCAACACAGGATTGATTGGAAAGTATTTGTCCAACTGATGATAAATCTTCAACTCCCATGTTTGTGTTTCCATTCAAGTGAAACTCCATGATCTATAAAGAAACAAGAAAAATTTAGGGTCGTAATTGGACTGTTATAAATCTTGTTGAATTAAGCAACAAATTAAGCATGGACAGTGGTTTTCACCCTTTTTCATGGAGTGGAATTCTAATGAAACATTCCAGTTGATAGAGGTCCCGTGTACAATAGTCCATTGCCATTTATTGGCTAAATTGTATAAAACATGAATACCTATTAAGCAAATCTAATACTGACAAAACAAAATGAACTACTCATGTAGTATGTTAACCAAGATGGCGGACACTGGAACGTAGAACTGGTAGCAGGTATGGGCTAAGCCATAATTTCAGGTAAAAATATTACGAGAGTCACTCGGCTAGTCCCCGAACTCTCAATAGAACTGAAATAAGTAAAATTGGAATAAATTTACGGCCTAACCCTAACCCTGGTACACATGCTATGTTCTGGTGCACATACTACAGGAACGCTGAAAATTCTGCTCTATGATGTTTTACACATACTTTATAGTCAAGTAAGTATTCGTCAAATAGGAAATTTAACTATAATAATTAAATTTGTGCCACGGACCGCAGATTTCATGTTTAAAACCAGGTCCACCACAACACTCCGTGTGACAATTCAGTAAATACTTTCAAACCAAAAAGATTCTGATATATAATTTAACATATACAATAATCAATATATGGTGACATTCTACTATATAGTAGTACTGGTGACTCCAAATATGAGCTGCTCGCCTAAAGCCTTATTTATAGTAAAAACATGAAAACAAAATTTGAAGAATTTAATATAAGAAATTCTACCTTCACATTTGATCCTTTCAATTCAGATGCCAGAGTTTGAAGTGAGGATGACTTGAGATCACAATTGATGAAATGCATTGATAGTGATGTGCAGTAGGAAGCTACTGACCCAATGACAT
This sequence comes from Styela clava, assembly GCF_964204865.1. Lineage (NCBI taxonomy): Eukaryota > Metazoa > Chordata > Ascidiacea > Stolidobranchia > Styelidae > Styela > Styela clava. Next base: position 4,284,077 of record NC_135251.1, read on the forward strand.
GAACATCACTTATGGAGAGAGGATGACCCCACATGTTAATTTTGTCAAGAGATGATTTGACAATGTCACTCATTCCATTCTTGGCTTCGTTCAATGCAGTGAAAAGTTCCAAAAGATCTGATTTGTCTGATATTTCTTTGAGTTGTGATTGCAGACTTTTCTTGAGAATATCTCGTTTTTCTTCAAGATCCTGAATTTCTGTGAAAATATAAGAATATATGTATACTGATGATACTTGTGTCTGAATGATAAGTTACCATTCAGTAAAGATTGACTTGCAAATAACATTAGCGCTTATCTCTTTTAAATTAGTTATTGGAAAATTAAATCTAGTCAGCCTTAGCCAATCAATGTATTGGGCACCTCATTGTACTAATGTGTCTGTTACATTGTTTAGACTAGTGTTTGTTATTGCACTTCAGATTTCCCGAAGCCTAAAACTTTAGTTCAAATCCAGTGTAAAATGTGTAATAATAATGATTGATGCGTATTAATGATGCTCGGCTACTTTTTGCTTTGCAATAAAACACCCTAGTACAGAAATGGGCAAAGTATGACCCGTGGGCCAAATCCGCCCCGTTGAATAATTCAATCTGGCCCGCATGATGGTGCCACAACCTAACTAAAACTAAATTTTGATGTCTCAGTTAAAATAAGCTCAAGAAATTTGTTGAAATTGCGAATAAAATTAGTCTTGGCACAAGGCTTATTGTTTTTCACTTTTGCTTTTGTTACACTGTAAATATTTTTCATAAAATGTAACTTTTACATCACACTTACATGGCCCGCAAGTCCAAGTAGGCACAATTTTTGGCCCCTGGTCGAAAAATCTTGCCTATCCTTGCCCTAGTAGTATCTCAACCTTTGCCCCTATTACCAAGAATTACAGCATTGATAAATTAATTTTTTATATGAACTTATTCATGGATTTGGCTCCGAACAATGCCCTGTAACAGTGTGCACTGATAAGCTAGGCATAGAGTTACTGTTTCTTAAAATTACAGGAATATTCCTAGGTCAGCATTGTATACCAAATTTATTACACCCTAGGGCCTAGGTGAAGAGACAAGTATGCGATGTAAACCCGAGATGAGTAACCTACAATGCCAATACAGTTATTAGGTTGAAGTTTTTAACTGCTAGGCCATTGCACTGATTAATTGATAATGCGAGAAACGCTTAACAAATTTTAGATTCGAATCGAGAAAAAAAAATGGCTCTAGCTTGAATTTGAATCAACAATAAACAACACATTACCTTCAAGTAAAATTCCGGCTGCTTCATAAACTGTCGGATTCAATAAAAATCCACAGATCATTTTTCTGACGAAAACAAAGTGACCGGTATGAAGATGTTTATCCACGAACTCCTTAAAAGATTTTAAATCCAGTCCAAGAATATAGAAAGATGTGAGCATTTCTTGAAAACTTTGGTGTTGAAAGTAAAGAAGATGGATTCCTTGAAAGAGTTTACGATATATTCCTCCAGGAGCCAGAATTGCTAGATCGGTTGCTTCTTCGGGTTTTAGATGAACTTCACGAAAATCATCTTCTGTAAATAGAACTCGTTGTTTTATTGTCCCAATGTATGATAGTTCTTTTAATTTGTCCAAAACTTCCATAGTAATCTCTTGGTGAGTGTGGGGTGATCGTAAGATACTTTGCATGACCACAATCATAATACCACTCATGGTGTTTGGTTTGAAGTCAGATTTGAATTTTAATGCTATCAGCGTGTAAACCAGCATCACAGGGGTAGTGCACAGTAACAAGAGTGGTGGAGCTTCGATTTTTAGAAATTCCATTATTTTCTCGGCTTCTTCATTTCCTTCATATCCAGAAATGATTTCTTTGATGGACTCCATTGTTAATCCAGCAAGTGCAATAACCTTGTCTGGTCGAACTTCTCCCCAATAATTTCTGATGGAATGTTCACGACTGGACGATATAATGCGACAGCCAGGAAATAATTTTTCAGAGAGAAAATTCCACATTATTACCTCAGGATATGCAGGCTCATCTAGACTGATGAGTTTATAAACTCCATCAACTGTATATTGAAGAGTATCCAAGGAGTCGAGCATAAACAAAACTTCCTCTGGGTGAGTTTTTGCAATGTCTATTGCTTGAACTCTTTCTTCTTTTGTGAGATTGCTGAAAATTAGTTCTTCTGCTGTTACTTTACTGTCGTTCATAAATTGTTTACATTCTACATATGGAACCATCTTGATATTCCCCTGAAAATATTTTCCCTGCATGACATCTCTTGAGGTTGCTTTCATGAGTGTGGTCTTTCCTGAACCAGGGGGCCCCACGAAACAGACATGACCATGTTTAAAGTTGTTAAACAATTCATCAAGTTGTGTCTCTTTTCTGATCCCTATTTCTCTTTCTCGTTGTAAATACTTTTGTTGATTAGGTGACTCTGGTACATAATCGTGTTCAGGAATTCTTCCACCTCTATAAAAATCAATTTCTTCCAATTGAGGAGTTACGTCCACATTTAGTTTTCTCTTGAAAACTCCATGAGGTTCAGCAAAGTCATAGAAGTCAGTGCACTTTTCAGTGTTATCATTGACTTTTGCTATTACTTTTTGATAAGACATCATATTTGCTTTACAATGTCATACACTTTAAACATCCAGCGTATTGACCATCTGGTAAAGCTTCATAAAAAAAGATCCATCCGATGTAATATTCAATAATACTTTTCGGCAATAACTTCAAAGTTCTAGGATATAAACTTTAACTAAAGCTAATACAAATCTAACAAGAAAACATTTGTCATCCAAGTGCGATGAAGCCTAACATAGATGCCATTAAATCTGCTATATAATGTACAGTTTTGTAAACAGTCGCTATTCATAATAACTTTGTAACATTTACATAATTGTTCCTAAATTAATATTGTTGTTTTCACGATTTCAAGTAATACATTCAATGATGTTTCATGCGACACCCATTCCACGCCTCTGTTTTGAACAGAGCTCTCTATACCAGGGGTCCGTAAGTAGTGGGCCTGCAATCATATTTGGGCCGCAATACCTTCTAATCTGTGTCGCAAAACAATTTGTAAATTGCCATAAATATAAGTATCTGGAGTTGTCTGCGCTTCAATAAATGTTCATCTACCTCGTAACTACGTAACTACCTACTCATGTGAAAGGACGTTTTCTGCGTTCTCATATATTGAAAACAAATACAGATCAAGGTTAGAAGGGAAAGAAGATCTTCAAGTTGCCTTCTCTCAATTTAAACCTCAAATTGATATGTTGTGTTCTAAACACCAAGCCTGTAATTCTCATCAGGCAGAATAAATTTAATTATTTACTATTTTGTATGTTAAGTTTTATACAATTTGTACACGAAAATTGCTACAGTCAATAGTAGTCTTGAAATTGATATTTAATTACAAAGACTTTTTCACAAAATCACATGCTCACTAAATGCTTGGCTCGTGATACATTAAAACACCATAATGCAAGACAACAACTTTTCAAATTTGTCTTTTTGTCTGATAGAGAGGGCCTTCAGGAAATCTCGCACAATTCACGATTGAGTTGGAGACACGCGAGTTCGGAGTCCAAGCAGAGCGGTGCAGTTCACGTGGTACCGGATATTTGAATAGTAAAATACCATTCAAATATTTTTATTATTTGAATATTTTGCCCAGTCCTAGTTGTTACGTGTGTTGTCGATACGATGACTTGGTATTTGAAATACGCGATTAAGGTTTGTTGCTATTTTACATTGCGTTGTTTGTGTGCGGCTCTTCATAACTTTGAGATTTGAAATGCGGCTCTGAGACTAAAAAAGTTTGAGAACCACTGGTATATAGTCATGATTCAGCTGCCTAACTTAGTAGACAAATGCAAGTTTAAACTACTCATCAGATATTGTTGGCTATATGAGACACCAAACATTCAAAAACATAACTCGAATGTATTTCAAGGTATTAATAAAATTCTATATGGATTCTCAAAAATTTCACTTGACCTATTAACATCACAAAATGCATTGTTAACTTATATTAAATTGCTGATTCACACATATACATTTTATTCCTATATATTTTTATCCATTTTTCATCGCTGATGCTGTATCTAAATGATTACTCATATACAGCATGGGCAAATTATTTTGTTTTCGGTTGCTTCAGATGTGTTGACTTTGTTTGTGGTAATGAAATCTCTCTTTACAAGAAATAAAACTTGTTTATATACTATGTTTGACATAGCTTCATCCAAAATACAAGGATATTCAAACTATAATGACATAACAAGTAGTTTCAGATTTGGGCGCTCCAGAAGTATGTGTACCAAAATGGAAGAAGCTAATTTTGTTCGCCTACTTTACATCATGTTGTGTAAAGTGACTGAAACCTATGGTAAGAGGGTATATTCACTTGGCTAACACAGACAGTCCCCGAACTCGTAATGGAACCAAAATATAGAAAATCAAGATGAAATTATGCCCTAACCCTAACCTGGTACACATACTACGGTAGTACCCAGATTTGTCATAAGTGGTAAAACCTCTATTTAACGAAAGACTAAGCTTAATTAGGATATAGTTGAGTGAGTCATAATTTTTCAATATTCTCAAAATTTTAAAAAGGCAGGGCAGTTCAACCTCGAGTCCGTCCCCATGGCTATTGGCATCAAACATTGGCATTGGGACAACGCTTATTCACAATTTTTATTTTAAACAAGGCCAGGTACAAGCAAGCAGCCACTTATATCTTTAAAAAGCTCCTCACAAACTTACTTCACCTTTAAAGTTATTCAAGAAATAAAGCGTGGAATTTCATATATCTCGGTCGTAACGTTTGGAGTATGGACTGTTAGTAAGCTAAAACATGTTGAGTTATCAGTTATTCACATACAACAAGGGTTCACAATAGTGTTTTATTAACGGAAAATAAACTAGACTTGGAGGTTATAAAAAGTAGCAGTTGTAAACATTGCTCCATATCACTAAGGAGGAAAAAGGTTCGTTACAATTCATACATTTTCATATTATTAACAATGCCAGATGCGCAGCCAGCCAGAATCGTCGGCATAAATATTTGATTCAACTTCGGTAATTATGATATAGATACCAATCTAGCATTATGGGTTATGGCCCAATTTTGAAGATTTGCAATGTCTAAAATAGCACTTTTTCATATGGCGCGGAATCCTAAAGCAAAAGTTACGGTGTATTCCGTTCATGTTGTTAATATTTTATAAAATGATTTTACAGCCTTAAAATTCACTCCTTCATTTTCAGTTGGAACTTTTTTAGAAGCAGATTTACCCTTTCATTTATACTTAACGTCTCTGTGTCGATGCTCGCAAAATAACAAGGTATTTTGAGATGGGTAGATTTCCAAAAATATAGTTTACCGTCATAATATTGATGACAGCCTAAATAATCGCGTTGAGCTGACCAAAACAATCGCCGACTTAACCCTTTAATGCATGACGGGTCAAATTTGGCACATCAGGAAAAACACCCAATTTCCTTAATTAAGTATGTTTATAAAAAACGCCAATTCCACTTGCAGCCGTAGACCAATTATAAAAACGTAATCGGGCCATCTATAGAAAAAAGGTTGTGCCACCCTGACTTACAAGTAGAGCAAAATGGTGTTGACAAAGACACATGAGTTTATGTCTCACAGCAAATGCTGCAAAATCGCTTTTCAAAAAACATTTGGGACAGGACCCAGGCTACGTATATAACACTGCGTATACCTTATATAGGTAATTATACAATTAATCTTTGTTTTCAATGCAATATATGAAAAATTATCAAACAATACGGCCCAAGATTTTCATATCAAATTTTGGAAAGTTAAATTGGGTATCAGCTATAATAATGCAGCAAAGTAATTTTACATGAATGATTGAAAATTTTGATTATTAAAATAAAGAATTGTGAAATGCCAAACTATTAAGATATGAGCAATAATACATTTAAGATAAAGCAGTTAATTTCACTGTTATTTCATGTTGCATTAACTTAACTTTCCTTGAACTAGATTGACCAAACTTGGGCTGTTGATGGATTGCACAATTAAGGTATGATTAACCTATTGACCAGAATCGGCCAAAGAAGATTTCAATTATTATACACCCAACCCTCTTCGCATACGGCTTTATAGGACGGGCAAATATATCGGTATTTCAAGAAATACAGCATATTAATCACCTGTCTGTCGTCATCTGTTTACTTAGCACTTCAGTATCTGGTACAAACTGGCATTTATCAGAAAAACTGATTAATCATTGACTGAGAGTAAACAAAGGGCGCAGTAATATTACAGAGGAATTTCGCAACAATTCAGAAGTGCAATAAACTGAACAAAATATCCAGCCAATACAAGGGAAACTTGCTTTCCCATTTCCATTACAAAACTACATATCAGACAGACTAGCAGGAATGAAAAGATCAAAAAAGTGGGAGAAACTCAAGTGTGATAATTATGTTTAAATATTGCATAAGAAATACATTGACAGAAAAGTTGACAGAATCAAACACCCATACAGATTTTCATTTAGCACTTAAAAAAGCTTTCAACAGTAAAGTTTAAATAAAATTGATATCATCCCGCAAGGGGTCCAATTATTATCTGTGGTAGGGTAAATGACAATCCAATATATTCTGTCACATGTTGTTCCACCAGACCATTTAACTGCAATTAATTCTGTCAGGAAAATCCTTTGTATGTAAGTGTGATAATTATTCATGCATGACTGGGGAGGTTGAAAAATCTAATCATTAAATAATTCATCGAATTGATTTACCATCATTGCCTCCATCGAGATTGATTGGAATTTGATTGCGACAACGTCCAATTCTTTTGGCATTGATAACACAGATTAGATAATTGACATATTGACGGTATACTACGTTTGATTGTAGATAATGCAGTATTGTCGGATATATCAAAAATAAACGTGGACCGTTTCATTAGAACTAATTTTTATTCAATCGTTTATTTAGGCTTTGCAACCTCGTCACATTAGTGACGAGTGATTTACTGTCTAGTGAATGGTTAAGCGTCAGTTATAACCCATAACGTTTTCTTGTGTTATTTTTTTACAAAACAATAGTACAATCATTATGATACATAGTTACTGAGAATTTCACATTGCATTTTCGGAATTTGCAACTTCAATGCAAAATACAATGAATGGGTTGGTTTGCATAAGTTAATTCACCTAGGATTGACTTATGCACATGACTGAAGACTGATGACATCAGTAGGTTCTCTCAGACCTTCAATCAAAGGGGAAAATAAATATGAGAGAAGAAATGGAAAAAAGCTCTCTCGTTTCACAGTGGCACTGAATAGACACAATTCAAAAACTGGCGTGGCATGGACACACCCCGTTTACATACAGCTTTTATAGGACTATCGAATATACATTTATAATCACCTGTCTGTCATCAACTGTTTACATAGCACTCCAATTTCTGGTAGTAACTGTCATCTCATCAGAAAAACTTATTAATCACTGACTAAGGTAAAAGATAGGACACAGAAATATTACAGAGAAAATTTCGCAATAATCTGGAACACAAAAACATTAGAAAAATGGACAAAACTTGGAATAGAGTTTGAGAAACATACAAACATTATTTACAAAAAAATTAAAGCTACAAATAGTTAATTAATTGAATAGGATCCTACCACAAGAGATCCAGGGCCAGCATTACCCTTTGGAATGTCCATAACAATACAATCGATTATGTCTCATGACTAACTAGTCGCAAAATATGGTGCCTGGGAAGTCCTTTCAAGTATGTGATATTTGGTCATGTGTGACTGGGAAAGTTTAAAAAAATTGAACTCATTGAAGAAAATATCAAATGGTACAATAGAGCCTTCGAATTCCAGGAACCCATTCTAAATCCTTCAATCCAAAAATATTAATGAACCGTGACTATGAAAGTAAACTTTCCTACAGAATATTTACTATAAATTGGACACAAGCTACCCTTATACTGACTTACTTTATGCTTCATTCATAAAAACCTTTAATCCTGTAGCTAAAATCTTCGATGGGTAAAACTCTACCTACACTTAAAATTCTAAACAAAATTACATGCTTTTCATGTGGCCTTCAATGTGTATGTCACTAAACCCTGACTCCAGAAAAATTCCTTCCTATTGGTCACCATATTAAATTTTAAAAGAATTTTTTTTTTGAAAATAATTACGAGAGTTGGCAAATCGTTCAAAACCATCATCTGGATCAAAATATTTGAACACCTGCCATTCAAAAGTATTGATAGTTAAACCTAGTCCCTACCATAACTGATATTTTAATAAATATTTTGCATATTGTATTTATCGTAAATGTTTTATTTTATTTTGAAATCTGTGTTTAAGAATCAATAAATTCACTTTATCTTTCTATGTCCACTACTTTTGTTGGCTTTATTGTTATGCAACAATAGAGGTAGGCACTTCTTGCTAAAATTGAATTTGAAGTGCGCAGTGATTTTTTTCTTGATAATTTAGCGTCGCACAAAGAACAAAGTTTGGGAACGGCTGGTCTAGTCAATTGTCGCTTTCACCAAACTACATTTTGATTACTGCAACTAAGCTTGGATAAAATGATAGATAGATGACCATTGAGTTATTTGATTTAAACCTGGATTTTTGAACCACTGAAACTGGCAAACTGGATTTTTGAATCACTGAAACTGGCAAATATCTAACAAAACCAATAAAACATGACAACATGTACAACCATGTACAAGCAAGCAGCCACTTATATCTTTAAAAAGCTCCTAACAAACTTACTTTACCTTTTAAAGTTATTCAAGAAATAAAGCACGGAATTTCATATATCTCGGACGTTACGTTTGGAGTATGGACTGTTAGTAAGCTAAAACATGTTGAGTTATCAGTTATTCACATACAACAAGGGTTCACAATCAGCGGCCGTCAAAGGTGAAATGTGTAACTGTGCTGGTGTGTATGTTTTACTCCAAAATACCATATGTTGGTGTTTTATTAACGGAAAATATACTAGACTAGGAGATTATAAAAAGAAGCAGTTGTAAACATTGCTCCATATCACTAAGGAGGAAAAAGATCTGTTATATTTCATACATCTTCATATTATTACAAATGCCAGAAGCGCAGCCAGCCAGAATCGTGGGCATAAATATTTAATTCAACTTCGGTAATTATGATATAGATATCAATCTAGCATTATGGCCCAATTTTAGGGAATTGCAATGTCTAAAATCGCACTTTTTCATATGGCGCGGAATCTTAAAGCAAAAGTTATGGTGTATTCCGTTCATGTTGTTAATATTTTATAAAATGATTTTACAGCCTTAAAATTCACTCCTTCATTTTCAGTTGGAACTTTTTTAGAAGCAGATTTACCCTTTCATTTATACTTAACGTCTCTATGTCGATGCTCGCAAAATAACAAGGTATTTTGAGATGGGAAGATTTCCAAAAATATAGTTTACCGTCATAATATTGATGACAGCCTAAATAATCGCGTTGAGCTGACCAAAACAATCGCCGACTTAACCCTTTAATGCATGGCGGGTCAAATTTGGCACATCAGGAAAAACACCCAATTTCCTTAATTAAGTATGATTTATAAAAAAGGTCAATTCCACTTGCAGCCGTAGACCAATTATTAAAACGTAATCGGGCCGTCTATAGAAAAAAGGTTGTGCCACCCTGACTTACAAGTAGAGCAAAATGGTGTTGACAAAGACACATGAGTTTATGTCTCACAGCAAATGCTGCAAAATCGCTTTTCAAAAAACATTTGGGACAGGACCCAGGCTACGTATATAACACTACGTATACCTTATATAGGTAATTATACAATTAATCTTTGTTTTCAATGCAATATATGAAAAATTATCAAACAATACGGCCCAAGATTTTCATATCAAATTTTGGAAAGTTAAATTGGGTATCAGCTATAATAATGCAGCAAAGTAATTTTACATGAATGATTGAAAATTTTGATTATTAAAATAAAGAATTGTGAAATGCCAAACTATTAAGATATGAGCAATAATACATTTAAGATAAAGCAGTTAATTTCACTGTTATTTCATGTTGCATTAACTTAACTTTCCTTGAACTAGATTGACCAAACTTGGGCTGTTGATGGATTGCACAATTAAGGTATGATTAACCTATTGACCAGAATCGGCCAAAGAAGATTTCAATTATTATACACCCAACCCTCTTCGCATACGGCTTTATAGGACGGGCAAATATATCGGTATTTCAAGAAATACAGCATTTAAATCACCTGTCTGTCGTCATCTGTTTACTTAACACTTCAATCACTGGTACAAACTGGCATTTATCAGAAAAACTGATTAATCATTGACTGAGAGTAAACAAAGGGCGCAGTAATATTACAGAGGAATTTCGCAACAATTCAGAAGTGCAATAAACTGAACAAAATATCCAGCCAATACAAGGGAAACTTGCTTTCCCATTTCCATTACAAAACTACATATCAGACAGACTAGCAGGAATGAAAAGATCAAAAAAGTGGGAGAAACTCAAGTGTGATAATTATGTTTAAATATTGCATAAGAAATACATTGACAGAAAAGTTGACAGAATCAAACACCCATACAGATTTTCATTTAGCACTTAAAAAAGCTTTCAACAGTAAAGTTTAAATAAAATTGATATCATCCCGCAAGGGGTCCACTTATTATCTGTGGTAGGGTAAATGACAATCCAATATATTCTGTCACATGTTGTGCCACCAGACCATTTAACTGCAATTAATTCTGTCAGGAAAATCCTTTGTATGTAAGTGCGATAATTATTCATGCATGACTGGGGAGGTTGAAAAATCTAATCATTAAATAATTCATCGGATTGATTTACCATCATTGCCTCCATCGAGATTGATTGGAATTTGATTGCGACAACGTCCAATTCTTTTGGCATTGATAACACAGATTAGATAATTGACATATTGACGGTATACTACGTTTGATTGTAGATAATGCATTATTGTCGAATATATCAAAAATAAACGTGGACCGTTTCATTAGAACTAATTTTTATTCAATCGTTTATTTAGGCTTTGCAACCTCGTCACATTAGTGACGAGTGATTTACTGTCTAGTGAATGGTTAAGCGTCAGTTATAACCCATAACGTTTCCTTGTGTTATTTTTTTACAAAACAATAGTACAATCATTATGATACATAGTTACTGAGAATTTCACATTGCATTTTCGGAATTTGCAACTTCAATGCAAAATACAATGAATGGGTTGGTTTGCATAAGTTAATTCACCTAGGATTGACTTATGCACATGACTGAAGACTGATGACATCAGTAGGTTCTCTCAGACCTTCAATCAAAGGGGAAAATAAATATGAGAGAAGAAATGGAAAAAAGCTCTCTCGTTTCACAGTGGCACTGAATAGACACAATTCAAAAACTGGCGTGGCATGGACACACCCCGTTTACATACAGCTTTTATAGGACTATCGAATATACATTTATAATCACCTGTCTGTCATCAACTGTTTACATAGCACTCCAATTTCTGGTAGTAACTGTCATCTCATCAGAAAAACTTATTAATCACTGACTAAGGTAAAAGATAGGACACAGAAATATTACAGAGAAATTTCGCAATAATCTGGAACACAAAAACATTGGAAAAATGGACAAAACTTTGGAATTAGGTTTAAGAAACATACAAACATTATTTACAAAAAAATTAAAGCTACAAATAGTTAATTAATTGAATAGGATCCTACCACAAGAGATCCAGGGCCAGCATTACCCTTTGGAATGTCCATAACAATACAATCGATTATGTCTCATGACTAACTAGTCGCAAAATATGGTGCCTGGGAAGTCCTTTCAAGTATGTGATATTTGGTCATGTGTGACTGGGAAAGTTTAAAAAAATTGAACTCATTGAAGAAAATATCAAATGGTACAATAGAGCCTTCGAATTCCAGGAACCCATTCTAAATCCTTCAATCCAAAAATATTAATGAACCGTGACTATGAAAGTAAACTTTCCTACAGAATATTTACTATAAATTGGACACAAGCTACCCTTATACTGATTTACTTTATGCTTCATTCATAAAAACCTTTAATCCTGTAGCTAAAATCTTCGATGGGTAAAACTCTACCTACACTTAAAATTCTAAACAAAATTACATGTTTTTTATGTGGGCCTTCAATTCGTATGTCACTAAACCCTGACTCCAGAAAAATTCCTTCCTATTGGTCACCATATTAAATTTTAAAAGCTTATATTTTGTGAATAATCACGAGAGTTGGTAAATCGTTCAAAACCATCATCTGGATCAAAATATTTGAAAACCTGCCATTCAAAAGTATTGATAGTTTAACCTAGTCCCTACCATAACTGATATCCTATTAAATATTTTACATATTGTATTTATCGTAAATGTTTTATTTTATTTTGAATTCTGTGTTTATGAATCAATAAATTCACTTTATCTTTCTATGTCCACTACTTTTGTTGGCTTTATTGTTATGCAACAATAGAGGTAGACACTTCTGCTACAATTGAATTTGAAGTGCGCAGTGATTTTTTTCTTAATAATTTAGCGTCACACAAAGAACAAAGTTTGGGAACGGCTGGTCTAGTCAATTGTCGCTTTTACCAAACAACATTTTGATTACTGCAACTAAGCTTGGATAAAATGATAATTAGATGACCATTGGGTTATTTTATTTATACCTGAATTTTTGAATCACTGAAACTGGCAAATATCTAACAAAACCAATAAAACATGACAACATGTACAACCATGTACAAGCAAGCAGCCACTTATATCTTTAAAAAGCTCCTAACAAACTTACTTTACCTTTTAAAGTTATTCAAGAAATAAAGCGCGGAATTTCATATATCTCGTCGTTACGTTTGGAGTATGGACTGTTAGTAAGCGAAAACATGTTGAGTTATCAGTCATTCACATACAACAAGGGTTCACAATCAGCGGCCGTCAAATGTGAAATGTGTGGCTGTGCTGGTGTGTATGTTTTACTCCAAAATATCATATGTTGGTGTTCTATTAACGGAAAATAAACTAGACTCAGAGATTATAAAAAGTAGCAGTTGTAAACATTGCTCCATATCACTAAGAAGGAAAAAAGTCTGTTACATTTCATACATTTTCATATTATTACAAATGCCAGAAGCGCAGCCAGCCAGAATCGTGGGCATAAATATTTGATTCAACTTCGGTAATTATGATATAGATACCAATCTAGCATTAAGGCCCCATTTTGGAGATTCGCAATGTCTAAAATAGCACTTTTTCATATGGCACGGAATCCTAAAGCAAAAGTTACGGTGTATTCTGTTCATGTAGTTAATATGTTATAAAACGATTTTAGAGCCTTAATATTCACTCCTTCATTTTCAATTGGAACTTTTTTAGTAGCTGATTTACCCTTTTAATTATACTTAACGTCTCTATGCCGATGCTCGCAAAATAACAAGTTTTTTTGAGATGGGAAGATTTCCAAAAATATAGTTTACCGACATAATATCGATGACGGCCTAAATAACCGCGTTGAGTTGACCAAATCAATCGGCGACTTAAATAACATTTGCTCTGCGAAAATACCACACCCTATTGGGGACTTCTTAGGTCTCCCGGAAATATTATAAAAAAGCAGGATTTTAGGGCTGGCCCTCTCTCTGCGCCAATAACAACAGTAAGTGTCGACCGGTGCTCTGGCTTCTCTTTAGATTGTAGATTAAATTATCCGAATATCTCATATTTATTGAAATTTTCCAATTTGATAAAATTATTTGGTCACCCTTAGACACTTTTGTTCAGTATACTTTTTATTCACCATCTCACAAAACGTTTTAGATGCACGCCAATGAGATATATCAATAAACACCAATTTACTTAATTAATTATGATTTATGAAAAACGTCAATTCCACTTCCAGTCATAGACCACTTATGAAAACGTAATCCGGCCGTCTATAGAAAAAAGGTTGTGCACCCCTGACTTACAAGTAGAGCAAAATAGTGTTGACGAAGACACATGAGTTTATTTCTCCCAGAAAATGCTGCAAAATCGCTTTTCAAAAAACATTTGGGACAGGACCTAGGCTACGTATATAACACTGCATATACCCTATATAGGTAGTTATACAATTAATCTTTGTTTTCAAGGCTATATATGAAAAATTATCAAACAATATAGCCCAAGTTTTTCATATCAAATTTTGGAAAGTTTAATTGGGTATCAGCTATACTAATGCAGCAAAGTAATTTTACATGGATGATTGAAAGTTTTGATTATTAAAATAAAGAATTGTAAAATGCCAAACTATTAAGATATGAGCAATAATACATTTAAGATAAAGCAGTTAATTTCACTGTTATTTCATGTTGCATTAAATTCACTTTCCTTGAACTAGATTGACCAAACATGGGCTGCTGATGGATTGCACAATTAAAGTATGATTAACTTATTGACCAGAATCAGCCAAAGAAGATTTCAATTATTATACACCCAACCTCTTTGCATACGGCTTTATAGGACGGGCAAATATATCGGTATTTCAAGAAATACAGCATTTAAATCACCCGTCTGTCGTCATCTGTTTACTTAACACTTGAATATCTGGTACTAACTGGCATCTTATCAAAAAAACTAGTAAATCATTGACTAAGAGTAAACAAAGGGCGCAGTAATATTACAAAGGAATTTTGCAACAATTCAGAAGCGCAATAAACTGAACAAAATATCCAGCCAATACAAGGGAAACTTGCTTTAACATTTCTACTACAAAACTACAAATCAGACAGACCAACAGGAATGAAAACATCAAAAAAGTGGCAGAACTTCAGTTTGATAAATATTTTTACATATTGCATAAGGAATACATTCACAAAAAAGATCGAACACTCATACAGATTTTCTCTTAACACATTAGAAAGCTTCCAATAGTGAAGCTTAAATAAAATTAATATCATCCCGCAAGGGGTCCAATTATTATCTTTGGAAGGGTACATGACAATCCGATATATATTCTGTCACATGTTGTGCCAGCCCAGACCAATTAACTGCAATTCATTCTGGCAGGTAAATCCTTTGCATGTATGTGTGATAATTTATCATGCATGACTGGGGAGGTTGAAAAATCTAATTCATCTAATTCATTTACCATCTTTGCCTGCTTCGAGATTGATTGGGCATACAATTTGATCAATCTCTATTACACTTCAACTAATATCGTGAGCATTTTAAAAAATGCAATGCAATATCGTTCTCTTGGAATAGGAGTAAGAGTTAGGTTTTTTAATATAGGCTAGTTCATCACTCGGATATGCATATTAATAGCAATTATCAATGTAGTTTACACTGCATCAAGCCTAATTGGACATCAAAGTTTGGTGATTAGGCACATTCAACAATTAAACTATGGATATTTGCCTAAAAATTACCGTAAATTTTAATATATTATTCACATCATTTACAGTAAGTTTTAGAATAAATTTTATGACATCAATATACGGTGTAACCTATCGACATATGCTCAACAGTATTTAAATAGAATATATTTATATGAAATGAAGTAAATCAAATCGAATTGGTTTCCAGAATTCCGATTCCAAGTGAGAGATAAGAACCTTTTCATTCATTTATTAGAGTGAAAATGATCAATTAACCGATAGAATTCTGATTCTAAATACATTGAGGAAACCTCTAAAATCTTTGCTTTGAATAATGCTCCTGACAAGCAGACACTTGAAAGTATTGAGATATTTACAGTTTGCTCAATAGTTTACAAACCTCTAGGTCAGGGTGGTCCAAAGTGGTCTGCCTCGCGAGCCACACTATAATTTTTGTATTGTTTGCGAGCCACAATAGTGCTAAGAAAAGGTAAACAGTGCCATACAAAACAAACACTTTTATTGTCCAAACACATTGGTCATTATTTGTCATTTATCAAGCTAAACATGCAAAAAAGGCCAAAAAACTCATTTAAACGTTCAAAAGTTTTACTATATCTACATTCGGCGTAAGACTTCAAAACCTTCACAACGGAGGAAGTGCCATACGAAGAAAATGTCGTTTTTGTTATTATATTAAGCAAGCATTGTGATATTTTCCCTCCCGTATCTAGTCAAAAACATGTTTGAATTGGTCAGCTTTTATTTCAAACTCATGTTTGCAAAATAACTTACAAATACCTGCAGGCAGATTGATTACCGATTTTTACCAAATTTGAGATACATGAGGGTAATTACTATATTTTCTGACATATAGGCAGCATTTTTTGTATTACGGTTCAGGCTGGTTGCAAAAAAACAGTCGGCAGGAATTATATTGGTGGACCATTACATTAATATTTAGTTATCAGGCATAGTCAACCTAGGCTAATAGATTCCGAATTAGATTTTTAGATTTTGTTAGCATATATTCCCGACCAAAAATATAGAAACCAGGTAACAATTTAGACTAGCCAACCACTTTATTCAATTTCGCTAGTTGCCTCAGCTAGCCATAACGCCAGTCAATTCGATGACATAAGTAATGTAACAATAAGTCAGAAGATTTTTCTGGTTATTTTTATGACGAAACAACACCAAATTCATTTTTTTGTTTACCCTTGCGCGAATGCGACGCGGGCCACAAAAAAAGGAAGCGGCAGGCCACATATGGCTCGCGGGCCTGGGTTTGGACCACCCTGCTCTAGGTTCACAAAATTTTTGTACATTTAGGAGACAAAGATGGTTTGAGTTACACATTTAATTTTCAGTCATCGTTGCGAGTTGTTTAAAATATTACAAATACATGTGGATGTATAAGAAAGTTGGTCATTTTTATCACAATTGCAACATCTACTGGTGGCCTGATGCACTGGTACAACTCTAACTGCCTAAATGTTCTATAAATTCACATGTAATTGTATGAAATTATTTTTATATAACTTCCAAAAATTGTATAAAATCTCCGGCCAATACTGTAGCGTCTAATATACATATTGGCCATACATAATATTAAATTAAATAACAAATTGTGTTAAGTCTGATTGACAACGACACACCCGGTTTCAACTTCTTTCTGTATAATGACTAATGGATGTGAAAATCAACTCATCAAACATGCCAATTTGTTAAAGCACCGTAAACCATAAGTAATTTGTACCTAGTGAACAGACGAAAGTGACCCACATGCTGGGTCATACCTGGTTTCAATGTAGGTATTCCAATTCTCTTAGCATTGATAAAACAGACTAGATAAATGACATATTGGCGACATACTACGTTTGATTGAAGATAATGCATTATTGTCGAATATATCAAAAACAAATGCGAACCGTTTCATTAGAACTAATTTTCATTCAATCGTTTATTTAGGCTCTGCAACCTCGTCACATTAGTGAAAAGTGATTTACTGTCTAGTGAATGGTTAAGCGTCAGTTATAACCCATAACATTTTCTTGTGTTATTTTCTTACAGAACAATAGTATAATCATTATGATAGTTGAATAATAATAATTACGGAGAATTTCACATTGTATTTTCGGAATTTGTAAATTCAATGCAAAATACAATGAATGGGTTGGTTTGCATAAGTTAATACACCTAGGATTGACTTATCCATGTGACTGAAAACTGATGACATCAGTAGGTTCTCTCCAACTTTCAACCAAAATAAAAAAATAATTATGAGAGAGAAATGGAAAAAAGCTCTCTCGTTTCACAGTGCTACTCAATAGCCACAATTCGGCGTGGCATGGACACACCCCGTTTACATACAGCTTTTATAGGACTATCGAATATACATTAATATCACCTGTCTGTCATCAACTGTTTACATAGCACTCCAATTTCCGGCAGTAACTGTCATCTCAGCAGAAAACTATTTAATCATTGACTAAGGTTAAAGATAGGACACAGAAATATTACAGAGAAATTTCGCAATATTCTGGAAGACAAAAACACTGGAAAAATGGACAAAACTTTGGATTTAGGTTTAGGAAACATACAGACATTATTCACAAAAAAATTAAAGCTACAAATAGTTAATTAAATGAATAGTATTCTACCACAAGAGATCCAGGGCCAGCATTACCCTTTGGAATGTGCATAACAATACAATCGATTATGTCTCATGACTAACTAGTCGCAAATATAGTGCCTGGAAAGTCCTTTCAAGTATGTGATATTTGGTCATGTGTGACTGGGAGAGTTAAAAAAATTGAACTCATTGAAGAAAATATCAAATGGTACAATAGTGCCTTCGAATTTTCAGGAACCTATTCCAGATCCTTCAATCAAAAAATATCAATGAACTGTGACTATGAAAATGAACTTTACTACAGAATATTTACTAGAAATTGAACACAAGCTACCCTTATACTGACTTACTTTATGCTTCATTCATAAACACCTTTAATCTTGTGGCTAAAATCTTCGAGGGGTAGAACTCTACCCACACTAAAAATTCTAAACAAAATTACATGCTTTTTATGTGGGCCTTCAATATGTATATCACTCAACCCTGACTCCAGAAAAATTCCTTTCTATTGGTCACCATATAATTAAAATTGGTCACCATATTAAATTTTAAAAGCTTATATTTTGAGAATAATTACGAAGGTTGACAAATCGTTCAAAACCATCATCTGGTTCAAAATATTTGAAAACCTGCCATTCAAAAGTATTGATAGTTTACCCTAGTCCCTACGATAACTGATATTTTATTAAATATTTTACATATTGTATTTATTGTAAATGTTTTATTTCATTTTGAATTCTGAGTCAATTTGGTCACCCTTAAGACACTTTTGTTCAGTATACTTTTTATTTACCATCTCACAAAAGTTTTAGATGCACGCCAATGAGATATATCAATAAACACCAATTTCCTTAATTAAGTATGTTTTATGAAAAACGTCAATTCCACTTGCAGCCGTAGACCATTTATAAAAACGTAATACGGCCGTCTATAGAAAAAAGGTTGTGCCACCCTGACTTACCAAGTAGAGCAAAATGGTGTTGACAAAGACACATGAGTTTATGTCTCACAGCAAATACTGCAAAATATCTTTTCAAAAAACATTTGGGACAGGACCCAGGCTACGTATATAACACTGCGTATACCTTATATAGGTAATTATACAATTAATCTTTGTTTTCAATTCAGTATATGAAAAATGATCAAACAATATAGCCCAAGTTTTTCATATCAAATTTTGGAAAGTTAAATTGGGTATCAGCTATAATAATACAGCAAAGTAATTTTACCTGAATGATTGAAAGTTTTGATTATTAAAATTAAGAATTGTGAAATGCCAAACTATTAAGATATGAGCAATAATACATTTAAGATAGAGCAGTTAATTTCACTGTTATTTCATGTTGCATTAAATTCACTTTCCCTGAACTAGATTGACCAAACATGGGCTGCTGATGGATTGCACAAGGTATGATTAACCTATTGACCAGAATCGGCCAAAGAAGATTTCAATTATTATATACCCACCCTTTTGTTTACGGCTTTATAAGACGGGCAAATATATTGCTATTTCAAGAAATACAGCATGTTAATCACCTGTCTGTCGTCATCTGTTTACTTATCACTTCAATCACTGGTACAAACTGGCATTTATCAGAAAAACTAATAAATCATTGACTGAGAGTAAACAAAGGGCGCAGTAATATTACAGAGGAATTTCGCAACAACTCAGAAGCGCAATAAACTGAACACATTATCCAGCCAATACAAGGGAAACTTGCTTTAACATCTCTACTACAAAACTACGAATCAGACAGACTAGCAGGAATGAAAACATCAAAAAAGTGGCAAAAACTTAAGTTCGATAATCTCGCTTTAGTATTGCATTTGAAATACATTCACAGAAAAGATCAAGCACACATACAGATTTTCATTTACCATATGAAAAAGCTTTCAATAGTAAAGTTTGAAAAAAATTAATTTAGCCGCAAGGGGTCCAATTATTATCTGTGGTAGGGTACATGAGAATTCAATATATTCGGTCACATGTTGTGCCAGACCAATTAACTGCAATTCATTCTGGCATGAAAATCCTTTGTATGTATGTGTGATAAATGATCATGCATGACTGGGGAGGTTGAAAAATCTAGTCATTGAATATTTCGTCTATCTGTAATTCATTTACCATCATTGCCTGCATCGAGATTGATTGGGATTTGATTGGGACAACATCCAATTCTTTTAGCATTGATAACACAGATTAGATAATTGACATATTTGCTACATTTGATTGTAGACAATGCATTATCGTCGAATATATCAAAAATAAATGCGGACCGTTTCATTAGAACTAATTTTCATTCAATCGTTTATTTAAGCTCTGCAACCTCGTCACATTAGTGACGAGTGCTTTACTGTCTAGTGAAAGGTTAAGCGTGAGTAATAGCCCATATCATTTTCTTGTGTTATTTTCCCGCAAAACAATAGTACAATCATTATGATAGATAGTTACTGAGAATTTCAAATTGTATTTTCGGAATTTGCAAATTCAATGCAAAATACAATGAATGGGTTGGATTGCATAAGTTAATTCACCTAGGATTGACTTATCCACGTGACTGAAAAATGATGACATCATTCGGTTCTCTCCAACTTTCAATCAAATGAAAAAATAATAATGAGAGAGAAATGGAAAAAAGCTCTTTCGTTTCACAGTGGCACTCAACAGACACAATTCAAAAACTGGCGTGGCATGGACACACCCCGTTTACATACAGCTTTTATAGGACTATCGAATATACATATATAATCAACTGTCTGTCATCAACTGTTTACATAGCACTCCAATTTCTGGTAGTAACTGTCATCTCATCAGAAACACTATTTAATCATTGACTAAGGTTAAAGATAGGACACAGAAATATTACAGAGAAATTTCGCAATAATCTGGAACACAAAAACATTGGAAAAATGGACAAAACTTTGGAATTAGGTTTAAGAAACATACAGACATTATTTACAAAAAAATTCAAGCTACAAATAGTTAATAAATTGAATAGTATCCTACCACAAGAGATCCAGGGCCAGCATTACCCTTTGGAATGTGCAGAACAATACAACCGATTATGTCTCATGACTAACTAGTCGCAAAATATATGGCCTGGAAAGTCCTTTCAAGTATGTGATATTTGGTCATGTGTGACTGGTAGAGTTAAAAAAATTGAACTCATTGAAGAAAATATCAAATGGTACAATAGTGCCTTCGAATTTCAGGAACCCATTCTTAATCCTTCAATCAAAAAATATCAATGAATCGTGATTATGAAAATAAACTTTCCTACAGAATATTTACTAGAAATTGAACACAAGATACCCTTATACTGACTTACTTTATGCTTCATTCATAAAAACCTTTAATCTTGTGGCTAAAATCTTTGAGGGGTAAAAAAACTCTACCCACACTAAAAATTCTAAACAAAATTACATGCCTTTTCATGTGGCGCTTCAATGTGTATGTCACTAAACCCTGACTCCAGAAAAATTCCTTCCTATTGGTCACTATCCTAAATTTTCAAAGCTTATTTTGAGAATGATTATGAGAGTTGGCAAATAGTTCAAACCCATCATCTGGATCAAAATATTTGAAAACCTGCCATTCGAAAGTATTGATAGTTTAACCTAGTCCCTACAATACCTGATATCCTATTAAATATTTTACAAATTGTATTAATCGTAATTGTTTTATTGCTTATTCCATTTTGAATTCTGTGTTTATGAATCAAGTATTTCATTTTATCTTTCTATGTCCACTACTTTTTGTTGGTTTTATTGTTATGCAACAATAGAGGTAGGCACTTCTTGCTAAAATTGAATTTGAAGTGCGCAGTGATTTTTTTTCTCGATAATTTAGCCGACAAAAGTTTGGGAACCGCTGGCCTAGTCAATTGTAGCTTTTACCAAACTACATTATGATTACTGCAATTAAGCTTGAATAATATGCCAGATAGATGACCATTGAGTTATTTGATTTATGGATTTTTGAACCACTGAAACACAAATATATAAATATTGTCATTCTACTGATTAGTCAATGAAAAGGAAATAAATAAGTCGGTGTTTAGGAAAACATCTATAACTTCAACTGCTGTCGAACCACAAAATTCAACTTTATACAACACTAATAAGATAATTTAGAACATGTGTATTGCCTATTTATATTTTTTATTTGCAAAACAAATATAAACCAGAACTTGAAGTCTTGGGTGAAATTTGTAACGATAACGCTTTCATTTATAAGAAATTATTAAATGCCAATTAGAAGAGTTATCCTAGGCTTTCAATTTTATTTAGATTAGTGGTGGTATAACAAAATAAATATTCTTATTAAATCACTTATTGTGTATTTGATATTTTAAAATACCCCAAATAAGGGCAAGTTAAAATTCATTCAGATACTAATGGAAATAATACTATTACCGGTAATTACTACTCTATTGAAATCCATTTGTCCAATCCTCATTGTGGTGGCACAAGTGTGAAACGCCATTGAAGATTTCAAGGGCTGACCCCAAATGATAGATATTGCCAATGATAAGTTTTAAATTTCATTAAGAATCTTAGAACATTCTATCCTGAGAATATGGCATGATGTGAGGGCATAATTAAAATTTGATTTCAAGCCCTGGATTCTCCCAATAAACGTTTGAGTCATACATATTGAATATACAAATTGCATGTTCATTCAAGCCTGATGCAGGCTTAATCAAATTGGTTGATACTAATAATAAATTTATGGCTCAACCTTAATCTTGCCTTCATTTGTGAAATCAATTTAATTAAGGAAAATCATTTACATTTTACTCTTCCAAAATAGGACATCAATCAAAAATACATAATCAAAAATTCATCACAAGGTTACTTAAAAATTTCCTGGGATTGACAAAATTGGAATATTACTTCTAAATACCACAAACATTTACCACAAAATGCCACCACTGAGTAGTGACAGTCAGTATGGAATACAAGACTTGTTATATTTAAATAACACATATTGTTTAACACTGATAAAATGCCATTCAAACCAATTTTGCAAGTTGTTTATATAATAGTATAAAATTTTTCTAGTCTATTCAAACTGTTTCCTTTCCTTTTATAAATTATACTTTGAAGTGTGAATAGAATAGTTCACAATCGCATAATTCAACGTATGTAACAGACAAGAATGAGGACTGAAGTTTGCTTAGTATTGAGAAGATACTACTATTATCACAAAAAATACTTAGCTTATCAAATGCAGAATAAGTTTCATCTAATCATATGCAAATATGCCTCTCGTCCTCTCGGAACCTCTTGTCTGGTCACCAGACCATGTAGAGTATGGGACTATTTACCAGTAATTTTTTTTCAGATGCATGGACATGATGGAGGATGAAGCTGTAACTAACCAGTGGTTAAGTGAACCACCCACGGTGGCGAGGAATCCAGCATTCCTCTTGTACATAAATATTCCCCATAGAATTCAAACTTGTGAACCAACGCAGAGTCACCAGGGGTGCGGTGGAGTGCGTATCCCTAATGCTTAGCCCGATGCGCACAATGCCAAGATTTACAGCTTCGTTCTGAAAACAGCTTTTACCAGGCAATTACTGATAAGTGGAAATATTACCTTACGAATGGATCACACATAAGTTAAACAATTGAAAGTATTTCAGCACAAAGATTTTGAGCTTTGCAGTAATCTGTTATTTCATGCCACTAAATTTTTGATCTGTTTACTGCAATTCTATTTCCCTAGGGATAAACCAGGGCTGTGCAACAGGCAGTCCGTGGGCCACAACCTGGCCAGCAAAGCCATCAAGTGGGGCTCTTGTCAACACTCAGATTTTTTCCCAATCAAGCATAAAATCCTAATTCGACAGTTTATGTTTGAAAAGGCACTCACATGAATAAAAAACATAATGTCTTATGCTCTTGTCGCTTTTAAACTAACCATGGGACAACTAATGAGATAAACAGAGGATGGTGGGACACTAAACCTCACTTCCAGCAAACAAAACAACATTAATGCTGAAAACTAATGTTGGGGCAGTAGCAGAAAAATACAGATAAATAAATTTCAAATGAATGAATTTGGAAACATTAGGCCATCTGTCAAAAATCACCAATAATATTTGATTTTACATTCAAAGTAAATTACTAATGGCAGTATGCAACGTTCAAAATTTTAAACTTTAGCCTGCTCATTTCAGTCATTAGCCTACTGGGAGTTAACATTGTGCCTAGGTTAAACTTGCCACCAATTATAATCATGCAATTCTCTTAAATAAGTTGCTAAAAGAAATTCTATAACTTATGTTGCAGGGTGCCATATCCAACATGGATGCCTAGAGATCGCTTAATCAAGAATTTGATTTATATACCGGTAATATACAGTTACCGTAGATGTTTTCAACCGAAATTTTTAAATTGATGGTTATCGAGAAGCCTCACCTATGAGCGGGTTAGTCTAACAATAAACCAAATTGAAAAAGAAGTCAAACCTAAAATACTAACAGCAGCCGGACTTTGAGAAACATTTGAGCGACCCGATATCCCAGTGACTCTATAGTTTACGTAAGGAGACTACTCTAGACATGACATCCGAGGTAACCATAGCAGCCGCGGATCATTGAATAAACAACCAAGGGTACCGGTAATTATTTCATGGCTGCGCTATGGACTATTGCTTTTTTTGGCGCAGTACTGAATTCCAGTAAACATCAACGGACAATTTTACTTACGGTAATTCAGAAGCTAAGTGATGTTTTAAATATACACTCATGGATCTCTACTGAGGCTGGGTGCTGGAGGTAATTATATACATGAAAAGAGGTTGTCAAACTCACAGTAATATGGATCTAGTATGACAGCACATGAGACATAAGAAGCACTAATATTTTAAAAATAGGATGATGAAAACGAGTACGATACCGGTACCAGTTCCATATTATAAAAGCAAGGCTAAAATATATAAACATGACTGTGTTAACAAGCCCAATTCCAGATGAAATTAACCTATTTTTTAAACATGTACTTGCCCTAATGTCCATGTGACACGCACAACATGGACACTCATTTGATCCACTTAGAGTCAAGTCGAAATAGGCTGGCGAAGATGACTTGTCACATGCTAATCTGTACCAGTAGCTGGTAAGGTTTCCTACTTCCCATTGTATTTCATTGTTTGAAGCAAAAATTGAGACCACTACTTAAGAACTATTCAATTTTAGAAAATAAAAATCCTGTGGCTCAAAAGCCTCAATTGAATGGAAAGTAAAATAAGTGTTAATATAGCCTACTCTAATGACAGCAAAATGAAATATAAAATATCTTCTGAATTTAAGAATTAAAACAAAGATGTAGAGCACACATAAAAAATATTCAGTCACAATTTCTTATACCAGCATGCCCTAATCAGAAACAAATATTGAATTGGTTGATCTTTTCGAAAAAAGCCCAAAAAGTAAATTTTAAATATAAGTGTATTCAGGAAAATTAGCATGGTGTTCGATACGATATTTAAAATTTAATTTTAAAGCAAAGATTTCCAAGTTAAACTGTTGAATGTTACTGTATGATTGTACGAGTTGTATTTCCAATCAATCTTGATTCAAAATTTGACCATAATTTCATTCCAAATTTCCTTATTTCAGTTCTATTACGAGTTCGTGGACCATCCAAGTGACTCCCGTACATGAAATTATAGCCTAACCCTAACCTGGTACACATACTACATACTGGTGTCTGCCACAGTGGTTCACATACTTTGAAAGTACTAATTTTTTTTAATAAAAAAAAAACTGTATCCTAATATCTTGTTCATTTTATAAATAACCAATACATACATATATATGGTCATTAACATATTATTAAAGAAAAAATATGACACACCGGAAAGATTTTTTCGTAAAATTTGATTGAAGTCAGAAAATATTGAATTCAATTTCAGTAAGACTTCGCTATATATTTTCTAAGTTTTTAGTAAAACAATAATTTCGAACAACTATGCAATAAATGTTACCCCGACTTTTGATCCCCTGATATTCTTTCTGTATACTCCACCTGTGCAAAATTAATGGTACTTATTTCAAGAGTGGTTTTACGAGTCGGCGCCTATAAACCAGTTTATTATGTTTCAGACTAGCATTTCAAATCAAAACATTCAACAACCTTCCAATTAAATGTACCGGTAGAAAAGTTAGTCTAGTCTGTCACAGCTATTTTTAGACTAATTTTTGATTACTGCAATTAAAATGAGACTCATATGAAGACAAAATGATCATTAAATTATTTGATTTGGACTTATATTTACCAAAACACGACTAAAAACTTACAAATAACATGCGAAAACAAGATAATATTCACCATGAAAATCTGTCTGAGTGACACAAAAGTGTTTTGAGTGTATGCTAAAACGTTTATTGTTACATCTAATTTTGCACTTATGCTGATTGGCCAATGTTACGGCATTAATTAAAGATGCCGATGCTCAGGAAAACATCCATAATTTTAATCAGATGTTCATAAAGTTGTGATAGATAAATACGCTACACAGACACAATGCTTATATTTACGGAAAATTGCAATTATTTTGCGACCCAGAGTGGACGGTTTTGGGTCACAACCCTGTATTTGCGGATCCCTGTATGAAAGATATAACGATTATTCAGAAAATCTAAATTTGCTATGTAGTGCTAGTCAGCTCGGTGTAGAATGCACACAATAGAATAATAAAAAATAAAACAAGAATACAATGCAGGACACTGGGTGACCCCTAAAATATTTAGAGCGACCCAACTTGGGGTCGCGACCAACACTTTGGTGACCACTGTCCTATAGCTTTTCTTACCAATAACAAGAACATCTATTTGATGTTTGTTTCCTGCCTTTCACTTTGAAATAGGCTCAGTATAAGCTTCCACTGATATACAATATTTGGAGTCTGAAATCTTTCCTATTCAAAAGTGTGAATGGTTTAACCACGACATTTTAACCTGCAATGCCAACATAGGTAAGGCTTATGTAGAGCTTTTTAGCCTTGCGTGGGTTGGCAGGTTTGAATCCTGTGATGGATACTTATGTACAAGATGATTGTTGGACTCCTCCCCACCGTAGGGTGGTTCACGTAACCGCTGGTCAGTTGCAACTCCCTTCACTATCAAGTACATGCATCCGAAATCAAATAACTGGCTAACTAATCCCATACCCGACATTGACAGGTAACCGCTGGTTTTTCATATGATTAAGTGGTGTTATTATTGTCTTTCCACTTCCTCAGGATATTTAAATTGTCTTCTATCCTATCCTAATAATAATCTTCTTTTTACAATAAAATAAGTTGTTGTATATCAATAACCTCAAAATAATAGTAATTTCAAGCTACATCTCCAACTTTAAGAATTCCAAAGTTTCGCCTGTTTTTTCAATACTCTGCCTTCATGATGTGTAAAATTATTTAGGCCGGAAGTTACACCTAAGTCACCATGGATACCGAAAAGGATATTGCTCATTGTTGCTGCATAGTGGCTGCTATTTAAGTTCCCACAAAATATCAAATTAGATGAAATAAAGGGTGATTACGGTTGGTTTGATAATTTACAAAATCATTGCATAAAATTATTTGATGTAAAGTCGTAGTTGAGTTGAAATTAAATGTCTTGATCTTCAGATGTCAATCATTCAGAGACCACGTTGATGAATGTTGTTGTTCTATACTGTCACCTAGTGCGAACTTTTCTAATATTCGCCAATGTCAGTCATGATTATTAGGACAAGAGAGCAATGCTCAAATATATGGACACGTTATCCAGAGCGAAGCAATCCTTACCTTTGACGCTACCGATACCCTCAAAAAATTTCCGAGTTTTACGTAGCAAGAATTTAAAGAATCGAAACGGACAGCCAATGTTTTCCCATGGATGAAATAATACAGCGAAAATTTGGATGATATATCAGATTTCATACGCAATTTAGAAATAAATAAAAGTAATAGGTTCAATCACTATAAATTTCAAAGCAATTGGTCCAGTATTCGATAAGAAAAGCGATTTTTTATTGATGACGAATAACAAGAACAACAACATAATAATAAAACGATCGTTATGTCCACTAACGTGTCAAATAGGTAGCAGAGATTTCACATACAGTAAGAAACATGTTACATCAAATAACTCTCTTGAAAGAAAAGAGTCATATGTCTGAACGGATTCTTCTGATAAACAAAAAGCTACCATTGCTATAAGAAGACATGTTAGGTCGGCATTGGTGATCAGGCATTGGTGAATTTTCGAAGGGGGATTCTGAACTTTGTAATTGCCAAGTTAGACCATAACAGCTAGCAGAACCGGTTCAGGGTCTAAAAAGCGTTCTAAGCTAGGAAAAATTTCTATGTGTGACAGAGGCGTTGCCAGCATATTTTGCGCCCGGGGCAAACTATAAAATTGGCGCCCCGACCTCCACGTTTAAAAACAAATTATATATGTTAAATCAAATTTATATGTATTTATATATTTTATTATTTATTCAAAAAAATATGTATATATATTGTAACAAATTTGCAATTTGTCACTTCAAATCATCGAATATTACCCCAATTAATCTTAAAAACTTGACTTTCGACTTAGCACCTGTAAATTTCCACGAGCATAAAAAGATTCATACTCATGGGGGACAATGAAATCATCGCTATTTTTAAACTTAAACTAGGTCATTTCATAAAATTTACAAGATATTCGACCTAAATAATAGTGCTGATGAAATAAGAAATTATCGTGCACATCCTAATTTTCTCCTATCAAAAATGAGACAAATTAGAATTTGATTGGTCGAGGAAAAACCTTATTTCCGAAAAAATTAATAATTAAAGATAGAAAAATTATCCACTAAATTGAGAAACCCCCAATTCCATTCAAATAGACTGATCAGGATAAAGAAAATAGAGTGTTGGGACAAAGGTTAGCTGTTCTAGTTAATTCTGCTGTTATCTTATGGACAATGCTATTTAAGGTACAATTTATATTTTATGATTTAAGTCGTGTTTTATAATTTCTTGTTATAAACGATCGTAATTTGTTTAACCGGAGCAATAAAATTATACTAAAGGATGGATATTGAGTTGATCTGTTATATAAAATTAACAGGAGCTCCCAATTGAGCACGTATAACTTCTGATTAATATAATTGTTTTATATCGGAGTCTAGGTAGTAGGAGCACAATATATATCAAAGTAGTTAACTAGTAAACATCAACTAACGAAGAAGATAGCCAACAGCAATTTTGGTTACAATATGTGTATTCAAATTTTAATGGAACATTTTATTTAAAGAAGACGCAAAGCTATACAAAATATAGCATATGTCCATAATGTCCCACTCAGTTACTGTCTAAGATGATTTACATCGGGGGTTTCAAACTCGCGGCCCGCGGGCCAATTGCGGCTCGCGGGATGATAGTTTGTGGCCCCCGCCTTGGTATTAAAGTTTAATGTTAGTGCAGCCCGCACGACACTTAGCTCATTTAGCACGATTAATGCTTTTAATATAACAGCGTTTCCCATACTGTGTTCCGCGGAACACTAATGTTCCGCGAGCATCTCCCGAGTGTTGCGTGGAAAGGGAATCAAAAATACATCTAAATTGGTCGCCATGGCGATCTGAGAATCACGAAGGTTTTGCCCAACTGACCGTTTAAAATTGCGTCACCGTCGGCCTAAATTGGACTAACTAAGTTAGTGTAGTGGCATTCGAAACATCAGCGCAGCAGTTAATACAAGATGGAATTTTATAATTTCGCACATCCCTAAACGTGTCATTGGAAGTGAAGTTTCAGTAAACAGAAAGGTTGGTGATGAGCACAGACAATTTCAAAAAAATGGGAAATGCAATATTTCTTTGTTGAGCATAGGAGCATACAGACGTGTTTTATCTGCACAGTTAAAGTTGGAGTGCACAAGGAATACAATTTAAACGAGTTGCTAAGCTTTTATTATGAAAAACCTGATGCGGCCCGGACTAATCCAGACTCTGCCCTAGCGGCCCCCAAGTAAATTGAGTTTGAGACCTCTTTACATAGTCTACAATAAATTTTTTATTTTATTTCACTGTCGCAAACTGGTTAACACGTCATCAAAATCTGTTTTTTTCCAATGTTTCTCTTTCAACACTTCAAGATCATTGAGACGATCTTGTCCCATTGATGCACGCGAATACGACAAAATAAGTTTCAATTTGCTGAAAGACCGTTCACAGCTTGCAATTGAAACTGATATTGTTGACAAAATTTGTGGAGAAATTCGCAGATTGGGTAAAACGTCGTCTCAAAAAGACACAATAAAACCAAGAATAGCCAAAGGAGTTTCTGGTTGACCTTCAGTTCTGTTACTGAGAAGCATTCTGCAATCTTCAATTTCGGTGAAAAGTTCATGGCCATTGATGTCCGTGTCGTAGAAATTTGCAAAATATGTGCAATCTCGTCGAATTGTCGAAAAAGGCATTGGGGTCTTCTAGCACAGTATAATAAATTTTATGTAACTCTGCCGCAAAGTACGGTACTCTGAAAACCACGAAATACAACCACGTATTACCCAAAACATGTATTAACATCATTCAACCAAATTCCGTTGCCATTTGTCTCCAGCACAGAACTAATATCAACTTACATCGGAGTGCGCAGGCAAGAACTTAACGATACAGAACCACGTAATTAACCCCGTGTATTTTGTTACCTAACGTTACCAAATCAATTTTTGCTTTGTTTCCCGGCCAGATTTATTGGCCATGTAACTACGATGGAAATCTGACAGTGCGCGAGCTATGTGACTGATGACGTCGGCAGTCGACGTAAGTGGTCTGACCAAGTGTACAGTTTGCCATGTACTAAGGCTAGATGTCTGCCGCCAGTGCGATCTTGCTTGTGACTGTTTTTTACCCTTGTTGTGAAATTTTTGCTAGCCCATTTTGGCGCCCCTGTACCTTGGCGCCCGGGGACATATGTACCCCATTGACCCCTGAATTCAAACTCAATATTTCAAACTTGCAATGTCAACATTGTCAAGCCCGACCGACACTCCGAGTATCAGGGCATTACAATTTTTTTTTATCATTCTTTATTGTTCAAAATGTCTTCACCCCTTCTAGGTCATCGAAAAACACAATCCTGCAAAATATTGTTCATATTTGTCCAATTTACTTTCAAAAATTTTAAAACACACAAAAACAGCTAAAAGTTTAAGTATATAGAGAGAACGGCGGGTCTGAATTCAGCAGTATAAAAGTCTATACCTAAATGCTTTTAAATTACAGAATTCTAACATGCTTGTCAGGATGTGATTATTCTGCTCAGTCATGCTTCAGTGACCATAAGCGGGAGAACTTTTTGAGATTGAATAGTTTAATCCAGGGGTGGGCAACCTTTAATACAAGAGGGTCAGATACAAATAACTTGCCGAAATCGCGGGACGCACCTTTTTAACATAAGCTTTTAGTAGTTGCAGGCAATGCAATATTGGTTATAGATCTTATGACATGTGCAGTTTGCTTCACACAAGTCGTTAGGGCATTGTAACGTCATAAGCGTAGATAATAAATTGGACTGAGGTATATGCTTTGCAATGCAAAGAGAATTGAACTAATAAAAACTCGTTTTACAGGCCGTACACCTTTCGAAATTGTCACTAATTCGCGGACCACACCATTTTTTCTTGTGGGCCGCAGGTTGCACACCCCTGCGTTAGGGCGTCCCTAGAGTTTGACATGCTTTTATTAACAATATTGGAGTCCGGCAGCGTTGAGTTTGAATTGCTCTTATTGATATTGGAAAGCTGTATTCAAAGACTAGAGCAGCGGTTCCCAACGGGGGGTATTTAAAACTATAAATACCACTGGAATGATAAACAGGGGGCCAATGAGTCCTTAAAGCCTCAGGAAGGGAGTTGTTGAAGGTTGGGAACCACCGGACTAAAAACTAGAGACTACTAGAGTAGAGTCCGGAGTCGAAAATTCAAATCTTATTGCTCCGGAAATATTTGCACAAAGATGGCGCACAACCTGAACTCTAACCTGGTACCTGTACATCTTGGTGCACATACTTCGGGAGCACCCTAATCCATGGCATTATTTTCACTATCCATTGGAATATTCAGAGCAAAAAATACTTTCGGACACCCAGAATTAAAAATCAGCAAAGAACGCTGTGATTTACATCCAGTAAAAAAAAAGCTGGCATTACACACCAAATTAATTCGGGCTTTGGTGCTCCCAAAGTATTCATACCAAGATGGCGCACAACCTGAACATAGTATGTGTACCAACTACCAGGTTAAGGTTGTTCAGGTTGTGCGTCATCTTGGTGTGAATAATCCTCCCTGAGCACCTGGGCTTGTATATAAATAGCAAAACTTGAACACATTCTGAGATTCTGGTAATGTGAATGTCATGCTCCTAATAAATACGATAATTAGAAAAATACACCACCCTGCGAAAAAAATACACTCGAATAAATACTTGAATAATCACACATAACTCATACAAAAATATTGTTTCACCAAAAATTCGAACACAAAATCAGAGTTGTAGAGATGGGACACAGAGTCTTAGTTTTTTGTGGTCAAAATTTGGAATTCTCTCATTAATTTTAGTTTCGGACTTCTAATGGTAATAATTATAATTTCGACAAAAACTCAAAAATTGAGCCAAAGAAGTTTTCTTTACAGACAATTGAAGCGTGTATACGCAGAAGGGTAGCCTGGCATTTTTAAAAGTGAAGATCTTGATATTTGTTATTGCCAAGTTGGACCGTAATTGCTAGGTCTGTCCGGTGGTCGTGTAGGTCTTCAAGAGTCCCATAAAGTGTTTTATGCTACAAAAAATTGCTTTTTTTACATTTCAACAGGGTGACGAGGCAGATGGGTTTTCAAGAGTTCAAAAAGCATTTTGTTTTAAGAAAAAATGCAATGTTTAAATCAGTTATATGCCTTTTTTCATTTAAAAAAAGGAAGGAGCAAGCCTCAAAACCCCCTGCTGGCTATGTCCCTGTATATACGCTACAGTTCTCATTATCTAATTAGGTTTCCAAAGTTCAGTCCTGGAATCATAATTAAAACATCAAAAAATAATCAATTTCTAACAGTCTATCAAAGAAGATCATAAATATAATATATATAGAGGGAACACCACATTTAAATGAGTAGATTGTCATAAGGAATTGTGTCGGTGTCTTTTATAATAATTATATGAGAAACCCCATCCACGAGCTATTTCTAACCCTATAGGATATGCCATAACCCAATATATAATCATACATTGTCAAATCTAAAATGCTTTATAAATACAGGGTGTCCATAAAGTCAGTTCACAATTTCAATTTTGTTATGAAATCAGTTATCAATATTATCTTATTATATTATCTTTTTTAATTAGTAATTGTTAAAGTGTTTTTACCTTCATTTAATACGTCTGTGAGGGTCAAAACAATGAACTAAGAATTTTTTTTATTCTATTTTACATCTATGCTGTATTCTTGTTAATGTAAATAGGAATATAACACAAATTTATTATTTTTTTTTTGGGGGGGAGGGGGGGGGGTATTATCAAAAATATTTGTGACCATGTGGTATTCCCGAAAAGCAAATACAAAGTGGTTGATATGTTGAATAAACAGAAAATGAAAAAGCGAGGAGCACAACATAGGAGTTTATCTTGGAAAAGAGGGGAGGGGGAGGAAAAAACGGGACCCCAACAAATAGCACCCACTAGAGGGGTTTTCCTTCCTTGCTGGGACATTGAAATGGTGGGGGGACAGGGGGTGTGAGAAAAAATGTCATAACTTCTCTGGGTCCTGTGTTGTGACCTCACCACAGGCAAATGCACCCAAATTCTTGTTATAGAAAAACATGTCTTAGTATATATGCTGTATACAGCTCTCATCTGAGTGAGACGACGAAAATTAAAGGGGGGGGAGAGGGGGCAGGGTAAGAGGTCCGAAAAAAAGTTCAGAGCCTACAGTGATACCTAGCCACTGCCGGTCTGTTCAAAATTGTCAAAATATTTATGCAAGTATGCTGAATCGTGATTTATATGAAATTGAACTCAAATTCAAATTTATCTGAAAAATTCCCCCATCTCTCAGAATTTTTTTTTTTTTTTGGTTTCCAAATCTGTTTTACACTAAGATAAAAACACAATCAGTAAATATTACAGAGAGAATAGAACACGCTTTTTTACACAAAAGTATAAGTAAAATCAAAATAAAATCCCCTACTTTTTTACCCCCAGCACGCTCCCCCCTTTTTAATAAAAACACAATGCTTAAAACCTAATAATAACAATTCCTAATTTTTTTTGTTTTTTTCTTAAACTATTTTTTCTTTGCATATTCGCAGAGGTCCTTCACATCCATCATTGCTTTTTCGATGTTATCAGCAAATCGAGATGAGTTCTGATAAGATAAATAGATAGGGAGATAATAACGTGGAAATATAAATACATCCAAAAGAGTGTAATCAGAGAGTAACCTAGATAAAAAAAGTTAAGATAAGATGATGATAAAAAAATGAATATGGTAATCTAATAAGACAAGCCCGCCCGATGCTGCCACAACCAAATTAAAACCAAATTTTGATGTTTAAGTTTAAAATAATTCAAGGAATTTTTTGAGCTTGCGATTAAACGTAGTTTTGGCACGAGGCTTATTGCTTTCCACCTATGCGTTTGCAACACTGTAAATATTGTTCATAAAATGTAACTTTTAAGTCACACTTACATGGCCCACCGGCTAAGGTGGGCAAACTAGCTAACTAATCCCAGACCCAATATGGACTGGTAACCGGACGACAGGCCGTGGTTGGCCGTAGAATCAGGCTGTGCTATCGTCTCGGGATAAATATGCCAATCTATTACATAGCAATAGCTGCAAATGCAGGTCACATAGTAAATATTATAAAAAGAATACTTACTGTCTCATGAGAGGAGACTTACTTAAGTTGGGAGTTATTGCGACAGGAAACATGGAAACTGATTGAAGATTAATGAAAACAGTGAAAAAAAAGAAAGACACACAGCATGATAATAGTTATTTTTTAGAGTAGAGAAACTCAAAGATGAAAAAGGTTTTCTTTTTAATATAAAAAAATGTGATATGACTACATCCAAAAAATGGGATTCCCCCTCCCTCCTTCAATTTTTGAACTATGTTTTTTGAAAGGCTGATGAGTCACAACCTATGGGTGTATTTGAAAGGTCCAATGACTTGCCATGTGGGTCATGGTTTAATGACTAAAAACGCAGGGTTGAAATGTAAATAAAATTAAAAAAGACTGTTAATTTTTCATTATCAGATTCAACTAAAAAAAAAGTTTTGGTGCAATAAGTAAAAAAAGGGTTTAAATGAAGCAAAATTGACGTGATATTATGTGCACATTCGGGGGTCGCAAGGATTTGTAACTGCTTTGTCACAGAGTGTTCAACTAAAGAGTCGCGGTTTAATAAATAAAAATACAGGGTTGAAATGAACCGAAATTGATGTGGATCTATCTAATCATTCAGGGGATCGCATGGATTTGTAAAGTCACAGGGTGATATGTTACTGAGGGTTCAACTAAAGAGTCACGGTCTAATAAGTAAAAATGCAGTATCAAAATGAACTAAAATTGATGCGGAACTATTTGCGTATTCACAAGTTGCTGCTTTCACAGAAGGGCTGAATGTTTGCTGGATATACGGAATCAAGACAATTTTTTTTTTAGTTCAGTTAGATACAAAGAAAATTTTCAAATTTCTGTGGCAAACAAATAAATAATTATTATCATGATTGTAATTCGCGATTTAAAAAAAACTTTTTTGAAAATTTTTTTTTTTTGACATAATGAAGAATTTGATGACAATAGACAGCCATGCGTTAATAACTAAAAATGAAGGGTACAAATAAAGACAGTCACAGTTGAATGATTAAAAATGCTGGGTTAAAATGATAATAACATTCTTTATGATTTTTTATCTAATGAACTTAAATTTGTGAAACACTTAATCAAAGTTATGGTCAGAGGAATAAAAATGCAGGGCCAAAATGAACAAATAATTTGAGATTAGGAATGTTGGCTGGAGCATCATGGTCTGATGAACGAAAATGTAGGGTTAAACTGAACAAAAAATTGATGAATATGAATATGCAATAGAACACCACATGATTGAAAAATGAATGGCAGTCATGGTTGGATGAATGATGACCGAAAATGCAGGGTTAAAATGAGAAAAATATTTGATTAACGATAATGACTAGAGAGTCACATGATTGAGAAATCTAATGGAAGTCATGGTCGAATGAGTAAATAGTGCAGGGTTTGAAATGTCAATGTGACCAGATGAAATTAATTCCATAACAGCCAATTTGACAAATTTTTAGGGACAAAATTTTGTGAATTTTGAATTAAACATGCACTAAGTTGCAACAGTGAGAAAGAAAATTAAGTTTCAGCGATAGCTTACACCAGCACGATAAGAAACACCGAAAAGAAAAATGATCGTTGCGAGAAATGTTTTGAAAACAACTTATGCTTTTAGTTTTTACTTTTATGCTAATGTTTATGGTGTGAGACTTTGTTGGCCGAATAAAAAACTCTGGTCACCAGCTCATCTAGAGGTGCAATAAATTTGGGTAGGCAAAGACGAAAGCGGGGCAAGTGTTTAGAAAAGCAATAAAGACTAATAGATCTGGAAATCCAACTTTATTTGTGCTTTTACTTTAATTCTAATGTTTAAGGGGTTGGACCTAGACCAGGGGTTCTCCAACTTTTGGTGTTGCGGAGCCCTTGAAAAGGTTGACTATTATTCATGGAGCCCCAAAATAAATGTTAAAATTGTTACTTTCAGATTAATATTCCTGAGCAAGTTAAACGTACTATACTTAATTTAAATGCTGAACCTTTTTTAATAGGGTTAATGCAAGTCATAAATAAATCTCAATTTCAAAGATAAATTATATATACTCTTACTAAAGCTGTAAATTTGACACTTGACAAACATATTATACTAGGGGTCGAATCTTTTCCCTTTTGACATTTTCGGAAGGCCGCTAATAACGTGCGCGATTGCATTTTGTCACAATCACCGATAGTTTTCGTCAGCATGGCATGTTTTTAAACATCTTTACGCCGGTGTTTATTCTCCCTAAATCAAAAATTTTCTTTGGCATATACATGTATTGTTCCACAATGACGACGATAATTGCTTTTTTGTTCTCGTGGGGAATTATGAGTTTTATGTGAAAAACATGTTACCATATAGTCATCGGCGACGAAGTGCTAAAAATAATAATTAATAATAAAGAGGTAAATCCGCAACCCAAATTTCTTGATTGAAAAACGGCATTCTAAAATATTAAAACTTAAAATAAAAGATCACACTATATGTTTGGTTTTAGCAGACTCACGTCAGATTAAAAACGCTTTTATAGGCATTGTAAATCACAAAATTTGGTGTTATGTTAGGTTTTCTTGGGTTATTCATCGTATAGTAACTGCGAAATCGAAACACAGTCAATTGTGTGCGCGATTTATCTTTTTTTATTCTACCGACGGAGCCGCATGCATTAAAATAAATTTTATTCGTTCATATTTTGCCCAGATCTTGTGAGTTTTTGAACGGCGATATCTTGCTTAATTATAATCTCAAGTGCAAAAGAACAAATCAAGTTTGACAAATTCCAATATCGCAAAAATACGACTCCAATTCATTTATAGTTGGCAGTTTATCACGTATTTTATGTTATTTTAGAATAGTATTCTTTCATTTCAGTAATCCTGATAGTAATCTCGAATGAATCGTGAGTAACTATGAGTACAATTGAAATATTACGACAAGACACTTTAACGGCCATGCATTGAATATTTTACGCAACAGAAATCTGGTTATCCGTTTTTTTATAATCGCAAAGAATGTTGCGCGGAAATTTCCGATTCAAATCCCCACCTCTTAAGAATCCTGGCTGCGCTCCAGCTTATAAATAATGTCATTTTTTAATTCCGCATCTTTGCCATTTTTCGAGGCTATATTGTTGTCAAATTTTATCAAAGCTGTTATTGCTTCTTTGAGCAGTTACAAAATTAGCCAAGTCATTATTGTGAAAAGTCATCGAATAGCTCGCGGAGCCCCTGGGTTTCTCTCGCGGAGCCCTGGGGCTCCGTACGGAGCACTTTGAGAACCTATGACCTAGACGATAGTTTGAGTTCAAACATCACGTCGCCCCACCTTACCCACGGTGTAAAAAATTGAATCATCGGCTAAACTGGAAAGATTCTGTAACT
This sequence comes from Styela clava, assembly GCF_964204865.1. Lineage (NCBI taxonomy): Eukaryota > Metazoa > Chordata > Ascidiacea > Stolidobranchia > Styelidae > Styela > Styela clava. Next base: position 4,322,409 of record NC_135251.1, read on the forward strand.
TCTAGAACAGGAGGTTCTCACATAGTGAAGATATGGAAACCATACGGCCAGTATGTACCTCAGCATTTCATTTTAGAGGGTTAGAAGGTTGGTAAATATTTTCCTATTAGCGATTAAACTATTCGTAACTTATAAAAATGTGTTATGTATTTGACAGATCATCTGCACTGATAAATATGCCATATTCTAGATATTTGAACACCTAAGTTGGGTATTAAATTGTGGTACCACACTTCAAAATTAGAGGGGGGGTAGAGAAAATCAATGCCGACAACGAATTAGAACCTTCCCAGTTCCCAGTATTTCCTGCCCAATTAATTGAACCCAGACCTTCAAAAAATATGCAGCCTCTTACAAATCATCAGTGACAACTTATAAGGTTTGTCCAGAGCGAAGACACAAAACATCACATAAGGTTAGCGCATTAAAAAATGAGTAGAAATATATAAACAATAAGAAAGTTATAAATCGAAAAAAAAATTAAAAAAAAAAACGAAAAAAAAACATAAAAGAAAATGATAGTCTGACCTTCTGCAAAAAGGGAGACTCAATCTTGAGATATTTTGACACGATGTAGAGACAAAATAAATGATGATCAATTCCTTGACCTATGGGAGGAAAAAAAGATCGATTTAGAATTTGGGCCTTGTGTGGAATTCCCCCCATTTTCACATTGACTTGGATTGTTTCAAGCATATGTTAGTGGTTCTTAACGGTGGGGCGCCTTTCTTATTTTTATTAAAGGGGGGGGGGGGGGGGGGGTCGACCTGCCTCATGTAGCCAGCAGGTTGTAGGTACTGAGTTCCAATTGAAGATAAGAAAATGTTTCTAACTACCGCAATAACCTACCAGTCATTGCCTTCCTATATCCAGATACATGGCGTTCTGTAGCTTTCTTCAGAAGAGCAATTCTTAAGCAATTCAAAAGAGATGTGAAAAGCACATTGTCGAATCGAGCGAGAAAACAAAGTTTTGTTACCAGTTAGAAAACACATATAATTTTGGTTCTATTACATTTAAACCCACGTACAATTGAACCCACAACAATTGCACCTGCATACTATTGCACCTATGACAATTTTTTTTGTTTTTCGAATAATTGAACCCATACTAACCCATGGGTTTTAGCACCCGCATATACATTGAACCCGCAGATATACGCATGGGTTCAAACGTTCGGTAACCATAGTTTTATTTCGTACTATTTCATCTCAATTGAGCCAAAAAATAACAGCATCAGGTCCTGTTTATTATAACGACATCACTCTGACCAGTCACACTCTAATGAGCAAAACTTGGTTAATAAAATAATGAACTTACAGTTTGTTCTGGATCTTCCATGGCCCGAACGAAAGCGCAGGATTCAGTCGTGCATGAACGAACAGTCTCGGTCCTCCCTTCTCGGAACAATCTCGTCATCGAGGCTTCGGAGGTCAAACTGAAATGACCTTTGTCCTGTAATAAAGATTTCAAGAGGGAAAAATATGAGAAAGCGGTCTGATCTTTTTTATAGTCAAGTTATGGAATATATTATAACTAGACTAGAAATTTCTAATTGATAAGGCCGTAACAGCTAGCAGCTCCGCCTGGCCGGAAAATGTGGGTTTTCAAGAGTCTTCGAGCTGACATGGGCAAGCTACTGCCCGCGTGCCAAATCCGGCCCATTGGGTAATTCAATCTGGTGCCAAATCCGGCCCATTGGGTAATTCAATCTGGCCCACCTAATGCTGCCACAGCCAAACTAAAACCAAATTTGGATGTTTTAGCTAAAAAATAGCTCTAGGAATTTGTTGAGTATGCGATTAAATTTATTTTTAGCACGAGGCTTATTGTTCTCTACTTTTGCTTTTGTAACACTGAATATTGTTCATAAAATGTAACTTTTTACGTCTCACTTACATAGACCGCCAGTTTAGATTGGCAAAATTTCTGGTCTCTGGTCTAAAAACCACGGCCATCCCTGTTATAACTAGACTAGAAATTTGAGGGTCTAACATATGTTAAGTTACGCAAAATTGCTATGTATGAACCAAAAAATGTTTTAGTTACATTGCAAACCACATGGTGGTCTTTCGCCGTTTTTCCCGCTGCCTTTATTACTGTAAGGCTATACAAAAGTCTTCAAAGCAGATGTTAACAACTATGCAAGAACTCGGAATTTTAATTGTTGAATAAATAATAATTATAATAAGAGAATTTTTAATTTGTTGTGTGATGAAAAAACGAAATTTTTGATGTGGCCCAGCTAGATGTCTGAAGTTTTTGATATGGCCCGTCGTAAAGGTCTCACTGCAATGATAATAAATATCAAAATGAAACTACATGTACTCATGAGGTAGGCCTACATCATAAAAGTCCATTTTGTGGCTCACAATATAATTTATATTAATATCCGTATCTATTATCGGCCACTAGTTGGCTGATATATCAATATCTGTATCGGCGGCAAAAAGTGATATCGATCGAGCTCTAGTTGGTTATATGGCCCGCTGACAAAAAATGTTTCCCACCCCTAATTTAGAATATATTTTCAATTTGAAAAAATTTCTCTTACCCTGAAATGTGCAGGTTGAAGAGACAATTGGATAAAAGCATCAGAAGACATTCGGAAAGTTTTGATCAATCCTTTTCCGAATTTACGAAATGGGAACCCTGTATAAAATCAGTGATCCCAAGCTAAAAATGATAAACCAACTGGAGGCCACAATGCTATGTGCAAAAATAATTACATGGAAAAAATGTTCTTCCTAGTTTCATTGCTCGATAAGGTTATTCCACAGGGTGTTTTCACTTTGTTGAGCATGAATTGTTTGATCATAATGGTATTTGGAAACTACCAATCAAAATACCATTATAAATACCACTGGGATGATAAACAGGGGCGCTCGTGAGTGCTGAAAGCCTCTGGAAGGGAACCACGAGTCGTAAAAGGTTGGGAACCACTGAATAGCGAAAAATGAGATTATGAAATCATGGCTCCCAAGAGCAGAACACAACATTTTTAGTCAAATAGTTAATATGGGAGCGAGATTCTACCTTGGATTGAAACAGTCCCAATTACAATATATATTTCTGATCAAATAGCTCAAGTGATAAGTGATTCCACTCTTTATTAATCTAGTGTTCCCATACACAATATACTTTCAGTTGAGCAGTAGGTTAGGTCAGGATGAGAGATTCCACTCTGCATTAAATAAGTGTTCCCACATATAATATTTTTAATCAAATAGCCAAGATTGAAAGACTGATTCCACCTGGCATTAAATTAGTGTTCCCACACAAGATATTTTCAATCGAATAGCCAAGATTGAGAGACTGATTCCACCTGGCATTAAATTAGTGTTCCCGAACACAAAATATTTTTAATCTGAAAGCAACACTTACAGGTTCTGGAATGTCCCATTTTAAACGCCGAGGAGAAAGGGGGATCGCTCTGACGCAGGTACCATCATCATTATATCCGAAGTCCGCAAACTCATCGTACAAGACTTCTTCTGTGAGGTGGCTCATGATCAGAGCGTCAGCTCAGGAATGTTCCGCGTTCATTCTGAATCACCCATTTTTGTAGAAAATACCTTTGAAAGATTTGTCGAACCATCTGAATAGAATTTATTCTTTATCAGCGTCTAGCAGTCACGAAAAACAAGGCCCTGTATAAATACCCACAGGCAGGGATGGCCAATTCGAATAAAGTATTCGAATGTATTCGAATATCTCGTCATTCGAATATCGGAATTGGCGTTCATAAGAATATCGGATATTTGTGTGACGTCACACATTTTCGACGCCGCTTTCAAGACGTTTCCGTTGAATGAAAACATTCTCGATAGAAACTTGCGCGTGATTGTATTCATCACTCATCAGCGTAACGTGTTATTTAGGCACGTAAACGCCTTTACGTTTGTGTTATTTTCTCTAAAACGAAAATTTTTCGCAAATTTGTTCCACGATAACGATGACAATTATTTTATTTTTGTACGCGCACGGAATTGTGAATCCGGTAAATACGTTCATCGGCGGCGAGTTTCTAAAGACAACGCAACTTTTTGATTGAAAAGCGGCAATTCAAAATACTGAAAATAAAACCGTTTTATTAAATTATTTTATAATTAAATTATTATTATTTTATTTAGGTTTTATTGAGGCCCGCGAAAATTTAAAAAACGCTTTTCTAGGCAGTGAAATCGCAAAATTTCGTTTAGGAACATATCGTCGCGAATTGAGGGCGGGATTTGCCTGATTATCCATTACTTTAAATTGACGTCGAATATTGTCGTGTTAACACGATACAAGGTTTGAAACGCGACTTTTTCCCGGGTTGAGAGGATGTATATAATATAATTAATCTAAAGTATATTCAATCAATTTTATTGTGATGAAATAAATTTTACTCTGAGATGTTACAGCATATTTATTGATTTTTCGAACAGTTTTATCTAAAAATAATCAGAGTGGCAGCATTTCAATTGAGCGGAGTCACTGTTAACAAGTACATCCAAATATTTGCCGAATTCGCAAAATACAGATCAAAACATAATTTAATCGGGCAGTTTACCACACGTTTTTATTTTTATGACCGTGGATTGCAATGGTATAAAAGAGTGGTGAGGATTTTATTTTGTCGACGCAATCGCAGGTTAAATTGAAGACAATTAAATTAATAAAGCAAGACATTTTAAATATGCCGGTATCGGTCACGAATATATCACTTTGCACAACAGAAAAATATATATTCGTTGTTATATTATTTGTTATAAAAGTGTAAAAGTCGACTCTTTTAACAGGTGGCATAATCGCGGCGATGAATATGTATTTTTAATTTACTGCTAAACTTTATATGTATATTCATTGTATGAAATGAATCATACTCTACACTCACCAGGATTTTATATAATTATTTGAGATTTTTCTAACGGCGATAACGAGCTGGCAAGATTGCAAAAAAAAGAATTAAAATTGAATACATTAGGCAGTTTATCTCGTAATTTTAGGTCACAGATCGCCGTGGACCGAATCCTAATGTTTTTTTTTTTGACAGAGGAAGGAACCACGAGTTACGTTGGACACATTAAATTAATATATAAGGATATTTTAGAATCTCGTAGTTGTCATGGATTTAATATTTTACGTAACAGAATAATCATTATATGAAAAGACAGCTCTTTTAACGAGCGCGGAATCGCGGTGAGTGTTGAAGGCGGCAATGGGAATTTCCGATTTCAAATATCCTGCCTGCGCGGCTGGCAGTGGTGGTCATCTATCCTCTACTAATTTATTTCTAATTTCAAACAATATGTTATGCATAATAACAATATGGTTCACATAAATTAATATACAAATATACTTGTTAAATATTAGAATTTTTATAGGCATAATGGATTTTCGATTGCTGTTGCCTGTAATAAATAATAAATTTTATTACTCTTAGAAAATATACACAATTATCTGAATACAAGTAGTATTTTTGTCAATAGACTTGACTATTATCGTAATATCATGGTAGTAATGATAGAAAGCTTCAGACAACTCCTTGGCTATTTTTTCATATGGTCATTTGTACAAAGTGAATAATTTTAATAAACTGACTGTGTCACAAGTTGCTATTATTTTTTATTGATAGCTATAAACTATCAATTACTTTGTGTACATATACTGTTGGTTTGTGGCTTTATTCTGATATTTCTATTGAAGCTCAGTTCCTAATTTACTGGGTTTTTATGAACTAAAACAAAAATGTGTTATTTTTGATTTTAGAATGTATTCGGAATTCCAGATTCGAAAACATTATTATAGAATGTATTCGGAATAGTTTAGTATTCGGAAATGGCCATCCCTGCCCACAGGCAAGTTTTTTTAGACAAAAGGCTGCAGGATATACAATTTTAGGACTAAGAACTGCCAAGTTCAGCATTGCATACTTAATTTATTGCAACCTGGATGAGTTGGGGCCTGTCATGACTCAGAAAAATTTGAATTTGAAATACGGCTTCAGCTCAAACTCGGATACCAATGAAAACTTGCCAAACTAAGCCTCTACTCCAGCATAATTCACAGCCCGGGCATTTACTCGCACATAATGTCTCATAGTGTGTGTACCAGGTTAGGGTTGGAAACAAAACAGAAAAAAATGTTATGAGATACTTTGTGGAAAAATATCATCATAACTTCTTATCATAGCTTGTCTGAACCTTAGTCGAAGAGAGAGAGTGACCTCCTCCCAAACCCCCCAAAAAACTAAAATAATATCTATCATGAGAAACCTCAGGCAAATTCAGAACGTGACCTCCTCCCTCAAAAAAATAAATTAAAATAAAATTCAATCACCTGTTATGGCATTTTCCATGCAACAGCGAACGTCCGAACATGAGAACGTTGTCACGTCATCAACGTCTAACACAAGGGATTCATCCTCCAAAACAACCACAAACGCCGCTTTCTCGATCGCGTGCAACACCTCTTTGTTTACCCCAGATTTAAAGAAAACGCCCTGAGTTGGTGGTTACGGCAGCAAAATCGGTGGTATTTGATTTGCTGTCGTAATGACCGCCGCTCGCTATTGGTTTGTGACAGCTTAAAAGTCATTCGCCGTTGGTTAGGGTTTGGTCTTAGCGGCCATGGTTTGGAAATCCCGCCATGGTTTTGCGGCAGCTCTAGACGCCACAAAATACTTGATATTTTTGACCAGAAAGGTGGTGCAATAGCCTAACCTAAGGTAAACAGAAACAAAGAACACAGATCAGAAAATGGGGACGATAACGGTATAATACCAGCAATTAAATATTTTTTTCCGCTATTTAACGGAAATTAAAATCTAGTCGTCATGGATACGCTGCATGTTGCCTCCACGCGGCTGAATAATCTGGAGTCGTGTTTATTGTTTACTTGTTTATCAACATTAACACTTGTTAATGGTCAACATTACATTTTGTAATGTACTGCACAAAAAATTCCCAGTATACGGTAACTACAATTATGGAGAATGTTCTTGTAGTCATTGACAAATAGTTTAAAGGTCGTGTTAGCGATTTTTTTGTTCTCTATGGACCTTTCCCCGACCTTTGACCCCCGGAAAATTCTTCCTATACTTTACCATTGCAAAATTTTCAGTGCTATTTTAAGAGTGCTTTTGCGAGTTGGCGCCTGTAAAATGAGGTATGTGTTTCAAATCATCATTATGATTTATTGCACACAACAATCGGTTTTTTTAAAGTACCGGTAAAGAATTTCAGGCTAGTCTATCACAGCTATTTCTACACTAATTTTTATTACTGCAATCAAATTAAAACTCCTAGGAAGACAGAGTGATCATTGAATTATCTGATTTTTATTTAAATTTTCCGAAACACAACTGAAAGTCAACGAATAGAGTTCAAAAACGCGAAAATGAGGTAATGTTTACAACCACGCTTGAAAATCTGTCTGAGTGAGAAAAGTGTCTGAGCGGATGCAAAAAGGGGCATTGTTACGTCACTTTTTCATCTTGCTGATTGGCCAATGTCACGAAGTAAACAAGGAAGTCGATGCTCGGGGAAAGGTCCATTGCCACCTAGTGTATACATGGATAACTTTTGCTCGCTGAAGCCAGCGCACATAGCTGGACTTTTGTCACATTGATAACCTATGCGTATGAACTTGTTGTAATCACAACTACATAATCTGAGAATGGTTGAATGGAACGTGATTATACTGTAGAGTGGTTAATGTAACCGCTGTTCGGTTACAGATTCTTCTATGCTGCTTAAATTATTGAAGCAGCAGGAGAAATACTGATCCCTGACCTTTAAACTTTTCCATCAGTTTCAGCCTGTGATAGTCAACCCCCGTAATTTCCAGTTCAAGTAGTATTCCACGTTATATCACATCTGCTCTATTCTGCATTTGAAACCAATAACTGGTTGACCTATACAATACCCATACCTGTCATGGATTGGTAACAGGCCAATGGGTCGCGATATGGCATAGTCAAGTTTATTTACCCATCCAGTATAAATAATATACAATGTTTAACGAGTAATATTGAATACACATATTGGATATGGGGAAGAGGAGTCGCGGAGAACCAAAGATGGTTATCAAGCAGCGACACCCAAAGTGTTGACCTATCAGATGCCACAAGTCCATGAGCTTTGTACAAATAACTGGCTTACTATTCTCATACCTGTCATGGACTGGTAAGCGGATGAGAGAACGTGGATAGCCATATGATTAAGTTGTCTTATCAGTTTTTTTTTTTCCTAAGATAAATATTTGAATCCCGTCCAGTAACTGGCCAACTAACCCTGTATCTGACATGGATTTGTGGTTAGCCATATGGTCAAGTTGTCATATCAGTTTTTTCCGCAGGATAAACATGTACGTCAAATTAAAAAAGGTAAATGTTGAACTATCAGACACTATGGGTCCACTGGCCAACCATTCCCATACCAGTACACGTCATGGACTGTTAACCGGACGAGAGACTGTGTTTTCGCAATATGATTAATTCGTCTTAACGGCTTTACTCTACCCCGTGATAAATATCTAAATCCCATCCTATAACCACCAAGTTCAAGCATCTGAAACAAAATAACTGACCAACTAACCCGTATCTGACATAGATTGGTAATAGGACCAGAGGCCATGGTTAGCCATATGGTCAAGTTTTTCTCTTCCACAGGATAAACAGGAAAGTCCGAGATATGAAAAACATAAGTGTCGACCAATCAGATGTTACACCCGTCATGGACTGGTAACCGGATGAGAGGCCCTGATTCGCAATATGATTTATTCGTTTTACCGGCTTTCCTTCTCCCCCGGGATAAATATGTAAATCATATCCTATAAGTATAACCATCAGAAACCAATTTAACTTTGTATCGGACATGGACTATCGGTATATATAACGGTAATAGGACCAGAGACCGTGGCTAGCCCTATGGTCAAGTTGTAATAATAGTTTTCCCCTTCCCCAGGATAGATATGAAAGTTCAAGATTTGAAAAATGTAAATGTTGATGACCTATCAGATGCCACAGGGTCAAGCTCTTTGTACATGTACTGTTTACCGAACAAGAGTCCACGGTTCGCCATATGATTATTGGATTTCCTCTCTACACCAAATCCAATTATAAAAGTTGATCATTGATTACTGCTTAACGGTAGGAATCCATACAATATGTTCCAAATGGACTGGGTTTCGTTTTTTGGGTCACCCTATAATATGTGTGGTACCGAACTACATACTTTACTGATTGCAATGTAATAAAGTTCATGTTGCATCGTTAATTATTGTGAAAAATCTCAGGAATTTTGTGATAATTCGTGGCACACTTTCAAGACCTTGGCGGCCCACTAGTGTGCCGCGATACAGTTTGGGAAACCCTGCACTAATCATTGTCACATGCGACTTTAGCTTGACGTCTACCGCATTTAAGGGTGATATCTGCCGCTACATTATTCCTTCTTCAGGTAGGCTACATATAGCGGTCGACGTCTCGCAAAAGTCGCATCCATTTTCAACGTGTCGAACTGCCAAAAACTAAAGTTCTAGGAGATGCATTGCTGCTTGTCCATTCGACATCATTCACTTTTTGATACTCTGATTTCTGATAGCCAAGGCTGCCAGCAACACTATGAAAGTCGTAATAAACATTCAGGTTATCGAAAAATGGCAATTTCAAGTACTTGGCTTTGGATTAATTTTTCCTCTTCATTACGAAGGAATAAAAATAAAATTCCTTAGCTTTAGCTATATGATGAATGATGCCCTACCGTCCAAACACTAACCCAGGTGAATAGTTGCTAGTAAAATATGGGTCGATTTCCTTAACCAACCAACCAGTTGAATTCTGCTAGTCTCTCACACAAAATTGAACTCCATGAGATCCGAACAGCATGTAACTCGCAAAATTCTAGTTGTAGGCAATCAGGCTCTTGGGCATGGAGCCCGGTTCTATCACATTGATTATTTATTATACAGATGCTACAACAATTAACAAAATACAACATAGAATAAAAAGAAAATCGAAGCATTTTTGACGAAGACCTGTTAGATTATGCAGGCCAAAGTGTTATGTTGATCATTTCATTTTGTATCATAAAGCTATAAGCTCTTTAACGAAATATTTCACATTTATATTTTTAAATTTATGGGATACACGAAATTTTTTTTTATTTTTTGCTGTTTTTTTAATTTTTTTTACTTTTTCATATTTAGGGAAATACATAAATTTTTATTTTTCATTATTTTTTGACTATTTTTACTTTTTTAAAACTTAGAGAAACACACGGAGGTATAGAGAATAAACAAGAAGAATGAATAAACAAGAGAATGAACAAGAAAAGCGGATTGCAGTACATGAAAATTTAAAAATTGTAATATTGTAAATTGTAATATTCTACATGTATCACTATTATAATATTACTAGAATTCATAATGGACATTTCTTGTTACTTTACATAGATTAGGGGCAAAGTTACACTGGGCTCCAGTAGAGTCCTTAGCTACCAAGTTTTCGGAACACAATATCAAACCACAACACTGAGCCAAAAATCAATCACTCCAGTCCAACTGTTATTATAACAGTCATGGAATGCATAATTTATGACGGGTTTGCCAAATCAGAATATCATAAATTCATAGGGATGTTCTAAAATATACACAGAAATCATAGATATCAGTGGTTGACAATAATTTAAAAACATAAAAGCAAAAGATAATAATGCATTTCACAACAAAAATTAATAAAAATTCGAACAATGGCTATTTGAAACGAGTTGCGATATAGGTTAATAACTTGGATTTTTTTTTATTTATAGTTTTATTGATTTTTATAGTTTTTAGTATTTTTATATATTTTAAAATTCAAGCAAAAATGTGGAGTGGCAAAGTAAACTGATATACAGCAAGAATAAGTACAGCAGTTGTCAATTATAAGAAAAAACTCAAAACCTGACCTAAATAATGAAAGTTGTTGACATACCATGAAAATTATATTTACACAAAAATTTCTGAATGAGGGCGACATAAAAACAATACACATGATATCTGGAAAAGCTTAACGTGAGTTTGTTATGGCTCACTAAAAATAGTACATAAGAAGCTAAAGCATTAACAGCACCCAGCCTAATTTGTAAAACTAATAGGAAAAAAAAATTAAAAATATTATGAAATGACAAGAATTTGTATGACAAAACATGCAAATCAGGATTTGGTGCAGAATTTTACAAAATGCTCTGAGGTCAGTTCAAGAGGTCAAATCTTGTGAGGGATGACCTAAATTACCGAAATCGTTCCTGAAGGATGGTGCACATGACTAAGAGTCAATTACTATGTTTTCACAATCCAAGCCTATGCAAAATCAGCACACACACACATTTTCCCCTCAATTCTACTATTACTGGACTAGACTATCTAGTCTTTAAGAGTTAATATTTCTAATATTTGATCCCTTCACTACATATGCATGTCCATAATGTGTTGCAGGATACCACAGGATCATTCGTAGTTCAGTCTGAGATTATTGAAGAAATTTAATGTTGAATATACGACATTAACAGTAACATGTTGATGAAACATTTGTATCTTAGCAATGTCTTTAGAATGTGGTCAGTTTGGGAAAATTCTCAAGATCATCAAAATCTGAAAAAAAAAAAAATTTCCATTCAGATGGCTCTAAAAATTGTGCTTAGTAGATGTGATGTTTGTATAAGGCATTAGATTAGCAACAATTACAAATCTTGAATATTGTTTGTTAAAAATGAACTTGAGGAAAAACCTGGTTGAATTCCTGCAAATATAATAATATTTCAGGGGTAATTGAACGTCCGCAGATATGTAAAGACCACATTCAAAAAACGAAGGCAATTACTCACTGTACAGTGAACATAGCAAAAATAGGAGACAAAATGAGTTATTGTTTCATCCAATACACTGGTTCTCAACCAGTGGGCCATGTCCCACTGCTGCGCCACGAAAAGATTTTGAGATAGGCCACAAAACCATTAAAAAATGTTAGTTTTATTTGTATCACTATCTATAATTTTGATTGTAGTACCAATGATTGATGATGCTGTTTTCTGCTACTGAATGGTAATTTTCATTCTAATTATCAAAGGTTGCGAACCACTGATCTAATATGACTCCACAAACTATTTCGAGAATATAAAAGACAAGAAATCAAGTTTGCTGTTTTAGTAAATGATATTTCACGTACCGTCATCACCTTCATGTTGTATTGGTTTATTCTATTGCTTGGTTTCCACCTACTGCACCAGCTTCTTCTTGATCATTTTGCCCCTTAAAAAAATTTCAATATTATTATCTAGCATATTTTTTATCTTTATAACCTGCTATAAAAACGCAGACAAATATCATTCAAATTTAGGGATAAAATATTTCATATGGCTCAGTGATTGAATATCCCACAGTTTCTGGTCCCCTGGTATAGCAAAGTTCTAATATGCATAGTGACATCACATTTTGGGGCCTATTATCAACATGAATTAGGATAGGTTTTGCACATTTATCTCGGGGGAGGAAAAGCCGATAACACTGCTTAATCATATGACGAACCACAGACTGTCGTCTGGTTATCAGTCTATGTAGAGTATGGGGTTAGTTAGTCAATATTTCCAATTGCATAAACTTGATGGTGGAGGAAGCCATAAATGACCTGCGGTTACGCAGCTACGTGAACCACCCTACTTCGCCGAAGAGTCCAGCAATCCTCTCACACATAAATATCCCCCATAGGATTCGAACCTGCAAACCCACAGGATAATCAAAGGGGGTGGTACTAAGTGTATTCATATTGCTTAGCACGATGCACCACACAACCGAGCCTGTAACTGTCTATTACATCGTGTAGGAGATGATTGAAAAACATACTTATGAATACTTTGAAAAATCATTATAGAAAGTTGAGAATAAATATTACTCAAATCTTACTATTTGCTGATTGTTCTGATTTCCTCTCTCCGGTAGATGCAGATTCCCAATATTTGCTCCAGCAAAGTTGATAGGTGGAGGTTCTCTGCGTTCTATAAATATAAGTATAAAAAGATTTAAAATGCAGAAAATATTCATGATCACCTTCGGCTTAGTATCAAACTAAAGATATATGGTCTCATAAAAATATATATGAATGTAACCATGATTTATTGGATGCCACTTACTTATAAAAATATATCAATAGAAGTGTGATGTAGTGTGGTGAGTAGGTTCTCAAGACAATGCGCAGTTAACTTAAGACATTCTTTACAACTTCAATATGCAAAAATTAGGGTAATAAATTTTAACTTTACATATTCAAAGGATGGGAATTTTATAACTGGCCAATCATGTAATGTACCGTACATTCTGTTCAATCTAAATTTTAACAAACAGACGAAACTATTTGACATTTATCTTTCAATTTGAAATGAAACCAACTTGCTCGAGGCATCCTTCAGAGCAAAACAATAGTTACATTCCCACTCACCTGGAGGTTTTAGTGGGAAAGTAAATTTTATAACTTTTCTATTAATTTCATCTTCATTTTTCTCCATTTCACATTTGATGACAATTTGAGGATATTGTTGCAAGTTAGGGAGAAGTTCAAATTCAAAGTCATGTCTTGATGCCATTAAGAAGTCATCATCTACGGAAAATTTGTGACCATTAGGTTCATTGAACTGCAAGTCTCCAGGCCCTCCTTCGATTCGCAGTTTGAGATGAATTTTGTCTCCATGTCTTAAAATCACTTGGTTGAATCTTGTTGGTACCGGTTGTGCACCACGGCTTTCGTAATATGTAATTATGCTTCTTTCTACAAGTTCACTTAGACTGAAAAATGTGATGCAGATTTGATTGTGACCCATGATATAAAGAAAGTTTTCTTTGAGAACTGGAGGAGGGGGGCCAGAAAACCATCGTTTGATAGCGTTGATAACGGCAAGTACTCGACTGAACTCTTGACAGCGAAATTCTATAGTTCTGTCATGCGTGACTAGATCAGGTTTAATAATGTTCCAGTCAGTGTCATTAGTAAAGTGAAGTATGTCAACATTCTCTTTCTTCAGCTCGAGACGCCATGTCTTCATTTGTACTAATGCGCTTTTGCGTAATGTTGATTCTGCACTGATGTCGAGAGCTGGTGTGATTGCGATGTATTGTGCTGGGCATATTGAATTGTCCAATCCAAGTGACATCCAGACCTTTGTTGTTTCATTGAATGTTCCGTCCGGAAAAGTAACTTTGCATTCGTTGAGGTTTACTGTATCCCCTTCAACTCCAATGTTTTCGACTAAAAACAATTTGAATTTACTGTTAATAACTATGCAAAAAAAGAGTCTATTAAAATGTTATGTTTTTAATTTACAGATAACAGGCTCATAAAACTCAATATTTTAAAACTATAAGCATGCTACTGGATTAAATCCTTGATCAATCCATGTAATGATGCTTTCTTTCAAAGCCAAGTAGAAAAATTTATTTTTCAGGTTATAGTTATGATATCATTCAATACTTATATACGGGTGTTAAAAAAGCTACGCAAAATTAAGGTAACCTTTTTTGTCATGGCAACGTTAAAAAGTAACTGTTAAAAATCGTCAGTCGTGAAAGGTTCAAATTGTATTTCACTGAAATTTAATGCTTTTAAAAGGTGTTAAAATGTTTTAAGTAACATTTCATCTTAACGTCTGTTAATTTTGCGTTATTATTTTAACACCCTGTAGTTCTAACTAAGTTATCAGGCCGGTGTGATGGACTGGTCGTTGAAGTGTTTGACTTAACTGTGTTGACATCGCAGAATATTATATATCGGATTCGAATCTCATGATCATCACCTGGGATCTGATAAATTGGGTGGGCAATGGGTAATGAATATGCAGATAACCGCACACACGCATAAAAACTACCATCGCTGCCAATAAGCAGCCAATAAAATAGACCCAAAATTTGTATTTTTATTAAAGTTGTTAATTTGATTAAGTAATTGTATCCTAAGTAAATGTTTCATCATTCGTTTTAGATTTATTCATATCATACAATTCAAATATGAGGTCCAATTTTTTAGTTGTAAGTGTTGAAAAGTCCTAAAGAAACTTTGCCAAGTAATAATGTATTATCTGAACAGCAAAAATATATATACTCAAACCATAAATGTTACATGACTGCTCAAACTTTGGTATCTAATTCACAATTTCCTCCAAAAGTAATACTTTGCTCGCTTGGAATTAAAAAAAAATAGACATTCTGATGCAACTTGCGAATAAAATTCATCATACTACTTTTAAAATGAGACAATTTTTTGCATACTGCAGAAGGTATTGTAGCATCCTTTGTCAGCAAGACACACAGTATTTGGCGCGTATGTTATTAAATTCTCCCAGTTGGCCCACCCATTCACCCATTAAATTCAACCAATATCAGATGATATCGACTACTCGAGACGCGGCAATCAACGAGTTGACCAGCTTTGCTATAGAGCAGTGGTTCCCAAACTTTTTGAAAAAAATTCCATGAAGTACCCCTCGCAATTTTTTTAACGATTCCCGGTCTTGTGCACCAAAACATTAAAAGATCACAACAAAAAAATCAACGCGCCGTATAGTGAACCGAACAAAAGAATATAAAGCGCAACTCTAATGTGAGTGTGACATCCAGTCTGTTTCGATATTTGGTAAAAGGGCAGCGTTAGCTACAGTACTGCAGTTAGTATACCTGTGGTGGCATGAATTGAACTCTCTCTGTGATATCACAGGCCCACAGCTCTGTGACATTACAATGGGGCAGCGTGATCGAAACATAAAGTGAAGAATCAGTGTCTCTAGCGGTGATTGCAAAACAGCAAAAGGCGATAAATGTGTATTTGTTTAGGCACTCAAGCTAATAGCCATATTACAGATTTGTTTAGCGGACCCTCCAAAAGTGCTTCACGGTCCCCAAAAGGTCCGCGGGCCCCAGTTTGGGAACCACTGCTATAGAGTGATTGCTGTAAATCCCAATAGTCGCGATTTATTGCATACTGTAATTCTTACTTGGTTTGCTTTAATTTCAATATCATGCTGTAGTCCAGGGGTGTGCAAACTTTATTACAGGAGGACCAGATACAAGTAACTGGGTAAGGCTGCAGGCCGTGCCTTTGCTATGTTTTCTCAGCATTGTGTATTTGGCAACAGAATTCTGCTAGCTAGTGTTGCTAATATGGCAGTGGCACCCAGGTACTGGTACAGTATAGGCTTTGCGGCGCAAAGAGATTGGAATGCCCGCCTGGACCAGATAAACAAAAATAAAAACTCGTTTCGTGGGCCACGGGCCACATTTTGCACACCCCTGTGCTAGTCGATTAGGATATAATCCATGACAAAACTGGATTAAATTGTTACAATGAGTTGGGCAGTCTATCGTCACCACAATATGATTCTCACTGCCAGTGGTTGCTCTTATGTATACTCGTATGTGTAATATTCACAGAATTCCATGACAAAAAAATTAAAATCTACATAATCCTGGAAATATACCTTTTATAACATTCTTTGACTGCGTTTTGATGCCAGAGTTTCCCCATTCATCCTTGGCCCAGATTTGGAAACGATATGTTTTACCAAGTGTAGGTGACTTCATCCTATACTGAGAAACTTCTGTAGTGTGAGTCTCTCCATGTTTTTCATCATCACAGAAGATTTCTATGTTGTATAGAACGTTTCTGTCAGATACTGCATTCCAAGTCAAAAGAATGTCGGATCCACTTCTTTGAGATGAAACATTTTCAATTTGCGGCAAAGCTAGAAATAAAGGAGTGAGTTAGTAAATATAGTAATCAGTAATTTATTTCTTCAACATGCTGAAAGTACAAACTATACATACACAAATTAAAGGAAATATAAAAAAGTCGTATTCCAGGGTGAAAGGAGATGTCGAAAACCAATACTGGTTATCGAGCGACTCCACCCTTGGTGAAATCTAACAGAAACCCAATGAATATAATAAAATCGAACTAAATATGTTATTGAATAAATAAAATGAAAAGCAATAGGTACGCCAAAGCAACCCGGTACATACCAAACAATCACTGTTTCAGCAAAAAAAAGTCGATTCCTTGCACCACAGTCTAGTTACCATGAAAATAAAAGTGCGAGACCAGACAGTCTCACAGTGTTGTGTTGGCGAGATACCGTAAAAAAAAGTAGGCTGAATTTGAGGGCATCGAACATTTGATTGTGTGCATATATACCATCAAGTGTACAAGTGACAAAATCATGACACTTTTTGGCAGGAAGAAACCTGTAGTATTAACCCTAACATGGTACCGTGTACTAACAAGTGTTTTGATACTGGAGTCAAAAGAATTACGAGGACATGGATATTTATGAGGCATAAATATGTATAACCTGCTATTGCAAATATTCTGTTCTAGATTCTTCAATTTCCCATAATTCATTAGTTTCATATTGCACAAGTTACACTCTGAAATCATAATATATTTCAAGTTAAAAAATTAACTTTGTTTACATTTATGCTCGCCCAAAACACCAAACTACTTTCGATTTTGCACTTGCAAAGTTTGCTTGCAAAGTTGGAGGGCCGCAATTTCAAGGAGGCCTTGTGGGTCACAGTCAGAGAAAATCCAGAATTGATGGAAATAGTGTGAGTTTACTTCCGTTGAAAATATTAAAGAATGACAATTTATCATTCTAATTAGCTTATTGTTATGTTGCATGGGTGGTGTCGCTTCAAATTATAATGTTGTGGAATAAATATGAACACCAGTGATTGTGGTTTACAACTGTTGTGGGCAAGGAAATACGTTTCCTTCCAGTTTTCTTCTGTCACATTTCAATTAACAATAAATTTTATGATGAATTGTTATGTTTAACTAGTTTATAAATTGCAGTGTAAATAGACCTAGTGCTATCGCCAAAGAACAATCAAGTACATCAAAGTTGGGATTTGGGGACCTAGCTTAAAAAAACTGATTGGGCGGCACAAAGACAGCTCTGCGATTCGCCACTGCTATCACAAGGCACACTAAAATATAGGCACAAAATGTTTCTCTAAATAAAGAGTTTGTTGCGAGCTCAAGGTGTGAAATCGGGATGAAAAGCTGAAATCCACTTATCGAACCTGCCGGGCCCTGTCTGCCCAAGACAATTTATTTCTGTCAAAATTGTTTTGAGCGCCGCACGAAATGTACCATACCAGGGTTTGGACCACCCTGTTATACTTAATTAAACGCAATCACACAAATATTACAAAAACCATACTGCTCATAATATTTAAGTTTATGGACATGTGGCTTACCATATGGACTTAGTTCATATTCTTGTTGAATGTCTTCTAATTCAGTTGTAGGGATTTTGCTTCTGAAAACAAAGTTTATGTACATAAGAAAACAAAGTAAATTTTCTTGACTGCATTTTATTTTATTGGCAAAGATTTTCATGTTTATCACTTAAAAATCACTCAAAATTAGGTATCAAGCTATCTTAGCTATAACTACATTTAGTGTAAGATTTCAAACTCTTCATAACGCAAAAAATGCCATAACATTAGTCAATTCAGTGACGTTAGTGGTATAACAGTATCTCAAAAGAATTTTCTGATTAATTTCATGACGAAATATCATCGAATGCGATTTTTTGATTACACTCCAAATTCGACGCGGGCCACATATAATGAAGCGGCGGGCCACGTGTGGCCCGCGGACCCCAGTTTGGTAAACCCTGCTATAGACAATGAGTTTATTTCGTCATGCAAGAAATCAAAATAAATTATATTCAGGGACGAAGTAATATACAGGAAGTCACGAGAGGACAGAACTGGTCATAAGGAGTCTGAGACACCAAGATTCCAAACGAGTCAAAAATAAAAATTAATAGTATAAAAGAAACAATTGACACTAAGAGAAACTTTAGTCTTTCAAAAAATGTAACACAAAGTATGTATTGTAAATCCTAATGGGACTTATATATTCATCCTGAGGGGGGTTGAGGAAGACGATAAGGCGGGTCAATAATATGGGAAGCCACGGCCTTCTGTCCGGTTGCCAATCCATTTCGGATTTCAGATTAGTTAGCCAATATATATGATTTGAAAAATAAAAACTGCATAGAGAAAAACAATCGAGACACACCAGTCTTTTTGAAGACATGAAAATTATGAGCAAAATTGTTTTTAAGATTCAATTTTTGCAACTGCTTTAGGCTTATCCGGGCAAAATCTCAAAACAATAAGATTTTATAAAGATATTGTATTACAACCATGACGAATGTAAATTCAGGATACCACATTGGTCTGAACAAGGCTATGAACAAATCTATTGAGTTGAAGTGAAACTTGTTCCATAGATAAATTCAGTCAGACAAAGAACGAGTATTGATGGTAAGGATAATCACAATTAAGACTCAAATATGAAACAAATATTTCCAAGATTATTATTTTTTAAATAATGTTAATGATTTTTCTGACCTTGAACCTCCTTCTCCATCTGAAGTTCTTCTCCTCTTCTCACCAGTAGTTCTAGATGAAGTATCACCTTAAAAAAATTTGAATTACCACTTTGCGTACCACTTTGCGTAAGAAAAGCCATTTATTTATATGAAGGATAAAATAAAGTTTCATATTCTTCTTAATGTTGTTCAGATTTTTCAAATTTATAATAATTTATCACAGTTCTAAATGAAAATCATTACATTTTATATTCTGTGTTATGACACTAACAATTGTCTTCTGGTATACAATATTTTTCATAATTAGCAACTTAAATTAGCTATTTAAACATGAAGTCTTATACATAGAAATCACTGAAGTAATGACTTAACGGCGCTCCCGTGGTATGTGTACCAGGTTAGGGTGAGGCCATAATTTCATTCCAATTTTCCTTATATTAGTTCTATTAAGAGTTCGGGGACTAGCCAAGTGACTCCCATAATATTTGTAACTGAAATTATGGCCTAACCCTAACCTGGTACACATACTACGTTTCAGCGACCACCGTCTTGGTTCCCATACTACATGAGTACCGACTTAACTATGCTGCAAATGCTGTTTATATGAATATACGGCAAAATCAAAATTTCAGAAATGAGAATACTTCAATATTAAAAAGTTAATCAAAATGGCAAAAAAAGGAAATGGTGGTCAAAATAAATACTTTTACAGAGTTTGTTATCAAATGCATGGACTGATGATAGAAGAAGCTGTATCCAGCCAGTGGGTAATTGGACAACACTACGACAATGTTCCGTAATCCTATCAAATATAATTATCCCTGGCAAAGATTTAACTTGCAAACCCTCGGAGTGTAATCATAGGTGCGATGGCAAGCATATTCCTAACAATTGGAACCATGCGCCATACTGCCGCATGTTTGGATTCCATGGATTGTTGGAAAAATCCAGAATTGCTGGAACCCAATGTGATAATGGTGTGGCGCCAGTTTTTTGAAGTTATAGTCATTATATCATTGAATAATTACATAGTTCTAGCTAAGTTGTTATCAGGGCGGCATGCTGGACTTATTTAAATCAGACTCGAAACTGCCTGACCAGATGAAAGACTTCGATAGGCTGGATCAGGCCTGCGGACTGTGAATTGCCTAGTCCTCGTATAGAGGAAAGAAAGGTAGTTGCAATCTAGGCAACCTAGTCATACAGAACAATTGGTGTCAGTGTTTCCTTTAGTAGAATTAAAATTCTATTATTCAATGAAATCTTCAATGCCTTATATTACTAGCTCATAATGCAAAATTGATTAGTTTACAATGAGGATGGCCTCGAGTGTTGGCCAAAATAAAATATCTTCTGATTAAAATAGAACACTTCAACTGTCTTGAATTTTTGAACCTATGTTTATTTTTTTAATGTTTCATTTCCTGTTAAAGATCAGCACAAAACATTTATATTGTCTTTTTTGCAGTAGTGGTTTATATTCAAATTAGAAGAAATTTAAGTCTGGAATAGTTTTGCAACTTGAACATTTGGGCAAATCTGTTGCAAATCCTAATCTAATCTACAATCTAATCTACAAACATGACCTGGCCGCGCCATTCATATTAATGCTAAAATGACCAACAGAGGAGAAATTTTGCTACCCGTCTTATTGGTGAGCATTATATAAAAACCCTCTCTTTGGGTGCCAGAAATAGGCATCGTCTTCATTGGCAGGTCGACTTACTAGCTGGAAAATATGGTAGCTGGTATGGTATGGTTTTGTTGTTTAAAGGGAATAAGCAAATCACAAAGCTAAAAACAAATATTTCAACTCAGAAACAGATGTGAGAGCGTGTGACACCTTATTTGTAGCAACAAAACTTTTTGAAAACCTCTTGCTCATGACAAACATGCAAAAGATTCCGATTTAAGATTTGGCCTGTCAAGCCATTTAGTGTGGACAAGTCAACACAAGATTGTTTCCCATCAAGCATGAAATCCTAATCCGACAGTTATGGTTGACAGTTCTGACAAAGCCGATCTTAACAAACTATGCAAGGACTTAAAGTTTCCAATGTCCCACTAAACTGTTACATAAATGGGATTTTTTATTGTGGGAATTTTTCAATACTTTATGTTTATGGAAAAACTAAATTTTTCTGTCTGGCTTAGCTAGTTGTCTGAAGTTGGTTATATGGCCCACCGGCAAAAAAATGTTGCACACCCCCTGTATTATTCCAACATCTCAATGGTTCAGTACTTCCTCATAATTACAAGCATTTAGCTCAGCTCAACGCCATCTGATTCTAATAAGACAACTGACTTACTATGCTGAGTTGGCTTTGCAAGTTGTTCCGTTACTTCTTTATCTGATTGTTCTGCTTCTTCTTCAGACAGTGGGAGTTCACTTCTGAAAAGAAAAATGGAGAATGCAAATGAATTAATTTTGATCAATTGGTTAAAATAACAGCCCCTATTACTCGATTTCAAAACCCTTCTCCCCTCACCCACAGTGTTAAAGATTGTGCACCAGGTAAGCTGGTGGGCATGGGCTTTAAACCAAAGATTTCTAACCTGTGATAGATAATGAGTTCAACACTTTGACCACTAGGCCAAGGCTCCCATGACGCGAAAATTAACAGAATTGTGTTAAACATAGCTGATATATGAAGGAATTTTTTACATATTGTATTTATTATAAATGTTTTATTATTTCTTATTTTAAATGATGTGTATATAAATATATATGCTTATCAACAAGCAAAGCTGAGCAATTTGTCAACTTGACATCAGATTTTAATGACTTATATGCAGTGGTGTCAATCAAAACAAAATACCGATTACATTTGAATATAGATAGAGAAATGCATGTGCATTTTAAGTATAACATCTCGCTTTGAAGAGATGTGTTCAGAGCAACTGCCGCACACCTCTCATTAAATAAATAGGTTTGAATGTTTTTAATGGCATTCTCTTTTCTTCAGGCGCACATATTGACAAACTTTCAAAAGCATAAAATGCACATTAACGATCACAAAATTCAGTTTTATCCAAAGGCTGCAAGTTTCATGTACGTGTACCACGATTTTCTCACTGATAATTTAGCGCCGTACGAAGATAAAATTTGGGAACTGCTGCACTATGACATCACTATCCTTAACAATTGAAATATAGGTGAACATTATATATCATACAAAGTTAAAGTACTGTTATATCTAACCTTGGGCTTCCTACTTCTTGCAAAGTCTCCACATTTTCTCCAGTATTCTCAAAACTGTCATATGGTGATCCTTAGAAAGAATAATGAATGATTATCAAAAAACGATAGTACTTAGGAATCTGTTTTGAGCTATTAAACATCGTTTATCAGAAATTATGATAGAATTTCTTAATTTACTTGGAAAAGAAAGGTAAATAAATCATTAATGCGGCTTATACAGTGAACCATGGCCTCTCATCCGGTTACCAGTGCATGTCGGGTATGGGATTAATTAGCCAGTTATTTGTTTCAGATGCATGTACTTGATGGTGAAGGAAGCTTGATGGGTAGCTTGATGGGTACATGAACCACTATTTGACGACATGAAATTCAGCAAACCTCTCGCACCTAATTATCCGCAGGATCCGAGACTGTAAACCGAGCAAGATATTCTGATCGGTATGCTAAGCATACATCCATAATAATGCTCTGCAACCAAATGTAACAACTTGGAAACAATTTATATTTTTCCTTGAAATTAATTGGAATATCCTAGATTTATATTCAATCATATCAGACTGAAAATTTTGTTCGATAATTCCATATTTATAGACAATAAACAATATAACAGGCTACAAGATGCTGTTGAATGATATGCCAGTTTCAGCAGCAATGGAAGTATATTTATTTAACATTAAATCCCCAAAAAATGAAAAATACTTGATGACCTTTACGTACTCATCATACCATAGCACCACTCAATTTAAAAAACATATCTATAACTCACCAAATTCAGCTTTTGAAGTTGTGGCCGGAAGTTGTTTAGAAAAAACATTAGTTGTAACATCTGCTGACTTGCTTTGACTTTTGAGTTTTGTGAATATATTCAACTGAATTTTTAGTACCTGTAATGAATAAAGTTTTTATACAAGATTAGCACTAAGGACGCAGAGCAATATTTAAACAGGCAATGGTATCTAATGATTCCAATGCTGAAATTTGATGCATTTTCCCATAAAACCATACTATATAAAAGTGCTGCTTATTTTATTAAGAATTCTTCCATTTATTGAAAAACTTTCAAAATTTGCATACTTATCTTTGATAACTCACTAAACTGATAGTCTACAATTGGTAATTCATTAAAATAAAAATTGTGAAAAATTAGTAAATTCATTTCAAATTCAGACTTTTGCTTGTCGGAACAGAAACACAAATGAATCTTGATACAAAACCTTGGTATTGTAAAATCATAAGTTTAAAATTAAAATAAATAATCAATGCAGTAGAGCAAGATGAATGATAAATTTTGGGAACTAAAAAAATGTACAATGAAATTGTTTTTTTTTATCAAAACACAAATAAACATAATTAAAATATAGCAAATATTGAATATATGCAACACAATCCCATTCGATGACATTATATTTTATAAATCTTTTAAAGGATTGAAATGACGCCAATGGAAATAACATACACTTCGGTGAAACTTTAAAGTGTTCAGTTCAGCGGGAACAATTTAGACTTGCAGTTTATTTCAGTTTTTACGCAAATCGTTGATTTTATGTCTGTGCCATATTTTATATCTAGATTATCGCAGAAAGAATTTCAAACCTCAGATCCAATTTCATTCAATTGATTCTGCAATATTTTTATATCTTCATTTGCTATTTCCCATTGTTGCAATGATAACTCCTTTGTAACATTAGGAAGCAGATTTGCAACTGCAACAATATCTTCATGGTTTGCAGTATGATATTTATTCAGAGCTCTATCCAGATACAACTGATCAATCTGTTGAAATAAACAAATACAAAGAACAATCAGACATGGATAAAATATATAACAGCCATATTTATCATAGTTTTGCCAAACCCATATTATTCATATTACACAGAAATGCATTGTAACATTAAATACAGCCTGGTGCTAGAAGTTGGGAGTTTTCTTCAAGGGAGAAACAATAGTTATCAAAATTCAATGTTTCCGTTGTGTAGCATTTTTTGTGGTGAAATCAATTGTATTTCACAAATCGCTAACATTTGTAATCATTAAACAAAATTGAAAAATCATTGTTAACTCAGTGCAAAAAGTCAAAATTGAAATTTCAAAAACAGACAGCTCTTGTGACATTAAATACCTAGCCAGGTGCCAGAAGTCAAAGGTTGTTTTGGAAGGTAATTCATTGATTCTGTACTAAAGACCAAAGATTAAAGTCACAAGGTTTGTTGTCACAAGATTTGTTGTGAAAAGGTATGCTTAATTTATGTCCCAAAGGCCTAATTGGCCTGTCTCATTAGAATTTACTAAAATACAACGGACATGCGAACATATATAATATCAGAATTACTCCTTCCATTGTAAATTTCAAAAGATTTATAGCGTTAATAGTGCTTCAATCAGTCATCAGTAATTTATTTCTCCACAAATGCTAAATGTGTGCCGTACATATACAGCTTAGAATAAAATAGAATAGGAATAGCATCTCAGCGAGGAGAACATTCAAGTACGGTCAGTAAATCCAGAGGCGCAAGTCAATGTAAAAATAGAGACTACAAGCACCATTGAGCGTGGTAACCATGACAACTGCTCACCCGGGGCACTGGCAGCTGATTAGATTAGGTACGGGTTTGAGTTTTCAAGGATGCATAAGATAGGATTTGCAAAGTGCAGGCGTGTATAAAATGTTAACTAATTAATTTACCCATTTGATGAGAAGAGATTATGAAACATGAACCTCGTACTGTCATTGTGCTTGAGTAAAAGATGAGTACCATAACTCTGTGTGAAATTATTAAGATTAATGATTCTAATCAGTGAATTGAATATTCAACGAAATGCGGGTAACTATAAAGACTATAATATGAAACAGTTATTCAGGGGTTCTGCAACAAGCAGGCAATGAAATGTTTAACAACAATCGGGAATAGTGTAGAGGTGTAACCATTCAAAATAAAGGTATTTGTGATGCACAAAATATAACGTTTATTAACAACTTAGCATAAAAGCACTAACTAGCTGATTTGAGATCAAGGTTTATTGTACATCTATGGCCTGGAAATTATTGTTTTGAATGTCATACTGCACCCAATATTATATATGGGTGATATCCTCAAAACACTCCTATCTATCCCATGGAATATGTCCATGCAATGGTACCGTTAGCAGAGAAATACACTATAAAACTACGGTAATTATAGAATGAGATTTAAAAAGTCACAAATCACAAAGAACGACTATTCCAGGTACTGAAGACTCAATAGCTATGAATCTGGTCAATTGTTTAGCTGAAAATGGTGAGAAATGGAATACCAACACGACATTAACTGATGGAGATGGGGCAGCTACAGATTGGTAAGAGGAGAGCATGAGCTTTTTATATTTTGCTTTGAACGCTTCGTGAGTAGTGACTGAAATATTCTGTGACACAAGCTTATAGAAATGAACAATTCTATATCTGATCAGGTGAAAATTAAATGCGGACATGGAACAAATAAAACTTTCAATGTTGCAAATGAATAGAATTTTAAATTTGTTATCATTCACTATTTATTGTTTAAAATCTGTTACTTTCTGTTCCAACTTTTGATCTATTTTTACTATTGAACACTCAAACTAGAAAGCAACTTTTTGAGATGATAGGATAACATAGGAAATATAAATTCACACGCATTGGCGTGATGACCTTGTAGTAAGAGATTTAGATTTGACTGTGTTTGCATGTTTGCATTCCAGATTGCACAAGTTCAAATCACTGAACCCAAGGTGTAATAAAATGGGAGGCCAATGCCGAACTGAAACGCTTACAGATTTTCGAAAAATAGTAACTTCTTTTAACAGATATGAGTGGACAATTGTAGATGACCTGGTTTAGAGTGAAAGCACATTTCCCTCAAAAAATATATTCGACAGGTATTGAATTGAATAAAAAGAATATTTTGCTCATTTGCCTTTCATTAAAATCAATTTTACTTGGAACTTAATCAGAAAAAACTAATATACTTTAGGTATAATGTAGGACAATTTTAGGTATTTCACACAATCATACGACAGGACTCAACAGAACCAAAATGGTCATAAGAATTGGTTATTATATATTTCAAACAAATTTACAAATAAACAATTAGGCCTGGGAACTATTATTGTAAAAGATAAATTCAAAATTATAGCGGTTTTCATAAATTTCACCATGCGATCCAATTTTGGGCTATGAAAGTGTAACTTTAACTTATTACAAAATCAAATTCAAACCCGTTAAAAAAAGTTAATTATGCAATTATTATTGTGTTATACCTCTGTGTTACCCAAGGATGATTTTAAAGCTTGTAGCTGATCTGATGACAGGTTACAATTGCGAAGGCTCAACACTTCAACACAGGATTGATTGGAAAGTATTTGTCCAACTGATGATAAACCTTCAACTCCCATGTTTTTGTTTCTACTCAGCCACAACTCCTTGATCTATAAAGAGACAAGAATAATTTATAAACCATGAAATCCATAAATGGTTCTCTACTGAGTGAGAAATAAAAAATTATGAACATTCTCAAACTGAAAGTAGTTTTCAATACAAAATATACCATTAATATTTCATAGAAAATACCGTTGAATTTAAAAACAAAATCTGAACTACAAAACTAGACATAGGTATCAGAATTAAAATCTGTAAATTCGGAATAGTTGAATCCCGTGTTAACAACTGCACGATGAATGAATGATTGAGCAATTATGAAATCCTCAAAACTCATAGAACAGAACAAAAATTAATTTTGTTATGATATCAAAACAGTCACACTTGCAGGTATGAATTTCAAATTTCAAAAGTCAAAAAATGTTTTGACCTGCCTTTGCTCACTATGAGATGAAAAATTCCTAAAAAGTTTGGCATTTGCGAAAATTTTCCGCAGTTCTTGCAGGGAAGTGCACTTGTAGTAAACAAAGAAAAATTGTAAGCTCATACTACAGCTTAAAATACGAAATGTTTAAAAATCAAGTTTTGTTTTTTCACTTTAATACAAAAATCACCATTGGGTGAAATAGCGATCGGGTCGTTGCTGCTAGCCATGTCAATTGGACAAAAACTCAGCTAATTCTGTGAAGTTTCATTGAAAATATTTCTAAAAACGTTTTAGTTCCTGATCAAGCATATTCATTGTGTACGGCGGTTTTCTATTTGGAAATTTGGGTGGCTCCGTCTGGTAACCATCTGATTATTTAACACATATAAAAATTTCTATAAATAGTTCTTTAGTGAGTGAGAAATAAAAAAACAAGCTGGTAGGCACCCAGGATCTCCACTGATAGTTGGGGCCCGCACCTAGCTACTTATTGCCATCCATAGAAACTTGAGGATCCTTAACTGTGGGGGCGATTAACTAAGTGAGAGGGTTGGTTAAAAAGTCCAATTCATTTTGAGGGTTGCACGTTTTGTAGACATACTTACGTGACTGATATGCGGTGACTAAAAATTGGAAAGAATCAGTTCATTAAAATCCCTATGGCTTCTCCAGTTTATGGAGTATCGAGACTAAAGACAACTTATTGGAAAGCGTATTTGTGCAGAAGGTAGCGTTCTTGAAATTTCAAATTTTAACTTAATTAACAAGTGAACGGCGATAAGTTGGAAAAAAATGAAAATTTCTCAATGCGCGTTATTCGTCGTTGTCATGGAAACGAAACCTCCATCCGGACTTTCTATGAAGCGCACAATACTAGGGTGACATGATAACCCATGTGAGAAATTTCATCCCGATTGGTCCAGACAGATACACAGACAGAACGACTGATAATAACAAGGTCTACTAGAGCGGAGATCCATTATGAACATTTACAAACTGGAAGTGGTTTTTCATGGAATTTCTAGGTTTCGATTCACGATATTCTAGACCAGGGTGGTCCAAACCCACCCCCGCGAGCCAGATGGTAATCAAAAATCGCATTTGGTGTTGTTTCGTCATAGAATTAACCAGAAAAATCTTTTGGCATATTGTTATATCACCAATGTCACTGAATTGAACAGTGTTCTTAGGCGACTAGCAAAGTTGAATGATGTGCTTGGCAGTCTAAATTGTTATCTGGATTTCTCTCTTTTTGGTCATGAATATATGCTAACAATTTTGGTATCATAGAAAACTAAAAATCGAATTGGCTGGGTTGAATATGTCTGATAACTAATATTAATGTCATGGCCTTAAAATATAATAATATAATTTATGTCGGGTGTTTTTTTGCAGCCCGCCTGAACAGTATTACAAAAAATGCTGCCTATATGTCAGAACATTTAGTAATTACCCTCCTGTACCTCACATTTGGTAATCAATCAATCTGAAGTTATTTTGCAAACTGACGAATTCAAACATATTTTTAACTGAATGTGGGGGGGGGGGGGGGGTACCACAATGCTTGCTTGATATGTCGGCAAGTTTTGTCGGTGACAAAAGAATATAATTTAAAGCAGCATTTTAGAATATTGTGAGCAATGAGCATTTTCCAAAGTTAAGATTTTGCTTCAAAATCTTATAGCTGTTCAAAAGCACTTACATTTGCGGAAACACTTTTACCGTTATGAAGAGTTTGAAATCTTACATTAAACGTAGATATAGAAAGCCTTTTGCTGTTTCTAGTAAGTTTTTTGGTGGTTTTTGCATGTTTTAGCTTGATGAATGACAAAACTGATCAACGTGGCTAACAATTTTGTGGCCCCTGGAGCCGACAACCTTGGACCACCCTGTTCTAGACCTTACCATTGAATTTAAAAAAAAAATCAAACTACAAAAGTAGACATATCAGAATCGATATATATTGGGTGAGCCACTCAAACACTGAGGATTCTGACCCATGTTGTCAAATAGATCGGAAGCTTGAGTTTATGAAATCCTTAATACTCACAAAGCAGAAAACTAACATTAAAATATTACTATGATATTAACACGGCCTATTTCAAATTATTATTACAAGGAGTTAATGGAATGCTGCTTCAATAAAGTATCATGGCCCCCTGTTTGAGTGAGTGACCATAGATTTGTATCTGGCTCTTATTCTGTTAATCGGAAATATTATACACTATAAAACTAAATATAGAATGAGATTTAAAAAGTCACAAATCACATGACTATTCCAGGTACTAAAGACTCAGTAGCTATGAATATGGTCAATTGTTTAGCTGAAAATGGCGAGAAAATGGAATACCAACACGACATTAACTGGGATATAAGGAGCATGAGATTTTTATATTTTGCTTTCAACGCTTCGTAGGGGTGGTTGAAATAAATGTAATATTCTGTGGCTCAAGCTTATTGAAATGAACAGTTCTATATCTGATCAGGTGAAAATTAAATGCGGACATGGAACAAATAAAACTTTCAATGTTGCAAATAAATAGTATTTTAGATTTGTTATCATTCACTATTTATTGTTTAAAATCTGTTACTTTCTGTTCCAAATTTTAATCTATCTTTTCATCATTTTTCTATTGAACACTCAAACTAGAAAGCAACTTTTGGAGATGATAGGATAACATGGGAAATACAAATTTACACGCATGGGCGTAATGTCATAGTAGTAAGAGCTTTAGATTTAAATAGTCGCACTTGCAGGTATGAAATTCAAAAGTCAAAAAATGTTTTGACCTGCCTTTGCTCACTATGAGATAACAAAATTCCTGAAAAGTTTGGGATTTGCGAAATTTCTCGCAGTTTTTGCAAGGAAGTGCGCTTATAGTAAACAAAGAAAAATTTTAAGCTCATACTATAGCTTGAAACACAAAATATTTAAAATTCAATTTTTTGTTTTTTTGTCCCTTTAATACAAAAATCACCATTGGGTGAAATAGCGATCGGGTCGTTGCTGCAAGCCACGTCAATTGGACAAAAACTCAGCTAATTCTGTGAAGTTTCATTGAAAATATTTCTAAAAACTATTTAGTTCCAGATCAAGCATATTCATTGTGTACAGCGGTTTTCTATTCGAAAATTTAGGGGGCTTCGTCTGGTAACCATCTAATTATTTTTACACATATAAAAAATTCTATAAATGGTTCTTTACTGAGTGAGAAATAAAAACAAGCCGGTAGGCAACCAGGATCTCCGCTGATAGTTGGGGCCCGCACTTAGCTACTTACTGCCATCCATAGAAACTTGAGGATCTTTAACTGTGGCGCGATTAACTAAGTGAGCGGGTTGGTTAAAAAGTCCAATTCATTTTGAGCGCTGCGCGTTTTGTGAACATACTCACAGGACTGATATGCGGTTACTAAAAATTGGAAAGAATCATGTTCATTAAAATCCCTAAGGCTTCTCCAGTTTATGGAGTATCGAGACCAAAACGACTTATTGGAAAGCGTATTTGTGCAGAAGGTAGCGTTCTTGAAATTTCAAATTTTAACTTAATTAACAAGTGAATGGCGATAAGTTGGAAAAAAATGGAAATTTCTCAATGCGCGTTATTCGTCGTTGTCATGGAAACGAAACCTCCATTCGGACTTTCTATGAAACGCACAATACTAGGGTGACATGATAAACCATGTGAGAAATTTCATCCCGATTGGTCCAGACAGATACACAGACAGAACGACTGATAATAAAAGGGTCTCCTAGAGCGAAGATCCATTATGAACATTTACAAACTGGAAGTGGTTTTTCGTTGAATTTCTAGGTTTTGATTCACGATATTCTAGACCAGGGTGGTCCAAACCCAACCCCCGCGAGCCAGATGGTAGTCAAAAATCGCATTTGGTGTTGTTTCGTCATAGAATTAACCAGAAAAATCCTTCGGCATATTGTTATATCACCAATGTCACTGAATTGAACAGTGTTCTTAGGCGACTAGCAAAGTTGAATGATGTGCTTGGCAGTCTAAATTGTTATCTGGATTTCTATCTTTTTGGTCATGAATATATGCTAACAGTTTTGGTATCATAGAAAACTAAAAATCGAATTGGCTGGGTTGGCTATGTCTGATAACTAATATTAATGTCATGGCCTTACAATATAATAATATAATTCATGCCGGGTGTTTTTTTGCAGCCCGCCTGAACAGTATTACAAAAAATGCTGCCTATATGTCAGAACATTTAGTAATTACCCTCCTGTACCTCACATTTGATAATCAATCAATCTGAAGTTATTTTGCAAACTGACGAATTCAAACATATTTTTACCTGAATGTGTGGGGGGTTTTTTGGTGGTTTTTGCATGTTCTAGCTTGATAAATGACAAATACTGATCAACGTGGCTAACAATTTTGTGGCCCCTGGAGCCGACAACCTTGGACCACCCTGTTCTAGACCTTACCATTGAATTTGAAAAAAAAAAAATCAAACTACAAAAGTAGACATATCAGAATCAATATATATTGGGTGAGCCACTCAAACACTGAGAATTCTGACCCATGTTGTCAAATAGATCGGAAGCTTGAGCTTTATGAAATCCTCAATACTCACAAAGCAGAAAACTAACATTAAAATATTACTATGATATTTACACGGCCTATTTCAAATCATTATTACGAGGAGCTAATGGAATGCTGCTTCAATAGAGTAAAGTATCATGGTCCTCTGTTTCCTGCATGAGTGCCCATAGATTTGTATCTGGCTCTTATTCTGTTAACCGAAAATATTGAACTTGGAAAATGTATTTTCTCTCGTCATAAACAAAATAAATAACAATAAACAAAATTGTAAAATTATTTTTAACTCAGAGCAACATAGTCATATTACGGTAATATTTCAAAAACAGAAATGCTTTTGTTGTCCAACCTTCAATGTTGGAAATAAATTTTCAGAAAAATGTGTTATATGACTCTTTTCAATGCCGTTCACTCCAAACCAGGTTATGTACAATTGTTCACTGATATCTGTTTGAAGGAAATGCTATTTCCTCTTTCCTTCTCCATTTTTAAGAGATATCAGTGAACAGTTGTACATGGCCTAATTTAGAGTGAATGTGGTGTTAATAAGAGTCATATAGTACATTTTTCTCAAAAAATATATTTAATGATAAGTACTCAAGAAAAGAATACTTTGCAAATTTGGTTCTAAAATTTTCTTTCAATCAATTAAACTTGGAAATTCATCAGAAAAAATTTAATATATTTTAAGTACGATATAGGGCAATTTCGCGTATTTCACACAATCACAGAACAAGACTCAACAGAACCGAATTGATCAGAAGAATTGGTTATTATCTTTTTCAAACAAATTTTCGAATAAACATTTAGGCCTGAGAACTATTCTTAAAAAAAAAATTTAAAATTATAGAGGTTTTTCATAAATTCCACCATGTAATCCAATTTTGGGTTATGAAAGTGTAAAACTATAACATATTAAAAAATTAAACTTAAAATCGAAATCAAAATCAAATCTATAAATAAATCAAAATCAAAACTATAACATATTATAAAATCAAAATTTCCTCCAACCCTTGTTAAAACGTTAATTATGTCATTATTATTGTGTTATACCTCTGTGTTTCCCAAGGATGATTTGAAAGCTTGTAGTTGATCTGATGACAGGTTGCAGCCAATAAGGCTCAACTCTTCAACACAGGATTGATTGGAAAGTATTTGTCCAACTGATGATAAACCTTCAACTCCCATGTTTGTGTTTCCATACAGCCACATCTTCTTGATCTATAAAGAGACAAGAATAATTTATAAACCATGAAATCCATAAATGGTTCTTTACTGAGTGAAAAATAAAAAATTATGAACTTCTCAAACTGAAAGTAGTTTTCGATGCAAAATATACCATTAATATTTCATAGAAAATACCGTTGAATTCAAAAACAAAATCTGAACTACAAAACTAGACATATCAGAATTAAAATCTGTAAATTCGGAATAGTTGAATCCCATGTTAACAACTGCACAAGATGAATGATTGAGCAATTATGAAATCCTTAAAACTCATAGAACAGAACAAAAATATTGTTATATCAAAACAGTCACACTATGAGATAAAAAATTTCTAAAAAGTTTAGCATTTGTGAAAATTTCTCGCAGTTTTTGCAGGGAAGTGCACTTATAGTAAACAAAGAAAAATTGTAAGCTCATACTATAGCTTAAAATACAAAAAATTTGAAAATCAAGTTTTGTTTTTTCACTTTAATACAAAAATCACCATTGGGTGAAATAGCGATCGGGTCGTTGCTGCAAGTCATGTCAATTGGACAAAAACTCAGCTAATTCTGTGAAGTTTCATTGAAAATATTTCTAAAAACTTTTTAGTTCCTGATCAAGCATATTCATTGTGTACAGCGTATTTCTATTCAGATATTTGGGTGGCTCCATCTGGTAACCATCTAATTATTTTTACACATATAAAAATTTCTATAAATGGTTCTTTACTGAGTGAGAAATAAAAAAAAGTCGGTAGGCACCCAGGATATCCGCTGATAGTTGGGGCCCGCACCTAGCTACTTATTGCCATCCATAGAAACTTGAGGATCTTTAACTGTGGCACGATTAACTAAGTGAGCAGGTTGGTTAAAAAGTCTAATTCATTTTGAGTGCTGCCCGTTTTGTAGACATACCTACGTGACTGATATGCGGTGACTAAAAATTGGAAAAAATCATGTTCATTAAAATCTCTAAGGCTTCTCCAGTTTATGGAGTATCGAGACCAAAGACGACTTATTGGAAAGCGTATTTTACTGTGCAGAAGGTAGCTTTCTTGAAATTTCCAATTTCAACTTAGTTGAGAAATAAGTTGAGAAAATAATGGAAATTTCTCAACGATTGGCGCATTATTCGACGTTGTCATGGAAACGAAACCTCCATCCGGACTTTCTATGAAACGCACATCACTGGAGTGACATGATAACCCACGTGAGAAATTTCATCCCGATTGGTCCAGACAGATACACAGACAGAACGACTGATAACAAGAGGGTCTCCTAGAGCGGAGATCCATTATGAACATTTACAAACTGGAAGTGATTTTTCGTGGAATTTCGAGGTTTTGATTCACGATATTCTAGTAATATTCTAGACCAGTGATTTTCAACCGGTGTTCCAGGAGAGACCTCCAGGTGTTCCGCGAAAAATTGCTTTTTCGAAGTATTATGACGTCATTCGAATAATATAAATAGCGACGATTTGAAAATGGCGAGTCAGAGTTTTGGAAAGTCAGTATAAAAATCTTGTAACCAGATTAGAACCATTAACCATATTCCTTTTTAATGGACTTTATCTCGGCGTGTATTTATTTTTAGTGATCAATTCCATTCTTGACCAAATAATGTTTCAAAAATGTGAACATTATACTCGAGTCATCATCGGAGTTGCTTACATTCGCTGCATTTTTAGGCTTTTCTTGTAGTAATAATTAGGGCGTGGCAGCATCAAAATCGTCAAGTGAAGTGTTGAATTTGCAAATTCCGTAAATAAAATTGTGAATTTGTAGGTAACGATTATAGCTATGATAATGATCGCGTTTTTTTAGAAAAGAAAACGTTAAAAATTGAGATGATTGTTTACAATTTTTTTGGCATCAGGTCGCGTATGTAAAATATGGTTCAAGAAG
Organism: Styela clava; assembly: GCF_964204865.1. NCBI lineage: Eukaryota > Metazoa > Chordata > Ascidiacea > Stolidobranchia > Styelidae > Styela > Styela clava. The sequence goes on from NC_135251.1 coordinate 4,357,522, forward strand.
TGATCTTTATCGTCATCTCGCCTAATGACCACATAGAAATGCCTTTATTTCAGCTTTTAAATCAGCATTCAGGATTCACGCAATCACAGATTTATCTAATCACAGTATCTAATTGATTTATTTCAAAAATAACACTGACACCAGTGTGGAGCATAAGAAACTCAATTATTGTCTTAATAAATGTGTGCTCGATAATGATAATATTATTCACTTAAAACTGGGACGTTTAATTTGCAAACAGCGATGAGTTAGATCAAAGCCGGGGCAAACGATAAAAATCAGAATAAAATTAGGTTGGAATTTAGAATCGCTCCTCAATGTCATTACCATCTGTCGCCAATGTGAACGCATATAGTTATAACGAAATATGAAATTTCGATCTCCGCCGATCGGCGAAAATTAATACTTGCGGACAAGAACAAAGGCGGTAATATGAAAACATTTAGGGGGGCAAAAAAAAAGTAGCGATTATGACGAAATTAAACAGTAAAAATTGCTTTGTTGCCAAATTTCAATGTTTCTATTAATTTCCAAATCGACCTCCGACCTTCTGCTGGACTCCTGTTGCGTATAAAAAAAGCCGTTGAAAAAGAGCTGCGTGTGTGTCTCTCCTCAATTACACCCAGAATGAAATATTTGAAACTCTTCGAAACAGACCCAAATATCACATTACTATACCATTTCTGTTTTCAGCTGATCATAGTATTCATAAGCAAACTCGCAAAAACATTTATTTGTACCGTACTTGAGCTCTTGTAGCTCTGAATCGAAATGTGCCACGTCTTTTCCAGCTAAACTTGACAAGCTATATTATTAATTTCGTTATTTTGTTTCCATGCCAAAATGATCGATGTCAGTTAATTGCATAATATAGTTTATTTTCAAAAATCTCGTTTGGTGATCCGCCACAACTTTAGATTAAAAAAAGTGTTCCGCGATACAAAAAAAGTTGAAAATCACTGTTCTAGACCATGGTGGTCCAAACCCAGGCCCGCGGGCCAGATGGTAATCAAAAATCACATTTGGTGTTGTTTCGTCATAGAATTAACCAGTAAAATCTTTTGGCATATTTTTATATCACCAATGTCACTGAATTGAACAGTGTTCTTAGGCGACTAGAAAAGTTGAATGATGTGCTTGGCAGTCTAAATTGTTATCTGGATTTCTATCTTTTTGGTCGTGAATATATGCTAACAGTTTTGGTATCATAGAAAACTAAAAATCGAATTGGCTGGGTTGGCGATGTCTGATAACTAATATTAATGTCATGGCCTTACAATATAATTCATGCCGGATGTTTTTTGCAGCCCGCCTGAACAGTATTACAAAAAATGCTGCCTATATGTGAGAACATTTAGTAATTACCCTCCTGTACCTCACATTTGGTAATCAATCAATCTGCAGTTATTTATTTGTAAGTTATTTTGCAAACTGACGAATTCCAACATATTTTTAACTGAATGTGTGTGTGGGGGGGGGGGGATACCACAATGCTTGTTTGATATGTCGGCAAGTTTTGTCGGTGACAAAAGAATATAATTCAAAACAGCATTTTAGAATCTTGTGAGAAATGAGCATTTTCCAAAGTTAAGATTTTTCTTTAAAAATCCTATAGATGTTCAAAAGCACTTACATTTGCGGAAACACTTTTACCATTATGAAGAGTTTGAAATCTTACACTAAACGTAGATATATAAGCCTTTTCCTGGTTTTAATAAGTTTTTTGGTGGTTTTTGCATGTTTTAGCTTGATAAATGACAAATACTGATCAACGTGGCTAATCAATTTTGTGGCCCCTGGAGCCGACAACCTTGGACCACCCTGTTCTAGACCTTACCATTGAATTTGAAATCAAATAAATAAATCAAACTACAAAAGTAGACATATCAGAATCGATATATATTGAGTGAGCCACTCAAACACTAAGAATTCTGACCCATGTTGTCAAATAGATTGGAAGCTTGAGCTTTATGAAATCCTTAATGCTCACAAAGCAGAAAACTAACATCAAAATATTACTATGATTTTAACATGACACATTTCAAATTATTATTACAAGGAGCTAATGGAATGCTGCTTCAATAGAGAAAAGTATCATGGCCCCCTGCTTGAGTGAGTGACCATAGATTTGTATCTGGCTTTTATTCTGTTAACTGGGAATTTTGAACTTGGAAAATGTATAAATAACAATAAACAAAATTGTAAAATTATTTTTAACTCAGAGCAACATAGTCATATTACGGTAATATTTCAAAAACAGAAATGCTTTTGTTGTCCAACCTTCAATGTTGGAAATAAGTAGCCTTTTAGAATTGGTATCATTCATCATTTAATGTTTGAAATCTGTTACCTTCTGTCCCAAATTTTAATCTGAATTGCATTCAAGTTTTCAGAAAAATGTGTCATATGACTCTTTTCAATGCCGTTCACTCCAAACCAGGTTATGTACAATTGTTTACTGATATCTGTTAGAAGGAAATACTATTTCCTATTTCCTCCTCCATTTTTAAGAGATATCAGTGAACAGTTGTACAGGGCCTAATTTAGAGTGAATGGTGTTGATAAGAGTCATATAGAACATTTTTCTCAAAAAATATATTTAATGATAAGTACTCAAGAAAAGAATACTTTGCTAATTTGGTTCTAAAATTTTCTTTCAATCAATTAAACTTGGGAAATCATCAGAAAAAAATTGAGTATGATATAGGGCATTACGCGTATTACGGTTATTATGTTTTTCAAACAAATCTTTGAATAAACAAGTAGGCCTGAAAACTATTATTAAAAGAAGGTAAATTTAAATTTTTTTTTCATAAATTCCACCATGCAATCCAATTTTGGGTTATGAAAGTGTAAAACTATAAGATATTGAAAAATCAAAATTTCCTCCAACCCTTGTTAAAACGTTAATTATGTCATTATTATTGTGTTATACCTCTGTGTTTCCCAAGGATGATTTGAAAGCTTGTAGTTGATCTGATGACAGGTCACAGTTTCCAAGGCCCAAGTATTTAACACAGGATTGATTGGAAAGTATTTGTCCAACTGATGATAAACCTTCAACTCCCATGTTTGTGTTTTTCTGCAGGTCAAACTCCTTGATCTATAAAGAAACAAGAATAATTTATAAATCATGAAATCTATAAATGGTTCTCTACTGAGTGAGAAATAAAAATTTATGAACTTCTCAAACTGAAAGTAGTTTAATAGCTGAATCCCATGTTAACAACTGCACGAGATGAAAGATTGAGCAATTATGAAATCCTTAAAACTCATAGAACAGAACAAAAATATTGTTATATCAAAACAGTCACACTATGAGATAAAAAATTCCTAAAAAGTTTAGCATTTGTGAAAATTTCTCGTAGTTTTTGCAGGGGAGTGCACTTATAGTAAACAAAGAAAAATTGTAAGCTCATACTATAGCTTAAAATACAAAAAATTTGAAAATCAAGTTTTGTTTTTTCACTTTAATACAAAAATCACCATTGGGTGAAATAGCGATCGGGTCGTTGCTGCAAGTCATGTCAATTGGACAAAAACTCAGCTAATTCTGTGAAGTTTCATTGAAAATAATTCTAAAAACTTTTTAGTTCCTGATCAGCATATTCATTGTGTACAGCGGTTTTCTATTCGGATATTTGGGTGGCTCCGTCTGGTAACCATCTAATTATTTTTGCACGTTTAAAAATTTCTATAAATGATTCTTTACTGAGTAGGAAATAAAATCAAGCCGGTAGTCACCCAGGATCTCAGCTGATAGTTGGGGCCCGCACTTAGCTACTTATTGCCATCCATAGAAACTTGAGGATCTTTAACGGTGGCGCAATTAACTAAGTGAGCGGGTTGGTTAAAAAGTCCAAGTCATTTTGAGCCCTGCACGTTTTGTAGACATACTTACGTGACTGATATGCGGTGATCAAAAATTGGAAAAAATCATGTTCATTAAAATCCTTTAGGCTTCTCCAGTTTATGGAGTATCGAGACCAAAGACGACTTATTGGAAAGCGTATTTTACTGTGCAGAAGGTAGCGTTCTTGAAATTTCAAATTGGTTAACAATTGAACGGCGATAAGTTGGGAAAAAAATGGAAATTTCTTAACGATCAGCGCGTTATTCGTCGTTGTCATGGAAACGAAACCTCCATCCGGACTTTCTATAAAACGCACAATACTAGGGTGACATGATAACCCACGTGAGAAACTTCATCCCTATTGGTCCAGACAGATACACAGACAGAACGACTGATAATAAAATGTCCTCCTAGAGCGGAGATCCATTATGAAATTTACAAACTGGAAGTGGTTTTTCGTGGAATTTCTAGGTTTTGATTCACGATATTCTAGTAATATTCTAGACCAGGGTGGTCCAGGCCCGTGGCCAGATGGTAATCAAAAATCGCATTTGGTGTTGTTTCGTCATAGAATTAACCAGAAAAATCTTTTGGCATATTGTTATATCATCAATGTCACTGAACTGAACAGTGTTCTTAGGCGACTAGCAAAGTTGAATGATGTGCTTGGCAGTCTAAATTGTTATTTGGATTTCTAGCTTTTTGGTCACGAATATATGCTAAAAATTTTGGTATCATAGAAAACGAAAAATCGAATTAGCTTGTTTGGCTATGTCTGATAACTAATATTAATGTCATGGCCTTACAATATAATTCATGCCAGATGTTTTTTGCAGCCCGCCTGAACAGTATTACAAAAAATGCTGCCTATATGTCGGAACATTTAGTACTAGTAATTACCCTCCTGTACCTCACATTTGGTAATCAATCAATCTGCAGTTATTTATTTGTAAGTTTTTTTGCAAACTGACGAATACAAACATATTTTTAACTGGATGTTTGGGGGTACCACAATGCTTGCTTGATATGTCGGCAAGTTTTTTCGGTGACAAAAGAATATAATTCAAAACAGCATTTTAGAATCTTGTGAGCAATGAGCATTTTCCAAAGTTAAGATTTTGCTTTGAAAATCCTATAGCTGTTCAAAAGCACTTACATTTGCGAAAACACTTTTACCGTTATGAAGAGTTTGAAATCTCACACTAAACGTAGATATAGAAAGCCTTTGGCTGGTTTTAGTAAGTTTTTTGGTGGTTTTTGCATGTTTTAGCTTGATAAATGACAAATACTGATCAACGTGGCTAATCAATTTTGTGGCCCCTGGAGCCGACAACCTTGGTCCACCCTGTTCTAGACCTTACCATTGAATTTGAAAAAATAAATCAAACTACAAAAGTAGACATATCAGAATCGATATATACTGGATGAGCCACTCAAACACTGAGAATTCTGACCCATGTTGTCAAATAGATTGGAAGCTTGAGCTTTATGAAATCCTTAATACTCACAAAGCAGGAAACTAACATTAAAATATTACTATGATATTAACACGACCTATTTCAAATTATTATTACAAGGAGTTAATGGTATTCTGCTTCAATGGAGTAAAGTATTATGGCCCCCTGTTTCATGCATGAGTGACCATGGATTTGTATCTGGCTCATATTCTGTTAACCGGGAATTTTGAACTTGGAAAATGTATTTTCTCACAATTCTTTTGTATATTTGTAATATAATTTTGGCGCTAGTGGGAACATATCAAATAGAAAGGCCTGCTGCCGTTTGTACGAAATAGGCAGAGCAGCCCAGGACAGGTGTCTGGTAGATAGCAGTTACATCATTGAGAAAACATGAGCTCAAGGCTCAAGGCTCGGGATAATTTTATATGCTTAGAACCAGATCATGTTCGTTTCATTGGACTACACATACAAATTTTTAGGGGAGTGGTTGCCAAAGGGGGCAGGGGCATATCTGCTGTAAATTTACAGGATATATATGCATACTGGCTATTTTGCAATTGATGATAATTTTCTGCTGTTACATATATATTTTCAAACAACTTCATTGATTGTAGGAATCATTTTAATTTATGTGGATGAAGATTAAGTAAAGTTATATATCACTCAAGGGAAAATCCAGTGGGGGAGATTACATGTGTAATAACCCTCATTTTTTAATTCTTCACGATTCAAAATTTCTGCCTTCTACTTAGAACAAACAATGGCCTCGTTTTACTTTCAGCAAATCACAGTATTGCGGTCAAAACTATTTTATTCTGTGCACTATCACCTCAACGCAATTATCACCACAAGTTTTTATTTGTCTTTACAGCATCTTATGCTTTCATAGCGCTGATAAAAATGCTTATCTCCGTTATTATTGAGATATTTACCTTACTCATCATCAATCATATCTTGATTATTGATAAACAATTGCACAAGGTTCAGAATCAAGATTATTAAAAATGCATGGTTTAATAACGAAGAATTGCCAACTGGGCGGCATTAAAAAAATGAACTTTATCCCAGGAAAACATCAAATTTATTCTTCGACTGATGAAAACCTCAGTACAATTGTCGAATCCGCGAAAAATACAAATGTGTAATTTTGGTTTGTAATCAAGAGAGAGGGCAGGGCACATACGTTTTATTTTCTGGCTTGAAATATACATGGGACGAATTTACCCATCCCCTAAAGATGATTACATTACATTTGGCTGCTCAAAAGGAGAGAAGTGTTATATGTTTATTCAAGGAATTTAAGGAATACAAATATTGGTGCATTGAAAATAAAAATGGATTTTATTGAAGTTAATTGTGACAAGTAATAGTTTTATATTTCATACACATTTAATCGATGCTACATGTGAGCTTGTCTTTGTGTATATAAATCAGAGGTGTGCAACATACGGGTACAGCAAGGCACGCGGTACCTATTTACGTGGCCCGCTACACACTTCATACTTCGTAGCCTATTAATTTAAGAACTTTTTCGAATTGTAACAGCGTCATTGGCATTTTTGACTGCAGTATAGGTCCATGGACTTTTCCCCAAGCATCGACTTCCTCATTTACTTCGTGACATTGGCTAATCAGCAAGATGCAAAAAGTGACGTAACAATGCCCCCTTTTCGTATCCACTCTGACACTGTGACTACTCAGATTTTCAGGCGTGGTCGTGAACCTTACCTCGTTTTCGGGTATTCAGGCCTGGGAACTATTATTAAAAAGATAAATTTAAAATTGTAGAGGTTTTTCATAAATTCCACCATGTAATCAATCCAATTTTGGGTTATGTCATTATTATTGTGTTATACCTCTGTGTTTCCCAAGGATGATTTGAAAGCTTGTAGTTGATCTGATGACAGGTTGCAGCTGCCAAGGCCCAAGTATTCAACACAGGATTGATTGGAAAGTATTTGTCCAACTGTTGACAAACCTTCAACTCCCATGTTTGTGTTTCCAATCAGGTAAAACTTCATGATCTATAAAGAAACAAGGATAATTTATAAACCATGAAATCTATAAATGGTTCTCTGCTGAGTGAGAAATAAAAAATCATGAACTTCTCAAACTGAAAGTAGTTTTCGATACAAAATATACCATTAATATTTTATAGAAAATACTGTTGAATTTAAAAACAAAATCTGAACTACAAAACTAGACATATCAGAATTAAAATCTGTACATTCGGAAAAGTCGAATTCCATACTGCACGAGATGAAAGATTGAGCAATTATGAAATCCTTAAAACTCATAGAATAGAACAAAAATATTGTTATATCAAAACAGTCACACTATGAGATGAAAAATTCCTAAAAAGTTTGGCATTTGCGAAAATTTCTTGCAGTTTTTGCAGGGAAGTGCACTTATAGTAAACAAAATGAATTTAAGATCATACTATAGCTCAAAATACAAAAAGTTTCAAAATTAAGTTTTATTTTTTCACTTTAATACAAAAATCACCATTGGATGAAATAGCGATCGGGTCGTTGCTGCAAGCCATGTCAATTGGACAAAAACTCAGCTAATTCTGTGAAGTTCCATTGAAAATATTTCTAAAAACTTTTTAGTTTCTGATCAAGCATATTCATTGTGTACAGCGGTTTTTTATTCGAAAATTTGGGTGGCTCCATCTGGTAACCAATTATTTTTACACCTCTAAAAATTTCTATAAATGGTTCTTTACTGAGTGAGAAATAAAAAAACAAGCCGGTAGGCACCCAGGATCTCCGCTGATAGTTGGGGCCTGCACCTAGCTACTTATTACCATTCATAGAAACTTGAGGATCTCGATTTTTTCGATATTTCGATAGTTTATTTCGAAAACTCCACAATATGATAATACAAAAAAAAAATAATAAAAATGGAGAATTCTGGAGAACGAGCAAAACCTTTAAAAGTTTAAAACACGATGAGTATCATGTGCCCGCTCACCAACATGCATTCACAACAGAAAATACAAATCTTGTTAAACAAGGCTTTGGCCAAAAATAAACACACACAAAAATACGCGAATGTAATAAACTTTCGGGCTGTTGTATACTTTTAAAATACTCAAGCTAATGAGAACTAATTCGATCTGATACAAAGACAACGTGTGTAGGTGTAATGTGATAAGGTGGCGAGAAGGTTCAAAAAACCATGAAAACTACATTGATTTGGCATTGGTGAAAATGTGATACAGTGAATCAAGACACATAGCCTACAAACAAATCAAAACCATGCTGCTAAATTCTACGTTCAGGCAATATGAAAACAATTATCAGGAAAACACTATCTGACTAATCACTCGTAAATATGTAGGCTCATGTAATCAATGAACAGTAAACACACAAAACAAAAACAATAATACGCCTTGAAATGAATATGTAAAAACATTATGAATTGGTATGGTTATATCAGATCGTTCGAATGCTCATTTAGTCTGTTATCAAAGTCATTGTGGAGAAAATTAGTAGGCCTACACATATGATTATGAAGAGTATTCTGATTCTGTTATATCTGTCCCCAGGAACATCTTATCCAATGCCCATGATAGTGAAGATCGCCACAAAAATTCGACAAGCAAGGAGTTGATTGATAAAATCCTACACCATCACCTTTGTAATCCCAGAAACAAACTTGTGTTCCGTTAACCGTGGTATTACTCCAAAGTATCTCATTTCTCCGCATATTGCTACATAAGCCGAAGGTTTGGATTTTAGGTGGAGCTGACTTGGATGACCGTATTGCTCCCTCCAGTCTTTACCAAAAAATTAGCACTTTATCACCAAATATTTCTTGCGGCACCAATTGATAAGTGTTTGTATCCAGGTATCATATGATGCATGAGACATCATCAATTTACCAGTTCCAATCCATTTATTTTGGCTAAAGATCTTTGAACTAAAATTTCCTTTAACTGGGGCGTGATTAACTAAGTGAGCGGGTTGGTTAAAAAGTCCAATTTATTTTGAACGCTGCGCGTTTTGTAGACATACTTACGTGACTGATATGCGGTGACTGAAAATTGGAAAAAATCATGTTCATTAAAATCCCTAAAGCTTCTCCAGTTTATGCAGTATCGAGACCAAAGACGACTTATTGGAAAGCGTATTTTACTGTGCAGAAGGTAGCGTTCTTGAAATTTCAAATTTCAACTTAGATAACAATTGAACCACGATAAGTTGAGAAAAAAATGAAAATTTCTCAACGATCGGCACGCTATTCGTCGTTGTCATGGAAACGAAACCTCCATTCGGACTTTCTATGAAACGCTTAATACTTGGGTGACATGATGACCCACGTGAGAAATTTCTCCCGATTGCTCCAGACAGATACACAGACAGAACGACTGATAATAAAAGGGTCTCCTAGAGCGGAGATCCATTATGAACATTTACAAACTGGAAGTGGTTTTTCGTGGAATTTCTAGGTTTCGATTCACGATATTCTAGTAATATTCTAGACCAGGGTGGTCCAAACCCACCCCCGCGAGCCAGATGGTAATCAAAAATCGCAATTGGTGTTGTTTCGTCATAGAATTAACCAGAAAAATCTTTTGGCATATTGTTATATCACCAATGTCACTGAATTGAACAGTGTTCTTAGGCGACTAGCAAAGTTGAATGATGTGCTTGGCAGTCTAAATTGTTCTCTGGATTTCTATCTTTTTTGTCACGAATATATGCTAACAATTTTGGTATCATAGAAAACTAAAAATCGAATTAACTTGATTGGCTATGTCTGATGACTAATATTAATGTCATGGACTTACAATATAATTCATGCCGGATGTTTTTTGCAGCCCGCCCGAACAGTATTACAAAAAATGCTGCCTATATGTCAGAACATTTAGTGATTACCCTCCTGTACCTCACATTTGGTAATCAATCAATTTACAGGGACCACCCTGTTCTAGACCTTACCATTGAATTTGAAAAAATAAATCAAACTACAAAAGTAGACATATCAGAATCGAAATATATTGAGTGAGCCACTCAAACACTGAGAATTCTGACCCATGGTGTCAAATAGATCGGAAGCTTGAGCTTTATGAAATCCTTAATACTCACAAAGCAGGAAACTAACATTAAAATATTACTATGATATCAACACGGCCTATTTCAAATTATTATTACAATGAGTTAATGGAATACTGCTCCAATAGAGTAAAGTATCATGGTCCTCTGTTTCATGCATGAGTGACCATAGATTTGTATCTGGCTCATATTCTGTTAACCGGGGATATTAAACTTGGAAAATGTATTTTCGTCATGTACGATGTTGATGTCTTCATTTCTCACCATTTTTTTGTAAATTTGTAATATAATTTTGGCGCTAGTAGAAACATATCAAATAGAAAGGCCTGCTGCCGTTTGTATGAAATAGGCAGAGCAGCCCAGGACAGGTATCTGGCAGATAGCAGTTACATCATCAAGAAAACATGCTAAAAAATATCTGAGACTTCTACACTGTGAGACGAGGCCAATGTTTAGCGCTTAAATTAGGGTTTAGAAATATTTACATATTTATCCCGGGGGAGAGGAAAGCCAATAAGATTGCTTAATCCTCATATGGCGAACCACGGCCTCTCGTTCGGTTACCATTTAGTTAGTCAGTTTTAAAATGCATGGACTTGATGGTGGATAAAGCCGTAGCCGACCAGGGGGTACTTTATCCCTAAAAAAACATCAAATTTATTCTTCGACTGATGAAAACCTCAGTACAATTGTCGAATCCGTGAAAAATACAAATGTGTAACTTTGGTTTGTAATCAAGAGAGAGGGCATACATGTTTTATTTTCTGGCTTGAAACATACATGGGACGAATTTACCCATCCCCTAAAGATGATTACATTACATTTGGCTGCTCAGAAGGAGAGAAGTGTTATATGTTTATTCAAGGAATTTAAGGAATACAAATATTGGTGCATTAAAAATAAAAATGGATTTTATTGAAGTTAATTGTGACAAGTAATAGTTTTATATTTCATACACATTTAATCGATGCTACATGTGAGCTTGTCTTTGTGTATATAAATCAGAGGTGTGCAACATGCGGGTACAGCACGGCATGCGGTACGTATTTACGTGGCCCGCTACAGACTTCATACTTCGTAGCCTATTAATTTAAGAACTTCTTCGAATTGTAACACCGTCATTGGCATTTTTGACTGCAGTATAGGTCCATGGACTTTTCCCTGAGCATCGACTTCCTCATTTACTTCGTGACATTGGCTAATCAGCAAGATGCAGCAAAAAGTGACGTAACAATGTCCCCTTTTCGTATCCACTCTGACACTGTGACTACTCAGATTTTCAGGTGTGGTAGTGAACCTTACCTCGTTTTCGGGTTTTTGAACTATATTCATTAGTTTTCAGTTGTGTTTCGGAAATTTAAATATAAATCAGATAATTTAATGATCACTTTGTCTTCTTAGAAGATTTAATTTAATTGCAACAATGAAAAATTAGTGTAGAAATAGCTGTAATAGTCTAGCTAGGCTAAAATTGTTTACCAGTATGTTTAAAAAACAGATTATTGTATGCCAAGGTGGTCAAAAGTTGTCAGTCTAGCGGGCCACACTATTATCTTTGCATTGTTCGCGAGCCACAATAGTACCAAGAATAAGTAAATAGTGCAATACAAATCAAATACTTTATGTCCGAACACATTGACCATTATTTGTCATTCATCAAGCTAAAACATGCAAAAATAACCACAGATAAAATGACATAAAGAACAAATTTCTTTTTTAGATTGTCACCGACATAACGTACACACATATAAGGCAAGCATTGTGGTATTTTCTTTCCCATATCCAGTCAAAAGTCATCTGAATTGGTCCTCTTTCTTTTCATATTAATGTTTAAAAACTTACAAATAATAAAAAATAAAAAGCCAGTTAATAATCCAGACTAGCCAATCACAATTTTTCTGGTTATTTTTATGTCGAAACAACACTGATTGCGATTTTTGTTTACTCTCGCTCAAATGTGACACGGGCCACAGATAATGAAACGGCGGGCCACTTGTGGCCCGCGAGCCTGGGTTTAGACCACCCTGTTGTATGCAATGAATGAATGAATCATAATGATGGTTTGAAACATATAACCCACTTTACAGGCGTCAACTCGCGAAACCACTCCTAAAATAAACCCGAAAATTTTGCAGTGGTTAAGTATAGGAAGAATTTTCCGGGGGTCAAAGGTCGGGAAAATCTCCATAAGACTACATCACACTGCGATTTAATTCCGTCTACAGCAGGGTCGTCCAACCTTTTTGATCGGAGGGCCACATGTAGTTTACTAATAATCTCGCGGGCCACTTAACATGATAGTTATGCGCTAGTTTTTCTAGACTGACTACAGGTTAATGAAAAAACAATACCCTTATTCCAAACTTTCACAATTATTAAAGCAATAAAACTGTTGTTTCCCAACCATTGATGGGGCGCCATCAGTGGTGATTCCCGAAAGTTTTGCCAAAGACAAGCCAAGCCGCTTGATCATTTTCATCACAGCTTCCAACATATCACACGCCTCTATGCGTACCGGTACCATTAATAGGGATAATGGCTGTGAGCTATTCGGTAATTTCAAAATCATCACCCACTTTCGTACCATAGAAGATCGCCGACTGATCAGTAACCTTGATGTCAAAGCTTTCGTCAAGAGCCAAGGAATACGATAAAAATTTTCCCGATTTTGCAATTGAAGATTTCGCTATAGAGTTCCCAAGCTCTCAACACAACAAGTTATGGTCTGTTTTGAAAGGCTTTTTTTGCAAACACCTCTTTCATTTCCAGACGTAAAACATCGGAAACCCGAATACAATAAATAATATAGATTCCTTAACAAATTCTCAATTTGAGAATGGCTTCGATTGTTTTGCGATAACGTCATATAATAATGGACCAAGTGTGTAAGCGACTATGGCACCTTTATGTATCGATATCTCCTTCTAGTTGGTTGATTCAAAGTGGGACTCATGCCTCATGCTGACAGAGCGCAGTTAAGGAAACAAACAAATCGTCTTTGTATACTACATCACGTCTTTGTATACTACATCATTCAAAATAATAATTTTGCTCAATTCTTTTTATTCGATTCTGAAAAATACAGCGCGGGCCACTGGCCACTCGAAATGCACCAGCAGGCCACGTGTTGGACGACCCTAGTCTACAGTATTGTGACGACCCCCATTGTTGCAGCATAATGTGCATTGTATGAAAACCACCTTGTTCTGGCAGTGGTACGTGATCTTACTTTATGATTATTATACAAAAAAGCTTAGCAAAGTTCAAATGTCTACCATTAAGAAAAGGAAAGTTGATTATCACATTAATCACCTACACAATAAATATACTGATTGTACGTGCTCTTCCATTAAATAAATTATTCAGAAAAAATTTTGAGTTGTTCGATGGCCTGGCCTCCGGTATCACTATACTTGTAGTTTGTGGCCCATTGCGCTAAACAGTTGCACGCCCCTAATATAAACGATTATAATGTCTGATATCAGCGAGTCGCAAACTTTCAAAATTAATTTCACGATTTCTATCGCTTTATTTCCAAACGTTGGCACATAGAAACAATTTTTAGGATATGGGTTAATATTTCGCGACCTATATCAAAATAATTTGGAACCACTTTTTCAATTGAATGCGGGCATATAAGAAATTGGTAATATACATGAAATAAAATACGAAATAAATTAATATTTTGCGTCACATCAAAAAATTGGAATATACATGCATATATCATTTGTTTATTGTCTATAATCCTGTCATATTTCGTGACTGACAATTTACGATAATTTTGTTCTCGCTATATCTCATGTACATTCGTGTTTGTGCCATATTTCATATTAGAATTATATGGTAACATTATGTAGAGCATCGAAAATGCAAGATTAGAGAGATTGATGTTACTCCGTCTCTCTACAGCAATTTTTTTTGCGCAAATGACATTTTTGTGGAAAAATTCACTTCAAAAAAACAATGCGTGGAACAGTTAGCTGAATTATCAAACGTTCAGCGAGTAAAAAACTGGATATCTTTTGCAAGAGACCAAAACAAAACAGCTTGGCAAGTTAGGTGGCCCATACCTCTCTACTTTCCCTTAGCATATATAATCCATAAATAAAAAATTGTGATATCATTGTTAACTGGGAGCTACGGGGTCAAAATTAAAATTTCAAAAACAGACAACTAGCCAGGTTCCAGAGGTCAAAGGTTGCTTTGAATGGTAATTATAAATTCCGTACAAAAGACTAAAACTTAGAGTTTGTCACAAGATTTTGTTATGAAAAGGCAAGCTTAATTTATGTCTCATAGACCTCATCTGATTCATTGGGATATACTAAATTACAAGTTTACGGCAGCAGAATTACTGTATATTATGTCAAAAGATTTATAGTTAATAGTGCTTAGGTGACTAAAATAAATATAATAAGCTGTGACTCGAGTTTGAACAGGTGGACATTTCATATTTGATCAAGTCAAAATTAAATTTGGTTATGGAACACTTATCATTAATTGTTTAAGAAATATTTATTTTCGGTTGAAAGTTCGATATACTCCTTTTCTTTTTTATTATCGAACACTCAAACTAAACAGCAATTTTTAGAGATGATATGATAACATGAGGAATATAAATTCACATGCATGGGCATGATGACCAATGAGTAAGACCAATGAACTTGACTGTGTTTGCATTACAGATTGGACAAGATCGAACCACTGAACACAAGCTGTAATAAAAATGGGAGGCCAATGCCGTGATTCCAGTTTTTCATAAAATAGAAACTCCTTCAGTGAACACTTGTACAGGGCTTGGTTTAGAGTGGAAAACATGAAAAAGAGTCATATAGATTATTTTTTTCAAAAACTATATTCGGTAAGTACTCAAAAAAAAAAAAACTGCTTCTTATACTGCACATTTATTCTAAAATTTTAATAAAAATCAATTGAACTTCGAAGTTTATCAGAAAAAAAAAATCTTCCTTAAGGTGCAATATAGGACCATTTTAGGTATTTCACACAATCACAGGACAAGACTCGACAGAACTAAATTGCTCATCGGAATTGGTTATTATATATTTTAAACAAATATTCAAATAAAAAATTAGGCCTGAAAGCCATTATTCAAAAAGGTAAAGTTAAAATTATAGAGGTTTTACATAAATTTGACCATGCAAGCCAATTCTGGGTTATGAAGGTATAAAACTATAACATATTGAAAAATCAAACTCGAAATTTCCTCCAACCCTTTCAAAAGCGATAATTATGTGAATATTATTGTTTTATACCTCTGTGTTGCCCAAGGATGATTTTAAAGCTTGTAGTTGATCTGATGACAGGTTACAGTAGCCAAGGCTCAACTCTTCAACACAGGATTGATCGGAAAGTATTTGTCCAACTGATGATAAACCTTCAACTCCCATGTTTGTGTTTTTATACAGCTCCAACTTCATGATCTATAAAGAAACAAGAACAATTTAAGGTCGTAATTGGACTGTTATAAATCTTGTTGAATTAAGTAACATATTAAGCATGGACAGTGGTTTTCACACTTTTTCATGGAGCTGAATTCTAATGAAACATTCCAGTTGATGGAGGCCCCAGGTGCAATAGTTTATTGCCATTTATTGGCTAAATTGTATAAAACATGAATACCTATTAAGAAAATCTAATACTGACAAAACAAAATGAACTAACTACTCATGTAGTATGTTAACCAAGATGGCGGACACTGCTATGTTCCGGTGCACATACTACAGGAGTGCTAAAGATTCTGCTCTATGGTGTTTTACACATACTTTATAGTCAAGTAAGTATTCGTCAAATAGGAAATTTAACTATATTATTTACATTTGTGCCACGGACCGCAGATTTCATGTTTAAAACCAGGTCCAACACAACACTCCGTGTGACAATTTAGTAAACACTTTCAAACCAAAAAAATTCTGATATATAATTTAACATATAATTAATATAATTCTACTATATAGTAGTACCGGTAACTTCGAATATGAGCTGCTTGCCTAAAGCCTTATTTATAGTAAAGACATGAAAACAAATTTTAAAGAATTTGATATCAGAAATTCTACCTTCACATTTGATTCTTTCAATTCAGATGCCAGAGTTTGGAGTGAGGATGACTTGAGATCACAATCAGTGAAAACCATTGATAGTGATGTGCAGTAGAAAGCTACTGATCCAATGACATGAACATCACTGACGGAAAGAGGATGACCAGACATGTCAATTTTATAAAGACATAATTTGACAATGTCGCTCGTTCCATTCTTGGCTTCGTTCAATGCAGTGAAAAGTTCCAAAAGATCTGATTTGTGTGATATTTCTTTGAGTTGTAATTGCAGACTTTTCTTGAGAATATCTCGTTTTTCTTCAAGATCCTGAATTTCTGTGAAAATATAATAATATATGTATACTGATGATACTTGTGTTTGAATGATAGGTTACCATTCAGTAAAGATTGACTTGCAAATAACATTAGCGCTTATCTCTTTTAAATTAGTTATTGGAAAATTAAATCTAGTCAGCCATAGCCAATCAATGTATTGGGCACCTCATTGTACTTATGTGTTTGTTACATTGTTAAGACTAGTGTTTGTTATTGCACTTCGGATTTCCCCAAGCTTAAAACTTTAGTTCAAATCCACTGTAAAATGTGTAATAATAATGATTGATGCGTATTAATGATGCTCGGCTACTTTTTGCTTTGCAATAAAGCACCCAAGTACAGACATGGGCAAAGTATGACCCGTGGGCCAAATCCGCCCCGTTGAGTAATTCAATCTGGCCCGCATGATGGTGCCACAACCTAACTAAAACTAAATTTTGATGTTTTAGTTAAAATTAGCTCAATAAATTTGTTGAGATTGCGATTAAAATTAGTCTTGGCACGAGGCTTATTGTTTTCCATTTTTGCGTTTGTGGCCCGCAAGTTCAGGAGGGCACAATTTTTGGCCCCTGGTCAAAAAATCTTGCCCATCCTTGCCCTAGTAGCATCTCAACCTTTGCCCCTCTCACCAAGAATTACAGCATTGATGAAATAATTTATTATATGAACTTATTCATGGATTTGGCTCCGAACAATGCCCTGTAACAGTGTGCACTGATAAGCTAGGCATAGAGTTACTGTTTCTTAAAATTACAGGAATATTCCTAGGTCAGCATTGTCTACCAAATTTATTACACCCTAGGGCCTAGGTGAAGAGACAAGTATGCGATGTGAACCCGAGATGAGTAACCTACAATGCCAATACAGTTATTAGGTTGAACACTTTAACTGCTAGGCCATTGCACTAATTAATTGATAATGCGAGAAACGCATAACAAATTTTAGATTCGAATCAACAACAAAAAATGGCTCTAGCTTGAATTTGAATCAACAATAAACAACACATTACCTTCAAGTAAAATTCCGGCTGCTTCATAAACTGTCGGATTCAATAAAAATCCACAGATCATTTTTCTGATGAAAACAAAGTGACCGGTATGAAGATGTTTATCCACGAACTCCTTAAAAGATTTTAAATCCAGTCCAAGAATATAGAAAGATGTGAGCATTTCTTGAATACTTTGATGTTGAAAGTAAAGAAGGTGGATTCCTTGAAAGAGTTTACGATATATTCCTCCAGGAGCCAGAATTGCTAGATCGGTTGCCTCTTCGGGTTTTAGATGAACTTGACGAAAATCTGCTTCTGTAAATAGAACTCGACGTTCTACTGTCCCAATGTATGATAGTTCTTTTAATTTGTCCAAAACTTCAAAAATATTCTCTTGGTGAGTGTGGGGGGATCGTAAGATACTTTGCATGACCACAATCATAATACCACTCATGGTGTTTGGTTTGAAGTCAGATTTGAATTTTAATGCTATCAGCGTGTAAACCAGCATCACAGGGGTAGTGCACAGTAAGAAGAGTGATGGAGCTTTGATTTTGAGAAATTCTATTATTTTCTCGGCTTCTTCATTTCCTTCATATCCAGAAATTATTTTTTTGATGGAGTCCATTGTTAATCCAGCAAGTGCAATGACCTTGTCTGGTCGAACTTCTCCCCAATAATTTCTGATGGAATGTTCACGACTGGATGAAATAATGCGACAGCCAGGAAATAATTTTTCCGAGAGAAAATTCCACATTATAACTTCAGGATATGCAGGCTCATCTAGACTGATGAGTTCATAAACTCCATCAACTGTATATTGAAGAGTATCCAAGGAGTCTAGCATAAACAAAACTTCCTCTGGGTGAGTTTTTGCAATGTCTATTGCTTGAACTCTTTCTTCTTTAGTGAGATTGTTGAAAATTAGTTCTTTTGCTGTTACTTTACTGTCGTTCATAAATTGTTTACATTCTACATATGGAACCATCTTGATATTTCCCTGGAAATATTTTCCCTGTATGACATCTCTTGAGGTTGCTTTCATGAGTGTTGTCTTTCCTGAACCAGGGGGACCCACGAAACAGACATGACCTTGCTTGAAGTTGTTAAACAGTTCACCAAGTTGAGTCTCTTTTCTGATCCCTATTTTTCTTTCCCGTTCTAAATACTTTTGTTGATTAGATGACTCTGGTACATAATCGTATTCAGGAATTCTTCCACCTTCATAAAAATCAATTTCTTCTAATAGAGGAGTGACGTCCACATTTAGTTTACTCTCAAAAACTTCAAGAGGTTCAGCAAAGTCATAGAAGTCAGTGCACCTTTCAGTGTTGCCATTGATTTTTGCTATTACTGTTTGATAAGACATCATGTTTGCTTTACAATGTCATTGAATTTTACCATGCAGCATGTCGGCCCTCTGGTAAAGCTTTATAAAAATAGATGTGATATTCACTAATACTCTTCGACAATTTCTTCAAAGTTCTGGAATGCAAACTTTAACCAAAGCTTCTACAAATCTGAGCAGAGAATATTTGTAAACCGGGTGTGATGAAACCTAACATAGATGCCAGCAAATCTGTTAAGAGCGAGACAGAATAAACACTTTTGTAAACAGTTACAACTCAATTTACAGGACTGTTTTTAAATTAACATTATTGTGTTCTCTCTGATTTCAAGCAATTCATATTATGATGTTTTTCATGCAACACCCATTTTAACAATGTTCGTACAAGACCCTCTATACAAGCAGATATCTAACAATGGGCAAGGGACAACTATTTTTTGACAAGACAGGAATTTTTCCAGACTTACGAAAAACACCCTATATTAAGCGGTTTGAAAAAAGGAAAGCAGAAAGAAGTATATATCCATTCATAAACACATTGAGCTGATAAATAATCATGAAATGTTTGTCCGCATGAGGATAGGATAACTCATTCAAAAGTGAAAGACGGCTATTTCAAAGTGAGTACCCAATGACGGCGGTCTGGAGTTATGAAAAACTTCTCAAACACTCGTCATGGTATATAGACATGATTCAGCTGCTTAACTTAGGTAACAAATGCAAGTTTATACTAACCGACATGAAACATCAAGTTTTCAAAAATGAAACTTGCATCACCGTATATAACTACCGTAGCAATCGCGCATGCGGTCGAGAATTATCTAATGCTATTGCAGGGTATTAATAAAATTCCATATTTTATTGAGGGAGTTTACACTGAGAGTTTTAATTTTATGTAAGATCAGTTGATCAATTGATTATATACTATTATACTAAACACACAAGGACATTTAGAAAAAAATTACATAAAAAATAGTTTCAGATTTGTCACAGGTGCCTGCTTTTGTCAATTAGTAGTATATGGCCCGGAATATCCAAAACCCTACCAAGCGAAAACCACGAATAGTGACACAATCAAAAAAAACTTGGGAAGTAGAATTCCATCGTGCTTGAAGTGTTAATGTGATGAAATGTTATGAATTCGTGCTTATCGCTACAAACAAGGCTAGGTTCAAGCAGTCACTTATATCTTTGAGAAGCTCCTTACAGACTCACTTTGTTGTTGAGGTTTTCCAAGAAATACATGAGCTGAATTTCATATATCTCAGTCAATTTGTTTGGAGTAAGGATTGATAGTAAGCGACAAAAGTTATTAGTAAATAATTCACAAATAGTGTTAAAAACTCACAAAGTTTATGTTTGACCGCAAAAGCAGCAAAATCGCTTCTCAAAATTTATTTTGGAGAGGACGCAGGCTATGACTATGACACTGAGTATCAGTGTTCGCTCTAAGGAAATTATGAGTGAGAAGGTGCCTCAAAGTTGAAAAACAGTGCATAAGTGCTCTAGAAGGTTTTACCAAGTTTGTTGCCCCAACTTTTAAATGCCATGTTTAGAGGTTTGGAAAATATGAGAAGAAATTACTTGAAAGGTGAATGGTATATAAATTTTACAGCCCGCAGAATGCCTCAGTAGAAGCTACGGTAACTTTTAAATGCCATAGGTACTCGAAAGCGCTCCACACGTAAAAAAATAACTACCCTGGACTGGTAACCAGACGAGAAGCCGTGGTTTGCCATATGATTAAGCCGTCTGATGGGCTTTCCTCTCCCCGGGATAAATATGTAAATCCTATCTTATCCTATCGTAACTAAGGCTGTAACCAGGGCTGTCTATTAGAATCAAGTCGCAATATATTTAAACCGTTTTGCGACTAGGTTGCAAAAATTGAATTATATGGTAATGCAAAAGGTTGGTCCCAACTTTTTTTAAGCAACCCGATTTGGAACTTCCGATTTGAGGAATATAAATGAATAAGCAAAAGTCATTTTAAGGCCAAAATACATAATTTTTGATTGCTATTTAGAGCAAATTTAAAGCATACTTAAATAATTTTCTCTTAAATAAGGTTAAAATTTTCAAATGGAAGAAATAAGTCAGATATAAGGTCAAGGGCGAGGCCACTAACTGATAACTCTTTAATTTGAGAGGATAAAAATCCTAAAATTCACAATGTAATACTTATAGTCCCATAACCTCTAATGATATGAAGATATTCCTATCCCTTCAATTTGATTGTGATCAGAAAATATTAAATGAATTTTTAGTAAGGCTTCATTCACCATGTATTGTCTGAGTTTTTAGTTTGACATAAAAGGAAACATATAATCAGAATAAATTAATATATGGCTTAGCAGTGCATGATCAATAGTAAGTTCTGCGAATAAACCAGTGGTTCCCAACCACTGTGCCGAAATGATTTTGGAGTGCCGTGAAGAGATTTCATTTTTAAATTTATTTTAAGTGATTCCAATTTCAAATCCCTTGAATTCCGCAAGAATTACCCCAAGGCCTTCGCTAACAAAGAGAAACGGCAAATTTGAGGAGTCTTGTTTGGGTATTGTTTCAATTCTAAGACTTGCATAAAGCGCCAGGGGCGTAGCCAGAAATCCTCAAATGGGGGGTTCTGAAATTTTAATTTGCCAAGTTAAATCGAAACAGCGAGCGGGTCCGATTGAACGCTGGAATACGCGTGTTTTCATTAGTCTTGGGGTCTAAAAAGCATTTAAAGCTACGGGAAATTGTTATCTATTATACAGAAAAATGATTTTAATTTTTTTACATTTCAAAAAGGGAGGGAGGGTTTCGACCTCGAAAAACCACCCCCATGGTAGTTTCTCAATATTGAAAATGTCAAACAAAGTAACAAATTATTGTGTGAAATTTTCCCAAATTTTAGCAAGGAATAAATATTTAGAATTGCCGATTTATTGAATCATTATTTGTTATTTAAAAATAACATTCAGGATTCATGGAATGACTTTGCTTTGTTTTATTCATCATTTAATACGAAAATGAAACAGGCTCAATAGAAAAGTAAAACCATAAGAAGGTCAACTATCGTCTTCATAGATATCCGCATTTCGCATCAGAAATGGTAATATTGTTAGCTTAAAATTGGGACAAGTAATTTACAAACGGTGGCGGAAGAAGATCAAAGTCGGCGCAAAAGATAAAAATCAGAATAAAATCCTAAATTCACTTCTTAATAGCTGTCTTTAACATATGTCGCCGATATGAAATTATAGTTCTCCCAGGAATATGAAGCCAAACTTCGACGCTCGCCCGTTATGTAATAATTGGTCCTTGCAAAAAAGAAGATGGGCGGAAAAAGTTCATCAACATTAGCGTTCTGGATGCCTGTTGGATATATACTGAAATTATCGACAATTTGTTAAAAATATTCGAATTATTTGATTTGATGAAAATATTCCATTTAGTCTTCCCTTGCAATCTGAAATCTGGCGAAACGCAGACGTAGTCCAAACACTGATGCAATGAAACTTAACGGAACCTTCAATAAATTTAGTAAATTGCACTATTTCACAAAAGCGTGGTAGAATTGACGATCACCGTATTTCATATCTCGAACACCAAAACTGTTATCTTTTTCGAATGATTTCTAATTGCTTCGGTCTGAAAAGTCTAATAAACCTTTGACATGGTAAATGCTGGGGTAATTGCCATCAATATATGCTCGGGTCTTGCACGAAAATCAAAACGTGAAAAGATACGTTAAGCGGTTTATAACAACCTTTAAACCAATTTAGTGTTTTTAGCAATAATAATTAATTGTTGTAATAAAATACAATTTGTTTGCCTTTTTCATTTCTCTCGCAAGTGCCGACAAAAACACTATGGAACGCGGAAGAGTGAGCAAAACCAAAGCATGTGTTCAGCGGTGCGTTTGAAGTCCACGTATTTCCTGTGCGGCCGCGCTTATTTCACAATGACGTGAAGTGCTCGGAAGGCTCTCTCGTGTACATTATTGTAAGAAAACAGTTAAAATAGAGGTAACTATTAACCATTTGTTCGTGCTCGTCTATCGCACTTTTCGGAAATAATAACTTTGTAAAGCGGAAACAACATGTGTTTGAATTTAGACGAAATTAATTATTTAAATTATTATTCGCTTGCGTTAGGATTGTGTCTCTCTTAGAGGGTTAGGAGTATGTCTCCTTCATATTCGTCCGCAAATTGCAGCAGTAGTAAATAAGCATCAATCATAACAGTGCTACTGACATTCACCATTATTATTCTATACCTGTTACTATGTTGTATTTATATGAATAAAATTCCCCTTATCTGATCTTCTTTGTTTATTATTCTTTTATAGTAAACTGGTTTTATGAGTAGTAATGTTTGTTTGCGATACTGGATTGGTTCTGATTTTTGACCAAAATTCAGATTTCAGAATCAGATTTCAATATCAGATTTCAATAGATCAGGGAATCAGATTTCAATAGAAAATGAAAGTTTGTCATTTATTGGACTGAGTACACTGAACTGAACAAAGCTCCCGACAAGTATCGAGCTAATAGTTTTAGTCACACAACTAAAAGAATCTAACATAGATATTTAATTAGCTAACAACCGATACAGACATAAAAAAAATCGAAATGAATAAAAAGGTAAAACCCGCCCACATTTAACCGTGTTTCGATATTAGTGACGCTATGTTTCAAACATAATGTGTACCGTAAGCACACAAAATATTGCGATTTTCAATACCTAGAAAAGCGTTTTTAGACAGCCGCGTCCTTAACAAAACTTTTAATGTTTACGGTTTTATTTTCAGTATTTTATATTGCCGCTTTCCAATCAAAAAATTTGCCGGGACTGGTCGAGCGACAAAGGATTGGATATCTTATGAAGTAATAAGATAGGTCTGCGGGGGTTATATCATGTTCTGTTCTTTTTGGGAATGAGAACAAAACAGGTCACAAAAAGCTTGTTTGAATTGTCGCGCACGACAAAATATTTTTGAACTCTCTTGCCCTAATTAAACCAAACCAAATGTCACCAAACATTTTTATCTGAATGAGTACTGCACTTCCAGAATCAATTCTGTCCAATGGCGTTATTTGTGGACTATTTGGACTAGCTTATTAACACAGAACATTCAGACAAATGAATCTGACGTAATTCCGCCAGCAAACACAACTCCTGTATTGTGTCTTTTTTCATTATTTACAGAATTAAAAGAAAAATACCCAGGTTTCTTCCTTTTTTGCACATTCTGGCGTTAATTTAAAAGGAATTTGACAAATAAAATTTTGAGAATTATTGAATTGAACTGTTGATATGTTGATGTCTATCCATGGAAAATCTCAGTTTTAGAAAGCATTTTCCTATCCTATCCTTTATACCATGTTTTTTCAAACTTATTATACAGGGAGTCCATAAAATCTCTTTACAATTTCAAGTTTGTCAGGAAGTTAGTTCTCAATATATCCTAACCAGGTTTGTTGTTTTTTTATCAGTGTTTATTAAGTTCTCATGTCATTAAATCTGTAGTGGCAACAGACTATATATGGTATCGAGAATTTCCTTTTGAAATTTAAAAAATTTTAAGACTTCATGGACACCCTGTATAACTAGTTTGACTACGATACCTAAAATCAAACTCGACAAAACCAACCAAGAAGGTCATGTCGTTGTTTGCCCAAATTACAACAACTAAGAATACGCGTCAACATCCCATTTCTTAATTCAAACTGATAAAAACCACAATTTGTTGAAAAAATCATACTGCCAAGTATGAGATACTGGTGGATCGCACATAGATAGTGTGTCCCGCATATGATTCATGCTTAAACTCTCTTCATGGATGATTGACAAAGTGGGACAAAGTAACTGATTGTCTGCTCATCGCTTCGCTTGCTGTGTATGGGACGATGAGGACAATATTATTTTGTCTGGAATCAAAAGATAACAGATTACAGCAGCTTGTTTGAACTGTCACACACAACAAATTTATGCTCACTTGACCTAATTAAACCACTGAACACTTTTATCCGAATTGAATTTTGTCTTATGGCCTTAATTACGAATTTGTTGTAAATCCGCTAGCTTAGTAAAAAGGCATCTGTAACGATAGAACATCCACTTCATTCAGACATATGAATCCGACATATTTTATGCTAATATACGTAAAATAAGGAAAGTATAATACATGGAGCTTCTGTACAAAGCCCCCGCCCAAAACACTCCCATCAATGCTGAAAATAATAAAAGTAGTAATTATCCTGTTAGAGTTATGGATGCAGATTGTGCGGGAAATTCAAATTTTCAATTCCTCCTAACCCCAACTGGATAATTGTTATTTCAAAATGTGGCAAAGGTTGTTTTTCTGATATCTCACATTTTTGCATTAGTGGCAAGGGCTTTGTACAAAAGATCCAAATACATAACAGTCTAATATCATTTTCCGAGTTTTATACCAGTTGGAAATGTATAAGAATATGCGACCACGATCATCATTTGAACGGCCCCGGATGAATTTCAAACACAAAAAATATCAAGGAATAATGAATCTTCAAAATTTAATAATAATTTTTTTCATGTAGCCTAGATACCCAACATAAACACAAGTAAAGCTGTTGTTAGTGAGATGGCGATCACAACCAGCAACACTGCATGATACCACAGATAATTCAATAATTTGAGACTGAAATTGGTATGAAAATGGTAAACTCCTTACAAACAATGCTTTAATATTCTATCCAATGATAACACCAAATTATTTTTGATATCTGACATATACATGTTTATGTGATTGTCATGGCAACAAACAGATACTTTACAAAAACCTTTTCATTAACGCTTGTAACATGATATGCAGTCACACCTCAGGTGTATTATGTGGGAATTAATTGCTTTAGAAACAATACAAAGAAGAACAGAACATGAGGGTATAACGCTGCCACACAGATTTTTACATTTTTTGAAACAAATCATAGATGTGCCAAATATAATATTAGTTTAAATAGAATTACTAACAAATAGCTCCTTGAATTCAATTGTTATAATCTTACAATGCAAAAGAACAAAAAAAATGTGCCAAGGCGTCTACATGTGAAGTATTGATACAATAAAATCCATTACGTACACTGAAATGCAATATTATTTTACTATCCAATCTTATTAGTAGGTGAGATGCCTTATGGTTGAATCTGGTTTTAAATAATTATGTATAGCAGTGGTTCCAGACCTTTATACATAGGCGGAAAGGTATGATCAAATGAGATGACCTTGTGGACCGGCAACAAAATAATGATAAGACTGACTTACAACAAGGAATTTAAATATAAACTATATGGACAACTCTCATTTTATTGAGTGGCTCTTTGCATGAAACACTTCACAAATTATAAAATTGCGCCAAAAATAGTAATTTCAAAACTCTAAATGTTTCAAACCAGAAATGTTAATTAGTTTGTGCGATTTTGAAATGGACAAAGCAGAAAAATCTACCTAAAATAAAATATTTATAGGTAACCCTTCAGAAACATTTCACATACATTTTGTTTTAGCTACGATCTCCAATTATTAAGACCTCCATGGCCATAATTTCCTGTGTGCCATTTTCAAGCTTGTCAAGATAATATTGCCCACTCATTATTGTAATATTTTCTGTCGACAATTCAAAAAACAACCACGAAAAACAACATCTGCACATTATAGACACAGCCAAGATTTTGATTAACTGGGAGAGGGGATACCAAGTACTAAAGAAATTCGCCAAGGTCCTGTTTGCCTCCTTTTTCTACACGTCAAGCGGAGTCTATTTTGAATGTCTTATTTTAAGCATCCGCATACCGTTTCCATTTCTCTCATATTTATCTGTAACCCTATGGCGCTGTTAGCATTGTCTCATGAATGAGCCAGCTATTACTTATTGTCAAAATAAAACAAATGCAATAGCACTCTAGCGAATGTTGCGGGCCCAGTACAAAATGTATACCAGATGAGCAGCTTTTCTACAACGCACAGCTATACCATATATTACACTATGATTCAAGTGATGGCACTAACCTACTGACTATAGAAGTCAGTGTACTTCTCAGTGTTCACTTTCATTTTTGCTATTGGTTCCTGATAAAACAACATGTTTCATTTATATTCTCTTTAGGTTCTTCACTTCGCTTTTACTGACCATATGGTTTTAAAAGAAAAATACCCAATTGATGAGAAAAAAAAACAAAAAATATCAAGATATAATAAATCTTCAAAATTTAATAAAAAACTTTACCATGTAACCTAGATATCCAACATAAACACAAGTAAAGCTGATGTTAGTGAGATGGTGATCACAACCAGCACAACTGCACGATAACACAGAATAATTCAATAATTTGAGACTGAAATTGGTATGAGAATGATAAATGCCTTTCAAACAATCCTTCAATACTTGAAACAGGCAAGTAATTTCAACTTTTTTCTCAAATTTCAATGACATATTTTAATTAATTTGAATTGGTTTCTAAAATTTAGTATATTGGGTAAATGTATAAAACAGACCACACTATCCAATGATAACAACGAATTATTTTTGAATTCTGACAGATACATGTTTAAGTGATTGTCATGGCATCGAACAGATACATTACAAAAAACCTTTCACTAACCCTTGTAACATGATATGCACTCACACGTCAGAGTGTACTATGTGGGAATTAATTGCTACAAAGAAGAACAGAACACAAAGATATAACGCTGTCGCACAGGTTTTTATTTTTTTTTAAGCAAATCATGGATGTGCCAAATATAATCTGTTTAAAATTAAATTTTTAACAAATAGCTCCTTGAATTCAATCATTATACTCTTGCACCGAAAGAGAACAAAAAAAAATGTGCCAAGTCATCTACATATGGAGTATCGATCAGATAAATACCACTACATACAGTGAAATGCAATATTATTTTACCACTCAATCATATTAGTATGTAAGATGCCGTATGGTTGAATCTGGTTTGAATAATTGTGTATAGCAGTGGTTCCCAACCTTCATACATAGACGGAACGGTATGATCAAATAAAATGACCTCATGGACCGGCAACAAAATATTGAAAAGACTGACACAAAGCATGGAATTTAAGTAGAAAATACATAGATGAACTCTCATTTTATTACGTGCCTCTTTGCTTGAAACACTTCTAAATTATAAAATTGCGCTAAAAATAGTAAAATCCAAAACTCTAAATGTTTCAAACCCGAAAAGTTGACTCGTTTTTGTGGGATTTTGAAATGGAGAAAACAGACAAATCTACTTGAAATAAAATATCTAAAAACAAACTTTCAGAAACATTTTCAAATACATTTTGATTTAGTTACACTCTCCAATTATTAAGAACATGGCCTTAATTTCCTGTAAGCCGTTTTGAAGCTTGTCCAAATAATATTGTCCACTTATCATTGTAATATTTTCTGTCGACAATTTAAAAAAATCAGAAGAAAACAGGTCACAAAAACTTGTTTGAATTGTCGCGCACAACGAAATATTCTTGAACTTTCTTGCCCTAATTAAACCAAACCAAATGTCACCAAACATTTTTATCTGAATGAGTACTGCAATTCCAGAATCAATTCTGTCCAATGGCGTTATTTGTGGCCTATTTGGACTAGCTTATTAACACAGAACATACGCTTCATTCAGACAAATGAATCTGACGTAATTCCGCCAGCAAACATAAAAAAGGAAAAGTATAATACACGGATCCTTTGTACAAAGCCCCCACCCAAAACACTCCCCCCAATGGTCAAAATAAGAAAATTAGTAATTATTTAGGGATGCAGATAGTGCTGGAAATTCAAACCATTCCTAACCCCAACTGGATGAATAGTAAGTTGCTATTTCTAAACATGGCAGGGGTATTTTTTCTGAAATCTCACATTTTCGCATTAGTGGAGGGAGCTTTGTACAAAAGATCCAAATACATAACAGTCTAATATTGAACGGCCCCTCCCTCTTGTCGTAATGTATTTCTGGAGTTTGGAAAATTACGGTAGTAACGAAAACAAGGAAATATAAAATATATTTCACCAATTGGTTCATAGAATTAGTCACATAGGCAGAAAAGAAAGTTTAATCTATTTCAACAGATCAAGTTTTAAACAAACTCCCGTATTGTGCCTTTTTTCATTATTTACAGAATTAGAAGGAAAATATACCCAGGTTTCTTCCTTTTTTTGCACATTCTGGCGTTAATTTAAAAGGAATTTGACAAATAAAATTTTGAGAATTATTGAATTGAACTTGTGAAAATATGTTTATGTCTATCCGCGGAAAATCTCAGTTTTAGAAAGCATTTTCCTATCCTATCCTTTATACCATGTTTTTTCAAACTAATTATGCAGGGTGTCCATAAAATCCCTTTACATTTTCAAGTTTGTCAGGAAGATAGTTCTCAATATATCCTAACCAGGTTTGTTGTTTTTTAATCAGTTTTTATTAAGTTCTCATGTCATTTAATAAATCTGTAGTGGCATCAGACTATATATGGTATCGATAAATTCCCTTTGCAATTTAAAAAATTTTAAGACTTCATGAACACCCTGTATAACCAGTTTGACTACGATAACTAAAACCAAACTCTGCAAAACTAACCAAGAAGGTCATGTCGTTGTTACAACAACTAAAAATACGCATCAACATCCCATTTCTTAATTCAAACTGATAAAAACCACAATTTGTTGAAAAAATCATACTGCCAAGTATGGGATACTGGTGGATTGCACATAGATGGTGTGTCCCGCATATGATTCATGCTTAAACTCTCTTCATGGATGATTGACAAAGTGGGACAAAGTAACTGATTGTCTGCGCATTGCTTCGCTTGCTGTGTATGGGACGATGAGGACAATATTATTTTGTCTGGAATCAAAAGATAACAGATTACAGCAGCTTGTTTGAACTGTCGCACACAACAAATTTATGCTCACTTGACCTAATTAAACCACTAAACACTTTTATCCGAATTGAATTTTGTCTGATGGCCTTAATTACGTAATTACGGATTTGTTGTAAATCCACTAGCTTAATAAAAAAACATCTGTAACCACAGAACATACACTTCATTCAGACATATAAATCAGACATATTTTCCGCCAGAAAACATAAAATAGGGAAAGTATAATACATGGATCTTTTGTACAAAGCTCCCGCCCAAAACACTCCCATCAATGCTGAAAATAATAAAATTAATAATTATCCAGTTAGAGTTATGGATGCAGATTGCACTGGAATTTCAAATTTTCAATTTCTTCATATTCCCAACTGGATAATTAGTAATTTGTTATTTCAAAATGTGGGCAGGGGTGTTATTCTGAAATCTGACATTTTTGCATTAGTGGCAAGGGCTTTGTACAAAAGATCCAAATACATAACAGTCTAATATCATTTTCCGAGTTTTATACCAGTTGGAAATGTATAAGAATATGCGACCATGATCATCATTTGAACGGCCCCGGATGAATTTCAAACACAAAAAATATCAAAGAATAATAAATCTTCAAAATTCAATAATAATTTTTTTCATGTAGCCTAAATATCCAACATAAACACAAGTAAAACTGTTGTTAGTGAAATGATGATCACAACCAGCAACACTGCATGATACCACAGATAATTCAATAATTTGCGACTAAAATTGGTATGAAAATGGTAAACGCCTTACAAACAATGCTTTAATACTCAAAACGGTGGAATAATTCCAAATTTTTTATCTTGAAATTTCAAGGACATATTATAATTAATTCGAATTAGAAAGCAGACTCTATCCAATGATAACACCAAATTATTTTTGATATCTGAGATATACATGTTTATGTGGTTGTCATGGCAACAAACAGATACTTTACAAAAACCTTTTCATTAACGCTTGTAACATGATATGCAGTCACACCTCAGAGTGTATTATGTGGGAATTAATTGCTTTAGAAACAATACAAAGAACAACAGGACATGAGGGTATAACGCTGCCACACAGATTTTTACATTTTTTGAAACAAATCATAGATGTGCCAATATAATATTAGTTTAAATCGAATTATTAACAAATAGCTCCTTGAATTCGATGGTTATAATCTTACAACGCAAAAGAACAAAAAAAATGTGCCAAGGCGTCTACAT
Organism: Styela clava; assembly: GCF_964204865.1. Classification (NCBI taxonomy): domain Eukaryota; kingdom Metazoa; phylum Chordata; class Ascidiacea; order Stolidobranchia; family Styelidae; genus Styela; species Styela clava. The sequence continues at coordinate 4,388,760 of NC_135251.1, forward strand.
GTGAAGTATTGATACAATAAAATCCATTAGGTACAGTGAAATGCAATATTATTTTACTATCCAATCTTATTAGTACGTGAGATGCCTTATGGTTGAATCTGGTTTTAAATAATCATGTATAGCAGTGGTTCCAGACCTTTATACATAGGCAGAAAGGTATGATCAAATAAACTGACCTCATGGACCCGCAACAAAATAATGAAAAGACTGACTTATAACAAGGAATTAAAATAGAAACTATATGGACAAACTCTCATTTTATTGAGTGGCTCTTCGCATGAAACACTTCCCAAATTATAAAATTGCGCCAAAAATAGTAATTTCAAAACTCTAAATGTTTCAAACCAGAAATGTTAGCTAGTTTGTGCGCTTTCCAAATTGACAAAGCAGAAAAATCTACCTAAAATAAAATATTTATAGGTAACCTTCAGAAACATTTCACATACATTTTGTATTTGCTACGATCTCCAATTATTAAGACCTCCATGGCCTTAATTTCCTGTGTGCCATTTTAAAGCTTGTCAAGATAATATTGCCCAATAATTATTGTAATATTTTCAGTCGACAATTTTAAAAAACAACAACGAAAAACAACATCTGCACATTATAGACACAGCCAAGATTTTGTTCAACTGGGAGAGGGGATACCAAGAGCTAAAGAAATTCACCAAGGTCCGGTTTGCCTACTTTTTCTACACGTCAAGCGGAGTCTATTTTGAATGTCTTATTTTAAGCATCCGCATACCGTTTCCATTTCTCTCATATTTATCTGTAACCCTATGGCGCTGTTAGCATTGTCTCATGAATGAGCAAGCTATTACATGTTGTCAAAATAAAACGAATGCAATAGCACTCTAGCGAATGCTGCGGGCCCAGTACAAAATATATGTATACCCGATGTCCAAGTTTTCTACAGCGCACAGCTATACAATATATTACACTATGATTCGAGTGATGGCACTAGCCTACTGACTATAGAAGTCAGTGTACTTCTTAGTGTTCTAATTCATTTTTGCTATTAGTTCCTGATAAAATATCATGTTTCATTTATATTCTCTGTAGGTCCCTCACTTCGCTTTTACTGACCATATGGTTTTAAAAGAAATACATCCAAATCATGAGATAATAGCAAAAACAAAAAATATCAAGATATAATAAATCTTTAAAATTTAATAAAAAAGCTTTACCATGTAGCCTAGATATCCAACATAAACACAAGTAAAGCTGTTGTTATTGAGATGGCAATTATAACCAGCACTGCTGCAGTATAGCACAGTGTTGATAGACATATTTTAAATAATTTGAATTGGTTTCTAAAATTTAGTATATCAGGCAAATGTGTAAAGCAGATCATTCTACTTAATGATAACACCAAATCATTTTTGATATCTGAGAGATACATGTTTATGCGGTCGTCATGGCATCGAACAGATACATTACAGAAACCTTTTCATTAACCCTTGTAACATGATATGCACTCACACGTCAGAGTGTACTATTTGGGAATTAATTGCTTTTGAAACACTACGCTGCCACACAGATTTTTACTTTTTTTGAAGCAAATCATGGATTTGCTGAATATAATCTTCGTCCAAACTGAATGACTCACAATAGCTGCTTGAATTCAATTGTTATAATCTTACAACGCAAAAGAACAAAAAAAATTTTCCACGGCATCTACATGTGAAGTATTGATACAATAAAATCCATTAGGTACAGTGAAATGCAACATTATTTTACCACTCACTCTTATTAGTATGTAAGATGCCGTATGGTTGAATCTGGTTTTAAATAATTGTGTATAGCAGTGGTTCCTGACCTTTATACATAGGCGGAAAGGTATGATCAAATAAAATGACCTCATGGACCGGCAACAAAATATTGAAAAGACTGACTTAAATCAAGGAATTAAAATAGAAAATAAATGAATAAGCTCTCATTGTATCGAGTGCCTTTTTGCTTGAAACGTTTCTAAATTATAAAATTATGGAAAAAATGGTAATTTCAAAACTCTAAATGTTTCAAACCAGAAATGTCAATTAGTTTGTGCAATTTTGAAAAGGAGAAAGAAGACAAATCTACTTAAAATAAAATAATTAAAAATAAATCTTCAGAAACATTTTCACATACATTTTGGTTTAGTTACACTCTCCAATTATTAAGACCTCCATGGCCTCAATTTCCTGTGTGCCATTTTCAACTTTGTCAAAATAATATTGCCCACTTGTCATTGTAATATTTTGTGTCAACAATTTAAAAAACAACAACGAAAAGCAACATCTGCACATGTATTATTGACCCAGCCAAAATTTTGTTCAATCAGGAGAGGGGTACTAAGGTACAAATTTGTGATAACGAATTATTTTTGATATCTGAGAGATACATGTTTATTTGGACGTCATGGCATCGAACAGATACATTACAAAAACCTTTTCATTAACGCTTGTAACATGATATGCACTCACACGTCAGAGTGTATTATGTGGGAATTAATTGCTTTTGAAACGATACAAATAAGAACAGAACACAAAACGCTGCCGTACAGATTTTTACATTTTTTGAAGCAAATCATGGATGTGCCAAATATAATCTTCGTTTAAATTAAATTACTAACAAACAGCTCCTTGAAATCAATTGTTATAATCTTGTAACGCAAAAGAACAAAAAATGTAAAGTCATCTACTTGTGAAGTATTGATCAAATAAAATCCATTAGGTACAGTGAAATGCAATATTATTTCACCACTCAATCATATGTGTACCAGGTATGTGTACCGTAGTATGCGTACCAGGTTACGAGTTAGGCCATAATTTCAGGTACAAATACTACGGTAGTCACTTGGCTAGCCCTCGAACTTGTCAGAGAACTAAAATAAAGAAAGTTGAAATAAAATTATGGCCTAACCCTAACCTGGTCAACATACTACGTTCCGGTGTCTGCCATCTTGGTTCACATACTTTGGGAGTACCCAGAATTTGAAAATGTTGGGTCGAAAATGTTCGACTCATTATTTTTGTAAATAAATGTATCCTCTAAAATGATGAACGCATTTTTGATAATAGTTTACTGTAATATGGAATATTCCCTGAAACAGTCTTAGGTTTTAGTTAATAAGTCATTTATTCTGAACCTAGGTTGTTGAAAGAATCAGACATTTTGTTGTCCAAGTAAAAAAATACTCAAGTAACTTTAGCAACTTTTATTTAGTGTGATTTGGACGGAAACCCAGTGTAGAGTTTTAAACACTTATGGTATTTAACAAAAACCTTTCGTGGCAGATTGGAACATTACTCAAATGCAAAACGTGTAATTAATCGGCGGGAAGACAAGCAGTAGAAATGTAATTCCACGCTTATAAAACATCCAATGTAACAAGGAAAGAGTATTCGCTTGTTAAAACAATGCAACTTCGCCTGTTTGGTAACCATGCCTTCTGTAACGTTATTTCGCTCTGCTTGATTTTGCTCCACGACATCACTAAAGTGTTGCATTGTCTCACTATATTTAACAAATAATCAGTTCTAGTTTGAATACTGAGCATTAATGAAATGAAACATCTAGGCCATTCAGATATTCACAATCTTAGTAATATTCGTTCATGATAAAAATATTTGAAGAAATCAAAACTCAAAAATATCGAACATCCCAACAACACTATAACACACAGGCCCAAACATCGCTACTGCCTCAGGTTTTTTTGTACGAAGCCCTCAGCCAACACTTAAAATTTGAAAGTTAGTAATTATCCCGTTAGGCTGAGGGAAAAGAATGCAAATTTCGCTGGAAATTCAAATTATTCCAAACTCGTTATTTTTAAATATGGCGAGGGTGTTCTTTTTCCCCCATTTTTACTCTGTATAAAAGAACAGAGCCTTAATTGGACTAGTGAATAATTGAACAAAGAAATGCGGCGCGCGGCGCTCTTTTTACTTATTGGTAAATTTTGCGTTTTTATTAGTGTGTCACAAATTTTAAATGCGGAGTGATAGCCTATATTGACTATAAAAACTTATTTTTTGTGTACAGTGGTTCTTGTTTTTTTGGTTGCCAAACCATTTAAGGATTCACCAAAAATAAACAATGAGTGAAATATACTTATAATTGTCGATATTGGACATACCGTGTTTCCCCAAAAATAAGACCTAGCCTGAATTTTAAAATCATTTTAATATAAGCCTTGTCCTTGAAATAAGAGCATGAACATTTTTTTTGACCTAGTCGATAGGCTAGGCTACCTGGATAAGAGATTCTCATTCAAGACAAACCTTCATTGCTCGACAAGATAGTGTAGGCTCAAAAATTCGCCATAAAATTCAGTTAAATAAAAACTCCAATGACAATTTTGAATCTAGTGACATACAAGACATACCAGAGGGTGATGATATGGTCATTTTTGAATAATCTAGGTTTAGCAGTTATTTTTTTAAATAAAAATGTGTTATTTATAAGTAGATAGATATTCGTTTTTTTTTGTATATTTGAAAATCTTGTAAGTCTCTAATTTAAATTTATACTGGAGTTACAAAAAATCTTAAAGTATAACAAGTTGACATGCATAATGCATTTATACACACATATCATTGAAAAACTCATCATTGAATTTGATCACAAGTTGACATGCATAATGCATTTATACACACATATCATTGAAAAACTCATCATTGAATTTGATCACAAGTAGCTATTCATTCCATGCAAGATCACAAAATGTTACTATTCTACTTTCTGTTTTATGCATATTCCAACACTGAAATTATCCTTTATCAATAAATATTCATCAATTCGAATAAAAACTGCGATACCACTGATACAAATAACTCAATCTGGAATCTGGAAAGATAAAAATCCTGAAGTGACTTTCGTTCAACTAATACCTTCTGAGCACTTATTTTATATCATACTCAAATATCCTTATTGAGAAATATAGTATAATTAGAAATACCATCCTCTAACCCAGTGGTTCTTAAACTGGGGGCCCCATTGGGGAGCGTGAGCAACTCTCATTCTTGTTGCTTTATAATGATGTCAATAGTATGATGTCAAGCATGCACAATGACTTTTTAACAATGGCCATTATGTCTTTCGAAAACCTTCAGTTTAGTTGCAACAATGAAAATTGATACTGCAAACGCTTCGATAGACTAGGCAAAAATTAGGTATCAGGACCTGTAAGCGACACATGGTTTAATGTTTTGAATAGAAATGATGATTTTGATGAAGTGAGCCAGCTCAAATTGAGCATCTGAAATTTTGCAATGAGAAAGTATAGGGTAAAGTTTTAATAGGTCAATGGTCCGGGAAACGTCCACATGCATAATGTCTGTTAGAAAATGAAGTGCATTTCTTTATGCTGAAAATGTACATAAATTCAATTGTAATTCTCCATTTTGTAAACTTTAATTTTAACCTGGTGGTTGTAAGCATGTCAGGGTTATTTGTAGTGAATTTTGAAGACGTTAGGCAAGCAATTGCCCTATGAGACAAACTCGCGCCATCTTTAAACAAAGCAATCTGCCCATCACAAAAACATTTGGCATTTTTTTGGCAAAAAGGGGACACGAAGTTTGTAAAATTTTCCACGGGGTGGGGAGGCGAGCGGCTTAAAGAGTTTAAGAACCACTGCTCTAAACATACAAAGAACCAAAATGAATCCAAAAATATCTAAACTACAATATTTAACAACAAAAAAATTCTCCCGTTTGACAAATTCAAAAATTAAGTCACAAATTTGCAACACACAAAAATAGTCAGCCACTATTTCCTATATCTTAATATTATTTATAATAACTAAAAAATGAATATTGAATTTGTCAATCCTAATTGTAGTACGAGTGTGTAATATTGGACTCAAAATAATCTAATATTCGTTTAGAAATATATCAGTATTCTCAAAACATCATATTTTGAAAAGTTGGCTCAAGTTTTAAATTCTTCAGCAAATTAATATGAAGACTAGCTATTAATATGAAGACTAGCTATTACGGTAATATGAAGACTAGGTGTATTTGCAGAGTTCGAGATAATTCAGTGGTGATGCTAAATAAAGCTTTTCAGCTCTGACCGTAGAAGACACAAATTCCCTCGTCATTTTGCACACAATTACAGTAAAACATTGGTATTGCATATAATTGACACGTTGAAACTTGTTTCTAGGCTCTAAGAATGGATGTAGTGCAATTTATAAAATACTCCCATAGCGTGTTTCTTGTGCCATTGTTCTTCATCCCCAAAACAGAGGCGGTCGAAGTAAAAAACAACACGTATGCAGTCAGTGAAAGATTGAAAACCACTGCTCTATTATATCTAAATGATTTTGTGGGAACTATTCAAATAACCAATAATCTCAATTTGGAAGAGATTTTACCTTGCAATGCCAACACAAGGCCATCACACCGAACTTGGTAACACTGTTGCAACAAACCCTAACATTTTATTAATTTCATGCAATTGAGTTTTGTGGTTATTATTGCATTTAATTTTAAATTTTTATTTTTATTTTTCAAAAACATGTAAATGTAGCAACACTAAGAAGTTTACAATCAGCATTTATATCAAGTTGTAAACAGCTATACCAAAAATATAACCAAAACGTCATCAAATGTATAACTCAGTATAATATAAACCTGTATTTAAAAATACATCTTTGGCCAACTTATTCTGATCATATCAGTCTCATGATATGACTTACGTATACCATTTACAAGAATTTTATTGCAATCCAATAATAGTTGGTCAAAATTGAGTCAGATCTATATTAGGGCCCGACCGATGCTGCCTTTTTAAACCGATACCTATAGTTTACTAAAACTAGGCCGATAAGTCAATACTGATTTTCCTCACCTAAAAAGATGGCTACAAGTAACAAGCAACACTTTGAGACTTCTATGTTTTTTTTGCAAAAGAAATAAAATCTATAACAAAAACACTTATTGTAATGGCAGAAAGCGTATGAATCTCAATAGCTCCAGTTGAACATTCTCAAGTTGTAGTTGAGAAAAATGGCTCCAATCATTCTTGCTCTTGTGTTTAGCTACGAGATGGCTTTACAAATTACTGGTGTTTTCTTTTAAACCGGCGGAAACTTGACTTAATAATGAGAAGCATATTTTACAAATTACGCCATCAGTATGAGAATTCTCTATAAATCTAACATATAATATTAAACACAAATAAATTGTTCATGTGTTTCTCTCGCTTCAATTTGCAAGCCAACGCGCTCGCAAACTTGCTCACAAATTGTGAAATGACGTGCCCCGCATCCGATTTGGATAAGAGAGAGACATCGTCATCGAGAGAATGAGAAATAGCAAAAGAAAAGAGTATTAGGCAGAACCACTCTTTAATTATACAAGCAATAAAACTGCTTTCCCGGAACCACTCTCAATTATACCAGCAATAAAACTGCTTTCCCGGCGTAATTTTGACACTTTGGCAGTCAAGTGATTGGCCGATATATATTGGTAAAATTAGCCGATACCGATAGTTCGAAATTTGTAAAATACATGGCTGATATATTTGTCGGGCGGCCCTATTCTATACTATAGACATTTCATTTGGAACTGAATTGGTTACTGACCTATTAAATAAAATCTGCTTTGTGAGAACTCCTGCAAGCTTATAAGAATAAGTCTGACTTATCTTTTATTACCTTATGATGATCAACTTTTAGTATTTTATGGAAATTTAGGTTTCAGTATTGACTATACCAGTGCCCAACCTTTTTCAATTTGCAGGCAAATTTCATTGTCTTTTTGGCAACCCACAATAAGATGTTAATACATGAGAAAAGAAACAATGCAACTTGGGCAAAATCAAATAACTGGCTAACTAATCCCATACCCAACATGGACTGGTAACTGGTAGTTCGCCATATGAGGTGTTATTGGCTTTTCTCCCACTCAGGATATGTAAATTCTCTTCTATTCTGTCCTATTAATAATCTTATTTTTAAAATGAAATTAAGTTTTTGTATATCAAGAGCCTCAAATAATACTTAATTTAAACTATACAGCTATACCTCTAACGTTAGGAATCCCAATGTTTTGCCTTTCAGATACCTAAAAATTATGAACTTAGCCCGGAAGTTACAATTTAGTCGCCATGGACACCTAAATAGGTATTGCTCATTGTTGCCACATAGTGGCCGCTGTTAAAATTCCCAAAATACCAAATTTGATGGGAGACGGGTTGATAGTTGCATAATATCATTTGATGTACTACTTAAAATGTCGTAGGTGTGTTGAGTTTGTATTATATTACTTGATGTACTGAAAGAAAAAGTCGTAGTTCGGTTGAAATTATATGAAATGTCCTGATCATCAGATGTCAATCATTGGAGATCACATTGACGAATTTTGTTGTTCTATACTGTCACCTAGCGCAGACTTTTCAAATATTTGCTCATGTCAGCCATGTCTATTTATCCATTTTGCCATACTTTTTGCGGTGTGTTCCACGTGTCCCACGTATCCATTGCACCACGTGTCTCACTTAAACCACGTGTCGCAATAAGACCAATTGTCACACTTATGCCAGGTGTCCCACTTGAACCAATAGTACCAACTGTCTCACTACATCATCAAAGGTGAATAAATCGTGCATATGGAGTCAAAGAATGATTTTTGATAAAATTAAACGCAGACGAAAATTTCCGCGCATGCAAAATTTCTCTGTATAAACTTTTTTTGGCTTCAAAACGAAAGCACTTAAAAATAATATTAACAAGAGAGCTATGCTATATATGTATAAATATATATGGACACGTAGCGCCACATAATTTTGAGGACGTCATAGCAAAAAATAAAAGTGGTAGCCTTTTGGAGAGAAATTCTATCTTGACAAACACTTGTTATTGGTCAACATTATATTTTTTAATGCAATGTATAAAAAAAACAGTATATGGTACAATTATAAACAAGAGAGTTATGCTCAAACAAATGGCCACGTAGCGCCACATTGTGGCAAATTCGGATGACGTCATGGCACACAGAAAAACGAATCCCATGCAGCTCACCGGTATCTTTGAAATAAATAAAAGTAATAGCCTTGTAGCGAAAAATTTAATCTTTGGGCATAGGCCGCGAGCCGAGGACATTTATCTTTCAGTTTCGTAGCGCACATCAGGTAACTACCTGAAAATGATTTTAAAATGTTCCTTAGAAATTTAGTAACAAATATTGCTTTGTTCCCACTTCCAAAAGTTGCACGTTTTACAGAAAAGACGCTTTTACTACAATAAATATGTGTTACCATCTGTCCTATTTTCTCTGCTTTTCCGGTATCATGGGCCAATGAACGCAGACTTCTGCACGACGTAACAGTCAAGTTAGTCAGCTGTAGGTGGATCCCCAGTGGTCGGATGAATATCAGATGTACTACAACTGCTCGCTTTTGCGTTGAGTAGCCTTTCCTGGCTTTCCATAGTTTTTTTCAGTTACCGGTAATATTAGTTCAGTTATTCTAAGGAGGTGTTGAAAAGTATGGGTAAGATATTAAACACTTGTATATCCTTACCACAAATAGCAATATTAGTTGAGCACTAGCTCATAAGACGTTGTTAAATAGGTACGGAGCGGTACCGTAACTCCAAGGAAGGCTAGACCTAGAATAATATGTCACAAACAACGATATTTTCTGGCTTGCATGAAATGTTTATGATTAATTTAATGACTCTTCTTGACTATTCAGCAGACTTATACTACTATATAGGCCACAGCATATTTGGAAATATAAATGAATGGCTGTTTCTGTAATGCACGATTGTGTGAATTATTCAATTTCACTAATGTCGGTTGGTCTAAATCTAAATTCATAGAGTCGACAAGAACCTGGGAAGCAATGATAAGTTATGCCGGAGTGGAAAGAAAGGTAGCATTGGAAACGATTGAGAGGTGAGAAATCAAGTTGTAGACAAACAGTTGATGTTTTAAAATATAGTCTATAGTCCATACTCATACTGTCATAGGACATTTCAGACTGTGATATATCAAAATTTAGTGTAGATATAGTCTAGTAATGGTATGCAAACACTGCTGGACTGTAGTACATGCAATGAGCAAATATACGCTCATTTAGTACATCAGATAAAATGCATTATGTATTCAAGGTATTAGTTAGTGTTTAGGGGTATTTTTAAACTCATGCTGCTCCAAATATTATTTTCTTCCTCATTTTAGATACTGTACTACAAAAGAAAACGGCAATGTTCCACCAATCCGACCTAACGCAGGCTCTGATCCCTGCTGCTATCAGTGCTATAAAATGGATTAAACAAGAAGTCTTGAAGCTTAAAGGTATATGAGAATCATAATAGTTGCAAACAGCTTAGATGGGCTATTCATATTGAAATACTTCAGCACTTTTCTGCAATTGGAACTGCCCATCAAATTCATGTTGGAGACTTCATTGAGATTTTCAATTCATTTTTTTCCCTCGACTATGAAGATCTTTTGAGGTTAACGAGGCATTAATAAATAAAGCTGAGGAATTTGAAGAGGATATGAAGAATGTAAATGATACCAGGGCACGTCTATTTAACACTGTCAAACATAAGGATTATACTCTCCACCCAACAATGATTCACTGAAGAAGCATGTGGCCCTCAAATCAGTTCTTGAGTTGGCAAACTGCAAGTGTAAGAAAAATAGTCAAAATAATTTATGAAAGTGTGCCAAAATCAACTTAAATTGCACAGATTTTTGTTTTTGTATTGACTGCAAAAATCACAGTACACTTATAGAGGAAAAGTCGATTTTTGAGATAGTGGATTTCGAAAACAATTCAGAAGAAAGTGAATTAGATATTACATTTGATTTAATAAGTATCATTTATTTGTTGTTTTTTCGGACATTTGTTAGGGTCGTAGTCCTGTTTCTAGAAATATTATTGCCTTTGTTCAAATACATAACCACATAAACTAAAAAAAGATTAATTGTAAATTGTAATATTTCTGTTCACTATTTTATGTACATATTGTACATTCATTTAATTTTCTTGACTTTTGCTGTAAATTTCTAAGTGAGAAATAACTGATTTATTTGTGTTTTCGTGCTCACGATGTTAATTTGTGACTTCATTGCTTAAAAATAAATACGTTTGATAGCCTCTATAAAATGGATGTAGCTTTTTATGCTGTTCTTGTTGTAAACTGCTTGTGGTTATTACATAAAATTTATTCGCAAATGTGAATCAGCGTTGTTGGTGTCGCTGCTTTCGAGCTCACTCCCAACTCCTGTCACACAATTAAAGTATTTTTTGTTGTTGGTTACATGTTTGCCATATTTTTCATAATCTACCTAATAAATTATGATTGACTGAGGAAGTCCGATTTTGGTCAGGCAAAACATTACAGGAATACATTTGTGTTAGTGTGCTGTAGGGCTCTCGAATTGCATAGTTCTTATGTATGTGTTGTGAACTTATGGTTATTGAATTTCCGGGAACCTCTTATATTCAATTTCGCACCAGGATTGTGGAACAAGCTGTAATGCGTTCATTATGTTCGTTTTCACACAAAACTGAAGAATTTATTTAGTTACGGTACCAGATGTGCGCTACGAAACTCATTTTCTGGGCGTTTTCATGGCTTCGTCTCACGGCCCATATCCGTGGTAAGGATCTACAAGTGTTTAATAACTTACTTATACATTTTTCAACAACGTCTTAGCATAACTTAACTAATAATAACTAAACAGGGCTATGGAAAGCCTGCCCAACTCAGCGCAAGGTCGAGCAGTAATAACTAATATTCATCCGCTCGCTAACAGCTGGTTTAATTCAATTGTTACGTCATGCAGAAGTCATTGTTCCATGCCGAAAATGTAGAGAATATAGGACAGATCGTAGCACATATTTCTTGTGGTAAAAGCGTCTTTTCCGTAAAACGTGCAACTTTTGGAAGTGGGAACAAGGCAATATTTGTTACTAAATTTTTAAGGAACATTTTAAAATCATTTTCAGGTAGTTACCTGATGTGCGCTACGAAACTCACTTTCTAGGCGTTTTTCAGGGCCTCGGCTCGCGGCCTAGCACTAAAAATTTCAAAGCAATTGATCAAGTAATCAAAGACAAAAGCGTTTTTTTTCTGTGACAGAGAACATCAAGAACAACAACATAATATTTAAATGATCCATAGGTCCACACACGTGTTCAAAAATGTTTATGTAGTCAATGGCGAAGAGTTCAAAGGCCGCGTTAGTGAATTTTGCTGTTCTATATTGCCACCTAGTGTATATCTGGGAAATTTTTGCCTTTAAGTGCAATTGTGTTATCGTGTGGATAAAAAGTGATGTTTTTATTAATAATAATAATAAAAAAAAAAAAAAAAAACAGCGCGCACATCTGCCCTTCTGTCGCATTGATAACCTATTAGTATGAACTTGTTGTAATCACAACGGCTGTTGGACTGAGAATGCTACGCGCTGTGTGTTTCGGTATTTACTATTAGATTTGTATCTCGTGATATCAACATGATCAAGGCCCATCCACCGGAATTAAAGAAGTTTATGGATAAAAGATTGGATTTAAAGTTTGTGTTTGGCAGTCGTCAGGTGCGGTCGCATTTTTGAACGGCGCAGAAAGATTAGATTGACAACAATGAACCAGCACTTAAGGAATATCAACAAGTAGAGGCCGAAATATGAAATTACATGGCAGCATAAAGGCAACATACGGACATCATAACAGAATCGAAAGATGAATACAACAGGGATTGATTCAGATATTTTATTTTGTGACAAAGAGTATGATATACTGCTATTTCTAGAAATTCCGCTTGAATACTGAGTATTCAACTATATATGTGTAAAATAGTTTGCAGTGTAACTTACAGTGTAACATTTTTAAACATTCATTTAGTGGCATATTTTTGACTTGTTCTCTCTGTGTGTATACCGGTACTGTTTTAACAATGTTGGCCACGTCAATGTATCAATTAGGCTACAGACCTGCTCACGTGTGATTAGTGTTTTTCCTAATAATTGCTTTTATGAGTGTCCGCACACCGAATTTGCCGCCATGGTTTTGCGTTTGTTTGTATATTAAACCACTTATCACCTTTTCCGCAATGCCTAATCTAGCAATCAGTGTAGTTTTTCATGGCTTGGTTTTTCTTAAAGCTTTCATGGCTTCATGAGTATGACTATCGTCGTTTATTACTTTCGTGTATTTTGTTTTTTAAGTTTGGCCCAAGCCTCATTTAATTGGGCTTGTGTTTTTGTGTGCGTGCTGGTGGGCAGGCACATGAGATACTTCATGTTTTAAACTTTTTTGTAGGTTTTGCTTGCCCTCCAGAATTCTCCATTTTAAATTTAGGTTTGTTATGGAGTTTTCGAAATAAACTATCTATCTATCTATCTAACTACATAATCTGAGAATGGTTGAATGAAACGTGATTATACTGTAGATTGGTTAATGTAACCGCTGTTTGGTTACAGGTTCCTCTATGGAAGGCAATTAATGAAGCAGCATGAGAAACTTTGATCCCCGACCTTTGAACTTTTGCATCAATTTCATCTTGTTATAGTCAATCCCCGTAATTCCCAAGTAATATTCCACGTTCAACCAAATCTACTCTATTCTGCATTTAAAACCAATAACCGGTTGACAATTCCCATACCTGACATGGATTCGCCATATGTTCATAGTCAAGTTTATTTTATCCATCCAGTAAAAAAAAATATACAATGTTTAAACGAATAATATTGAATACACGTTTCATTGTGGAAGGGAAGTCGCGGAGCCAAAGCTGGTTATAAAGCGGCGACACCCAAGGTTCGGATATCTAATTAAACATTAGTAAGTTATGGCAACTTGATTGTCAAGTTGTCTCTTCCCCAGGATAAATATTGAAGTCCAAGATATGAATGAAAAAAAGTGTGTGAAAAAGTGTTGACCTATCAGATGCCACAGGTCCATGCGCTTTGTACAAATAACTGGCTCACTATACTCATACCCATGATGGACTGGTAAGCGGACAAGACACCGTGGATCAGCATATGAAAAAGTTGTCTTATCAGCTTTCATCTCCCCTGTGATAAATATGTAAACCCCATCCTTTAACCATCAAGTGCATGCATCTGAAATAAAATGGCTGGCCATCAACCTCGTACCTGACATACATAGGTAACAAGACCAGAGGCTGTGGTTAGCCATATGGCCAAGTTATATTAGTTTTTCCCCAGGATAAATATGAAAGTCCAAGATATGAAAAAATGTAAATGTTGACCTATGAGATGTCAAAGCGCTTTGGCCCATCTAACTGGCCAAATATTCCTTTACTCGACGTGTACGGGCTACAGGAGAGAAACCTTACGCTTGTTCAATACGTCGGAACAGTTGTTCTACATTGAGTAACTCGAAAATTCACATACAAATGCATATCGGAAAGAGAAACCCTCATGTTTGTGAAACATGTGGGAAAAGTTGTTCCACGTTAAGTCATTTGAAAAAACACGTACACGTACAAGGAGGAAACCTTATGCTTGTGCAATATGTGGCAAAGTTGTTCTAAATGAAGTAATTTAAAAAAGTCACATACAAATCCATCTCGAAGAGAAACCTTTTGTTTGTGAAATGGGTGGGAAAAGTTGTTCTACAGAAAGGTCACATACAAATCTATATCTAAGAGAAACGTTATGTTTGTGGAATATGTGAGAAAAGTTGTTCCACATTAAGTAACTCGAAAACTCGCATACAAATCCATACCGAAGGGAAACCATATGCTTGTGAAATATATGGGGAAAGTTGTTCTACATAAGGTAACTCAACAGGTCACATACAAATTTATATTGAAGAGAAACCTTATGTTTGTGGAATATGTGTAAAAAGTTGTTCTACATTAAGTTATTTGAAAGTCACATACTAATCCAAACCGAAGAGAAACCTTATGCTCGAAAACTGCTTGAGAAATATGTGGGGAAGTTGTTCTAAATTAAGTAACTTGAAATGTCACATACAAATCCTTAACGAAAAAAAACTTTATGCTTATGCTTGAATAAGTTGTTCTACATTGAGTAACTTGAAAAGTCACATACAAATTCATACTGGAGAGAAACATCATGATTGTGAAATATGTGGAAAAACTTGTCCTACATAGAGTAACCCAAAGTCGCATAAAAATCAATACAGAAAAAAAAACTTATGGTTGTGAAATATGTGGAGAGATTTATCTACATTAATCTTAAAAATCACATACAAATGCATTTATGTTTGTGAAACATGTGGGAAAAGTTGTTCCACGTAAGTCTCTTGAAAAAACATGTACACGTACTCGTACAAGTGAGGAAACCTTATGCTTGTGCAATATGTGGGAAAAGTTGTTCTAAAGGGAGTAATTTGAAAAGTCACATAGTAATCCGTCTCGGAAAGAAACCTTTTGTTTGTGGAATAGGTGGGAAAATTTGTTCTACAATAAGTAACTTGAAACGTCCAATAACGATATAATGGAAACTAGTCGAACACGTGGTACAAGTGTGGAACAAGCTGAGTTATCTGGGGTCATGTTTACTTATTGACTTGTTAACCAACATTAACACTTGTTATTGGTCAACATTAAATTTTTTAATGCAATGCATAAGAAATTCCAAGTATATGGTACAATTTTAAACAAGAGAGGTATGCTAAAATGAATGGACACGTAGCGCCACATGGTGGCAAATTCGGATGACGTCATGGCACAAAAAAACGAATCCCATGATGCTCACCGGTATATTTGAAATAAATAAAATTAATATCCTTGTAGTTTAAAAATTTAATCTTTAAACACTGAAAATTTCAAAGCAATTGGTCAAGTAATCAAAGAGAAAAGCGTTTTTCTTCTGTGACAAAGAACATCAAGATCAAGAACATCAAGAACAACAACATAATATTTAAACGATCCATAGGTCCACTTACGTGTCCACAAAAGTGTTTAGGTGATCAATGGCGAAGAGTTCAAAGGCCGCGTTAATGAATTTTGCTGTTCTATATTGCCACCTAATGTATATCTGGGAAACTTTTGCCCACTGAGAACAACAGCGCGCACAGCTGTCCTTCTGTCGCATTGATAACTTATGAGTATGAACTTGTTGTAATCACAACTACATAATCTGAGAATGGTTGAATGAAACGTAATTATACTGTAGAGTGGTTAATGCAATCGCTGTTCGGTTACAGGTTCTACCATGGAAGGCAATTAATGAAGCAGCATGAGAAACTTTGATGCCCAACCTTTGAACTTTTGCATCAATTTCATCTTGTTATAGTTAGGGTTACCATATTTTTGTGGCTTCAAAGCGGGACGCCTCCAAAGACAACGCCCCCGTAGCTGTTATTTTGTAACTATACAGTTTCCAATTTTATTACATAGGCCTACATTTGAAGCCATCACGGTTGTCTTCATTGACCATATTTTCATCGAGAGTTCATTCGCATATTCTCTGTCCAAATATCGGGTTCAGTTCGAAACATAGGAGCGAATTGACGTTAACGAATTACAAATAATTCGTACCGATAATTCAAATTTTGACTAATTAGTATTGGTATTACATGCAATACGTTAGCTAACAATGTTATCAGGAAACATGTACGTGTATTAAGCTGAATGGCTGAACGCCGAAGCGGGACATTCGGCTGACTTGTCGGGACGCCGGGACAAGACGCTAAAAAGCGGGACGTATGGTAAGCCTAGTTGTAGTCAATTCCCAAGTATTATTCCACGTTCAACCAAAACTACTCTATTCAGCATTTAAAACCAAAAACCGGTTGACAATTCCCATACCTGACATGGATTCGCCATATGTTCATAGTCAAGTCCATTTTATCCATCCAGTAAAAAAAATAATATACAATGTTTAAACGAATAATATTGAGAAGGGGAAGTCACTGAGCCAAAGCTGGTTATAAAGCGGTGACACCCAAGGTTCGGATATCTAATAAAACATTAGTAAGTTATGACAACTTGATTGTCAAGTTATCTGTTCCCCAGAATAAATATTAAAATCCAGGATATGAATAAAAAAAAGTGTGTGAAAAAGTGTTTACTTTTCAGATGCCACAGGTCCATGCGCACTGTACAAATAACTGGCTCACTATTCTCATACCCATCATGGACTGGTAAGCGGACGAGAAACCGTGGATCAGAATATGAAAAAGTTGTCTTATCAGCTTTCATCTCCCCTGGGATAAATATGTAAATCCCATCCTTCAACCATCAAGTGCATGCATCTGAAATAAAATGACTGGCCATCAACCTCGTACCTGACATACATTGGTAACAAGACCAGAGGCCGTGATTAACTATATGGCCAAGTTGTCATATCAGTTTTTCCACAGGATAAATATGAAAGTCCAAGATATGAACAAAGTAAATGTTGACCTATGAGATGTCGAAGCGCTTTGGCCCATCTTACTGGCCAAATACTCCCTTACTCGACGTGTACGGGCTACAGGAGAGGAACCTCACGCTTGTGCAATATGTCGGAGAAGGTGTTCTACATTAAGTAACTCGAAAAGTCGCATACAAATCCATACCGAAGCGAAATCATATGCTTGTGAAATATGTGGAGAAAGTTGTTCTACAAAAGGTAACTCAACAGGTCACATACAAATTTATATTGAAGAGAAACCTTATGTTTGTGGAATATGTGGAAAATTTGTTCTACATTGAGTAATTTGAAAGTCACATACTAATCTTTACCGAAGAGAAACCTTATGCTTGTGGAATATGTGGGAAAAGTTGTTCTACATTAGGTACCGGTACATGGAGAAGTCACCTACAAATTTATATTGAAAAGAAACCTTATATTTGTGGAATATGTGGGAAAAGTTGTTATACATTGAGTAACTTGATAAACCACACACAAAGCCATACTGGAGAGAAATCTTGTGCAATGTATGTATGTATGTTTATTTGCCTCAAAAATGTAACAGTATCTGCATAATATATAAACAGTAAAACAGGAACGGGATACATGTTCAAGACCTTACTGACCTAAGACACAGATGTGCGAAATGTAACCCTAACAAATATAATATATGAGGGAAAAGTTTTCCTACATAAGCTAATTCGAAAAGTCACATGAAAATCCTTGCTGCAAGGAAGCTTCATGATTGTGAAAAAAGATCATTCTTTACATTGAGTAACTTGAAAAGCCACATAACTGGAGAGAAACCTTACGATTGTTAAATTTGTGGGATAATTGTTCTTTAACTTGAGTAAATTTAAAAGTCTCATACAAATCCATACCAGAAAGAAACCCCATGCTTGTGGAATATGTGGAAAAAGTTGTTCTACATTAAGTATGTCGAAAAGTCTCATACAAATCCATACCGGAAAGAAACCCCATGCTTGTGGAATATGTGGAAAAAGTTGTTCTACCCTAAGTAACTTAAAAAAATCACATACCAATCCTTACCGGAAAGAAACTTTATGCTTGTGGGAAACGTTGTTCTACATGAAGTAACTTTAAATTCAAATACAAATCCATATCGAAGAGAGAAACCTATGTTTGTTGAATATGTAGAAAAAGTTGTTCTACATCGAGTAAATTAAAAATTCACGTACAAATCCACACAGGAGAGAAATCTTATACTTGTGCAATATGTGGGAAAAGTTATTCTACATTAGATAAGTCGAAAGGTCACATACAAATCCATACCGGAAAAGAACCTTATGTGCAATATTTGGGAAAAGTTCCAGAGAGAAGCTGTGCAACATGTTGGATAAGTTGTTCTATATTAAGTGACTTGAAAATCCACATACAAATTCCTACCGTAGAGAACCCTCATTCTTGTGAAATATTCATTGAGTAACTTGAAAAGTCACATACATGATATCCGTACCGGAGAGAAACCTCATGCTTGTAAAATATGTGTAAAATGTTGTTCTAAATTAAGTAACTTGAAATGTCACATACAAATCTATACTGGAAAGAAACCCTATGCTTGTGGAATATGTGGGAAAAGTTGTTCTAGTTTAGGTAACTTGAAAAGGCACATTCAAATCCATACCGGAAAGAAAGCTTATGCTTGTGGAATATGTGGGAAAAGTTGTTCTACATTGAATAACTTGAAAAGTCAAATTGAAAATCATACCAGAAAGAAATCTTAAGTTTGTGAAATATGTGGAAAATCCTGTTCTACATTAAGTACGGTAACTTGAAAAGTCGCATACAAGTCCATATCAGCGAGAAATCGTATGCTTGTGAAATATGTGGGAAAAGTTGTTCTACATTAAGTAACTCTAAATTCACATACAAATCCATTTAAAGAGAGAAACCTTATGTTTGTTGAATATTTCGGAAAAGTTGTTCTACATTTAAGTAATTTAAAAATTTGTATACAAATCCATAACGAAGTGAAACCTAATGCTTATGGAATATGTGTAAAAAATTGTTCTACATTGAGTAACTTAAAGTTATTTACAAATCAATACAGAAAAAAACTTTATGGTTGTAAAATATGTGGAAAGATTTTTTTACATCAAGTAACTCGAAAAGTCACACAGAAATCCATACCGAAGCTTGTGGAATATGTGGAGAAAGTTATTCTACATTGTGTAACTAGCAAAGTAACATACAAATCCATACCGGAAAGTAAATTTGTGCTTGTGGAATATGTGGAAAAAGTCACATACAAATATATACCGAAGAGAAACCTTATGCTTGTGATATAAATATATGGGAAAAGTTGTTATACATAATTTTTTGAAAAGACACACACCAATATATATCGAAGAAGAACCTTATGCTTGTGAAATATGCGGAAAAAGTTGTTCTACATCAAGGCTGCCCAACCCGCGGGCCGCATGTGGCCCGGCTGACTGTTTTTTGCGGCCCGCCCTATAAAGTTTAAAAGCAGACTTTCAAAATTTTCACTTTGTTTTATGTCATCAATATATATGCGAAGTATGTTTCGTGATTTTGGTGTGATTATTCCTGCCATCTATCTACATTCAAATGCCGGTTCTTATTATTACATATGTGTCAAGTCTTGCACCCTGGTGGACATTTCATTCTGATTGCTTTCTTCCGTGTCGGCTTTGATCGTCTTTATCGCCAACCTAAAGTAAAAAGTCAACAATATCTTTGGTACTAGTCCCAGGACTTGTTGTCCTTTTTTGTTTAAGGTATTTTCGCGTTAAATAAAATTTCGGAAATGTCGTCACTGCATATTCGTCAATAATTCTGATAAAATTGACTTACTGACATTGCTACATATTAGTCAAATCAGCATATATAGGCTATTCTTCCAAAATCTTTGTACTGCTACCTAATTAAATACTTGTATTGGTGATTTAAATTTCATGAAACGGCCCCACATAAACTTGATATTCCCACGACATTGGTGCACAGTATGCTCATTTAAACATTTGGGCAGTATCATGGCTACTGAAAGTGAATGAATGAAAACACTATAACGCAAATATAACACTCAATTTTGACGTGATGTGTGTGTTCTCGTGTGGTAGTTAAAAAACCGCTAGTGTGTTGTGTAGTGATTGTTTCTTTGATTCGGCGGCCCGCCAGTGTCATGTCCACGCCCCGCGTTTGCGAGTATTCTAATATTCGACTTGATATTCGAATAATTTGCCAGTCTTACTTACACAGTAACCATAAATCAATAATTAACTCAATTGATTTTATGTTAATAAACTTGCCTTTTATGTATTATGTAAATTACCTAAACCGAAATTAGAACCTAGCTGGTATTACGTTGGCAGCCCGCAACGAAAAAGGTTGGGCAGGCCTGTTCTACATTAAGTAACTTGAAAAGTCACATACGAATAAATACCAAGGCAGAACTTTATGTTTGTGAAATATCCGATAAAAGTTGTTTTACATTAAGTAACTTTAAAAGTCACATACAAACGTATACCGAAGAGAAACCTTATGTTTGTGAAATATGTGGGAAAAGTTGTTCTACATTGAGTAACTTGAAAAGTCACTTACAAATTCATACCAAAGAATAACTTTATGCTTGTGGAATATGTGGAAAAGTTGTCCTACATCAGGAGTGACCAACCCGCAGTTCTTGAACCGCTTTCATGTGGCTCTTTTTACCTTCTTCATTTTAATGAAAAAATAGGTTACAAATTACGATTTATCATTTTCGATTAAACATATTATGATTCGTCGTGTATTCTTCTTCTACGTCGCAGATACTCGTTCATTCACTTTACCAGGAGTGGACAACCCGTAGCTTGCGAGCTGCATGCGGCTCTTTTCACCTTCTTTATTTTAATGAAAAAATTTCGATTTAACATATTATGATGTGTCGTGTAGTTACGTCGAAGATACACTTTACGATGCAATCGTCCACTATACGTTACAATTAAATTCTTTGTTGTGAGACGCGCTTATTGCGCAACAACGACTGTCGTAATCGTAGTTCTGCGAGTAACGCACAATTTACCACTTGGATGAAGTGCAGATAAAACGTCACAGATTACGCCATCAACGACTCATTTAATCGGATTTGGTTTCCCTCTAGTCTCAGAAGCAGCTGCAATTGAGTTCTCGTGTGATAGTTAAAAAACCGCAAGTGTGTTGTGTAGTGATTTTTTCTTTGATTCGGCGACCCGCCAGTGTCATGTCCTCGCCCCGCGTTTACGGGTATTCTAACGTTATTGTGGGTAAATGTGAATTTGTTTTTGAGTAGGCCTACTGATAGTTGAGAGTTAACTGTGTCAATAAGATATCAAAAATGCATATTTCTAACTGTTTAGCATTATTAATAGGGGCCGCGAGCTCAAAAGTTTGGGAAGCCATGGGCTAGACCACTTCATTCCCCAAACTAGAGCCTATTATTGCCAAATTATAATCCAGATTGTAATAGTATTTAAAGGTACAAGTAACAGTATAAATATTTATATTTAATTAAGGTAGGACGATGGGGAATAGGAATATGTTGGTTACCAAAGTGGTAAAAAGGATTATGTTTCTTTCTTAGATATTGACTTCTTCAAGGATAAAGGAATTAGAATTATTTCACAGGATCATTTCTTCATTTAATTATTGTGATGCACATGATGTCAATTCAAATTTATCATAGATGAGCAATCAGCCTGCAAATTTTGTTGATGTAGACACCATTTATATTCAATAAGCTAGCCATTGAATTGATCATCACGAAACGACCTGAAAAGAAAAATCTGCGAGTAGAATATTCAAGGGTTACATATTAGGAAATAACACTCACTAGTCACTACCCTACACTTTTGTTGAGAAGAAATGATTATTTTGAGTAAATATTGATCATTAGTCATTTATCTTTGAAACGCAAGTTGAAAGACCTGAGTTGAATTCTGGTTGGGACACAGCACACAGGGTAAATAGTCTTCCCAAACCATTATAGAACTCTCAAACCACACTAGCCATTTGTATGTTGGCCTTCACGTTAACTTCACAGCAGAACCTTAACCTAGGATAACATTTTACACACAAGACAAATCATGGAATACCACAGCAAATTAAAATAAAGGGGAGAATCCAATATGTGTCGACTGGTCGCCTAATTACAGTAATAGGTACGGGAGTTAAATTATACCTTCTACAACCCTCACAAAGAAACCACTCAAATAGAAATAAAAGATCATGCATGTGGAATATCAGAAACTCGAATATTCGAAGAGAAAAGCGATTTTTTAATGATGACAACAACATAATATCAAAACGATCGTTATGTCCACTAACGTTTCAAATAAGTAGCTGAGATTTCACATACAGTAAGAAACGTGTTTCATCAAATAACTCTCTTGGAAGAAAACAGTCATATGTCAGAACGGATTCGAAAGCTCTTCTGATGAAAAAAAAGCTACCATTGCTATAAGAAGACATGTTAGGTCGGCATTGGTGATCAGAGACAGGAGTGTAGCCAGGAAATTTCGACGGGGATTCTGAACTTTGTAATTGCCAAGTTAGACCATAACAGCTAGCACAATGATCACCAACGCGTTGCCCGTGGGCACCAAGTCGCCAGCGAAGACCATATGAGTCGCCCGCAGGTCTGTTCCATACTAAGCTTAATAACGTCTCCTATAAGTAAGCTACATCAATTAAATTTTTTCCTGCTATTTTACTATAAATCACACTTATATGGGAACTAGAAATGACACTATATTAATTATTGTAACCATCAACCTTATTTTTATTTGACCTCAGTGATGTGACGGGTCAATTAACACTCTTCCAATTATGACATCACGCTGAGATCACTTTCCATGAACCTGTGTTTTTTCTTGTCCGTTGGTTAGCGGAGCGGAGCAGTATACAATTATTGATTCCAAAGAAAAATCCATCATTTCCACGATGAATGGGAGGTGGATATATTTTTACCACCATGAAAACAGCCTGCGTGTGACTCATTAGTGGGGCGATTTTAGCGACGGCAAAGAGGAGAAATATTTCACATCTTGTCACGTAATCTTCCGCGCTAACTACCCACTGGTCAGCACAGTATGGACAGAAAAAGCTCGCGAGTCAAATCATACAGCAATCCTATTTTACGAGACCATCGTTTATTTCAACCTATCCTTTCGAATCAACATTTTTGACATAAACTCAGGATAGGAGGAGATTTACATATTTATCCAGGGGGAGAAGATAGCCGATAGGACGGCTTAACCATATGACAAACCACGGCTTCTCGCCGGTCACCATTCGATGTCGGGTATGGGATTAGTTAGTTATTTGTTTCCGGAAGCATGAACTTGATGGCGAAGGAAGCCTCAACCGACCAGCGGTTACGTGAACCACCCTACGGCGGCGAGGAGTCCAGCAATTCTTTCGTACATAACTATCCCCGCATGGGATTCTAACCTGCGAACCTAACGCCTAACACGATGGGCCGTAGCGCCGCGACTCACTCCACCAGGAACAAACATGGAACACGCCTCACTGATGAAAATCTGCAAGACTCGCTCAGAGTTACAGTGTCAAGTTACACGTCGGAGTATAATACTCTGCAACATTTGATAGTACTGTTGAGTTCATTTTATCTTAGACTTGTGCAGATTGTTGAAAATCAATTTAAAAACACTCAGTTTTGAAATACAAGTGTTATTGATAGAAATTTATTTGCAACGTTGTGATATGCGTTTGATTTCCTGGAGAATCCTAAAGTTTATTAGTGTCTATACTTCACTAAATACCAGTAATTATATCAATAATTGAAGCTTAATCGAGCAACTGAGTTTTTTAGAAGTGTAGGCCTACATTGAACTGGTAGCCCGCAGCTTAATCTGTACCCAAGAAGTAGCTCTCGGCTTCGAAAAGGTTGGTGACCCTTGCTAGCAGAACCGGCTCAGGGTCTAAAAAGCGTTCTAAGCTATGAAAAATTTCTGTGTGATACGAAAAAAATTTGCTTTATTTACATTTTAGAAGAGGGGTCTGACCCTGATCTGATCTTCAAACTCAATATTTCAAACTTGCAATGTCAACATTGTCAATTCGACACTCCGAGTACTAGGGCATTACAATTTTTTTTTATCATTCTTTATTGTTAAAAATGTCTTGACCCCTTCCATTTCAAAGAAAAAACATAATCCTGCAAAATATTGTTCATATTTGTCCAATTTACATTCAGAAATTTTAAAACACACAAAAACAGCTAAAAGTTTAAGTATATAGAGAGAACGGCGGGTCTGAATTCAGCAGTATAAAAGTCTATATCTAAGTGCTTTTAAATTACAGAATTCTACCCTGCTTGTCAGGATGTGATTATTCTGCGCAGTCATGCTTTAGTGATCATAAACGGGAGAGCTTTTTGAGATTGAACAGTTTAAACCAGGGGTGTGCAACCTTTAAAGGAGGGCCAGATACAAATAACTTGGTGAAACCGCGGGCCGCACTTTTTTAACATAAGCTTTCTAGTAGTCGCAGGCACAAAAAGTTTGGCTATTGATGATTTGGCTATTTATTATGACATGTGTAGTTCGCTTTGCACAAGCAAGCCATAAGCATAGATGTATATATAGCTATGCAATGCAAAGGGATTGGAAGGATTGGAATTACTAGCACAAACCAGATTGATACAGGCCGTAAACCTTTCAAAATTGTCAATTCTGCGTGGACCACACAATTTTTCCTTGTGGGCCGCAGGTTGCACACCCATGCGTTAGGGCGTCCCTAGAGTTTGGCATGCTTTTATTAACAGTATTGGAGTCTGGCAGAGTTTAGTTTGAATTGCTCTTATTGATATTGAAAAGCTGTATTCAAAGACTAGAGCAGCGGTTCCCAACCGGGGATATTTAAAACTATAAATACCACTGGAATGATAAACAGGGGGCCAATGAGTCCTTAAAGCCTCAGGAAGGGAGCTGTTGATGGTTGGGAACCACCGGACTAAAAATTAGAGACTACTAGAGTAGAGTCCGGAGTCAAAAATTCAAATCTAAGCGCTCCGGAAATATTTGCACAAAGATGGCGCACAACCTGAACTCTGACCTGGTACCTATACATCTTGGTGCACATACTTCGGGAGCACCCTAATCTATGGCATTATTTTCACTATCCATTGGAATATTCAGAGTAAACTTGGTGCTCCCAAAGTATTCGTACCAAGATGGCGCACAACCTGAACATAGTATGTGTACCAGGGTAAGGTTGTTCAGGTTGTGCGTCATCTTGGTGTGAATACTTCCAGAGCGCCTGGGCTTGTATATAAATAGCAAAACTTGAACACACTCTGAGATTCTGATAATGTAAATGACATGCTCCTAAAAAATATGATAATTAGAAAAATACACCACCCTGCGAAAAAAAATACACTCGAATAAATACTTGAATTATCACACATAAATCATACAAAAATATTGTTTCACCAAAAATTCGAACACAAAATCAGAGTTGTAGAGATGGGACACAGAGTCTTAGTTTTTTGTGGTCAAAATTTGGATTTCTCTCATTAATTATAGTTTCGGACTTCTAATGGTAATAATCATAATTTAGACAAAAACTCAAAAATTAAGCCAAAGAAGTTTTCTTTACAGACAATTGAAGCGTGTATAAACAGAAGCGTAACCAGGAATTTTTAAGAGTGAAGATCTTGATATTTATTATTGCCAAGTTGGACCGTAATTGCTAGGTCTGTCCGGTATAGGTCTTCAAGAGTCATAAGTGTTTTATTTTACAAAAAATTGCTATGTTTAAATCAGTAATATGCCTTTTTTACATTTAAAAAAGGAAGGAGCAACTCTCAGAACCCCCTGCTGGCTATGCCCCTGTATATAGGCTACAGTTCTCATTATCAGATTTGGTTTCCAAAGTTAAATCCTGGAATCATAATTAAAACTTCAAAAACGATTCAATTTCTAACAGTCCATCAAAGAAGATCACAAATATAATAAAAGTAAAGGGAACACCACATTTAAATGAGTAGATTGTCATAAGGAATTGTGTCGGTGTCTTTTATAATAATTATATGAGAAACCCCATCCATGAGCCGGGGGGGGGTTATTATCAAAAATATTTGTGACTATGTGGTGTTCCAGAAAAGCAAATACAAAGTGGTTGATATGTTGAATATACAGAAAATGAAAAAGCGAGGGAGCACAACATAGGAGTTTATCTTGGAAAAAGAGGGGAGGGGGAGGAAAAAAAACGGGAACCCAACAAATAGCACCCACTAGAGCGGTTTTCCTTCCTGGCTGGGACATTGAAATGGTGGGGGGACAGGGGGTGTGAGAAAAAATGTCATAATCTCTCTGAGTCCTGTGTTGTGACCTCACCACAGGCAAATGCTCCCAAATTCTTAAAAAAAACTTGAAAAACATGTCTAGATATATATGCTGTATACAGCTCTCACCTGAGTGAGACGACGAAAAAGATAGGGGGGGAGAGGGGGCAGGGTAAGGGATCAGAAAAAGGTTCAGAGCCTACAGTGATACCTAGCCACTGCCGGTTTGTTCAAATTTGTCAAAATATTTATGCAAGTATGCTGAATCGTTATTTATATAAAATTGTACTCAAATTCAAATTTATCTGAAAAATTCCCCCATCCCTTAAAAATTTTTTTTTTTCTTGGTTTCCAAATCCGTTTTACACTAAGATAAAAACACAATCAGTGAATATTACAGAAAAAATAGAACACGCTTATTCACACAAAAGTATAAGTAAAATCAAAATAAAATCCCCTACTTTTTTACCCCCAGTGCTCCCCCCTTATTTTATAAAAACACAATGCATTAAAACCTAATAATAATTCCTAATTTTTTTTGTTTTTTTCTCAAATTATTTTTTCTTTGCATATTCGCAGAGGTCCTTCACATCCATCATTGCTTTTTCGATGTTATCAGCAAATCGAAATGAGTTCTGATAAGATAAGATAAAGAGATAACATAAGAATGTAAATTAATTCAAATAAGTGTAACCAGAGTCAGCACCAGGTTAGAGTTAGGCCATAATTTTATCTTGATTTTCCTTATTTCAGTTCTATCACGAGTTTGGGTACTGTCTGTGTTAGCCAAGTAAATACATCCCCTTCCCATAGGTTTCAGTCTCATCACACAACTTGATGTAAAGTAGGCAAACAAAATTCGTTGCCGCCATATTGGTACACACACTTCTGGAGAGCCAAGTTGATAATAAATTAATGATCAGGTGGTTAACGCACCTTTATTGAACATAGGTTTTCTAGTAGCAGTCATGAAAAATTTAGTTGTTGATCTTATGACAAGCTAACTGTTAGGGCATTGTAACGTCAAAGACATAGATAATAAATTGGACTCAAATACAGGCTTTACAACGCATAGTGATTGGAATCACTCGCACATACCAAATCAAAAATTCGTTACGGGGGCCGCACAATATTCAAAATTGGAACTTCTCCGCAGCCCACAATGTTTTTCCTTGTGGGCCGATTTTGGCCCGCTGGGCGCAGGTGCCACAGCACAGCCCTGTCTCACAGGTTGGTGCCCTTCATAAAATACTTATTACTCACAAAGCAGCAGTTGCGAATGAAGGTCACCTAAAAACTATTATAAAAAGAACACTCACGGTCTCGTGAGAGGAGACTTTGCTTGAGATGTGAAACATTATGGTGTTTTCGTGGCAGATGATGTAGGAGACACCGTAGCCATCATCAGCGACCTGACAAAAACGTGGAGAAATTTTTAGTAACAGGTCACAGTGCATAGGCTGTGAAGTCGGGAAATTTTGACCCAATTGTGACCCCAAAGTCTGTTCCATTTGAAATATGACTTTGAACTGTACGAGAAAACCAAATTTTATTAATTTCGGCTTTGAGTATGTTTGTTGA
Source organism: Styela clava (assembly GCF_964204865.1). NCBI lineage: Eukaryota > Metazoa > Chordata > Ascidiacea > Stolidobranchia > Styelidae > Styela > Styela clava. The sequence goes on from NC_135251.1 coordinate 4,416,993, forward strand.
GAGCATGAGTAACAATATTCTAAGCGAGGCTCACATAATGTGAGTGAACATCTTCCATTGTAATAGATTTACTCTTTTACGTTCATTTTTCATTATCGAAACCAAGTACTTCCATAGAAGAGCTGGCAGGCCACAAGCATTGAGAGTCTTTAAGGGGGCCACAGATTATAAAACTTGAAATAACAGCATCGAGTCCTGTTTATTATAATTACATTATTCTGACTAGTCACACTCTAATGAGCACAGCTTGGTTTAGTCAAACAATAAACTTACAGTTTGTTCTGGATCTTCCATGGCCCGAACGAAAGCGCAAGATTCAGTCATGCATGAACGAACAGTCTCGGTCCTCCCTTCTCGGAACAATCTTGTCATCGAGGCTTCGTAAGTTAAACTGAAATGACCTTTGTCCTGTCATAAAATGATTTTTATTTTAAGGGAAGTAATATGAGAAAGCAGTTTGTATGGCAACTTATGTATGATATATAGAAATGCTTTGTTCTACATTTCAAAAAAGAGGGTTGCGACTCTCAAACCCCCCTCCCTGACCGCACCCTTGCTTCAAAACCATTACGTAGCACCTTATACAGGGTGCAATAAGTTGCGCAAGCGATCTGTTTTATGCTAATGTTATGAATATATTTCATTCCTTTTAGTGCGGTTGGCATGTTACGTCTATGTCTCTTGGGCCACATTTCCCAACCAGTGCCCTCATGAGGGCCAAAGAGCGGTTGGAGGGAGGGCACAATACCAAGCGCAAAACTGACTTTACGTTGGGAATCACAGGTCTTAGGCAAAAATCCCCAATACGACTCATTAGTCATCCGAGTCCACAGTCAAGTCAGAATTAGCAAGTTAGTTGATGGCGAGTCATTGATGAATGGATACTCAAGTCAATGACCAAAGCCAAGGATGTAGCCAGGAATTTTGAAAGCGGGGTTCTGAAATTTCTAATGCCAAGATAGACCGTAACAGCTAGCGGCTCTGGCCGGCCTTAAGACACTAGTTTCCATGAGTTTATATGACAACTTGTGTTTAAAAGCGCTCACATCGGTAAAAATTCATAGTTTTTTTACTCTTGTTACTCTGTTGAATCTTTTGCCCGGTGCCTTTATAACTGTAAGGCTAAGCGATATCCGCATTCTTTATCAAGGGGATGACAAGAAACTATGCAAGAACTCAAAATTTCAAGTGCCCCACTAAAATTTTAAATAAATGATATTTTTCATTTCTCTTACCCTGAAATGTGCAAGTTGAAGAGACAATTGGATAAAAGCATCAGGAGACATTCGGAAAGTTTTGATCAATCCTTTTCCGAATTTACGAAATGGAAACATGTGGAGGTCTACGTCATCAGATAAAAGCTTTGCAATCTTTAGACTTGATTAAATGACGTCGATGCACTGTATAAAGGAAAATTAATTGTTAGGATACTGATTCAACTCTGTATAAAATCAGCGCTACCAAGCAAAAAATGCCAATATATAGCACAGCAGTTCCCAACTGGAGGCCACAATGCTATGTGCAAAAATAATTACATGGAAAAAATGTTCTTCCTAGTTTCCTTGCTCGATAAGGTTATTCCACAGGGTGTTTTCACTTTGTTGAGCATGAATTGTTTGATCATAATGGGATTTGGAAACTACCAATCAAAATAACACTATAAATACCACTGGAATGATAGAAAGGGTCTGTGAGTGCTGAAAACCTCTGGAAGGGGACCACGAGTCGTAAAAGGTTGGGAACCACTAAATAGCAAAAAATGAGATTATGAAATCATGGCTCCCAAGAGCAGAACACAACATTTTTAGTCAAATAGTTAATATGGGAGCGAGATTCTACCTTGGATTGAAACAGTCCCAATTACAATATATATATCTGATCAAATAGCTCAAGTGATAATTGATCCCACTCTTTATTAATCTAGTGTTCCCATACACAATATACTTTCAGTTGAGCAGTAGGTTAGGTCAGGATGAGAAATTCCACTCTGCATTAAATTAGTGTTCCCACATATAATTTTTTTAATCAAATAGCGAAAATTGAAAGACAGATTCTACCTGGCATAAAATTAGTGTTCCCAAACACAAAATATTTTTAATCCGAAAGCAACACTTACAGGTTCTGGAATGTTCCATTTTAATCGCTGAGGAGGAAGGAGGGTCGTTGTTAATTCTCCGACGCAGGCACCATCATCATTATATCCGAAGTCCGCTAACTCATCGTACAAGACTTCTTCCGTAAGGTGGCTCATGATCGGAGCGTCAGCCCAGGAATGTTCTGCGTTCATTCCGAATCACCCACTTTTGTAGAAAATAACTTGGAAAAATTTGTCAAACCATCTGAATAGAATTTATTCTTTATTAGCGTCTAGCAGTCACGAAAAACAAGGCCCTGTATAAATACCCACATGCAAGTTTTTTTAGGCAAAAGGCTGCCATGGTCTCGCTTAAGCAGATACAATTTTAGGACTAAGAACTGCCAAGTTCAGCATTGCATACCTAATTTATTGCAACCTGGATGAGTTGGAGCCTGTCATGACTCAGAAAAATTTGAAATATGGCTACGGCTCAAACTCTGATACCAATGAAAACTTGCCATACTAAGCCTCGACTCCAGCATAATTCACAGCCCAGGCATTTACTCGCACATGATGTCCCATAGTGTGTGTACCAGGTTAGGGTTGGAAACAAAACAGAAAAAATTGTTATGAGATACTTTGTGGAAAGTATCATCATAGCTTTTTATCATAGCTTGTCTGAACCTTAGTCGAAGGGAGAGAGTGACCTCCTCCCAAACCCCCCAAAAAACTCTTAAAATAGTATCTATCCTGAGAAACCTCCAGCAAATTCAGAACGTGACCTCCCCCCCCCAAAAAAAATAACTTAAAATAAAATTCAATCACCTGTTATGGCATTTTCCATACAACAGCGAACATGAGAACGTTGTCACATCATCAACGTCTAACACATTGGATTCATCGTCCAAAACAACCACAAACGCCGCTTTCTCGATCGCGTGCAACGACGCTTTGTTTACCCCAGATTTAAAGAAAACACCCAAGCCTGTGAAGAATAAAATATTCATTTAGATCAGTTTTATTTTAATGGACTCAGTGGCTTAGTAGTTCAAGCGTTAGACTCCGCTACGTCAGTAATGTAGATCAGTGGTTCCTACCCTGGCGGACCGGTAAAATTAATTAAATGTACTCGCGGACCGGCAAAAATATGAAAGGACCAGAACAGAAAATAATACCATATATTTGCGCTGAATAATGCAATGCTGGGCCCTCAACATGCTTCTAGAAATCTAGACAAAAAAAGGTACACTTGAAAACATTTCAAATGAAGAAAAATTAAAAAATAATGTGCTGGCCAAAAATTGTAATAGGTGAAACATAAATTGCATAATGAAATGCAGTGCTGGGCACCCACTATGCGTAAGAAAGGCACATATAAAACATGTACATGCCAAATCATGTACAAACACAATTAGGTCTAGTGACAGTGCTGCTGCTGTTTCGTTTCAAATATAGGATTGCAAACGAGGACTCAAAGAAGTTTCTGCAACATGTAGCTCTGGAGCAGTGTACAGCCGATTCTTTCGCATAACGCATAGGTAACTGGTTGAAAATACGGACAACAGTTTGATAGCACTATTACTTAGCAATGGGTGTTCGTTATCAAATATATAATTAAAATTGTTACACTGATTCTTTTTTAAATCTGAACTGTGAAGTAGAATCACCATTTTAATCAAGCTTCTTTTCTACATCCGGTTTATCATATTAATGCCTCTGCAGTTGATCGACGCTTCAAACGAAATGCTTTTACATTACAATAAAAAAGTCGTCGGTAACTTGGCCCCAGGCTCAAAATATTGGAAAAGATCTCTGCGGCCCATGGATTTTTGCGCGTCTCGTGACCACCTGCAGGGTAAAACAAGGGGTCTCGTGTAGTTTCGTACCTAACGTACTGGTGTAGGTGTAGCATAACATTTTTTTGACATGTCAATCCTAAACCTCACCTGACTACGCCATCCAAAAATTACGTCACTACGACGTCAAAATCATGTCATAGAGCTTGCCAAATACTCGTTCGATCGCCCAAATGGCATCGGCGCCGACGATGAAGAGCTGACTAATGTCAGCGATCTCTCTCCTTCGGGATCGTTGCAACGAGAAAACGAGAGAAATAGCTGTTCGATTCCGGGTTCTCGTCTGCGCATTTTGGACGACCATCCGCATACTTTGGTGGGCCTTATTACGCCACTGTGACGTCGAAATGATGTAATTATTCGGTGACGTAGTCAGGTGGGGGTTAGGATTGACATATGCAAAAATTGTTGAGCCAGACAAACTAAAAGCGCATGTGGTACCAAACTATACCAGACCCAAAACGAATGTGGAGACAGTATTTTGCCTTAGAAGAAGTACCGTAAAACCGGCTAACTTCGAATGATTTCACTATACTTCAATCAATCACTCAGCCATTTCTTGTCCAATTCGCGTCAAACTTAAAATATATTACATTGATGTAATCCTCTGTTAAATTCATGGAACGGAACCCCATTGTGACAATTTTTTGCTGGTTATATATTTTATAATCACGCAGTATTGCACGACTGTTCACAATTTTTCTATTTCAAACCATGCTGCCGTTCCAAATGGAGGAATTGAAAATTGTCGATGTTGATCCAATCAAACAAAATATTGTTGCTATTTTCAAATCACGCCAACTCGTCGGCGCTCGAAAGTCTGGAGTCAAATCTATAACGATGCCGCAACTTGACGTCAAGTTCAACGTGTGCGTCAGATGCTATTATTTTAATAATTAAAAAATATTTGAATTTCTATATTTTCTCAAGTCTTCTGCGACATTTTGCGATCAGTCTAATTTTCTATACACATTGTTATCGTTCTCTATCGAAAGACGGTAGTTTGAGGAATTTAGCATCAGTAGAAGTCACGATTTGAGCCGCTCGAAAACGGAAGGTCAGTTCTATCGTGAAACATGATTTTTTTAATCAAAAAATAAATTAAATTGCATGATTGAATATGATAACAGATTTAGATATATAAGTACTCACTATAGAAACTGCCAGAAGCACAATATGACAAACGATTGAATACTTTATCCGAAATTACAAGGCATCCGAATTTAGCCAGGTATACGGTAGGTAAGTATAAATGGTAAACAATTTCAATGGGTTCGCAAGTTCGCATAATTATCCTGTGGAAGATAATTATATTTGAAAAGATTGCTGGACTCCTCGCCGCTGTAGGGTGGTTCACATAACCGCTGGTCAGTTACCTCTACCTTCAAGTCCATGCAATCGGAATAATTGTTTAACTAATCCCATATCCGACATGGACTGGTAACGGGATGAGAGGTCGTGGTATGCCATATGGTTGAGGAGTACCGGTACCCTATATCAATTTTCCTCTCCCCTGGCATAAATATGTAAATGCTTAACCTATCCTAAGTATCTCAACAATTCTAGTACTGGTACAGGCAGTCGCAGTTCTGACCATTTCATGGCAGCTCCTGCCACAAACGTACCGTCGCGTCTCTTGCCATGGTTTTATCGCGCTATTACCGGTATGTTTACAAAGTCATGTACAATATTCTAGTCTATCATGCGGAAATATATCTACTTAAACCCAAACCTAACCCCAAAAACATCCAAACTGTATTCATAAGAAAGGCGTTCCAAATTATCCAATATTTATCCCCGTCAGGGGCAGCCCTGCTATTACAGTGACATGCCGTGGTTACGGCAGCAAAATTGGTGGTATTCGATTTTCTGTCGTAATGACCGCCGCTCGCTATTGGTTTGTGACAGCTAAGAAGTCAGTCGCCGTAGGTTAGGGTTTGGTCTTAGGGCCATGGTTTGGAAATCTTGCCATGGTTTTGCGGCAGCTCTAGCCACAAACAACTTGATATTTTTGAACAAAAAGGTGATGCAATAGCCTGACCTAAGGCGAACAAAAACAAAGAACACAGATCAGAAAACGGGGACGATAACGGTATAATACCAGCAATTAAATTTGAAAAAAAATCCGCTATTTATTTACCGGAAATTAAAATCTAGTCGTCATGGATACGCTGCATGTTGCCTCCACGCGGCTGAATAATCTGGTCTGGAGTCGTGTCCACTATTGACTTGTTTACTAACATTAACACTTGTTATGGTCAACATTACATTTTGTAAAGTACTGCACAAAAAATTCCCAGTATACGGTACAATTATGAAGAATGTTCTTGTAGTCATTGACAAATAGTCTAAAAGTCGTGTTAGCGTTTTTTGTTCTCTATTTCCACCTAGAGTATACCTGGATAACTTTTGCTCACTGAAGCCAGCGCACATGGACCTTTCCCCGAGCATCGACTTCCTTGTTTACTTCGTGACATTTGCCAATCAGCAAGATGCAAAAAGTGACGCAACAAAGCCCCCTTTTCGCTTCCGCTCAAGACACTTTTCTCACTCAGACAGATTTTCAAGCGTGGTTGTAAACATTACCTCGCTTTCGCGTTTTTAAACTCTATTGTTAGTTTTCAGTTGTGTTTCGAAAACTTAAATATAAATCAGATAATTCAATGATCACTCTGTCTTCCCAGGAGTTTCAATTCAATTGCATTAATAAAAATTAGTGTAGAAATAGCCGTGGTACCCTAGCCTGAAATTCTCTACCGTTACTTTTAAAATACAGATTGTTGTATGCGATGAATCATAATGATGGCTTGAAACACATACCCCATTTTACAGGCCCCAACTCGCAAAAGCACTCTTAAAATAGCCCCGAAAATTTTTGCAATGGTAAAGTATAGAGGACTTGCACGGGTCACGTGACATTGTTACTGGACGGCAATAAAACAAAAACGTCCATTTGGCTGCTGTCAGTTGCAAGTCGGAATATACGTTTGCGTTTTGTTTGGCTGTTGAAAATGGTTATTTCGTTGTTCTGTTGGCTGTACGTATAGTATAGACAACGAAATGGATCTTCAGTAATATTCCACTGATTTCAAAAGATCCTGAACGTCGCGCAATGTGGATATCATCTATTGCCTATTGGCAGAACTGCTTGGTGTCAAGTCCAGAAGCCATCTTACTTGTGTTTCACTGTTTGCGGACAGCACTTCGTTGATGGTGAGTGATAGTGTGCCGTTATCAATTTCTTTAAATATTCACAAGCTCCCTCATTTCAATGGAAAGCAGATGACAAACTACTGTTATCAGTAGGTCTAGGCGTGGGCCTACTTGCAGTTGCAGACTTGACTTGTGTAAGACAGTAAGGAATTAATCTAATAATCAACTACTGTTATCAGTAGGTCTAGGCGTGGGCCTACTTGCAGTTGCAGACTTGACTTGTGTAAGACAGTAAGGAACTAATAATCTAATAATCAACTACTGTTATTAGTAGGCCTAGTTGCAGACTTGACTTGTGTAAGACAGTAAGGAATTAATCTAATAATCAACTACTGTTATTAGTAGGCCTAGGCGTGGGCCTACTTGCAGTTGCAGACTTGACTTGTGTAAGACAGTAAGGAATTAATAATCAATTGCTGTAAGGTCTTGTTTCCCTAATTAGCAGGTAATCTTTTACTAAGTGTGAAAGGTTGAATAGATAACTAACGTTTAACACCAGGGGTCATGCAAAAAATAACCAGAATTCAATTGAATTCGCCATCTAGGAATACGCTCGCCACCGCATCTCTGATCTCCCTGGTAGTCCACAGGTTTCAATCCCATGCGGGGATAGTTATGTGCTAGAGGATTGCAGCTCCACTCCCACCGAGGGTGGTTCACATGGCCGCTGATCGGTTACGACCATTCCCCACCATCCAAGTCCATGCTTCTGAAAACAAATAACTGGCTCCCCCTCCCCCCCTAAATAAATCTTATCCTAATGGTGCTTGTACAACTGATTCAAAATGTCTTTTTATTGTCATTGGTAAAAAAGATATGCTACCCGGAATCAAATTCATTTACGACTAGTGGCTGTGGTGGGATATGGACATAAATTTCACACTCCCTGATCGTTAGATTTTATGAAAACTCTTATCTGTATTCATTATCTTACAGATATGGGTGCGACCATGGAATAGATGAATGGCAAAGTATAAGTTGCAACAAGACCACAGTGGCACAAGACCTCAGCTTGCGTGACTTGATAATACATCCTCTGTATCCATTTATTGATGCTTATCGTAACTTGTCATTACTGTGGATTGGTGAAGATAAAGTGTCCATTGTGCTTTAACGAAATCAACTTCGAAACGACCCTATCAAGAAAAAAAATTGTTTCGGTGGGTCTGGTCGTGAAGGTTTCAGTCTAACGTTGGACACCAATACTACAACCAGATACAGTTGCCAATTAAACTTAAGCGAGGCGTAATATTGAGACTTTGTGATCTGAAAGGAAATTCTGATGGGTAGCCGGCTAACCGCAACCTTTTGTTTAAAGAATATTATTAGATACGACTTAAGAGTCTTAAGACTTTTATTTGAGAGGGGTGTAACCCAAGCTCATTCGCAAATGGTATTCATGGTACCAAATGTATCACACACTTTACAGTAATTATAAATTATATTTGAAAAATAAAGCACATCAAAAATGTATTTTTAAAAAACAATTGGTTTTATCTGCAGATACTAGGTTGATATTGAGATTGACCATTTCAATGCTAAATTTTCTTTAGTCAAAAGGCACACTTGATTCGCAAAAATTTGTGAATGCGCACAGTACACCAATTTGTCTAATGTTTTGATTCCATAGGCAGGAGGTTGTTGATCGGTGCTGCTCAGGATGGGATATTTTTGCCTCTAAATGCATATTACATGTTCCACATGAATCCATCGTGCTCAGATTCGACTGTTTCCAAGGTCTGAAGGCTCCAACAGCCTTATTTTAAGGGTACACAAGAGAATTTTCAGTGTGGCATGCATGGGTCAGTTGGAGTCACTAACCTCAAGATATCCATAAGCAAAGATAAGATAACCTGAAAGTAACATTCCATAATTTAGAGTAAAAAATGTATCTGCCTCCACATGATGCCTCGGGGGTAATTTCTATCAAATATTTTACAGTATTATGGTTCTAGTGAAAAGGGGTGTAGGCGGCTTTTTTTTAAAGTGTGGTAGGTCTAGTCGAAAGACACATTAAATGTTTATGCTAACAACTGCGAATTAATATTGCAACGCATACAAGTTAACAGAATTTGTTGAAATGGTCCTGCCTTTTGCCTTTCTTCAAAATCCTCCTTTTTTTTACTATTCTCTTCTTCTCTGGGGATGGCGAAAATTTAAATATCGATGGGACATGTAAGCAGCTGATAATGGGTTATCTTCCCTTTTTCCTGAAAATAAATTAAACACCAATCATCATTTAACAGTGCCAAGTTTGTTTATCAGATCAGTAATAAATTACCTGCTAACTAACAAAACAATCAGACAACACCTTCTGACCATTAATGAAGATTTCTTTCAATTTAAAACGCAACTATGCCTACCAATGTGGTTAGTTTTTAGGATAGAATTTATCTGTGGTTGGGGACATATTGCAAAGTGCAACATCGTACGATCACCATTCTATGTCGGGATTAGTTAGCCAGTTATTTGTTTTAGAAGCATGGACTTGATGGTGGGGGATGTCGTAATCGACCAGCGGTCGTGTGAACCACCCTTAGTGGGAGGAGAGCTGCAATCCCCTCGCACATAACTATCCCCGCATGGGATTGGAACCTGTGAAACTCCCAGGGGGATCAGAGATGTGGTGGCGAGCGTATTCTCAGATAGAGAATTCAATTGAATTCTGGTTATTTTTTGCATTTGCACTGGCGTTAAACTTTAGTTATCTATTCAAATTTTCACACTTACTAATAGACTACCTGCTAACTAGGGAAACAATACCTTATGGCAATTATTGATTAATACCTTACACGAGTCAAGTCTGCAAGTAGGCCTACGCCTACCGGTACGCCTCCCAATAACAGTAGTTTGTTATCTGCTTGTTATCTGCATTGAAATGAGGGAGCTTATGAATATTTAAAAAAATTGATAACGGCACATCATGACTCACCATCAACGAAGTGCTGTCCGCAAACAGTGAAACACAAGTAAGATGACTTCTGGACTTGACACCAAGCAGTCCTGCCAATAGATGATATCCACATTGCGCGACGTTCCGGATCTTTTGAAAACAGTGGAATATAGCTGAAGATCCATTTCGTTGTCTATACTATACGTACAGCCAGCGGAACAATACGAAATAAGTCCATTTTCAACAGCCAAACAAAACGGAAACGTATAATCCGACTTGCAACTGACAGGAGCCAAATGGACGTTTTTGTTCTATTGCCGTCCAGTAACAAGGTCACGTGACCCGTGCAAGTCCTTCTATAGGGAGAATTTTCCAGGGGTCAAAGGTCGGGGAAAGGGGCATAGCTGTTCCTCTTGTCACATTGATAACCTATGAGTATGAACTTGTTGTAATCACAACTACATAATCTGAGAATGGTTGAATGCAACGTGATTATACTGTTAGAGTGGTTAATGTAACCGCTGTTCGGTTACAGGTTCTTCTATGCTGCTTAAATTATTGAAGCAGCAAGAGAAATTCTGATCCCCGACCTTTGAACTTTTCCATCAGTTTCAGCCTGTGATAGTCAACCCTCGTAATTTCCAGTTCAAGTAGTATTCCGCGTTCAATCACATCTGCTTTATTCTGCATTTGTAGCCAATAACTGGTTGACTTGTACTTATTCCTGACATGGATTGGTAACAGGCCAATCGGTCGCGGTATGGCATAGTCAAGTTTATTTTACCCATCTAGTATAAATAATATACAATGTTTAACGAGTAATATTGAATACACATATTGAATATAGAGAAGAGAAGTCGCGGAGAACCAAAAATGGTTATCAAGCAGCGACACCCAAAGTGTTGACCTATCAGATGCCACAAGTCCATGAGCTTTGTACAAATAACTGGCTTACTATTCTTATACCTGTCATGGACTGGTAAGCGGATGAGAGAACGTGGATAGCCATATGATTAAGTTGTCTTATCAGTTTTCCTCTCTCCTAAGATAAATATTTAAATCCCGTCCTATAACTGGCCAACTAACCCTGTATCTGACATGGATTTGTGGTTAGCCATAAGGTCAAGTTATCATATCAGTTTTTTCCGCAGGATAAACATGTACGTCCAATTAAAAAAGGTAAATGTTGAACTATCAGATAATATGGGTCCACTGGCCAACCATTCCCATACCAGTACGCGTCATGGACTGTTAACCGAACGAGAGGCTGTGTTTTCGCAATATGATTAATTCGTCATAACGGCTTTCCTCTACCCCGTGATAAATATCTAAATCCCATCCTATAACCACCAAGTTCATGCATCCGAAACAAAATAACTGACCAACCAACCCGTACCTGACATAGATTGGTAATAGGACCAGAGGCCATGATTAGCCATATGTTAAAGTTTTTCTTTTCCACAGACTAATTATGAAAGTCCGAGATAGGAAAAAAAATAAGTGTCGACCAATCAGATGCCACAGGTACATGCGCTTTGTACAAATAACCGGCCAACTATTCCCATACCCGTCATGGACTGGTAACCGGATGAGAGGCCCTGATTGCAATATTCTTACTTCGTTTTACCGGTTTTCCTCTCCCCCAGGATAAATATGTAACTCATATCCTATAAGTATAAACATCAGAAACCAATATAACTTTGTATCGGACATGGACTATCGGTATATTGACGGTAATAGGACCAGAGACCGTGGCTAGCCATATGGTCAAGTTGTAATATCAGTTTTCCCCTTCCCCAGGATAGATATGAAAGTTCAAGATTTGAAAAATGTAAATGTTGATGACCTGATGCCATAGGGTCAAGCTCCTTGTACATGTACTGTTTACCGGACAAGAGTCCACGGTTCGCCATATGATTATTGGATTTCTTCTCTACACCAAATCCAATTATAAAAGTTGATCATTTATTACTGCTTAACGGTAGCCTCGGTAGGCCATGCCTAACGAGGCGTATCTCAACTTTGTAAAGCCAGAGCTAGAGTCCTCTAATCCAGGGGTTCCCAAATTTTTTTAGCTTGCTGCACACTAACAACAAGATTAAAAAGTCGCGGCATACTTAATTTAAATCAGTTTTAATAAATTACTTATCCATTGATATTATGCGTTTTGACATTGAATAAGATTAAGAATAGATTTCGTGGGTCGATTGTAACAACAAGTCTATATCGTTTCTGTCAGTGCAGAAAATTGATATACCGTATGCAGAATCATGGAAATGTGAAAAATATTTTGTTGTACTATATATATTGTATTGCATATGTTGTACTGACAGAAAATTTGCATTGCATTGAGAACTCTGAATATTTCATGTGAAAATTGAAATGTGAAAACATGACATGTCAAAAATTATGAGATTAATATTGCTTTAAGAGTCTTTTCAATTTCTTAACTGCTGACAGTTTGAAAAAGATTGTTTAGTTAAGACTAGAAACTTTGCTTTGAGCAAACTTGTATTGTTGAGTTGAGGTTGAAAACTTATATACAACACCTTATATATTCAGAAATTAGAGAAGTGTGCAATATTACATCACCTATCGGTGGACATTGAATAATAAATCTTTATTCAGGTTGACCCAAAAAAACGGAATCCATACAATATGTTCCAAATGGACTGGGTTTCGTTTTTTAGGTCACCCTATAATATGTGTGGTACCGAACTACATCCATTACTGATTGCAATGTAATAAAGTTCATGTTGCATCGTCAATTATTGTGAAAAAATCTCAGGAATTTTGTGTAAATTCGTGGCCAATTTTCAAGACCTTGGCGGCCCACTAGTGTGCCGTGTCACACAGTTTGGGAAACCCTGCACTAATTATTGTCACATGCGACTTTAGCGTGACGTCTACCGCATTTAAGGGTGAGATCTCCCGCTACATTATTCCTTCTTCAGGTAGGCTACATATAGCGGTTGACGTCTCGCAAAAGTCGCATCCATTTTCAACGTGTCGAACTGCCAAAAACTAAAGTTCTAGGAGATGCATTGCTGCTTGTCCATTCGACATCATTCACTTTTTGATACTCTGATTTCTGATAGCCAAGGCTGCCAGCATCACCATGAAAATCTTGTCGTAATAAACATTCAGGTTATCGAAAAATGGCAATTTTAAGTACTTGGCTTTGGATTAATTTTTCCTCTTCATTACGAAGGAATAAAAATAAAATTCGTTAGATTTAGCTATATGATGAATGATGCCCTACCGTCCAAACACAAACCCAGGTGAATAGTTGCTAGTAAAATATGGGTCGATTTCCTTAACCAACCTACCAGTTGAATTCTGCTAGTCTCTCACACAAAATTGAAATTCATGAGATCCGAACAGCATGTAACTCGCAAAATTCTAGTTGTAGGCAATCAGGCTCTTGGGCATGGATTCTATCACATTGATTATTTATTATACAGATGCTACAACAATTAACAAAATACAACATAGAATGAAAAGAAAATCGAAGCATTTTTGACAGAAGACCTGTTAGATTATGCAGGCCAAAGTGTTATGTTGATCATTTCATTTTGTATCATAAAGCTATAAGCTCTTTAATGAAATATATCACATTTATATTTTTAAATTTATGGGATACACAAAATATATTTTTTTTTTGCTGTTTTTTTAATTTTTTTTACTTTTTCATATTTAGGGAAGTACATGAATTTTTTTTTCCATTATTTTTTGACTATGTTCACTTTTTTTTACTTTTTTAAAACTTAGAAAAACACACGGAGTTATAGAGAATAATGATGAACAAGAAAAGTGGATTGCAGTACATGAAAATTCAAAAACCTGACTCACACAAAAGACAAAAAAATGGAAAATCGTAATAGGCATTGCAAAACAAAACATCATTGTAATATTCTACATGTATCACTATTATAATATTACTAGAATTCATAATGGACATTTCTTATTACTTTACATAGATTAGGGGCAAAGTTACACTGGGCTCCAGTAGAGTCCTTAGCTACCAAGTTTTCAGAACACAATATCAAACCACAACACTGAGCCAAAAATCAATCACTCCAGTCCAACTGTTATTATAACAGTCATGGAATGCATAATTTATGGCGGGTTTGCCGACAAATCAGAATATCCTAAATTCATAGGGATGTTCTAAAATATACACAGAAATAATAGATATCAGTGGTTGACAATAATTGAAAAACATAAAAGCAAAAGATAATAATGAATTTCACAACAAAAATTAATAAAAATTCGAACAATTGCTATTTGAAACGAGTTACGATATAGGTTAATAACTTGGATTTTTTTTTATTTATAATTTTTATTGATTTTTATAGTTTTTATTATTTTTATATATTTTAAAATTCAAGAAAAAATGTGGAGTGGCAAAGTAAACTGATATACAGCAAGAATAAGTACAGCAGTTGTCAATTATAAGAAAAAACTCAAAACCTGACCTAAATAATGAAAGTTGTTGACATACCATAAAAATTATAATTACACAAAAATTTCTGAATGAGGGCGACATAAAAACAATACACATGATATCTGGAGAAGCTTAAAGTGAGTTTGTTATGACTCACTAAACATAGTACATGAGAAGCTGAAGCATTAAATCAGCACTCAGTCTAATTTTCAAAACTAATAGGAAAAAATAATAAAAAAAAATATGGAATGACAAGAATTTGTATGACAAAACATGCAAATCAGGATTTGGTGCAGAATTTTACAAAATGCTCTGAGGTAAGTTCAACAGGTCAAATCTTGTGAGGGATGACCTAAATTGCCGAAATCGTTGCTGAAGGGTGGTGCATATGACTAAGAGTCAATTACCATGTTTTCACAATCCAAGCCTATGCAAAATCAGCATTTCACATAAAAAAAAAATTATGAAATTTTTCCCCTAATTCTACTATTACTGGACTAGACTATCTAGTCTTAAAGAGTTAATATTTCTAATATTTAAGCCCTTCACTACATATGCATGTCCATAATGTGTTGCAGGATACCACAGGATCATTCGTCTTTCAGTCTGAGATTATTGGAGAAATTTAATGTTGAATATAACAGCAGCAATGTTAACGACAGAAATGTTGAATATACAACATTATTGAAACATTTGTATTTTAGCAATGTCTTTAGAACGTGGTCAGTTTGGAAACTTCTCAAGATCATCGGAATCTGAAAAAAAAAATTTTCATTTAGATGACTCTAAAAATTGTGCTCAGTAGAGAAATGTCATAATAATTTTCTATGTGAAGTTTGAATAAGGCATTAGATTAGCAACAATTACAAATCTTGAATATTGTTTGTTAAAAATGAACTTGAGGGAAAACCTGGTTGAACTCCTGCAAATATAATAATATTTCAGGGGTAATTGATCGTCCGCAGATATGTGAAGACCACATTCAAAAAACTAAGGCAAATTACTCACAGTACAGTGAACATAGCAAAAATAGGAGACAAAATGAGTTATTGTTTCACCCAATACACTGGTTCTCAACCAGTGGGCCATGGCCCACTGCTGCGCCACGAAAAGATTTTGAGGTGGGCCACAGAACTATCAAAAAATGTTAGTTTTATTTGTACCACTATCTATAATTTTGATTGTAGTACCAATGATTGATGATGTTGTTTTCTGCTACTGAATGGTAATTTTCATTCCAATTATCAAAGGTTGCGAACCACTGATCTAATATGACTCCACGAACTATTTCGAGAATATAAAAGACAAGAAATCAAGTTTGCTGTTTTAGTAAATGGTATTTCACGTACCGTCATCACCTTCATGTTGTATTGGTTTATTCTATTGCTTGGTTTCCACCTACTGCACCAGCTTCTTCTTGTTCATTTTACCCCTTAAAAAAATTTCAATTTTACTATCTAGCATATTTTTTATCTTTATTACCTGCTATAAAAACGCAGAAAAATATCATTCAAATTTAGGGATTAAATCTTTCATATGGCTTAGTGATTGAATATCCCACAGTTTCTGGTCCCCTGGTATAGCAAAGTTCTAATATGCATAGTGACATCACATTTTGGGGCTTATTATCAACATGAATTAGGATAGGTTTTGCACATTTATCTCGGGGGAGGAAAAGCCGATAACACTGCTTAATCATATGACGAACCACAGACTCTCGTCTGGTTATCAGTCTATGTAGAGTATGGAATTAGTTAGTCAATATTTCCAATTGCATAAACTTGATGGTGGAGGAAGCCATAAATGACCAGCGGTTACGCAGTTACGTGAAACACCCTGCAGCGCCGAAGAGTCCAGCAATCCTCTAACACATAATTATCCCCCACAGGATTCGAACCTGCAAACCCACAGGGTAATCAAAGGGGTGGTACCAAGTGTATTCATATCGCTTAGCCCGATGCACCACACAACCAAGCCTGTAACTATCTATTACATCTGTAGGAGATGATTGAAAACATACATATGAATACTTTGAAAAATCGTTATAGAAAGTTGAGAATAAATATTACTCAAATCTTACCATTTGCTGATTGTTCTGATTTCCTCTTTCCGGTAGATACAGATTCCCAATATTTGCTCCAGCAAAGTTGATAGGTGGAGGTCCTCTGCGTTCTATAAATATAAGTATAAAAAGCTGTTAAATGTTTTAAGTAGCATTTCATTTCAACGTCTGTTAATTTTGCGTTATTATTTTAACACCTAGTAGTTCTAACTAAGTTGTTATCAGGCCGGTGTGATGGACTGGTCGTTAAAGTGTTTGACTTAACTGTGTTGACATCGCAGATTATTATGAATCGGATTCAAATCTCATGATCATCACCTGGGGTCTGATAATGTGGGTGGGCAATGGGTACTGAAGATGCAGATAACCGCACACACGCATAAAAACTACCATCGCTGCCAATAAGCAGCCAATAAAATAGACTCAAAATTTGTATTTTTTATGTTTCATTGAAGTTGTTAATTTGATTGTATTCTAATAAATGTTTCATCATTCGTTTTAGATTTATTCATATTATACAATTCAAATATGAGGTCCAATTTTTCAGTTGTAAGTGTTGAAAAGTCCTAGAGAAACTTTGCCAAGTAATCATGTATTATCTAAACAGCAAAAATAAATATTTTCAAACCATGAATGTTACATGACTGCTCAAACTTTGGTAACTAATTTACAATTTCCTCCAAAAGTATTTCTTTGCTCGCTTGGAATTAGAAAAAATTAGACATTCTGATGCCAGTTGCGAATAAAATTCATCATACTACTTTTTAAATGAGACAATATTTTTGCATATTGCAGAAGGTATTGTAGCATCCTTTGTCAGCAAGACACACAGTATACGGCGCGCCATTTTCAAACCTTGGCAGTGGTAAAACTTATTTTTGTTACGTAAAAATATGCTCTATAGAACTTGCCCAGACTCAAATACTGTATGTGTATATTATATATTTTGTGGTATGTAATTAAATTCACCAATATCAGATGATATCGACTACTCAGGACGCGGCAACCAGCTTTGCTATAGAGCAGTAGTTCTCAAACTTTTTGAAAAAATTCCATGACGGACCCCTCGCGATTTTTTTAATGAGTCCCGGTCATGTGCACCAAAACATTGAAAGATCACAACAAAAAATCAATGTGTTGTATAGTGAACTGAACAAAAGAATATAAAGCGCAACTCTAATGACATGTGTGAGTGTGACATCCAGTCTGTTTCGATATTTAGTAAAAGGGCAGCGTTAGCTACAGCACTGCAGTTAGTATACCTGTGGTGGCATGAATTGAACTCTCTTTGTGATATCACAGGCCCACAGCTCTGTGACATTACAATGGGCAGTGTGATCGAAACATAAAGTGAAGAATCAGTGTCTCTAGCGGTGATTGCAAAAGGCGGTAAATGTGTATTTGTTTAGGCACTCAATTTTTGCATTATCAAGCTAATAGCCATATTACAGATTTGTTTCGCGGACCCTCCAAAAGTGCTTCACGGTCCCCAATAGGTACAAAGACCCCAGTTTGGGAACCACTGCTATAGAGTGATTGCTGTAAATCCCAATAGTCGCGATTTATTGCATACTGTAATTCTTACTTGCTTTGCTTTAATTTTAATATCATGCTGTAGTCCAGGGGTGTGCAAACTTTATTACAGGAGGGCCAGATACAAGTAACTGGGTAAGGCTGCAGGCCGTGCCTCTGCTATGTTTTCTCAGCAGTGTGTATTTGGCAACAGATTTCTGCTAGCTAGTGTTGCTAATATGGCAGTGGCACCCAGGTACTGGTACAGTATAGGCTTTGCGGCACAAAGAGATTGGAATGCCCGCACGTACCAGATAAACGAAACTAAAAACTCGTTTCGTGGGTCACGGGCCACAATTTGCACACCCCTGTGCTAGTCGATTAAGATATAATCCATGACAAAACTGGAATAAATTGTTATAATGAGTTGGGCAGTCTATCGTCACCACAATATGATTCTGACTGCCAGTGGTTGCTCTTATGTACACTCGTATGTGCATTATTTACAGAAGTCCATGACAAAAAAAAATAAAATCTACATAATCCTGGAAATATACCTTTTATAACATTCTTTGACTGCGTTTTGATGCCAGAGTTTCCCTATTCATCCTTGGCCCAGACTTGGAAACGATATGTTTTACCAAGTATAGGTGACTTCATTCTATACTGAGGAACTTCTGTAGTGTGAGTCTCTCCAAGTTTCACATCATCACAGAAGATTTCTATGTTGTATAGAACGTTTCTGTCAGATACTGCATTCCAAGTCAAAAGAATGTCGGATCCACTTCTTTGAGATGAAACATTTTCAATTTGCGGCAAAGCTAAAAATAAAGGAGTGAGTTAGTAAATATAGTAATCAGTAATTTATTTCTTAACATGCTGAAAGTACAAACTATACATACACAAATTAAAGGAAATATAAAAAAGTCGCATTCCAGGGTGAAAGAAGATGTCGAAAACCAATACTGGTTATCGAGCGACTCCACCCTTGGGGAAATCTAACAAAAACCCGATGAATATAATAAAATCGAACTAAATATGTTATTGAATAAATAAAATGAAAAGCAATCAGGTACGTCAAAGCGACCCGGTACATACCAAACAATCACTGTTTAAACAAAAAAAAAGTCAGGAGAAGACTGGGAGATGGCGATACGACCAGTGGTGGGATTCAATTTTTTTGTCAGCCGGTTCCATCACAAAAGTCATATTTTTCACCCGGTTCTGTTACAAAAAGTCATTGAGAGTAACCAGTAATGCTGACAGGTTCGCTGTTCTCATAAAATCCCGTGAGACGGTTCTATAGAACCGGTGCGAACCGGCTGAATCCCACTACTGGATACGACCTAAGGTCATCAAAGTCAGCCACCACCCATTCCAGATAAATATTTATTGAGAAAAAAATATAAAGTAACCGTCGACTAGTTAACTACCAAATATTTAAACGAAGTATACTCTCAATACAGATAATTAATAGCCACAAAAAAAAGTGAATTGTAGAAAATTATTTGAAATTAGTTTGAAAATTGAAAGATAGTAAGCAAACAGTGGCAATGTGACCATTATATGATGGACAGTTACATTTTTAATCATTATTGGATATTATAACTATACTCTAGTAATCCTTAACAAGAAAATTTAGGTAACTTTTTTTAAATTTCACATAGGAAGCCAATCTAATAGATTCAGGAATTTGATTCCAAATTTTTGGACCAGTGATCTTGATTGATTTTTGGGGGAATTTTGTGTCAGCTCTTGGAATAAAATATGAATTTTATAAAGAGGATCGTGTATTATACGAATATTGGCTACTACAATCGGTGAAATATGACGCAAACGATTCAAGTAAACTCGCTGAGGAGAATTTATGCATGATTTTCCCTATTTCATAGTGAAATAAGTCATTCAGTTTCAAAATAGTGGACTAAGTCTAGTTCGCAACGACACATTTGATATAGTCCTGACAGCGCGGTTTTGATGCTGAACCCCATAAGAATGGAAGAATGGAATATTGCAAAATAAACAGTTCGTAAAACACTCAATGGCACATAATTTTTAAGCCTGATTAAAATACCAACAGCCCTTGGCAGTCTATGCACAAACATGGATTCGGGTATCGGGTTCCTCATGTTTACTTTCTTTCGAAGACTAGCCACTACGAGACTAGTATAAGTTTATTTCGACTCAATAATCAGCATAGGCTTATTACGGCTATTAGACGATGAAACAATTGAATATGGTAAAATGCATATCTTCCCGGACTTCCCAGATAGCAAGGTCTGTTCAACTGTTTGTCACCAGTTGGGAGAAAAATTTATCGCTGAAGTAAAGCCGAGATCGCCATGGGGACCAATTTCGTCCCTGTTCCTCAGAACAATTTCAGAAAGTATGTGGAACAGAACACAGTTTGAGAAACGCTGCACTAAAGTATTTGAAACAATTGATTGTAATATATGTCAGTGGTTCCCGAATGACTAGTTTTTCACAAGATTATTGCATTGTTCAATTTAAACTCATTTAAATAAAAAAAATATTTGTTTTAAAAAATGAAATAAATTAACAAAATTAACATTGAGAGAGGGAAGACTATGTTAAAATTTTAGCTGCGTTATAATAATATATACTTTAATATTTATAATACAGTCACACAATCATAAATTGCATTAATGCAATGCATGGGGATTTGTAATACAGAATTATAAAAACTGTTTAAATTAACGTTGAAAGAGGGAAATACAAGTTTCAATATTGGAAAAAATACCCTGATTTAAATTAAACAGATAATCCGATGTATTACAGAAAGTAAATTAAATTTGAAAACCTGTGGACTTATTCTTTCTTTTTCAAAGAATCTTTTTTCTTTTCAGGGGATTTTTCCTCCCCGGCTTTTTTCTGAGGGGGTTTTTCTTCCTCAGCTCCCCCATACGCAGAATAATCTATCACACAACTTGTGATAATCTTCTCAACTCGATGGAACGGATCAAAGTTGACGCCAAACTTGGAAGAAGCCTGAAATAACGAGAATTTGTTAAACTTCTTATATGTAGAGTTGGTCTAAACGTGTCATAGGACTTGAAATGCCTGCTATCTAACCTCTAATTAACCTGCATGAGTTCATAGGTTCGAATCCTGCAGGGAATTCCAAGGCCAGCGCTATAAATAAGTTTGTAATTTTTTTTTAATGGGAAGACTATTCAATGGGAGGGAATAAATACATACAAATACATAGTTACAAATACAAGGCAAGAATTTGATTCAGTGACATGCCCAGGTAATGTGTTACCAGATATTCGAATAGTAAGCTGCAGCTCTAATATTTTAATATCAATACGATATTCAAATATTTCGCCTGCTCTACTCAGTATTTTTGGATTTGATTCATTATGTAAATAAACTATTTTATTTCCAAGGTAAATCAAAACTTGGTTGGTATTTGAGTTTGCAACCTACAAAAAACTTTCTAATGTGAAAGTGGATCGCAACCATAAAAGACATTAGGCAGGCCTGCTGTAGAGAATAACCCTTAACCTGGTACACATTACGGGAGTATCCAATTGGCCTGGCCGTATTAGAACGCAAAAAGGTAAAAACACAAAGTGTTAATCTATTTCACTCAAGTTCAGCAGGCCATATTGAATCATGGGCTAATTGCCTATAATCTATTATGTCTTACCGATATCAGGAACATCACAGTTAGTTGTAGAAGAACAACAGTGTTGAATGAGATCGGCAGGATTCCTAGAAGTTGTAGATTGTAAAGTAGAGAGAACAGGAGGCTGAGCTTTGTTACTCTGAAAAAAATAGGATATTATGGTAAATTGCTAGTAATTAAATTCAAAATTGTAAGAACAGGTCCTCTTCTGTGTAAAACTGGTTCCCTCATCTTAGAAAACCATTTTGCGTTCCCAAGGAGCAATTCAGAATTCTAGAACGGGTTCCCTCATGTTTCAAGCTTACTAACAATGGGTTCTTTCATTTTAGAAAATGTATGAATGTCACTATCAGAGCTGGAGTTGGAGCAAAGCCTACCGGGTTAGATGGAGTCGGAGTTACCACAAATTTTAGTAGCCCTAGCTTATAGCATCTTATTAACTTTTATTATTTTAGTGATATTTAGAAATTGGAGTCAAAACATTGAATTTTGTTTCATGGTGAAATCTATATTTAAACTCTTTTGGAAATGTAAACTTGATTGTCTGTCTGCTCTAAAGATTTCAAAATCTTTACTCCTGCTCGAATGTGTCAGAAGTTTGCAATAAATTGAAACTCCATAGCCCAGTCACTAACTACCGTAATAATTACCGTAATTTTTATGTCTCGATTTGTAACAAATCAATACTCACGTCGCCAAATGAATAGATTTCACGGTCTCATGATTCCATTGTTTCCTCACAAATGTTGCAGCATTTTTGACGAACCCCCCTCCGCAGGCTCCAAACATTCCAAGAATAGTACAGATCAAGAGAGAGTCAGGGAAAGTTCCACGACCAAGTTTCACTCCTAAATTATGAAAATAATTGTTTGAAATAACAAGAGAGTAAAATTCCAATAATTGCACATACGTGGAGATGAGCACAGCGAAATAAAGTGTTGGCGTGTGAGAATCGTAGTGGAACAAAATTATTTTTTGAAGTGAACAATACCTTCAGAAATACCTGAATTACAAAAACGTTGTTCGGAATAACAATAGAGCAACGCTTTGCATTCATACCAGCACGCAGCACATGTATCAATGCTCAATATATATTGGCCTTAATTAAGAACCGAGACTACAGAAGAAAAACAAGCACAGTGGAACACAGCGTATTTCCATGTGTCATGTAATAAAGTTCTTACAAATTAAATTTGTCCTGAAACCTGAAACAAATGACTGGCTAACTTACACCATACTCAACACAGACTTGTAACTAAAGCAGATGC
The DNA here is from genome assembly GCF_964204865.1 of Styela clava. Lineage (NCBI taxonomy): Eukaryota > Metazoa > Chordata > Ascidiacea > Stolidobranchia > Styelidae > Styela > Styela clava. The sequence continues at coordinate 4,439,973 of NC_135251.1, forward strand.
CAAGGTACGTCATATTATCAAGCTGTCTTATCAACATTCCTTTCCCCTGATATAAACATGAAAATCATTCCTAAACGGCTGGAATTGCGAAGTTTAATGCAAATTTTTCACAAACATCAAATATCAGAAAATGTAAACAAATATATAGCATACCTTTTATAATTTTTCTTGTTCGGATCATTTCTTTTCCCAGAACAATCACTAACATCGCTGGTTTCCATGACAACAAATTATAAATGACATCTTTGGGAGAGTAGAAGATGTGCCACCATACTATTGTCATCATGAGAACTGACTGGAATGAAAAATTAATATTTATTTATATGTCCAGGCTATCATATGCTATGTTGCCACCGATACCTGTCGATACGTAAGGATCTACAATTGTACGAATGATTGAAATCTTTCCGGTTTAGCACAGCCTACTCCAGCGTTTCTCAAACTGTGTTCCACAGAACACTACCGTTCTGCAAGGTTGGAACAGGGGTCGAAATTACGACTAAATTGGTCGCCATAGCGATCTTGGCCGTACGAGACTCTGAATTTCAAATTTAACCGCCGGAAGGCCTCATACAACTTTGGAAAGCATAGCATATGCTTTTTTACTCAGATTAACTATTCAGGGATGTGCAACTTTCAATACAAGGGGTGCAAATAAGTGGGTGAAACCGCGGGCCATACCATTATTTTAACAGAGGTTTCTAGTAGACACAAAAATATTGGTTATTGATCCTGACATGCGTTGTTCGCTTCGCACAACCTAGCTGTTAGGGCATTGTAAGGTCATAGATAATAAATTGGACTCGGGTATAGACTTTGTAATGCAAATGGATTGGAATTACTCTCACATACTAGATTAAACAACTATAAAATTGCAGGCCGCATTATTTTTCCTTGTGGGCCGCATTTGGCCACAGACCACAGATTGCACACCCCTGCTTAACAATAAAACAAATCCATACCTGATTATTGGATAGAGGAGTCAGAGCAGGTTTTCCTACACAAACACTTATGATCATCCCTCCACCGTAGCAACAAGCTATCGACATCAACCATGTGGCAACTGGCTGTTTCCTTGCCTTGTTGACATCTGAATTTAAAATAATTTTCCCAAAGGGCTCTGTGATTGAAACTTAGGGGCTTTCCGAGCTATTCACTTACATATTAAAATACTGAATTGGCTGATTTTGTGACTGTCCAAAAAGCTATAACGTCATCAATAAAAGCGGAGTCATTAAATAAAGTAATTTTAATTTATTCAGAAACAATAATCGACAAATGACAATTGTGTTTTTATTTTTTGAAACTAATTGTGAGGCTCTGTACTAACTAGTCAACTACTTCCCGGGTTCCATAACACTACAAGTTTGAGAACCCCGACACTAAAGTATATCTCAGTTAAAAAGCATGCAATAGATTTATTTTGGGTTTCTATGTTTTACCCAAAGTATTATTATTTAGGAGGTATCAACTACTGATAGAGAACAGGCCTTTAGAAAGCATCAAGCCATCATTCTAAGTTTGCAGGTCGGAACCAGTAGTGGGATTCAACCGGTTCGCACCGGTTCTATAGAACAGTCTCACGGAATTTTATGAGATCTGCGAACCGGTTGGCATTACTGAAATAAACGTGACTATTTGCAACAGAACCGCCTAAAAAAAATATGACATTCGTGTGATGGAACCGGCTGACAAAAAATTTGAATCCCACCACTGGTCGAAACCACATTTTTTGAAACGTAAAAAACTGTCTAGATATGATCAACTCACCCCAGTCATTCCGTACTCCGTAAATTACCAGAGTATAATGAGCAATCTCTATGATTGTTGCCAGATATACTATCAAGTTATTCGTTGCGTCTGCTATAGATGAAACATCCAATATGATATACTGAGAAACAATGAAAAATGGAAAATTAGAAATGGGTGTAGTATAATTCAGTATGAATATACAGTATCTAGATTTGAGAAAAATTAATATATACCGTATATATATACGTGCCGGCAGCGGCGCAGCTAGCAATAGGGGGAAGATGTTTGATTTGAAAATTTTATCTTTTACTTGCAAAGAGAGGCGAGCTACACGCAACTATGAAATATATTAAACAGCATTTCGCTATGAAAGCCACAGCCCGACAGCCGGTGTCGTGAATTGCAGTTTGTTTCAATTTCAAATATCCTCAATAATATCTTAGAAACGAGTATATAAAAACCAATGACAACACACTGAAGTAAAATCTTGAAACTCAAAATTTCCTAAACCTTCCACTGTTCCACTAAGGCTCAAAATATTACGCGTAGATTATTTCTGTACTGCAGTTATGTGCAAACTTTTGAACTGTCTTTCTACCATCCTCCCAGAAGTAACTACTTAAGAAGCTTCTTATTCTACCAACTTTAACCGCCTTTCATAAACACAGTATACAGGTATAGCAAATAAAACTGACCAACGCAAGGTCGCGCTTTAGACCGGCGAAGTCAGCTGGGAATGCAGCTGCACTCAGAACAGCTGTGCTGTTGATAATAGGCGGGGTCAAATTGTGTGCAGCGGAGCGTTACCGATAAGTCCCGCTGAACATAGCTCTCAATCAATCAATCAATTTGATTTTAATCACTCTGATAGAAACAAAACAGCAACAAATGGACAACACAGACAAAACACAGACGACCTGGAGGACAAGCATAACCTAATAAAAAAGTTATAAACGTTCCAGTACGTGCCCGTCCACCAAAAACAGTCAAAAGCACACACTAAAACAAGAACATGATGTAAAATCGGCCAATACCGTCCGTACCTTTCAAATCAATTTTAAAATGTGAGACGTGTACGGTATGTGTATCACAACCGTGCTTTTCCTGCAAAAAATATGGAATAAAAAACACTCGTTGACGTAATATGGTGATGCTGTAGTTCAATTTCATTGCAAAAATAACAGTGACAAAAAATTGTTACTGAAAAAAACAAGCTCTGTAAATAGATTGAATGTTTCATAACAGTCCATGCACAAACGTAGATTGGGGTATCGGGTTCTTCTGTTTACTTTCTTTCAAAGACTGGCTACTACAGGACTAGTATAAGTTTATTTCGACTCAATAATCAGCATAGGCCTATACAGGTATAAGACAATGGAATAATTGAATATGGTACTGTGTCGTATGCGGGTGCTCTGTAACGCCTGAGAAACAACCTGACCGATCTTTTTTCATGAGTTCCCAAAGGATCCAAAGCTTCGGAATAACGCAGAATTAAAAGTAAATTCAATTCACAAACGTTTCTGACTGAAGACCTGTTAGATTATGCAGGCGAAAGTGTTAAGTTGGTCATTTCATTTTGTATCATAGAGTTATAAGCTCTTTATTGAAATATTTCACTTTTACAATAATTGAAATAACATATCAAGCAAAAGTTAGGCATTTAAATACAGGAATCACTGAGAATTTCAAAAATGAATTTTCATCATCAGTTCATCGGTACTATTCACTCTATACCAGGTTGGTCCAAACCAAATGTGGCCCGCAGCTTCCTAATCTGTGGCCCGCGTCGAATTCGGAAAGTAGTCAAAGAATCGCATTTGGTGTTGTTTTCATATAAAATTAACCAGAAAATTTTTTGGACATATTGTTACATCACTAATGTCGCTGAATTGATTAGTGTTATGATCAACTAGCGAGGTTGAATGATGTGCTTGGCAGTCTAAATTTTTTTTTATTTTTTTTGGTAAGAAATGTTGTGTATGTTAGTATTGTGACGTAATAATAGCGTCTGGGTCTACTCGACGCAGACGCGTAATAATGGGATTCGAGTTGGCTGTTGTTTACGTGATGGTACTGTTTTGCTGCTAAGATTAAAGACTATTCCATTCATACGAACAACGTGTCTATTTGCCTCCAATATAATAAGGGACACGACATGGTGTCAGAAGTAGGATCTGGATTGTGAATAGGTCAAATTGAAAACGGTGTTAACGCTGCAAAAACTACCAGTCAAAAGAAGCTTCAAAGCATTTGCGGAAAAGTGTCATGGCGTCGATTCAAGTTGCGCCGCCAGAGCCATTGGATTTTTCCAAGCCGGAAGGATGGCAGCAATGGATTAAACGTTTCGACCGGTACAGAATTGCTTCCGAGTTGAATAAAAAAGACGGTGAATCCCAGGTGAACATGCGCATTTATTCGATGGGCGCGAAAGCCGAGGATATATTATCTTCTTGTAAACTGAGCGACGATGAGCTGAAAAGTTATGAGACTGTTAAAAACAAGTTTCAAAATCATTTTGTAATTCGCCGAAACATAATTTTCGAGCGTGCGCAGTTCAACCTTCGTTGTCAGGGAGAAAATGAGTCGGTCGATTCATTTATTACCGCAGTCCACAGTATGGCGAAATATTTGCAGTTTGGGGATTTGCACGATGACTTAATCCGTGACCGAATCGTAGTAGGAATTCGAGACGCAAAATTGTCGGAAAGGCTACAGTTAGACCCTGATTTGACACTAGAAAAGGCGATTAAACAAGTTCGGCAAAGCGAACAAGTAAAACGTCAGCAACCAATGTTGCGACAAGGTGATATTCTTCCCAAAAGTTCTGATTTTGTTGATTCCGTGAAATCTCACAGGAAATTTGGTAAGCACAAACACGGCTTGCAAAAGTCACAAAGCAATAATTATCGATGCGGCAGGTGTGGCAAATCAGACAAACACAGTCGAGAAAAATGTCGGCGAAAAATGTGAAATGTTTCAAATGTTCTAAAATTGGACATTACGCTAGATGGTGCCATGGAGCCGGGAATGTCGGTGAATCATCATCACACAAGTGGATGGTAGATTTGTTTGTAAAGAATGTCAAAATAAATTTTAAAGTTGATACTGGCGCCGATGTTACGGTTATATCCGAAAATGATTTCAAAAAGATGAAAAACGTGAAATTGACCCCAAGTCACAGAAAATTATTCGGAGCTAATGGTAAATGCCTGGATGTAATTGGCAAGTTCAATGTAAAGCTGCAACACAGAAATCGTTCATGCGATGAACAGATATATGTTAGCAAGCATTTGAAATATCCGTTATTAGGTCGACCGGCGATCGAATCTCTTGCCATTGTTTATTTTGTTGGTGACGTCACGTCTGAGGATCAAAAATACAAAAAGAAATATCCAAAGCTATTCTCCAGAGTAGGACAACTTGAGGGCGAATATAAAATTGAATTGCACGAAAATGCTGTTCCATTCGCAATAAACGTACCAAGACGTGTACAGTTACCCCTTTTGTCAAAAGTTAAAAAGTTACTGTTGAAAATGGAACAAGACGGAGTGATTTCCCGCGTAAACGAGCCTACAGATTGGTGTGCAGGGATGGTGGTTGTACCAAAACCGGATGGTAGCGTTTGCATTTGTACAGATTTGACGCATCTAAATAAAGCAGTCAAGCGTGAAAAACATCCGTTACCAGCATCCGAACAAATTTTGGGACAATTAAGTGGTTCGAAAGTGTTCAGTAAACTCGATGCAAAATCGGGATTTTGGCAAGTCAAGCTTGCAAATGAGTCACGTTTATTGACCACATTTATGACTCCTATTGGACGTTTTTGTTATGAAAGACTCCCGTTTGGAATCTCTAGTGCCCCTGAACACTTCCAGCGAAGGATGAGCGATATTTTAATAGGTCTTGACGGCGTAGTATGTTCAATGGACGATGTCTTGGTTCACGGACGAAACCAAGAGGAACATGACAAAAGACTTGACGCTGTTTTGAAAAAGATAGCAAAAGCAGGTCTTACGTTAAACGACAAATGTCAAATTTCCCGCCGAAAATTAAAGTTCCTTGGTTTTATGATAGATTCAGAAGGTGTTCACCCTGACCCTCAAAAGGTCATGGCTATTTCCAAAATGCCAGCTCCCACAAATGTTTCCGAACTGAGATTTTTTCTGGGAATGGTTAATCAATTGGGAAGATTCTCTAGAAACCTCGCTGACATATCGAAACCATTGCGTGACCTATTAAGTAAAAAAAATTCATGGATATGGGAACAACCTAAAATTGATTCGTTTCAGAGGGTGAAGCAAGAATGCTTGTCTAAGAAAGTTTTGTCGCTATACAACCCGAATAGTGCAACTATTGTATCAGCAGACGCAAGTTCTTACGGCTTAGGAGCCACCCTGAAACAGAAAAATTCTAAAGGACAATGGAAACCAGTGGCGTTTGCTTCGCGCGCTATGAACACCACAGAGCAGAAATATGCGCATGTAGAAAAGGAGGCATTAGCAGTTACGTGGGCGTGTGAGCGTTTTCAAGATTTTCTCGTAGGAATGCATTTCATGATAAACACAGACCACAAACCACTAGTTGCTTTATTCGGCACGAAAAGCCTAGATGAGTTGTCTCCGCGAATCCAAAGATTTAGGATGAGATTGATGCGGTTTTCCTTCGATATTTCTCACATCCCAGGAAAGCACTTGATAATAGCAGACACTTTGTCTCGTGCACCACTGGACGACATGTGAGAAGAAGATATTCAGCTGAATGAAGACAGCGATATTTATGTTCGTTCTGTTATTGATGGGTTCCCAGCATCAGAAAAGCGCTTGCAGCAAATTCGTGTACATTTAAATGAGGACATTGTCTGTAAAAAAATAATGAATTTTTGTATGCACGGATGGCCGGATGAATCCAGGCTTAATGACGTATTGTTGCCGTACTACCAAGTACGCGGTGATCTTACTGTAATTGACGGATTGTTGCTACGCGGAACCAGATTAGTAATTCCAGCATCGTTGCGACTTGATATTTTGGAGAAAATACATGAAGGACATATGGGGATCGTAAAATGCCGACGTCGAGCAAGATCTTCAGTGTGGTGGCCTTACATGAACAAGCAAGTGGAAGAAGTTTGTAAGAGCTGTCCTTCTTGTTGTGAATTTTCACAAACCAAAACTCAACCATTTATTCCGAGTGAATATCCTGATAGACCATGGAAAAAGATTGCAACGGATTTATTTGAGTTGAAAGGTTCAAAATATTTGTTAGCTGTTGATTATTTCTCCAGATGGATCGAGATTGCATTGTTACAGGATACGACGTCGCTTACAGTAATCAATCATCTAAAGTCAATTTTCGCAAAGTATGGGATACCTGAAGTGATAATTTCTGACAATGGACCACAATACGCTTCGGGAGAATTTTCCAAATTTGCAGAAGAATATGGATTTTGTCATATAACGTCAAGTCCTCGCTATGCTCAATGTAACGGAGAGGCGGAGCGTGCAGTCCAAACTATTAAAAATCTGCTTAAAAGAACAAAAGATCCATACATGGCATTGCTGAATTATAGAAGTACAGCTTTGAAAAATGGTTATTCTCCAAGTGAACTTCTCATGGGAAGAAAGTTGAGAACGAAGTTACCAGTTTATTCAAGTGAATTGATTCCAAAATGGCCTAACATGGATGAATTGCAAAATAAAGAGTTGGGCGATAAAATGAAACAAAAGATGCATTTTGATAAAAGGCACAGAGCTCAAAATATGGAAAAATTGCAGATTGGTGATCATGCATGGATTAAAGATGGTCTTCAAAAAGAGCAAGGTGTTATAACTGGGTATGCTGATACACCACGTTCATATATGGTCCTAACACCGAGTGGTACGTTGAGACGTAATCGTCGACATCTCAAGAAAGTTCCAGAAAGACCAACTTCGGACGAAGAAACATAATCTTCCATCAAAACGGATGTACAGGTTGAACCGAACGAGCCTGTTCAAGAAAATACGGAGAAAGTGAACATTACAAGATCTGGACGAATTTCCAGACCGCCAGAAAAACTAAATTTGTAAATAATTATGAAGGCGGTCATATTGTGATAACATCGTTATTGTGCAAGTTTCTTTAAATTGTTTTATGTTCACTTTTTGATAATGTTTAGAAACATATCTTTCCAGTAAGGGGGGTGTTGTGTATGTTAGTATTGTGACGTAATAATAGTGTCTGGGTCTACTCGACGCAGACGCGTAATAATGGGATTCGAGTTGGCTGTTGTTTACGTGATGGTACTGTTTTGCTGCTAAGATTAAAGACTATTCCATTCATACGAACAACGTGTCTATTTGCCTCCAATATAATAAGGGACACGACAAGAAATATATGCTAACAATTTTGGCATTATAGAAAACTAAATATCGATTGCGGATTTTATTAGCCTAGGTTGGCTATGCCTAATAACTAAATATCAACGTTATGGCCCAACAATATAGCTCATGCCGTGTGTTTTTTGCAACCACCCTAAACAGTATTAGAAAAAATACTGTCTATTTGTCAGAAAATTCAGTATTTACCCTCCTGTTAGCTTACATTCGGTAATCAATGAATCTGCATTTATTACTTATCGATTTTAATCGGTAAGTATGTTGATAGGTATTTGTATGTCTGTATGTTTGTCTGTTAGATGCACGCGATATCTCACGAAAGCAAGATTGAATCTGCTCCAGATTTTGCATGTGCATTCATCTTATCTCGGACCAGAATCCTGTTGATTTTGGGCGAATTATGTTGTATAATTAGCGAGTTATCAATCAATTATTGATATAGTGATCTAGATTTTTGTAATACGAGAGAATTTTGAGACCCGCCGAGTGTGTGTGTGCGGTGCGCAAGTTACAAGAGCGGATGAATCGAAACTGCAGTTTCTGTTTTGGGGCATCCCCTAACTATCGATCGATAAGTCTTCGGTTTCCAACCGATATTCTCGTTTATAAGTTATTTCGTAAACATGAGTTTGAAAAGAAAGCTGAAGAAGGCCTTTGCAGGTTTTAGTAAGTTTTTACATGTTTTAGCTTGATAAATGCCAAATAGTGATCAATGTGTTTGCACAATAAAATGTTTGATTTGTATTGCACTGTTTACATATATTCTCGGCATTATTGTGGCCCGCGAACAATGCAAAAATAATTTTGTGGCTCCCGGAGCCGGCAACATGGACCACCCTGCTCTATACAGTACAAACAATGAGACTGATTTGAAAAGCAGATTTGTATGAAAATAACCACTCATAATGGGTGTTTTATCCACAATGTCAATTCAAAAATCCCAATCAAAAGACAAAAATTAGAAACAACAACGTCTCGACTAGTCTGTATCTCAACTAAATTGCTTTCAATAATGAGCTGTAGCATCAGGTTTGAGACATTGCACATAAACTGCAAATTTAGCTTCATAAAATTATCCATCTAAGAAAGTTGTTCTCAAAGTTACCATGCCTACGGACCCCTTATACCTCTCTGGGGCAATTGCGGACCCCATAATTTCAAACCTAAAACACAATACAGAACATAGCATATAGCTATTTGGAAAACATTCGCATCAGCTGCCACTCCTCAAATTGCAACGCAAATTGTGTTACTGATTTATTGCAACTAAATGATGCCTATTAACCTTAGTGTGATCGCTGAAATGCGGTCATGGAACAAAGACATGATGCAAATATTTTATTTTAATGACGTCATCACACAGAAAAGATAAATACGAATTTCATAGAGACCACATAAATTTTTGAACAATCTTTAGTCGTAGAAAATATTTTAGCAATTGATCCTGTAGTTGAAGGCTATTTTTTCCCTACAAGAATAAGAAAAATACTAAGATATCCATAAGGCCCTTTCGTGTCCAATAAGTAAGTGAAATTCAAAGAACTAAATGACACAACAGCGCCAAGAACAACGTTAGAACAACGCCAAAACTAACAACTGTTCAGACACACCCACCCTACCCAATTATCCCTCGCAGACCCCAGTTTGAGATCTGAGAGAAATATAAACATAATATGACATTGGTTAATATCGGAAACCCTTTGATTCAATATAGTTTTATAATGAAGTAATTCAATAAAATAAAAACAAGAATTATTTTTGTTCAGCAAAAGAATCAAAACGGAAGCTAATAGGCTACTTCATGAGCTCTGCCTGTGAGTACTTTAAGTCTCACACCAGTCAGTATTCACTGGCATGTGATTTTACACTATAATGTCTTATGGTCTCAGTAGGTTTTGGGGCTTCAGTGGTTCCTCATACTTCCACTCATAGATCAGTCTCCTTGATTTCTGAGTAACTTGGCATTTTTTTTTGTTATTTTTCAATTTTTTTTTATATACAAAATTTAGGGAATACATGAAAATGTTTTTTTTTTTCATTTCTACTACTTTTTTTATTTTTTTTTGATATTTTTCACTTTTTCAAACATTAAATTTTTTTTTACGTTTTGAAACTTTTTAAAACACACGAAGTTATAGAGAAAACCTATATACATTAGGAGGGATTGAGGATTGGATAAGTTGAATTATTTATCAAATTGTTATTTCATTCCAATACAGTAAGATTATGTACAGTGTTGTCAATCATGATAAACAAGAAATGCTGATTGCAATGCATGAAAATTTAAAAAGCTGACATATACAAAATGGAAATTTACAATAAGCATTGCATGTCATTGTAATATTCTACATGTATTACTATTATAATATAACTAGAATTTATAATACACATATGTTTTTACTTCACATATATTAGGGGCAAAGTTACTTTGGGCTATGGCAGAGTCCTCAGCTACCATTCTGCTCTCGCTGGCTAGGAACATATTGTCTAACCACTAGGTGGAGCCAGAGTTGAAATTAATTTATTATTACAGTCATGAAAAATGCCGACAAATCACAATATTTAATCATCTCAGAGATGTTCCAAAATGTATACATAAATTGTAGATTCCAGTAGTTGACAATAATTGAAAAACATAAGACCAAAAGGTGATGCATCTCACAACAAAAATTAATAAAAATTCGAACAATAGCTTTTTAAGACGAGTTACGATAAGGTTAAATAAAATTAGCCAATATCAATACATACAATAGCAGTTGTAACATTTATCTCATCACTAAGTGAAAGCAAGTCAAGTTTATTTTTTCCAATCAGTAAAATAAATATCGATCGACAACAAATTATGAGTTTTACTGGGGAAGTGAGGCCACGAGGAACCAAAGCTGGTTATCGAGCAACGACACCCAAGGTTCAAATATCTCCCGATAAATAAAAAAAAATGGAAATATTTGTGATGATGGTAAGTACCGTACAAATTATCCAACTGGATATCACTTACCAGAGATAGAAAATTTACTAAAGATTACATTAATACCAAGTCAAACACCAATTGATGGGGAATTTCCCATTTCTACTGACTGCTGCAATAATCGAGCAATCAAAATTATACACTAGCTATAAATATTTATCGAAAAACAATGAGACGAATCGAGAAAACCTAAACATGTGTTTTATTTACAATGTCATAGTCAAAAGTTCCAATGAATCAGAAACAAAAAAGAAAGAAAATGAAATATGAAAGCCACACAACTAGCCTGTAAGCTTTTTGAATGTTGAACAGCCAAAATACAAAAATAGGCAAAGGCTGTAAATAAATCAGGTTTGTTTCATGAAATAGGAGAGAATAAATGAATTCCAACTTTTTTGGTAAATTTTGTAAATGAATATATCAGAATGAAAGCTTTTTTGTTTATATTTTTTATTTTTATTTCAAATATTAAGCTAATGTGAAGTTTCAAGGAAAACTTATATACAGTGAGAAGGATTCCAATACAGCAAGATTATGTGCAGTAGTTATCAATCATGAAAAACTAAAAAAAAAACAGGAAATAATGAAACTACAATTACCGGTACATAAAATTTTTAAAATCTGGTCGACATAAAAATAATACATATATTCAATACACCAATCAGTATTCACTGGCATGTAATTTTACACTATAATGTCTTATGGTCTCAGTAGGTTTTGGGGCTTCAGTGGACCCTCATACTTCCACTCATATATCAGCCTCCTTAATTTCTGAGCTTAATTTCTGATTTTTTTTTAGTTGTTTTTAATTTTTTTTCTATAATATAAAATTTAGGGAATACATAAAACTGTTTTTTATTTATTTCTTGCTATTTTTATTTCTTTTTTAAACGAGAAAATTTTTTTTATTTCTATTTTTAATTTTTTTTTTACTATTTAAAACCTAAAAAAACACGAAGTTATAGTGAAAACTAGTATACATCAAGAAGGATTGAGGATTGGATAAGTTGAATTATTTATGCAATTGTTATTTTCATTCCAATACAGCTAGATTAGGTACGGTGCTGTCAATCATGATAAACAAGAAATTACACGATGTAATCAAGCCACCTCACTAAAAATGTGTGGAGAAAAGCAACAAGTAAGAGAAGTGCAGCAATTTTGAACAGCTGTTGATTTTGCACCTGAAAAAAATTATGACATTTAATTTCATTAAAATTAACTTTCAATGGTGAGTATAATTATCAACTTGAACTGATAATGAAATGAAAAGTTTGGTGACTAAAATACTTCATGAAATCATCTACTGTATTATTAACAATCATTATTGCACTTACCTGCTGTAAATCTCGTTGAAAGTGTATGTTTCCTTGGCCCTCTATGTGCAATTGTTCCGGATCCCCATAAAAGTTGTAAGTTGGAGATGGTGGTCGTTGATGATCTGCACAAAAAAACAATATTGTAGGAAATACGATGTCAGTAGGGCTGGGAATGGTCAACCGGTTAATCAATTTTAGATGGTTAATGGTTACGATTTATTTTGACCATTAACCGACATCTCAGATACAAATCACATTTATACTTCACAATTTTTTCAAAAATAATTAATATATTGTATATTCATCTCACTAAAATACTTTCGGGAACACACTGCATATCTCTTGCAGTAGAGCGACTATGAAACTGCCTCGATTTGTGAATAATTTCGAGCGGTACCAGGATGAAATCTCGTGAAATTGTTTTTAAACCATTGTGACCTGACAAGCTAAATTTATATCTGATTGTGTCAAACGTCACGCTGAGGTTAACCGATTAATTATACCCAGTTACTGGTTAAAATGTTTTCCCTGAAATTCCCAGCCCTAATTGTCAGACAATTAATGTTTCATTACGGTAATCATTTGTGAAATAATGGAAAGCAAGCAACATGATAAGGGACTACTGACTACAGGATTAATGGTCATCGATTAGTCCATGTTTGAAATAAGACATAAAAATAAATGTTCTTCGAATGATGTATAGCAACAGAGACGAGCTTTATACAATGCTGGGATTTTTTTAAAGGCTTTTTGACAAAATTGTCGCGTGGCACTGAGATATGGACAAGCGAATTTTCCAGTAGTGCTCTTAATTACTCACCTACTGGTTCTAATGGAAAATTAAAATCATGTTCGCATATCTCCCGTTCATCACCATACTTCACCATCTCATATCTAATTTTTTTTCTGGGATATTCTTCTAATTCAGGTAGAAGATGGAACATGTAATCATTTCTTTGCTTTCCTAAAAATGTTTTGTCTACTAGGAAAGTACGGCCATTAAGATAATTGAAATGCAAGTCTTCTTGTTCGGGATCAATTTGGAGTTTTATGTGAACTCTGTCTCCAGTTCGTAATAAGACTTGGGGAAGTCGGATAGGAGCAAGTTGCCCTCGTAACTCTTGGAAGTCAGATATGACATGGCTCCGAACAGTCTCACTGCATGTGAAAAATGCAAAATGAAATTGGTTTTTGTTTAAAATATAAAGACGATGTTCCATAAGAAGCTCCTGTGTTCCAAATAGCAACCACTTGATGACGGCCATAACTGGGCTGAACTCTCTGCATCGAAATTCTATGCTGTTATCCTCTGTGATTCGATGAGGTTTAATAATGTCCCAGTCAGTTTTACTGGAAAAATGTAATATGTCAATTTTGTCTTTCTCTAGACCGACACACCATGACTGGATTTGCACGATCGCATCTTTGAGGAATTCCGAATCTGCACTGATATCGAAAACTGGTGTGATACCAATGTATTCTTCTGGACATAGTGAATTGTCAATTCCAACTGACATCCAGACCTTTGTTTGTTTGTTGAAAGTTCCACTAGGAAACGTGACTTTGCACTCGTTCAGTCTCAGGGAGCCGCCGGTAACTTCGACGTTTACCACTAAAAAAATAGATTTGTTTTATAATGCGAAAAAAATAAATTTTAACCGTTTGTTCCAAAGTTATCTAAAGAACCTTTCCGATGTCATTAGGAGTTCCATATTCATCCCGGTGAAAGGAAAGTATATACGACGTTTCAGTTGTATAGCGAGCCACAACACCTGTTCGATTACCAGTCCATGTTAGGTATGGAAATAGTTAACCAGTAATTTGTTCCAGGTGCATAAAGACCATTAGGGAAAGGGGATAATAGGCTACAAAAAGAGAAGATTGCTAATTACTAATATAAACGTAAGAAATAGCTTGAGCAGGAACTGGGTACTTGGACATAAATCAAAGCAGGCTCAGCTATAATTTCACTATCATTTGAACATTTTGCGAAAAGAAAGCAAAATATAGAAATGGGTTGGGAAATGCGACAAAATATTTGTTACCTTAAGTTGCTAGAGCAATTCCCTGTGTATTGAGTTAGAATTTGCAATCGTTTTTATTTCCCAGGTCAGGTGTAGAACAACTTATCCACATTTAGGAATAGAAATATGATTTAGTTCCATAAATCTAGATTGCTTGTATGACCAGGGCATAATATATTTTTATGTATCGCATTTAAGGGAAGAGGATGGTGTTTAGGAGACATTAGAGTAGTGGTTTCTGCATAATTATTTCGGTACTCCCTGATGTATGTCAACCAAGATAGCTGACACCGTAACGTAGTATGTGTACCAGGTTAGGATTAGGCCATAATTCCGGGTACAAATACTGTGGGAGTCACTTGGCTAGTCCCCGAACTCAATATGTGTACCAGGTTAGGATTAGGCCATAATTCCCGGTACAAATACTGTGGGAGTCACTTGGCTAGTCCCCAAACTTAGCATGTGTACCAGGTTAGGATTAGGCCATAATTCCAGGTACAAATACTGTGGAAGTCACTTGGCTAGTCCCCAAACTCAGTATGTGTACCAGGTTAGGATTAGGCCATAATTCCAGGTAAAAATACTGTGGGAGCCACTTGGCTAGTCCCCAAACTCAGTATGTGTACCAGGTTAGGATTAGGCCATAATAAAATACTGTGGGAGTCACTTGGCTAGTCTCCAAACCCAATATGTGTACCAGGTTAGGATTAGGCCATATTTCCAGGTACAAATACTGTGGAAGCCACTTGACTAGTCTCCAAACTCAGTATGTGTATCAGGTTAGGATTAGGCCATAATACCAGGTACAAATACTGTGGAAGCCACTTGACTAGTCTCCAAACTCAATATGTGTACCAGGTTAGGATTAGGCCATAATTCCAGGTACAAATACTGTGGGAGTCACTTGGCTAGTCCCCAAACTCATAATAGAAATAAAAAAAGGAAATTGTATAATAAAAATATGGCCTAACCCTAACCTGGTACACATACAACGTTCCGGTGTATCTTGGTTCACATACTTCGGGGGTGCCAGTATTCCACATAACAGTTTGACATAGTGCAGTCGAACGCCAATGAACAAATCTTGAACCACCACAAATGGTAGAATAAAAACAATGTGCCTTGGTCAACGGATGTAAATCATTTTCATTTCGAAAAAATGTCATTTGAAACCACTGATTTTATGCCAATTAGCCTTCTGCTCATTACAAATGTACAGCATTGATATGTATGACAATTCATATTCAATTGATTTTTTGCTATTCCAAATACTTGCCCAAAATTTTTTTTGAGTCCCAAGTAAAGTTGCTATGACTGTTATTCGAGTTCCAAAGACTTGCTTAAAAATTTTTTTGGGGGTTCTAAGTAAAGTTGCTACGGCTGTTATTCAGTCGGGTTCGTATGAGTGAGTTACTCGAGTCCCCCCAACATTGCTACCAAGGCCCACAGATGATCGATTATGTTATAGAAACAACATTGTCGGACGCAAATTGCAACCCTAAGTTGTCAGAATGAAAATGCTTGATATTTGTTATAATAATGATGATGGGGGGGGGGCGCCATCATACTGATACACTCACTATTTATTAGAACAACAAAGAAGTTGAATTATGAGGTTGCTACTTCACCTAATGATTAATGGCCATAACTTACATTTGATAATATTCCTTGACTGTGTTTTGATGCCAAAGTTTCCCAATTCATCTTTGGCCCAGACTTGAAAACGATATGTTTTACCAAGTGTAGGTGACTTCATTCTATACTGAGGAACCTCTGTAGTGTGAGTCTCTCCAAGTTTCACATCATCACAGAAGATTTCTATGTTGTATAGAACGTTTCTGTCAGATACTTCATTCCAAGTCAAAAGAATGTCGGATCCACTTCTTTGAGATGAAACATTTTCAATTTGCGGCAAAGCTATAAATAAATATTTCGACTTCAATAAAAAATATTTTCAATATAACCTGTGAACTTAAAATTATTTCTGGGCAATTTATACAAAATCGAATATAAAATAGTAGTGAGTAGCAATTCAGATATTTTTGAATCAATAAAGCAGGCTTATAATAAAACAACTGTGAGTGATTTTTCAAGCAATAGCCAAATACAAAGATTCATGTGCAACTAATAGGAAATTTAAGACTCAGTTAGCGATATATGCTAAAAGCAGGATAAAATGTTTTCATTGGAATTGGAGCTAAAGTGGTATTTTCAAACTCAAAGTCAGGAGTAGAAGTTGGAATGTTGAATTATCTGGGTAATACGGTAATTTTAGACTTTTATGAATTTTTTACTGAAACTTAAAAACATGAGGTGGCCCAAGCGTTCCTAACAGTGTATTAAAAAGGCATGCACACGGCAATTAATTATAATTAAAATTTGATTTCCTTGTAGTTTGGAGCTGGAGTTGATATCTTCTCCAACCTGGAGTGGGTTTTATTTGTCCAGTTTGGCAGTTGATTTGCCAAACCTTACTATTTGTGTGAAAATTTGCAATCTGGTTGAAGACAGATTCTATTATTTCAGGGGTGTGCAACAGGTGGCTCGCGGGCCATAAACCGTTCATCAAGCTATTCAGTGTGGCCCTTGTCAGCATTCAAATCCCCCAAAGCCAACCCCCCCCCCCCCTCCCCCCCAAGAATAAAATCCCAATCCGACTGTTCATGTTGACAGTTCTGAAAAAGCTGATCTTGACAATCTATGCAAGAACTTGGAAGTTTCCAATGTCCCACTAAACTGTTACATAAATGGGATTTTTTATTGTGGGAATTTTTCAATTCTTTATGTTTATGGAATAACTAATTTTTTTGTCTGGCCTAGCTAGATGTCTGAAGTTGGTTATATGGCCCATCGGCAAAAAATGTTGCACACCCCCTGTATTATTCAACATCTCAATGGTTCAGCACTTCCTCTTAATTATAAGCATTTAGCTCAGCCCAATGCCATCTGATTCTATTAATATGGCTGACTTACTATGCTGAGTTGGCTTTGCATGTTGTTCAGTTACTTCTTTATCTGATTGTTCTGCTTCTTCTTCAGACAGTGGGAGTTCACTGAAGATAAATTGGAGAATGCAAATGTATTAATTATGATTCATTGGTTAAAATAACAGCCCCTATTACTCGATTTCAAAACCCTTCTCCCCTCACCCACAGCGATAAAGATTGTGCACCAGGTAAGCTGGTGGGCATGAGCTTTAAATCAAAGATTTCTAACCTGTGATAGATAATAAGTTCAACACTTTAACCACTAGGCCAGAGGTTCCCACAACGCGAAAATTAACAGAATTGTGTTAAACATAGCTGATATATGTTTTTTACATATTGAAATTGTTATAAATGTTTTATTATTTCTCATTTTAAATGATGTGTATATGAAGATATATGCTTATCAACAAGCAAAGTTGAGCAATTTGTCGACTTGACATCTGATTTTAATGACTTGCTTGAATTTTGTTCAAGCACCTGTTTGGAATGGCCACAAGTGCAACCTCCTATCTTTGAAAAGCTGGGTTTTCAGCAGAGGTGTCAATCAAAACAAAATACCGGTTACGTTTGGACATAGAGAGAGAAATGCATGTGCATAACAAGTATAACATCGCACTCTGAAAAGATGTGTTCAGAGCAACTGCCACACACCACTCATTAGATAAATAAGTGTGAATGTTTTTTAATGGCATTCCCTTTTCTTGAGGCACACATATTGACAAACTTTGAAAAGCATAAAATGCACATTAACGATCACAAAATTCAGTTTTATCCAAAGGCAGCAAGTTTCATGTACGTGTACCACATTTTTTCCCTGATAATTTAGCGCCGTACGAACATAAAGTTTGGGAACCGCTACACTAAGCCATCACTGTCCTTGACAATTAAAATATAGGTGAGCATTATATATAATACAAGGTACTGTTATATCTAACCTGGGGATTCCTACTTCTTGTAAAGTAGCCACATTTTCTCCAGTATTCTCAAAACTGTCATCTGGTGATCCTGAGAAAAAATAAAAAATAATTATCAAAAAATTATAGTATTCAGGAATCTGTTTTGAGCTATTTAACATCGTATATCAGAAATTATGATAGAATTCCATATTTTACCCGGAAAAGAAAAATAAATCAATAATGCGGCTTATACAGTGAACCATGGCCTCTCATCCGGTTACCAATGCATGTTTGGGTATGGGATTAGTTAGTTAGTTATTCGTTTCAGATGCATGTACTTGATTGTGAAGGAAGCTCAATAAACCAGTGGGTTGGGGTTAGGAACCACTATTTGACGACATGAAATTCAGCAAACCTCTCGCACTTAATTATCCCCAAGATCCGAAACTGTGAACCGAGCAGGATAATCAGATTGGTATGCCAAGCATTCATCCATAATAATGCTCTGCAACCAAATGTAACAACTTGGTAACAATTTATATTTTTCCTTGGAATTAATTTTGAATAACCTAGATTTATAATAAACAATAAAAATACAAAATCTGTTTGAAGAATCACAATAGGCTATATAACATGCTGCAAGATGCTGTTAAATGGTATGTCAGTTTCAGCAATAAAAATATATTTATTTAACATTAAACCTCCAAAAAGATGAAAAATACTTGATGACCATAACAAAAATACTTGATGAACATTACGTACTCATCATACCATAGCACCACTCAATTTAAAAAACATATTTATAACTTACCAAATTCCGCTTTTGAAATTGTGGTTGGAAGTTGTTTAGAAAAAACATTGGTTGTAGCATTTGCTGACTTCCTTTGACTTTTGAGTGTACTTCCAAAAAACTGAATTTCTAGTTCCTGTAATGAATAAAGTTTTTATACAAGATTAGCACTAAGGGCGCAGAACAATATTTAAACAGACAATGGTATCTAATGATTCCAATGCTGAAATTTGATGCATTTTTCCATAAAACCATACTATATAAAAGTGCTGCTTATTTTATTAAGAATTCTTCCATTTATTGAAAAACTTTCAAAATTTGCATACTTCATCTTATCTTTGATAACCCACTAAACTGACAGTCTAGTGACTTGGTAGTTCATTGAAATAAGAATTATTGTGAAAAATTAGTAAATTCATTTCAAATTTAGACTTTTGCTTGGCGAAACAGAAACAGATAAAAAAAAATTAAGCATCTATGCAGTAGAGCAGGATGAATGATAAATTTTGGTAACTAAAAAAATGTACTATGAAATTGTTCTTTTTATCAAAGCACAAATAAACATATTTAAAATATAGCAAATATTGAATATCTGCAACACAATCACATTGACTGCGATGACATTATATTTTAATATAAATAACATACACTTCGGTGAAACTTTGAAGTGTTCAGTTCAGCGGGAACAATTTAAACTTGCAGTTTATTTCAGTTGCAAATCGTTGATTTTATGTCTGACCCATATCTTATATTTTGTTTATCTCAGAAAGAACATCCAACCTCAGATCCAATTTCATCCAATTGATTCTGCAATATTTCTTTATCTTCATCTGCCATTTTCCATCTTAGCAAAAATAAATCCTTTGTAACATTAGGAAGCAGATTTGCAACTGCAACAATATCTTCATGGTTTGCAGTTCGATCTTCATGCAGATCCAGAAAATCAATCTGTTGAAATATATAAATACAAAGAACAATCAGACATGGATAAAATATATAACAGTCATATTCATCATAGTTTTGCCAAACCAATATTATTCATATTACACAGAAATGCATTGTAACATTAAATACAGCCTGGTGCTAGAAGTTGGGAGTTTTCATCAAGGGAGAAACGATAGTTATCAAAATTCAATGTTTTCGTTGTGTAGCATTTTTTGTGGTGAAATCAATTGTATTTCACAAATCGCTAACATTTGTAATCATTGTACCAAATTGTAAAATCATTGTTAACTCAGTGCAACAGAGTCAAAATTGAAATTTAAAAACAGAGGTCAAAGATTACTTTGAATGGCAATTTATAAATTCTGTACGGAAGACTAAAAGTTAAAGTTTGTCACAAGGTTTGTTATGAAAAGGCATGCTTAATTTATGTCCCAAAGGCCTAATTGGCCTGTCTCATTAGAATTTACTAAAATACAACGGACATACGAACATTTATGATATCAGAATTACTCTTTCCATTGTAAATGTCAAAAGATTTATAGCGTTAATAGTGCTGCAATCAGTGTGACGTACATATACAGCTTAGAATAAAATAGAATGGGAATCGCATGTCAGTGAGGAGAACGTTTAAGTACGGTCTAGTAAATCCAGAGGCGCTAGTCAATGAAAAAATAAAGACTACAAGAACCATTAAGCGTGGTAACCATGACAACTGCTCACCCGGGGGGGCACTGGCAGCTGATTAGATTAGGTACGGGTTTGAGTTTTCAAGGATGCATAAGATAGGATTTGCGAAGTGCAGGCGTGTATAAAATGTTGACTAATTAATTTACCCATTTGATAAGAAGAGATTATGAAACATGAACCTCGTACTGTCATTGTGCTTGAGTAAAAGATGAGCACCATAACTCTGTGTGAAATTATTAAGATTAATGATTCTAATCAGTGAATTGAATATTCAACGAAATGCGGGTAACTATAAAGACTATAATATGAAACAGATATTCAGGGGTTCCGCAACAAGCAGTCAATGAAATGTTTAACAACAATTGGGAATAGTGTAGAGGTGTAACCATTCATGTTAAAGGTAGTTGTAATGCACAAAATATAACATTTATTAACAACTTAGCATAAAAGGACTAACTAACTGATTTGAGATCAAGGTTTATTGTACATCTATGGCCTGGAAATTATTGTTTTGAATGTCATACTGCACCCAATATTATATATGGGTGATACCCTCAGAACACTCCTATCTATCCCATGGAATATGTCCATGCAATGGTACCAATTAGCAGAGAAATACACTATAAAACTACGGTAATTATAGAATGAGATTTAAAAAGTCACAAATCACATAGAATGACTATTCCAGGTACTGACGACTCAATAGTTATGAATCTGGTCAATTGTTTAGCTGAAAATGGCGAGAAAATGGAATACCAACACGACATTAACTGGGAGATGTGGCAACAGCAGATTGGTAAGAGGAGTGCATGAGTTTTTTATATTTTGCTATTCGAAAATTCGGTTTTCTATTCGGAAATTTGGGTGGCTCCGTCAGGTAACTATCTAATTATAATAACACATATAAAAATTTCTAATAGTTCATTGATAAATATAAAATTTATCGTTTTGCATCTTTTAGGCCTACTGTTTTTTAATATTAAATTTGACGACAGTGATACATCATAAAAGGCTGACCTAACTCTGAATGGTCTTGGGGTTGTAGGTCAAAATAATTGCATTCAATGAAGTGGTAGCAATTGGCATTAATACACAACATAGTGAAATTCATATTCAAATTCGACAAACTTGGTAAAAATCCGCATTTAGAAAGTTGACCCACCCTTGTAACTTTAAATATAGCCTGGTGCCAGAAGTTGAAAGTTTTTATCAAGTAAGGATAAAGAGATATCAAAATTCAATGTTTCAGTCAAGTGACAATTTTTTTGGTCAAAACGATTGTATTTCATATCATCAGAAAAGAAGGGCAATTTCGCGTATTTCACACAATCACAGAACAAGACTCAACAGAACCGTATTGGTCAGAAGAATTGATTATTATGTTTTTCAAACAAATCTTTGAATAAACAAGTAGGCCTTAAAACTAGTCTCAAAAATGATAAACTTAGAATTGTAGAGGTTTTTCATAAATTCCATCATGCAATCCAATTTTGGGTTATGAAAGTGTAAAACTATAACATATTAAAAAATCAAAATTTCCTCCAACCCTTGTTAAAACGTTAATCATGTCATTATTATTGTGTTATACCTCTGTGTTTCCCAAGGATGATTTGAAAGCTTGTAGTTGATCTGATGACAGGTTGCAGTGGCCAAGGCCCAAGCATTTAACACAGGATTGATTGGAAAGTATTTGTCCAACTGTTGACAAACCTTCAACTCCCATGTTTGTGTTTCCTTCCAGCCACAACTTCATGATCTATAAAGAGACGAGAATAATTTATAAACCATAAAATCTATAAATGGTTCTCTACTGAGTGCGAAATAAATAATTATGAACTTCTCAAACTGAAAGTAGTTTTCGATGCAAAATATACCATTAATATTTCATAGAAAATACCGTTGAATTTAAAAACAAAATCTGAACTACAAAACTAGACATAGGTATCAGAATTAAAATCTTTAAATTCGGAATAGTTGAATCCCATGTTAACAACTGCACGATGAATGAATGATTGAGCAATTATGAAATCCTTAAAACTCATAGAACAGAACAAAAATTAATTTTGTTATGATATCAAAACAGTCACACTTGCGGGTATGAATTTCAAATTTCAAAAGTCAAAAAATGTTTTGACCTGCCTTTGCTCACTATGAGATGAAAAATTCCTAAAAAGTTTGGCATTTGCCAAAATTTTCCGCAGTTCTTGCAGGGAAGTGCACTTATAGTAAACAAAGAAAAAATTGTAAGCTCATACTATACTTTAAAATACAAACAATTTGAAAATCAAGTTTTGTTTTTTCACTTTAATACAAAAATCACCATTGGGTGAAATAGCGATCGGGTCGTTGCTGCAAGTCATGTCAATTGGACAAAAACTCAGCTAATTCTGTGAAGTTTCATTGAAAATATTTTTAAAAACTTTTTAGTTCCTGATCAAGCATATTCATTGTTTTATATTCGGATATTTGGGTGGCTCCGTCTGGTAACCATCTAATTATTTATACACATATAAAAATTTCTATAAATGGTTCTTTACTGAGTGAGAAATAAAAACAAGCCGGTAGGCACCCAGGATCTCCACTGATAGTTGGGGCCCGCACTTAGCTACTTATTGCCATCCATAGAAACTTGAGGATCTTTAACTGTGGGGGCAATTAACTAAGTGAGCGGGTTGGTTAAAAAGTCCAATTCATTTTGAGCGCTGCGCGTTTTGTGAACATACTTACAGGACTGATATGCGGTTACTAAAAATTGGAAAGAATCATGTTCATTAAAATCCCTAAGGCTTCTCCAGTTTATGGAGTATCGAGACCAAAACGACTTATTGGAAAGTGTATTTGTGCAGAAGGTAGCGTTCTTGAAATTTCAAATTTTAACTTAATTAACAAGTGAACGGCGATAAGTTGGAAAAAAATGAAAATTTCTCAATGCGCGTTATTCATCGTTGTCATGGAAACGAAACCTCCATCCGGACTTTCTATGAAACGCACAATACTAGGGTGACATGATAACCCATGTGAGAAATTTCATCCCGATTGGTCCAGACAGATACACAGACAGAACGACTGATAATAAAAGGGTCTCCTAGAGCATAGGTTCTCAAAGTGCTCCGTACGGAGCCCCAGGGCTCCGCGAGAGAAACCCAGGGGCTCCGGGAGCTATTCGATTACTTTTCAAAATACTGACTTGGCTAATTTTGTAACAGTTCAGAGAACCAATAACAGCTTTGATAATATCTGAAACAATATATAGCCTCGAAATATGGCAAAGAGGCGAAATTAAAAAATGAAATTATTTATAAGCTGGAGCGCAGCCAGGCTTCTGAGGAGGGGGTGGGAATGGAATCGGAAACTTCCGCGCGACATTCTTCGCGATTTGAAAAAAAACGGATTGCGAGATTTCTGTTGCGTAAAATATTCAATCCATGACCGATGCGAGCATTTAATTAAAGTGTCTTGTTCTAATAATATAATTGTGCTCGTCGTTACTCACGTTTGATTCAAGATTACTATTAGGATTACTAAAATAAAGGATTACTATTCTAAAATAACATAAAATACGTGATAAACTGCCAACTATAAATAAATTGGAGTCGTATTTTTGCGATCTTGGGATTTGTCAAACTTCATTTGTTCTTTTGCACTCGAGGTTATTTTTAAGCAAGATAATAATTGATATTTTAATCGTCGTTTAAAAAATCACAAGGTCTCGGCAAAAAACGAACGATTGAAATTAATTTATTGCATGCGGCTCCGTCGGTGGTTTCAGAATGAAAAAAAGGTACATCGCGCGCACAATTGACTGTGTTACGATTTCGCAGTTACTACGATGAATCACCAGAGAAAACCTAACATAACACCAAATTTTGTGATTTCCAATGCCTATATAAAAGCGTTTTTGATCTGACGTGAGACTACTGAAACAAAATTTATAGTGTGATCTTTCATTTTAAGTTTTATTATTTCAGAATGTCGTTTTTCAATCAAGAAATTTGAGTTTCGAATTTACCTCTTTATTAAATTATTTTTAGCGTTTTGTCGCCGATGACTATAATATCATCACGCTAATAACCGAATTGCGTAAGTCATTTTTAGCAGTTTTGAGAAGAACGTAAAAAACCTCCTAATGATATTGTTATGCCATTGAGAGTCAATAATTTGCCATGGTTCAATTTTTTGATCGTAGCCGGATTTAAGTTAATTTGTATGAGGCAGTTAAGTGACGTCATAATGGCGCACTGTGACTTAGGCAGAAATGTGTTTATGACTTGGGCACATACGCAATTTTGCAACTTTACTATATGCACCAGTCCTGGAAACTAAACATTCCAAAAACGAATGTAATTCTCAGTATCTACAATGTCTAATCCCCAAAATAGCTAATCAGTTTTAATTACAATATTTTTTATGTTTAAAAATATATATTTCATCAATATAACACGTTCCGCACACCCACCGAAAAAAGACTAAGATTAACTATAAAGAATAAAACAGCAATACACCCAATATATAAGCCAACCAAGGTGAATTGGACTCGGACAGTGAATATCGCAAGTGCACGCCTTCCTATACTGTAGTATAAATTCAAATTAATACGCGCTAAGCTAGAATCCGAGATGCAAAAACTCGTAAATACTTCGCCGAGGTTATTTTGCCTTCGTGACGTCACAATAGTCCTGCGGTAACAATGATAATTCATTATGACGAAACAATTGCACAAATGTGCATGTCATACTAAATCTTCATTTTTATGGGTTTCGGAATTCTTAATATAAAATCTGAGTTAACAGACAGGTGCGCAGCATCACATAAATACCTATTTTATAAAAAAAAACTCAAAATCGCCAAAAATGACTTACGTAATTCGGTTATTAGCGTGACGATATGGTAACATGTTTTTTACATTGAACTCATAATTCCCCACGAGAACAAAAAAGCAATTATCGTCGTCATTGTGAAACAATACATGTACGTGCCGACGGAAATTTTTGATTTAGGGAGAATAAACACCGACGTAAAGATGTTAAAAACATGCCATGCTGAGGAGAACCATCGGCGGAAGTAACAAAATACAGCGGCTTTGTAAGTCTTCTGAAAATGTCAAAAGGGAAAAGATTCGGTCCATAATTTATCAATATGTTTATCAAGTGTCAAATTTACAGTTTTAGTATACATAATTTATCTTTGAAATTTAGATTTATTTATGACTTGTATTAACCCTATTAAAAAAGGTTTAGCATTCAAATTAAGTAAAGTACTTTTAATTTTACTCAGGAATATTAATAGAAAAGTAACAATTTTAACATTTCATTTGGGGCTCCGTGAATAATAGTTAATCTTTTCAAGGGCTCCGCAACACCAAAAGTTTGAGAACCCCTGTCCTAGAGCGAAGATCCATTATGAACATTTACAAACTGGAAGTGGTTTTTCGTGGAATTTCTAGGTTTTGATTCACGATATTCTAGTAATATTCTAGACCAGGGTGGTCCAAACCCAGGCCCGCGGGCCAGATGGTAATCAAAAATCGCATTTGGTGTTGTTTCGTCATAGAATTAACCAGAAAAATCTTTTGGCATATTGTTATATCACCAATGTCACTGAATTGAACAGTGTTCTTAGGCGACTAGCAAAGTTGAATGATGTGCTTGGCAGTCTAAATTGTTATCTGGATTTCTATCTTTTTGGTCATGAATATATGCTAACAATTTTGGTATCATAGAAAACTAAAAATCGAATTGGCTGGGTTGGCTATGTCTGATAACTAATATTAATGTCATGGCCTTACAATATAATAATATAATTTATGCCGGGTGTTTTTTTGCAGCCCGCCTGAACAGTATTACAGAAAATGCTGCCTATATGTCAGAACATTTAGTAATTACCCTCCTGTACCTCACATTTGGTAATTAATCAATCTGAAGTTATTTTGCAAACTGTCGAATTCAAACATATTTTTAACTGAATGTGGGAGGGGGGTACCACAATGCTTGCTTGATATGTCAGCAAGTTTTGTCGGTGACAAAAGAATATAATTTAAAGCAGCATTTAAGAATCTTGTGAGCAATGAGCATTTTCCAAAGTTAAGATTTTGCTTTAAAATCCTATAGCTGTTCAAAAGCACTTACATTTGCGGAAACACTTTTACTGTTATGAAGAGTTTGAAATCTCACACTAAACGTAGATATAGAAAGCCTTTTGCTGGTTCTAGTAAGTTTTTTGGTGGTTTTTGCATGTTCTAGCTTGATAAATGACAAATACTGATCAACGTGGCTTATCAATTTTGTGGCCCCTGGAGTCGACAACCTTGGACCACCCTGTTCTAGACCTTACCATTGAATTTGAAGATATAAATCAAACTACAAAAGTAGACATTTCAGAATCGATATATATTGAGTGAGCCTCTCAAACATTGAGGATTCTGACCCATGTTGTCAAATAGATCGAAAGCTTGAGCTTTATAAAATCCTTAATACTCACAAAGCAGAAAACTAACATTAAAATATTACTATGATATTAACACAGCCTATTTCAAATTATTAATACAAAGAGCTAATGGAATGCTGCTTCAATAGAGTAAAGTATCATGCCTCCTGTTTGAGTGAGTGACCATAGACTTGTATCTGGCTCTTATTCTGTTAACCGAAAATATTGAACTTGGAAAATGTATTTTCTCTCGTCATGTTCGACGTTGATATCTTCATTTCTCACCATTCTTTTGTAAATTTGTAATATAATTTTGGCGCTAGTGGGAATATATCAAATAGAAAGGCCTGCTGCCGTTTGTATGAAATAGGCAAAGCAGCCCAGGACAGGTCTGGCAGATAGCAGTTACATCATTAAGAAAACCTGGTAAAAAATATCTAAGACTTCTACATTGTAAGACGAAGCCAATCTTCAGCGCTTAAATTAGGGTTTAGAAATAGGATTTACATATTTATCCTTGGGGAGAGGAAAGCCAATAAGATTGCTTAATCATCATTTGGCGAACCACGGCCTCTCATTCGGTTACCATTTAGTTAGCCAGTTTTAAAAGGCATAGACTTGATGGTGGAGAAAGCCATAGCCGACCAGGGGGTACATGAACCACCTTATGGTGGCGAGGAGTCCAGTCATCATCTCATACATAATCAATCCTGCATGCGATTTGAAACTGCGAACCCATGCATGGTAATCAGAGGTGCGGTGGCAAGCACATTCCTAACTCTTAGCAGAATTTGCCACACTGCCGAACCATGCACCACACCGCTGAGAGTTTCTCCATAATACCGCCCAACAAGTCGGGACCGAATAAGTAAAAGAAATTTCTGTTCTTTAGTTGAACACCAATGCTCGCCATAGTTTTATATGCTTAGAACCAAATCATGTTCGTTTCATTTCACTACACATACAAATTTGTAGGTAAGTGGTTGCCAAAGGGGCAAATCTGCTGTAAATTTACAGGATATATATGCATACTTGCTATTTTGCAATTGATGATAACTTTCTGCTGTTACATATATATTTTCAAACAACTTCATTGATTGTTGGAATCATGTTAATTTAAGATAAAGTAAAATTATATATCACTCAAGGGAAAAGGCAGTGAGGGAGATTACATGGGTAATAACCCTCATTTTTAAATTTTTTACAAATCAAAATTTCTGCCTCCTACTTAGAACAAACAATGGCCTCGTTTTACTTTCAGCAAATCACAGTATTGCGGTCAAAACTATATTATTCTGTGCACTATCACCTCAACGCAATTATCACCACAAGTTTTTATTTGTCTTTACAGCATCCTATGCTTTTATAATGCTGATAAAAATGCTTATCTCCGTTATTATTGAGATATTTACCTTACTCATCATCAATCATATCGTAATTATTGATAAACAATTGCACAAGGTTCAGAATCAAGATTACTAAAAATGCATGGTTCATTAATGAAGAGTTGCCAACTGTGGCAGCATCAATAAAATGAGCTTTTTCCCTAAAAAAACATCAAATTTATTCTTCGACTGATGAAAACCTCAGTACAATACAAATGTGTAATTGTGGTTTGTAATCAAGAAAGAGGGCATACATGTTTTATTTTCTGGCTTGAAACATACATGAAACAAATTTACCCATCGCCTTAAGATGATTACATTACATTTGGCTGCTCAAAAGGAGAGAAGTGTTATATCTTTATCTAAGGAATACAAATATCAGTGCATTGAAATTAAAAATGGATTTTATTGAAGTTAATTGTGACAAGTAATAGTTTTATACACATTTAATCGATGCTACATGTGAGCTTGTCTTTGTGTATATAAACGATTATAATGTCTAATATCAGCGAGTCGCAAATGACTTTCAAAATTAATTTTCACGATTTCTATCGTTTTTTTTCTAAATGTTGGCACATGGAAACAATTTTTAGGATATGGGTTAATATTTGCGACTTATAATAAAATTCATTTGGGAACCACTTTTATAATCAATTGCGGGCATAGGAGAAATTGTTTATATACATAAAATAAAAGACGAAATGGATTAATATTTTGCGTCACATCAAAAAACTGGGATATACATGCATATATCATTTGTTTATTGCCTATAAGGCTAAAAAGAAACGTAAGGCTAAAAAGAAACGAGACTGACGTCACAGATTGCCGACACGATTAACCATCGGTAATCAACACTTTTGCAGTGTGGCGTAATATGTGTTCTTTGTTTAACAGCTGTTTTGACACAATATCGCAATTATTTTTGCTTTTCAGGATCCATAAGTGAATGTGATAAATTTCTTGTTGAAAAAAAATGCTGTGCAAGGTCTGATGGAGTTTTTTGGCGATAGGGGGTTCAATTAAAGAATGACGACTGAGCAAAGAATTAACATTAAATTTTGTGTCAAACTTGGAAAAACGGTGATTGAGACTTTGCAGATGTTGAGTGATGTTTATGAAGATTCTTCCATGTCCAGAACAAAAGTTTTTGAATGGCACAAGCGATTTGTGGAAGGCAGGGAGGATGTGGAGGATGATCCGAGGTCAGGGAGGCCTTTCACTTCCACTACTGATACCAACATCGAAAAGGTTTGGCAGTTGGTTCGCAGTGACCGTAGCTTAACAATTCGCGTCATTGCCAACGAAATTGGGATAGACAAAGAAACGGTCCGCACCATTTTGGTTGACACTTTGGGAATGCGAAAGGTGTGTGCCAAAATGATGCCAAAGGCTCTTGAGTTGACTGAGGAGCAGAAAGCTCAAAGATTGAATGCATGCCGAGTTGACATGCATTTCTCCAAGTTTGACACAAAATTTAATGTTAATTCTTTGCTCAATCGTCATTCTGCAATTGAACCCCCTATCGCCAAAAAACTCAATCAGACCTCGCACAGCATTTTTTTTCAACAAAAAATTTATCACATTCCCTTATGGATCCTGAAAAGCAAAAATAATTGCGATATTGTGTCAAAACAGCTGTTAAACAAAGAACACATATTACGCCATACTGCAAAAGTGTTGATTATCGATGGTTAATCGTGTTGCGCAATCTGTGACGTCAGTCCCGTTTCATTTTAGCCGCACCTCGTATTTCGTGACTGACAATTTACGGTAATTTTGTTCTCGCTATATCTCATGTTCATTCGTGTTTGTGCCATATTTCCTATTAGAATTATATGGTAGCGTTATGTAGGGCAGTGGTTCCCAACCTTTCTATCCTGGCGGACCGGTAAAATAAAATTAAATGTACTGGCGGACCGGCAAAAAATTGAAATGACCGGAACATAAAAGAATAACATGTATTTGCGTAATACAATGCAATGTCGGGCACTCAATATGCATCTAGAGTCTAGACAAAAAAAGGCACACTTAAAACAGCTCACACGAAGAAAAACTATCAAATAATGTGACGGCCAAAAATATTTGCGCAATGCTTTGGTGCTGGGCGCCCATTATGCGTAAGAAAGGCACACATAAAACATCTCACATAAAAAACATGTACATGTCAAATCATGTACAAACGCAATTAACTCTAGTGAAAATTTTGCTGCTGTTTAGTTTCCAATATAGGATTGCAAACGATGCCTCAAGGAAGTTTCTGCAACACGTAGCCCTGCAGCGGCGTGCAGCCAATTTCCTTGCTTCGCTTTAATTGAAGCTAGTGATGAAAATATTTTTATATATAAGTAATAAAAATATAAGTAACTCGTTGAAAATACGGACAACAGTTTGATTGCTCGATTACTTAGCGATGGGTATTCGTTATCAAAAGATATCCAAAATTGTGACAGTGATTCTTTTTTAAATCTGGACTGTAAAGTAGAATCACAATTTGAATCAAGCTTTTTCATTGGGTTCATCATATTAATCCCTCTGCAGTTGATCGATGCTTCAAACGGAATGAATTTACATTACAATGACAAAGTCGTCGGTAATTTGGCACCAGGCTCAAAATCCTACTTTGTCTGCTCAAGATACTGGGAAAGATCTCAGCGGCCCATGCTTTTTTGCGCTCCTCGTGACCACCTGCCATATTTTACTGTAGTATTATACTTTTCTTGACTGTTTTTTGGTTTGAACAAAGAAATATGCGTAACGTTTTATTTGGGTGGTCATATTAATCAGGAAAAGCATGCAAAACAGAAAAAGCACGCGTGCCAATTTTTAGGTTTCTGAATCTTGCGAGATTCGATGGAGCGCATTCACGATGAGCAAAAAGTGTGATTACTTGGCGCCAAGATGTCGCGAAAGACGTCGCAATATGACGGCGGAAGAGAAATTGCGTAATAAATCGACCTCGTCAAAGAGATCGGAGCGCATTCGAGATGAATCGGAGCCGAAAAAGCGAAAAGTATGATTACTCGGCGCCAAGATGTCGCAATATGACCGCGGAAGAGAAATTGCGTAATAAACCAACGCGACCTCGTCCTCGGTAAAGCGATTTAGACGGCATAAAAACAACAAAACACCAAAATTTTCTCGCGGATCGGCAAAAAAGCTTCGGGGACCGGCACCGGTCCGCGGACCGGCGGTTGGGAACCAATGATGTAGGGCAGGGGTTCTCAAACTTTTGGTGTTGCGGAGCCCCTGAAAAGGTTGACCATTATTCGCGGAGCCCCAAAAGAAATGTTAAAATTGTAGCTTTCCGATGAATATTCCTGAGTAAGTTAAAAGTACTTAACTTAATTTAAAGGCTAAATCTTTTTTTAATGGGGTTAATGCAAGTCATAAATAAATCAAAATTTCAAAGATAAATTATATATACTCTTACTAAAGCTGTAAATTTGACACTTGACAAACATATTAATAAACTAGGGGTCGAATCTTTTCCCTTTTGACATTTTCGGAAGACTTAAAACTAAAAGGCTGCTAATAACGTGCGCGATTGCATTTTGTTACAATCACCGATAGTTTTCGTCAGCATGGCATGTTAAACATCTTTACGCCAGTGTTTATTCTCCCTAAATCAAAAATTTTCTTCGGCTTATACACGTATTGTTCCACAATGACGACGATGATTGCTTTTTTGTTCTCGTGGGGAATTATGAGTTCAATGTGAAAAACATGTTACCATATATAGTCATCGGCGACGAAATGCTAAAAATAATAATTAATAATAAAGAGGTAAATCCGCAACTCAAATTTCTTGATTGAAAAACGGCATTCCAAAATATTAAATTTCAAAATAAAAGATCACACTATAAGTTTGGTTTTAGCAGACTCACGTCAGATTAAAAACGCTTTTATAGGCATTGTAAATCACAAAATTTGGTGTAATGTTAGGTTTTCTTTGGTTATTCGTAGTACAGTAACTGAGAAATCGAAACACAGTCAATTGTGTGCGCGATTTACCTTTTTTTTATTCTGAAACTACCGACGGAGCCGCATGCATTAAAATAAATTTCAATCGTATTTTGCCCAGATCTTGTGATTTTTTCAACGGCGATATCTTGCTTAATAATAATCTCGAGTGCAAAAGAACAAATCAAGTTTGGCAAATTCCAAGATCGCAAAAATACGACTCCAATTTATTCATAGGTGGCAGTTTATCACATATTTTATGTTATTTTAGAATAGTATTCCTTCATTTTAGTAATTCTAATAGTAATCTCGAATGAAACTTGAGTAACTATGAGTACAATTGAATTATTACGACGAGACACTTTAAATGCTCGCATCGGCCATACATTGAATATTTTACGCAACAGAAATCTCGTTATCCGTTTTTTATAATCGCAAAGAAGGTTGCGCGGAAATTTCCGATTCAAATCCCCACCTCTTGAGAATCCTGGCTGCGCTCCAGCTTATAAATAATGTCATTTTTCGATTCCGCCTCTTTGCCATATTTCGAGGCTATAATGTTGTCAAATTTTATCAAAGCTGTTATTGTTTCTTTGAACAGTTACAAAACTAGTCATTATTTTAAAAAGTAATCGGATAGCTCACGGAGCCCCTAGGTTTTTCTCGCGGAGCCCTGGGGCTCCGTACGGAGCACTTTGAGAACCTATGATGTAGGGCATCGAAAATGCAAGATTAGAGAGATTGATGTTACCTCCGTCTCTCTACAGCAATTTTTTTTGCGCAAACGACATTTTTCATTTTTTGTGGAAAAATTCATTTCACAAAACAATGCATGGAACAGTTAGCTGAATTATCAAACATTCAGCGAGTAAAAGACTGGATATTTTATGCAAGAGACCAAAACAAAATACCTTGGCAAATTAGGAGGCCTATACCTCTCTACTTTCCCTTAGCATATATAATCCATAAATAAAAAATTGTGATATCATTGTTAACTGGGAGCTATGGGGTCAAAATTAAAATTTCAAAAAGAGACAACTAGTCAGGTTCCAGAGGTCAAAGGTTGCTTTGAATGGTAATTATAAATTCCGTACAAAAGACTAAAACTTAGAGTTTGTCACAAGGTTTGTTATGAAAAGGCAAGCTTAATTTATGTAACATAGACCTTATCTAATTCATTGGGATTTACTAAATTACAAGTTTACGGCAGCAGAATTACTGTATATTATGACAAAAGAATTATAGCGTGAATAATGCTTTGGTGACTAAAATAAATGTAATAGGCTGTGACTCAAGTTTGAACAAGTGGACATTTCATATTTGATCAAGTCAAAATTAAATTTGGTTATGGAACACTTATCATTAATTGTTTAAGAAATATTATTTTCGGTTGAAAGTTCGATATACTCCTTTTCTTTTTTACTATCGAACACTCAAACCAAACAGCAATTTTTAGAGATGATATGATAACATGAGGAATATAAATTCACATGCGTGGGCATGATGACCAATGAGTAAGACCAATGAACTTGACTGTGTTTGCATTACAGATTGGACAAGATCGAACCACTGAACACAAGCTGTAATAAAAATGGGAGGCCAATGCCGTGATTCCAGTTTTTCATAAAATAGAAACTCCTTCAGTGAACACTTGTACAGGGCTTGGTTTAGAGTGAAAAACATGAAAAAGAGTCATATAGATTATTTTTTTCAAAAACTATATTCGGTAAGTACTCAAAAAAAAAAACTGCTTCTTATACTGCTCATTTATTCTAAAATTTTAATAAAAATCAATTGAACTTCGAAGTTTATCAGAAAAAAAAAATCTTCCTTAAGGTGCAATATAGGACCATTTTAGGTATTTCACACAATCACAGGACAAGACTCAATAGAACTAAATTGCTCATGGGAATTGGTTATTATATATTTTAAACAAATATTCAAATAAAAAATTAGGCCTGAAAGCCATTATTCAAAAAGGTAAAGTTAAAATTATAGAGGTTTTACATAAATTTGACCATGTAAGCCAATTCTGGGTTATGAAGGTATAAAACTATAACATATTAAAAATCAAACTCAAACTCTTTCAAAAACGTTAATTATGTGATTATTATTGTTTTATACCTCTGTGCTGCCCAAGGATGATTTTAAAGCTTGTAGTTGATCTGATGACAGGTTGCAGTTGCTAAGGTCCAAGTATTCAACACAGGATTGATTGGAAAGTATTTGTCCAACTGATGATAAACCTTCAACTCCCATGTTTATGTTTTCATTCAGCCACAACTCCATGATCTATAATGAAACAAGAACAATTTAAGGTCGTAATTGGACTGTTATCAATCTTGTTGAATTAATCAACAAGCTGATCATGGACAGTGGTTTTCACCCTTTTCCATGGAGCAGAATTCTAATGAAACATTCCAGTTGATAGAGGCATCGTGTGCAATGGTTCATTGCCATTTATAGGCTAAATTGTATAAAACATGAATACCTATTAAGCACATCTAATACTGACAAAACAAAATGAACTACTCATGAAGTATTTTAACCAAGATGGCGGACACTGGAACGTAGAATGGGTAGCAGGTTAGGGTTAGGCCACAATTTCAGGTACAAATACTACAGCAGTCACCAGGCTAGTCCCCGAACTCGCAATAGAACTGAAATAAGTAAAATTGGAATAAATTTATGGCCTAACCCTAACCTGGTACACATGCTACGATCCGGTGCACATACTACAGGAGCACTGAAAATTCTGCTCTATGGGGTTTTGCACATACTGTATAGTCAGTAAGTATTCGTCAAATAAGAAATTTAACTATATTAATTACATTTGTGCCACGGACCGCAGATTTCAGGTTTAAAACCAGGTCCACCACAACACTCCTTGTGTGACAATTCAGTAAATACTTTCAAACTAAAAAAATTCTGATATATAATTTAACATATAATTAATATAATTCTACTATATAGTAGTAACTCCAAATATGAGCTGCTTGCCTAAAGCCCTATTTATAGTGAAAACATGAAAACAAATTTTAAAGAATTTAATATCAGAAATTCTACCTTCACATTTGATTCTTTCAATTCAGATGCCAGAGTTTGGAGTGAGGATGACTTGAGATCACACCCAGAGAAATCCATTGATAGTGACGTACAGTAGGAAGCTACTGACCCAATGACATGAACATCACTGATTGAGAGAGGATGACCAGACATGTCAATTTTGTCAAGAGATGATTTGACAATGTCACTCATTCCATCCTTGGCTTCGTTCAATGCAGTGAAAAGTTCCAAAAGATCTGATTTGTTTAATCTTTTTTTAAGTTGTAATTGCAGACTTTTCTTAAGAATATCTCGTTTTTCCTCAAGATCCTGAATTTCTGTGAAAATATAAGAATATAATATGTATAATGATGGTACTTGTGTCTGAATGATAAGTTACCATTCAGTAAAGATTGACTTGCAAATAACATTAGCGCTTATCTCTTTTAAATTAGTTATTGGAAAATTAAATCTAGTCTGCCATAGCCAATCAATGTATTGGGCACCTCATTGTACTAATGTGTCTGTTACATTGTTTAGACTAGTGTTTGTTATTGCACTTCAGATTTCCCCAAGCTTAAAACTTTAGTACAAATCCAGTGTAAAATGTGTAATAATAATGATTGATGCGTAATATTGATGCTCGGCTACTTTTTGCTTTGCAATAAAGCACCCTAGTACAGACATGGGCAAAGTATGACCCGTTGGCCAAATCCGCCCCGTTGAGTAATTCAATCTGGCCCGCATGATGGTGCCACAAGCAACCTAACTAAAACTAAACTTTGATGTCTTAGTCAAAATTAGCTCAAACAATTTGTTGAGATTGCGATTAAAATTAGTCTTGGCACGAGGCTTATTGTTTTCCACTTTTGCTTTTGTTACACTGTAAATATTTTTCATAAAATGTAACTTTTACATCACACTTACATGGCCCGCAAGTCTAAGTAGGCACAATTTTTGGCCCCTGGTCGAAAAATCTTGCCCATCCTTGCCCTAGTAGTATCTCAACCTTTGCCCCTATTACCAAGAATTACAGCATTGATAAATTAATTTTTTATATGAACTTATTCATGGATTTGGCTCCGAACAATGCCCTGTAACAGTGTGCACTGGTAAGCTAGGCATAGAGTTACTGTTTCTTAAAATTACAGGAATATTCCTAGGTCAGCATTGTATACCAAATTTATTACACCCTAGGGCCTAGGTGAAGAGACAAGTATGCGATGTAAACCCGAGATGAGTAACCTACAATGCCAATACAGTTATTAGGTTGAAGTTTTTAACTGCTAGGCCATTGCACTGATTAATTGATAATGCTAGAAACGCTTAACAAATTTTAGATTCGAATCGAGAAAAAAAAATGGCTCTAGCTTGAATTTGAATCAACAATAAACAACACATTACCTTCAAGTAAAATTCCGGCTGCTTCATAAACTGTCGGATTCAATAAAAATCCACAGATCATTTTTCTGACGAAAACAAAGTGACCGGTATGAAGATGTTTATCCACGAACTCCTTAAAAGATTTTAAATCCAGTCCAAGAATATAGAAAGATGTGAGCATTTCTTGAAAACTTTGATGTTGAAAGTAAAGAAGATGGATTCCTTGAAAGAGTTTACGATATATTCCTCCAGGAGCCAGAATTGCTAGATCGGTTGCTTCTTCGGGTTTTAGATGAACTTGACGAAAATCATCTTCTGTAAATAGAACTCGACGTTCTACTGTCCCAACGTATGATAGTTCTTTTAATTTGTCCAAAACTTCCATAGTAATCTCTTGGTGAGTGTGGGGTGATCGTAAGATACTTTGCATGACCACAATCATAATACCACTCATGGTGTTTGGTTTGAAGTCAGATTTGAATTTTAATGCTATCAGCGTGTAAACCAGCATCACAGGGGTAGTGCACAGTAACAAGAGTGGTGGAGCTTTGATTTTGAGAAATTCTATTATTTTCTCGGCTTCTTCATTTCCTTCATATCCAGAAATGATTTCCTTGATGGAGTCCATTGTTAATCCAGCAAGTGCAATGACCTTGTCTGGTCGAACTTCTCCCCAATAATTTCTGATGGAATGTTCACGACTGGACGATATAATGCGACAGCCAGGAAATAATTTTTCCGAGAGAAAATTCCACATTATAACTTCAGGATATGCAGGCTCATCTAGACTGATGAGTTCATAAACTCCATCAACTGTATATTGAAGAGTATCCAAGGAGTCGAGCATAAACAAAACTTCCTCTGGGTGAGTTTTCGCAATGTCTATTGCTTGACCTCTTTCTTCTTTTGTGAGATTGCTGAAAATTAGTTCTTCTGCTGTTACTTTACTGTCGTTCATAAATTGTTTACATTCTACATATGGAACCATCTTGATATTCCCCTGAAAATATTTTCCCTGTATGACATTCCTTGAGGTTGCTTTCATGAGTGTGGTCTTTCCTGAACCAGGGGGCCCTACGAAACAAACATGACCATGTTTAAAGTTGTTAAACAATTCATCAAGTTGTGTCTCTTTTCTGATCCCTATTTCTCTTTCTCGTTGTAAATACTTTTGTTGATTAGGTGACTCTGGTACATAATCGTGTTCAGGAATTCTTCCACCTCTATAAAAATCAATTTCTTCCAATTGAGGAGTTACGTCCACATTTAGTTTTCTCTTGAAAACTCCATGAGGTTCAGCAAAGTCATAGAAGTCAGTGCACTTTTCAGTGTTATCATTGACTCTTGCTATTACTTTTTGATAAGACATCATATTTGCTTTACAATGTCATACACTTTAAACATCCAGCGTATTGACCATCTGGTAAAGCTTCATAAAAAAAGATCCATCCGATGTAATATTCAATAATACTTTTCGACAATAACTTCAAAGTTCTAGGATATAAACTTTAACTAAAGCTGCTACAAATCTAACAAGAAAACATTTGTCATCCAGGTGCGATGAAGCCTAACATAGATGTCATTAAATCTGCTATATAATGTACACTTTTGTAAACAAATTTGGATTATCCTAAAGAAGAATTGTGAAATGCCAAACTACTCAGATATGAGCAATAATACATTTGTGATATAGCAGTCAATTTAACTGTTATTTCATGTTGCATTAAATTCACTTTCTTTGAACTAGATTGACCAAACATGGGCTGCTGAAGGATTGCACAATTATGGTATGATTAACCTATTGACCATCATCGGCCAAAGAAGATTTCAATTATTATATACCCACCCTCTTAGCTTAGGGCTTTATAGGACAAGCGAATATATTGGTATTTCAAGAAATACAGCATAATAATCACCTGTCTGTCGTCATCTGTTTACTTAGCACTTCAATATCTGGTACTAACTGGCATCTTATCAGAAAAACTAATTAATCATTGACTAAGAGCAAACAAAGGGCGCAGTAAGGAATTTCGCAACAATTCAGAAGCGCAATAAACTGAACAAAATATCCAGCCAATACAAGAGAAACTTGTTTTAACATTTCTACTACAAAACTACGAATCAGACAGACCAGCAGGAATGAAAACATCAAAAAAGTGGCAGAACTTGAGTTTGATAATTATGTTTACATATTGCATAAGAAATACATTCACAGAAAAGATCGAACACACATACAGATTTTCATTTACAACATAAGAAAGCTTTCAATAGTAAAGTTTAAATAAAATTAATATCATCCGCAAGGGGTCCAATTATTATCTGCGGTGGGGTACATGAGAATTCAATATATTTGGTCACATGTTGTGCCAGACCAATTAACTGCAATTCATTCTGACACAAAAATCTTTTGTATGTATGTGTGATAAAGGATCATGCATGACTGGGGAGGTTGAAAAATCTAATCATTGTATAATTCATCTACCGGTAATTCATTTACCATCATTGCCTGCATCGAGATTGATTGGGATTTGATTGGGAAAACGTCCAATTCTTTCAGCATTGATAACACAGATTAGATAATTGACATATTGGCTACATTTGATTGTAGATAATGCATTATTGTCGGATATATCAAAAACAAACGCAAACAGTTTCATTAGAACTAATTTTCATTCAATCGTTTATTTAGGCTCTGCAACCTCGTCACATTAGTGACGAGTGCTTTACTGTCTAGTGAATGGTTAAGCGTCAGTTATAACCCATACTGTTTTCTTGTGTTATTTTCTTACAAAACAATAGTACAATCATTATGATAGATAGTTACTGAGAATTTCACATTGTATTTCCGGAATTTGCAAATTCAATGCAAAATACAATGAATGGGTTGGTTTGCACAACTTAATTCACCTAGGATTCACTTATCCACGTGACTGGAAACTGATGACATCAGTAGGTTCTCTCAGACCTTCAATCAAATGAAAAAAAAATTATGAGAGAAAATAGATAGGACAAAAAGCTCTCTTGTTTTACTGTGGCACTCAATGAACAAAATTCAAAAAGTGACGTAGCATTGTTTCACCCCCTTTACATACAGCTTGAATAGGACTATCAAATATACATTTATAATCACCTGTCTGTCATCAATTGTTTACATAGTACTTCAATTTCTGATAGTAACTGGCATCTCATCAGAAAAACTAAATATTTATAGGCTAAAGGTAAAGATAGGACACAGAAATATTAGATACATTTTGTAATTATCTGGAATATCGATAAACTAAACACAAAAACATTGGGAAAATGGACAAAACTTTGGAATAAAGTTTAAGAAACATACAGACATTTTTCACAAAAAAATTGAAGCTACAAATAGTTTATTAATTGGAAAGTATTCTACCACAAGAGATCCAAGGCCAGCATTAACCTTTGGAATGTGCATAACAATACAACCGATTATGTCTCATGACTAATTAGTCACAAATTATTGTGCCTGGAAAGTCCTGTCAAGTATGTGATATTTGGTCATGTGTGACTGGGAGAGTTAAAAAACTTGAACTCATTGAAGAAAATATCCAATGGTACAATAGTGCCCATGAATTTTCGGAAATCCATTTTGAATCCTTCAATCAAAAAATATCAATGAACCGTGACTATGAAAATGAAAGTTCCCACAGATTATTTACTAGAAATTGAACACAAGCTACCCTTATACTGACTTACTTTATGCTTCATTCATAAAAACCTTTAATCTTGTGGCTAAAATCTTTGAGGAGTAAAACCCCACCCACACTTCAATTTCTGATAGTAACTGGCATCTCATCAGAAAAACTAATTAATCATTGGCTAAAGGTAAAAATAGGACACAGAAATTTTACAGATACATTTTGTAATTATCTGGAATATCAATAAACTAAATACAAAAACATTGGGAAAATGAACAAAACTTTGGAATAAAGTTTAAGAAGCACAAAAAATTAAAGCTACAAATAGTTAATTAAATGAATAGTATTTTGCCATAAGAGATCCAGGGCCAGCATTACCCTTTGGAATGTGCATAACAATACAACCGATTATGTCTCATGACTAATTAGTCGCAAATTATTGTGCCTGAAAGTCCTTTCAAGTATGTGATATTTGGTCATGTGTGACTGGGAGCGTGAAAAAAATGAATTTATTGAAGAAAATATCAGAAGGTACAGCAGTGCCTTCAAATTTGTAGGAACCCATTCTAAATCCTTCAATCAGAAAATATCAATGATCCGTGACTATAAAAATAAACTTTCCTACAGAATATTTACTAGAAATTGAACACAAGCTACCCTTATACTGACTTACTTTATGCTTCATTCATAAAAACCTTTTATCCTGTAGCTAAAATCTTCGATGGGTAAAATTCTACCTACACTAAAAATTCTAAACAAAATTACATGCTTTTCATGTGGGCCTTCAATGTGTATGTCACTGAACCCTGACTCCAGAAAAATTCTTTCCTTTTGGTCACCATATTAAATTTTGAAAGCTAATATTTTGAGATTAATTACAAGAGTTGGCAAACCGTTCAAAACCATCATCTGGATCAAAATGCCATTCAAAAGTATTGATAGTTTAACCTAGTCTCTACCATAACTGATATTTTATTAAATATTTTACATATTGTATTTATCATAAATGTTTTATTTTATTTCGAATTCTGTGTTTATGAATCAATAAATTCACTTTATCTTTCTATGTCCACTACTTTTGTTGGCTTTATTGTTATGCAACAATAGAGGAAGACACTTCTTGCTACAACTGAATTTGAAGTGCGTAGTGATTTTTTTTCTTGATAATTTAGCGTCGCACAAAGAACAAAGTTTGAGAACGGCTGGTCTAGTCAATTGTCGCTTTTACCAAACTACATTTGGATTACTGCAACTAAGCTTGGATAAAATGATAGATAGATGACCATTGGGTTATTTGATTTATACCTGGATTTTTGAACCACTGAAACTGGCAAATATCTTATAAAACCAATAAAACATGACAACATGTACAACCATGTACAAGCAAGCCACTTATATCTTTAAAAAGCTCCTAACAAACTCACTTTACCTTTCAAAGTTATTTAAGAAATAAAGCGCGGAATTTCATATATCTCGGTCGTTACGTTTGGAGTATGGACTGTTAGTAAGCTAAAACATGAGTTATCAGTTATTCACATACAACAAGGGTTCACAATCAGCGGCCGTCAAAGATGAAATGTGTAACTGTGCTGGTGTGTATGTTTTACTCCAAAATACCATATGTTGGTGTTTTATTAACGGAAAATATACTAGACTCGGAGATTATAAAAAGAAGCAGTTGTAAACATTTCTCCATATCACTAAGGAGGAAAAAGATCTGTTACATTTCATACATTTTCATATTATTACAAATGCCAGAAGCGCAGCCAGCCAGAATCGTGGGCATAAATATTTGATTCAACTTCGGTAATTATGATATAGATATCAATCTAGCATTATGGCCCAATTTTAGGGATTTGCAATGTCTAAAATAGCACTTTTTCATATGGCGCGGAATCTTAAAGCAAAAGTTATGGTGTATTTCGTTCATGTTGTTAATATATTATGAAACGATTTTACAGCCTTAAAATTCACTCCTTCATTTTCAGTTGGAACTTTTTTAGAAGCAGACTTACCCTTTCATTTATACTTAACGTCTCTATGCCGATGCTCGCAAAATAACAAGTTTTTTTGAGATGGGAAGATTTCCAAAAATATAGTTTACCGACATAATATCGATGACGGCCTAAATAACCGCATTGAGCTGACCAAAACAATCGGCAACTCAAATAACATTTGCTCTGCGAAAATACTACACGCTAGTAGGGACTTCTTAGGTCTCCCGGAAATATTAAAAAAAGCAGGATTTTAGGGATGGCCCTCTCGATGTGCCAATACCAACAGTAAGTGTCGACCAGTGCTCTGGCTTCTCTTTGGATTGTAGATGAAATTATCCGAATATCTCATATTTATTGGAATTTTCCGATTTGATAAAATTATGTGGTCACCCTTAGACACTTTTGTTCAGTATACTTTTTATTCACCACTCACAAAACGTTTTAGATGCACGCCAATGAGATATATCAATAAACACCAATTTCCTTAATTAGGTATGATTTATGAAAAATGTCAATTCCACTTCCAGTCATAGACCACTTATGAAAACGTAATCCGGCCGTCTATAGAAAAATGGTTGTGCACCCCTGACTTACAAGTTGAGCAAAATGGTGTTGACAAAGACACATGGGTTTATGTCTAACAGCAAATGCTGCAAAATCGCTTTTCAAAAAACATTTGGGACAGGACCTAGGCTACGTATATAACACTGCGTATACCTTATATAGGTAATTATACAATTAATCTTTGTTTTCAATGCAATATATGAAAAATTATCAAACAATATAGCCCAAGTTTTTCATATCAATTTTTGGAAAGTTAAATTGGGTATCAGCTATACTAATGCAGCAAAGTAATTTTACCTGAATGATTGAAAGTTTTGATTATTAAAATAAAGAATTGTGAAATGCCAAACTATTAAGATATGAGCAATAATACATTTGAGATAAAGCAGTTAATTTCACTGTTATTTCATGTTGCATTAAATTAACTTTCCTTGAACTAGATTGACCAAACTTGGGCTGTTGATGGATTGCACAATTAAAGTATGATTAACTTATTGACCAGAATCGGCCAAAGAAGATTTCAATTATTATACACCCAACCTCTTCGCATACGGCTTTATAGGACGGGCAAATATATCGGTATTTCAAGAAATACAGCATATTAATCACCCGTCTGTCGTCATCTGTTTACTTAACACTTGAATATCTGGTACTAACTGGCATCTTATCAAAAAAACTAGTAAATCATTGACTAAGAGTAAACAAAGGGCGCAGTAATATTACAAAGGAATTTTGCAACAATTCAGAAGCGCAATAAACTGAACAAAATATCCAGCCAATACAAGGGAAACTTGCTTTAACATTTCTACTACAAAACTACAAATCAGACAGACCAACAGGAATGAAAACATCAAAAAAGTGGCAGAACTTCAGTTTGATAAATATTTTTACATATTGCATAAGGAATACATTCACAAAAAAGATCGAACACTCATACAGATTTTCTCTTAACACATTAGAAAGCTTCCAATAGTGAAGCTTAAATAAAATTAATATCATCCCGCA
This sequence comes from Styela clava, assembly GCF_964204865.1. Lineage (NCBI taxonomy): Eukaryota > Metazoa > Chordata > Ascidiacea > Stolidobranchia > Styelidae > Styela > Styela clava. Next base: position 4,484,142 of record NC_135251.1, read on the forward strand.
AGGGGTCCAATTATTATCTTTGGAAGGGTACATGACAATCCGATATATATTCTGTCACATGTTGTGCCAGCCCAGACCAATTAACTGCAATTCATTCTGGCAGGTAAATCCTTTGCATGTATGTGTGATAATTTATCATGCATGACTGGGGAGGTTGAAAAATCTAATTCATCTAATTCATTTACCATCTTTGCCTGCTTCGAGATTGATTGGGCATACAATTTGATCAATCTCTATTACACTTCAACTAATATCGTGAGCATTTTAAAAAATGCAATGCAATATCGTTCTCTTGGAATAGGAGTAAGAGTTAGGTTTTTTAATATAGGCTAGTTCATCACTCGGATATGCATATTAATAGCAATTATCAATGTAGTTTACACTGCATCAAGCCTAATTGGACATCAAAGTTTGGTGATTAGGCACATTCAACAATTAAACTATGGATATTTGCCTAAAAATTACCGTAAATTTTAATATATTATTCACATCATTTACAGTAAGTTTTAGAATAAATTTTATGACATCAATATACGGTGTAACCTATCGACATATGCTCAACAGTATTTAAATAGAATATATTTATATGAAATGAAGTAAATCAAATCGAATTGGTTTCCAGAATTCCGATTCCAAGTGAGAGATAAGAACCTTTTCATTCATTTATTAGAGTGAAAATGATCAATTAACCGATAGAATTCTGATTCTAAATACATTGAGGAAACCTCTAAAATCTTTGCTTTGAATAATGCTCCTGACAAGCAGACACTTGAAAGTATTGAGATATTTACAGTTTGCTCAATAGTTTACAAACCTCTAGGTCAGGGTGGTCCAAAGTGGTCTGCCTCGCGAGCCACACTATAATTTTTGTATTGTTTGCGAGCCACAATAGTGCTAAGAAAAGGTAAACAGTGCCATACAAAACAAACACTTTTATTGTCCAAACACATTGGTCATTATTTGTCATTTATCAAGCTAAACATGCAAAAAAGGCCAAAAAACTCATTTAAACGTTCAAAAGTTTTACTATATCTACATTCGGCGTAAGACTTCAAAACCTTCACAACGGAGGAAGTGCCATACGAAGAAAATGTCGTTTTTGTTATTATATTAAGCAAGCATTGTGATATTTTCCCTCCCGTATCTAGTCAAAAACATGTTTGAATTGGTCAGCTTTTATTTCAAACTCATGTTTGCAAAATAACTTACAAATAACTGCAGGCAGATTGATTACCGATTTTTACCAAATTTGAGATACATGAGGGTAATTACTATATTTTCTGACATATAGGCAGCATTTTTTGTATTACGGTTCAGGCTGGTTGCAAAAAAACAGTCGGCAGGAATTATATTGGTGGACCATTACATTAATATTTAGTTATCAGGCATAGTCAACCTAGGCTAATAGATTCCGAATTAGATTTTTAGATTTTGTTAGCATATATTCCCGACCAAAAATATAGAAACCAGGTAACAATTTAGACTAGCCAACCACTTTATTCAATTTCGCTAGTTGCCTCAGCTAGCCATAACGCCAGTCAATTCGATGACATAAGTAATGTAACAATAAGTCAGAAGATTTTTCTGGTTATTTTTATGACGAAACAACACCAAATTCATTTTTTTGTTTACCCTTGCGCGAATGCGACGCGGGCCACAAAAAAAGGAAGCGGCAGGCCACATATGGCTCGCGGGCCTGGGTTTGGACCACCCTGCTCTAGGTTCACAAAATTTTTGTACATTTAGGAGACAAAGATGGTTTGAGTTACACATTTAATTTTCAGTCATCGTTGCGAGTTGTTTAAAATATTACAAATACATGTGGATGTATAAGAAAGTTGGTCATTTTTATCACAATTGCAACATCTACTGGTGGCCTGATGCACTGGTACAACTCTAACTGCCTAAATGTTCTATAAATTCACATGTAATTGTATGAAATTATTTTTATATAACTTCCAAAAATTGTATAAAATCTCCGGCCAATACTGTAGCGTCTAATATACATATTGGCCATACATAATATTAAATTAAATAACAAATTGTGTTAAGTCTGATTGACAACGACACACCCGGTTTCAACTTCTTTCTGTATAATGACTAATGGATGTGAAAATCAACTCATCAAACATGCCAATTTGTTAAAGCACCGTAAACCATAAGTAATTTGTACCTAGTGAACAGACGAAAGTGACCCACATGCTGGGTCATACCTGGTTTCAATGTAGGTATTCCAATTCTCTTAGCATTGATAAAACAGACTAGATAAATGACATATTGGCGACATACTACGTTTGATTGAAGATAATGCATTATTGTCGAATATATCAAAAACAAATGCGAACCGTTTCATTAGAACTAATTTTCATTCAATCGTTTATTTAGGCTCTGCAACCTCGTCACATTAGTGAAAAGTGATTTACTGTCTAGTGAATGGTTAAGCGTCAGTTATAACCCATAACATTTTCTTGTGTTATTTTCTTACAGAACAATAGTATAATCATTATGATAGTTGAATAATAATAATTACGGAGAATTTCACATTGTATTTTCGGAATTTGTAAATTCAATGCAAAATACAATGAATGGGTTGGTTTGCATAAGTTAATACACCTAGGATTGACTTATCCATGTGACTGAAAACTGATGACATCAGTAGGTTCTCTCCAACTTTCAACCAAAATGAAAAAATAATTATGAGAGAGAAATGGAAAAAAGCTCTCTCGTTTCACAGTGCTACTCAATAGCCACAATTCGGCGTGGCATGGACACACCCCGTTTACATACAGCTTTTATAGGACTATCGAATATACATTAATATCACCTGTCTGTCATCAACTGTTTACATAGCACTCCAATTTCCGGTAGTAACTGTCATCTCAGCAGAAAACTATTTAATCATTGACTAAGGTTAAAGATAGGACACAGAAATATTACAGAGAAATTTCGCAATATTCTGGAAGACAAAAACACTGGAAAAATGGACAAAACTTTGGATTTAGGTTTAGGAAACATACAGACATTATTCACAAAAAAATTAAAGCTACAAATAGTTAATTAAATGAATAGTATTCTACCACAAGAGATCCAGGGCCAGCATTACCCTTTGGAATGTGCATAACAATACAATCGATTATGTCTCATGACTAACTAGTCGCAAATATAGTGCCTGGAAAGTCCTTTCAAGTATGTGATATTTGGTCATGTGTGACTGGGAGAGTTAAAAAAATTGAACTCATTGAAGAAAATATCAAATGGTACAATAGTGCCTTCGAATTTTCAGGAACCTATTCCAGATCCTTCAATCAAAAAATATCAATGAACTGTGACTATGAAAATGAACTTTACTACAGAATATTTACTAGAAATTGAACACAAGCTACCCTTATACTGACTTACTTTATGCTTCATTCATAAACACCTTTAATCTTGTGGCTAAAATCTTCGAGGGGTAGAACTCTACCCACACTAAAAATTCTAAACAAAATTACATGCTTTTTATGTGGGCCTTCAATATGTATATCACTCAACCCTGACTCCAGAAAAATTCCTTTCTATTGGTCACCATATAATTAAAATTGGTCACCATATTAAATTTTAAAAGCTTATATTTTGAGAATAATTACGAAGGTTGACAAATCGTTCAAAACCATCATCTGGTTCAAAATATTTGAAAACCTGCCATTCAAAAGTATTGATAGTTTACCCTAGTCCCTACGATAACTGATATTTTATTAAATATTTTACATATTGTATTTATTGTAAATGTTTTATTTCATTTTGAATTCTGAGTCAATTTGGTCACCCTTAAGACACTTTTGTTCAGTATACTTTTTATTTACCATCTCACAAAAGTTTTAGATGCACGCCAATGAGATATATCAATAAACACCAATTTCCTTAATTAAGTATGTTTTATGAAAAACGTCAATTCCACTTGCAGCCGTAGACCATTTATAAAAACGTAATACGGCCGTCTATAGAAAAAAGGTTGTGCCACCCTGACTTACCAAGTAGAGCAAAATGGTGTTGACAAAGACACATGAGTTTATGTCTCACAGCAAATACTGCAAAATATCTTTTCAAAAAACATTTGGGACAGGACCCAGGCTACGTATATAACACTGCGTATACCTTATATAGGTAATTATACAATTAATCTTTGTTTTCAATTCAGTATATGAAAAATGATCAAACAATATAGCCCAAGTTTTTCATATCAAATTTTGGAAAGTTAAATTGGGTATCAGCTATAATAATACAGCAAAGTAATTTTACCTGAATGATTGAAAGTTTTGATTATTAAAATTAAGAATTGTGAAATGCCAAACTATTAAGATATGAGCAATAATACATTTAAGATAGAGCAGTTAATTTCACTGTTATTTCATGTTGCATTAAATTCACTTTCCCTGAACTAGATTGACCAAACATGGGCTGCTGATGGATTGCACAAGGTATGATTAACCTATTGACCAGAATCGGCCAAAGAAGATTTCAATTATTATATACCCACCCTTTTGTTTACGGCTTTATAAGACGGGCAAATATATTGCTATTTCAAGAAATACAGCATGTTAATCACCTGTCTGTCGTCATCTGTTTACTTATCACTTCAATCACTGGTACAAACTGGCATTTATCAGAAAAACTAATAAATCATTGACTGAGAGTAAACAAAGGGCGCAGTAATATTACAGAGGAATTTCGCAACAACTCAGAAGCGCAATAAACTGAACACATTATCCAGCCAATACAAGGGAAACTTGCTTTAACATCTCTACTACAAAACTACGAATCAGACAGACTAGCAGGAATGAAAACATCAAAAAAGTGGCAAAAACTTAAGTTCGATAATCTCGCTTTAGTATTGCATTTGAAATACATTCACAGAAAAGATCAAGCACACATACAGATTTTCATTTACCATATGAAAAAGCTTTCAATAGTAAAGTTTGAAAAAAATTAATTTAGCCGCAAGGGGTCCAATTATTATCTGTGGTAGGGTACATGAGAATTCAATATATTCGGTCACATGTTGTGCCAGACCAATTAACTGCAATTCATTCTGGCATGAAAATCCTTTGTATGTATGTGTGATAAATGATCATGCATGACTGGGGAGGTTGAAAAATCTAGTCATTGAATATTTCGTCTATCTGTAATTCATTTACCATCATTGCCTGCATCGAGATTGATTGGGATTTGATTGGGACAACATCCAATTCTTTTAGCATTGATAACACAGATTAGATAATTGACATATTTGCTACATTTGATTGTAGACAATGCATTATCGTCGAATATATCAAAAATAAATGCGGACCGTTTCATTAGAACTAATTTTCATTCAGTCGTTTATTTAAGCTCTGCAACCTCGTCACATTAGTGACGAGTGCTTTACTGTCTAGTGAAAGGTTAAGCGTGAGTAATAGCCCATATCATTTTCTTGTGTTATTTTCCCGCAAAACAATAGTACAATCATTATGATAGATAGTTACTGAGAATTTCAAATTGTATTTTCGGAATTTGCAAATTCAATGCAAAATACAATGAATGGGTTGGATTGCATAAGTTAATTCACCTAGGATTGACTTATCCACGTGACTGAAAAATGATGACATCATTCGGTTCTCTCCAACTTTCAATCAAATGAAAAAATAATAATGAGAGAGAAATGGAAAAAAGCTCTCTCGTTTCACAGTGGCACTCAACAGACACAATTCAAAAACTGGCGTGGCATGGACACACCCCGTTTACATACAGCTTTTATAGGACCATCGAATATACATATATAATCAACTGTCTGTCATCAACTGTTTACATAGCACTCCAATTTCTGGTAGTAACTGTCATCTCATCAGAAAAACTATTTAATCATTGACTAAGGTTAAAGATAGGACACAGAAATATTACAGAGAAATTTCGCAATAATCTGGAAGACAAAAACATTGGAAAAATGGACAAAACTTTGGAATTAGGTTTAAGAAACATACAGACATTATTTACAAAAAAATTCAAGCTACAAATAGTTAATAAATTGAATAGTATCCTACCACAAGATATCCAGGGCCAGCATTACCCTTTGGAATGTGCAGAACAATACAACCGATTATGTCTCATGACTAACTAGTCGCAAAATATAAGGCCTGGAAAGTCCTTTCAAGTATGTGATATTTGGTCATGTGTGACTGGGAGAGTTAAAAAAATTGAACTCATTGAAGAAAATATCAAATGGTACAATAGTGCCTTCGAATTTTCAGGAACTCATTCTTAATCCTTCAATCAAAAAATATCAATGAACCGTGACTATGAAAATAAACTTTCCTACATAATATTTACTAGAAATTGAACACAAGATACCCTTATACTGACTTACTTTATGCTTCATTCATAAAAACCTTTAATCTTGTGGCTAAAATCTTTGAGGGGTAAAACTCTATCCACACTAAAAATTCCAAACAAAATTACATGCTTTTCATGTGGCGCTTCAATGTGTATGTCACTAAACCCTGACTCCAGAAAAATTCCTTCCTATTGGTCACTATCCTAAATTTTCGAAGCTTATTTTGAGAATGATTATGAGAGTTGGCAAATAGTTCAAACCCATCATCTGGATCAAAATATTTGAAAACCTGCCATTCGAAAATATTGATAGTTTAACCTAGTCCCTACAATACCTGATATCCTATTAAATATTTTACAAATTGTATTAATCATAAATGTTTTATTGTTTATCTTATTTTGAATTCTGTGTTTATGAATCAAGTATTTCATTTTATCTTTCTATGTCCACTACTTTTTGTTGGTTTTATTGTTATGCAACAATAGAGGTAGGCACTTCTTGCTAAAATTGAATTTGAAGTGTGCAGTAATTTTTTTTCTTGCTAATTTAGCCGACAAAAGTTTGGGAACCGCTGGCCTAGTCAATTGTAGCTTTTACCAAACTACATTATGATTACTGCAATTAAGTTTGAATAATATGCCAGATAGATGACCATTGAGTTATTTGATTTATGGATTTTTGAACCACTGAAACACAAATATATACACAAATATTGTCATTCTACTGATTAGTCAATGAAAAGGAAATAAATAAGTCGGTGTTTAGGAAAACATCTATAACTTCAACTGCTGTCGAACCACAAAATTCAACTTTATACAACACTAATAAGATATTTTAGAACATGTGTATTGCCTATTTATATTTTTTATTTGCAAAACAAATATAAACCAGAACTTGAAGTCTTGGGTGAAATTTGTAACGATAACGCTTTCATTTATAAGAAATTATTAAATGCCAATTAGAAGAGTTATCCTAGGCTTTCAATTTTATTTAGATTAGTGGTGGCATAACAAAATAAATATTCTCATTAAATCACTTATTGTTTATTTGATATTTTAAAATACCCCAAATAAGGGCAAGTTGAAATGCATTTAGATACTAATGAAAATATTACTATTACCAATAGTTACTACTCTATTGAAATCAAATTGTCCAATCCTCATTGTGGTGGCACAAGTGTGAAACGCCATTGAAGATTTCAAGGGCTGACCCCAAATGATAGATATTGCCAATAATGCCAAGTTTGAAATTTCATTAAGAATCTTAGAACATTCTATCTTGAAAATATGGCATGATGTGAGGGCATAATTAAAATCTGATTTCAAGCCCTGGATTCTCCCAATAAACGTTTGAGTCATACATATTGATTATACAAATTGTATGTTCATTCAAGCCTGATGCAGACTTAATCAAATTGGTTGATACTATTAATAAATTTATAGCTCAACCTTAATCTTGCCTTCATTTGTGAAATCAATTTAATTAAGGAAAATCATTTACATTTTACTCTTCCAAAATAGGACATCAATCAAAAATACATAATCAAAAATTCATCACAAGGTTACTAAAAAATTTCCTGGGATTGACAAAATTGGAATATTACTTCTAAATACCACAAACATTTACCACAAAATGCCACCACTGAGTAGTGACAGTCGGTATGGAATACAAGACTTGTTATATTTAAATAACACATATTGTTCAACACTGATAAAATGCCATTCAAACCAATTTTGCAAGTTGCTTATATAATAGTATAAAATTTTTCTAGTCTATTCAAACTGTTTCCTTTGAAGTGTGAATAGAATAGTTCACAAGCACATAATTCAACGTATGTAACAGACAAGAATGAGTACTGAAGTTTGTTGAAAAACTGAATGTTTTTTTAATTAAATACAAAGGATACGTAGTACGTAGATTCACATTCTAAACTTTACAAACTCTGGACGTAATTACTATTAAAAATACCAGTAATGATACACGGGAAACGAATTCGGTTTTATTGAAACACATAAACAAGAGTTTTATATTCCATGCACAAATAGCCGATGCTGTATGTGATATTTGTGCACATGAACGATTATATATCGCGACTGAATGTCTGATATCTGAGAATGCGTATCGTACTTCTCTTTCAACATTCAGCGTTTCATGAGGTCGCAGAAAAATTATTTATCAAATGGATTGATATTTCGCGACACGCTCCAAATTGTTTGGGAACCAGTATCATATCATTCGTTTCTTTTTCATTTCATGTTTTTTTTTGGAGAATCATCGTCGTTGTGTTTCGTGTACCTTCAGAAAAGAAAACTGTCATCGTCTCTATTAGTGTAATAGTAATATATGGAAATGTCGCAAGTGACTTTGGAATGCGAATATTACATACTAGGTATGCAGCATTACAGAGAGTGCTATCTATGAATGCTGATGGTACATGGCATTCCTGAAAATTTTGCCAATATATGATGTTTTATATCCGATTTGAACTAACTCCCACACAAACCAAGGCAAGTCCACATTTAAAACTTACTTGTCTTCGCGTAAGCTCTGAAATAGTATAATATATATGTAAATGAGAAATTAGGTCAAGCTAGCTAGGAAACTAGGAGGATTTTCAAAGTGATCTTGCATAATATTTCGTGGAAAAAAGGTTGAAAGGAAAGTAGGTCAACCTATCTCCTAAATCAGGGAAGGATCTTGTATAATATTTAGGAGGGAACATAGGTTAACCTAATTATTAAAACAGCGGGGGCAACTTTCAAATAAATTTAAAATGACAAATTAATAATTATCCGATTACGGTCAGGGATGAATTAAAAAGTTTATTTTCAGCGCAATCTCCATTCCTAACCCTAATTGGATGATTACTATTTTTATTTGGGTGGAGGCGGGAGATGGTATTTTGCAGGGGCTCTGTACAAATGATTCACTACATAACTAATATGGATTCCAGCTCTCATGTATCAATTGTTGTCTGTTAGATGGAAGGCGTAATTCAAATGTGAAAGCCTTTGCTGTTCACGCGAGATAGCAACCAACACTGGAGATTGATTGTATGAAAGTTTTGTACGCGACAGGTGTTAGCAGGTGACAATTCGTTACCGATGAATTCGTATATTTTAAACAAGGATTTAAACGACACTCCGTTATTGGAAAGGCTCCTCTTTAATTCATAACATTAACCGAAGTTGCGCTTTTTTGAGTATCTATGCTGTTTTAAATGAGTTAAAACAAAAGCTAGGGCACCTAACTTGTTAAAATCGGCAAAAGCACTTTCGCACTTTTTTTTTGGACTGCGAAGCACTTTAGCGCTCATAATGCACTTAGAGTTAACACTTCTGGGAAGGTTGAAAAATCTAATCATTGAATAATTCATCTAATTAATTTGCCATCATTGCCTACATCGGGATTGGTTGGGATTTGATTGGGACAGCGTCCAATTCTTTTAGCATTGATAACACAGATTAGATAATTGACATATTGGCGGTATACTACGATTGATTGTAGTAGATAATGCATTATTGTCGGTTATATCAAAAACAAACCGTTTCATTAGAACTAATTTTTATTCAATCGTTCATTTAGGCTCTGCAACCTCGTCACATTAGTGACGAGTGCTTTACTGTCTAGTGAATGGTTAAGCGTCAGTAATAGCCCATAACGTTTTCTTGTGTTATTTTCTTACAAAACAATAGAACAATCATTATGATAGTTAAAATAATAATTACTGAGAATTTCACATTGTATTTTCGGAATTTGTAAATTCAATGCAAAATACAATGAATGGGTTGGTTTGCATAAGTTAATTCACATAGGATTGACTTATCCATGTGACTGAAAACTGAAACTGACATCAGTAGGTTCTCTCCAACTTTCAATCAAATGAAAAAATAAATATGAGAGAGAAATGGAAAAAAGCTCTCTCGTTTTACAGTGGCACTCAACAGACACAATTCAAAAACCGGCGTGGCATGGACACACCCCATTTACATACAGCTTTTATAGGAATTATCGAATATACATTTATAATCACCTGTCTGTCATCAACTGTTTACATAGCACTCCAATTTCTGGTAGTAACTGTCATCTCATCAGAAAAACTAATTAATCATTGATTAAGGTTAAAGATAGGACACAGAAATATTACAGAGAAATTTCGCTATAATTTAGAACACAAAACCATTGGAAAAATGGACAAAACTTCGGAATTAGGTTCAAGAAATTTATTTACATTATTCACAAAAAAATTAAAGCTACAAATAGTTAATTAAATGAATAGAATTCTACCACAAGAGATCCAGGGCCAGCATTACCCTTTGGAATGTGCATAACAATACAACCGATTATGTCTCATGACTAACTAGTCGCAAATTATTGTGCCTGGAAAGTCCTTTCAAGTATGTGATATTTGGCAATGTGTGACTGGAAGAGTTAAAAAAATTGAACTCATTGAAGAAAATATCAAATGGTACAATAGTGCCTACAATATGCTTATCATGTGGGCCTTCAATGTTTATGTCACTAAAACCTGACTCCAAAAAAATTCCTTCCTTTTGGTCACCATATTAAATTGTATAAGCTTATATTTTGAGAATAATTACGAGAGTTGGCAAATCGTTCAAAACCATCATCTGGATCAAAATATTTGAAAACCTGAAAAATTTGATTTCAAGCCCTGGATTCTCCCAATAAATGTTTGAGTCATACATATTTATTATACAAATTGTATGTTCATTCAAGCCTGATGCAGACTTAATCAAATTGGTACTATTAATAAATTTATAGCTCAACCTTAATCTTGCCTTCATTTGTGAAATCAATTTAATTAGAAACAATCATTTACATTTTACTCTTCCAAAATAGGACATCAATCGAAAATACATAATCAAAAATTCATCACAAGGTTACTAAAAAATTTCCTGGGATTGACAAAATTGGAATATTACTTCTAAATACCACAAACATTTACCACAAAATGCCACCACTGAGTAGTGACAGTCAGGGGTGCGGTAGAGTGCGTATCCCTAATGCTTAGCCCGATGCGCACAATGCCAAGATTTACAGCTTCGTTCTGAAAACAGCTTTTCCCAGGCAATTACTGATAAGTGGAAATATTACCTTACGAATGGATCATACACAAGTTAAACAATTAGAATCATTTCAGCACAAAGATTTTGAGCTTTGCAGTAATCTGTTATTTCATGCCACTAAATTTTTGATCTGTTTATTGCAATTCTATTTTCCCTGGGATAAACTAGGGCTGTGCAACAGGCAGTCCGTGGGCCACAACCTGGCCAGCAAAGCCATCAAATGTGGCCTTTGTAAACACTCAGATTTTTTCCCAATCAAGCATAAAATCCTAATCCGATAGTCTATGTTTAAAAAGGCACTCACATGGATAAAAAACATAATGTTTTATGCTCTTGTCGCTTTTAAACTAACCATGGGACAACTAATGAGATAAACAGAGGATGGTGAGACACTAAACCTCACTTCCAGCAAACAAAACAACATTAATGCTGAAAACTAATGTTGGGGCAGTGGCAGAAAAATACAGATAAATAAATTTCAAATGAATGAATTTGAAAACATTAGGCCATCTGTAAAAAACCACCAATAATATTTGACTTTACATTCAAAGTAAATTACTAATGGCAGTATGCAACGTTCAAAATTTTGAACTTTAGCCTGCTCATTTCAGTCATTAGCCTACTGGGAGTTAACATTGTGCCTGGGTTAAACTTGCCACCAATTATAATCATGCAATTCTCTTAAATAAGTTGCTAAAAGAAATTCTATAACTTATGTTGCAGGGTGCCATATCCAACATGGATGCCTAGAGATCGCTTAATCAAGAATTTGATTTATATACCGGTAATATACAGTTACCGTAGATGTTTCCAACCGAAATTTTTTAATTGATGGTTATCGAGAAGCCTCACCTATGAGCGGGTTAGTCTAACAATAAACCAAATTGAAAAAGAAGTCAAACCTAAAATACTAACAGCAGCCGGACTTTGAGAAACATTTAAGCGACCCGATATCCCAGTGACTCTATAGTTTACGTAAGGAGACTACTCTAGACATGACATCCGAGGTAACCATAGCAGCCGCGGATCATTGAATAAACAACAAGGGTACCGGTAATTATTTCATGGCTGCGCTATGGACTATTGCTTTTTTTGGCGCAGTACTGAATTCCAGTAAACATCAACGGACAATTTTACTTACGGTAATTCAGAAGCTAAGTGATGTTTTAAATATACACTCATGGATCTCTACTGAGGCTGGGTGCTGGAGGTAATTATATACATGAAAAGAGGTTGTCAAACTCACAGTAATATGGATCTAGTACGACAGCACATGAGACATAAGAAGCACTAATATTATAAAAATGGGATGATGAAAACGAGTACGATACCGGTACCAGTTCCATATTATAAAAGCATAGCTAAAATATATAAACATGACTATGTTAACAAGCCAAATTCCAGATGAAAGTAACCTATTTTTAAACATGTACTTGCCCTAATGTCCATGTGACACGCACAACATGGACACTCATTTGATCCATGTGGAGTCAAGTCAAAATAGGCTGGCGAAGATGACTTGTCACATGCTAATCTGTACCAGTAGCTGGTGAGGTTTCCTACTTCCCATTGTATTTTCATTGTTTGAAAGCAAAAATTGAGACCACTACTTAAGAACTATTCAATTTGAGAAAATAAAAATCCTAAGGCTCAAAAGCCTCCATTGAATAGAAAGTAAAATAAGTGTTAATATAGCCTACTCTAATGACAGGAAGATGCAAAATGAAATATAAAATATCTTCTGAATTTAAGAATTAAAACAAAAATGTAGAGCACACACAAAAAATATTCAGTCACAATTTCCTATACCCGCATGTCCTAATCAGAAACAAATATTAAATTGGTTGATCTTTTCGACAAAAGTCTAAAAAGTAAATTTTAAATATAAGTGTATTTAGGAAAATTAGCATGGTGTTCGATACAATATTTAAAATTAAATTTTAAAGCAAAGATTTCCAAGTTAAACTGTTGAATGTTACTGTATGTTTGTACGAGTTGTATTTCCAATCAATCTTGATTCAAAATTTATTTTATTTCAATTTTCCTTATTTCAGTTTTATTACAAGTTCGTGGACCATCCAAGTGACTCCCGTACCGGAAATTATAGCCTAACCCTAACCCGGTACACATACTTCATACTGGTGTCTGACACAGTGGTTCACATTCTTTGAGAGTACTAATTTTTTTAATAAAAAAAAAACAACTGTATCCTAATCATGTTCATATTATAAATAACCGATACATACATATATATGTTCATTAACATATTATTAAAGAAAAAATATGACACACAGGGAAGATTTTTTTGTAAAATTTGATTGGAGTCAGAAAATATTGAATTCAATTTCCGTAAGACTTCGCTATATATTTTCTAAGTTTTTAGTAAAACATTAATTTCGAACAACTATGCGATAAATGTTAGCCCGACTTTTGATCCCCTGATATTTTTTCTGTATACTCTACCTGTGCAAAATTATTGGTACTTATTTCAAGAGTGGTTTTACGAGTCGGCGCCTATAAACCAGTTTCAGACTATCATTTTAAATCAAAACATTCAACAACCTTCCGATTAAATGTACCGGTAGAAAGTTAGTCTAGTCTGTCACAGCTATTTTTAGACTAATTTTTGATTACTGCAATTGAAATAAGACTCATACGAAGACAAAATGATCATTGAGTTATTTGATTTGGACTTATATTTATCAAAACACGACTAAAAACTTACAAATAGCATGCGAAAACAAGGTAATATTCACCATGAAAATCTGCCTGAGTGACACAAAAGTGTTTGAGTGTATGCTTAAACGTTTATTGTTACATCAAATTTTGCATTTATGCTGATTGGCCAATGTTACGGCAGTAAATAAAGATGTCGATGCTCAGGAAAACATCCATAATTTTAATCAGATGTTCATAAAGTTGTGATAGATAAATATGCTACACAGACACAATTCCTATATTTACGGAAAATTGCAATTGTTTTGCGACCCAGAGTGGACGGTTTTGGGTCACAACCCTGTATTTGCGGATCCCTGTATAAAAGATATCACTATAATTCAGAATATCCAAATTTGCCAAGTAGTGCTAGTCAGCTCGGTGTAGAATGCACACAATAGAATATTAAAAAATAAAACAAGAATACAACGCCGGACACCGGGGGACCCCTAAAATATTTAGGGTGACCCAACTTGGGGTCACGACCCACAATCTGGTGACCACTGTCCTATAGCTTTTCTTACCAATAACAAGAACATCTATTTGATGTTTGTTTCCTGCCTTTCACTTTGGAATAGGCTCTGTATAAGCTTCCACTGATATACAATATTTGTAGTCTGAAATCTTTCCTATTCAAAAGTGTGAATGGTTTAAACACGACATTTTAACCTGCAATGCTAACATAGGTAGAGCTTATGTAGAGCTTTATAGCCTTGCGTGGGTTGGCAGGTTTGAATCCTGTGATGGATAATTATGTACAAGATGATTGTTGGACTCCTCCCCACCGTAGGGTGATTCACGTAACCGCTGGTCAGTTGCAGCTCCCTTCACTATCAAGTACATGCATCCGAAATCAAATAACTAGCTAACTAATACAATACCCGACATTGACAGGTAACCGGTGGTTTTCTATATGACTAAGAGGTGTTATTGGCTTTCTCTTCGGCAGGATATTTAAATTCTCTTCTATCCTGTCCTAATAATAATCTTCTTTTTGAAATAAAATAGGTTGTTGTATATCAATAGCCTCAAAATAATAGTAAATTTAAGCTACATCTTCAACGTTAAGAATTCCAATGTTTTGCCTCTATTTCCAATACTTTGCCTTCATGATGTGTAAAATTATTTAGGCCGGAAGTTACAATTAAGTCACCATGGATACCGAAAAGAATATTGTTCATTGTTGCCGCATAGTGGCTGCCATTTGAGTTCCCGCAAAATATCAAATTAGATGAAAGAAAGGGTGATTACAATCGGTTTGATAATTTACAAAATCATTGCATAAAATTATTTGATGTGCAAGTTGTAGTTGAGTTGATTTTAAATGTCTTGATCTTCAGATGTCAATCATTCAAAGACCACGTTGATGAATTGAATAGTTGTTCTATACTGTCACCTACTGTGAACTTTTCTAATATTCGCAGGACAAGAGAGCAATGCTCAAATATATGGACACGTTAACCATAACTTTGACGCTACCGGTACCCTCAAAAAATTTCCGAGTTTTGCGTAGCAAGAATTTACAGAATCAAACCGGACAGCCAGTGTTCCCATGGATGAATAATACAGCGAAATTTTGGATGATATATTAGATTTCATACGAAATTTAGAAATAAATAAAAGTAATAGGTCTTAACCACTATAAATTTCAAAGCAATTGGTTTAGTATTCGAAGAGAAAAGCGATTTTTTAATGATGACGAATAACAAGAACAACAACATAATATTAAAACGATCGTTATGTCCACTGACGTGTCAAATAGGTAGCTGAGATTTCACATACAGTAAGAAACGTGTTTCATCAAATAACTCTCTTGGAAGAAAAGAGTCATATATCAGGACGGATTCGAAAGCTCTTCTGATGAACAAAAAGCTACCAATGCTATAAGAAGACATGTTAGGTCTGCATTGGTGATCAGAGACAGGAGTGTAGCCAGGAATTTTCAGAGGGGGAGGGGGATTCTGAACTTTGTAATTTTCAAGTTAGACCGTAACAGCTAGCAGAACCGGCTCAGGGTCTAAAAAGCGTTCTAAGCTATGAAAAATTTCTATGTGTGACAGAGGCGTTGCCAGCATATTTTGCGCCCGGGGCAAACTATAAAATTGGCGCCCCGACCTTCAAGTTTAATCATATTTTCTATTAAATTTAATTGTACATGTAAAAACAAATTATATATGTAAAATCAAATTTATATGTATTTATATATATTTATTCAAAATAATATGTATATATATTGAAACAAATTTGCAATTTGTCACTTTAAATCATCGAATATTACCCCAATTAATCTTAAAAACTTGACTTTCGACTTAGAACCTGTAAATTCCCATGAGCATAATAAAATTCCACAGGACAAGGAAATCATCGCTATTTTTGAACTTAAACTAGGTCATTTCATGAACTTTACAAGATATTCGACCTAAATAATAGTGCCGATGAAATAATAAATTATCGCGCACATCCAAATTCCTCCTATCAAAAACGAGACAAATTAGAATTTGATTGGTCGAGGAAAAACCTTCTTTCCGAAGAAGTAACAAATAAAGATAACAAATTATCCAATAAATTGAGAAACCCCCAATTCAATTTAAATAGACTGATCAGGACAAAGAAAATAGAGTGTTGGGACAAAGGTTAGCTGTTCTAGTTAATTCTGCTGTTATTGGACACGTAGTGGACATAACGCTCGTTTCAATATTATGTTTTTTTTGTTCTTTGACACAGAATAACACACCTAGTGGAAATATTAAAAAACCGCTTTTCTCTTCGAATACTGGACCAATTGCCTTGAAATTTTCAGTGGTTGAAGATAAAATTTTGTCCCAGAAGGCTATCATTTTTATTCATTTTAAATATTCCTGTTAGCTCTGTGAAATTTCTTTTTGTTTGCTATGACGTCATTAAACTTTCTGCGGAAATCGGACGCCATTTTGTGTCCTACTGTACTGCTTCGCTTGGTGTGAATATATTTGTAGACTGTGAGCTGACGGTATGGTAAACCGTACTGTACTGCGAACAGACGTGTACATATAGTTGGACGTAGCTCTCTTGTCCTATGGACAATGCTATTTAAGGTACCATTCATATTTTATGATTTAAGTCGTGTTTTATAATTTCTTGTTATTAACGATCGTAATTTGTTTAACCGGAGCAACAAAATTATACTAAAGGATGGATATTGAGTTTATCTGTTATATAAAATAGGAGCTCCCAATTGAGCACGTATAACTTCTGATTAATATAATTGTTTTATATCGGAGTCTAGATAGTAGGAGCACAATATATATCAAAGTAGTTAACTAGTCAACATCAACTAACGAAGAAGATAGCCAACAGCAATTTTGGTTACAATATGTGTATTCAAATTTTAATGGAACATTTTGTTTAAAGAAGACGCAAAACCATACAAATATAGCATAAGTCCATAATGTCCCACTCAGTTACTGTCTAAGATGATTTACATCGGGGGTCTTAAACTCGCGGCCCGCACGACACTTAGCTCATTTAGCACGATTAATGCTTTTAATATAACAGCGTTTCCCAAACTGTGTTCCGCGGAACACTAATGTTCCGCGAGCATCTCCCGAGTGTTACGTGGAAAAGGAATCAAAAATACATCTAAATTGGTCGCCATGGCGATCTGAGAATCACGAAGGTTTTGCCCAACTGACCGTTTAAAATTGCGTCACTGTCGGCCTAAATTGGACTAACTAAGTTAGGGTAGTGGCATTTGAAACATCAGCGCAACAGTTATTACAAGATGGAATTTTATAATTTCGCACATCGCTAAGTGTGTCGTTGGAAGTGAAGTTTCAGTAAACATAAAGGTTTGTGATGAGCACAGACAATTTCAAAAAACTGGTTAATGCAATATTTCTTTGTTGAGCATAGGAGCATCCCGACGTGTTTTATCTGCACAGTTAAAGTTGCAGTACACAAGGAATACAATTTAAACGAGTTGCTAAGCTTTTATTATGAAAAACCTGATGCGGCCCGGACTCATCCAGACTCTGCCCCAGCGGCCCCCAAGTAAATTGAGTTTGAGACCTGTTTACATAGTCTACAATAATTTTTTTTATTTTATTTCACTGTCGCAAACTGGTTAACACGTCATCAAAATCTGTTTTTTTTCTAATGTTTCTCTTTCAACACTTAGAAGTGCAAGATCATTGAGACGATCTTGTCCCATTGATGCACGCGAATACGACAAAATAAGTTTCAATTTGCTGAAAGACCGTTCACAGCTTGCAATTGAAACTGACATTGTTGACAAAATTTGTAGAGAAATTCGCAGATTAGGTAAAACGTCGTCTCCAAAAGACACAATAAAACCAAGAAGAGCCAAAGAGTTTCTGGTTGACTTTCAGTTCTGTTACTGAGCAACATTCTGCAAACTTCAATTTCGGTGAAAAGTTCGTGGCCATTGATGTCCGTGTCGTAGAAATTTGCAAAATATGTGCAATCTCGTCGAATTGTCGAAAATGGCATTGGGGTCTTTTAGCACAGTATAATAAATTTTATGTAACTCTGCCGCAAAGTACGGTACTCTGACAACCACGTATTACTCAAAACATGTATTAACATCATTCAACCAAATTCCGTTGCAATTTGTTTTCAGCACAGAACTAATATCAACTTACATCAGAGTGCGCAGGCAAGAACTTAACGATACAGAACCACGTAATTAACCCCGTGTATTTTGTTCCCTAACGTTACCAAATCAATTTTCGCTTTGTTTCCCGGCCAGATTTCTTGGCCATGTAATTACGATGGAAATCTGACCGTGCGCGAGCTATGTGCCTGATGACGTCGGCAGTCGACGTAAGTGGTCTGACCAAGTGTACAGTTTGTCATGTACTAAGGCTAGATGTCTTCCGCCAGTGCGATCTTGCTTGTGACTGTTTTTTCACCCTTGTTGTGAAATTTTTGCTAGCCCCATTTTGGCGCCCCTGTACCTTGGTGCCCGGGGACATATAAACCCCATTGCTCAAGAAGAGGGGTCTGACCCTGATCTGAAATTCAAACTCAATATTTCAAACTTGCAATGTCAACATTGTCAAGCCCAACACTCCGAGTACCAGGGCTTTACAATTTTTTTTTATCATTCTTTATTGTTAAAAATGTCTTCACCCCTCCCATTTCAAAGAAAAAACACAGTCCTGCAAAATATTATTTATATTTGTCCAATTTACTTTCAAAACACACAAAAACAGCTAAAAGTTTAAGTATAGAGAGAGAACGGCGGGTCTGAATTCAGCAGTATAAAAGTTTAGATCTAAATGCTTTCAAATTACAGAATTCTACCCTGCTTGTCAGGATGTGATTATTCTGCCCAGTCATGCTTCAGTGATTATGAGCGGGAGAGCTTTTTGATATTGAATAGTTTAATCCAGGGGTGGGCAACCTTTTATACAG
Source organism: Styela clava (assembly GCF_964204865.1). Classification (NCBI taxonomy): domain Eukaryota; kingdom Metazoa; phylum Chordata; class Ascidiacea; order Stolidobranchia; family Styelidae; genus Styela; species Styela clava. Next base: position 4,503,708 of record NC_135251.1, read on the forward strand.
GAGGGCCAGATACAAATAACTTGGTGAAACCGCGGGACGCACCTTTTTTACATCGGCTTCCTAGTAGTCGCAGGCCCAAAAAGTTTGGCTATTGATCTTATGGCATGTGTAGTTCGCTTCTGTGACGTCATACACATAGATAATAAACTCGTGTATAAGCTATGCAAAGAGATTGAAATAACTGGCACGAACCAGATTGAACTAATAAAAACTCGTTTTACAGGCCGCACACCTTTCAAAATTGTCACTTCTGCGCGGACCACACAATTTTTTCTTATGGCCTCAGGTTGCACACCCCTGTGATAGGGCATCCCTAGAGTTTGGCATGCTTTTAATAACAATATTGGAGTCCGGCAGAGTTGAGTTTGAATTGCTCTTATTGATATTGAAAAGCTGTATTCGAAGACTAGAGCAGCGGTTCCTAACTGGGGTCTTTAAAACTATAAATACCGCACTGGACTATAAATACTTAAAACTATAAATACCACTGGAATGATAAACAGGGGGCCAATGAGTCCTTAAAGCCTCTAATTCAAATCTAAGCGCTCCGGAAATATTTGCTCAAAGATGGCGCACAACCTGAACTCTAACCTGGTACCTATACATCTTAGCGCACATACTTCGGGAGCACCCTAATCTATGGCATTATTTTCACTATCCATTGGAATATTCAGAGTAAAAAATACTTTCGGACATCAAGAATTAAAAATCAGCCAAGAACGCTGTGATTTACATCCAGTACAGAAAAAAGCTGGCATTACACACTTAATTAATTCGGGCTTGGGTGCTCCCGAAGTATGCGTACCAAGATGGCGCACAACCTGAACATAGTATGTGTACCAGGTTAAGGTTGTTCAGGTTGTGCGTCATCTTGGTGTGATTACTTCCGGAGCGCCTGGGCTTGTATATAAATAGCAAAACTTGAACACATTTTGATAATGTAAATCTTACGTTCCTAAAAAACATGATAATAAACAAAATACACCACCCTGCGAAAAAAATACACTCGAATAAATACTTGAATAATCACACCTAACTCATACAAAAATATTGTTTCACCAAAAATTCAACACAAAACCAGGGCTGTAGAGATAGGGCACAGAGTCTCAGTTTTTTTGTGGTCAAAATTTGGAATTCTCTCATTAATTATAATTCCGGACTTCTAATGGTGATAATTATAATTTCGACAAATACTCAAAAATTAAGTCAAAGAAGTTTTCTTTACAGACAATTGAAGCGTGTATAAACAGAAGCGTAGCCAGGAATTTTTAAAAGTGAAGGTCTTGATATTTGGTATTGCCAAGTTGGACCGTAATTGCTAGGTCTGTCCGGTGGTCGTACAGGTCTTCAAGAGTCCCATAAAGTGTTTTATGCTACAAAAAATTGCTTTTTTTACATTTCAAAAGGATGCCGATACAGATGGGTTTTCAAGAGTTCAAAAAGCATTTTATTTTACGAAAAATTGCTATGTTTAAGTCAGTAATATGCCTTTTTTACATTTAAAAAAGGAAGGAGCAACCCTCAAAACCCCCTGCTGGCTATGCCCCTGTATATATGCTACAGTTCTCATTATCTAAGTTGGTTTCCAAAGTTCAGTCCTGGAATCATAATTGAAACATCAAAAAAGATTCAATTCCTAACAGTCTATCAAAGAAGATCACAAATATAATAAATATAGAGGGAACACCACATTTGAATGAGTAGATTGTCAGGAATTGTGTCGATGTCTTTTATAATAATTTTGGACAAACCCCATTCACGAGCCATTTCTAACCCATAGGATATGCCCTAACCCAGAATATAATCATATATTGTCAAATCTAAAATGCTTCATAAATACAGGGTGTCCATAACGTCCGTTTACAATTTGAATTTTGTTAAGAAGTCAGTTCTCAATATTATCTTAACCAGGTTTGTTGTTTTTCAATCAGCAATTGTTAAAGTATTTTTACCTTCATTTAATACGTCTGTGAGGGTCAAAACAATGAACTAAGAATTTTTTTTATCCTATGCTGTATTCTTGTTAATGTAAATATGAATATATTACACAAATTTTTTTATTTGGGGGGGGGGGGGGAATGGGGGGTTATTATCAAAAATATTTGTGACTATGTGGTGTTCCCGAAAAGAAAATACAAAGTGGTTGATATGTTGAATATACAGAAAATGAAAAAGCGAGGAGCACAACATAGGAGTTTATTTTGGAAAAAGAGGGGAGGGGAGAAAAAAAACGGGACCCCAACAGATAGCACCCACTAGAGCAGTTTTCCTTCCAGTTTTGAGGCCTCACCACAGGCAAATGCGCCCAAATTCTTGAATAAACTTGAAAAACATGTCTGGATATATATGCTGTTTACAGCTCTCATCGAGTGAGACGATGAAAATTAAAGGGGGGGGGGGAGAGGGGGCAGGGTTAGGGGTCAGAAAAAAATTCGGAGCCTACAGTGATACCTAGCCACTGCCGGTTTTTCAAAATATTTATGCAAGTATGCTGAATCGTGATTTATATCAAATTTTACTCAAATTCAAATTTATCTGAAAAATTCCCCCATCCCTAGGAAAATTTTTTTTTTTGGTTTCCAAATCTGTTTTACACTGAGATAAAAATACAATCAGTAAATATTACAGAAAAAATAGAACACGCTCTTTCAAACAAAAGTATAAGTAAAATCAGAATAAAATCCCCTACTTTTTTACCCCCAGTGCTCCCCCCTTTTTAATAAAAACACAATGCATTGAAACCTAATAATAATTCCTAATTTTATTTGTTTTTTTCTCAAATTATTTTTTCTTTGCATATTCGCAGAGGTCCTTCACGTCCATCATTGCTTTTTCGATGTTATCAGCAAATCGAGATGAGTTCTGATAAGATAAGATAAAGAGATAACATAAGAATGTAAATTAATTCAAATGAGTGTAACCAGAGTCAGCACCAGGTTAGAGTTAGGCCATAATTTTATCTTGATTTTTCTTATTTCAGTTCTATCACGAGTTTGGGTACTGTCTGTGTTAGCCAAGTAAATACACCCCCTTCCAATAGGTTTCAGTCTCATCACACAACTTGATGTAAAGTAGGCGAACAAAATTCGTTGCCGCCATATTGGTACACACACTTCTGGAGAGCCAAGTTGATAATAAATTAATGATCAGGTGGTTAACGCACCTTTATTGAACATAGGTTTTCTAGTAGCAGTCATGAAAAATTTAGTTGTTAATCTTATGACATGCGTTGTATGCTTTGCACAAGCTAACTGTTAGGGCATTGTAACGTCATAGACATAGATAATAAATTGGACTCAAATACAGGCTTTACAACGCATAGTGATTGGAATCACTCGCACATACCAAATCAAAAATTCGTTACGGGGGCCGCACAATATTCAAAATTGGAACTTCTCCACAGCCCACAATGTTTTTCCTAGTGGGCCGATTTTGGCCCGCTGGGCGCAGGTGGCACAGCACAGCCCTGTCTCACAGATTGGTGTCCTTCATAAAATACTTGTTACTTACGAAGCAGCAGTTGCGAATGCAGGTCACCTAAAAACTATTATAAAAAGAATACTCACGGTCTCGTGAGAGGAGACTTTGCTTGAGATGTGAAACATTATGGTGTTTTCGTGGCAGATAATGTAGGAGACACCGTAGCCATCGTCAGCGACCTGACAAAAACGTGGAGAAATTTTTAGTAACAGGTCACAGTACATAGGCTGTGAAGTCGGGAAATTTTGACCCAATTGTGACCCCAAAGTCTGTGCCATTTGAAATATGACTTTGGACTGTACGAGAAAACCAAATTTTAATAATTTCGGCTTTGAGTATGTTTGTTGAAAGCATAAGTAACAATATTCTAAGCGAGGCTTACATAAAGTGAGTGAACAATGACAAAATGAATTCTCGAATAAATTCTTCATGAATTCTCAAATGAATCCAACCATCAAAAAGAATTTACAGCTCTTTACAATCAGTGACTTTTTCTCTACAGCCTTGCTCAGAGGGAAAGTTTAGATCTAATTTCACTGTTTATTAAAGAAGGAATTAAGATGCACAGAAGATTTTGTAGACAAAATTTATTGTAGTTTAGAGATTTCCTTTAACCAAGAGTAAGAAGAAACATTCTTGTTCATCTGAAATCGGTGGTCGTTTTCTAGAAGGCTCAGAGATTGGCATTGGGTATAAATTAATTCTGACTGCACAGCCAACTGGGGGGATAAAATAATAAAATATGAAGTTGCATCATATTATATTGCTAATAAGCTTGGCCATAGAAGATTTCACACTCCATGCAAACAAACACATACCATGCATGATCAAGTATGATAAGGAGTTAAAATAATTCTTATCTATTATTCGGACATGAGTCTTCTTTACTTCTGAGTGAGCACACATCATAATTCTGTACTGTTCAAAAGCTTTGGCATTTCAGTGCTAGCAGCTAGACTTGCTCAGAGACAAGTCTCTGCTACATTGAGCAAGCTCACATGGAGAATGTGTTAAAAAACTTTAATTGAAATTTCACAGATATTGAGTACTAAATACGGCTTCTAAAAGAGCGGTTGAATTCTAGAAGCAAGCTAACATTATCACAATTTGAAACACACAATTTTGAAGCCATGCTGAGCAACTATGAAGTGAAAAACAAGACTAGAATCGTGGAGTCGTAAATTGGATTCAAGAACTATAACTAAAGCAGTGGTTCTTAAACTTTATAGGCCCCTTTGTCAAGTTTGCACCAGACTAGTGAATGTAAATACCAAAAATAAGGCAGGAAAGATCAAATCAAACAAATATTTTAAATTAGCCTCACGCCCCAGAAAAAAATTGTCTACACGCCCCACCATTGAGAACCACTGTTCTCAAGTATCACCGCAGCCGAAATCATTAACGATGTTGAGATCCTTCAATAGACTGGCCATGACCTAGCGCAGTGGTTCTCAAATGGGGCGCGACCTGCAAGGGGGCCGTAGACAATTGTTTGATGGGGTGGATGCTAATTAAAAAGGAAAATTCGATTTGATATTGCATGCGTTATTTTGGATGCATACATCAATTTCATTATTTATGTTCCATCCACGTAGATTATTTTCAATTAGCTTCTAGCCCCCTCAAATAATTGTCTACGCCTTCCTTCTGGGGCGCACCTCATCGCTTGAGAACCATTGTTTTAGTTTTATTTAATCAGCCCATTGGTCACCCTGTATATAATCACGTATTGTATCAACCAATCAAATCAAGGATTTGTTATTCAAATTTTGACTTATTAACACACTCCACACACACAATTAACTGAAACAATTTTGGTAATTGAGGTATTGAAGAGTGGAGGACATAGCTGCTCGAGACATTATAAGCTTGACTATAATTATAAATACAAGGTGTGCATAAAATCCATTTACAATTTCAATCTTGTTGTGAAGTCAATTCTCAGTATATCTTAACCAGGTTTGTTGTTTTTAATCAGTAATTGTTTAAGTATTTTTACTTCATTTCATACATATGTGAGGGCCAAAACAATATATGGTATCGATAAATTCCCTGCAATTGTAAATAATTTTAGGACTTTATGGACATCCTATATTTTTTAAAAAGTTTGTGCTTTGTGCGCTTCCTCGTCTAGGAAAGATGACTTATAATTGCAGAAATATTCCATGCATATAAAGATAAGAACATTCTGTCTAGTCATGCTTCATTGGTCACTGGTGGCAAAAGCCTGCAGCAAAATTCTTAGGGGTACAGTAATTTCAAGAAGCCACTGATGTGTGTTATGGAGTTTCTGCTGTTACAGTTTTAAGACTCAATGCAAGAAACAGCACAACATTGCCTGCAAGCGTGTGAGACCCATACATCCATTAGATGTCGCTATTGCATTCTTACCGGACCGAATCCTCCTCCCCCAGACAAGAATGAGGGGTGTTCGACAAGATTTATCTTCATTCCCTGTTGGTGGGGGGTCTGAGATGTCGAAAGACGCCACGGCTCACGAAGAACCTGTTGGGGTGGAGCAGGGTCGTAGCAGAAGAGTGGAAAGGTCAAATTTAGGGTCAAAGGTTATTTTGTAGAGACTAAATATCAAGTTGAAGGTCATTTTGTAAAGTAGAGGTCAAATTTAGGAGTGAAGGTCATTTCGCAAATTAGGGGTCAAATTTGGGGTTGAATGTCATTTTGTAAATTAGAGGTTAATTTTTTGGTTCAAGGTGATTTTATAATTTGGGGTTATATGTCATTTTATAGAGGTCAACTTTCAGGTTGAAGGTCATTTCACACAGTAGAGGTCAGAATTGGGGTTGAAAGTCATTTTATAGAGGTCAAATTTATAGTCGAAGGTCATACAATGTTAGACAAAACTACCCAAACCATAAAGTACGTTATTTCAAGCACCTAATGTTTCGTTTTATGTTGGAATGATAAGGGGTCATATCAGGTTCAAGGGTCATAAGATCAGGAAGTAGGAAGAAAGTTCATATAAAGAGAGAAAAGGTGAAAATGATTAGAGCAATGAAAATATTATTGCTGTAAAAATGGTTTCTAGCGGAATAGGCTTACACAAGTCTGGCTCTATATGCAATTTGCAAAATTATACCCCTACGGGATTCAAACCTCGTACTCACACATGGTAATCAAAAGTGCAATGACGAGCATGTACTAATCCATTAGAAACCGTTTCTACAAATATACAAGACTGTTAAAATTAAAACAAACATCTAAAATATAGCATTGCATAATCCCTTGTAAACCAGGTAGAATACAACTGTTTCATATATGTTATTTATACAAATTTGCCAAATAGTAGGCCGTTAACACAGTTATCAATAACAGTAGGCCCACTTTTGGACCAACCTGTAATGTGTTCGGTACTCCTGAATTATTCGAACCAAGATGGTGGACACAGGAATGTAGTATGTGTACTAGGTTGGGGTAAGGCCATAATTTTATTCCAATTTTCCTTATTTTAGTTCTATTACGAGTTTGGGGACTAGCTAAGTGACTTCCTTAGTATTTGTACCTGAGATTATGGCCTAACCCTGACCTGGTACACATACTACATTCCGGTGTCCGTCATTTTGGTTCACATACTTCGGGAGTACCATGTGTTCTATGTGAAAACTTTTTGCATAACCAATACGAGGATTTCACAAACACAGAAGATTTTTAGGGAAAGATATAGAAGTCGAATGCCCTCGCAAAAAGTTTTCACACAAATACCCCCCCCCCCTCCATTGATCGTTAACTCCCCCTACCTGAAACAGAAAAAATTGTAAAAAAATCGCAAATTAGGTTTAAAAAATGCGTTGAGGGCAATGATTGTTGCAATCGCATGTTCTGTAGAATTAGAAGGAATTAAAAACTAAAAATTAGGAGATAGAATTACGCAAACAAGGGTGTTAGTAATAACATGCATGAGTGATGATTAGACAAACAGCCAATCACAGCCAGTGTATTATGACACGCTTGATGATGTCATATTAGACTCACCGGACCAAATCCTCCCCCTTGTGGTGTCAAGTCAGTGTGAAAATCTTTATAATGGTCGATACGACCAGTTTGGTTAATCGCAGTCTGGGATGTTGACAATTCCCACGCTTCACCGAGCACCTACCCCCAAATTATGATGTCATACGTCAATACATGATGTCACAATGAAACAAAGTAAATCATTTAAACAGACATGGGTAAGTTATGAAAAGAATTTCCACGCCTCACCAAGCATCTGATTTCAAATTATGATGTCATGAATCAATATATAATGTCACAATAAAACAAAGTGATGTGGTTAAGAGTGATTCTTACATCATAAGATGAATACTAATACCATATTATGACATAAAAAAAAATGAAAAATGAAAATCGTTGCACTATAGTGATGTCACAACACAACCATAGTTACATCATAATACAACATCAAAACTAAAAAGCAACCTCGTACAAACAGTGAATTAGATCGAAAGGTGAGCGTTAATACAAATGGTTAGAAGCACAACCCAAAGAATATTTGAAGATATTTTTTAGAATGTATTTGGAATGATAGGGTATCAGGTTTAGGCCAGTTGTTCCCGAAGCTGATTGACCGGGGCCAAATTAGAAGCAGAAGGATATTTGCGGGTCGGGAAAGTGGAGCGCTCGCTAGGGGCCGAAACCAGTACCGGTACATATAATTAAGATATCGGTATAAGTAAGAATACATACAGGCTTAAACTGTGATAATGACGGTATCTAGAACTCAAAAAAAAATGTGTTAAACTGTTTAACTTGAGTTGGTTATTATTTTTTAAGTCAGTTCGAGCGTAATTTTAGAAAAAAGCCAAAAAAGACTTGAATATTAATCAAAATCAAACATATTTGAAAGTAGGGCAAAATTTACAGAATTCACCGCGGACAAACCAAAGCAGTTTATGTCACTTTTTTCAGAAATTGAATTTTTCATCTACCATCATCATGGACCATCTTAATATGGCGTACCTGCACCTGTTTTAGTTTTGATTGCAAGTCGTCCCTTATGTGCATTTTAGTTTTGGTTGTTACAACCATACGAACGTTGTTTAACTGAAAATAAGACCTAGCCTGAATTTTAAAAATGATTTTAATATAAGCCTTCCCATCAAAATAAGACCAAGTCAATGTTTCACAAAATCTTAAGATGTGACAAAAGCCAATTTGGTAAATTGCAGCAAGACAGACTTACTTAAGTCGGGAGTTATTGCGACAGAAAACATGGAAACTGATTGAAGATTAATGAAAACAGTGAAAAGAAAGACACACAGCATGATAATAGTTATTTTTTAGAGTAGAGAAACTCAAAGATGAAAAAGTTTTTTTTTTTTCTTAAGATGAAAAAATGTGATATGCGTGTAATGACTACATCCAAAAAATGGGATTCCCCCTCCCTCCTTCAATTTTTGAACTATGTTTTTTGAAAGGCTGATGAGTCCCAACCTATGGGTGTATTTGAAAGGTCCAATGACTTGCCATGTGGGTCACGGTTAGATGAGTTAAAATGCAGGATTGAAATGAAAATAAAATTAAAAAAGACTGTTAATTTTTCATTATCAGATTCAACTGAAAAAAAGTTTTGGTCCAATAAGTAAAAAAAGGGTTTAAATGAAGCAAAATTGACATGATACTATGTGCACATTCGAGGGTCGCAAGGATTTGTAACTGCTTTGTCACAGAGTGTTCAACTAAAGAGTCGCGGTCTAATAAATAAAAATACAGGGTTGAAATTAACCAAAATTGATGTGGATCTATCTATTCATTCAGGGAATCGCATGGATTTGTAGAGTCACAGGGTGATATGTTACTGAGGGTTCAACTAAAGAGTCACGGTCTAATAAGTAAAAATGCAGTATCAAAATGAACTAAAATTGATGCGGAACTATTTGCGTATTCACAAGTTGCTGCTGTCACAGAAGGGACGAATGTTTGCTGGATATACAAATCAAGACAATTTTTTTTTAGTTTAGTCAGATACAAAGAAAATTTCAAAATATATAATTGTTTTGAAAATATCATACATTGTGGTGAACAAATAAATTATTATTTTCATGATTGTAATTCGCGATTTAAAAAAAACTTTATTGAAAATTTTTTTTTTTTTTGACATAATGAAGAATTTGATGACAATAGACAGCCATGCTGCGATAACTAAAAATGAAGGGTACAAATAAAGACAGTCACAGTTGAATGATCAAAAATGCTGGGTTAAAATGATAATAACATTCTTTATGATTTTTCATCTAATGAACTTACATTTGTGAAACACTTAATCATAGTTATGAGTTCCCAGTTCCCAGTATTGCCTGCCCAAATAAATTAAACCCAGACATTCAAAAAAAAATGCAGCCCCTTACAAATCATCAGTGACAACTTATTAGGTTTGTCCAGAGTGAAGACACAAAACATCACATGTGGTTAGCGTATTAAAAAGTGAGTAGAAATATATAAACAAGAAGAAAAAGTAATAAATCGAAAAAAAATTTAAAAAAAAAAGAAAAAAAAAAAGGAAAATGATATTTTGACCTTTTGCAAAAAGGGAGACTCAATTTTGAGATATTTTGACACGACGTAGAGACAAAATAAATGACGATCAATTCCTTGACCTATGGGAGGAAAAAAAGATCGGTTTAGAATTGGGGCCTTGTGGGAATTCCCCCTCCCCCCTATTGACTTGGATTGTTTCAAGCATAGCTTGAAAAGCGATGAAAATTTATCACCACGTTGCCTGGTATCCCAGAACCAAGCTTTGTCTACAGAAGCGTGGCCAGGAATTATTTAAAGGAGGGGGGTTTTGATTTTTTAATAGCCAAGTTAGACAGAAACAGCTATCATTTTCTACCAGATGCCGGTGAAAGTAGGTTTTCAATTATCTTGAGGGTCTAAAAAGCGTTCCAAGCTGCGAAAAAATGCTATGTATGTTACACAAAAAGGTTATTTTACATTTCAGAAGGGTGCGTTAGCCAGTGGCTTGTAGGTACTGAGTTCAAATTGAGGGTAAGAAAATGTTTTAAATAACACAATAACTTACCAGTTATTGCCTCCTTATATCCAAATACATGGCGTTCTGTAGCTTTCTTCAAAAGAGCAATTCTGTCTTCATTCTGAAAAGGGAAAATTTATTAGAAATGGTGAAAACTGATTCAAAACGTTATAGAAAGATTTGAAAAGTGGGAACACTCTTTCAAATAAAAGAAGGATGAACAGAATAGCAAAGATGCCTAGATATGAATAAAGAAAAACTTTTAGAGAGTGTTATTAGGACGTTAACAAAACCATCTCGACACTAAATTGAAACTCGAGGATGCGCGTGCGGAAGAGATGTGAAAAGCACATTGTCGAATCGAGCGAGCGAGAAAACAAAGCTTTGTTAACAGTTACATAACTTGAAAGTCTCTGGTAACCTAGATTACAACACAAATAGTTTGTACTACTTCATCTCAATTGAGCCAAGAAATAACAGCATCGATTCTCGTTTATTACAAGTACTTTATTCTGACTAGTCACGCTCTAATGGGCAAAACTTGGTTAGTAAAATAATGAACTTATAGTTTGTTCTAGATCTTCCATGTCCCGAACGAAAGCGCAGGATTCAGTCAAGCATGAACGAACAGTCTCGCTCCTCCCGTCTCGGAACAATCTCGTCATCGAGGCTTCGTAAGTCAAACTGAAATGACCTTTGTCCTGTCATAAAATGATTTTTATTTTAAGGGATGTAATATGAGAAAGCAGTTTGTATGGCAACTTATGTATGATACAGAGAAATGCTTTGTTCTACATTTCAAAAAAGACGGTTGCGACTCTCAAACCCCCCTCCCTGACCGCACCCCTGCTTCAAAACCATTACGTAGCACCTTATACAGGGTGCAATAAGTTGTGCAGGCGATCTGTTTTATGCTAATGTTATGAATATATATTTCATTCCTTTTAGTGCGGTTGGCATGTTACGTCTATGTCTCTTGGGCCATATTTCCCAACCAGTGCCCTCATGAGGGCCAAAGAGCGGTTGGAGGGAGGGCACAATACCAAGCGCAAAACTGAGTTTACGTTGGAAATCACAGGTCTTGGGCAAAAATCCCCAATACGACTCATTAGTCATCCGAGTCCACAGTCAAGTAAGAATTAGCAAGTTAGTTGATGGCGAGTCATTGATGAATGGATACTCAAGTCAATGACCAAAGCCAAGGATGTAGCCAGGAATTTTGAAAGCGGGGTTCTGAAATTTCTAATGCCAAGATAGACCGTAACAGCTAGCGGCTCTGGCCGGCCTTAAGACACTAGTTTCCATGAGTTTATATGACAACTTGTGTTTAAAAGGGCGCTCACATCGGTAAAAATTCATAGTTTTTTCACTCTTGTTACTCTGTTGAATCTTTTGCCCGGTGCCTTTATAACTGTAAGGCTAAGCGATAGCCGCATTCTTTATCAAGGGGATGACAAGAAACTATGCAAGAACTCAAAATTTCAAGTGCCCCACTAAAATTTTAAATAAATGATATTTTTCATTTCTCTTACCCTGAAATGTGCAAGTTGAAGAGACAATTGGATAAAAGCATCAGGAGACATTCGGAAAATTTTGATCAATCCTTTTCCGAATTGACGAAACGGGAACATGTGGAGGTCTACGTCATCAGACAAAAGCTTTGCAATCTTCAGAGTTTATTAAATGACGTCGATGCACTGTATAAAGGAAAATTAATTGTTAGGATACTGATTCAACTCTGTTTAAAATCAGCGCTACCAAGCAAAAATGATAATATATAGCGCAGCAGTTCCTAACTGGAGGCCACAGAGCAGTTTCTGGTGGCCACAATGCTATGTGCAAAAATGATTACATAGAAAAATAATCGGAAAGCAACACTTACAGCAGGGGTCACCAACGCGTTGCCCGCGGGCACCAAGTCGCACGCGAAGACCATATGAGTCGCCCGCAGGTCTGTTCCAAACTAAGCTTAATAACGGCTTTTATAAGTAAGCTAGATCAATTAAATTTTGTCCTGCTATTTTAGTATAAATCACACTTTTATGGGAACCAGAAATGACACTATATTAATTATTGTAATCATCAACCCTATTTTATTTGACCTCAGAAATGTGACGGGTGAATAAATACATAAATTGTTATGGCATGAGACTTTGTGTACAAATACATAGGTGCATTGTGCAAGGCAAGAATTTGTTTCAGTGACATGCCCAGGTAATGTGTTACCAGATATTCTAATAGTAAACTGCAGCTCTAATATTTTAATATTGACTTAATATTCAAATATTTTGCCTGTTCTACTCAGTATTTTTGGATTTGATTCATTATGTAAATAAACTATTTCATGTAATAAGGAAATTCCAAGGTAAATCAAAACTTGGTTGGTATTTGAGTTTGCAACTCACAAAAAACTTTCTCATGTGAAAGTGGACCGCAACCATAAAAGACATTAGGCAGGCCTGCTGTCGAGAATAATTACAGTTCGAAAGCATGCTGAATAAACATGTAGTGCTTATATTCAAACCTTGTTTAAAGTTTTGTAAACATTCCTGAATTACCGTTTTGTATGTTATAATTTTATCATGACATAGTTCAAAATATGTTATCTATTACATTGGTTCCCGAAGTTGATTGGCCAGGGTCCAAAATTAGAAGCCAAAGGGTATTCGCAGACTAGGAGAGGGAAATGGGCACAAGGAGCTGATACTTGTATGAGAAATTAAGATACCGATATATTTGAATTCTTGCGAATATATACATTCTTAAACTGTGATAATCACATTACAATTTGAGGCGCTTCAGAAGTATGTGTACCAATATGGAGGTAACTAATTTTGTTCGCCTCCTTCACATCAAGTTGTGTGAAGGGAATGAAACCTATGGGCTTGGCAAGCACAAACAGTCCCCGAACTCATAATAGAACTAAAATAAAATCAAATTACGGCCTAACCCTTAACCTGGTACACATTACAGGAGTATCCAATTGGCCTGGTCGTATTAGAACGCAAAAAGGTAAAAACACAAAGTGTTAATCTATTTCACTCAAGTTCAGCAGGCCATATTAAATCATGGGCTAATTGCCTATAATCTATTATATCCTACCGATATCAGGAACATCACAGTTAGTTGTAGAAGAACAACAGTGTTGAATGAGATCGGCAGGATTCCTAGAAGTTGTAGATTGTAAAGTAGAGAGAACAGAAGACTGAGCTTTGTTACTCTGAAAAAAATAGGATATTATGGTGAATTGCCAGTAACTAAATTCAAAATTGTAAGAACGAGTTCTCTTTTGTGTCAAACTGGTTCCCTCATCTTAGAAAACCATTTCACGTTCCCAAAGAGCAATTCAGAATTCTAGAACAGGTTCCCCTATGTATCAAGCTCACTAACAACGGGTTCTTTCATTTTAGAAAATGTATGAATGTCACTATCAGGGCTGGAGTCAAAGCCATGGAGCAAAGCCTACCGGGTTAGATGGAGCCAGAGTTACCACAAATTTTAGTAGCACTAGCTTATAGCATCTTATTAACTTTTATTATTTTAGTGATATTTAGAAATTGGAGTCAAAACATTGAATTTTGTTTCATGGTGAAATCTATATTTAAACTCTTTTGGAATTGTAAACTTGATTCTCTGTCTGCTCTAAAGATTTGAAAATCTTTACTCCTGCTCGGTTGTGCCAGAAGTTTGCAATAAATTGAAACTCCATAGCCCAGTCACTAACTACCGTAATAATTACCGTAATTTTTATGTCTCGATTTGTAACAAATCAATACTCACGTCGCCAAATGAATAGATTTCACGGTCTCATGATTCCATTGTTTCCTCACAAATGTTGCAGCATTTTTGACGAACCCCCCTCCGCAGGCTCCAAACATTCCAAGAATAGTACAGATCAAGAGAGAGTCAGGGAAAGCTCCACGACCAAGTTTCACTCCTAAATTATGAAAATAATTGTTTGAAATAACAAGAGAGTAAAATTCCAATAATTACACATACATGGAGATGAGCACAGCGAAATAAAGTGTTGTCGTGTGAGAATCGTAGTGAAACAAAATTATTTAACATAACAAGAGAGCAACGCTTTGCATTCATACCAGCACGCAGCACATGTATCAATGCTCAATATATATTGGCCTTAATTAAGAACCGAGACTACAGAAGAAAAACAAGCACAGTGGAACACAGCGTATTTCCATGTGTCATGTAATAAAGTTCTTACAAATTAAATTTGTCCTGAAATCTGAAACAAATGACTGGCTAACTTACACCATACTCAACACAGACTTGTAACTAAAGCAGATGCCAAGGTACGTCATATTATCAAGCTGTCTTATCAACATTCCTTTCCCCTGATATAAACATGAAAATCATTCCTAAACGGCTGGAATTGCGAAGTTTAATGCAAATTTTTCACAAACATCAAATATCAGAAAATGTAAACAAATATATAGCATACCTTTTATAATTTTTCTTGTTCGGATCATTTCTTTTCCCAGAACAATCACTAACATCGCTGGTTTCCATGACAACAAAATTATAAATGACATCTTTGGGAGAGTAGAAGATGTGCCACCATACTATTGTCATCATGAGAACTGACTGGAATGAAAAATTATTATATGTTGTATGAATTATTTATAGGTCCAGGCTATCACATGCTATGTTGCCACCGATACCTGTCGATACGTAAGGATCTACAATTTTACGAATGATTGAAATCTTTCCGGTTTAGCACAGCCTACTCCAGCGTTTCTCAAACTGTGTTCCACAGAACACTACCGTTCTGCAAGGTTGGAACAGGGGTCGAAATTACGACTAACGAGACTCTGGATCTTAAATTTAACCGTCGGAAGGCCTCATACAACTTTGGAAAGCATAGCATATGCTTTTTTACTCAGATTAACTATTCAGGGATGTGCAGCTTTCAATACAAGGGGTACAAATAAGTGGGTGAAACCGAGGGCCACACCATTATTTTAACAGAGGTTTCTAGTAGACACAAAAATATTGGTTATTGATCTTATGACATGCGTTGTTCGCACAACCTAGCTGTTAGGACATTGTAAGGTCATAGATAATGAATTGGACTCGGGTATAGACTTTGCAATGCAAATGGATCGGAATTACTCTCACATACCAGATTAAACAACTATAAAATTGCAGGCCGCATTATTTTTCCTTGTGGGCCGCATTTGGCCACAGACCGCAGATTGCACAGCCCTGAGCTTAACAATAAAACAAATCCATACCTGATTATTGGATAGAGGAGTCAGAGCAGGTTTTCCTACAGACCTACACAAACACTTATGATCATCCCTCCACCGTAGCAACAAGCTATCGACATCAACCATGTGGCAACTGGCTGTTTCCTTGCCTTGTTGACATCTGAGTTTAAAATAATTTTTCCAAAGGGCTCTGTGATTGAAACTTAGGGGCTTTCCGAGCTATTCATTTACTTATTAAAATACTGAATTGGCTAATTTTGTAACTGTCCAAAAAGCTATAACGTCATCAATAAAATTTCACAAGCGGAGTCATTAAATAAAGTAATTTTAATTTATTCAGAAACAATAATCGGCAAATAACAATTGTGTTTTTATTTTTTGAAACTAATTGTGGGGCCATTCCTGGGTTCCATAACACTACAAGTTTGAGAACCCCTACACTAGAGTATATCTCAGTTAAAAAGCATGCAATAGATTCATTTTGGTTTCTATGTTTTGCCCAAAGTATTATTATTTAGGAGGTATCAACTACCGATAGAGAATAGGCCTTTAGAAAGCATCAAGCCATCCCTCTGAGTTTGCGGGTCGGAACCAGTAGTGAGATTCAACCGGTTCGCATCGGTTCTATAGAACCGTCTCACAGAATTTTATGAGATCTGCGGACCGGTTGGCATTACTGAAAAAAACATAACTTTTTGCAATGGAACCGGCTTAAAAAAATATGACATTCGTGTGATGGAACCGGCTGACAAAAAATTTGAATCCCACTACTGGTCGGAACCCCATTTTTTGAAACGTAAAAAACTGTCTATATATGATCAACTCACCCCAGTCATTCCGTACTCCGTAAATTACCGGAGTATAATGAGCAATCTCTATGATTGTTGCCAGATATACTATCAAGTTATTCGTTGCGTCTGCTATCAATGAAACATCCATTATGATATACTAACTGAGATACAATAATAAAATTAGAAATGGGTGTTGTATAATTCAGTATGAATATACAGTATCTAAATTTGAAAAAAAATTATCATATATCGTATATATGAACGTGCCGGCAGCGGCGCAGCTAGCAATAGGGGGAAGATGTTTGATTTGAAAATTTTATCTTTTACTTGCAAAGTGAGATTTTATCTTTTACTTGCAAAGAGAGGCGAGCTACACGCAACTATGAAATTTATTCAACAACATTTCGCTATGAAAGCCACAGTCCGACAGCCGGTGTCGTGAATTGCAGTTTGTTTCAATTTCAAATATCCTTAATAATATCTTAAAAAAGTAAAATAACGAGTATATAAAAACCAATGACAACACACTGAAGTAAAATCTTGAAATTATAAAATTTCCTAAACCTTCCACTGTTCCACTAAGGCTCAAAATATCACACGTAGACTATTTCTGTACTGCAGTTATGTGCAAACTTTTGAACTGTCTTTCTACCATCCCCCCAGAAGTAACTACTTAAGAAGCTTCTTATTCTACCAACTTTAACCGCCTTTAATAAACAAAGTATACAGGTATAGCAAGTCGCGCTTTAGACCGGCGAAGTCAGCTGGGAATGCAGCTGCACTCAGAACAGCTGTGCTGTTGACAATAGGCGGGGTCAAATTGTGTGCGGCGGAGCGTTACCGATTGGTCCCACTGAACATGGACCTTTCCCCGAGCATCGACTTCCTTGTTTACTTCGTGACATTGGCCAATCAGCAAGATGCACAAAGTGACGTAACAATGTCCCCATTTCGCAACCGCTCAGACACTTTTCTCACACAGACAGATTTTCAAGCGTGGTTGTAAAGATTACCTCGTTTTTGCGTTTTTGAACTATATTCGTTAGTTTTCAGTTGTGTTTCGGAAACAATATAAATCAGATATTTCAATGGCCACTCTGTCTTTCTAGGAAATTTAATTTAATTGCAGTAATGAAAATTAGTGTAGAAATTGCTGTGATAGACTAGCCTGAAATTCTTTACCGGTACTTTTAAAAAACAGATCGTTGTATGCGATGAATCATGATGGTTTGAAACACATACTCTATTTTACAGGCGCCAACACACAAATGCACCCTTAAAATAGCCTCGGGAATATTGCAATGGTAAAGTATAGGAAGAATATTCCGGGGTCAAAGGTCGGGGAAAGGTGCATAGCTCTCAATCAACCAATCAATTTTATTTCAATCACTCTGATAGGAACAAAACAACAACAAGCGGACAAATAAAACACAGACGACCTGGAGGACGGGCATAACTTAATAAAAAAGTTATAAACGTACAAGTACGTGCCCGTCCACCAAAAACAGTCAAAAGAACACAATAAAACAAAGAAACGATGTAAAATCGGGCAATTACAGTACCTTAGGATAGAATTTACATATTTATCCTGGGGAGAGGAAACCCGATAAGACGACTTAATCATATGGTGAACCACGGCCTCTCGACCAGCGGTTACGTTAATCACCCTACGGTGGCGAGGAGTCCAGCAATCCTCTCGCACATGATTATCCCTGCATGCGATGCGAACCTACGTAGAGTAATCAGAGATGAGGTGGCGAGCGTATTCCTAACGCTTAGCACGATGCGCCACACCGCCAAGCCTCTCAAATGAATTTTAAAATGTGAGACGTGTATTTGTATCATAACGGTGCTTTTCCTGCAAAAATATGTAATAAAAAACACTCGTTGACGTATTATGGTAATGTTGTGGTTCAATTTAATTGCAAAAAAACAGTGACAAAAAATTGTTACTGAAAAAAACAAACTCTGTAAATAGATTGAATGTTTCATAACAGTCCATGCACAAACGTAGATTGGGGTATCGGGTTTTTTTGTTTACTTTCTTTCAAAGACTGGCTACTACAGGACTAGTATAAGTTTATTTCGACTCAATAATCAGCATAGGCCTATACAGCTATAAGACGATGGAATAATTGAATATGGTACTGTGTCGTATGCGGGTGCTCTGTAACGTCTGAGAAACAACCTGACCGATCTTTCCATGAGTTCCCAAGCTTCGGAATAACGCACAATTAAAAGGAAATTCAATTCATAAACGATTTTGACTGAAGACCTGTTAGATTATGCAGGCCAAAGTGTTAAGTTGGTCATTTCATTTTGTATCATAGAGTTATAAGCTCTTTATTGAAATATTTCACTTTTACAATAATTAAAATAACATATCAAGCAAAAGTTAGGCATTTAAATACAGGAAATACTGAGAATTTCAAAAATGAATTTTCATCATCAGTTCATCGGTACTATTCACTCTATACCAGGTTGGTCCAAACCAAATGTGGCCCGCAGCTTCATAATCTGTGGCCCGCGTCGAATTCGGAAAGTAGTCAAAGAATCGCATTTGGTGTTGTTTTCATATAAAATTAACCAGAAAATTTTTTGGACATATTGTTACATCACTAATGTCGCTGAATTGATTAGTGTTATGATCAACTAGCGAGGTTGAATGATGTGCTTGGCAGTCTAAATTTTTTTTAAATTTTTTTGGTCAGAAATATATGCTAACAATTTTGGCATTATAGAAAACTAAATATCGATTGCGGATTTTATTAGCCTAGGTTGGCTATGCCTAATAACTAAGTATCAACGTTATGGCCCAACAATATAGCTCATCCCGTGTGTTTTTTGCAACCACCCTAAACAGTATTAGAAAAAATACTGTCTATTTGTCAGAAAATTCAGTATTTACCCTCCTGTTAGCTTACATTCGGTAATCAATGAATCTGCATTTATTACTTATCAATTTTAATCGGTAAGTATGTTGATAGGTATTTGTATGTCTGTATGTTTGTCTGTTAGATGCACGCGATATCTCACGAAAGCAAGATTGAATCTGCTCCAGATTTTGCATGTGCATTCATCTTATCTCGGACCAGAATCCTGTTGATTTTGGGCGAATTATGTTGTTTAATTAGCGAGTTATCAATCAATTATTGATATAGTGATCTAGATTTTTGTAAAGCGAGAGAATTTTGAGACCCGCCGAGTGTGTGTGTGCGGTGCGCAAGTTACAAGAGCGGATGAATCAAAACTGCAGTTTCTGTTTTGGGGGATCCCCTAACTATCGATCGATAAGTCTTCGGTTTCCAACCGATATTCTCGTTTATAAGGTATTTCGTAAACATGAGTTTGAAAAGAAAGCTGAAGAAGGCCTTTGCAAGTTTCAGTAAGTTTTTACATGTTTTAGCTTGATAAATGCCAAATAGTGATCAATGTGTTTGCACAATAAAATGTTTGATTTGTATTGCACTGTTTACCTATTATATTCTTGGCATTATTGTGGCCCGCGAACAATGCAAAAATAATTTTGTGGCCCCCCAGAGCCGGCAATCTTGGACGACCCTGCTCTATACAGTACAAACAATGAGAATGATTTGAAAAGCAGATTTGTATGAAAATAACCACTTATAAAGGGTGTTTTATCCACAATGTCATATTCAAAAATCCCAATCAAAAGACAAAAACTAGAAACAATAACGACTCGACTAGTCTGTATCTCGACTAGATTGCTTCCAATAATGAGCTGTAGCATCAGGTTTGAGACATTGCACATAAACTGCAAATTTAGCTTCATAAAATTATCCATCTAAGAAAGTTGTTCTCAAAGTTACTATGCCTACGGACCCCTTATACCTCTCTGGGGCAATTGCGGACCCCAATCATTTCAAACCTAAAACACAATACAGAACATAGCATATAGCTGTTTGGAAAACATTCGCATCAGCTGCCACTCCCCAAATTGCAACACAAATTGTGTTACTGATTTATTGCAACTAAATGATGCCTATTAACCTAAGTGTGATCGCTGAAATGCGGTCATGGAACAAAGACATGATGCAAATATTTAATTTTAATGACGTCATCACACAGAAAAGATAAATACGAATTTCATAGAGATCACATAAATTTTTGAACAATCTTTAGCCGTGAAAATTTTTTTGGCAATTGATCCTGTAGTTAAGGGCTATTTTTTCCCTACAAGAATAAGAAAAATACTAAGATATCCATAAGGCCCTTTCGTGTCCAATAAGTAAGTGAAAATCAAAGAACTAAATGACACAACAGCGCCAAGAACAACGTTAGTCTATAACGCCAAAACTAACAGCTGTTCAGACACACCCACCCTACCCAATTATCCCTCGCAGACCCCAGTTTGAGAACTGAGAGAAATATAAACATAATATGACATTGGTTAATATCAGAAACCCTTTGAATATGAGTTAATAGTAAAGTAATTCAATAAAAGAAAAACAAGAATTATTTTAATTAAGCAAAAGAATTGAAGTAAAAGCTTATACTCCATAAGCTTCGTCGTGAGTACTTTAGGTCTCACACCAATCAGTATTCACTGGCATGTAATTTTACACTATAATGTCTTAAGGTCTCAGTAGGTTTCGGGGCTTTAGTGGTCTCTCATACTTCCACTCATATATGAGCCTTCTTAATTTCTGAGCAACTTGGCATTTTTTTTTGTTATTTTCCAATTTTTTTTTATATTACAAAATTTAGGGAATACATGGAAATTTTTTTTTTTCATTTTTACTACTTTTTTTTATTTTTTTTTGATATTTTTTACTTTTTTAAAACATTAAAAATTTTTTTTACGTTTTGAAACTTTTTAAAACACACAAAGTTATAGAGAAAACCTATATACATTAGGAGGGATTGAGGATTGGATAAGTTGAATTATTTATCCAATTGTTATTTCATTCCAATACAGCAAGATTATGTACAGTGTTGTCAATCATGATAAACAAGAAATGCTGATTGCAGTGCATGAAAATTTAAAAAGCTGACATATACAAAATGGAAATTTACAATAAGCATTGCATGTCATTGTATTATTCTACATGTATTACTATTATAATATTACTAGAATTTATAATACACATATGTTTTTACTTAGATAGATTAGGGGCAAAGTTACTTTGGGCTCTGGCAGAGTCCTCCGCTACCATTCTGCTCTCTCTGGTTAGGAACATAATGTCTAATGGCGCGGCGGTGTGGCTCAACGGGCTAAGCGTTAGGAATACGCTCGCCACTGCCCCTCTAATTACTCTGCGTGGGTTCGCAGGTTCGAATCCCATGCAAGGATGGTTATGTGCGAGAGGATTGCTGGACTCCTCGCCGTCGTTGGGTGGTTCACGTAACCGCTGGTCCGTTACGGCTTCCTCCACCACCAAGTCCATGCTTCCGAAAACAAACAATATAACTAATCCCATACCCGACTTGGAATGGTAACCGGACGAGAGGCCGTGGTTCGCCATATGGATAAGCTGTCTTACCATTTTCCCTCTCTCCTGGGATAAATATGTAAATCCTATCCTAACCACTAGGTGGAGCCAGAGTTGAAATTAATTTATTATAACAGTCATGAAAGTTGCCGACAAATCACAAAATTTAAACATCTCAGAGATGTTCTAAAATATACACATAAATTGTAGATTTCAGTAGTGGACAATAATTGTAAAACAGAAGCACAAGGTGATGCATTTCACAACAAAAATTGATAAAAATTCGAACAATAGCTCTTTAAGACGAGTTAGGATTAGGTTAAATAAAATTAGCCAATATCAATACATACAATAGCAGTTGTAACATTTATCTCATCACTAAGTGAAAGCAAGTCAAGTTTATTTTTTCCTATCAGTAAAATAAATATCGATCGGCAACAAATTATGAGTTTTACTGGGGAAGTGAGGCCGCGAGGAACCAAAGCTGGTTATCGAGCAATGACACCCAAGGTTCAGATATCTCCCGATAAATAAAAAATGGATATATTTGTGATGATGGTAAGTACCGTACAAATTATCCAACTGGATATCACTTACTAGATATAGTGAATTTACTAAAGATTACATTAATACCAAGGCCAACAACTGATGGGGAATTTCCCAATTTTACTGACTGCTGCAATAATCGAGCAATCAAAATTATGCACTAGCTATTAATATTTATTGGAAAACAATGAGACAAATCGAGAAAACCTAAACATGTGTTTTATTTACAATGTCATAGTCAAAAGTTCCAATTAATCGGAAACAAAAAAGAAAGAAAATGAAATATGATAGTGACGCAACTAGCCTGTAAGCTTTTTGAATGTTAAACAGCCAAAATACAAAAATAGGCAAAGGCTGTAAATAAATCAGGTTTGAGACATCACACACATTTTGTTTCATGAAATAAGAGAGAAAAGAAATGAATGCCAACTTTTTTGGTAAATTTTGTAAATGAATATATAAAAATGAAAGCTTTTTTTGTTTATATTTTTTATTATTTTTTTTTATTTCAAATATTAAGCTAATGTGAAGTTTCAAGGAAAACTCATATATACAGTAAGAAGGATTCCAATACAGCAAGATTATGTGCAGTAGTTATCAATCATGAAAAACTAAAAAATCTCAAGAAATAATGAGAACTACAATTACCGGCACATAAAATTTTTAAAATCTGGTCGACATAAAAATAATACATCTATTCAATACACCAATCAGTATTCACTGGCATGTAATTTTACACTATAATGTCTTATGGTCTCAGTAGGTTTTAGGGGCTTCAGTGGTTTCTCATACTTCCACTCATAGATCAGTCTCCTTTATTTCTGAGTAACTTAGGATTTTTTTTTTGGTATTTTTCTTTTTTCTTTATATTTTAAAATTTAGGGAATACATGAAAATGTTTCTTATTTTTTTATTCATTTTTTCTGACTATTTTTAATTTTTTTCTACTATTTAAAACTTGGAGAAACACACGGAGTTATAGAGAAAACCTAGGTACAGCAGTTGTCAATCATGATAAACAAAAAATGTACAGTGCAAGAAAATTTAAAAAGCTGATGTTCACAAAACAAAAAATGGAAATTCGCAATAAGCATTGCTTGTCATTCTAACATGTATCGCCATTATAATATAACTAGAATTTATCATTGATATCTCCTGTTAATTTACATAGATTAGGGGCAAAGTTACACTGAGCTCCAGTAGAGTCCTCAGGTACAGATTTTTAGGAAATAATCGCAGTATCTAAAATTCATATGAATGTTCTAAAATATACACAGGACTAATAGATATCAGTAGTTGACAATAATTGAAAAACATGAGAGCAAAAGGTAATAATGCATTTCACAACAAAAATTAATAAAAATTTAACAATAGCTATTTAAAACGAGTTACGATTATGTTAATAACTTGGAAATTTTTTTTTTACTTATTGATTTTTATTGATTTTTTTTTTTTTAATTTTTTATATTTTAAAATATAATCAAATGTGAGGTTACAAAGAAAGCCTATAGACAAAAAGAAAGATTAAGGGCGATTTAAATACAGCAAGATTATGTACAGAAGTTGTCGATCATGAAAAATTAAAAAGTCTTGAAACCTGAAGTAAATAATGAAAATGAAATACCATAAAAATTACAATTACATAAAAATTTCTGAATCTAATCGATATAAAACCAATGTATAGAAAAGCTTAAAGTGAGTTTGTTGTGGCTCACTAAAAATAGTACATAAAAGCTGAAGCATTAATGCAGCACTCAGTCTAATTTTGAAATTCATCAGATAACAAGGACTCGGATGAAACAAATGAAAATACATGCAAATCAGCATTTAATGGAGAATTTCATAAAATGCTGTAAATTATTAAATATTGGGCGCTCCAGAATTATTCGCACCAATGTGGGGATTAAGTGAGGCGAAGTAAAGCAAAGGGAAAATGCCCTGGTACAGAAACTTCGGGTGCCCAAATGTTGTAATGTCTGTCCAAAACACTCATTCTTCAAAGATTATCGTTGTGAGCTTATGGGTCAAATCTAGTGAGGACTTATTGTAAGCAAGAGGATTTGCAGAAATCGTCACTGTGACAGGATGGCACATATCACCAAGAGTCAGTTTATACGTCTCCGCAATACAAGCCTATGAACCTACAATGATGAACTGATTTGCTACTCTTCACATATAACATTTCACATGAAAAGATTTATAAAATTTTTGCTTAAATTCAATTATTACTGAAAAATTTGACTATTTAGAAAACAGTCTTTGTGAATTAATTTTTTCAATATTGAATCCCTTCACTACATGTGCATGTCTCTAATATGTTGCAGGATAAGATGTATGAACTGCAGGATCATTCGGCATTCAGTCCAAGGTTGTTGGAGTAATTGAAAGTCGAATATGACTCTTTAGTTTAACGCTACGCGACATGCCCATGCGTCATTTGTATCTTAGCATTGTCTCATGTGTTCAGTCCAGGAAACTTCTCATGTATTTGAAGGAGTTTTCAGCAAAGATCATCAGAATCTAAAAAAAATTGTTCATTCAGATGAGGTTGGAAACTAAATAATTTGATTGCAAAAATGGTGCTCAGTTGAGAAATATCACAACAATTTTCTATGCGTTATTTGTATAAGGCATTAGAAAGGCAACTATCACAAATATCGTTTATCACAAATGGAATTGAGGAAAAACCTGGCTAATTTCCTGCAAACATATTACAGTTTTAGGGGTCATTGATCGTCCACAAATATATAACGTCGCCTTGGCACACTGGGCGTTTCACAAGTTCCTATTCATTCTAACTCCCCAGAACTCCCCCAAAGAGAACCTGGGAAGTACACTTCTCACAGTACAGTACACATATCCAAAATACGAATCCAGAAAATATGAATCATGCAGACAAAATGTGTCATTGTTTCATCTAAAATGACTTCAATAATTATTCCAGCTTATCAGAGACTTTTGGTTTAGTATGATTTGAGAAAATACTAATTTGGGGAGACTGAAAAAATGCTTATGGCGGTGGCATTTCACCTACCGTTATCACTTTCATGTTGTAGTGGTTCATTCAATTGTGGTTCTCTTGCTTGGTTTCCACCAACTGCACCAGGTTGTCTTTGTTCATTTTGCCCCTTAAAACAAATATTTCATATCAACTATATGACATAGACCACTTATTGACAGTGACTTATTGACAGTGTTATAAAGCGCAGAATGATATCAATTAACTATAAGGTCAGAATATTTCATATGAAATAGTGGTCTCGATATCCCATAGTTCCTATGAGGGTTTGCTATCACCATAAAATATAACTGTCTATCAACATTAAAATCCATGTTAAACATTCTCAAAGTCACCAAGTATAAATTGACAAGAAGTTTGATGCTTATATGATAAGCCACATATTTTCTCCAAACAAGGCGCTTCAGGGAGATGCCAAGAGAGGCTAAATTTAAATCGACATTGAGTTTTTGTCAGGTTGACTCGCCCAACCTACTTATTACATGAAATACAATAAAAATACAATTAAAAGAAATACCAATTAAATCTCACCATTTGGTGATTGTTATGATTTCCCGGTAGATTCACATTTCCAATATTTGCTCCAGCAAAGTTGACAGGTGGAGGTCCTCCTCCCTCTACGAATATAAGAATAGAAAAATGTTTATTGTAAAAAATATTTATTATAATGATTGCTTTTGGTCCTAGTATAATCAAACCGAAGATGGTGAGTAGGTTCTCAAGATAATGCACAGCTAATATAAGAAACCTATGATTTTATGAATATTAAAAATTCGAAAAATAAACTTCAACTTTACATCCTACAAGGGGTTACCTTCTACTTAGCTTGAACTAGTGCTTCTCAACCTTTTAATATCGCGGCCCACTTTTACAGAGAGTTTTACTTTGCGGGCCACCTTTCAGGGGCTGAAATAAGTCGAGGTGTCGAACACACAACACAAAAAGGACAGACGAAATTTTACTCAATGCAAAACCTGAGCTCGAAAAATAAACTTCAACTTTACATCCTACAAGGGGTTACCTTCTACTTAGCTTGAACTAGTGCTTCTCAACCTTTTAATATCGCGGCCCACTTTTACAGAGAGTTTTACTTTGCGGGCCACCTTTCAGGGGCTGAAATAAGTCGAGGTGTCGAACACACAACACAAAAAGGACAGACGAAATTTTACTCAATGCAAAACCTGAGCTTAGGCAATGCCTGGAAAATCATTTTTAATTCTGTCGCGGGTCAAACAAAATCTGAACGACACGATAACAAATTTTTGAGAAACCACTGGGTTAAGGAGCAGAGTCATCACTTACCTGCGGGTGGTAATGGAAAATCAAAGTCTTGCATTTCATGCAAAACGTCATTTTTCAAAACTCTGCAAATGATGAGTCTTTCAGGATATTCTTGCAAATTAGGAAGAAGACGGTATTTTAATTTATGTCTCTGGGATGTTAGAAATGCGTCGTTACAATCGAATTGTCCGTGGGGCATATTGAATTGTAAATCTTCTCGTCCCGGATCAATCTGTAACTCGAGGCGAAGTTTGTCACCAGTTTCTAAAGGGATTGGATTGAACCAAATTGGAGCAAGACGTGCCCCTAGTTCTCTGAAATGGGATCTGATTCTTGTTTCAACAGTCTCACATTGGCCATAAAATGTGAAATAAAAGTCATTTTTGTTTGAAATATAGAGACAGTTATCCACAATGACCTGTTGTTTGCCAATTAGCCATTTTAACCACTTGATGGCGACAGTGAATAGACTAAACTTTCTACATCGAAATTCTATGCTGTAATCCTCTGTGATTCGATCAGGAATAATAATGTCCCAGTCAGTTTTACTTGAGAAGTGTAATATGTCAATTTTTTCTTTTTCCAGACCGACGCACCATGACTTGATTTGCACGATCGCATCTTTGAAAAATTTGGAATCTGCACTGATATCGAAAACTGGTGTGATACCAATGTATTCTTTGGGGCATATTGAATTGTCTATTCCAACCGACAGCCATACCTTTGTTCGTTTGTTGAAAGTTTTACTAGGAAACGTGACTTTGCATTCGTTCAGTCTCATGGAGCCACCAGCAACTTCAATGTTTACGACTAAAAAAATAGATTTGTTTTATAATGCGGCAAAAATTAAATTATGACAGGTTCCAAAGTTATTTTAAAAACCTTTCCAATGTCATTGGGATTTCTATGGGAAAGCAGACATCAAATCATATGGCAAACCACGGACGGCATTTGTTCGATAACCAGTCCATGTCAGGTAAGGGAATAGCCAGTAATCTGTTTCAGATGCATCCATCCATTAGGGAAAGGAGGTCATTGGCTACAAAATGAGAAGATTGCTAATTACTGAAATAAAATGCAAGAAGTAGCTTGAGTAGGAAATGGGTACTTGGACATAAATCACGGCAGGCTTAGCTATAATTTCACTGTCTTTTGAACATTTGGCGCAAAGAAGGCAAATATAGAAAAGGCTTGCTAGCACTGGAAATGCGACAAAATATTTGTTACCATAAGTTATTAGAGCAATACCCTGTGTATTGAGTTAGAATTTTCAATTGTTTTTTCCCAGTTCAATCAGGTATGGAAAAATGTATCCACATTCAGGAATAAAAAAATGATTCAGTTTCATAAATTTAGATTGCTTGTAGGACCAGAGCACGATATATTTTCATTAATTACATTTAAGGGAAGAGGATGGTGTTTAGGAGACATTATAGTAGTGGTTTCTGCATAAATTTTTCAGTACTCCCAAAGTATGTTGACCAAGATGGCAGACACTGTAACGTAGTATGTGTACCAGGTTAGTATTAGGTCATAATTCTAGGTACAAATACTGCAGGAGTCACTTCGTTAGTCCCAAAACTCAATATGTGTACCAGGTTAGGATTAGGATTAGGCCATAATTCCAGGTACAAATACTGCAGGAGTCACTTGGTTAGTCTCAGAACTCAATATGTTTACCAGGTTAGAATTAGGCCATAATTCCAGGTACAAATACTGCAGAAGTCACTTGGCTAGTCCCAGAACTCAATATGTGTACCAGGTTAGGATTAGGCCATAATTCCAGGTACAAATATTGCAGGAGTCACTTGGCTAGTCCCAGAACTCAATATTTGTACCAGGTCAGGATTAGGCCATAATTCCAGGTACAAATACTGCAGAAGTCACTTGGCTAGTCCCAGAACTCAATATGTGTACCAGGTTAGGATTAGGCCATAATTCCAGGTACAAATACTGTGGGAGTCACTTGGCTAGACCCCGAACTCAATATGTGTACCAGGTCAGGATTAGGCCATAATTCCAGGTACAAATTCTGCAGGAGTCACTTGGCTAGTCCCAGAACTCAATATTTGTACCAGGTCAGGATTAGGCCATAATTCCAGGTACAAATTCTGCAGGAGTCACTTGGCTAGTCCCAGAACTCAATATTTGTACCAGGTCAGGATTAGGCCATTATTCCAGGTACAAATACTGCAGGAGTCACTTGGCTAGTCCCGAACTCAATATGTGTACCAGGTCAGGATTAGGCCATAATTCCAGGTACAAATTCTGCAGGAGTCACTTGGCTAGTCCCAAAACTCAATATTTGTACCAGGTCAGGATTAGGCCATTATTCCAGGTACAAATACTGCAGGAGTCACTTGGCTAGTCCCCGAACTCAATATGTGTACCAGGTCAGCATTCGGCCATAATTCCAGGTACAAATACTGCAGGAGTCACTTGGCTAGTCCCAGAACTCAATATGTGAACCAGGTTAGGATTAGGCCATAATTCCAGGTACAAATACTATGGGAGTCACTTGGCTAGTCCCAGAACTCAATATGTGTGACAGGTTAGGATTAGGCCATAATTCCCGGTACAAATACTGTGGGAGTCACTTGGCTAGTCCCCGAACTCATAATAGAAATAAAAAAAGGAAAATTGTATAATGAAAATATGGCCTAACCCTGACCTGGTACACATACAACGTTCCGGTGTACCTTGGTTCACATACTTCGGGGGTGCCATTATTACACCTAACAGTTTGACATAGTGCAGTCGAACGCCAGTGAACAAATCTTGAACTACCACAAATGGTAGAATAAAAACAATGTGCCTTGGTCAACGGATGTAAATCATTTTCATTTCGAAAAAATGTCATTTTGAAACCACTGATTTTATGCCAATAAGCCTTTTTCTCATTACAAATATACAGCATTGATATGTATGGCAATTCATATTTAATTGATTTTTTGCTATTCCAAATACTTGCCCAAATTTTTTTTTGAATCCTAAGTAAAGTTGCTATGGCTGTTATTCGAGTTCGAATGAGTGATGAGTGATTTTGCGAATTCGGCAAATATTTAGATGTACTTGTTAACAGTGACTCCGCTCGATCGAAATGCTAAGAGTAAAATTTATTTTATCACAATAAAATTGATTGAATATACTTTAGATTAATTATATTATATACATCCTCACACCCAGGGAAAAAGTCGCGTTTCAAACCTTGTATCGTGTTAACCCGAAAATATTTGACGGCATATTAAAGTAATGGATAATCAAGCAAATCCCGCCCTCAATTAGTGACGATATGTTTCTAAACGGCGACCAAACATAATGTGTGCACACGAAATTTTGCGACTTTCACTGCCTGGAAAAGCGTTTTTTGAATTTTCGCGGGCCTCAATAAAACTTATGTTGTTTACGGTTTTATTTTCAGTATTTTAAATTGCCGCTTTTCAATCAAAAAGTTGCGTTGTCTTTAGAAACTCGCCGCCGATGAACGTATTTACCAGATTCACAATTCCGTGCGCGTACAAAAATAAAATAAATGTTATCGTTATGGTGGAACAAATTTGTGGAAAATTTTCGTTTTAGAGAAAATAACACAATCGTAAAGGCGTTTGCGGGCCTAAATAACACGTTACGCTGATGAGTGATGAAAACAATCACGCGCAAGTTTCTATCGAGAATGTTTTCATTCAACGGAAACGTCTTGAAAGCGGCGTCGAAAATGTGTGACGTCACACAAATATCCGATATTCTTATGAACGTGAATTCCGATATTCGAATGACGAGATATTCGAATACTTTATTCGAATTGGCCATCCCTGTGTGCAACTATTAGGAAATTTAAGACTCAGTTAGCGATATATGCTAAAAGAAGGATAAAATGTTTTCATTGGAATTGGAGCTGAAGGGATATTTTCAACGTCAGGAGTAGAAGTTGAAATGTCAAAATTATCTGGGTAATATGGTAATTTCAGACTTTTATGAATTTTTTACTGAAACTCAAAAACATGAAGTGGACCAAGCGTTCCCAACAGTGTATTGAAAAAGCATGCACACAGCAATTAATCATAATTAAAATTAGATTTCCTTGTAGTTTGGAGCTGGAGTTGATATCTTCTCCAACCTGAAGTGGGTTATATTTGTCCAGTTTAGCAGTTGATTTGCCAAACCTTACTATTTGTGTGAAAATTTGGTTGAGGACAGATTCAATTATTTCAGGGGTGTGCAACAGGTGGCTCGTGGGCCATAATACGTTCCGTCAAGCTCCCCCCCCCCCCCAAGACTAAAAAAATCCCAATCTCAAGACTGTTTATGTTGACAGTTCTAAAGCTGATCTTAATAAACTATGCATAATCTTGAAGTTATCAATGTCCCACTAAACTGTTACATGAATGGGATTCGTTATTGTGAGAATTTTTCAATTCTTTACGTTTACGGAAAAGCTAAATTTTTTGTCTGGCCTAGCTAGATGTCTGAAGTTGGTTATATGGCCCACCGGCAAAAAATGTTGCACACCCCCTGTATTATTCCAACATCTCAATGGTTCAGCACTTCCTCATAATTACAAGCATTTAACTCAGCCCAAGGCCTTCTGATTCTATTAAGATGACTGACTTACTATGCTGAGTTGGCTTTGCAAGTTGCTCAGTTACTTCTTCATCTGATTGTTCTGCTTCTTCTTCAGACAGTGGGAGTTCACTTCTGAAGATAAAATTGGAGAATGCAAATGTATTAATTTTGATTCATTGGTTAGAATAACAGCCCCTATTACTCGATTTCAAAACCCTTCTCCCCTCACCCACAGCGTTGAAGATTGTGCACCAGGTAAGCTGGTGGGCATGGGCTTTGAACCAAAGATTTCTAACCTGTGATAGATAATAAGTTCAACACTTTAACCACTAGGCCAAGGCTCCCATGACGCGAAAATTAACAGAATTGTGTTAAACATAGCTGATATATGAAGGAATTTTTTACATATTGTATTTATTATAAATGTTTTATTATTTCTTATTTTAAATGATGTGTATATAAATATATATGCTTATCAACAAGCAAAGCTGAGCAATTTGTCAACTTGACATCAGATTTTAATGACTTATATGCAGTGGTGTCAATCAAAACAAAATACCGGTTACATTTGAATATAGATAGAGAAATGCATGTGCATTTTAAGTATAACATCTCGCTTTGAAAAGATGTGTTCAGAGCAACTGCCGCACACCTCTCATTAAATAAATAGGTTTGAATGTTTTTAATGGCATTCTCTTTTCTTCAGGCGCACATATTGACAAACTTTCAAAAGCATAAAATGCACATTAACGATCACAAAATTCAGTTTTATCCAAAGGCTGCAAGTTTCATGTACGTGTACCACGATTTTCTCACTGATAATTTAGCGCCGTACGAAGATAAAATTTGGGAACTGCTGCACTATGACATCACTATCCTTAACAATTGAAATATAGGTGAACATTATATATCATACAAAGTTAAAGTACTGTTATATCTAACCTGGGGCTTCCTACTTCTTGCAAAGTCTCCACATTTTCTCCAGTATTCTCAAAACTGTCATATGGTGATCCTTAGAAAGAATAATGAATGATTATCAAAAAACGATAGTACTTAGGAATCTGTTTTGAGCTATTTAACATCGTTTATCAGAAATTATGATAGAATTTCTTAATTTACTTGGAAAAGAAAGGTAAATAAATCATTAATGCGGCTTATACAGTGAACCATGGCCTCTCATCCGGTTACCAGTGCATGTCGGGTATGGGATTAATTAGCCAGTTATTTGTTTCAGATGCATGTACTTGATGGTGAAGGAAGCTTGATGGGTAGCTTGATGGGTACATGAACCACTATTTGACGACATGAAATTCAGCAAACCTCTCGCACCTAATTATCCGCAGGATTCGAGACTGTAAACCGAGCAAGATATTCTGATCGGTATGCTAAGCATACATCCATAATAATGCTCTGCAACCAAATGTAACAACTTGGAAACAATTTATATTTTTCCTTGAAATTAATTGGAATATCCTAGATTTATATTCAATCATATCAGACTGAAAATTTTGTTCGATAATTCCATATTTATAGACAATAAACAATATAACAGGCTACAAGATGCTGTTGAATGATATGCCAGTTTCAGCAGCAATGGAAGTATATTTATTTAACATTAAATCCCCAAAAAATGAAAAATACTTGATGACCTTTACGTACTCATCATACCATAGCACCACTCAATTTAAAAAACATATCTATAACTCACCAAATTCAGCTTTTGAAGTTGTGGCCGGAAGTTGTTTAGAAAAAACATTAGTTGTAACATCTGCTGACTTGCTTTGACTTTTGAGTTTTGTGAATATATCCAACTGAATTTTTAGTACCTGTAATGAATAAAGTTTTTATACAAGATTAGCACTAAGGACGCAGAGCAATATTTAAACAGACAATGGTATCTAATGATTCCAATGCTGAAATTTGATGCATTTTCCCATAAAACCATACTA
This sequence comes from Styela clava, assembly GCF_964204865.1. Lineage (NCBI taxonomy): Eukaryota > Metazoa > Chordata > Ascidiacea > Stolidobranchia > Styelidae > Styela > Styela clava. The sequence goes on from NC_135251.1 coordinate 4,537,006, forward strand.
TATAAAAGTGCTGCTTATTTTATTAAGAATTCTTCCATTTATTGAAAAACTTTCAAAATTTGCATACTTATCTTTGATAACTCACTAAACTGATAGTCTACAATTGGTAATTCATTAAAATAAAAATTGTGAAAAATTAGTAAATTCATTTCAAATTCAGACTTTTGCTTTTCGGAACAGAAACACAAATGAATCTTGATACAAAACCTTGGTATTGTAAAATCATTAGTTTAAAATTAAAATAAATAATCAATGCAGTAGAGCAAGATGAATGATAAATTTTGGGAACTAAAAAAATGTACAATGAAATTGTTTTTTTTATCAAAACACAAATAAACATAATTAAAATATAGCAAATATTGAATATATGCAACACAATCCCATTCGATGACATTATATTTTATAAATCTTTTAAAGGATTGAAATGACGCCAATGGAAATAACATACACTTCGGTGAAACTTTAAAGTGTTCAGTTCAGCGGGAACAATTTAGACTTGCAGTTTATTTCAGTTTTTACGCAAATCGTTGATTTTATGTCTGTCCCATATTTTATATTTAGATTATCGCAGAAAGAATTTCAAACCTCAGATCCAATTTCATTCAATTGATTCTGTAATATTTCTTTATCTTCATCTGCTATTTTCCATATTTGCAATGATAACTCCTTTGTAACATTAGGAAGCAGATTTGCAACTGCAACAATATCTTCATGGTTTGCAGTTCGATTTTCATCCAGAACCAACCGATCAATCTGTTGAAATAACCAAATACAAAGAACAATCAGACGTGGATAAAATATATAACAGTCATATTCATCATAGTTTTGCCAAACCCATATTATTCATATTACACAGAAATGCATTGTAACATTAAATACAGCCTGGTGCTAGAAGTTGGGAGTTTTCATCAAGGGAGAAACAATAGTTATCAAAATTCAATGTTTTCGCTGTGTAGCATTTTTTGTGGTGAAATCAATTGTATTTCACAAATAGCTAACAATTGTAATCATCAAACAAAATTGTAAAATAATTGTTAACTCAGTGCAACAGAGTCAAAATTGGAATTTCAAAAACAGACAAGCTCTTGTGACATTAAATACCTAGCCAGGTGCCAGAAGTCAAAGGTTGTTTTGGAAGGTAATTCATTGATTCTGTACTAAAGACTAAAAGTTAAAGTTTGTCACAAGGTTTGTTGTGAAAATGCATGCTTAATTCATGTCCCAAAGGCCTAATTGGCCTGTCTCATTAGAATTTTCTAAAATACAATGGGACATACAAACATTCATGATATCAGAATTAATCCTTCCATTGTAAATGTCAAAAGATTTATAGCTTTAATAGTGCTTTAATCAGTCATCAGTAATTTATTTTTCCACAAATGCTGAAATGTGTGCCGTACATATACAGCTTAGAATAAAATAGAATAGGAATAGCATCTCAGTGAGGAGAACGTTATGGTACAGTCTAGTAAATCCAGAGGCACTAGTCAATGTAAAAATAGAGACTACAAGCACCATTAAGCGTGGTAACCATGACAACTGCTCACCCGGGGCACTGGCATCTGATTAGATTAGGTACGAGTTTGAGTTTTCAAGGATGCATAAGGTAGGATTTGCAAAGTGCAGGCGTGGAAAATTGATAGGAATAAATTATGAAACATGAACCTCGTACTGTCATTGAGATTGAGTAAAAGATGAGTACAATAACTCTGTGTGAAATTATTGAGATTAATGATTCTAATCAGTGAATTGAATATTCAACGAAATGTGGGTAACTATAAAGACTATAATGTGAAACAGTTATTCAGGGGTTTCGGAACAAGCAGTCAATGAAATGTTAAACAACAATTGGGAATAGTGTAGAGGTGTAACCATTCAAAATAAAGGTAGTTGTAATGCACAAAATATAACATTTATTAACAACTTAGCATGAATGGACTAACTAACTGATTTGAGATCAAGGTTTATTGTACATCTATGGCCTGGAAATTATTGTTTTGAATGCCATACTGCACCCAATAATATATGGGTGATATCCACAGAACACTCCTACCTATCGCATGGCATATGTCCATGCAATGGTACCAATTAGCGGAGAAATACACTATAAAAATAAATATAGAATGAGATTTAAATCAAGAAGAACGACTATTCCAGGTACTAAAGACTCAATAGCTATGAATCTGGTCAATTGTTTAGCTGAAAATAGCGAGAAAATGGAATAACAACACGACATTAACTGGGAGATGTGGCAACAGCAGATTGGTAAGAGGAGAGCATGAGTTTTCTATATTTTGCTTTGAAAGTTTTGTAAATGATGACCTGGGAACTATTATTAAAAAAGATAAATTTAAAATTATACCAGTTTTCATAAATTTCACCATGCAACCCAATTTTGGGCTATGAAAGTGTAAAACTTTAACTTATTACAAAATTAAATTCAAGCCCGTTAAAAAGGTTAATTAAGTGATTATTATTGTTTTATACCTCTGTGCTGCCCGAGGATGATTTGAAAGCTTGTAGTTGATCTGATGACAGGTTGCAGTCGTCAAGGCCCAACACTTCAACACAGGATTGATTGGAAAGTATTTGTCCAACTGATGATAAACCTTCAACTCCCATGTTTGTGTTTCCATACAGCCACAACCTCTGGATCTATAAAGAGACAAGAATAATTTATAAACCATGAAATCTATAAATGGTTCTTTACTGAGTGAGAAATAAAAAATTATGAAAATTCTCAAACTGAAAGTAGTTTTCGATACAAAATATACCATTAATATTCCATAGAAAATACTGTTGAATTTAAAAACAAAATCTGAACTACAAAACTAGACATATCAGAAGTAAAATCTGTAAATTCAGATTAGTTGAATCCCATGTTAACAACGGCACGAGATGAATGATTGAGCAATTATGAAATTTTTAAAACTCATAGAACAGAACAAAAATATTGTTATGGTATCAAAACGTCATACTTGCAGGTATGAATTTCAAAAGTCAAAAAATGTTTTGACCTGCCTTTGCTCACTATGAGATAACAAAATTCCTAAAAAGATTAGCATTTGCGAAAATTTCTTGCAGTTTTTGCAGGGAAGTGCACTTATAGTAAACAAAGAAAAATTGTAAGCTCATACTATAGCTTAAAATACGAAAAATTTGAAAATCAAGTTTTGTTTTTTCACTTTAATACAAAAATCACCATTGGGCGAAATAGCGATCGGGTCGTTGCTGCAAGCCATGTCAATTGGACAAAAACTCAGCTAATTCTGTGAAGTTTCATTAAAAATAATTCTAAAAACTTTTTAGTTCCTGATCAAGCATATTCATTGTGTACAGCGGTTTTCTATTCAAAAATTTAGGGGGCTCCGTCTGGAAACCATCTAATTATTTTTAAACATATAAAAATTTCTATAAATGGTTCTTTACTGAGTGAGAAAAAAAAAAGCCGGTAGGCTCCCAGGATCTCCGCTGATAGTTGGGACCCGCACCTAGCTACTTATTGCCATCCATAGAAACTTGAGGATCTTTAACTGTGGCGCAATTAACTAAGTGAGCGGGTTGGTTAAAAAGTCCAATTCATTTTAAGCGCTGCATGTTTTGTAGACATACTTACGTGACGGATATGCGGTGACTAAAAATTGGAAAGAATCATGTTCATTAAAATCCCTAAGGCTTCTCCAGTTTATGGAGTATCGAGACCAAAGACGACTTATTGGGAAGCGTATTTTGCTGTGCAGAAGGTAGCGTTCTTGAAATTTCAAATATCAACTTAGTTAACAAGTTAAAGGCAATAAGTTGGGAAAAAATGGGAATTTCACAACAATCAACGCGTTATTCGTCGTTGTCATGGTAATGAAACCTCCATCCGGGTTTTCTATGAAACGCACAATACTAGGGTGACATAATAACCCACGTGAGAAATTTCATCCCGATTGGTCCAGACAGATACACAGACAGAACGACAGATAATAAAAGTGTCTCCTAGAGCGGAGATCCATTATGAACATTTACAAACTGGAAGTGTTTTTTTGTGGAATTTCTAGGTTTTGATTCACGATATTCTAGAAATATTCTGGACCAGGGTGGTCCAAACCCAGGCCTGTGGGACAGATGGTACCGTGTATTCCCGAAAATAAGACCTACCATGAAAATAAGACCTAGACTGAATTTTTAAAATGATTTCAATATAGGGACTCCCCTTTAAATAAGACCTACTCAATAACGCGAATTTGTTTACCTAGTCGATAGCAAGAAATCTCTCTTACACGTTTTCAATGATTAATAATCTATGTTTTGCAGTTAATTCGAATAAAAACGTGTTATTTATAAGTAAATGGATATCGGTTTTCCTATTATATATATTGAAAAATCTCGCAATTCTCTACTTTGTAATTTTGTTTTTGATAAATGAAAATATAAGACATCCTCCGAAAATAAGCCCTAGTGTTATTTTTTGGAAGAAAATTGAAATAAGACTCGGTCTTATTTTCGGGGAAACACGGTAATCAAAAATCGCATTTGTTGTTGTTTCGTCATAGAATTAACCAGAAAAATCTTTTGGCATATTGTTATATCACCAATGCCACTGAATTGAACAGTGTTCTCAGGCGACTAGCAAAGTTGAATGATGTGCTTGACAGTCTAAATTGTTATCTGGATTTCTATCTTTTTGGTCAAGAATATATGCTAACAATTTTGGTATCATAGAAAACTAAAAATCGAATTAGCTTGGTTGGCTATGTCTGATAACTAATATTAATGTCATGGCCTCACAATATAATTCATGCCGGATGTTTTTTGCAGCCCGCCTGAACAGTATTACAAAAAATGCTGCATATATGTCAGAACATTTAGTAATTACCCTCCTGTACCTCACATTTAGTAATGAATCAATCTGCAGTTATTTATTTGTAAGTTATTTTGCAAACTGACGAATTCAAACATATTTTTAACTGAATGTGGTGGTGGGGGGGTACCACAATGCTTGCTTGATATGTCGGCAAGTTTTGTCGGTGACAAAAGAATATAATTTAAAACAGCAATTTAGAATCTTGTGAGCAATGAGCATTTTCCAAAGTTAAGATTTTGCTTTAAAAATCCTATAGCTGTTCAAAAGCACTTACATTTGCGGAAACACTTTTATCGTTATGGAGAGTTTGAAATCTTACACTAAACGTAGATATAGAAAGCCTTTTGCTGGTTTTAGTAAGGTTTTTGGTGGCCCTTGCATGTTTTAGCTTGATAAATGACAAATACTGATCAACGTGGCTAATCAATTTTGTGACCCCTGGAGTCGACAACCTTGGACCACACTGTTCTAGACCTTACCATTGAATTTGAAAAAAAAATCAAACTACAAAATTAGACATATCAGAATCGATATATATTGGGTGAGCCACTCAAACACTGAGAATTCTGACCCATGTTGTCAAATAGATCGGAAGCTTGAGCTTTATGAAATCCTTAATACTCACAAAGCAGAAAACTAACATTAAAATATTACTATGATATTAACATGGCCTATTTCAAATTATTATTACAGGTAGCTAATGGAATGCTGCTCCAATAGAGTAAAGTATCGTGGCCCCCTGTTTGAGTGAGTGACCATAGATTTGTATCTGGCTCCTATTCTTTTAACCGGAAATATTGAACTTGGAAAATGTATTTTCTCTCGTCATGTACGATGTTAATGTCTTCATTTCTCACAATTCTTTTGTATATTTGTAATATAATTTTGGCGCTAGTGGGAACATATGAAATAGAAAGGCCTGCTGCCGTTTGTACGAAATAGGCAGAGCAGCCCAGGACAGGTTTCTGGCAGATAGCAGTTACATCATTGAGAAAACATGATAAAAAATATCCAAGACTTTTACATCGCGGGACGAGGCCAATTTTTAGCGCTTAAATTAGAGTTTAAAATTAGGACATTATATATTTATCCGGGGGGAGAGGAAAGCCAATAAGATTGCTTAATCATCATATGGCGAACCACGGCCTCTCGTTCGGTTACCATTCAATGGATTGGATTAGTTTTCAGATGCATGAACTTCATGGTGGAGAAAGCCGTGACCGACCAGTGGGTACATGAACCACCCTATGGTGGCGAGGGTCCAGCCAGCCATCCTCTCATACGTAATCAACCCTGCATGTGATTCGAAACTATGAACCCATGCATGGTAATCAGAGATGCGATGGCAAGCAAAGTCCTAACTCTTAGCAGAATTTGCCACACTGCCGAGCCATGCACCACACCGCTGAGAGTTTTTCATATTACCGCTCAACAGGTCGTGACAGAATAAGTAAAAAAAATTTCTGTTCTTCAGTTGAACACCAAGGCTCGCCATAATTTTATATGCTTAGAACCAGATCATGTTCGTTTCATTGGACTACACATACGAATTTTTAGAAAATTGGTTGCCAAAGGGGCATATCTGCTGTAAATTTACAGGATATATATGCATACTGGCTATTTTGCAATTGATGATAATTTTCTGCTGTTACATATATATTTTCAAACAACTTCATTGATTGTAGGAATCATGTTAATTTAAGATCGAGTAAAATTTTATATCACTCAAGGGAAAAGCCAGTGGGGGAGATTACATGGGTAATAACCCTCATTTTTTACTTTTTTATGATTCAAAATTTCTTCCTCCTACTTAGAACAAACAACGGCCTCGTTTTACTTTCAGCAAATCACAGCATTGCGGTCAAAACTATTTTATTCTAGGCACTATCACCTTAACGCAATTATCACCACAAGTTTTTATTTGTCTTTACAGCATCTTATTCTTTCATAGCGCTGATAAAAATGCTTATCTCCGTTATTATTGAGATATTTACCTTACTCATCATCAATCATATCGTGATTATTGATAAACAATTGCACAAGGTTCAGAATCAAGATTATTAAAAATGCATGGTTCATTAATGAAGAATTGCCAACTGTGGCGGCATCAAAAAAATGGAATTTTTCCATAAAAAACATCAAATTTATTCTCCGACTGATGAAAACCTCAGTACAATTGTCGAATCCGCGAAAAATACAAATGTGTAATAGTGGTTTGTAATCAAGTAAGAGGGGATACATGTTTTATATTCTGGCTTCAAATATACACGAAACGAATTTACCCATCGCCTAAAGGTGATTACATTACATTTGGCTGCTCAAAAGGAGAGAAGTGTTATAGGTTGCATTGAAATTAAAATTGAATTTTATTGAAGTTAATTGTGACAAGTAATAGTAATTGTGACAAGTAATAGATTTATATTTCATACACATTCAATCGATGCTACACGTGAGCTTGTCCTTGTGTATATAAACATTTATAATGTCTATTGCCTACTAAAGGTGATCACATTACATTTGACTGCTCAAAAGGAGAGAAGTGGTATATGTTTATCTAAGGAATACAAATATCAGTGCATTGAAAATAAAAAGGGTTTTTATTGAAGGTAATTGTGACAAGTAATAGTTTTATATTTCATACACATTTAATCGATGCTACATGTGAGCTTGTCTTTGTGTATATAAATCAGAGGTGTGCAACATACGGGTACAGCACGGCCTGTGATACCTATTTACGTGGCCCGCTAGCCGCTACAGACTTCATACTTCGTAGCTTATTAATTTAAGAACTTTTTCTGAATTGTAACGGCGTCATTGGCATTTTTGACTGCAGTATAGGTCTATGGACTTTTCCCCGAGCATCGACTTCCTCATTTACTTCGTGACATTGGCCAAGCAGCAAGATGCAAAAAGTGACGTAACAATGCTCCCTTTTCGTATCTGCTCTGACACTATTCCTACTAAGATTTCCAGGCGTAGTCGTGAACCTTACCTCGTTTTCGGGCTTTTGAACTATATTCATTAGTTTTCAGTTGTGTTTCGGAAATTTAAATATAAATCAGATAATTCGAGGATCATGTTGTCTTCTTAGAAGATTTAATTTAATTGCAACAATAAAAAAGTAGTGTAGAAATAGCTTTAATAGTCTAGGCTAAAATTGTTTACCAGTACATTTAAAAAACAGATTATTGTATGCCAGGGTGGTCCAAGATTGTCGGCCTCGCGGGCCACACTATTATTTTTGTATTGTTTCCGGGCCACAATAGTACAAAGAATAAGTAAATAGTGCAATACAAATCAAATACTTTTTGTCCGAACACATTAACCATTATTTGTCATTCATCAAGATAAAACATGCAAAAACAACCACAGATAAAATGACATAAAGAACAAATTTCTATTTTAGATTGTCACCGACATAACGTACAGATATTAGGCAAGCATTGTGGTATTTTCTTCCCCATATCCAGTCAAAAGTCATCTGAATTGGTCCGCTTTCTTTTCATACTTATGTTTAAAAACTTACAAATAACAAAAAATAAAAAGCCAGTTAATAATCCAGACTAGCCAATCACAATATTCAACTTCGCTAGTTGCCTCAGCTAGCCATAACACTAGTCAATTCAGTGAAATTAATAATGTAACAATATGTCAAAATATTTTTCTGGTTATTTTTATGTCGAAACAACACTGATTGCGATTTTTTGTTTACTCTCGAGCAAATGCGACGCGGGCCACAGATAATGAAACGGCACAAGTGGCCCGCGGGCCTAGGTTTAGACCACCCTGTTGTATGCAATGAATGAATGAATCATAATGATGATTTGAAACATATAACCCGCTTTACAGGCGTCAACTTGCGAAACCACTCCTAAAATAAACCCGAAAATTTTGCAGTGGTTAAGTATAGGAAGAATTTTCCGGGGGTCAAAGGTCGGGAAAATCCAAATAAGACTACATCACACTGCGATTTAATTCCGTCTACAGCAGGGTCATCCGAACCTTTTTGGTCGAAGGGCCACATGTAGTTTACTAATAATCGCGCGGGCCACTTAACATGATAGTTATGCGCTAGTTTTTCTACACTGACTACAGGTAAATGAAAAAACAATACCCTCATACCAAACTTTCACAATTATTAGAGCATAAAACTGTTGTTTCCCAACCATTGATGGGGCGCCATCAGTGGTGATTCCCAAAAGTTTCGCCAAAGGCAAGCAAAGCCGCTTGATCATTTTCATCACAGGTTCCAACATAACAACGGTGAGCTATTCGGTAATTTCAGGATCATCACCCACTTTCGTACCATAGAAGATCACCGACTGATCCGTAACCTTGATGTCAGTGCTTTCGTCAAGTGCCAAGGAATACGATGAAAATTTTCCCGCTTTTGCAATTGAAGATTTCGCTAAAGAATTCCCAAGCTCTCAACACAACGAGTTAAAGATGTCTTGACAGGGTATTTTTGCAAACACCTCTTTTATATCCGGACGTAAAACATTGGAAACCCGAATACAATAAATAATATACCGTATTTATTCAATTATAACGCGCACTCGTGTATAACGCGCACCTTTAAATTTTGAATGAAAATTGGTATAAAATTCTTTTTTTTATTTTCTATTTTCATGAGTTTCCGCATAATCAACAACCTCCAGTTTGAATGCAGCCCTATATGCAGAACGTTTTTGTCTTGCCATAATAGATAATGACTAATATATAATGGGTATCTACAGTACAGTACGATAATGGCAAATAAATATTCTCAACGCAGCGGGAATGTCAAACGCATGCTGAGCTGTCGCATGTGCGTGTGCTTGCACGAAATCGAACGCTTGCACGAATGTCAAACGCACGCTGAGCTGTCGCATGTGCGTGTGCTTGCACGAAATCGTCCTGCATTGGAATGTGCATGCGCGAGCGCACGCACGTTTCAGATGTTTAAAACCACATTTTCAATAACGCATTTCTCAGACCTCGTGTATAACGCGCAGCATTGATTTTTGCCTAAAATTCAGTTCAAAATTTTGCGCGTTATAATCGAATAAATACGGTACATTTCTTAACTAATTCTCAATTTGAGAATGGCTTCGATTGTTTTGCGATAACGTCATATAATAACAGACCAAGTGTGTAAGCGACTATGGCACCTTTATGTATCGATATCTCCTCCTAGTTGGTTGATTCAAAATGGGACTCATGCCTCGTTTAAAAGGGCTGACAGAGCGCAGTTTCGGAAACAAACAAATCGGCTTTGTATACTACATCATTCAAAATAATAATTTTGCTCATTTTTTTTATTCGATTCTGAAAAATACAGTGCGGGCCACTGGCCACACGAAATGCACTTGCGGGCCACGAATTGGACGACCCTAGTCTACAGTATTGTGACGATCCCCATTGTTGCAGAATAATGTGCATTGTATGAAAACCGCCTTGTTCTGGCAGTGGTACGTGATCTTACTTTATGGTTGTAGGTTATTATACAAAAAAGCTTAACCAAGTTCAAATGTCTACCAGTAAGAAAAGAAAAGTTGATTATCACATTAATTACCTACCTAATAAATATACTGATTTTACGTGCTCTTCCATTAAATAAATTATTCATAAAAAATTATGAGGTATTCGATGGCCTGGCTCCCGGTATCACTATACTTGTAGTTTGTGGCCCATTGCGCTAAACAGTTGCACGTCCCTGATATAAACGATTATAATGTCTGATATTAGCAAGTCGCAAATGACTTTCAAAATTAATTTTCAAGATTTCTATCGCTTTATTTCTAAACGTTGGAACATAGAAACAATATTTAGAATATGGGTTAATATTTCGCGACTTATATCAAATTAATTTGGGAACCACTTTTATAATTAAATGCGGGCATATAAGAAATTGTTAATATACATAAAATGAAATACGAAATGGATAAATATTTTGCGTCACATCAAAAAATTGGGATATACATGCATATATCATTTGTTTATTGTCTATAATCATGTCATATATCGTGACTGACAATTTACGGTAATTTGGTCTCGCTATATCTCATGTACATTCGTGTTTGTGCCATATTTCATATTAGAATTATATGGTAGCGTTATGTAGGGCATAGGTTCTCAAAGTGCTCCGTATGGAGCCCCAGGGCTCCGCGAGAGAAACCCAGGGGCTCCGCGAGCTATTCGATTATTTTTCAAAATACTGACTTGGCTAATTTAAAACTGTTCCTAGAAGCAATAACAGCTTTGATAAAATTTGACAACAATATAGCCTCGAAATATGGCAAAGTGGCGGACCTAAAAAATGACATTATTTATAAGCAGGAGCGCAGCCAGGATTCTAAAGAGGGAGGAGGTTCAAAATTGGAATCGAAAATTTACGCGCAACATTCTTGGCGATTCAAAAAAAAACGGATAACGAGATTTCTGTTGCGTGAAATATTCAATTCATGACCGTGAGAGTATTTAAAGTGTCTTGTCGTAATAATTTAATTGTGCTCATCGTTACTCACGTTCAATTCGAGATTACTATTAGGATTACTTAAATGAAAGTATACTATTCTAGAATAACATAAACTGCGTGATGAACTGCTAATTATAAATAAATTGGAGTCGTATTTTTGCGATCTTGGGATTTGTTAAACTTGATTTGTTCTTTCGCACTCGAGATTATTTTTAAGCAAGATATCGCCGTTTGAGAAATCACAAGGTCTTGGAAAAATACAAACGATTGAAATTTATTTTAGTGCATGCGGCTCCGTCGGTAGTTTCAGAGTGGAAAAATGATATATCGCGCGCTTAATTGACTGTGTTTCAATTTCGCAGTTACCACGATGAATAACCGAAGAAAACCTAACATAACACCAAATTTTGTGATTTACAATGTCTATAAAAGCGTTTTTGTTCTGACGTGAGTCTGCCGAAACAAAACTTATAGTCTTATTTTCCATTTTAATTTTTATTTCTAATATTTCAGAATGCCGCTTTTTAATCAAGAAATTTGACTAGCGGATTTACCTCTTTATTAACTATTATTTTTAGCATTTCGTCGCCGATGATTATCATGTTTTTCACATTGAACTCATAATTCCCCACGAGAACAAAAAAGCAATTATCGTCGTCATTGTGGAACAATACACGTATATGCCGAAGGAAATTTTTGATTTAGGGAGAATAAACACCGGCGTAAAGATGTTTGAGGTTTAAAAACACGCCATGCTGACGAAAACAATCGCCGATTGTAACAAAATGCAATCGCGCACGTTATTAGCGGCCTTTTAAGTCTTCCAAAAATGTCAACAGGGGAAAAGATTCTACCCCTAATTTATTAATATGTTTGTCATGTATCAAATTTACAGCTTTAGTATCTTACAATTTATCTTTGAAATTTAGATTTATTTATGACTTGTATTAACCCTATTGAAAGGGTTTAGTATTTAAATTGAGTAAAGTACGTTCAACTTACTCAGGAATATTAATCGGAAAGTAACAATTTTAACATTTATTTTGGGGCTCCGTGAATAATAGTCAACCTTTTCAAGGGCTCCGCAACGCCAAAAGTGTGAGAACCCCTGATGTAGGGCAATGCGAAAATGCAAGATTAGAGAGATTGATGTTACCTCCGTCACTCTACAGCAATATTTTTTTGCGCGAACGACATTTTTGTTGAAAAATTCACCTCACAAAAACAATGCGTGGAACAGTTAGCTGAATTATCAAACATTCAGCGAGTAAAAGACTGGATATTTTATGCAAAAGACCAAAACAAAATAGCTTGGCGAGTTAGTTGGCCCATACCTCTCTACTTTCCCATAGCATTTATAATCCATAAGTTAAAATAGTTGTGATATCATTGTTAACTGGGAGCTACGAGGTCAAAATTAAAATCCAAAAACAGACAAGGTCTTGGGACAACTAGCCAGGTTCCAGAAATTAAAGGTTACTTTGAATGGTAATTATAGATTTCGTACAAAAGACTAAAACTTAGAGTTTGTCACAAGGTTTGTTATGAAAAGGCAAGCTTAATTTATGTAACATAGACCTCATCTGATTCATTGGGATTTACAAAATTACAAGTTTACGGCAGCAGAATTACTGTATATCATGTCAAAAGATTTTTAGATATTGTGCTTAGATGACTAAAATAAATGTAATAAGCTGTGACTCAAGCTTATACCGGCGGACATTTCGTATTTGATCAAGTCAAAATTAAATTTGGTTATGGAACACTTATCATTAATTGTCTAAGAAATATTATTTTCGGTCGAAAGTTTGACATACGGTACCTTTTTTCCTCTTTACTATCGAACACTCAAACCAAACAGCTATTTTTGGAGATGATAAAATAACATGGGAACTATGAATTCACATGCATGGGCGTGATGACCAATGAACTTGACTGCGTTTGCACAAGTTCAAACCACTGAACACAAGGTGTAATAAAATGGTTGGTTAACGCCGAACTGCAATGAATTCAGTTTTTCAAAAAATAGTAACTCTTTCAGTGGACACTTGTACATGGCTTGGGGTAGAGTGGAAGTCATGAATGAGAGAGATATAGAATATTTTTCTCAAAAACAATATTCGATAAGTACTCAAGAAAATGAATGCCGCTCCTAACACTGCCCATTTATTCTAAAATTTTATTAAAAATCAATTGAACTTGGAAGTTTATCAGAAAAAAAATCTTTCTTTGGGTGCAATCAAAGTGACTATAAACCAAGTGAGGACATGCATTGGTAACGTTATAAGCGCTCGCGTGACGTCACACCAGCCATATTGTGTCCAGAGTTCTATCGCTGTATGATCCTATTCCTAACCAAGTGATTTAAACCTGCGATCGTTAAACAGCTGAATGAAAAAAAACGATGCTCAATAAGTCGGAAACTTTCAAACTTTCGCAGCGGCAAAACGAATGAACATTCTTCTGAAAAATCAATTAACCGCAGATGTTTCTCGGATAACTTGGCTCAGCGGTATGGTCAGCATATACGAAGTTAAGGTTGAAGTCATCTAACTTCACTCGATAAATCAACACCCAATAAGACCAAAATATTAAACAAAAAGATAAACATTTTATTATAAAATTCCTGATGTAAGTATCGCTACTTGCACAGAACCTATTTTAACAAACTGACAGAACTACAATACAAATTATACTACAGAAACTTGCACTATTTTTGCGGTACATGTCATGGTATTGAAATATGCGTATCGCAAATTTTCAACAAGGTGTACATTGCCAAAATAATATCAAATGATATACTACATGCCTGGAACGAAGGATATTGGCGTATATCAAGTTTACAAGAACATCTAATAATCTGGAGTGTATAAAATAATATATTATCTATTTGACTTGAACTCTTGCCACAGGTCAACTAGCATACAGTTTTTCAATACTTTTTTTGTCTCCTCTTTTGCGTGAATATTTAGCCTTAAATTGGGAGAACGTTTCAGAATTTTCAAAGCGATATTGTAGCAAGATGGGAAATTATATTCCAAGCAACTTTATCTGTCAGAAAAGTAACAGGCGAACATATATTAGAAAAGGCATTAATATTGGCGCGAAAAATAGTTTATACTTCGCGCAAAAATACGATTGCTTTATTCGATGGGTGGCATAAATATTGAGTAAAATTATCAATTTGCAAATATTTATCATGTGTGTAATACCTAAAAAGAGTTAGTAACGATTGTGGGCATTCATCGGGATTGACACTTTCCATAGAAACAAACAAACAATTTGAACCCTGTGTCCTTATAGGGTTCTCCCGGAAACATCAAGGCTAATTTTTAACTGTCAGATATCGATAAAATTACAATTAGGTTTTATCAACAAGAACGTAGAGGCCATGATGGCGTCGCTAGATAATAAATATTTTACATTTTCCGACGCAAAAGAATCGAAATATCCTGTCAATAATAAGTTGATAAGAACTGCAACAGTCGCGGCGGCTGGTTTTTAAATTTTGTAGCTTATAATGTACATGCTTCGATGAAATTCATTAGGCCGCACAATGTGCTAGCCATGAGGTCGTTTACATTCTATAATTTTTGGAGCAACTTTTGCAACAGCTCTTTAAATTAAGAAAAATTTCCCCGAGAAAATTCATTTCATCAGCTTCTGGAATGATTATTGTAAAACGCAGGCTTTAAGCTTTCAGCATGGTGTGAACAGGTATCATAATACCAGTTCAATTAGTACCTGATTTAAATGTATGCATCAGGTTAATGACGTTTCACACTTGCGAAGAAGAGCGATATGTGTTTTTCATACGGAACGTTGCTACGTTGCAACGTAATTGCGTAACGAAGTAATCAGGGAACGTTGTTGTTTAACTCAAGTTGGCGCATCGGACATGTCAAGAATTGGAGAACATTGAATGAAATAACTTATACAATTTTACTGGTGCACAATAAATTTCCATCTAATGTCGGAAGCTGTCTTTAACATCTACAAATGTGTCGATGTCATATTAGGTTAAAACAAGAACAAATCGAAGTTTTTTTTATTTAATTCAAAAGCTTTTCAAAAAAATTCCAGGCTTTTCAATTTTGCCGATTTTTGTATGATGACGCGACATTTTATCTCTATCTCATAATTATAATTAGTCTCCTAGATTGTTTCTCAAACAATATAAAACTTATCAGCATTAATAAGGTTCGTGAGATATGAGGTTTCAAAGTTGCATAACTCACACGGAATGATAAGATAACTATCGCAAATTTCCCGAAACCGCACAATACCAGTATGATTCTACGAGGCAAATAGCAAAGGAAAAACAATAGAGCTATGCTCAAATATATGGACATGTAGCGCCACCCAATGGCAATAATTTTGATGACGTCATAGCAAAAAAAAAAGTAATAGCCTTCCGGAGAAAAATTTTATCTTTAACCACTGAAAATTTCAAAGCAATTGGTCCAGTATTCGAAGAGAAAAGCGATTTTTTAAAAATGATGGAGACAAATAACAATAACAACATAATATTGAAACGATCGTTATGTCCACTAAACGTGTCCAATAATGAAATTACCAGAATAAAATGCAAAACAGTAAAAAATCTTCAAACAAATTGACGAATGAGACCATCTGGCGAAGCTAAAACAAACCGACGCTGCCGCATTTAACCGATTCGCTGGACACAAAATGGCGTCCGATATGCACCATTGAACTCGGTGCCTCCACTTGGTTTATAGTCACTTTGGGTGCAATATAGGGCCATTTTAGGTATTTCACACAATCACAGGACAAGACTCAATGAAACTAAATTGCTCATCGGAATTGGTTATTATGTATTTCAAACGAATATTCAAAAAAAATGAGTAGGCCTGAAAGCTGAAAAAGCAAAATTTAAAATTATTGAGGTTTTACATAAATTTCACCATGTAATCCAATTCTGGGTTATGAAGGTGTAAAACTATAACATATTAAAAAATCAAACTCAAAATTTCTTCCAACTCTTTCAAAAGCGATAATTATGTGAATATTATTGTGTTATACCTCTGTGTTTCCCAAGGATAATTTTAAAGCTTGTAGTTGATCTGATGACAGGTTACAATTGCGAAGGCCCAACACTTCAACACAGGATTGATTGGAAAATATTTGTCCCACTGATGATAAACCTTCAACTCCCATGTTTGTGTTTCCATACAGGTTAAAGTTCATGATCTATAATGAAACAAGAACAATTTAGGGTTGTAATTGGACTGTTATTAATCTTGTTGAATTAATCAACAAGTTGAGCATGGACAGTGGTTTTCACCCTTTTTCATGGAGCGGAATTCTAATGAAACATTCCAGTTGATAGAGGCCCCGTGTGCAATAGTTCATTGCCATTTATTGGCTAAATTGTATAAAACATGAACACATATTAAGAAAATCTAATACTGACAAAACAAAATGAACTATTCATATAGTATGTTAACCAAGATGGCGAACACCGGAACGTAGAAGGGTAGCAGATTAGGGTTAGGTCATAATTTCAGGTACAAATACTACGGCAGTCACTAGGCTAGTCCCCGAACTCTCAATAAAACTGAAATAAGTAAAATTGGAATAAATTTATGGCCTAACCCTAACCTGGTACACATGCTATGTTCCGGTGCACATACTACAGGAGTGCTAAAGATTCTGCTCTATGGTGTTTTACACATACTTTATAGTCAAGTAAGTATTCGTCAAATAGGAAATTTAACTATATTAATTACATTTGTGCCACGGACCGCAGATTTCATGTTTAAAACCAGGTCCAACACAACACTCCGTGTGAATATTTAGTAAACACTTTCAAACCAAAAAAATTCTGATATATAATTTAACATATAATTAATATAATTCTACTATATAGTAGTACCGGTAACTTCCAATATGAGCTGCTTGCCTAAAGCCTTATTTATAGTAAAAACATGAAAACAAATTTTAAAGAATTTAATATAAGAAACTCTACCTTCACATTTGATCCTTTCAATTCAGATGCCAGAGTTTGAAGTGAGGCTGACTTGAGATCACATCTACCGAAATCCATTGATAGTGACTTACAGTAGAAAGCTACTGACCCAATGACATGAACATCACTTATGGAGAGAGGATGACCCCACATGTCAATTTTGTCAAGAGATGATTTGACAATGTCACTCATTCCATTCTTGGCTTCGTTCAATGCAGTGAAAAGTTCCAAAAGATCTGATTTGTCTGATATTTCTTTGAGTTGTGATTGCAGACTTTTCTTGAGAATATCTCGCTTTTCTTCAAGATCCTGAATTTCTGTGAAAATATAAGAATATATGTATACTGATGATACTTGTGTCTGAATGATAAGTTACCATTCAGTAAAGATTGACTTGCAAATAACATTAGCGCTTATCTCTTTTAAATTAGTTATTGGAAAATTAAATCTAGTCAGCCATAGCCAATCAATGTATTGGGCACCTCATTGTACTAATGTGTCTGTTACATTGTTTAGACTAGTCTTTGTTATTGCACTTCAGATTTCCCCAAGCCTAAAACTTTAGTTCAAATCCAGTGTAAAATGTGTAATAATAATGATTGATGCATATTAATGATGCTCGGCTACTTTTTGCTTTGCAATAAAACACCCTAGTACAGAAATGGGCAAAGTATGACCCGTGGGCCAAATCCGCCCCGTTGAGTAATTCAATCTGGCCCGCATGATGGTGCCGCAACCAAACTAGAACTAAATTTTGATGTCTTAGTTAAAATTAGCTCAAGAAATTTGTTGAAATTGCGAATAAAATTAGTCTTGGCACGAGGCTTATTGTTTTCCACTTTTACTTTTGTTACACTGTAAATATTTTTCATAAAATATAACTTTTACATCACACTTACATGGCCCGCAAGTCTACGTAGGCACAATTTTTGGCCCCTGGTCGAAAAATCTTGCCCATCCTTGCCCTAGTAGTATCTCAACCTTTGCCCCTATTACCAAGAATTACAGCATTGATAAATTAATTTTTTATATGAACTTATTCATGGATTTGGCTCCGAACAATGCCCTGTAACAGTGTGCACTGATAAGCTAGGCATAGAGTTACTGTTTCCTAAAATTACAGGAATATTCCTAGGTCAGCATTGTATACCAAATTTATTACACCCTAGGGCCTAGGTGAAGAGACAAGTATGCGATGTAAACCCGAGATGAGTAACCTACAATGCCAATACAGTTATTAGGTTGAAGTTTTTAACTGCTAGGCCATTGCACTGATTAATTGATAATGCGAGAAACGCTTAACAAATTTTAGATTCGAATCGAGAAAAAAAAATGGCTCTAGCTTGAATTTGAATCAACAATAAACAACACATTACCTTCAAGTAAAATTCCGGCTGCTTCATAAACTGTCGGATTCAATAAAAATCCACAGATCATTTTTCTGACGAAAACAAAGTGACCGGTATGAAGATGTTTATCCACGAACTCCTTAAAAGATTTTAAATCCAGTCCAAGAATATAGAAAGATGTGAGCATTTCTTGAAAACTTTGATGTTGAAAGTAAAGAAGATGGATTCCTTGAAAGAGTTTACGATATATTCCTCCAGGAGCCAGAATTGCTAGATCGGTTGCTTCTTCGGGTTTTAGATGAACTTGACGAAAATCATCTTCTGTAAATAGAACTCGACGTTCTACTGTCCCAACGTATGATAGTTCTTTTAATTTGTCCAAAACTTCCATAGTAATCTCTTGGTGAGTGTGGGGTGATCGTAAGATACTTTGCATGACCACAATCATAATACCACTCATGGTGTTTGGTTTGAAGTCAGATTTGAATTTTAATGCTATCAGCGTGTAAACCAGCATCACAGGGGTAGTGCACAGTAACAAGAGTGGTGGAGCTTCGATTTTGAGAAATTCTATTATTTTCTCGGCTTCTTCATTTCCTTCATATCCAGAAATGATTTCTTTGATGGACTCCATTGTTAATCCAGCAAGTGCAATAACCTTGTCTGGTCGAACTTCTCCCCAATAATTTCTGATGGAATGTTCACGACTGGACGATATAATGCGACAGCCAGGAAATAATTTTTCAGAGAGAAAATTCCACATAATTACTTCAGGATATGCAGGCTCATCTAGACTGATGACTTCATAAACTCCATCAACTGTATATTGAAGAGTATCCAAGGAGTCGAGCATAAACAAAACTTCCTCTGGGTGAGTTTTTGCAATGTCTATTGCTTGAACTCTTTCTTCTTTTGTGAGATTGCTGAAAATTAGTTCTTCTGCTGTTACTTTACTGTCGTTCATAAATTGTTTACATTCTACATATGGAACCATCTTGATATTCCCCTGAAAATATTTTCCCTGTATGACATCTCTTGAGGTTGCTTTCATGAGTGTGGTCTTTCCTGAACCAGGGGGCCCCACGAAACAGACATGACCATGTTTAAAGTTGTTAAACAATTCATCAAGTTGTGTCTCTTTTCTGATTCCTATTTCTCTTTCTCGTTGTAAATACTTTTGTTGATTAGGTGACTCTGGTACATAATCGTGTTCAGGAATTCTTCCACCTCTATAAAAATCAATTTCTTCCAATTGAGGAGTTACGTCCACATTTAGTTTTCTCTTGAAAACTCCATGAGGTTCAGCAAAGTCATAGAAGTCAGTGCACTTTTCAGTGTTATCATTGACTTTTGCTATTACTTTTTGATAAGACATCATATTTGCTTTACAATGTCATACACTTTAAACATCCAGCGTATTGACCATCTGGTAAAGCTTCATAAAAAAAGATCCATCCGATGTAATATTCAATAATACTTTTCGACAATAACTTCAAAGTTCTAGGACATAAACTTTAACTAAAGCTGCTACAAATCTAACAAGAAAACATTTGTCATCCAAGTGCGATGAAGCCTAACATAGATGCCATTAAATCTGCTATATAATGTACACTTTTGTCGCTATTCATAATAACTTTGTAACATTTACATAATTGTTCCTAACTTAATATTGTTGTTTTTACGATTTCAAGTAATACATTCAATGATGTTTCATGCGACACCCATTCCACGCCTCTGTTTTGAACAGAGCTCTCTATACCAGGGGTCGGTAAGTAGTGGGCCTGCAATCATATTTGGGCCACAAGACCTTCTAATCTGTGTCGCAAAACAATTTGTAAATTGCCATAAATATAAGTATCTGGAGTTGTCTGCGGCTTCAATGAATGTTCTTCTACCCTTCGTAACTACCTACTCATGTGAAAGGACGTTTTCTGCGTTCTCATATATTGAAAACAAATACAGATCAAGGTTAGAAGGGAAAGAAGATCTTCAAGTTGCCCTCTCTCAAATTAAACCTCAAATTGATATGTTGTGTTCTAAACACAGGGCCTGTAATTCTCATCAGGCAGAATAAATTTAATTATTTGCTATTTTGTATGCTAAGTTTCATACAATTTGTACAAGAAAAATCGCTAAAGTCAATAGTTGTCTTGAAATTGATATTTAATTACAAAGAATTTTCCACAAAATTATATGCTCACTAACTGCTTGGCTCGTGAGAAATTAAAACTATTTTGTTGGGGTCGCGCCAAAAAGTACTTGCGGACCCCTGCTCTATGTGCGAGGAAATACTGTTCTTCTGGCAAAAATATTTCCACACCGACAGAAATTTCTTTATATTGAGTGTTTTTAAGACAGGAATGTAGAAAGGAGTATGTATTAGTTTCAGTCATGAGCATAGTAAGCTGAAAAAATTTTTTTCTTCAATATTTTCTGCGAGGATAAAACTCTCTAAAGATAAATATGTTTATTTTAAAGTGAGTACCTAATGAAATCTGACATGTAGAGTTATGAAAAACTTCTCAAGTACTCGTCATGGTACATAGTCATGATTCCGCTGCTAAAATGAGGTGACAAATGCAAGGTCAAACTACCCATCAGATATTGTTGGCTATATAAGACCCCAAACTTTCCAAAACAAAACAAAACTGGTATTTCAGGGTATTAGTAAAATTCCATATGTTACCGATCGCCTCTACACTGAGAGTTTTAATTTTATGTAAGACCAGTCGTAAGTCTCCATATAGTCCCCCCCCCCCAAATATAGTTTTTATTGCCAAATATAGTTTATGTATTCGAACCCGGTCTTTTTCCGATGAATATCCAATTACAAAAACTAAATTAAAAAACTATTATAAATAATTATAAAAACTAAATCTATGCCAAATAAAAATTACATAATCTCTTTCCACGAAATACCAAGTATATTTATGAGCTTTCGTTACATCATAGTCTAACTTCTTCAGATAAAACAAGATATGGCTGCAAATTATAAAGATCAGTATGTAGTTAAAAATTGTAAGATAAAAATCACAGAAATACATTATACATTGGTTGGTTGGTTTATCTTCATAATACTATCTCAGTCACGCATCCCTGTGGCAACAGCCACATATGGATCCGGAATAGAAAGTAAACAAGGAGAAAGAACCTGCAGTTAAATACACAAAACCCTAGTACACCCCATAAATCTATGCTCTTGATATTTGTTCTGATTCTCTAGACCTGCTCGGACTCAAAAATTTCACTTGACCTATTAACATCACAAATTGCATTATCAAACCTAAATTAAATTGCTGATTGACACATACAAATTTTATTTCTATATACAGTATTCTTATCCATTTTCCATCGCTGATGCTATATCTGAATGATTACTTTCATAAAGCAAGGGCCAAGATCCTCTGTGACCTAACCTGTCTTGCAGCCTGACCAACACAAATAATGATCAACTAATTCTTGTTGAATTATTTTGCATTCTGTTGCTTCAAAAGTGTCGACTTTGTTGGTGGTAATAAAATCTCCCAAAATATAACATGTTTATGTACTATTATGTTGAATATATATTGAAACACAAGAATATTTAAACTCTAATGACATAAAAAGTAGTTTCAGATTTTGGCGCTCCAGAAATATGTGTACCAATATAGAGGAAGCTAATTTTGTTCGCCTACTTTACATCATGTTGTGTATAGGTGGGCAGACCTATGGGCATAGGATATATTTACCATACAGTCTCCGAACTCGTAATGGGCTATTGCAAGTGACACTACAGGACAGAAATTTTACATTTTTTCTCCACCATAAGCATAAATACTGAGACATCACGTGTTTCAAGTTTTTTTTGCTCAGAACATGACTCTGTGCAAGCAAGTATTGAGCATATTAAAATGCCAACTGTAACCACAGAACTCACTTACGCTTCATTCAGACAAAAAAGGAAAGTATAACACATGTATCTTTTGTACAATGACCCCGCCCAAAACACTCCCACCAATGCTGAAAATAAAAAAATTAGTAATTATCCAGTTAGAGTTAGGGATGCAGATTGCACTGGATAATTAGTGGGTTGTTATTTCAAAATGTGGCGAGGGTTGTTTTTCTGAAATCTTACATTTTTGCACTAGTGGCGGGGACTATGTACAAAAGATCCTAATACGTAACAGTTTAATATCATTGTCCAAGTTTTTAACAGTTGGAAATTCATAAAAATATGCGACCACGATCTTTATTTAAACGGCCCCTCCCTCTCGTCTAAATTAATTTCTTGATTTGAAAAATTAGTCCAAAAAAACGAAGAAATGTAAAAAAAATATTTCACTTCACCAATTGATTCATAGAATTGGCAACATAGGCTGTAAAAGTTTAATCTATTTCAACCGATCAAGCTCTACACAAAGTCTCTTATTGACGACTTTTTCATTATTTACAGAATTAGGAGAAACATAACCAAGATAAAAGTATACTTATTCATTTTTCACATGCCATAATATGCCGGTAATTTTGACAGGAATTGGAAACAACAATTGTGAGAATACTTGAAATGAACTGTTGATATATTGATGTCTGTACCTAGACAATCTCAGTTTCAGCAAGCATTTCGCGATTATTTCAATCACTTTTATAAAATGGTTTTCTCAAACTAATTACATATAACTAACATCAAACTCGGTAAAACTAACTAGGAAGGTCATGGTCTTGTTTGCCCAAATTACAACTACTAAGAATACGCGTCAACATCGTATTTCTCAGTTTAATAAAACTGATAAAAACAGCAATGTGTTTTCAAAAAATTATACTGCCAAGTATGGGATACTGCTGGATCGCACATAGATGGCGTGTCCCACGTATGTTTCGAGCTTGTTAAACTCTCTCTCTTCGTGGATCGTTGACAAAGTGTGACAAAGTAACTTGACGTTAGCCTTACCGCATCGTTTCGTTTGTTTACAACCGTTTTTATACCATGTTTCGTCAAACTAATTATGCGGGGTGTCCATAAAGTCCCCTTACAATTTTGTCATGAAGTTAGTTGTTAGGAAGGTCATGGTATTGTTTGCCCAATTTACAAAAGTAAACGGGTATTGTCCTATATTGCGAACTTTTCCATTATTTACTAATTATGCAGACCATAGCCAAGATGAACATTGAATTCTTCATTTTTTCACAAACTATGATATGGTAGACTGATAGTAAATGGTAATTTCAGATAGAAATTGCACATAATAATTGTGAGAAGTCTTGAATTGGATTGTTGATTTAGTGCTTATCCTTGGACAAGCTCAATTTTATTAAGCATTTCACAAATATTTTAATCATTTTACACCATGGTTTATCAGGTTACTTATTAATAACGGAAAAACTCTAAACACAAAGCCAGGGGCAAATGATACTGTAATTTTACGCGCAGATACATGAAAAGACTGCAGACTGCAATTCAGGTGAATCAAACCCAAAATACTCCTGTACAAAGGTGTGTTTACTCAAAATATGTTTGACTTCTGCTGAGTGTGGGATATTGATGAAGCATGAAAGTATGCATGTTCCACCCACGATCAGTGTTTTTCAAGATACCTCGTTCATGCATGTTTGGGCAAAAGTAAATGATTGTTTTCGCATTCCTTTTCGGTTGACGTGTTTCTAAGATTAGATTACTTGAGCATGTTGATAGACCGTGAAGTAAAAATGATTGTATCTGCGGAATTCTAACAATAAAGTTGGGAAAATTTAACCAATGGTTTACAGTGATCAATGCGCTTTAAAGAAATATAACTCAAGATAGATCTGTTGACAATTATTTTACATAATCCATGTATGTAAAATAATATGGCAGAACACTGCCTTTCAACCACTAATAATGATATATCAAATTTCCTCCACTGATGCATAAATCAATTTGGATATTCAAAAACTACAAAAGTAAATCGAACTAAATTAAGTGGTTTTTAAGAGTTTTTTTTTGAAAAATTGGTCATTAGCTATATATGCTGCATAAAAGTAGAGCTCATTCAACTTTTGACACTGTGGAAAATATTAAATTTTTCAAATCTGTATGAATCCATAACTATGTACATTATGAGTACATTATACTCCTGCATAAATATACAATAATTCATGTGCTATGTTATTGGACTAGCTATAAAATGTTTTTCTGCCTGGTGTAATACATGTAGTATCACAAGTACTTCTTCTAATAAAGGTGACACCAAATCGAAAACAGCGATTATCATATTAATGTCAAACTTTTAGCATAAATACTGGGACAATAGGTGTTTTTTTTTGCTTAGAACATGGCCCTAGACTAGAAAGTATTGAATTTTCAATATTGGAATATAAAACAACCCCTTTCTCGTGAGGCATTCCACATTTCGCTTCAACCTAATATAGAGAAAGTAAAATACAGGCTTATTAATGCAATGTTTATAGAATATTTTATACTATCATTCAGAAGGCCAGATATAAGCAGATATGGACGTACAAGTTGGATTGTAGATGGGTGTTGTACATCACAATATTTTATCTAGTAATTCTTTTACATCTATTGGTCTGATGAAGCTAACCCACTTTTTCTCATAGATCGTTCCACATTTTCCCATAGAGCAAGGGCCTTATTCGTGGACTATTTGGACTAGTTTATTAAAATGTCATCTGTAACCACAGAACTTTCGCTTCATTCAGACAAATGAATCCGATATATTTTACGCCAGCCAAAATGAATTAAGGAAAGTATAAGCCATGGATCTTTTCTACAAAACCCCGCCCAAAACACTCCCACCAATGCTCAAAATAAGAAAATTAGTAATTATCCAGTTAGAGTTAGGGATGCAAATTGTGTTGGAAATTCAAATTTTCAAATCATTCCTAGCCCTAACCCCAACTGGATAATTAGTAAGTTGTTACTTGAAAATAGGCAGGGGTGTTTTTTGAAATCTCACATTTTTGCATTAGTGGCAAGGACTTTGTACAAAAGATCCTAATACATAACAGTCTAATATTAATTTCCCAGTTTTATAACAGACGGAAATTCATAAGGATATGCGACCACAATCGCCATTCAAACGGCCCTCCCTCTCTGTGAAATGTATTTCTTGAGTTGGAAAATTATTACCGATAATGAATAAATGTAAAAAATTATCCACTTCAATTTTTTCATAAAATTGGCCACATAGGCAGTGAAATTTTATTCTATTTGAACTGGTCAAGTTCTAAACGAAGTCCCATATTGTGGTCTTTTTCATTGTTTACAGAATTAGAAGAAACATTGCCAAGATTCTTCATTTTTGTACATGAAATGAAATGGCGATAATTTTGACAGGAATTGAACATAATAATAATTCCTGAATTGAACTGTTGATATATTGATGTTCATCCCCGGACAATCACAGTTTTAGCAAGAATTTTGCAATCATTACAATCGTTCTTATACCATGTTTTGTCAAGCTAATTATGCAGGATGTCCATTAAGTCCCTTACAATTTCAAATTTTGTCATAAAGTTAGTTCTTAGGAAGGTCATGGTATTGTTTGCCCAATTTACAAAATTAAACGGGACTATAGTCCTGTATTACGGCACAAGATGTACATTGAATTTTATGATATGGTAGTAAACAGTAATTTCAGATAGAATTGCACATAATATTTGTGAGAAGTCCTGAATTGGATTGTTGATTTAGTGCTTATCTTTGGACAAGATCAGTTTTAACAAGCTTTTCAATCTTTTTTACTCTGGGGTTTATCAGGCTACTTATTAAAAATAGCGAAAAAGCTATGAATACAAGCCAGGGACAAATGATGCGGGAACTTTACGCCCAGATAGATACATGAAAATCAACATGTTATTCACAACCCAGACTGCCAGAGACAGCAATTCAGGTGAAACAAAAATACTCCCTACAAAGGTATGTCTATTAAAAATAAGTTTGACTACTGCCAAGTGTGGGATATTGATGAAGCACGCAAAATTGCATGTTTCACCCACGATCAGTGTTTTTACAGTTACCTCGTTCATGCATGTTGAGGGAAAAGTAAATGATTGTTTTCGCATTCCTTTCTGGTTGAGGTGTTTCTAAAATTAGCAGGCTTAAGCATGTTAAGAGACCGTGAAGTAAAAATGATTGTATCAGCGGAATATTCTAACTATGGAGTTGGGGAAAATTACCCAATTGTTTACAATGATTAATGCACTTTAAAGAAAAGATAGAGCTGTTGACAATTATTCTACATAATCCACATGAGCATAAAATAATATGGCATAACACTGCCTTTCAACCACTAATAATGATATATCAATTTTCCTCCACTGCTGCATACCGTAGATCAATTTGGATATTCAAAAACTACAAAAGTAAATCGAACTAAATTAAGTGGTTTTCAGGATTTTTTTTTTTTTTGAAAAATTGTTCATTAGCTATATATGCTGCTTAAAAGACGAGCTCATTCAACTTTTGTTAACTGTGGAAAATATTAAATTTTTCAAATCTGTATGAACCAATAACTATGTACATTATGAGTACCCTATCCTCCTGCATAAATATACAATATTTCATGTGCGATGTTATTGGACTAGCTATAAAATGTTTTTCTGCCTGGTGTAATACATGTAGTATCACAAGTACTTCTTCTAATAAAGGTGACACCAAATCGAAAACAGCGATTATCATATTATTGTCAAACTTTTAGCATAAATACTGGGACAATAGGTGTTTTTTTTTGCTTAGAACATGGCCCTAGATTAGAAAGTATTGAATTTTCAATAGTGGAATATAGAACAACCCTTTTCTCGTGAGGCATTCCACATTTCGCTTCAACCTAATATAGAGAAAGTCAAATACAGGCTTATTAATGCAATGTTTATTGAATATTTTATATTCTCATTCAGAAGGCCAGATATAAGCAGATATGGGCTTACAAGTTGGATTGTAGATGGGTGTTGTACATCACAATACTTTATCTAGTAATTCTTTTACATCTATTGGTCTGATGAAGCTAACCCACTTTTTCTCATAGATCGTTCCACATTTTCCCATAGAGCAAGGGCCTTATTCGTGGAATATTTGGAATAGATTATTAAAATTGTCATCTGTAACCACAGAACTTACGCTTCATTCAGACAAATGAATCTGATATATTTTAGGCCAGCCAAAATGAATTAAGGAAAGTATAAGCCATGGATCTTTTCTACAAAATCCCGCCCAAAACACTCCCACCAATGCTCAAAATAAGAAAATTAGTAATTATCCAGTTAGAGTTAGGGATGCAGATTGTGTTGGAAATTCAAATTTTCAAATCATTCCTAGCCCTATACCCTATCTCACATTTTTGCATTAGTGGCAAGGACTTTGTACAAAAGATCCTAATACATAACAGTCTAATATTAATTTCCCAGTTTTATAACAGACGGAAATTCATAAGGATATGCGACCACAATCGCCATTCAAACGGCCCTCCCTCTCTGTGAAATGTATTTCTTGAGTTGGAAAATTATTACCGATAATGAATAAATGTAAAAAATTATCCACTTCAATTTTTTCATAAAATTGGCCACATAGGCAGTAAATTTCAATCTATTTGAACTGGTAAAGTTCTAAACAAAGTCCCATATTGTGGCCTTTTTCTTTAGTTACAGAATTAGAAGAAACATAACCAAGATTCTTCGTTTTTGTACATGCTAACTATACAATCAGTAATTACTACAGTTAGTTACTATAATCAGTAAACCCTTGACTCTCTCGATTTTATTTTGCCAAATTGTAATCCCATTTTTGTTAAAGAATAATTAGTTGATTTTATTTGACGTCATCTGCTGTTGAACTCAGCAAACATGGTGTCGCTGACACGATGACTCTGGTAGTATTTCGTGGCCCCGCGTCAATTGCGTCATTATTGTGTGCCTTTCTATTTCAACTGATCTTTTTGTTAGCTTTTTTTTTATTATTACTTGTGTCGCTACAATATTTCATGCACGACGGAAATAAAATATCTGAATCTATGAGATGACGGTAATTTTGACAGGATTGGAAATATCAATTGTGAGAATTCCTGAATTGAACTGTTGATATAATGAAATCCATCTGCTCATAATTTCAGTTTTAGCAAGAATTTTGCGATCATTATAATTGTTTTCATACCATGTTTTGTCAGACTAATTATACAGGATGTCCATAAAGTCCCTTTACAATTTTAATTTTGTCATGAAGTTAGCTCTTAGGAAGCTCATGGTATTGTTTGCCCAATTTACAAAATTAAACAGGAATTGGACATAATAATAATTTCTGAATTGAACTGATGATATATTGATGTTCATCCCCGAACAAATCTCAGTTTTAGCTAGAATTTTGCGATCATTACAATCGTTTTTATACCATGTTTCGTCAAACTAATTATGCAGGATGTCCATAAAGTCCCTTATAATTTCAAATTCCAATTTTGTCATGAAGTTAGTTCTTAGGAAGGTCATGGTATTGTTTGCCCAATTTACAAAAGTAAACGGGTCTATAGTCCTATATTGCGACCGTTTCCATTATTTACAGAATTATGCAGACCATAGCCAAGATGAACTTTGAATTCTTCATTTTTTCACAAACTATGATATGGTAGACCAGGGGTGGGCAACATACGACTCGCGGGCTGGATCCGGCCAGCGACGAGATTTTGACTGGCCCGCTGCCTGTATCCAACCACACCCTGTAATGTGGTCCGACGCATCATTCATGAAAGTTGCCGATCTAGATCTACTCTCACCGCACTGTCAGTGCAAGCTGGTAAAATAAACAATTGCCTTAGCACACTTGTTAAACAAAAAATATAAGGTCAAAGCAGAAAGCGTAGTAAACATTCCATAAACATAATCCATATCCACATAAACAGATTTATTATTTTGTCAACCAAAAACAAACAGTCATCAATACGGAAAAAATACATAACATAAATAAAATTGCTTCGGTATTGACAGGAGGGAGCGATACGACCATGAGGTCATCGAGTTCAACTCCCACCCTTTTTTCTGAAGTGATTAAGTTTCACACTGAAGATGACTATTAGAAAAGTTAGTCTGTCAAATAATACTTTTAAAAATCCAATGTAATCTCAGAAAACTATTGGGGCATGTTTTATTGAGAACTCATTTACACAATAAAAGTTCTATATGCTTTAGATCAGTGGTTCCCAACCGTCGGTCCGTGGACCGGTGCCAGTCCGCGAGGCTTTTTTGCCGTCCGCGGAAAATTTCATTTTGTTGTTTTTCTACCGTCTCAATCGCTTTACCGAAGCCGAGAAGACGAAATTTCGTTGGTTTATTACGCAATTTCTCTTCCGCCGTCATATTGCTGTTGCATACGTGCGGGATGGAACGGCGACGTCTTGGCGCCGAGTAATTATACTTTTCGGTTCATCGCGAAAGCGCTCCGTCAAATCTCGTAAGATTCAGAAGCCTGAAAATCAGCATGCGTGCTTTTACCGTTCTGCATGCTTTTCTTGATTAAGAGGTCAAAGTTATGTTGGTTTATTACGCAATTTCTCCTCCGCCGTCATATTGGTGTTTGATAAGTGAGGTATTAATGGCCCGGCGACGTCTTGGCGCTGAGTAATCTCTTTTTGCTTTTTCGGTTCCGATTCATCGTGAAAGCGCTCCGTCAAATCTGGCAAGATTCAGAAACCTGGAAATCAGCATGCGTGCCTTTTCCGCTCTGCATGCTTTTCTTGATTAATCCAAATCCATCCAAATGAAAGGTTATGAATATTTCTTTGTTTAAACCAGAATGTATCAAAATAGACAGTATATTATTCCAGAGCCATGAGCATCTAATAAAGATTGGATACCAAAGAAATTTTTGTAATCATCAGGCCCGCCGTGTACTTCATTTTCCCACATCTGACCCGCCGACTAGAGAAGTTGCCCACCCCTGTGGTAGCCTGATAGTAAATGGTAATTTCAGATAGAAATTGCACATAATAATTGTGAGAAATCTTGAATTGGATTGTTGATTTAGTGCTTATCATTGGACAAGCTCAATTTTATTAAGCATTTCACAAATATTTCAATCATTTTACACCATGGTTTATCAGGCTACTTATTAATAACGGAAAAACTACAAATACAAACCCAGGGGCAAGTGATACTGTAAGTTTACGCGCAGACACATGAAAATCAACATGTTATTCACAACCCAGACTGAAATTCAGGTGAATCAAACCCAAAATACCCCTGTACAAAGGTGTGTTTACTCAAAATATGTTTGACTTCTGCTGAGTGTGGGATATTGATGAAGCAAGCAAGTATGCATGTTTCACCCACGATCAGTGTTTTTTAAGATACCTCGTTCATGCATGTTTGGGGAAAAAGTAAATGATTGTTTTCACATTCCTTTACGGTTGACGTGTTTCTAAGATTAGATTACTTAGGCATGTTAATAGACCGTGAAGTAAAAATGATTGTATCTGCGGAATTCTAACAATGAGGTTGGGTAAATTTAACCAATGGTTTACAGTGATCAATGCGCTTTAAAGAAATATAAGTCAAGATAGATCTGTTGACAAATATTTTACATAATCCACATGTATGTAAAATAATATGGCAGAACACTGCCTTTCAACCACTAATAATGATATATCAATTTTCAATCAATAAATCAATTTGGATATTCAAAAACTACAAAAGTAAATCGAACTAAATTAGGTGGTTTTCAAGAGTTTTTTTTTTGAAAAATTGTTCATTAGCTATATATGCTGCTTAAAAGACGAGCTCATTCAACTTTTGGTAATTGTGGAAAATATTAAATTTTTTAAATCTGTATGAATCAATAACTATGTACAGTATGGGTATCCTCCTGCATAAATATACAATAATTCATGTGCGATGTTATTGGACTAGCCATAAAATATTTTTCTGCCTGGTGTAATACATGCAGTATCACAAGTACCGTTACTTCTTCTAATAAAGGTGACACCAAATCCAGTGTTTCGAAAACAGCGATTATCATATTAATGTCAAACTTTTAGCATAAATACTGAGACTTCAGGTGTTTTAAGTTTTAATATTGGAATATAAAACAACCCTTTTTTCATAAGGCATTCCACATTTCGCTTCAACCTAATATAGAGAAAGTAAAATACAGGCTTATTAATGCACTGTTTATAGAATATTTTATACTAGCATTCAGAAGGCCAGATATAAGCAGATATGGGCGTACAAGTTGGATTGTAGATGGGTGTTGTACATCACAATATTTTATCTAGTAATTCTTTTACATCTATTGGTCTGATGAAGCTAACCCACTTTTTCTCATAGATCGTTCCACATTTTCCCTTAGAGCAATGGTCTTATTTTTGAACTATTTGGACTAGTTTATAAAAATGTCATTTGTAACCACAGAACTTACAAACTTACATTCAGACAAATGAGTCCGATATATTTTACCCCAGCCAAAATGAATTAAGGAAAGTATAAGCCATGGATCTTTTCTACAAAACCCCGCCCAAAACACTCCCACCAATGCTCAAAATAAGAAAATTAGTAATTATCCAGTTAGAGTTAGGGATGCAAATTGTGTTGGAAATTCAAATTTTCAAATCATTCCTAGCCCTAACCCCAACTGGATAATTAGTAAGTTGTTACTTGAAAATAGGCAGGGGTGTTTTCTGAAATCTCACATTTTTGCATTAGTGGCAAGGACTTTGTACAAAAGATCCTAATACATAACAGTCTAATATTAATTTCCCAGTTTTATAACAGACGGAAATTCATAAGGATATGCGACCACAATCGCCATTCAAACGGCCCTCCCTCTCTGTGAAATGTATTTCTTGAGTTGGAAAATTATTACCGATAATGAATAAATGTAAAAAATTATCCACTTCAATTTTTTCATAAAATTGGCCACATAGGCAGTGAAATTTTATTCTATTTGAACTGGTCAAGTTCTAAACGAAGTCCCATATTGTGGTCTTTTTCATTGTTTACAGAATTAGAAGAAACATTGCCAAGATTCTTCATTTTTGTACATGAAATGAAATGGCGATAATTTTGACAGGAATTGAACATAATAATAATTCCTGAATTAAACTGTTGATATATTGATGTTCATCCCCGGACAATCACAGTTTTAGCAAGAATTTTGCAATCATTACAATCGTTCTTATACCATGTTTTGTCAAGCTAATTATGCAGGATGTCCATTAAGTCCCTTACAATTTCAAATTTTGTCATAAAGTTAGTTCTTAGGAAGGTCATGGAATTTTTCAAATCTGTATGAACCAATAACTATGTACATTATGAGTACCCTATCCTCCTGCATAAATATACAATATTTCATGTTGTTCACGATGTTATTGGACTAGCTATAAAATGTTTTTCTGCCTGGTGTAATACATGTAGTATCACAAGTACTTCTTCTAATAAAGGTGACACCAAATCGAAAACAGCGATTATCATATTATTGTCAAACTTTTAGCATAAATACTGGGACAATAGGTGTTTTTTTTTGCTTAGAACATGGCCCTAGATTAGAAAGTATTGAATTTTCAATAGTGGAATATAGAACAACCCTTTTCTCGTGAGGCATTCCACATTTCGCTTCAACCTAATATAGAGAAAGTCAAATACAGGCTTATTAATGCAATGTTTATTGAATATTTTATATTCTCATTCAGAAGGCCAGATATAAGCAGATATGGGCTTACAAGTTGGATTGTAGATGGGTGTTGTACATCACAATACTTTATCTAGTAATTCTTTTACATCTATTGGTCTGATGAAGCTAACCCACTTTTTCTCATAGATCGTTCCACATTTTCCCATAGAGCAAGGGCCTTATTCGTGGAATATTTGGAATAGATTATTAAAATTGTCATCTGTAACCACAGAACTTACGCTTCATTCAGACAAATGAATCTGATATATTTTAGGCCAGCCAAAATGAATTAAGGAAAGTATAAGCCATGGATCTTTTCTACAAAATCCCGCCCAAAACACTCCCACCAATGCTCAAAATAAGAAAATTAGTAATTATCCAGTTAGAGTTAGGGATGCAGATTGTGTTGGAAATTCAAATTTTCAAATCATTCCCAGCCCTATACCCTATCTCACATTTTTGCATTAGTGGGGGGACTTTGTACAAAATATCCTAATACATAACAGTCTAATATTATTTTCCCTGTTTTATAACAGACGGAAATTCATATAGATATGCGACCACAATCGCCATTCAAACGGCCCTCCCTCTCTGTGAAATGTATTTCTCGAGTTGGAAAATTATTACCGATAATGAATAAATGTAAAAATTTATCCACTTCAATTTTTTCATAAAATTGGCCACATAGGCAGTAAATTTCAATCTATTTGAACTGGTAAAGTTCTAAACAAAGTCCCATATTGTGGCCTTTTTCTTTAGTTACAGAATTAGAAGAAACATAACCAAGATTCTTCGTTTTTGTACATGCTAACCATATAATCAGTAATTACTACAGTTAGTTATTATAATCAGTAATCTCTTGACTCTCTCGATTTTATTTTGCCAAATTATAATCCCATTTTTGTTAAAGAATAATTAGTTGATTTTATTTGACGTCATCTGCTGTTGAACTCAGCAAACATGGTGTCGCTGACTCGATGACTCTGGTAGTATTTCACGGCCATGCGTCAATATTGTGTGCCTTTCTATTTCAACTGATCTTTTTGTTAGCTTTTTTTTTCTTATTACTTGTGTCGCTACAATATTTCATGCACGACGGAAATAAAATATCTGAATCGATGAGATGACGGTAATTTTGACAAGATTGGAAATATCAATTGTGAGAATTCCTGAATTGAACTGTTGATATATTGAAAACCATCTGCTCATAATTTCAGTTTTAGCAAGAATTTTGCGATCATTATAATCGTTTTCATACCATGTTTTGTCAGACTAATTATACAGGATGTCCATAAAGTCCCTTTACAATTTTAATTTTGTGATGAAGTTAGCTCTTAGGAAGCTCATGGTATTGTTTGCCCAATTTACAAAATTAAACAGGAATTGGACATAATAATAATTTCTGAATTGAACTGTTGATATATTGATGTTCATCCCCAAACAATCTCAGTTTTAGCAAGAATCGTTTTTATACCATGTTTCGTCAAACTAATTATGCAGGGTGTCCATAAAGAATCGTTTTTATACCATGTTTCGTCAAACTAATTATGCAGGGTGTCCATAAAGTCCCTTATAATTTCAAATTTCAGTTTTGTCATAAAGTTAGTTCTTAGGAGATCATGGTATTGTTTGCCCGATTTACAAAAGTAAACGGGTCTATAGTCCTATATTGCGACCTTTTCCATTATTTACAGAATTATGCAGACCATAGCCAAGATGAACTTTGAATTCTTCATTTTTTCACAAACTATGATATGGTAGACCAGGGGTGGGCAACATACGACTCGCGGGCCGGATTCGGCCCGCGACGAGATTTTAACCACCACCTGACTGTATCCAACCACACCCTGTAATGTGGCCCGACGCATCATTCATGAAAGTTGCCGATCTACTCTCACCGCACTGTCAGTGCAAGCTGGTAAAAGGAACAATTGCCTTAGTGAACAAACAATTGCGTTAGCACACTTGTTAAACAAACAATATAAGGTCAAAGCAGAAAGCGTAGTAAACATTCCATAAACATAATCCATATCCACATAAACAGATTTATTATATTGTCAACCAAAAACAAACAGTCATCAATACGAAAAAAATACATAACATAAATAAAATTGCTTCGGTTTTGACAGGAGGGAGCGATACGACCATGAGGTCATCGAGTTCAACTCCCACCCTATTTTCTGAAGTGATTAAGTTTCACACTGAAGATGACTATTAGAAAAGTTAGTCTGTCAAATAATACTTTTAAAAATCCAATGTAATCTCAGAAAACTATTGGGGCATGTTTTATTGAGAACTCATTTACACAATAAAAGTTCTATATGCTTTAGATCAGTGGTTCCCAACCGTCGGTCCGTGAGGCTTTTTTGCCGGTCCGCGGAAAATTTCATTTTGTTGTTTTTCTACCGTCTCAATCGCTTTACCGAAGCCGAAAAGACGAAGTTACGTTGGTTTATTACGCAATTTCTCTTCCGTCGTCATATTGCTGTTGGATACGTGCCGGATGGCCCGGCGACGTCTTGGCGCCGAGTAATCATATTTTTCGGTTCATCGCGGAAGCGTTCCGTCAAATCTCGCAAGATTCAGAAGCCTGGAAATCAGCATGCGTGCTTTTACCGTTCTGCATGCTTTTCTTGATTAATAGGTCAAAGTTATGTTGGTTTATTACGCAATTTCTCCTCCGCCGTCATATTGGTGTTTGATAAGTGCGGTATTAATGGCCCGGCGACGTCTTGGCGCTGAGTAATCACTTTTTGCTTTTTCGGTTCCGATTCATCGTGAAAGCGCTCCGTCAAATCTGGCAAGATTCAGAAACCTGGAAATCAGCATGCGTGACTTTTCCGCTCTGCATGCTTTTCTTGATTAATCCAAATCCATCCAAATAAAAGGTTATGAATATTTCTTTGTTCAAACCAGAATGAATCAAGATAGACAGTATAATATTCCAGAGCCATGAGCATCTAATAAAGATTGGATACCGAAGAATTTTTTGTAATCATTCGGCCCGCCGAGTACTTAATTTTCCCACATCCGACCCGCCGACTAGAGGAGTTGCCCACCCCTGTGGTAGCCTGATAGTAAATGGTAATTTCAGATAGAAATTCCACATAATAATTGTGAGAAGTCTTGAATTGGATTGTTGATTTAGTGCTTATCCTTGGACAAGCTCAATTTTATTAAGCATTTCACAAATATTTCAATCATTTTTATACCATGGTTTATCAGGCTACTTATTAATAACGGAAAAACTACAAATACAAACCCAGGGGCAAGTGATACTGTAATTTTACGCGCAGACACATGAAAATTAACATGTTATTCACAACCCAGACTGCAATTCAAGTGAATCAAACCCAAAATACCCCTGTACAAAGGTGTGTTTACTCAAAATATGTTTGACTTCTGCTGAGTGTGGGATATTGATGAAGCATGCAAGTATGCATGTTCCACCCACGATCAGTATTTTTAAGATACCTCGTTCATGCATGTTTGGGGAAAAAGTAAATGATTGTTTTCACATTCCTTTCCGTTTGACGTGTTTCTAAAATTAGATTACTTAAGCATGTTAATAGACCGTGAAGTAAAAATGATTGTATCTGCGGAATTATAACAATAAAGTTGGGTAAATTTATCCAATGGTTTACAGTGATCAATGCGCTTTAAAGAAATATAAGTCAAGATAGATCTGTTGACAAATATTTTACATAATCCACATGTATGTAAAATAATATGGCAGAACACTGCCTTTCAACCACTAATAATGATATATCAATTTTCCTCCACTGATGCATAAATCAATTTGGATATTCAAAAACTACAAAAGTAAATCGAACTAAATTAAATGGTTTTTAAGATTTTTTTTTTTTGAAAAATTGTTCATTAGCTATATATGCTGCTTAAAAGACGAGCTCATTCAACTTCTAGTAACTGTGGAAAATATTAAAATTTCTAAAGCTATATGAATCAATAACTATGTACATTATGAGTATCCTCCTGCATAAATATACAATAATTCATGTGCGATGTTATTGGACTAGCCATAAAATGTTTTTCTGCCTGGTGTAATACATGTAGTATCACAAGTACTTCTTCTAATAAAGGTGACACCAAATCGAAAACAGCGATTATCATATTCATGTCAAACTTTTAGCATAAATACTGAGACAATAGGTGTTTTAAGTTTTTTTGCTCAGAGCATGGCCCTAGGCTAGAAAGTATTGAATTTTCAATATTGGAATAACCCTTTTCTCATGAGGCATTCCACATTTCGTTTCAACCCAATAGAGAGAAACAGGCTTATTAAAGCACTGTTTATTGAATATTTTATATTATCATTCAGAAGGCCAGATATAAGCAAATATGGGCTTAAAAGTTGGATTGTAGATGGGTATTGTACATCACGATATTTTATCTAGTATTCTTTTACATCAATTGGTCTGATGAAGCTAACCCACTTTTTCTCATAGATCGTTACACATTTTCCCTTGGAACAATGGCCTTATTTATGGTCTATTTGGACTTGCTTATTAAACAGAACTTATGCTTCATTCAGACAAATGAATCCAACATATTTTCCACAAGCAAACATAAAACAAGGAAAGTACAATACATGACTATTTTGTACAAGGGTCCTGCCTAAAACACTCCCACCAATGATTAAAATAATAAAATTAGTAATTTTCCAGTTAGAGTTAGGGGTGCAGATTGCGCTGGAAGTTCAAATATTTAAATCATTCCTACCCCCAACCCCAACTGGATAATTAGTACCGTAAGTTTTTCTAAAATCTCACATTTTTGCATTAGTGGCGCGGTCTTTGTACAAAAGATACTATTACATAACAGTCTTATATCATTTTCCAAGTTTGGAAACAGTTGGGAATTTATAAGGATATGCAACCTTGATTGCCATTCAAGCGACTCCTCCCTCTCGTCTAAATGATCTTCTTGATTTGAAAAATTAGTATCGATAATGAAGAAATGTAATAAATATTCCACTTTACCATTTGGTTTATAAAGTTGATCACATGGATAGTAAAAGTTTCAACTTATCAAGTTCCAAACAAAGGTCCGTATTGCCAAGATTCTTCATTTTTGTACATGATACGAGGTGGCAGTAATTTTGACAGGAATTGTTGATATATTGATATATTGATGTTCATCCCCGGACAATTTCAGTTTTAGCAAGAATTTTGCGATCATTGCAATCGTTTTTATACCATGTTTTGTCAAACTAATTATACAGGATGTCCATGACGTCCCTTACAATTTCAATTTTTCATAAAGTTAGTACTTTGAAAAGTCCTGGTATTGTTTGCCCAATTTACAAAATTGAACAGGACTATAGTCCCGTATTGTGGCACAAGATGATTATCGAATTCTATGATATGGTAGTAAATGGTAATTTTTAGATAGAATTGCACATAATATTTGTGAAAAGTCCTGAATTGGATTGTTGATTTAGTGCTTATCCTTGGACAAGCTCTGTTTCATCAAGCATTTCAATCTTTTTTTCATCCATGGTTTATTAGGCTACATATTAATAGCAAAAAAACTACGAATACAAACCCAGGGACAAATGATGCGGAAATTTTATGCCCAGATACATGAAAATCAACATGTTATTCACAACCCAGACTGCCATAGACTGCAATTCAGGTGAAACAAAAATACTCCTGTACAAAGGTATGTCTATTCAAAATATGTCCGACTACTGCCGAGTGTGGGATATTGATGAAGCACGCAAAATTGCATGTTCCACCCACGATCAGTGTTTTTAAAGTTACCTCGTTCATGCATGTTTGTGGAAAGGTCATTGATTGTTTTCGCATTCCTTTCCGGTTGACGTGTTTCTAAAATTAGATCGCCTAAGCATGTTTACAGACCGTGAAGTAAAAATGATGTATCAGCGGAATATTCTACCAAGAAAGTTGGGTAAAATTAACCAATGGTTTACAACAGTGGTTCCCAACTGAAAAGAAATATAACTCAAGATAGAATTGACAAATATTTTACAAAATCCACATGTATGTAAAATAATATGGCAGAACGCTGCCTTTCAACCACTAATAATAATATATCAACTTTTCTCTACCAATGCATACATCAATTTGGATATTCAAAAACTACAAAATTAAATCAAACTAAATTAGGTGTTTCAAGTTTTTTTTGCTCAGAACATGGCCCTAGACAAGCAAGTATCGAAGTTTATGAATTTTCAATAGTGTAGTATAGTACAACCATTTTCTTATGAGGCATTCCACATTTCACTTCAACCTAATATAGAGAAACAGGCTTATTAATGCACTGTTTTTTGAATATTTTATATTCTCATAGTATAGTAGTCTCATAGTTTCAGAAGGCCGATACTCGAAGAAGCAGATATGGGCTTACAGGTTGGATTGTAGATGAATGATTTATATTACAATATTTTATCTAGTAAAGATTTTACGTCAATTGATGTGATAAGATAAAGCTATCCCACTTTCTCTCCTAAATTGTTCCACATTTTCTCTTCAGAACAAGGCCATTAGTTTTCTAGTTTGCCAATAATATCATATAACTTCCCTAATAAAAAAAAAAAAAACTAGCTAACAATTAGGACTAGCTAATGAAAAGGTAATATATCCTCATTGGACTAGCCAAGTGCACTATTCAACTTCGATGATTGTCTCAGCTAGTCATATCACTAGTCAGTTCAATGACATTAGTGATGTAACAATATGTCAGAGGATTTTTCTGGTTATTTTGATGACAAAACAAAACCAAGTAAGATTTTTTCATTACCCTCCAACCAATACAACGTGGGCCACAGATAATGATGCTGCGGGCCACTGGCTATATGCGGCTTGAGGTTTGAACCACCCCTCCTTAGTAATTAGGTGGATTTGTAATGTGGCCGATGCGAGAAAACGCTTCTCAAAGAGTTGTTATTGACCATTACTGTTTAGATATTGATAAAATTAGACCATATATATATTGAAACTGGACACTGTCTCGATCTGGCTGATGCCATAACACAAAATTAAAGACTGTCGAAGCATTTGCAATTATTTTCATAAGTTTCTAGACAGATATGAACTCTTTTAATAGTTTCGCTTACTCATAAATATTACGGTATTTGCCTAAATTCTTTCTGAGCCAACAAGATATTGTATACCGAACCTATTTACAATATATTATTTATGTATCATACATATACCGCTACATTTAAAGGAAACCATACCCATACATAAAAGTCTTGGATAAATCTAGTAACATACATACATTTCCAATGATCTAATTCTAAACCAAACCTGCTAAGCAAGGAAATAGTTATTTTTATTTTAAGCTTTCTTAAGCTAATGAGGTCTTAGGCTGTCTATATCATCTTGTATCATACTGATTTAGCATGCATTGTAGTAATTTTTACCGTAATTGCACAAACTATAACAAGTTAAACATAATGCATTCATACACATATATTTTTGGAAATTTAATTTGATAGCAAAAGTCACCATGCAAGGGCGAAAAATGTCACTATTTTACCTTCTGTTCTATGCACATTTAACATTGAAATTATCCTTTATAAATAATTATTCATCAATTTGAAAATAAACTGTGAGACCACTGATACAAATAACTCTACAATCTGGGAAGATAAAAATCCTGAAGTGACATTTGTTCAACTATCGTCTTCCAAGCACTTATTTTATATCATATTATCATACTCAAATATCCCAATTGTGAAAAAAGTATAATGCGAGATACTATCTTTTAACAATACCCTGCCCAGACCCGCAGATCCGAATCTGATGTGGGATTAATTACCGTATTTATTCGCAAATACGCCGAGTTTAAAACTCAAAAAAAAGTTGCCAATCTAAGGGACCGTCTTATTCTGGCATAACTCAGATAGCACCAAAAAATCTCACAGATCTCACAGACCATGTTACGATTTGTGGAAACAGCGTAAATGCTAATTTTTATGAATTCACTATTTTGAAGCTATTATTAAGGAGTCGTCTTATCCGCGTGATAGGCGTATAGTCGAGAAAATACGGTATGTGCGAGAGGATTGCCGAAATCCTCACAGCCTTAGGTTAGTTCATATGACCACTGGCCAGTTACGGCTTCCTCCACCATCAAGTCCATGCATCCGGAAACTGGCTAACTAAAACCATACCGACATGGATTTGTGGCTGGGCGATGGGCCGTGGTTATCCATATGGTTAGGCCATTTATCCCTTTCCCCCCTCAGGATAAATATGTAAATCCTATCCTAACATATTCAAACCCAAAAACAAAAATTTGCAACATACACAAAAAAGTCAGACACAATTCCCTATATCTTAATGTTATTTATAATATTGAAAAAATGAATATTGAATTTGTCATTCTTAATTGTAGTACAAGTGTGTAATATTTGACTTTAAATAATCTCAAACTTGATTAGAAATATATCAGTGTTCTCAAAACATTCTATTTTGAAAAGTTGGCTCAAGTTTTAAATTTTTTTTAAATTTTTTTTTTGCAATAATACATACATATTAGCGAATTAATATGAAAACTAGGTTAGACAGCTTGTGATAGCGCCAATCAAAGTGTATTTGCCGACGCAGTCAATAAAAGTTTGAGAACCACTGCTCCATAATGTCTAAACTAACCAAAAACTTCACTCTTATCCACTTTTATGTAAATACCGATAGATACTTCCTTTTAAAATGACCAGAATTGTTCCGATTCGAAGTTTGGGAGAGATTTACTACTGACAGTTTTCCCCTGCAATGCCAATACTATACCATTGCACCCGACTTGGCGATACTGTTGCAATACTGTTGTACTGTTTTGAATATATATATATGAAAAAAACTATAACATCATAATAAACCATCTTGATTTGCTGATAATTAATAGCACCGAACCCAAATAATTTTGAAATTTTGTATGCGGCCTTCGGTAAAAAAAAATTGATTAGCCCTGGTTTAGAAAAAAGAATTTTATTGCAATCCAGTGATAGTTGATCAAAATTAAATAGTTCCAGATTATAAACATTTTTTTCTTAACATTTTTTTTTTAACTGAATTGGTTTCTGGTCTTTCAAACATAATCTGCTATACCAGTGCTTCCCAACATTTTTCAATTTGAAAGACAATTTCATTGCCTTTTTTGCAACTCACTATAGAATGTTAATACATGGAAAAAAAAAATGCATCCACATGAAATTTAATATTAATGCGAAACTTGAGCTTGCATATTACATTTGCAAGTTTGGGTGTTTGAATAAAGTATATTAACCCTGGTTCAGCCAGTATTCAAAGTGCAACTAATTGGACATAGCATCAACAGTTACATATTAACCGGCAACCGGCTACTGTCTACTCGGATTTGACAAATTATCTGCTATGTATTCTACCTTTCCAACATGTAGGAGCGTACTGAAATTATTATCGCGAAGCAAAGCATAATTCTAATTGTTACATAGCCTCATAATTATTGTTGTTGAATATAATGATAATGCCATTTTTTCGATCTAATCGAAAACTGTATGTACTGTCTGAAAAAGCTTCGTGGCCCACCTTAAATAGCTTCTGTGTCACAACCCACTAGACCAGTGGTTCTTGAACTTTTCGAGGCCGCGCCCTCTTTTAAAAAATTTTACAATCTTCGCGCCCCCCTTTTTTTGCTTTGAAAAAATGCTTTTGTGGTGGGCATGTCGCTATATATTGAGAT
Source organism: Styela clava (assembly GCF_964204865.1). Lineage (NCBI taxonomy): Eukaryota > Metazoa > Chordata > Ascidiacea > Stolidobranchia > Styelidae > Styela > Styela clava. The sequence continues at coordinate 4,579,984 of NC_135251.1, forward strand.
GCTCAGATTGTTTAGACATAAAACGCTTCGGAGTACAACTTCGCCGTTCACTGTCGTATGTATAAAGCCAAATAATAGTTGGTCATCATAGATGCTCGTTTTTCCCCTCAGTTTGCAATACCTGGTAAAGTCAAACTAATTTTTAAGTAAAACTAAACACGCAATAAACCTATGCTTTATTGTATTTTCTGCTTAAACGTTTACATTAGACATGTAAAATTTCAATCAATGGTTCACTTCATCACTATTGAACGATGCCAGAATTATTTACTGTGTGTTAAAAAATAAGCAACAATTACAGACTTCTTGGCTTGCCTAACATTTCAAACAAAATGGAGAAGTACAAATGAATTTATGTAAATTTAAAAGCAGTTCATTTTTTAATAGTAATTATGCATGTGGACGTTTCCCCGTCCCTTGACCACAGAAAAATAAAGTCGCTAAGGCGTTTGCGATTACATTTTGTTTAAATCTCGATTGTTTTCGTAAGCGTGACGTGCTATTTGAGCCGTAAAAATCTTGATTTCGCTGTTTATTCTCCCTAAATCAGAAATTTCGTCGAAGAAAGACGATTAAATAATTACTTTTTTTGTTCTCGAATGGAACCATGACACCTCTGAGATAAACGAGTTAGTTTTTGTTATATAATCATCAGCGACGAGATGCTAAAGATAGAATAAAGTAGTGAATCTGCAACCAAATATTTTTTTATTGTAAAAGCGAGATAATAAAATACGACACACCAGTAGTGTTCTGAAACTATTGACTTAAAATAAATTTTACTCCGTGGGATTTTATCGCAGACTAAGGAATTTCTGTCACAGTGATATCTTAAAGTTAATCGAGCATTGCAATAGAGCGGAGTGAGAGTTGCAGGGACAGCTCATAATGGTGAAATTGGCAAGAATATAAATGAAAACAAAATGTAATCGGGCACTTTTCCGCACATTTTTATGGTTGCAGATTACCGTGATATTTTGGAGTAGTGGTGCTTTTATTTTATCGACGCAATCGCAGATTTAATTTATCACAATTAAATATGAATATTGCAACCATTTTAAATAAGTATATCGATCATGGATGGATATTTTATTGAACAAGAAAACCGTTACATATCCGTTGACAAAGTCGGCTCTTATAACGACTGGCGTAATCTCGAGGACTGACTCAGGATCCGTACCGTGGCCGCATCGAGTCGGTGAATATGTATTTTTCATCTACTAATATACTTTATATGTATTTTTATTGTACTAAATTAAATATACTTTCTGGGATATTATACCAGATCTATCTAATGAAGACAACAATTTCGCATAAGTGCAATATATATCAAAACTAAATATAATCGGGCAGTTGATCACACTTTAATATGTCCGCGGATTGGCGTGGTATTTTAGATCGGTAATAAGTTTATTTTGACACATGAGTCGCCGCAACCGCGAGTTACCTTGAACACAACTGAATTAAAATAGAGAGCCATTTTGAATTCTTGTAGTTATTACGAGACAGAAATTTATTATACCAAGAAAAAGACGGTATTTTTAACGAACGCGGTGACCATTTCAGGAGCCGTTACATGTAAATTCCCGATTTCATCCTGTGACCTCTCGTGAGCATCTCCAGTTTAAGAATCACTGCACTAGACTATACCCCAATTATGTTTCACCAGAGTGTGTCTCTAGAGTAGACCACCGATATTATTATATCATAACTTCCATATAACATGATATTATTACTAAGGATTTGGTGTTATGGCAGCTTATCTTTGAGCACTATTTTATGGAGTCTTTTCATGTCAAATACCTCTGAAAATGAATCAGTTTCGGGAGCCATTATTAATGAATTTTAATAATGGCTACAAAACATGATCATGAATGGGGAGAAAACTTCTCAAAAAAACTCTTTGACTAAAACAGAACATTAGGAATACAATTTAGCACTTTAAAACACTTAATTGAGAGTTTAGTATACAGCTACACTATGATAAGCCCTTTTGCAAGTCATCATTTGATTTTTAAAATAACATTAAGGTAGGTAGCTGTGTATCAAAAGTCTCAAATACTGGTAAATTTAAGCTATTACTAATGACATTTCCAACATTTAGAATCCCAAATTTTTGCCTGCTTATTTAATACATAGCCTTCCTACATCTGGCCACCTATGTCTCATACATCAACATCCCATGAAAATGATATACAAACCTGTAAAGTTTCAGAAGTCCTCACAGAATATTAATCATACTTGGCGTTGCATAGAAACTTGAATCATGATTGACCTATGTATTAGATCATCCATGTGTTCATACAATAATAATTCAATTCTTTTCCCTTGGTTTAAATAAATTTAGGATTTCTATCAATTTACACTTGATTTATTTCATTATATTTTACTGAATTTCGATATTCCCTACTTTTTTGATTTTCCATATATTATTGTGATTAATTTTGATTTGCATTCTGAATCATTTGCTATAACAGTATTGATTATTATCTATGCAACACCATTGCCAAAAATCAATAGTCCAGTCACATTCTAAAATAAATGACATACAGTTTCTTCAATTCTATTATCACATAAAACACATATTCCTGGTTCATCAATGAACCAGTATTTTATTCTATCTCCTGTGGGCAACCAATTATAAATTATGTTTCGATATAACTCTTTATACTTTGAACCCAAAGCTTTGTCTTCCAGATACCTAAAAAAATATGAACTCAGCCCGGAAGTTACAATTTAGTCGCCATGGATACTAAATGGATATTGCTCATTGCTTCCACATAGTGGCTGCTGTTGAAGTTCCAAAAATACCAAATTGGCTGGGAGATGGGTTGATGATTGCATAATAATAATTGATGGGCTATTAAAAAGGTCGTAAGTGTGTTGAGTTTGCATTATATTAGTTGATGTACTGGAAGAAAAAGACGGAATTGAGTTGAATTTAAATGAAATGTCCTGATCATCAGATGTCAATCATCGGAGAATACATTGATGAATTTTGTTGTTCTATACTGACACCTAGTGTGGACTTTTTAAACATTCGCTCATATCAGTCAAGATTATTTATCCATCCTCCCACACAAGTTAGTGTAGTGTTTTGTGTAGACTAAAATGGTAACATTATCTTTACACCAATGTCGCTGAGTGTTCACATACAATGGGAAACATGTTTCATCAAATAACTCACTCGGGAGAAAAGAGTCATACGTCTGAACCCAATCGAAAGCCCTTCTGATAAGCAAAATTTTCGAAGAGGGGTTTTGAAATTTGTAATTGCCAAGTTAGACCGTAACAGCTACCGGTACAGGTACCCTGGCCCGAAACGTGAGTCTTCGACAGTCTTGAGGATGTAAAAAACGGTCTAAAAAGCTTTTCAAGCTATGAAAAATTCCTATCGTGCTTTTTTTTACATTTTAGAAAAGGGGTCTGACCCTGATGTCAGATTTAGGCACACAGAGGTTCCATGTCCAGTCTAAAGAGCGTTTCAAGCTATGAAAGATTCCTATCGTGCTTTTTTTTTACATTTTAGAAAAAGGGTCTGACCCTGATGTCAGATTTAGGCACACAGAGGTTCCATGTCATACGCGTTTATTGTAAAACGGTTGACTGTAAATGAAATGAAAAGCCCGTGAAATTCGCGTCAAAACAGAAAAGCAATTATCGATAAAAATTAGCCGGTCGGAACACAAGGAAGAACAGAGTTCAAAATATAATCAACTGAAAAGAAACTTCTATCGCCGACACCTGATCTGAAATTCAAACTCAATATTTCAAACTTGCAATGTCAACATTGTCAAGTGCGACACTGACTACCAGGGCTTAACAATTTTTTTTTATCATTTTTTATTGTTTGTTCAAAATGTTTTCACCCCTTCCATGTCATAGAAAAAACACAGTCCTGCAAAACATTGTTCATATTCGTTCAATTTACTTTCAAAAAATTTTAAAACACACAAAAAACAGCTAAAAGTCTAAGTATATAGAGAAAACGGTGAGTCGGAATTCAGCAGTATAAAAGCCCATACCTAAATGCTTTTAAATTACAGAATTCCACCCTGCTTGTCAGGATGTGATCATTCTGCTCAGTCATGCTTTAGTGACCATGAGCGGGAGAGCTTTTTGAGATTGAGGGACGCACATTTTTAACATAAGCTTTTAGTAGTTGCAGGCAAAACAATATTGGTTATTGATCTTATGACATGACGTGCTTCACACAAGTCGTTAGGGCATTGTAACGTCATAAGCGTATATAATAAATTGGACTGAGGTATATGCTTTGCAATGCAAAGAGAATTGAACTAATAAAAACTCGTTTTACAGGCCGTACACCTTTCGAAATTGTCACTAATTCGCGGACCACACCATTTTTTCTTGTGGGCCGCAGGTTGCACACCCCTGCGTTAGGGCGTCCCTAGAGTTTGACATGCTTTTATTTACAATATTGGAGTGCGGCAGAGTTGAGTTTGAATTGCTCTTATTGATATTGGAAAGCTGTATTCAAAGACTAGAGCAACGGTTCCCAACCGGGGAATTTAAACTTTAAATACCACTGGAATGATAAACAGGGGGCCAATGAGTCCTTAAAGCCTCAGGAAGGGAGCTGTTGAAGGTTGGGAACCACCGGACTAAAAACTAAAGACTACTAGAGTAGAGTCCGGAGTCGAAATATCAAATCTAAGCGCTCCGGAAATATTTGCACAAAGATGGCGCACAACCTGAACTCTAACCTGGTACCTATACAACTTGGTGCACATACTTCGGGAGCACCCTCACTATTTTCACTATCCATTGGAATATTCAGAGTAAAAAATACTTTCGGACACCCAGAATAAAAAATCAGCCAAGAGCGCTGTGACTTAAATCCAGTAGAGAAAAAAGCTGGCATTACACACCTAATTAATTAGGGCTTGCATGCTCCCAAAGTATTCGTACCAAGATGGCGCACAACCTGAACATAGTATGTGTACCAGGTTAAGATTGTTCAGGTTGTGCGTCAGCTTGGTGTGAATACCTCCGGAGCGCCTGGGCTTGTATATAAAGAGCAAAACTTGAACACACTCTGAGATTCTGATAATGTAAATCTCATGTTCCTAAAAAATATGATAATTAGAAAAATACACCATCCTGCGGAAAAAATACACTCGAATAAATACTTGAATAGTCACACATAACTCATACAAAAATATTGTTTCACCAAAAATTCGAACACAAAATTAGAGTTGTAGAGATGGGACACAGAGTCTTAGTTTTTTGTGGTCAAAATTTGGAATTCTCTCATTAATTTTAGTTTCGGACTTCTAATGGTAATAATCATAATTTCGACAAAAACTCACAAATTAAGCAAAAGAAGTTTTCTTTACAGACAATTGAAGCGTGTATAAACAGAAGCGTAACCAGGAATTTTTAAGAGTAAAGGTCTTGATATTTGTTATTGCCAAGTTGGACCGTAATTGCTAGGTCTGTCCGGTGGTCGTATAGGTCTTCAAGAGTCCCATAAAGTGTTTTATGCTACAAAAAATTGCTTTTTTTACATTTCAAAAGGATGCAGAAGCAGATGGGTTTTCAAGAGTTTAAAAAGCATTTTATTTTACAAAAAATTGCTATGTTTAAAGCAGTTATATGCTTTTTTTACATTTAAAAAAGGAAGGAGCAACCCTCAAAACCCTCTGCTGGCTATGTCTCTGTATATATGCTACAGTTCTCATTATCAATTTTTTTTTTTCGAAGTTCAATCCTGGATTCATAATTAAAACATCAAAAAAGATTCAATTCCTAACAGTCTATCAAAGAAGATCACAAATAAAATAAATATATGGAGGGAACACCACATTATTCTGAGTTGATTGTCAAAAAGAATTGTGTCGGTGTCTTTTATAATAATTATATGAGAAACCCGAGCCATTTCTAACCTTATAGGATATGCCATAACCCAGAATATAATCCTATATTGTCAAATCTAAAATGCCTCATAAATACAGGGCGTCCCTAAAGTCCGTTTACAATTTCAATTTTGTTAAGAAGTCAGTTATCAATATTATCTTAACCAGGTTTGTTGTTTTTTAATCAGTAATTGCTAAAGTGTTTTTACCTTCATTTAATACGTCTGTGAGGGTCAAAACAATGAACTAAGAAATTTTTTTATTCTATTTTACATCTATGCTGTATTCTTGTTAATGTAAATATGAATATAACACAATTTTTTGGGGGGGGGGGGGGGGGAGGGAGGGGGGAGATGGGGGTTATTATCAAAAATATTTGTGACTATGTGGTGTTCCCGAAAAGCAAATACAAAGTGGTTGATATGTTGAATATACAGAGGATGAAAAAGCGAGCACAACATAGGAGTTTATCTTGGAAAAAGAGGGGAGGGGGAGGAAAAAAACTGGGACCCCAACAAATAGCACCCACTAGAGCGGTTTTCCTTCCTGGCTGGGACATTGAAATGGTGGGGGACAGGGGGTGTGAGAAAAAATGTCATAATCTCTCTGGGTCCTGTGTTGTGACCTCACCACAGGCAAATGCACCCAAATTCTTAAAATAACTTGAACAACATGTCTGGATATATATGCTGTATACAGCTCTCACCTGAGTGAGACGACGAAAATTAAAGGGGGGGAGAGGGGGCAGGGTGAGGGGTCAGAAAAAAAGTTCAGAGCCTACAGTGATACCTAGTCACTGCCGGTCTGTTCAAAATTGTCAAAATATTTATGCAAGTATGCTGAATCGTGATTTATATGAAATTGTACTCAAATTCAAATTTATCTGAAAAATTCCCCCATCTCTCAGAATTTTTTTTTTTTGGTTTCCAAATCTGTTTTACACTAAGATAAAAACACAATCAGTAAATATTACAGAGAAAATAGAACACACTTTTTCACACAAAAGTATAAGTAAAATCAAAATAAAATCTCGTACTTTTTTACCCTCAGTGCTCCCCCCTTTTTAATAAAAACAAAATGCAATAAAACCTAATAATAATTCCTACTTTTTTTTCTTTTTTTCTCAAATTATTTTTTCTTTGCATATTCGCAGAGGTCCTTCACATCCATCATTGCTTTTTCGATGTTATCAGCAAATCGAGATGAGTTCTGATAAGATAAATAGATAAGGAGATAATAACATGGAAATATAAATACATTCAAAAGAGTGTAATCAGAGAGTAACCTAGATAAAAAAAGACAGTTAAGATAAGATGATGATAAAATAATGAATACGGTAGTCTAATAAGATAAGACAGCCCGATGCTGCCACAACCAAACTAAAACCAAATTTTGATGTTTAAGTTTAAAATAACTAAAGGAATTTTTTGACATTGCTATTAAATTTAGTTTTGGCACGAGGCTTATTGTTTTCCACCTTTGCTTTTGCAACACTGTAAATATTATTCATAAAATGTAACTTTTTAGTCAGACTTACATGGCCCACCGGTCTAGGTCGGCAAACTAGCTAACTAATCCCAGACATAATATGGACTGGTAACCGGACGACGAGCAGTGGTTTGCCATAAAATCAGGCTGTGTTATCATCATCCCCCTCCTCAGGATAAATATGCAAATCCATTACATAGAAATAGCTGCAAATGCAGGTCACATGAAATATTATAAAAGGAATACTTACTGTCTCATGACTTTGCTTGAGATGTGAAACATTATGGTGTTTTCGTGGCAGATGATGTAGGAGACACCGTAGCCATCGTCAGCGACCTGACAAAAACGTGGAGAATTTTTTAGTAACAGGTCACAGTGCATAGGCTGTGAAGTCGGTAAAATTCTGACCCAATTGTGACCCCAAAGTCTGTGCCATTTGAAATATGACTTTGAACTGTACGAGAAAACCAAATTTTAATAATTTCGGCTTTGAGTATGTTTGTTGAGAGCATAAGTAACAATATTCTAAGCGAGGCTCACATAAAGTGAGTGAACAATGACAAAATGAATTCTCGAATAAATTCTTCAGGAATTCTCAAATGAATCCAACCTTCAAAAAGAATTTACAGCTCTTTACAATCAGTGACTTTTTCTCTACAGCCTTGCTCAGAGGGAAAGTTTAGATCTATTTTCACTGTTTATTAAAGAAGGAATTAAGATGCACAGAAGATTTTGTAGACAAAATTTATTGTAGTTCAGAGATTTCCTTTAACCAAGAGTAAGAAGAAACATTTTTGTTCATCTGAAATCGGTGGTCGTTTTCTAGAAGGCTCAGAGATTGGCATTGGGCATATATTAATTCCGACTGCACAGCCAACTGGGGGGATAAAATAATAAAATATAAAGTTGCATCATATTATATTGCTAATAAGCTTGGCTATAGAAGATTCCACACTCCATGCAAACAAACACATATCATGCATGATCAAGTATGATAAGGAGTTAAAATCGAAATAATTCTTATCTATTATTCGGACATGAGTCTTCTTTACTTCTGAGTGAGCACACATCATAATTCTGTAATGTTCAAAAGCTTTGGCATTTCAGTGCTAGCAGCTAGACTTGCTCAGAGACAAGTCTCTGCTACATTGAGCAAGCTCACATGGAGAATGTGTTAAAAAACTTTAATTGAAATTTCACAGATATTGAGTACTAAATATGGCTTCTAAAAGAGCGGTTGAATTCTAGAAGCAAGCTAACATTATCACAATTTGAAACACACAATTTTGAAGCCATGCTGAGCAACTATAGAGTGAAAAACAAGACTAGAATACAGAATCGTGGAGGCGGAAATTGGATTCAAGAACTATAACTAAAGCAGTGGTTCTCAAACTTTTTAAATCCTTTTTAGAATTTGTCAAGTTTGCACCAGACTGGTGAATGTAAATACCAACATAAGGCAGGAAAGATCAAATCAAACAAATACTACTGTCACACTGTCTATACGCCCCACCATTGAGAAACACTGTTTTCAGGTATCACCACAGCCAAAATCATTAACGATGATAGCGTGAAGCTGATTAAAAAAATTGATTTGATGTTGCATGACGTATTTTGGATATATACATTAATTTCATTATTTATGTTCATCCACGTAAATTATTTTCAATTAGCTTCAAGCCCCCTCAAATAATTGTCTACGCCTTCCTTGTGGGGCGCACCCCATCGCTTGAGAAACACTGTTTTAGTTTTATTTGATTTATTTAATCAGCCCATTGGTCACCCTGTATATAATCACGTATTGTATCAACCAATCAAATCAAGGATTTGTTATTCAAATTTTGACTTGTTAACACACCACACACACAACTAACTGAAACAATTTTGGTAATTGAGGTATTGAAGAGAGGAGGACACAGCTGCCCGAGACATTATAAGCTTGACTATAATTATAAATACAAGGTGTGCATAAAATCCATTTACAATTTTAATTTTGTTATGAAGTCAATTCTCAGTATATCTTAACCAGGTTTGTTGTTTTTAATCAGTAATTGTTTGTTTAGGTATTTTTACTTCATTTCATACATATGTGAGGGCCAAAACAATACATATGGTATCGATAAATTCCCTGCAATTGTAAATAATTTTAGGACTTTATGGACATCCTATATTTTTTAAAAAGTTTGTGCTTTGTGCGCTTCCTCGTCTAGGAAAGATGATTTATAATTGAAGAAATATTCCATGCATATAAAGATAAGAACATTCTGTCTAGTCATGCTTCATTGGTCACAGGTGGTGAAAGCCTGCAGCAAAATTCTTAGGGGTACAGTAATTGCAAGAAGCCACTGATGTGTGTTATGGAGTTTCTGCTGTTACAGATTTAAGACTCAATGCAAGAAACAGCACAACATAGCCTGCAAGCGTGTGAGACCCCTACGTCCATTAGATGTCGCTATTGTATTCTTACCGGACCGAATCCTCCTCCCCCAGACAAGAATGAGGGGTGTTCGACAAGATTTATCTTCATTCCCTGTTGGTGGGGGGTCTGAGACGTCGAAAGACGCCACGGCTCACGAAGAACCTGTTGGGGTGAAGCAGGGTCGTAGCAGAAGAGTGGAAATGTCAAATTTAAGGAACTTTAGGGTCAAAGGTTATTTTGTAGAGGTCAAATTTAGGAGTGAAGGTCATTTCGCAAATTTGGGGTTAAAGGTCATTTTGTAGTTAGAGGTAAATTTTTTGGTTCAAGGTGATTTTATGATTTGGGGTTAAATGTCATTTTATAGAGGTCAACTTTCAGGTTGAAGGTCATTTCACACAGTAGAGGTCAGAATGGGGGTTGAAAGTCATTTTATAGAGGTCAAATTTATAGTCGAAGGTCATACAATGTTAGACAAAACTACCCAAACCATAAAGTACGTTATTTCAAGCACCTAATGTTTCGTTATATGTTGGAATGATAAGGGGTCATATCAGGTTCAAGGGTCATAAGATCAGGAAGTAGGAAGAAAGTTCAATAAAGAGAGAAAAGGTGAAAATGATTAGAGCAATGAAAATATTATTGTTGTAAAAATGGTTTCTAGCAGAATAAGCTTACACAAGTCTGGCTCTATATGCAATTTGCAAAATTATACCCCTACGGGATTCAAACCTCGTACTCACACATGGTAATCAAAAGTGCAATGACGAGCATGTACTAATCCATTAGAAACCATTTCTACAAATATACAAGATTGTTAAAATTAAAACAAACATCTATAATATAGCATTGCATAATCCCTTATAAACCAGGTAGAATACAACTGTTTTATATATGTTATTTATACAAATTTGCCAAATAGTAGGCCGTTAACACAGGTATCAATAACAGTAGGCCCACTTTTGGACCAACCTGTAATGTGTTCAGTACTCCCGAAGTATGTAAACCAAGATGGTGGACACCGGAACATACAGTGGCGCAACCAGCGGGGGGGGTTACGGGGGTCGTGTCCCCCCGTTTGAATTTCGTTTTTTTTTATTATTGTTCTACGTTAAAACAACGTCGTTCCACGGTCATAACAATCCGGTGAGAACTACTTTTTTCCAGTGCTTTATCCCCTCGACGTAATTTAACACCGCCCGACTTCAATCATACCTTTTTGCTGATAGTTACGTAATAATCGCTAACCCCGCGTATATGTTTGTATTCGAAAATGAGATATGTTATCTCAAAAAAGTAGAAATCGCGCGCTGTCGATGCGAATTGAAAGCGACAATAGCATATGGCTATCTTTCTCTCTCTTGTGACGAATACTCTCGTGCTTCATCATCTTGACGCAATGTAACGCCGCCCGTCTTCATGTTATAATAATGCAGTAGAAACTCTGAAAATCTGGATACGAAAATTATTTTCGGAAAAATATTGCTTCGAATAACCTAAGATTTTCTACATATGAAAGGCCGAAAACCAAAAACGTCGTAAACATCCTACCGCCCCCGGCCACGTTAAAACTGATCCAAATCCACTGATTTAAAAACATTCCACAATTATTTCATTTTTTATCGCAATCGAAAGCAGCCATGTGTGGCACGGCAATAACTAACAGTCGTCGTGAAAGGTTTTCAATAAACTCTGACTTGAAGTGCTTATAAGACGTCGAGGACGTTTTTGGTTGAAAATTTTTTACATTTGTTATCGTATATTTCAATTTAGTCAAGATATGTTGTGCGTCTCGGCAATAAACTTAAAAGCAAATCCTGTCCTAATTAATTGTTTTCATCCTCAATTTCGATAGTTATCGAACTTAACGGGAAATTTTTTAATTTCTTGCAATCTATAAAATAGCTTCTAAATATTATTTGGTTTCTATCGGAGATTTTATCGTTATCCCGAGTCCTGACATCGTTGATAACAATATCGTTCATTTTAAGTTGGAGGTATTGGTTTATAATCAAAAAATTATAACACATAACATGAAAAATTTAAATCAACGCTGACTCAAAAAGTAAAACACGTATTTCCATCTTCATTCTCCATCATCGGCGGACGGAAATTTGGGAATCGGGTTTAACTAATTTGATTATGATGACGATGGCAAACAAAAGTACACAAACATACCATACCGTTCTTAGTCGTTATTTCTCTGTCCTTTCTTCTTTCTATGTGCATATTAAGACCATAAAACGTGTTTTATTATTGAATTCTGCGCTGATTTGAATATTTCATGTCGGCTGTTATGTATTTTTGTTTGTAAATGAATACCGCTAACTTTAACTGAACTGATGTTGTTATCAATGCCGGATGCCGACGAAATCTGGATAGATATTAAATACTATTTAAGAGCTATTTTATACGCGCTAAATTAGAAGAAATGAAAAAATTTCCTGTTATGTTCGGTCACTATCGAAACTGAGGATGAAAACAACTAATTAAGACACAATTTGCCGAGGACGCCTAAACCATCTCGACTAAGTTAAAATACCCGATAAGAAAATATTTTCAATCAAAAACGTCCTCGAAGTCTTATAAGTTCTTCAACTCGGCGTTTATCGAAATTCTTTCATGTCAGCTGTAATATATTGCCGAACCACACATGGACGACGACGCCTAGGATATGTGCGCCATATTTGGGATTATTATAAACACGAAAAAACAGTATTTGAAGTTTGCGATATTTGAATTTAAATTCGATTTGGACATCCCTGCATTAAATTAGTCAGTTTTTAGTTGTGTTTCCAAAAATTAGTTGTAAATCAATTATTTTAATTGTCATTATGTCTTCCGGTGAGCTTCAGTTTAGTTTAGAATTTTTCCGGAGTTAGGGTCGGGAAAAGGTCCATTCGCAAGAAAAGCATTTTGTTTTTAGTCTTGACGAATTCACCCAACGAGCAGGGCGCGGCACGAGGGAAACACTGGAATTTATTCAAGCCGTGTTTCACTATCCACGAGGCGCAAAGCGAGGAAAACGTTGAAAATAATTAACAGCTTTTCGTTAGCAATTCGCTGGAATGTAATGAACGGCGTTTTGCTACCCACGAGGTGCAAGACATAGCGAAGCGCCGTTAATGAACGAGTGCAAGGTAAGCGAAAGGCTGGGATTTAATCGATGGCGTTTCCCTTTTAACCATGAGCAATTTATCGTGGTCAGCGAGGCGACACCTAGTGGCGTTGCGACTTACGTCGTGGTTGCACTGTGTAAATCCCGGTCGGACCCCCCCCCCCCCCCGTTGAAAACGGCCTGGTTGCGCCACTGGGAACATAGTATGTATACCAGGTTAAGGTCATAATTTTATTCCAATTTTCCTTATTTTAGTTCTGTTTCGAGTTCGGGGACTAGCTAAGTGACTCCCTTAGTATTTGTACCTAAGATTATGGCCTAACTAACCCTGACCTGGTACACATACTACATTTCGGTGTCTGCTATCTTGGTTCACATACTTCGAGAGTACCATATGTTCTATGTGAAAACTTTTTGCATGACCAATACTGGGATTTAACAAACATGGAGGAATTTTGGGGAAAGATATGAAAGTTGAATGCCCTCGCAAAGAGTTTTCACACGAACAACTACCCCTCCACACAAATTCCCCCCATACCTACCTGATTAAGAAATAAAAATAGTAAAAAATCGCAAATTAAGTTTAAAAAAGCGATCATAGTTGCAATCGCGTGTTCCGTAGAATTACAAAAAATTAAAAACTAAAAATTAAGACAGAGAATTATGCAACCAAGGGTGTTAGTAATATCATGCATGAGTGATGATTAGACAAACAGCCAATCACAGCCAGTGTATTATGACACGCTTGATGATGTCATATTAGACTCACCGGACCAAATCCTCCCCCTTGTGGTGTCAGGTCAGTGTGAAAATCTTTATAATGGTCGATACGACCAGTTTGGTTAACTGCAGTCTGGGATGTTGACAATCCCCACGCTTCACTGAGCATCTACCCCCAAATTATGATGTCATAAGTCAATATATGATGTCACAATGGAACAAAGTAAATCATTTAAACAGACATGGTCAGGTTATGAAAAGAATTTCCACGCTTCACCAAGCATCTGATTTCAAATTATGATGTCATGAATCAAAATATGATGTCACAATAAAACAAAGTGATGTGGTTTAGAGTGATTTTTACATCATGAAGATGAATACTAATACCATATTATGACATCAAAATATCCTAAAAATGAAAATCGTTGCACTATAGTGATGTCGCAACACAACCATAGTTACATCACAATACAACATTAAAACTAAAAAGCAACTTTATAGAAACAGTGAATTAGATAGACGGGTTAGCGTTAATACAAATGGTTAGAAGCACAACCCAAAGAATATTTGAAGAAATTTTTAAGAATGTTTTTGGAATGATAGGGTATCAGGTTTAGGCCAGTTGTTCCCGAAGTTGATTGACCGGGGCCAAATTAGAAGCAGAAGGATATTTGCGGGTCGGGAAAGTGGAGCGCCCGCTTGGGGCCGAAACCAGTACCGGTACATATAATTAAGATACCGGTATAAGTAAGAATATATACAGGCTTAAACTGTGATAATGACGGTATCTAGAACTAAAAAATAAAAATGTGTTAAACTGTTTCACTTGAGTTCGGCGGGCCATATTAAATCGTTGACCGGCGGGCTGCGGTTTGGTAACCACTAGTTTAGACCGTTTTTGCTTGTGTCCACCCTCATACTCCTATTTTACTCATGACCCCTCCAGATTACAATCGATATTTCACATCCGGATATATTATATTAAAATGTACAAAGTACAAGTATTCATTTTTAGCCAACCCTGGTTATTATTTGTTAAGTCAGTTTGAGCGTAATTTTAGAAAAAAGCCAAAAAAGACTTGAATATTAATCAAGGTCAAACATATTTAAAAGTAGGGCAAAATTTACAGAATTCACCGCGGAAAAACCAAAGCAGTTTATGTCACTTTTTTCAGAAATTGAATTTTTCATCTACCATCATCATGGACCATCTTAATATGGCGTACCTGCTCCTGTTTTAGTTTTGATTGCAAGTCGTCCCTTATGTGCAATTTAGTTTTGGTTGCACGGTATTACAAAAAAGCGATTTTCACAAAACCTTAAGATGTGACATAAGCCAATTTTGTTGAGTTGCAGCAAGACAGACTTACTTAAGTTGGGAGTTATTGCGACAGAAAACATGGAAACTGATTGAAGATTAATGAAAACAGTGAAAAGAAAGACACACAGCATGATAATAGTTATTTTTTTAGAGTAGAGAAACTCAAAGATGAAAAAGGTTTTTTTTTTTTTAATATGAAAAAAATGTAATATGCGTGTAATGACTACATCCAAAAAATGGGATTCCCCCTCCCTCCTTCAATTTTTGAACTATGTTTTTTTGAAAGGCTGATGAGTCACAACCTATGGGTGTATTTGAAAGGTCCAATGACTTGCCATGTGGGTCACGGTTAGATGAGTTAAAATGCAGGATTGAAATGAAAATAAAATTAAAAAAGACTGTTAATTTTTCATTATCAGATTCAACTAAAAAAAAGTTGTGGTCTAATAAGTAAAAAAAGGGTTTAAATGAAGCAAAATTGATGTTATACTATGTGCACATTTGGGGGTCGCAAGGATTTGTAACTGCTTTGTCACAGAGTGTTCAACTAAAGAGTCACGGTCTAATAAGTAAAAATGCAGTATCAGAATGAACTAAAATTGATGCGAAACTATTTGCGTATTCACAAGTTGCTGCTGTCACAGAAGGGACGAATGTTTGCTGGATATACAAATCAAGACTTTTTTTTTTTAGTTTAGTTAGATACAAAGAAAGTTTCTAAATCTCAAAATATATAATGGTTTTGAAAATATCGTACATTGTGGCGAACAAATAAATAATTATTTTCATGATTGTAATTCGCGATTTAAAAAAGACTTTTTTGAAAATTTTTTTTTTTGACATAATGAAGAATTTGATGACAATAGACAGCCATGCGTTAATAACTAAAAATGAAGGGTACAAATAAAGACAGTCACAGTTGAATGATTAAAAATGCAGGGTTAGAATGATAATAACATTCTTTATGATTTTTATCTAATGAACAAACATTTGTGAAACACTTAAAACATAGTTATGGTCGGAGGAATAAAAATGCAGGGCCAAAATGAACAAATAATTTGAGATTAGGAATGTTGGCTGGAGCATCACGGTCTGATGAACAAAAATGCGGGGATAAATTGAACAAAAAATTGATGAATATGCAATAGAACGCCGCATGATTGAAAAATGAATGGCAGTCATGGTTGGATGAATGATGACCGAAAATGCAGGGTTAAAATGAGAAAAATATTTGATTAACGATAATGACTAGAGAGTCATATGATTGAGAATCTAAATGGCAGTCATGGTCGAATGAGTAAATAATGCGGGGTTTGAAATGTCAATGTGACCAGATGAAATTAATTCCATAACAGCCATTTTGACAAATTTTTTACGGATAAAATTTCGTGAATTTCGAAATAAACATGCACTAAGTTGCAACAGCGAGAAAGAAAATTACGTTTCAGCGATAGCTTGCACCAGCACGATAAGAAACACCGAAAAGAAAAATGATCGTTGTGAGGAATGTTTTGAAAACAACTTATGCTTTTAGTTTTTACTTTTATGCTAATGTTTATGGTGTGAGACTATGTTGGCTGAATAAAAAACTCCGCTCACCAGCTCACCTAGGGGTGCAATAAATTTGGGTAGGCATTATGAAAGCGGGTCAAGTGTTTTGAAAAGCAATGAAGACTAATAGATCTGGAAATCCAAGTTTATTTGTGCTTTTACTTTAATTCTAATGCTTAAGGGGTTGGACCTAGACGATAGTTCGAGTTCAAACATCATGTCGCCGCACCTTACCCAGGGTGTAATAAATTGAATCGGCTAAACTGGAAAGATTCTGTAACTTTTAGAACAGGAGGTTCTCACATAGTGGAGATATGGGAACCTACGGCCAGTATGTACTTCAGCATTTCACTTTGGGGGGGGGGGGGAATTTAGAAGGTTGGTAAATATTTTCCTATTAGCGATTAAACTATTCGTAACTTATAAAAATGTGTTATGTATTTGACAGACCATCTGCACTGATATATTCTACCTTCTGAATATTCAAAAACAATTATACTTAAGTTAGGTAATCAAGTGCGGTATCATACTTCAAAATTAGGGGGGGGGCTTGAAATTTTAGAGCGGGGAGGATTAATGCCAACAGCGAATCAGAACCTTCCCAGTTCCCAGTATTGCCTGCCCAATTAATTAAACCCAGACCTTCAAAAATATGCAGCCCCTTACAAATCATCAGTGACGACTTATTAGGTTTGTCCAGAGCGAAGACACAAAACATCACATGAGGTTAGCGCATTAAAAAATGAGTAGAAATATATAAACAATAAGAAAGTTATAAATCGAAAAAAAAATTAAAAAAAAAAACGAAAAAAAAACATAAAAGAAAATGATAGTCTGACCTTCTGCAAAAAGGGAGACTCAATCTTGAGATATTTTGACACGATGTAGAGACAAAATAAATGATGATCAATTCCTTGACCTATGGGAGGAAAAAAAGATCGATTTAGAATTTGGGCCTTGTGTGGAATTCCCCCCATTTTCACATTGACTTGGATTGTTTCAAGCATATGTTAGTGGTTCTTAACGGTGGGGCGCCTTTCTTATTTTTATTAAAGGGGGGGGGGGGTCGACCTGCCTCATGTAGCCAGCAGGTTGTAGGTACTGAGTTCCAATTGAAGATAAGAAAATGTTTCTAACTACCGCAATAACCTACCAGTCATTGCCTTCCTATATCCAGATACATGGCGTTCTGTAGCTTTCTTCAGAAGAGCAATTCTTAAGCAATTCAAAAGAGATGTGAAAAGCACATTGTCGAATCGAGCGAGAAAACAAAGTTTTGTTACCAGTTAGAAAACACATATAATTTTGGTTCCATTACATTTAAACCCACGTACAATTGAACCCACAACAATTGCACCTGCATACTATTGCACCTATGACAATTTTTTTTGTTTTTCGAATAATTGAACCCATACTAACCCATGGGTTTTAGCACCCGCATATACATTGAACCCGCAGATATACGCATGGGTTCAAACGTTCGGTAACCATAGTTTTATTTTGTACTATTTCATCTGAATTGAGCCAAAAAATAACAGCATCAGGTCCTGTTTATTATAACGACATCACTCTGACCAGTCACACTCTAATGAGCAAAACTTGGTTAGTAAAATAATGAACTTACAGTTTGTTCTGGATCTTCCATGGCCCGAACGAAAGCGCAGGATTCAGTCGTGCATGAACGAACAGTCTCGTTCGTCCCTTCTCAGAACAATCTCGTCATCGAGGCTTCGGAGGTCAAACTGAAACGACCTTTGTCCTGTAATAAAGATTTCAAGAGGGAAAAATATGAGAAAGCGGTCTGATCTTTTTTATAGTCAAGTTATGGAATATATTATAACTAGACTAGAAATTTCTAACTGATAAGGCCGTAACAGCTAGCAGCTCCACCTGGCCGGAAAATGTGGGTTTTCAAGAGTCTTCGAGCTGACATGGGCAAACTACTGCCCGCGGGCCAAATCCGGCCCATTGGGTAATTCAATCTGGCCCGCTTAATGCTGCCACAGCCAAACTAAAACTAAATTTAGATGTTTTAGCTAAAAAATAGCTCTAGGAATTTGTTGAGTATGCGATTAAATTTAGTTTTAGCACGAGGCTTATTGTTCTCCACTTTTGCTTTTGTAACACTGAATATTGTTCATAAAATGTAACTTTTTACGTCTCACTTACATGGACCGCCAGTCTAGATTAGCCCCTGGTCTAAAAACCATGGCCACCCCTGTTATAACTAGACTAGAAATTTGAGGGTCTAACATATGTTTAGTTACGCAAAATTGCTATGTATGAACCAAAAAAATGTTTTAGTTACATTGCAAAACACATGGTGGTCTTTCGCCATTTTGTCCGCTGCCTTTATTACTGTAAGGCTATACAAAAGCCTTCAAAGCAGATGTTAACAACTATGCAAGAACTCGAAATTTCAATTGTTGAATAAATAATATTTATAATGAGAGAATTTTTAATTTGTTGTGTGATAAAAAAACTAAATTTTTTATGCGGTCCAGCTAGATGTCTGAAGTTTGTGATACGGCCCGTCGTAAAGGTCTCACTGCAATGATAATAAATATCAAAATGAAACTACATACTCATGAGGTACATCATAAAAGCCCATTTTGTGGCTCACAATATAATTTATATTAATATCGGTATCGGTTATCGGCCAATAGTGGCCGATATATCAATATCTGTATCAGCGGCAAAAAGTGATATCGAGCTCTAGTTGGTTATATGGCCCGCCGACAAAAAAAAGTTTCCCACCCCTAGTTTAGAATAAATTTTCAATTTGAAAAAATTTCTTTTACCCTGAAATGTGCAAGTTGAAGAGACAATTGGATAAAAGCATCAGGAGACATTCGGAAAGTTTCGATCAATCCTTTTCCGAATTTACGAAATGGAAACATGTAGAGGCCTACGTCATCAGACAAAAGCTTTGCAATCTTTAGACTTGATTAAATGACGTCGATGCACTGTATAAAGAAAAATTAATTGTTAGGATACTGATTCAACCCTGTATAAAATCAGCGCTACCAAGCAAAAAATGCTCATATATAGCAAAGCAGTTCCCAACTGGAGGCCACAGAGCAGTTTCTGGGGGCCACAATACTATAAGCAAAAATGATTAAATAAAAAAAAATTCCCCAAAAATGTTCTTCCTAGTTTCATTGCTCGATAAGGTTATTCCACAGGGTGTTTTCACTTTGTTGAGCATGAATTGTTTGATCATAATAGGATTTGGAATCAACCAATCAAAATAACACTATGAATACCACTGGAATGATAGAAAGGGGCCGTGAGTGCTGAAAGCCTCTGGAAGGGGTCCACGAGCCGTAAAAGGTTGGGAACCACTGAATAGCGAAAAATGAGATTATGAAATCATGGCTCCCAAAAGCAGAACAAAACATTTTTAGTCAAAAAGTTAATATGGGAGCGAGATTCCAACTTGGATTAAAACAGTCCCAATTACAATATATATTTCTGATCAAATAGCTCAAGTGATAAGTGATTCCACTCTTTATTCATCTAGTGTTCCCATACACAATATACTTTCAGTTGAGCAGTAGGTTAGGTCAGGATGAGTGATTCCACTCTGCATTAAATTAGTGTTCCCACATATAATATTTTTATTCAAATAGTCAAGATTGAAAGACAGATTCCACCTGGCATTGAATTAGTGTTCTGAACACAAAATATTTTTAATCCGAAAGCAACACTTACAGGTTCTGGAATGTTCTATTTTAATCGCTGAGGAGGAAGGAGGGTCGTTGTTAATTCTCCAATGCAGGTACCGTCATCATTATATCCGAAGTTCGCAAACTCATCGTACAAGACTTCTTCCGTAAGATGACTCATGATCGGAGCGTCAGCCCAGGAATGTTCCGCTTTCATTCCAAATCCCCCGTTTTTGTAGAAAATAACTTGGAAAGATTTGTCAAACCATCTGACAAGGCCCTGTATAAATACCCACAGGCAAGTTTTTTTAGACAAAAGGCTGTCATGGTCTCGCTTAAGGAGATACAATTTTAGGACTAAGAACTGCCAAGTTCAGCATTATACTTACTTAATTGCAACCTGGATGAGTTGGGGCCTGTCATGACTCAGAAAAATTTGAATTTGAAATACGGCTACGGCTCAAACTCTGATACCAATGAAAACTTGCCATACTAAGCCTCGACTCCAGCATAATTCACAGCCCGGGCATTTACTCGCACATGATGTCCCATAGTGTGTGTACCAGGTTAGGGTTAGAAACAGAAGAGAAAAAAATTGTTATGAGATACTTTGTGGAAAAATATCATCATAGCTTTTTATCATAGCTTGTCTAAACCTTAGTCCAAGAGAGATAGTGACCTCCCCCCGAACCCCCCAAAAAACTCTTGAAATAATATATATCCTAAGAAACCTCAGGCAAATTCAGAATGTGACCTTCCCCCTCAAAAAAATAAATTAAAATAAAATTTAATCACCTGTTATGGTATTTTCCATGCAACAGCGAACGTTCGAACTTTGAGAAAGTTGTCACATCATCAACGTCTAATACATTGGATTCATCTTCCAGAACAACCACAAACGCCGCTTTCTCGATCGCGTGCAACGACTCTTTGTTTACCCCAGATTTAAAAAAACACCCGAGCCTGTGAAGAATAAAATATGAATTGAGATCAGTTTTATTTTAATGGGCCTCAGTGGCTTAGTAGTTCAAGCGTTAGACTCCGCTATGTCAGTAATGTTGATCAGTGGTTCCCAACTACCTACTACCCTGGCGGACCAGTAAAATCAATTAAATGTACTCGCGGACCGGCAAAAAAATGAAAGGACCAGAACAGAGAATAATACCATATATTTGCGTTAAATAATGCAATGCTGGGCCCCCAACATGCTTCTAGAAATCTAGACAAAAAAAGGTACACTTGAAAACATTTCCCATTAAAATAAATTATAAAATGATGTGCTGGCCAAAAATTGTAATGGCTGAAACATAAAATATTTATATATTTGCATAATGAAATGCAGTGCTGGGCACCCATTATGTATAAGAAAGGCACATATAAAACATGTACATACAAAACATTTCACATAAAAAACATGTACATGTCAAATCATGTACAAACACAATTAGTCTAGAGTTCTGCTGCTGTTTCGTTTCCAATATAGGATTGCAAACGAGGCCTCAAAAAAGTTTCTGCAACATGTAGCTCTGGAGCAGTGTACAGCCGATTCTTTCCAATAACGCATAGGTAACTGGTTGAAAATACGGACAACAGTTTGATAGCACTATCACTTAGCGATGGGTATTCGTTATCAAATATATCTAAAATTGTCACAATGATTCTTTTTTAAATCTGGACTGTAAAGTATAATCACCATTTTAATCAAGCTTTTTTTTCATCGGGTTTATCATATTAATGCCTTTGCAGTTGATTGACGCTTCAAACGAAATGAATTTACATTACAATGAAAAAGTTGTCGGTAACTTGGTCCCAGGCTCAAAATATTAGAAAAGATCTCTGTGGCCCATGGATTATTGCGCATATCGTGACCACCAGCAGAGTCACAACGAGTTCCTATCTTACTGGAAAATGATACTGTTCTTGACTGTTTTCTGGTTTAAATAAAGAAATATGCATAACATTTTATATTGATAGTCATATTAATCAGGGAAAGCACACAGAACAGAAAAAATCACACATGCCGATTTTTATGAACTTGCCTTTTGAATCAAAATCCTTGATCTTACACCCATGATATCACAGCTGCTATATGCATCAAATCCTCGCATATGTCCATCTTTGAAGGAATGTGGAGACAGTATTTTGCCTTAAAAGAAGTACCATAAAACCGGCTAACTTCGGATGATTTCACTATACTTCAATCAATCACTCAGCAATTTGTTGTCCGATTCACGTCAAACTTGAAACATAGGCCTATTACATTGATGTAATCCTCTGTTAAATTCATGAAACGGAACTCAATTGTGACAATTTTTCACTGGTTATATATTTTATAATTACGCAGTATTTCACGACTGCTCACAATTTTTCTATTTCGAACCATGCTGCCGTTCCAAATGGGGGAATTAAAAATTGTCGATGTTGATCTAATCAAACAAAATATTGTTGCTATTTTCAAATCACGCCAACACGTCGGCGCCCAAAAGTCCGGCATCAAATCTATACCGGTGACGCAACATGACGTCAAGTTCAACGTGTGCGTCAGATGCTATTATTTTGATAATAAAAAAAATATTTGAACTTCTATTTTTTCTCAAGTCTTCTGCGACATTTTGCGATCAGTCTAATTTGCTATATACATTGTTATCACCCTCTATCGAAAGACGGTAGTTTGAGGAAGTTAGCATCAGTAGAAGTCACGATTAGAGCCGCTCGAAAACGGAAGATCAGTTCTATCGTGAAACATGATTTTTTTTAATCAAAAAATAAAATAAATTGCGCGATTGAATATGATAACAGATTTAGATATATAAGGACTCACTATAGAAACTGCCAGAAGCACAATATGACAAACGGTTGAAAACTTTATCCGAAATTACAATGCATCCAAAGTTAGCCAGTTTTACGGTAGGTCAGTATGCACGGTAAACAATTTCAACAGGTTCGCAAGTTCGCATAATTATTCTGTGGAGGATAATTATGTTTGAAAAGATTGCTGGACTCCTCGCCGCTGTGGGGTGGTTCACATAACCGCTGGTCAGTTACCTCTACCCTCAAGTCCATGCAATCGGAATAATTGTCTAACTAATCCCATAACCGGTATCCGACATGGACTGGTAACCGGTTGAGAGGCCGTGGTTCGCCATATGGTTGAGCAGTATATCGGTTTTCCTCTCCCCTGGCATAAATATGTAAATGCCCAACCTATCCTAAGTATCTCAACAATTCTGGTATCGGTACGGGGAGTCGCAGTTCTTACCACTTCATGGCAGCTCCTGCCACAAACGTACAGTTGCGTCTCTTGCCATGGTTTTATCGCACTATTACCGGTATGTTTACAAAGTCATGTACAATATTTTAGTCTATCACGCGGAATTATGTCTACTTAAACCTAACCCCAGCTAAAAGCTTGTGGCAGCTAAAAAGTCAGTCACCGTGGGTTTGGTCCTAGCGGCCATTGTTTGGAAATCCCGCCATGATTTTGCGGCAGCTCTAGACGCCACAAAATACTTGATATTTTTGACCAGAAAGGTGGTGCAATAGCCTAACCTAAGGTAAACAGAAACAAAGAACACAAATCAGAAAACGGGGACGATAACGGTATAATACCAGCAATCAAAGTTGAAAAAAAAATCCGGTTCTTACCGGAAATTAAAATGTAGTCGTCATGGATACGCTGCATGTTGCCTCCACGCGGCTGAATAATCTGGAGTGGTGTTTACCAAAGTGTATATATAATATAAGCGAGAAGTTCGCACACAATTATTGAAACATACCTGTTATTTCCACTAATATTCCAGGTAGAAAAATTTTGAAGGTTGCGTTTTGAAGTACAATCTTAGTCGTACATGCTTATATCCGTTCATGTTTGCCAAATTACATTTATAGTACATTAAATTGTCTTTGAAGACAAGTATACCGGTTCCGAGTTGCTTCCGAAGTAAATTGGCCATTCTCATCGTCATAATTACCCATTTGACAATGGCCTTCCTTATGACGTCACAGATGAAAAGTTATATTTATTCGTCGAAATTACCGGCCGACCCAACTTCGCTTCAATGGCCGTTTCTATTTTCTGGTGAACATTTTTCGTCTGTCAAGCTCCATAATGCCCTACTGCCCAGCTCCAAACTGCGCTAGAAGAACAAATGACATTGTAGGATTGTTGCGGAGACATTTTACAGCCTCAAATTGGCGTATCACTATAAAATCTTTGAAAAAATGACCAAAAATAGTTCTACGCTGTGTTTGTAGTCGAATTTAACGCATTAGATAGTTTTTTATTCTTAATTGCGTTATATATTTAGATAGCATATATCTTAAAGTTCAAAATCCACTCTTCGGTTTCATTCTAGCCCTTATAACAGCGGACTTATCCGATTCGGTACAACAACACAACGAAAGTTTCCCATAAGACTCCATTGTTTCGCGTTTCCCAAATATGGCACAAGATGGCGTTCATGAACTTGTTTAACATTAGGCAAGTTGGTTGCCGGCCGTTGGTGTTTACCATTGACTTGTTTATCAACATTAACGCTTGTTAATGGTCAACATTACATTTTGTAATGTACTGCACAAAAAATTCCCAGTATACGGTACAATTATGAAGAATGTTCTCGTAGTCATTGACAAATAGTTTAAAGTTCGTGTTGGCGATTTTTTGTTCTCTATTGTCACCTAGTGTATACCTGGATAACTTTTGCTCACTGAAGCCAGCGCAAATAGAAATTCTGATCCCCGACCTTTGAACTTTTCCATCAGTTTCAGCCCGTGATAGTCAACCCCCGTAATTTCCAGTTCAAGTAGTATTCCACGTTCAATCACATCTGCTCTATTCTGCATTTGAAACCAATAACTGGTTGACTTATACAATTCCCATACCTGACATGGATTGGTAACAGGCCAATCGGTCGCGGTATGGGATGGCATAGTCAAGTTTGTTTTACCCATCCAGTATAAATAATATACAATGTTTAAGAGTAATATTGAATACACATATTGAATATGGGGAAGAGGATTCGCGGAGAACCGAAAATGGTTATGAAGCAGCGACACCCAAAGTGTTGACCTATCGGATGCCACAAGTCCATGAGCTTTGTACAAATAACTGGCTTACTATTCTCATACCTATCGTGGACTGGTAAGCGGATGAGAGAACGTGGATAGCCATATGATTGAGTTGTCTTATCAGTTTTCCTCTCTCCTAGGATAAATATCAAATCCCGTCCTATAACTGGCCAACTAACCCTGTATCTGACATGGATTGGTGGTTAGCCATATAGTCAAGTTGTCATATCAGTTTTTTCCACAGGATAAACATGTACGTCCAATGAAAAAAAGGTAAATGTTGAACTATCAGATACCACTGGTCCACTGGCCAATCATTCCCATACCAGCACGCATCATGGACTGTTAACCGGACGAGAGGCTGTGTTTTCGCAATATGATTAATTCGTCTCAACAGCTTTCCTCTACCCCGTGATAAATATCTAAATCCCATCCTATAACCACCAAGTTCATGCATCTGAAACTAAAATAACTGACCAACTAACCCGTATCTGATATAGATTGGTAATAGGACCAGAGGCCATGGTTAGCCATATGGTCAAATTTTTCTCTTCCACAGGATAAATAGGAAAGTCCGAGATATGAAAAAAGTAAGTGTCGACCAATCAGATGTTACAGGTACATGTGCTTTGTACAAATAACCGGCAAACTATTCCCATACCCGTCATGGACTGGTAACCGGATGAGAGGCCCTGATTCACAATATGATTAATTAGTTTTACTGGCTTTCCTTCTCCCCCGGGATAAATATGTAAATCATATCCTATAAGTATAACCATCAGAAACCAATTTAACCTTGTATCGGACATGGACTATCGGTATATTGACGGTAATAGGACCAGAGACCCTGGCTAGCCATATGGTCAAGTTGTAATATTAGTTTTCCCCTATCCCCAGGATAGATATGAAAGTTCAAGATTTGAAAAATGTAAATGTTGATGACCTATCAACCCTTTGTACATGTACTGTTTACCGAACAAGAGTCCACGGTTTGCCATATGATTATTGGATTTCCTCTCTACACCAAATCCAATTATAAAAGTTGATCATTGATTACTGCTTAGCGGTAGGCCATGCCCAATGAGACGTATTTAGAACTCCAAATATTTCATGTGAAAAATGAAATGTGAAAACATGACATGTCAAATATTACGAAATTAATATCGCTATAAGAATCTCTTCAATTTCTTAACTGCTGCCGTTTGAAAGTGATTGTTCAGTTAAGTCCAGAGACTTTGCTTTGAGCAAACTTGCATTGTTGGGTTGAGGTTGAAAACTTAACACCTTATATATATTCAGATATTAGAGAAGTGTGGCATATTACATCACCTATCCATGGACATTGAATAATAAATCTTTATTCAGGTTGACTCAAAAAAACGGAATCCATACAATATGTTTCAAATGGACTGGGTTTCGTTTTTTGGGTCACCCTATAATATGTGTGGTACCGAACTACATCCATTACTGATTGCAATGTAATAAAGTTCATGTTGCATCGTTAATTATTGTGAAAAAATTTTGGGAAAATGCGTGGCACACTTTCAAGACCTTGGCGGCCAGTTATACAGTTTGGGAAACCCTGCACTAATCATTGTCACATTCGACTTTAGCGGGACGTCAACCGCATTTAAGGCTGAGATCTGCCGCTACATTATTCCTTCTTCAGGTAGGCTACATATAGCGGTTGACATCTCGCATAAGTCGTATCCATTTTCAATGTGTCGAACTGCCTAAAACTAAAGTTCTAGGAGACGCATTGCTGCTTGTCCATTCAACATCATTCACTTTTTGATACTCTGATTGCCAAGGCTGCCAGCAACCTTATGGCTTTGGATTAATTTTTCCTCTTCATTACAAGAAATAAAAATAAAATTCCTTAGCTTTAGCTATATGGTGAACGATGCCCTACCATCCAAACACTAACCCAGGTGAATAGTTGCTAGTAAAATATGGGTCGATTTCCTTAACCAACCTACCAGTTGAATTCTGCTAGTCTCTCACACAAAATTGAACTCCATGAGATCCGAACAGCATGTAACTCGCGAAATTCAAGTTGTAGGCAATCAGGCTCTTGGGCATGGAGCCCGGTTCTATCACATTGATTATTTATTATACAGATGCTACAACAATTAACAAAATACAACATAGAATAAAAAAAATTCGAATCATTAGCATTTTTGACTGAAGACCTGTTAGATTATGCAGGCCAAAGTGTTATGTTGATCATTTCATTTTGTATCATAAAACTATAAGCTCTTTAATGAAATATTTCAGATTTATATTTTTAAATTTATGGGATACACGAAATTTTTTTTATTTTTTGCTGTTTTTTTAATTTTTTTTACTTTTTCATATTTAGGAAAATACATAAATATTTTTTTTTCATTATTTTTTGACTATTTTTACTTTTTTTTACTCTTTTAAAACTTAGAGAAACACACGGAGTTATAGAGAATAAACTATCTTGAATATTGTTTGTTAAAAATGAACTTGAGGAAAACCTGGTTGAATTCCTGCAAATATAATAATATTTGAAGGGTAATTGATCGTCCGCAGATATGTAAAGACCACATTCAAAAAACGAAGACAATTACTCACAGTACAGTGAACATAGCAAAAATAGGAGACAAAATGAGTTATTGTTTCACCCAATACACTGGTTCTCAACCAGTGGGTCATGTCCCACTGCTGCGCCACGAAAAGATTTTGAGATGGGCCACAGAACCATTAAAAAATGTTAGTTTTATTTGTATCACTATCAATAATTTTGATTGTAGTACCAATGATTGATGATGTTGTTTTCTGCTACTGAATGGTAATTTTCATTCTAATTATCAAAGGTTGCGAACCACTGATCTAATATGACTCCACAAACTATTTCGAGAATATAAAAGACAAGAAATCAAGTTTGCTGTTTTAGTAAATGGTATTTCACGTACCGTCATCACCTTCATGCTGTATTGGTTTATTCTATTGCTTGGTTTCCACCTACTGCACCAGCTCCTTCTTGTTCATTTTGCCCCTTAAAAAATTTCAATATTACTATCTAGCATATTTTTTATCTTTATTACCTGCTATAAAAACGCAGACAAATATCATTCAAATTTAGGGATTAAATATTTCATAAGGCTTAGTGATTGAATATCTGTTTGAGTTTCTGGTCCCCTGGTATAGCAAAGTTCTAATAAGCATAGTGACATCACATTTTGGGGCTTATTATCAACATGAATTAGAATAGGTTTTGCACATTTATCTCGGGAGAGAAAAAGCCGATAACACTGCTTAATCATATTACGAACCACAGACTCTCGTCTGGTTATCAGTCTATGTAGAGCAGGGGTCTCAACCTGTGGTACGGGAGCTTTTCAAGTGGTACGCGAGCAGATTTGAATTGTCGCAATCAGGGTTGTCCAAAACGAATCGAATATTCGAATGTATTCGAATACCTTTTCGGCTGATTTTCGAATAATTCCGAATAGTAGCCACTTTTCGCCGTAAACGTGGTGTTTCGTTCTACGGGAATATTCAAACGACTTTTTACGCTGTCTCACTTATTGTAATGACGATGAAAGAGAATCAGCATTTTGATTGTTTATATCCTGTGCGACCGTACGTCGCATAGTGTTGCGACATATTTGCGCGGGTGGACATTGCCGACATTCGTCTACGAGGCTTTTAATTTACAAATTCATTTCCATCACATCAAAAATTTGTCTAATGAGTCGCTTTTCTAGGCGGGGTGGGGGCGTCTAATTGAGAAAGTATGTTTATTTTATTTCGATGTGGCCTGCTTAATATTCGCATGAGTCTTCTCAAACATGATTTGTGTAACCTTATATTTGGGTCTTAGGGTCTGCCAATCATGATATTCAATCGCAGGCCGGTTATCGTTACTTTAAAGAGAAACACGGCCACCGAGATAAAGTGATTTGTGACCCTTTCGTTTTGCCGATTCAGCAGAACACGACAGGGACAGGAAAACACAGCTGTGAAATAACCCGTGGACGTACAGTGTAGTACTTATCACATTTCAAAATTATTTCAACATTCGGGTTAATAGGTTGTCCAAAATGATTGCCGCTTTACAACTTAAATTTACCGTTCAATTGTTAAATATAGTTAAATGATCTGGTTCTAAACATATAAAATTATTAGCGCATATTAGCATAACTGAACAACAAGGACACAATTTTTTTACCCGTCTTATTGGAGGCCTATATGGAAAAACCCCTTTTTTGAGTGCTAAAAATAGACATCGTCCTATTTGCCATGTGGACTTATTAGTCTGGAAATACGGTATTTATAGCCGTAATTGTTACGTATCCAATAAATTGTCACAAGTTGGAAAAACAAGTCGATTTATTAGAAAATAATTTCTGGCAAATAATTTTGATAACGATAGTTAAAAGTATCGATCCTTCACCAAGATGATTTTTGTTGCGCAAAATAATCCAATCCATGACTGGTAACAGCATTTATTAAAATGTCATGCTGTATTAATTTAATTCTGTTCAACGTAACTCATTGTTGTATCGACAATCTGTGGACATAAAATGTGTGGTGAACTGACCGATATTATTAAATATTGATTCCTATTTTCATATTGATAAAATAATGAAACCTGACAAATATCACTCAAAACTACAAAAACAAGGCAATGTTTGCAACCATGCTTGAATATCTGTTTGAGCAATATTTGTCAGTTTTCAGTTGTTTCAGAAAAATAGTTGTGTATTATTTAACTCAATTATCAATATGTCCTCCGCAATGCTTTACTTCAGTTGCAGTATCCAAAATTGAATCTCGCAAATGCTGCGATGGACAAGGCTAAACTTAGCAATATCAGTACATGCAAACAGCACATGGTTGATTAATTTTAATGAAAATTATGGTTTCAAACACGTAAACCAGTTTATATGCGCCAACACACCAAAACACTCTCAGAATAAGCAGAAAGTTTGCAAAGCGATATGCGCATGTTTTTGTTCGTTTTGCGTGTTACGCCACAAATGATGTAGTGCCACATTATAAAATACACCCATAGCACATTTCTTGTGTCTTTTTCCTTACGCCAAAAAAGAAGTTTTGTCGGTGGTACACGGCCACAGTAAAAAACAGGAAAGTGGTACGCGGCCAGTAAAAGGTTGAGAACCACTGATGTAAAGTATGGGGTTAGTTAGTCAATATTTCCAATTGTATGAACTTGATGGTGGAGGAAGACATAAATGACCAGCGGTTACGCAGTTACGTGAAACACCCTGTAGCGCCGAAGAGTCCAGCAATCCTCTCACACTTAATAATCCCCCATACGATTCGAACCTGCAAACACACAGGATAATCAAAGGGGTGGTACCAAGTGTATTCATAACGCTTAGCATGATGCACCACACAACCGAGCCTGTAACTGTCTATTACATCTTGTAGGAGATGATCGAAAACATACATATGAATACTTTGAAAAATCATTATAGAAAGTTGAGAATAAATATTACTCAAATCTCACCATTTGCTGATTGTTCTGATTTCCTCTCTCCGGTAGATGCAGATTCCCAATATTTGCTCCAGCAAAGTTGACAGGTGGAGGTCCTCTGCGTTCTATAAATATAAGTATAAAAAGCTGTTAAATGTTTTGAGTAGCATTTCATCTCAACGTCTGTTAATTTTGCGTTATTTTTTTAACATCCTGTAGTTCTAACTAAGTTATCAGGCCGGTGTGATGGACTGGTCGTTAAAGTGTTTGACTTAACTGTGTTGACATCGCAGATTATTATGTATCGGATTCAAATCTCATGATCATCACCTGGGATCTGATAAATTGGGTGGGCAATGGGTACTGAATATGCAGATAACCGCACACACGCATAAAAACTACCATCGCTGCCAATAAGCAGCCAATAAAAAAGACTCAAAATTTGTATTTTTTAGGTTTCATTGAAGTTGTTAATTTGATTGTATCCTAAGTAAATGTTTCATCATTTGTTTTAGATTTATTCATATCATACAATTCAAATATGAGGTCCAATTTTTTAGTTGTAAGTGTTGAAAAGTCCTAGAGAAACTTTGCCAAGTAATAATGTATTATCTAAACAGCAAAAATAAATATTCTCAAACCATAAATGTTACATGACTGCTCAAACTTTGGTATCTAATTTACAATTTCCTTCAAAAGTAATTCTTTGCTCGCTTGGAATTAAAAAAAATTAGAAATTCTGATGCCACTTGCGAATAAAATTCATCATACTACTTTTTAAATGAGACAATATATTTGCATACTGCAGAAGGTATTGTACCATCCTTTGTCAGCAAGACACACAGTATTCGACGTGTCATTTTCAAACCTTGGCAGTGGTAAAACTTATTTTTGTTACGTAAAAATATGCTCTATAGAACTTGCCCAGACTCAAATACTGTATGTGTATATTGTATTTTTGTGGTATGTAATTAAATTCACCCAGTTGGCCCACCCATTCACCCATTAAATTCAACCAATATCAGATGATATCGTCTACTCGGGACGCGACGATCAACGAGTTGACCAGCTTTGCTAAAGAGCAGTGGTTCCCAAACTTTTTGAAAAAAATTCCATGACGGACCCCTCGCGATTTTTTTAATGATTCCCGGTCATGTGCACCAAAACATTAAAAGATCACAACAAAAAAATCAACGTGTGTGTGACATCCAGTCTGTTTCGATATTTAGTAAAAGGGCAGCGTTAGCTACAGCACTGCAGTTAGTATACCTGTGGTGGCATGAATTGATTTCTCTCTGTGATATCACAGGCCCACAGCTCTGTGACATTACAATGGGCAGTGTGATCGAAACATAAAGTGAAGAATCAGTGTCTCTAGCGGTGATTGCAAAAGGCGATAAATGTGTATTTGTTTAGGCACTCAATTTTTGCATTATCAAGCTAATAGCCATATTACAGATTTGTTTCGCGGACCCTCCAAAAGTGCTTCACGGTCCCCAATAGGTCAGCAGACCCCAGTTTGGGAACCACTGCTATAGAGTATATAACTTTCTAATGTGAAAGTGGATTGCAACCATAATAGTCGCGATTTAGTGCATACTGTAATTACTTACTTGCTTTGCTTTAATTTCAATATCATGCCGTCGTCCAGGGGTATGCAAACTTCATTAAAGAAGGGCCAGATACAAGTAACTGGGTAAGGCTGCAGGCCGTGCCTTTGCTACGTTTTCTCAGCAGTGTGTATTTGGCAACAGAATTCTGCTAGCTATTGTTGCTAATATGGCAGTGGCACCCAGGTACTGGTACAGTATAGACTTTGCGGCGCAAAGAGATTGGAATGCCCGCACGTACCAGACAAACTAAACTAAAAACTCATTTCGTGGGCCACGGGCCACAATTTGCACACCCCTGTGCTGGTCGATTAAGATATAATCCATGACAAAACTAGATTAAATTGTTACAATGAGTTGGGCAGTCTATCGTCACCACAATATGATTCTGACTGCCATTGGTTGCTCTTATGTATACTCGTATGTGTATTATTCACAGAAGTCCATGACAAAAAAATTAAAATCTACATAATCCTGGAAATATACCTTTTATAACATTTTTTGACTGCGTTTTGATGCCAGAGTTTCCCCATTCATCCTTGGCCCAGACTTGGAAACGATGTTTTACCAAGTGTAGGTGACTTCATT
Organism: Styela clava; assembly: GCF_964204865.1. NCBI lineage: Eukaryota > Metazoa > Chordata > Ascidiacea > Stolidobranchia > Styelidae > Styela > Styela clava. Next base: position 4,612,883 of record NC_135251.1, read on the forward strand.
CTATACTGAGGAACTTCTGCAGTGTGAGTCTCTCCATGTTTTTCATCATCACAGAAGATTTCTACGTTGTATAGAACGTTTCTGTCAGATACTGCATTCCAAGTCAAAAGAATGTCGGATCCACTTCTTTGAGATGAAACATTTTCAATTCGCGGCTAAGCTAAAAATAAAGGAGTGAGTTAGTAAATATAGTAATCAGTAATTTATTTCTTCAACATGCTGAAAGTACAAACTATACATACACAAATTAAAGGAAATATAAAAAAGTCGCTTTCCAGGGTGAAAGGAGATGTCGAAAACCAATACTGGGTATCGAGCGACTCCACCCTTGGGGAAATCTAACAAAAACCCGATGAATATAATAAAATCGAACTAAATATGTTATTGAATAAATAAAATGTAAAGCAATAGGTACGTCAAAGCAACCCGGTACATACCAAACAATCACTGTTTAAACAAAAAAAAAGTCAGAGAAGACAGGGAGATGGCGATACGACCAGTGGTGGGATTCAATTTTTTTGTCAGCCGGTTCCATCACAAAAGTCATATTTTTCACCCGGTTCTGTTACAAAAAGTCATTGAGAGTAACCAGTAATGTTAACCGGTTCGCTGTTCTCATAAAATCCCGTGAGACGGTTCTATAGAACCGGTGCGAACCGGCTGAATCCCACTACTGGATACGACCTAAGGTCATCAAAGTCAGCCACCACCCATTCCAGATGAATAATTATTGAGAAAAAAATATAAAGTAACCGTCGACTAGTTAACTACCAAATATTTAAACGAAGTATACTCTCAATACAGATAATAATAGCCACAAAAAAAAGTGAATTGTAGAAAATTATTTGAAATTAGTTTGAAAATTGAAAGATAGTAAGCAAACAGTGGCAATGTGACCATTATATGATGGACAGTTACATGTTTTAATCATTATTGGATATTATAACTATACTCTAGTAATCCTTAACAAGAAAATTTAGGTAACTTTTTTTAAATTTCACATAGGAAGCCAATCTAATAGATTCAGGAATTTGATTCCAAATTTTTTAGACCAGTGAGCTTGATTGATTCTTGGGAGAATTTTGTGTCAGCTCTTGGAATAAAATATGAATTTTATAAAGAGGCTCGTGTATTATACGAATATTGGCTACTACAATCGGTGAAATATGACGCAAACGATTCAAGTAAACTCGCTGAGGAGAATTTATGCATGATTTTCCCTATTTCATAGTGAAATAAGTCATTCAGTTTCAAAATAGTGGACTAAGTCTAGTTCGCAACGGCACATTTGATATAGTCCTGACAGCGCGGTTTTGATGCTGAACCTCATAAGACAATATCATATTGAATGGAAGAATGAAACATTGCAAAATAAACAGTTCGTAAAACACTCAATGGCACATAATTTTTGAGCCTGATTAAAATACCAACAGCCCTTGACAGTCTATGCACAAACATGGATTCGGGTATCGGGTTCCTCATGTTTACTTTCTTTCAAAGACTGGCCACTACGAGACTAGTATAAATTTATTTTGACCCAATAATCAGCATAGGCTTATTACAGCTATTAGACGATGAAACAATTGAATATGGTAAAATGCATATCTTCCCGGACTTCCCAGATAGCAAGGTCTGTTCAACTGTTTGTCATCAGTTGGGAGAAAAATTTATCGCCGAAGTAAGGCCGAGATCGCCATGGCGACCAATTTCGTCCCTGTTCTGCAGAACAATTTCAGAAAGCATGTAGAACAGAACACAGTTTGAGAAACGCTGCACTAAAGTATTTGAAACAATTGATTGTAATAAATGTTAGTGGTTCCCAAATGACTAGTTTTTCACAAGACTATTGCATTGTTCAATTTAAACTCATTTAAATTATTGCATCGTTCAATTTAAACTCATTTAAATAAAAAAATTTTGTTTTAAAAATGAAATAAATTAACAAAATTAACATTGAGAGAGGGAAGACTATGTTAAAATTTTAGCTGCGTTATAATAATATATAATTTAATATTTATAATACAGTCACACAATCATAAATTGAGTGAGGATTTGTAATACAGAATTATAAAAACTGTTAAAATTAACGTTGAAAGAGGGAAATACGAGTTTCAATATCCGAAAAAATATCCTGATTCAAATCAAACAGATAATCCGATGCATTACAGGAAGTAAATTAAATTTGAAAACCTATGGACTTATTCTTTCTTTTTCAAAGAATCTTTTTTCTTTTCAGGGGATTTTTCCTCCCCAGCTTTTTTCTGAGGGGATTTTTCTTCCTCAGCTCCCCCATACGCAGAATAATCTATCACACAACTTGTGATAATCTTCTCAACTCGATGGAACGGATCAAAGTTGACGCCAAACTTGGAAGAAGCCTGAAATAACGAGAATTTGTTAATTTTTTATATTTAGAGTTGGTCTAAACGTGTCATAGGACTTGAATGCCTGCTATCTAACCTCTAATTAACCTGCATGAGTTCATAGGTTCAAATCCTGCAGGGAATTCCAAGGCCAGCGCTATAAATAAGTTTGTAATTTTTTTTTAATGGGAACACTATTTAATGGGGGGGAATAAATACATAAATACATACAAATACATAGGTACAAATACAAGGCAAGAATTTGATTCAGTGACATGCCCAGGTAATGTGTTACCAGATATTCGAATAGTAAACTGCAGCTCTAATATTTTAGTATCAATACGATATTCAAATATTCCGCCTGCTCTACTCAGTATTTTTGGATTTGATTCATTATGTAAATAAACTATTTTATTTCCAAGGTAAATCAAAACTTGGCTGGTATTTGAGTTTGCAACCTACAAAAAACTTTCTAATGTGAAAGTGGATTGCAACCATAAAAGACATTAGGCAGGCCTGCTGTAGAGAATAACCCTTAACCTGGTACACATTACGGGAGTATCCAATTGGCCTGGCCGTATTAGAACGCAAAAAGGTAAAAACACAAAGTGTTAATCTATTTCACTCAAGTTCAGCAGGCCATATTAAATCATGGGCTAATTGCCTATAATCTATTATATCTTACCGATATCAGGAACATCACAGTTAGTTGTAGAAGAACAACAGTGTTGAATGAGATCGGCAGGATTCCTAGAAGTTGTAGATTGTAAAGTAGAGAGAACAGAAGGCTGAGCTTTGTTACTCTGAAAAAGATAGGATATTATGGTAAATTGCCCGTAACTAAATTCAAAATTGTAAGAACGGGTTCTCTTTTGTGTCAAACTGGTTCCCTCATCTTAGAAAACCATTTCACGTTCCCAAAGAGCAAGTCAGAATTTTAGAACGGGTTCCCTTAGGTATCAAGCTCACTAACAACAGGTTCTTTCATTTTAGAAAATGTATGAATGTCACTATCAGGGCTGGAGTCGGAGCCATTGGAGCTAAGTCTACCATGTTAAATGGAGCCAGAGTTACCACAAATTTTAGTAGCGCTAGCTCATAGCATCTTATTAACTTTTGTTATGTTAGTGATATTTAGAAATTGGAGTCAAAACATTGAATTTTGTTTCATGGTGAAATCTATATTTAAACTCTTTTGGAATTGTAAACTTGATTGTCTGTCTGCTCTAAAGACTTCAAAATCTTTACTCCTGCTCAAATGTGCCAGAAGTTTGCAATAAATTGAAACTCCACAGCCCAGTCACTAACTACCGTAATAATTACCGTAATTTTTATGTCTCGATTTGTAACAAATCAATACTCACGTCGCCAAATGAATAGATTTCACGGTCTCATGATTCCATTGTTTCCTCACAAACGTTGCAGCATTTTTGACGAACCCCCCTCCGCAGGCTCCAAACATTCCAAGAATAGTACAGATCAAGAGAGAGTCAGGGAAAGCTCCACGACCGAGTTTCACTCCTAAATTACGAAAATAATTGTTTGAAATAACAAGAGAGCAGAATTCCAATAATTGCACATACGTGGAGATGAGCACAGCGAAATAAAGTGTTATCGTGTGAGAATCGTAGTGGTACGAAATTATTTTTTGAAGTGAACAATACCTTCAGAAATACCTGAATTACAAAAACGTTGTTCGGAATAACAATAGAGCAACGCTTTGCATTCATACATGTATCAATGCTCAATATATATGCTGGCCTTAACTGAGAACCGAGACTACGGAGGAAAAACAAGCACAGCGTATTTCCGTGTGTCATGTAATAAAGTTCTTACAAATTAAATTTGTCCTGAAATCTGAAACAAATGACTGGCTAACTTACACCATACTCATCACAGACTTGTAACTGAAAGAGAGGCGAAGGTACGTCATATTATTAAGATGTCTTATCAACATTCCTTTCCCCTGATATAAATATGAAAATCATTCCTAAACTGCTGGAATTGCGAAGTTTGATGCAAATTTTTCACAAACATCAAATATCAGAAAGTGTAAACAAATATATAGCAAACCTTTTATAATTTTTCTTGTTCGGATCATTTCTTTCCCCAGAACAATCACTAACATCGCTGGTTTCCATGACAACAAATTATAAATGACATCTTTGGGAGAGTAGAAGATGTGCCACCATACTATTGTCATCATGAGAACTGACTGAAATGAAAAATTAATATTTATATGTCCCGGCTATAATATGCTATGTTGCCACCAATACCTGTCGATACGTAAAGAGCTACAATTTTACGAATGATTGATATCTTTCCGGTTTAGCACAGCCTACTGCAGCGTTTCTCAAACTGTACTACGGTTCCGCAAGGTTAGAACAGTGGTCGAAATTACGACTATATTGGTCGCCATAGCGATCTTGGCCGTACGGGACTCTGGATCTTAAATTTAACCGTCGGAAGGCCTCATACAACTTCGGAAAGCATAGCATATGCTTTTTTACTCAGATTAACTATTCAGGGATGTGCAGCTTCCAATACAAGGGGTACAAATAAGTGGGTGAAACCGCAGGCCACACCATTATTCTAACAGAGGTTTATAGTGGACACAAAAATATTGGTTTTTCTGATCCTGACATGCGTTGTTCGCTTCGCACAACCTAGCTGTTAGGGCATTGTAAGGTCATAGATAATAAATTGGACTCGGGTATAGACCTTGCAATGCAAATGGATTGAAATTACTCTCACATACTGGATTAAACAACTATAAAATTGCAGGCCGCATTATTTTTCCTTGTGGGCCGCATTTGGCCACAGACCGCAGATTGCACAGCCCTGAGCTTAACAATAAAACAAATCCATACCTGATTATTGGATAGAGGAGTCAGAGCAGGTTTTCCTACACAAACACTTATGATCATCCCTCCACCGTAGCAACAAGCTATCGACATCAACCATGTGGCAACTGGCTGTTTCCTTGCCTTGTTTACATCTAAATTTAAAATAATTTTTTTAAAGGGCTCTGTGATTGAAACTTAGAGGCTTTCCGAGCTATTCACTTACTTATTAAAATACTGAATTGGCTGATTTTGTGACTGTCCAAAAAAAATATAACGTCATCAATAAAATTTACAAGCGAATTAAATAAAGTAATTTTAATTTATTTAGAAACAATAATCAGCAAATAACCATTGTGTTTTTATTTTTTGAAACTAATTGTGGGGCTTTGTACTAACTAGTCAACTACTTCCCAGGTTCCATAGCACTACAAGTTTGAGAGCCCCTACACTAGAGTATATCTCAGTTAAAAAGCATGCAATAGATTAATTTTGGATTCTATGTTTTACCCGAAGTATTATTATTTAGGAGGTATCAACTACTGATAGAGAATAGGCCTTCAGAAAGCATCAAGACATCCTTCTGAGTTTGCGAGTCGGAACCAGTAGTGGGATTCAACCGGTTCGCACCGGTTCTATAGAACCGTCTCATGGAATTTTATGAGATCTGCGGACCGGTTGACATTACAGAAATAAACATGACTTTTTGTAACAGAACCGGCTGAAAAATATGACATTTGTGTGATGGAACCGGCTGACAAAAAAATTGAATCCCACTACTGGTCGGAACCCCTTTTTTTGAAACGTAAAAAACTGTCTATATATGATCAACTCACCTCAACTCACTCCGTAAATTACCAGAGTATAATAAGCAATCTCTATGATTGTTGCCAGATATACTATCAAGTTATTCGTTGCGTCTGCTATCTATGAAACATCCATTATGATATACTAACTGAGATACAATAATAAAATTAGAAATGGGTGTTGTATAATTTAGTATGAATATACAGTATCTAAATTTGAAAAAAATTATCATATACCGTATATATGAACGTGCCGGCAGCGGCGCAGCTAGCAATAGGGGGAAGATGTTTGATTTGAAAATTTTATCTTCCACTTGCAACGAGAGCCGAGCTACTCGCAACTATGAAATTTATTCAACAGCATTTCGCTATGAAAGCCACAGCCTGCCAGCCGGTATCGTGAATTGCAGTTTTTTTTCAATTTCAAATATCCTTAATAATATCTTAGAAACGTGAAATAACGAGTATATAAAAACCAATGACAACACACTGAAGTAAAATCTTGAAATTCAAAAATTTCCTAAACCTTCCACTGTTCCACTAAGGCTCAAAATATTACACGTAGACTAGACTATTTCTGTACTGCAGTTATGTGCAAACTTTTGAACTGTCTTTCTACGCCACTGTCATATAAGCAAAATGCTAGCAAAATCCCGCAGCAAAATATACGATGTCATAAAAACGTGTTTCCACTTTGCGAAATATTTTTAATTATTAACCACAGAGATGTAGAATTGTAAATTGAACGTTATTATGTAGCATTCAATCACACAAAGCATTTAGGATCAAGGGAGAAGTACAACAAACTATATTTATTAAAATAAAATAACGTAATATTTAGAAAAAAATGAAAAGTTTGTTAAATTGACACTAAGCCTTTGGGGCTCAAAAAATATTTTGGGTATGGATTTACAACTCAGACATCTTTCCAATCAAATAAAGAATTTGACAAAAAAATTGATCAGTTTTCTAACAAAATAATTTCAATACAACGCAATAACGTAAATTTCCTAAAAATTCGAAAAATCGTTAAATTGACCCAAAATATGAACAAGATCTGCCTTTAGGGCTCAAAAAATATTTTGGGTATGGATTTTTAGCTCAGACATCTTTCCAATCAAATAAAGAAATTCGAAAAAAAAAGATCAGTTCTCTAACAAAATACTTTTAATACAACGCAATAAAGTCAATTTCTTCAAAATCCGAAATATCGTTAAATTGACCCAAAATTTGAACAAGATCTGCCTTTGGGGCTCAAAAAATATTATGAGTATGAATATCTGAATTCATCATCTTTCCAATGAAACAAAGAAATTGAAAAAAACTCGATCAGTTTTCTAACAAAATACTTTTAATATAACGCAATAACGTAAATTTCTTAGAAATTCGAAAAATCGTTAAATTGACCCAAAATTTGAACAAGATCTGCCTTTGGGGCTCAAAAAATATTATGAGTATGGATATCTGAATTCATCATCTTTCCAATGAAATAAAGAAATTGAAAAAAACTCGATCAGTTTTCTAACAAAATACTTTTAATATAACGCAATAACGTAAATTTCTTAGAAATTCGAAAAATCGTTAAATTGACCCAAAATTTGAACAAGATCTGCCTTTGGGGCTTAAAAAATATTTTGAGTATGGATATTTGAAGTCATCATCTTTCCAATGGAATAAAAAAATTGGAAAAAAAATCTATCAGTTTTCTAACAAAATACTTTTAATATAGCGCAATAACGTAAATTTCTTAGAAATTCGAAAAATCGTTAACTTGACCCAAATTTGAACAAGATCTGCCTTTGGGGCTTAAAAAATATTTTGAGTATGGATATTTGAATTCATCATCTTTCCAATGAAATAAAGAAATTGGAAAAAAACTCCATCAGTTTTCTAACAAAATACTTTTAATATAGCGAAATAACGTAAATTTCTTAGAAATTGGAAAAATCGTTAAATTGACCCAAAATTTGAAAAAGATCTGCCTTTGGGGCTTTAAAAATATTGTGAGTATGGATATTTGAATTCATCATCTTTCCAATGGAATAAAGAAATTGGAAAAAAACTCGATCAGTTTTCTAACAAAATACTTTTAATATAACGCAATAACGTAAATTTCTTAGAAATTCAAAAAATCGTTAAATTGACCCAAAATTTGAACAAGATCTGCCTTTGGGGCTTAAAAAATATTTTGAGTATGAATATTTGAATTCATCATCTTTCCAATGAAATAAAGAAATTGGAAAAAAACTCCATCAGTTTTCTAACAAAATACTTTTAATATAGCGAAATAACGTAAATTTCTTAGAAATTTGAAAAATCGTTAAATTGACCCAAAATTTGAAAAAGATATGCCTTTGGGGCTTTAAAAATATTTTGAGTATGGATATTTGAATTCATCATCTTTCCAATGGAATAAAGAAATTGGAAAAAAACTCGATCAGTTTTCTAACAAAATACTTTTAATATAACGCAATAACGTAAATTTCTTAGAAATTCAAAAAATCGTTAAATTGACCCAAAATTTGAACAAGATCTGCCTTTGGGGCTTAAAAAATATTTTGAGTATGGATATTTGAATTCATCATCTTTCCAATGAAATAAAGAAATTGGAAAAAAACTCCATCAGTTTTCTAACAAAATACTTTTAATATAGCGAAATAACGTAAATTTCTTAGAAATTCGAAAAATCGTTAAATTGACCCAAAATTTGAAAAAGAAATGCCTTTGGGGCTTAAAAAATATTTTGAGTATGGATATTTGAATTCATCATCTTTCCAATGGAATAAAAAAAATTAGAAAAAAAATCTATCAGTTTTCTAACAAAATACTTTTAATATAGCGCAATAACGTAAATTTCTTAGAAATTCGAAAAATCGTTAAATTGACCCAAAATTTGAACAAGATCTGCCTTTGGGGCCTAAAAAATATTTTGAGTATGGATATCTGAATTCATCATCTTTCCAATGGAATAAAGAAATTGGAAAAAAACTCGATCAGTTTTCTAACAAAATACTTTTAATATAGCGCAATAACGTAAATTTCTTAGAAATTCGAAAACTCGTTAAATTGACCCAAATTTGAACAAGATCTGCCTTTGGGGCTTAAAAAATATTTTGAGTATGGATATTTGAATTCATCATCTTTTCAATGAAATAAAGAAATTGGAAAAAAACTCGATCAGTTTTCTAACAAAATACTTTTAATATAGCGCAATAACGTAAATTTCTTAGAAATTCGAAAAATCGTTAAATTGACCCAAAATTTGAACAAGATCTGCCTTTGGGGCTTAAAAAATATTTTGATTATGGATATTTAAATTCATCATCTTTTCAATGAAATAAAGAAATTGGAAAAAAACTCGATCAGTTTTCTAACAAAATACTTTTAATATAACGCAATAACGTAAATTTCTTAGAAATTCGAAAAATCGTTAAATTGACCCAAAATTTGAAAAAGATCTGCCTTTGGGGCTTAAAAAATATTTTGAGTATGGATATTTGAATTCATCATCTTTCCAATGGAATAAAGAAATTGGAAAAAAACTCCATCAGTTTTCTAACAAAATACTTTTAATATAGCGGAATAACGTAAATTTCTTAGAAATTCGAAAAATCGTTAAATTGACCCAAAATTTGAAAAAGATCTGCCTTTGGGGCTTAAAAAATATTTTGAGTATGGATATTTGAATTCATCATCTTTCCAATGGAATAAAGAAATTGGAAAAAAACTCGATCAGTTTTCTAACAAAATACTTTTAATATAGCGCAATAACGTAAATTTCTTAGAAATTCGAAAAATCGTTAAATTGACCCAAAATTTGAACAAGATCTGCCTTTGGGGCTAAAAAATTATTTTGAGTATGCATATTTGAATTCATTATCTTTCCAATGGAATAAAGAAATTGGAAAAAACTCGATCAGTTTTCTAACAAAATACTTTTAATATAGCGCAATAACGTAAATTTCTTAGAAATTCGAAAAATCGTTAAATTGACCCAAAATTTGAACAAGATCTGCCTTTGGGGCTTAGAAAATATTTTGAGTATGGATATTTGAATTCATCATCTTTCCAATGAAATAAAGAAATTGAAAAAAACTTGATCAGTTTTTTAACAAAATACTTTTAATATAGCGCAATAACGTAAATTTCTTAGAAATTCGAAAAATCGTTAAATTGACCCAAAATTTGAACAAGATCTGCCTTTGGGGCTTAAAAAATATTTTGAGTATGGATATTTGAATTCATCATCTTTCCAATGGAATAAAGAAATTGGAAAAAAACTCGATCAGTTTTCTAACAAAATACTTTTAATATAGCGCAATAACGTAAATTTCTTAGAAATTCGAAAAATCGTTAAATTGACCCAAAATTTGAACAAGATCTGCCTTTGGGGCTCAAAAACAGAATAGTGTTGTTATTGAGAGACATGCATGCCATGGTATAAATCGACCCATCATCGATACTCACCTACATAGTATATATTAGCTGAAAGTAGTCTATAAGAGAAATTCTACGCAAATCCATGAGCTTTTATGTTTGTCCGGGAGAAACTCTAATCACTGTTCTTTTTATCAGCTTGGTTACTTGCAACCCCACATGTTGAGGAACAATCTCTCCATTATGTTTGATTGCGTTGAAATAATATGTTTATATACTGGATAATGTCTTCGCTTTTTCATGGTTAAATTATATTTAAAATTTAAATAGTCACAGATAATTTACAATTCGATTTACTTTCATTTCAGGTGAGACAAAACAAGAATTTTGCAGCATTGCAATATAAACTGAACTGGTGATTTTATTTTCGCAAAATGGCTGCGCACAAAAATTGTTACGTTGTTCCGGTATATATGCAACATGAACGAAAAAGAAGTACAAATAATTGATTAGTAGAGATGAACAGTATCCGAAGAAATAACCCATGTGCTTTCGTAACAGTGAAATAGTTGCCGCGTTCCACTCCCCGGCAATTTACAATCGAATCCGAATTGAAAAAAAATTGACTCCGACTCTAGACTCGGGGTTGCAAACAATTTTGACCCCGACTACAGCTCCGAACTCTAGGAAAATCAAATTTTGATAACAAAATTTTTAGCGCATGTTAGCCTTCATTAATTAATTGTTAGAAAACGCTTAGAAAGCTTGATGCTTTTTTGACTTCCATTATCACCATTGAATGTCTGAAATTATGACTTTAACGATCGAATTCAAAATCTTACAGTTTAATATTAAGCTTCCAGATCCAGTGAGAACATGCCGAATTCCTACTATACAGTCCGTAAGTATTGAAACACGCGAATCAATTGTATGCTACAAATTGGCACATTTATTTAACGAAATACCTATTAATATTGGCAAAAAAATGTAACCTAATAAAAAAAATCCACAAAAATTACGTCAACTTCTTTAGTTTTCAAAGATAAGTATAAATTGAACCAAAACGTTTATTTGTTTTCACTACTTAGTCAATTATCTCTCTATCTCTACGAAATACAGTATTGAATAGGGCATGTACTTTCGGATGTAGTTTTTTAGATCCAAGACAAATTGCATACATCATCCAACTTCGGAATATGTCTGGGGAGACAAGGCCAAGGTCATTTTTGAAGTCCGAACAAATCATGTCCACTGCCATACAGACACATACGCCACAGCTTGTCACATCCGTTTGCCTAATAAAGCATTTTTGAAGAATGGAAATGTTTCCTTCATACTTTCCGAGATTCAATAAAAACGGGAGAAGATATGAGGCAATATTCTCTTTCGTGGTGTCTATTTTACTTTCAGCCGAGTCTATAATGAACGCGGTAAGCATAGGAATAGAAATCCAAATCAAAATAAAATGATGGTTGTAGAGCAGAGGAAAGAAAAGATTCTCTCTCAAAATCCCAGGTTGGTTCGGATTTTCAAGAGCTGCCCTGATAAGTTCTTTATTTCTAATCGGTTTACCTGCTAAAATATGCTGTGTTAGAAGACAATCAACATATCCAAAACGAATGACGTCGCCTGTAATACTATTACATGCTTCAATTGTTGAACACATATATGCCTCTACTATACTTTCGTTCAGCCATCCTGCTTGATGCGATCTATCCAACAGACATTTCCCAGCCAAATCCAAAACTTTAGATGGCGCAGGACACAGAGTATAAATATCTAGCCATCGAACAATTTTATCATTTTCCGTCACAGCAGCAACACTCAGCATCGAATCAGTTGGAATACTACCCCACACATCTCTAGAAAACTGTATATGAAGTTCAATATTCAACTGATGTTCTGAGAAGAATATCGGATGTCGCACATTCTGAGTCAATTCAAGCGTTTCTAAAGATGCAGTCGAATTGGTTTCAATATGCGCGATGCATTGTTTCTGGTGATTTTTCCCGTAATCGAAATGAATTTTATGTGAGGCGGTACCTGTAGTATAAAATCATTTACCTCGTGTTTTTCTTTTTTTAAACTTTTCTTTGACAAGCAGAGATTCTGTCTGAATTTTATTTGTATTTATTTTGTATCCTCGATGTAGGACAAAATCCGCGTACATTTTTTTGTTACTTTGACTTCTTTTCGATACATCCAAACGAATTCATCGAGATGACTCAGGCGTTTTCCGTGTAAATGGTTTCGTTTCAATTGCCCAAAATGTTCTTCAATTATGCCTTGCGTTTTATTATTCTGGTGAGCCGATTGTACGTTAGAGTTTTTTATTGTTTGATACTTTTTGGCAAATTTTTCGTAAAATTCTCTGTCTACGGTCGTTTTTTTCACATGGCGTGATAAATCCCCCAACATCAAGCTAGATGTTGCCGCTAACTTGCTCATAATTACTTTCAAAAAAATGTCGCAAAATTTATCCGAGTAGTATGGATTTTGACAGGGGAATGAAATTTCATCTGTGTGACTTTTATAGATCTCCGAGTGTCGAAAGTTGTCCAAAAGAATACGATATCTGTTGTAAAAGGGTGAGAGAGGGTCTATACTGTCATTAACTGTGTCAAAAATTCCTTGTTCACGGTATTCGTGTTCATCAGTGTAGAATCTACTGACATAATTTCTTATCCTCAATTTTTCAAAATGTATCTCGACGAGAGGGGACAATTGTTTTAATGCTGTGACGATAAAAAAAACTATTAGCTATTCCGTCAAGTTCTTCGATGCTTTCTGATGCAAAAAACCTTTCGCCCAATTCATGACGACGACCCTATGACTTTTTCTATAATATTTAACACACAGCAATTTGGCCGCATGCATTGCATGGCTGAGGCAATTGTGCAATATAGGCATGTCGTCGAATATAGCAAGCAGCGAATATAGTGCTCGTTATTACTTTTAAATATAGTTTGCATAATACCAATATTCTGCAACCATGATTCAGTGAATCTGTATTCTTTATTTTCTGACTTAATGTTTCGCAATGCGCTCGCGCTTGGAGAATAAGTGTATGCACCCAGAATTCTTTCTTCGTCTTCCATTTTTGAGTGCAGTTCTCGCTTCTGAATTTCATCTGATTTCAAAATCATCTCATTTTTCAATTTTGTTCTTTCATTTTTTCGAACATAACGACTTTTAACACAATGAATTTGATGTTTTCTTTCTCCGCTCACGGTCACGTGACACGTAATTTGTTCACTCGATGTCGAAAATATTTCGATCCTTCCACGCACATTACAGCCACAACAACATTTGTGACCGCAATGTATATTTATCGACCCTTCTTTGACAAATTTTGATGTTTCCCATTGACTGCAAATAGGACTTCTCAAATAATGGTTCGTGATGCATGGAACACAGCCTTTGTATATAGACCAATACTTTATATAACGATTTCCATATCGGTAGATTTTTGAAATTTATGCTCTTGACGCCCTTGTATCAATTTTTGCCATTCCGATTGTGAAATAGTAAATTTTCCATGTATGTCAATATTTTTGAACTCTATCGAAGAGATTACGTCTTTTTCGTGGTAAAGACCTAGTTTTAAGAAATTGGCCGAATTTTGTCGATAATCCGGATACACGTGAGTATGTGAATTCTTTTGATAGTTGGTTTCCGTACATTTTAATGTTGATGAATCGGTTGTGATGAATTCCCTCTGATCACCGAAAAAACATTTTCCGTCAGTCTGCACGCATTTGGATTCTTTTGTAGAGGGCACTTGAAAATCTGAAAACGCGTCTACTACCGGAATATGTTTAGCAATGTCTTCTGAGTGATAAAATATTTTATCAACTGCCTTGTCAATAACAACGGCGGAGCCTTCACAAACAAAAGGACAATTTTTCCAGTAGGCTGCAGCAAGTGTCCCACTCTTACGAATGCAAGCTGGGTGAAACCATTTATCGCAATTATCACAACCAATCATAAATCCGCCATTATATTCCTTCCTGCAAATGCAGTATAATGTAGTGGGGGAAGATGATGATGTCGAGCTGGATGGCAAATTCATCATGTTTATTGGTTCGGTAGTTTTTTGAGCATGCACTTTTTGCGATGGTTTGTCTTCACGTATGCCTTGAAACTTACCAAGAGGCAATTTATTTTGATTCGCTCGTTTTGGTTGAATTGCCTTGCATGTTCGTTCCAAATTGCTGGTAGTTTTTCAGATTTTTTTTCGCTTATAATTTCAAAAATTGCTTTCTCATGTTGATTGAGAAACGCGTCGAGTTTCTTACGCCTCTCCGAATATGATCTCCGTGACCATACTTTGCTTTTAAACAAAAACCATTGTTTATGGATTTTTGATTCGAGTGTATCTAGGTCATTTTCAATCATGTAGCAAGCGATTGACCTGCATATTTTCTTTATTTCCGGTCTAGCTTTCCAATCTGCAGCCATTTTATCATAAAGGAAGGGATGCGTCCTAAAATAAATCGTATCTGTTATTTTTTCGTTATTATTGTTATTACATTATGACCCAAAGTCGCAACGGTAACATATGCAAATAGGAAGACGTTTGCTCCTGGTGGAACACTTCCTAGACCCCAACAAGTCACTGTATTAATGGTTATATTACAAAAAAATGTAAATCTGAATACTCACCCAGAACGATGGATGGGATGTATAATATTCAAACTCAAGACTTTGACTGCTATATCACGAGAAATGAAGGCGGTGGATGCCAATAGTTGCAATCATTGAATGGCAGTTAACGAATATCTCGAAACGCGGTAACGCACGCTGAGACATCGCTGATCGACTTCTCAAGAGGCTTTTATATTATTATATGATGTCACAAAGCAAAGGTAATCACCAGTTTCGGATTTTCGTTAAATTTACGTTTTTGCGTTGTATTAAAAGTATTTTGTTAGAACACTGGTAGTCTTATTTTCCAATTTCTTTACTTGATTGGAAAGATGATAAATCCAGATATCCATACCCAAAATATTTTTCGAGCCCCAAAGGTTGTTCTTGTTCAAATTTTGGGCCAATTTAACGATTTTCCGGATTTTCAAGGAATTTACGTTATCGCGTTGTATCACATGTATTTTGTTAAAAAACTGATTGAGTTTCTTTCCAATTTATTTATTTGATTGGAAAGATGATGAATTTAGATATCCATACTCAAAATATTTTTTGAGCCCCAAAGGCGGATCTTGGTCAAATTTTGGGTCAATATAACGATTTTTCGGATTTTTAAGAAAATCACGGTATTGCGTTGTATTAAAGGTATTTTGCTAGAAAACTGAAAGAGTTTTTTCCCAATTTCTTATGTTGATTGGAAGAATGTCTGAAGTATAAATTCATAGTCAAAACAAATTTTTAGGCCCCAAAGACAGATCTTGTTCAAATTTTGGGTAAATTCAACAATTTTTCGGATTTTTAGGAAATTTATTGCGTTGTATTGAAAGTATTTTGATAGAAAATTGATAGAGTTTTTTTCCAATTTCTTTATTTTATTGGAAAGATGATGAATTCAAATACCAATATTCAAAATATTTTTTAAGCCCCAAAGGCAGATCTTGTTCAAATTTTGGGTCAATTTAACGATTTTTCTAATTTCTAAGAAATTTACGCTATTGCGTTATATTAAAAGTATTTTGTTAGAAAACTGATCGAGTTTTTTTACAATTTCTTTATTTCATTAGAAAGATGATGAATTCAGATATCTATACTCATAATATTTTTTGAGCCCCAAAGGCAGATCTTGTTCAAATTTTGGGTCAATTTAACGAGTTTTCGAATTTCTAAGAAATTTACGTTATTGCGTTATATTAAAAGTATTTTGTTAGAAAACTGATCGAGTTTTTTTTCCAATTTCTTTATTTCATTGGAAAGAAGATGAATTCAGATATCCATACTCATAATATTTTTTGAGCCCCAAAGGCAGATCTTGTTCAAATTTTGGGTCAATTTAACGATTTATCGAATTTCTAAAAAATTTACGTTATTGCGTTATATTAAAAGTATTTTGTTAGAAAACTGATCGAGTTTTTTTCCAATTTCTTTATTTCATTGGAAAGATGATTGAATCAGATATCCATACTCTTAATATTTTTTGAGCCCCAAAAGCAGATCTTGTTCAAATTTTGGGTCAATTTAACGATTTTTCGAATTTCTAAGAAATTGACGTTATTGCGTTATATTAAAAGTATTTTGTTAGAAAACTGATCGAGTTTTTTTCCAATTTCTTTATTTCATTGGAAAGATGATGAATTCAGATATCCATACTCTTAATATTTTTTGAGCCACAAAGGCAGATCTTGTTCAAATTTTGGGTCAATTTAACGATTTTTCGAATTTTTAAGAAATTTACGTTATTGCGTTATATTAAAAGTATTTTGTTAAAAAACTGATCGAGTTTTTTTTCAATTTCTTTATTTCATTGAAAAGTTGATGAATTCAGATATCTATACTCATAATATTTTTTGAGCCCCAAAGGCAGATCTTGTTCGATGTTTTTGGTCAATTTAACGATTTTTCGAATTTCTAAGAAATTTACGTTATTGCGTTATATTAAAAGCATTTTTTTTAGAAAACTGATCGAGTTTTTTCACAATTTCTTTATTTCATTGGAAAGATGATGAATTCAGATATCTATACTCATAATATTTTTTGAGCCCCAAAGGCAGATCTTGTTCAAATTTTGGGTCAATTTAACGAGTTTTCGAATTTCTAAGAAATTTACGTTATTGCGTTATATTAAAAGTATTTTGTTAGAAAACTGATCAAGTTTTCTTCCAATTTCTTTATTTCATTGGAAAGATGATAAATTCAGATATCCATACTCATAATATTTTTTGAGCCCCAAAGGCAGATCTGTTCAAATTTTGGGTCAATTTAACGATTTTTCGAATTTCTAAGAAATTTTAGTTATTGCGTTGTATTAAAAGTATTTTGATAGAAAACTGATCGAGTTTTTTTCCAATTTCTTTATTTCATTGAAAAGATGATGAATTCAGATATCCATACTCACAATATTTTTTGAGCGCCAAAGGCAGATCTCGTTCAATTTTTGGGTCAATTTAACGATTTTTTCTAATTTCTAAGAAATTTACGCTATTGCGTTCTATTAAAAGTATTTTGTTAGAAAACTGATCGAGTTTTTTTCTAATTTCTTTATTTCATTGGAAAGATGATGAATTCAGATATCTATACTCATAATATTTTTTGAGCCCCAAAGGCAGATCTTGTTCAAATTTTGGGTCAATTTAACGAGTTTTCGAATTTCTAAGAAATTTACGTTATTGCGTTATATTAAAAGTATTTTGTTAGAAAACTGATCGAGTTTTTTTCCAATTTCTTTATTTCATTGGAAAGAAGATGAATTCAGATATCCATACTCATAATATTTTTTGAGCCCCAAAGGCAGATCTTGTTCAAATTTTGGGTCAATTTAACGATTTATCGAATTTCTAAAAAATTTACGTTATTGCGTTATATTAAAAGTATTTTGTTAGAAAACTGATCGAGTTTTTTTCCAATTTCTTTATTTCATTGGAAAGATGATGAATTCAGATATCCATACTCATAATATTTTTTGAGCCCCAAAGGCAGATCTTGTTTAAATTTTGGGTCAATTTAACGATTTTTCAAATTTCTAAGAAATTGACGATATTGCGTTATATTAAAAGTATTTTGTTAGAAAACTGATCAAGTTTTCTTCCAATTTCTTTATTTCATTGGAAAGATGATAAATTCAGATATCCATACTCATAATATTTTTTGAGCCCCAAAGGCAGATCTGTTCAAATTTTGGGTCAATTTAACGATTTTTCGAATTTCTAAGAAATTTTAGTTATTGCGTTGTATTAAAAGTATTTTGATAGAAAACTGATCGAGTTTTTTTCCAATTTCTTTATTTCATTGAAAAGATGATGAATTCAGATATCCATACTCACAATATTTTTTGAGCGCCAAAGGCAGATCTCGTTCAATTTTTGGGTCAATTTAACGATTTTTCTAATTTCTAAGAAATTTACGCTATTGCGTTCTATTAAAAGTATTTTGTTAGAAAACTGATCGAGTTTTTTTCTAATTTCTTTATTTCATTGGAAAGATGATGAATTCAGATATCTATAATCATAATATTTTTTGAGCCCCAAAGGCAGATCTTGTTCAAATTTTGGGTCAATTTAACGAGTTTTCGAATTTCTAAGAAATTTACGTTATTGCGTTATATTAAAAGTATTTTGTTAGAAAACTTATCGAGTTTTTTTACAATTTCTTTATTTCATTGGAAAGAAGATGAATTCAGATATCCATACTCATAATATTTTTTGAGCCCCAAAGGCAGATCTTGTTCAAATTTTGGGTCAATTTAACCATTTATCGAATTTCTAAAAAATTTACGTTATTGCGTTATATTAAAATTATTTTGTTAGAAAACTGATCGAGTTTTTTTCCAATTTCTTTATTTCATTGGAAAGATGATTGATTCAGATATCCATACTCTTAATATTTTTTGAGCCCCAAAAGCAGATCTTGTTCAAATTTTGGGTCAATTTAACGATTTTTCGAATTTCTAAGAAATTGACGTTATTGCGTTATATTAAAAGTATTTTGTTAGAAAACTGATCGAGTTTTTTTCCAATTTCTTTATTTCATTGGAAAGATGATGGATTCAGATATCCATACTCATAATATTTTTTGAGCCCCAAAGGCAGATCTGTTCAAATTTTGGGTCAATTTAACGATTTTTCGAATTTCTAAGAAATTTTAGTTATTGCGTTGTATTTTGTAAAAGTATTTTGATAGAAAACTGATCGAGTTTTTTTCCAATTTCTTTATTTCATTGAAAAGATGATGAATTCAGATATCCATACTCATAATATTTTTTGAGCCCCAAAGGCAGATCTTGTTCAAATTTTGGGTCAATTTAACGATTTTTCGAATTTCTAAGAAATTTACGTTATTGCGTTATATTAAAAGTATTTTGTTAGAAAACTGATCTAGTTTTTTTCCAATTTCTTTATTTCATTGAAATGATGATGAATTCAGATATCCATACTCATAATATTTTTTGAGCCCCAAAGGCAGATCTTGTTTAAATTTTGGGTCAATTTAACGATTTTTCGAATTTCTAAGAAATTTACGTTATTGCGTTATATTAAAAGTATTTTGTTAGAAAACTGATCGAGTTTTTTTCCTATTTCTTTATTTCATTGGAAAGATGATGAATTCAGATATCTATACTCATAATATTTTTTGAGCCCCAAAGGCAGATCTTGTTCAAATTTTGGGTCAATTTAACGAGTTTTCGAATTTCTAAGAAATTTACGTTATTGCGTTATATTAAAAGTATTTTGTTAGAAAACTGATCGAGTTTTTTTCCAATTTCTTCATTTCATTGAAATGATGATGAATTCAGATATCCATACTCATAATATTTTTTGAGCCCCAAAGGCAGATCTTGTTTAAATTTTGGGTCAATTTAACGTTTTTTCGAATTTCTAAGAAATTTTAGTTATTGCGTTATATTAAAAGTATTTTGTTAGAAAACTGATCGAGTTTTTTTCCAATTTCTTTATTTCATTGGAAAGATGATGAATTCAGATATCTATACTCATAATATTTTTTGAGCCTCAAAGGCAGATCTTGTTCAAATTTTGGGTCAATTTAACGAGTTTTCGAATTTCTAAGAAATTTACGTTATTGCGTTATATTAAAAGTATTTTGTTAGAAAACTGATCGAGTTTTTTTCCAATTTCTTTATTTCATTGAAATGATGATGAATTCAGATATCCATACTCATAATATTTTTTGAGCCCCAAAGGCAGATCTTGTTTAAATTTTGGGTCAATTTAACGATTTTTCGATTTTCTAAGAAATTGACGTTATTGCGTTATATTAAAAGTATTTTGTTAGAAAACTGATCGAGTTTTTTTCCAATTTCTTTATTTCATTGGAAAGATGATTGATTCAGATATCCATACTCCTAATATGTCTTGAGCCCCAAAAGCAGATCTTGTTCAAATTTTGGGTCAATTTAACGATTTTTCGAATTTCTAAGAAATTGACGTTATTGCGTTATATTAAAAGTATTTTATTAGAAAACTGATCGAGTTTTTTTCCAATTTCTTTATTTCATTGAAAAGATGATGGATTCAGATATCCATACTCTTAATATTTTTTGAGCCACAAAGGCAGATCTTGTTCAAATTTTGGGTCAATTTAACGATTTTTCGAATTTTTTAGGAAATTTACGTTATTGCGTTATATTAAAAGTATTTTGTTAAAAAACTGATCGAGTTTTTTTCCAATTTCTTTATTTCATTGAAAAGATGATGAATTCAGATATCTATACTCATAATATTTTTTGAGCCCCAAACGCAGATCTTGTTCAAATTTTGGGTCAATTTAACGATTTTTCAGATTTCTAAGAAATTTACGTTATTGCGTTATATTAAAAGCATTTTGTTAGAAAACTGATCGAGTTTTTTTACAATTTCTTTATTTCATTGGAAAGATGATGAATTCAGATATCTATACTCATAATATTTTTTGAGCCCCAAAAGCAGATCTTGTTCAAATTTTGGGTCAATTTAACGATTTTTCGAATTTCTAAGAAATTGACGTTATTGCGTTATATTAAAAGTATTTTGTTAGAAAACTGATCGAGTTTTTTTCCAATTTCTTTATTTCATTGGAAAGATGATGGATTCAGATATCCATACTCTTAATATTTTTTGAGCCACAAAGGCAGATCTTGTTCAAATTTTGGGTCAATTTAACGATTTTTCGAATTTTTAAGAAATTTACGTTATTGCGTTATATTAAAAGTATTTTGTTAAAAAACTGATCGAGTTTTTTTCCAATTTCTTTATTTCATTGAAAAGATGATGAATTCAGATATCTATACTCATAATATTTTTTGAGCCCCAAAGGCAGATCTTGTTCAAATTTTTGGTCAATTTAACGATTTTTCGAATTTCTAAGAAATTTACGTTATTGCGTTATTTTTTAGAAAACTGATCGAGTTTTTTTCCAATTTCTTTATTTCATTGGAAAGATGATTGATTCAGATATCCAAACTCATAATATTTTTTGAGCCCCAAAAGCAGATCTTGTTCAAATTTTGGGTCAATTTAACGATTTTTCGAATTTCTAAGAAATTGACGTTATTGCGTTATATTAAAAGCATTTTTTTAGAAAACTGATCGAGTTTTTTTACAATTTCTTTATTTCATTGGAAAGATGATGAATTCAGATATCTATACTCATAATATTTTTTGAGCCCCAAAGGCAGATCTTGTTCAAATTTTGGGTCAATTTAACGAGTTTTCGAATTTCTAAGAAATTTACGTTATTGCGTTATATTAAAAGTATTTTGTTAGAAAACTGATCGAGTTTTTTTCCAATTTCTTTATTTCATTGGAAAGATGATGAATTCAGATATCTATACTCATAATATTTTTTGAGCCCCAATGGCAGATCTTGTTCAAATTTTGGGTCAATTTAACGATTTATCGAATTTCTAAAAAATTTACGTTATTGCGTTATATTAAAAGTATTTTGTTAGAAAACTGATCGAGTTTTTTTCCAATTTCTTTATTTCATTGAAAAGATGATGAATTCAGATATCCATACTCATAATATTTTTTGAGCCCCAAAGGCAGATCTTGTTCAAATTTTGGGTCAATTTAACGATTTTTCGAATTTCTAAGAAATTTACGTTATTGCGTTATATTAAGGTATTTTGTTAGAAAACTGATCTAGTTTTTTTCCAATTTCTTTATTTCATTGAAATGATGATGAATTCAGATATCCATACTCATAATATTTTTTGAGCCCCAAAGGCAGATCTTGTTTAAATTTTGGGTCAATTTAACGATTTTTCGAATTTCTAAGAAATTGACGTTATTGCGTTATATTAAAAGTATTTTGTTAGAAAACTGATCGAGTTTTTTTCCTATTTCTTTATTTCATTGGAAAGATGATGAATTCAGATATCTATACTCATAATATTTTTTGAGCCCCAAAGGCAGATCTTGTTCAAATTTTGGGTCAATTTAACGAGTTTTCGAATTTCTAAGAAATTTACGTTATTGCGTTATATTAAAAGTATTTTGTTAGAAAACTGATCGAGTTTTTTTCCAATTTCTTCATTTCATTGGAAAGAAGATGAATTCAGATATCCATACTCATAATATTTTTTGAGCCCCAAAGGCAGATCTTGTTTAAATTTTGGGTCAATTTAACGATTTTTCGAATTTCTAAGAAATTTTAGTTATTGCGTTATATTAAAAGTATTTTGTTAGAAAACTGATCGAGTTTTTTTCCAATTTCTTTATTTCATTGGAAAGATGATGAATTCAGATATCTATACTCATAATATTTTTTGAGCCTCAAAGGCAGATCTTGTTCAAATTTTGGGTCAATTTAACGAGTTTTCGAATTTCTAAGAAATTTACGTTATTGCGTTATATTAAAAGTATTTTGTTAGAAAACTGATCGAGTTTTTTTTCAATTTCTTTATTTCATTGAAATGATGATGAATTCAGATATCCATACTCATAATATTTTTTGAGCCCCGAAGGCAGATCTTGTTTAAATTTTGGGTCAATTTAACGATTTTTCGATTTTCTAAGAAATTTACGTTATTGCGTTATATTAAAAGTATTTTGTTAGAAAACTGATCGAGTTTTTTTCCAATTTCTTTATTTCATTGGAAAGATGATTGATTCAGATATCCATACTCTTAATATGTCTTGAGCCCCAAAAGCAGATCTTGTTCAAATTTTGGGTCAATTTAACGATTTTTCGAATTTCTAAGAAATTGACGTTATTGCGTTATATTAAAAGTATTTTATTAGAAAACTGATCGAGTTTTTTTACAATTTCTTTATTTCATTGGAAAGATGATGAATTCAGATATCCATACTCATAATATTTTTTGAGCCCCAAAGGCAGATCTTGTTCAAATTTTGGGTCAATTTAACGATTTTTCGAATTTCTAAGAAATTTACGTTATTGCGTTATATTAAAAGTATTTTGTTAGAAAACTGATCTAGTTTTTTTCCAATTTCTTTATTTCATTGAAATGATGATGAATTCAGATATCCATACTCATAATATTTTTTGAGCCCCAATGGCAGATCTTGTTTAAATTTTGGGTCAATTTAACGATTTTTCGAATTTCTAAGAAATTGACGTTATTGCGTTATATTAAAAGTATTTTGTTAGAAAACTGATCGAGTTTTTTTCCAATTGCTTTATTTCATTGAAAAGATGATGAATTCAGATATCTATACTCATAATATTTTTTGAGCCCCAATGGCAGATCTTGTTTAAATTTTGGGTCAATTTAACGATTTTTCGAATTTCTAAGAAATTGACGTTATTGCGTTATATTAAAAGTATTTTGTTAGAAAACTGATCGAGTTTTTTTCCTATTTCTTTATTTCATTGGAAAGATGATGAATTCAGATATCTATACTCATAATATTTTTTGAGCCCCAAAGGCAGATCTTGTTCAAATTTTGGGTCAATTTAACGAGTTTTCGAATTTCTAAGAAATTTACGTTATTGCGTTATATTAAAAGTATTTTGTTAGAAAACTGATCGAGTTTTTTTCCAATTTCTTCATTTCATTGAAATGATGATGAATTCAGATATCCATACTCATAATATTTTTTGAGCCCCAAAGGCAGATCTTGTTTAAATTTTGGGTCAATTTAACGATTTTTCGAATTTCTAAGAAATTTTAGTTATTGCGTTATATTAAAAGTATTTTGTTAGAAAACTGATCGAGTTTTTTTCCAATTTCTTTATTTCATTGGAAAGATGATGAATTCAGATATCTATACTCATAATATTTTTTGAGCCTCAAAGGCAGATTTTGTTCAAATTTTGGGTCAATTTAACGAGTTTTCGAATTTCTAAGAAATTTACGTTATTGCGTTATATTAAAAGTATTTTGTTAGAAAACTGATCGAGTTTT
Organism: Styela clava; assembly: GCF_964204865.1. Classification (NCBI taxonomy): domain Eukaryota; kingdom Metazoa; phylum Chordata; class Ascidiacea; order Stolidobranchia; family Styelidae; genus Styela; species Styela clava. The sequence continues at coordinate 4,637,277 of NC_135251.1, forward strand.
TTTCCAATTTCTTTATTTCATTGAAATGATGATGAATTCAGATATCCATACTCATAATATTTTTTGAGCCCCAAAGGCAGATCTTGTTTAAATTTTGGGTCAATTTAACGATTTTTCGATTTTCTAAGAAATTGACGTTATTGCGTTATATTAAAAGTATTTTGTTAGAAAACTGATCGAGTTTTTTTCCAATTTCTTTATTTCATTGGAAAGATGATTGATTCAGATATCCATACTCCTAATATGTCTTGAGCCCCAAAAGCAGATCTTGTTCAAATTTTGGGTCAATTTAACGATTTTTCGAATTTCTAAGAAATTGACGTTATTGCGTTATATTAAAAGTATTTTATTAGAAAACTGATCGAGTTTTTTTCCAATTTCTTTATTTCATTGGAAAGATGATGGATTCAGATATCCATACTCTTAATATTTTTTGAGCCACAAAGGCAGATCTTGTTCAAATTTTGGGTCAATTTAACGATTTTTCGAATTTTTAAGAAATTTACGTTATTGCGTTATATTAAAAGTATTTTGTTAAAAAACTGATCGAGTTTTTTTCCAATTTCTTTATTTCATTGAAAAGATGATGAATTCAGATATCTATACTCATAATATTTTTTGAGCCCCAAAGGCAGATCTTGTTCAAATTTTGGGTCAATTTAACGATTTTTCAGATTTCTAAGAAATTTACGTTATTGCGTTATATTAAAAGCATTTTGTTAGAAAACTGATCGAGTTTTTTTACAATTTCTTTATTTCATTGGAAAGATGATGAATTCAGATATCTATACTCATAATATTTTTTGAGCCCCAAAAGCAGATCTTGTTCAAATTTTGGGTCAATTTAACGATTTTTCGAATTTCTAAGAAATTGACGTTATTGCGTTATATTAAAAGTATTTTGTTAGAAAACTGATCGAGTTTTTTTCCAATTTCTTTATTTCATTGGAAAGATGATGGATTCAGATATCCATACTCTTAATATTTTTTGAGCCACAAAGGCAGATCTTGTTCAAATTTTGGGTCAATTTAACGATTTTTCGAATTTTTAAGAAATTTACGTTATTGCGTTATATTAAAAGTATTTTGTTAAAAAACTGATCGAGTTTTTTTCCAATTTCTTTATTTCATTGAAAAGATGATGAATTCAGATATCTATACTCATAATATTTTTTGAGCCCCAAAGGCAGATCTTGTTCAAATTTTTGGTCAATTTAACGATTTTTCGAATTTCTAAGAAATTGACGTTATTGCGTTATATTAAAATTATTTTGTTAGAAAACTGATCGAGTTTTTTTCCAATTTCTTTATTTCATTGGAAAGATGATTGATTCAGATATCCATACTCTTAATATTTTTTGAGCCCCAAAAGCAGATCTTGTTCAAATTTTGGGTCAATTTAACGATTTTTCGAATTTCTAAGAAATTGACGTTATTGCGTTATATTAAAAGTATTTTGTTAGAAAACTGATCGAGTTTTTTTCCAATTTCTTTATTTCATTGGAAAGATGATGGATTCAGATATCCATACTCATAATATTTTTTGAGCCCCAAAGGCAGATCTGTTCAAATTTTGGGTCAATTTAACGATTTTTCGAATTTCTAAGAAATTTTAGTTATTGCGTTGTATTTTGTAAAAGTATTTTGATAGAAAACTGATCGAGTTTTTTTCCAATTTCTTTATTTCATTGAAAAGATGATGAATTCAGATATCCATACTCACAATATTTTTTGAGCGCCAAAGGCAGATCTCGTTCAATTTTTGGGTCAATTTAACGATTTTTCTAATTTCTAAGAAATGATCGATTTTTTTTCCAATTTCTTTATTTCATTGGAAAGAAAATGAATTCAGATATCCATACTCATAATATTTTTTGAGCCCCAAAGGAAGATCTTGTTCAAATTTTGGGTCAATTCAACGATTTATCGAATTTCTAAAAAATTTACGTTATTGCGTTATATTAAAAGTATTTTGTTAGAAAACTGATCGAGTTTTTTTCCAATTTCTTTATTTCATTGAAAAGATGATGAATTCAGATATCCATACTCATAATATTTTTTGAGCCCCAAAGGCAGATCTTGTTCAAATTTTGGGTCAATTTAACGATTTTTCGAATTTCTAAGAAATTTACGTTATTGCGTTATATTAAAAGTATTTTGTTAGAAAACTGATCTAGTTTTTTTCCAATTTCTTTATTTCATTGAAATGATGATGAATTCAGATATCCATACTCATAATATTTTTTGAGCCCCAAAGGCAGATCTTGTTTAAATTTTGGGTCAATTTAACGATTTTTCGAATTTCTAAGAAATTGACGTTATTGCGTTATATTAAAAGTATTTTGTTAGAAAACTGATCGAGTTTTTTTCCTATTTCTTTATTTCATTGGAAAGATGATGAATTCAGATATCTATACTCATAATATTTTTTGAGCCCCAAAGGCAGATCTTGTTCAAATTTTGGGTCAATTTAACGAGTTTTCGAATTTCTAAGAAATTTACGTTATTGCGTTATATTAAAAGTATTTTGTTAGAAAACTGATCGAGTTTTTTTCCAATTTCTTCATTTCATTGAAATGATGATGAATTCAGATATCCATACTCATAATATTTTTTGAGCCCCAAAGGCAGATCTTGTTTAAATTTTGGGTCAATTTAACGTTTTTTCGAATTTCTAAGAAATTTTAGTTATTGCGTTATATTAAAAGTATTTTGTTAGAAAACTGATCGAGTTTTTTTCCAATTTCTTTATTTCATTGGAAAGATGATGAATTCAGATATCTATACTCATAATATTTTTTGAGCCTCAAAGGCAGATCTTGTTCAAATTTTGGGTCAATTTAACGAGTTTTCGAATTTCTAAGAAATTTACGTTATTGCGTTATATTAAAAGTATTTTGTTAGAAAACTGATCGAGTTTTTTTCCAATTTCTTTATTTCATTGAAATGATGATGAATTCAGATATCCATACTCATAATATTTTTTGAGCCCCAAAGGCAGATCTTGTTTAAATTTTGGGTCAATTTAACGATTTTTCGATTTTCTAAGAAATTGACGTTATTGCGTTATATTAAAAGTATTTTGTTAGAAAACTGATCGAGTTTTTTTCCAATTTCTTTATTTCATTGGAAAGATGATTGATTCAGATATCCATACTCCTAATATGTCTTGAGCCCCAAAAGCAGATCTTGTTCAAATTTTGGGTCAATTTAACGATTTTTCGAATTTCTAAGAAATTGACGTTATTGCGTTATATTAAAAGTATTTTATTAGAAAACTGATCGAGTTTTTTTCCAATTTCTTTATTTCATTGAAAAGATGATGGATTCAGATATCCATACTCTTAATATTTTTTGAGCCACAAAGGCAGATCTTGTTCAAATTTTGGGTCAATTTAACGATTTTTCGAATTTTTTAGGAAATTTACGTTATTGCGTTATATTAAAAGTATTTTGTTAAAAAACTGATCGAGTTTTTTTCCAATTTCTTTATTTCATTGAAAAGATGATGAATTCAGATATCTATACTCATAATATTTTTTGAGCCCCAAACGCAGATCTTGTTCAAATTTTGGGTCAATTTAACGATTTTTCAGATTTCTAAGAAATTTACGTTATTGCGTTATATTAAAAGCATTTTGTTAGAAAACTGATCGAGTTTTTTTACAATTTCTTTATTTCATTGGAAAGATGATGAATTCAGATATCTATACTCATAATATTTTTTGAGCCCCAAAAGCAGATCTTGTTCAAATTTTGGGTCAATTTAACGATTTTTCGAATTTCTAAGAAATTGACGTTATTGCGTTATATTAAAAGTATTTTGTTAGAAAACTGATCGAGTTTTTTTCCAATTTCTTTATTTCATTGGAAAGATGATGGATTCAGATATCCATACTCTTAATATTTTTTGAGCCACAAAGGCAGATCTTGTTCAAATTTTGGGTCAATTTAACGATTTTTCGAATTTTTAAGAAATTTACGTTATTGCGTTATATTAAAAGTATTTTGTTAAAAAACTGATCGAGTTTTTTTCCAATTTCTTTATTTCATTGAAAAGATGATGAATTCAGATATCTATACTCATAATATTTTTTGAGCCCCAAAGGCAGATCTTGTTCAAATTTTTGGTCAATTTAACGATTTTTCGAATTTCTAAGAAATTTACGTTATTGCGTTATTTTTTAGAAAACTGATCGAGTTTTTTTCCAATTTCTTTATTTCATTGGAAAGATGATTGATTCAGATATCCAAACTCATAATATTTTTTGAGCCCCAAAAGCAGATCTTGTTCAAATTTTGGGTCAATTTAACGATTTTTCGAATTTCTAAGAAATTGACGTTATTGCGTTATATTAAAAGCATTTTTTTAGAAAACTGATCGAGTTTTTTTACAATTTCTTTATTTCATTGGAAAGATGATGAATTCAGATATCTATACTCATAATATTTTTTGAGCCCCAAAGGCAGATCTTGTTCAAATTTTGGGTCAATTTAACGAGTTTTCGAATTTCTAAGAAATTTACGTTATTGCGTTATATTAAAAGTATTTTGTTAGAAAACTGATCGAGTTTTTTTCCAATTTCTTTATTTCATTGGAAAGATGATGAATTCAGATATCTATACTCATAATATTTTTTGAGCCCCAATGGCAGATCTTGTTCAAATTTTGGGTCAATTTAACGATTTATCGAATTTCTAAAAAATTTACGTTATTGCGTTATATTAAAAGTATTTTGTTAGAAAACTGATCGAGTTTTTTTCCAATTTCTTTATTTCATTGAAAAGATGATGAATTCAGATATCCATACTCATAATATTTTTTGAGCCCCAAAGGCAGATCTTGTTCAAATTTTGGGTCAATTTAACGATTTTTCGAATTTCTAAGAAATTTACGTTATTGCGTTATATTAAGGTATTTTGTTAGAAAACTGATCTAGTTTTTTTCCAATTTCTTTATTTCATTGAAATGATGATGAATTCAGATATCCATACTCATAATATTTTTTGAGCCCCAAAGGCAGATCTTGTTTAAATTTTGGGTCAATTTAACGATTTTTCGAATTTCTAAGAAATTGACGTTATTGCGTTATATTAAAAGTATTTTGTTAGAAAACTGATCGAGTTTTTTTCCTATTTCTTTATTTCATTGGAAAGATGATGAATTCAGATATCTATACTCATAATATTTTTTGAGCCCCAAAGGCAGATCTTGTTCAAATTTTGGGTCAATTTAACGAGTTTTCGAATTTCTAAGAAATTTACGTTATTGCGTTATATTAAAAGTATTTTGTTAGAAAACTGATCGAGTTTTTTTCCAATTTCTTCATTTCATTGGAAAGAAGATGAATTCAGATATCCATACTCATAATATTTTTTGAGCCCCAAAGGCAGATCTTGTTTAAATTTTGGGTCAATTTAACGATTTTTCGAATTTCTAAGAAATTTTAGTTATTGCGTTATATTAAAAGTATTTTGTTAGAAAACTGATCGAGTTTTTTTCCAATTTCTTTATTTCATTGGAAAGATGATGAATTCAGATATCTATACTCATAATATTTTTTGAGCCTCAAAGGCAGATCTTGTTCAAATTTTGGGTCAATTTAACGAGTTTTCGAATTTCTAAGAAATTTACGTTATTGCGTTATATTAAAAGTATTTTGTTAGAAAACTGATCGAGTTTTTTTTCAATTTCTTTATTTCATTGAAATGATGATGAATTCAGATATCCATACTCATAATATTTTTTGAGCCCCGAAGGCAGATCTTGTTTAAATTTTGGGTCAATTTAACGATTTTTCGATTTTCTAAGAAATTTACGTTATTGCGTTATATTAAAAGTATTTTGTTAGAAAACTGATCGAGTTTTTTTCCAATTTCTTTATTTCATTGGAAAGATGATTGATTCAGATATCCATACTCTTAATATGTCTTGAGCCCCAAAAGCAGATCTTGTTCAAATTTTGGGTCAATTTAACGATTTTTCGAATTTCTAAGAAATTGACGTTATTGCGTTATATTAAAAGTATTTTATTAGAAAACTGATCGAGTTTTTTTACAATTTCTTTATTTCATTGGAAAGATGATGAATTCAGATATCCATACTCATAATATTTTTTGAGCCCCAAAGGCAGATCTTGTTCAAATTTTGGGTCAATTTAACGATTTTTCGAATTTCTAAGAAATTTACGTTATTGCGTTATATTAAAAGTATTTTGTTAGAAAACTGATCTAGTTTTTTTCCAATTTCTTTATTTCATTGAAATGATGATGAATTCAGATATCCATACTCATAATATTTTTTGAGCCCCAAAGGCAGATCTTGTTTAAATTTTGGGTCAATTTAACGATTTTTCGAATTTCTAAGAAATTGACGTTATTGCGTTATATTAAAAGTATTTTGTTAGAAAACTGATCGAGTTTTTTTCCTATTTCTTTATTTCATTGGAAAGATGATGAATTCAGATATCTATACTCATAATATTTTTTGAGCCCCAAAGGCAGATCTTGTTCAAATTTTGGGTCAATTTAACGAGTTTTCGAATTTCTAAGAAATTTACGTTATTGCGTTATATTAAAAGTATTTTGTTAGAAAACTGATCGAGTTTTTTTCCAATTTCTTCATTTCATTGAAATGATGATGAATTCAGATATCCATACTCATAATATTTTTTGAGCCCCAAAGGCAGATCTTGTTTAAATTTTGGGTCAATTTAACGATTTTTCGAATTTCTAAGAAATTTTAGTTATTGCGTTATATTAAAAGTATTTTGTTAGAAAACTGATCGAGTTTTTTTCCAATTTCTTTATTTCATTGGAAAGATGATGAATTCAGATATCTATACTCATAATATTTTTTGAGCCTCAAAGGCAGATTTTGTTCAAATTTTGGGTCAATTTAACGAGTTTTCGAATTTCTAAGAAATTTACGTTATTGCGTTATATTAAAAGTATTTTGTTAGAAAACTGATCGAGTTTTTTTCCAATTTCTTTATTTCATTGAAATGATGATGAATTCAGATATCCATACTCATAATATTTTTTGAGCCCCAAAGGCAGATCTTGTTCAAATTTTGGGTCAATTTAACGATTTTTCGAATTTCTAAGAAATTGACGTTATTGCGTTATATTAAAAGTATTTTATTAGAAAACTGATCGAGTTTTTTTCCAATTTCTTTATTTCATTGGAAAGATGATGGATTCAGATATCCATACTCTTAATATTTTTTGAGCCACAAAGGCAGATCTTGTTCAAATTTTGGGTCAATTTAACGATTTTTCGAATTTTTAAGAAATTTACGTTATTGCGTTATATTAAAAGTATTTTGTTAAAAAACTGATCGAGTTTTTTTCCAATTTCTTTATTTCATTGAAAAGATGATGAATTCAGATATCTATACTCATAATATTTTTTGAGCCCCAAAGGCAGATCTTGTTCAAATTTTGGGTCAATTTAACGATTTTTCAGATTTCTAAGAAATTTACGTTATTGCGTTATATTAAAAGCATTTTGTTAGAAAACTGATCGAGTTTTTTTACAATTTCTTTATTTCATTGGAAAGATGATGAATTCAGATATCTATACTCATAATATTTTTTGAGCCCCAAAAGCAGATCTTGTTCAAATTTTGGGTCAATTTAACGATTTTTCGAATTTCTAAGAAATTGACGTTATTGCGTTATATTAAAAGTATTTTGTTAGAAAACTGATCGAGTTTTTTTCCAATTTCTTTATTTCATTGGAAAGATGATGGATTCAGATATCCATACTCTTAATATTTTTTGAGCCACAAAGGCAGATCTTGTTCAAATTTTGGGTCAATTTAACGATTTTTCGAATTTTTAAGAAATTTACGTTATTGCGTTATATTAAAAGTATTTTGTTAAAAAACTGATCGAGTTTTTTTCCAATTTCTTTATTTCATTGAAAAGATGATGAATTCAGATATCTATACTCATAATATTTTTTGAGCCCCAAAGGCAGATCTTGTTCAAATTTTTGGTCAATTTAACGATTTTTCGAATTTCTAAGAAATTTACGTTATTGCGTTATTTTTTAGAAAACTGATCGAGTTTTTTTCCAATTTCTTTATTTCATTGGAAAGATGATTGATTCAGATATCCAAACTCATAATATTTTTTGAGCCCCAAAAGCAGATCTTGTTCAAATTTTGGGTCAATTTAACGATTTTTCGAATTTCTAAGAAATTGACGTTATTGCGTTATATTAAAAGCATTTTTTTAGAAAACTGATCGAGTTTTTTTACAATTTCTTTATTTCATTGGAAAGATGATGAATTCAGATATCTATACTCATAATATTTTTTGAGCCCCAAAGGCAGATCTTGTTCAAATTTTGGGTCAATTTAACGATTTATCGAATTTCTAAAAAATTTACGTTATTGCGTTATATTAAAAGTATTTTGTTAGAAAACTGATCGAGTTTTTTTCCAATTTCTTTATTTCATTGAAAAGATGATGAATTCAGATATCCATACTCATAATATTTTTTGAGCCCCAAAGGCAGATCTTGTTCAAATTTTGGGTCAATTTAACGATTTTTCGAATTTCTAAGAAATTTACGTTATTGCGTTATATTAAAAGTATTTTGTTAGAAAACTGATCTAGTTTTTTTCCAATTTCTTTATTTCATTGAAATGATGATGAATTCAGATATCCATACTCATAATATTTTTTGAGCCCCAAAGGCAGATCTTGTTTAAATTTTGGGTCAATTTAACGATTTTTCGAATTTCTAAGAAATTGACGTTATTGCGTTATATTAAAAGTATTTTGTTAGAAAACTGATCGAGTTTTTTTCCTATTTCTTTATTTCATTGGAAAGATGATGAATTCAGATATCTATACTCATAATATTTTTTGAGCCCCAAAGGCAGATCTTGTTCAAATTTTGGGTCAATTTAACGAGTTTTCGAATTTCTAAGAAATTTACGTTATTGCGTTATATTAAAAGTATTTTGTTAGAAAACTGATCGAGTTTTTTTCCAATTTCTTCATTTCATTGGAAAGAAGATGAATTCAGATATCCATACTCATAATATTTTTTGAGCCCCAAAGGCAGATCTTGTTTAAATTTTGGGTCAATTTAACGATTTTTCGAATTTCTAAGAAATTTTAGTTATTGCGTTATATTAAAAGTATTTTGTTAGAAAACTGATCGAGTTTTTTTCCAATTTCTTTATTTCATTGGAAAGATGATGAATTCAGATATCTATACTCATAATATTTTTTGAGCCTCAAAGGCAGATCTTGTTCAAATTTTGGGTCAATTTAACGAGTTTTCGAATTTCTAAGAAATTTACGTTATTGCGTTATATTAAAAGTATTTTGTTAGAAAACTGATCGAGTTTTTTTTCAATTTCTTTATTTCATTGAAATGATGATGAATTCAGATATCCATACTCATAATATTTTTTGAGCCCCAAAGGCAGATCTTGTTTAAATTTTGGGTCAATTTAACGATTTTTCGATTTTCTAAGAAATTGACGTTATTGCGTTATATTAAAAGTATTTTGTTAGAAAACTGATCGAGTTTTTTTCCAATTTCTTTATTTCATTGGAAAGATGATTGATTCAGATATCCATACTCTTAATATGTCTTGAGCCCCAAAAGCAGATCTTGTTCAAATTTTGGGTCAATTTAACGATTTTTCGAATTTCTAAGAAATTGACGTTATTGCGTTATATTAAAAGTATTTTATTAGAAAACTGATCGAGTTTTTTTCCAATTTCTTTATTTCATTGGAAAGATGATGGATTCAGATATCCATACTCTTAATATTTTTTGAGCCACAAAGGCAGATCTTGTTCAAATTTTGGGTCATTTCAACGATTTTTCGAATTTTTAAGAAATTTACGTTATTGCGTTATATTAAAAGTATTTTGTTAAAAAACTGATCGAGTTTTTTTCCAATTTCTTTATTTCATTGAAAAGATGATGAATTCAGATATCTATACTCATAATATTTTTTGAGCCCCAAAGGCAGATCTTGTTCAAATTTTGGGTCAATTTAACGATTTTTCGGATTTCTAAGAAATTTACGTTATTGCGTTATATTAAAAGCATTTTGTTAGAAAACTGATCGAGTTTTTTTACAATTTCTTTATTTCATTGGAAAGATGATGAATTCAGATATCTATACTCATAATATTTTTTGAGCCCCAAAGGCAGATCTTGTTCAAATTTTGGGTCAATTTAACGAGTTTTCGAATTTCTAAGAAATTTACGTTATTGCGTTATATTAAAAGTATTTTGTTAAAAAACTGATCGAGTTTTTTTCCAATTTCTTTATTTCATTGGAAAGAAGATGATTTCAGATATCCATACTCATAATATTTTTTGAGCCCCAAAGGCAGATCTTGTTCAAATTTTGGGTCAATTTAACGATTTATCGAATTTCTAAAAAATTTACGTTATTGCGTTATATTAAAAGTATTTTGTTAGAAAACTGATCGAGTTTTTTTCCAATTGCTTTATTTCATTGGAAAGATGATTGATTCAGATATCCAAACTCATAATATTTTTTGAGCCCCAAAAGCAGATCTTGTTCAAATTTTGGGTCAATTTAACGATTTTTCGAATTTCTAAGAAATTGACGTTATTGCGTTATATTAAAAGTATTTTGTTAGAAAACTGATCGAGTTTTTTTCCAATTTCTTTATTTCATTGGAAAGATGATTGATTCAGATATCCATACTCTTAATATGTCTTGAGCCCCAAAAGCAGATCTTGTTCAAATTTTGGGTCAATTTAACGATTTTTCGAATTTCTAAGAAATTGACGTTATTGCGTTATATTAAAAGTATTTTATTAGAAAACTGATCGAGTTTTTTTCCAATTTCTTTATTTCATTGGAAAGATGATGGATTCAGATATCCATACTCTTAATATTTTTTGAGCCACAAAGGCAGATCTTGTTCAAATTTTGGGTCATTTCAACGATTTTTCGAATTTTTAAGAAATTTACGTTATTGCGTTATATTAAAAGTATTTTGTTAAAAAACTGATCGAGTTTTTTTCCAATTTCTTTATTTCATTGAAAAGATGATGAATTCAGATATCTATACTCATAATATTTTTTGAGCCCCAAAGGCAGATCTTGTTCAAATTTTGGGTCAATTTAACGATTTTTCGGATTTCTAAGAAATTTACGTTATTGCGTTATATTAAAAGCATTTTGTTAGAAAACTGATCGAGTTTTTTTACAATTTCTTTATTTCATTGGAAAGATGATGAATTCAGATATCTATACTCATAATATTTTTTGAGCCCCAAAGGCAGATCTTGTTCAAATTTTGGGTCAATTTAACGAGTTTTCGAATTTCTAAGAAATTTACGTTATTGCGTTATATTAAAAGTATTTTGTTAAAAAACTGATCGAGTTTTTTTCCAATTTCTTTATTTCATTGGAAAGAAGATGATTTCAGATATCCATACTCATAATATTTTTTGAGCCCCAAAGGCAGATCTTGTTCAAATTTTGGGTCAATTTAACGATTTATCGAATTTCTAAAAAATTTACGTTATTGCGTTATATTAAAAGTATTTTGTTAGAAAACTGATCGAGTTTTTTTCCAATTGCTTTATTTCATTGGAAAGATGATTGATTCAGATATCCAAACTCATAATATTTTTTGAGCCCCAAAAGCAGATCTTGTTCAAATTTTGGGTCAATTTAACGATTTTTCGAATTTCTAAGAAATTGACGTTATTGCGTTATATTAAAAGTATTTTGTTAGAAAACTGATCGAGTTTTTTTCCAATTTCTTTATTTCATTGGAAAGATGATGGATTCAGATATCCATACTCTTAATATTTTTTGAGCCACAATGGCAGATCTTGTTCAAATTTTGGGTCAATTTAACGATTTTTCGAATTTTTAAGAAATTTACGTTATTGCGTTATATTAAAAGTATTTTGTTAAAAAACTGATCGAGTTTTTTTCCAATTTCTTTATTTCATTGAAAAGATGATGGATTCAGATATCCATACTCATAATATTTTTTGAGCCCCAAAGGCAGATCTTGTTCAAATTTTTGGTCAATTTAACGATTTTTCGAATTTCCAAGAAATTTACGTTATTGCGTTATATTAAAAGTATTTTGTTAGAAAACTGATCGAGTTTTTTTCCAATTTCTTTATTTCATTGGAAAGATGATGAATTCAGATATCTATACTCATAATATTTTTTGAGCCCCAAAGGCAGATCTTGTTCAAATTCTGGGTCAATTTAACGAGTTTTCGAATTTCTAAGAAATTTACGTTATTGCGTTATATTAAAAGTATTTTGTTAGAAAACTGATCGAGTTTTTTTCCAATTTCTTTATTTCATTGGAAAGAAGATGAATTCAGATATCCATACTCATAATATTTTTTGAGCCCCAAAGGCAGATCTTGTTCAAATTTTGGGTCAATTTAACGATTTATCGAATTTCTAAAAAATTTACGTTATTGCGTTATATTAAAAGTATTTTGTTAGAAAACTGATCGAGTTTTTTTCCAATTTCTTTATTTCATTGGAAAGATGATGAATTCAGATATCCATACTCATAATATTTTTTCAGCCCCAAAGGCAGATCTTGTTCAAATTTTGGGTCAATTTAACGATTTTTCGAATTTCTAAGAAATTTACGTTATTGCGTTATATTAAAAGTATTTTGTTAGAAAACTGATCGAGTTTTTTTCCCAATTTCTTTATTTCATTGAAATGATGATTGATTCAGATATCCAAACTCATAATATTTTTTGAGCCCCAAAAGCAGATCTTGTTCAAATTTTGGGTCAATTTAACGATTTTTCGAATTTCTAAGAAATTGACGTTATTGCGTTATATTAAAAGTATTTTGTTAGAAAACTGATCGAGTTTTTTTCCAATTTCTTTATTTCATTGGAAAGATGATGGATTCAGATATCCATACTCTTAATATTTTTTGAGCCACAAAGGCAGATCTTGTTCAAATTTTGGGTCAATTTAACGATTTTTCGAATTTTTAAGAAATTTACGTTATTGCGTTATATTAAAAGTATTTTGTTAAAAAACTGATCGAGTTTTTTTCCAATTTCTTTATTTCATTGAAAAGATGATGGATTCAGATATCCATACTCATAATATTTTTTGAGCCCCAAAGGCAGATCTTGTTCAAATTTTTGGTCAATTTAACGATTTTTCGAATTTCTAAGAAATTTACGTTATTGCGTTATTTTTTAGAAAACTGATCGTGTTTTTTTACAATTTCTTTATTTCATTGGAAAGATGATGAATTCAGATATCTATACTCATAATATTTTTTGAGCCCCAAAGGCAGATCTTGTTCAAATTCTGGGTCAATTTAACGAGTTTTCGAATTTCTAAGAAATTTACGTTATTGCGTTATATTAAAAGTATTTTGTTAGAAAACTGATCGAGTTTTTTTCCAATTTCTTTATTTCATTGGAAAGAAGATGAATTCAGATATCCATACTCATAATATTTTTTGAGCCCCAAAGGCAGATCTTGTTCAAATTTTGGGTCAATTTAACGATTTATCGAATTTCTAAAAAATTTACGTTATTGCGTTATATTAAAAGTATTTTGTTAGAAAACTGATCGAGTTTTTTTCCAATTTCTTTATTTCATTGGAAATATGATGGATTCAGATATCCATACTTAAAATATTTTTTGAGCCCCAAAGGCAGATCTTGTTCAAATTTTGGGTCAATTTAACGATTTTTCGAATTTTTAAGAAATTTACGTTATTGCGTTATATTAAAAGTATTTTGTTAAAAAACTGATCGAGTTTTTTTCCAATTTCTTTATTTTATTGAAAGGATGATGAATTCAGATATTCATACTCACAATATTTTTTGAGCGCCAAAAGCAGATCTTGTTCAAATTTTGGGTCAATTTAACGATTTTTCGAATTTCTAAGAAATTTACGTTATTGCGTTATATTAAAAGCATTTTGTTAGAAAACTGATCGAGTTTTTTTCCAATTTCTTTATTTCATTGGAAAGATGATGAATTCAGATATCTATACTCATAATATTTTTTGAGCCCCAAAGGCAGATCTTGTTCAACTTTTGGGTCAATTTACCGAGTTTTCGAATTTCTAAGAAATTTTCGTTATTGCGTTATATTAAAAGTATTTTGTTAGAAAACTGATCGAGTTTTTTCCAATTTCTTTATTTCATTGAAAAGATGATGAATTCAGATCTCCATACTCATAATATTTTTTGAGCCCCAAAGGCAGATCTTGTTCAAATTTTGGGTCAATTTAACGATTTTTCGAATTTCTAAGAAATTTACGTTATTGCGTTATATTAAAAGCATTTTGTTAGAAAACTGATCGAGTTTTTTTACAATTTCTTTATTTCATTGGAAAGATGATGAATTCAGATATCTATACTCATAATATTTTTTGAGCCCCAAAGGCAGATCTTGTTCAAATTTTGGGTCAATTTAACGAGTTTTCGAATTTCTAAGAAATTTACGTTATTGCGTTATATTAAAAGTATTTTGTTAGAAAACTGATCGAGTTTTTTTCCAATTTCTTTATTTCATTGGAAAGAAGATGAATTCAGATATCCATACTCATAATATTTTTTGAGCCCCAAAGGCAGATCTTGTTCAAATTTTGGGTCAATTTAACGAGTTTTCGAATTTCTAAGAAATTTACGTTATTGCGTTATATTAAAAGCATTTTGTTAGAAAACTGATCGAGTTTTTTTACAATTTCTTTATTTCATTGGAAAGATGATGAATTCAGATATCTATACTCATAATATTTTTTGAGCCCCAAAGGCAGATCTTGTTCAAATTTTGGGTCAATTTAACGAGTTTTCGAATTTCTAAGAAATTTACGTTATTGCGTTATATTAAAAGTATTTTGTTAGAAAACTGATCGAGTTTTTTTCCAATTTCTTTATTTCATTGGAAAGAAGATGAATTCAGATATCCATACTCATAATATTTTTTGAGCCCCAAAGGCAGATCTTGTTCAAATTTTGGGTCAATTTAACGGTTTATCGAATTTCTAAAAAATTTACGTTATTGCGTTATATTAAAAGTATTTTGTTAGAAAACTGATCGAGTTTTTTTCCAATTTCTTTATTTCATTGGAAAGATGATGAATTCAGATATCCATACTCATAATGTTTTTTGAGCCCCAAAGGCAGATCTTGTTCAAATTTTGGGTCAATTTAACGATTTTTCGAATTTCTAAGAAATTTACGTTATTGCGTTATATTAAAAGTATTTTGTTAGAAAACTGATCGAGTTTTTTTCCAATTTCTTTATTTCATTGAAATGATGATGAATTCAGATATCCATACTCATAATATTTTTTGAGCCCCAAACGCAGATCTTGTTTAAATTTTGGGTCAATTTAACGATTTTTCGAATTTCTAAGAAATTGACGTTATTGCGTTATATTAAAAGTATTTTGTTAGAAAACTGATCGAGTTTTTTTCCAATTTCTTTATTTCATTGGAAAGATGATGGATTCAGATATCCATACTCAAAATATTTTTTGAGCCCCAAGGGCAGATCTTGTTCAAATTTTGGGTCAATTTAACGATTTTTCGAATTTTTAAGAAATTGACGTCATTGCGTTATATTAAAAGTATTTTGTTAAAAAACTGATCGAGATTTTTTCCAATTTCTTTATTTTATTGAAAAGATGATGAATTCAGATATTCATACTCACAATGTTTTTTGAGCGCCAAAAGCAGATCTTGTTCAAATTTTGGGTCAATTTAACGATTTTTCGAATTTCTAGGAAATTTTCGTTATTGCGTTATATTAAAAGTATTTTGTTAGAAAACTGATCGTGTTTTTTCCAATTTCTTTATTTCATTGAAAAGATGATGAATTCAGATATCTATACTCATAATATTTTTTGAGCCCCAAAGGCAGATCTTGTTCAAATTTTGGGTCAATTTAACGATTTTTCGAATTTCTAAGAAATTTACGTTATTGCGTTATATTAAAAGCATTTTGTTAGAAAACTGATCGAGTTTTTTTCCAATTTCTTTATTTCATTGGAAAGATGATGAATTCAGATATCTATACTCATAATATTTTTTGAGCCCCAAAGGCAGATCTTGTTCAACTTTTGGGTCAATTTAACGAGTTTTCGAATTTCTAAGAAATTTTCGTTATTGCGTTATATTAAAAGTATTTTGTTAGAAAACTGATCGAGTTTTTTCCAATTTCTTTATTTCATTGAAAAGATGATGAATTCAGATATCCATACTCTTAATATTTTTTGAGCCCCAAAGGCAGATCTTGTTCAAATTTTGGGTCAATTTAACGATTTTTCGAATTTCTAAGAAATTTACATTATTGCGTTATATTAAAAGCATTTTGTTAGAAAACTGATCGAGTTTTTTTACAATTTCTTTATTTCATTGGAAAGATGATGAATTCAGATATCTATACTCATAATATTTTTTGAGCCCCAAAGGCAGATCTTGTTCAAATTTTGGGTCAATTTAACGAGTTTTCGAATTTCTAAGAAATTTACGTTATTCCGTTATATTAAAAGTATTTTGTTAGAAAACTGATCGAGTTTTTTTCCAATTTCTTTATTTCATTGGAAAGAAGATGAATTCAGATATCCATACTCATAATATTTTTCGAGCCCCAAAGGCAGATCTTGTTCAAATTTTGGGTCAATTTAACGGTTTATCGAATTTCTAAAAAATTTACGTTATTGCGTTATATTAAAAGTATTTTGTTAGAAAACTGATCGAGTTTTTTTCCAATTTCTTTATTTCATTGGAAAGATGATGAATTCAGATATCCATACTCATAATGTTTTTTGAGCCCCAAAGGCAGATCTTGTTCAAATTTTGGGTCAATTTAACGATTTTTCGAATTTCTAAAAAATTTACGTTATTGCGTTATATTAAAAGTATTTTGTTAGAAAACTGATCGAGTTTTTTTCCAATTTCTTTATTTCATTGAAATGATGATGAATTCAGATATCCATACTCATAATATTTTTTGAGCCCCAAAGGCAGATCTTGTTTAAATTTTGGGTCAATTTAACGATTTTTCGAATTTCTAAGAAATTGACGTTATTGCGTTATATTAAAAGTATTTTGTTAGAAAACTGATCGAGTTTTTTTCCAATTTCTTTATTTCATTGGAAAGATGATGGATTCAGATATCCATACTCAAAATATTTTTTGAGCCCTAAAGGCAGATCTTGTTCAAATTTTGGGTCAATTTAACGATTTTTCGAATTTTCAAGAAATTTACGTTATTGCGTTATATTAAAAGTATTTTGTTAAAAAACTGATCGAGTTTTTTTCCAATTTCTTTATTTTATTGAAAAGATGATGAATTCAGATATTCATACTCACAATATTTTTTGAGCGCCAAAAGCAGATCTTGTTCAAATTTTTGGTCAATTTAACGAGTTTTCGAATTTCTAAGAAATTTTCGTTATTGCGTTATATTAAAAGTATTTTGTTAGAAAACTGATCGAGTTTTTTTCCAATTTCTTTATTTCATTGGAAAGATGATGAATTCAGATATCCATACTCATAATATATTTTGAGCCCCAAAGGCAGATCTTGTTCAAATTTTGGGTCAATTTAACGATTTATCGAATTTCTAAGAAATTTACGTTATTGCGTTATATTAAAAGTATTTTGTTAGAAAACTGATCGAGTTTTTTTCCAATTTCTTTATTTGATTAGAACGATGTCTAAGGTATAAATCCATACTCCAAATACTGTTTGAGCCCCAAAGGCGGATCTTGTTCAAATTTTGGGTCAATTTAACGATTTTTCTGATTTTTAGGAAATTTACGTTATTGCGTTGAATTTTGTTAGAAAACTGATTGTGTTCTTCCCCAATTTGTTTATTTGATTGGAAAGATGATTACTTCATATATCCATACTCAAAATATTTTTTGAGTCCCGAAGGCAGATCTTGTTCAGATTTTGGGTCAATTTAACGATTTTTGGCATTTTTGTGAAATTTATATTATTGCGTTGTATTAAATGTGTTTTGTTAGAAAACTGATCGAGTTTTGTCTCGGTCTCTTGTTTAAATTTTTCGACAAAAATTAATTTTTTTGAGAACTTTATTGTTATTCACGTATATGTTTTTGACATGTATACATTATTTTATTGCAATACTTACATAATATCATCATACCAAAGTATACAATTTTAATTTATTCACATGAGACTGGATACTGGTATTGTATTTATACACGAAAATGATAGACCGCATTTGCTGAGTACGATTAAATTAATTTTTAATCATAAATTTTATAATGAAACACTTTTTATGACTTCGTGTTTTCGTGCAGCAAGATTTTGCTAGCATTTTGCTAGCTTGACAGAGGTCTTTCTACCATCCTCCCAGAAGTAACTACTTAAGAAGCTTCTTATTCTACCAATTTTAACCGCCTTTAATAAACAAAGTATACAGGTATAGCAAATAAAACTGACCAACGCAAGGCCGCGCTTTAGACCGGCGAAGTCAGCTGGGAATGCAGCTGCACTCAGAACAGCTGTGCTGTTGATAATAGGCGGGGTCAAATTGTGTGCAGCGGAGCGTTACCGACAAGTCCCACTGAACATGTACTTTTCCTCGAGCATCGACTACCTTGTAGGGATGGGCCGGGATTCGGATCCGGACTCGGATTCGAGTCGAATCCAGGCATTTTTTGGACTCGGATTCGATTTCGAGTCCACGTCGTTTTTACCGAGTCTATAATCAATTCTGTTTTTACTAATTTACGCCTATGTTTGTACTTTTACCCTTATAAATTTCACTACATACCTTAACTAGTTGAAATTCAAGGTTAGATATTTGACAATATCACTAATGTGTATTATAAACACTCCTAATAAAAAGGACGACAGATATCCAGATAATATAACGCAAGTTAAAAACTATTGATCGCTTATAACAATGATGCGACAGTCGCCTTCAAACTATCTATCCTTTTTGGTATACATGTAGTACACAATAAAATATGTGTTAGCGCAATATTTTTGAGTTTTCGATTCGCGTAAATAAATATGAAACATGCGCAGGATCAACCCAAGGGGGAATCTCATCAATACCTCTTTTAAATCGAGGTAATTACGTGCAATCCTTTCTCTAAAAAGGGAGCAATGGAAAGCATGACGCTTTTTAGAACGTTTACATGAACTACTAAATTGCAAGCATTGTATTGACGACGAGTGGCATCTCTCTACCATTTGCGCACACGACATAGTAAATCTAGGGCTAGAAATATCTGGAATTATGGGAAATCATTGTAGTCAAAAGCTTTTTATTTTTCATATTGACATGTAAAAATTTCTAAATAGCCGCCCAGAATTGACGCAAAGTGGTTGGCTGGAAATCCAGTTCACAGCCAAGGCGCACATTGACCCACTGTTACGTTTGTATTATGACCGCCGAAAAAGAAGAAAAGTATATTTTCAAATTGATTCAACAGCCATCTGCGGAACCATTAGGGAAAAAATATGAGCTACGATGTATGTTTGTGAGCGCGCGATGCTGTAGTATGGTCAAAAACGTGTTTTTCTACTTTAACATTGTGACGTCACGGACTCGGAGGATTCGATTCGAGTCCGTGACCTATTACTCGGATTCGTCGAATCTCTGTAATGCCGGACTCGTCCCATCCCTACTACCTTGTTTACTTCGTGACATTGGCCAATCAGCAAGATGCACAAAGTGACGTAACAATGCCCCCATTTCGCATCCGCTCAGACACTTTTCTCACTCAGACAGATTTTCAAGCGTGGCTGTAAACCTTACCTCGTTTTTGCGTTTTTAAACTCTATTCGTTAATTTTCAGTTGTGTTTCGAAAACTTAAATATAAATCAGATATTTCAATGGTCACTCTGTCTTTCTAGGAGTTTTAATTTAATTGCAGTAAAAAAAATAAGTGTAGAAATAGCTGTGATAGACTAGCCTGAAATTCTTTATCGGTATTTTTAAAAACAGATCGTTGTATGCGATGAATCATAATGATGGTTTGAAACATATACCCCATTTTACGGGCGCCAACACACAAAAGCACTCCTAAAATAGCCACGAGAATATTGCAATGGTAAAGTATAGGAAGAATATTCCGGGGTCTCAATCAACCAATCAATTTTATTTTAATCACTCTGATAGGAACAAAACAACAACAAACGGACAAACAAAACACAGACGGTCTGGAGGACGGGCATAACTTAACAAAAAAGTTATAAACGTACAAGTACGTGCCCTTCCACCAAAAACAGTCAAAAGAACACAATAAAACAAAGAAACGATGTAAAATCGGGCAATTACAGTACCTTAGGATAGAATTTACATATTTATCCTGGGGAGAGGAAAACCCGATAAGGCGACTTAATCATATGGCGAACCACGGTCTCTCGTCCAGTTACCAGTCCAGGTTGGTATGGGATTAGTTATTTGTTTTCGGAAGCATGGGCTTGATGGTGGAGGAAGCCGTAACCGACCAGCGGTGTCGGAGTCCAGCAATCCTCTCGCACATGATTATCCCTGCATGCGATGCGAACCTACGAAGAGTAATCGGAGATGAGGTGGCGAGCGTATTCCTAACGCTTAGCACGATGCGCCACACCGCCAAGCCTTTCAAATGAATTTTAAAATGTGAGACGCGTATTTGTATCATAACGGTGCTTTTCCTGCAAAAATATGGAATAAAAAACACTCGTTGACGTAATATGGTGATGCTGTGGTTCAATTTCATTGCAAAAAACAGTGACAAAAAATTGTTACTGAAAAAAACAAACTCTGTAAATAGATTGAATGTTTCATAACAGTCCATGCACAAACGTAGATTGGGGTATCAGGTTCTTCTGTTTACTTTCTTTCAAAGACTGGCCACTACGAGACTAGTATAAGTTTATTTCGACTCAATAATCAGCATAGGCCTATTACAGCTATAAGACAATGGAATAATTGAATATGGTACTGTGTCGTATGCGGGTGCTCTGTAACGTCTGAGAAACAACCTGACCGATCTTTCCATGAGTTCCCAAGCTTCGGAATAACGCACAATTAAAAGGAAATTCAATTAATAAACGTTTTTGACTGAAGCTTGTTAGATTATGCAGGCCAAAGTGTTATGTTGATCATTTCATTCTGTATCATAAAGTTATGAGCTCTTTATTGAAATATTTCACTTTTACAATAATTAAAATAACATATCAAGCAAAAGTTAGGCATTTAAATACAGGAATCACTGAGAATTTCAAACATGAATTATCATCATCAGTTACCGGTGCTACTCACTCTATACCCGGGTGGTCCAAACCAAGGCCCACGGGCCACATGTGGCCCGCAGCTTCATGATCTGTGGCCCGCGTCACATTCGGAAAGTAGTCAAAGAATCGCATTTGGTGTTGTTTTCATATAAAATTAACCAGAAAATTTTTTGGACATATTGTTACATCACTAATGTTATAATCGGCTGAGGCAACTAGCGAAGTTGAAGGATGTGCTTGGCAGTCTAAATTTTTTTTAATCTTCTTGGTCAGAAATATATGCTAACAATTTTGGCATTATAGAAAACTAAAAATCGATTGCTAATTTTATTAGCCTAGGTTGGCTATGCCTAATAACTAAATATCATCGTTATGGCCCAACAATATAATTCGTGCCGTGTGTTTTTTGCAACCACCCTAAACAGTATTGGAAAAAATGCTGCCTATTTGTCAGACAATTCAGTATTTACCCTCCTGTTAGCTTACATTCGGTAATTAATGAATCTGCAGTTATTCATAAGTTATTTCGTAAACATGAGTTTGAAAAGAAAGCTGAAGAAGGCCTTTGCAGGTTTTAGTAAGTTTTTACATGTTTTAGCTTGATAAATGCCAAATAGTGATCAATGCGTTTGCACAATAAAATGTTTGATTTGTATTGCACCGTTTACCTATATTCTTGGCATTATTGTGGCCCGCGAACAATGCAAAAATAATTTTGTGGCTTCCGGAGCCGGCAATCTTGGACCACCCTGCTTTATACAGTACAAACAATGAGACTGATTTGAAAAGCAGATTTGTATGAAAATAACCACTTATAATAAGTGTTTTATCCACAATGTCATATTCAACAACATAACTAATCCCATACCCGACTTGGAATGGTAACCGGACAAGAGGCCGTGGTTCGCCATATGGATGGGCCGCCTTATCGACTTTCCTCTCCCCCGGGATAAATATGTAAATCCTATCCTATCCTATCCAAAAATCCCAATCAAAAGACAAAAATTAGAAACAATAACGACTCGACTAGTCTGTATCTCGACTAAATTGCTTTCAATAATGGGCTGTAGCATCAGGTTTGAGACATTGCACATAAACTGCAAATTTAGCTTCATAAAATTATTCATCTAAGAAAGTTGTTCTCAAAGTTACTATGCCTACGGACCCCTTATACCTTTCTGGGGCAATTGCGGACCCCAATAATTTCAAACCTAAAACACAATACAGAACATAGCATATAGCTATTTGGAAAACATTCGCATCAGCTGCCACTCCTCAAGTTGCAACACAAATTGTGTTACTGATTTATTGAAACTAAATGATGCCTATTAACCTTAGTGTGATCGCTGAAATGCGGTCATGGAACAAAGACATGATGCAAATATTTTATTTTAATGACGTCATCACACAGAAAAGATAAATACGAATTTCATAGAGACCACATAAATTTTTGAACAATCTTTAGCCGTAGAAAATTTTTTAGCAATTGATCCTGTAGTTAAAGAAGAATACTAAGAGATCCATAAGGCCCTTTCGTGTCCAATAAGTGAAGTGAAATTCAAAAGAACCAAATGACACAACAGCGCCAAGAACAACGTTAGTCTATAACGCCAAAACTAACAGCTGTTCAGCCACACCCACCCTACCCAATTATCCCTCGCAGACCCCAGTTCGAGATCTGAGAGAAATATAAACATAATATGACATTGGTTAATATCGAAAACCCTTTGATTCAATATAGTTTAATAATGAAGTAATTCAATAAAATAAAAACAAGAATTATTTTTGTTCAGCAAAAGAATCAAAACGAAAGCTAATAGGCTACTCCATGAGCTCTGCCTGTGAGTACTTTTAAGTCTCACACCAATCAGTATTCACTGGCATGTAATTTTACACTATAATGTCTCATGGTCTCAGTAGGTTTTGGGGCTTCAGTGGACCCTCATATTTCCACTCATATATCAGCCTCCTCAATTTCTGAGCTTAATTTTTGAATTTTTTTTAGTTGTTTTTAATTTTTTTTCTATAATATAAAATTTAGGGAATACATGAATTTTTTTTAATTTTTATTACTGTTTTTTTATTTTTTTTTCACTATTTTTTTTTTTTAAACATGAAAATTTTTTTTTTCTATTTTATGACTCTTTTCAATTTTTTTTTACGTTTTAAAACATAGGAAAACACACAAGGTTATATAGAAAACCTATATACATTAGGGAGGATTGGATAAGTTGAAATATTTAACCAATTTTTATTTCCTTCCAATACAGCAAGATTAGGTACAGTGCTGTCAATCATGATAAACAAGAAATGTACAGTACATGAAAATTTAAAAAGCAGATGTATACAAAAAAAAATGGAAATTTACAATAAGCTTTGCATGTCATTGGAATATTTTTGTGGCATTTTTTTACCAGTGAAAGTCCATTTTGTGTCCAATAATAGAAGTGAAATTCAAAGAACCAACTGACATGATAGCACCAAGAACAACGTTAGCCTATACCGCCAAAACTAAAGGCTGTTGGAAACTTGGGATTTTTTTTTCGTTATTTTTCAATTTTCATTTTTTTATATTACAAAATTTAGGGAACACAATAATTTTTTTTATTTTCACTACTGTTTTTTATTTATTTTTTGATATTTTATATTTTTTAAACGTGAAATTTTTTTTTTGGCTATTTTTTTTTTCACTTGGAGAAACGCACGTAATTATAGAGAAAACCTAGGTACAGCAGTTGTCAATCATGATAAACAAAAAATGTACAGTGCATGAAAATTTAAAAAGCTGATGTTCACAAAACAAAAAATGGAAATTTACAATAAGCATTGTATGTCATTGTAATATGTATCACCGTTATAATATAACTAGAATTCATCATTGATATCTCTTGTTAATTTACATAGATTAGGAGCAAAGTTACCCTGAGCTCCAGTAGAGTCCTCAGCTACAGATTTTTAGGAAATAATCGCAGTATCCAAAATTCATATGAATGTTCTAAAATATACACAGGACTAATAGATATCAGTAGTTGACAATAATTGAAAAACATAAGAGCAAAAGTTGATAATGCATTTCACAACAAAAATTAATAAACATTTAACAATAGCTATATAAAACGAGTTACGATTATGTTAATAACTTGAAAATTTTTTTTTACTTATTTATTTTTTATTTTTTTTATTTTTCTTTATATTTTGAAAATTGAAGCAAATGTGAAGTTTCAAATAAAACTTATATACAGGATTCAAATGCAGCAAGATTATGTATAGTAGTTGCAAATCATGAAAAACTAAAAATCTCAAGTAAATAATGGAAGTTGACATGCCATCAAAATTGTAATTGCATAAAAACTTCTTAAACTGGTCGATATAAAAACAATACACATAATGTTCTGGAAAAGCTTAGAGTGAGTTTGTTGTGGCTCACTAAAAATTGTACATAAAAAGCTAAAGCATGCTGCACTCAGCCTAATTTTCAAATTTATCAGATGACAAGGACTTGTATGGAACAAATGAAAAGACATGCAAATCAGGATTTGGTGCAGAATTTCACAAAATGCTGTAAATTATTACGGTAAATATTGGGCGCTCCAGAATTATTCGTACCAATGTGGGGATCAAGTGAGGCGAAGTAAAGCAAAGGTAAAATGCTCTGGTACAGAAACTTCGGGTTGTATGGCTGTTGTAATGGCTGCCCAAAACACTCATTCAAAGATTATCGTTGTGAGCTTATGGGGTCAAATCTAGTGAGGACTTAGTGTAAGCGAGAGAATTTGCAGAAATCGTCACTGTGACAGGATGGCACATATCACCAAGAGTCAGTTTATACGTCTCCGCAATACAAGCCTATGAACCTACAATGATGAACTGATTTGCTACTCTCAACATTTCACATGAAAATGGTTTATAAAATTTTTGCTTAAATTCTATTATTACTGAAAAATTTGACTATTTAGAGAACAGTCTTTGTGAGTTAATTTTCAATATTCAATCCCTTTACTACATGTGCATGTCCATAATATGTCCCAGGATAAGGGGTATGAACTGCAGGATCATTCGGCATTCAGTCCAATTTTGTTGGAGTAATTGAAAGTTGAACATGACACTTTAGTTTAACGTTACGCGACATGCCCATGCGTCATTTGTATCTTAGCATTGTCCATGTGTTCAGTCCAGGAAACTTCCCATGTTTTTGAAGGAGTTTTCAGCAAAGGTCATCAGAATCTAAAAAAAATTGTTCATTCAGATGAAGTTGAAAACTAGATAATTTGATTGCAAAAATGGGCTCAGTAAAGATATATCACAACAATTGTGTTGTTTGTATAAGACATTAGAAAAGCAACTATCACAAATATTGTTCATCACAAATGAAATTTTAGGGGTCATTGATCGTCCACAAATATGTAATGTCGCCTTGGCACACTGGGCGTTTCGCAAGTTCCTATTCATTCCCCCCGGGAACCTGGGAAGTACACTTCTCACAGTACAGTACACATATCCAAAATATAAATGCTGAAAATATGAATCATGCAGACAAAATGTGTCATTGTTTCATCTGAAATGACTCCAATAATTATTCCAGCACATCAAAGACTTTTGGTTTAGTATGATTTGAGAAAATAGTAATTTGGGAGGCTGAAAAAATGCTTATGGCCGGGGCATTTCACCTACCGTTATCACTTTCATGTTGTAGTGGTTCATTCAATTGTGGTTCTCTTGCTTGGTTTCCACCAACTGCACCAGGTTGTCTTTGTTCGTTTTGCCCCTTAGAATAAATATTCCATATTTACTATGTAACATAGACTACTATCATTATTGACAGTGTTATAAAGTACAGAATAATATCCCATAGTTCCTATGAGGGTTTTCTATCAGCATATAATATAACTGTCTATCAACATTAAAATTCATGCTAAACATTCTCAAAGTCACTAAGTATAAATTGACAAGAAGTTTGATTTTTGCTACTTATATGATAAGCCACATATTTCCTCCAAACAAGGCACTATTTAGGGAGATGCCAAGAGAGGATAAATTTGAATTGACATTGAGTTTTTGTCAGGTTGACTTTCCCAACCTACTTATTAAATAAAATACATACAATAAGAAATACAATTAAAAGGAATAATAACCAAACCACACCATTCGCTGATTGTTATGATTTCCCGGTAGATTCACATTTCCGATATTTGCTCCAGCAAAGTTGACAGGTGGAGGTCCTCCTCCCTCTATGAATATAATAATAGAAAGATATTTAATGTAGAAAATACCACATTTATTAACGTTTTTTTCAGAGGGTAAAATAAGTCAAGTTGTCAAAAATATGTCGAACACACAACACAAAAAGAAAAGACGAAATTTTACTCAATGCGAAACCTGAGCTTAGGCAAATGCCTAAAAATTCATTTTTAATTCTGTCGCGGGCCTACTAAAACAAAACCTGAACAAGACGATAACAAATTTTTGAGAAACCACTAGCTTATGGAGCAGAGACATGACTACGACATTATGAATCACGAATATTGGCATACTGCAAATTATACAGGCCTCCTCCCGGTGTCACTTACCTAAAGGGGGTAATGGAAAATGAAAGTCTTGCATTTCATGCAAAACATCATTTTTCAAAACTCTGCAAACGATGAGTCTTTCAGGATATTCTTGCAAATTAGGAAGGAGATGAAATGTTAATTTATGTCTCTGGGATGTTAGAAATGTGTTGTCACAATCAAAACGTTCGTGAGGCATATTGAATTGTAAATCTTCTTGAACCCGATCAAATTGTAACTCGAGGCGAAGTCTGTCACCCTTTTTTAAAGCGATTGGATTGAACCAAATTGGAGCAAGACGTGCCCCTAGTTCTCTGTAATGGGATCTGATATTGGTTTCAGCAGTCTCACTTTTCTCGAAAAATGTGAAATGAAATTGGTTTCTGTCATATATATAGAGACAGTTGTCCACGATAACCTCTTGCTTACCAAGTAGCCATTTTAACCAATTCATGGCGACAGTGAATAGACTAAACTTTCTGCATCGAAATTCTATGCTGTTATTCTCTGTGATTCGATCAGGTTTAATAATGTCCCAGTCAGTTTTACTTGAGAAATGTAATATGTCAATTTTGTCTTTCTCTAGACCGATGCACCATGACTTGATTTGCACAATCGCATCTTTGAGGAATTCAGAATCCGCGCTGATATCGAAAACTGGTGTGATACCAATGTATTCTTCTGGGCATATTGAATTGTCTATTCCAATCGACATCCAGACTTTTGTTTGTTTGTTGAAAGTTCCACTAGGAAATGTGACTTTGCATTCGTTCAGTATCATGTAGCCGCCGGCAACTTCAACGTTTACCACTAAAAAAATAGAGTTGTTTTATAATACGACAAAAAGTAAATTTTAACAGGTGGTTCCAAAGTTATCTAAAGAACCCTTTCAATGTCATTAGGAGTTCCATATTTATCCCGGGGAAAGGGAAATAGACGAGACGTTTCAATCGCATGGCGAACACGGCCCTTGTTCGATCACCAGTCCATGTCGGCTATGAGAATAGTTAGCCAGTAATTTGTTTTAGATGCATAAAGCCCATTAGGGAAAGAATGTCATTGCCTACAAAATGGGAAGATTGCTAATTACTGAAATAAAATGCAAGAAGTAGCTGAGCAGGAAATGGGTACTTGGACATAAATCACAGCAGGCTTAGCTCTAATTTCACTGTCTTTTGAACATTTGGCATATAGAAGGCAAAATATAGAAAGGGCTTGCTAGCACTGGGAATGCGACATAATATTTGTTAACATAAGTTATGAGAGCAATTCTTGTGTATTGGGTTAGAATTTTCATTTTTTTTCCCCAGGTCAATCAGGTAGGGAACAACTTATCCACATTTAGGAATAGAAATATGATTTGGTTCAATAAGTTTAGATTGCTTGTATGACCAGAGCACGATATATTTTCATTAATTACATTCAAAGGAAGAGGATAATGTTTCAGAGCCACTAAAATAGTGGTTTCGGCATAAATTTTTCAGTACTCTCAAAGCATGACCAAGATGGCGGACACCGTAACGTAGTATGTGTACCAGGTTAGGATTTGGCCATAATTTCAGGTACAAATACTACAGGAGTCACTTGGTTAGTCCCCGAACTCAATATGTGTACCAGGTCAGGATTGGGCTATAATTCCAGGTACAAATACTGTGGGAGCCACTTGGCTAGTCCCAGAACTCAATATGTGTACCATGTTAGGAATAGGCCATAATTCCAGGTACAAATACTGTGGGAGTCACTTGGCTGGACCCCAAACTCAATAGTGGTACCAGGTTAGGATAACACCATAATTCCAGGTACAAATACTGTGGGAGTCACTTGGCTAGTCCCCGAACTCATAATAGAAATAAAAAAAGGAAAATTGTATAATAAAAATATGGCCTAACCCTAACCTGGTACACATACAACGTTCCGGTGTATCTTGGTTAACATACTTCGGGGGTGCCGTTATTTCACATAACAGCTTGACATAGTGCAGTCAAACGTCAGTGAACAAATCTTGAACTACCACAAATGGTAGAATAAAAACACTGTGCCTTGGTCAACGGCTGTAAACCATTTTGATTTCAAAAAAATGTCATTTGGAACCACTGATTTTATGCCAATTAGCCTTCTGCTCATTACAAATATACAGCATTGATATGTATGGCAATTCATATTCAATTGATTTTTTGCTATTCTAAATAATTGCCCAAAATTTTTTTTGAGTCCTAAGTAAAGTTGCTATGGCTGTTTTTCGAGTTCGAATGAGTGAGTTACTCGAGTCCCCCCAACATTGCTACCAAGGCCCACAGAACACCGATCAATATGTTATTGAAACAACATTGTCTAACCCAAATTGCACCTCTAACCCAAATTGCACCAATAAGTGAATTTCAGAATGAAAATGCTTGATATTTTATAGCAATGATGATGGGCCGCCACCATGCAGATCCACTCACCGACTATTTATTAAAACAACGAACAAGTTGAATTATGAGGCTGCTACTTCACTTAATAATAAATGACCATAACTTACATTTGATAACATTCTTTGATTGTGTTTTGATGCCAGAGTTTCCCAATTCATCTTTGGCCCAGACTTGGAAACGATATTTTTTACCAAGTGTAGGTGACTTCATTCTATACTGAGGAACCTCTGTAGTGTGAGTCTCTCCAAGCTTCACATCATCACAGAAGATTTCTATGTTGTATAGAACGTTTCTGTCAGGTACTTCATTCCAAGTCAAGAGAATGTCGGATCCACTTCTTTGAGACGAAACATTTTCAATTTGTGGCAAAGCTATAAATAAATATTTCGACTTAGCATACTTCAATAATAAACATTTTCAGTATAGGCTGTGAACTTAAAATTATTTCTGGGCAATTCATACAAAATTCAAAAACAAAATCGAATATAAAATAGTAGTGAGTAGCAATTCAGATATCTTAGAATCAATAAAGCAGGCTTATAATAAAACAACTGTGAGTGACTTTTTCAAGCAAAAGCCAAATACAAAGATTCATATGCAACTAATAGGAAATCTAAGACTCAGTTAGCGATATATGCTAAAAGCAGGATGAAATGTTTTCATTGGAATTGGAGCTGAAGTGGTATTTTCAAACTCAAAGTCAGGAGTAGAAGTTGGAATGTTAAATTATCTGGGTAATACGGAAATTTTGGACTTTTATGAATTTTTTACTGAAACTCAAAAACATGAAGTGAACCAAGCGTTCTTAACAGTGTATTAAAAAGGCATGCACACGGCAATTAATTATAATCAAAATTTGATTTCCTTGTAGTTTGGAGCTGGAGTTGATATCTTCTCCAACCTGGAGTAGGTTATATTTGTCCAGTTTAGCAGTTGATTTGCCAAACCTTACTATTTGTGTGAAAATTTGGTTGAGGACAGATTCAATTATTTCAGGGGTGTGCAACAGGTGGCTCGCGGGCCATAAACCGTTCCATCAAGCTATTCAGTGTGGCCCTTGTCAGCATTCAAATCCCCCTCCCCAAGAATAAAATCCGGACTGTTTATGTTGAAAGTTCTGACAAAGCTGATCTTAACAAACTATGCGAGAACTTGAAGTTTCCAATGCCTCACTAAACTGTTACATAAATGGGATTCTTTATTGTGGGAATTTTTCAATTTTAATGTTATGGAAAAACTAAATTTTTTGTCTGGCCTAGCTAGATGTCTGAAGTTGGTTATATGGCCCACCGACAAAAAATGTTGCACACCCCCTGTATTATTACAACATCTCAATGATTCAGCACTTTCTCATAATTACAAGCATTTAACTCAGCCCAACGCCATCTGATTCTATTAAGACGACTGACTTACTATGCTGAGTTGGCTTTGCAGGTTGTTCAGTTACTTCTTTATCTGATTGTTCTGCTTCTTCTTCAGACAGTGGGAGTTCACTTCTGAAGATAAAAATGGAGAATGCGAACGCATTGATTTTGATCCATTGGTTAAAATAACAGACCCTATTACTCTGTGATAGATAATAAGTTCAACACTTCAACCACTAGGCCAGAGGTTCCCACGACGCGAAAATTAACAGAATTGTGTTAAACATAGCTGATATATGATTGAATTTTTACATTTTGTAATTATTATAAATGTTTTATTATTTCTCATTTTAAATGATGTGTATATGAAGATATATTCTTATCAACAAGCAAAGCTGAGCAATTTGTCGACTTGACATCAGATTTTAATGACTTATATGAATTTTGCACCTGTTTGGAATGGCCACAAGTGCAACCTCCTATCTCTGCAAAATTGAGTTTTCAGCAGTGGTGTCAATCAAAACAAAATACCGGTTACGTTTGGATATAGATAGAGAAATGCATGTGCATTTTGAGTATAACATCTCGCTTTAAAAAGATGTGTTCAGAGCAACTGCCGCACACCTCTCATTAAATAGATAAGTTTGAATGTTTTTAATGGCATGCCCTTTTCTTCAGGCGCACATATTGACAAACTTTAAAAAGCATAAAATGCACATTAACGATCACAAAATTCAGTTTTATCCAAAGGCAGGAAGTTTCATGTACGTGTACCACGATATTTTCCCTGATAATTTAGCGCCGTACGAACATAAAGTTTGAGAACCGCTGCACTAAGCCATTACTGTCCTTGACAATTGGAAAATCATACCAATTTAAAGTACTGTTATATCTAACCTGGGGCCTCTTATTTCTTGTAAAGTCTCCACATTTTCTCCAGTATTCTCAAAACTGTCATATGGTGATACTGAAAAAGAATAATAAATAATTATCAAAAGATTATAGTATTTAGGAATCCGTTTTGAGCTATGTAACATCGTTTATCAGAAACTATGATAGAACTTCCTATTTTACCCGGAAAAGAAAGGTAAATCAATAATGCGGCTTATACAGTGAACCTCTCATCCGTTTACCAGTGCATGATTGGGAATGTGATTAATTAGCTAGTTATTTGTTTCAGATACATGAACTTGATGGTGAAGGAAGCTCAATCAACCAGTGGGTACATGAACCACTATTCAGCAAACCTCTCGCACTCAATTATCCCCAAGATCCGAAACTGTGAACCGAGCAAGATAATCAGATTGGTATGCCAAGCATCCATCCATAACAATGCTCTGCAACCAAATGTAACAACTTGCAGACACTTTATATTTTTCCTTAAAAATAATTTTAAATATCCTAAATTTATATTCAATCATATCAGACTGAAAATTTTGTTCGATATTTCCATATTTATATTAAACAAAAAAAATACAAAATCTGTTCAAAGAATCACAATAGGCTATATAACATGTTGCAAGATGCTGTTGAATGATATGTCAGTTTCAGCAGCAATGTAGTATATTTATTTAACATTAAATCCTCAAAAAAATGAAAAATACTTGATGACCATAACTAAAATACTTGATGACCATAACATACTCATCATACCATAGCACCACTCAATCCAAAAAACATATTTCTAACTTACCAAATTCAGCTTTTGAAGTTGTGGTCGGAAGTTGTTTAGAAAAAACATTGGTTGTAGCATCTGCTGACTTGCTTTGACTTTTGAGTATACTTCCAGATAACCGAATTTCTAGTTCCTGTTATGAATAAAGTTTTTATACAAGATTAGCACTAAGCATGCAGCACAATATTTAAACGAACAACGGTATCTAATGATTTCAGTGCTAAAATTTAATGCATTTTCCCATAAAACCATACTATATAAAAGTGCTGCTTATTTTAGTAAGAATTCTTCCATTTATTGAAAAACTTTCAAAATTTGCATATTTTATCTTATCTTTGATAACTTACTAAACTGACAGTCCACAATTGGTAATTCATTAAAATAGGAATTATTGTGAAAAATCAGCTAATTCATTCCAAATTTAGACTTTGGCTTGGCGAAACAGAAACACAAATGAATCTTGAAACAAAACCTTGATATTGTAAAATTTTTGATATTGGCTTCATTTGATAAAAAAATTAAAATAAATAATCAATGCAGTAGAGCAAGATGAATGATAAATTTTGGGAAATAAAAAAATGTACTATGAAATTGTTCTTTTTATCAAAACACAAATAAACATAATTAAAAAATAGCAAATATTGAATATGTACAACACAATCACATTGACTGCGATGACATTATATTTTAACGACTCCTTTATAGAATCGAAACGACACCAATGGAAATAACATACTGGTACACTTCGATGAAACTTTAAAGTGTTCAGTTCAGCGTGAACAATTTAGACTTGCAGTTTTTTTTTCAGTTTTTACGCAAATCGTTGATTTTATGTCTGTCCCATATTTTATATTTAGATTATCGCAGAAAGATTTTCAAACCTCAGATCCAATTTCATTCAATTGATTCTGCAATGTTTCTTTATCTTCATCTGCTATTTTCCATTCTAGCAACCACAAAATCTTTGTAACATTAGGAAGCAAATTTGCAACTGCAACAATATCTTCATGGTTTGCAGTTCGATCTTCATCCAGATCCAACTTATCAATCTGTTGAAATAAACAAATACAAAGAACAATCAGTTATGGATAAAATATATAACAGTCATATTCATCATAGTTTTGCCAAACCCATATTATTCATATTACACAGAAATGCATTGTAACATTAAATACAGCCTGGTGCTAGAAGTTGGGAGTTTTCATCAAGGGAGAAACAATAGTTATCAAAATTCAATGTTTTCGTTGTGTAGCATTTTTTGTGGTGAAATCAATTGTATTGCACAAATCGCTAACATTTGCAATCATCAAACAAAATTGTGAAATAATTGTTAACTCAGTGCAACAGAGTCAAAATTGAAATTTCAAAAACAGACAAGCTCTTGTGGCATTAAATACCTAGCCAGGTGCCAGAAGTCAAAGGTTGTTTTGGAAGGTAATTTATTGATTCTGTACTAAAGACTAAAAGTTTGTCACAAGGTTTGTTGTGAAAAGGCATGCTTAATTTATATCCCAAAGGCCTAATTGGTCTGTCTTATTGGAATTTACTAAAATACAATGGGACATACAAACATTCATGATATCAGAATTAATCCTTCCATTGTAAATGTCAAAAGATTTATATCGTTAATAGTGCTTCAATCAGTGTGTCGTACATATACAGCTTAGAATAAAATAGAATGGGAATCGCATGTCAGTGAGGAGAACGTTTAAGTACAGTCTAGTAAATCCAGAGGCGCTAGTCAATGAAAAAATAGAGACTACAAGCACCATTAAGCGTGGTAACCATGACAACTGCTCACCCGGGGCACTGACAGCTGATTAGATTAGGTACGGGTTTGAGTCTTCAAGGATGCATATGGTAGCATTTGTGAAGTGCAGGCGTGTATAAAATGTTACCTAATTAATTTACCCATTTGATAAGAAGAGATTATGAAACATGAACCTCGTACTGTCATTGTGCTTGAGTAAAAGATGAGCACCATAACTCTGTGTGAAATTATTAAGATTAATGATTCTAATCAGTGAATTGAATATTCAACGAAATGCGGGTAACTATAAAGACTATAATATGAAACAGTTATTCAGGGGTTCCGCAACAAGCAGTCAATGAAATGTTTAACAACAATTGGGAATAGTGTAGAGGTGTAACCAATCATGTTAAAGGTAGTTGTAATGCACAAAATATAACATTTATTAACAACTTAGCAGAAAAGGACTAACTAACTGATTTGAGATCAAGGTTTATTGTACATCTATGGCCTGGAAATTATTGTTTTGAATGCCATACTGCACCCAATAATATATGGGTGATATCCTCAGAACACTTCTATCTATCGCATAAAATATGCCCATGCAATGGTACCAATTAGCAGAGAAATACACTATAAAAATAAATATAGAATGAGATTCAAAAAGTCACAAATCACATAGAACGACTATTCCAGGTACTGACGACTCAATAGTTAAGAATCTGGTCAATTGTTTAGCTGAAAATGGCGAGAAAATGAAATACCAACATGACATTAACAGGGAGATGTTGCAGCAGCAGATTGGTAAGAGGGGATCATGAGTTTTTTATATTTTGCTTTGAACGCTTCGTGAGTGGTGACTGAAATAAATGTGATATTCTGTGACTCAAGCTTTTAGAAATGAACAATTCTATATCTGATTGGGTGAAAATTAAATGCGGTCATGGAACAAATAAAACTTTTAATGTTGCAAATAAATAGAATTTTAGATTTGTTATCATTCACTATTTATTGTTTAAAATCTGTTACTTTCTCTTCCATTTTTCTATTGAACACTCAAACTAGAAAGCAACTTTTGGAGATGATAGGATAACATGAGAAATATGAATTTACACGCATGGGCGTGATGATCTAGTAGTAGAGCTAAGATGATGCTTATTCATTGCCTTTTTACGGCATACCTTGTTTAATTTAATGTGCCGCACAAGTGGAGTGCAGTGGGACATTTGACACACGTTTTTGAATGCCTCTTGATGATAATATGTGTGTCGCTAGGGAATTTCTTAGTTTGCCCAGTAAAACCTTTAGCTACCCTCTATCCATTAGCCCCGCATTGTCAAATGAATGTGCAGATTATAGAGCTCACAAGAGAAGAAATATGTCCCAGCATTCCCCTATACTGTACTAAACTCTTGCAATGACAATTCGAAGAACTCCAAAATAAAATATGAAATTTCGGGCCTGCGAATCCAGTTAATTTGTCGGGCCTGCAAAGCCAGTTAGTTAGTCGGGTTGGGCCTGCAAATCCATTTAATTAGTCGGGCTCGGGTGGGGCCTGCAAATCCAGTTAATTAGTCGGGCTCGGGTCGGGTCGGGTTTAATACCCACGGCCCGGAGTCGGGTCGGGCTGGAATTTCTACCTATTATTAAGAGCTGACTGTGTTTGCATTCCAGATTGCACAAGTTCAAATCACTGAACACAAGGTGTAATAAAATGGGAGGGCAATGCCGAGCTGAAACGCTTACAGATTTTCAAAAAATAGTAACTCCTTTTAACAGATATGAGTGGACAATTGTAGATGACCTGGTTTAGAGTGAAAGGACATTTCCCTCAATAAATATATTCGACAGGTATTGAAGAAAAAGAATACTTTGCTCATTGCCTTTCATTCAAAATCAATTGTACTTGGAACTTAATCAGAAAAAAAACTACCGTATTTATTCGCATATACGCCGAGTTTAAAACTCAAAAAAAAAGTTGCCCAACTAAGGGACCGTCTTATGCGCGCATAACTCAGATAGCACCAAAAAATCGGCTCCTTCGCGCATCGAGACTTTGATCACGCAACGAAATGATATAATGCTGACTTGCCGGTAATTGCAACAGCCACAGACCATGCTTAATTCTCACGATAAAGAGCGTGCACGCACAAACCACACAGGTGTGATTGTCTGATCATAAATGTGACCGCTTGTATTTGATTAAATTTAATTGTATCTTTTGCATAAGAGCAACAGCATTGATCTATCTACCAGCCGTCTCGTGGTCAAAACGTTATCATTTGTGCACAAGTAAGAATCAGATAGAAGTTTCAGGTAGAATAATACTCACAGCATTAATTCTTAACAATAAAACTGTGATTTCAATCATTTTGAACAACCATTTACGGTAACTGAAAGGTTGAAATAACCTATGAATATGATGTGATAAATACTGTGCTGTACGTCCATGGGTTAGGCAACAGCTGTGTTTTCCGTTTTTCCTGAATCAGCAAAACGGAAGGGTCATAAATCAATCACTTTATTTCGTGGTAGCCGTTTTCTTTCTGAAGTGCCGTTATCGGGCAGGGAGTGCTTCATTGCACCGGCCAAGTTTTTGTTTTTAGGATTAAGACAAATAACAGCTGGTATACAAAGTCAATTAAATAATCGGCAGACACTTTGGCATACATTATAAAATATATCAGCCCATATATGAAGCTCACACAAATCATGTTTCAGAAGACTTGCGAAAAATAAACAAATTTATTGCCGTGTCCGCTCGGGATATCTCGACTACCTTAATATAAAATAATGATTGTAAAATATTTTCAATCAAAAATGTCCTCATGTTATGCGAAGTCGGCGCTGATTTAATTCCTTTCATGTTGGCAGTAATTTAGTTGTGCCGCAAAGTGCCGTCTTCCATTACCATAAAACAGAAAATATAATAATCGAAAATTGTTTTAATCAAAATGTGGACAGCGGCGCTAGAATGTGTGTGCCATATACAAGAAGGTAGCGAATCGCGATATTTGAATATTAAATTTGAATTGAACATCATTGACTGTAATAGATGCGTGTGCCGTGTTACGATTTGTGGAAACGGCGTATATGCGTATTTCTATAAATTCACTATTTCGAAGCTGTTATTAGGGAGTCGGCTTATCCGCGTGATAGGCGTATAGTCGAGAAAATATGGTAATATGCTTTAGGTACAATGTAGGACAAATTTACGTATTTCACCCAATCATAGGACAAGACTCAACAGAACCGAATTGGTCAGAAGAATTGGTTATTATGTTTTTCAAACAAATTTTCAAATAAACATTTAGGCCTGGGAACTATTATTAAAAAGATAAATTTAAAATTGTAGAGGTTTTTCATGAATTCCATCATGCAATCCAATTTTGGGTTATGAAAGTGTAAAACTATAACATATTAAAACATCAAAATTTCCTCCAACCCTTGTTAAAACGGTAATCATGCGATTATTATTGTGTTATACCTCTGTGCTGCCCAAGGATGATTTGAAAGCTTGTAGTTGATCTGATGACAGGTTGCAGTTGCCAAGGCCCAAGTATTTAACACAGGATTGATTGGAAAGTATTTGTCCAACTGATGATAAACCTTCAACTCCCATGTTTGTGTTTTCATGCATGTAAAACTTCATGATCTATAAAGAAACAAGAATAATTTATAAACCATGACATTTATAAATGGTTCTCTACTGAGTGAGAAATAAAAAATTATGAACATTCTCAAACTGAAAGTAGTTTTCGATACAAAATATACCATTAATATTTCATAGAAAATACCGTTGAATTTAAAAACAAAATCTGAAATACAAAATTAGACATATCAGAATTAAAATCTGTAAATTCGGAATAGTTGAATCCCATGTTAACAACTGCATGAGAACGAATGATTGAGCAATTATGAAATCCTTAAAACTCATAGAACAGATCAAAAATATTGTTACCCTTATATCAAAACAGTCACACTTGCAGGTATGACTTTCAAATTTCAAAAGTCAAACAATGTTTTGACCTGCCTTTGCTCACTATGAGATAACAAAATTCCCAAAAAGTTTAGCATTTGCGAAAATTTCTCGCAGTTTTTGCAGGGAAGTGCACTTATAGTAAACAAAGAAAAATCGTAAGCTCATACTATAAAATACAAAAAATTTGAAAATCAAGTTTTGTTTTTTCACTTTAATACAAAAATCACCATTGGATGAAATAGCGATTGGGTCGTTGCTGCAAGTCATGTCAATTGGACAAAAACTCAGCTAATTCTGTAAAGTTTCATTGAAAATATTTCTAAAAACTTTTCAGTTTCTGATCAAGCATATTCATTGTGCACAGCGTATTTCTATTCAAACATTTGAGTGGCTTCGGCTGGTAACCCTCTAATTATAATTACACATATAAAAATTTCTAATAGTTCATGATAATTATAAAATTTATCCTTTCGAATCTTATAATGTTTTTTAATATTAAATTAGATAACAGTAAAAACAGATATACGTCATTGAATGTTGACCTAACTCTGAATGGCCTTGGGATTGTAGGTCAAAATAATTGCATTCAATGAAGTGGTAGCAATTGGCATTAATACACAACATAGTGAAATTCATATTCAAATTCGACAAACTTGGTAAAAATCCGCATTTAGAAAGTTGACCCACCCTTGTAATTTTAAATATAGCCTGATACCAGAAGTTGGAAGTTTTTATCAAGTGAGGATCAATAGATATCAAAATTCAAAGTTTTAGTCAAGTGACAATTTTGGGGTCAAATCATCTTGGTAGCATTTGGAATCAATGAACAAAATTGTAAAATTATTTTCAACTCGGAGCAACATAGTCAAATTACTGTAATATTTTAAAAACAGAAATGCTTTTGTTGTCCAACCTTCACTGTTGGAAATAAGTAGCATTTTAGAATTGTTATCATTCATCATTTAATGTTTAAAATCTGTTACCTTCTGTTTCAAATTTTAATCTGTACAGCATTCAAATTTTCAGAAAAATGTGTTATATGACTCTTTTCAACGTCGTTCACTCTAAACCAGGTTATGTACAATTGTTCACTGATATATGTTAGAAGAAAAAAATATTTCCTATTTCCTTCTCCTTTTTTAACAGATATCCGTGAACAGTTGTACAGGGCCTAATCTGGAGTGAGTGGCGTTGATAAGAGTCATATAGAACATTTTTTTCGAAAAATAGATTTAATGAGAAGTATTCAAGAAAAGAATACTTTGCTAATTTAATTCTAAAATTTTTTTTTTACAATTAATCAAACTTGGAAATTCATCAGAAAAAAATTTAATATATTTCAATTACGATATAGGGCAATTTCGGGTATTTCACACAATCACAGAACAAGACTCAGCAGAGCCATATTGGTCAAGAGAATTGATTAATATGTATTTCAAACAAATTTTTGAATAAACGAGTAGGCCTGAAAACTAGTCTTAAAAACGATAAACTTAAAATTGTAGAGGTTTTTCATAAAGTTCACAATGTAATCCAATTTTGGGCTATGAAAGTGTAAAACTATAACATATTAAAAAATCAAAATCAAAATCAAACCCTCAAAGTTAATTATGCGAATATTATTGTGTTATACCTCTGTGCTGCCCAAGGATGATTTTAAAGCTCGTAGTTGATCTGATGACAAGTTACAGTTGCCAAGCTGCAACAATTCAACACAGGATTGATTAAAAAGTATTTGTCCAACTGTTGACAAACCTTCAACTCCCATGTTTTTGTTTCCATACAGCCACAACTCCATGATCTATAAAGAAACAAGAATAATTTATAAACCATGAAATCCATAAATGGTTCTTTACTGAGTGAGAAATAAAAAATTATGAACATTCTCAAACTGAAAGTAGTTTTCGATACAAAATATACCAATAATATTTCATAGAAAATACCGTTGAATTTAAAAACAAAATCTGAACTACAAAACTAGACATATCAGAAGTAAAATCTGTAAATTCGGAATAGCTGAATCCATGTTAACAACTGCACAAGATGAACGATTGAGCAATTATGAAATCCTTGAAACTCATAGATCAGAACAAAAATATTGTTATGATGTCAAAACAGTCACACTTGCGGGTATGAATTTCAGAAGTCAAAAAACGTTTTGACCCGCCTCTGCTCACTATGAGATAAAAAATTCCTGAAAAGTTTGGCATTTGCGAAAATTTCTTGCAGTTTTGCAGGGAAGTGAACTTATAGTCACCATTGGGTGAAATAGCGATCGGGCGTTGCTGCAAGCCATGTCAATTGGACAAAAACTCAGCTAATTCTGTGAAGTTCCATTGAAAATATTTCTAAAAACTGTTTAATTCCTGGTCAAGCATATTCATTGTGTACAGCGGTTTTCTATTCGGATATTTGGGTGGCTCCGTCTGGTAACCCATTATTTTTACACGTATAAAAATTTCTATAAATGGTTCTTTACTGAGTGAGAATAAAAAAAAACAAGCCGGTAGGCACACAGGATCTCCGCTGATAGTTGGGGCCCGCACCTAGCTACTTATTGCCATCCATAGAAACTTGAGGATCTTCAACGGTGGTGCGATTAACTAAGTGAGCGGGTTGGTTAAAAAGTCCAATTCATTTTGAGCGCTGCGCGTTTTGTAGACATACTTACGTGACTGATATGCGGTGATCAAAAGGTAACCAATGCCTTCTGTAACGTATATTTCGCTCTGCTTGATTTTGCTCCACGACACCACTAAAGTGTTGCATTGTATCACTATATTTAACAAATAATCATTTCCAGTTTGAATACTGAACATTAATGAAACGAAAGTCGATGCCATTTGTGTATTCAGCATCTTAGTAATATTCGTTCATGATTAAAATGTTTGAAGAAATCAAAACTCAAAAATATTGAACATCCAAACAACACTATAACACACAGGTCCAAACATCGCTACTGCCTCAGGTTTTTTTGTACAAAGCCCCCGCCAACACTCAATTCAGTTAAATAAAAACTCCAATGAAATTTTTGAATCTAGTGACATACAAGACATACCAGAGGGTGATGATATGGTCATTTTTAAGTAATCTATGTTTAGCAGTTATTTTTTTAAATAAAAATGCGTTATTTATAAGGACTTATTTTATATCATACTCGAATATCCTAATTGAGAAAAAAAGTTAATAAGAAATACAATCCTCCAACCCAGTGGTTCTTAAACTGCGGGCACACCCCCATTGAGGGGCGTGAGTGGTAACAAAATGTCTATTTTGAAATTCATAAGCAAAAATTAGCTATCCGGCACATGGTTTAATGTTTTGAATAAAAATGATAATATCGATGAAGTGTGCCAGTTTGTAAGCGATAACTCTTCAAAACACTCTCAAATTGAGCGTCTGAAATTTTGCAATGAGAAAGTCTAAGGTAAATTTTTCATAGGTCAAGGGTCGGGGAAACGTCCCCATGCATAACGTCTGTTACAAAATGAACTGCATTTCTTTATGCTGAAAATGTACATGAATTCAATTGCACTTCTCCATTCTGTAATTTCATTTTCAACCTGGTGGTTGTCAGGATTATTTGTAGTGAATTTTGAAGACGTTAGGAAAGCAATTGCCCATCACAAAAACATTTGCCATTCTTTTCAAAGCAGATGTTTCAAGCAAATGCTAACTAAAGCTTTTCAGCTCTGACCGTGGACGACGCAAATTCGCCCGTCATTTTGCACACAATTACGGTAATACATTGGTATTGCATATAACTAACACGTTGAAACTTGTTTAAAGGCTCTAAGAATGGATGTAGTACAATTTATAAAATACTCCCATAGCGTGTTTCTTGTGCCATTGTTCCTCATCCCCAAAACAGAAGCGATCGGAGTAAAAAACAATACGTATGCAGTCAGTGAAAGTTTGAAAACCACTGCTCTATTATGTCTAAATGATTTTGTGGAAACTATTCAAATAACCAATAATCTCAATTTGGAAGAGATTTTACCCTGCAATGCCAACACTGGGCCATCACACCGAACTTGGTAACACTGTTGCAACAAACCCCAACATTTTATTAATTTCATGCAATTGAGTTTTGTGGTTATTATTGCATTCAATTTTAATTTTTTTTTTTTCAAAAACATGTAAATGTAGCAACACTAAGAATTTTACAATTAGCATTCATATCAAGTTGTAAACAGCTAAACCAAAAATATAACCAAACATCATCAAATGTATAACTCAGTATAATATAAACCTGTATTAAACACATCTTTGGCGAACTTATTCTGCTCATATCAGTCTCATGATATGACTTACATATACCATTCACAAGAATTTTTTTGCAATCCAATGATAGTTGGTCAAAATTGAGTCAGTTATATTAGGGCCCGACCGATACTGCCTTTTTAAACCGATACCTATAGCTCACTAAAACTAGGCCGATAAGCCAATACCGATGTTTCCTCACCTAAAAAGATGGCTACAAGTAACAAGCAACACTCTGAGAATTCTGTGTTTTTTTTGCAAAGAAATGAAATCTGTAACAAAAACACTTATTGTAATGGCAGAAAGCTTATGAATCTCAATAGCTCCAGTTCAACAGTCTCAAGTTGTAGTCGAGAAAGTTTTCTTTTGAATCAGCGGAAACTTGACTTAATATTGAAGAGCATATTTTACAAATTACGCCATTTTTATAAACCACGAAGTATACCCATACTTTGCTTTTACCGCTTGAACCAGCCATCTATAACAAATCAATACAAGAATTGGATCGCGCCTTGAACGACTATAGCGAAAGGGAAAGCCAAGCCCTGGGGAAACTGGAAACAGCGAGCATTCTTCATGAATCTAACCAGGGGCGGACACCCGGGGGGGCAAAGGGGGGCGGTCGCCTTCCCAATAATTTCGCAAAAAAATTTAATACATGTTGTTTCCGCCTTACAAAATTATCATTCCCGCAAAGTGCGATAGTCAAGCGCAATTAAACGGTTAATAGTTACCGATATTATAACTGTTTTCTTACAATAATGTGGACCAGAGCGCCTTCGGAGCACCTCCCATTTTTGTGAAACATGCGCGCCCGCAGGGTAATACTCCGTCTTCAAACGCACCGCCGATCACGCGCCACGGTTTTGCACAACTAATTCATTTTTGTACAATTTAATATGGTTTTTTCATTGTCAAAATCTTTCAATAGTGTTATTGTTGGCACTTGCGAGAGAATGAAAGAGGCAAACAACATTTAACTATTATCGGTAAAAAATTAACTAGATTTAAAGTTGTTATAAACAATTTTCACCGCTGGACGTATCTTTTCACGTTATTAATTTCGTGCAAGGCCCAGCATAAATTGCGGGCAATGATCAAAG
This sequence comes from Styela clava, assembly GCF_964204865.1. NCBI lineage: Eukaryota > Metazoa > Chordata > Ascidiacea > Stolidobranchia > Styelidae > Styela > Styela clava. Next base: position 4,680,637 of record NC_135251.1, read on the forward strand.
CATTTACTATGTTGAAACGCCTATTCGACTTTTCAGACCACAGAAGCTATCTAAAAAAGATACCCCCCACTCCTTCTGAATTTTTTTGAAAACTGAAAAAGTCGCCAATAACACGTTCAATTGGCTTTTGCTAAAATCGCCGATTGTTTTCATCATTGTGACCTATTATTTAGGTCGTAAACGCCTTGGCGTTGGCATTTATCCTCTCTAAATCACAAATTTGTGACACGATGACTATGATAATTATTTTATTTTCGTACAAGCACGGACTTATGAACCCGGCGGGAATTCTAATAAGTATCCATAAGTTGAAAAGCGGAAATATAAAATACTAAAAAATAAAACTGTAAACAATATAAGTTTTGTTGAGGCCCGCGACAGTCTAGAAACGTTTTCTAGACATCTGAAATCGCAAAATTACGTGTGCCTACGGCACAAATTATGTTTGCTTGACCTTTAAAAACATTTCGTCACTAAAATCGAAACACGGTCAATTGTGAGCGGGATTCGCCTTTTTATCCATTACTTCTAAATTGACGTCGAAAATTTTCGTGTTAACATTAAACAAAGCTGAGAACGCGACTTTTTCCCGGTTTGTGATGATATATAAGATAATTAAAGTATATTCGATCAATTTCTGTATTTATTCATGTATTTTCATTGTACTGGAATAACTTTTACTACGTAAGAATTGACAGAAAATTTACGAATTTTTCGAAAGGTTTTATCTTTAAAAATAATCGGAGTGACAACATTGCGATTGAGTGGAGCCAGTGTTACAAGTACATCTCAAATTTATCGAATTCGCAAAATAGCAAAAATAGGGATCAAAACAATCAATATATGAACGAGCAGTTTACCACACATTTTTATGTCTGCGGATTGTCATGGTGTTTTAGAGTGGCTCTTGTTTTGTCGACTCAACCGCAGTTTAAATTGAAGACAATTAAATAAATAAATCAAGACATTTTGAATATGCCCGTATCGGTCTTTGATTGATTACTTTGCACAAGTAAAAATCATTTTTCGATGAAAAAGTCGGCTCTTTTACCAAGTGGCGTAATCACGGCAACTGTTCCGCGTGGATTTCGAGGCGGTGAATTTGTATTTTTGATTTACTAGTATACTTTATATTTATTTTCATTGTATGAAGTAAAATTGTACTATTTATATATGGGATTTTATATCAGATATCGAGAATTTTGTAACGGCGATAACGAGTTCGGAAGATTGCAAAAATACGTATCAAAATTAAGTACATCAGGCAGCTTATCTCATATTTTTATGTCCACATATCGCTGTGGTACTTTAGTTAAGTAATATTTTTATTTTGACGTAAGAAGTCGCAACCGCGAGTTACGTTGCACACAATTAAATTAATATATGAGGACATTTTAGAATCTCGTGGCTGTCATGGATTGAATATTTTACGCGACAGAAAAATCATTATACGCTAAAATAGGCGGCTTTTTTAACGAGCGCGTAATCGCGGTGCTTGTTGCAGGCGGCAATGGGAAGTTCCGACTTTTCTAATTCTCGTGGAATTCAAGAAATTGGTTCAGTGACGCGCAAGTTCCGTGTCTAAGCGAAGCATTCTAGGTACTCGATATATGAGTAGCAAAATGACATTCTAATACTTCGAGAATGACATCGACAGGTTATTGTTACGTGACGATACACGGCGCGATGTTTTTCGGCAGGCGATCCAAGTTCGCCCCCCCAATATTATGGAAAGTGTCCGCCCCTGAATCTAACGTATATTTTTTGACACAAATAAATTGTTCACGTGTTTCTCTCGCTTTAATTTGCAAGTCACCACGCTCGCAAACTTGCTCACAAAGTGTGAAATGCTGTGCCCCACGTCTGCTTTGAATAAGAGAGACATTGTGTCAAAAGCCGCTTTTTGATATGAGAGAATGAGAAATAGCAAAAAAAAAGAGAAATAGGCAGAGCCACTCTCAATTAAACAAGCAATAAAACTGCTTTCACGGCGTAATTTTGACACTTTGGCAGTCAAGTAATTGGCCGATATATATTGGTAAAATTAGCCGATACTGATAGTTCGAAATTTGTAAAATACATGGCCGATATATTTGTCGGGCCCTATTCTATACTATAGACATTTCATTTGGAACTGAATTGGGGACTGACCTATTAAATAAAATCTGCTTTGTGAGAACTCCTGCAAGCTTATAAGAATAATAAAGCTGAATTATCTTTTATTGCCTTATGATGATCAACTTTTAGTATTTTATGGAAATTTTGGTTTCAGTATTGATTATACCAGTGCCCAACCTTTTTCAATTTGCAGGCAAATTTTATTGTCTTTTTTTTAACGCACAATAAGATGTTGATACATGAGAAAAGAAACAAACAATGCAACTTGGGCAAAATCAAATAACTGGCTAACTAATCCCGTACCCAACATGGACTGGTAACTGGTAGTTCGCCATATGATTAAGAGGTGTTATTGGCTTTCTTCTCTCTCAGGATATGTAAATTCTCTTCTATCCTGTCCTAATAATATTCTTCTTTTTAAAATAAAATTAAGTTGTTGTACATCAAAAGCCTCAAATAATAGTGTATTTAAACTATACCTCTAACGTTAGGAATCCCAAAGCTTTGCCTTCCAGATACCTAAAAAATTATGATCTTAGCCCGGAAGCTACAATTAGTCGCCATGGATACCTAAATGAATATTGCTCAATATTGCCACATAGTGGCCGCTGTTAAAATTCTAAAAATACAAAATTGGATGGGAGACGAGTTGATAGTTGCATAATATTATTCGATGTACTACTAAAAAGGTCGTAGGTGTGTTGAGTTTGCATTATATTATTTGATGTACTGAAAAAAAAGTCAAGTTGAAATTATATGAAATGTCCTGATCATCAGATGGAAATCATCGGAGACCACATTGACGAATTTTATTGTTCTATACTGTCACCTAGCGCAGACTTTTCAAATATTTGCTCCTGTCAGTCATGACTATTTATCCAATTTGCCATACTTTTTGAGGTGTGTCCCACATGAACCACGTGTCCCAATAGGACCAATTGTCACACTTATGCCACGTGTCCCACTTGAACCACGTGTCCCAATAGTACCAACTGTCGCAATTATGCCAGGTGTCCCACGTGTCGCACTTGTCCCACTACAGAATCAAAGGTGAACAAATGGTGCATCTAAAGTCAAAGAATGATTTTTGATAAAATTAAACGCAGACGAAAATTCTCGTACATGCAAAATTTCTCTGAATAAACATTTTTTTTTGCCTCGAAACGAAAGCACTCAAATAACAAGAGAGATTCATATATGTTATATATGAATAAATATAAGGACACGTAGCGCCACATAATTTACGTAGAACAATAACTTATTGACTTGTCAATCAACATTAACACTTGTTATTGGTCAACATTACGCTCTTTAATGCATTGCATAAAAAATTCCCAGTATATGGTACAATTATAAACAAGAGAGTCCTGCTCAGATAAATGGACACGTAGCGCCACATGGTAGCAAGTTTGGATGACGTCATGGCACACAAAAAAACGAACCCCATGCAGCTCACTGGTATCTTTGAAATAAATAAACTTAATAGCCTTGTAGCAAAAACTTAATCTTTAAGCACTAAAAATTTCATACGATAAAAAATTTAAAAAATTTTCAACCAAAAACGTCCTCGACGTCTTATAAGAACTTCAAGTCGGAGTATATTGAAAACCTTTCACGACGACTGTTAGTTATTGCCGTGCCACACATAGCTGCTTTCGATTGCGATAAAAAATGAAATAATTGTCAAATGTTTTTAAATCAGAACGTGGACGGGGGTGGTAGGATGTGTACGGCGTTTTCGGTTTTCGGCCTTTCATGTGTAGAAAATCTTAGGTTAATCGAAGCAATATTTTTCCGAAAATAATTTTCGTATCCAGATTTTCAGAGTTTCTACTGCATTATTATAACATGAAGACGGGCGGCGTTACATTGCGTCAGGATGATCAAGCACGAGAGTATTTGTCACAAGAGAGAGAGAGATAGCATTATGCTATTGTCGCTTTCAATTCGCATCGACAGCGCGCGATTTCTACTTTTTTGAGGTAACATATCTCATTTTCAGATACAAACATATACGCGGGGTAGCGATTGTTACGTAACTAACAGCAAAAAGGTATGATTAAAGTCGGGCGGTGTTAAATTACGTCGAGGTGATAAAGCACTGGGAAAAAGTAGCTTTCAGCGGATTGTTATGACCGTGGAACGACGTTGTTTGAACGTAGAACAATAATAATAAAAAAACGAATTTCAAACGGGGGGAAACGACCCCCGTAATACACGTTTCACTGAGAAGGGGAAGTCACGGAGCCAAAGCTGGTTATGAAGCGGCGACACCCAAGGTTCGGATATCTAATTAAACATTAGTAAGTTATGATAGTAACTTGATTGTCAAGTTATCTCTTCCCCAGGATAAATATTAAAGTCCAGGATATGAATAAAAAAAGTGTGTGAAAAAGTGTTGACTTTTCAGATGCCACAGGTCCATGCGCTCTGTACAAACAACTGGCTCACTATTCTCATACCCATCATGGACAGGTAAGCGGACGAGACACCGTGGATCAGAATATGAAAAAGTTGTCTTATCAGTTTTCATCTCCCCTGGGATAAATATGTAAATCCCATCATTTAATCATCAAGTGCATGCATCTGAAATAAAATGACTGGCCATCAACCTCGTACCTGACATACATTGGTAACAAGACCAGCCATATGGCCAAGTTGTCATGTCAGTTTTTCCACAGGATAAATGTGAAAGTCCAAGATATGAAAAAAGTAAATGTTGACCTATGAGATGTCGAAGCGCTTTGGCCCATCTAACTGGCCAAATATTCCCTTACTCGACGTGTACGGGCTACAGGAGAGGAACCTTACGCTTGTGCAATATGTCGGAAAAGTTGTTCTACATTAAGTAACTCGAAAAGTCGCATACAAATCCATACCGAAGCGAAACCATATGCTTGTGAAATATGTGGGGAGAGTTGTTCTACAAAAGGTAACTCAACAGGTCACATACAGATTGATATTGAAGAGAAATCTTATGTTTGTGGAATATGTGGAAAATTTGTTCTACATTGAGTAATTTGAAAGTCACATACTAATCTTTACCGAAGAGAAACCATATGCTTGTGCAATATTTGGGAAAAGTTCTACATGAAGTAACTCTAAATTCAAATACAAATCCATATCGAAGAGAGAAACCTTATGTTTGTTGAATATGTGGGAAAAGTTGTTCTACATCGAGTTATTTTAAAATTCACATACAAATCCACACAGGAAAGAAACTTTATACTTGTGCAACATGTGGGAAAAGTTTTTCTACATTAGGTAATTCGAAAAGTCACATACAAATTCATGCTGGAATGAAGCTTTATGATTGTGGATTATTTGGAAAAATTTGTCCTACATTGAGTTATTTGAAAAGTCACATTCAAGTCCATACCACAGAGAAATCGTATGTTTGTGAAATATGTGGGAAAAGTAACTTGAAAAGTCAAATACAAGTCCAAACCAGAGGGAAATCGTATGCTTGTGAAATTTGTGGAAAAAGTTGTTCTACAGTAAGGAATGTCACATACAAAACCATACCGGAAAGACATCTTAAACTTGTGAATAATGTAGAAAATCTTGTTCTACATTAAGTAACTTGAAAAGTCGCATACAAGTACATTCCAGAGAGAATTCGTATGCTTGTGAAATATGTGGGGAAAGTTGTTCTACATTGAATACCTTGAAAAGTCAAATAAAAATACATACCGGAGAGAAATCTTATGCTTGTGCAATATGTGGGAAAAGTTATTCGACATTAAGTAAGTCGAAATGTTACATACAAATCCATACCGGGGAAGGACCTTATGCTTGTGCAATATTTGGGAAAAGTTCCGGAGAGAAGCCTTATGCTTGTGCAGTATGTTGGATAAGTTGTTCTATACTGAATAACTCGAAAATCCACATACAAATTCCTACCGTAGAGAAACGACATTCCCGTGAAATATGTGTAAAAAGTTTTTTTTTCTACATTGAGTAACTTGAGAAGTCACATACAGCAGAGAAACCTTATGCTTGTGAAATATGTGTAAAAAGTTGTTCTAAATTGAGTAACTTGAAATGTCACATACAAATCCATACTGGAAAGAAACCCCATGCTTGTGGAATATGTGGGAAATGTTGTTCTAAGTTAAGTAACTTGAAATGTCACATACAAATCTACACCGGAAAGAAACGCTATGCTTGTGGAATATGTGGAAAAAAGTTGTTCTGCATTGAGAAACTTGAAAATTTACATACAAATTCACATTGAAGTCACATACAATTCCATACTGAAGAACAAATCTTATGCTTGTGCAATATGCGGAAAGAGTTTTTCTACATTAGGTAATTCGAAAAGTCACACACAAATCCATGCTGAAATGAAGCTTTATGATTGTGGATTATGTGGAAAAGTTTGTTCTATATTGAGTTACTTGAAAAGTCTCACAATCGTAGAGAAAACTTATGATTGTGAAACATGTGGGAAAACTTTTTTCCTTACATTGAGTACCTTGAAAATTCACAGACAAATCCATACTGTTAGAGAAACTACGTGGGATAGTTGTTCTACATTGTATACAAATCCATATCGGAAAAAAATCTTATGCTTGGGAAATATGGGGAAAAAGTTGTTCTACATTATGTAACTTGAAAAGTCACATACAAATCCATACCAGAGAGAAACCCTATGCTTGTAGAATATGTGGGAAAAGTTGGTCTACACTGAGTAACTTGAAAAGTCACATACAAATCCATACTGTTAGAGAAACCCTATGCTTGTAGAATATGTGAGAAAAGTTGTTCTACGTTGAGCAACTTGAAAAGTCACATACAAATCCATACCGGAAAGAAATATTAATCTTGTGAAATATGTGGAAAATCTTGTTCTACATTAAGTACGGTAACCCAAAAAGTCGCATACAAGTCCATACCAGAGAAAATCGTACGCTTGTGAAATATGTTGGAAAAGTTGTTCTACATTAAGTACGGTAACTTGAAAAGTCGGATACAAGTCCATATCAGAGAGAAATCGTATGCTTGTGAATTATGTGGGAAAAGTTGTTCTACATTAAGCAACTTGAAAAGGCCCATACAAATCCATACCGGAGAGAGGGCTTATGCTTGTGAAATTTGTGGAAAAAGTTGTTCTACATTGAATAACTTGAAAAGTCAAATAAGGATCCATACCGGAGAGAAATCTTATACTTGTGCAATATGTGGGAAAAGTTATTCTACTTTAAGTAATTCGAAAGGTCATATATAAATTCATACCGGAGAAGAACCTTATGCTTGTGCAATAATTGGGAAAAGTTCCGGAGAGAAGCCCTATGCTTGTGCAAGATGTTGGATAAGTTGTTCTATATTAAGTAACCCGAAAATCCACATACAAATTCCTACCGTAGAGAAACCACATTCTCGTGAAATATGTGTAAAAAGTTGTTCTACATTGAGTAACTTGAAAAGTCACATACAAATCCGTACCGATAAGAACCCTCATGCTTGTGAAATATGTGTAAAAAGTTGTTCTAGATTGAGTAACTTGAAAAGTCACATACAAATCCGTACCGATAAGAACCCTCATGCTTGTGAAATATGTGTAAAAAGTTGTTCTAGATTGAGTAACTTGAAATGTCACACACAAATCCATACCGATAAGAACCCTCATGCTTGTGAAATATGTGGGATAGTTGTTCTACATTGTATACAAATCCATACCAGAGAGAAATCTTATGCTTGTGAAATATGTGGGAAAAGTTGTTCTACATTAAGGAATGTCACATTCAAATCCATACCGTAAAAAAATCTTAAGCTTGTGAATAATGTGGAAAATCTTGTTTCACATTAAGTAACTTGAAAAGTTGCATACAAGTCCATACAAGAGAGAAATCTTATGCTTGTGAAATATATGGGAAAAGTTGTTCTAAATTAAGCAACTTGAAAAGTCACATTCAAATCCATACCAGAAAGAAATCTCATGCTTGTGAAATATGTGGGAAAAGTTGTTCTACTTTAAGTATCGTAACTTGAAAAGCCAAATGCAAATCTATAACGGGAAGAAACCTGTGGGAAAAGTTGTTCCACACTAAGTAACTCGAAAAGTCAAATTCATATAGTAGAGAGACCTTATGCTTGTTCAATATGTGGCAAAAGTTGTTCTACATTAAGTAACTCAAAATTCACATACAAATCCATTCAAAGAGAGAAACCTTATGTTTGTTGAATATTTCGGAAAAGTTGTTCTACATTTAAATAATTTAAAAATTCACATACAAATCCCTAACGAAGTGAAATCTCATGCTTGTGGAATATGTGTAAAAAATTGTTCTACATTGAGTCACTTGAAAAGTCACATACAAATTCATACCGGAGAGAAACCTCATGCTTGTGAAATATGTGGGAAAAGTTGTCTCACATAGAGTAACTTAAAGTCACATAAAAATCAATACGGAAAAAAACTTTATGGTTGTAAAATATAAGAAAATAGTATTCTACATTAAGTAACTTGAGTAACATTAAGTCACATACAATCCATACCGAAGCGAAGCTTCATGCTTGTGGAATATGGGAGAAAGTTATTCTACATTGTGTAACTAGCAAAGTAACATACAAATCCATACCGGAAAGTTACTTTGTGCCTGTGGAATATGTGTTAAAAGTTGTTCTAAATTAGGTAACGTAAAAAGTCACATACAAATATATACCGAAGAGAAACCTTATGCTTGTGATATAAATATATGGGAAAAGTTGTTCCACATTATTTATTTGAAAAGACACACACAAATATATATCGAAGAAGACCCTTATGCTTGTGAAATATGCGTTAAAAGTTGTTCTACATTAATTATTTGAAAAGGCACATACCAATATATATCGAAGAAGAACTTCATGCTTGTGGAAAATGTGGAAAAAGTTGTTATACATTGAATAACTTGAAAAGTCAAATAAAAATCCATACCGGAGAGAAATCTTATGCTTGTGCAGTATTTGGGAAAAGTTCCGGAGAAAAGCCTTATGCTGGGGCAACATGTTGGATAAATTGTTCAATATTAAGTAACTCGAAAATCCACATACAAATTCCTACCGTAGAGAAACGACGTTCCTGTGAAATATGTGTAAAAAGTTTTTCTACATTGAGTAACTTGAAAATTCACATACAGAAGAGAAACCTCATGCTTGTGAAATATGTGTAAAAAGTTGTTCTAAATTGAGTAACTTGAAATGTCACATACAAATCCATACTGTTAGAGAAACCCTATGCTTGTGGGAAATGTTGTTCTAATTTAAGTAACTTGAAATGTCACATACAAATCCACACCGGAAAGAAACGCTATGCTTGTGGAATATGTGGAAAAAAGTTGTTCTGTATTGAGAAACTTGAAAATTTACATACAAATCCACGTTAAAGTCACATACAATTCCATACTGAAGAACAAATCTTATGCTTGTGCAATATGCGGAAAGAGTTTTTCTACATTAGGTAATTCGAAAAGTCACATACAAATCCATGCTGAAATGAAGCTTTATGATTGTGGATTATGTGGAAATGTTTGTTCTACATTGAGTTACTTTAAAAGTCACACAATCGTAGAGAAAACTTATGATTGTGAAACATGTGGGAAAACTTTTTTCCTTACATTGATTACCTTGAAATTCACATACACGTGGGATTGTTGTTCCACATTGTATACAAATCCATATCGAAAAGAAATCTTATGCTTGTGAAATATGGGGAAAAAGTTGTTCTACACTGAGTAACTTGAAAAGTCACATACAAATCCATACTTTTAGAGGAACCCTATGCTTGTAAAATATGTGGGAAAAGTTGTTCTACATTGAGCAACTTGAAAAGTCACATACAAATTCATACCGGTACAAAATCTTAAGCTTGTGAAATATGTGGAAAATCTTGTTCTACATTAAGTACGAAAACTTAAAAATTCGCATACAAGTCCATACCAGAGAGAAATCGTACGATTGTGAAATATGTTGGAAAAGTTGTTCTACATTAGGTACGATAACTTGAAAAGTCGCATACAAGTCCATACCACAGAGAAATCGTATGCTTGTGAATTATGTGGGAAAAGTTGTTCTACATTAAGCAACTTGAAAAGGCACATACAAATCCATACCGGAGAGAGAGCTCATGCTTGTGAAATTTGTGGAAAAAGTTGTTCTACTTTAAGTACCGTAACTTGAAAAGTCAAATGCAAATCTATAACGGGAAGAAACCTGTAGGAAAAGTTGTTCCACATTGAGTAACTTGAAAAGTCAAATACAAATCCATACCAGAGAGAAATCTTATGCTTGTAAAATATATGGGGAAAAAGTTGTTCTACATTAGGCAACTTGAGAAGTCAAATACAAGTCCATACCAGAGGGAAATCGTATGCTTGTGAAATATGTGGAAAAGTTGTTCTACATTAGATATGTCACATTGAAATCCATACTGGAAAGAAATCTCAAGCTTGTGAATAATGTGGAAAATCTTGTTCCACATTGAGTAACTTGAAAAGTCAAATACATGTCCATACCAGAGATAAATCTTATGCTTGTTAAATATATGGGAAAAGTTGTTCTAAATTGAGCGACTTGAAAAGTCACATACAAATCAATACCAGAGAGAAACCCTATGCTTGTAGAATATGTGGGAAAAGTTGGTCTACACTGAGTAACTTGAAAAGTCACATACAAATCCATACTGTTTGAGAAACCCTATGCTTGTAAAATATTTGGGAAAAGTTGTTCTACATTGAGCAACTTGAAAAGTCACATGCAAATTCATACAGGTACAAAATCTTAAGCTTGTGAAATATGTGCAAAATCTTGTTCTACATTAAGTACGAAAACCATACCAGAGAGAAATCGTACGCTTGTGAAATATGTTGGAAAAGTTGTTCTACATTAGGTACGGTAACTTGAAAAGTCGGATACAAGTCCATACCAGAGAGAAATCGTATGCTTGTGAATTATGTGGGAAAAGTTGTTCTACATTAAGCAACTTGAAAAGGCACATACAAATCCATACCAGAGAGAGAGCTTATGCTTGTGAAATTTGTGGAAAAAGTTGTTCTACCTTAAGTACCGTAACTTGAAAAGTCAAATGCAAATCTATAACGGGAAGAAACCTGGGGGAAAAGTTGTTCCACATTGAGTAACTTGAAAAGTCAAATACAAATCCATACCAGAAGGAAATCGTATGCTTGTGAAATATGTGGAAAAGTTGTTCTACATTAGATATGTCACATTGAAATCCATACTGGAAAGAAATCTCAAGCTTGTGAATATGAGTAATTTGAAAAGTCAAATACAAGTCCATACCAGACAGAAATCTTATGATTGTTAAATATATGGGAAAAGTTGTTCTAAATTGAGCGACTTGAAAAGTCACATACAAATCCATATCAGAATGAAATCTCATGCTTGTGGAATAGGTGGGAAAAGTTATTCTACATTAGGTAAGTCAAAAGGTCACATACAAATCCATACCGGAGAAGAACCTTTTGCTTGTGCAATATTTGGGAAAAGTTCTGGAAAGAAGCCCTAAGCTTGTGCAACATGTTGGATAAGTTGTTCTATATTAAGTAACTCGAAAATCCACATACAAAATCCTACCGTAGAGAAACCACATTCTCGTGAAATATGTGTAAAAAGTTGTTCTACATTGAGTAACTTGAAAAGTCACATACAAATCCGTCCCGATAAGAACCCTCATGCTTGTGAAATATGTGAAATATGTGTAAAAAGTTGTTCTAAATTGAGTAACTTGAAATGTCACATACAAATCCATACTGCTAGAGAAACCCTATGCTTGTAGAATACGTGGGATAGTTGTTCTACATCGTATACAAATTCATATGGGAAAGAAATCTTATGCTTGTGGAATATATGCGGGGTTCCACATTGAGCAACCTGAAAAGCTACATACAAATCCATACCGAAGAGAAAGCTTATGCCTGTGGAATATGTGGGAAAAGTTGTAATCCAATAAAAATCCATACCGGGGAGAAATCTTATGCTTCTGAAATTTGTGGAAAAAGTTGTCCTACCTTGGTAAAATGCAAATCTATAAGAGGAAGAAACCTGTCACATTGAGTAACTTGAGAAGTCAAATACAAATCCATACCAGAGAGAAATCTTATGCTTGTGAAATATGTGGGAAAAGTTGTTGTACATTAAGCAGCTTGAAAAGTCAAATAGAAGTCCATTGTGAAATATGTGGGAAAAGTTTTTCTACATTAAGTAACTTGAAAAGATGCATACAAGTCCATACCAGAGAGAAATCTTATGCTTGTGAAATATATGGCTAAAGTTGTTCTAAATTAAGCAACTTGAAAAGTCACATACAAATCCATACCAGAAAGAAATCTCATGCTTGTGAAATATGTGGGAAAAGTTGTTTTACTTTAAGTATCGTAACTTGAAAAGCCAAATGCAAATCTATAACGGGAAGAAACTTGTGAGAAAAGTTAAAAGTCAAATCCATATAGTAGAGAGACCTTATGCTTGTTCAATATGTGGCAAAAGTTGTTCTACATTAAGTAACTCAAAATTCACATACAAATCCATTCAAAGAGAGAGAAACCTTATGTTTGTTGAATATTTCGGAAAAGTTGTTCTACATTTAAATAATTTAAAAATTCACATACAAATCCCTAACGAAGTGAAATCTCATGCTTGTGGAATATGTGTAAAAAATTGTTCTACATTGAGTAACTTGGAAAGTCACATACAAATTCATACCTGAGAGAAACCTCATGCTTGTGAAATATGTGGGAAAAGTTGTCTCACATAGAGTAACTTAAAGTCACATAAAAATCAATACAGAAAAAAACTTTATGGTTGTAAAATATAAGAAAATATTATTCTACATTAAGTAACTCGAAAAGTCACATACAAATCCATACCGAAGCTTCATGCTTGTGGAATATGGGAGAAAGTTATTCTACATTGTGTAACTAGCAAAGTAACATACAAATCCATACCGGAAAGTTACTTTGTGCCTGTGGAATATGTGTTAAAAGTTGTTCTAAATTAGGTAACGTAAAAAGTCACATACGAATATATACCGAAGAGAAACCTATTGCTTGTGATATAAATATATGGGAAAAGTTGTTCCACATTATTTATTTGAAAAGACACACACAAATATATATCGAAGAAGACCCTTATGCTTGTGAAATATGCAATAAAAGTTGTTCTACATTAATTATTTGAAAAGGCACATACCAATATATATCGAAGAAGAACTTCATGCTTGTGGAAAATGTGGAAAAAGTTGTTATACATTGAATAACTTGAAAAGTCAAATAAAAATCCATACCGGAGAGAAATCTTATGCTTGTGCAGTATTTGGGAAAAGTTCCGGAGAGAAGCCTTATGCTGGGGCAACATGTTGGATAAATTGTACAATATTAAGTAACTCGAAAATCCACATACAAATTCCTACCGTAGAGAAACGACGTTCCTGTGAAATATGTGTAAAAAGTTTTTCTACATTGAGTAACTTGAAAATTCACATACAGAAGAGAAACCTCATGCTTGTGAAATATGTGTGAAAAGTTGTTCTAAATTGAGTAACTTGAAATGTCACATACAAATCCATACTGTTAGAGAAACACCCTATGCTTGTGGAATATGTGGGAAAAGTTGTTCTAATTTAAGTAACTTGAAATGTCACATACAAATCCACACCGGAAAGAAACCCTATGCTTGTGGAATATGTGGAAAAAAGTTGTTCTGTATTGAGAAACTTGAAAATTTACATACAAATCCACGTTAAAGCCACATACAATTCCATACTGAAGAACAAATCTTATGCTTGTGCAATTTGCGGAAAGAGTTTTTCTACATTAGGTAATTCGAAAAGTCACATACAAATCCATGCTGAAATGAAGCTTTATGATTGTGATGTGGAAATGTTTGTTCTACATTGAGTTACTTGAAAAGTCACACAATCGTAGAGAAAACTTATGATTGTGAAACATGTGGGAAAACTTTTTTCCTTACATTGATTCCCTTGAAAATTCACATACAAATCCATACTGTTAGAGAAACCCTATGCTCGTAGAATACGTGGGATGGTTGTTCTACATTGTATACAAATCCATATCGAAAAGAAATCTTATGCTTGTGAAATATGGGGAAAAAGTTGTTCTACATTAAGTAACTTGAAAAGTCAGATACAAACCCATACCAGAGAGAAACCCTATGCTTGTAGAATATGTGGGAAAAGTTGGTCTACACTGAGTAACTTGAAAAGTGACATATATGTGGGAAAAGTTGTTCTACATTAAGCAACTTGAAAAGGCACATACAAATCCATACCGGAGAGAGAGCTCATGCTTGTGAAATTTGTGGAAAAAGTTGTTCTACCTTAAGTACCGTAACTTGAAAAGTCAAATGCAAATCTATAACGGGAAGAAACCTGTGGGAAAAGTTGTTCCACATTGAGTAACTAGAAAAGTCAAATACAAATCCATACCAGAGAGAAATCTTATGCTTGTAAAATATATGGGAAAAGTTGTTCTACATTAGGCAACTTGATAAGTCAAATACAAGTCCATACCAGAGGGAAATCGTATGCTTGTGAAATATGTGGAAAAGTTGTTCTACATTAGATATGTCACATTGAAATCCATACTGGAAAGAAATCTCAAGCTTGTGAATAATGTGGAAACACAAGTACATACCAGAGATAAATCTTATGCTTGTTAAATATATGGGAAAAGTTGTTCTAAATTGAGCGACTTGAAAAGTGACATACAAATCCATACCAGAGAGAAACCCTATGCTTGTAGAATATGTGGGAAAAGTTGGTCTACACTGAGTAACTTGAAAAGTCACATACAAATCCATACTGTTTGAGAAACCCTATGCTTGTAAAATATGTGGGAAAAGTTGTTCTACATTGAGCAACTTGAAAAGTCACATACAAATTCATACCGGTACAAAATCTTAAGCTTGTGAAATATGTGCAAAATCTTGTTCTACATTAAGTACGAAAACTTAAAAAGTCGCATACAAGTCCATACCAGAGAGAAATCGTACGCTTGTGAAATATGTTGGAAAAGTTGTTCTACATTAGGTACGGTAACTTGAAAATTCGCATACAAGTCCATACCAGAGAGAAATCGTATGCTTGTGAATTATGTGGGAAAAGTTGTTCTACATTAAGCAACTTGAAAAGGCACATACACATTTATACCGGAGAGAGAGCTTATGCTTGTGAAATTTGTGGAAAAAGTTGTCCTACCTTAAGTACCGTAACTTGAAAAGTCAAATGCAAATCTATAACGGGAAGAAACCTGGGGGAAAAGTTGTTCCACATTGAGTAACTTGAAAAGTCAAATACAAATCTATACCAGAAGGAAATCGTTTGCTTGTGAAATATGTGGAAAAGTTGTTCTACATTAGATATGTCACATTGAAATCCATACTGGAAAGAGATCTCAAGCTTGTGAATATGAGTAATTTGAAAAGTCAAATACAAGTCCATACCAGACAGAAATCTTATGCTTGTTAAATATATGGGAAAAGTTGTTCTAAATTGAGCGACTTGAAAAGTCACACACAAATCCATATCAGAATGAAATCTCATGCTTGTG
This sequence comes from Styela clava, assembly GCF_964204865.1. Lineage (NCBI taxonomy): Eukaryota > Metazoa > Chordata > Ascidiacea > Stolidobranchia > Styelidae > Styela > Styela clava. Next base: position 4,696,326 of record NC_135251.1, read on the forward strand.
GAATAGGTGGGAAAAGTTATTCTACATTAGGTAAGTCGAAAGGTCACATACAAATCCATACCGGAGAAGAACCTTATGCTTGTGCAATATTTGGGAAAAGTTCCGGAAAGAAGCCCTATGCTTGTCCAACATGTTGGATAAGTTGTTCTATATTAAGTAAAGAGAAACCACATTCTCGTGAAATATGTGTAAAAAGTTGTTCTACATTGAGTAACTTGAAAAGTCACATACAAATCCGTCCCGATAAGAACCCTCATGCTTGTGAAATATGTGTAAAAAGTTGTTCTAAATTGAGTAACTTGAAATGTCACATACAAATCCATACTGTTAGAGAAACCCTATGCTTGTAGAATACGTTGGATAGTTGTTCTACATTGTATACAAATCCATATGGGAAAGAAATCTTATGCTTGTGGAATATATGCGGGAAAAGTTGTTCTACATTGAGCAACTTGAAAAGCTACATACAAATCCATACCGGAGAGAAATCTTATGCTTCTGAAATTTGTGGAAAAAGTTGTCCTACCTTGGTAAAATGCAAATCTATAAGAGGAAGAAACCTGTCACATTGAGTAACTTGAGAAGTCAAATACAAATCCATACCAGAGAGAAATCTTATGCTTGTGAAATATGTGGGAAAAGTTGTTGTACATTAAGCAGCTTGAAAAGTCAAATACAAGTCCATACCAGAGGGAAATCGTATGCTTGTGAAATATGTGGCTAAAGTTGTTCTAAATTAAGCAACTTGAAAAGTCACATACAAATCCATACCAGAAAGAAATCTCATGCTTGTGAAATATGTGGGAAAAGTTGTTTTACTTTAAGTATCGTAACTTGAAAAGCCAAATGCAAATCTATAACGGGAAGAAACCTGTGAGAAAAGTTGTTCCACACTAAGTAACTTGAAAAGTCAAATCCATATAGTAGAGAGACCTTATGCTTGTTCATTATGTGGCAAAAGTTGTTCTACATTGAGTAACTCAAAATTCACATACAAATAATCCATTCAAAGAGAGAAACCTTATGTTTGTTGAATATTTAGGAAAAGTTGTTCTACATTCAACTAATTTAAAAATTCACATACAAATCCCTAACGAAGTGAAATCTCATGCTTGTGGAATATGTGTAAAAAATTGTTCTACATTGAGTAACTTGAAGTCACATACAAATCCATACCGGAGAGAAATCTCATGCTTGTGAAATATGTGGGAAAAGTTGTCTCACACAGAGTAACTTAAAGTCACATAAAAATCAATACAGAAAAAAACTTTATGGTTGTAAAATATGTGGAAAGATTTTTCTACATTAAGTAACTCGAATAGTCACATACAAATCCATACCGAAGCGAAGCTTCATGATTCATGTGGAGAAAGTTATTCTACATTGTGTAACTAGCAAAGTAACCGGAAAGTAACTTTGTGCTTGTGGAATGTGTGGGAAACGTTGTTCTAAATTAAGTAAATTAAATTTTTACCTTCCTTTTTAATTTGATTTTTTTCATTCACAAATTAAATTTTATTATTTTTTACCTGTTAACGTCAGGTCTTGTCTTTAGGCTTTTACCACATCATGACGTATCTGGCACCAAAGTACCTTACCACTCTTTGTTACCACTATATTTTCACTTGTTTCCATACTCCTATTCCTAACTGCGACAAACAAAACTATTTTACGGAATATAATGATGTCAAGTTATCGGCTTTCACTCGCGGGATAAATATGAAAATCCTACTCTAATAAACACAACTCAGGCAATGTCTGTATTGTACTGTACAAGCTTTCGCTACCGTTGCCATGGTTACCCACAAGTCGGTGCTCGGAGTTGTTATTCGTTTCTTCTTGGATCGGGCGTCCTTTAGGTATCCAGGGGCCCCCCCATTCGCCAAACTTCTTCATCGTTTAACGTGTTAGTATTCTCGAAGTATCGTTAACATTCGAGAAAAATTATTCGAGAGAATTTTTTGCGCGCCAAAACAGACGTCTCGTAAAGTGCCTTCTTCTCTCATTTTACCGAGAATCGGTATTCACTAAAGTTTTTTACCGCGCTGGAGTGCTCGCAAACTAACGAGGGAAATTTTGCTCGTTTACAGTATTTCGACCTATTCTTAGCATGAATTCAAGTTAAAAGGTATGTGTGTTTATTTGTAAAGGAATCTCTACATAATATTTAAACGGTATAACTTAGACAGGATACATGTTCAATACCTTACTGGCCCAAGACTGGAGTATTTGGTTGTATTAAGTTTGCGGATGTTATTGTAATCTTTGGTTAGACGGAAAGAACGATAGCCTACTACCTTCTGTACTAATATTGTACGCATAACTCTGTCAATACAGTACACTATTCTGCTATTGAAGTTGATCTTACTGGATTGGATATACTACCTCCATACCTGGATACCAGATTTCACCTTGCAATCAATCACACTACTGCACTAACGTTACTTAAAAGATGAACAAGGAAGTCCAAACCCAGATTCTGGCAGCTATCTCATCTCTCCAGGCCAAGCAAGAAGAGCTAATGTCACATGCAACTCAACTGTCGGCCTCTAAAGACCACGACAACCAGTCCCAGGACATCATGAAGTTCCAGAATGATGTGGCTCAAATCTCCTCCAAAATCCAGGAGCTATTAGCAGGCTGGAGAAATGTGAAAAGCAACAGGACGATTTAGAACAGTACAGCCGAAGAAACTGTGTGATTCTCCATGGCTGTAGTTCTGTGCCAGAAACCGAATACGATAAGTTTGAAGACTTCGTACTGAAAACTCTCAATAACAGCCTCAAGCCCAACCATCCTATTGTAAACACTGACATTGATATTACTCACAAATTAAAATCAAGATCTCCGAAGAACCCCATCATCATCAAATTCGTCAGAAGATCAACGAAGAATATGGTGTATGGTAGAAAAAAAACTCAAAGGCAGCGCTACTCAACACTGCCAAGGAAGCCTTCGGAAAACAAAAAGTGTGCACAATGAATGGAATTATCTACGCTTACCTAGATAAAAGGCGAGTAATATCTTCTTCAAATGATATCACTACTCTCTCTCGTCCCCTCTACTCCAAGGCTGCTGCCCGCTCAGTGGGACCAACCTCAAGACGTAGCGGTAGCCTATGAGCAGAGGGGAACGATTAACTCATTCCTAATCTCCATTTTTCGTATTTAAATAGGCTAGTGCTGTCTAATCAATGGTTCTCCATCTTTTCAACATCTGGACACCTATATAGCCAGAGTATATATTTGATTTATTTTATCCATTTTACATTTTTATTTTTTACTTTTATTTAGTTGTGCCACTGCCATGAAAACTAATTTAAAATACCCATGTAGAACTTGCCACAAATCAGTTCGAATCAATCAAAAAGCTCTTTATTGTGACATTTGTTCTTTTTGGATACATTTAAAATGTACCAATATTTCTGGACAACAATATGAAAATTTTGAATCTGAAGCTGATGAAATACCTTGAAATGATTTGAAATACATTGTCCGCAAAGATATTACTATAATGTGCGAAAAGGTTTTTGAATCTATATTCATTGACATATCATTGAAAAATTAAACAATAACCCGCGGTAGGTACTATTTATAGATCACCACTAACTGATGAAGGTAGTGTGGTAGTTCGCCACACTACCCCCCCCCCCCCCCCCTCCCCCGACGGAATGAGTTTTAAAAATCTAGTGGGTTTACGAGTTTTTCTACCAAATTTGGTTCTGTAATCATAACCGGTTGTAGGTTCGGATGAACGATCGTCTGTAGAACGCTGATTGTTCGTTGTTGTTTTAGGGATTGGAGGACGTCCTCTTGGTTTAGGAATGGATACAGAAACAGGATGGTCGAGATCAAGATGAGCTAGCTTTAACCTGTCAACAGAAATAGTTTCGCTTCGGTTTCCAATCTGTACTTTGAAAGTTTTATTCCCATGTTGCAAAACTTCGAATGGTCCTTCATAAGGTCTTTGTAAAGGAGATCGGTGTGCGTCACGACGAATAAACACGAACTTGGCTTGATTGAGTGCGGCTGGCGTTCTTGCTCTGAAAGGACCATGGTGCGACGTAGGAATTGGAGCCAATGATCCTACTCTTTCTCTGAGAAGCCGAAGATTTGTGGTCGGGCAGCTATTGTCTTTAGAGTCTGATATGAAATCACCGGGGACAGTGAGGGGAGCGCCATAAACAAGCACAGCTGACGATGCCGTAAGATCTTCTTTCGAAGCTGTGCGGATTCCAAAAAAAAACCATGGAAGCACGTCAACCAGTTTGAATCATTGAGTCGTGCCTTGATGGCAGATTTCATTGTTCGATGAAAACGTTCTACCAAACCATTTGCCTGTGGGTGGTAGGCTGTAGTGTGATGAATTTTTGTTCCCAATAATTCGGCAACGGCAGACCAAAGGCCTGAAATGAACTGTGATCCTCGGACAGAAGAAATGTGAAGTGGAACACCAAAACGGGCAACCCAATTTGACAGGAAAGCTCGGGCACAAGACATAGTTGATATGTCCTCGAGGGGAATGGCTTCTGGCCACTTTGTGAAACGATCTACTATTGTAAGAAGGTAATTGTATCCTTGTGATGGTGGTAAAGGACCAACTAAGTATATTGGGTAGTATATTGGGCCCATTATTTTTTCTAGTATATGTCAATGACATAGTTCACTGTTCTTCGCTTTTAACCAAATTGTTTGCTGACGACACTAGCCTCCTCGACAGCGACAAATCCCATGCAGCTCTTCAATCAAGAGCAAACGCTGAGGTGGCTAATTGGATGAGATCTAACAAACTAACAATAAATATAGAAAAGTCTAAAACATTGTCAATATCACCATATAGGCGTAAATCTCAAAATGGTCTGTCAATCCAAATTGATGGTACAAAACTTGAAAACGTTATTTCTTATAAATACCTTGGCATATATATTGATAACAAATTGAAATGGGATACACAAATTTCAAACCTGGCCGTTAAATTATCCGAGTCGGTTGGGATATTATATAAACTTGAAAGATTTACATCGCTACCTACATTACGCATGGTTTACTACTCCCTATTTCAGCCCCATATTCAATATGGCGTAGTTGCATGGGGCTCTGCTGATAAGTCTTTATTGCACCGATTAGAAATTATGCAGAATCGGGCCATTCGCGCTATTTCTGATGTTGCTTATTGCACACAACTAAGTCCTATTTATAATAAACTAAGAATTATTAAACTTGTAGATATACATAGAGTTGAAGTTAATGCATCAACACCATAACAATAAACTCCCTGCAGCATTCACTAACTACTTTTCAAAGCAGAGCAGTATTCACTCCTATGGGACACGGTCATCTGCTAAAGGCTCTTACTTTGTGGATCGCTTTTCCACCAAGCTTACTCAAAACTCCATCAAATTCGTTGGTGTCAAGTTATGAAACACGCTCACTGACAGTATTCGATCAATGAACTACATCTCCCTCAAACATGCATTGAAAAATCATTACCTTGATGTTTATATTTGCCAGTAGTCTGAAAACATTGCCTTTTCATGTGTCTGATCTTCTTCTGGTCGTATATTCCCTGAACCGGTACCGGTACCATACCGGGATCCAATCGTGTTCTTCCACTGTATTCTAAATTCGCATCGTCATTTACTCTGTATGTGCCAAGTTCTGTTTTTCACTTTCGCCAACTTTTTATCATATAACCTAAATGTGAGGGAAATGCATGCTTCAGCATGCATCAGTTCATTATGCCAGTAAAGTTCTGTCAAATTGAAATTAACGTTCTAACGTTGAATTCTAACGTTTCCCCGGGATAAATATGTAAATCCTATCCTATCCTAACGTTGCTGGGCACGCCGATCCAGTTTTCAAAGTGCTTAGTCATGTTAAAGCGTTATTCTCGTTTAATTGTGTACATTGAGGTATATCGCATTCGCTTGATGGCGCCCTTGCGCTCGTCAAGCGGTACCGGTATCCTTAATTAAAGTCCTCATGGCTCTTCATATTTCCGTATTTTATTTATTATCCGTTGTTGTTGTTTCTATGCTTTTAGTACCGTATTGTACGTGATAAACCAAAGTCTTTTGCTATATCTGTTGCTGTAATCCAGCATATAGGTGTCGCTGACACGATGACTTAATAGTCTTTCGCGACTCCTCGTCAATTGCGAAACATTGTGTGTTTTTGATTTATTATTATTTGTTGACAATGTTTCATGCACGACGAAATAAAATATCTGAATCTGAATCTAAGTCAATGTTGATATGGTCAAAACGTTTGTCTGGCATTTTGAAATCTTCTAAAGGGGCCCGTATATGACGATTTATTTTAGACTTTTGGCATTCCAGGCATGTTTTGGCCCATTGTCCAATTTGTTTGGAAAGACCATGCCACACAAATTTTTGTGAGATCAGTTTGCGAGTGATACGTATGCCTGGACGCGAGAGCCCGTGAACCGCATCACAAATTTTTCTGCGCCAGCTGGCAGGCACTATAGGTCGTGGTCTACCCGTAGATACGTCACACAGCAATGTAAATTTGCCGTTGCAAAAAGGGACATCTTCGACACGAAGGCCTGTGATAGCAGTGCGGTAAGCCTGTTTAGTTGATCTGTGGCCATAATTTCATAATCGATGCCGTCATTGATGTCGTTAATGACCGCGCGCGACAGGGCGTCGGCGACAGTATTATCCTTACCGGAAATATGTTTTATATCTGTTGTGTATTCAGATATGAAATTGAGGTGACGCTGTTGTCGCGCTGACCATGGCTCAGAGACTTTTGACATAGCAAAAGTGAGGGGTTTGTGATCTGTAAAAATCGTGAAGGGTCGTGCTTCGAGAAAATGTCGTATTCCCAAGTAAACGGCCAAAAGTTCCTTGTCGAATGCACTGTATTTCGTCTCGGGTTTGCGTAGCTGTCTACTATAAAATGCAATTGGCTTCCAAGATCCATTTAACTTTTGCTCGAGAACACCTCCCAAGGCAACGTCCGAAGCGTCGACTGTGAGGGCAGTTGGTGCGTTTGGTTGTGGATGTGTAAGCATAACTGCATTTGCCAGTGCTTTCTTAGTTTTTTCAAATGCACATATCATACTGTCAGTCCATTCGGGCAAAACCTTCGACTTCTTGGGCAGGCCGGAAAGTGCTGCGAATAGTGGTTGCATTATTTGGGTAGCTTTGGGCAAAAACCGATGATAGAAATTAACCATGCCAAGAAATTCTTGAAGGCCTTTTACAGATGAAGGGCGAGGGAAATTAGTTATCGCCTTCACTTTATTGGGGAGAGGAAAAGCACCCTCTTTTGTAACAGTATGTCCCAGGAACTCTAATTCGCTTAAATCGAATTTACATTTGGCAGGATTGATAACCATACCGTGGCTTTTTAGCCTTTGGAAAAGATTTTGCAAGTCCTTTTTGTGTTGATCTTTAGACGTACTGGCGATAAGGATGTCGTCAGGATAGACAAATACGACAGGCAAACCTCGACAGATGGTATCCATTAAACGCTGGAATACCTGGGCGGCGTTTTTAAGCCCAAACGACATGCGGAGAAATTCAAATAGGCCAAATGGTGTGATAATGGCAGTTTTGGGGATATCTTGTTTATGAATAGGTATTTGATGATAACCGCGAACAAGATCCACTTTAGAGAAAATTGTCCTTCCCGCAAGACGGGCCGTAAAATCTTGTATGTTTGGGAATGGGTAGCGGTCAGGCACGGTCATATCATTGAGACGTCTGTAGTCTGCACATGGGCGCCACCCGCCGTCCTGTTTAGGTACGATGTGAAGCGCAGACGCCCAGGGGCTATTTGAGGGTCGGATGATTCCGAGTTCAATCATGTTATCAAACTCTGCCTTTGTCGCGGCTAGCTTATCGGGGTGCAATCTTCGAGCCTTTGCGTGCACCGGGGGGCCTTCTGTAACAATATGATGCTTTACCCCGTGTGCAGTGGTCGGGTTGCTGAATGTGGGGCGCGTTAAATCAGGAAATTCGTTCAGAATTTTGGCAAAATCGTTTTCGGATACATAGTGAAGGCAAGGCGGGGTGCCAGTAATCGTTCTGGTTGGAATACAAGCGTATGTGCTTGCCTCGATAAGTCGTTTGCCCCTGATGTCAACCAAAAGTCCGTGAGAGCGCAAAAAATCTCCCCCCGATAATTGCCCGTGAAACATTGGCTAATGTGAAGTTCCAAGTAAAATTTCTACCGCATATAGTCAAAGGCACTTTTCGTGTGCCATATGTCGTAATTGAGGTGCCATTAGCTGCCAAAAGTGCTTGTCCTGGTCGCCCGTAACGACGGTCATGACCGGTGGCAGGCAGCACGCTGACTTGTGCACCCGTATCAACTAAAAAACTGCGTCCAGAGTTTTGGTCTGTGACGTAATAAAGGTTTGAATCGCCGACCGCCAAAGAGGTTACTGACGGTCGGCTATGGCGTTTTCCGAAACCACAAAAGAACATGGCGGGCGACATTTTTTGGCTTTCTTGCCGAATTTCCTGTGATAAAAACACATTTCAGACAAAACATGAGATGGTTTGAACGAACTGGTCTTTTGTACAGCGTTTGTCACCTCATAGCCTTTTGCAGTTAAAATATCATCTGCTTTCCTTGCCAGCTTCCGAAAATCGTCGCCCGTGGTTGTTAAAATGTCTGTAAGTTGAGACCGGACGTCTGGTGGCAGATGACTGACGAACAAATGGCGAAATAAGAAATCAGGTGTCTTACCTACTGGATACAATGCAAGAATGTTTTCCATAAGTTCCGTTGCCTTTCCATCCCCTAGCCCAGGCATTGAACAAAGCGCGCAGCTCGTTCAGGATCCGTTAGCGAACATTTAGTAGTGAGCTTCTCTTTGAGATCTTGGTACTTGTTCGTTTCCGGCGGGTTATTGAGAACATTAAGAATGCTGGCAGCGGTATTTTCATCCAGAGCGGCAACCACGTAGTGGTATTTTGTTTCATCTGTTGTGATATTTCGAACAGCGAACTGCGCTTCGACTTGGTGGAACCAATGACATTAAACAACATGATGCGCAACTCCGGCATTTTTGTCCGAAGATCGTATTCGATAGCACGCTCCAATGCACATACTTGACGAGACGAAAACGAGCGGATGTGTGCTGCTTTCAAGGCGTAGCACGAATGGTGTTCGTGCCTGCTTTGACAATTGTTGTCGATTTTAATGATATTTTTGAAAGTTGGGGTGAAAAGAAATCGGCAAAAGGTAAGGTGAATACTATTGTGGTATATCACACCTGGGCATCGCAATGTTAAGTACATGTGGGAAAGCCAGCCTTTGTCAAATACTACGAAGTTATTAATTCAGTACGGTACGTAGTTGCCCATTTGCCGAAATTACATATTTACTTACCCCTTATGGTTTCAAATAGTTCATGCACCTCCAGTTAGATTTTTTTAATCAGTGAGGATATATACTCATTGTTGATTGCTGCTCATTGTAACATACTATTGCGCATTCACTTTTATTTCCGTATTGAATCAAAGTGTTAACAAGTTCACCGAACATTTCACTCATACCGGTCTATATTGTATAGTCTGATCTCTCAAGTATTTGGAGCCACGAATGCTTGTAATTTTCTGACTAAACCCTTTTATTAGTTGGTTTATATACCAAATTCAGTAAAATATTTTTTACATAAAACATGAGATATTGGATTTATTAGCTTTTCCAATCTAAATCAAATAGACTGCTTTATTTATTCTTAAACGAAAATTAATAAATCTCCTCTCTTTCTTCAGATGTGAAAGTTGTGGACAAACCTGTCTAAGCATTGTGAGACTCTTGCAGCACAAGAGGCAATAGCAGAAATAGTAAGTATATCAATCAAGAAATTAAGCCGACATAAAGCAAAACTTTCAACTATTCGTCTAATCTCAATTTCCTATTATTTATTTACAGGACAACTATAGCAGAGGGGGAGATATCAGAAGTCTGGCGACATATCAGTGACAGTGTGATTCCAAGAAATATAATTAGAGTACTCCATAAATGTTTGCAATAGAAAAACAACCTATGGAGGCATGCAAAGACATTTGACCCTCCGGTAGAGTTGTGTATGGCCGCCCCCACATCCTGCAGGGCTAGAGGAAGTAACTAAAAATTCCAAAGCGTAAGATTGCATAAGCGGTCTTATTTGTAAAAAGGCACAAAACACGCCAGACAAACTTAAAACAGCTTTGGAAAATGAGGATTACGGGTAACTCACTGCACCTATGTTATATTTGGTTCATCAACTTTTGGTAGTATTATAGAAGAAATTCCGGAAGGGGTATAATCATCATTCATGATAAAATACTATCATATATTTTTGGACAACTTCAATCTAGACCAGGGATCTCAAACTCGCGGCCCCAGAGAACTTCCAGTGCGGCCCTCGAACGCTTAACAATAATTGTAATAGTATTTTGGAAGTTTTTTTTTTTATCTAAATGTAATAGATTTTTCAAATCTTTTAAAGTGAAATTGATTATTCACACAGAAAACAATTTACTGAAAGTAGTTTTGGAATATTAATTTTTTTCGTTCACATTTTGACCCAATTAAGAAACACATCAAGCTAGCAAAAGAATACTTGAATAAAACACTTGAGTGATTAAATTAAACGCAAATTACATGAAGAATGTGGCATTTTCGAAGAAAATGAGAGTTGCAGCATTTCTGCTTTTTACAAAATTCTGAAGCACATTGTTTAATTTGTCATATTTCCATCAATACAATAAAAAAACACAATAAGCTCAGCAGTCAATATGACAAATTCGAAGACCAACTTCGAACAGAAAATTTCCATGTGTTTGTATATTAATATAATTATACAACGACTTAGTAACTGAAAATCAGTATCAATAATAATTCAAGCAATCCTATGCCACGCAATGTGGTGCAAAATGTCCTGTCGAAAAAATCTGTCATTTGTTGTTTTACTGATCTATGCATTAAATGATAAAAGTAACTTTTTTGCATTAATGGAATTAATTAAACATTCGCAAAGATCCAGATTAACCCATGATCATGCGGCCTCATTAGTTAGAGTTGGTACTATAAAATCATTTCAGCCTGGCCTTAGTATGCTGGTGACACAAAAAAGATGCCAAACGTCAGGACAGATGGAATTATTAAAAAATTTAGTTTATACTGTAGTATTTTTGTTAATTTTGGGTTCATATATTTACAATAAGTTATTTTTAGTGTATGTGTTATTCTTTCCTTATTCAAAGCTTGTTCAAAAATGATTTTGACGGTTGTACATAGAATTTTATGATTTTTTATAATAAAATTATTTTTATAAATAAATTTTTTATAATAAAAATACAGTAACTTGCAAATGTTGCAATAATAGTGGAATGCAAGTATTAATATGTAATTGCATTTGAAATTGAAGAAAATAATAAAACTTAATCCAACTGTTTAGTTGCATCACAGTATATGTCACAAGCTAAAACTATCTTAAAAATATCTTCTAAGTATACATTATCAAAAACTGTTTGCGGCTCTTTTTACAATTTCCAAAATGCAATGCCGCTCTCGAAAACCCATGAGTTTGACACTTCTGATTTATTCTAGACGATTCCAGCATTGTTTTGGGAAATAATATCACTTCAATTAAATTAAATAATCTCGCTATATTAAATACAAAATCGTTGCTATCATAAAGGTAAACCAATTCAGCCACTCGAAATATATTGGCCTTCACAAAGCAATGGAGGCAAAATTGAGAGTTCATGAGCTATGAACATTTGTTCTTTTCTTTGTCTATGTGATGGCCATACATAACTTTAACTTGTATTTTCTGTCATGATGTATTATCTCAATGTGCCAAACTATTAATTAGTGTGCATATTTTGCTTCCAGATGACATAAATGTATTGTCTTGTTTATTACCTCAGTAATAAGTAGTATTGACAAGAAAAAGGTGCCAGTAAATTAGGTAAAAAAATTTTTTCTCTTTGTTAGTTAACTCTTTGTTATAATCAAAATTCACAATCAATAGGAATTATAAACATCCAACAATCAATGAGAATTATATGCGAAATCCCTCAGAATAAATTTGTCTAAAATCGGAGGAAGGCAAAAAATATAGGTAGTTTCCATCCACACAAGCATTTCAAGAAGACTTGCTCGAGCCAAACTAAATGAGCATCGTCAGGTGATCGGTAAGGCTGCAAGTTGAAATCAGCCCTGCAACCTCCTGCATAAAAGATAATAATAATTGGTGGGCTATGAGCTAAATTTAAACAAACCTATCTACGATGCATTATGTACCAGCAATGTTACCTACGATTAACTGAATATGTAATATGTCTAATAAATTCACCTGCAAAAGCAAGTCTGATAGGTGCAAACTTTGTGTTATGGAATTGTATCACAGCACAGTTTTGTATGACACCCTCTTTAAATGAAATTTCAATGATTAAGCGCAAACATTAAAATTACTAACTTTGAACTATGTCATTATCTGCAAAATGTTCCACATAAATCTTTCCGCTATCGCGTTTGTAATCTTCTCTGATAAAAAAACGTCTATGATGTCCAGAATTGCTCTTTACAGCTTGCCTGTCATTCCAACTTTCCAAGTGAGCAAAACTTCTTAGATATAGAGATTATTTTGTTTCGTTACAGGCGCAAAAAGGCAGGTACTACACGTAAAAAAGACGCCGAGTAGCAAAAGCGAGCGGAAAACGGACGCGAAAGGCGGCGAGAAATATGTGCATTGGAGCGTATCAGGAAATACAATCTTTTGCCTGTAGTCTTATGGAGTGACGTCAGAGTTGCCTATCATGTTGTTTCATGTCATTGGTGGAACCAATCGGCAGCTTTAATGATACCGCTGTTAGGCCTACTTTGTTGTTTTCACTCATATTCTTCGTTATGTGGGTATTCTTTTCTCAAAAGTATGCTTTTGAGGTCGGGGTCACCATTTGAAGCGAACCAACTTCTTTCTAACAAGAAAAAGACTTTCAATTATGTTGATGTTTAATCCATAACAAAGCAATGATAACGACAAGCGAACAGAAAACAGAATGACAAGTTATCGTAAGAAAAGCACGTAAGTAATCATGCGTGACAAAAACATAAACAAAACAATTGTGACTCATAACGGCTATTACTTATGTGGTTCGCCACAGGCTCTAATTTGGGGAATGAAATGGTCTCGCCCCCTCTTCAAGCACCCAATTCTGGCAACTCGGCATTTGACTCCAACTATAATCAGCTTGGCAATATGTTTTCAATAGAATCTTCCTTTTATACTTTAATTAACGATTAGAAGATCGATCAATTTGGCAATGGCAACCATTACAAAATTATCAATAGGGTGTGGCAAATAATTTTTTTCTTTTTCTAATATTTATTTTTTGTTTACAGTATAGTATACCCTAAATATATCGCATATTATTCTTACTTAAACAAGAGAGCTATGCTCAAATATATGGACACGTAGAGTCACATAATTTTGATGACGTCATAGCGAAAAAAAAAGTTATAGCCTTCTGGAATTTTTATCTTCAACCACTGAAAATTTCAGAGCAATTGGTCCAGTATTCGAAGAAAAAAGCGATTTCTTCAAAACGTGTTGATGAAGACAAATATTAACAATAACAACAAAATTTTGAAACGATCGTTATGTCCACTACGTGTCCAATAACTTCTCTGTGTGTGTGTGGCTGGTGGGTGCATGTGAGCGTGTGTGAAATAACTTGATAATTTTAGGTGAGTAAACACGTATCACTTCCTCTTGGCAAAACCTTCCATCTTATATTTTGTACGTTATAAACCTTATCTAGGTTTCGTTGGCACCCCTGATTTCATAATCAGTTTTTATTTATTTGTTTTTATCTGTCAAATTCGCTGTATAATTAAGATATAGTTGACTAGTGTTAAATAATATCATAGCCTATAATGGACACTCTAAAAATGGAATGTTGAATCATCTGGTGTTGGATTCGTCAAATGAACTATAACATCTGTTCACAACATCAATCTGACTGTCTGTGGATTCAAGGAAGGACAATATGCCATATTCAAGATCAAGCGATGCCCCTCCTGAACCCCCGAAACGTAAAAGTCCAACTGAACGTCAAGCAGCATGTACTTCTTCAGCATCCAACTTAACAGAACACAATATATCCAATTTAGTCTCCATACTTGAGAGCACAATTCTAAAGACACTGCGCCTGGAAATACCGGCTATAATTGAACAGCACATTGAAAAATTAGCTCTGGATCTCTCTTCAACCACCCCGACCAGCATTGGAATCCAGGAATCTCTATCATCTCTGGATGAATCTATAAAACAAATGAAAACTCAGTTATCCTCGATCAATGTCATTAAAGATGAGGTTGGAGAAATAAAGACAAGCCAAGAATTCATTGCCAGAAAGTTTGACGAACTTAATGCCAAACTGAGCACCATCACAGTTAAAAACACCCGAAGAATTCGTCAACTTGAAAGTATTGTGGAAGAACTAGAAGAAGAAATAGATATCCTTACTGAACGCCAATACGACCAGGAGCGTAGGTCAAGGCTGGATAATTTAGAATTTCACAATATACCCTACTCGCGTGATGAAGATTGTGAAAAATTAATTATGAAGGTAGCAGCACGAATAAATGTACCGCTGCAATCATCTGACATATCAAACTGTCACCGGATGTCAAAAGAAAACAACAAAAAGCCTTCACCAATTATTGTTAAATTTGTACGCAGAAAAACAAGGCATCAAATTCTAAAAAATCGTCGCCAACTGAGATCGGCCAATTTTCATGAAGATTTTCAGCATTTTACAAGATCTACTAGAATATTCATCATAGAAAACCTTAATGACAATAACAAGGACTTATTTTTTAAAGCAAGAGATCTTAAAAAAGAATGTGGATATAAATATCTATGGACACATAATGGAAAAGTTTTAATAAAAAAGAACGAAATGACAACTACCATCCCCATCAATAACGAAGATGACCTTTCTCTCATCAAGTAGGTCTATTGATTATAAATATTCATACATTGTATAGTCAAAATAATTTTATGTATTACCCAAACATATATCAAAAATACCGGCCATTTATTTCCAGCCTGGAGAAAATATCTCTTACATTTCATACATGGCTTTAGCAAACGACCCTCAATTAGCTTATTCCTGTGACATTGAAACGTGCAATAATGTAGGAGTTGTTGATTTAAATTCTTCTCAATCAGTGTCTGACTTTTGTATTTTCCATGTGAACATTCGATCCCTGCAAAAAAATATTGATAAATTAACAACCCTATTATCTAATTTCTCATCCCCTCCACAAATAATTGCGATAAGCGAATCAAAGTTATCGTGTAACCCTGTTTCCAACACTAATATTGATGGGTATAGCTTTATACACATGCCATCCATCACAAAAGCAGGTGGTGTTGGTGCTTATATTCGAAACGATCTCATCTATAATGAAATTTCAGATTACAATCTCAATCACTCCAACTGTGAAAATATATGGTTTGAAATAAGTTCGGCCAACGCAGTCAATAAGATAATTGTTGGTGTTATATATAGGCATCCTCGTAATAATATTCCAAGCTTTACTAATGCATTTGAAGCATCTCTTGCTAAATTGGCAAAGAAACAGTTTTTGATACTAGGAGATTTTAACATTAACTTACTTACATTGTCAACTAATGCCCAAATTGCAAATTATGCCGATATGTTAATTTCTCACAATGCCAAGTCATTAATCACTAAGCCTACTAGAGTGAGCAGTACATCATCAACACTTATAGATCACATTTATACTAATATTTCAAATTTTAGAATCAAATCTCATGTAGTTCTCTCAGACATAACAGACCATTTTCCTGTTATGTGTTGCCTCAGTGGCATAAAACCAGCCCATACAAATTATGTCAAAATAGCAAGGGACATGTCAAAATTCTCGATCGATTGCTTTCGCACAGATACACAAGTAATTTTTCATAATTATATTGCTAGAAACAATTTGAGTTCCCAAAACTTTGATGGTGTTTTCAGCGAATTTGTAAAATCTTTTGTTCACCTGATTGATCGCCACGCCCCGCTTCGACCACTCTCACGTCGTCAAAAAAGGCTACGATCAAAACCATGGCTAACCAAAGGGCTGCTTGCTTCTATTCGCCACAAAAATAAGATGTTTGAATCCCACTTTTTGAAAGGGAACACTTCCGAACGCTCCTATTTCAAAAAGTATAGAAATGTTTTGATTAGAGCCATAGATGATTCAAAACAAACCTATTATCAAAACCTTATTGCTAAAAACAAAGGTAATCCTAGGTCAACATGGCAAACAGTTAACGAAATCACTCATGTAAAAAATAAATCTAATCAAAAAGTTAACGAGATCGATATAGAAAATGGCTCTATAATTAGAGATGAACTTTTGATTGCTACAGAATTTAATAAGTATTTTTCTACAATTGGGTCTAGCCTTTCAGGCAAGTTTTCCACTGAACAGGATAGCTTTAAACAATTTCTTCACAACTGTATAAACCAGTCCATCTTCATGAGCCCAGCGACTACAAATGAATTGATAATAGAAATACATAATTTGAAAGACAGGAAGGCAGTTGGTCCAGACAACATACCAGCACGTTTCCTTAAATTAGTTGCTGATCTCATTGCACCATGTTTGGCTGAATTCTTCAATTGTTCACTTTTGTTTGGAATCTTCCCTGCATGTCTCAAAATTGCCCGAGTGATCCCTCTTTTCAAATCTGGCAATAAAAAATGTATGTCAAATTACAGACCAATTTCAATTCTTTCATCAATAAGTAAAATATTTGAGCGTTTGATTCATAAGCGACTCAATGCTTTTTTTACGAAACATGATGTAATAAATAAATCACAGTTTGGCTTCCAAAATAATCTATCTACATCACATGCTATCTTAGACACAATATCATATATCTACGATAAACTAGAGAGGAAGGAGTTTGTGAGTGCAACATTCCTAGATCTAAGGAAGGCCTTCGATACCGTAAATCATAACATCCTGATTTACAAGTTGAGACATTTCGGTATCAGGGGTACAGCAAACAAACTCATTTCTAGTTATTTAAGTAATAGATCACAATATGTTCAAGTTGGGTCGTGTCGTTCCTCTCCCTTACCAGTGACTCACGGAGTTCCTCAAGGTAGTTGCTTGGGTCCTCTTCTATTTCTAGTCTATGTAGATGACATAACTTGTTGTTCCTCCTTCTTTACCAAATTGTTTGCTGATGATACCAATCTTCTCGACAGCGACAAATCTTGTGCAGTTCTTCAGTTGAGAGTAAATTCTGAAATTGCGAAAGTATCAAATTGGATGCGGTCTAATAAACTAACACTGAACATTGGCAAATCAAAAACTATGTTAATATCTCCACACCAGTGCAAATCTAAAAATGGAACAGTAATACAAATTGATGACAAAGAACTTGAAAATGTCCATTCTTATAAATATCTTGGCATATATTTAGATAGTAAAATGAATTGGGATGTTCACTTATCCAAATTATCCGTTAAATTATCTAAATCGGTTGGAATACTTTACAAGCTTAGACGATTTACATCACCAACAACACTAAGGATGGTGTACTACTCCTTATTCCAGAGCCATATCCAATACGGCATAATTGCTTGGGGTTCAGCTGTTAAAACATTATTACATCGCATTGAAATTATGCAGAACCGAGCAATCCGTGCAATATCTGCCGCTAGTTATTTTTCACGACTCAGTCCTATTTATTATAACCTTCAAATTATTAAATTGGCAGACATTTACAAAATAGAAGTTTTGAAATTGATGCACCAACACCACTGCAAAAAACTCCCTCCTGCGTTCACAAACTATTTTTCAAAACAAAGCAATGTTCACTCATATGGAACACGGTCCTCTATTAGCAGTTCTTATTATGTAAATCGTTTTAGCACCAAACTCACCCAAAACTCAATCAAGTTTGTTGGTGTTAAATTGTGGAATAATCTCCCCAATAGCATTAGGACCAGTACCTATAACTTGTATAAACATGCACTGAAGAGCCTATACCTAGATGCTTATAAGCCCAGTTGCAATTAGTCTAGAAATATTATATTTGTATACCGGTATGTACCGTACCTATCCCTGTGGTGCTGCTTTTCCCATCCATGTTCGTCAAGTTGTGTGCTCGCTGTGTACTGTTCTTGTTTTAATATTTTCCGCCCAACCTATATGCCACGAATACTGCAGAACCCAGAATTATTCTGCACTACTCTAATAGCCACTAACAATCGCTTTCAACATAAAAATCCGTTAAATACGGTATTGATTCTCGCAGCCAGAAGCCCGTTGCTGGGCACGCCATATTGGTTTACTGTGTATGCTTAGTCAGCATTATTTCGCAATTCTTTGTTGTCATTGAGGCATATCCTTCTTACAGATGTCGCTGTTAAGTCATATAATACGATGTGATCATTGTAGTATCTCGGTGTTTATTTCGATTTTATTTTGTTCTTACTCTGTATGATCGAGTTTAATTAGGTAAATATCTAATACTCCATAGTTATTATGACATCCTGTATTTTATTTTTCAAACTTTGTTGTTCCTTTTTGTGATTGAGGCTAATTAGGTGAATGTTTAGGTAACTTTTCGTGGTCATTGTGGCATTCTTTTTGTTGTCCCTTTTATATATATGATTGTGTCGAATTTAGTGACTATTTAATATTGAGTTGTTCGGTTGCTATATTTGCTGCTTCAATGCAGCTACAAGGTGTCGCTGACTGGATGACTCTTTGAGTCTTTCGCGATCCCTCGTCTATTGCAACAAGCCGATATCTGTCTTCGTAATTTGTTATATGTCTTTTTTTATTTTTTCATATCGTATATTGGTTTTGCATGACGAAAATAAAATCTGAATCTGAATCTGTATTGTTATGCTAATTATGGAGTCGAAATAAACTCATACTTAAAAATTTCAAAGCAATTGGTCCAGTATTCGAAGAGGAAAACGATTTTTTAATGATAATGATGACGAATAACAAGAACAACAACATATTATTGAATGTCCACTAACGTGTCCCAATAAGTAGCTGAGTGTTCAAATACAGTAAGAAAAATGTTTCATCAAATAACTCACTCGGAAGAAAAGAGTCTGAACGGATTCGAAAACTCTGCTGATAAACAAAAAGCTATAAAAAGACATGTTAGGTCGGCATTGGTGATCAGAGACAGGAGTGTAGCCAGGAATTTTCGAAGGGGATTCTGAACTTTGTAATTTTCAAGTTAGACCATAACAGCTAGCAGAACCGGCTCCATTACCGACTTTCGTACGACTCAACAGAGCGTGACGACTGCTGCCAGGACCACTTTTTGAGGGGACGCTGCTATTTTGCTTTGTATTCGCATGTGGTTGGGCGGTAGATGATCCGAGAGACGTTGTACTGAAGTAGGTTTTTTCGTAATATGTCAGTGTTTTAAGGTACACGATAGACTAGTTTGACACGATATCCGGTCCTCTTACGGTACTGCATTACCGGTACGGGTGCACCACTGCCAGGTACTGTACGGGTACTCAACCCTACCGACAAATAGACCGTAGTACTGTACATGCAACTTAACATAAGTTAGTCAGTTTTAAATTTATAATATTAAAAAGACTGTTGAAGCAACATTTACACACAGCGGGCTTTTCGAAAAAGGTACGGATAGCAACCGCGCGTAGTCTGAAACGGCGCGGTAAGGCAAGCGTCCCCTCAAATTATGTTGCTGGCAGCATCGGTCAAAGGTCATGAAAGTTGGTAATGCCCGAAAACGTGAGTTTTTAACAGTCTTGAGGGTCTAAAAAGAGTTTCAAGCTATGAAAAATTTCTATCATGTTTTTTTTTACTTTTTGACCCTTATCTGATCAGAAATTCAAACTCAATATTTCAAACTTCAACAATCAACATTGTTAAGTCTGACACTTCGACTACCATGGTATTACAATTCTTTTTTATCAGTCTTCATTGTTCAAAATGTCTTCACCCCTTCAATTTCATGAAAAAAACACAGTCCTGCAAAATATTGTTCATATTTGTCCAATTTACTTCCGACTGTTTTAAAACACAAAAACAGCTAAAACGGTAAGTATATAGAGAGAACGGCGAGTCTGAATTCAGCAGTATAAAATCCATATCTAAATAGTTTCATATTACAGAATTCTACCCTGCTTGTCAGGATGTGATTATTCTGCCCAGTCATGCTTCAGTGACCATAAGCGGGAGAGCTTTTTGAGATTGAATAGTTTAATCCAGGGGTAGGCAACCTTTAATACAAGAGGGCCAGACACAAATAACTTGGTGAAATCGCGGGACGCACCTTTTTAACATAGGCTTTCTAGTAGTGGCAGGCACAAAAAGTTTGGCTATTGATCTTATGGCATGTGTAGTTCGCTTCTGTGACGTCATACACATAGATAATAAATTGAACTTGTGTATAAGCTATGCGATGCAAAGAGATTGTAATAACTGGCACGAACCAGATTGAACTGATAAAAACTCGTTTTACAGGCCGTACACCTTTCAAAATTGGCACTTCTGCGCGGACCACACAATTTTTTCTTATGGCCTCAGGTTGCACACCCCTGTGATAGGGCATCCCTAGGGTTTGGCATGCTTTTAATAACAATATTGGAGTCCGGCAGAGTTTAGTTTGAATTGCTCTTATTGATATTGAAAAGCTGTATTCAAAGACTAGAGCAGCGGTTCCCAACTGGGGTCTTCAAAACTATAAATACCACTGGAATGATAAACAGGGGGCCAATGAGTCCTTAAAGCCTCTAATTCAAATCTAAGCGCACCGGAAATATTTGCTCAGAGATGGCGCACAACCTGAACTCTAACCTGGTACCTATACATCTTAGCGCACATACTTCGGGAGCACCCTAATCTATGGCATTATTTTCACTATCCATTGGAATATTCAGAGTAAAAAATACTTTCGGACATCAAGAATTAAAAATCAGCCAAGAACGCTGTGATTTACATCCAGTACAGAAAAAAGCTGGCATTACACACTTAATTAATTCGGGCTTGGGTGCTCCCGAAGTATGCGTACCAAGATGGCGCACAACCTGAACATAGTATGTGTACCAGGTTAAGGTTGTTCAGGTTGTGCGTCATCTTGGTGTGATTACTTCCGGAGCGCCTGGGCTTGTATATAAATAGCAAAACTTGAACACATTTTGATAATGTAAATCTTACGTTCCTAAAAAACATTATATTAATAAACAAAATACACCACCCTGCGAAAAAAAATACACTCGAATAAATACTTGAATTATCACACATAAATCATACAAAAATATTGTTTCACCAAAAATTCGAACACAAAATCAGTTGTAGAGATGGGACACAGAGTCTTAGTTTTTTGTGTTCAAAATTTGGATTTCTCTCAATAATTATAGTTTCGGACTTCTAATGGTAATAATCATAATTTAGACAAAAACTCAAAAATTAAGCCAAAGAAGTTTTCTTTACAGACAATTGAAGCGTGTATAAACAGAAGCGTAGCCAGGAATTTTTAAAAGTGAAGATCTTGATATTTGTTATTGCCAAGTTGGACCGTAATTGCTAGGTCTGTCCGGTGGTCGTATAGGTCTTCAAGAGTCCCATAAAGTGTTTTATGCTACAAAAAATTGCTTTTTTTACATTTCAAAAGGATGCCGAAGCAGATGGGTTTTCAAGAGTTCAAAAAGCATATTGCTATGCTATGTTGAAATATTGCTATGTTTAAATCAGTATCTTTTTTACATTTAAAAAAGGAGGGAGCAACCTTCAAACCCCCTGCTGGCTATGTCCCTGTATATAGGCTACAGTTCTCATTATCAGATTTGGTTTCCGAAATTCAGTCCTGGAATCATAATTAAAGCATCAAAAAAGATTCGATGCCTAACAGTCTATCAAAGAAGATCATAAATATAATATATATAGAGGGAACACCACATTATTCTGAGTTGATTGTGAAAAAGAATTGTGTCGGTGTCTTTTATAATAATTTCGACAAACCCCGTTCACAAGCCATTTCTAACCCTACAGGATATGCCATAACCCAGAATATAATCATATATTGTCAAATCTAAAATGCTCCATAAATACAGGGTGTCCATAAAGTCCGTTTACAATTTCAATTTTGTTATGAAATCAGTTATCAATATTATCTTAACCAGGTTTGTTGTTTTTTAATCAGTAATTGTTAAAGTGTTTTTACCTTCATTCAATACGTCTGTGAGGGTCAAAACAATGAACTAAGACTCTTTTTTATTCTATTTTACATCTATGCTGTATTCTTGTTAATGTAAATAGGAATATAACACATTTTTTTTGGGGGGGGGGGGGGATGGGGGGTTATTATCAAAAATATCTGTGACTATGTGGTGTTCCAGAAAAGCAAATACAAAGTGGTTGATATGTTGAATATACAGAAAATGAAAAAGCGGGGGAGCACAACATAGGAGTTTATCTTGGAAAAAGAGGGGAGGGGGAGGAAAAAAAACGGGACCCCAACAAATAGCACCCACTAGAGCGGTTTTCCTTCCTGGCTGGGACATTGAAATGGTGGGGGGACAGGGGGTGTGAGAAAAAATGTCGTAACCTCTCTGGGTCCTGTGTTGTGACCTCACCACAGGCAAATGCACTCAAATTCTTAAAAAAACTTGAAAAACATGTCTGGATATATATGCTGTATACAGCTCTCACCTGAGTGAGACGACGAAAAAGAAAGGGGGGGGAGAGGGGGTAGGGTAAGGGATCAGAAAAAAAAGTCAGGGCCTACAGTGATACCTAGCCACTGCCGGTTTGTTCAAATTTGTCAAAATATTTATGCAAGTATGCTGAATCGTGATTTGGTTTCCAAATCTGTTTTACACTAAGATAAAAACACAATCAGTTAATATTACAGAAAAAATAGAACACGCTTTTTCACACAAAAGTATAAGTAAAATCAAAATAAAATCCCCTACTTTTTTACCCCCAGTGCTCCCCCCTTTTTTTATAAAAACACAATGCATTAAAACCTAATAATAATTCCTAATTTTTTTTGTTTTTTTCTTAAATTATTTTTTCTTTGCATATTCGCAAAGGTCCTTCACGTCCATCATTGATTTTTCGATGTTATCAGCAAATCGAGATGAGTTCTGATAAGATAAGATAAAGAGATAACATAAGAATGTAAATTAATTCAAATGAGTGTAACCAGAGTCAGCGCCAGGTTAGAGTTAGGCCATAATTTTATCTTGATTTACCTTATTTCAGTTCTATTACGAGTTTGGGTACTGTCTGTGTTAGCCAAATAAATACACCCCTTTCCAATAGGTTTCAGTCTCATCACACAACTTGATGTAAAGTAGGCGAACAAAATTCGTTGCCGCCATATTGGTACACACACAGCCAAGTTGATAATAAATTAATGATCAGGTGGTTAACGCACCTTTATTGAACATAGGTTTTCTAGTAGCAGTCATGAAATATTTAGTTGTTAATCTTATGACATGCATTGTATGCTTCGCACAAGCTAACTGTTAGGGCATTGTAATGTCAAAGACATAGATAATAAATCGGACTCAAATACAGGCTTTACAACGCATAGTGATTGGAATCACTCGCACATACCAAATCAAAAATTCGTTACGGGGTCCGCACAATATTCAAAATTGGAACTTCTCCGCAGATCACAATATTTTTCCCTGTTGGCCGATTTTGGCCTGCTGGGCGCAGGTGGCACAGCATAGCCCTGTCTCACAGGTTGGTGCCCTTCATAAAATACTTGTTACTTATGAAGCAGCAGTTGCGAATGCAGGTCACCTAAAAACTATTATAAAAAGAATACTCACGGTCTCGTGCGAGGAGACTTTGCTTGAGATGTGAAACATTATGGTGTTTTCGTGGCAGATGATGTAGGAGACACCGTAGCCATCGTCAGCGACCTGACGAAAACGGGGAGAAATTTTTAGTAACAGGTCACAGTGCATAGGCTGTGAAGTCGGGAAATTTTGACCCAATTGTGACCCCAAAGTCTGTTCCATTTGAAATATGACTTTGAACTGTGCAAGAAAACCAAATTTTAATAATTTCGGCTTTGAGTATGTTTGTTGAGAGCATAAGTAACAATATTCTAAGCGAGGCTCACATAAAGTGAGTGAACAATGACAAAATGAATTCTCGAATAAATTCTTCATGAATTCTCAAATGAATCCAACCTTCAAAAAGAATTTACAGCTCTTTACAATCAGTGACTTTTTCTCTACAGCCTTGCTCAGAGGGAAAGTTTAGATCTAATTTCACTGTCTATTAAAGAAGGAATTAAGATGCACAGAAGATTTTGTAGACAAAATTTATTGTAGTTTAGAGATTTCCTTTAACCAAGAGTAAGAAGAAACATTTTTGTTCATCTGAAATCGGTGGTCCTTTTCTAGAAGGCTCAGAGATTGGCATTGGGTATAAATTAATTCCGACTGCACAGCCAACTGGGGGGATAAAATAATAAAATATAAAGTTGCATCATATTATATTGCTAATAAGCTTGGCCATAGAAGATTCCACACTCCATGCAAACAAACACATACCATGCATGATCAAGTATGATAAGGAGTAAAATCGAAATATATCTTATCTATTATTCGGACATGAGTCTTCTTTACTTCTGAGTGAGCACACATCATTATTTTTGTGCTGTTCAAAAGCTTTGGCATTTCAGTGCTAGCAGCTAGCCTCGCTCAGAGTCATACAAGTCTTTGCTACATTGAGCAAGCTCACATGGAGAATGTATTAAAAAACTTTAATTGAAATTTCACAAATATTGAGTACTAAATACGGCTTCTAAAAGAGCGGTTGAATTCTAGAAGCAAACTAACATTATCACAATTTGAAAACACACAATTTTGAAGCCATACTGAGCAACTATGAAGTGAAAAACAAGACTAGAATACAGAATCGTGGAGGCGGAAATTGGATTCAAGAACTATAACTAAAGCAGTGGTTCTCAAACTTTTTAAATCCTTTTTAGAAGTTGTCAAGTTTGCACCAGACTGGTGAATGTAAATACCAACATAAGGCAGTCAAGAACAAATCAAACAAACACTACTGTCACACTGTCTACACGCCCCACCATTGAGAACCGCTGTTCTAAAGTATCACCGCAGCCGAAAACATTAACGATGTTGAGATCCTTCAATAGACTGGCCATGACCTAGCGTAGTGGTTCTCAAATGGGGCGCGACCTGCAAGGGGGCCGTAGACAATTGTTTGATGGGACGTCAAGCTAATTAAAAAAGAAAATTCGATTTGATATTGCATGCCTTATTTTGGATATATACATTTATTTCATTATCTATGTTTCATCCACGTAGATTATTTTCAATTAGCTTCAAGCCCCCTCAAATAATTGTCTACGCCTTCCTTGTGGGGTGCGTATCATCGCTTGAGAACCATTGTTTTAGTTTTATTTGATTTATTTAATCAGCCCATTGGTCACCCTGTATATAATCACGTATTGTATCAACCAATCAAATCAAGGATTTGTTATTCAAATTTTGACTTGTTAACACACACCACACACACAATTAACTGAAACAATTTTGGTAATTGAGGTATAGAAGAGAGGAGGACATAGCTGCTCGAGACATTATGAACTTGACTATAATTATAAATACAAAGTGTGCATAAAATCCCTTTACAATTTCAATTTTGTTATGGAGTCGATTCTCAGTATATCTCAACCAGGTTTGTTGTTTTTTAATCAGTTCAAGTAATTTTACTTCATTTAATACATCTGTGAGGGCCAAAACAATATATAGTACCGATAAATTCCCTGCAATTGTAAATAATTTAAGGACTTTATGGACATCCTATATTTTTTAAAAAGTTTGTGCTTTGTGCGCTTCCTCGTCTAGGAAAGATGACTTATAATTGAAGAAATATTCCATGCATATAAGGATAAGAACATTCTGTCTAGTCATGCTTCATTGGTCTCTGGTGGTCATTTTACAAAGGTAAAGTCCCAAGCCTGCAGCTGAATTCTTAAGGGTACAGTAATTGCAAGAAGCCACTGATGTGTGTTATGGAGTTTCTGCTGTTACAGATTTAAGACTCAATGCAAGAAACAGCACAACATAGCCTGCAAGCGTGTGAGACCCATACGTCCATTAGATGTCGCTATTGCATTCTTACCGGACCGAATCCTCCTCCCCCAGACAAGAATGAGGGGTGTTCGACAAGATTTATCTTCATTCTCTGTTGGTGGGGGGTCTGAGACGTCGAAAGACGCCACGGCTCACGAAGAACCTAACCTGTTGGGGTGAAGCAGGGTCGTAGCAGAAGAGTGGAATGGTCAGATTTATGGAACTTTAGGGTCAAAGGTTATTTTGTAGAGGTCAAATTTTAAGTTGAAGGTCATTTTGTAAAGTAGAGGTCAAATTTAGGAGTGAAGGTCATTTCGCAAATTAGGGGTCAAATTTGGGGTTGAATGTCATTTTGTAAATTAGAGGTTAATTTTTTGGTTCAAGGTGATTTTATAATTTGGGGTTAAATGTCATTTTATAGAGGTCAACTTTCAGGTTGAAGGTCATTTCACACAGTAGAGGTCAGAATTGGGGTTGAAAGTCATTTTATAGAGGTCAAATTTATAGTCGAAGGTCATACAATGTTAGACAAAACTACCCAAACCATAAAGTACGTTATTTCAAGCACCTAATGTTTCGTTATATGTTGGAATGATAAGGGGTCATATCAGGTTCAAGGGTCATAAGATCAGGAAGTAGGAAGAAAGTTCAATAAAGAGAGAAAAGGTGAAAATGATTAGAGCAATGAAAATATTATTGTTGGAAAAATGGTTTCTAGGGGAATGGGCTTACACAAGTCTGGCTCTATATGCAATTTGCAAAATTATACTCCTACGGGATTCAAACCTCGTACTCACACATGGTAATCAAAAGTGCAATGACGAGCATGTACTAATCCATTAGAAACCATTTCTACAAATATACAAGATTGTTAAAATTAAAACAAACATCTAAAATATAGCATTGCATAATCCCTTGTAAACCAGGTAGAATACAACTGTTTTATATTTGTTATTTATACAAATTTGCCAAATAGTAGGCCGTTAACACAGGTATCAATAACAGTAGGCCCACTTTTGGACCAACCTGTAATGTGTTCAGTACTCCCGAAGTATGTGAACCAAGATGGTGGACACCGGAACGTAATATGTATACCAGGTTAAGGTTAGGCCATAATTTTATTCCAATTTTCCTCATTTTAGTTCTATTTCGAGTTCGGGGACTAGCTAAGTGACTTAGTATTTGTACCTGAGATTATGGCCTAACCCTGACCTGGTACACATACTACATTCCGGTGTCCTCCATCTTGGTTCACATCCTTCGAGAGTACCATGTGTTCTATGTGAAAACTTTTTGCATAAGCAATACGAGGATTTAACAAACACAGAAGATTTTTAGGGAAAGATATAGAAGTCGAATGCCCTCGCAAAAAGTTTTCACACAAATACCCCCCCTCCATTGATCGTTAACTCCCCCTGACTGAAACAGAAAAAATTGTAAAAAAATCGCAAATTAGGTTTAAAAAATGCGTTGAGGGCAATGATTGTTGCAATCGCATGTTCTGTAGAATTAAAAACTAAAAATTAGGAGATAGAATTACGCAAACAAGGGTGTTAGTAATAACATGCATGAGTGATGATTAGACAAACAGCCAATCACAGCCAGTGTATTATGACACGCTTGATAATGTCATATTGGACTCACCGGACCAAATCCTCCCCTTTGTGGTGTCAAGTCAGTGTGAAAATCTTTATAATGGTCGATACGACCAGTTTGGTTAATTGCAGTCTGGGATGTTGACAATTCCCACGCTTCACCGAGCACCTACCCCCAAATTATGATGTCATAAGTCAATATATGATGTCACAATGAAACAAAGTAAATCATTTAAACAGACATGGGTAAGTTATGAAAAGAATTTCCACGCCTCACCAAGCATCTGATTTCAAATTATGATGTCATGAATCAATATATAATGTCACAATAAAACAAAGTGATGTGGTTAAGAGTGATTCTTACATCATAAGATGAATACTAATACCATATTATGACATCAAAATATCCTAAAAATGAAAATCGTTGCACTATAGTGATGTCACAACACAACCATAGTTACATCACAATACAACATCAAAACTAAAAAGCAACTTCATAGAAACAGTGAATTAGATAGAAGGGTTAGCGTTAATACAAATGGTTAGAAGCACAACCCAAAGAATATTTGAAGAAATTTTTAAGAATGTATTTGGAATGATAGGGTATCAGGTTTAGGCCAGTTGTTCCCGAAGTTGATTGACCGGGGCCAAATTAGAAGCAGAAGGATATTCGCGGGTCGGGAAAGTGGAGCGCTCGCTTGGGGTCGAAACCAGTACCGGTACATATAATTAAGATACCGGTATAAGTAAGAATATATACAGGCTTAAACTGTGATAATGACGGTATCTAGAACTAAAAAAAAAATGTGTTAAACTGTTTCACGCGAGTTGGTTATTATTTGTTAAGTCAGTTTGAGCGTAATTTTAGAAAAAAGCCAAAAAAGACTTGAATATTAATCAAGGTCAAACATATTTAAAAGTAGGGCAAAATTTACAGAATTCACAGCGGAAAAACCAAAGCAGTTTGTGTCACTTTTTTCAGGAATTGAATTTTTCATCTACCATCATCATGGACCATCTTAATATGGCGTACCTGCACCTATTTTAGTTTTGATTGCAAGTCGTCCCTTATGTGCATTTTAGTTTGGTTGTTAGAACCATACTAACGTTGTTTAACTGAAAATAAGACCTAGCCTGAATTTTAAAAATGATTTTAATATAAGCCTTCCCTTTAAAATAAGACCAAGTCAATGGTGCACGGTATTACAAAAAAGCGATTTTCACAAAACTTTAAGATGTGACATAAGTCAATTTTGTTGAATTGCAGCAAGACAGACTTACTCAAGTTGGGAGTTATTGCGACAGAAAACATGGAAACTGATTGAAGATTAATGAAAACAGTAAAAAGAAAGACACACAACATGATAATAGTTATTTTTTTAGAGTAGAGAAACTCAAAGATGAAAAAGGTTTTCTTTTTAAAATGAAAAAATGTGATATGTGTAATGACTACATCCAAAAATGGGATTCCCCCTCCCTCCTTCAATTTTTGAACTATGTTTTTTGAAAGGCTGATGAGTCACAACCTATGGGTGTATTTGAAAGGTTCAATGACTTGCCATGTGGGTCACGGTTAGATGAGTTAAAATGCAGGATTGAAATGAAAATAAAATTAAAAAAGACTGTTAATTTTTCATTATCAGATTCAACTAAAAAAAAGTTTTGGTCCAATAAGTAAAAAAAAGGGTTTAAATGAAGCAAAATTGACATGATACTATATGCACATTCGAGGGTCGCAAGGATTTGTAACTGCTTTGTCACAGAGTGTTCAACTAAAGAGTCGCGGTCTAATAAATAAAAATACAGGGTTGAAATTAACCAAAATTGATGTGGATCTATCTATTCATTCAGGGGATCGCATGGATTTGTAAAGTCACAGGGTGATATGTTACTGAGGGTTCAACTGCAAAATGAACTAAAATTGATGCGGAACTATTTGCGTATTCACAAGTTGCTGCTGTCACAGAGGGGACGAATGTTTGCTGGATATACAAATCAAGACAATTTTTTTTTAGTTTAGTTAGATACAAAGAAAATTTCTAAATTTCCAAATATATAATGGTTTTGATAATATCGTACATTGTGGCGAACAAATAAATAAATATTTTTATGATTTTTATTCGCAATTTAAAAAAAACTTTTTTGAATTTTTTTTTTTTTGACATGAAGAATTTGATGACAATAGACAGCCATGCGTTAATAACTAAAAATGAAGGGTACAAATAAAGACAGTCACAGTTAAATGATTAAAAATGCAGGGTTTGAATGATAATAACATTCTTTATGATTTTTTATATAATGAACTTACATTTGTGAAACACTTAACCCTTTCCATGCGATTTTTATTTTTTATAAAATAATCGTATTTGCTACACCGACTTTATGCATTTGTACCCCCACAACTAATCGATCGACTAACGAAAAAGTAATGATCCTCTGCTGCCCACTGACGGCTCGTTGGAAAGCTTATTTAAAGAGCTTGCAATTGGCGATTGGAAAAAATTTTTTTTAAAAGGGGTGGTCTGAGTCACAGACCGGATAGAAAAAAGGCATTTTTTTTTCTTGGGTGTTGAAACTTCAAACCGTGATAAAAAATAGAAATATTCGCTAAATCCTTTACTGTTACCGCTTCTTGGTTGGCAAACAATAGCATAATATTGCTGTAGCAATTTCGTTATCTAACTCAAAATACTTTGGTAGATGGAAGGGATAATATGTCTTCTATTACCACCCAAAAAACACCAAAATTTGCATAAATTTCAAAAACACTCCCTCGTTCCGCTGCAAATAAAATTCCCATGGTAAACAAAAGCGAGATTTACCGTCGCTTATGTTAATCTCGGAGAAGACTTCTTATCAATAAACTAAAACCCGAAAAAACTAGAACAACAGTTTGCGACCCATTGCTAAATAAAACAGTGGAGTACATCAACGTACTCGCCGCAATCTAGCGAGTTTTGTCATGGGTACGTATACGTGCCCACCGCACGGAAAGGGTTAATCATAGTTATGGTCAGAGGAATAAAAATGCAGGGCCAAAATGAACAAATAATTTGAGATTAGGAATGTTGGCTGGAGCATCATGGTCTGATGAACGAAAATGTAGGGTTAAATTGAACAAAAAATTGATGAATATGAATATGCAATAGAACACCGCATGATTGAAAAATGAATGGCAGTCATGGTTGGATGAATGATGACCGAAAATGCAGGGTTAAAATGAGAAAAATATTTGATTAACGATAATGACTAGAGAGTCACATGATTGAGAAATCTAATGGAAGTCATGGTCGAATGAGTAAATAATGCAGGGTTTGAAATGTCAATGTGACCAGATGAAATTAATACCATAACAGCCAATTTGACAAATTTTCAGGGACAAAATTTCGTGAATTTTGAATTAAACATACACTAAGTTGCAACAGCGAGAAAGAAAATTATGTTTCAGCGATAGCTTGCACCAGCATGAAAACAACTTATGCTTTTAGTTTTTACTTTTATGCTAATGTTTATGGTGTGAGACTATGTTGGCTGAATAAAAAACTCTGCTCCCCAGCTCACCCAGAGGTGCAATAAATTTTGGTAGGCAATGATGAAAGCGGGGCAGGAGTTACAAGAGCACCCACCCACCTGGGTAGGCATTGTGAAAGCGGGGCAGGAGTTACAAGAGCACCCACCCACCTGGGTAGGCATTGTGAAAGCGGGGCAGGAGTTACAAGAGCACCCACCCACCTGGGTAGGCATTGTGAAAGCGGGGCAGGAGTTACAAGAGCACCCACCCACCTGGGTAGGCAATGATGGAAGCGGGGCAAGTGTTTTGAAAACCAATGAAGACTAATAGATCTGGAAATCCAACTTTATTTGTGCTTTTACTTTAATTCTAATGTTTCAGGGGTTGGACCTAGACGATAGTTTGAGTTCAAACATCATGTCGCCCCACCTTACCCAGGGTGTAATAAATTGAATCATCGGCTAAACTGGAAAGATTCTTTCACTTCTAGAACAGGAGGTTCTCACATGATGGAGATATGGGAACCTACGGCCAGTATGTACCTCAGCATTTCACTTTAGAGGGGGGGGGAATTTAGAAGGTTGGTAAGTATTTTCCTATTAGCGATAAAACTATTCGTAACTTATAAAAATGTGTTAAGTATATGACAGACCATCTGCACTGATAAATATTCTACTTTCTGGATATTCAAATACAATTATACTTAAGTTAGGTAATAAAGTGCGGTATCATACTTCAAAATTAGGGGGGTGTTTGAAATTTGAGGGGGGGGGGAGAATAATGCCAACAGCAAATCAGAAACTTCCCAGTTCCCAGTACTGCCTACCCAATTAATTGAACCCAGACCAAAATATGCAGCCTCTTACAAATCATCAGTGACAACTTATTAGGTTTGTCCAGAGCGAAGACACAAAACATCTCATAAGGTTAGCGTATTAAAAAGTGAGTAGAAATATATAAACAA
Source organism: Styela clava (assembly GCF_964204865.1). Classification (NCBI taxonomy): domain Eukaryota; kingdom Metazoa; phylum Chordata; class Ascidiacea; order Stolidobranchia; family Styelidae; genus Styela; species Styela clava. The sequence goes on from NC_135251.1 coordinate 4,728,536, forward strand.
TAAGAAAAAGTTATAAATCAAAAAAAAATTAAAAAAAAAAGAAAAAAAAAAAAAGAAAATGATATTCTGACCTTTTGCGAGAAAGGAGACTCGATCTTGAGATATTTTGACATGACGTAGAGACAGAATAAATGACGATCAATTCCTTGACCTACGAAGAGAAAAAATCAGTTTATCCTTGTGTGGGATTCCCCCTCCTCACCATTGACTTGGAATGTTTCAAGTATAGCTTTGTGCGTTGTACGTTATCATAGGCAACAAATAGGCTTTGTCAACAGAGCCGTGGCCAAAAATTTTCAAAGAGGTTGGTTTTTCAAACATTTTTCAAACAGGGGGGTTCCGCTCGGGAATAATACCAAAAAGTTTTTTTTACATTTCAAAAGGGGGCGTTTGGACCCTCAAATCCCAATGCCCCTGCCTCATATAGCCAGCGGGTACTAAGTTCGAATTGAGGGTAAGAAAATGTTTCTAAATAACACAATAACTTACCAGTCATGGCCTCCTTATATCCTGATACATGGCGTTCTGTGGCTTTCTTCAGAAGAGCAATTCTGTCTTCATTCTGAAAAGTGGGAATTTATTTGAAATGAAGAAATAATTTTGGTTCGAGTTAGACCGGAACATCCAGCAGATCTGGAAGGAGGCCGGAAAAGTGGGTTTTCAAGCAGTCTCGAGAACAAAAAACGGTGCTCCCGTAGTATTTGTACCAAGATGGTGCACAACCTGAACATAGTATGTGTACCAGGTTGGGGTTCAGGTTGTGCGTCATCTTGGTAGGAATATACCGGATCGCCCAAAAACTGCTAAAAATGCTTTTTTTTAATTTCGATAGAGGAGGGCTCAACCTCCTACCTGGCTAACCCCCTGGGTTCTCCCATATCAGTGGCTTCTCATACAAGGCCTTGCTTGAACCGGTTGTACAGAAGTTTCTCTGCAGGCCCCGACCAGAAGGCCTCGCACTTGCCATTTGAGATTACTATATCAATTCATAATTCAATATAAATTAACTGTTATTGGTTCAATATCTTCAATTGTAATAGATTTACTCTTTTACGTTCATTTTTCATTATTGAAACCAAGCACTTCCATAGAAGAGCTGGCAGGCCACAAGCATTGAGAGTCTTTGAGGGGCCACAGATTATAAAACTTGAAATAACAGCATCGAGTCCTGTTTATTATAATTACATTATTCTGACTAGTCACACTCTAATGAGCACAGCTTGGTTTAGTCAAATAATAAACTTACAGTTTGTTCTGGATCTTCCATGGCCCGAACGAAAGCGCAGGATTCAGTCGTGCATGAACGTACAGTCTCGGTCCTCCCTTCTCGGAACAATCTCGTCATCGAAGCTTCGTACGTCAAACTGAAATGACCTTTGTCCTGTAATAAAGATGATTTTTATTTTTAATTTCAGAAGGGAGGAAATATGAGATCTGATCTGTTTTGAAGGTTTCAACATTTTAAAAAGGGGGTTCCAACTCTCAAACCCCGCTGGGCACAAAACACCCCGCTGTTACTTTGAGTGATAAGGTTATTTCGCAGGGTGCTTTTACTTTCTCGAGCTTGAATTAAAATAAGCCGACCCTCAACCAACCCACCCTTTCTTACTGTAAGGTTTATATGATGACCTTCAAAGCAGATGTTAACAACTATGCGAGAACTCAAAATTTCAATTGTTGAATAAATAATATATATTATGAGAGAATTTTTAATTTGTTGTGCAATGAAAAAAAAATGTTTCCCACCCCTAATTTAGAAAATATATTCAATTTGAAAAAATTTCTCTTACCCTGAAATGTGCAAGTTGAAGAGACAATTGGATCAAAGCATCAGGAGACATTCGGAAAGTTTTGATCAATCCTTTTCCGAATTTACGAAATGGGAACACGTGGAGGTCTACGTCATCAGACAAAAGCTTTGCAATCATCAGAGTTGATTAAATGACGTCGATGCACTGTATAACGGAAAATTAATTGTTAGGATACTGAGTCAACTCCGTATTAAATCAGCGCTACCAAGCAAAAAATGCAGTTTCAGAGGGCCACAATGCTATGTGCAAAAATGATTACATAAATGTTCCCATACACAATATACTTTCAGTTGAGCAGTAGGTTAGGTCAGGATGAGAGATTCCACTCAGCATTAAATTAGTGTTCCCACATATAATATTTTCAAAAAAAAAGACAAGATTGAAAGACAGATTCCACCTGGCATTAAATTAGTGTTCCCGAACACAAAATATTTTTAATCTGAAAGCAACACTTACAGGTTCTGGAATGTTCTATTTTAAACGCTGAGGAGGAAGGGGGGTCGTGGTTAATTCTCTGACGCAGGTACCGTCATCATTATATCCAAAGTCCGCAAACTCATCGTACAGGACTTCTTCCGTAAGATGACTCATGATCGGAGCGTCAGCCCAGGAATGTTCCACGTTCCTTCCGAATCACCCGTTTTTGTAGAAAATAACTTGGAAAGATTTGTTGAACCATCTGAATAGAATTTATTCTTTATTAGCGTCTAGCAGTCACGAAAAACAAGGCCCTGTATAAATACCCACAGGCAAGCTTTTTTTAGGCGAAAAGCTGCAATGTCTCACTTAAGGAGATACAATTTTAGGACTAAGAACTGCCGAGTTCAGCATTGCATACTTAATTTATTGCAACCTGGATGAGTTGGGGCCTGTCATGACTCAGAAAAATTTGAAATACGACTACGGCTCAAACTCTGATACCAATAAAAAATTGCCAAACTAAGCCTCTACTCCAGCATAATTCACAGCCCGGGCATTCGCTCGCAGATAATGTCCCATAGTGTGTGTACCGGGTTAGGGTTAGAAACAGAACAGAAAAAAATTGTTATAAGATACTTTGTGGAAAAATATCATCATAACTTTTTATCATAGCTTGTCTAAACCTTAGTCCAAGAGTGAGAGTGACCTCCCCCCGAACACCCCCCAAAAATCTTAAAATAATATCTATTATGAGAAACCTCAGGCAAATTCAGAACGTGACCTCCCCCCTAAAAAAAATAATTAAAATAAAATTCAATCACCTGTTATGGCATTTTCCATGCAACAGCGAACGTCCGAACTTTGAGAAAGTTGTCACACAATCAACGTCTAATACATTGGATTCATCCTCCAGAACAACCACAAACGCCGCTTTCTCGATCGCGTGCAACAACTATTTGTTTATCCCAGATTTAAAGAAACACCCGAGCCTGTGAAGAATAAAATATTCATTTAGATCAGTTTTATTTTAATGGGCCTCAGTGGCTTAGTAGTTCAAGCGTTAGACTCCGTTATGTCAGTAATATAGATCAGTGGTTCCTACCCTGGCGGACCCGTAAAATTAATTAAATGTACTCGCGGACCGTCAAAAAAATGAAAGGACCGGAACAGAGAATAATACCATATATTTACGCTAAATAATGCAATGCTGGGCCCTCAACATGCTTCTAGAAATCTAGACAAAAAGAGGTACACTTGAAAACATTTCACATGAAAAAAAAATTATGAAATATTGTGCTGGCCAAAAATTGTAATAGGTGAAACATAAAATATTCCCATATATTTGCATAATGAAATGCAGTGCTGGGCACCCACTATGCGTAAGAAAGGCACATATAAAACATGTACACACAAAACATTTCACATAAAAAACATGTACATGCCAAATCATGTACAAACACAATTAGGTCTAGTGAGAGTTCTGCTGCTGTTTCGTTTCCAATATAGGATTGCAAACGAGGCCTCGAACAAGTTTCTGCAACATGTAGCTCTGGAGCAGTGTACAGCCGATTCTTTCCAATTTCGCATAGGTAACGGTTGAAATTATGGACAACAGTTAGCACTATTACTTAGCAATGGGTATTCGTTATTAAATATATCCAAATTGTGAAAGTGATTCTTTTTTAATTGAAATTTTTAATTTTAACCAAAGTGATTCTTTAATCTGCACTGTAAAGTAGAATCACCATTTTGATCAAGCTTCTTTTTTCATCGGGTTTATCATATTAATGCCTCTGCAGGTGATTGACGCTTCAAACGAAATGCTTTTACATTACAATAAAAAAGTCGTCGGTAACTTGGCCCCAGGCTCAAAATATTGGAAAAGATCTCTGCGGCCCATGAATTTTTGTGCGTCTCGTGACCACCTGCAGGGTTACAACAAGTTCATATCTTACTGGTAAATTATACTGTTCTTGACTTTTTTCTGGTTTAAACAAAGAAATATGCATAACGTTTTATATTGATGGTCATATTAATCAGGAAAAGCACGCAGAACAGAAAAAGCACACGTGCCGATTTTTATGAACTTGCCTTTTGAATCAAAATCCTTGATCTTACACCCATGATATCACAGCTTCTATAGGCATTGAATTCTCGCATATGTCCATCTTTTAAGGAATGTGGAGACAGTATTTTGCCTTAAAATAGGGTGACCATCTTTCCAAACCCCAAATGGAGGACACACCATTCGGTAGAACCATGTTTTACTCGTGCCTGATATATATACATTATATATCCACTAAATATCTAGGCTTAAATATGGAAGTGACATTAGACGATGTGACTACAATGCAATAATGCATTTTTGTCTTGTCAACATGCAACTGTAAGCTAATCTTGCCTTCATTCACCTCAGAAATGAAAGTATCGTATCCGCAAGTAATGCACTCCGCTTCGCTATTAGTTTTATTATTTCTGAGGCATGGATACTTCTGCTTTAATTCTTGTGTAAAATGGGGTTGTACTGGGCTACTGACGAAATTTTCTGCCAAAATCGAAACTTCACTAAATTGCGAAATACAAATGAAATGACGCAAAAAATAATTGCAGAACAACACGATTTTTCGTGATAAACGGCAATGCATAACAAGTATGCATTTAACTTAGGGCAGTGCTTCTCAAGTTTTTCTTCACTGTTGTGCAAGGTCCCGTCAAAGGTTTAAACTAGGATCTCAATCCGAACTTCACAAAGGGGAAGCTAATATTCTGCAAAGTTATATAAAATGATCATTGTGGTGCAACCTTGGAATTAGATACTAACTAATACGATGTGTGTGTAAATAGTGATTGTTGTGTCACAATGGTGTCGCAGCAACCATCTTTTGTTGTATAAAAGTTGCATTTTGAAGATTCGAAAGATGATATGATACCTCAAAAATGTTGGTAGCTCAAGTCATTCGTGTCCAAAATTCCAAACTGCATCCGAATGCGGATTGAAACGTTTTTTTTTACGGATTTTTGCCGAAATTGACATAGCCTACAATTTAAACTAGCGCCATTTTGATATGAGTTTTAATGAAATGTACTGAATTCAAGATGTAACGGTCATTGACATGTCCAGTAAAACATATATCTGCGCGAAGCTACACCGGGCTGAGCCATTTCACGAGTTGCTTAAACGTGTAAGATTGTATATCTTCGATGGACTATCGTTATTTCAATATTTTTTCTTAAATTAGTAAGCTGGGTACTAGAAAGATTCTATTATATATAACTATTGTAGAGGAACTTCGGCGAACCTCTGGAACAACTTCTCCTAGTTTCTACTTACTTTGGAATTTCCTTAACACATCAAAAACTGTTGAGTATATCATAAGAGAATTTTAAATATTTAATAACGCGAAAATAGAGGACATTTTGACTTTTTAGAGTCATTTTGACTTTTTCAACGAAAAAGGAGGACAAATCCTCCAAAAGGAGGACGTATGGTCACCCTACCTTAAGAGAAATACCGTAAAACCGGCTAACTTTGGATGATTTCACTATAATTCAATCAATTACTCAGCCATTTGTTGTCCGATTTGCATCAAACTTGAAATATATTACATTGATGTAATCCTCTGTTAAATTCATGAAACGGAACTCAATTGTGACAATTTTTCGCTGGTTATATATTTTATAATTACACAGTATTTCACCACGACTGCTCACAATTTTTCTATTTCGAACCATGCTGCCGTTCCAAATGGAAGAATTAAAAATTGTCGATGTTGATCCAATCAAACAAAATATTGTTGCTATTTTCAAATAACGCCAACTCGTCGGCGCCCAAAAGTCTGGCGTCAAATCTATAACGATGACGCAACATGACGTCAGTGTGATGTCAAGTTCAACGTGTGCGTTAGATGAGATGCTATTATTTTGATAATAAAAAAATATTTGAATTTCTATTTTTTCTCAAGTCTTCTGCGACATTTTGAGATCAGTCTAATTTTCCATATACATTGTTATCGCCCTCTATCATCGAAAGACGGTAGTTTGAGGAAGTTAGCATCAGTAGAAGTCACGATTTGAGCCGCTCGAAAACGGAAGGTGAGTTCTATCGTGAAACATGATTTTTTTAATCTGAAAATAAATTTAATTGCGCGATTGAATATGATAACAGATTTAGATATATAAGAAGTCACTATAGAAACTGCCAGAAGCACAATATGACAAACGATTGAAAACTTTATCCGAAATTACAAGGCCTCCGAGGTTAGCCAGTTTTTCGGTAGGTCAGTATAAACGGTAAACAATTTCAACAGGTTCGCAAGTTCGCATAATTATCCTGTGGAAGATAATTATGTTTGAAAAGATTGCTGGACTCCTCGCCGCTGTAGGGTGGTTCACATAACCGCTGGTCAGTTACCTCTACCATCAAGTCCATGCAATCGGAATAATTGTCTAACTAATCCCATATCCGTCATGGACTGGTAACCGGATGAGAGGCCGTGGTTTGCCATATGATTAAGCAGTATATCGGCTTTCCTCTCCCCTGGCATAAATATGTAAATGCCTAACCTATCCTAAGTATCTCAACAATTCTAGTACCGTTACGGGGAGTCGCAGTTCTTACCACTTCATGGCAGCTCCTGCCACAAACGTACCGTCGCGTCTCTTGCCATGGTTTTATCGCCCTATTACCGGTATGTTTACAAAGTCATGTACAATATTTTAGTCTATCATGCGAAATTATATCTACTTAAACCCAAACCTAACCCCAAAAACATCAAAACTGTATTCATAAGAAAGGCGTTCCAAATTATCCAATAATTATCACCATCAGGGGCAGCCCTGCTATAACAGTCGACATGCCGTGGTTACGGCAGCAAAATAGGTGGTATTCGATTTGCTGCCGTAATGACCGCCGCTCGCTATTGGTTTGTGACAGCTAAAATGTCAGTCGCCGTAGGTTAGGGTTTGGTCTTAGCGGCCATGGTTTGGAAATCCCGTCATGGTTTTGCGGCAGCTCTAGACGCCACAAAATACTTGATATTTTTGACCAGAAAGGTGGTGCAATAGCCTAACCTAAGGTAAACAGAAAGAAACAAAGCACACAGATTAGAAAACGGGGACGATACCGGTAACGGTATAATACCAGCAATTAAATTTGTAGAAAAATCCGCCATTTACCGGAAATTAAAATTTAGTCGTCATGGATACGCTGCATGTTGCCTCCACGTGGCTGAATAATCTGGAGTCGTGTTTACTATTAACTTGTTTATCAACATTAACACTTGTTATTGGTCAACATTACATTTTGTAATGTACTGCACAAAAAATTCCCAGTATACAGTACAATTATGAAGAATGTTCTTGTAGTCATTGACAAATAGTTTGAAGTTCGTGTTAGCGATTTTTTGTTCTCTATTGCTACCTAGTGTATACCTGGATAACTTTTGCTCACTGAAGCTAGCGCACATAGAAATTCTGATCCCCGACCTTTGAACTTTTCCATCAGTTTCAGCCTGTGATAGTCAACTCCCCTAATTTCCAGTTCAAGTAGTATTCCACGTTCAATCACATCTGCTCTATTCTGCATTTGAAACCAATAACTCGTTGACTTATACAATTCCCATACCTGACATGGATTGGTAACAGGCCAATCGGTCGCGGTATGGCATAGTCAAGTTTGTTTTACCAATCCAGTATGAATAATATACAATGTTTAACGAGTAATATTGAATACACATATTGAATATTAAGAAGAGGAGTCGCGGAGAACCAAAAATGGTTATCAAGCAGCGACACCCAAAGTGTTGACCTATGTATCTACGCCTAAATTTTTATTTTATCATTAGGTATATATGTATTTGGTGTATTGTGTTGTCCCTATTTATATATATTGTCTTGTCTTATAAACTCCCTTGTATAAACAGTTCTGTATTTTTTGTTCTGTACTTGTCAAAAGGGGTGCATGTCGCACATTTGTGTTTTAGGCCAGTACGGTCTTGTGCATGCGTCCCGTCTCCAATATTAATATTGTCAATTTTTTATACTGCCCACTACTACGAGACTAATAAACATACATACATACAGATGCCACAATTCGATGAGCTTTGTACAAATAACTGGCTTACTATTCTCATACCTGTCATGGACTGGTAAGCGGATGAGAGAACGTGGATAGCCATATGATTAAGTTGTCTTATCAGTTTTCCTCTCTTCTAAGATAAATATTTGAATTCCGTCCTATAACTGGCCAACTAACCCTGTATCTGACATGGATTGGTGGTTAGCCATATGGTCAAGTTGTCATATCAGTTTTTTCCGCAGGATAAACATGTACGTCCAATTAAAAAAGGTAAATGTTGAACTATCAGATACTACGGGCCCACTGCCCAACCATTCCCATACCAGTACGCGTCATGGACTGTTAACCGGACGAGAGGCTGTGTTTTTGTAATATGATTAATTCGTCTTAACGGCTTTACTCTACCCCGTGATAAATATCTAAATCCCATCCTATACCCACCAAGTTCATGCATCTGAAACAAAATACCTGACCGACTAACCCGTACCTGACATAGATTGGTAATAGGACCAGAGGCCATGGTTAGCCACATGGTCAAGTTTTTCTCTTCCACAGGATAAATAGGAAAGTCCGAGATTTGAAAAAAGTAACTGTCGACCAATCAGATGCCACAGGTACATGCGCTTTGTACAAATAACCGGCCAACTATTCCCATACCCGTCATGAACTGGTAACCGGATGAGAGGCCCTGATTGCAATATGCCCAATTCGTTTCACCGGTTTTCCTTCTCCCCCGGGATAAATATGGAAATCATATCCTATAAGTATAACCATCAGAAACCAATTTAACTTTGTATTGGACATGGACTATCGGTATATATAACGGTAATAGGACCAGAGACCGTGGCTAGCCATATGGTCAAGTTGTAATATCAGTTTTCCCCGTCCCCAGGATAGATATGAAAGTTCAAGATTCGAAAAATGTAAATGTTGATGACCTGATGCCATAGGGTCAAGCTCTATGTACATGTACTGTTTCCCCAACAAGAGTCCACGGTTCGACATATGATTATTGGATTTCCTCTCTACACCAAATCCAATTATAAAAGTTGATCATTGATTACTGCTTAACGGTAGGCCATGCCTAACGAGGCGTATCTCAACTTTGTAAAGGCAGAGCTAGAGTCCTCTGATCCAGGGGTTCCCAAACTTTTTCAGCTTGCTGCACACTAACAACAAGTTTAAAAAGTTGCGGCACACAATTAATTTAAATCAGTTTTATTAAATTACTTATCCATTAATATTATGCGTTTCGACATTGAATAAGATTAAAACAAGATTTTGCGGGTCAATTGTAACAACAAGTCTTTATCGTTTCTGTCAGAGCAGAATAATTAATATATGCAGAATCACGAAAATGTGAAAAATATTTTGTTGTACTATATATATGTGTATATATATATATATATATACACATATATATCTGTCAGTACAACATATGCAATACATACACATATATATATATATATATGTGTATGTATTGCATATGTTGTACTGACAGAAAGTTTGCATGGCGAAATTTGTGGTAAAATGGAGAACTCTAAATATTTCATGTGAAAAATGAAATGTGAAAACATGACATGTAAAAAATTATGAAATTAATATCACTTTAAGAGTCTCTTCAATTTCCTAACTGCTGACAGTTTGAAAGAGATTGTTTAGTTAGAGTCTAGCGACTTTGCTTTGAGCAAACTTGCATTGTTGGGTTGAGGTTGAAAACTTAACACCTTATATATTCAGATATTAGAGAAGTGTGGCATATTACATCACCTATCGGTGGACATTGAATAATAAATCTTTATACAGGTTGACCCAAAAAACGGAATCCATACAATATGTTCCAAATGGACTGGGCTCCGTTTTTTGGGTCACCCTATAATATGTGTGGTACCGAACTACATCCATTACTGATTGCAATGTAATAATAAAGTTCATGTTGCATCGTTAATTATTGTGAATAAATCTCAGTAATTTTGTGATCAGTCAGTAATCAGTAATTTATTTCTTCACCAAGCTGAAAGTACGAATTATACATACACAAATAAAGGAAATATAAAAGACCGCATTCCAGGGTGAAAGGAGACGCCGAAAACCAATTCTGGTTATCGAGCGGCGGCACCCTCGGGGAAGTCTAACAAAAACGTGATGAATATAATTAAATCGAACAAAATATATTACTTGATAAATAAATAAAGAAACGCAATCGATGCGTCAAGACGACCCGGTAAAAACCAAGCAATCGCCGTTTAAAAATAAGAAAATCGACTCCATGCACCACAGTCTAGGTAACCATGGAAATTATTAAGTGAACCAAACAGACTTGCAGTGTGGTCATGTTGGTCATGGCAGGTAAATAGTTCGGCTACGGTAAAGTGCAAACACAAGTCGATTGTGTGCATATAAGTGTCCAGATTGAAATAAAACTGGATGTTAAGAGTACACAAATTGTGAAAGTATAGAATACCGTACCAATCAAGTATGCAAATAACAAAATATTGACACTTTGAGGCAGAAACAAGCTAGTAGTGTAAAAGCTAAAATGTTGACCTGGACTAACAAGTGTTTTGATGCTGGAGTCAAAGATTCACATACGGGAATTGTATAGACATGAGGAAAATATACATCGAAATATTCAGCAGTATTAATACAACACAATGAAGTGAGTATCATACCATAGAAGTAGACTAGGAAAATTTACAAAAAAAATTAAGTTAATCAAAAGGATAAAAACAATTGACCTGGATCACTGTTACCGAAGCATTATAAATAGTAAAAACAAATACAACATTAGGCTTGACTGCCCATAATGAAAGTAATCAGAAGGATGCCAATTAAGTTTGGATCCCAGTTGAGGCATGTAAAATGGCATGGTAACAATAAGTGTACTTATGGGCATTGGACTGTAGGCATGAATTTGTCATTGGCAGTTAACAGAATAGATATCAAGAAATTACACACTAAATAGGAGACCAAGATCATTGAGGAGCGGGCTCAATAGTAGGGCAAAAAGCCTGCAATATTTTTTTGTTATATAATTTTAGTAATATAATTTTTGGCTTTACCTCAACCCACAATGTGTTGGTGACAGAAATACTTGTCAAGTGGCTTGTGCCCATCAGTATGGAATACACAATTAAAATTATAAGCTAAAATACAATACGAATATTTACACGAGACATTGTTTTGTTACAGGTGATTTGGATCGAGACAAGAGATGAGCTGGCAATGACGAAAAGATTTGCTGGGACAACATCAACTGGATGTAGAGGCAGTGGAAAGGTAAAGGGAGCGCATGAATTTTTTGTATTTGAATTTTAAAGTGTCATAACTACAGTTACGTAAGTTTAAGGGAATATTATTCCAAGTTACCACACCTTTATATTTCAAGGAGTTTTGGGATTTGCTTAGAGAAAATCTGGGTACAAATAAATTAGACCTTGTCGAAGAGCGTGTGTTATGATCATGCACTTTACTGAGCGAAACAAAATAATCGTCGAAAGCAGCGGGCAAATGGTTGCTATGAAACTGATGCATGACCTTGGAAATCTCTAGTTGATAGATATCGGCTAATTTTAACACCCTGGTCTTATAGTATAGGGTGTTTAAGTTAGATCGAATGGGTGCTCTAGAGAGAATTCTAACTGCTCTATTTTGTAAAACTTCCAAACTGTGCAACGCTGATTGGGTGGCGGAGCCCCATGCAGTTATAGCATACTGTATATGAGACTGGAAAAGTGCGAAGTATATGGTTCGGAGAGTTGAGTCCTGGACGTAATGTCTGAGCTTACCCAGGATTCCAACTGCTCTTGACAGTCTCTTATGCAGTTCAGTAGTATGAGTGTTCCAATTTAGTTTGTCGTCAATAAGAAGCCCAAGATATTTGAAAGAGTGGACAATTTCGAGTGTGACACCCCTGATTTTAATTGAAAAGTTTTCATGTCTGGTTCGAGTTTTAGGACCAAACAACATAACTTTAGATTTTTTAACATTCACAGTAAGTTTATTGCATACCATCCAATTATACACTTTGTTAATTTCAGTGTTCACCTCGGCTTGCAGTGAGATTAGATTCTTTGCACTGTCGAGCAGACAGGCATCATCGGCGAAGAGTTTGCTCAAGAAATTTGAACAATTTGAAAGATCGTTTATGAAGATTAAAAAATTCAAAGGTCCTAATACGCTACCTTGTGGAATTCCGTAATGGATGGGTAATAACGAAGACCTGTGAGAATCTAACTCCACATACTTGCCTGCGACGCCTCGAAAGCCAAAATATCTAAGTTTTTGAGAGAGAATAGCATGGTCGACAGTATCAAAAGCTTTTTTCAGATCTAAGAAAGTACAACAGACGAATTCCCCTTTGTCAAGTTTATCATAAATAAATGAAGTTAAGTCCAAGATAGCGTGGCTGGTCGAGTGATTGCTTTGGAATCCAAATTGACATATATTGATCAAGTTAAATTTTTTACAAAAATTCAGCATTCGACTATGAATTAATTTTTTTAAAATGATGGCTAGGGAGGGTAAAATGGAAATTGGTCGGTAATTTGACGGGTCATTTCTTTTGCCATTTTTGGGAGCGGAGTCAAAGATTCACATACGGGAATTGTATAGACATGAGGAAAATATACATCGAAATATTCAGCAGTATTAATACAACACAATGAAGTGAGTATCATACCATAGAAGTAGACTAGGAAAATTTACAAAAAAAATTAAGTTAATCAAAAGGATAAAAACAATTGACCTGGATCACTGTTACCGAAGCATTATAAATAGTAAAAACAAATACAACATTAGGCTTGACTGCCCATAATGAAAGTAATCAGAAGGATGCCAATTAAGTTTGGATCCCAGTTGAGGCATGTAAAATGGCATGGTAACAATAAGTGTACTTATGGGCATTGGACTGTAGGCATGAATTTGTCATTGGCAGTTAACAGAATAGATATCAAGAAATTACACACTAAATAGGAGACCAAGATCATTGAGGAGCGGGCTCAATAGTAGGGCAAAAAGCCTGCAATATTTTTTTGTTATATAATTTTAGTAATATAATTTTTGGCTTTACCTCAACCCACAATGTGTTGGTGACAGAAATACTTGTCAAGTGGCTTGTGCCCATCAGTATGGAATACACAATTAAAATTATAAGCTAAAATACAATACGAATATTTACACGAGACATTGTTTTGTTACAGGTGATTTGGATCGAGACAAGAGATGAGCTGGCAATGACGAAAAGATTTGCTGGGACAACATCAACTGGATGTAGAGGCAGTGGAAAGGTAAAGGGAGCGCATGAATTTTTTGTATTTGAATTTGAAAGTGTCATAACTACAGTTACGTAAGTTTAAGGGAATATTATTCCAAGTTACCACACCTTTATATTTCAAGGAGTTTTGGGATTTGCTTAGAGAAAATCTGGGTACAAATAAATTAGACCTTGTCGAAGAGCGTGTGTTATGATCATGCACTTTACTGAGCGAAACAAAATAATCGTCGAAAGCAGCGGGCAAATGGTTGCTATGAAACTGATGCATGACCTTGGAAATCTCTAGTTGATAGATATCGGCTAATTTTAACACCCTGGTCTTATAGTATAGGGTGTTTAAGTTAGATCGAATGAGTGCTCTAGAGAGAATTCTAACTGCTCTATTTTGTAAAACTTCCAAACTGTGCAACGCAGATTGGGTGGCGGAGCCCCATGCAGTTATAGCATACTGTATATGAGACTGGAAAAGTGCGAAGTATATGGTTCGGAGAGTTGAGTCCTGGACGTAATGTCTGAGCTTACCCAGGATTCCAACTGCTCTTGACAGTCTCTTATGCAGTTCAGTAGTATGAGTGTTCCAATTTAGTTTGTCGTCAATAAGAAGCCCAAGATATTTGAAAGAGTGGACAATTTCGAGTGTGACACCCCTGATTTTAATTGAAAAGTTTTCATGTCTGGTTCGAGTTTTAGGACCAAACAACATAACTTTAGATTTTTTAACATTCACAGTAAGTTTATTGCATACCATCCAATTATACACTTTGTTAATTTCAGTGTTCACCTCGGCTTGCAGTGAGATTAGATTCTTTGCACTGTCGAGCAGACAGGCATCATCGGCGAAGAGTTTGCTCAAGAAATTTGAACAATTTGAAAGATCGTTTATGAAGATTAAAAAATTCAAAGGTCCTAATACGCTACCTTGTGGAATTCCGTAATGGATGGGTAATAACGAAGACCTGTGAGAATCTAACTCCACATACTTGCCTGCGACGCCTCGAAAGCCAAAATATCTAAGTTTTTGAGAGAGAATAGCATGGTCGACAGTATCAAAAGCTTTTTTCAGATCTAAGAAAGTACAACAGACGAATTCCCCTTTGTCAAGTTTATCATAAATAAATGAAGTTAAGTCCAAGATAGCGTGGCTGGTCGAGTGATTGCTTTGGAATCCAAATTGACATTTATTGATCAAGTTAAATTTTTTACAAAAATTCAGCATTCGACTATGAATTAATTTTTTTAAAATGATGCCTAGGGAGGGTAAAATGGAAATTGGTCGGTAATTTGACGGGTCATTTCTTTTGCCATTTTTGGGAGCGGAGTCAAAGATTCACATACGGGAATTGTATAGACATGAGGAAAATATACATCGAAATATTCAGCAGTATTAATACAACACAATGAAGTGAGTATCATACCATAGAAGTAGACTAGGAACATTTACAAAAAAAATTAAGTTAATCAAAAGGATAAAAACAATTGACCTGGATCACTGTTACCGAAGCATTATAAATAGTAAAAACAAATACAACATTAGGCTTGACTGCCCATAATGAAAGTAATCAGAAGGATGCCAATTAAGTTTGGATCCCAGTTGAGGCATGTAAAATGGCATGGTAACAATAAGTGTACTTATGGGCATTGGACTGTAGGCATGAATTTGTCATTGGCAGTTAACAGAATAGATATCAAGAAATTACACACTAAATAGGAGACCAAGATCATTGAGGAGCGGGCTCAATAGTAGGGCAAAAAGCCTGCAATATTTTTTTGTTATATAATTTTAGTAATATAATTTTTGGCTTTACCTCAACCCACAATGTGTTGGTGACAGAAATACTTGTCAAGTGGCTTGTGCCCATCAGTATGGAATACACAATTAAAATTATAAGCTAAAATACAATACGAATATTTACACGAGACATTGTTTTGTTACAGGTGATTTGGATCGAGACAAGAGATGAGCTGGCAATGACGAAAAGATTTGCTGGGACAACATCAACTGGATGTAGAGGCAGTGGAAAGGTAAAGGGAGCGCATGAATTTTTTGTATTTGAATTTTAAAGTGTCATAACTACAGTTACGTAAGTTTAAGGGAATATTATTCCAAGTTACCACACCTTTATATTTCAAGGAGTTTTGGGATTTGCTTAGAGAAAATCTGGGTACAAATAAATTAGACCTTGTCGAAGAGCGTGTGTTATGATCATGCACTTTACTGAGCGAAACAAAATAATCGTCGAAAGCAGCGGGCAAATGGTTGCTATGAAACTGATGCATGACCTTGGAAATCTCTAGTTGATAGATATCGGCTAATTTTAACACCCTGGTCTTATAGTATAGGGTGTTTAAGTTAGATCGAATGGGTGCTCTAGAGAGAATTCTAACTGCTCTATTTTGTAAAACTTCCAAACTGTGCAACGCTGATTGGGTGGCGGAGCCCCATGCAGTTATAGCATACTGTATATGAGACTGGAAAGGTGCGAAGTATATGGTTCGGAGAGTTGAGTCCTGGACGTAATGTCTGAGCTTACCCAGGATTCCAACTGCTCTTGACAGTCTCTTATGCAGTTCAGTAGTATGAGTGTTCCAATTTAGTTTGTCGTCAATAAGAAGCCCAAGATATTTGAAAGAGTGGACAATTTCGAGTGTGACACCCCTGATTTTAATTGAAAAGTTTTCATGTCTGGTTCGAGTTTTAGGACCAAACAACATAACTTTAGATTTTTTAACATTCACAGTAAGTTTATTGCATACCATCCAATTATACACTTTGTTAATTTCAGTGTTCACCTCGGCTTGCAGTGAGATTAGATTCTTTGCACTGTCGAGCAGACAGGCATCATCGGCGAAGAGTTTGCTCAAGAAATTTGAACAATTTGAAAGATCGTTTATGAAGATTAAAAAATTCAAAGGTCCTAATACGCTACCTTGTGGAATTCCGTAATGGATGGGTAATAACGAAGACCTGTGAGAATCTAACTCCACATACTTGCCTGCGACGCCTCGAAAGCCAAAATATCTAAGTTTTTGAGAGAGAATAGCATGGTCGACAGTATCAAAAGCTTTTTTCAGATCTAAGAAAGTACAACAGACGAATTCCCCTTTGTCAAGTTTATCATAAATAAATGAAGTTAAGTCCAAGATAGCGTGGCTGGTCGAGTGATTGCTTTGGAATCCAAATTGACATTTATTGATCAAGTTAAATTTTTTACAAAAATTCAGCATTCGACTATGACTTAATTTTTTTAAAATGATGCCTAGGGAGGGTAAAATGGAAATTGGTCGGTAATTTGACGGGTCATTTCTTTTGCCATTTTTGGGAGCGGAGTCAAAGATTCACATACGGGAATTGTATAGACATGAGGAAAATATACATCGAAATATTCAGCAGTATTAATACAACACAATGAAGTGAGTATCATACCATAGAAGTAGACTAGGAAAATTTACAAAAAAAATTAAGTTAATCAAAAGGATAAAAACAATTGACCTGGATCACTGTTACCGAAGCATTATAAATAGTAAAAACAAATACAACATTAGGCTTGACTGCCCATAATGAAAGTAATCAGAAGGATGCCAATTAAGTTTGGATCCCAGTTGAGGCATGTAAAATGGCATGGTAACAATAAGTGTACTTATGGGCATTGGACTGTAGGCATGAATTTGTCATTGGCAGTTAACAGAATAGATATCAAGAAATTACACACTAAATAGGAGACCAAGATCATTGAGGAGCGGGCTCAATAGTAGGGCAAAAAGCCTGCAATATTTTTTTGTTATATAATTTTAGTAATATAATTTTTGGCTTTACCTCAACCCACAATGTGTTGGTGACAGAAATACTTGTCAAGTGGCTTGTGCCCATCAGTATGGAATACACAATTAAAATTATAAGCTAAAATACAATACGAATATTTACACGAGACATTGTTTTGTTACAGGTGATTTGGATCGAGACAAGAGATGAGCTGGCAATGACGAAAAGATTTGCTGGGACAACATCAACTGGATGTAGAGGCAGTGGAAAGGTAAAGGGAGCGCATGAATTTTTTGTATTTGAATTTGAAAGTGTCATAACTACAGTTACGTAAGTTTAAGGGAATATTATTCCAAGTTACCACACCTTTATATTTCAAGGAGTTTTGGGATTTGCTTAGAGAAAATCTGGGTACAAATAAATTAGACCTTGTCGAAGAGCGTGTGTTATGATCATGCACTTTACTGAGCGAAATAAAATAATCGTCGAAAGCAGCGGGCAAATGGTTGCTATGAAACTGATGCATGACCTTGGAAATCTCTAGTTGATAGATATCGGCTGATTTTAACACCCTGGTCTTATAGTATAGGGTGTTTAAGTTAGATCGAATGGGTGCTCTAGAGAGAATTCTAACTGCTCTATTTTGTAAAACTTCCAAACTGTGCAACGCAGATTGGGTGGCGGAGCCCCATGCAGTTATAGCATACTGTATATGAGACTGGAAAAGTGCGAAGTATATGGTTCGGAGAGTTGAGTCCTGGACGTAATGTCTGAGCTTACCCAGGATTCTAACTGCTCTTGACAGTCTCTTATGCAGTTCAGTAGTATGAGTGTTCCAATTTAGTTTGTCGTCAATAAGAAGCCCAAGATATTTGAAAGAGTGGACAATTTCGAGTGTGACACCCCTGATTTTAATTGAAAAGTTTTCATGTCTGGTTCGAGTTTTAGGACCAAACAACATAACTTTAGATTTTTTAACATTCACAGTAAGTTTATTGCATACCATCCAATTATACACTTTGTTAATTTCAGTGTTCACCTCGGCTTGCAGTGAGATTAGATTCTTTGCACTGTCGAGCAGACAGGCATCATCGGCGAAGAGTTTGCTCAAGAAATTTGAACAATTTGAAAGATCGTTTATGAAGATTAAAAAATTCAAAGGTCCTAATACGCTACCTTGTGGAATTCCGTAATGGATGGGTAATAACGAAGACCTGTGAGAATCTAACTCCACATACTTGCCTGCGACGCCTCGAAAGCCAAAATATCTAAGTTTTTGAGAGAGAATAGCATGGTCGACAGTATCAAAAGCTTTTTTCAGATCTAAGAAAGTACAACAGACGAATTCCCCTTTGTCAAGTTTATCATAAATAAATGAAGTTAAGTCCAAGATAGCGTGGCTGGTCGAGTGATTGCTTTGGAATCCAAATTGACATTTATTGATCAAGTTAAATTTTTTACAAAAATTCAGCATTCGACTATGAATTAATTTTTTTAAAATGATGCCTAGGGAGGGTAAAATGGAAATTGGTCGGTAATTTGACGGGTCATTTCTTTTGCCATTTTTAAATACTGGTTTCACTCTGGCAATCTTTAACGATGAAGGAAAAATACCTAATTTAAAAGATGAGTTGAAAAAATGACACAGAGTTGGCGATATGATATCAGCGACTTGTTTTAGAAAGTAAGTTGGAATACCATCTGGGCCAACTGCTTTTCCATTTTTCAGGTTCAATATGGTTTGAAGAATCTCTGTATGTGTCGTTGGCTCCAGGAAAAAGGTGTTTTGCAGCGGAACACCCAAAAAATCGGTAGAAGGGTTAGAGCTACCAGGGATGTTATTCGCAAGTTTCTTTCCTATCGTTGAGAAGAATTCATTAAATTCACTGGCCATCATGATGGGGTCTGTCACTGTGGTACCATTTTCGAGTTTCAATTCTGAGATGGATGTATCATTTCTGGACTTAGTCTTAATGATCTCGTTAATAGTTTTCCAAGTTTGTTTGATATCTCCCCGGTTATTCTCGAGGGCATAGCGATAATGCAGTTGTTTCGATTTTCTCTGCAAGTGCATTAAGATATTTTTATATTTTTTGAAGTGGAGACGCTGAAGTGTATTACCTTTCAAAAAATTTTTTTTGAACATATTATTTTTGTGAATGATGGACTTGCGAATTCCCTTAGTGATCCACGGTTTGGAGTATAATTTATTTTCTCTTCGTGATAGGGGTCTTAATGGAGCGTGTTTGTTTATTAACCATTTCATTTGACCCAGGAAATCATCATAAGAGCTATTGAAATTTTCTCTAGTAAGAGTAACACTCATGTAATTATTACACATTAATTCAATTTCAGATCTAAAAGAGTCGTTACAAAATTTAGTCATATCTCGCTTCATTCGGATCTTTGTTTTTGTGCCAATATTCATACCCGAAATTGTACACATTACTGGAAAGTGGTCGGTGAGATCGCTAAGTAAAATAAAGGATGAAGAACAATGGTTTATGGCGTTTGTATAAATATGATCGATGAGGGTTTGGGAGGATGGCGTGACTCGAGTAGGTTTTGTGATCAATGGAAATACGAAATAGGACGTCAGCATATCTAAATAGTTGGTGGTGGATTTATCATGGGTGTTAAGTAGGTTGATATTAAAGTCACCCAGAATCACAAATTTCCTTTTCGCCATTGCCAGCCCACCAAGAACACGAGCCATTGCTCCTGTGAATGATGGGATGTTACTTTTCGGATGTTTATAAACTACACCAATTACTAGGCTCTGGTTGTTTGAGTTTTGTTTGACCTCAATCCACAAGTCTTCGCAGTTTGGAAATGCTAAGTTAAAATCTTGGATGATTTGGTAATCTAAACTTTTTCTGAGGTAAAATCCCACGCCTCCAGCTTGGGTTGGGGTGGGAACATGAATAAACGCGTACCCCGGGATATCGATATTTACAAACGTGGCTCCGTGAATGATTCTGGTCTCACTCAGGGCAATTATATGAGGGAGAACATGAAAATGAGATATTAATTCGATAAGGTTGTCAGCATATCTTGGCAGTGACCTGATGTTGAAATGCACTAAAATGAGATCAGAGGGTGGAAAGCTGGATGAGACCTCGTTGATCTCATTAATTTGGAGGTGCCGACATGGTGGTAAACTAACATGGGTATGAAGAATGGTAGATTCCCAGTTTACATGGGAAGGATGAGAGGTTAAATCATATACAGGGCACATAGATTTGAAGGAGATTTAGGATAATAAGTGTGCTTTCTATCAAATGAGATTGAGTTGTAATGATCAAATGAGAAAAATTTGTCGCAAACAGTAACACGAATAATAAAATGACAAGCGGATGTGGGTATTTCTCTACAAATCTGGCCTAAGTTGTTTAAATTTTCCATAGTAGGAATAAAAGATATAGGACAATAGTTCAAATAGAAAAGACACTTATCTGATTTTTTGCAGATCATCTTCATCAGATATTGAAATGGTATTGGTATCTTTATTTTTTTTCACTAATACTCTCCCGTTCGATGTCCAGAGGAAAGCATAGCCACATCGTTTTTTGAGAATTTTAGCTTGGTAAAAGAGATTTTTATTTTTTTCAGTCAAATTCTCCACAATGAAGGCCTTGGACAAGTTAGTTAAGGATGATCTGTGTGAGGGGCTTCTGATTAAATGGCGATTCTTGAGGATTTTATTCCGTATCTTCCTGTTGGTAAATTTGGCTACGATAGGTTTGTGAATGTTCGAGTTGTGGGTTGGGCTGCGATGAGTGATTGAGATGTCAGATGGTTTAATATCAACATTGATCAATTTACCAACCTCAATTATAAGTTTATCTGTGTCTTCGTTCACTGATGGTGCAAGGCCATGAAACTCTAAGTTGTCGAGTCTTGACCTCCTTTCCTGTTCTTCCAGTTTTTCAGCAGTATAATCCAGGTCTTCCTCCAGGTCATAAACTAGTTCCTCAAGTTCACGTATTTTTTTACCATAGATGGTTAATTTTTAATCCATCGATTTTTGTTTTGAGGACAGCTTATCGAACATGTCCGATTGAAAACTCTGGGTTTCCTTAATTGAGGCGATGTCTTGTTTTACCTCCTTTAAAGACTGCATTTGGTCTTCTATGCATTCTTTAAGCCCAGGGCTCAGTGATGCATAATCCGAGCTGGTGTTCGCTGGGTTAAAATGATCTTCAAGACACTTGGTGATAAGAGTTGGAAGTAGCATTTCAATGTGTCTTTGAATTGTTTCCTGTAGGTTTTGTTGAAGGTTGTAAGGTCCCTCTTTTTGATGTACGATGGGACCTATTGGAGAGAGGCCAGGATCAGGAAGGCTTCTGCTCAGACGCGGCTTTGGGATAGGCTTTATGGTGTCGTAGGAAGCCTTGTTTGTTTCGGTGTTCGACATATCACTGGTACGAAGATGTTGCATTGGCAGTGATGATAGTTATGTTAGTTAGACTATAGGCTATTTTTAAGTAGATTTTAAACCTTAATCAAATAGCGAATGTGAAAATGCGTGGCACACTTTCAAGACCTTGGCGGCCCACTAGTGTGCCGCGATACAGTTTGGGAAACCCTGCACTAATCATTGTCACATGCGACTTTAGCATGACGTCTATCGCATTTAAGGGTGAGATCTGCCGCTACATTATTCCTTCTTCAGGTAGGCTACATATAGCGGTTGACGTCTCGCAAAAGTCGCATCCATTTTTTTCATTGTGTCGAACTGCCAAAAACTAAAGTTCTAGGAGATGCATTGCTGCCTGTCCATTCGACATCATTCACTTTTTGATACTCTGATAGCCAAGGCTGCCAGCAACACCACGAAAGTCTTGTCGTAATAAACATTCAGGTTATCGAAAAATGGCAATTTCAAGTACTTGGCTTTGGATTAATTTTTCCTCTTCATTACGAAAGAATAAAAATAAAATTCCTTGGCTTTAGCTATATGATGAATGATTCCCTACCGTCCAAACACTAACCCAGGTGAATAGTTGCTAGTAAAATATGGGTCGATTTCTTCAACCAACCTACCAGTTGAATTCTGCTAGTCTCTCACACAAAATTGAACTCCATGAGATCCGAACAGCATGTAACTCGCAAAATTCTAGTTGTAGGCAATCAGGCTCTTGGGTATGGAGCCCGGTTCTATCACATTGATTATTTTTATACAGATGCTACAACATTTAACAAAATACAACATAGAATAAAAAGAGAATCGAAGCATTTTTGACAGAAGACCTGTTAGATTATGCAGGCCAAAGTGTTATGTTGATCATTTCATTTTGTATCATAAAGCTATAAGCTCTTTAATGAAATATATCACATTTACATTTTTAAATTTATGGGATACACGAATTTTTTTTTATTTTTTACTGTTTTTTTTTTATTTTTTTTACTTTTTCATATTTAGGGAAATACATAATTTTTTCATTATTTTTTGACTATTTTTACTTTTTTAAAACTTAGAAAAACACACGGAGTTATAGAGAATAATGATGAACAAGAAACGCAGATTGCAGTACATGAAAATTTAAAAAGCTGATTCACACAAAACAAAAAAATGGAAAATCGTAATAGGCATTGCAAAACAAAACATTGTAATATTCTACATGTATCACTATTATAATATTACTAGAATTCATAATGGACATTTCTTAATACTTTACATAGATTAGGGGCAAAGTTACACTGGGCTCCAGTAGAGTCCTTAGCTACCAAGTTTTCGGGACACAATATCAAACCACAACACTGAGCCAAAAATCAATCACTCCAGTCCAACTGTTATTATAACAGTCATGAAATGCATAATTTATGGCGGGTTTGCCGACAAATCAGAATATCATAAATTCATAGGGATGTTCTAAAATATACACAGAAATCATAGATATCAGTGGTTGACAATAATTGAAAAACATAAAAGCAAAAGATAATAATGCATTTCACAACAAAAATTAATAAAAATTCGAACAATGAATTTTGTATGAACTTGATGGTGGAGGAAGCCATAAATGACCAGCAGTTATGCAGTTACGTGAAACACCCTACAGCGCCGAAGAGTCCAGCAATCCTCTCACACCTAATTATCCCCCATAGGATTCGAACCTGCAAACCCACAGGGTAATCAAAGGGGTGGTACCAAGTGTATTCATATCGCTTAGCATGATGCACCACACAACCGAGCCTGTAACTGTCTATTACATCGTGTAGGAGATGATTGAAAACATACATATGAATACTTTGAAAATCATTATAGAAAGTTGAGAATAAATATTACTCAAATCTCACCATTTGCTGATTGTTCTGATTTCCTCTTTCGGGTAGATGCAGATTCCCAATATTTGCTCCAGCAAAGTTGATAGGTGGAGGTCCTCTGCGTTCTATAAATATAAGTATAAAAAGCTTTTGAAAGGTGTTAAAATGGTTTAAATAGCATTCCGTTAATTTTGCGTTATTTTTTTAACACCTTGTAGTTCTAACTAAGTTGTTATCAGGCCGGTGTGATGAACTGGTCGTTAAAGTGTTTGACTTAACTGTGTTGACATCGCAGATAATTATGTATCGAATTCAAATCTCATGATCATCACCTGGGATCTGATAAATTAGGTGGGCAATGGGTACTGAATATGCAGATAACCGCACACACGCATAAAAACCACCATCGCTGCCAATAAGCAGCCAATAAAATGGACTCAAAATTTGTATTTTTTATGTTTCATTAAAGTTGTTAATTTGATTATGTAATTGTATCCTAAGTAAATGTTTCATCATTTGTTTTGGATTTATTCATATCATACAATTCAAATATGAGGTCCAATTTTTTAGTTGTAAGTGTTGAAAAGTCCTAGAGAAACTTTGCCAAGTAATCTTGTATTATCTAAACAGCAAAAATAAATATTCTCAAACCATGAATGTTACATGACTGCTCAAACTTTGGTATCTAATTTACAATTTCCTCCAAAAGTAATTCTTTGCTCGCTTGGAATTAGAAAAAAATTATAGACATTCTGATGCAACTTGCGAATAAAATTCATCATACTACTTTTAAAATGAGACAATTTTTTTGCATACTGCAGAAGGTATTGTAGCATCCTTTGTCAGCAAGACACACGCGTATGTTATTAAATTCTCCCAGTTGGCCCACCCATTCACCCATTAAATTCAACCAATATCAGATGATATCGACTACTCGAGACGCGGCGATCAACGAATTGACCAGCTTTGCTTTCGAGCAGTGGTTCCCAAACTTTTTGAAAAAAATTCCATGACGTACCCCTCGCAATTTTTTTAACGATTCCCCGTCTTGTGCACCAAAACATTAAAAGATCACAACAAAGATCAATGTGCCGTATAGTGAACCGAACAAAAGAATATAAAGCGCAACTCTAATGACATGTGTGAGTGTGACATCCAGTCTGTTTCGATATTTGGTAAAAGGGCAGCGTCAGCTACAGCTCTGCAGTTAGTATACCTGTGGTGGCATGAATTGAACTCTCTCTGTGATATCACAGGCCCACAGCTCTGTGACATTACAATGGGGAATGTGATTGAAACATGAAGTGAAGAATCAGTGTCTCTAGCGGTGATTGCAAAACAGCAAAAGGCGATAAATGTGTATATGTTTAGGCACTCAATTTTTGCATTATCAAGCTAATAGCCATATTACAGATTTGTTTCGCGGACCCTCCAAAAGTGCTTCACGGTCCCCAATAGGTCCGCAGACCCCAGTTTGGGAATCACTGCTATAGAGTGATTGCTGTAAATCCCAATAGTCGCAATTTAGTGCATACTGTAATTCTTACTTGCTTTGCTTTAATTTTAATATCATGCTGTAGTCCAGGGGTGTGCAAACTTTATTACAGGAAAGCCAGATACAAGTAACTGGGTAAGGCTGCAGGCCGTGCCTTTGCTACGTTTTCTCAGCAGTGTGTATTTGGCAACAGAATTCTGCTAGCTAGTGTTGCTAATATGGCAGTGGCACCCAGGTACTGGTACAGTATAGGCTTTGAGGCGCAAAGAGATTGGAATGCCCGCACGTACCAGAAAAACGAAACTAAAAACTCGTTTCGTGGGCCACGGGCCACATTTTGCACACCCCTGTGCTAGTCGATTAAGATATAATCCATGACAAAACTGGAATAAATTGTTACAATGGGTTGGGCAGTCTATCGTCACCACAATATGATTCTGACTGCCAGTGGTTGCTCTTATGTATACTCGTATGTGTATTATTTACAGAAGTCCATGACAAAAAAAATTAAAATCTACATAATTCTGGAAATATACCTTTTATAACATTTTTTGACTGCGTTTTAATGCCAGAGTTTCCCCATTCATCCTTGGCCCAGACTTCGAAACGATATGTTTTACCAAGTGTAGGTGACTTCATCCTATACTGAGGAACTTCTGTAGTGTGAGTCTCTCCATGTTTTTCATCATCACAGAAGATTTCTATGTTGTATAGAACGTTTCTGACAGATACTGCATTCCAAGTCAAAAGAATGTTGAATCCACTTCTTTGAGATGAAAGATTTTCAATTTGCGGCAAAGCTAGAAATAAAGGAGTGAGTTAGTAAATATAGCAATCAGTAATTTAACATGGTACCGTGTACTAACAAGTGTTTTGATGCTGGAGTCAGAGAATTTACGAGGACATGGATATTCATGAAGCATAAATATGTATAACCTGCTTTTGCAACAATTCTGTTCTAGATTCTTCAATTTCCCATAATTCATTAGTTTCATATTGCATAAGTTACACTCTAAAATCATAATATATTTCAAGTTAAAAAATTAACTTCGTTTACATTTATGCTAGCGCAAAACACCAAACTACTTTCGATTTTGTACTTCAGGCTAGTCTAAACTTGCAAAGTTGGAGGGCCGCAATTTCAAGGAGGCCTTGTGAGTCGCAGTCAGAGAAGACAGGGAGATGGCGATACGACCAGTGGTGGGATTCAATTTTTTTGTCAGCCGGTTCCATCACAAAAGTCATATTTTTCACCCGGTTCTGTTACAAAAAGTCATTGAGAGTAACCAGTAATGCTACGATCAGAGGTCATCAAAGTCGGCCACCACCCATTCTAGATAAATGATTATTGAAAAAAAAAATATACAGTAACCGTCGACTAGTTAACTACCAAATATTTAAATGAAGTATACTCTCAATACAGATAATAATAGCCAGAAAAAATAAGTGAATTGTAAAAAAAGTATTTAAAATTAGTTTGAAAATTGAAAGATAGTAAGCAAACAGTGGCAATGTGACCATTATATGATGGACAGTTACATGTTTTAATCATTATTGAATATTATAACTATACTCTAGTAATCCTTAACAAGAAAATTTAGGTAACTTTTTTTAAATTTCACATAGGAAGCCAATCTAATAACCAGTGAAATTGATTGATTTTTGGGAGAATTTTTGATGCTGAACCCCATAGGACAATATCATATTGAATGGAAGAATGAAAAATTGCAAAATAAACAGTTCGTATAACACTCAATGACACATAATTTTTGAGGCTGATTAAAATACCAACAGCCCTTGACAGTCTATGCACAAACATGGATTCGGGTATCGGGTTCCTCATGTTTACTTTCTTTCAAAGACTGGCCACTACGAGACTAGTATAAGTTTATTTCGACTCAATAATCAGCATAGGCTTATTACAGCTATTAGGCGATGAAACAATTGAATATGGTAAAATCCATATCTTCCCGGACTTCCCAGATAGCAAGGTCTGTTCAACTGTTTGTCACCAGTTGGGAGAAAAATTTATCGCCGGAGTAAGGCCGAGATCGCCATGGCGACCAATTTCGTTCCTGTTCTGCAGAACAATTTCAGAAAGCATGTGAAATAGAACACAGTTTGAGAAACGCTACACTTAAAGTATTTGGAACAATTGATTGTAATATATGTCAGTGGTTCCCAAATGACTAGTTTTCCACAAGACTATTGCATCGTTCAATTTAAACTCTTTTAAATGAAAAATATTTGTTTTAAAAAATGGAATAAATTAACAAAATTAACATTGAGAGAGGGAAGACTAAGTTAAAATTTTAGCTGCGTTATAATAATATATAATTTAATATTTATAATACAGTCACACAATCATAAATTGCATTAATGCAATGCGTGGGGATTTGTAATACAAAATTATAAAAACTGTTAAAATTAACGTTGAAAGAGGGAAATACGAGTGTCAACATCGGAAAAAATACCCTGATTTAAATTAAACAGATAATCCGATGCATTACAGGAAGTAAATTAAATTTGAAAACCTGTGGGCTTATTCTTTCTTTTTCAAAGAATCTTTTTTCTTCTCAGGGGATTTTTCCTCCCCGGCTTTTTTCTGAGGGGATTTTTCCTCTTCAGCTCCCCCATACGCAGAATAAGCTATCATACAACTTGTGATAATCTGCTCAATTCGATGGAACGGATCAAAGTTGACGCCAAACTTGGAAGAAGCCTGAAGTAACGAGAATTTGTTAATTTTTTATATGTAAGTTGGTCTAAACGTGTCATAGGACTTGAATGCCTGCTATCTAACCTCTAATTAACCTGCATGAGTTCATAGGTTCGAATCCTGCAGGGAATTCCAAGGCCAGCGCTATAAATAAGTTTGTAATGTTTTTTCAATGGGAAGACTATTTAATGGGAGGGAATAAATACATACAAATACATAGGTACAAATACAAGGCAAGAATTTGTTTCAGTGACATGCCCAGGTAATGTGTTACCAGATATTCGAATAGTAAACTGCAGCTCAAATATTTTAGTATTGATACGATATTCAAATATTTCGCCTGCTCTACTCAGTATTTTTGAATTTGATTCACTATGTAAATAAACTATTTTATTTCCAAGGTAAATCAAAACTTGGCTGGTATTTGAGTTTGCAACCTACAGAAAACTTTCTAATGTGAAAGTGGATTGCAACCATAAAAGACATTAGGCAGGCCTGCTGTAGAGAATAACCCTTAACCTGGTACACATTACGGGAGTATCCAATTGGCCTGGTCGTATTAGAACGCAAAAAGGTAAAAACACAAAGTGTTAATCTATTTCACTCAAGTTCAGCAGGTCATATTAAATCATGGGCTAATTGCCTATAATCTATTATATTTTACCGATATCAGGAACATCACTGTTAGTTGTAGAAGAACAACAGTGTTGAATGAGATCGGCAGGATTCCTAGAAGTTGTAGATTGTAAAATAGTGAGAACAGAAGGCTGAGCTTTGTTACTCTGAAAAAAATAGGATATTATGGTAAATTGCCCGTAACTAAATTCAAAATTGTAAGAACGGGTTCTCTTTTGTGTCAAACTGGTTCCCTCATCTTAGAAAACCATTTCACGTTCCCAAAGAGCAAGTCAGAATTTTAGAACGGGTTCCCTTAGGTATCAAGCTCACTAACAACAGGTTCTTTCATTTTAGAAAATGTATGAATGTCACTATCAGGGCTGGAGTCGGAGCCATGGAGCAAAGCCTACCGGGTTAAATGGAGCCAGAGTTACCACAAATTTTAGTAGCGCTAGCTCATAGCATCTTATTAACTTTTGTTATTTCAGTGATATTTAGAAATTGGAGTCAAAACATTGAATTTTGTTTCATGGTGAAATCTATATTTAAACTCTTTTGGAATTGTAAACTTGATTGTCTGTCTGCTCTAAAGACTTCAAAATCTTTACTCCTGCTCAAATGTGTCAGAAGTTTGCAATAAATTGAAACTCCACAGCCCAGTCACTAACTACCGTAATAATTAACGTAATTTTTATGTCTCGATTTGTAACAAATCAATACTCACGTCGCCAAATGAATAGATTTCACGGTTTCATGATTCCATTGTTTCCTCACAAACGTTGCAGTATTTTTGACAAACCCCCCTCCGCAGGCTCCAAACATTCCAAGAATAGTACAGATCAAGAGAGAGTCAGGGAAAGCTCCACAACCAAGTTTCACTCCTAAATTATGAAAATAATTGTTTGAAATCACAAGAGAGCAGAATTCCAATAATTGCACATACGTGGAGATGAGCACAGCGAAATAAAGTGTTGTCGTGTGAGAATCGTAGTGGAACAAAATTATTTTTTGAAGTGAACAATACCTTCAGAAATACCTGAATTACGAAAACGTTGTTTGGAATAACATAAGAGCAACGCTTGGCATTCATACCAGCAAGCAGCACATGTATCAATGCTCAAATATATGCTGGCCTTAACTGAGAACCGAGACTACGGAAGAAAAACAAGCACAGCGTATTTCCGCGTGTCATGAAATAAAGTTCTTACAAATTAAATTTGTCCTGAAATCTGGAACAAATGACTGGCTAACTTACACCATACCCAACACAGACTTGTAACTGAAAGAGAGGCGAAGGTACGTCATATTATTAAGCTGTCTTATCAACATTCTTTTCCCCTGATATAAATATGGAAATCATTCCTAATCGGCTGGAATTGCGAAGTTTGATGCGAATTTTTCACAAACATCAAATATCAGAAAGTGTAAACAAATATATAGCAAACCTTTTATAATTTTTCTTGTTCGGATCATTTCTTTTCCCAGAACAATCACTAACATCGCTGGTTTCCATGACAACAAATTATAAATGACATCTTTGGGGGAGTAGAAGATGTGCCACCATACTATTGTCATCATGAGAACTGACTGAAATGAAAAATTATTATATGTTGTATGAATTATTAATATGTCCAGGCTATCATATGCTATGTTGCCACCGATACCTGTCGATACGTGAGGATCTACAATTTTACGAGTGATTGAAATCTTTCCGGTTTAGCACAGCCTACTCCAGCGTTTCTCAAACTCTGTTCCGCAGAACACTACCGTTCTGCAAGGTTAGAACAGAGGTTGAAATTACGACCAAATTGGTCGCCATAGCGATCTTGGCTGTAAGGGACTCTGGATCGTGAATTCGACCGCCGGAAGGCCTCGTACCAGTTTGGAAAACATAGCATAATATGCTTTTTTACTCAGATTAACTATTCAGGGATGTGCAGCTTTCAATACAAGGGGTACAAATAAGTGGGTGAAACCGCGGGCCACACCATTATTTTAACAGAGGTTTCTAGTAGACACAAAAATATTGGTTATTGATCTCATGACATGCGTTGTTCGCTTCACACAACCTAGCTGTTAGGGCATTGTAAGGTCATAGATAAAATTGGACTCGGGTATAGGCTTTGCAATGCAAATGGATCGGAATTACTCTCACATACTAGATTAAACAACTATAAAATTGCAGGCCGCATTATTTTTCCTTGTGGGCCGCATTTGGCCACAGACCGCAGATTGCACAGCCCTGAGCTTAACAATAAAACAAATCCATACCTGATTATTGGATAGAGGAGTCAGAGCAGGTTTTCCTACACAAACACTTATGATCATCCCTCCACCGTAGCAACAAGCTATCGACATCAACCATGTGGCAACTGGCTGTTTCCTTGCCTTGTTGACATCTGAATTTAAAATAATTTTCTTAAAGGGCTCTGTGATTGAAACTCAGGGGCTTTCTGAGCTATTCACTTACTTATTAAAATACTGAATTGGCTGATTTTGTGAATGTCCAAAAAGCTATAACGTCATCAATAAAATTTTACAAGCGGAGTCATTAAATAAAGTAATTTTAATTTATTCAGAAACAATAATCGGCAAATAACAATTGTGTTTTATTTTTTGAAACTAATTGTGGGGCTCTGTACTAACTAGTCAACTACTTCCCGGGTTCCATAACACTACAAGTTTGAGAACCCCTACACTAGAGTATATCTCAGTTAAAAAGCATGCAATAGATTCATTTTGGGATTCTATGTTCTACCCAAAGTATAATTATTTAGGAGGTATCAACTACTGATAGAGAATAGGCCTTTAGAAAGCATCAAGCCATCCTTCTGAGTGTGCGGGTCAGAACCAGTAGTGGGATTCAAAAAATTTGAATCCCACCACTGTTCGGAACCCCATTTTTTAAAACGTAAAAAACTGTCTATATATGATCAACTCACCCCAGTCATTCCGTACTCCGTAAATTACCAGAGTATAATGAGCAATCTCTATGATTGTTGCCAGATATACTATCAAGTTATTCGTTGGGTCTGCTATAGATGAAACATCCATTATGATATACTGAGAAACAATGAAAAATGGAAAATTAGAAATGGGTGTAGTATAATTCAGTATGAATATACAGTATCTAGATTTGAAAAAAATTACCATATACCGTATATATATATGTGCCAGCAGCGGCGCAGCTAGCAATAGGGGGAAGATGTTTGATTTGAAAATTTTATCTTTTACTTGCAAAGAGAGGCGAGCTACACGCAACCATGAAATTTATTAAACAGCATTTCGCTATGGAAGCCACAGCCCGACAGCCGGTGTCGTGAATTGCAGTTTGTTTTAATTTCAAATATCCTTATATTATCTTAGAAACGTGAAATAACGAGTATATAAAAACCAGTAACAACACACTGAAGTAAAATCTTGAAATTCAAACATTTCCTAAACCTTCCACTAAGGCTCAAAATATTACACGTAGACTATTTCTGTACTGCAGTTATGTGCAAACTTTTGAACTGTCTTTCTACCATCCTCCCAGAAGTAACTACTAAAGAAGCTTCTTATTCAACCAACTTTAACCGCCTTTAATAAACACAGTATACAGGTATAGCAAATAAAATTGACCAACGCAAGGTCGCGCTTTGGACCGGCGAAGTCAGCTGGGAATGCAGCTGCACTCAGAACAGCTGTGCTGTTGATAATAGGCGGGGTCAAATTGTGTGCAGCGGAGCGTTATCGATAAGTCCCACTGAACATGGACCTTTCCCCCGAGCATCGACTACCTTGTTTACTTCCTGACATTGGCCAATCAGCAAGATGCACAAAGTGACGTAACAATGCCACCATTTCGCATCCGCTCAGACACTTTTCTCACTCAGACAGATTTTCAAGCGTGGTTGTAAACATTACCTCGTTTTTGCGTTTTTGAACTCTATTCGTTAGTTTTCAGTTGTGTTTCGGAAACTTAAATGAAAATCAGATAATTCAATGATCACTCTGTCTTTCTAGGAGTTTTAATTCAATTGCAGTAATAAAAATTAGTGTAGAAATAGCTGTGATACCCAGCCTGAAATTCTTTACCGGTACTTTTAAAAACAGATCGTTGTATGCGATGAATCATAATGATGGTTTGAAACACATACCCCATTTTACGGGCGCCAACACACAAAAGCACTCTTAAAATACCCTCGAGAATATTGCAATGGTAAAGTATAGGAAGAATATTCTGGGGTCAAAGGTCGGGGAAAGGTGCATAGCTCTCAATCAGCCAATCAATTTTATTTTAATCACTCTGATAGGACCAAAACAACAACAAACGGACAAACAAAACACAGACGACCTGGAGGACGAGCATAACTTAATAAAAAAGTTTTGAACGTACAAGTACGTGCCCGTCCACCAAAAACAGTCAAAAGAACACAATAAAACAAACAAACGATGTAAAATCGGGCAATTACAGTACCTTAGGATAGAATTTACATATTTATCCTGGGGAGAGGAAACCCGATAAGACGACTTAATCATATGGCGAACCTTGGCCTCTCGTCCAGTTACCAGTCCAGGTTGGTATGGGATTAGTTAGTTATTTGTTTTCGGAAGCATGGGCTTGATGGTGGAGGAAGCCGTAACCGACCAGCGGTTACGTGAACCACCCTACGGTGGCGAGGAGTCCAGCAATCCTCTCGCACATGATTATCCCTGCATGCGATGCGAACCTACGAAGAGTAATCAGAGATGAGGTGGCGAGCTATTCCTAACGCTTAGCACGATGCGCCACACCGCCAAGCCTTTCAAATGAATTTTAAAATGTGAGACGTGTATTTGTATCATAACGGTGCTTTTCCTGCAAAAATATGGAATAAAAAACACTCGTTGACGTATTATGGTGATGCTGTGGTTCAATTTCATTGCAAAAAAACAGTGACAGAAAATTGTTACTGAAAAAAACAAACTCTGTAAATAGATTGAATGTTTCATAACAGTCCATGCACAAACGTAGATTGGGGTATCTGGTTCATCTGTTTACTTTCTTTCAAAGACTGGCTACTACAGGACTAGTATAAGTTTATTTCGACTCAATAATCAGCATAGGCCTATTACAGCTATAAGACGATGGAATAATTGAATATGGTACTGTGTCGTATGCGGGTGCTCTGTAACGTCTGAGAAACAACCTGACCGATCTTTCCATGAGTTTCCAAAGGATCCAAAGCTTCGGAATAACGCAGAATTAAAAGTAAATTCAATCCATAAACGTTTTTGACTGAAGACCTGTTAGATTATGCAGGCGAAAGTGTTAAGTTGGTCATTTCATTTTGTATCATAAGTTATGAGCTCTTTATTGAAATATTTCACTTATACAATAATTAAAATAACATATCGAGCAAAAGTTAGGCATTTAAATACAGGAATCACTGAGTATTTCAAAAATGAATTTTCATCATCAGTTCATCGGTATAAATCACTCTATACCAGGGTGGTCAAAACCAAATGTGGCCCGCAGCTTCATAATCTGTGGCCCGCGTCGAATTCGGAAAGTAGTCAAAGAATCGCATTTGGTGTTGTTTTCATATAAAATTAACCAGAAAATTTTTTGGACATATTGATACATCACTAATGTCGCTGAATTGATTAGTGTTATGATCGGCTGAGGCAACTAGCGAAGTTGAATGATGTGCTTGGCAGTCTAAATCTTTTTTTATCTCTTTGGTCACGAATATATGCTAACAATTTTGGCATTATAGAAAACTAAAAATCGATTGCCAATTTTATTAGCCTAGGTTGGCTATGCCTAGTAACTAAATATCATCGTTATGGCCCAACAATATAATTCATGCCGTGTGTTTTTTGCAACCACCCTAAACAGTATTAGAAAAAATGCTGCCTATTTGTCAGAAAATTCAGTATTTACCCTCCTGTTAGCTTACATTCGGTAATTAATGAATCTGCAGTTATTTATAAGTTATTTCGTAAACATGAGTTTGAAAAGAAAGCTGAAGAAGGCCTTTGCAGGTTTTAGTAAGTTTTTACATGTTTTAGCTTGATAAATGCCAAATAGTGACCAATGTGTTTGCACAATAAAATGTTTGATTTGTATTGCACTGTTTACCTATATTCTTGGCATTATTGTGGCCCGCGAACAATGCAAAAATAATTTTGTGGCCCCCGGAGCCGGCAACCCTGGACCACCCTGCTCTATACAGTACAAACAATTAGACTGATTTGAAAAGCAGATTTGTATGAAAATAACCACTTATAATGGGTGTTTTATCCACAATGTCATATTCAAAAATCTCAATCAAAAGACAAAAATTAGAAACAATAACGACTCGACTAGTCTGTATCTCGACTAGATTGCTTTCAATAATGAGCTCTAGCATCAGGTTCGAGACATTGCACATAAACTGCAAATGTAGCTTCATAAAATTATCCATATAAAAAAGTTGTTCCCAAAGTTACTATGCCTACGGACCCCTTATACCTCTCTGGGGCAATTGCGGACCCTAATAATTTCAAACCTAAAACACAATACAGAACGTAGCATATAGCTATTTGGAAAACATTCGCATCAGCTGCCACTCCTCAAATTGCAACACAAATTGTGTTACTGATTTATTGCAACTAAATGATGCCAATTAACCTTAGTGTGATCGCTGAAATGCGGTCATGAAACAAAGACATGATGCAAATATTTTATTTTAATGACGTCATCACACAGAAAAGATAAATACGAATTTCATAGAGACCACATGAATTTTTTAACAATCTTTAGCCGTAGAAATTTTTTTAGCAATTGATCCTGTAGTTAAAGGCTATTTTTTCCCTACAAGAATAAGAAAAATACTAAGATATCCATAAGGCCCTTTCGTTTCGTGTCCAATAAGTAAGTGAAATTCAAAGAACTAAATGACACAACAGCGCCAAGAACAACGTTAGTCTATAACGCCAAAACTAACAGCTGTTCAGACACACCCTCCCTACCCAATTATAAACATAATATGACATTGGTTAATTATCGGAAACCCTTTGATTCAATATAGTTTAATAATGAAGTAATTCAATAAAATAAAAACAAGAATTATTTTTGTTCAGCAAAAGAATTGAAACAAAAGCTAATAGGCTACTCCATGAGCTCTGCTTGTGAGTACTTTAAGTCTCACACCAATCAGTATTCACTGGCATGTAATTTTACACTATAATGTCTTATGGTCTCAGTAGGTTTTGGGGCTTCAGTGGACCCTCATATTTCCACTCATATATCAGCCTCCTTAATTTCTGAGCTTATTTCTGATTTTTTTTAATTGTTGTTTTTAATTTTTTTTCTATAATATAAAATTTAGGGAATACATGAATTTTTCTTAATTTTTATTACTGTTTTTTTATTTTTTTTTTGCTATTTTTTATTTTTTTTAAACATGAAAATTTTTTTTTTCTATTTTATGACTCTTTTTAATTTTTTTTTTACGTTTTAAAACATAGGAAAACACACAAGGTTATATAGAAAACCTATATACATTAGGGAGGATTGAGGATTGGATAAGTTGAATTATTTATTCAATTGTTATTCTCATTCCAATACAGCAAGATTAGGTACAGTGCTGTCAATCATGATAAACAAGAAATGTACAGTACATGAAAATTTAAAAAGCAGATGTATACAAAAAAAATGGAAATTTACAATAAGCTTTGCATGTCATTGGGATATTTTTGTGGCATTTTTTTACCAGTGAAAGTCCATTTTGTGTCCAATAATAGAAGTGAAATTCAAAGAACCAACTGACATGATAGCACCAAGAACAACGTTGGCCTATACCGCCAAAACTAAAGGCTGTTGAAAACTTGGGATTTTTTTTTCGTTATTTTTTAATTTTCATTTTTTGTATTACAAAATTTAGGGAACACAATTTTTACTACTGTTTTTTATTTTTTTTTGATATTTTATATTTTTAAAACATGAAAATTTTTTTATTCATTTTTTGGCTATTTTTATTTTTTTTTTACTTGGAGAAACACACGTAATTATAAAGAAAACCTAGGTACAGCAGTTGTCAATCATTATAAACAAAAAATGTACAGTGCATGAAAATTTAAAAAGCTGATGTTCACAAAACATCGCAGTATCTAAAATTCATATGAATGTTCTAAAATATACACAGGAATAATAGATATCAGTAGTTGACAATAATTGAAAAACATAAGAGCAAAAGGTAATAATGCATTTCACAACAAAAATTAATAAAAATTTAACAATAGCTATTTAAAACGAGTTACGATTATGGTAATAACTTGGAAATTTTTTTTTTACTTATTGATTTTTATTGATTTTTTTTATTTTTTTTTTATATTTTGAAAATTGAAGCAAATGTGAAGTTTCAAATAAAACTTATATACAGGATTCAAATACAGCAAGATTATATACAGTAGTTGCAAATCATGAAAAACTAAAAATCTCAAGTAAATAATGGAAGTTGACATGCCATCAAAATTGTAATTGCATAAAAACTTCTTAATCTGGTCGATATAAAAACAATACACATAATGTTCTGGAAAAGCTTAAGGTGAGTTTGTTGTGGCTCACTAAAAATCGTACATAAAAAGCTAAAGCATGCTGCACTCAGCCTAATTTTCAAATTTATCAGATGACAAGGACTTGTATGGAACAAATGAAAAGACATGCAAATCAGGATTTGGTGCAGAATTTCACAAAATGCTGTAAATTATTAAATATTGGGCGCTCCAGAATTATTCGTACCAATGTGGGGATCAAGTGAGGCAAAGTAAAGCAAAGGGAAAATGCTCTGGTACAGAAACTTCGGGTTGTATGGCTGTTGTAATGGCTGCCCAAAACACTCATTCTACAAAGATTATCGTTGTGAGCTTATGGGGTCAAATCTAGTGAGGACTTATTGTAAGCAAGAGGATTTGCAGAAATCGTCACTGTGACAGGATGGCACATATCACCAAGAGTCAGTTTATACGTCTCCGCAATACAAGCCTATGAACCTACAATGATGAACTGATTTGCTACTCTCAACATTTCACATGAAAATGGTTTATAAAATTTTTGCTTAAATTCTTTTATTACTGAAAAATTTGACTATTTAGAGAACAGTCTTTGTGAGTTAATTTTCAATATTCAATCCCTTTACTACATGTGCAGGTCCATAATATGTTCCAGGATAAGGGGTATGAACTGCAGGATCATTCGGCATTCAGTCCAAGGTTGTTGGAGTAATTAAAAGTCGAATATGACTCTTTAGTTTAACGTTACGCGACATGCCCTGCAACATTTGTATCTTAGCATTGTCTCATGTGTTCAGTCAAGGAAACTTCTCATGTTTTTGAAGGAGTTTTCAGCAAAGATCATCAGAATCTAAAAAAAATTGTTCATTTAGATGAGGTTGGAAACTAAATAATTTGATTGCAAAAATGGTGCTCAGTTGAGAAATATCACAACAATTTTCTATGTGGTATTTGTATAAGGCATTAGAAAGGCAACTATCACATATATCGTTTATCACAAATGAAATTGAGGAAAAACCTGGCTAATTTCCTGCAAACATATTACAGTTTTAGGGGTCATTGATCGTCCACAAATATATAACGTCGCCTTGGCACACTGGGCGTTTCACAAGTTTCTATTCATTCTAACTCCCCAGAACTCCCCCAAAGAGAACCTGGGAAGTACACTTCTCACAGTACAGTACACATATCCAAAATACGAATCCAGAAAATATGAATCATGCAGACAAAATGTGTCATTGTTTCATCTGAAATGACTCCAATAATTATTCCAGCACATCAAAGACTTTTGGTTTAGTATGATTTGAGAAAATACTAATTTGGGAAGGCTGAAAAAATGCTTATGGCCGTAGCATTTCACCTACCGTTATCACTTTCATGTTGTAG
The DNA here is from genome assembly GCF_964204865.1 of Styela clava. NCBI lineage: Eukaryota > Metazoa > Chordata > Ascidiacea > Stolidobranchia > Styelidae > Styela > Styela clava. The sequence continues at coordinate 4,766,883 of NC_135251.1, forward strand.
TGGTTCATTCAATTGTGGTTCTCTTGCTTGGTTTCCACCAACTGCACCAGGTTGTATTTGTTCATTTTGCCCCTTAGAATAAATATTCCTTATTTACTATGTGACATAGACTACTATCATTATTGACAGTGTTATAAAGTGCAGAATAATATCATTTAACTTTAGGGTCAGAATATTCCATATGAAATAGTGGTCTCGATATCCCATAGTTCCTATGAGGGTTTTCTATCAGCATAAAATATAACTGTCTATCAACATTAAAATCCATGCTAAACATTCTCAAAGTCACTAAGTATAACTTGTCAAGAAGTTTGATTTTTGCTCCAGCAAAGTTGACAGGTGGAGGTCCTCCTCCCTCTATGAATATAATAATAGAAAGATATTTAATGTAGGAAATACCACATTTATTAACGTTTTTTTCAGAGGGTAAAATAAGTCAAGTTGTCAAAAATAAGTCGAACACACAACACAAAAAGAAAAGACGAAATTTTACTCAATGCGAAACCTGAGCTTAGGCAATGCCTAAAAATTTTTTTTTAATTCTGTCGCGGGCCTACTAAAACAAAACCTGAACAAGACGATAACAAATTTTTGAGGAACCACTAGCTTAAGGAGCAGAGACATGACTACGACATTATGAATCACGAATATTGGCATACTGCAAATTATACATGCCTCTTCCCGGTGTCACTTACCTAAAGGGGCTAATGGAAAATGAAAGTCTTGCATTTCATGCAAAACGTCATTTTTCAAAACTCTGCAAACGATGAGTCTTTCAGGATATTCTTGCAAATTAGGAAGGAGATGAAATGTTAATTTATGTCTCTGGGATGTTAGAAATGTGTTGTCACAATCGAAACGTCCGTGAGGCATATTGAATTGTAAATTTTCTTGTCCCCGATCAATCTGTAACTCGAGGCGAAGTCTGTCACCAGTTTCCAAAGGGATTGGATTGAACCAAATTGGAGCAAGACGTGCCCCTAGTTCTCTGAAATGGGATCTGATTCTTGTTTCAGCAGTCTCACATTGTCCATAAAATGTGAAATGAAAGTCATTTTTGTTTGACATATAGAGACAGTTATCCACAATGACCTGTTGTTTGCCAATTAGCCATTTTAACCACTTGATGGCGACAGTGAATAGACTAAACTTTCTGCATCGAAATTCTATGCTGTTATCCTTTGTGATTCGATCAGGATTAATAATGTCCCAGTCAGTTTTACTTGAGAAATGTAATATGTCAATTTTGTCTTTTTCCAGACCGACGCACCATGACTTGATTTGCACGATCGCATCTTTGAAAAATTTGGAATCTGCACTGATATCGAAAAAAGGTGTGATACCAATGTATTCTTTGGGGCATATTGAATTGTCTATTCCAACCGACAGCCATACCTTTGTTCGTTTGTTGAAAGTTCCACTAGGAAACGTGACTTTGCATTCGTTCAGTCTCATGGAGCCACCAGCAACTTCAATGTTTACGACTAAAAAAATAGATTTGCGGCAAAAATTAAATTATGACAGGTTCCAAAGTTATTTTAAAAACCTTTCCAATGTCATTGGGATTTCTATGGGAAAGCAGACATCAAATCATATGGCAAACCACGGACGGCACTTGTTCAATAACCAGTCCATGTCAGGTAAGGTAATAGCCAGTAATCTGTTTCAGATGCATCCATCCATTAGGGAAAGGAGGTCATTGGCTACAAAATGAGAAGATTGCTAATTACTGAAATAAAATGCAAGAAGTAGCATGAGCAGGAAATGGGTACTTGGACATAAATCTGGAATGCGACAAAATATTTGTTACCATGAGTTATTAGAGCAATACCCTGTGTATTGAGTTAGAATTTTCAATTGTTTTTTCCCAGTTCAATCAGGTATGGAACAATGTATCCACATTCAGGAATAAAAAAATGATTCGGTTTCATAAATTTAGATTGCTTGTATGACCAGAGCACGATATATTTTCATTAATTACATTTAAGGGAAGAGGATGGTGTTTAGGAGACATTATAGTAGTGGTTTCTGCATAAATTTTTCAGTACTCCCAAAGTATGTTGACCAAGATGGCAGACACTGTAACGTAGTATGTGTACCAGGTTAGTATTAGGCCATAATTCCAGGTACAAATACTGCAGGAGTCACTTGGTTAGTCCCCAAACTCAATATGTGTACCAGGTTAGGATTAGGCCATAATTCCAGGTACAAATACTGCAGGAGTCACTTGGTTAGTCTCAGAACTCAATATGTTTAACAGGTTAGAATTAGGCCATAATTCCAGGTACAAATACTGCAGGAGTCACTTGGTTAGTCTCAAAACTCAATATGTTTACCAGGTTAGAATTAGGCCACAATTCCAGGTACAAATACTGCAGGAGTCACTTGGCTAGTCCCAGAACTCAATATTTGTACCAGGTTAGGATTAGGCCATTATTCCAGGTACAAATACTGCAGGAGTCACTTGGCTAGTCCCAGAACTCAATATTTGTACCAGGTTAGGATTAGGCCATTATTCCAGGTACAAATACTGCAGGAGTCACTTGGTTAGTCCCCGAACTCAATATGTGTACCAGGTCAGGATTAGGCCATAATTCCAGGTACAAATTCTGCAGGAGTCACTTGGCTAATCCCAGAATTCAATATTTGTACCAGGTCAGGATTAGGCCATAATTCCAGGTACAAATACTGCAGGAGTCACTTGGCTAGTCCCCGAACTCAATATGTGTACCAGGTCAGCATTCGGCCATAATTCCAGGTACAAATACTGTGGGAGTCTGCAGGAGTCACTTGGCTAGTCCCAGAACTCAATATGTGTAACAGGTTAGGATTAGGCCATAATTCCGGGTACAAATACTGTGGGAGTCACTTGGCTAGTCCCCGAACTCATAATATAAATAAAAAAAGGAAAATTGTATAATGAAAATATGGCCTAACCCTGACCTGGTACACATACAACGTTCCGGTGTATCTTGGTTCACATACTTCGGGGGTGCCATTATTACACATAACAGTTTGACATAGTGCAGTCGAACGCCAGTGAACAAATCTTGAACTACCACAAATGGTAGAATAAATACGAAGTGCCTTGGTCAACGGATGTAAATCATTTTGATTTCGAAAAAATGTCGTTTGGAACCACTGATTTTATGCCAATTAGCCTTCTTCTCATTACAAATATACAGCATTGATATGTATGGCAATTCATATTCAATTGATTTTTTGCAATTCCAAATACTTGCCCAAAATTTTTTTTGAGTCCTAAGTAAAGTTGCTATGGCTGTTATTCGAGTTCGAATGAGTGAGTTACTCGAGTCCCCCCAACATTGCTACCAAGGCTCACAGATGACCGATTAATGTGTTATAGAAACAACATTGTCTCACCCAAATTACACCAATAAGTGAATTTCAGAATGAAAATGCTTGATATTTTTATAACAATGATGATGGGCCGCCACCATGCAGATACACTCACCGACTATTTATTAGAACAACAAACAAGTTGAAATATAAGGTTGCTACTCCACCTAATGATTAATGGCCATAACTTACATTTGATAACATTCTTTGACTGTGTTTTGATGCCAGAGTTTCCCAATTCATCTTTGGCCCAGACTTGAAAACGATATTTCTTACCAAGTGTAGGTGACTTTATTCTATACTGAGGAACATCTGTAGTGTGAGTCTCTCCAAGTTTCTCATCATCACAGAAGATTTCTATGTTGTATAGAACGTTTCTGTCAGATACTGCATTCCAAGTCAAGAGAATGTCAGATCCACTTCTTTGAGACGAAACATTTTCAATTTGCGGCAAAGCTATAAATAAATATTTCGACTTAGCATACTTCAATAAAAAACATTTTCAATATAAGCTGTGAACTTAAAATTATTTCTGGGCAATTCATACAAAATTCAAAAACAAAATCGAATATAAAATAGTAGTGAGTAGCAATTCAGATATTTTAGAATCAATAAAGCAGGCTTACAATAAAACAACTGTGAGTGACTTTTTCAAGCAAAAGCCAAATACAAATATTTATGTGCAACTAATAGAAAATCTAAGACTCAGTTAGCGATATATGCTAAAAGCAGGATAAAATGTTTTCATTGGAATTGGAGCTAAAGTGGTATTTTCAAACTCAAAGTCTGGAGTAGAAGTTGGAATGTTGAATTATCTGGGTAATACGGTAATTTTAGACTTTTATGAATTTTTTACTGAAACTCAAAAACATGAAGTGAACCAAGCGTTCCTAACAGTGTATTAAAGAGGCATGCACACGGCAATTAATTATATTAAAAATTTGATCTCCTTGTAGTTTGGAGCTGGAGTTGATATCTTCTCCAACCTGGAGTGGGTTTTATTTGTCCAGTTTGGCAGTTGATTTGCCAAACCTTACTATTTGTGCAAAAATTTGGTTGAGGACAGATTCTATTATTTCAGGGGTCTGCAACAGGTGGCTCGTTGGCCATAAACCGTTTCGTCAAGCTATTCAGTGTGGCCCTTGTCAGCATTCAAATTTTCCCCACCAAGAATAACATCCCAATCCGACTGTTTATGTTGACAGTTCTGACAAAGCTGATCTTAACAAACTATGCAAGAACTTGAAGTTTCCAATGTCCCACTAAACTGTTACATAAATGGGATTCTTTATTGTGGGAATTTTTAATGTTTATGGAAAAACTAAATTTTTTGTCTGGCCTAGCTAGATGTCTGAAGTTGGTTATATGACCCACCGGCAAAAAATGTTGCACACCCCCTGTATTATTCCAACATCTCAATGATTCAGCACTTTCTCATAATTACAAGCATTTAACTCAGCCCAACGCCATCTGATTCAATTAAGACGACTGACTTACTATGCTGAGTTGGCTTTGCAAGTTGTTTCGTTACTTCTTTATCTGATTGTTCTGCTTCTTCTTCAGACAGTGGGAGTTCACTTCTGAAGATAAATTGGAGAATGCAAATGTATTAATTTTGATCCATTGGTTAAAATAACAGCCCCTATTACTCGATTTCAAAACCCTTCTCCCCTCACCCACAGCGTTAAAGATTGTGCACCAGATAAGCTGGTGGGCATGGGCTTTAAATCAAAGTTTTCTAACCTGTGATAGATAATAATTCAACACTTTAACCACTAGGCCAGAGGTTCCCATGACGTGAAAATTAACAAAATTGTGTTAAACATAGCTGATATATGATTGAATTTTTTACATATTGTGTTTATTATAAATGTTTTAATATTTCTCATTTTAAATGATGTGTATATGAATATATATGCTTATCAACAAGCAAAGTTGAGCAATTTGTCAACTTGACACCAGATATTAATGACTTATATGAATTTTGTTCAAGCACCTGTTTGAAATGACCACAAGTGCAACCTCCTATCTCTGCAAAGCTGGGTTTTCAGCAGTGGTGTCAGTCAAAACAAAATACCGGTTACGTTTGGACATAGAGAGATAAAATGCATGTGCATAACAATTATAACATCTCGCTTTGAAAAGATGTGTTCAGAGCAACTGCCGCACACCTCTCATTGTATAAATAAGTTGAATGTTTTTAATGGCATTCCCTTTTCTTCAGGCGCACATATTGACAAACTTCAAAAAGCATAAAATGCACAATAACGATCACAAAATTCAGTTTTATCCAAAGGCAGCAAGTTTCATGTACGTGTACGGCGATTTTTTTCCTGATAATTTAGCGCCGTACGAACATAAAGTTCGGGAACCGCTGCACTAGGCCACACCTATCCTTGACAATTGAAATATAGGTGAGCCTTTTATATCCTACTAAGTTAAAGTACTGTTATATCTAACCTGGGGTTTCCTACTTCTTGTAAAGTATCCACATTTTCTCCAGTATTTTCAAAACTGTCTGCATATGGTGATCCTGAGAAAGGATAATAAATAATTATCAAAAAATGATGATACTATTTTAGACTCTGTTTTGAGCTATTTAACATCGTTTATCAGAAATTAGGATAGAATTTCCTATTTTACCCAAAAAAAAAGGTAAATCAATAATACGGCTTATACAGTGAACCATGGCCTCTCATCCGGTTACCAGTCCATGTCAGGTATGGGATTAAATAGCTAGTTATTTGTTTCAGATGCATGGACTTGATGATGGAGGAAGCTCAATAAACCAGTGGGTACATGAACCACTATGTGACGACATGAAATTCAGCAAACCTCTCGCACTTAATTATCCCCAAGATCCAAAACTGTGAACCGAGCAAGATAATCAGATCGGTATGCAAAGCATCCATCCATAATAATGCTCTGCAACCAAATGTAACAACTTGGAAACAATTTATATTTTTCCATGAAATTAATTTTGAATATCCTAGATTTATATTCAATCATATCAGACTGAAAATTTGTTCAATATTTCCATATTTATATTAAACAATAAAAATACAAAATCTGTTTGAAGAATCACAATAGGCTATATAACATGTTGCAAGATGCTGTTGAAGGATATGTCAGTTTCAGCAGCAATGGAAGTATATTTATTAAACATTAAATCCCCAAAAAATGAAAAATACTTGATGACCATAACTAAAATACTTGATGACTATTACGTACTCATCATACCATAGCACCACTCAATTTCAAAAACATATTTATAACTTACCAAATTCAGCTTTTGAAGTTGTGGTTGGAAGTTGTTTAGAAAAGACATTAGTTGTAGCATCTGCTGACTTGCTCTGACTTTTGAGTATTGTGACTAAATCCAACTGAATTTCTAGTACCTGTAATGTATAAAGTTTTTATACAAGATTAGCACTAAGCATGCAGAACAATATTTAAACAGACAATGGTATCTAATATTCAAGTGCTAAAATTTGATGCATTTTCCCATAAAACTATACTATATAAAAGTGCTGCTCATTTTATTAAGAATTCTTCCATTTATTGAAAAACTTTCAAAATTTGCATATTTTATCTTATCTTTGATAACTCACTAAACTGACAGTCTAGTGACTTGGTAGTTCAATGTAAATAAGAATTATTGTGAAAAATTAGTAAATTCGTTTCAAATTTAGACTTTTGCTTGGCGAAACAGAAACACAAATGAATCTTGATACAAAACCTTGGTATTGTAAAATTATTAGTTTAAAATTAAAATAAATAATCAATGCAGTACAGCAAGATGAATGATAAATTTTGGGAACAGAAAAAATGTACTATGAAATTGTTCTTTTTTTCAAAACACAAATAAACCTAATTAAAAAATAGCAAATATTGAATATGTGCAACACAATCACATTGACTGCGATGACATTATATTTTAATATAAATATATATTTAATTAAATAAAGTATTCAGTTCAGCGTGAAAAATTTAGACTTGCAGTTTATTTCAGTTTTTACGCAAATCGTTGATTTTATGTCTGTCCCATATTTTATATCTAGATTATCGCAGAAAGAATTTCAAACCTCAGATCCGATTTCATTCAATTGATTCTGCAATATTTCTTTATCTTCATCTGCTATTTTCCATCTCTGCAATGATAACTCCTTTGTAACATTAGGAAGCAGATTAGCAACTGCAACAATATCTTCATGGTTTGCAGTTCTATCTTCATTCAGATCCAACTGATCAATCTGTTGAAATAGACAAATACAAAGAACAATCAGATATGGATGAAACATATAACAGTCATATTCATCATAGTTTTGCCAAACCCATATTATTCATATTACACAGAAATGCATTGTAACATTAAATACAGCCTGGTGCTAGAAGTTGGGAGTTTTCATCAAGGGAGAAACAATAGTTATCAAAATTCAATGTTTTCGTTGTGTAGCATTTTTGTGGTGAAATCAATTGTATTTCACAAATAGCTAACATTTGTAATCATTGTACCAAATTGTAAAATCATTGTTAACTCAGTGCAACAGAGTCAAAATTAAAAATTTCAAAAACAGACAAGCTCTTGTGACATTAAATACCTAGCCAGGTGCCAGAAGTCAAAGGTTGTTTTGGAAGGTAATTCATTGATTCTGTACTAAAGACTAAGTTTGTCACAAGGTTTGATGTGAAAAGGCATGCTTAATTCATGTCCCAAAGGCCTAATTGGCCTATCTCATTAGAATTTACTAAAATACAATGGGACATACAAACATTTATGATGTCAGAATTACTCCTTCCATTGTAAATGTCAAAAAAGATTTATAGCGTTAATAGTGCTTCAATCAGTGTGACGTACATATACAGCTTAGAATAAAATAGAATGGGAATCGCATGTCAGTGAGGAGAACGTTTAAGTACAGTCTAGTAAATCCAGAGGCGCTAGTCAATGTAAAAATAGAGACTACAAGCACCATTAAGCGTGGTAACCATGACAACTGCTCACCCGGGGTACTGGCAGCTGATTAGATTAGGTACGGGTTTGAGTTTTCAAGGATGCATAAGATAGGATTTGCGAAGTGCAGGCGTGGATAAAGTGTTAATTAATTAATTTACCCATTTGATACGAAGAGATTATGAAACATGAACCTCGTACTGTCATTGTGCTTGAGTAAAATATGAGTACCATAACTCTGTGTGAAATTATTAATATTAATGATTCTAATCAGTGAATTGAATATTCAACGAAATGCGAGTAACTATAAAGACTATAATATGAAACAGTTATTCAGGGGTTTGCAACAAGCAGTCAATGAAATGTTTAACAACAATTGGGAATAGTGTAGAGATGTAACCATTCATGTTAAAGGTAGTTGTAATGCACAAACAGCATAAAAGGACTAACTAACTGATTTGAGATCAAGGTTTATTGTACATCTATGGCCTGGAAATTATTGTTTTGAATGTCATACTGCACCCAATATTATATATGGGTGATATCCTCAGAACACTCCTATCTATCCCATGGAATATGTCCATGCAATGGTACCAATTAGCAGAGAAATACACTATAAAACTACGGTAATTATAGAATGAGATTTAAAAAGTCACAAATCACATAGAACGACTATTCCAGGTACTTACGACTCAATAGTTATGAATCTGGTCAATTGTTTAGCTGAAAATGGCGAAAAAATGGAATACCAACACGACATTAACTGGGAGATGTGGCAACAGCAGATTGGTAAAAGAGGAGAGCATGAGTTTTTAATATTTTGCAATTCGGAAATTCGGTTTTCTATTCGGAAATTTGGGTGGCTCCGTCAGGTAACTATCTAATTATAATAACACATATAAAAATTTCTAATAGTTCATTGATAATTATAAAATTTATTGTTTTGCATCTTATAGGCCTACTGTTTTTTAATATTAAATTTGACGACAGTGATACATCATAAAAGGCTGACCTAACTCTGAATGGCCTTGGGGTTGTAGGTCAAAATAATTGCATTTAATGAAGTGATAGCAATTGGCATTAATACACAACATAGTGAAATTCAAATTCGACAAATTTGGTAAAAATCCGCTTTTAGAAAGTTGACCCACCCTTGTAACTTTAAATATAGCCTGGTGCCAGAAGTTGGAAGTTTTTATCAAGTGAGGATAAATAGATATCAAAATTCAATGTTTCAGTCAAGTGACAATTTTTTTGGTCAAAACGATTGTATTTCATATCATCAGAAAAGAAGGGCAATTCCGCGTATTTCACACAATCACAGAACAAGACTCAACAGAACCGTATTGGTCAGAAGAATTGGTTACTATGTTTTTCAAGCAAATCTTTGAATAAACAAGTAGGCCTGAAAACTAGTCTCAAAAATGATAAACTTAGAATTGTAGAGGTTTTTCATAAATTCCATCATGCAATCCAATTTTGGGTTATGAAAGTGTAAAACTATAACATATTAAAAAATCAAAATTTCCTCCAACCCTTGTTAAAACGTTAATTATGTCATTATTATTGTGTTATACCTCTGTGTTTCCCAAGGATGATTTGAAAGCTTGTAGTTGATCTGATGACAGGTTACAGTAGCCAAGGCCCAAGTCTTCAACACAGGATTGATTGGAAAGTATTTGTCCAACTGTTGACAAACCTTCAACTCCCATGTTTGTGTTTCCATCCAGCCTCAACTTCATGATCTATAAAGAGACAAGAATAATTAATAAACCATGAAATCTATAAATGGTTCTTTACTGAGTAAAAAATAAAAAATTATGAACATTCTAAAACTGAAAGTAGTTTTCGATGCAAAATATACCATTAATATTTCATAGAAAATACCGTTGAATTCAAAAACAAAATCTGAACTACAAAACTAGACATATCAGAAGTAAAATCTGTAAATTCAGAATAGTTAAATCCCATGTTAACAACTGCACGAGGATGAATGATTGAGCAATTATGATATCAAAACAGTCACACTTGCAGGTAGGAATTTCAAATTTCAAAAGTCAAAAAATGTTTTGACCTGCCTTTGCTCACTATGGCATTTGCGAAAATTCCTCGCAGTTTTTGAAGAGAAGTGCACTTATACTAAACAAAGAAAAATTGTAAGCTCATACTATAGCTTAAAATACAAAAAATTTGAAAATCAAGTTTTGTTTTTTCACTTTAATACAAAAATCACCATTGGGTGAAATAGCGATCGGGTCGTTGCTGCAAGCCATGTCAATTGGACAAAAACTCAGCTAATTCTGTGAAGTTTCAATGAAAATATTTCTAAAAACTTTTTAGTTCCTGATCAGACATATTCATTGTGTACAGCGTATTTCTATTCAGAAATTTGGGTGGCTCCATCTGGTAACCATCTAATTATTTTTACACATATAAAAATTTCTATAAATGGTTCTTTACTGAGTGAGAAATAAAAAAAAAGCCGGTAGGCACCCAGGATATCCGCTGATAGTTGGGGCCCGCACTTAGCTACTTATTGCCATCCATAGAAACTTGAGGATCTTTAACTGTGGCGCGATTAACTAAGTGAGCAGGTTGGTTAAAAAGTTCAATTCATTTTGAGTGCTGCGCGTTTTGTAGACATACTTACGTGACTGATATGCGGTGACTAAAAATTGGAAAGAATCATGTTCATTAAAATCCCTAAGGCTTCTCCAATTTATGCAGTATCGAGACCAAAGACGACTTATTGGAAAGCGTATTTTACTGTGCAGAAGGTAGCGTTCTTGAAATTTCAAATTTCAACTTAGTTAACAATTGAATGACGATAAGTTGAGAAAAAAAATGGAAATTTCTCAATGATCGGCGCGTTATTCGTCGTTGTCATGGAAACGAAACCTCCATTCTGACTATCTATGAAACGCACAATACTGGGGTGACATGATAACCCACGTGAGAAAATTTCTCCCGATTGGTCCAGACAGATACACAGACAGAACGACTGATAATTAAAGGGTCTCCTAGAGCGGAGATCCATTATGAACATTTACAAACTGGAAGTGGTTTTTCGTGGAATTTCTAGGTTTTGATTCACGATATTCTAGTAATATTCTAGACCAGGCTGGTCCAAACCCAGGCCCGCGGGCCAGATGGTAATCAAATATCGCGTTTGGTGTTGTTTCGTCATAGAATTAACCAGTAAAATCTGTGGCATATTGTTATATCACCAATGTCACAGAATTGATCAGTGTTCTCAGGCGACTAGCAAAGTTGAATGATGTGCTTGGCAGTCTAAATTGTTATCTGGATTTCTATTTTTTTGGTCACGAATATATGCTAAAAATTTTGGTATCATAGAAAACTAAAAATCGAATTAGCTTAGTTGGCTATGTCTGATAACTAATATTAATGTCATGGCCTTACAATATAATTCATGCCGGGTGTTTTTTGCAGCCCGCCTGAACAGTATTACAAAAAATGCTGCCTATATGTCAGAACACTTAGTAATTACCCTCCTGTACCTCACATTAGATAATCAATCAATCTGCAGTTATTTTTTCGTCTGTTATTTTGCAAAATCATAAACAAAATAAATAACAACAAACAAAATTGTGAAATTATTTTTAACTCAGAGCAACATAGTCATATTACGGTAATATTTCAAAAACAGAAATGCTTTTGTTGTCCAACCTTCAATGTTGGAAATAAGTAGCTTTTTAGAATTGTTATCATTCATCATTTGATGTTTGAAATCTGTTACCTTTTGTCCCAAATTTCAATCTGAATTGCATTCAAATTTTCAGAAAAATGTGTTATATGACTCTTTTCAATGCCGTTCACTCCAAACCAGGTTATGTACAATTGTTCACTGATATCTGTTAGAAGGTAATACTATTTCCTATTTCCTTCTTCCTTTTTAACAGATATCAGTGAACAGTTGTACAGGGCCTAATTTAGAGTGAATGGTGTTGATAAGAGTCATATAGTACATTTTTCTCAAAAAATATATTTAATGATAAGTACTCAAGAAAAGAATACTTTGCTAATTTGGTTCTAAAATTTTCTTTCAATCAATTAAACTTGGAAAATCATCAGAAAAAAATTGAATATGATATAGGGAAGTGGTTCCCAACCTTTTTTTTCGCAACCCCAATTTTCGCGTTACTCGCGACCCCGCAACAAGAAAAGCATTAGAAACCATACTTACGAAGTTGATTCGTTCCTAAATCCCTTCGTAGGTAGGGACACATTTTACCTGTAAATGCCCTAATCTGTTCTAAGATCCCACAAAACTACTATACTATTTGTATAAATCATATTATGGTTAAAAACCGTAACTAATACATGTTAGAACTAGATTACGGCATAATAAATAGAAAGGGTATATTCATGGAAAAAACAGAGAAATAACGAATAACAATCAATAAACTGTTGGTTCGCTTATCTTTGGTGTTAGTCGACTAGGCTGGGCTAAGAAAAGACCGTGGAGATCGGGAGTATAGCTTTCGAAGGAAGTGAGACGAAGCGACAAAAGTCGACAGTTGAGAGCGACCGTAATACGGAAATGAGCACATGCACATGAATTTCAAACTTAGAATATACTTTTTTTTTATTTTCTGTTTTTTTTGTTCTTTTTTTGTTTTTCTTTTCTAGGTCATTTATTTTTCAGTTTAATTTTCTTTTGTTTAACTGTTCCGCGTATCGTCTTCTCACTGAAGTTAGCTAGGGACTCAAACTGACTGTTCAGACACATTGTACGTAACCGCGGGAAACAAACGAGCCAATGGGATGACAGGTAATTTCTGGGTGTCTGACGGCAGCTGGCAGTGGCTCCAATTATATTAATGAGAAGACTGCGCCTGTACATCGTTTGTCAGTTTTTGAGACCTTGGTGTAATGTTACTGAGGCACAGCCGCATGTCATCTTCTACACTCAACCTATTTCTGTGATTTGATTGAGGTACAGACAATTTTCCTGAATTTCCGGATGTCATTTTAGTGAAGAATTTGTGATAATGGTTCAGATATGTTTTATATTAATTTGAAATGTACCGGTAAGTAACTGCTTTGGAAAATTAGCAAATCTTTACATCCTTATTTATTCTTATATACGTATGTTTTTGGTTTGGCAAAATCAAGAAATTCTTTCTCCCTGCAGTCAGTTGAACAGGTGATGCAAATCTACCAGCAATCCCCCGACTATCTATTCATCGTTATGCAATTTACGACACCGGTACGTTTCAACGTTACGTTACCGGCAGACTGATATGTAATAGACAGTGGAACAACGCATCAGCGCGATACAATGATCAAGCGTAGTGGACATAACTCAAAGGTAACTTATATAACTATCTCTCCCTAAAACTCAAGCTATTATGAAACCGAATTCAACCGTAAACATAAATTATTTAGCCTGCAAGCGCACGTGTAAAGACTGTTGCCAGATCAGGGCCAAAGACAACAATACTTCGAATTGAACAACACGCATAAAAAAGCTGAAAACGTGGGTATATCATTGACGTTCCAATCACTAAATCGCATTCTCTACCTGAACTTTAAAATATAAATATAAGCGAATTAATGTACATTCACAAGAAGTTAGGCGCCCCAAAAATCTGCTCGCGACCCCATCCGGGAACCACTGATATAGGGCAATTTCGCGTATTTCACACAATCACAGAACAAGACTCAACAGAACCGAATTGATCAAAAGAATTGGTTATTATGTTTTTCAAACAAATTTTCAAATAAACATTCAGGCCTGGGAACTATTATTAAAAAGATAAATTTAAAATTGTAGAGGTTTTTCATAAATTCCACCATGTAATCCAATTTTGGGTTATGAAAGTGTAAAACTATAACATATAAAAAAATCAAAATTTCCTCCAACCCTTGTTAAAACGTTAATCATGTCATTATTATTGTGTTATACCTCTGTGTTTCCCAAGGATGATTTGAAAGCTTGTAGTTGATCTGATGACAGGTTGCAGTAGTTAAGGTTCAAGTATTTAACACAGGATTGATTGGAAAGTATTTGTCCAACTGATGATAAACCTTCAACTCCCATGTTTGTGTTTCCACTCAGCAACAACCTCAGGATCTATTAAGAGACAAGAATAATTTATAAACCATGAAATCTATAAATGGTTCTTTACCGAGTGAAAAATAAAAAATTATGAACATTCTCAAACTGAAAGTAGTTTTCGATGCAAAATATACCATTTATATTCCATAGAAAATACCGTTGAATTTAAAAACAAAATCCGAAATACAAAATTAGACATATCAGAATTAAAATCTGTAAATTCGGATTAGTTGAATCCCATGTTAACAACGGCATGAGGACTAATGATTGAGCAATTATGAAATCCTTAAAACTCATAGAACAAAACAAAAATATTGTTATGGTATTAAAACAGTCATACTTGCAGGTATGAATTTCAAAAGACATAAATGTTTTGACCTGCCTTTGCTCACTATGAGATAACAAAATTCCTGAAAAGTTTGGGATTTGCGAAATTTCTCGCAGTTTCTGCAAGGAAGTGCACTTATGATAAACAAAGAAAAATTGTAAGCTCATACTATAGCTTAAAATACAAAATATTTGAAAATCAAGTTTTGTTTTTTCACTTTAATACAAAAATCACCATTGGGTGAAATAGCGATCGGGTCGTTGCTGCAAGCCATGTCAATTGGACAAAAACTAAGCTAATTCTGTGAAGTTTCATTGAAAATATTTCTAAAAACTTTTTAGTTCCTGATCAAGCATATTCATTGTGTACAGCGGTTTTCTATTCGGAAATTTGGGTGGCTCCGTCTGGTAACCATCTGATTATTTTTACACATATAAAAATTTCTATAAATGGTTCTTTACTGAGTGAGAAATAAAAAAAAACAAGCCGTTAGGCACCCAGGATCTCCGCTGATAATTGGGGCCCGCACTTAGCTACTTATTGCCATCCATAGAAACTTGAGGATCTTTAACGGTGGCGCGATTAACTAAGTGAGCGGGTTGGTTAAAAAGTTCAATTCATTTTGAGCGCTGCGCGTTTTGTAGACATACTTACGTGACTGATATGCGGTGACTAAAAATTGGAAAGAATTATGTACATTAAAATCCCTGAGGCTTCTCCAGTTTATGGAGTATCGAGACCAAAGACGACTTATTGGAATTTCTAAGTTTTGATTCACGATATTCTAGTAATATTCTAGACCAGGGTGGTCCACACCCAGGCCCGCGGGCCAGATGGTAATCAAAATTCGCATTTGGTGTTGTTTCGTCATAGAATTAACCAGAAATATCTTTTGGCATATTGTTATATCACCAATGTCACTGAATTGAACAGTGTTCTTAGGCGACTAACAAAGTTGAACGATGTGCTTGGCAGTCTAAATTGTTATCTAGATTTCTATATTTTCGGTCACGAATATATGCTAACAATTTTGGTATCATAAAAAACTAAAAATCGAATTAGCTTGGTTGGCTATGTCTGATAACTACCGGTAATATTAATGTCATGGCCTTACAATATAATTCATGCCGGATGTTTTTTGCGACCCGCCTGAACAGTATTACAAACAATGCTGCCTATATGTCAGAACATTTAGTAATTACCCTCCTGTACCTCACATTTGGTAATCAATCAATCTGAAGTTATTTATTTGTAAGTTATTTTGCAAACTGACGAATTCAAACATATTTTTAACTGAATGTGGGGGGGGGGGGTACCACAATGCTTGCTTGATATGTCGGCAAGTTTTGTTGGTGACGAAAGAATATAATTTTAAAAACAGCATTTTAGAATCTTGTGAGCAATGAGCATTTTCCAAAGTTAAGATAATGCTTTAAAAATCCTATAGCTGTTCAAAAGCACTTACATTTGCAAAAACACTTTTACCGTTATGAAGAGTTTAAAATCTTACACTAAACGTATATATAAAAGCCTTTTGCTGGTTTTAGTAAGTTTTTTGGTGGTTTATGTTTTAGCTAAATAAATGACAAATACTGATCAACGTGGCTAATCATTTTTGTGGCCCCTGGAGCCGACAACCTTGGACCACCCTGTTCTAGACCTTACCATTGAATTTGAAAAAATAAATCAAACTACAAAAGTAGACATATCAGAATCGATATATATTTAGTGAGTCACTCAAACACTGAGAATTCTGATCCATGTTGTCAAATAGATCGGAAGCTTGAGCTTCATGAAATCCTTAATACTCACCAAGCAGAAAACTAACATTAAAATATTACTATGATATTAACACGGCCTATTTCAAATTATTATTTCAAGGAGCTAATGGAATGCTGCTTCAATAGAGTAAAGTATCATGGCCCTCTGTTTCATGCATGAGTGACCATGGATTTGTATCTGGCTCATATTCTGTTAACCGGGAATATTGAACTTGGAAAATGTATTTTCTCTCGTCATAAACAAAATAAATAACAATAAACAAAATTGTAAAATTTTTTTAACTCAGAGCAACATAGTCATATTACGGTAATATTTCAAAAACAGAAATGCTTTTGTTGTCCAACCTTCAATGTTGGAAATAAGTAGCTTTTTAGAATTGTTATCATTCATTATTTAATGTTTGAAATCTGTTACCTTCTGTCCCAAATTTTAATCTGAATTGCATTCAAATTTTCAGAAAAATGTGTTATATGACTCTTTTCAATGCCGTTCACTCCAAACCAGGTTATGTACAATTGTTTACTGATATCAGTTAGGAGGAAATACTATTTCCTTCTTCCTTTTTAACAGATATCAGTGAACAGTTGTACAGGGCCTAATTTAGAGTGAATGGTGTTGATAAGAGTCATATAGTACATTTTTCTCAAAAAATATATTTAATGATAAGTACTCAAGAAAGAATACTTTGCTAATTTGGTTCTAAAATTTTCTTTCAATCAATTAAACTTGGAAAATCATCAGAAAAAAATTGAGTATGATATAAGGAAGTGGTTCCCAACCTTTTTTTTTCGCGACCCCAATTTTCGTAAAATCAACACATACAGATACTCGCAACCCCGCAACAAGAAAAGCATTAGAAACCATACCTACAAAGTTAATTCGTTCCTAAATCCCTTCGTAGGTAGGGACACATTTTACCTGTAAATTCCCTAATCTGTTCTAAGATCCCACAAAACTACTATACTATTTGTATAAATCATAATATGGTTAAAAACCGTAACAAATACATGTTAGAACTAGACTACGGCATAACAAATAGAAAGGGTATATTCATGGAAAAAAACAGAGAAATAACGAATAAAAACAATAAACTGTTTGTTCACTTATCGTTGGCGTTAGTCGACTAGGCTGGGCTAAGAAAAGACCGTGGAGAGCGGTTGTATAGCTTTTAAAGGAGGTGAGACGAAGCGACAAAAGTCGACAGTTGAGAGCGACCGTAATACGGAAATGAGCACATGCACATGAATTCAAACTTAGAGTATACCTTTTTTTTGCTTTTCTGTTTTTTTTTGTTCTTTTTTTGTTTTTCTTTTCTAGGTCATTTATTTTTCAGTTTATTTTTCTTTTGTTTAACTGTTCCGCGTATCGTCTTCTCACTGAAGTTAGCTAGCGACTCAAACTGACTGTTCAGACACATTGTACGTAACCGCGGGAAACAAACGAGCCAATGGGATGACAGGTAATTTCTGGGTGTCTGACGGCAGCTGGCAGTGGCTCCAATTATGTTAATGAGAAGATTGCGCCTGTACATCGTTTGTCAGTTTTTGAGACCTTGGTGTAATGTTACTGAGGCACAGCCGCATGTCATCTTCTACACTCAACCTATTTCTGTGTTTTGTTGTAAGTACAGCCAATTTTCTTGACTTTCCGGATGTCATTCTAGTGAAGAATTTGTGATAATGGTTCAGTTATGTTTTATATTAATTTGAAATGTACCGGTAAGTAACTGCTTTGGAAAATTAGCAAATCTTTACATCCTTATTTATTCTTATATACGTATGTTTTTGGTTTGGCAAAATCAAGAAATTCTTTCTCCCTGCAGTCAGTTGAACAGGTGATGCAAATCTACCAGCAATCCCCCGACTATCTATTCATCGTTATGCAATTTACGACACCGGTACGTTTCAACGTTACGTTACCGGCAGACTGATATGTAATAGACAGAGGAACAACGCATCAGCGCGATACAATGATTAAGCGTAGTGGACATAACTTAAAGGTAACTTAAATAACTATCTCTCACTAAAACTCAAGCTATTATGAAACTGAATTCAACCGAAAACATAAATGATTTAGCCTGCAAGCGCACGTGTGAAGACTGTTGCCAGATCAGGGCCAAAGACAACAATACTTCGAATTGAACAACACGCATAAAAAAGCTGAAAACGTGGATATATCATTGACGTTCCAATCACTAAATCGCATTCTCTACCTGACCTTTAAAAACGTCACTTTACTAATTTCAAATTATTGAAAAATATAAGCGAATTATTGTACATTCACAAGAAGTTAGGCGCCCCGAAAAATTTGCTCGCGACCCCATCCGGGAACCACTGTTATAGGGCAATTTCACAGAACAAGACTCAACAGAACCGAATTGGTCAGAAGAATTGGTTATTATGTTTTTCAAACAAATTTTCAAATAAACATTTAGGCCTGGGAACTATTATTAAAAGGATAAATTTAAAATTGTAGAGGTTTTTCATAAATTCCACCATGTAATCCAATTTGGGGTTATGAAAGTGTCAAATTATAACATATAAAAAAATCAAAATTTCCTCCAACCCTTGTTAAAACGTTGATTATGTCATTATTATTGTGTTATACCTCTGTGTTTCCCAAGGATGATTTGAAAGCTTGTAGTTGATCTGATGACAGGTTGCAGCCAATAAGGCTGAACTCTTCAATACAGGATTGATTGGAAAGTATTTGTCCAACTGATGATAAACCTTCAACTCCCATGTTTGTGTTTTCACTCAGCCCCAACTCCTTGATCTATAAAGAAACAAGAATAATTTATAAACCATGAAATCTATAAATGGTTCTCTACTGAGTGAGAAATAAAAAATTATGAACTTCTCAAACTGAAAGTAGTTTTCGATACAAAAATACCATTAATATTTCATAGAAAATATTGTTGAATTTAAAAACAAAATCTGAAATACAAAATTAGACATATCAGAATTAAAATCTGTAAATTCGGAATAGTTGAATCCCATGTTAACAACTGCATGAGAACGAATGATTGAGCAATTATGAAATCCTTAAAACTCATAAAACGGAACAAAAATATTGTTATGGTATTAAAACAGTCATACTTGCATGTATGAATTTCAAAAGTCATAAATGTTTTGACCTGCCTTTGCTCACTATGAGATAACAAAATTCCTGAAAAGTTTGGGATTTGCGAAATTTCTCGCAGTCTTTGCAAGGAAGTGCGCTTATAGTAAACAAAGAAAAATTTTAAGCTCATACTATAGCTTGGAACACAAAATATTTTTTAATTCAAGTTTTGTTTTTTTCACTTTAATACAAAAATCGGGTAAATAGCAATCGGGTCGTTGCTGCAAGCCATGTCAATTGGACAAAAACTCAGCTAATTCTGTGAAGTTTCATTGAAAATATTTCTAAAAACTTTTTAGTTCCTGATCAAGCATATTCATTGTGTACAGCGGTTTTCTATTCGGAAATTTGGGTGGCTCCGTCTGGTAACCATCTAAATATTTTTACACATATAAAAATTTCTATAAATGGTTCTTTACTGAGTGAGAAATAAAAACAAGCCGGTAGTCACTCAGGATCTCCGCTGATAGTTGGGGCCCGCACTTAGCTACTTATTGCCATCCATAGAAACTTAAGGTTCTTTAACGGTGGTGCGATTAACTAAGTGAGCGGGTTGGTTAAAAAGTCCAATTCATTGCGAGCGCTGTGCTTTTGTAGACATACTTACGAGACTGATATGCGGTGACTAAAAATTGGAAAGAATCATGTTCATTAAAATCCCTAAGGCTTTTCCAGTTTATGGAGTATCGAGACCAAAGATGACTTATTGGAAAGCGTATTTTACAGAAGGTAGCGTTCTTCAACTTTCAAATTTCAACTTAGTTAACAATTGAACGGCGATAAGTTGCGAAAAAAATGGAAATTTCTCAACGATCGACGAGTTATTCGTCGTTGTCATGGAAACGAAACCTCCATCTGGACTTTCTATGAAACGCACAATACTAGGGTGACATGATAACCCATGTGAGAAATTTCATCCCGATTGGTCCAGACAGGTACACAGACAGAACGACTGATAATAAGAAGGTCTCCTAGAGCGGAGATCCATTATGAACATTTACAAACTGGAAGTGTTTTTTTGGAATTTCTAGGTTTTGTTTCACGATATTCTAGTCATATTCTGGACCAGGGTGGTCCGAATCTAGGCCCGCGGGCCAGATGGTAATCGAAAATCGCTTTTGTTGTTTTTTTGTCATGAATTAACCAGAAAAATCTTCTGGAATATTGTTATATCACCAATGTCACTGAATTGAACAGTGTTCTTAGGCGACTAGCAAAGTTGAATGATGTGCTTGGCAGTCTAAATTGTTATCTGGATTTCTATCTTTTTGATCACGAATATATGCTAAACATTTTGGTATCATAGCAAACTAAAAATCGAATTAGCTTGTTTGGCTATGTCTGATAACTAATATTAATGTCATGGCCTTATAACATAATTCATGCCGGGTGTTTTTTTGCAGCCCGCCTGAACAGTATTACAAAAAATGCTGCCTATATGTCAGAACATTTAGTAATTACCCTCCTGTACCTCACATTTGGTAATCAATCAATCTGCAGTTATTTATTTGTAAGTTATTTTGCAAACTGACGAATTCAAACATATTTTTAACTGGATGTTTGGGGGAGGGGGGGGGGCTTACCACAATGCTTGCTTGATATGTCGGCAAGTTTTGTCGGTGACAAAAGAATATAATTTAAAACAGCATTTTAGAATCTTGTGAGCAATGAGCATTTTCCAAAGTTAAGATTTTGCTTTGAAAATCCTATAGCTGTTCAAAAGCACTTACATTTACACTAATTTACTCACACTAAACGTAGATATAGAAAGCCTTTTGCTGGTTTTAGTAAGTTTTTTGGTGGTTTTTACATGTTTTATCTTGATAAATGACAAATACTGATCAACGTGGCTAATCAATTTTGTGGCCCCTGGAGCCGACAACCTTGGACCACTCTGTTCTAGACCTTACCATTGAATTTGAAAAAAAAAATCAAGCTACAAAAGTAGACATATCAGAATCGATATATATTGGGTGAGCCACGCAAACACTGAGAATTCTGACCCATGTTGTCAAATAGATCGGAAGCTTGAGCTTTATGAAATCCTTAATACTCACAAAACAGAAAACTAACATTAAAATATTACTATGATATTGACACGGCCTATTTCAAATTATTATTACAAGGAGCTAATGGAATGCCGCTTCAATAGAGTAAAGTATCATTCCCCCTGTTTGAGGGAGTGACCATAGATTTGTATCTGGCCTCATTCTGTTAACCGGGAATATTGGACTTGAAAAAGGTATTTTCTCCTGTCATGTACGATGTTAATATCTTCATTTCTCACCATCCTTTTGTGTATTTGTAATATAATTTTGGCGCTAGTGGGAACATATCAAATAGAAAGGCCAAGAAAACATGCTAAAAAATATCCAAGACTTTTACTTTGTGGGACGAGGCCAATCTTTAGGGATTAAAATAGGGTTTAGAAATAGGATTTACATATTTATCCCGGGGAGAGGAAAGCCAATAAGATTGCTTAATCATCATATGGCGAACCACGGCCTCTCGTTCGGTTACCAATCCATGTCGCGTATGGGATTAGGTAGCCAGTTTTTTAAGATGATCAACTTGATGGTGGAGAAATCCGTGACCGACCAGTGGGTACATGTACCCTATGGTAGCGAGGAGTCCAGTCATCCCCTCATACGTATTCAACCCTGCATGTGATTCGAAACTGCGAACCCACGCATTTTATTCAGAGGTGCGGTGGCAAGCATATTCCTAACTCTTAGCAGAATTTGTCACACTGCCGAGCCATGCGCCACACCGCTGAGCACCAATGCTTGCCATAATTTCATATGCTTAGAACCAGATCATGTTCGTTTCATTGCACTACACATACAAATTTTTAGGGAAGTGGTTGCCAGAGGGGCAAATCTGCTGTAAATTTACGGGATATATATGCATACTGGCTATTTTGCAATTGATGATAATTTTCTGTTGTTACATATATATTTTCAAACAGCTTCATTGATTGTAGGAATCATGGTAATTTATGTGGATGAAGATTAAGTAAAATTATATATCACTCAAGGGAAAGGCCAGTGGGGGAGATTACATGGGTAATAACCCTCATTTTTTAATTTTTTACGATTCAAAATTTCTGCCTCCTACTTAGAACAAACAATGGCCTCGTTTTACTTTCAGCAAATCACGGTATTGCGGTCAAAACTATTTTATTCTGTGCACTGTCACCTCAACGCAATTATCACCACAAGTTTTTATTTGTCTATACAGCATCTTATGCTTTCATAACGCTGATAAAAATGCTTATCTCCGTTATTATTGAGATATTTACCTTACTCATCATCAATCATATTGTGATACTGATAAACAATTGCACAAAGTTCAGAATCGAGTTTATCAAAAATGCATGGTTTATTAATAAGGAATTGCCAACTGTGGCGGCAACAATAAAATTAACTTTTTCCCTAAAAAGACATCAAATTTATTATTCGACTGATGAATCCGCGAAAAATACAAATGTGTAATTGTGGTTTGTGATCAAGAAAGAGGGCATACATGTTTTATTTTCTGACTTAAAACATACGTGAGACGAATTTACCCATCGCCCAAAAGTGATTACATTACATTCGGCTCCTCAAAAGGAGAGAAGTATTATATGTTTATTTAAGGAACACAAATATCGGTGCATTGAAAAAAAAAAAGGATTTTATTGAAGTTAATTGTGACAAGTAATAGTTTTATATTTCATACACATTTAATCGATGCTACATGTGAGCTTGTTATTGTGTATGTAAACGATTATAATGTCTGAAATCAGCGAGTCGCAAATGACTTTAAAAATTAATTTTCACGATTTCTATCGCTTTATTTCTAAACGTTGGCACATAGAAACAATTTTTAAGATATGGGTTAATATTTCGCGACTTATATCCAATTAATTTTGGAACCACTTTTATAATTAAATGCAGGCATATAAGAAATTGTTTATATACATAAAATAAATTACGAAATGTATTAATATTTTGAGTCACATCAAAAAATGGGATATACATGCATATATCATTTGTTTATTGTCTACTATAATCATGTCATATTTCGTAACTGAAAATTTATGGTAATTTTGTTCTCGCTATATCTCATGTACATTCGTGTTTGTGCCATATTTCATATTTGAGTTATATGGTAGCGTTATGTATGGCATCAAAAATGCAACATTAGAGAGGTTGAAGTTACCTCCGTCTTTCTAAAGCAATTTTTTTGCGCAAACGACATTTTTGTGGAAAAATTCACTTCACAAAAACTTCACAAAAACAATGCGTGGAACAGTTAGCTGAATTATCAAACATTCAGCGAGTAAAAGACTGGATATTTTATGCAAAAGACCAAAACAAAATAGCTTGGCAAGTTAGGTGGCCCATACTTCTCTACTTTCCTATAGCATTTATAATCCATAAATAAAAACTTGTGATATCATTGTTAACTCAGAGCAACATAGTCAAAATTGAAATTTAAAAACAGACACGGTCTTGAGACAACCAGGCAGGTTCCAGAGTTCAAAGGTTGCTTCGAATGGCAATTTATGAATTCTTTACAAAAGACTAAAACTTAAAGTTTGTCACAAGGTTTGTTATGAAAAGGCAAGCTTAATTCATGTCCCAAACGTCTAAGTGGCCTGACTCATTAGAATTTACTAAAATACAACAGAGATACGAACATTTATGATATCAGAATTGCTCCTTCCAGTGTAAATGTCAAAAGATTTATATCGTTAGTGCTTCAATCATTCATCAGTAATTTATTTTTCCACAAATGCTGAAATGTGTGACCTACATAGACAGCTTAGTATAAAATAGAATAGGAATCGCATGTAGGTGAGAAGAACGTTTAAGTACCCAGAAGCAGTCTAGTAAATCCAGAGGCGCTAGACAATGTAAAAAGCACCATTAAGCGTGGTAACCATGACAACTGCTCACCCGGGTCACTGGCAGCTGATTAGTTTAGGTACGAGTTTGAATTTTCAAGGATGCATAAGGTAGGATTTGCGAAGTGCAGGCGTGTATAAAATATTAACTACCGGTAATTAATTTACCCATTTGCTAAGAAGAGATTATGAAACATGAACCTCGTACTGTCATTTTGCTTGAGTAAAAGATGAGCACCATAACTCTGTGTGAAAGTATTAAGATTAATGATTCTGATCAGTGAATTGAATATTCAACGAAATGCGGGTAACTATAAAGACTATAATATGAAACAGTTACTCAGTGGTTTCGCAACAAGCAGTCAGGGAAATGTTTAACAACAATTGGGAATAGTGTAGAGGTGTAACCATTCAAAATAAAGGTAGTTGTAATGCACAAAATATAACATTTATTAACAACTTAGCATAAAAAGACTAACTAACTGGTTTGAGATTAAGGTCTTAGTATTATTGTACATCTATGGCCTGGAAATTATTGATTTGAATGCCATACCGCACCCAATAATGTATGGGTGATATCCTCAGAACACTCCTACCTATCGCATGGAATATGTCCATGCAATGGCACAAATTAGCGGAGAAATAAACTATAAACATAAATATGGAATGAGATTTAAAAAGTCACAAATCACATGACTATTCCAGGTACTAAAGACTCAATAGCTATGAATTTGGTCAATTGTTTAGCTGAAAATGGCAAGAAAGAGGAATAACAACACGACATTAACTGGGAGATGTGGCAACAGCAGATTGGTAAGAGGAGAGCATGAGTTTTCTATATTTTGCTTTGAACGTTTTGTAAATGGTGACCTGGGAACTATTATTAAAAAAGATAAATTTAAAATTATAGCAGTTTTCATAAATTTCACCATGCAATCCAATTTTGGGCTATGAAAGTGTAAAACTTTAACTTATTGCAAAATTAAATTCAAACCCGTTAAAAAAGGTTAATTATGTCATTATTATTGTTTTATACCTCTGTGTTGCCCAAGGATGATTTGAAAGCTTGTAGTTGATCTGATGACAGGTTACAGCTGTGAAGGCCCAAGTATTTAACACAGGATTGATTGGAAAGTATTTGTCCAACTGTTGACAAACCTTCAACTCCCATGTTTGTGTTTCCACTCAGCAACAACTCCCTGATCTATAAAGAAAACAAGAATAATTTATAAACCATGAAATCTATAAATGGTTCTCTAATGAGTGAGAAATAAAAAAATATGAACTTCTCAAACTGAAAGTAGTTTTTGATGCAAAATATACCATTAATATTCCATAAAAAATACCGTTGAAATATAAAACAAAATCTGAAATACAAAATTAGACATATCAGAATTAAAATCTGTAAATTCGGAACAGTCGAATCCCATGTTAACAACGGCATGAGCACGAATGATTGTGCAGTTATGAAATTCTTAAACCTCATGGAATAGAACAAAAATATTGTTATGATATCAAAACAGTCACACTTGCAGGTATGAATTTTAAAAGTCACAAAATGTTTTGACCTGCCTTTGCTCACTATGAGATAAAAAATTTTAGAAAGTTTAGCATTTGCGAAAATTTCTCGGAGCTTTTGCAGGGAAGTGCACTTTTAGTAAACAAAGAAAAATTGTAACCCAATACTATAGCTTAAAATACAAAAAAATTGAAAATCAAGTTTTGTTTTTTCACTTTAATACAAAAATCACCATTGGGTGAAATAGCGATCGGGTCGTTGCTGCAAGCCATGTCAATTGGACAAAAACTCAGCTAATTCTGTGCATCTTTTTGCATCTTATAATGTTTTTTAATATTAAATTTGACAACAGTACCATGTCATGAAATGCTGACTTAACTCTGGATGGCCCTAGGGTTGTAGGTCAAAATAATTGCAATTATTAAAGTGGTAGCACTTGGCATTGATACACAACATAGTGAAATTCATATTCAAATTTGACAAAACATTGTCAAAATCCGCATTTTGAAAGTGACACGCCATTGTAACTTTGAATATAGCCTGGTGCCAGAAGTTGGAAGTTTTTATCAAGTGAGGATAAATAGATATTAAAATTCAATGTTTCAGTCAAGTGACAATTTTTTTGGTCAAACCGATTGTAAATCATATCTTGGTAGCATTTGGAATCAATAAACTAAATTGTAAAATTATTTTTTTTAACTTGGAGCAACATAGTCAAATTACGGTAATATTTCAAAAACAGAAATGCTCTTGTTGTCCATGATCTATTAAGAGACAAGAATTATTGATAAACCATGAAATCTATAAATGGTTCTTTACTGAGTGAGAAATGAAAAAATATGAACATTTACAAACTGAAAGTGGTTTTTCGTGGAATTTCTAGGTTTTGATTCGACATATTCTAATATTATTCTAGACCAGGTTAGACCAAACTCAGGCCCGCGGGCCAGATGGTAATCAAAAATCGCATTTGGTGTTGTTTCGTCATAGAATCAACCAGAAAAATCTTTTGGAATATTGTTATATCACCAATGTCACTGAATTGAACAGTGTTCTGAGGCGATTAATAAAGTTGAATTATGTGCTTGGCAGTCTAAATTGTTATCTGGCTCTCTATCTTTTTGGTCACGAATATATGCTAATCGAATTAGCTTGGTTGGCTATGTCTGATAACTAATATTAATGTCATGGCCTTACAAAATAATTCATGCCGGATGTTTTTTGCAGCCCGCCTAAACAATATTACAAAAAATGCTGCCTATATGTCAGCAAATTTAGTAATTTCTGCAGTTATTTATTTGTAAGTTATTTTGCAAACTGACGAATTCAAACCTATTTTAACTGAATGTGGGGGGGGGGGGGTTGGGGGTACCACAATGCTTGCTTGATATGTCGGCAAGTTTTGTCGGTGACAAAAGAATATAATTTAAAACAGCATTTTAGAATCTTGTGAGCAATGAGCATTTCCAAAGTTAAGAATTTGCGTTAAAAATCCTATATCTGTTCAAAAGCACTTACATTTGCGGAAACACTTTTACCGTTATGAAGAGTTTGAAATCTTACACTAACCGTAGATATAGAAAGCCTTTTGCTGGTTTTAGTAAGTTTTTCGATGGTTTTTGCATGTTTTAGCTTGATAAATGACCTTACCATTGAATTTGAAAACATAAATCAAACTACAAAAGTAGACATATCAGAATCGATATATATTGGGTGAGCCACTCAAACACTGAGAATTCTGACCCATGTTGTCAAATAGATCGGAAGCTTGAGCTTTATGAAATCCTTAACACTCAAAAAGCAGAAAACTAACATTAAAATATTACTATGATATTAACACGGCCTATTCCAAATTATTATTACAAGGAGCTAATGGAATGCTGCTTCAATAGAGTAAAGTATTATGGCCCCTGTTTCATGCATGAGTGACCATGGATTTGTATCTGGCTCATATTCTGTTAACCGAAAATATTGAACTTGGAAAACGTATTTTCTCTCGTCATGTACGATGTTAATTTCTTCATTTCTCACCATTCTTTTGTGTATTTGTAATATAATTTTGGCGCTAGTGGGAACATATCAAATAGAAAGGCCTGCTGCCGTTTGTACGCAATAGGCAGAGCAGCCCAGGACAGATGTCTGGCAGATAGCAGTTACATCACTGAGAAAACATGAAAAAAATATCCGAGACTTTTACATTGTGTGACGAGGCCAATCTTTAGCGCCTAAATTAGAGTTTAAAATTAGGACATTATATATTTATCCCGGGGGAGAGGAAAGCCATTAAGATTGCTTAATCATCATATGGCGAACCACGGCGTCTCGTTCGGTTACCATTCCATGGATGGGATTAGTTTTCAGATACATGAACTTGATGGTGGAGAAAGCTGTAACCGACCAGTGGGTACATGAACCACCCCATGATGGCAAGGAGTCCAGTCATCTTCTCATACTTAATCAACCCTGCATGTGATTCGAAACTACGAACCCATGCATGGTAATCAGAGATGCGGTGGCAAGCATAGTCCTAACTCTTAGCAGAATTTGCCACACTGCCGAGCCATGCGCCACACCGCTGAGAGTTTTTCATATTACCGCTCAACAAGTCGTGACAGAATAAGTAAGTCGTGACAGAATAAGTAAAAGAAATTTCTGTTCTTCAGTTGAACACCAAGGCTCGCCATAATTTTATATGCTTAGAACCTCATTGGACTACACATACAAATTTTTAGGGAAGTGGTTGCCAAAGGGGCATATCTGCTGTAAATTTACAGGATATATATATCGTATATTCTTGAATATACGCCTATCTCACATATAAGCTGACTCCCTAATAACGGCTTCAAAATTGTGAATTTATAAAAATTTGTATATATGTCGTATCTACAAAACGTAACACGCCGCATGCATTCATTATGGTCAATTATGTTCAATTCAGATTTAATATTCAAGTATCGCTATTCGCTACCTTCTTGTATTGTTTTTAGTGTTTATATTAATGAGAAATATGGCACACGCATTGTAGCGCCGCTGTCCACATTTTGATTAAAACAATTTAAAACAATAAAACAATTATTATATTTTCTGTTTTATCGTAATGGAAGACAGCACTTTGCGGCTCAACTACATTACTGCCGATATGAAAGGAATTAAATCAGCGCCGACTTGAAGTACCCAACGTATGACATGAGAACATTTTTGATTGAAAATATTTTACAATCATTATTTTATATTAACATAGACGAGATATCCTGAGCGGCCACGGCAATGAATTTGGTTATTTGGTCTTCTCAAACATGATTTATATAAGCTTCATATATGGGCTGATATATTTTATGATGTATCTCAAAATGACTTTGACTTTGATAATTGACTTTGTATACCAGCTTTTATTTGTCTTAATCCTTTCAAAAACAAAAACGTGTCCAGTGCAATGAAGCACTCCCTGCCTGATATCGGCACTTCAAAAAGAAAACGGCTACCACAAGATAAAGTGATTGATTTACGACCCTTCCGTTTTGCTGATTCAGGAAAAAACGGAAAACATAGCTGTTGCCTAACCCATGGACGTTCAGCGCAGTATTTATCACACCATATTTATATGTTATTTCAACCTTTCAGTTGAATGGTTGTTCAAAATGATTGAAATTACAGTTTTATTGTTGAGAATTAATTATTATTTTAAATATTATTTAGTATCTATCGCGGATGTTATTTGTTAGCCAGACGTAACGTTCATTTCGAGTTTGCTGTATTAATTTATGAAATCTCAATTAGTTTGATCAGATGCGCTTATATGCCGGTCCCATAGTTCGGCAATTTTTTAAGTTTTAAAAACTCGGCTCATATTTAATAATATACGGAACATACTGGCTATTTTGCAATTGATGATAATTTTCTGTTGTTACATATATATTTTCAAACAGCTTCATTGATTGTAGGAATCATGTTAATTTAAGATTAAGTAAAATTATATATCACTCAAGGGGAAAGCCAGTGAGGGAGATAACATGGGTAATAACCCTCATTTGTAAATTTTACACGATTCAAAATTACTGCCTTCTACTTAGAACAAACAACGGCCTCGTTTTACTTTTAGCAAATCACGGTATTGCGGTATTTTATTCTGTGCACTATCACCTCAACGCAAATATCACCACAAGTTTTTATTTGTCTTTACAGCATCTTATGCTTTCATAGCGCTGATAAAAATGCTTATCTCTGTTATTATTGAGATATTTACCTTACTCACCATCAATCATATCGTGATTATTGATAAAAAAATGAACTTTATCCCTGAAAAACATCAAATTTATTCTTCGACTGATGAAAACCTCAGTACAATTGTCGAATCCGCGAAAAATACAAATGTGTAATTGTGGTTTGTAATCAAGAGAGAGGGCATACATGTTATATTTTCTGGCTTGAAATATACATGGGACGAATTTACCCATCCCCTAAAGATGATTACATTACATTTGGCTGCTCAAAAGGAGAGAAGTGTTATATGTTTATTCAAGGAATTTAAGGAATACAAATATTGGTGCATTGAAAATAAAAATGGATTTTATTGAAGTTAATTGTGACAAGTAATAGTTTTATATTTCATACACATTTAATCGATGCTACATGTGAGCCTGTCTTTGTGTATATAAATCAGAGGTGTGCAACATACGGGTACAGCAAGGCACGCGGTACCTATTTACGTGGCCCGCTACACACTTCATACTTCGTAGCCTATTAATTTAAGAACTTTTTCGAATTGTAACAGCGTCATTGGCATTTTTGACTGCAGTATAGGTCCATGGACTTTTCCCCGAGCATCGATTTCCTCATTTACTTCGTGACATTGGCTAATCAGCAAGATGCAAAAAGTGACGTAACAATGCCCCCTTTTCGTATCCACTCTGACACTGTGACTACTCAGATTTTCAGGCGTGGTCGTGAACCTTACCTCGTTTTCGGGTTTTTGAACTATATTCATTAGTTTTTAGTTGTGTTTCGGAAATTTAAATATAAATCAGATAATTTAATGATCACGTTGTCTTCTTAGAAAATGAAAAATTAGTGTAGAAATAGCTGTAATAGTCTAGCTAGGCTAAAATTGTTTACCAGTATGTTTAAAAAACAGATTATTGTATGCCAAGGTGGTCAAAGGTTGTCAGTCTAGCGGGCCACACTATTATCTTTGCATTGTTCGCGAGCCACAATAGTACCAAGAATAAGTAAATAGTGCGATACAAATCAAATACTTTATGTCCGAACACATTGACCATTATTTGTCATTCATCAAGCTAAAACATGCAAAAACAACCACAGATAAAATGACATAAAGAACAAATTTCTTTTTTAGATTGTCACCGACATAACGAACACACATATAAGGCAAGCATTGTGGTGTTTTCTTCCCCGTATCCAGTCAAAAGTCATCTGAATTGGTCCTCTTTCTTTTCATATTAATGTTTAAAAACTTACAAATAACAAAAAATAAAAAGCCAGTTAATAATCCAGACTAGCCAATCACAATATTCAACTTCGCTAGTTGCCTCAGCTAGCCATAACACTAGTCAATTCAGTGAAATTAATAATGTAACAATATGTCAAAATATTTTTCTGGTTATTTTTATGTCGAAACAACACTGATTGCGATTTTTGTTTACTCTCGCGCAAATGTGACGCGGGCCACAGATAATGAAACGGCGGGCCACTTGTGGCCCGCGAGCCTGGGTTTAGACCACCCTGTTGTATGCAATGAATGAATGAATAATAATGATGGTTTGAAACATATAACCCACACAGGCGTCAGGCGTCAACTCGCGAAACCACTCCTAAAATAAACCCGAAAATTTTGCAGTGGTTAAGTATAGGAAGAATTTTCCGGGGGTCAAAGGTCGGGAAAATCTCCATAAGACTACATCACACTGCGATTTAATTCCGTCTACAGCAGGGTCGTCCAACCTTTTTGATCGAAGGGCCACATGTAGTTTACTAATAATCTCGCGGGCCACTTAACATGATAGTTATGCGCTAGTTTTTCTAGACTGACTACCGGTTAATGAAAAAACAATACCCTTATTCCAAACTTTCACAATTATTAAAGCAATAAAACTGTTGTTTCCCAACCATTGATGGGGCGCCATCAGTGGTGATTCCCGAAAGTTTTGCCAAAGACAAGCCAAGCCGCTTGATCATTTTCATCACAGCTTCCAACATATCACTCGCCTCTACGTGTACCGGTACCATTAATAGGGATAATGGCTGTGAGCTATTCGGTAATTTCAAAATCATCACCCACTTTCGTACCATAGAAGATCGCCGACTGATCAGTAACCTTGATGTCAGTGCTTTCGTCAAGTGCCAAGGAATACGATAAAAATTTTCCCGATTTTGCAATTGAAGATTTCGCTATATAGTTCCCAAGCTCTCAACACAACAAGTTATGGTCTGTTTTGACAGGCTTTTTTTGCAAACACCTCTTTCATTTCCAGACGTAAAACATCGGAAACCCGAATACAATAAATAATATAGATTCCTTAACAAATTCTCAATTTGAGAATGGCTTCGATTGTTTTGCGATAACGTCATATAATATGAGACCAAGTGTGTAAGCGACTATGGCACCTTTATGTATCGATATCTCCTTCTAGTTGGTTGGTTCAAAATGGGACTCATGCCTCATTTAAAATGGCTGACAGAGCACAGATAAGGAAACAAACAAATCGTCTTTGTATACTACATCACGTCTTTGTATACTACATCATTCAAAATAATAATTTTGCTAAATTTTTATTTTCGATTCTGAAAAATACAGCGCGGGCCACTGGCCACTCGAAATGCACCAGCAGGCCACGTGTTGGACGACCCTAGTCTACAGTATTGTGACGACCCCCATTGTTGCAGCATAATGTGCATTGTATGAAAACCGCCTTGTTCTGGCAGTGGTACGTGATCTTACTTTATGATTATTATACAAAAAAGCTTAGCAAAGTTCAAATGTCTACCATTAAGAAAAGGAAAGTTGATTATCACATTAATCACCTACACAATAAATATACTGATTGTACGTGCTCTTCCATTAAATAAATTATTCAGAAAAAATTTTGAGTTGTTCGATGGCCTGGCCCCCGGTATCACTATACTTGTAGTTTGTGGCCCATTGCGCTAAACAGTTGCACGCCCCTAATATAAACGATTATAATGTCTGATATCAGCGAGTCGCAAACTTTCAAAATTAATTTCACGATTTCTATCCATTTATTTCCCAACGTTGGCACATAGAAACAATTTTTAGGATATGGGTTAATATTTCGCGACCTATATCAAATTAATTTGGGAACCACTTTTTTAATTAAATGCGGGCATATAAGAAATTGGTAATATACATGAAATAAAATACGAAATAAATTAATATTTTGCGTCACATCAAAAAATTGGAATATAC
Source organism: Styela clava (assembly GCF_964204865.1). Classification (NCBI taxonomy): domain Eukaryota; kingdom Metazoa; phylum Chordata; class Ascidiacea; order Stolidobranchia; family Styelidae; genus Styela; species Styela clava. The sequence continues at coordinate 4,800,366 of NC_135251.1, forward strand.
ATGCATATATCATTTGTTTATTGTCTATAATCCTGTCATATTTCGTGATTGACAATTTACGATAATTTTGTTCTCGCTATATTTCATGTACATTCCTGTTTGTGCCATATTTCATATTAGAATTATATAGTAGCGTTATGTAGGGCATCGAAAATGCAAGATTAGAGAGATTGATGTTACTCCGTCTCTCTACAGCAATTTTTTTTGCGCAAATGACATTTTTGTGGAAAAATTCATTTAAAAAAAACAATGCGTGGAACAGTTAGCTGAATTATCAAACGTTCAGCGAGTAAAAAACTGGATATCTTTTGCAAGAGACCAAAACAAAATACCTTGGCAAGTTAGGTGGCCCATACCTCTCTACTTTCCCTTAGCATATATAATCCATAAATAAAAAATTGTGATATCATCGTTAACTGGGAGCTACGGGGTCAAAATAAAAATTTCAAAAACAGACAACTAGCCAGGTTCCAGAGGTCAAAGGTTGCTTTGAATGGTAATTATAAATACCGTACAAAAGAATAAAACTTAGAGTTTGTCACAAGGTTTGTTATGAGAAGGCAAGCTTAATTTATGTAACATAGACCTCATCTGATTCATTGGGATTTACTAAATTACAAGTTTACGGCAGCAGAATTACTGTATAATATGTCAAAAGATTTTTAGTTATAGTGCTTAGATGACTAAAATAAATGTAATAGGCTGTGACTCAAGCTTATACGTGTGGACATTCCATATTTGATCAAGTCAAAATTAAATTGGTACCTTTTTTCCTCTTTACTATCGAACACTCAAATCAAACAGCAATTTTTGGAGATGATAAAATAACATGGGAACTATGAATTCACATGCATGAGCGTGATGACCAATGAGTAAGACCAATGAACTTGACTGCGTTTGCACAAGTTCAAACCACTGAACACAAGGTGTAATAAAATCGTTGGCCAACGCCGAACTGCAATGAATTCAGTTTTTCAAAAAATAGTAACATCGTCAGTGGACACTTGTACATGGCTTGATTTAGAGTAGAAGTCTTGAATAAGAGAGATATAGAATATTTTTCTCAAAAACAATATTCGATAAGTACTCAAGAAAATGAATGCTGCTCCTCACACTGCCCATTTATTCTAAAATTTTATTAAAAATCAATTGAACTTGGAAGTTTATCAGAAAAAAAATCTTTCTTTGATTGCAATATAGGGCCATTTTATTTATTTCACACAATCACAGGACAAGACTCAACGAAACTAAATTGCTCATCGGAATTGGTTATTATGTATTTCAAACAAATATTCAAAAAAAATGAGTAGGCCTGAAAGCTGAAAAAGGTAAATTTAAAATTATAGAGGTTTTACATAAATTTCACCATGTAATCCAATTCTGGGTTATGAAGGTGTAAAACTATAACATATTAAAAAATCAAACTCAAAATTTCTTCCAACTCTTTCAAAAGCGATAATTATGTGAATATTATTGTGTTATACCTCTGTGCTGCCCAAGGATGATTTTAAAGCTTGTAGTTGATCTGATGACAGGTTACAGTAGTCAAGATCCAACTCTTCAACACAGGATTGATTGGAAAATATTTGTCCAACTGATGACAAACCTTCAACTCCCATGTTTGTGTTTCTATGCAGTTCAAACTTCATGATCTATAAAGAGACAAAAATAATAGATAAACCAAGAAATGTATAAATGGTTCTTTACAGAGTGAGTTCCGGTGCACATACTACAGGAGCGCTAAAAATTCTGTTCCATGGTGTTTTGCACATACTGTATAGTCAGTAAGTATTAGTCAAATAAGAAACCGCAGATTTCAGGTTTAAAACCAGGTCCACCACAACACTCCGTGTGACAATTTAGTAAATACTTTCAAACCAAAAAGATTCTGATATATGATTTAACATATAATTAATAAATGGTGGAATTCTACTATATAGTAGTACCGGTAACTCCAAATATGAGCTGCTTGCCTAACGCCTTATTTATAGTAAAGACATGAAAACAAATTTTAAAGAATTTAAATATCAGAAATTGTACCTTCACATTAGATCCTTTCAATTCAGATGCCATGGTTTGAAGTGAGGCTGACTTGAGATCACATCTATTGAAATTCATTTTTAGTGATGTGCAGTAGGAAGCTACTGACCCAATGACATGAACATCACTGATTGAGAGAGGATGCCAAGACATGTCAATTTTGTTAAGAGATGATTTGACAATGTCGCTCGTTCCACTCTTGGCTTCGTACAATGCAGTGAAAAGTTCCAAAATATCTGATTTGTTTGACATTTCTTTGAGTTCTAATTGCAGACTTTTCTTGAGAATATCTCGTTTTTCTTCAAGATCCTGAATTTCTGTGAAAATATAAGAATATATGTATACTGATGATGCTTGTGTCTGAATGATAAGTTACCATTCAGTAAAGATTGACTTGCAAATAACATTAGCGCCCATCTCTTTTAAATAAGTTGTTGGAAAATTAAATCTAGTCAGCCATAGCCAATCAATGTATTGGGCACCCCATTGTACTAATGTGTCTGTTACATTGTTTAGACTAGTGTTTGTTATTGCATTTCAGATTTCCCCAAGTTTACAACTTTAGTTCAAATCCAGTGTAAAATGTGTAATAATAATGATTGATGTGTATTAATGATGCTCGGCTACTTTTTGCTTTGCAATAAAACACCCTAGTACAGACATGGGCAAAGTACGGCTCGTAGGCCAAATCCGCCCAATTGAGTAATTCAATATGGCCCGCATGATGGTGCCACAACTTAACTAAAACTAAATTTTGATGTTTTAGTTAAAATTAGCTCAAGAAATTTGTTGAGATTGCGATTAAAATTAGTCTTGGCACGAGGCTTATTGTTTTCCACTTTTGCTTTTGTTACACTGTAAATATTTTTCATAAAATGTAACTTTTTACATCACACTTACATGGCCCGCAAGTCTAAGTGGGCACAATTTTTGGCCCCTGGTCGGAAAATCTTGCCCATCCTTGCCCTAGTAGCATCTCAACCTTTGCCCCTATCCCCAAGAATTACAGCATTGATGAATTAATTTTTTATATGAACTTATTCATGGATTTGGCTCCGAACAATGCCCTGTAACAGTGTGCACTGATAAGCTAGGCATAGAGTTACTGTTTCTTAAAATTACAGGAATATTCCTAGGTCAGCATTGTCTACCAAATTTATCACACCTTAGGGCCTAGGTGAAGAGACAAGTATGCGATGTGAACCCGAGATGAGTAACCTACAATGCCAATACAGTTATTAGGTTGAACACTTTAACTGCTAGGCCATTGCACTGATTAATTGATAATGCGAGAAACGCCTAACAAATTTCAGATTTGAATCAAGAAAAAAAAGGCTCTAGTTTGAATTTGAATCAACAATAAACAACACATTACCTTCAAATAAAATTCCGGCTGCTTCATAAACTGTCGGATTCAATAAAAATCCACAGATCATTTTTCTGACGAAAACAAAGTGACCGGTATGAAGATGTTTAGCCACGAACTCCTTAAAAGATTTTAAATCCAGTCCAAGAATATAGAAAGATGTGAGCATTTCTTGAAAACTTTGATGTTGAAAGTAAAGAAGATGGATTCCTTGAAAGAGTTTACGATATGTTCCTCCAGGAGCCAGAATTGCTAGATCGGTTGCTTCTTCGGGTTTTAGATGAACTTGACGAAAATCATCTTCTGTAAATAGAACTCGTTGTTTTATTGTCCCAATGTATGATAGTTCTTTTAATTTGTCCAAAACTTCCATAGTAATCTCTTGGTGAGTGTGGGGTGATCGTAAGATACTTTGCATGACCACAATCATAATACCACTCATGGTGTTTGGTTTGAAGTCAGATTTGAATTTTAATGCAATCAGCGTGTAAACCAGCATCACAGGGGTAGTGCACAGTAACAAGAGTGATGGAGCTTCGATTTTGAGAAATCCTATTATTTTCTCTGCTTCTTCATTTCCTTCATATCCAGAAATTATTTCCTTGATGGAGTCCATTGTTAATCCAGCAAGTGCAATAACCTTGTCTGGTCGAACTTCTCCCCAATAATTTCTGATGGAATGTTCACGACTGGACGATATAATGCGACAGCCAGGAAATAATTTTTCAGAGAGAAAATTCCACATAATTACCTCAGGATATGCAGGCTCATCTAGACTGATGAGTTCATAAACTCCATCAACTGTATATTGAAGAGTATCCAAGGAGTCGAGCATAAACAAAACTTCCTCTGGGTGAGTTTTTGCAATGTCTATTGCTTGACCTCTTTCTTCTTTTGTGAGATTGCTGAAAATTAGTTCTTCTGCTGTTACTTTCTTGTCGTTCATAAATTGTTTACATTCTACATATGGAACCATCTTGATATTCCCCTGAAAATATTTTCCCTGTATGACATCTCTTGAGGTTGCTTTCATGAGTGTGGTCTTTCCTGAACCAGGGGGCCCTACGAAACAAACATGACCATGTTTAAAGTTGTTAAACAATTCATCAAGTTGTGTCTCTTTTCTGATCCCTATTTCTCTTTCTCGCTGTAAATACTTTTGTTGATTAGGTGACTCTGGTACATAATCGTGTTCAGGAATTCTTCCACCTCTATAAAAATCAATTTCTTCCAATTGAGGAGTTACGTCCACATTTAGTTTTCTCTTGAAAACTCCATGAGGTTCAGCAAAGTCATAGAAGTCAGTGCACTTCTCAGTGTTATTATTGATTTTTGCTATTACTTTTTGATAAGACATCATATTTGCTTTACAATGTCATACACTTTAAACATCCAGCGTATTGACCATCTGGAAAAGTTTAATAAAAAAAGATCCATCCGATGTAATATTCAATAATACTTTTCGACAATAACTTCATAGTTCTAGGATATAAACTTTAACTAAAGCTGCTACAAATCTAACAAGAAAACATTTGTCATCCAAGTGCGATGAAGCCTAACATAGATGCCAATAAATCTGTTATATAATGTACACTTTTGTAAACAGTTGCAATTCATAATATCTTTGTAACATTTACATAATTGTTCCTAAATTAATATTATAGTTTTTGATTTTCGAGCTTTCATACAATTTTGCGAAGCAAGAAAATTGCTACTGTAGTAGTTTTAAAACTGGTATTTAATTACAAAGTATTCTCCAGAAAATTATATGCTAATCAAATGTTCGGCTCATCAGAAATTAAAACTATTTCATAAGGGTCGCGCAAAAATGTACTTACTCTATATAGACAGCCACCGATATCTAACGATGTACAAGGAAATACTGTTCTTCTGGCAAAAATCTTCCCACACTGACAAAAATTACTTTATATTGAGTGATTCAAAAACAGGAAGGGAGAAAGGAGTATGTATTAGCCTCAGTCATAAACCTAATGAGCTGATAAATAATCATTAAATGTTTAAAATCATCATTTTTTTTTTCAACATTTTTCGTGAGGATAAGAGAACTCTTCAAAAAGTAAAATGTGACTATTTGAAAAGACTAATTAATATAATATGCAAATTTAATAAATAAAGTCCCGACCAGATGTTAAAGTTATCTATCCAACTAAGAAATTATTGTCCCATCCAACATGAATGCTACCATATTATTTTATATTCTTTCCAGTTTGTCACCTGTTATACAATATACATTTTTGTGAACAGTTGCAATTTCAAAACTTGAATGGTATTCAAGAGTATTGATAAAATTCCATATGTTAGTGATCGCCTCTACACTGAGAGTTTTAATTTTACATAAGACCAGTTATAAGTCTCTACATTATCCTTCCTCTTATTATTTTTTTGTCCTGTATTCAAACCCGGTATTTTTCCTATGAATATCTAATTACAAATACTAAATTGAAAAACTATTATAAATAATTGTAAAAACTTATCTAAGCTCTTTATATTTGTCCTGGTTTTTGTGGACTATTTGGACTAGCTTATTAAAAAAGAACTCACGCTTCATTCAGACAAATGAATCCGACATATTTTCCGCCACCAAATATAAAATAAGGAAAGTATAATACATGTATCTTTTGTACAAAGCCCCCGCCCAAAACACTCCCACCAATGCTCAAAATAATAAAATTAGGAATTATTCAGTTAGAGTTAGGGATGCAGATTGCGCTGGAAATTCAAATTTTCAAATCCTTTGAACCCCAACTGGATAATTAGTATGTTGCTCTATCAAAATGTGGCAAGGGTTGTTTTTCTGAAATCTTACATTTTTGATCTAGTGGCGGGGGCTTTGTACAAAAGATCCAAATACATAACAGTCTAATATCATTTTCCGAGTGTTAGAACAGTTGGAAATGTATAAGAATATGTGACTACGATCATCACTTGAACGGCCCCGGATGAATTTCAAACACAAAAAATATCAAGGAATAATGAATCTTCGAAACTCTATAATAATTTTTTTCATGTAGCCTAGATATCCAACATAAACACAAGTAAAACTGTTGTTAGTGAGATGATGATCACAACCAGCAACACTGCATGATACCACAGATAATTCAATAATTTGAGACTGAAATTGGTATGAAAATGGTAAACTCCTTACAAACAATGCTTTAATATTCTATCCAAGGATAACACCAAATTATTTTTGATATCTGAGATATACATGTTTATGTGATTGTCATGGCAACAAACAGATACTTTACAAAAACCTTTTCATTAACGCTTGTAACATGATATGCAGTCACACCTCAGGTGTATTATGTGGGAATTAATTGCTTTAGAAACAATACAAAGAAGAACAGAACATGAGGGTATAACGCTGCCACACAGATATTTACATTTTTTGAAACAAATCATAGATGTGCCAAATATAATATTAGTTTAAATATAATTACTAACAAATAGCTCCTTGAATTCAATTGTTATAATCTTACAACGCAAAAGAACAAAAAAAATGTGCCAAGGCGTCTACATGTGAAGTATTGATACAATAAAATCCATTACAGTACAGTGAAATGCAATATTATTTTACCACTCAATCTTATTAGTATGTAAGATGCCGTATGGTTGAATCTGGTTTTAAATAATTGTGTATAGTAGTGGTTCCTGACCTTTATACATAGGCGGAAAGGTACGATCAAATTAAATGACCTCATGGACCGGCAACAAAATAATGAAAAGACTGACTTATAACAAGGAATTAAAATAGAAACTATATGGACAACTCTCATTTTATTGAGTGGCTCTTTGCATGAAACATTTCCCAAATTATAAAATTGCACCAAAAATAGTAATTTCAAAACTCTAAATGTTTCAAACCAGAAATGTTAGCTAGTTTGTGCGATTTTGAAATGGACAAAGCAGAAAAATCTACCTAAAATAAAATATTTATAGGTAACCTTCAGAAACATTTCACATACATTTTGTTTTAGCTACGATCTCCAATTAATAAGACCTCCATGGCCTTAATTTCATGTGTGCTATTTTAAAGCTTGTCAAAATAATATTGCCCACTTATTATTTCAATATTTTCTGTCGACAATTTAAAAAACAACATCTGCACATTATAGACACAGCCAAGATTTTTTTCAACTGGGAGAGGGGATACCAAGTACTAAAGAAATTCGCCAAGGTCCGGTTTGCCTTCTTTTTCTACACGTCAAGCGGAGTCTATTTTGAATGTCTTATTTTAAGCATCCGAATACCGTTTCCATTTCCCCCATACTGAACTCTAACCCTATGGCGCTGTTAGCATTGTCTCATGAATGAGCCACCTATTACGTATTGTCTATTGTCAAGATGAAACAAATGCAGTAGCACACTCGCGAATGCTGCGGGCCCAGTACAAAATATATGTATACCCGATGTCCAGCTTTTCTACAGCACACAGCTATACCATATATTACACTATGATTCAAGTGATGGCACTAACCTACTGACTATAGAAGTCAGTGTACTTCTTAGTGTTCACTTTCATTTCTGCTATTAGTTTCTGATAAAATATCATGTTTGATTTATAATCTCTTTAGGTTCCTCACTTCGCTTTTACTGACCATATGGTTTTAAAAGAAATATATCCAATTCATGAGATAATAGCAAAAATAAAAAATATCAAGGTATAATAAATCTTTAAAATTTAATAAAAAATTTTGCCATGTAGCCTAGATATCCAACATAAACACAAGTAAAGCTGTTGTTAGTGAGATGGCGATCACAACCAGCAACACTGCGCGAAGCACAGTATTGATAATTCAATAATTTGAGACTGAAATTGGTATGAGAATGATAAACACCATACAAACAATGCTTTAATACTTAAAACAGTCGAATAATTCCAAATTTTTTATCTTAAAATTTCAAAGACATATTTTAATTAATTTTAACTGGTTTCTAAAATTTAGTATATTAGGCTAATGTATAAAGCAGACCACTCTATTCAATGATAACACCTGAATTCTGAGATATACATGTTTATGTGGTTGTCATGGCATCGAACAGATACTTTACAAAAACCTTTCACTAACCATTGTAACATGATATGCAGTCACACGTCAGAGTGTATTATGTGGGAATTAATTGCTATTGAAACAATACAAATAAGAACAGAACACAAAGGTATAACGCTGTCTGTCGCACAGTTTTTTCTTCAAGCAAATCATGGATGTGCCAAATATAATTTCTGTTCAAACCGAATTACTAACAATAGCTCCTTGAATTCAATTATTATAATCTTACAACGCAAAAGAACAAAAAATGTGCCAAGTCATCTACATGTGAAGTATTGATCATATAAAATCCATTAGGCACATTGAAATGCAATATTTTTTTACCACTCAATCATATTAGTATGTAAGATACCGTAAGGTTAAATCTGTTTTTTTCTAATTGTGTATAGCAGTGGTTCCTGACCTTTATACATAGACGGAAAGGTACGACCAAATAAAATGACCTCGTGGACCGGCAACAAATTATTGAAAAGACTGACTTAAAGCGAGGAATTGAAATAGAAACTATATGGATGAACTCTAAAAATTGAAAGTTCAAAACTCTATTGTTTCAAACCAGAAATGTTGATTAGTTTGTGCGATTTAGAAATGGACAAAGCAGACAAATCTACTTTAAATATAAAATAATTAAAAATAAACCTTTAGAAACATTTTTCCATATATTTTGTTTTAGTTATGATTTCCAATTATTAAGGCCTCCATAGCCTTAATTTCCTGTGTGCCATTTTCAAGCTTGTCAAGATAATATTGCCCACTTATTATTGTAATATTTTCTGTCGACAATTCAAAAAACAGCCACGAAAAACAACATCTGCACATTATAGACACAGCCAAGATTTTGTTCAACTGGGAGAGGGGATACCAAGTACTAAAGAAGTTCACCAAGGTCCGGTTTGCCTCCTTTTTCTACACGTCAAGCGGAGTCTATTTTGAATGTCTTATTTTAAGCATCCGCATTCCAATTCCATTTCTCTCATATTTATCTGTAACCCTATGGCGCTGTTAGCATTGTCTCATGAATGAGCTAGCTATTACGTATAGTCAAAATAAAACAAATGCAATAGCACTCTAGCGAATGCTGCGGGCCCAGTACAAAATATATGTATACCCGATGTCCAGCTTTTCTACAGCGCACAGCTATACAATATATTACACTATGATTCGAGTGATGGCACTAACCTACTGACTATAGAAGTCAGTGTACTTCTTAGTGTTCTAATTCATTTTTGCTATTAGTTCCTGATAAAATATCATGTTCCATTTATAATCTCTTTAGGTCCCTCACTTCGCTTTTACTGACCATATGGTTTTAAAAGAAATATATCCAATTCATGAGATAATAGCAAAAACAAAAAATATCAAGATATAATAAATCTTTAAAATTTAATGAAAAAGCTTTACCATGTAGCCTAGATATCCAACATAAACACAAGTAAAGCTGTTGTTATTGAGATGGCAATCACAACCAGCACTGCTGCACTATAGCACACTGTTGATAGACATATCTTAATTAATTTGAATTGGTTTCTAAAATTTAGTATATCAGGCAAATGTGTAAAGCAGATCACTCTACTTAATGATAACACCAAATCATTTTTGATATCTGAGAGATACATGTTTATGCGGTCGTCATGGCATCGAACAGATACATTACAAAAACCTTTTCATTAACCCTTGTAACATGATATGCACTCACACGTCAGAGTGTACTATTTGGGAATTAATTGCTTTTGAAACACTACGCTGCCACACAGATTTTTACTTTTTTTGAAGCAAATCATGGATTAGCTAAATATAATCTTCGTCTAAATTTAATGACTCACAATAGCTGCTTGAATTCAATTGTTATAATCTTACAACGCAAAAGAACAAAAAAAATTTGCCACAGCATCTACATGTGAAGTATTGATACAATAAAATCCATTAGGTACAGTGAAATGCAATATTATTTTACCACTCACTCTTATTAGTATGTAAGATGCCGTATGGTTGAATCTGGTTTTAAATAATTGTGTATAGCAGTGGTTTTGGACCTTTATACATAGGCGGAAAGGTATGATCAAATAAAATGACCTCATGGACCGGCAACAAAATAATGAAAAGACTGACTTATAACAAGGAATTAAAATAGAAAATACATGAATGAGCTCTCATTATATCGAGTGCCTTTTTGCTTGAAACGTTTCTAAATTATAGAATTATGAAAAAAATTGTTATTTCAAAACTCTAAATGTTTCAAACCAGAAATGACAATTAGTTTGTGCAATTTTGAAATGGAGAAAGAAGACAAATCTACTTAAAATAAAATAATTAAAAATAAATCTTCAGAAACATTTTCACATACATTTTGGTTCAGTTACACTCTCCAATTATTAAGACCTCCATGGCCTCAATTTCCTGTGTGCCATTTTCAAGTTTGTCAAAATAATATTGCCCACTTGTCATTGTAATATTTTGTGTCAACAATTGAGAAAAACAACAACGAAAAGCAACATCTGCACATGTTTTATAGACCCAGCCAAAGTTTTGTTCAATTAGGAGAGGGGTACCAAGGTACAAATTTGTGATACCAAATTATTTTTGATATCTGAGAGATACATGTTTATTTGGTTGTCATGGCAACAAACTGATACATTACAAAAACCTTTTTATTAATGCTTGTAACATGATATGCACTCACACGTCAGAGTGTAATATGTGGGATTTAATTGCTTTAGAAACAATACAAAGAATAACAGAACATGAGGGTATAACGCTGCCACAAAGATTTTTACATTTTTTGACACAAATCATAGATGTGCCAAATATAATCCATGTTTAAATCGAATTACTAACAAATAGCTCCTTTAATTCAATTAATATAATCTTATATCGCAAAAGAACAAAAAAAGTGTGCCAAGTCTACATGTGAAGTATTGATACAATAAAATCCATTAGGTATAGTGAAATGCAATATTATTTTACTATCCAATCTTATTAGTATGTGAGATGCCTTATGGTTGAATCTGGTTTCAAATCATTGTGTATAGCAGTGGTTCCAGACCTTTATACATAGGCGGAAAGATACGATCAAATAAAATGACCTCATCGACCGGCAACAAAATAATGAAAAGGAACATTTTTACATACATTTTGTTTTAGTTACACTCTCCAATTATTGAGACCTACATGGCCTTAATTTCTTGTGTGCCATTTTCAAGCTTGTCAAAATAAAATTGCTCGCTTATCATTGTAATATTTTATGTCGGGTTTATGTCCCAATAAGAATTGCGGGAGGGGATACCAAGGACTAAAAAATGTGCCAAGGTCCAGTTCGCCTCACTTTTCCATACGTCGGGCGGAGCCTATTTTGAATGTCTTATCTTATGCATTCACATACCGTTTTCATTTTCCCCATATTCAACTCTAACCCTATGACGCTGTTAGCAATGTCTCATGAATGAGCCAGCTATTGCGTATTATCAAAATAAAACAAATGCAATAGCACTCACACGAATGCTGTGGGCCCAGTATGAAATATATGTATAACCGATCAGCTTTTCAACAGCACACAGCTATACACTATGATTTGAGCTATGGCACTAACCTACTGAATGTGGAAGTCAGTGTACTTCTCAGTGTTCACTTTCATTTTTGCTATTAGTTCCTGATAAAACATCATGTTTCATTTATAATCCCTTTAGGTTCCTCACTTCGTTTCTACTGACCATATGGTTTTAAAAGAAAAATATCTAATTGGTGAGATAAAAAACAAAAAATATCAAGGTATAATAAATGTTTAAAATTTAATAAAAAAGCTTAACCATGTAGCCTAGATATCCAACATAAACACAAGTAAAGCTGTTGTTAGTGAGATGGCGATCACAACCAGCACTGCTGCACCATAGCACAGTATTGATAGACATATTTTAATTAATTTGAGTTGGTTTCTAAAATTTAGTATATTAGGCAAATATATAAAGCAGACCACTCTATTCAATGATAACATCAAATTATTTTTGATATCTGAGAGATACATGTTTATGTGTCGCACAAATTTTTACATTTTTTTGAAGTAAATCATGGATGTGCCAAATATAATCTCTGTTTAAATCGAATTACTCAAAAATAGCTCCTTGAATTCAATTGTTATAATCTTACAACGCAAAAGAACAAAAAATGTGCCAAGTCATCTACATGTGAAGTATTGATCAAGTAAAATCCATTAGATACGGTGCAATGCAATATTATTTCACCACTCAATCATATTAGTATGTGAGATGCCATATGGTTAAATCTGGTTTTAACTAATTGTGTATATCAGTGGTACCTGACCTTTATACATAGGTAGAGCGGTACGATCAAATTAAATGACATTGTGAACCGGCAACAAACTATTGAAAAGACTGACACAAAGCATGGAATTAAAATAGAAAATACATGGATGAGCTCTCATTTTATCAAGTGCCATTTTGCTTGAAACACTCCTAAATTATAAAATTGCGCCAAAAATAGTAAATTCAAAACTCTTTCAAACCAGAATGGTTAAATAGTTTTTGTGTGATTTTGAAATGGAGAAAGAAGACGAATCTACCCAAAATAAAATATTTAAAATTGAACCTTCAGAAACATTTTCACATACATTTTGGATTAGTTACACTCTCCAATTATTAAGACCTCCATGGCCTTAATTTCCTGTGTGCCATTTTCAAGCTTGTCAAGATAATATTGCCCACTTATTATTGTAATATTTTCTGTCGACAATTTGAAAAACAACAACGAAAAGCAACATCTGCACATGTATTATAGACCCAGCCAAAGTTTTGTTCAATTAGGAGAGGGGTACCAAGATACAAATTTGTGATACCGAATTATTTTTGATATCTGAGAGATACATGTTTATTTGGTTGTCATGACAACAAACAGATACATTACAAAAACCTTTTTATTAATGCTTGTAACATGATATGCACTCACACGTCAGAATAAATTATGTGGGAATTAATTGCTTTTGAAACAATACGAATAAGAACAGAACAAAAAAAGCAGCCGCACAGATTTTTATTTTTTATGAAGCAAATCATGGATGTGCCAAATATAATCTTCTTTTAAATTAAATTACTAACAAATAGCTCCTTGAATTCAATTGTTATAGTCTTACAACGCAAAGGAACAGAAAAAATGTACAAGTCACCTACATGTGAAGTATTGATACAATAAAATCCATTAGGTACAGTGAAATGCAATATTATTTTACCACTCAATCATATTAGTATGTAAGATACCGTAAGGTTAAATCTGGTTTTAAATAATTATTTATAGCAGTGGTTCCCGCCCTTTATGCATAGGCGTAATGGTACGATCAAATAAAATGACCTACCGGTAGTAGACCTACAACGAATATTGAAAACACTCCCACAAGGCAGGGAATCAATGAACTTGATTTGGGCAATAGCAGATAGCACATGTAGATAGCAAATTGTTACATACAGAATTTGGTACTTCCGAAGTATGTGAACAAAGATGGCGGACACCGGAACGTAGTATGCGTACCAAGTTACGAGTTAGGCCATAATTTCAGGTACAAATACTACGGGAGTCACTTGGCTAGCCCTCGAACTTGTCAGAGAACTAAAATAAAGAAAATTGAAATAAAATTATGGCCTAACCTTAACCCGGTACACATACTACGTTCCGGTGTCTGCCATCTTGGTTCACATACTTTGGGAGTACCCAGAATTTGGAAAATGTTGGGTCGAAAATGTTCGACTCATTATTTTTGTAAATAAATGTATCCTCTAAAATGATGAACGCATTTCTGATAATAATTTACTGTAATACGGAATATTCCCTGAAACAGTATTACATTTTCGTTAATAAATCATTTATTCTGAAGCTAGTTCATAAAATCATATGACAATCAAATGTCAAGGTTTTGAAAAAAAAACTCATGAGTAACATTGCAACGCACCGGTGCTCTAAACGTCCTTTCTAATGAAAATGGGAATCTACTCACTACCAAATACAAATATGGGTCGGACATTCAAAGTTTAATATCTTGACAATATTCATATTCGTGCTATTCATCCAATTCGTACTGATACTCGACTAACAAACAGCGCAGATAAAATCAGAAATGGTCTGTAACACGCAAAATATTTTTGTTGAAAGAATCGGACATTTTGTTGTCCAAGTAAAATAATACTCAAGTAACTTTAGCAACTTTTATTTAGAGTGATGTAGAAAGAAACCCAGTGTAGAGTTTTAAACACTTTAACAGTATTTTACAAAAACCTTTCGCGGCAGATTGAAACATTACTCAAATGCAAAAAGTGTAATTACTCGGCGGCAAGACAAGCAGTACAAATGTAATTCCACGCTTACAAAACATCCAATGTAACGAGGAAAGAGTATTCAATTGTTAAAACAATGCAACTACGCCTGTTCGGTAACCAATGCCTTCTGTAATGTTATTTCGCTCTGCTTGATTTTGCTCCACGACACCACTAAAGTGTTGCATTGTCTCACTATATTTAACAAATAATCAGTTCTAGTTTGAATACTGAACATTAATGAAATGAAACGTCTAGGCCATTCACGTATTCAGCATCTTAGTAATATTCGTTCATGATAAAAATGCTTGAAGAAATCAAAACTCAAAAATGTCGAACATCCCAACAACACTATAACATTGCTACTGCCTCAGGTTTTTTTGTACAAAGCCCCCGCCAACACTCAAAATTCGAAAGTTAGTAATTATCCCGTTAGGCTGAGGGAAAAGAATGCAAATTTCGCTGGAAATTCAAATTATTCCAAACTCGTTATTTTTAAATATGGCGAGGGTGTTTTTTTTCCCCATTTTTACTCTGTATAAAAGATCAGAGCCTTAATTGGACTAGGGACTAATTGAACAAAGAAATGCGGCGAGCGGCACTCTTTTTACTTATTGGTAAATTTTGCGTTTTGATTAGTGTGTCACAAATTTTAAATGCGGAGTGATAGTCAATATTGACTATAAAAACTTAATTTTTGTGTACAGTGGGTTCTTGTTTTTTTGGTTGCCAAACCATTTAAGGCTTCACCAAAAATAAACAATGAGTGAAATATACAATTGTCGATATTGGACATACCGTGTTTCTCCAAAAATAAGACCTAGCCTGAAACTCTCCAAAACACTCCCAAATTGAGCATCTGAAATTTTGCAATGAGAAAGTATAGGGTAAATTTTTAATAGGTCAAGGGTCGGGGAAACGTCCACATGCATAACGTCTGTTACAAAATGAACTGCATTTCTTTATGCTGAAAATGTACATAAATTCAATTGTAATTCTCCATTTTGTAAACTTTATTTTTAACCTGGTGGTTGTAAGCATGTCAGGGTTATTTGTAGTGAATTTTAAAGATGATAGGAAAGCAATTGCGCAATGAGACAAACTCGCGCCATCTTTAAACAAAGCAATCTGCCCATCACAAAAACATTTGGCATTTTTTTGGCAAAAAGGGGGCACGAAGTTCGTAAAATTTTCCACGGGGTGGGGGGACGAGCGGCTTAAAGAGTTTAAGAACCACTGCTCTAAGCATACAAAGAACCAAAATGAATCCAAAAATATCTAAACTACAATATTTAACAACAAAAAAATTCTCCCGTTCAACAAATTCAAAAATAAAATCACGAATTTGCAACACACACAAAAATAGTCAGCCACTATTTCCTATATCTTAATATTATTTATAATAACTAAAAAATGAATATTGAATTTGTCAATCCTAATTGTAGTACAAGTGTGTAATATTGGACTCAAAATAATCCAATATTCGTTTAGAAATATATCAGTATTCTCAAAACATCATATTTTGAAAAGTTGGTTCAAGTTTTAAATTCTTTTTATCAGAATTTTTTTGACTAGCTGTAATTTTTTTTGCAATGATACATACATTTCAGCAAATTAATATGAAGACTAGCTATTACGGTAATATGAAGACTAGGTGTATTTGCAGAGTTCGAGATAATTCAGTGGTGATGCTAAATAAAGCTTTTCAGCTCTGACCGTAGAAGACACAAATTCCCTCGTCATTTTGCACACAATTACAGTAAAACATTGGTATTGCATATAATTGACACGTTGAAACTTGTTTCTAGGCTCTAAGAATGGATGTAGTGCAATTTATAAAATACTTCCATAGCGTGTTTCTTGTGCCATTGTTCTTCATCCCCAAAACAGAGGCGGTCGAAGTAAAAAACAACACGTATGCAGTCAGTGAAAGATTGAAAACCACTGCTCTATTATATCTAAATGATTTTGTGGGAACTATTCAAATAACCAATAATCTCAATTTGGAAGAGATTTTACCTTGCAATGCCAACACAAGGCCATCACACCGAACTTGGTAACACTGTTGCAACAAACCCCAACATTTTATTAATTTCATGCAATTGAGTTTTGTGGTTATTATTGCATTTAATTTTGAATTTATTTTTATTTTTTTCAAAAACATGTAAATGTAGCACTCTAAGAATTTTACAATCAGCATTTATATCAAGTTGTAAACAGCTATACCAAAAATATAACCAAAACGTCATCAAAAGTATAACTCAGTATAATATAAACCTGTATTTAAAAATACATCTTTGGCCAACTTATTCTGATCATATCAGTCTCATGATATGACTTACGTATACCATTTACAAGAATTTTATTGCAATCCAATAATAGTTGGTCAAAATTGAGTCAGATCTATATTAGGGCCCGACCGATGCTGCCTTTTTAAACCGATACCTATAGTTTACTAAAACTAGGCCGATAAGTCAATACTGATTTTCCTCACCTAAAAAGATGGCTACAAGTAACAAGCAACACCCTGAGACTTCTGTGTTTTTTTTGCAAAAGACATAAAATCTATAACAAAAACACTTATTGTAATGGCAGAAAGCGTATGAATCTCAATAGCTCCAGTTGAACATTCTCAAGTTGTAGTTGAGAAAAATGGCTCCAATCATTCTTGCTCTTGTGTTTAGCTACGAGATGGCTTTACAAATTACTGGTGTTTTCTTTTAAACCGGCGGAAACTTGACTTAATAATGAAAAGCATATTTTACAAATTACGCCATCAGTATGAGAATTCTCTATAAATCTAACATATAATATTAAACACAAATAAATTGTTCACGTGTTTCTCTCGCTTCAATTTGCAAGCCAACGCGCTCGCAAACTTGCTCACAAATTGTGAAATGACGTGCCCCGCATCCGATTTGGATAAGAGAGAGACATCGTCAAAAGCCGCTTTTTGATTCGAGAGAATGAGAAATAGCAAAAAAAAAGAGTATTAGGCAGAAACACTCTTTAATGATACAAGCAATAAAACTGCTTTCCCGGAACCACTCTCAATTATACCAGCAATAAAACTGCTTTCCCGGCGTAATTTTGACACTATGGCAGTCAAGTGATTAGCCGATATATATTGGTAAAATTAGCCGATACCGATAGTTCGCAATTTGTAAAATACATGGCTGATATATCTGTCGGGCCCTATTCTATACTATAGACATTTCATTTGGAACTGAATTGGTTTCTGACCTATTAAATAAAATCAGCTTTGTGATAACTCATGCAAGCTTATAAGAATAATAAGTCTGACTTATCTTTTATTACCTTATGATGACCAACTTTACGGAATTTTATGGAAATTTAGGTTTCAGTATTGACTATACCAGTGCTTAATTTGCAGGCAAATTTCATTGTCTTTTTTGCAACCCACAATAAGATGTTAATACATGAGAAAAGAAACAATGCAACTTGAGCAAAATCAAATAACTGGCTAACTAATCCCATACCCAACATGGACTGGTAACTGGTAGTTTGCCATATGATTGAGAGGTGTTATTGGCTTTCTTCTTTCTCAGGATATGTAAATTCTCTTCTATCCTGTCCTAATAATATTCTAATTTTAAAAATAAAATTAAGTTGTTGTATATCAAGAGCCTCAAATAATAGTGAATTTAAACTATACCTCTAACGTTAGGAATCTAAAAGCTTTGCCTTCCAGATACCTAAAAAATTATGAACTTAGCCCGGAAATTACAATTAGTCGCCATGGATACCTAAATGAATATTGCTCATTATTGCCACATAGTGGCCGCTGATAAAATTCTAAAAATAAAAAATTGGATGGGAGACGGGTTGATAGTTGCATAATATTATTTGATGTACTACTAAAAAGGGCGTAGGTGTGTTGAGTTGATGTACTGGAAAAAAAGTCAAGTTGAAATTATATGAAATGTCCTGATCATCAGATGGAAATCATTGGAGACACATTGACGAATTTTGTTGTTCTATACTGTCACCTAGCGCAGACTTTTCAAATATTTGCTCATGTCAGTCATGACTATTCATCCAATTCGCCATACTTTTTGCGGTGTGTCCCACTTGATCCACGTGTCCCAATAGGACCAATTGTCACACTTATGCCACGTGTCACACTTGAACCACGTGTCCCAATAGCACCAACTGTCGCAATTATTCCAGGTGTCCCACGTGTCGCACTACAGAATCAAAGGTGAATAAATCGTGCATCTAAAGTCAAAGAATGATTTTGGATCAAATTAAACGCAGACGAAAATTCCCGCACATGCAAAATTTCTCTGAATAAACATTTTTTTTGCCTCGAAACGAAAGCACTCAAATAACAAGAGAGCTATGCTATATATGAATGAATAAAAAGACACGTAGCGCCACATAATTTTGATGACGTCATAGCAAAAATTCTATCTTTGACAACTGAAAATTTTAAAGCATTTGGTCCAGTATTCAAAGAGAAAAGCGATTTTTTCAAAACGATACAAAGAACAACATAACAACAAAATGATCGTTATGTCCATTACGTGTCCAATAACGATATGATGGAAACTAGTGGAACACGTTGTACAAGTGTGGAACAAGCTGAGTTATCTGGGGTCGTGTTTACTTATTGACTTGTTAGTCAACATTACCACTTGTTATTGGTCAACATTACATTTTGCAATGCATAAAAAATTCCCAGTATATGGTACAAATATAAACAAGAAAGTCATGCTCAAATATATGGACACGTAGCGCCACATGGTGGCCTATTCGGGTGACGTAATGGCCGAAAAAATACGAACCCCATGCAGCTCACCGGTATATTTTGAAATAAATAAAAGTAATAGCCTTGTAGCAAAAAGTTTAATCTTTAAGCAATAAAAATTTTAAAGCAATTCGTCAAGTAATCAAAGAGAAAAACGTTTTTTTTTTTTTGTGACAAAGAACATCAAGAACAAGAATTGGAACAAGAACAACAACATAATATTTAAACGATCCATAGGTCCATTTACTTGTCCAAAAATGTTTATGTAGACAATGGCAAATAGTTCAAAGGCCGCGTTAGTGAACTTTGCTGTTTTATATTGCCACCTAGTGTATATCTGGAAAACATTTGCCCACTGAGAACAACAGCGCGCACAGCTGTCCTTCTGTCGCATTGATAACCTATGAGTATGAACTTGTTGTAATCACAACTACATAATCTGAAAATGGTTGAATGGAACGTGATTATACTGTAGAGTGGTTAATGCAATCGCTGTCCGGTTACAGGGACTACCATGAAAAGCAATTAATGAATGCATGCGCATGAGAAACTTTGATTTTCGACCTTTGAACTTTTGCATCAATTTCATCTTGATATAGTCAATCCCCGTATTTCCCAATTATTATTACACGTTCAACCACATCTACTCTATTCTGCATTTGAAACCAATAACCGGTTGACAATTCCCATACCTGACATGGATTCGCCATATGTTCATAGTCCAGTTTATTTTATCCATCCAGTTAAAAAAATAATATACAATGTTTAAATGAATAATATTGAATACACGTTTCACTGAGGATGGGGAGTCGCGGGGCCACAGCTGGTTATCAAGCGGCGACACCCAAGGTTCGGATATCTAATTGAACAATAGTAAGTTGATTGTCAAGTTGTCTCTTCCCCAGGATAAATCTTAAAGTCCCGGATATGAATGAAAAAAGTGTGTGAAAAAGTGTTGACCTGTCAGATGCCACAGGTATATGCGCTTTGTACGAATAACTGGCTCACTATTCTCATACCCATCATGGACTGGTAAGCAGACGAGACACCGTGGATCAGCATATGAAAAAGTTGCCTAATCAGCTTTCATCTCTTCTGGGATAAATATGTAAATTCTATCCTTTAACCATCAAGTGCATGCATCTAAAATAAAATGACCAAGTGCATGCATCTAAAATAAAATGACTGGCCATCAACCTCGTACCGGACATACATTGGTAACAAGACCAGGGCCGTGGTTAGCCATATGTCCAAGTTGTCATACCTTTTTTCCCCAGGATAAATATGAAAGTCCAAGATATGAAAAGTAAATGTTGACCTATGAGATGTCGAAGCGCTTTGGCCCATGAAAGTCACATACACGTACAAGGAGGAAACCTTATGCTTGTGCAATATGTGGAAAATGTTGTTCTAAATGGAGTAATTTGAAAAGTCACATACAAATCCATCGCAAAGAGAAACCTTTTGTTTGTGGAATAGGTGGGAAAAATTGTTCTACATTAAGTAACTAGAAAAGTAACATACAAATTTATATCAATGAGAAACGTTATGTTTGTGGGGTATGTGAGAAAATTTTTCCACATCTAGTAACTTGAAAAGTCACATACAAATCCATACCGAAGCGAAACCATATGCTTGTGAAATATGTAGTGAAAGTTGGTTTTACATAAGGTACTCAACAGGTCACATACAAATTTATATCGAAGAGAAACCTTATGTTTATGGAATATGTGGGAAAAGTTGTTCTACATTAAGTAACTTGAAATGTCACATACAAATCCATACTGGAGAGAAACTCCATGCTTGTGGAATATGTGGGAAAAGTTGTTCTACATTAAGTAACTCGAAAACTCACATACAAATCCATATCGAAGCGAAACCATATGCTTGTGAAATATGTAGGGAAGGTTGTTTTACATAAGGTACTCAACAGGTCACATACAAATTTATATCGACGAGAAACTTATGTTTGTGAAATATGTGGAAAAAGTTGTTCTAAAGGGAGTAATTTGAAAAGTCACATACTTAATCCGTCTCGCAAAGGGAGGTTTTGTTTGTGGAATAGGTGGGAAAATTTGTTCTACAATAAGTAACTTGAAAAGTCCCTTATTACGTCCAATAACGATATAGTGGAAACTAGTCAAACACGTGGTACCAAGTATGGAACAAGCTGAGTTATCTGGGGTCGTGTTTACTTATTGACTTGTTAATCAACATTAACACTTGTTATTGGTCAACATTACATTTTCTAATGCAATGCATAAGAAATTCCAACTATATGGTACAATTATAAACAAAAGAGTTATGCTCAAATAGATGGACACGTAGCGCCACATGGTGGCGAATTCGGATGATGTCATGGCACACACAAAAAAACGAATCCCATGCAGCTCACCGGTATATTTGAAATAAATAAAAGTAATACCCTTGTAGCAAAAAATTTAATCTTTAAGCATTAAAAATTTCAAAGCAATTGGTCAAGTGATCAAAGAGAAAAGCGTTTTTTTTTTCTGTGACCAAGAACATCAAGAACAAGAATTGGACCAAGAACATAATATTTAAACGATCCATAGGTCCATTTACGTGTCCAAAAATGTTTATGTAGACAATGGCAAATAGTTCAAAGGCCGCGTTAGTGAACTTTGCTGTTTTATATTGCCACCTAGTGTATATCTGGGAAACATTTGCCCACTGAGAACAACAGCGCGCACAGCTGTCCTCCTGTCGCATTGATAACCTATGAGTATGAACTTGTTGTAATCACAACTATATAATCTGAGAATGGTTGAATGGAACGTGATTATACTGTAGAGTGGTTAATGCAATCGCTGTCCGGTTACAGGGACTACCATGAAAAGCAATTAATGAATGCATGCGCATGAAAAACTTTGATTTTCGACCTTTGAACTTTTGCATCAATTTCATCTTGATATAGTCAATCCCCGTATTTCCCAATTATTATTACACGTTCAACCACATCTACTCTATTCTGCATTTGAAACCAATAACCGGTTGACAATTCCCATACCTGACATGGATTCGCCAGATGTTCATAGTCCAGTTTATTTTATCCATCCAGTTAAAAAATAATATACAATGTTTAAATGAATAATATTGAATACACGTTTCACTGAGGATGGGAGGTCGCGGGGCCACAGCTGGTTATCAAGCGGCGACACCTAAGGTTCGGATATCTAATTGAACAATAGTAAGTTGATTGTCAAGTTGTCTCTTCCCCAAGATAAATATTAAAGTCCCGGATATGAATGACTTCAGATGCCACAGGTCCATGCGCTTTGTACAAATAACTGGCTCACTATTCTCATACCCATCATGGACTGGTAATCGGACGAGACACCGTGGATCAGCATATGAAAAAGTTGTCTTATCAGCTTTCATCTCCCATGGGATAAATATGTAAACCCCATCCTTTAACCATCAAGTGCATGCATCTGAAATAAAATGACTGGCCATCAACCTCGTACCGGACATACATTGGTAACAAGACCAGGGCCGTGGTTAGCCATATGTCCAAGTTGTCATACCTTTTTCCCCCAGGATAAATATGAAAGTCCAAGATATGAAAAGTAAATGTTGACCAATGAGATGTCGAAGCGCTTTGGCCCATCTAACTGGCCAAATATTCGCTTACTCGACGTGTACGGGCTACAGGAGAGAAATCTTACGCTTGTGCAATATGTCTGAAAAGTTGGAAGCCGAAATTTACATACAAATGCATATCGAAGAGAGAAACCTTATGTTAGTGAAACATGTGGAAAAAGTTGTTCTACGTTAAGTCATTTGAAAAGTCACATACACGTACAAGGAGGAAACCTTATGCTTGTGCAATATGTGGAAAATGTTGTTCTAAATGAAGTAATTTGAAAAGTCACATACAAATCCATCTCAAAGAGAAACTTTTTGTTTGTGGAATAGGTGGGAAAAATTGTTCTACATTAAGTAACTATAAAGGTCACATACAAATTTATATCAATGAGAAACGTTATGTTTGTGGAGTATGTGAGAAAAGTTGTTCCACATTAAGTAACTTGAAAAGTCACATACAAATCCATACCGAAGCGAAACCATATTCTTGTGAAATATGTAGTGAAAGGTGGTTTTACATAAGGTACTCAACAGGTCACATACAAATTTATATCGAAGAGAAACCTTATGTTTATGGAATATGTGGAAAAAGTTGTTCTACACTGAGTAACTTGAAATGTCACATACAAATCCATACTGGAGAGAGACCTCGTGCTTGTGGAATATGTGAGAAAAGTTGTTCTACATTAAGTAACTTGAAATGTCACATACAAATCCATACTGGAGAGAAACCCCATGCTTGTGAAATATGTGGGAAAAGTTGTTCCACATTGAGTAACTTGAAAAGTCACACACAAATCCATACTGGAGAGAAACCTCATGCTTGTGGAATATGTGGGAAAAGTTGTTCTACATTGAGTAACTTGAAAAGTCACATACAAATACATACTGGAGAGAAACCTCATGCTTGTGGAATATGTGGGAAAAGTTGTTCTACATTGAGTAACTTGAAAAGTCACATACAAATACATACTGGAGAAATATTATACCATAAAAGTCATGCCATAATAAACATGTGAGTTACCAAATAAGGACAATTTTAAGTAATCAAATTTTGATATTTATTTAGGAGGGTAATCAGAGTAAAATTCCTTAGCTTTAACTATATGATAAACGATGGCCTCCCGTCCAAAAACTAACCCAGGTGAAGGGTTACTAGTAAAACATTGGTCGATTTCATCGACCACCCTACCAGTTGAATTCAGCTATTCTCTTAAACAAAATCAAACTTCACGAGATAAGAACAGCACTTAGCTCACAAAATTCTAGTTGTAGGCAAGCAAGGTCTTGTGCATGGAGCCCGGTTCTATCACACTGATTATTTATTATACAGATGCTACAACAATTAACGGAATACCACGCAGAATCAAAAATAAATTAAAATCATAAACATTTTTCGACTAGAAATACTCAATAATCGAAATATTACACATTCAAGTATAAGAACCAATGAGAATTTCAAAAATGAATTCTCATCAGTTACTACTATTCGCTTTATACAGAACAAACAATTAGACTGATTGGGAAAGCGAATTTGCATGAAAATATCCATTTCTAATGGGTATTTTATCCTCAATGTCATACTCAAAAATCCGAATCGAAAGACAAAAATTAGAAATAATATCCACTCGACTTGTCTGTAAGCTCTCAGAATATAAATTTTTTAAAGATTGCAATCAATAATGAGCTGTATATCATCAGGTTTGAGACATCGCACACAAACAGCACATTCAGCTTGAAATTACACATCGATCAAGGACAATGGTTCTCAAACGTTATGTGCTTATAGACGGACTCTTACGCCTCTCTGAGCCAATTGCAGTTCCCCACAATTTTTAAGACTGTAACGGATTTTCTATAAGGTGATTTAACTTTTCATCCACATATATTGTTTTTGGTAATTTCAGTGGTCCCACATACTTCCACTCATAGATCAGTCTCCTTTATTTCTGAGCAACTTGGCATTTTGGCAACTTGTGAATAATTTTTCTGTTATTTATATTTTTAAATTTAGGGAAATACATGTGAAATTTCATTTTCTGACTATTTTTATTTTTTTTTTCAATTTTCAGAATTTAGAGAAACACACGGAGTTATAGAGAATAATATAAACTAGAAATGCTGATTGCGGTGCATGAAAATTTGAAAAGCTGACTTACACAAAACAAAAAAAATGAAAATTCGTAATAAGCATTGCAAAACAGGTCATTGTAATATTCTACAAGTGAATGTAGAATCTACATGTATCACTATTATAATAATGCACATCTCTTGTTATTTTTCATAGATTAGGGGCAAAGGTACAATTGAGCTACCGACTTTTCGGAACACAATATCAAACCACAACACTGAGCCAAAAATCAATCACTCCAGTCCAACTGTTATTATAACAGTCATGAAATGCATAATTTATGACGGGTTTGCCGAATCAGAATATCATAAATTTATAGGGATGTTTTGAAATATACACAGAAATAATAGATATCAATAGTTGACAATAATTCAAAAATATAAGAGCGAAAGGTAATAATGCATTTCACAACAAAAATTAATAATAATTCGAACAATGGCTATTTAAAACGAGTTACGATATAGGTTAATACCTTGGATTTTTTTTTATTTATATTTTTATTGATTTTTATAGTTTTTATTATTTTTATATATTTTAAAATTCAAGCAAAAATGTCGAGTGGCAAAGTAAACTGATATACAGCAAGAATAAGTACAGCAGTTGTCAATTATAAGAAAAAACTCAAAACCTGACCTAAATAATGAAAGTTGTTGACATACCATAAAATTATAATTACACAAAAATTTCTGAATGAGGGCGACATAAAAACAATACACATGATATCTGGAAAAGCTTAAAGTGAGTTTGTTATGGCTCACTAAAAATAGTATATAAGAAGCTGAAGCATTAATGCAGCACCCAACCTAATTTTTAAAACTAATAGGAAATAATAATAAAAAAAAATATGGAATGACAAGAATTTGTATGAAAAAACATGCAAATCTGAATTTGGTGCAGAATTTTACAAAATGCTCTGAGGTCAGTTCAAGAGGTCAAATCTTGTGAGGGATGACCTGAATTGCCGAAATCGTTGCTGAAGGGTGGAGCATATGACTAAGAGTCAATTAGTATGTTTTCACAATCCAAGCCTATGCAAAATCAGCATATCACACGAAAAAAAAAATTATAAAATTTTTCCCTCAATTCTACTATTATTGGACTAGACTATCTAGTCTTTAAGAGTTATTATTTCTAATATTTAAGCCTTTCACTACATATGCATGTCCATAATGTGTTGCAGGATACCACAGGATCATTCGGCATTAAGTCTGAGAT
Organism: Styela clava; assembly: GCF_964204865.1. Classification (NCBI taxonomy): domain Eukaryota; kingdom Metazoa; phylum Chordata; class Ascidiacea; order Stolidobranchia; family Styelidae; genus Styela; species Styela clava. The sequence continues at coordinate 4,826,878 of NC_135251.1, forward strand.
TATTGGAGAAATTTAATGTTGAATATACGGCATTAATAGTAACATGTCAATGAAACATTTCTATCTTAGCAATGTCTTTAGAATGTGGTCAGTTTGGGAAACTTCTCAAGATCATCGGCATCTGAAAAAAAAAAAAATTTTCATCTAGATGACTCTAAAAATTGTGCTCAGTAGAGAAATATCATAACAATTTTCTATGTGATGTTCGAATAAGGCATTAGATTAGCAACAATTACAAATCTTGAATATTGTTTGTTAAAAATGAACTCGAGGAAAAACCTGGTTGAATTCCTGCAAATATAATAATATGTAATTGATCGTCCGCAGATATGTAAAGACCACATTCAAAAAACGAAGGCAATTATTCACAGTACAGTGAACATAGCAAAAATAGGAGACAAAATGAGTTATTGTTTCACCCAATACACTGGTTCTCAACCAGTGGGCCATGTCCCGCTGCTGCGCCACGAAAAGATTTTGAGGTGGGCCACAGAACCATTAAAAAATGTAAGTTTTATTTGTATCACTATCTATAATTTTGATCGTAGTACCAATGATTGATGATGTTGTTTTCTGCTACTGAATGGTAATTTTCATTCTAATTATCAAAGGTTGCGAACCACTGATCTAATATGACTCCACGAACTATTTCGAGAATATAAAAGACAAGAAATCAAGTTTGCTGTTTTAGTAAATGGGATTTCACGTACCGTCATCACATTCATGTTGTATTGGTTTATTCCATTGCTTGGTTTCCACCTACTGCACCAGCTTCTTCTTGTTCATTTTGCCCCTTAAAAAAATTTCAATTTTACTATCTAGCAAATGTTTTTTTTTTATTACCTGCCATAAAAACGCAGACAAATATCATTCAAATTTAGGGATTATATATTTCATATGGCTTAGTGATTGAATATCCAACAGTTTCTGGTACCCTGGTATAGCGAAGTTCTAATATGCATAGTGACATCACATTTTGGGGCTTATTATCAACATGAATTAGGATAGGTTTTGCACATTTATCTCGGGGGAGGAAAAGCCGATAACACTGCTTAATCATATGACGAACCACAGCCTTTCGTCTGGTTATCAGTCTATGTAGAGTACGGGGTTAGTTAGTCAATATTTCCAATTGCATGAACTTGATTGTGGAGGAAGCCATAAATGACCAGCGGTTACGTGAAACACCCTACAGCGCCGAAGACTCCAGCAATCCTCTCACACTTAATTATCCCTCACATGATTCGAACCTGCAAACCCACAGACTAATCAGAGGTGTGTTGCTGAGTGTATTCATAACACTTAGCACAATGCTACACACTGTCTATTACATCGTGCAGGTCTGTAGGAGATGATTGAAAACATACATATGAATACTTTGAAAAATAGTTGCGGAAAGTTGAAAATAAATATTACTCAAATCTTACTATTTGCTGATTGTTATGATTTTCAGGTAGATGCAGATTCCCAATATGTGCTCCAGCAAAGTTGACAGGTGGAGGTCCTCCTCCCTCTACGAATATAAGAATAAAAAGATGTTTAATGTAGAAAGTATTTATTATAATGATTGCTTTTGGTCTTAGTATAATCAAACTGAAGATGGTCTTATGGTGAGTAGGTTCTCAAGATAATGCACAGCTAATGTAAGAAACCTATGATTTTATGAATATTGAAAAAAAATTCGAAAAATAAACTTCAACTTTACATCCTACAAGGGGTTACCTTCTACTCAGCTTGAACAAGTGTTTCTCAACCTTTTTTATATCGCAGCCCACTTTCACAGAGAATTTTACTTCGTGGACCACCTTTATTAATGTCTTTTTCAGAGGCTAAAATAAGTCGAGGTGCCGAACACACAACACAAAGAACAGACAGAATTTTACTCAATGCAATACCTTAGCTCAGTCAATGGCTGAAAAATCCTTTTTAATTCTGTCGTGGGCCTCCTAAAACAAAACCTGAACAAGACGATAACAAATTTTTGAGGAACCACTAGCTTAGGGAGCAGAGACATGACAAGGAAATTATGAATCACTACCAGTATCACTTACCTAAAGGGGCTAATGGAAAATCAAAGTCTTGCATTTCATGCAAAACGTCATTTTTCAAAACTCTGCAAATGATGAGTCTTTCAGGATATTCTTGCAAATTAGGAAGAAGATGAAATGTTAATTTATGTCTCTGGGATGTTAGAAATATTCTGTCGCAAATGAATTGTCCGTGGGGCATATTGAATTGTAAATCTTCTTGATCAATCTGTAACTCGAGGCAAAGTCTGTCACCAGTTTTCAAAGCGAATGGATTGAACCAAATCGGAGCAAGACGTGCCCCTAGTTCTCTGTAATGTGATCTGATATTGGTTTCAGCAGTCTCACTTTTCTCAAAGAATGTGAAATGAAACTTTTTTTTGTTATGTATATAGAGACAGTTGTCCACGATAACCTCTTGCTTACCAATTAGCCATTTTAACCAATTCATGGCGACAGTAAATAGACTAAACTTTCTGCATCGAAATTCTATGCTGTTATTCTCTGTGATTCGATCAGGTTTAATAATGTCCCAGTCAGTTTTACTTGAGAAATGTAATATGTCAATTTTGTCTTTTTCCAGCCCGACGCACCATGACTTGATTTGCACGATCACATCTCTGAGGAATTCGGAATCTGCGCTGATATCGAAATTTGGTGTGATACCAATGTATTCTTCGGGACATAGTGAATTGTCAATTACAACCGACATCCAGACCTTTGTTTGTTTGTTGAAAGTTTCCTCTGGAAACGTGACTTTGCATTCATTCAGTCTTATGGATCCGCCGGCGACTTCAACGTTTACGACTAAAAAAAAGAGATTTCTTGTATATTGCGACAAAAAATAAATTATAATGTTGCCGATGTTATCTAAAGAACCCTTCCAATGTCATTAGGACTTCCATATTTATCCCAGGAAAAGGGAAGTAGACTTGACGTTTCAATCGTATGTCGAACCTCGGCCCTTGTTCGATTACCAGTCCATGTCGAGTATGGGAATAGTTAACCAGTAATTTGTTTCAGATGCAGGAAGCCCATCAGGGAAAGCGGTTCATTGGCTACAAAATGAGAGATTGCTGATTACTGCAATAAAACGTAAGAAGTAGCTCGAGCAGGAAATGGGTATTTAGACATAAATCAAAGCAGGCTCATCTCTAATTTCACTATTGATTGAACATTTTGCGCAAAGAAAGCAAAATATAGAAAGGGCTTGCTAACACTGGAAATGCAACAAAATATTTGTTACCAGAAGTTACTAGAGTAACTAGTTTGGAAACAAACTGGTAAAACAGGTATTCAAAAACGTTCAGGAATAGAAAAATAATTAGGTTTCATAAATCCAGATTTCTTGTATGACCATAGCACGATATATTACCATGTATTGCAATTAAGGGAAGGGGGGAGAGGGGGAAGTTGGAGCCAGTGAAGGTTTCTGCATAATTATTTTACGTATCAGTTTGACATGGTACAGTCAAACGCAGTAACCAAATCTTGAATCCCCACAAACGGTAGAGTAAAAACACTGTGCCTTGGTCAACGGATATAAACCATTTTCGTTTTAGAAACATGCGAGGCCATTTGGAACCACTGATTTTATGCCAATGAGCTGTCTTCCCATAAAAATTACACAACATTGATATATATGGTAAATTGTATTTAATTGATTTTTGCTATTCGAAAGACTTGCTTAAAATTATTTTCTTGGGTTCCAAGTAAAAGTTTATATGGCTATTGTTCGGGTTTCGAATGCGTGAATTACTAGAGTCTCCCCAACACTGCTACCAAGGCCCACAGATGAACGATTAATAGGTGATAGGAACAACATTGTCGGACGCAAATTGCACCCCTAAGTTGTCAGAATGAAAATGCTTGATAATTTTATAATAATGATTGATAATGGAACGCCACCATGTAGATACACTCACTATTTATTAGAACAACAAACAAGTTGAAATATAATGTTGCTACTTCTCCAAATGATTAATGGCCATAACTTACATTTGATAACATTCTTTGACTGTGTTTTTATGCCAGAGTTTCCCCATTCATCATTAGCCCAGACTTGGAAACGATATTTTTTACCAAGTGTAGGTGACTTCATTCTATACTGCGGAACCTCTGTGGTGTGAGTCTCTCCAAGTTTCACATCATCACAGAAGATTTCTATGTTGTATAGAACGTTTCTGTCAGTTACTTCATTCCAAGTCAAAAGAATGTCAGATCCACTTCTTTGAGATGAAACATTTTCAATTTGCGGCAAAGCTAGAAATAAAATAGTGAGTTAGTAAATATAGTAATCAGTAATTTATTTCTTCAACATGCTGAAAGTACAAACTATACATACACAAATTAAAGGAAATATAAAAAAGTCACATTTCAGGGTGAAAGGAGATGTCGAAAACCAATACTGGTTATCGAGCGACTCCACCCTTGGGGAAATCTAACAGAAACCCGATGAATATAATAAATCCAACTAAATATGTTATTTGATAAATAAAATCAAAAGCAATAGGTACGTCAAAGCAACACGGTACATACCAAACAATCACTGTTTTAACAAAAAAAAGTCGATTCCATGCACCACCTTCTACTTACCATGAAAATAAAAGTGCGAGACCAGACAGTCTCAAAGTGTTGTTTTGGCGATGTACCGTAAAAAGAGTAGGCTATAGTAAAGGGCATCAAACGTTTGATTGTGTGCATATATACCATCAAGTGTACAAGTAACAAAATAATGACACTTTTATGGCAGGAAGACCCCTGTAGTATTTACCCTAACATGATACTGTGTACTAACAAATATTTTGATGCTGGAGTCAAAGGAATTACGAGGACATGGATATTTATGAGGCCTAAATATGTATAACCTGCTATTGCAAAAATTCTGTTCTAGATGCTTCAATTTCCCATAATTCATTAGTTTCATATTGCACAAGTTACACTCTGAAATCATAATATATTTCAAGTTAAAAAATTAAATTTGTTTACATTTATGCTCGTGCAAAACACCAAACTACTTTCGAATTTGTACTTCAGGCCAGTCCAAGCTTGCAAAGTTGGAGGGCTGTAATTTTAAGAATTGAAGGAAATACTGAGAGTTTACTTACGTTAAAAATATTAAAGAATGATGATTTACCGATCTAATTAGCTCATTGTTATGTTGCATGGATGATGTTTTCTATTTCAAGGAAAATATGTAAAGCGTTTAGTTAGCCTTAAGTTCTTCCAAAATTACTTCCACAGAAGTACAGTGGTATTATCCAATTTTGTAACGTCGCTTCAAATTATAATCTTTTGAAACAAATATGAACACCAGTGACTGTGGTTTACAATTGTTGTGGGCAAGGAAATACGTTTCCTTCCAGTTTTCCTCTGTCACATTTCTTTTAACACTAATTTTATGATGAATTGTTATGTTTGACTATTTTTTAAAATGCAGTGTAAATCATAGGTTCTCAAAGTGCTCCGTACGGAGCCCCAGGGCTCCGCGAGAGAAACCCAGGGGCTCCGCGAGCTATTCGGTTACTTTTCAAAATACTGACTTGGCTAATTTTGTAACTGTTCAAAGAAGCAATAACAGCTTTGATAAAATTGGACAACAATATAGCCTCGAAATATGGCAAAAAGGCGGAATTAAAAAATGACATTATTTATAAGTAGGAGCACAGCCAGGATTCTTAAGAGGGAGGGGTTCAAAATTGGAATTGGAAATTTCTACGCAACATTCTTCATTTAAATTGCATTTAAAGTGTCTTGTCGTAATAATTCTAATTGTGCTCATGCCTCATGGTCACTCACGTTTGATTCGAGATTACTATTAGGATTACTAAAATGAAAGAATACTATTCTAAAACAAGAGAGCTACGCACAAATATATGGACACGTTAGACCAGAGCGAATCAGTCTTTACCGGTACCTTTGACGCTACCGGTACCCTCAAAAAAGTTCTGAATTTCCAGTAGCAAGAATTTTGCCGAATCAAAACGTACAGCCAGTCATGACACTGACTAAAATCCGTGTTCCCATGGATAAAAAATAATACAGCAAAATTTTAGACGAAATATCAAATTTCATAGAATTCACGCAAAATTTTGAAATAAATGAAAGTAATAGCCTTCTAGCGAAGAAATTAATCTTTAACCACTGAAAATTTCAAAGCAATTGGTCCAGTATTCGAAGAGAAAAGCGATTTTTTAAAAACGTGTCAAAGAACAAGAACAACAACAACATAATATTGAAACGATCGTTATGGCCACTAAACGTGTCCAATAACATAAAATACCCAAGGTCTGGGCAAAATATGAACGATTGTAATTTATTTTATTGCATGCGGCTAAAAGGTACAACGCATGCACAATTGACTGTGTTTCGATTTCGCAGTTACTATGATGAATAACCAAAGTAAACATAAAACTAAATTTTGTGATTCACAATGTCTATAAAAGTCTGCTGAAACAACACTTATAGTGTTATCTCCCATTTAAGTTTCAGTTTTAATATTTTAGAATGCCGCTTTCCAATCAAGAAATTCGAGTTGCGGATTTCCCTCTTTATTAATTATTATTTTTAGTATTTCGTCGCCGATGACTATAATATGATAACATGTTTTTTTACATTGAACTCATAATTCCCCACGAGAACAAAAAAGCAATTATCGTTGTCATTGTGGAACAATACACGTATATGTCAATGGAAATTTTTGATTTAGGAAGAATAAACATCGGCGTAAAGATGTTTAAGGTTTAAAACACGCCATACTGACGAAAACAATCGGCGATTGTAACAAAATGCAATCGCGCGCGTTTCTTAGCGCCTTTTAAGTCTTCCAAAAATGTCAAAAGGGAAAAGATTCGATCCCTAATTTATTAATATGTTTGTCAAGTGTCAAATTTATAGCTTTAGTATATATAATTTATCTTTGAAATTTAGATTCATTTATGACTTGAATTAACCCTATTAAAAAGGTGTTGCATTCAAATTAAGTAAAGTACTTTTAACTTACTCAGGAATATTAATTGGAAAGTAACAATTTTAACATTTATTTTGGGGCTCCGTGAATAATGGTCAACCTTTTCAAGGGCTCCGCAACATCAAAAGTTTGAGAACCCCTGGTGTAAATAACCTAGCGCTATCGCCAAAGAACAATCAAGTAAATCAAAGTTGGGATTTGGGGACCTAGCCTAAAAAAACTGACTGCGCGGCACAAAGACCGCTCTGCGTTTCCCCGCTGCTATCACACGGCCCGCTAAAATATAGGCACAAAATGTTTCTCTAAATTAAGAGGCTGTTGCGAGCTTAAGGTGTGAAATTGGGATGAAAACCCCAAATCCACTTATCTAATCTGTCGGGCCCTGTCTGCCCAAGACAATTTATTTCTCTCGAAATTGTTCTGGGCGTCGCACGAAATGTGCCATACCAGGGTTTGGACCACCCTGTTATACTTAATTAAACGCAATCACACAAATATTACAAAAACCATACTGCTCATAATATTTAAGTTTATGGACATGTGGCAGACTTACCATATAGACTTAGTTCATCTTCTTGTTGAATGTCTTCTAATTCAGTTGTAGGGATTTTGCTTCTGAAAACAAAGTTTATGTACATAAGAAAACAAAGTAAATTTTCTTGACTGAATTTTATTTTATTGGCAAAGATTTTCATGTTTATCACTTAAAAATCACTCAAAATTAGGTATCAAAGCTATCTTAGCTATAACTACATTTAGTGTAAGATTTCAAACTCTTCATAACGCAAAAAATGCCATAACATTAGTCAATTTAGTGACGTTAGTGATATAACAGTATCTCAAAAGATTTTTCTGATTAATTTCATGACGAAATATCATCGAATGCGATTTTTTGATTACACTCCAAATTCGACTTGGGCTGCTATAGACAATGAGTTTATTTCGTCATGCAAGAAATCAAAATAAATTATATTCAGGGACGAAGTAATATACAGGAAGTCACGAGAGGACAGAACTGGTCATAAGGAGTCTGAGACACCAAGATTCCAAACGAGTCAAAAATAAAAATTAATAGTATAAAAGAAACAATTGACACTAAGAGAAACTTTAGTCTTTCAAAAAATGTAACACAAAGTATGTATTGTAAATCCTAATAGGACTTATATATTCATCCTGAGGGGGGTTGAGGAAGGCGATAAGGCGGGTCAATAATATGGGAAGCCACGGCCTTCTGTCCGGTTGCCAATCCATGTTGGGTTTCAGATTAGTTAGCCAATATATATGATTTGAAAAATAAAAACTGCATAGAGAAAAACAATCGAGACACACCAGTCTTTTTGAAGACATGAAAATTATGAGCAAAATTGTTTTTAAGATTCAATTTTTGCAACTGCTTTAGGCTTATCTGGGCAAAATCTCAAAACAATAAGATTTTATAAAGATATTGTATTACAACCATGACGAATGTAAATTCAGGATACCACATTGGTCTGAACAAGGCTATGAACAAATCTATTGAGTTGAAGTGAAACTTGTTCCATAGATAAATTCAGTCAGACAAAGAACGAGTATTGATGGTAAGGATAATCACAATTAAGACTCAAATATGAAACAAATATTTCCAAGATCATTATTTTTTAATTATGTTAATGATTTATCTGACCTTGAACCTCCTTCTCCATCTGAAGTTCTTCTCCTCTTCTCACCAGTAGTTCTAGATGAAGTATCACCTTAAAAAAATTTGAATTACCACTTTGCGTACCACTTTGCGTAAGAAAAGCCATTTATTTATATGAAGGATAAAATAAAGTTTCATATTCTTCTTAATGTTGTTCAGATTTTTCAAATTTATAATAATTTATTACAGTTCTAAATGAAAATCATTACATTTTATATTCTGTGTTATGACACTAACAATTGTCTTCTGGTATACAATATTTTTCATAATTAGCAACTTCAATTAGCTATTTAAACATGAAGTCTTATACATAGAAATCACTGAAGTAATGACTTAACGGCGCTCCCGTGGTATGTGTACCAGGTTAGGGTGAGGCCATAATTTCATTCCAATTTTCCTTATATTAGTTCTATTAAGAGTTCGGGGACTAGCCAAGTGACTCCCATAATATTTGTAACTGAAATTATGGCCTAACCCTAACCTGGTACACATACTACGTTTCAGCGACCACCATCTTGGTTCGCATACTACATGAGTACCGACTTAACTATGCTGCAAATGCTGTTTATATGAATGTACGGCAAAATCAAAATTTCAGAAATGAGAATACTTCAATATTAAAAAGGTAATCAAAATGGCAAAAAAGGAAATGGTGGTCAAAATAAATACTTTTACAGAGTTTCATTACTAATGTTAACAACCAATTATTTATTCTGAATTTATAATATCGGTAATATAATAATAATAGTTTGACTAGATTAAATAGTTTAATTTGTTTAAATAAATCATTCGAAGAATTATATTAGCTAACCTAAAATATGAATAGAGGCTTCAATCCACCTCACTCACAAAATTTATTATCGTTTTAATATCAATGCATTCTCTTATTTGTATGGCATGATATTCTCTTTTATGTAGATATTTTATTCGTACAAATTTCATTAAAAGCATAGTCTATCCTAAAGAACTCATGGCTCCGTTGCCACATGCTAAAGATCTTTATTATAGTCATAATCAATACAAGAAAACCGCTTGCAGGAGTAGGAAAATTTGCAGACTGTGTCAAACCAAGATGATTATGGTCTTTCCAGGTTTTGTAGCTTTTAACGTAAGATTGCAATCAGATAAATGCTTTGTTTTCAGTGAGTGTGGAAATAATGTAAAAAGTAAGTTACAGAAATAGTATTGTATTTACGTATTTATCCTGTCGGAGAGGAAAATCGATATGACAGCACAAGCATATGGCGTACCACAGCCCCACGTCCGCCTACCAATCAATTTTAGGTATGGCACTTAATTAGTTATTTGTTATCAAATGCATGGACTGATGATAGAAGAAGCTGTATCCAGCCAGTGGGTAATTGGACAACACTACGACAATGTTCCGTAATCCTATCAAATATAAATATCCCTGGCAAAGATTTAACTTGCAAACCCTCGGAGTGTAATCATAGGTGCGATGGCAAGCATATTCCTAACAATTGGAACCATGCGCCATACTGCCGCATGTTTGGATTCCATGGATTGTTGGAAAAATCCAGAATTGCTGGAACCCAATGTGATAATGGTGTGGCGCTAGTTTTTTGAAGTTATAGTCATTATATCATTGAATAATTACATAGTTCTAGCTAAGTTGTTATCAGGGCGGCATGCTGGACTTATTTAAATCAGACTCGAAACTGCCTGACCAGATGAAACACTTCGATGGGCTGGATCAGGCCTGCGGACTGTGAATTGCCTAGTCCTGGTATAGAGGAAAGAAAGGTAGTTGCAATCTAGGCAACTTAGTCATACAGAACAATTGGTGTCAGTGTTTCCTTTAGTAGAATGAAGATTCTATTATTTCATGAAATCTTCAATGCCTTATATTACTAGCTCATAATGCTAAATTGATTAGTTTACAATGAGGGTGGCCTAGAGTGTTGGCCAAAATAAAATATCTTCTGATTAAAATAGAACACTTCAACCGTCCTGAACTTTCGAACCTATGTTTTTTTTTAATGTTTCATATCCTGTTGAAGATCAGCACAAAACATTTATATCGCCTTATTTGCAGTAGTGGTTTATATTCAAATTGAAAGAAATTTAAGTCTGGAATAGTTTTGCAACTTGAACATTTGGGCAAATCTGTTGCAAATCCCAATCTAATCTACAATCTAATCTACAAAACATTTTCAAGTATAGTGTTCCGCTTACTGATATCAATTAGCTCTTAAGCTGACTGTTCAAAATGACCATGTCTTAATTATTTGCCACTTTATTGTTAGAATACAAACATGACCTGGGCGCGCCATTCATAATAATGCTAGAATGACCAACAGAGGAGAAATTTTGCTACTTGTCTAATTGGAGAGCTATATATGAAAACCCTCTCTTTGGGTGCCAGAAATAGGCATCGTCCTATTTGGAAGGTCGACTTACTAGCTGGAAAATATGGTAGCTGTTTTTGTTGTTTAAAGGGAATAAGCAAATCACAAAGCTAAAAACAAATATTTCAACTCAGAAACAGATGTGAGAGCGTGTGACTCCTTATTTGTAGCAACAAAACTTTTTGAAAACCTCTTGCTCATGACAAATAGACAACGCATGCAAAAGATTCCGATTTAAGATTTGGCCCATCAAGCCATTTAGTGTGGACAAGTCAACACTCAGATTGTTTCCCATCAAGCATGAAATCCTAATCCGACAGTTTATGTTGACAGTTCTGACAAAGCTGATCTTAACAAACTATGCAAGAACTCAAAGTTTCCAATGTCCCACTGAACTGTTATATAAATGGGATTCTTTGTTGTGGGAGTTTTTCAATTCTTTATGTTTATGGAATAACTAATTTTTTTGTCTGGCCTAGCTAGATGTCTGAAGTTGGTTATATGGCCCATCGGCAAAAAATGTTGCACACCCCCTGTATTATTCAACATCTCAATGGTTCAGCACTTCCTCATAATTATAAGCATTTAGCTCAGCCCAACGCCATCTGATTCTATTAATATGGCTGACTTACTATGCTGAGTTGGCTTTGCAAGTTCTTCCGTTACTTCTTTATCTGATTGTTCTGCTTCTTCTTCAGACAGTGGGAGTTCACTTCTGAAGATAAATTGGAGAATGCAAATGTATTAATTTTGATTCATTGGTTAAAATAACAGCCCCTATTACTCGATTTCAAAACCCTTCTCCCCTCACCCACAGCGTTAAAGATTGTGCACCAGGTAAGCTGGTGGGCATGGGCCTTAAATCAAAGATTTCTAACCTGTGATAGATAATAAGTTAAACACTTTAACCACTAGGCCAGAGGTTCCCACAACGCGAAAATTAACAGAATTGTGTTAAACATAGCTGAAATATGTTTTTTACATATTGTAATTATTATAAATGTTTTATTATTTCTCACTTTAAATGATGTGTATATGAAGATATATGCTTATCAACAAGCAAAGTTGAGCAATTTGTCAACTTGACATCAGATTTTAATGACTCATATGAATTTTGTTCAAGCACCTGTTTGAAATGGCCACAAGTGCAACCTCCTATCTCTGCAAAGCTGGGTTCTCAGCAGTGGTGTCAATCAAAACAAAATACCGGTTACGATTGGACATATAGAGAGAAATGCATGTACATTTTGAGTATAACATCTCGCTTTGAAAAGATGTGTTCAGAGCAACTGCCGCATACCTCTCATTAAATAAATAAGTTTGAATGTTGTTAATGGCATTCCCTTTCCTTCAGGCGCACATATTGACAAACTTTAAAAAGCATAAAATGCATAATAACGATCACAAAATTCAGTTTTATCCAAAGGCAACAAGTTTCATGTACGTGTACCACGATTTTTTCCCTGATAATTTAGCGCCGTATGAACATAAAGTTTGGGAACCACTGCACTATGACATCACTATCCTTGACAATTGAAATATAGGTGAGCATTATATATCATACAAAGTACTGTTATATCTAACCTGGGGCTTCCTACTTCTTGCAAGGTTTCCACATTTTCTCCAGTATTTTCAAAACTGTCATATGGTGATCCTGAGAAAGAATATGTAACATCGTTTATCAGAAATTATGATAGAATTTCCTATTTTAACTGAAAAAAAGGTAAATCAATAATGCGGCTTATACAGTGAACCATGGCCTCTCATCCGGTTACCAATGCATGGTTGGGAATGGGATTAATTAGCCAGTTAATTGTTTCAGATGCATGGACTTGATGGTGAAGGAAGCTCAATCAACCAGTGGGCACATGAACCACTATTTGACGACATGAAATTCAGCAAACCTCTCGCACTTAATTATCCCTAGGATCCGAAACTGTGAACCGAGCAAGATAATCAGATTGGTATGCCAAGCATCCATCCATAATAATGCTCTGCAACCAAATGTAACAACTTGGAAACAATTTATATTTTTCCATGAAATTAATTTTGAATATCCGAGATTTATATTCAATCATATCACACTGAAAAAATTCTTCGATTTTTCCATATTTATAATAAACAATAAAAATACAGAATCTTTTCAAGGAATCACAATAGGCTATATAACATGTTGCAAGATGCTGTTGAATGATATGCCAGTTTCAGCAGCAAGAAAGTATATTTATTTAACATTAAACCCCTCAAAAAATTAAAAATACTTGATGACCATAACTAAAATACTTGATGGCCATTACGTACTCATTATACCATAGCACCACTCAATTTCAAAAACAAATTTACAACTTACCAAATTCAGCTTTTGAAGTTGTGGTCGGAAGTTGTTTAGAAAAAACATTAGTTGTAGCATCTGCTGAATTGCTTTGACTTTTGAGTTTTTCGAATGGACCGAACTGAATTTCTAGTTCCTGTAATGAATAAAGTTTTCACACAAAATTAGCACTAAGGACGCAGAACAATATTTAAACAGACAATGGTATCTAATGATTCCAGTGCTAAAATTTGATGCATTTTTCCATAAAACCATACTATATAAAAGTGCTGCTTATTTTATCAAGAATTCTTCCATTTATTGAAAAACTTTCAAAATTTGCATACTTTATCTTATCTTTGATAACTCACTAAACTGACAGTCTAGTGACTTGGTAGTTCATTAAAATAAGAATTATTGTGAAAAATTGGTAAATTCATTTCAAATTTAGACTTTTGCTTGGTGAACACAAATGAATCTTGATACAAAACCTTGATATTGTAAAATTTTTGTTATTGATTTCATTTGATAAAAAAATTAAAATTAATCATCTATGCAGTAGAGCAAGATGAATGATATATTTTGGGAACTAAAAAAATGTACTATGAAATTGTTCTTTTTATTAAAGCACAAATAAACATAATTAAAATATAGCAAATATTGAATATGTGCAACACAATCACATTGACTGCGATGACATTATATTTTAATTACTCCTTTAAAGAATTGAGATGACGCCAATAGAAATACCATACGCTTCGATGAAACTTTGAAGTGTTCAGTTCAGCGTGAACAATTTAGACTTGCAGTTTATTTCAGTTTTTACGCAAATCGTTGATTTTATGTCTGTCCCATATTTTACATTTAGTTTATCTCAGAAAGAATTTCAAACCTCAGATCTAATTTCATCCAATTTATTCTGTAATATTTCTTTATCTTCATCTGCCATTTCCCATCCTACCAAATCCAACCTCTTTTTAACATTAGGAAGCAGATTTGCAACTGCAACAATATCTTCATGGTTTGCAATACGATTTTCACCCAGATATTCACCCAAATCCAACCAATCAATCTGTTGAAATAAACAAAAACAAAAAACAGTCAGACGTGAATAAAATATATACCAGTCATATTCATCATAGTTTGCCAAACCCATATTATTCATATTACACAGAAATGCATTGTAACATTAAATACAGCCTGGTGCTAGAAGTTGGGAGTTTTCATCAAGGGAGAAACAATAGTTATCAAAATTCAATGTTTTCGCTGTGTAGCATTTTTTGTGGTGAAATCAATTGTATTTCACAAATTGCTAACATTTGTAATCAAAAAACAAAATTGTAAAATCATTGTTAACACAGTGCAACACAGTCAAAATTGAAATTTCAAAAACAGACAAGCTTTTGTGACATTAAATACCTAGCCGGGTGCCAGAAGTCAAAGGTTGTTTTGGAAGGTAATTTATTGATTCTGTACTAAAGACTAAAAGTTAAAGTTTGTCACAAGGTTTGTTGTGAATAGGCATGATTAATTCATGTCCCAAAGGCCTAATTAACCTGTCTCATTAATATTTACTAAAACACAACGGGACATTCGAACATTTATGATATCAGAATTACTCCTTCCATTGTAAATGTCAAAAGAATCATAGCATTAATAGTGCTTCAATCAGTGTGACGTACATATACAGCTTAGAATAAAATAGAATGGGAATCGCATGTCAGTGAGGAGAACGTTTAAGTACGGTCTAGTAAATCCAGAGGAGCAAGTCAATGTAAAAATAGAGACTACAAGCACCATTGAGCGTGGTAACCATGACAACTGCTCACCCGGGGCACTGGCAGCTGATTAGATTAGGTACGGGTTTGAGTTTTCAAGGATGCATAAGATAGGATTTGCGAAGTGCAGGCGTGTATAAAATGTTAACTAATTAATTTACCCATTTGATGAGAAGAGATTATGAAACATGAACCTCGTACTGTCATTGTGCTTGAGTAAAAGATGAGTACCATAACTCTGTGTGAAATTATTAAGATTAATGATTCTAATCAGTGAATTGAATATTCAACGAAATGCGGGTAACTATAAAGACTATAATATGAAACAGTTATTCAGGGGTTACGCAACAAGCAGGCAATGAAATGTTTAACAACAATCGGGAATAGTGTAGAGGTGTAACCATTCAAAATAAAGGTACTTGTAATGCACAAAATATAACGTTTATTAACAACTTAGCATAAAAGCACTAACTAACTGATTTGAGATCAAGGTTTATTGTACATCTATGGCCTGGAAATTATTGTTTTGAATGTCATAATGCACCCAATATTATATATGGGTGATATCCTCAGAACACTCCTATCTATCCCATGGAATATGTCCATGCAATGGTACCAATTAGCAGAGAAATACACTATAAAACTACGGTAATTATAGAATGAGATTTAAAAAGTCACAAATCACATAGAACGACTATTCCAGGTACTTACGACTCAATAGTTATGAATCTGGTCATTTGTTTAGCTGAAAATGGCGAGAAAATGGAATACCAACACGACATTAACTGGGAGATGTGGCAACAGCAGATTGGTAAGAGGAGAGCATGAGTTTTTTATATTTTGCTATTCGGAAATTCGGTTCCCTATTCGGAAATTTGGGTGGCTCCGTCAGGTAACTATCTAATTTTAATAACACATATAAAAATTTCTAATAGTTCATTGATAATTGTAAAATTTATCGTTTTGCATCTTATAGGCCTACTGTTTTTTAATATAAAATTTGACGACAGTGATACATCATAAAAGGCTGACCTAACTCTGAATGGCCTTGGGGTTGTAGGTCAAAATAATTGCATTCAATGAAGTGGTAGCAATTGGCATTAATACACAACATGAAATTCATATTCAAATTCGACAAATTTGGTAAAAATCCGCATTTAGAAAGTTGACCCACCCTTGTAACTTTGAATATATAGCCTGGTGCCAGAAGATGGAAGTTTTTATCAAGTGAGGATAAATAGATATCAAAATTCAATGTTTCAGTCAAGTGACAATTTTTTTGGTCAAACCGATTGTATTTCATATCATCAGAAAAGAAGGGCAATTTCGCGTATTTCACACAATCACAGAACAAGACTCAACAGAACCGTATTGGTCAGAAGAATTGGTTATTATGTTTTTCAAACAAATCTTTGAATAAACAAGTAGGCCTGAAAACCAGTCTTAAAAACGATAAACTTAGAATTGTAGAGGTTTTTCATAAATTTCATCATGCAATCCAATTTTGGGTTATGAAAGTGTAAAACTATAACATATTAAAAAATCAAAATTTCCTCCAACCCTTGTTAAAACGTTAATCATGTCATTATTATTGTGTTATACCTCTGTGTTTCCCAAGGATGATTTGAAAGCTTGTAGTTGATCTGATGACAGGTTGCAGCTGAAAATGCCCAAGTGTTTAACACAGGATCGATTGGAAAGTATTTGTCCAACTGATGATAAACCTTCAACTCCCATGTTTGTGTTTTCATGCAGGTAAAACTTCATGATCTATAAAGAGACAAGAATAATTTATAAACCATAAAATCCATAAATGGTTCTCTACTGAGTGAGAAATAAAAAATTATGAACTTCTAAAACTGAAAGTAGTTTTCGATACAAAATATACCATTAATATTTCATAGAAAATACGGTTGAATTTAAAAACAAAATCTGAACTACAAAACTAGACATATCAGAATTAAAATCTGTAAATTCGGAATAGTTGAATCCCATGTTAACAACTGCACAAGATGAAATAATTGAGCAATTATGAAATCCTTGAAACTCATAGAACAGAACAAAAATATTGTTATATAAAAACAGTCACACTCGCAAGTATGAATTTCAAATTTCAAAAGGCAAAAAATGTTTTGACCTGCCTTTGCTCAATATGAGATAACAAAATTCCTAAAAAGTTTAGCAATTTCTCGCAGTTTTTGCAGGCAAGTGAACATATAGTAAACATAGAAAAATTGTAAGCTCATACTATAGCTTAAAATACAAAAAATTTGAAAATCAAGTTTTGTTTTTTCACTTTAATACAAAAATCACCATTGGGTGAAATAGCGATCGGATCGTTGCTGCAAGCCATGTCAATTGGACAAAAACTCAGCTAATTCTGTGAAGTTTCATTGAAAATATTTCTAAAAACGTTTTAGTTCCTGATCAAGCATATTCATTGTGTACAGCCGTTTTCTATTTGGAAATTTGGGTGGCTCCGTCTGGTAACCATCTAATTATTTAACACATATGAAAATTTCTATAAATGGTTCTTTACTGAGTGAGAAATAAAAAAAAAACAAGCCGGTAGGCACCCAGGATCTCCGCTGCTGGTTGGGGCCCGCACCTAGCTACTTATTGCTATCCATAGAAACTTGAGGATCTTTAACTGTGGCGCGATTAACTAAGTGAGCAAGTTGGTTAAAAAGTCCAATTCATTTTGAACGCTGCGCGTTTTGTAGACATACTTACGTGACTGATATGCGGTGACTAAAAATTGGAAAAAATCATGTTCATCCCTAAGGCTTCTCCAGTTTATGGAGTATCGAGACCAAAGACGACTTATTGGAAAGCGTATTTTACTGTGCAGAAGGTAGCGTTCTTGAAATTTCAAATTTCAACTTAGTTAACAATTGATTGGCAATGAGCTGGGAAAAAAATGGAAATTTCTCAACGATCGGCGCGTTATTCGTCGTTGTCATTGAAACGAAACCTCCATCCGGACTTTCTATGAAACGCACAATACTAGGGTGACATGATAACCCACGTGAGAAATTTCATCCCGATTGGTCCAGACAGATACACAGACACAACGACTGATAATAAGAGGGTCTCCTAGAGCAGAGTTCCATTATGAACATTTACAAACTGGAAGTGGTTTTTCGTGGAATTTTTAGGTTTTGTTTTAGACCAGGGTGGTCCAAACCCAGGCCCGCGGGCCAGATGGTAATCAAAAATCGCATTTGGTGTTGTTTCGTCATAGAATTAACCAGAAAAATCTTTTGGCATATTGTTATATCACCAATGTCACTGAATTGAACAG
This sequence comes from Styela clava, assembly GCF_964204865.1. Classification (NCBI taxonomy): domain Eukaryota; kingdom Metazoa; phylum Chordata; class Ascidiacea; order Stolidobranchia; family Styelidae; genus Styela; species Styela clava. The sequence continues at coordinate 4,845,314 of NC_135251.1, forward strand.
TGTTCCTAGGCGACTAGCAAAGTTGAATGATGTGCTTGGCAGTCTAAATTGTTATCTGGATTTCTATATTTTTGGTCACGAATATATGCTAACAATTTTGGTATCATTGAAAACTAAAATCGAATTAGCTTAGTTGGCTATGTCTGATAACTAATATTAATGTCATGGCCTTACAATAAAATTCATGCCGGATGTTTTTTGCAGCCCGCCTGAACAGTATTACAAAAAATGCTGCCTATATGTCAGAACATTTAGTGATTACCCTCCTGTACCTCACATTTGGTAATCAATCAATCTGCAGTTATTTATTTGTAAGTTATTTTGCAAACTCACGAATTCAAACATATTTTTAACTGATTTTTTTTTTTTGGGGGAGGGGGGGTACCACAATGCTTGATTGATATGTCGGCAAGTTTTGTCAGTGACAAAAAATATAATTTAAAGCAGCATTTTAGAATCTTGTGAGCAATGAGCATTTTCAAAAGTTAAGATTTTGCTTTAAAGTCCTATAGCTGTTCAAAAGCACTTACATTTGCGAAAACACTTTTACCGTTATGAAAAGTTTGAAATCTTACACTAAACGTAGATATAGAAAGCCTTATGCTAGAAAGCCTTTTCACTTTTACCGTTATGAAGAGTTTGAAATCTCACACTAAACGTAGATATAGAAAGCCGTTTGCTGATTTTAGTAAGTTTTTTGGTGGTTTTTGCATGTTTTAGCTTGATAAATGACAAATACTGATCAACGTGGCTAATCAATTTTGTGGCCCCTGGAGCCGACAACCTTGGACCACCCTGTTCTAGACCTTACCATTGAATTTGAAAAAATAAATCAAACTACAAAAGTAGACATATCAGAATCGATATATATTGGGTGAGCCACTTAAACACTGAGGATTCTGACCCATGTTGTCAAATAGATCGAAAGCTTGAGCTTTATGAAATCCGTAATACTCACAAAGCAGAAAACTAACATTAAAATATTACCATGCTATTAACATGGCCTATTTCAAATTATTATTACAAGTAGCTAATGGAATGCTGCTTCAATAAAGTAAAGTATCATGGCCCCCTGTTTGAGTGAGTGACCATAGATTTGTATCTGGCTCTTATTCGGTTAATCGGGGATATTGAACTTGGAAAATGTATTTTCCCTCGTCATGTTCGATGTTGATGTCTTCATTTCTCACCATTCTTTTGTAAATTTGTAATATAATTTTGGCGCTAGTAGGAATATATCAAATAGAAAGGCCTGCTGCCATTTGTATGAAATAGGCAGAGCAGCCCAGCCCAGGTATTTGGCAGATAGCAGTTACATCATTGAGAAAACATGATAAAAAATATCCGAGACTTCTACATTGTGGGACGAGGCCAATCTTTAGCGCTTAAATTAGGGTTTAGAAATAGGATTATTTATCACAGGGGAGAGGAAAGCCAATAAGATTGCTTAATCATCATATGGCTAACCACGGCCTCTCGTTCGGTTACCATTCCATGGATGGGATTAGTTTTCAGATGCATGTACTTGATGGTGGAGAAAGCCGTAACCGACCAGTGGGTACATGAACCACCCTATGGTGGCGAGGATCCAGCCAGTCATCCTCTCATACGTAATCAAGCCCGCATGTGATTCGAAACTATGAACCCATGCATGGTAATCAGAGATGCGGTGGCAAGCATAGTCCTAACTCTTAGCAGAATTTGCCACACTGCCGAGCCATGCGCCACACCGCTGAGAGTTTTTCATATTACCGCTCAACAAGTCGTGACAGAATAAGTAAGTCGTGACAGAATAAGTAAAAGAAATTTCTGTTCTTCAGTTGAACACCAAGGCTCGCCATAATTTTATATGCTTAGAACCAGATCATGTTCGTTTCATTGGACTACACATACAATTTTTAGGGAAGTGGTCGCCAAAGGGGCATATCTGCTGTAAATTTACAGGATATATATGCATACTGGCTATTTTGCAATTGATGATAATTTTCCGCTGTTACATATATATTTTCAAACAACTTCATTGATTGTAGGAATCATGTTGATTTAAGATTGAGTAAAATTATATATCACTCAAGGGAAAAGCCAGTGGGGGAGATTACATGGGTAATAACATTCATTTTTTAATTTTTCAGGATTCAAAATTTCTGCCTTCTACTTAGAACAAACAATGCCTCGTTTTACTTTCAGCAAATCACAGTATTGCGGTCAAAACTATTTCATTCTGTGCACTATCACCTCAACGCAATTATCACCACAAGTTTTTATTTGTCTTTACAGCATCTTATGCTTTCATAGTGTGATAAAAATGCTTATCTCTGTTATTATCGAGATTTTACCTTACTCATCATCAATCATATCGTGTCTTTGTGTATATAAATGATTAAAATGTCTGATATCAGCGAGTCGCAAATGACTTTCAAAATTAATTTTCACGATTTCTATCGCTTTATTTCTAAACGTTAGCACATAGAAACAATTTTTAAGATATGGGTTAATATTCCGCAACTTACCGTATATTAAATTAATTTGGGAACCACTTTTATAATCAAATGCGGGCATATAAGGAATTGTTTATAGACATAAAATAAAATACGAAATGTATTAATATTTTGAGTCACATCAAAAAAATGGGATATACATGCATATATCATTTGTTTATTGTCTGTAATCATGTCATATTTCGTAACTGACAATTCATGGTAATTTTGTTCTCGTTATATTTCATTTACATTCGTGTTTGTGCCATATTTCCTATTTGAATTATATGGTAGCGTTATGTAGGACATCGAAAATGCAAGATTAGAGAGGTTGATGTTACCTCCGTCTTTCTGAAGCAATTTTTTTGCGCAAACGACGACATTTTTGTGGAAAAATTCACTTCACAAAAACAATGCGTGTACCAGTTAGCTGAATTATCAAATATTCAGTGAGTAAAAGACTGAATATTTTATGCAAAAAACCAAACAAAATAGCTTGGCAAATTAGGTGGCCCATACCTCTCTACTTTCCCATAGCATTTATAATCCATAAATAAATAAAATATGTGATATCATTGTTAACTCGAAGCAACCTAGTCAAAATTGAAATTTAAAACAGACAAGGTCTGGAGAAAACCAACCAGGTTCCAGAGGTCAAAGGTTGCTTTGAATGGTAATTTATGAATTCTTTACAAAGGACTAAAACTTAAAGTTTATCACAAGATTTGTTATGAAAAGGCAAGCTTAATCTATCTCTCATAGACCTCATCTGATTCATTGGGATTTACTAAATTACAAGTTTACGGCAGCAGAATTACTGTATAATATGTCAAAAGATTTATAGTGTGAATAATGCTTTGGCGGCTGAAATATTTGATCCAGTCAAAATTAAATTTGGTATGGAACACTTATCATTAATTGTTTAAGAAATATTATTTTTGGTCGAAAGTTTTATTTCCTTTTTTTCCTTTTTACTATCGAACACTCAAACCAAACAGCATTTTTTGGAAATGATACGATAACATGCGAACTATGAATTCACATGCATGGGCGTGATGACCAATAAACTTGACTGCGTTTGCACAAGTTCAAACCACTGAACACAAGCTGTAACGAAATGGAAGGCCAATGCCGAACTGAAATAATTTTTTATTTTTTAGAAAATAGTAACTCCTTCAGTGGACACTTGTACAGGGCTTGGTTTAGAGTGAAACTGTGAATAAGAGTCATAAGAATATTTTTCTCGAAAACAATATTCGATAAGTACTCAAGAAAATGAATGCTGCTCCTCACTGCCCATTTATTCTAAAATTTTAATAAAAATCAATTGAACTTGGAAGTTTATCAGAAAAAAAATCTTCCCTTGGGTGCAATATAGGGCCATTTTAGGTATTTCACTCAATCACAGGACAAGACTCAACAGAACTAAATTGCTCATCGGAATTGGTTATTATATATTTCAAACAAATATTCAAAAAAAAATGAGTAGGCCTGAAAGCTGAAAAAGGTAAATTTAAAATTATAGAGGTTTACATAAATTTCACTATGTAATCCAATTCTGGGTTATGAAGGTGTAAAACTATAACATATTAAAAAATCAAACTCAAAATTTCTTCCAACTCTTTCAAAAGCAATAATTATGTGATTATTATTGTGTTATACCTCTGTGCTGCCCAATGATGATTTTAAAGCTTGTAGTTGATCGGATGACAGGTTGCAGCTGCTAAGGCCCAACAATTCAACACAGGATTGATTGGAAAGTATTTGTCCAACTGATGATAAACCTTCAACTCCCATGTTTTTGTTTTCATGCAGGTAAAACTTCATGATCTATAAAGAGACATGAACAATTTGAGGTTGTAATTGGACTGTTATAAATCTTGTTGAATTAGGCAACAAGTTGAGCATGGAAAGTGGTTTTCACCCTTTTTCATGGAGCGGAATTCTAATGAAACATTCCAGTTGATAGAGGCCCCGTGTGCAATGGTTCATTGCCATTTATTGGCCAAATTGTATAAAACATGAATACATATGAAGCAAATCTAATACTGACAAATCAAAATGAACTACTCATGTAGTATGTTAACCAAGATGGCGGACACGGGAACGTAGAACTGGTAGCAGGTAAGGGCTGGGCCATAATTTCAGGTACAATTACTACGAGAGTCACTTGGCTAGTCCCCGAACTCTGAATAGAACTGAAATAAGTAAAATTGGAATAAATTTACGGCCTAACCCTAACCCTGGTACACCTGCTATGTTCCGGTGCACATACTACAGGAGCGCTATAAATTCTGCTCTATGATGTTTTGCACATACTTTATAGTCATGCAAGTATTCGTCAAATAGGAAATTTAACTATATCAATTACATTTGTGCGACGGACCACATATTTCATGTTCAAAACCAGGTTCACCACAACATTCCGTGTGACAATTCAGTAAATACTTTCAAACCAAATAGATTCAGATATATAATTTGACATATAATTAATATAATTCTACCATATAGTATTACCGGTAACTCCAAATATGAGCTGCTTGCCTAAAGCCTTATTTATAGTAAGAACATGAAAACAAATTTTAAAGAATTTAATATAAGAAATTCTACCTTCACATTTGATCCTTTCAATTCAGATGCCAGAGTTTGAAGTGAGGCTGACTTGAGATCACATCTAGCGAAATCCATTGATAGTGATGTGCAGTAGGAAGCTACTGACCCAATGACATGAACGTCACTGACGGAAAGAGGATGATCAGACATGTCAATTTTGTTAAGAGAGGATTTGACAATGTCGCTCATTCCACTCTTGGCTTCGTTCAATGCAGTGAAAAGTTCCAAAAGATCTGATTCGTTTAATCTTTTTTTAAGTTGTAATTGCAGACTTTTCTTGAGAATATCTCGTTTTTCTTCAAGATCCTGAATTTCTGTGAAAATATAAGAATATATGTATACTGATGATACTTGTGTCTGAATGATAAGTTACCATTCAGTAAAGATTGACTTGCAAATAACATTAGCGCTTATCTCTTTTAAATTAGTTATTGGAAAATTAAATCTAGTCAGCCATAGCCAATCAATGTATTGGGCACCTCATTGTACTAATGTGTCTGTTACATTGTTTGGAGTAGTGTTTGTTATTGCACTTCAGATTTCCCCAAGCTTGTACTTTAGTACAAATCCAGTGTAAAATGTGTAATAATAATGATTGATGCGTATTATTGATGCTCGGCTACTTTTTGCTTTGCAATAAAGCACCCTAGTACAGACATGGGCAAAGTATGACCCATTGGCCAAATCCGCCCCGTTGAGTAATTCAATCTAGCCCGCATGATGGTGCCACAACCAGGGATGGCCAATTCGAATAAAGTATTCGAATGTATTCGAATATCTCGTCATTCGAATATCGGAATTCACGTTCATAAGAATATCAGATATTTGTGTGACGTCACACATTTTCGACGCCGCTTTCAAGACGTTTCCGTTGAATGAAAACATTCTCGATAGAAACTTGCGCGTGATTGTTTTCATCACTCATCAGCGTAACGTGTTATTTAGGCCGTAAACGCCTTTACGATTGTGTTATTTTCTCTAAAATCCACAAATTTGTTCCACGATAACGATAACATTTATTTTATTTTTGTACGCGCACGGAATTGTGAATCTGGTAAATACGTTCATTGGCGGCGAGTTTCTAAAGACAACGCAACTTTTTGATTGAAAAGGGGAAATTTAAAATACTGAAAATAAAATCGTAAACAATATAAGTTTTATTTAGACCCGCGAAAATTTAAAAAACGCTTTTCTAGGAAGTGAAAATCGCAAAATTTCGTGTGCCTCTGGCACACGTTATGTTTGGTCGGCGTTTAGAAACATATCGTCACTAATTGAGGGCGTGATTTGCCTGATTATCCATTACTTTAAATTGCCGTCGAATATTTTCGTGTTAACACGATTCAAGGTTTGAAACGCGACTTTTTCCCGGGTTGTGAGGATGTATATAATATAATTAATCTAAAGTATATTCAATCAATTTTATTGTGATGAAATTAATTTTACTCTGAGATATTACTGCATATTTATGGATTTTTCGAACGGTTTTATCTAAAAATAATCAGAGTGGCAGCATTTCGATCGAGCGGAGTCACTGTTAACAAGTACATCTAAATACTTGCCCAATTCGCAAAATACGGATCAAAACAATATTTAATCGGACAGTTTACCTCACGTTTTTATTTTTATAACCGCGGATTGCTATGGTATATAAGAGTGGTGAGGATTTTATTTTGTCGACGCAACCACAGGTTAAATTGAAGACAATTAAATTAATAAAGCAAGACATTTTAAATACGCGTGTCGGTCACGATTTCATCACTTTGCACAACAGAAAAATATATATTCGTTGTTATATTATTTGTTGTAAAAGTCGACTCTTTTAACAGGTGGCATAATCGCGGAGATGAATATGTATTTTTAATTCACTGCTAAACTTTATATGTATATTCATTGTATGAAATGAATTATACTCTGCACTTAACAAGATATTATATAATTTTTGAGATTTTTCTAACGGCGATAACGAGTTGGCAAGATTGCAAAAATACGTATTAAAATTAAATACATCAGGCAGTTTATCTCGTAATTTTAGGTCACAGATCGCCGTGGACCGAATAGTAATGTTTTTTTTTTTGACGTAAGAAGAAGCAACCGCGAGTTACGTTGGACACATTAAATTAATATATAAAGATATTTTAGAATCTCGTAGTTGTCATGGATTGAATATTTTACGTAACAGAATGATCATTATACGCTGAAAAGACGGCTCTTTTAACGAGCGCGAAATCGCGGTGGGTGTTACAGGCGGCAATGGGAATTTCCGATTTCGAAAATCCTGGCTGCGCGCTTGCAGTGGTGGTCATCTATTCTTTACTAATTTATTTCTAATTCCAAACACAACAATATGTTACACATAATAACAATGTGGTTCACATAAATTAATATACAAATATACTGGTAGGTAGTAGAATACCTCAGGCTTAAATATTAGAATTTTTAAAGGCATAATGGATTTTCGATTGTTGTTGCCTGTATTGCCAATAAATTTTTATTACTCTCAGAAAATATACACAATTATCTGAATACAAGTAGTATTTTTGTCAATAGACTTGACCATTATCGTAATATCGTGGTACCAATGATAGAAAGCGTCAGACAACTCCTTGGCTATCTTTTCATATGGTCATTTGTACAAAGTGAATAATTTTAACAAACTGACTGTGTCACAAGTTGCTATTATTTTTTATTGATAGCTATGAACTATCAATTACTTTGTGTACATATACTGTTGGTTTGTGGCTTCATTCTGATATTTCTATTGAAGCTTATGTCCTAATTTACTGGGTTTTAATCAACTAAAACAAAAATGTGTTATTTTCGATTTTAGAATGTATTCGGAATTCCAGATTCGAAAACATTATTTTAGAATGTATTCGGAATAGTTTAGTATTCGGAAATGGCCATCCCTGGCCACAACCTAACTAAAACTAAACTTTGATGTCTTAGTCAAAATTAGCTCAAACAATTTGTTGAGATTGCGATTAAAATTAGTCTTGGCACGAGGCTTATTGTTTTCCACTTTTGCTTTTGTTACACTGTAAATATTTTTCATAAAATGTAACTTTTACATCACACTTACATGGCCCGCAAGTCTAAGTAGGCACAATTTTTGGCCCCTGGTCGAAAAATCTTGCCTATCCTTGCCCTAGTAGTATCTCAACCTTTGCCCCTATTACCAAGAATTAGATAAATTAATTTTTTATATGAACTTATTCATGGATTTGGCTCCGAACAATGCCCTGTAACAGTGTGCACTGATAAGCTAGGCATAGGGTTACTGTTTCTTAAAATTACAGGAATATTCCTAGGTCAGCATTGTATACCAAATTTATTACACCCTAGGGCCTAGGTGAAGAGACAAGTATGCGATGTAAACCTGAGATGAGTAACCTACAATGCCAATACAGTTATTAGGTTGAAGTTTTTAACTGCTAGGCCATTGCACTGATTAATTGATAATGCGAGAAACGCTTAACAAATTTTAGATTCGAATCGAGAAAAAAAAATGGCTCTAGCTTGAATTTGAATCAACAATAAACAACACATTACCTTCAAGTAAAATTCCGGCTGCTTCATAAACTGTCGGATTCAATAAAAATCCACAGATCATTTTTCTGACGAAAACAAAGTGACCGGTATGAAGATGTTTATCCACGAACTCCTTAAAAGATTTTAAATCCAGTCCAAGAATATAGAAAGATGTGAGCATTTCTTGAAAACTTTGATGTTGAAAGTAAAGAAGATGGATTCCTTGAAAGAGTTTACGATATATTCCTCCAGGAGCCAGAATTGCTAGATCGGTTGCTTCTTCGGGTTTTAGATGAACTTGACGAAAATCATCTTCTGTAAATAGAACTCGACGTTCTACTGTCCCAACGTATGATAGTTCTTTTAATTTGTCCAAAACTTCCATAGTAATCTCTTGGTGAGTGTGGGGTGATCGTAAGATACTTTGCATGACCACAATCATAATACCACTCATGGTGTTTGGTTTGAAGTCAGATTTGAATTTTAATGCTATCAGCGTGTAAACCAGCATCACAGGGGTAGTGCACAGTAACAAGAGTGGTGGAGCTTCGATTTTGAGAAATTCTATTATTTTCTCGGCTTCTTCATTTCCTTCATATCCAGAAATGATTTCTTTGATGGACTCCATTGTTAATCCAGCAAGTGCAATAACCTTGTCTGGTCGAACTTCTCCCCAATAATTTCTGATGGAATGTTCACGACTGGACGATATAATGCGACAGCCAGGAAATAATTTTTCAGAGAGAAAATTCCACATAATTACTTCAGGATATGCAGGCTCATCTAGACTGATGACTTCATAAACTCCATCAACTGTATATTGAAGAGTATCCAAGGAGTCGAGCATAAACAAAACTTCCTCTGGGTGAGTTTTTGCAATGTATATTGCTTGATCTCGTTCTTCTTTCGTGAGATTGTTGAAAATTAGTTCTTCTGCTGTTACTTTACTGTCGTTCATAAATTGTTTACATTCTACATATGGAACCATCTTGATATTTCCTTGGAAATATTTTCCTTGCATGACATCTCTTGAGGTTGCTTTCATGAGTGTGGTCTTTCCTGATCCAGGGGGACCCACGAAACAGACATGACCTTGCTTGAAGTTGTTAAACAATTCACCAAGTTGAGTCTCTTTTCTGATCCCTCTTTTTCTTTCTCGTTGTAAATACTTTTGTTGATTATGTGACTCTGGTACATAATCGTGTTTGGGAATTCTTCCACCTCTATAAAAATCAATTTCTTCCAATTGAGGAGTTACGTCCACATTTAGTTTTCTCTTGAAAACTCCATGAGGTTCAGCAAAGTCATAGAAGTCAGTGCACTTTTCAGTGTTATCATTGATTTTTGCTATTACTTTTTGATAAGACATCATATTTGCTTTACAATGTCATACACTTTAAACATCCAGCGTATTGACCATCTGGTAAAGCTTCATAAAAAAAGATTCATCTGATGTAATATTCAATAATACTTTTCGACAATAACTTCAAAGTTATAGGATATAAACTTTAACTAAACCTGCTAGAAATCTAACAAGAAAACATTCGTCATCCAAGTGCGATGATGCCTAACATAGATGCCAATAAATCTGTTATATAATGTACACTTTTGTAAACAGTCGCTATTCATAATATCTTTGTAACATTTACATAATTGTTCCTAAATTATTATTATTGTGTTTTCACGATTTCAAGTATTTCAAGTAATACATTCAATGATGTTTCATGAGACACCCATTCCACGCCTTCTGTTTTGAACAGAGCTCTCTATACCAGGGGTCTGTAAATAGTGGGCCTGCAATCATATTTGGGCCACAAGACCTTCTAATCTGTGTCGCAAAACAATTTGTAATTTGCCATAAATATAAGTATCTGGAGTTGTCTGCGGCTTCAATAAATGTTCCTCTACCCTTCGTAACTACCTACTAATGTGAAAGGACGTTTTCTGTGTTATTAAAAACGAATACAGATCAAAGTTAGAAGTGGAAGAAGATCAACACAGAGCCTGTAATTTTCATTAGGCAGAGTGAATGCAATTATATACTATTTCATATGCTAAGTATGGCTCGGCGGTGTGGTGCATCGTGCTGAGCGTTGTGAATACGCTCGCCACCGAATCTCTGATTATCCTGCGTGGGTTCGCAGGTTTAAATCCCATGCGAGTATAGTTATGTGCGAGAGGATTACTGGACTCCTAGCCGCCGCAGGGTGGTTCACTCAACCGATAGTCGGTTAGGGCTATCTCCACCATCAAGGTCATGCCTTCGAAAACAAATATCTGGCTAACTAATCCCATACCCGAACTTAGACTGGTAACCGCACGAGAGGCTGTGGTTCGCCATATGAATAAGCCTGATTATGTCATCTCATCGCCTTTCCTCTCCCCGGAATAAATATGTAGATCCTATCCTAAGTTTCAAACAATTCATGTGCAAGAATATTGCTACTGTCAATAGTAGTTTTGAAATTGATATTTTTATTTACAAAGTATTTCCCACAACATTATATGCTAACCAAATGCTTGGCTCGTGAGAAAATAAAACTATTTTTTTAGGGTCGCGACGAGTAGTACTTGCGAACTCCTGCTCTATACAAGCAGCCAACGATATCAAACAATGTGAAAAGGAATACTGTTCTTTTGACAAAAAATTTTCCACACTGACAGAAATTACTTTATACTGCAAAATTGGGGGAGGGGGGGGGGGGGGGGGGTTAAGGGTTCAATCATACCTCATTGCTGTTAGATATCTAATAGTGACGCTATTCCCGCCTTTATGTTTGTATTTGAAAATGAGATATGTCACCTCAAAAAAAAAAGAAAACGCGCGCTGTCGATGCGAATTGAAAGTGACAATAGCACTACAATATCTCTCTTGTGACGAATACTCTCATGCTTCATCATCTTGACGCATTTTACTGTCGCCCGTCTTTATGTTATAATAATGCAGTAGAAACTCTGCAAATCTGGATACCATAAATATTTTCGGGAAAAGATTTTCTACATATGAAAGGCCGAAAACCGAAAACTTAAAATGTGTGTGTGATGATATTGGTTTATTTTAGGTTAATTTAACGCAGGGATGTACAATATAAATTTAATATACGAATATTGCAACCTTGGAATATCGTTTTTTCGTGTTCATAAGAATACCGAATATGGTGCACATATCCTACCGCCACTGCTTAGATTTAAAAACATTTCACAATTATTTCATTTTTTATTGCAATCAGCCGAATCGAAAGCGTGGCACGGCAATAACTAACAGTCATCGTGAATAGATTTCAATAAACTCCGAGTTGAAGTGCTTATAAGACGTCGAGGACGTTCTTGGTTGAAATTTTTTTACATTTAAATTCGGCAATAAATTTAAAAGCAAATTGTGTCGTAATCAATTGTTCGCATCCTCATTTTCGATAGTTAACGAACATAACGAAAATTTTTTCAATTTCTTGCAGTCTAGAGTTTATAAAATAGCTCTTAAATATTATTTAGTTTCTATTGGGGATTTTATCGTTATCCAGACAGCGTTGATAACAATATCATTAATTTTAAGTTGGAGGTATTGATTCATAATCAAAAATAAATTTATAACACATAACATGAAAAATTAAAATCTTTAAGAGCTATTTTAAACACTCTGAATTACAAGGAATGGAAAAATTTCCTGTTATGTTCGGTCACTATCGAAACTGAGAATGTAAACAATTAATTAGGAACCAATTTTCCGAGGACGCCTAAACCATCTCGACTAAGTTAAAATATACGATAAGAAAATATTTTAAATCAAAAACGTTCTCGATGTCTTATAAGTTCTTCAAGTCAGCGCCTATCAAAATTCTTTCATGTCGGTTGTAACATATTGTCGAACCACACATGGACGACAACTCTAGGATATATGCGCCATATTTGGGATTCTTATAAACACAAAAAAACAGTATTTGAAGTTCGCGATATTTGAATTTTTACATCCCTGTATTAAATTAGTCAGTTATAGATAGATAGATAAGATAAGTTTATTTCGACTCAATAATCAGCAGAAAGGCGATAAAATGGTTGATAAAAACAAATAAATAAAAACTGATTATGAAATCAGGAGAGTAAACAAAACCTTGGATAAGGTTTAAAACGTACAGAATATAAGATGGAAGGTATTGCCAAAAAGAAGTGGTACGTGTTCACTCACCTAAAACTACTGAATCATATCATTCACACTCACATACACACACCTTTTCAAAAGCTAGTTGTAAATGAAGTATTTTAATTGTATTTTTAGGTTATAGAAAGTGAGGTACATTAAAATTTAAATGTAGCAAACAATAGGGACAACGGTTATTGTTAAATTCATCCCAGGATACCCTATTCTATTATTATTTTATTTCAAAATACATGACATGGCAAAATGATTCTCTTTATAATTTATTGTTCTCGATTTCAATATACTTTTATACCTTCAAATTGTCTGGCTGACATGATATCATGATAAGTTTTATGGAAATGCAACCTGAAAATCTTTTTTTAAATCCTGATTTTTTTTGGCGGTATTCAGAACTATAAAATACAAAGTAACTTGGAAAAGCGAATAACTTGACAGAACTTATTACATCGCATTTCCCCAAGCCTGGAAGAAACGCATTTTTGCTAGATTAGCCATATATTACTTAAGACACTCACCCTTGAGTGGTACATACCATATATGCACATACTCCTATAAACTTGACTATTTCTCCCATTTATAGGGTGGGGTACCATTACTCAAGGGTGCTATATTTAGTATATATACAAATTTTAATATTATGTTTATATGTATTATATTCCATGTTGTATTGTCTCTATTTATTGATGTTGTCTTTTCCTACCAACTCCTCTGTACAAACAGTTGGGCATGCTCTACCCTTACACCTGTTGCCTATATTGCTACCCATCCACCCTCCTTGCACAACTGTCTGTATGAAGGACCATATTATTATACTTATTTGATTCATTGCATTTTTTGCTTATCCTAGGGAGTGTATGCCGCACTTTCATGTGTTTTAGGCCAGTGTGGTCTTGTGTATACATCCAGTCTTCAATGTTGATATTTACTACCTCCTGTGTTTTTGCTTTTACGAGACGAATAAACATACATACATAATGAACGAGGGCAAGGTAAGCGAAACGCTGGGATTTATCGATGGCGTTTCCCTATCAACCAGGAGTACTTTATCGTGTTCCAGACACTGGGACAACACCCATTGGTGTTGCGACTTACGCCGTGGTTGCACTGTGTCAATTCGGCGCTCCAGAAGTATGTGTACCAATATGGAGGGAGCTACCTCATTAGGATGTGTAAAGGTACTGAAACCTATGGGCAGAGGGTATATTCACCAGACAGTCTCAGAACCCGTAATAGAACCAAAATAAGGAAAATCGAGATAAAATTATGCCTTAACCCTAACCTGGTACACATACTGCGGAAGTACCCAGATTTGTCACAAGTGACAAAACCTCTATTCAACGAAAGACTAATATTAGGCTTAATTAGACATAGTTGAGTGGGTTATACTATTTCAATATTCCCAAATTTTCAAAAAGGCGGGGCAGTTCAACCTCAAATCCACATGGCTATTGGCACCGAACAAGGGCATAGCAACCCCAAACTTGGGGGGTTTTATTTGACACAACATTTACTCACAATTTTCACTTTAAGCAAGGCAAGGTACAAGTAAGCAGCCACTTATATCTTAAAAAGCTCCCTACAATCTTACTTCACTTTTGAAGTTATTTAAGAAATGAAGCGCTGAATTTCATATATCTCAGTCAGTACATTTGGAGTATGGATTGTTAGTAAGCTACATATATATATATAGACATATACTTTTTATTTCTATATATATTTTATCTATTGTTCCTCGCTGAAGCTGTATCTGAATGATTTCTTATAGCAGGGATGGCCATCCTGCTTTCGACCACTATCGATTAAAATAGCTCTTGATGGATTAAAAGGTATGCCTGCTATAAGTTATGCCACACAGGCCCATGCTGTATATAGGTAATCATTCAGATACAGCATCCGCGATGAAAAATGGATACAAATATGAATAAAATGTATATGTGCGAGTCAGCAATTCAATATAAGTCATATACACAAAAACGAATGATTACTAAATATGCAGATAACTGCACAAACGAATATAAAAAATTCCGCAGCTGTTAATATGCAGGGCTATGTGGGTACATTCTTAATGAAATCGCCACAAAATTTTCATCATATTTATTTAAACTTTAGCAGCTGCAAAACTTGCATTTGTTATGAAATAATATACTCTATTGGTTTTGTCCAGACTCAAATACTGTATGCGTAAATCTTTGTTTTTGCGCATGTACAGTACTGTATTCTTTCTGTTTTAAAATGCACAAAAGTGACTGCTTGCAAACTTGTCAAGGCAATTTTTAGGGGTATGTTACCAAACTGATCTACTGCATGGGCCAAGAGCCTCTGTGGCCTCATCAGTCTTGCGAACTGATCCACACAAATAATGATAATAATAATGATCAACCAATTCTTGTTGAATTATTTTGTTTTCTGTTGCTTCAAATGTGTTGACTTTGTTTGTGGTAATAAAATCTCACTCTACAGCAAGAAATATAACTTGTTTATATACTATGTTTTACATAGCTTTACTTGAAACACAAGGACATTCAAACTCTAATAGCATAAAAGTAGTTTCAGATCTGAGCTCTCCAGAAGTATGTGTACCAATATGGGGGGAGATAATTCTGTTCGCCTTCTACATGTTGTGTAAAGGGACTGAAACCTATGGTCAGATCAGAGGGTTTATTCACTTGGCCAACACAGACAGTCCCCCAACTCGTAATAGAACTAAAATAGGGAAAATAGGAATAAAATTATGGCCTAACCATAATCTGGTACACATACTACAGGAGTACCCAGTTTGTCAAAAGTGACAAAACCTCTATTTATCGAATGACTAGGCCTAATTAGGATATAGTTGAGTTATACATTTTCAATATTCTCAAGATTTTTAAAATGCAGAGCAGTTTAACCCCGAATCCCTGTGGCTATGTCACCTGGCACTGAACAAGGGCATAGCAGCCCCAAAATTGGGAAGGGGAGCAATTTGTTTTAGTTTACACGAAACTTAATCATGATTTTTGCTTTGAACAAGGCCAGGCACAAGCGAGCAGCTACTCATATCTCAAGCTCCTCACAAACTCACAGCAATATAAGTGCGGAATTTCATATATCTCAGTCAGTTCGTTTGGAGTAAGGATTGAAATTAAACCAAAAAATGTTGAGTGAACCACTTACAAATAGAGCAAAATAGTGTTGAAAAAGACACATAAGTTTATGCCTCACGGGAAATGCCGCAAAATCACTTTTCAAAAAACATTTGGAACAGGCTACGTTGATGTCACTGAATATACTTTTCATAAGTAATTATACATGATAATCTTAGATTTCAAAGCATTATATGAAAAATCATCAAAGAATACAGCAAACAGAATATAAAGAATAAAGTTTTTCATAACAAATTTGGTGGTCCCGAAGTGTGTGAAACAAGATGACAGCCACAGGAACGTAGTATGTGTACCAAGTTAGGGATATTCAATTTTCTTTATTTTGGTTCTATTACAAGTTCTAGCGAAATGACTCATGTAGTATGGTGCTCCCGAAGTATGTGAACCAAGATGGCAGATGCCGGAACGTTGTATGTGTGCCAGGTGAGTGTTAGGCCATGATTTTATTACAATTTCCGTATTTTTGTTTTATTACGAGTTCGGGACTAGTTCAGTGATTTCCGTAGTATTTGTTCCTAAAATTATGACCTGACCCTAACCTGGTACATATACTACGTTCCGGTGTCCGCCATCTTGGTTCTAATACCTCAAACTCAAATTTTGGAAAGTTAAATTGTATACCAGTCACAATAATACAGCAAAGTAATTTTACCTAAATGATCAAAAGTTTGGATTATCATAAAGAAGAATTGTGAAATGCCAAACTATTCAGATATGAGCAATAATACATTTGTGATAAAGTAGTCAATTTAACTGTTATTTCATGTTGCATTAAATTAACTTTCCTTAAACTAGATTGACCAAACTTGGGCTGCTGATGGATTGCACAATTAAGGTATGATTAACCTATTGACCAGAATCGGCCAAAGAAGATTTCAATTATTATATACCTACCCTATTCGTTTACGGCATTATAGGACGGGCAAATATATTGCTATTTCAAGAAATACAGCATATTAATCACCTGTCTGTCGTCATCTGTTTACTCAGCACTTCAATATCTGGTACAAACTGGCATTTATCAGAAAAACTAATAAATCATTGACTGAGAGTAAACAAAGGGCGCAGTAATATTACAGAGGAATTTTGCAACAACTCAGAAGCGCAATAAACTGAACACATTATCCAGCCAATACAAGGGAAACTTGCTTTAACATCTCTACTACAAAATTACGAATCAGACAGACTAGCAGTAATGAAAACATCAAAAAAGTGGCAAAAACTTAAGTTTGATAATCTCGCTTTAGTATTGCATTTGAAATACATTCACAGAAAAGATCAAGCACACATACAGATTTTCATTTAACACATGAGAAAGCTTTCAATAGTAAAGTTCAAATAAAATTAATATCATCCGCAAGGGGTCCAATTATTATCTGTGGTAGGGTACATGAGAATTCAATATATTCGGTCACATGTTGTGCCAGACCAATTAACTGCAATTCATTCTGGCAGGAAAATCCTTTGTATGTATGTGTGATAAATGATCATGCATCACTGGGGAGGTTGAAAAATCTAATCATTGAATAATTCATCTACCGGTAATTCATTTACCATCATTGCCTGCATCGAGATTGATTGGGACAACGTCCAATTCTTATAGCATTGATAACACAGATTAGATAATTGACATATTGGCTACATTTGATTGTAGATAATGCATTATTGTCGAATATATCAAAAATAAACGCGGACCGTTTCATTAGAACTAATTTTCATTCAATCGTTTATTTAGGCTCTGCAACCTCGTAACATTAGTGACGAGTGCTTTACTGTCTAGTGAAAGGTTAAGCGTCAGTAATAGCTCATAACATTTTCTTGTGTTATTTTCTTACAAAACAATAGTACAATCATTATGATAGATAGTTACTGAGAATTTCACATTGTATTTTCGGAATTTGCAAACTCAATGCAAAATACAAGAATGGGTTGGTTTGCATAAGTTAATTCACCTAGGATTGACTTATCCATCCACGTGACTCAAAACTGATGACATCAGTAGGTTCTCTCAGACCTTCAATCAAATGAAAAAAAAATTATGAGAGAGAATAGATAGGAAAAAAAGCTCTCTTGTTCACCGTGGCAATCAAAGGACATAATTCAAAAAGTGACGTAGCATTGATCCATCCCCTTACATACAGCTTTAATAGGACTATCGAATATACGTTTTTATTAATAACCTTTCCGTCATCAACTGTTTACATAGCACTTCAATTTCTGATAGTAACTGGCATCTCATCAGGAAAAACTAATTTTTCATTGGCTAAAGGTAAAGATAAGACACAGAAATATTACAGATACATTTTGTTATTATCTGGAATATCGATAAACTAAACACCATCATCGGCCAAAGAAGATTTCAATTATTATACACCCAACCTCTTCGCATACGGCTTTATAGGACGGTCTGTCGTCCTCTGTTTACTTAATACTTGAATATCTGGTACTAACTGGCATCTTATCAAAAAAACTAGTAAATCATTGACTAAGAGTAAACAAAGGGCGCAGTAATATTACAAAGGTGTTTTGCAACAACTCAGAAGCGCAATAAACTGAACAAAATATCCAGCCAATACAAGGGAAACTTGCTTTAACATTTCTACTACAAAACTACAAATCAGACAGACCAGCAGGAATGAAAACATCAAAAAAGTGGCAGAACTTGAGTTTGATAATTATGTTTACATATTGCATAAGAAATACATTCACAGAAAAGAACGAACACTCATACAGATTTTCTCTTAACACATTAGAAAGCTTCCAATAGTGAAGCTTAAATAAAATTAATATCATCCCGCAAGGGGTCCAATTATTATCTTTGGAAGGGTACATGACAATCCGATATATTCTGTCACATGTTGTGCCAGCCCAGACCAATTAACTGCAATTCATTCTGGCAGGTAAATCCTTTGCATGTATGTGTGATAATTTATCATGCATGACTGGGGAGGTTGAAAAATCTAATTCATTGAATAATTCATCTAATTCATTTACCATCTTTGCCTGCATCGAGATTGATTGGGCATACAATTTGATCAATCTCTATTACACTTCAACTAATATCGTGAGCATTTTTAAAAATGCAATGCAATATCGTTGTCTTGGAATAGGAGTAAGAGTTAGGTTTTTTAATATAGGCTAGTTCATCACTTGGATATGCATATCAATAGCAATTATCAATGTAGTTTACACTGAAGCAAGCCTAACTGGACATCAAAGTTTGGTGATTAGGCACATTCAATAATTAAACTATGGATATTTGCCTAAGAATTACGGTAAATTTTAATACAATATCCACATCATTTACACTAAGTTTTACAATAAATTTTATGACATCAATATACGGTGTAACCTACCGACATATGCTCAACAGTAATTGAATAAAATATATTTATATGAAATGAAGTAAATCAAATCGGATTGGTTTCCAGAATTCCGATTCCAAGTGAGAGATAAGAACCTTTTCATTCATTTATTAGATTGAAAATTATCAATTAACCGATAGAATTCTGATTCTAAATACATTGAGGAAACCTCTAAAATCTTTGCTTTGAACAATGCTCCTGACAAGCAGACACTTAAAAGTATTGAGATATTTACAGTTTGCTCAATAGTTTACAAACCTCTAGGTCAGGGGGGTCCAAGGTGGTCTGCCTCGCGAGCCACACTATAATTTTTGTATTGTTTGCGGGCCACAATAGTGCTAAGAATAGGTAAACAGTGCCATACAAAACAAACACTTTTATTGTCCAAACACATTGGTCATTATTTGTCATTTATCAAGCTAAACATGCAAAAAACGCCAAAAAACTCATTTAAACGTTCAAAAGTTTTATTATATCTACATTCGGCGTAAGACTTCCAAAACCTTCACAACGGAGGAAGTGCCATGTTTGCAAAATAACTTACAAATAACTGCAGGCAGATTGATTACCGATTTTTACCAAATTTGAGATACATGAAGGTAATTACTATATTTTCTGACATATAGGCAGCATTTTTTGTATTACGGTTCAGGCTGGTTGCAGAAAAAACACTCGGCAGGAATTATATTGGTCGACCATTACATTAATATTTAGTTATCAGGCATAGTAAACCTAGGCTAATAGATTCCTCATTAGATTTTTAGATTTTGTTAGCATATATTCCCGACCGAAAATATAGAAACCAGGTAACAATTTAGACTAGCCAACCACTTTATTCAATTTCGCTAGTTGCCTCAGCTAGCCATAACACCAGTCAATTCGATGACATTGGCAATGTAACAATAAGTCAGAAGATTTTTCTGGTTATTTTTATGAGGAAACAACACCAAATTCAATTTTTTGTTTATTCAATTTATGTTTATGTGCGGCCCACAAAAAAGGAAGCGGCGGGCCACATGTGGCCCGCGGGCCTGGGTTTGGACCACCCTGCTCTAGGTTCACAAAATTTTTGTACCTTTAGGAGACAAAGGTGGTTTGAGTTATACATTTAATTTCCAGTCATCGTTGTGAGTTGTTTAAAATATTACAAATACATGTGGATGTATAAGACAGTTGGTCATTTTTATCACAATTGCAACATCTACTGGTGGCCTGTTGCACTGGTACAACTCTAACTGCTTAAATGTTCTATAAATTCACATGCAATTGTATGGAAGTATTTTTATATAACTTCCAAAAATTGTATAAAATCTGCGGCCAATACTGTTGCGTCTAATATACATATTGGCCATACATAATATTAAATAACAAATTGTGTTAAGTCTGATTGACAACGACACACCCGGTTTCAACTTCTTTCTGTGAAATGACTAATGGATGTGAAAATCAACTCATCAAACATGGCCAATTTGTTAAAGCACCGTAAACCATAAGTAATTTGTACCTAGTGAACAGACGAAAGTGACCCACATGCTGGGTCATACCTGGTTTCAATGTACGTATTCCAATTCTCTTAGCATTGATAAAACAGACTAGATAATTGACATATTGGCGGCATACTACGTTTGATTGAAGATAATGCATTATTGTCAAATATATCAAAAACAAACGCGAACCGTTTCATTGGAACTAATTTTCATTCAATCGTTTATTTAGGCTCTGCAACCTCGTCACATTAGTGACAAGTGATTTACTGTCTAGTGAATGGTTAAGCGTCAGTTATAACCCATAACATTTTCTTGTGTTATTTTCTTACAAAACAATAGTACAATCATTATGATAGTTAAAATTATAATAATTACGGAGAATTTCACATTGTATTTTCGGAATTTGTAAATTCAATGCAAAATACAATGAATGGGTTGGTTTGCATAAGTTAATTCACCTAGGATTGACTTATCCATGTGACTGAAAACTGATGACATCAGTAGGTTCTCTCCAACTTTCAATCAAATGAAAAAATAAATATGAGAGAGAAAAGGAAAAAAGCTCTCTTGTTTTACAGTGGCACTCAACAGACACAATTCAAAAACCGGCGTGGCATGGACACACCCCATTTACATACAGCTTTTATAGGACTATTGAATATACATTTATAATCACCTGTCTGTCATCAACTGTTTACATAGCACTCCAATTTCTGGTAGTAACTGTCATCTCATCAGAAAAACTATTTAAGAGTTGACTAAGGTTAAAGATAGGACACAGAAATATTACAGAGAAAATTTCGCAATAATCTGGAACACAAAAACATTGGAAAAATGGACAAAACTTTGGAATTAGGTTTAAGAAACATACAGACATTATTTACAAAAAAATTAAAGCTACAAATAGTTAATTAAATGAATAGTATTTTACCACAAGAGATCCAGGGCCAGCATTACCCTTTGGAATGTGCATAACAATACAACCGATTATGTCTCATGACTAACTAGTCGCAAATTATTGTGCCTGGAAAGTCCTTCCAAGTATGTGATATTTGGTCATGTGTGACTGGAAGAGTTAAAAAAATTGAACTCATTGAAGAAAATATCAAATGGTAAAATAGTGCCTACAAAATGCTTATCATGTGGGCCTTCAATGTTTATGTCACTAAACCCTGACTCCAAAAAAATTCCTTCCTTTTGGTCACCATATTAAATTTTATAAGCTTATATTTTGAGAATAATTACGAGAGTTGGCAAATCGTTCAAAACCATCATCTGGATCAAAATATTTGAAACCCTGAAAAATTTGATTTCAAGCCCTGGATTCTCCCAATAAATGTTTGAGTCATACATATTAATTACACAAATTGTATGTTCATTCAAGCCTGATGCAGACTTGATCAAACTGGTTGATACTACTAATAAATTTATAGCTCAACCTTAATCTTGCCTTCATTTGTGAAATCAATTTAATTAAGGAAAATCATTTAAATTTTACTCTTCCAAAATAGGACATCAATCAAAAATACATAATCAAAAATTCATCACAAGGTTACTAAAAAATTTCCTGGGATTGACAAAATTGGAATATTACTTCTAAATACCACAAACATTTACCACAAAATGCCACCACTGAGTAGTGACAGTCGGTATGGAATACAAGACTTGTTATATTTAAATAACACATATTGTTCAACACTGATAAAATGCCATTCAAATCAATTTTGCAAATTGTTTATATAATAGTTCAAAATTTTTCTAGTCTATTCAAACTGTTTCCTTCCCTTTTATAAATTATACTTTGAAGTGTGAATAGAATAGTTCACAAGCACATAATTCAACGTATGTAACAGACAAGAATGAGGACTGAAGTTTGCTTAGTATTGAGAAGATACTACTATTATCACAAAAAATACTTAGCTTATCAAATGCAGAATATATTTCATTAATTTGTTTCAGATGCATGGACATGATTGAGGATGAAGCTGTAACTAACCAGTGGTTAAGTGAACCACCCACGGTGGCGAGGAATCCAGCAATCCTCTTGCACATAAATATGCCAAGATTTACAGCTTCGTTCTGAAAACAGCTTTTACCAGGCAATTACTGATAAGTGGAAATATTACCTTACGAATGGATCATACATAAGTTAAACAATTGAAAGTATTTCAGCACAAAGATTTTGAGCTTTGCAGTAATCTGTTATTTCATGCCACAAAATTTTTGATCTGTTGACTGCAATTCTATTTCCCCTGAGATAAACCAGGGCTGTGCAACAGGCAGTCCGTGGGCCACAACCTGGTCAGCAAAGCCATCAAGTGTGGCTCTTGTCAACACTCAGATTTTTTTCCCAATCAAGCATAAAACCCTAATCCGACAGTTTATGTTTGAAAAGACACTCACATGAATAAAAAACATAATGTTTTATGCTCTTGTCGCTTTTAAACTAACCATGGGACAACTAATGAAATAAACAGAGGATGGTGGGACACTAAACCTCACTTCCAGCAAACAAAACAACATTAATGCTGAAAACTAATGTTGGGGCAGTAGCAGAAAAATACAGATAAATAAATTTCAAATGAATGAATTTGAAAACATTAGGCAGCCATCTGTCAAAAATCACCAATAATATTTGATTTTACATTCGAAGTAAATTACTAATGGCAGTATGCAACGTTCAAAATTTTAAACTTTAGCCTGCTCATTTCAGTCATTAGTCTACTTGGAGCTAACATTGTGCCTGGGTTAAACTTGCCACCTATTATAATCATGCAATTCTCTTAAATAAGTTGCTAAAAGAAATTCTATAACTCATGTTGCAGGGTGCCATATCCAACATGGATGCCTAGAGATCGCTTAACCAAGAATTTGATTTATATACCGGTAATATACAGTTACCGTAGATGTTTCCAACTGAAATTTTGAATATGATGGTTATTGAGAAGCCTCACCTATGAGAGGGTTAGTCTAACAATAAACCATACTGCAGAAGAAGTCAAACCTAAAATACTAACAAAAGCCGGACTTTGAGAAACATTTAAGCGACCCGATATCCCAGTGACTCTATAGTTTACAAAAGAAAATGACTCTCGACATGACATCCGAGGTAACCCAAGCAGCCGCGGATCATTGAATAAACAACCAATGGTACTGGTAATTATTTCATGGCTGCGCTAAGGACTATTGTTTTTTTTGGCGCAGTACTGAATTCCAGTACACATCAACGGACAATTTTACTTAATTCAGAAGCTAAGTGATGTTTTAAATATACACTCATGGATCTCTACTGAGGCTGGGTGCTGGAGGTAATTATATACATGAAAAAAGGTTGTTAAACTCACAGTAATATGGATCTAGTACGACAGCACATGAGACATAAGAAGCACTAATATTATAAAAATAGGATGATGAAAACGAGTACGATACCGGTACCAGTTCCATATTATAAAAGCAAGGCTAAAATATATAAACATGACTATGTTGACAAGCCCGATTCCAGATGAAATTAACCTATTTTTAAACATGTACTTGCCCTAATGTCCATGTGACACGCACAACATGGACACTCATTTGATCCATGTGGAGTCAAGTCGAAATAGGCTGGCGAAGATGACTTGTCACATGCTAATCTGTACCAGTAGCTGGTAAGGTTTCCTACTTCCCATTGTATTTCATTGTATGAAAGCAAAAATTAAGACTACTGCTTCAATTTGAGAAAATAAAAATCCTAAGGCTCAATTGAATAAAAAGTGAAAAAAAGTGTTAATATAGCCTACTCTAATGACAGGAAGATGCAAAATGAAATATAAAATATCTTCTGAATTCAAGAATTAAAACAAAAATATAGAGCACACACAAAAAATATTCAGTCACAATTTCCTATACCCGCATGTCTTAATCAGAAACAAATATTGAATTGGTTGATCTTTTCGGAAAAAATCCAAAAAAGTAAACTTTATATATAAGTGTTATTAGGAAAATTAGCATGGTGTTCGATACAATATTTAAAATTCAATTTAAAAGCAAAGATTTCCAAGTTAAACTGTTGAATGTTACTGTATGTTTGTACGAGTTGTATTTCCAATCAGTCTTGATTCAAAATTTGACCATAATTTTATTCCAATTTTCCTTATTTCAGTTCTATTACGAGTTCGTGGACCATCCAAGTGACTCCCGTACCAGAAATTATAGCCTAACCCTAACTTGGTACACATACTACGTACTGGTGTCTGCCACAGTGGTTCACATACTTTGAGAGTACTAATTTTTTTAATAAAAAAAAACAACTGTATCCTAATCATGTTCATATTATAAATAACCGATACATACATATATGGGCCATTCCAAGCAAAAGTTGAATTCCATCAATTTTTTAAAAAGTGTAGTAAAAGTAATTTTTTTTTATTTTTGATATCAAAAGACATTGGAATTTTATTGGACTGCATTCATTTCATCGAACAATTTAAAATTTCACCCAGGTTTTCGATGGTTTTTAAAAAATGGCCTGAAATGTAGAAATTTTGGTATAATTGACATATTTTGTGATGATTCCTGACACAAAGTGTTTGATTGTGTGGTACAGTTATTTCATATGGAATTGACGCACTGGATTTAAGTTAATAAAGTTTAAATGTTTGCTGTGCTGTAGAACATTTCTTCACCCATTTAAAGATTTATCTCCAGAATTTTAAGAGATAATAGATGCCGCTATTCCGAAGTGGAAAAATGTCCTGAAGTGTCACCCTGTAGTGTCACATACAATATGCACATTATTGGCATGGATTTACAGTGTTTCATTAAGTAACTTGAGCAACACATAGAGGGGTAGTTCAGCTACTGCACCAGAAAATATTATGGGCTCCCACTGTACCATCGCAAAAATTTACAGCACAACAAAATGTACTCGTAGTGCATGGTGGATTTGCCGTCCTGTAGTGTCACGCTATATTTTACTATATTTTTTTCATCCACTAAGTAAGGTTGGGTGTAACTTTTGTGCAATTTTTTACATATTCAATAAAGCAACTGATTGGACAATGAAACAAAACATGTAGCTGAAAATGTGAAAATATATTGAATCTAACAACTTGCAAAATTTCTGGAATTGTCCCGTAGTGTCACTTGGAATAGCCCATATATGTTCATTAACATATTATTAAAGAAAAAATATGACACACCGGGAAGATTTTTTTGTAAAATTCGATCGGAGTCAGAAAATATTGAATTCAATTTCAGTAAGACTTCGCTATATATTTTCTAAGTTTTTAGTAAAACATAAAATGAAATGTATATATTCAAGTTAAAATTAACACAAGGATTATCAGTGCATGCTCGATAGTAAGTTATATGAATAGACTGACTGAATCTGATTTATGACCAAAATTTAGATTCCAATAGAAAATAAAAGTTTTTTGTTTATTGGACTGAATACACTTTACTCTGAACAATGCTTCTGACAAGTATCGAGCTGATAGTTTTAGTCCCTCAACTGAAAGCAACAAACATTAGAACTGCATGATTTTAAAATCTTGTGCCTGCTTTACTCCTTGCCAAAGCTCAAAACAGTCTCTTATAGCAGTAGTCGCCAAACTTTTTAAGACGCAGCCCCATTTCAAAAATTATGGCGTATGATAAGCACTCATGACCCCAAAGTATATGAATACCACAGTCAAGAAAAAAATATTCATTAAAATTATTCAAACCACTATAAACTAATCACAGTGAAATCTTATTCTCGTGCACTTGCAATATAGCGTTTTCAAAGTGTGACTTGCCATATTTTCCAACGCCTAAATAGACGCCCCACAACTTCCCATAATTTCAGAGAATGTATGTTTCACGCATATTTTGTTCGCCACTGTTTATTGTGATGTCACACTTGTGTCTGTTACAATCGAGTACCTTTATTTCTCTTGTCAGCTCAGGCCTGTGTCGCATTTCGAAAACTCCATCATACGCTCTTGCTTTAGTGTTATAATTCAGATTATTGTCATTACATAATAGCCTTATTCTAAAACAGGGATCCGCCACTACTTTTTGGTGCGACCCAAAAACTGTTTTTCTAATTTCTCGCGATCCAAAGATTTGGTAAGCATGTAATTGATTATCGATTTTAAGAATATTATTGACACTAGCAATTTTCTTGCACAAAATTATCTGACAATTAGCACATAAAATCTTGTTATCTGTCCTATTTAGCAATTACACACAGCTACTGCTAACTTTGCATTGCTACGAAACAATACAATTGACTACGTAGTAGGATAATACCAAATAACATTGCAATAAATGTTACCCCGACTTTTGATCCCCTGATATTCTTTCTGTATACTCTAGCTGTGCCAAATTATTGGTACTTATTTCAAGAGTGGTTTTACGATTCGGCGCCTATAAACCAGTTTATATGTTTCAGACTATCATTTCGAATCAAAACATTCAACAACCTTCCAATTAAATGTACCGGTAGTAAAGTTATTCTAGTCTGTCACAGCTATTTTTAGACTAATTTTTGATTACTGAAATTAAAATAAGACTTATATGAAGACAAAATGATCATTGAGTTATTTGATTTGGACTTATATTTACCAAAACACGACTAAAAACTTACAAATAGCATGCGAAAACAAGATGATAATCACCATGAAAATCTGTCTGAGTGACACAAAAGTGTTTGAGTGTATGCTAAAACGTTTATTGTTACATCAAATTTTGCACTTATGCTGATTGGTCAATGTTACGGCAGTCGATGCTCGCAAAATAACAAGTTTTTTTGAGATGGGAAGATTTCCAAAAATATAGTTTACTGACATAATATCTATGACGGCCTAAATAACCGCGTTGAGCTGACCAAAACAATCGGCGACTTAAATAACATTTGCTCTGCGAAAATACCACACGCTATTAGGACTTCTTAGGTCTCCCGGAAATATTAAAAAAAAGCAGGATTTTAGGGCTGGCCCTCTCGCTGCGTCAATAACAACAGTAAGTGTCGACCAGTGCTCTGGTTTCTCTTTAGATTGTAGATTAAATTATCCGAATATCTCAAATTTATTGAAATTTTCCGATTCGATAAAATTATTTGGTCACCCTTAGACACTTTTGTTCAGTATACTTTTTATTTACCATCTCACAAAACGTTTTTGATGCACGCCAATGAGATATATCAATAAACACCAATTTCCTTAATTAAGTATGATTTATAAAAAACGTCAATTCCACTTGCAGCCGTAGACCATTTATAAAAACGTAATCCGGACGTCTATAGAAAAAAGGTTGTGCCCCCCTGATTTACAAGTAGAGCAAAATGGTGTTGACAAAGACACATGAGTTCATGTCTAACAGCAAATGCTGCAAAATCTCTTTTCAAAGAATATTTGGAACAGGACCCAGGCTACGTATATAACACTGCATATACCTTATATAGGTAGTTATACAATTAATCTTTGTTTTCAATGCAATATATGAAAAATTATCAAACAATTTAGCCCAAGTTTTTCATATCAATTTTTGGAAAGTTAAATTGGGTATCAGCTATAATTATGCAGCAAAGTAATTTTACCTGAATGATTGAAAGTTTTGATTATTAAATTAAGAATTGTGAAATGCCAAACTATTAAGATATGCGCAATAATATATTTAAGATAAAGCAGTTGATTTCACTGTTATTTCATGTTCCATTAAATTAACTTTCCTTGAACTAGATTGACCAAACATGGGCTGCTGAGTGATTGCACAATTATGGTATGATTAACCTATTGACCAGAATCGGCCAAAGAAGATTTCAATTATTATATACCCACCCTCTTCGCTTAGAGATTTATAGGACAAGCCAATATATTGGTATTTCAAGAAATACAGCATATTAAGCACTTGTCTGTCGACATCTGTTTACTTAGCACTTCAATATCTGGTACAAACTGGCTTTTATCAGAAAAGCTAATAAATCATTGACTGAGAGTAAACAAAGGGCGCAGTAATATTACAGAGGAATTTCGCAACAATTCAGAAGCGCAATAAACTGAACAAAATATCCAGCCAATACAAGAGAAACTTGCTTTTCCATTTTCATTACAAAACTACAAATCAGACAGACTAGCAGGAATGAAAACATCAGAAAAGTGGCAAAAACTTAAGTTTGATAATCTCACTTTAGTATTGCATTTGAAATACATTCACAGAAAAGATCAAGCACACATACAGATTTTCATTTAACACATGAGAAAGCTTTCAATAGTAAAGTTTAAATAAAACTAGAGCTGCGTGCAGCTTTAACAGGCTTCTCGCGTAAAAAAAACTGAAGACGCGTTTTGCTCACTGGAGCGTGAAAGCGTGGTCAGTCATGCATAAAATTTGCAATTTATGATGGGGGACTTATTATCTGCATGTGATGTAAATTTCAAGTCTCTAAGTAGTGTCGTTCTCGAGAAGAAGATGAAAATGTAAAATCCTATATTGCTCACTGGAGCGTGAAAGCGTGATCAGTCAAGCATAAAATTTGCAATTTATGATGGGGGTCTTATTATCTGCATGTGATGTGAATTTCAAGTCTCTAAGTAGTGTCGTTCTCGAGAAGAAGATGAAAATGTAAAATCCTATATTGCTCACTTGCTCACTGGAGCGTATCGCCGAGGTCACTCATGCGTATCCTTGACATATCGTATCCGGAACATGTCCGTTAATCATTGTTATGAATTTCAACCCAATAGCATGTATCAATTTTGAGAAATCGCAAAAAAACTGAAAACGCGTTTTGCTCACTGGAGCGTGAAAGCGTGGTCAGTCATGCATAAAATTTGCAATTTATGATGGGGGACTTATTATCTGCATGTGATGTAAATTTCAAGTCTCTAAGTAGTGTCGTTCTCGAGAAGAAGATGAAAATGTAAAATCCTATATTGCTCACTGGAGCGTATCGCCGAGGTCACTCATTCGTATCCTTGACATATCGTATCCGGAACATATCCATTAATCATTGTTATGCATTTCAACCCAATAGCATGTATCAATTTTGAGAAATCGCAAAAAAACTGAAAACGCGTTTCACTCACTGGAGCGTGAAAGCGTGGTTAGTCATGCATAAAATTTGCATTTTATTGCTAGCTGAGAACTTCTGCACATTTGAGGTGAATTTCAAGTTTGTAGGACCAATTTGAAAAAAAAAAAATAAAAATAAATAAATAATAATAATAATAAATAATAATAATAAAACACAGGAATACAATAGGTTCCCTGCTGACAAGCAGCGGGAAGCCTAATTAATATCATCCGCAAGGGGTCCAATTATTATCTGTGGTAGGGTACATGAGAATTTAATATATCCGGTCACATGTTGTGCCAGACCAATTAACTGCAGTAATTCTGGCAGGAAAATCCTTTATATGTATGTGTGATAAATGATCATGCATGACTGGGGAGGTTGAAAAATCTAATCATTGAATAATTCATTTACCATCATTGCCTCCATCGAGATTGATTGGGACAGCATCCATTTCTTTTAGCATTGATAACACAGATTAAATAATTGTCATATTGACGGTATACTACGTTTGATTGTAGATAATGCATTATTGTCGGATATATCCAAAACAAATGCAAACCGTTTCTTGAGAACTAATTTTTATTCAATCGTTTATTTAGGCTCGTCACATAAGTGACGAGTGACTTACTGTCTAGTGGAAGGTTAATCGTCAGTTATAATCCATAACGTTTTCTTGTGTTATTTTCTTACAAAACAATAGCACAATCATTATGATAGTTAAAGTAATTATGATAGATATTTACTGAGAATTTCACATTGTATTTTCGGAATTTGTAAATTCAATTCAAAATACAATGAATGGGTTGGTTTGCATAAGTTAATTCACCTAGGATTGACTTATCCACGTGACTGAAAACTGATGACATCAGTAGGTTCTCTCCAACTTTCAATCAAATGAAAAAAAAATTATGAGAGAGAATAGATAGGAAAAAAAGCTCTCTTGTTTTACTGTGGCACTCAATGGACAAAATTCAAAAAGTGACGTAGCATTGATCCATCCCCTTTACATACAGCTTTAATAGGACTATCGAATATACGTTTTTATTAATAACCTTTCTGTCATCAACTGTTTACATAGCACTTCAATTTCTGATAGTAACTGGCATCTCATCAGGAAAAACTAATTTTTCATTGGCTAAAGGTAAAGATAAGACACAGAAATATTACAGATACATTTTGTTATTATCTGGAATATCGATAAACTAAACACAAAAACATTGGGAAAATGGACAAAACTTTGGAATAAAGTTTAAGAAACATATAGACATTATTCACAAAAAAATTAAAGCTACAAATAGTTAACTAAATGAATAGTATTCTACCACAAGAGATCCAGGGCCAGCATTACCCTTTGGAATGTGCATAACAATACAATCGATTATGTCTCATGACTAACTAGTCGCAAAATATAGTGCCTGGAAAGTCCTTTCAAGTATGTGATATTTGGTCATGCGTGACTGGGAGAATTAAAAAAATTGAACTCATTGAAGAAAATATCAAATGGTACAATAGTGCTTTCGAATTTTCAGGAACTCATTCTAAATCCTTCGATCAAAAAATATCAATGAACCGTGACTATGAAAATGAACTTTCCTACAGAATATTTACTAGAAATTGAACACAAGCTACCCTTATACTGACTTACTTTATGCTTCATTCATAAAAACCTTTAATCTTGTGGCTAAAATCTTTGAGGGGTAAAACTCTACCTACACTAGAAATTCTAAGCAAAATTACATGCCTTTTCATGTGGGCCTTCAATGTGTATGTCACTAAACCCTGACTCCAGAAAAATTCCTTCCTATTGGTCACCATATTAAATTTTATGAGCTTATATTTTGAGAATAATTACGAGAGTTGGCAAATCGTTCAAAACCATCATCTGGATCAAAATATTTGAAAACCTGCCATTCAAAAGTATTGATAGTTAAACCTAGTCTCCACCATAACTGATATCCTATTAAATGTTCTACATATTGTATTTATCGTAAATGTTTTATTTTATTTTGAATTCTGTGTTTATGAATCAATAAATTCACTTTATCTTTCTATGTCCACTACTTTTGTTGGCTTTATTGTTATGCAACAATAGAGGAAGACACTTCTTGCTACAATTGAATTTGAAGTGCTCAGTGATTTTTTTCTTGATAATTTAGCGTCGCACAAAGAACAAAGTTTGGGTACGGCTGGTCTAGTCAATTGTCGCTCTTACCAAACTACATTTTGTTTACTGCAACTAAGCTTGGATAAAATGATAGATAGATGACCATTGAGTTATTTGATTTAAACCTGGATTGTTGAACCACTGAAACTGGCAAATATTTAACAAAACCAATAAAACATGAGAACATGTACATCTCGGTCGCTACGTTTGGAGTATGGACTGTTAGTAAGTTAAAACATGTTGAGTTATCAGTTATTCACATAAAACAAAGGTTCACAATCAGTGGCCGTCAAAGGTGAAATGTGTAACTGTGCTGGTGTGTATGTTTTAATGCAAAATACCATATGTTAGTGTTCTATTAACGAAAAATAAACTAGACTCTGAGATTATAAAAAGTAGCAGTTGTAAACATTGCTCCATATCACTAAGGAGGAAAATAGTCTGTTACATTTCATACATTTTCATATTATTACAAATGCCAGAAGCGCAGCCATCCAGAATCGTGGGCATAAATATTCGATTCAACTTCGGTAATTATGATATAGATACCAATCTAGCATTATGGACTAATTTTGGAGATTTGCAATGTCTAAAATAGCACTTTTTCATATGGCGCAGAATCCTAAAGTAAAAGTTACGGTGTATTCCGTTCATGTTGTTAATATTTTATAAAACGATTTTAGAGCCCTAATATTCACTCCTTCATTTTCAGATGGAACTTTTTTAGTAGCAGATTTACCCTTTTAATTATACTTAACGTCTCTATGCCGATGCTCGCAAAATATTAAATGTTTTTTTGAGATGGGAAGATTTCCAAAAATATAGTGTACCGACATAATATCGAATATGGCCTAAATAACCGCGTTGAGCTGACCAAAACAATAGG
The DNA here is from genome assembly GCF_964204865.1 of Styela clava. NCBI lineage: Eukaryota > Metazoa > Chordata > Ascidiacea > Stolidobranchia > Styelidae > Styela > Styela clava. The sequence goes on from NC_135251.1 coordinate 4,878,176, forward strand.
CGACTTAAATAACATTTGCTCTGCAAAAATACCACACGCTATTGAGTACTTCTTAGGTCTCCCGGAAATATTATAAAAAAGCAGGATTTTAGGGCTGGCCCTCTCTCTGCGCCAATAACAACAGTAAATTTCAGCCAGTGCTCTGGCTTCTCTTCAGATTGTAGATTAAATTATCCGAATATCTCATATTTATTGAAATTTTCCAATTTGATAAAATTATTTGGTCACCCTTAGACACTTTTGTTCAGTATACTTTTTATTCACCATCTCACAAAACCTTTTAGATGCACGCCAATGAGATATATCAATAAACACCAATTTCCTTAATTAAGTATGATTTATGAAAAACGTCAATTCCACTTCCAGTCATAGACCACTTATGAAAACGTAATCCGGCCGTCTATAGAAAAAAGGTTGTGCACCCCTGACTTACAAGTAGAGCAAAATAGTGTTGACAAAGACACATGAGTTTATTTCTCCCAGAAAATGCTGCAAAATCGCTTTTCAAAAAACATTTGGGACAGGACCTAGACTACGTATATAACATTGCATATACCCTATATAGGTAATTATACAATTAATCTTTGTTTTCAATGCTATATATGAAAAATTATCAAACAATATAGCCCAAGTTTTTCATATCAAATTTTGGAAAGTTAAATTGGGTATCAGCTATACTAATGCAGCAAAGTAATTTTACATGGATGATTGAAAGTTTTGATTATTAAAATAAAGAATTGTAAATTGCCAAACTATTAAGGTATGAGCAATAATACATTTGAGATAAAGCAGTTAATTTCACTGTTATTTCATGTTGCATTAAATTCACTTTCCTTGAACTAGATTGACCAAACATGGGCTGCTGATGGATTGCACAATTAAAGTATGATAAACTTATTGACCAGAATCAGCCAAAGAGGATTTCAATTATTATACACCCAACCTCTTCGCATACGGCTTTATAGGACAGGCAAATATATCGGTATTTCAAGAAATACAGCATTTAAATCACCCGTCTGTCGTCATCTGTTTACTTAACACTTCAATATCTGGTACTAACTGGCATCTTATTAAAAAAACTAGTAAATCATTGACTAAGAGTAAACAAAGGGCGCAGTAATATTACAAAGGAATTTTGCAACAATTCAGAAGCGCAATAAACTGAACAAAATATCCAGCCAATACAAGGGAAACTTGCTTTAACATTTCTACTACAAAACTACAAATCAGACAGACTAGCAGGAATGAAAACATTAAAAAAGTGGCAGAACTTGAGTTTGATAATTATGTTTACATATTGTATAAGAAATACATTCACAGAAAAGATCGAACACTCATACAGATTTTCTCTTAACACATTAGAAAGCTTCCAATAGTGAAGATTAAATAAAATTAATATCATCCCGCAAGGGGGCCAATTATTATCTTTGGAAGGGTACATGACAATCCGATATATTCTGTCACATGTTGTGCCAGCCCAGACCAATTAACTGCAATTCATTCTGGCAGGTAAATCCTTTGCATGTATGTGTGATAATTTATCATGCATGACTGGGGAGGTTGAAAAATCTAATTCATTGAATAATTCATCTAATTCATTTACCATCTTTGCCTGCATCGAGATTGATTGGGCATACAATTTGATCAATCTCTATTACACTTCAACTAATATCGTGAGCATTTTTAAAAATGCAATGCAATATCGTTCTCTTGGAATAGGAGTAAGAGTTAGGTTTTTTAATATAGGCTAGTTCATCACTTGGATATGCATATCAATAGCAATTATCAATGTAGTTTACACTGCATCAAGCCTAATTGGACATCAAAGTTTGGTGATTAGGCACATTCAATAATTAAACTATGGATATTTGCCTAAGAATTACCGTAAATTTTAATACAATATCCACATCATTTACACTAAGTTTTACAATAAATTTTATGACATCAATATACGGTGTAACCTATCCACATATGCTCAACAGTAATTAAATAAAATATATTTATATGAAAAAAGTAAATCAAATCGGATTGGTTTCCAGAATTCCGATTCCAAGTGAGAGATAAGAACCTTTTCATTCATTTATTAGATTGAAAATTATCAATCAACCAATAGAATTCTGATTCTAAATACATTGAGGAAACCTCTAAAATCTTTGCTTTGAACAATGCTCCTGACAAGCAGACACTTAAAAGTATTGAGATATTTACAGTTTGCTCAATAGTTTACAAACCTCTAGGTCAGGGGGGTCCAAGGTGGTCTGCCTCGCGAGCCACACTATAATTTTTGTATTGTTTGCGGGCCACAATAGTGCTAAGAATAAGTAAACAGTGCCATACAAAACAAACACTTTTATTGTCCAAACACATTGGTCTTTATTTGTCATTTATCAAGCTAAACATGCAAAAAACGCCAAAAAACTTCAAAAGTTTTACTATATCTACATTCAGTGTAAGACTTCAAAACCTTCACAACGGAGGAAGTGCCATACGAAGAAAATGCCGTGTTTGTTATTATATTAAGCAAGTATTGTGATATTTTCCCTCCCGTATCTAGTCAAAAACATGTTTGAATTGGTTAGCTTTTATTTCAAACTCATGTTTGCAAAATAACTTACAAATAACTGCAGGCTGATTGATTACCGATTTTTACCGAATTTGAGATACATGAAGGTAATTACTATATTTTCTGACATATAGGCAGCATTTTTTGTATTACGGTTCAGGCTGGTTGCAGAAAAAACACTCGGCAGGAATTATATTGGTCGACCATTACATTAATATTTAGTTATCAGGCATAGTAAACCTAGGCTAATAGATTCCTCATTAGATTTTTAGATTTTGTTAGCATATATTCCCGACCGAAAATATAGAAACCAGGTAACAATTTAGACTAGCCAACCACTTTATTCAATTTCGCTAGTTGCCTCAGCTAGCCATAACACCAGTCAATTCGATGACAATGGCAATGTAACAATAAGTCAGAAGATTTTTCTGGTTATTTTTATGAGGAAACAACACCAAATTCAATTTTTTGTTTACCCTTGCGCGAATGCGACGCGGGCCACAAAAAAGGAAGCAGCGGGCCACATTCCCGCGGGCCTGGGTTTGGACCACCCTGCTCTAGGTTCACAAAATTTTTGTACCTTTAGGAGACAAAGATGGTTTGAGTTACACATTTAATTTCCAGTCATCGTTGCGAGTCGTTTAAAATATTTCAAATACATGTGGATGTATAAGACAGTTGGTCATTTTTATCACAATTGCAACATCTACTGGTGGCCTGATGCACTGGTACAACTCTAACTGCTTAAATGTTCTATAAATTCACATGCAATTGTATGGAATTATTTTTATATAACTTCCAAAAATTGTATAAAATCTGCGGCCAATACTGTAGCGTCTAATATACATATTGGCCATACATAATATTAAATAACAAATTGTGTTAAGTCTGATTGACAACGACACACCCAGTTTCAACCTCTTTCTGTGAAATGACTAATGGATGTGAGAAATCAACTCATCAAACATGGCCAATTTGTTAAAGCACCGTAAACCATAAGTAATTTGTACCTAGTGAACAGACGAAAGTGACCCACATGCTGGGTCATACCTGGTTTCAATGTAGGTATTCCAATTCTCTTAGCATTGATAAAACAGACTAGATAATTGACATATTGGCGGCATACTACGTTTGATTGTAGATAATGCATTATTGTCGAATATATCAAAAACAAACGCGAACCGTTTCATTAGAACTAATTTTCATTCAATCGTTTATTTAGGCTCTGTAACCTCGTCACATTAGTGACAAGTGATTTACTGTCTAGTGAATGGTTAAGCGTCAGTTATAACCCATAACATTTTCTTGTGTTATTTTCTTACAAAACAATAGTATAATCATTATGATAGTTAAAATAATAATAATTACGGAGAATTTCACATTGTATTTTCGGAATTTGTAAATTCAATGCAAAATACAATGAATGGGTTGGTTTGCATAAGTTAATTCACCTAGGATTGACTTATCCATGTGACTGAAAACTGATGACATCAGTAGGTTCTCTCCAACTTTCAACCAAAATGAAAAAATAATTAGGAGAGAGAAATGTAAAAAAGCTCTCTCGTTTCACAGTGCCACTCAATAGCCACAATTCGGCGTGGCATGGACACACCCCGTTTACATACAGCTTATATAGGTTATACAGCTTTACATTAATATCACCTGTCTGTCATCAACTGTTTACATAGCACTCCAATTTCCGGTAGTAACTGTCATCTCAGCAGAAAAACTATTTAATCATTGACTAAGGTTAAAGATAGGACACAGAAATATTACAGAGAAATTTCGCAATATTCTTGAAGACAAAAACATTGGAAAAATGGACAAAACTTCGGAATTAGGTTTAGGAAACATACAGACATTATTCACAAAAAAATTAAAGCTACAAATAGTTAATTAAATGAATAGTATTCTACCACAAGGGATCCAGGGCCAGCATTACCCTTTGGAATGTGCATAACAATACAATCAATGTCTCATGACTAATAGTCGCAAAATATAACGCCTAGAAAGTCCTTTCAAGTATGTGATATTTGGTCATGTGTGACTGGGAGAGTTGAAAAAATTGAACTCATTGAAGAAAATATCAAATGGTATAATAGTGCCTTCGAATTTGTAGGAACCCATTCTAAATCCTTCAATCAAAAAATATCAATGAACCTTGACTATGAAAATGAACTTTCCTACAGAATATTTACTAGAAATTGAACACAAGCTACCCTTATACTGACTTACTTCAATAAAAAAACCTTTAATCTTGTGGCTAAAATCTTTGAGGGGTAAAACTCTACTCACACTAAAAATTCTAAACAAAATTACATGCCTTTTCATGTGGCCTTCAATGTGTATGTCACTAAACCTTGACTCCAGAAAAATTCCTTCCTATTGGTCACCATATTAAATTTTAAAAGAATATTTTTTTGAAAATAATTACGAGAGTTGGCAAATCGTTCAAAACCATCATCTGAATCAAAATATTTGAAAACCTGCCATTCAAAAGTATTGGTAGCTAAACCTAGTCTCCACCATAACTGATATCCTATTAAATATTTTACATATTGTATTTATCGTAAATGTTTTATTTTATTTCGAATTCTGTGTTTATGAATCAATAAATTCACTTTATCTTTCTATGTCCACTACTTTTGTTGGCTTTATTGTTATGCAACAATAGAGGTAGACACTTCTTGCTACAATTGAACTTGAAGTGCCCAGTGATTTTTTTCTTGATAATTTAGCGTCACACAAAGAACAAAGTTTGGGAACGGCTGGTCTAGTCAATTGTCGCTTTTACAAAACTATATTTTGTTTACTGCAACTAACCTTGGATAAAATGATAGATGGATGACCATTGAGTTATTTGATTTATACCTGGATTTTTGAATCACTGAAACTGGCAAATATCTAACAAAACCAATAAAACATGACAACAGGTACAACCACGTACAAGCAAGCAGCCACTTATATCTTTAAAAAGCTCCTAACAAACTTACCTTACCTTTTAAAGTTATTCAAGAAATAAAGCGCGGAATTTCATATATCTCGGTCGTTACGTTTGGAGTATGGACTGTTAGTAAGCTAAAACATGTTGAGTTATCAGTTATTCACATACAACAAAGGTTCACAATCAGCGGCCGTCAAAGGTGAATGTGTGACCGTGCTGGTGTGTATGTTTTACTCCAAAATACCATATGTTAGTGTTTTATTAACGGAAAATAAACTCTGAGATTATAAAAAGTAGCAGTTGTAAACATTGCTCCATATCACTAAGGAGGAAAAAAGTCTGTTACATTTCATACATTTTCATATTATTACAAATGCCAGAAGCGCAGCCAGCCAGAATCGTGGGCATAAATATTTGATTCAACTTCGGTAATTATGATATAGATACCAATCTAGCATTATGGGTTATGGCCTAATTTTGGAGATTTGCAATGTCTAAAATAGCACTTTTTCATATGGCGCGAATCCTAAAGCAAAAGTTACGGTGTATTTCGTTCATGTTGTTAATATTTTATAAAACAATTTTGGAGCCTTAATATTCACTCCTTCATTTTCAGTTGGAACTTTTTTAGTAGCTGATTTACCCTTTTATTTTATACTTAACGTCTCTATGCCGATGCTCGCAAAATAACAAGTTTTTTGAAATGGGAAGATTTCCAAAATTATAGTTTACCGACATAATATCGATGCCGGCCTAAATAACCGCGTTGAGCTGACCAAAACAATCGACGACTTAAATAACATTTGCTATGCGAAAATACCACACGCTATTATGGACTTCTTAGGTCTCCAGGAAATATTAAAAAAAGCAGGATTTTAGGGCTGGCCCTCTCGCTGCGCCAATACCAACAGTAAGTGTCGACCAGTGCTCTGGTTTCTCTGTAGATTGTAGATTAAATTATTCGAATATCTCATATTCATTGAAATTTTCCGATTTGATAAAATTATTTGGTCACCCTTAGACACTTTTGTTCAGTATACTTTTTATTTACCATCTTACAAAACGTTTTAGATGCACGCCAATGAGATATATCAATAAACACCAATTTCCCTAATTAAGTATGATTTATAAAAAACGTCAATTCCACTTCCAGTCATAGACCACTTCTGAAAACGTAATCCGGCCGTCTATAGAAAAAAGGTTGTGCCCCTCTGACTTACAAGTAGAGCAAAATGATGTTGACAGAGACACATGAGTTTATGTCTCACAGCGAATGCTGCAAAATCACTTTTCAAAAATCATTTGGGACAGGACCCAGGCTACGTATATAACACTGCGTATACCTTATATAGGTAATTATACAATTAATCTTTGTTTTCAATGCAATATATGAAAAATTATCAAACAATATAGTCCAAGATTTTCCTATCAAATTTTGGAAAGTTAAATTGGGTATCAGCTATAATAATGCAGCAAAGTAATTTTACCTGAATGATTGAAAGTTTTGATTATTAAAATAAAGAATTGTGAAATGCCAAACTATTAAGATATGAGCAATAATACATTTAAGATAAAGCAGTTAATTTCACTGTTATTTCATGTTGCATTAAATTAACTTTCCTTGAACTAGATTGACCAAACATGGGCTGCTGATGGATTGCACAATTAAGGTATGATTAACCTACTGACCAGAATCGGCCAAAGAAGATTTCAATTATTATATACCCACCCCCTTCGTTTACGGCTTTATAGGACAGGCAAATATATTGCTATTTCAAGAAATACAGCATATTAATCACCTGTCTGTCGTCATCTGTTTACTTAACACTTGAATATCTGGTACTAACTGGCATCTTATCAAAAAAACTAGTAAATCATTGACTAAGAGTAAACAAAGGGCGCAGTAATATTACAAAGGAATTTTGCAACAATTCAGAAGCGCAATGAACTGAAAAAAATATCCAGCCAATACAAGGGAAACTTGCTTTAACATTTCTACTACAAAACTACAAATCAGACAGACCAGCAGGAATGAAAACATCAAAAAAGTGGCAAAAACTTAAGATTGATAATCTCGCTTTAGTATTGCATTTGAAATACATTCACAGAAAAGATCAAGCACACATACAGATTTTCATTTAGCACATGAGAAAGCTTTCAATAGTAAAGTTTGAATAAAATTAATATCATCCGCAAGGGGTCCAATTATTATCTGTGGTAGGGTACATGAGAATTCAATATATTCGGTCACATTTTGTGCCAGACCAATTAACTGCAATTCATTCTGGCATGAAAATCCTTTGTATGTATGTGTGATAAATGATTATGCATGACTGGGGAGGTTGAAAAATCTAATAATTGAATAATTCGTCTACCGGTAATTCATTTACCATCATTGCCTGCATCGAGATTGATTGGGATTTGATAGGGACAACATCCAATTCTTTTAGCATTGTTAACACAGATTAGATAATTGACATATTTGCTACATTTGATTGTAGATAATGCATTATTGTTGAATATATCAAAAATAAACGCGAACCATTTCATTAGAACTAATTTTCATTCAATCGTTTATTTAAGCACATTAGTGACGAGTGCTTTACTGTCTAGTGAAAGGTTAAGCGTGAGTAATAGCCCATAACATTTTCTTGTGTTATTTTCTTACAAAACAATAGTACAATCATTATGATAGATAGTTACTGAGAATTTCACATTGTATTTTCGGAATTTGCAAATTCAATGCAAAATACAATGAATGGGTTGGTTTGCTTAAGTTAATTCACCTAGGATTGACTTATACACGTGACTGAAAACTGATGACATCAGTAGGTTCTCTCCAACTTTCAATCAATTGAAAAAATAAATGTGAGAGAAAAATGGAAATAAGCTCTCTCGTTTCACAGTGGCACTCAACAGACACAATTCAAAAACTGGCGTGGCATGGACACACCCCGTTTACATACATCTTTTATAGGACTATCGAATATACATTTATAATCACCTGTTGTCATCAACTGTTTACATAGCACTCCAATTTCTGGTAGTAACTGTCATCTCATCAGAAAAACTATTTAATCATTGACTAAGGTTAAAGATAGGACACAGAAATATTACAGAGAAAATTTCGCAATAATCTGGAACACAAAAACATTGAAAAAATGGACAAAACTTTGGAATTAGGTTTAAGAAACATACAGACATTATTTACAAAAAAATTGAAGCCACAAATAGTTAATTAAATGAATAGTATTCTACCACAAGAGATCCAGGGCCAGCATTACCCTTTGGAATGTGCATAACAATACAACCGTTTATGTCTCATAACTAATTAGTCGCAAAATATAGTGCCTGGGAAGTCCTTTCAAGAATGTGATGACTGGGAGAGTTAAAAAAATTGAACTCATTGAAGAAAATATCAAATGGTACAATAGTGCCTACAATATGCTCATCATGTGGGCCTTCAATGTTATGTCACTAAACCCTGACTCCAAAAAAATTCCTTCCTATTGGTCACCATATTAAATTTTATAAGCTTATATTTTGAGAATAATTACGAGAGTTGGCAAATCGTTCAAAACCATCATCTGGATCAAAATATTTGAAAACCTGAAAAATTTGATTTCAAGCCCTGGATTCTCCCAATAAACGTTTGAGTCATACATATTGATTATACAAATTGTATGTTCATTCAAGCCTGATGCAGACTTAATCAAATTGGTTGATACTATTAATAAATTTATAGCTCAACATTAATCTTGCCTTCATTTGTGAAATTAATTTAATTAGGAACAATCATTTACATTTCACTCTTCCAAAATAGGACATCAATCAAAAATACATAATCAAAAATTCATCACAAGGTTACTAAAAAATTTCCTGGGATTGACAAAATTGGAATATTACTTCTAAATACCACAAACATTTACCACAAAATGCCACCACTGAGTAGTGACAGTCAGGGCTGCAATAGAGTGCGTATCCCTAATGCTTAGCCCGATGCGCACAATGCCAAGATTTACAGCTTCGTTCTGAAAACAGCTTTTCCCAGGCAATTACTGATAAGTGGAAATATTACCTTACGAATGGATCATACACAAGTTAAACAATTAAAAGCATTTCAGCACAAAGATTTTGAGCTTTGCAGTAATCTGTTATTTCATGCCACTAAATTTTTGATCTGTTAACTGCAATTCTATTTCCCCTGGGATAAACCAGGGCTGTGCAACAGTTAAACAAATAAAAGCATTTCAGCACAAAGATTTTGAGCTTTGCAGTAATCTTTTATTTCATGCCACTAAATTTTTTATCTGTTTACTGCAATTCTATTTCCCCTGGGATAAACCAGGGCTGTGCAACAGGCAGTCCGTGGGCCACAATCTGGCCAGCAAAGCCATCAAGTGTGGCTCTTGTCAACACTCAGATTTTTTTCCCAATCAAGCATAAAACCCTAATCCGACAATTTATGTTTGAAAAGGCACTCACATGGATAAAAAACATAATGTTTTATGCTTTTGTCGCTTTTAAACTAACCATGGGACAACTAATGAGATAAACGGAGGATGGGGGGACACTAAACCTCACTTCCAGCAAACAAAACAACATTAATGCTGAAAACTAATGTTGGGGCAGTAGCAGAAAAATACAGATAAATAAATTTCAAATGAATGAATTTGGAAACATTAGGCCATCTGTCAAAAATCACCAATAATATTTGACTTTACATTCAAAGTAAATTAATAATGACAGTATGAAACGTTCAAAATTTCAAACTTTAGCCTGCTCATTTCAGTCATTAGCCTACTGGGAGTTAACATTGTGCCTGGCTTAAACTTGCCACCAATTATAATCATGCAATTCTCTTAAATAAGTTGCTAAAAAGAAATTCTATAACTCATGTTGCAGGGTGCCATATCCAACATGGATGAAGAATTTTTAAATTGATGGTTATCGAGAAGCCTCGCCTATGAGAGGGTTAGTCTAACAATAAACCAAACTGAGAAAGAAGTCGAACCTAAAATACTAACAAAAGCCGGACTTTGAGACATGACATCCGAGGTAACCATAGCAGCCACGGATCATTGAATAAACAACCAAGGGTACCGGTAATTATTTCATGGATGCGCTAAGGACTATTGTTTTTTTTTTTTGGCGCAGTACTGAATTCCAGTACACATCAACGAACAATCTTACTTAATTCAGAAGCTAAGTGATGTTTCAAATATACACTCATGGATCTCTACAGAGGCTGGGTGCTGGAGGTAATTATATACATGAAAAGAGGTTGTTAAACTCACAGTAATATGGATCTAGTACGACAGCACATGAGACATAAGAAGCACTAATATTATAAAAATAGGATGATGAAAACGAGTACGATACCGGTACCAGTTCCATATTATAAAAGCAAGGCTAAAATATATAAACATGACTACGTTAACAAGCCAAATTCCAGATGAAAATTAACCTATTTTTAAACATGTACTTGCCATAATGTCCATGTGACACGCACAACATGTACACTCATTTGATCCATGTGGAGTCAAGTCGAAATAGGCTGGCGAAGATGACTTGTCACATGCTAATCTGTACCAGTAGCTGGTGAGGTTTCCTACTTCCCATTGTATTTTCATTGTTTGAAAGCAAAAATTGAGACCACTACTTAAGAACTATTCAATTTGAGAAAATAAAAATCCTAAGGCTCAAAAGCCTCAATTGAATGGAAAGTAAAATAAGTGTTAATATAGCCTACTCTAATGACAGGAAGATGCAAAATGAAATATAAAATATCTTCTGAATTCAAGAATTAAAACAAAAATATAGAGCACACACAAAAAATATTCAGTCACAATTTCCCATTTCGGAAAAAGTCCAAAAAAGTAAACTTTATATATAAGTGTTATTAGGAATATTATCATGGTGTTCGATACAATATTTAAAATTCAATTTAAAAGCAAAGATTTCCAAGTTAAACTGTTGAATGTTACTGTATGATTGTACGAGTTGTATTTCCAATCAATCTTGATTCAAAATTTGACCATAATTTTATTCCAATTTTCCTTATTCCAGTTCTATTACGAGTTCGTGGACCATCCAAGTGACTCCCGTACCAGAAATTATAGCCTAACCCTAACTTGGTACACATACTACGTACTGGTGTCTGCCACAGTGGTTCACATACTTTGAGAGTACTAATTTTTTTAATAAAAAAAAAAAACTGTATCCTAATCATACATGCATATATATGTTCATTAACATATTATTAAAGAAAAAATATGACACACCGGGAAGATTTTTTTGTAAAATTCGATTGGAGTCAGAAAATATTGAATTCAATTTCAGTAAGACTTCGCTATATATTTTCTAAGTTTTTAGTAAAACATAAAATGAAATGTATATATTCAGGTTAAAATTAACACAAGGATTATCAGTGCATGCTCGATAGTAAGTCATATGAATAGACTGACTGAATCTGATTTTTGACCAAAATTTAGATTCCAATAGAAAATAAAAGTTTTTTTGTTTATTGGAGTGAATACACTTTACTCTTTACAATGCTTCTGACAAGTATCGAGCTAATGGTTTTAGTCCCTCAACTGAAAGCAACAAACATTAGAACTGCATGATTTTAAAATCTTGTGCCTGCTTTACTCCTTGCCAAAGCTCAAAACAGTCTCTTATAGCAGTAGTCGCCAAACTTTTTAAGACGCGGCCCGATTTAAAAAATTATGGCGTATGATAAGCACTCATGACCCCAAGGTATATGAATACCACAGTCAAGAAAAAAATATTTATTAAAATTATTCAAACCACTATAAACTAATCACAGTGAAATCTTATTCTCGTGCACTTGCAATATAGCGTTTTCAAAGTGTGACTTGCCATATTTTCCAACGCCTAAATAGACGCCCCACAACTTCCCATAATTTCAGAGAATGTATGTTTCACGCATATTTTGTTCGCCACTGTTTATTGTGATGTCACACTTGTGTCTGTTACAATCGAGTACCTTTATTTCTCTTGTCAGCTCAGGCCTGTGTCGCATTTCGAAAATTCCATCATACGCTCTTGATTTAGTGTTATAATTCAGATTATTGTCATTACATAATAGCCTTATTCTAAACCAGGGGTCCGCCAGTATATTTTGGTGCGACTCAAAAAATGTTTTTCTAATTTTTTGCGACCCAAAGATTTGGTAAGCATTTAATTGATTATTGATTTGACTATTATTGACACTAGCAATTTTCTTGCACAAAATTATCTGACAATTAGCACATAAAATCTTGTTATCTGTTTTATTTAGCAATTACACACAGCTGCTGCTAACCTTGCATTGCTAAAAAACAATACAATTGACTACGTAGTAGGATAATAACAAATAACATTTCGAACGACTATGCAATAAATGTTACCCCGACTTTTGATCCCCTGATATTCTTTCTGTATACTCTACCTGTGCAAAATTATTGGTACTTATTTAAAGAGTGGTTTTACGAGTCCGCGCCTATAAACCAGTTTATATGTTTCAGACTATCTTTTTAAATCAAAACATTCAACAACCTTCCAATTAAATGTACCGGTAGAAAAGTTAGTCTAGTCTGTCACAGCTATTTTTAGACTAATTTTGATTACTGCAATTAAAATGAGACTCATACGAAGACAAAATGATCATTTGTTATTATTTGATTTGGACTTATATTTACCAAAACACGACTGAAAACTTACAAATAGCATGCGAAAACAAGATAATATTCACCATTAAAATCTGTCTGAGTGACACAAAAGTGTTTGAGTGTATGCTAGAACGTTTATTGTGACATCAAATTTTGCACTTATGCTGATTGGCCAATGTTACAGCAGTAAATAAAGATGCCGATGCTCAGGAAAACATCCATAATTTTAATCAGATGTTCATAAAGTTGTGATAGATAAATATGCTATACAGACACAATTTTTATATTTACGGAAAATTGCAATTGTTTTGCGACTAAGAGTAGACGGTTTTGGGTCACAACCCTGTATTTGCAGATCCCTGTATAAAAGATATCACTATAATTCAGAAAATCCAAACTTGCTATGTAGTGCTAGTCAGCTCGGTGTAGAATGCACGCAATAGAATAATAAAAAATAAAACAAGTATACAATGCCGGACACTGGGTGACCCCTAAAATATTTAGAGCAACCCAACTTGGGTTCGCGACCCACACTTTGGTGACCACTGTCCTATAGCTTTTCTTACCAATAACAAGAACATCTATTAAATGTTTGTTTCCTGCCTTTCACTTTAAAATAGGCTCTGTATAAGCTTCCACTGATATACAATATTTGGAGTCTGAAATCTTTCCTATTCAAAAGTGTGAATGGTTCAAACACGACATTTTAACCTGCAATGCCAAGATAGGTAAGGCTTATGAAGAGCTTTTTAGCCACATGGCCCAAAAGAGTTTTATAAGAAGTCAAATATAAAATAAAATTTTTACTGAGGCCTGGGAAATTTCTATTTTTAATCTGAATCATTTGATTTATTTTCTTATCTGTGCTTATATCAGGTTGGGATAATGAGATAAACAGAGAAAAGTGGGACAATAACTGAATCCAACTCATGAAAACCAGAAAAGAAAGCATATAAAAAAATTATTGGCAAGGCCTAATTTCTGCTAATTGATGCGACTCATCATGCTAAGCGTTAGAAATACTCTCGTTGCCGCACCACTGACTTTACCTTGCGTGGGTTGGCAGGTTTGAATCCTGTGATGGATAATTACGTACAAGATGATTGTTGGACTCCTCCCCACCGTAAGGTGGTTCACGTAACCACTGGTCAGTCGCAACTCCCTTCACTATCAAGTACATGAATCCGAAATCAAATAACTTGCTAACTAATCCTATACCCGACATTGACAGGTAACCGGTGGTTTTCCATAGGATTAAGTGGTGTTATTGGCTTTCCTCTTCTGCAGGATATTTAAATTCTATTCTGTCCTATCCTAATAGTAATCTTCTTTTTGGAATAAAATAGGTTGTTGTATATCAATAGCCTCAAAATAATAGTAAATTTAAGCTACATCTCCAACGTTAAGAATTCCGAAGTTTTGCCTGTTTTTCTAATACTTTGCCTCCATGATGTGTAAAATTATTTAGGCCGGAAGTTACAATTAAGTCACCATGGATACCGAAAAGGATATTGCTCATTGTTGCCGCATAGTGGCTGCTATTTAATTCCCACAAAATATCAAATTAGATGAAAGAAAAAGGTGATTACAATCGGTTTGATAATTTACAAAATCATTGCATAAAATTATTTGATGTAAAGTCGTAGTTGAGTTGAAATTAAATGTCTTGATCTTCAGATGTCAATCATTCAAAGACCACGTTGATGAAGTTTGTTGTTCTATACTGTCACCTAGTGTGAACTTTTCTAATATTCGCCCAAGTCAGTCATGATTATTAGGACAAGCAATGACATTAAACAACATGATGCGCAACTCCGGCATTTTTGTCCGAAGATCGTATTCGATAGCACGCTCCAATGCACATACTTGACAAGACGAAAACGAGCGGATGTGTGCTGCTTTCAAGGCGTAGCACGAATGGTGTTCGTCCCTGCTTTGACAGTTGTTGTCGATTTTAATAATATTTTGGAAAGTTAAGGTAAAAAGAAATCGGAAAAAGATAAGGTAAATACTATTGTTGTATATCACACCCGGGCATCGCACTGTTAAGTACATGTGGGAAAGCCAGCCTTTGTCAAATACTACATAGTTATTAATTCAGTACGGTACGTTAGATTTTTTTAATCAGTGAGAATATATACTCATTGTTGATTGCTGCTCATTGTAACATACTATTGCGCATTCACTTTTATTTGCGTATTGAATCAAAGTGTTAACAAGTTCACCTAACATTTCACTCATACCGGTCTATATTGTATAGTCTGATCTCTCAAGTATTTGGAGCCACGAATGCTTGTAATTTTCTGACTAAACCCTTTTATTAGTTGGTTTATTTACCAAATTCAGTAAAATATTTTTTACATAAAACATGAGATATTGGATTTATTAGCTTTTCCATTCTAAATCATATAAACTGCTTTATTTAATTTTAACGAAAATTAATAAATCTCCTCTCTTTCTTCAGATGTGAAAGTTGTGGACAAACCTGTCTAAGCATTGTGAGACTCCTGCAGCACAAGAGGCAATAGCAGAAATAGTAAGTATATCAATCGAGAAATTAAGCCGACATAAAGCAAAACTTTCAACTATTCGTCTAATCTCAATTTCCTATTATTTATTCACAGGACAACCATGGCAGAAGGGGAGATATCAGAAGTCTGGCGACATATCAGTGACAGTGTGATTCCAAGAAATATAATTAGAGTAGGCTACTCCATAAATGTTTGCAATAGAAAAACAACCTATGGAGGCATGCAAAGACATTTGACCCTCCGGTAGAGTTGTGTATGGCCCCCACATCCTGCAGGGCTTGACGAAAATAACTAAAAATTCCAAAGCGTAAGATTGCATAAGCGGTCTTATTTGTAAAAAGGCACAAAACACGCCAGACATACTTAAAACAGCTTTGGAAAATGAGGATTACGGGTAACTCACTGCACCTGTGTTATATTTGGTTCATCAACTTTTGTTAGTACTATAGAAGAAATTCCAGAAGGGGTATAATCATCATTCATGATAAAATACTATCATATATTTTTGGACATCTTCAATATAGACCAGGGATCTCAAACTCGCGGCCCCAGAGAACTTCCAGTACCGCCCTCAAACGCTTAACAATAATTGTAATAGTATTTTGGAAGTTTTTTTTTATCTAAATGTAATAGATTTTTCAAACCTTTTAAAGTGAAATTGATTATTCACACAGAAAACAATTTACTGAAAATAGTTTTGGAATATTCATTTTTTTTTGTCCACATTTTGACCCAATTAAGAATACACATCAAGCTAGCAAAAGAATACTTGAATAAAACACTTGAGTGATTAAATTAAACGCAAAGTACATGAAGAAGGCGGCATTTTCGAAGAAAATGGGAGTTGCAATATTTCTGCTTTTCACAAAATTCTGAAGCACATTGTTTAATTTGTCATATTTCCATCAATACATTGAAAAAACACAATAAGCTCAGCAGTCAATATGACAAATTCGAAGACCAACTTCGAACAGAAAATTTTCATGTGTTTGTATATTAATATAATTATACAACGACTTAGTTACTAAAAATCAATATCAATAATAATTCAAGCAATCCTATGCCACGCAATGTGGTGCAAAATGTCTTGTCGAAAAAAACTGTCATTTGTTTTTTCACTGATCTAAACATGAAATGATAAAAGTAACTTTTTTGCATTACTGGAATTAATTAAACATTCGCAAAGATCCAGATTAACTCATGATCATGTGGCCTCGTTAGTTGGTACTATAAAATCATTTCAGCCTGGCCTTAGTATGCTGGTGACACAAAAAAGATGCCAAACGTCAGGACAAATATAGTTATTAAAACATTGAGTTTAAACTGTAGTATTTTTGTTAATTTTAGGTTCATATATTTAGATTAAGTTATTTTAGTGTATGTATTATTCTTTTCTTATCCAAAGCTTGTTCAAAAATGATTTTGATGGTTGTACATAGAATTTTATGATTTTTTATAGTAAATACAGTAACATGCAAATGTTGCAATAATAGTGGAATGCAAATAATAATATGTAATTGCATATGAAATTGAAGAAAATAATAAAACTTAATCCAACTGTTTAGTTGCATCACAATATATGTCACAAACTAAAACTATCTTAAAAATATCTTTTAAGTATACATTATCAAAAACTGTTTGCGGCCTTTTTTACAATTTCCAAAATGCAATGCGGCTCTTGAAAACCCATGAGTTTGACACCACTGATCTATTCTAGACGATTCAAGCATTGCTTTGGGAAATAATATCACTTCAATTAAATTGAAAAAAATCTCGTTATATTAAATACAAAATCGTTGCTATCGTAAAGGTAAACCAATTCAGCCACTCGAAATATATTGGCCTTCACAAAGCAATGGAGGCAAAATTGAGAGTTCATGAGCTATGAACATTTGTTCTTTTCTTTGTCTTGAAATTTTCATACTCCACAGCCCCTATTAATTTTTTTTAATTTTAATTACCATGTGATGGTCATACATATCTTCAACTTGTGTTTTCTGTCATGATGTATTATCTCAATGTGCCAAACTATTAATTAGTGTGCATATTTTGCTTCCAGATGACATAAATGTATTGTCTTGTTTATTACCTCCGCCTGGAGTATTGACAAGAAAAAGGTGCCAGTAAATTAGGTAAAAAAATTTTTAACTCTTTGTTATAATCAGAATTCACAATCAATAGGAATTATAAACAGCCAACAATCAATGAGAAATATATGCAAAATCCCTCAGAATAAATTTGTCTAAAATCGGAGGAAGGCAAATAATATAGGTAGTTTCCATCCACACAAGCATTTCAAGAAGACTTGCTCGAGCCAATCTAATTGAATTCAGCCCTGCAACCTCCTGCATAGAAGATATTATTAATTAGTGGGCTATGAGCTAAATTCCTAAATTCAAACAAACCTATCTACGATGCAATATGTACCAGCAATGTTACCTACGATTAACTGAATATGTAATATGTCTAGTAAATTCACCTACAAAAGCAAGTTCGATAGGTGCAAACTTTGTGTTATGGAATTGTATCACATCACAGTTTTGTATGACACCCTCTTTAAAGGGAATTTCAATGATTAAGCGCAAACATTAAATTTACTAACTTTAAACTTTGTCATTATCTGCAAAATGTTCCACACAAATCTTTCCGCTATCGCGTTTGTAATCTTCTCTGATAAAAAAACGTCTATAATGTCCAGAATTGCTCTTTACAGCTTGCCTGCCATTCCAGCTTTCCAAGTGAGCAAAACTTCTTAGATATAGTGATTATTTTGTTTCGTTACAGGCGCAAAAAGGCAGGTACTACACGTAAAAAAGACGCCGAGTAGCAAAAGCGAGCGGAAAACGGACGCAAAAGGCGACGAGAAATATGTGCATTGGAGCGTATCATGAAATACAATCTTTCGCCTGTAGTCTTATGGAGTGACGTCAGAGTTGCCTATCATGTTGTTTAATGTCATTGGGACAAGAGAGCAATGCTCAAATATATGGACACGTTAACCATAACTTTGACGCTACCGGTACCCTCAAAAAATTTCCGAGTTTTGCGTAGCAAGGATTTACAGAATCAAACCGGACAGCCAGTGTTCCCATGGATGAAATAATACAGCGAAATTTTGGATGATATATTAGATTTCATACGAAATTTAGAAATAAATAAAAGTAATAGGTCTTCAACCACTATAAATTTCAAAGCAATTGGTTTAGTATTCATAAAGAAAAGCGATTTTTTAATGATGACGAATAACAAGAACAACAACATAATATTAAAACGATCGTTATGTCCACTAACTTGTCAAATAGGTAGCTGAGATTTCACATACAGTAAGAAACGTGTTTCATCAAATAACTCTCTTGAAAGAAAAGAGTCATATGTCTGAACGGATTCGAAAACTCTTCTGATAAACAAAAAGCTATAAAAAGACATGTTAGGTCGGCATTGATGATCAGAGACAGGAGTGTAGCCAGGAATTTTCGAAGGGGGATTCTGAACTTTGTAATTGCCAAGTTAGACCATAACAGCTAGCAGAACCGGCTCAGGGTCTAAAAAGCGTTCTAAGCTATGAAAAATTTCTATGTGTGATACGAAAAATTTGTTTTATTTACATTTTAGAAGAGGGGTCTGACCCTGATCTGATCTTCAAACTCAATATTTCAAACTTGCAATGTCAACATCGACAAGTCCGACAATCTGAGTACCAGGGCATCACAATTTTTTTTTATCATTCTTGATTGTTCAAAATGTCTTCACCCCTTCCATTTCAAAGAAAAAACACAATCCTGCAAAATATTGTTGATATTTGTCCAATTTACTTTCAAAAATTTCAAAACACACAAAAACAGCTAAAAGTTTAGGTATATAGAGAGAACGACGAGGCTGAATTCAGAAGTATAAAAGTCTATATCTAAATGCTTTTAAATTACAGAATTCCCCCCTGCTTGTCAGGATGTGATTATTCTGCCCAGTCATGCTTCAGTGGCCATAAGCGGGATAGCTTTTTGAGATTGAATAGTTTAATCCAGGGGTGGGCAACCTTTAATACAAGAGGGCCAGATACAAATAACTTCGTGAAACTGCGGGTCGCACCTTTTTAACATAGGATTTCTAGTAGTGGCAGGCACAAAAAGTTTGACTATTGATCTTATGGCATGTGTAGTTCGCTTCTGTGACGTCATAAGCATAAATAATAAATTGAACTCGGGTATAAGCTATGCAATGCAAAGAGATTGGAATAACTAGCACGAACCAGATTAAACTAATAAAAACTCGTTTTACAGGCCGTACACCGTTTAAAATTGTCACTTCTGCGCGGACCACACAATTTTTTCTTATGGGCCACAGGTTGCACACCCCTGCGCTAGGTTGTGATAGGGCATCCCTAGAGTCTGACATGCTTTTAATAATAATATTGGAGTCCGGCAGAGTTGAGTTTGAATTGCTCTTATTGATATTGAAAAGCTGTATTGAAAGACTAGAGCAACGGTTCCCAACCGGGGTTATTTAAAACTATGAATACCACTGGAATGATAAACAGGGGGCCAATGAGTCCTTAAAGCCTCAGGAAGGGAGCTGTTGAAGGTTGGGAACCACCGGACTAAAAACTAGAGACTACTAGAGTAGAGTCCGGAGTCGAAAATTCAAATCTAAGCGCTCCGGAAATATTTGCACAAAGATGGCGCACAACCTGAACTCTAACCTGGTACCTATACATCTCGGTGCACATACTTCGGGAGCACCCTCACTATTTTTACTATCCATTGGAATATTCAGAGTAAACTTGGTGCTCCCAAAGTATTCGTACCAAGATGGCGCACAACCTGAACATAGTATGTGTACCAGGGTGAGGTTGTTCAGGTTGTGCGTCATCTTGGTGTGAATACTTCCAGAGCGCCTGGGCTTGTATATAAATAGCAAAACTTGAACACACTCTGAGATTCTGGTAATGTAAATGACATGCTCCTAAAAATATGATAATTAGAAAAATACACCACCCTGCGAAAAAAAATACACTCGAATAAATACTTGAATTATCACACATAAATTATACAAAAATATTGTTTCACCAAAAATTCGAACACAAAATCAGAGTTGTAGAGATGGGACACAGAGTCTTAGTTTTTTGTGTTCAAAATTTGGAATTCTCTCATTAATTATAGTTTCGGACTTCTAATGGTGATAATTATAATTTCGACAAAAACTCAAAAATTAAGTCAAAGAAGTTTTCTTTACAGACAATTGAAGCGTGTATACGCAGAAGCGTAGCCTGGCATTTTTGGGGGGTTATTATCAAAAATATTTGTGACTATGTGGTGTTCCCGAAAAGCAAATACAAAGTGGTTGATATGTTGAATATACTGAAAATGAAAAAGCGAGGAGCACAACATAGGAGTTTATCTTGGAAAAAGAGGGGAGGGGAGAAAAAAAAACGGGCCCCCAACAGATAGCACCCACTAGAGCGGTTTCCCTTCTTGGCTGGGACATTGAAATGGTGGGGGGACAGGGGGTGTGAGAAAAAATGTCATAATCTCTCTGGGTCCTGTGTTGTGACCTCACCATAGGCAAATGCACCCAAATTCTTAAAAAAACTTGAAAAACATGTCTGGATATATATGCTGTATACAGCTCTCACCTGAGTGAGACGACGAAAAAGAAAGAGGGGGAGAGGGGGTAGGGTAAGGGGTCAGAAAAAAAGTTCAGATCCTACAGTGATACCTAGCCACTGCCGGTTTGTTCAAAATTGTCAAAATATTTATGCAAGTATGCTGAATCGTAATTTATATGAAATTTTACTCAAGTTCAAATTTATCTGAAAAATTCCCCCGTCCCTAGGAAAATATTTTTTTTTTTGGTTTCCAAATCTGTTTTACACTAAGAAAAAAACACAATCAGTAAATATTACAGAAAAAATAGAACACGCTTTTTCACACAAAAGTATAAGTAAAATCAAAATAAAATCCCCTACTTTTTTACCCCCAGTGCTCCCCCCTTTTTTAATAAAAACACAATGCATTAAAACCTAATAATAATTCCTAATTTTTTTTGTTTTTTTCTTAAATTATTTTTTCTTTGCATATTCGCAGAGGTCCTTCACATCCATCATTGCTTGTTCGATGTTATCAGCAAATCGAGATGAGTTCTGATAAGATAAATAAATAAAGAGATAACATAAGAATGTGAATAAATTCAAATTAGTGTAGTCAATACTAGATAAAAAAGAGGTACTCCTGTAGTGTGTGTACCAGGTTAAGGTTAGGCCATAATATTATTCCGATTTTCCTTATTTTAGTTTTATTACGAATTCAGGGACTGTCTGTGTTAGCCAAGTGAATATAGTCCTGCCCATAGGTTTCAGTCCCTTTACACAACTTGATGTAAAATAGGCGAACAAAATTAGTTACCTCCATATTGGTACACACACTCCTGGAGCGCCACGATGATAATAAATTAACGATTAGGTGGTCTAGTAAGATAAGTAAATGCCACCTTTATTGAACATAGGTTTTTCTGGTAGTTGCAGTCATAAAAAATTTAGTTGTTGATGTTACGACATGTGTTGTCATAGGCATATATAATAGATTGGATCAAGTATAGGCTTTGCAACGCAAAAATATTGAAATTACTTAAATTAAAAAGTCGCTTGAGGCCGCACACCATTTAAAATTGACACTTCTCCGCGACCCGCATGATTTTTCCTCATGGCTGTGGGTTGCCAACTCCTGTCTTACGGGTTATCATCTTTTTTTAAAATACTCACTCTATATGAAGCAGTAGCTACGAATGCAGGTTATATAAAAACTAATATAGAAGATATACTTCATAAAATACTTGTTACTTACGAAGCAGCAGTTGCAAATGCAGGTCATCTCAAAACTATTATAAAAAGAATACTCACGGTCTCATGAGAGGAGACTTTGCTTGAGATGTGAAACATTATGGTGTTTTCGTGGCAGATGATGTAGGAGACACCGTAGCCATCGTCAGCGACCTGACAAAAACGTGGAGAAATTTTTAGTAACAGGTCACACTGCATAGGCTGTGAAGTCGAGAAATTTTGACCCAATTGTGACCCCAAAGTCTGTTCCATTTGAAATATGACTTTGAACTGTACGAGAAAACCAAATTTTAATAATTTCGGCTTTGAGTTTGTTTGTTGAGAGCATAAGTAACAATTTTCTAAGCGAGGCTCACATAAAGTGAGTGAACAATAACAAAATGAATTCTCGAATAAATTCTCCATGAATTCTTAAATGAATCCAACCTTCAAAAAAATTTACAGCTCTTTACAATCAGTGACTTTTTCTCTACAGCCTTGCTCAGAGAGAAAGTTTAGATCTATTTTCACTGTTTATTAAAGAAGGAATTAAGATGCACAGAAGATTTTGTAGACAAAATTTATTGTAGTTTAGAGATTTCCTTTAACCAAGAGTAAGACGAAACATTTTTGTTCATCTGAAATCGGTGGTCGTTTTCTAGAAGGCTCAGAGATTGGCATTGGGTATAAATTAATTCCGACTGCACAGCCAACTGGGGGGATAAAATAATAAAATATAAAGTTGCATCATATTATATTGCTAATAAGCTTGGCCATAGAAGATTCCACACTCCATGCAAACAAACACATACCATGCATGATCAAGTATGATAAGGAGTTAAAATCGAAATAATTCTTATCTATTATTTGGACATGAGTCTTCTTTACTTCTGAGTGAGCACACATCATTAATTTGTGCTGTTCAAAAGCTTTGGCATTTCAGTGCTAGCAGCTAGACTTGCTCAGAGTCATACAAGTCTTTGCTACATTGAGCAAGCTCACATGGAGAATGTATTAAAAAACTTTAATTGAAATTTCACAGATATTGAGTACTAAATACGGCTTCTAAAAGAGCGGTTGAATTCTAGAAGCAAGCTAACATTATCACAATTTGAAACACACAATTTTGAAGTCATGCTGAGCAACTATGAAGTGAAAAACAAGACTAGAATACAGAATCGTGGAGTCGGAAATTGGATTCAAGAACTATAACTAAAGCAGTGGTTCTCAAACTTTTTAAGTCCTTTTTAGAATTTTTCAAGTTTGCACCAGACTGGTGAATGTAAATAACAATAATAAGGCAGGGAAGATCAAATCAAACAAATACTACTGTCACACTGTCTACACGCCCCACCATTGAGAACCGCTGTTCTAAAGTATCACCGCAGCCGAAAACATTAACGATGTTGAGATCCTTCAATAGACTGGCCATGACCTAGCGTAGTGGTTCTCAAATGGGGCGCGACCTGCAAGGGGGCCGTAGACAATTGTTTGATGGGACGTCAAGCTAATTAAAAAAGAAAATTCGATTTGATATTGCATGCCTTATTTTGGATATATACATTAATTTCATTATCTATGTTTCATCCACGTAGATTATTTTCAATTAGCTTTAAGCCCCCTCAAATAATTGTCTACGCCTTCCTTGTGGGGCGCATCCCATCGCTTGAGAACCACTGTTTTAGTTTTATTTGATTTATTTAATCAGCCCATTGGTCACCCTGTATATAATCACGTATTGTATCAACCAATCAAATCAAGGATTTGTTATTCAAATTTTGACTTGTTAACACACACCACACACACAATTAACTGAAACAATTTTGGTAATTGAGGTATTGAAGAGAGGAGGACACAGCTGCCCGAGACATTATAAGCTTGACTATAATTATAAATACAAGGTGTGCATAAAATCCATTTACAATTTCAATTTTGTTATGAAGTCAATTCTCAATATATCTTAACCAGGTTTGTTGTTTTTAATCAGTAATTAGTAATTGTAAATAATTTCAGGACTTTATGGACATCCTATATTTTTTAAAAAGTTTGTGCTTTGTGCGCTTCCTCGTCTAGGAAAGATGACTTATAATTGAAGAAATATTCCATGCATGTAAAGATAAGAACATTCTGTCTAGTCATGCTTCATTAGTCACTGGTGGTAAAAGCCTGTAGCTGAATTCTTAGGGGTACAGTAATTGCAAGAAGCCACTGATGTGTGTTATGGAGTTTCTGCTGTTACAGTTTTAAGACTCAATGCAAAAACAGCACAACATAGCCTGCAAGCGTGTGAGACCCCTACGTCCATTAGATGTCGCTATTGCATTCTTACCGGACCGAATCCTCCTCCCCCAAACAAGAATGAGGGGTGTTCGACAAGATTTATCTTCATTCGCTGTTGGTGGGGGGTCTGAGACGTCGAAAGACGCCACGGCTCACGAAGAACCTGTTGGGGTGAAGCAGGGTCGTAGCAGAAGAGTGGAAAGGTCAAATTTAAGGAACTTTAGGGTCAAAGGTTATTTTGTAGAGGTCAAATTTTAAGTTGAAGGTCATTTTGTAAAGTAGAGGTCAAATTTAGGAGTGGAGGTCATTTCGCAAATTAGAGGTCAAATTTGGGGTTGAAGGTCCTTTTGTAAAGTAGAGGTCAAATTTAGGAGTGAAGGTCATTTCGCAAATTAGGGGTCAAATTTGGGGTTGAAGGTCATTTTGTAAATTAGAGGTTAATTTTTTGGTTCAAGGTGATTTTATAATTTGGGGTTAAATGTCATTTTATAAAGGTCAACTTTCAGGTTGAAGGTCATTTCACACAGTAGAGGTCAGAATTGGGATTGAAAGTCATATTATAGAGGTCAAATTTATAGTCGAAGGTCATACAATGTTAGACAAAACTACCCAAACCATAAAGTACGTTATTTCAAGCACTAATATTTCGTTATATGTTGGAATGATAAGGGGTCATATCAGGTTCAAGGGTCATAAGATCAGGAAGTAGGAAAAAAGTTCAATAAAGAGAGAAAAGGTGAAAATGATTAGAGCAATGAAAATATTATTATTGTAAAAATGGTTTCTAGCGGAATAAGCTTACACAAGTCTGGCTCTATATGCAATTTGCAAAATTATACCCCTACGAGATTCAAACCTCGTACTCACACATGGTAATCAAAAGTGCAATGACGAGCATGTACTAATCCATTAGAAACCATTTCTACAAATATACAAGATTGTTAAAATTAAAACAAACATCTAAAATATAGCATTGCATAATCCCTTGTAAACCAGGTAGAATACAACTGTTTTATATATGTTATTTATACAAATTTGCCAAATAGTAGGTCGTTAACACAGGTATTAATAACAGTAGGCCCACTTTTGGACCAACCTGTAATGTGTTCAGTACTCCCGAAGTATGTGAACCAAGATGGTGGACACCGGAACGTAGTATGTATACCAGGTTAAGGTTAGGCCATAATTTTATTCCAATTTTCCTCATTTTAGTTCTATTTCGAGTTCGGGGACTAGCTAAGTGACTCCCTTAGTATTTGTACCTGAGATTATGGCCTAACCCTGACCTGGTACACATACTACATTCCGGTGTCCGTCATTTTGGTTCACATACTTCGGGAATACCATGTGTTCTAAGTGAAAACTTTTTGCATAAGCAATACGAGGATTTAACAAACACAGAGGATTTTTAGGGAAAGATATAGAAGTCGAATGCCCTCGCAAAAAGTTTTCACACAAATACTCCCCCCTCCATTGATCGTTAACTTCCACCCCACACGAACCTGACTGAAACAGAAAAAGTTGTAAAAAAATCGCAAATTAGGTTTAAAAAATGCGTTGAGGGCAATGATTGTTGCAAGCGCATGTTCTGTAGAATTAGAAATGATGAAAAACTAAAAATTAGGAGATAGAATTACGCAAACAAGGGTGTTAGTAATAACATGCATGAGTGATGATTAGACAAACAGCCAATCACAGCCAGTGTAGTATGACACGCTTGATGATGTCATATTAGACTCACCGGACCAAATCCTCCCCCTTGTGGTGTCAAGTCAGTGTGAAAATCTTTATAATGGTCGATACGACCAGTTTGGTTAATCGCAGTCTGGGATGTTGACAATTCCCACGCTTCACCGAGCACCTACCCCCAAATTATGATGTCATAAGTCAATATATGATGTCACAATGAAACAAAGTAAATCATTTAAACAGACATGGTTAAGTTATGAAAAGAATTTCCACGCCTCACCAAGCATCTGATTTCAAATTATGATGTCATGAATCAAAATATGATGTCACAATAAAACAAAGTGATGTGGTTAAGAGTGATTCTTACATCATAAGATGAATACTAATACCATATTATGACATCAAAATATCCTAAAAATGAAAATCGTTGCACTATAGTGATGTCACAACACAACCATAGTTACATCACAATACAACATCAAAACTAAAAAGAAACTTCATAGAAACAGTGAATTAGATAGAAGGGTTAGCGTTAATACAAATGGTTAGAAGCACAACCCAAAGAATATTTGAAGATATTTTTAAGAATGTATTTGGAATGATAGGGTATCAGGTTTAGACCAGTTGTTCCCGAAGTTGATTGACCGCTGTCAAATTAGAAGCAGAAGGATATTTGCGGGTCGGGAAAGTGGAGGGCCCGCTAGGGGTCGAAACCAGTACAGGTACATATAATTAAGATACCGGTATAAGTAAGAATATATACAGGCTTAAACTGTGATAATGACGGTATTTAGAACTAAAAAAAAAATGTGTTAAACTGTTTCACTTGAGTTGGTTATTATTTGTTAAGTCAGTTTGAGCGTAATTTTAGAAAAAAGCCAAAAAAGACTTGAATATTAATCAAGGTCAAACATATTTAAAAGTAGGGCAAAATTTACAGAATTCACCGCGGAAATACCAAAGCAGTTTATGTCACTTTTTTCAGGAATTGAATTTTTCATCTACCATCATCATGGACCATCTTAATATGGCGTACCTGCACCTATTTTAGTTTTGATTGCAAGTCGTCCCTTATGTGCATTTTAGTTTTGGTTGTTAGAACCATACTAACGTTGTTTAACTGAAAATAAGACCTAGCCTGAATTTTAAAAATGATTTTAATATAAGCCTTCCCTTCAAAATAAGACCAAGTCAATGTTTCACAAAACCTTAAGATGTGACATAAGCCAATTTGGTTAAATTGCAGCAAGACAGACTTACTTAAGTCGGGAGTTATTGCGACAGAAAACATGGAAACTGATTGAAGATTAATGAAAACAGTGAAAAGAAAGACACACAGCATGATAATAGTTATTTTTTAGAGTAGAGAAACTCAAAGATGAAAAAGTTTTTTTTTTTTAATATGAAAAAATGTGATATGCGTGTAATGACTACATCCAAAAAATGGGATTCTCCCTCCCTCCTTCAATTTTTGAACTATGTTTTTTGAAAGGCTGATGAGTCACAACCTATGGGTGTATTTGAAAGGTCCAATGACTTGCCATGTGGGTCACGGTTAGATGAGTTAAAATGCAGGATTGAAATGAAAATAAAATTAAAGAAGACTGTTAATTTTTCATTATCAGATTCAACTAAAAAAAAAGTTGTGGTCTTATAAGTAAAAAAAGGGTTTAAATGAAGCAAAATTGACGTGATACTATGTGCACATTCGGGGGTCGCGAGGATTTGTAACTGCTTTGTCACAGAGTGTTCAACTAAAGAGTCGCGGTCTAATAATTAAAAATTCAGGGTTGAAATTAACCAAAATTGATGTGGATCTATCTATTCATTCAGGGGATCGCATGGATTTGTAAAGTCACAGGGTGATATGTTACCAGTGGCGCAACCAGACCGTTTTCAACGGGGGGGTCCGACCGGAATTTACACAGTGCAACCACGACGTAAGACGCAACGCCTCTAGGTGTCGCCCCGCTGAAACGCGATAAATTGCTCGTGGTTGAAAGGGAAACGCCATCGATTAAATCCCAGCCTTCAGCTTACCTTGCACTCGTTCATTAACGGCGCTTCGCTATGTCTTGCACCTCGTGGGTAGCAAACGCCGTTCATTACATTCCAGCGAATTGCTAACGAAAAGCTGTTAATTATTTTCAACGTTTCACTCGCTTTGCGCCTCGTGGATAGTGAAACACGGCTTGAATAAATTCCAGTGTTTCCCTAGTGCCGCACCTTGCTCGTTGGGTGAATTCGTCAAGACTAAAAACAAAATGCACTTCTTGCGAATGGACCTTTTCCCGACCCTAACCCCAGAAAAGTTCTAAACTAAACTGAAGCTCACAGGAAGACATATGACAATTAAAATAATTGATTTACAACTAATTTTTGGAAACACAACTAAAAACTGACTAATTTAATGCAGGGATGTCCAAATCGAATTTAAATTCAAATATCGCAAACTTCAAATACTGTTTTTTCGTGTTTATAATAATCCCGAATATGGCGCACATATCCTAGCGTCGTCCATGTGTGGTTCGGCAATATATTACAGCTGACATGAAAGAATTTCGATAAACGCCGACTTGAAGAACTTATAAGACTTCGAGGACGTTTTTGATTGAAAATATTTTCTTATCGTGTATTTTAACTTAGTCGAGATGGTTCAGGCGTCCTCGGCAAATTGTGTCTTAATTAGTTGTTTTCATCCTCAGTTTCGATAGTGACCGAACATAACAGGAAATTTTCTCATTTCTTGTAATTTAGCGCGTATAAAATAGCTCTTAATAAATAGTATTTAATATCTATCGCAGATATCGACGGCATCCGGCGTTGATGACAACATCGTTCAGTTTAAGTTAGCGGTATTCATTTACAAACAAAAATACATAACAGCCGACATGAAATATTCAAATCAGCGCAGAATTCAAAAATAAAACACGTTTTATGGTCTTAATATGCACATAGAAAGAAGAAAGGACAGAGAAATAACGACTAAAAACGTTATGGTATGTTTGTGTACTTTTGTTTACCATCGTCATCATAATCAAAATAGTTAAACCCGATTCCCAAATCTCCGTCCGCCTATAATGGAGAATAAAGATGGAAAAACGTGTTTTACTTTTTGAGTCGGCGTTGATTTAAATTTTTCATGTTATGTGTTATAATTTTTTGATTATAAACCGATACCTCCAACTTAAAATGAACGATATTGTTATTAACGACGCCGGGATAACGATAAAATCTCCGATAGAAACCAAATAATATTTAGAAGCTATTTTATAGAGTGCAAGAAATTAAAAAATTTCCCGGTAAGTTCGATAACTATCGAAACTGAGGATGAAAACAATTAATTAGGGCAGGATTTGCTTTTAAGTTTATTGCCGAGGCGCACAACATATCTTGACTAAATTGAAATATACGATAACAAATGTAAAAAATTTTCAACCAAAAACGTCCTCGACGTCTTATAAGCACTTCAAGTCGGAGTTTATTGAAAACCTTTCACGACGACTGTTAGTTATTGCCGTACCACACATGGCTGCGATAAAAATCAATATTTTTCCGAAAATAATTTACGTATCCAGATTTTGAGAGTTTCTACTGCATTATTATAACATGAAGACGGGCGGCGTTACATTGCGTCAAGATGATGAAGCACGAGAGTATTCGTCACAAGAGAGAAAGAGATAGCATTATGCTATTGTCGCTTTCAATTCGCATCGACAGCGCGCGATTTCTACCTTTTTGAGGTAACATATCTCATTTTCGAATACAAACATATACGCGGGGATAGCGATTGTTA
Organism: Styela clava; assembly: GCF_964204865.1. Lineage (NCBI taxonomy): Eukaryota > Metazoa > Chordata > Ascidiacea > Stolidobranchia > Styelidae > Styela > Styela clava. The sequence goes on from NC_135251.1 coordinate 4,908,463, forward strand.
CGTAACTAACAGCAAAAAGGTATGATTGAAGTCGGGCGGTGTTAAATTACGTCGAGGTGATAAAGCACTGGAAAAAAGTAGTTTTCACCGGATTGTTATGACCGTGGAACGACGTTGTTTGAACGTAGAACGATAATAAAAAAAAACGAATTTCAAACGGGGTGGACACGACCCCCGTAACCCCCCCGCTGGTTGCGCCACTGTATGTTACTGAGGGTTCAACTAAAGAGTCACGGTCTGTGCAGGGTTGGAAAGAACTAAAATTAATGCGGAACTATTTGCGTATTCACAAGTTGCTGCTGTCACAGAAGGGACGAATGTTTGCTGGATATACAAATCAAGACAATTTTTTTTTAGTTTAGTTAGATACAAAAAAAAATTCTAAATTTCAAAATATATAATGGTTTTGAAAATATCGTACATTGTGGCGAACAAATAAATAATTATTTTTATGATTTTTATTCGCAATTTAAAAAAAACTTTTTGAAATTTTTTTTTTTTGACATGAAGAATTTGACAATAGACAGCCATGCGTTAATAACTAAAAATGAAGGGTACAAATAAAGACAGTCACAGTTGAATGATTAAAAATGCAGGGTTTGAATGATAATAACATTCTTTATGATTTTTTATATAATGAACTTACATTTGTGAAGCGCTTAATCATAGTTATGGTCAGAGGAATAAAAATGCAGGGCCAAAATGAACAAATAATTTGAGATTAGGAATGTTGGCTGGAGCATCATGGTCTGATGAACGAAAATGTAGGGTTAAATTGAACAAAAAATCGATGAATATGAATATGCAATAGAACACCACATGATTGAAAAATGAATGGCAGTCATGGTTAGATGAATGATGACCGAAAATGCAGGGTTAAAATGAGAAAAATATTTGATTAACGATAATGACTAGAGAGTCACATGATTGAGAAATCTAATGGAAGTCATGGTCGAATGAGTAAATAATGCAGGGTTTGAAATGTCAATGTGACCAGATGAAATTAATTCCATAACAGCCAATTTGACAAATTTTTAGGGACATAATTTTGTGAATTTCGAATTAAACATGCACTAAGTCGCAACAGCGAGAAAGAAAATTAAGTTTCAGCGATAGCTTGCACCAGCACTATAAGAAACACCGAAAAGAAAAATGATCGTTGCGAGAAATGTTTTGAAAACAACTTATGCTTTTAGTTTTTACTTTTATGCTAATGTTTATGGTGTGAGACTATGTTGGCTGAATAAAAAACTCTGCTCACCAGCTCATCTAGAGGTAATAAATTTGGGTAGGCAATGATGAAAGCGGGTCAAGTGTTTAGAAAAGCAATAAAGACTAATAAATCTGGAAATCCAACTTTATTTGTGCTTTTACTTTAATTCTAATGTTTAAGGGGTTGGACCTAGACGATAGTTTGAGTTCAAACATCATGTCGTCCCACCCTACCCAGGGTGTAATAAATAGGATCATCGGCTAAACTGGAAAGATTCTGTAACTTCTAGAACAGGAGGTTCTCACATAGTGGAGATATGAGAACCCACGGCCAGTATGTACCTCAGCATTTCATTTTAGAGGGTTAGAACGTTGGTAAATATTTTCCTATTAGCGATTAAACTATTCGTAACTTATGAAAACGTGTTATGTATTTGACATATCATCTGCACTGGTAAATATTCTACCTTCTGGATATTCAAATACAATTGTACTTAAGTTAAGTAATAAAGTGCGGTATCATACTTCAAAATTAAGGGGATGTTTGAAATTTTAGAGGGGGGGGGGGGAATTAATGCCAACAGCGAATCAGAACCTTCCCAGTTCCCAGTATTGCCTGCCCAATTAATTAAACCCAGACCAAAAAATGCAGCTCCTTACAAATCATCAGTGACAATTTATTAGGTTTGTCCAGGTCCACAAGGTTAGCGTATCAAAAAGTGAGTAGAAATATATAAACAATAAAAAATTGAGTAAAAAAAAAATTACAAAAAATGAAACGCAAAAAAAAGCATAAAAGAAAATTGTATTCTGACCTTTTGCAAGAAGGGAGATTCGAACTTAAGATATTTCGACACAACATAGAGACAGAATAAATGTCGATCAATGCCTTGACCTGTGGGAGGAAAAATAGATTGGTTTAGAATTGGGGCCCTGTGTGGAATTCCCCCTCCCCCCTATTGACTTGGATTGTTTCAAGCATAGCTTAGTGTAATAGTCAAAGAGAGGGGTGCCCCACAAGGGGGGCGTAAACAATTTTTTGAGGGGGCGTGAAGCTAATTCATAATATTTGTTAGATTTGATCTTGCCCGCCTTATTTTAGATATTTACGTTTATTTAGTTTCGAAATTTATGTTCCATCCATATATTTTCATCATGTTTTTTGAATAAAACATACTTTCGCCTAATACTAGCTTGCAACTTTTCTATTAGTACCCTTTCAAATAACTTGCTTTGGCCAATGGGGAGAAAAAATAGTTTAGAACTGTCTTTTGAGTGGAATTCCCCAACCACCCCGCCACAATTCCTACCAAAATAAGAGTTGTTTTCGCAGAAAAAGCGATCAAAATTTATCACCACGTTGCCTAGTATCCCAGAACCAGGCTTTGTCTACAGAAGCGTGGCCAGGAATTTTTAAAGGAGGGGGGTTTTGAAATTTTAATAGCCAAGCTAGACAGAAACAGCTATCATTTTCTACCAGATGCCGGTGAAAGTAGGTTTCAATTATCTTGAGGGTCTAAAAAGCGTTTCAAGCTGCGAAAAATTGCTATGTATGTTGCACAAAAAGTTTTTTTTACATTTCCAAAGTGCGTTAGCCAGTGGCTTGTAGGTACTGAGTTCAAATTGAGGGTAAGAAAATGTTTCTAAATAACACAATAACCTAGCAGTCATGGCCTCCTTATATCCTGATACATGGCGTTCTGTAGCTTTCTTCAAAAGAGCAATTCTGTCTTCATTCTGAAAAGGGAAAATTTATTAGAAATAGGGAAAACTGATTCTAAATATTATAGAAAGATTTGAAAAGTGGGAACACTTGTTCAAATAAAAGAAGGATGAAAAGAATGTGTAACAGAATAGCAAAGATGCCTGAGCTATGAACAAAGATAAACTTTAAGAGAGTGTTATTGGGACGTTAACAAAACTTTGTCGACACTAAATTGAAACGCAAGGCTGCGCGTGCGGAAGAGATGTGAAAAGCACATTGTCGAATCAAGCGAGCGAGAAAACAACGTTTTGTTAACAGTTACATAACTTGAAAGTCTCTGGTATCTTAAATTACAACACAAATAGTTCGTACTATTTCATCTCAATTGAGCCAAGAAATAACAGCATCGATTCTCGTTTAATACAAGTACATTATTCTGACTAGTCACGCTCTAATGGGCAAAACTTGATTAGTATAATAATGAACTTACAGTTTGTTCTGGATCTTTCATGGCCCGAACAAAAGCGCAGGATTCAGTCGTGCATGAACGAACAGTCTCGGTCCTCCCTTCTCGGAACAATCTCGTCATCGAGGCTTCGTAAGTCAAACTGAAATGACCTTTGTCATGTCATAAAATGATTTTTATTTTAAGGGAAGAAATATGAGAAAGCAGTCTGTATGGCAACTTATGTATGATACAGAGAAATGCTTTGTTCTACATTTCAAAAAAGAGGGTTTCGACTCTCAAACCCCCCTCCCTGACCGCACCCTTGCTTCAAAACCATTACGTAGCACCTTATACAGGGTGCAATAAGTTGTGCAGGCGATCTGTTTTATGCTAATGTTATGAATATATTTCATTCCATTTAGTGCGGTTGGCATGTTACGTCTATTTCTCTTGGGCCACATTTCCCAACCAGTGCCCTCATGGGGGCCAAAGAGCGGTTGGAGGGAGGGCACAATACCAAGCGCAAAATTGAGTTGACGTTGGGAATCACAGGTCTTAGGCAAAAATCCCCAATACGACTCATTAGTCATCCGAGTTCACAGTCAAGTCAGAATTAGCAAGTTAGTTGATGGCGAGTCATTGATGAATGGATACTCAAGTCAATGACCAAAGCCAAGGATGTAGCCAGGAATTTTGAAAGCGGGTTTCTGAAATTTCTAATTGCCAAGATAGACCGTAACAGCTAGCGGCTCTGGCCGGCCTTAAGACACGGGTTTCTATGAGTTTATATGACAACTTGTGTTTTAATAAAGGGCGCATACATGGGTAAAAATTCATAGTTTTTTTACTCTTGTTACTGTGTTGAATCTTTTGCCCGGTGCCTTTATTACTGTAAGGCTAAGCGACAGCCGCTTTCTTTATCAAACGGATGACAAGAAACTATGTAAGAACTCAAAATTTCAAGTGCCCCAATAAAATGTTAAATAAATGATATTTTTCATTTCTCTTACCCTGAAATGTGCAAGTTGAAGAGACAATTGGATAAAAGCATCAGGAGACATTCGGAAAGTTTTGATCAATCCTTTTCCGAATTTACGAAATGGGAACACGTGGAGGTCTACGTCATCAGATAAAAGCTTTGCTGTCTTCAGACTTGAATAAATGACGTCGATGCACTGTATAAAGAAAATTAATTGTTAGGATACTGATTCAACTCCGTATAAAATCAGCGCTACCAAGCAAAAAATGGTAATATATAGCACAGCAGTTCCCAAATGGAGGCCACAGAGCAGTTTCTGGGGGCCACAATGCTATGTGCAAAAATGATTACTGGTACATCAAAAAAAATAGTTTCATTCCTAGTTTCATTGCTTGATAAGGTTATTTCACAGGGTGTTTTCACTTTGTTAAGCATGAATTGTTTGATCATAATGGGATTTGGAAACTACCAATCAAAATAACACTATGAATACCACTGGAATGATAGAAAGGGGCCGTGAGTGCTGAAAGCCTCTGGTAGGGGACTACGAGCCGTAACAGGTTGGGAACCACTGAATATCATAAAATGAGATTAGGAAATCATGGCTCCCAAAAGCAGAACACAACATTTTTAGTCAAATAGTTAATATGGGAGCGAGATTCTACCTTGGATTAAAACAGTCCCAATTACATTATATATTTCTGATCAAATAGCTCAAGTGATAATTGATCCCACTCTTTATTAATCTAGTGTTCCCATACACAATATACTTTCAGTTGAGCAGTAGGTTAGGTCAGGATGAGATATTCCACTCTGCATTAAATTAGTGTTCCCACATATAATATTTTTAATCAAATAGCCAAGATTGAAAGACAGATTCTACCTGGCATTAAATTAGTGTTCCCACACAAGATATTTTCAATCGAATAGCCAAGATTGAGAGACTGATTCCACCTAGCTATAAATTAGTGTTCCCGAACACAAACTATTTTTAATCCGAAAGCAACACTTAAAGGTTCTGGAATGTTTGGATGAATGATGGTTCATGGTTGGATGAATGATGACCGAAAATGCAGGGTTAAAATGAGAAAAATATTTGATTAACGATAATGACTAGAGAGTCATATGATTGAGAATCTAAATGGCAGTCATGGTCGAATGAGTAAATAATGCGGGGTTTGAAATGTCAATGTGACCAGATGAAATTAATTCCATAACAGCCATTTTGACAAATTTTTTACGGATAAAATTTCGTGAATTTCGAAATAAACATGCACTAAGTTGCAACAGCGAGAAAGAAAATTCGTTTCAGCGATAGCTTGCACCAGCACGATAAGAAACACCGAGAAGAAAAATGATCGTTGTGAGAAATTTTGTAAAAACAAGTTATGCTTTCAGTTTTTACTTTTATGCTAATGTTTATGGTGTGAGACTATGTTGGCTGAATAAAAACACCACAATGATATGTGCAAAAATGATTACCGTACATAAAAAAAAATATTCTTCCTAGTTTCATTGCTCGATAAGGTTATTCCACAGGGTGTTTTCACTTTGTGGAGCATGAATTGTTTGATCATAATGGGATTTGGAAACTACCAATCAAAATACCACTATAAATACCACTGGGATGATAAACAGGGGCGCTCGTGAGTGCTGAAAATCTCTGGAAGGAATAGCGAAAAATGAGATTATGAAATCATGGCTCCCAAGAGCAGAACACAACATTTTTAGTCAAATAGTTAATATGGGAGCGAGATTCCACCTTGGATTAAAACAGTCCCAATTACAATATATATTTCTGATCAAATAGCTCAAGTGATAAGTGATCCCACTCTTTATTAATCTAGTGTTCCCATACACAATATACTTTCAGTTGAGCAGTAGGTTAGGTCAGGATGAGAGATTCCACTCTGCATTAAATTAGATTTCCCACATATAATATTTTCAATCAAATAGCCAAGATTGAAAGACTGATTCCACCTGGAATTAAATTAGTTTTCCCACCCAAGATATTTTCGATCGAATAGCCAAGATTGAAAGACTGATTCCACCTGGCATTAAATTATTGTTCCAGAACACAAAATATTTTTAATCTGAAAGCAGCACTTACAGGCTCTGGAATGTTGCATTTTAATTGCTGAGGAGGAAGGGGGGTCGTGGTTAATTCTCTGACGCAGGTACCATCATCATTATATCCAAAGTTCGCAAACTCATCGTACAAGACTTCTTCCGTGAGGTGGCTCATGATCGGAGCGTCGGCCCAGGAATGTTCCGCCTTCATTCCAAATATACTGTTTTTATAGCAAATAACTTGGAAAGATTTGTCGAACCATCTGAATAGAATTTATTCTTTATTAGCCTCTAGAAGTCACGAAAAACAAGGCCCTGTATAAATACTCACAGGCAAGCTTTTTTTAGGCGAAAAGCTGCAATGTCTCACTCAAGGAGATACAATTTTAGAACTAAGAACTCCCAAGTTCAGCATTGCATACTTAATTTATTGCAACCTGGATGAGTTGGGGCCTGTCATGACTCAGAAAAATTTGAAATACGACTACGGCTCAAACTCTGATACCAATAAAAAATTGCCAAACTAAGCCTCTACTCCAGCATAATTCACAGCCCGGGCATTCGCTCGCAGATAATGTCCCATAGTGTGTGTACCAGGTTAGGGTTAGAAACCGAACAGAAAAAATTGTTATGAGATACTTCGTGGAAAAATAGCATCATAGCTTGTCTAAACCTTAGTCGATGAGAGAGAGTGATCTCCCCCCGAACCCCCCAAAAATAATATCTATTCTGAGAAACCTCAAGCAAACTCAGAACGTGACCTGCCCCCCCCCCCCCCACAAAAAAAAAATAACTCAAAATAAAATTCAATCACCCGTTATGGCATTTTCCATGCAACAACGAACGATCGAACATTGAGAAAGTTGTTATGTCATCAACAACTAATACATTGGATTCATCGTCCAAAACAACCACAAACGCCGCTTTCTCGATCGCGTGCAACGACTCTTTGTTTACTACAGATTTAAAGAAAACACCCGATGCTGTGGAGAATAAAATATTCATTTAGATCAGTTTTATTTTATTGGGCCTCAGTGGCTTAGTAGTTCAAACGTTAGACTCCGCTATGTCAGTAATGTTGATCAGTGGTTACTACCCTGGCGGACCGGTAAAATTAATTAAATGTACTCACTGACCGGCAAAAAAATGAAAGGACCAGAACAGAAAATAATACCATATATTTGCGCTAATTAATGCAATGCTGGGCCCTCAACATGCTTTTAGAAAGCTAGACAAAAAAAGATACACTTAAAAACATTTCACATGAAGAAAAATTATGAAATAATGTGCTGGCCAAAAATTGTAATAGGTGAAACATAAAATAATACCATATATTTACATAATGAAACGCAGTGCTGGGCACCCATTATGCGTAAGAAAGGCACATATAAAACATGTACATACAAAACATTTCACATAAAAAACATGTACATGCTAAATCATGTACAAACACAATTAGGTCTAGTGAGAGTTCTGCTGCTGTTTCGTTTCCAATATAGGATTGCAAACGAGGCCTCAAAGAAGTTTCTGCAACATGTAGCTCTGGAGCAGTGTAAAGCCGATTCTTTCCAATAACGCATAGGTAACTGGTTGAAAATACAGACAACAGTTTGATAGCACTATTACTTAGCGATGGGTATTCGTTATCAAATATATCTGAAATTGTGACAGTGATTCTTATTTAAATCTGGACTGTAAAGTAGAATCACCATTTTGATCACGTTTTTTTTCATCGGGTTTATCATATTAATGCCTCTGCAGTTGATCGACGCCTCAAACAAAATGAATTTACATTACAATAAAAAAGTCGTCGGTAACTTGGTCCCAGGATCAAAATATTGGAAAAAATCTCTGCGGCCCATGGTTTTTTGCGCGTCTCGTCACCACCTGCAGGGTCACAACAAGTTCATATCTTACTGGGAAATTATTCTGTTCTTGACTGTTTTCTGGTTTAAACAAAGAAATATGCATAACGTTTTATATTGATGGTCATGTTAACGATTAGTATGAACTTGCCTTTTGAATCAAATTCCTTGATCTTACACCCATAATATCACAGCTGCTATATGCACCAAATTCTCGCATATGTCCATCTTCGAAGGAATGTGGAGACAGTATTTTGCCTTAAAAGAAGTAGGTCAGTATGAACGGTAAACAATTTCAATAAGTTCGCATAATTATCCTGTGGAGGATAATTATGTTTGAAAAGATTGCAGGACTCCTCGCCGCTGTAGGGTGGTTCACATAACTGCTGGTCAGTTACCTCTACCTTCAAGTCCATGCAATCGGAATAATTGTCTAACTAATCCCATATCTGACATGGACTGGTAACCGGACGAGAGGCCGTGGTTTGCCATATGGTTAAGCAGTAGGCCTATATCAATTTTCCTTTCCCCTGGCATAAATATGTGAATGCCTAACCAATCCTAAGTATCTCAACAATTCTAGTACCGGTACGGGGAGTTGCAGTTCTTACCACTTCATGGCAGCTCCTGCCACAAACGTACAGTCGCATCTCTTGCCATGGTTTTATCGCACTATTACAGTATTACCGGTATGTTTACAAAGTCATGTACAATATTTTAGTCTATCATGCGAAATTATATCTACTTAAACCCAAACCAAACACCAAAAACATCAAAACTGTATTCATAAGAAAGGCATTCCAAATTAGCCAATATTTATCACCATCAGGGGCAGCCCTGCTATTACAGCCGACATGCCGTGGTTACGGCAGCAAAATTGGTGGTATTCGATTTGCTGTCATAACGACCGCCGGTCGCTATTGGTTTGTGACAGCTAAAAAGTCAGTCGCCGTGGGTTTGGTCATAGCGGCCATGGTTTGGAAATCCCGCCATGGTTTTGCGGCAGCTCTAGACGCCACAAAATACTTGATATTTTTGACCAGAAAGGTAGTGCAATAGCCTAACCTAAGGTAAACAGAAACAAAGAACACAAATCAGAAAATGGAGACTATAACAGTATAATACCAGCAAATAAATTTGAAAAAAAATCCGCTATATACCGGAAATTAAAATTTAGTCGTCATGGATACGCTGAATGTTGCCTCCACGCGGCTGAATAATCTGAAGTCGAGTTTACCAATTACTATTGACTTGTTTATCAAAATTAACACTTGTTAATGGTCAACATTACATTTTATAATGGACTACACAAAAAATTCCCAGTATACGGTACAATTATAAAGAATGTTCTTGTAGTCATTGACAAATAGTTTAAAGTTCGTGTTAGCGATTTTTTTGTTCTCTATTGCCACCTAGTGTATATCTGGATAACTTTTGCTCACTGAAGCTAGCGCACATAGAAATTCTGATCCCGACCTTTGAACTTTTCCATCAGTTTCAGCCTGTGATAGTCAACCCCTGTAGTTTCCAGTTCAAGAAGTATTCCACGTTCAATCACATCTGCTCTATTCTGCATTTGAAACCAATAACTGGTTGACTTATACAATTCCCATACCTGACAACTTTAACCAACTTTGGTTCCCCACGACTTCCCTTCCCCAGTAAAATTATGTTCTTGAATTTTTGCTTATTTTTTGCATCATTTATTATTTTACTGGTTGGAAAAAATAAACTTGACTATGACTATGACTATGACATGGATTGGTAACAGGCCAATCGGTCGTGGTATGGCATAGTCAAGTTTGTTTTACCCATCCAGTATAAATAATATACACTGTTTAACGAGTAATATTGAATACACATATTGAATATTAAGAAGAGAAGTCGCGGAGAACCAAAAATGGTTATCAAGCAGCGACACCCAAAATGTTGACCTATCGGATGCCACAAGTCCATGAGCTTTGTACAAATAACTGGCTTACTATTCTCATACCTGTCATGGACTGGTAAGCGGATGAGAGAACGTGGATAGCCATATGATTAAGTTGTCTTATCAGTTTTTCTCTCTCCTAAGATAAATATTTGAATCCCGTCCTATAACTGGCCAACTAACCCTGTATCTGACATAGATTTGTGGTTATCCATATGGTCAAGTTGTCATATCAGTTTTTTCCGCATGATAAACATGTACGTCCAATTAAAGAAGGTAAATGTTGAACTATCAGATACCACGGGTCCACTGGCCAAACATTCCCATACCAGTACACGTCATGGACTGTTAACCGGACGAGAGGCTGTGTTTTCGCAATATGATTAATTCGTCTTAACGGCTTTACTCTACCCCGTGATAAATATCTAAATCCCATCCTATAACCACCAAGTTCATGCATCTGAAACAAACTAACTGACCAACTAACCCGTATCTGACATAGATTGGTAATAGGACCAGAGGCCATGGTTAGCCATATGGTTGAGTTTTTCTCTTCCACAGGATAAATATGAAAGTCCGAGATATGGAAAAAGTAAGTGTCGACCAATCAGATGCCACAAGTACATGCGCTTTGTACAAATAACTGACCAACTAACCCGTATCTGACATAGATTGGTAATAGGACCAGAGGCCATGGTTAGCCATATGGTTAAGTTTTTCTCTTCCACAGGATAAATATGAAAGTCCGAGATATTAAAAAAAATAAGTGTCGACCAATCAGATGCCACAGGTACATGCGCTTTGTGCAAATAACCAGCCAACTATTCCCATACCCGTCATGGACTGGTAACCGGATAAGAGGCCCTGATCACAATATGATTAATTCGTTTTACCGGATTTCCTTCTTCCCCGGGATAAATATATAAATCATATCCTATAAGTATAACCATCAGAAACCAATTTAACTTTGTATCGGACATGGACTATTGGTATATATAACGGTAATAGGACCAGAGGCCGTGGCTAGCCATATGGCCAAGTTGTAATATCAGTTTTCCCCTTCCCCAGGATAGATATGTAAGTTCAAGATTTGAAAAATGTAAATGTTGATGACCTATCAGCTCTTTGTACATGTACTGTTTTCTAAACAAGAGTCCACGGTTCGCCATATGATTATTGGATTTCCTCTCTACACCAAATCCAATTATAAAAGTTGATCACTGCTTAACGGTAGGCCATGTCCAACGAGGCGTATTGAGAACTCTAAATATTTCAAGTGTAAAATGAAATGTGAAAACATATTATGAAATTAATATCGCTTTAAGAGTCTCTTCAATTTCTTAACTGCTGACAGTTTGAAAGAGATTGTTTAGTTAAGACTAGCGACTTTGCTTTGAGCAAACTTGTATTGTTGGGTTGGGGTCGAAAACGTAACACCTTATATATTCAGATATTAGATAAGGGTGGCATATTACATCACCTATCGGTGGACATTGAAAAATAAATCTTTATTCAGGTTGACCCCAAAAAACGGAATCCATAAAATATGTTCCAAATGGACTGGGTTTCGTTTTTTAGGTCACCCTATAATATGTGTGGTACCGAACTACATCCATTACTGATTGCAATGTAATAAAGTTCATGTTGCATCGTTAATTATTGTGAAAAAATCTCAGGAATTTTGTAAAAAATTCGTGGCACATTTTCAAGACCTTGGCGGCCCACTAGTGTGCCGTGTCAGACAGTTTGGGAAAACCTGCCCTAATCATTGTCACATGCGACTTTAGCGTGACATGACCGCATTTAGGGTGAGATCTGCCACTACATTATTCCTTCTCCAGGTAGGCTACATATAGCGGTTAACGTCTCGCAAAAGTCGCATCCATTTTTAACGTTTCGAACTGCCAAAAACTAAAGTTCTAGGAGATGCATTGCTGCTTGTCCATTCGACATCATTCACTTTTTGATACTCTGATTTCTGATAGCCAAGGCTGCCAGCATCACCATGAAAGTCTTGTCGTAATAAACATTCAGGTTATCGAAAAATGGCAATTTCAAGTACTTGGCTTTGGATTAATTTTTCCTCTTCATTAGGAAGGAATAAAAATAAAATTCCTTAGCTTTAGCTATATGATGAATGATGCCCTACCGTCCAAACACTAACCCAGGTGAATAGTTGCTAGTAAAATATGGGTCGATTTCCTTAACCAACCTACCAGTTGAATTCTGCTAGTCTCTCACACAAAATTGAACTCCATGAGATCCGAACAGCATGTAACTCGCAAAATTCTAGTTGTAGGCAATCAGGCTCTTGGGCATGGAGCCCGGTTCTATCACATTGATTATTTATTATACAGATGCTACAACAATTAACAAAATACCACATAGAATAAAAAGAAAATCGAAGCATTTTTGCATGAAGACCTGTTAGATTATGCAGGCCAAAGTGTTATGTTGATCATTTCATTTTGTATCATAAAGCTATAAGCTCTTTAATGAAATATTTCACATTTATATTTTTAAATTCATGGGATACACAAAAAAATTTTTTTTTTTGTTGTTTTTTTAATTTTTTTTACTTTTTCATATTTAGGGAAGTACATAAATTTTTTTTTCCAATATTTTTTGACTATGTTCACTTTTTTTTACTTTTTTAAAACTTAGAAAAACACACGGAGTTATAGAGAATAATGATGAACAAGAAAAGTGGATTGCAGTACATGAAAATTTAAAAACCTGACTCACACAAAACAAAAAAATGGAAATTCGTAATAGGCATTGCACAAGTTTTTATTATTTTTATATATTTTGAAATTCAAGCAAAAATGTGGAATGGCAAAGTAAACTGATATACAGCAAGAATAAGTACAGCAGTTGTCAATTATAAGAAAAAACTCAAAACCTGACTTAAATAATGAAAGTTGTTGACATACCATAAAAATTATAATTACACAAAAATTTCTGAATGAGGGCGACATAAAAACAACACATGATATCTGGAAAAGCTTAAAGTGAGATTGTTATGGCTCACTAAAAATAGTACATAAGAAGATAAAGCATTAATGCAGCACCCAACCTAATTTTTAAAACTAATAGGAAAAAATAATAAAAAAAATTATGAAATGACAAGAATTTGTATGACAAAACATGCAAATCAGAATTTGTGCAGAATTTTACAAAATGCTCGGAGGTCAGTTCAAGAGGTCAAATCTTGTGAGGGATGACCTAAATTGCCAAAATCGTTGCTGAAGGGTGGTGCATATGCCTAAGAGTCAATTACTATGTTTTCACAATCCAAGCCTATGCAAAATCAGCATTTCACACAAAAAAAAATTATAAAATTTTCTCCTCAATCCTACTATTATTGGACTAGACTATCTAGTCTTTAAGAGTTAATATTTCTAATATTTAAGCCTTTCACTACATATGCATGTCCATAATGTGTTGCAGGATACCACAGGATCATTCAGCATTCAGTCTGAAATTATTGGAGAAATTTAATGTTGAATATACGACATTAACAGTAACATGTTGATGAAACATTTGTATCTTAGCAATGTCTTTGGAATGTGGTCAGTTTGGGAAACTTCTCAAGATCATCGGAATCTGAAAAAAAAAATTTCATTCAGATGACTCTAAAAATTGTGCTCAGTAGATGTAATGTTTGTATAAGGCATTAGATTAGCAACAATTACAAATCTTGAATATTGTTTGTTAAAAATGAACTTGAGGAAAAACCTGGTTGAATTCCTGCAAATAAAATAATATTTCAGGTTAATTGATCGTCCGCAGATATGTAAAGACCACATTCAAAAAACGAAGGCAAATACTCACTGTACAGTTTTATTTGTATCACTATCTATAATTTTGATTGTAGTACCAATGATTGATGATGTTGTTTTCTGCTACTGAATGGTAATTTTCATTCTAATTATCAAAGGTTGCGAACCACTGATCTAATATGACTCCACGAACTATTTCGAGAATATAAAAGACAAGAAATCAAGTTTGCTGTTTTAGTAAATGGTATTTCACGTACCGTCATCACCTTCATGTTGTATTGGTTTATTCTATTGCTTGGTTTCCACCTACTGCACCAGCTTCTTCTTGTTCATTTCGCCCCTTAAAAAAATTTCAATTTTACTATATAGCATATTTTTCCTAAGTGATTCAAGAGTCTTGCTGCACCCTAAATTCATCATACTACTTTTAAAATGAGACAATATTTTTGCATACTGCAGAAGGTATTGCAGCATCCTTTGTCAGCAAGACACACAGTATTTAGTGCGTCATTTTCAAACCTTGGCAGTGGTAAAACTCATTTTTGTTACGTAAAAATATGCTCTATAGAACTCTATATATGCCCAGACTCAAATACTGTATGTGTATATTGTATTTTTTGTGGTATGTTATTAAATTCACCCAGTTGGCCCACCCATTCACCCATCAAATTCAACCAATATCAGATGATATCGGCTACTCGGGACGCGGTGATCAACGAGTTGACCAGCTTTGCTATAGAGCAGTGGTTCCCAAACTTTTTGAAAAAAATTCCATGACGGACCCCTCGCGATTTTTTTAATGATTCCCGGTCTTGTGCACCAAAACATTAAAAGATCACAACAAAAAATCAATGTGCCGTATAGTGAAACGAACAAAAGAATATAAAGCGCAACTCTTATGACATGTGTGAGTGTGACATCCAGTCTGTTTTGATATTTGGTAAAAGGGCAGCGTTAGCTACAGCACTGCAGTTAGTATACCTGTGGTGGCATGAATTGAACTCTCTCTGTGATATCACAGGCCCACAGCTCTGTGACATTACAATGGGGCAGCGTGATCGAAACATAAAGTGAAGAATCAGTGTCTCTAGCGGTGATTGCAAAACAGCAAAAGGCGATAAATGTGTATTTGTTTAGGCACTCAAGCTAATAGCCATATTACAGATTTGTTTAGCGGACCCTCCAAAAGTGCTTCACGGTCCCCAAAAGGTCCGCGGGCCCCAGTTTGGGAACCACTGCTATAGAGTGATTGCTGTAAATCCCAATAGTCGCAATTTAGTGCATACTGTAATTCTTACTTGCTTTGCTTTAATTTCAATATCATGCTGTAGTCCAGGGGTGTGCAAACTTTATTACAGAAGGGCCAGATACAAGTAACTGGGTAAGGCTGCAGGCCATGCCTTTGCTATGTTTTCTCAGCAGTGTGTAATTTGCAACAGGATCCTGCTAGCTAGTGTTGCTAATATGGCAGTGGCACCCAGGTACTGGTACAGTATAGGCTTTGCGGCGCAAAGAGATTGGAATGCCCGCACGTACCAGATAAACGAAACTAAAAACTCGTTTCGTGGGCCACGGGCCACAATTTGCACACCCCTGTGCTAGTCGATTAAGATATAATCCATGACAAAACTGGAATAAATTGTTACAATGAGTTGGGCAGTCTATCGTCACCACAATATGATTCTGACTGCCATTGGTTGCTCTTATGTATACTCGTATGTGTATTATTCACAGAAGTCCAAACCAAAAAAAAATAAAATCTACATAATCCTGGAAATATACCTTTTATAACATTCTTTGACTGCGTTTTGATGCCAGAGTTTCCCCATTCATCCTTGGCCCAGACTTCGAAACGATATGTTTTACCAAGTGTAGGTGACTTCATTCTATACTGAGGAACTTCTGTAGTGTGAGTCTCTCCATGTTTTTCATCATCACAGAAGATTTCTATGTTGTATAGAACATTTCTGTCAGATACTGCAAAAGTGTCGGATCCACTTCTTTGAGATGAAACATTTTCAATTTGCGGCAAAGCTAGAAATAAAGTAGTGAGTTAGTAAATATAGTAATTAGTAATTTATTTCTTCAGCATGCTGAAGGTACGAACTATACATACACAAATTAAAGGAAATATAAAAAGTCGCATTCCAGGGTGAAAGGAGATGTCGAAAACCAATACTGGTTATCGAGCGACTCCACCCTTAGGGAAATCTAACAGAAACCTGATGAATATAATAAAATCGAACTAAATATATTATTGAATAAATAAAATGAAAAGCAATAGGTACGTCAAAGCAACCCGGTACATACCAAACAATCACTGTTTAAACAAAAAAAAGTCGATTTCATGCACCACTGTCTAGTTACCATGAAAATAAAAGTGCGAGACCAGACAGTGTTGTCTTGGCGAGATACCATAAAAATAGTAGGCTATAGTTGAGGGCATCGAACATTTGATTGTGTGCATATATACCATCAAGTGTACAAGTAACAAAATAATGACACATTTTGGCAGGAAGAAACATGTAGTATTTACCCTAACATGGTACCGTGTACTAACAAGTGTTTTGATGCTGGAGTCAGATAATTTACGAGGACATGGGTATTCATGAAGCATAAATAGGTATAACCTGCTTTTGCAACAATTCTGTTCTAGATTCTTCAATTTCCCATAATTCATTAGTTTCATATTGCATAAGTTACACTCTAAAATCATAATATATTTCAAGTTAAAAAATTAACTTTGTTTACATTTATGCTCGCACAAAACACCAAACTACTTTCGATTTTGTAATCAAACCAGCTGAACCCCACTACTGGATACGACCAAAGGTCATCAAAGTCAGCCACCACCCATTCTAGATAAATAATTATTGAGAAAAAAATATACAGTAACCGTCGACTAGTTATCTACCAAATATTTAAACGAAGTATACTCTCAATACAGATAATAATAGCCAGAAAAAATAAGTGAATTGTAGAAAATTATTTAAAATTAGTTTGAAAATTGAAAGATAGTAAGCAAACAGTGGCAATGTGACCATTATATGATGGACAGTTACATGTTTTAATCACTATTGAATATTATAACTATACTCTAGTAATCCTTAACAAGAAAATTTAGGTAACTTTTCTTAAATTTCACATAGGAAGCCAATCTAATAAATTCAGGAATTTGATTCCAAATTTTTTGGACCAGTGAACTTGATTGATTCTTGGGAGAATTTTGTGTCAGCTCCAGGGATAAAATATGAATTTTATAAAGAGGATCGTGTATTATACGAATATTGGCTACTACAATCGGTGAAATATGACGCAAACGATTCAAGTAAACTCGCTGAGAAGAATTTATGCATGATTTTCCCTATTTCATAGAGAAATAAGTCATTCAGTTTCGAAAAAGTGGACTAAGTCTAGTTCGCAACGGCACATTTGATATAGTCCTGACAGCGCGGTTTTGATGCTGAACCCCATAAGACAATACCATTTTGAATGGAAGAATGAAAAATTGCAAAATAAACAGTTCGTATAACACTCAATGGCACATAATTTTTGAGCCTGATTAAAATACCAACAGCCCTTGACAGTCTATGCACAAACATGGATTCGGGTATCGGGTTCCTCATGTTTACTTTCTTTCAAAGACTGGCCACTACGAGACTAGTATAAGTTTATTTCGACTCAATAATCAGCATAGGCTTATTACGGCTATTAGACGATGAAACAATTGAATATGGTAAAATGCATATCTTCCCGGACTTCCCAGATAGCAAGGTCTGTTCAACTGTTTGTCACCAGTTGGGAGAAAAATTTATCGCCGAATTAAAGTCGAGATTGCCATGGCGACCAATTTCATCCCGGTTCTACAGAACAATTTCAGAAAGCATGTAGAACAGAACACAGTTTGAGAAACGCTGCACTAAAGTATTTGAAACAATTGATTGTAATATATGTCAGTGGTTCCCAAATGACTACTTTTTCACAAGATTATTGCATTGTTCAATTTAAACTCATTTAAATAAAAAAATATTTGTTTTAAAAATGAAATAAATTAACAAAATTAACATTGAGAGAGGGAAGACTAAGTTAAAATTTTAGCTGCGTTATAATAATATATAATTTAATATTTATAATACAGTCACACAATCATAAATTGCATTAATGCAATGCGTTGGGATTTGTAATACAGAATTATAAAAACTGTTAAAATTAACGTTGAAAGAGGGAAATACAAGTTTCAATATCGGAAAAAATACCCTGATTTAAATTAAACCGATAATCCGATGCATTACAGGAAGTAAATTAAATTTGAAAACCTATGGACTTATTCTTTCTTTTTCAAAGAATCTTTTTTCTTTTCAGGGGATTTTTCCTCCCCGGCTTTTTTCTGGGGGGATTTTTCCTCCTCAGCTCCCCCATACGCAGAATAATCTATCACACAACTTGTGATAATCTTCTCAATTCGATGGAACGGATCAAAGTTGACGCCAAACTTGGAAGAAGCCTGAAGTAACGAGAATTTGTTAATTTTTTATATGTAAGTTGGTCTAAACGTGTCATAGGACTTGAATGCCTGCTATCTAACCTCTAATTAACCTGCACGGTTCATAGGTTCGAATCCTGCAGGGAATTCCAAGGCCAGGGCTATAAATAAGTTTGTAATTTTTTGTTTAATGGGAAGACTATTTAATGAGAGGGGGTAAATTGACATGGCATGGGACCCTGTGTACAAATACAAGGCAAGAATTTGATTCAGTGACATGCCCAGGTAATGTGTTACCAGATATTCGAATAGTAAACTGCAGCTCTAATATTTTAGTATCAATACGATATTCAAATATTTCGCCTGCTCTACTCAGTATTTTTGGATTTGATTCATTATGTAAATAAACTATTTTATTTCCAAGGTAAATCAAAACTTGGCTGGTATTTGAGTTTGCAACCTACAAAAAACTTTCTAATGTGAAAGTGGATCGCAACCATAAAAGACATTAGGCAGGCCTGCTGTAGAGAATAACCCTTAACCTGGTACACATTACGGGAGTATCCAATTGGCCTGGTCGTATTAGAACGCAAAAAGGTAAAAACACAAAGTGTTAATTTATTTCACTCAAGTTCAGCGGGCCATATTAAATCATGGGCTAATTGCCTATAATCTATTATATCTTACCGATATCAGGAACATCACTGTTAGTTGTAGAAGAACAACAGTGTTGAATGAGATCGGCAGAATTCCTATAAGTTGTAGATTGTAAAGTAGCGAGAACAGAAGACTGAGCTTTGTTACTCTGAAAAAAATAGGATATTATGGTAAATTGCCAGTAATTGAATTCAAAATTGTAAGAACGGGTTCTCTTTTGTGTCAAACTGGTTCCCTCATCTTAGAAAACCATTTCACGTTCCCAAAGAGCAATTCAGAATTCTAGAACGGGTTCCCTTATGTATCAAGCTCACTAACAACGGGTTCTTTCATTTTAGAAAATGTATGAATGCCACTATCAGAGCTAGAGTTGGAGCCATGAAGCAAAGCCTACCGGGTTAGATGGAGCCGGAGTTACCACAAATTTTAGTAGCGCTAGCTCATAGCATCTTATTAACTTTTATTATTTTAGTGATATTTAGAAATTGGAGTCAAAACATTGAATTTTGTTTCATGGTGAAATCTATATTTAAACTCTTTTGGAATTGCTAACGTTGATCAATACTCACGTCGCCAAATGAATAGATTTCACGGTCTCATGATTCCATTGTTTCCTCACAAATGTTGCAGCATTTTTGACGAACCCCCCTCCGCAGGCTCCAAACATACCAAGAATAGTACAGATCAAGAGAGAGTCTGGGAAAGCTCCACGACCAAGTTTCACTCCTAAATTATGAAAATAATTGTTTGAAATAACAAGAGAGTAAAATTACAATAATTGCACACACATGGAGATGAGCACAGCGAAATAAAGTGTTGTCGTGTGAGAATCATAGTGGAACAAAATTATTTTTTGAAGTGAACAATACCTTCAGAAATACCTGAATTACGAAAACGTTGTTTGGAATAACAAGAGAGCAACGCTTTGCATTCATACCAGCACGCAGCACATGTATCAACGCTTAAATATAAATTGGCCTTAATTGAGAACCGAGACTACGGAAGAAAAACAAGCACAGTGGAACACAGCGTATTTCCGTGTGTCATGTAATAAAGTTCTTACAAATTAAATTTGTCCTGAAATCTGGAACAAATGACTAACTTACACCATACCCAACACAGACTTGTAACTGAAGTAGAGGCCAAGGTACGTCATATTATTAAGCTGTCTTATCAACATTCCTTTCCCCTGATATAAATATGAAAATCATTTCTAAACGGCTGGAATTGCGAAGTTTGATGCAAATTTTTCACAAACATCAAATATCAGAAAGTGTAAACAAATATATAGCATACCTTTTATAATTTTTCTTGTTCGAATCATTTCTTTTCCCAGAACAATCACTAACATCGCTGGTTTCCATGACAATAAATTATAAATGACATCTTTGGGAGAGTAGAAGATGTGCCACCATACTATTGTCATCGTGAGAATTGACTGAAATGAAAAATTAATATTTATATGTCCAGGTTATCATATGCTATATTGCCACCAATACCTGTCGATACGTGAGGATCTACAATTTTACGAATGATTGAAAACTTTCCGGTTTAGCACAGCCTACTCCAGCGATTCTCAAACTGTGTTCCGCAGAACACTACCGTTCCGCAAGGTTAGAACAGGGCGGGGTCGAAATTACGACTAAATAGGTCGCTATAGCGATCTTGCCTGTAAGGGAATCTGGATCGTGAATTCGACCGTCGGAAGGCCTCGTACCAGTTTGGAAAGCATAGCATATGCTTTTTCACTCAGAATAACTATTCAGGGATGTGCAGCTTTCAATACAAGGGGTACAAATAAGTGGGTGAAACCGAGGGCCACACCATTATTTTAACAGAGGTTTCTAGTAGACACAAAAATATTGGTTATTGATCTTATGACATGCGTTGTTCGCACAACCTAGCTGTTAGGGCATTGTAAGGTCATAGATAATAAATTGGACTCGGGTATAGACTTTGCAATGCAAATGGATCGGAATTACTCTCACATACTAGATTAAACAACTATAAAATTGCAGGCCGCATTATTTTTCCTTGTGGGCCGTATTTGGCCACAGGCCGCAGATTGCACACCCCTGAGCTTAACAATAAAACAAATCCATACCTGATTATTGGATAGAGGAGTCAGAGCAGGTTTCCCTACACAAACACTTATGATCATCCCTCCACCGTAGCAACAAGCTATCGACATCAACCATGTGGCAACTGGCTGTTTCCTTGCCTTGTTGACATCTGAGTTTAATATAATTTTCTTAAAGAGCTCTGTGATTGAAACATAGGGGCTTTCCGAGCTATTCACTTACTTATTAAAATACTGAATTGGCTGATTTTGTGACTGTCCAAAAAGCTATAACGTCATCAATAAAATTTTACAAGCGGAGTCATTAAATAAAGTAATTTTAATTTATTCAGAAACAATAATTGGCAAATAACAATTGTGTTATTATTTTCTGAAACTAATTGTGGGGCCATTCCCGGGTTCCATAACACTACAAGTTTGAGAACCCCTACACTAGAGTATATCTCAGTTAAAAAGCATGCAATAGATTTATTTTGGGTTTCTATGTTTTACACAAAGTATAATTATTTAGGAGGTATCAACTACTGATAGAGAATAGGCCTTTAGAAAGCATCAAGCCATCCTTCTGAGTTTGCGGGTCGGAACCAGTGGTGGGATTCAACCGGTTCGCACCGGTTCCATAGAACCGTCTCACGGAATTTTATGAGATCTGCGGACCGGTTGGCATTACTGAAAAAAACATGGACTTTTTGCAACAGAACCGGTTAAAAAAAAATATGACATTCGTGTAATGGAACCGGCTGACAAAAAATTTGAATCCCACCACTCGAAACCACATTTTTTGAAACGTAAAAAACTGTCTATATATGATCAACTCACCCCAGTCATTCCGTACTCCGTAAATTACCAGAGTATAATGAGCAATCTCTATGATTGTTGTCAGATATACTATCAAGTTATTCGTTGCGTCTGCTATCGATGAAACATCCATTATGATATACTAACTGAGATACAATAATAAAATTAGAAATGGGTGTTGTATAATTTTGTATGAATATACAGTATCTAAATTTGAAAAAAATTATCATATAGAGTCCCCTCCCCGATATGCGTTCACGTCACATTTACGATCACTACCTTTCAGCACCCTGTTTTGGCCAAACTAGGAATAGTGATGGATTCCCGCTCGATATACGCGATCCATACCTACTCGCCTACCCACAGCTCGCTTCTCGACAAATTTTATCAAAAAATAAGCTTTTTCTGGGTCAAAACGCTACTAGTGGTCGAAAATGACCCATTTGAGAGCACGAAACCACTTTTCTCTTTTTCAGAAGGGACTGAAGCACATGGGGGGATAAAATAAAGATAAAGCCGTGAAAATTGCTGTGGGAACAACTTATATTCTCTCCTTTTCGTCGCCGGAGTAATGAGTCTTTATCTTTATTGCATCGCAGTCAATTCCACGTGTGAAAAAGGGCGCTCGCGATTTCCACTTTGGTCCCATTTGCGATCAAGTATAAATGCATGATCGAGACCCCAATGAAAGCCCTTTTACTTGGAATAACCGCCAACATGCCTAGACAACGCATCAAAAGAACTCCAAAATATGATAAAGCGACTCTCGATTGTGCAGTTGAAGCAGTAATTAGCAACCGCATGAGTCAAAGGCAAGCCGCTAGACAATATGAAATACCACAGGCAACCATTTCAGATCGAATAACAGGTAAACATACATAACATCTGACTAGTATCCTCAAACACAATCTGAGACAAAATTTTCATTAATTTATTAGGAAAAAGGCCATTGAGTAAAATGCCCAAGCGGGGCCCAAAAACAATTTTGACCGACGAAGAGGAGAAACATCTAACTGAGTGGGTGAAACAGATGGCGCTAAGGGGTCTTGGTCTAACAAAATCTGAGGTTTGTTTTGTAAATATCTTCAAATTTGTTCACATAAAATTTATATGCTTAAGAGTACATGTGCAATATGGTAGATTGAATTATAGAATTTAATTTTTATATCGATCCTTCAGAAGAAATAGTTGACAATTCTGAGCCATACGATGAACCACGACCTCTCAACCGGTTACCAATCTATGCTAACCATTTTTAGATTTCAGATGCATGTATTTTGTGTTGGGTTACTTGAACTCCTCTACAACGGCAAGATGTTCAGAAATCCTCGCGCACAAAATTTCTACCACGGGATGCGAAACCGCGCATGGTATCCAGTGGTACAATTGCAAGTTTATCCCTAATGCTTAGCACCATGTACAAACTCAATTACCCCACAGCTGATATTTGAGCTAAAGCATGCAATTACAGATTCTTAACGCTGTGAAGGATATGCTGGACTTATCCGGAAGGCAGATCGGGACTTTTCAAGACAATAGACCAGGAGATTCTTGGTGGTATGGATATTTGGCTCGCCACCATGATATAAAATTAAAGAAACCAGCAAAATTGGAATTGGCCAGGGCCATGGCGTGTTCAGAAGAAAAGGTGCGAAATTGGTTTACCGAATATGAAAATATGATTAAGGAGAATAATATTACATTACCATCCGCAATATACAACTGCGATGAATCGGGTTTTCCTCTCCAAACAAAATCTGGAAAAATACTAATGAGTAACCATGAAAAATACAGTTACCATATCACCGGAACTAGCAAATCGCAAATAACAGCCCTATTATGTATTCGAGCCGATGGTCTCATTCTCCCACCGTATGTGATATTCCCTGGCAAAAGTGTGAACCCCGCATATGCGCTGGATCTCCCAGTCGGAAGTCGCAGCTTTGCTACTGCCTCCGGCTGGATGACTAAAGACGCTTTTTATGACTGGTTTGAACATGTATTCATACCCAGCCTTCCCCAAAAAAACGAACGCACCAGTGTCGTTTTACTCTGTGATGGGCATACGTCACACAAGGACTTCAAAACCAGTAAATTGGCAAAAGAGCAGAATGTTATCCTTTTTTGCCTCCCCGCCCATACGTCTCACTTGCTCCAACCTCTAGATAGAGGGTATTTCGGTCTGTTTAAATGTTCGTGGACAAAACAGTGTTCGCTATTTACAAAAAAAAAGCAGACGTCGGTAGACAAATACAGTTTTGGAAGGATTTTCAACCTATCTTTCTTGGAAAATTTACGTCCCGACTTGGCCACGAAAGCTTTTTTGACTTGCGGACTATGGCCCGTAAATCAAAACGCGTTAGATTATACGCGCACCCAACCGGCCCAAACTTTTTCCTCATCAGAAAACCGCAATCTTCCAGAAGATGATGAGGTGGAACCACCAGCTGCTTCATACATGAATCACCTGGAAGATGCTGCACAGCAAAACCCAGCGCCGCAAATATCGCCTCCTCAGCAATTAGAAGAAGGAATCTCGGAAGAAGCATGCCCCTTATATTTCAATCCAACTTCAGATTTTCTTACTATAAATATGGAGGAATTTTTGAACAACTCCATCGATCCACAAACTCTTGAACAACTCGATATACAAAACATGTCTCCGCAGTCTCCAACCATTCCAAACGTTCCTGCTGTTTCTCCATCTCTGTCGTCCACCGTTTCCGCGGACACTCCATCAACTTCAGGGCTTCAACAAAATCGTTGCTTAACATCAAGCCCAATCCTAAACACCAGCAATCCAGATCAATATTTTACTAAATTACATTCTCCGACTAATGAGTTATATTCTCAATTATCACCCGTGATAACAAAGTCCAGAAAAGCATTGGAGGCCATAGAAATGAATATGTCGACAGAAGAGAAAGTTTATTTTAGAAAACGCTATGAAAGAGATGAAATAAGCGAGGATGGCTTTTATATAGCATGGAAGACTCTGAAGCGAGAGATAGAAAAGGAGGAAGAGCAAAGGAAGACAAACATACGACATTACTGTAAAGAGAATTGTTCAAAAATGGCGAGAAAAGAAATTTTTAAAATGCCCGTGAAAATGAAATCGACGAAAACGGTCGCCCGTAAGAAACTACCTTTCAATTTATCGTCTGACGATGCATTGAACGAATTAGAATCATCATTGCAGGAAAAGAAGAAAATCAAGGAGAAGAAACAAAATAATATAGATAGGAGGAAGTTACAG
The DNA here is from genome assembly GCF_964204865.1 of Styela clava. Lineage (NCBI taxonomy): Eukaryota > Metazoa > Chordata > Ascidiacea > Stolidobranchia > Styelidae > Styela > Styela clava. The sequence continues at coordinate 4,933,728 of NC_135251.1, forward strand.
AAATTAACGAAAAGTAAACAAGTTGTAGAAGGCAATAAGAAAAAGAAGCGGAAAAACAAAGCGAGGGCAAGCGTAAAGCATAGCCAAACAGAGGGGGAAAATAAGTGTAGTAAATGCAAAGCTGTGTTCAAAGGTGGTCCAAGTGAACCACGTTGGATTCAGTGTGACGATTGCGACGCGTGGTTTCACGTGAAGTGCACAGAGCTTAACCCAGGTCTTGAAGAATCAGATATTGAAATTATGAAATGGTTTTGCAGGTTTTGTATGTTGCAAAGATGAATAGCATCAGACCAGTTTAATTTTTTTAAGGCGTATGCAAAATAACTCACTATTGTTAACATCTTCGTTGGTATAATTTTTCTTTACATTATTCGTTTTTTTACCATGTTTGCTGTATTTTTTTGGAGCTCCCAAAGTATGTGTACTAATATAACGCACAACCTGAACATTGTATGTGAACCAGGGCAGGGTTCAGGTTGTGCGCCATCTTGGTGCACATACTTCAGGAGCGCCATTTTTTAATTTCGAAGCAATCGGCTAGACTTTAAATTATTCTTAATGTGTCAGCGCCATTGGCAAATTTCATTCTTGTTAACAATAATTTTTCACGTGCACTATCCTTAATTATTAAACTTTTGTCAGTCTACTTGTGAATCCCATTGGGAGTAAAAATATTGGTTTCGTCTCTCATTATATTGAATAGCAATGCGTTTCCGGCAGAGCCAAAAAGATTATACATTCCTTGTGGCAAACCAGCGTTCTGAGTGCTTATGGTAATCGCTAATAAAAAAGTAAGGGTGTTTATCGAATGGACGAAGGTTGAGTCACTATGCTATTCAATTTTATTTGTCCTGTGTAGAATCAAATAACAGAGTAGGGTTGGTGAGATTAGGTTGAAAACATAAAAACGTTTGGAGTAAACTTGTCGGATGACAGTAGGTGGCCAGCACACCCAAAAGCTGCTTTCGCGAACTTTGAACTGCAACCATTTTCCATACCTATTTAGGAACGTCGGCGCTCCGATTGGCGAGATTTTTGGTGATCGCAAATATACGTTGTTGATCGCAATTGCCCCACTGACATGGTGAAAGTAGAGGCGGTATAAACGGTTTTCCGGTCACGGTACGGGCATGGTTTTAACACTTTCGATGCCAAGGACGTATATATACGTCATTTGGCGCCAACCGTTCCGTGCCATCAATGCAAAATGACGTATATATACGTCATTCGAAAAGGAAAAAGTTTAATAGATAGAAGAAGGTCGAGTTCAGGTATTTGCCGTCTTTTTTACTTCTCTCTTCTCTCTTGTTGTCAAGTTGGGGGAAAGAATGACGTCGTCAGCCAATCGCGATGGAAGGAGGGTCTGCCATGAAGTAAATTATCAACTTATTTAGCATGGCCGAGGTACATATTAGCCGCAAATTATCATCAAAAATTTGTACGAGACCGACTGACGCCAACACACGGTTTCAACTTTTTACGGCGAAATGATTGAAAGGTGTGAGGAGAGATGATAAAATTATCAATCATGTTACGAAGATGTAGGAAAACATTACTAAACCGGGAAATAATTCGAATATTTTTATATGCATGATCGTCGTCTTATTGGCAGGACGATGAAATGATTCAAAATGTTGGTATTTTTGAACGTTTTTTTAATTTTTCATCATTTTTGGGTAACGGATTGACGGACATCTGCAACGAAAGCAAATTTTATCGTCCTGCGAGATAAATTGATATTATTCGGAACATATATTTTTCTACTTGTCAGTGAGATATGATCCGAGATATAGTAATTTAGTGGGAAATATATTACCAATAACACAGAGCCCCTCGTATGCTTTCAGCTCATATTGAATTACTTCCGTAGCTATTGTATAACCATAATTATAGCAAAATATGCAATCCTACGACTTTGTGTCGGATGAACAAGTTCAATAAGCAGCCATGGCGTACTGATTACGTAGCTACGCAATAGCGATCACGTGTCTGGCGCCACGAAGACGGGACTACGTGCAGTCGAGACGACTTGCGTAGCAAATTGCGTGAGATGACAATTTCGGAAAATCGTGTTCTTGACAGATCAACTGACGAATTTCGATGAAGCTTTAAACCTTTTTATTATGTCAACTCAGAGACACCGGATGCGTATAATGAATATTGAAATTGCATTTGGAAATACCTCATTTGCACGCCAATATTAGTTCAAATATCCACACAAATAAGTATTTGCTCGCTATAAATACCAGATTGAATGAAATGTTTGCCGAGGCAAGTAAAGACTTCGAATTTCATCGTTTACTGACTGAACCCACGAATCGTTTACTGACTGAACCGATGAAACCATGATTGCATATAAAGGAAGAGTTTCATTCAGAAGATATATGCCAAACAAACCGGTTAAATGGGGCATCATTGCTAGATCGATTGCTGATTCAACAACTGGATACATTTTCAATGTAAAAATAGATTATGGTAATCCAAACTTGGAACAACTTCCACCCGGCGTCACAAAAACTTCGAATTTAGTTTTGCAACTAATGGAAAGTCATCTGGATAGAGGATATCACGTATTTGTTGATAGGTATGTTGATTATTCGGTATTGATAAGACAAATTAGATAATTTACGTCTCGGCGCCATACTGCGTTCTATTTTAGATAACGAATCATTGTCGGATATATCAATCAATTGCATAAACTGTTTTATCACAACCAATTTTTAATAATATTCATTTTTAATTTAGACTCTATAACTCTGTCGCATTAGCCGAGGAATTGCAGTGAAGGAAAACATCGATAACGGGAACAGTCACGGCAAACCGGAAGGGACTTCCAGCAGAAATAAAAACAAAACTAAAGAAAGGGGAAATCATCTCAATACGAAAAGGACAATTACTCGCACTACTATAGCAAGATAAGAGGCCGATTTCAATACTTTCGACGTATTGTAATGGTGACGAGGTCATAGAGATACATATGTGTTACAGTTGTATGAATATGCAATGTGACTACTTTGTTTATTTTGCAATATGTTATCCTTGTGAGTGACAATAATTGGCCATTATTAATGTTATTGGAATATATAGCGAATGGAGGATATATTTTTATGCTAGTAAATGATTTTGTTTTCTTTGTTCAAATTTGATATTTTCGTATAATAAAATGATTCTGATTGCTGAATAAAATGTTCGAATTGAATCTTTATCGCAATGAGAGATCAAGACAAGTTATCATCAACTTATGTTATAATAGCATGAGAGAGCAATTCCGACAAGATACGCGTGTGTAGGTGAGTTCTTTCACCTACGACTGAAGTGTCGGAATGAACGATAACTGATGACACCGCTGGGTTCGCCCCTTTCCCGATGAATCAAAAACTAAATACGAGAGAGAATGAATAGGAGAGAACTCTCTCGTTTTCACCTTGGCACGGAACGGTAAAATTGAAAAAACTGATCTTGGCATCGAAAGTGTTAAAGGAAGTGATTGAGATGGATTTGTAGAGTATGTTAATGAAAAAATGAAGTGTTTGCTGTGAATACAAAGCATATTAGAAGCATTTTGGTAAAAATGATCGCATAACGGCGAGGGGACTCTACCGTATATATGAACGTGCCGGCAGCGGCGCAGCTAGCAATAGGGGGAAGATGTTTGATTTGAAAATTTTATCTTTCACTTGCAACAAGAGCCGAGCTACACGCAACTATGAAATTTATTCAACAGCATTTCGCTATGGAAGCCACAGCCTGCCAGCCTGTATCGTGAATTGCAGTTTTTTTTCAATTTCAAATATCCTTAATAATATCTTAGAAACGTGAAATAACGAGTATATAAAAACCAATGACAACACACTGAAGTAAAATCTTGAAATTCAAAAATTTCCTAAACCTTCCACTGTTCCACTAAGGCTCAAACTATTACGCGTAGATTATTTCTGTACTGCAGTTATGTGCAAACTTTTGAACTGTCTTTCTACCATCCCCAGAAGTAACTACTTAAGAAGCTTCTTATTCTACCAACTTTAACCGCCTTTAATAAACACAGTATACAGGTATAGCAAATAAAACTGACCAACGCAAGGTCGCGCTTTAGACCGGCGAAGTCAGCTGGGAATGCAGCTGCACTCAGAACAGCTGTGCTGTTGATAATAGGCGGGGTCAAATTGTGTGCAGCGGAGCGTTACCGACAAGTCCCACTGAACATGGACCTTTCCCCGAGCATCGACTACCTTGTTTACTTCGTGACATTGGCCAATCATCAAGATGCACAAACTGACGTAACAATGCCCCCATTTCGCATCCGCTCAGACACTTTTCTCACTCAGACAGATTTTCAAGCGTGGTTGTAAACCTTACCTCGTTTTTGCGTTTTTAAACTCTATTCGTTAGTTTTCAGTTGTGTTTCGAAAACTTAAATATAAATCAGATATTTCAATGGTCACTCTGTCTTTCTAGGAGTTTTAATTTAATTGCAGTAAAAAAAATAATTGTAGAAATAGCTGTGATAGACTAGCCTGAAATTCTTTATCGGTATTTTTAAAAACAGATCGTTGTATGCGATGAATCATAATGATGGTTTGAAACATATACCCCATTTTACGGGCGCCAACACACAAAAGCACTCCTAAAATAGCCACGAGAATATTGCAATGGTAAAGTATAGGAAGAATATTCCGGTGTCAAAGGTCGGGGAAAGGTGCATAGCTCTCAATCAACCAATCAATTTTATTTTAATCACTCTGATAGGAACAAAACAACAACAAACGGACAAACAAAACACAGACGATCTGGAGGACGGGCATAACTTAATAAAAAAGTTATAAACGTACAAGTACGTGCCCTTTCACCAAAAACAGTCAAAAGAACACAATAAAACAAAGAAACGATGTAAAATCGGGCAATTACAGTACCTTAGGATAGAATTTACATATTTATCCTGGGGAGAGGAAACCGATAAGACGACTTAATCATATGGCGAACCACGGTCTCTCGTCCAGTTACCAGTCCAGGTTGGTATGGGATTAGTTATTTGTTTTCGGAAGCATGGGCTTGATGGTGGAGGAAGCCGTAACCGACCAGCGGTGTCGGAGTCCAGCAATCCTCTCGCACATGATTATCCCTGCATGCGATGCGAACCTACGAAGAGTAATCGGAGATGAGGTGGCGAGCTTAGCACGATGCGCCACACCGCCAAGCCTTTCAAATGAATTTTAAAATGTGAGACGCGTATTTGTATCATAACGGTGCTTTTCCTGCAAAAATATGGAATAAAAAACACTCGTTGACGTAATATGGTGATGCTGTGGTTCAATTTCATTGCAAAAAACAGTGACAAAAAATTGTTACTGAAAAAAACAAACTCTGTAAATAGATTGAATGTTTCATAACAGTCCATGCACAAGCGTAGATTGGGGTATCAGGTTCTTCTGTTTACTTTCTTTCAAAGACTGGCCACTACGAGACTAGTATAAGTTTATTTCGACTCAATAATCAGCATAGGCCTATTACAGCTATAAGACAATGGAATAATTGAATATGGTACTGTGTCGTATGCGGGTGCTCTGTAACGTCTGAGAAACAACCTGACCGATCTTTCCATGAGTCCCCAAGCTTCTGAATAACGCACAATTAAAAGGAAATTCAATTAATAAACGTTTTTGACTGAAGCCTGTTAGATTATGCAGGCCAAAGTGTTATGTTGATCATTTCATTTTGTATCATAAAGTTATGAGATCTTTATTGAAATATTTCACTTTTACAATAATTAAAATAACATATCAAGCAAAAGTTAGGCATTTAAATACAGGAATCACTGAGAATTTCAAACATGAATTATCATCATCAGTTACCGGTACTACTCACTCTATACCCGGGTGGTCCAAACCAAGGCCCACGGGCCACATGTGGCCCGCAGCTTCATGATCTGTGGCCCGCGTCACATTCGGAAAGTAGTCAAAGAATCGCATTTGGTGTTGTTTTCATATAAAATTACCCAGAAAATTTTTTGGACATATTGTTACATCACTAATGTCGCTGAATTGATTAGTGTTATAATCGGCTGAGGCAACTAGCGAAGTTGAATGATGTGCTTGGCAGTCTAAATTTTTTTTAATCTTCTTGGTCAGAAATATATGCTAACAATTTTGGCATTATAGAAAACTAAAAATCGATTGCTAATTTTTTTAGCCTAGGTTGGCTATGCCTAATAACTAAATATCATCGTTATGGCCCAACAATATAATTCGTGCCGTGTGTTTTTTGCAACCACCCTAAACAGTATTAGAAAAAATGCTGCCTATTTGTCAGAAAATTCAGTATTTACCCTCCTGTTAGCTTACATTCGGTAATTAATGAATCTGCAGTTATTCATAAGTTATTTCGTAAACATGAGTTTGAAAAGAAAGCTGAAGAAGGCCTTTGCAGGTTTTAGTAAGTTTTTACATGTTTTAGCTTGATAAATGCCAAATAGTGATCAATGCGTTTGCACAATAAAATGTTTGATTTGTATTGCACCGTTTACCTATATTCTTGGCATTATTGTGGCCCGCGAACAATGCAAAAATAATTTTGTGGCTCCCGGAGCCGGCAATCTTGGACCACCCTGCTCTATACAGTACAAACAATGAGACTGATTTGAAAAGCAGATTTGTATGAAAATAACCACTTATAATGGGTGTTTTATCCACAATGTCATATTCAACAACATAACTAATCCCATACCCGACTTGGAATGGTAACCGGACAAGAGGCCGTGGTTCGCCATATGGATAAGCCGCCTTATCGGCTTTCCTCTCCCCCGGGATAAATATGTAAATCCTATCCTATCCAAAAATCCCAATCAAAAGACAAAAATTAGAAACCATAACGACTCGACTAGTCTGTATCTCGACTAAATTGCTTTCAATAATGGGCTGTAGCATTAGGTTTGAGACATTGCACATAAACTGCAAATTTAGCTTCATAAAATTATTCATCTAAGAAAGTTGTTCTCAAAGTTACTATGCCTACGGACCCCTTATACCTTTCTGGGGCAATTGCGGACCCCAATAATTTCAAACCTAAAACACAATACAGAACATAGCATATAGCTATTTGGAAAACATTCGCATCAGCTGCCACTCCTCAAATTGCAACACAAATGATGCCTATTAACCTTAGTGTGATCGCTGAAATGCGGTCATGGAACAAAGACATGATGCAAATATTTTATTTTAATGACGTCATCACACAGAAAAGATAAATACGAATTTCATAGAGACCACATAAATTTTTGAACAATCTTTAGCCGTAGAAAATTTTTTAGCAATTGATCCTGTAGTTAAAGAAGAATACTAAGAGATCCATAAGGCCCTTTCGTGTCCAATAAGTGAAGTGAAATTCAAAGAACCAAATGACACAACAGCGCCAAGAACAACGTTAGTCTATAACGCCAAAACTAACAGCTGTTCAGCCACACCCACCCTACCCAATTATCCCTCGCAGACCCCAGTTCGAGATCTGAGAGAAATATAAACATAATATGACATTGGTTAATATCGGAAACCCTTTGATTCAATATAGTTTAATAATGAAGTAATTCAATAAAATAAAAACAAGAATTATTTTTGTTCAGCAAAAGAATCAAAACGAAAGCTAATAGGCTACTCCATGAGCTCTGCCTGTGAGTACTTTAAGTCTCACACCAATCAGTATTCACTGGCATGTAATTTTACACTACAATGTCTTATGGTCTTAGTAGGTTTGGGGCTTCAGTGGTCCCTCATATTTCCACTCATAGATCAGTCTCTTTTATTTCTGAGTAACTTGGCATTTTTTTTGGTATTTTCCAATTTTTTTCATATTTCAAAATTTAGGGAATACATGAAAATGTTTTTTTTTCAATTTCACTACTTTTTTTTATTTTTTTTTGATATTTTTCACTTTTTCAAACATTAAAATTTTTTTTACGTTTTGAAATTTTTTAAAACACACAAAGTTATAGAGAAAACCTATATACATTAAGGAGGATTGAGGATTGGATAAGTTGAATTATTTATCCAATTGTTATTTCATTCCAATACAGCAAGATTATGTACAGTGTTGTCAATCATGATAAACGAGAAATGCTGATTGCAGTGCATGAAAATTTAAAAAGCTGACATATACAAAATGGAAATTTACAATAAGCATTGCATTTCATTGTAATATTCTACATGTATTACTATTATAATATAACTAGAATTTATAATACACATGTTTTTACTTCACATAGATTAGGGGCAAAGTTACTTTGGGCTCTGGCAGAGTCCTCGGCTACCATTCTGCTCTCTCTGGTTAGGAACATATTGTCTAACCACTAGGTGGAGCCAGAGTTAAAATTAATTTATTATAACAGTCATGAAAAATGCCGACAAATCACATTATTTAATCATCTCAGAGATGTTCTAAAATATACACATAAATTGTAGATTTCAGTAGTTAACAATAATTGTAAAACATAAGACCAAAAGATGATGTATTTCACAACAAAAATTATTAAAAATTCGAACAATAGCTTTTTAAGACGAGTTACGATTAGGTTAAATAAAATCAGGCAATAGCAATACATACAATAGCAGTCATGACATTTATCTCATCACTATGTGAAAGCAAGTCAAGTTTATTTTTTCCAACCAGTGAAATAAATATCGAACAACAACAAATTATGAGATGAAGATAATACACAGTTTTACTGGGGAAGTGAGGCCACGAGGAACCAAAGCTGGTTATCGAGCAACGACACCCAAGGTTCAAATATCTCCCGGTAAATAAAAAAAAAATGGAAATATTTGTGATGATGGTAAGTACCGTACAAATTATCCAACTGGATATCACTTACCAGAGATAGAAAATTTACTAAAGATTACATTAATACCAAGTCAAACACCAATTGATGGGGAATTTCCCATTTCTACTGACTGCTGCAATAATCGAGCAATCAAAATTATACACTAGCTATAAATATTTATCGAAAAACAATGAGACGAATCGAGAAAACCTAAACATGTGTTTTATTTACAATGTCATAGTCAAAAGTTCCAATGAATCAGAAACAAAAAAGAAAGAAAATGAAATATGAAAGCCACACAACTAGCCTGTAAGCTTTTTGAATGTTGAACAGCCAAAATACAAAAATAGGCAAAGGCTGTAAATAAATCAGGTTTGTTTCATGAAATAGGAGAAAATAAATGAATTCCAACTTTTTTGGTAAATTTTGTAAATGAATATATCAGAATGAAAGCTTTTTTGTTTATATTTTTTATTTTTATTTCAAATATTAAGCTAATGTGAAGTTTCAAGGAAAACTTATATACAGTGAGAAGGATTCCAATACAGCAAGATTATGTGCAGTAGTTATCAATCATGGAAAACTAAAAAAAAAACAGGAAATAATGAAACTACAATTACCGGTACATACAATTTTTAAAATCTGGTCGACATAAAAATAATACATATATTCAATACACCAATCAGTATTCACTGGCATGTAATTTTACACTATAATGTCTTATGGTCTCAGTAGGTTTTGGGGCTTCAGTGGACCCTCATACTTCCACTCATATATCAGCCTCCTTAATTTCTGAGCTTAATTTCTGATTTTTTTTTAGTTGTTTTTAATTTTTTTTCTATAATATAAAATTTAGGAAATACATAAAACTGTTTTTTATTTATTTCTTGCTATTTTTATTTCTTTTTTAAACGAGAAAATTTTTTTTATTTCTATTTTTAATTTTTTTTTTACTATTTAAAACCTAAAAAAAACACGAAGTTATAGTGAAAACTAGTATACATCAAGAAGGATTGAGGATTGGATAAGTTGAATTATTTATGCAATTGTTATTTTCATTCCAATACAGCTAGATTAGGTACGGTGCTGTCAATCATGATAAACAAGAAATTACACGATGTAATCAAGCCACCTCACTAAAAATGTGTGGAGAAAAGCAACAAGTAACAGAAGTGCAGCAATTTTGAACAGCTGTTGATTTTGCACCTGAAAAAAATTATGACATTTAATTTCATTAAAATTAACTTTCAATGGTGAGTATAATTATCAACTTGAACTGATAATGAAATGAAAAGTTTGGTGACTAAAATACTTCATGAAATCATCTACTGTATTATTAACAATCATTATTGCACTTACCTGCTGTAAATCTCGTTGAAAGTGTATGTTTCCTTGGCCCTCTATGTGCAATTGTTCCTGATCCCCATAAAAGATGTAAGTTGGAGATGGTGGTCGTTGATGATCTGCACAAAAAAACAATATTGTAGGAAATACGATGTCAGTAGGGCTGGGAATGGTCAACCGGTTAATCAATTTTAGATGGTTAATGGTTACGATTTATTTTGACCATTAACCGACATCTCAGATACAAATCACATTTATACTTCACAATTTTTTCAAAAATAATTAATATATTGTAAATTCATCTTGTTCATTCAATGTTCTTCGAATGATGTATAGCAACAGAGACGAGCTTTATACAATGCTGGGATTTTGTTAAAGGCTTTTTGACAAAATTGTCGCGTGGCACTGAGATATGGACAAGCGAATTTTCCAGTAGTGCTCTTAATTACTCACCTACTGGTTCTAATGGAAAATTAAAATCATGTTCGCATATCTCCCGTTCATCACCATACTTCACCATCTCATATCTAATTTTTTTTCTGGGATATTCTTCTAATTCAGGTAGAAGATGGAACATGTAATCATTTCTTTGCTTTCCTAAAAATGTTTTGTCTACTAGGAAAGTACGGCCATTAAGATAATTGAAATGCAAGTCTTCTTGTTCGGGATCAATTTGGAGTTTTATGTGAACTCTGTCTCCAGTTCGTAATAAGACTTGGGGAAGTCGAATAGGAGCAAGTTGCCCTCGTAACTCTTGGAAGTCAGATATGACATGGCTTCGAACAGTCTCACTGCATGTGAAAAATGCAAAATGAAATTGGTTTTTGTTTAAAATATAAAGACGATGTTCCATAAGAAGCTCCTGTGTTCCAAATAGCAACCACTTGATGACGGCCATAACTGGGCTGAACTCTCTGCATCGAAATTCTATGCTGTTATCCTCTGTGATTCGATCAGGAATAATAATGTCCCAGTCAGTTTTACTGGAAAAATGTAATATGTCAATTTTGTCTTTCTCTAGACCGATGCACCATGACTTGATTTGCACAATCGCATCTTTGAGGAATTCCGAATCTGCACTGATATCGAAAACTGGTGTGATACCAATGTATTCTTCTGGACATAGTGAATTGTCAATTCCAACTGACATCCAGACCTTTGTTTGTTTGTTGAAAGTTCCACTAGGAAACGTGACTTTGCACTCGTTCAGTCTCATGGAGCCGCCGGTAACTTCGACGTTTACCACTAAAAAAATAGATTTGTTTTATAATGCGAAAAAAATAAATTTGAACCGTTTGTTCCAAAGTTATCTAAAGAACCTTTCCGATGTCATTAGGAGTTCAATATTCATCCCGGTGAAAGAAAAGTATATACAACGTTTCAGTTGTATAGCGAACCACAACCCCTGTTCGATTACCAGTCCATGTCAGGTATGGAAATAGTTAACCAGTAATTTGTTCCAGGTGCATAAAGACCATTAGGGAAAGGGGATAATAGGCTACAAAAGGAGAAGATTGCTAATTACTAATATAAATGCAAGAAATAGCTTGAGCAGCAACTGGGTACTTGGACATAAATCAAAGCAGGCTCAGCTATAATTTCACTATCATTTGACCATTTTGCGAAAAGAAAGCAAAATATAGAAAAGGCTTGGGAAATGCGACAAAATATTTGTTACCTTAAGTTGCTAGAGCAATTCCCTGTGTATTGAGTTAGAATTTGCAATTTTTTTTTCCAGGTCAGGTGTGGAACAACTTATCCACATTTAGGAATAGAAATATGATTTAGTTCCATAAATCTAGATTGCTTGTATGACCAGAGCACAATATATTTTTATGTATCGCATTTAAGGGAAGAGAATGGTGTTTAGGAGACATTAGAGTAGTGGTTTCTGCATAATTATTTCGGTACTCCCTGATGTATGTCAACCAAGATAGCTGACACCGTAACGTAGTATGTGTACCAGGTTAGGATTAGGCCATAATTCCGGGTACAAATACTGTGGGAGTCACTTGGCTAGTCCCAGAACTCAGTATGCAAACCAGGTTAGGATTAGGCTATAATTCCAGGTACAAATACTGCAGGTGTCACTTGACTAGACCGCGAACTCAATATGTGTACCAGGTTAAGATAAGGCCATAATTCCAGGTACAAATACTGTGGGAGTCACTTAGCTAGTCCCCAGACTCATAATAGAAATAAAAAAAGAAAATTGTCTAATAAAAATATGGCCTAATCCTAACCTGGTACACATACAACGTTCCGGTGTATCTTGGTTCACATACTTCGGGGGTGCCATTATTTCACATAACAGTTTGACATAGTGCAGTCGAACGCCAATGAACAAATCTTGAACCACCACAAATGGTAGAATAAAAACAATGTGCCTTGGTCAACGGATGTAAATCATTTTGATTTCGAAAAAATGTTATTTGGAACCACTGATTTTATGCCAATTAGCCTTCTTCTCATTACAAATATACAGCATTGATATGTATGGCAATTCATATTCAATTGATTTTTTTGCTATTCCAAATACTTGCCCAAAATTTTTTTTTGTGTCCTAAGTAAAGTTGCCATGGCTGTTATTCGAGTTCGAATGAGTGAGTTACTCGAGTCCCCCCAACATTGCTACCAAGGCCCACAGAAGACCGATTAATATGTTATAGAAACAACATTGTCAGACGCAAATTGCAACCCTAAGTTGTTAGAATGAAAATGCTTGATATTTGTTATAATAATGATGATGGGGGGGGGGGGGGGGCATCATACTGATACACTCACTATTTATTAGAACAATTAATGGCCATAACTTACATTTGATAACATTCTTTGACTGTGTTTTTATGCCAGAGTTTCCCAATTCATCTCTGGCCCAGACTTGGAAACGATATTTTTTACCAAGTGTAGGTGACTTCATTCTATACTGAGGAACCTCTGTAGTGTGAGTCTCTCCAAGTTTCACATCATCACAGAAGATTTCTATGTTGTATAGAACGTTGCTGTCAGATACTTCATTCCAAGTCAAAAGAATGTCGGTTCCACTTCTTTGAGACGAAACATTTTCAATTTGCGGCAAAGCTATAAATAAATATTTCGACTTAGCATACTTCAATAAAAAACATTTTCAATATAAGCTGTGCACCTAAAATTATTTCTGGGCAATTCATACAAAATTCAAAAACAAAATCGAATATAAAATAGTAGTGAGTAGCAATTCAGATATCTTAGAATCAATAAAGCAGGCTTATAATAAAACAACTGTGAGTGACTTTTTCAAGCAAAAGCCAAATACAAAGATTCATATGCAACTAATAGGAAATCTGAGACTCAGTTAGCGATATATGCTAAAAGCAGGATGAAATGTTTTCATTGGAATTGGAGCTGAAGTGGTATTTTCAAACTCAAAGTCAGGAGTAGAAGTTGGAATGTTAAATTATCTGGGTAATACGGAAATTTTGGACTTTTATGAATTTTTTACTGAAACTCAAAAACATGAAGTGAACCAAGCGTTCTTAAATTTGGTTGAGGACAGATTCAATTATTTCAGGGGTGTGCAACAGGTGGCTCGAGGGCCATAAACCGTTCCATCAAGCTATTCAGTGTGGCCCTTGTCAGCATTCAAATCCCCCTCCCCAAGAATAAAATCCCGACTGTTTATGTTGAAAGTTCTGACAAAGCTGATCTTAACAAACTATGCGAGAACTTGAAGTTTCCAATGCCTCACTAAACTGTTACATAAATGGGATTCTTTATTGTGGGAATTTTTCAATTTTAATGTTATGGAAAAACTAAATTTTTTGTCTGGCCTAGCTAGATGTCTGAAGTTGGTTATATGGCCCACCGACAAAAAATGTTGCACACCCCCTGTATTATTACAACATCTCAATGATTCAGCACTTTTTCATAATTACAAGCATTTAACTCAGCCCAACGCCAGCTGATTCTATTAAGACGACTGACTTACTATGCTGAGTTGGCTTTGCAGGTTGTTCAGTTACTTCTTTATCTGATTGTTCTGCTTCTTCTTCAGACAGTGGGATTTCACTTCTGAAGATAAAAATGGAGAATGCAAATGTATTAATTTTTTTTCATTGGTTAGAATAACAGCCCCTATTACTCGATTTCAAAACCCTTCTCCCCTCACCCACAGTGTTAAAGATTGTGCACCAGGTAAGCTGGTGGGCATGAGCTTTAAACCTTTTTACATATTGTAATTATTATAAATGTTTTATTATTTCTCATTTTAAATGATGTGTATATAAATATATATGCTTATCAACAAGCAAAGCTGAACAATTTGTCAACTTGACATCAGATTTTAATGACTTATATGAATTTTGTTCAAGCACGTGTTTGAAATGGCCACAAGTGCAACCTCCTATCTTTGCAAAGCTGGGTTTTCAGCAGTGGTGTCAATCGAAACAAAATACCGGTTACGTTTGGACATAGAGAGAGAAATGCATGTGTATTATAAGTATAACATCATGCTTTGAAAAGATGTGTTCCGAGCAACTGCTGCACATCTCTCATTAGATAAATAAGTGTGAATGTTTTTTAATGGCATTCCCTTTTCTTGAGGTGCACATATTGACAAACTTTAAAAAGCATAAAATGCACATTAACGATCACAAAATTCAGTTTTATCCAAAGGCAGCAAGTTCCATGTACGAGTACAGCGATTTTTTCCCTGATAATTTAGCGCCGTACGAACATAAAGTTTGGGAACCGCTGCACTAGGCCATCACTATCTTTGACAATTGAAATATAGGTGATTATTATATATCATACAAGGTACTATTATATCTAACCCGGGGCTTCCTACTTCTTGTAAAGTCTCCACTTTTTCTCCAGTATTCTCAAAACTGTCATTTGGTGATTCTGAGAAAGAATAATAAATAATAATCAAAAAATGATCGTATTTAAGACTCTGTTTTCAGCTATGTAACATCGTTTATCAGAAATTAGGATAGAATTTCCTATTTTACCCGGAAAAGAAAGGTAAATCAATAATGCGGCTTATACAGTGAACCATGGCCTCTTATCTGGTTACCAATGCATGATTGGGTAAGGGATTAATTAGTTATTTGTTTCAGATGCATGGACTTGATGGTGAAGGAAGCTCAATAAACCAGTGGGTTGGGGTTAGAAACCACTATTTGACGGCTTGAAAGTCAGCAAACCTCCCGCACCTAATTATCCCCAAGTTCCGAAACTGTGAACCGAGCAAGATAATCAGATCGGTATGCCAAGCATCTATCCATAACAATGCTCTGCAACCAAATGTAACAACTTGGAAACAATTTATATTTTCCCATGAAATTAATTTTGAATACCCTAGATTTATATTCAATCATATCACACTGAAAATTTTGTTCGATATATCCATCTTTATTTAACAATAAATCCCCCAAAAAAATGAACACTACTTGATGACCATAACTAAAATACTTGATGACCATTACATACTTATCATACCATAGCACCGCTCAATTTAAAAAACATGTTTAAAACTTACCAAATTCAGCTTTTGAAGTTTTGGCCGGAAGTTGTTTAGAAAAAACATTAGTTGTAGCATCTGCTGACTTGCTTTGACTTTTGAGTATTGTTCTATCCAACTCAATTCCTAGTACCTGTAATGAATAAAGTTTTTATACAAGATTAGCACTAAGCATGCAGCACAATATTTAAACAGACAATGGTATCTAATGATTCCAGTGCTGAAATTTGATGCTTTTTTCCATAAAACCATACTATATAAAAGTGCTGCTTATTTTAATATGAATTCTTCCATTTATTGAATAACTTTCAAAATTTGCATACTTTATCTTATCTTCGATTACCCACTAAACTGACAGTCTACAATTGGTAATTAATTAAAATAAAAATTGTGAAAAAATTAGTAAATTCATTTCAAATTCAGACTTTTGCTTGGCGAAACAGAAACACAAATGAATCTTGATACAAAACCTTGGTATTGTAAAATTATTAGTTTAAAATTAAAATAAATAATCAATGCAGTAGAGCAAGATGAATGATAAATTTTGGGAACTAAAAAAATGTACTATGAAATTGTTCTTTTTTTCAAAACACAAATAAACCTAATTAAAAAATAGCAAATATTGAATATGTACAACACAATCACATTGACTGCGATGACATTATATTTTAATATAAATAACATACACTTCGGTGAAACTTTGAAGTGTTCAGTTCAGCGGGAACAATTTAAACTTGCAGTTTATTTCAGTTTTTACGCAAATCGTTGATTTTATGTCTGTCCCATATTTTATATTTAGATTATCGCAGAAAGAATTTCAAACCTCAGATCCAATTTCATTCAATTGATTCTGCAATATTTCTTTATCCTCATCAGCAATTTTCCATCCTACCAATGATAACTTCTTTGTAACATTAGGAAGCAGATTTGCAACTGCAACAATATCTTCATGGTTTGCAGTTCGATTGTCACTCAGAGACAGCCAATCAATCTGTTGAAATAAAGAAATACAAAGAACAATCAGTTATGAATAAAATATATAACAGTCATATTCATCATAGTTTTGCCAAACCCATATTATTCATATTACACAGAAATGCATTGTAACATTGAATACAGCCTGGTGCTAGAAGTTGGGAGTTTTCATCAAGGGAGAAACAATAGTTATCAAAATTCAATGTTTTCGTTGTGTAGCATTTTTTGTGGTAAAACCAATTGTATTTCACAAATTGCTAACATTTGTAATCATTGTACCAAATTGTAAAATCATTGTTAACTCAGTGCAACAGAGTCAAAATTGAAATTTCAAAAACAGACAAGCTCTTGTGACATTAAATACCTAGCCAGGTGCCAGGTCAAAGGTTGTTTTGGAAGGTAATTCATTGATTCTGTACTAAAGACTAAAAGTTAAAGTTTGTCACAAGGTTTGTTATGAAAAGGTAAGCTTAATTCATGTCCCAAAGGCCTAATTGGCCTGTCTCATTAGAATTTCTAAAATACAAAGGGACATACGAACATTTATGATATCAGAATTACTCTTTCCATTGTAAATGTCAAAAGATTTATAGCGTTAATAGTGCTTTAATCAGTCATCAGTAATTTATTTTTCCACAAATGCTGAAATGTGTGACGTACATATACAGCTTAGAATAGGAATAGCATCACAGTGAGGAGAACGTTTAAGTACGGTCTAGTAAATCCAGAGGCGCTAGTCAATGTAAAAATAAAGACTACAAGCACCATTAAGCGTGGTAACCATTGCAACTTCTCACCCAGGGCACTGGCTGATTAGATTAGATACGGGTTTGAGTTTTCAAGGAAGCATAAGGAAGGATTTGCAAAGTGCAGGCGTGGATAAAATGTTGACTAATTAATTTACCCATTTGATAAGAAGAGATTATGAAACATGAACCTCGTACTGTCACTGTACTTGAGTAAAAAATGAGTACCAAAACTCTGTGTGAAATGTATAAGATAAATGATTCTAATCAGTGAATTGAATATTCAACGAAATGCGGGTAACTATAAAGACTATAATATGAAAACAGTTATTCAGGGGTTCCGCAACAAGCAGTCAATGAAATGTTTAACAACAATTGGGAATAGTGTAGAGATGTAACCATTCATGTTAAAGGTAGTGGTAATGCACAAAATATAACATTTATTAACAACTTAGCTTAAAAGGACTAACTAACTGATTTGAGATCAAGGTTTATTGTACATCTATGGCCCGGAAATTATTGTTTTGAATGTCATACTGCACCCAATATTATATATGGGTGATATCCTCAGAACACTCCTATCTATCCCATGGAATATGTCCATGCAATGTACCAATTAGCAGAGAAATACACTATAAAACTACGGTAATTATAGAATGAGATTTAAAAAGTCACATATCACATAGAACGACTGACTATTCCAGGTACTGATGACTCAATAGTTATGAATCTGGTCAATTGTTTAGCTGAAAATGGCGAAAAAATGGAATACCAACACGACATTAACTGGGAGATGTGGCAACAGCAGATTGGAAAAAGAGGAGAGCATGAGTTTTCTATATTTTGCAATTCGGGAATTCGGTTTTCTATTCAGAAATTTGGGTGGCTCCGTCAGGTAACTATGTAATTATAATAACACATATAAAAATTTCTAATAGTTCATTGACAATTATAAAATTCATCGTTTTCATCTTATAGGCCTACTGTTTTTTAATATTAAATTTGACGACAGTGATACATCATAAAATACTGACCTAACTCTGAATGGCCTTGGGGTTGTAGGTCAGAATAATTGCATTTAATGAAGTGGTAGCAATTGGCATTAATACACAACATAGTGAAATTCATATTCAAATTTGACAAACTTGGTAAAAATCCTTATTTAGAAAGTTGACCCACCCTTGTAACTTTGAATATATAGCCTGGTGCCAGAAGTTTTTATCAAGTGAGGATAAATAGATATTAAAATTCAATGTTTTAGTCAAGTGACAATTTTTTGATTAAACCGATTGTATTTCATATCTTGGTAGCATTTGGAATCAATAAACAAAATTGTAAAATTATTTTCAACTCAGAGCAGCAACATAGTCATATTACGGTAATATTTCAAAAACAGAAATGCTTTTGTTGTCCAACCTTCAATGTTGGAAATAAGTAGCTTTTTACAATTGTTATCATTCATCATTTAATGTTTGAAAGATGTTACCTTTGGTCCCAAATTTCAATCTGAATTGCATTCAAATTTTCAGAAAAATGTGTTATATGACTCTTTTCAATGCCGTTCACTCCAAACCAGGTTTTGTACAATTGTTCACTGATATCTGTTAGAAGGAAATACTATTTCCTATTTCCTTCTCCTTTTTTTAAGAGATATCAGTGAACAGTTGTACAGGGCCTAATTTAGAGTGAATGGTGTTGATAAGAGTCATATAGTACATTTTTCTCAAAAAATATATTTAATGATAAGTACTCAATAAAAGAATACTTTGCTAATTTGGTTCTAAAATTTTCTTCTAATCAATTAAACTTGGAAATTCATCAGAAAAAATTTAATATATTTTAAGTAGGATATAGGGCAATTTCGGGTATTTCACACAACCACAAATCAAGACTCAACAGAACCGAATTGATCAGAAGAATTGGTTATTATGTTTTTCAAACAAATCTTTGAATAAACAAGTAGGCCTGAAAACTATTATTTAAACAAGGTAAATTTAAATTTTTTTTTATAAATTTCACCATGCAATCTAATTTTGGGTTATGAAAGTGTAAAACTATAAGATATTGAAAAATCAAAATTTCCTCCAACCCTTGTTAAAACGATAATTATGTCATTATTATTGTGTTATACCTCTGTGTTTCCCAAGGATGATTTGAAAGCTTGTAGTTGATCTGATGACAGGTTGCAGTTGCCAAGGCCCAAGTATTCAACACAGGATTGATTGGAAAGTATTTGTCCAACTGATGATAAACCTTCAACTCCCATGTTTTTGTTTTCATTCAGCCACAACCTCAGGATCTATAAAGAGACAAGAATAATTTATAAACCATAAAATCTATAAATGGTTCTTTACTGAGTGACAAATAAAAAATTGTGAACTTCTAAAACTGAAATTAGTTTTCGATACAAAATATACCATTAATATTTCATAGAAAATACCGTTGAATTTAAAAACAAAATCTGAAATACAAAATTAGACATATCAGAATTAAAATCTGTAAATTCGGAATAGTTGAATCCCATGTTAACAACTGCATGAGAACGAATGATTGAGCAATTATGAAATCCTTAAAACTTACAGAACAGAACAAAAATATTGTTATGGTATTAAAACAGTCATACTTGCATGTATGAATTTTAAAAGTCATAAATGTTTTGACCTGCCTTTGCTCACTATGAGATAACAAAATTCCTGAAAAGTTTGGGATTTGCGAAATTTCTCGCAGTCTTTGCAAGGAAGTGCGCTTATAGTAAACAAAGAAAAATTTTAAGCTCATACTATAGCTTAAAATACAAAATATTTGAAAATCAAGTTTTGTTTTTTCACTTTAATACAAAAATCACCATTGGATGAAATAGCGATCGGGTCGTTGCTGCAAGCCATGTCAATTGGACAAAAACTAAGCTAATTCTGTGAAGTTTCATTGAAAATATTTCTAAAAACTTTTTAGTTCCTGATCAAGCATATTCATTGTGTACAGCGGTTTTCTATTCGGAAATTTGGGTGGCTCCATCTGGTAACCATCTAATTATTTTTACACATATAAAAATTTCTATAAATGGTTCTTTACTGAGTGAGAAATAAAAAAAAACAAGCCGGTAGGCACCCAGGATCTCAGCTGATAGTTGGGGCCCGCACTTAGCTACTTATTGCCATCCATAGAAACTTGAGGATCTTTAACTGTGGCACGATTAACTAAGTGAGCAGGTTGGTTAAAAAGTCCAATTCATTTTGAGTGCTGCGCGTTTTGTAGATATACCTACGTGACTGATATGCGGTGACTAAAAATTGGAAAAAATCATGTTCATTAAAATCCCTAAGGCTTCTCCAGTTTATGGAGTATCGAGACCAAAGACGACTTATTGGAAAGCGTATTTTACTGTGCAGAAGGTAGCGTTCTTGAAATTTCCAATTTCAACTTAGTTGAGAAATAAGTTGAGAAAATAATGGAAATTTCTCAACGATCGGCGCATTATTCGACGTTGTCATGGAAACGAAACCTCCATCCGGACTTTCTATGAAACGCACATCACTGGAGTGACATGATAACCCACGTGAGAAATTTCATCCCGATTGGTCCAGACAGATACACAAACAGAACGACTGATAATAAAAGGGTCTCCTAGAGCGGAGATCCATTATGAACATTTACAAACTGGAAGTGGTTTTTCATGGAATTTCTAGGCTTTGATTCACGATATTCTAGTAATATTCTAGACCAGTGATTTTCAACCGGTGTTCCAGGAGAGACCTCCAGGTGTTCCGCGAAAAATTGCTTTTTCGAAGTATTATGACGTCATTCGAATAATATAAATAGCGTCGATTTGAAAATGGCGAGTCAGAGTTTTGGAAAGTCAGTATAAAAATCTTGTAACCAGATTAGAAACGACAGGCCATATTCCCTTTTAATGGACTTTATCTCGGCGTGTATTTTTAGTGATCAATTCCATTCTTGACCAAATAATGTTTCAAAAATGTGAACATTATACTCGAGTCATCATCGCTGCATTTTTAAGCTTTTCTTGTAGTAATAATTAGGGCGTGGCAGCATCAAAATCGTCAAGTCCAGTGTTGAATTTGCAAATTCCGTAAATAAAATTGTGAATTTGTAGGTAATGATTATAGCTATGATAATGATCGCGGTTTTGTTAGAAAAGAAAACGTTAAAATTTAAGATGATTAATTCTAATCAGCGTCTTCCCTTCTACTAGGCACAAGAGCAATTGGGCACAAAATTGTTTACAACTTTTTTGGCATCATGTCGCGTATGTAAAATATGGTTCAAAAAGTGATCTTTATCGTCATCTCGCCTAATGACCACGTAGAAATGCCTTTATTTCAGCTTTTAAATCAGCATTAAGGATTCACGCAATCACAGATTTATCTAATCACAGTATCTAATTGATTTATTTCAAAAATAACACTGACACCAGTGTGGAGCATAAGAAACTCAATTATTGTCTTAATAAATGTGTGCTCGATAATGATAATATTATTCACCTAAAACTGGGACGTTTAATTTGCAAAGGGCGATAAGTTAGATCAAAGCCGGGGCAAACGATAAAAATCAGAATAAAATTAGGT
This sequence comes from Styela clava, assembly GCF_964204865.1. Taxonomy (NCBI): domain Eukaryota; kingdom Metazoa; phylum Chordata; class Ascidiacea; order Stolidobranchia; family Styelidae; genus Styela; species Styela clava. The sequence continues at coordinate 4,955,685 of NC_135251.1, forward strand.
TGGAAATTCGAATCGCTCCTCAATGTCATTACCATCTGTCGCCAATGTGAACGCATATAGTTATAACAAAATATGAAATTTCGATCTCCGCCGATCGACGAGAATTAATACTTGCGGAAAAGAACAAAGGCGGTAATATGAAAACATTTAGGGGGCAAAAAAAAAGTAGCGATTATGACGAAATTAAACAGTAAAAATTGCTTTGTTGCCAAATTTCAATGTTTCTATTAATTTCCAAATCGACCTCCGACCTTCTGCTGGACTCCTGTTGCGTATAAAAAAAGCCGTTGAAAAAGAGCTGCGTGTGTGTCTCTCCTCAATTACACCCAGAATAAAATATTTGAAACTCTTCGAAACAGACCCAAATATCACATTACTATACCATTTCTGTTTTCAGCTGATCATAGTATTCATAAGCAAACTCGCAAAAACATTTATTTGTACCGTACTTGAGCTCTCTTGTAGCTCTGAATCGAAATGTGCCACGTCTTTTCCAGCTAAACTTGACAAGCTATATTATTAATTTCGTTATTTTTTTTCCATGCCAAAATGATCGATGTCAGTTAATTGCATAATATAGTTTATTTTCAAAAATCTCGTTTGGTGATCCGCCACAACTTTAGATTAAAAAAAGTGTTCCGCAATACAAAAAAAGTTGAAAATCACTGTTCTAGACCATGGTGGTCCAAACCCAGGCCCGCGGGCCAGATGGTAATCAAAAATCACATTTGGTGTTGTTTCGTCATAGAATTAACCAGTAAAATCTTTTGGCATATTGTTATATCACCAATGTCACTGAATTGAGCAGTGTTCTTAGGCGACTAGAAAAGTTGAATGATGTGCTTGGCAGTCTAAATTGTTATCTGGATTTCTATCTTTTTGGTCGTGAATATATGCTAACAGTTTTGGTATCATAGAAAACTAAAAATCGAATTGGCTGGGTTGGCTATGTCTGATAACTAATATTAATGTCATGGCCTCACAATATAATTCATGCCGGATGTTTTTTGCAGCCCGCCTGAACAGTATTACAAAAAATGCTGCCTATATGTGAGAACATTTAGTAATTACCCTCCTGTACCTCACATTTGGTAATCAATCAATCTGCAGTTATTTATTTGTAAGTTATTTTGCAAACTGACGAATTCCAACATATTTTTAACTGAATGTGTGTGTGTGGGGGGGGGGGGGGGGGGTACCACAATGCTTGTTTGATATGTCGGCAAGTTTTGTCGGTGACAAAAGAATATAATTTAAAACAGCATTTTAGAATCTTGTGAGAAATGAGCATTTTCCAAAGTTAAGATTTTTCTTTAAAAATCCTATAGATGTTCAAAAGCACTTACATTTGCGGAAACACTTTTACCATTATGAAGAGTTTGAAATCTTACACTAAACGTATATATATAAGCCTTTTCCTGGTTTTAGTAAGTTTTTTGGTGGTTTTTGCATGTTTTAGCTTGATAAATGACAAATACTGATCAACGTGGCTAATCAATTTTGTGGCCCCTGGAGCCGACAACCTTGGACCACCCTGTTCTAGACCTTACCATTGAATTTGAAATCAAATAAATAAATCAAACTACAAAAGTAGACATATCAGAATCGATATATATTGAGTGAGCCACTCAAACACTAAGAATTCTGACCCATGTTGTCAAATAGATTGGAAGCTTGAGCTTTATGAAATCCTTAATGCTCACAAAGCAGAAAACTAACATCAAAATATTACTATGATTTTAACACGGCACATTTCAAATTATTATTACAAGGAGCTAATGGAATGCTGCTTCAATAGAGAAAAGTATCATGGCCCCCTGCTTGAGTGAGTGACCATAGATTTGTATCTGGCTTTTATTCTGTTAACTGGGAATTTTGAACTTGGAAAATGTATAAATAACAATAAACAAAATTGTAAAATTATTTTTAACTCAGAGCAACATAGTCATATTACGGTAATATTTCAAAAACAGAAATGCTTTTGTTGTCCAACCTTCAATGTTGGAAATAAGTAGCCTTTTAGAATTGGTATCATTCATCATTTAATGTTTGAAATCTGTTATCTTCTGTCCCAAATTTTAATCTGAATTGCATTCAAGTTTTCAGAAAAATGTGTCATATGACTCTTTTCAATGCCGTTCACTCCAAACCAGGTTATGTACAATTGTTTACTGATATCTGTTAGAAGGAAATACTATTTCCTATTTCCTCCTCCATTTTTAAGAGATATCAGTGAACAGTTGTACAGGGCCTAATTTAGAGTGAATGGTATTGATAAGAGTCATATAGAACATTTTTCTCAAAAAATATATTTAATGATAAGTACTCAAGAAAAGAATACTTTGCTAATTTGGTTCTAAAATTTTCTTTCAATCAATTAAACTTGGGAAATCATCAGAAAAAAATTGAGTATGATATAGGGCATTACGCGAATTACGGTTATTATGTTTTTCAAACAAATCTTTGAATAAACAAGTAGGCCTGAAAACTATTATTAAAAGAAGGTAAATTTAAATTTTTTTTTCATAAATTCCACCATGCAATCCAATTTTGGGTTATGAAAGTGTAAAACTATAAGATATTGAAAAATCAAAATTTCCTCCAACCCTTGTTAAAACGTTAATTATGTCATTATTATTGTGTTATACCTCTGTGTTTCCCAAGGATGATTTGAAAGCTTGTAGTTGATCTGATGACAGGTTGCAGCCAATAAGGCCCAAGTATTTAACACAGGATTGATTGGAAAGTATTTGTCCAACTGATGATAAACCTTCAACTCCCATGTTTGTGTTTCTAACCAGCCACAACTCCTTGATCTATAAAGAAACAAGAATAATTTTTAAACCATGAAATCTATGAATGATTCTTTACTGAGTGAGAAATAAAAAATTATGAACTTCTCAAACTTAAAGTAGTTTTCGATACAAAATATACCATTAATATTTCATAGAAAATATCGTTGAATTTAAAAACAAAATCTGAACTACAAAACAAGACATATCAGAATTAAAATCTGTAAATTCGGAATAGATGAATTCAATGTTAACAACTGCACGAGATGAAAGATTGAGCAGTTATGAAATCCTTAAAACTCATAGAACAGAACAAAAATATTGCTATATTGAAACAGTCACACTTGCAGGTATAAATTTCATAAGTCAAAAAATGTTTTGACCTGCTTTTGCTCAGTATGAGATAAAAAATTCCTAAAAAGTTTAGCATTTGCGAAAATTTCTCCCGGTTTTTGCAGGGAAGTGCACTTATAGTAAACAAAGAAAAATTGTAAGCTCATACTATAGCTTGAAATACAAAAAATTTGAAAATCAAATTTTGTTTTTTCACTTTAATACAAAAATCACCATTGGGTGAAATAGCGATCGGGTCGTTGCTGCAAGCCATGTCAATTGGACAAAAACTCAGCTAATTCTGTGAAGTTTCATTGAAAATATTTCTAAAAACTTTTTAGTTCCTGATCAAGCATATTTATTGTGCACAGCGGTTTTCTATTCGGAAATTTGGGTGGCTCCGTCTGGTAACCATCTAATTATTTTTACACATATAAAAATTTCTATAAATGGTTCTTTACTGAGTGAGAAATAAAAAAAAACAAGCCGGTAGGCACCCAGGATCTCCGCTGATAGTTGGGGCCCGCACTTAGCTACTTACTGCCATCCATAGAAACTTGAGGATCTTTAACTGTGGCGCAATTAACTAAGTGAGCGAGTTGGTTAAAAAGTCCAGTTCATTTTGAGCGCTGCGCGTTTTGTAGACATACTTACGTGACTGATATGCGGTGAATAAAAATTGGAAAAAATCATGTTCATGAAAATCCCTAAGGCTTCTCCAGTTTATGGAGTATCGAGACCAAAGACGACTTATTGGAAAGCGTATTTTACTGTGCAGAAGGTAGCGTTCTTCAAATTTCAAATTTCATTTTAGTTAACAATTAAACGGCGATAAGTTGGGAAAAAAATGGAAATTTCTCAACGATCGGCGTTGTCATGGAACCCACGTGAAAAATTTCATCCCCATTGGTCCAGACAGATACACAGACAGAACGACTGATAATAAAAGTGTCTCCTAGAGCGGAGATCCATTATGAACATTTACAAACTGGAAGTGGTTTTTGGAATTTCTAGGTTTTGATTCACGATATTCTAGTAATATTCTAGACCATGGTGGTCCAAACCCAGGCCCGCGGGCCAGATGGTAATCAAAAATCGCATTTGTTGTTGTTTCGTCATAGAATTAACCAGTAAAATCTGTGGCATATTGTTATATCACCAATGTCACAGAATTGAACAGTGTTCTTAGGCGACTAGCAAAGTTGAATGATGTGCTTGGCAGTCTAAATTGTTATCTGGATTTCTATTTTTTTGGTCACGAATATATGCTAAAAATTTTGGTATCCTAGAAAACTAAAAATCGAATTAGCTTAGTTGGCTATGTCTGATAACTAATATTAATGTCATGGCCTTACAATATAATTCATGCCGGGTGTTTTTTGCAGCCCGCCTGAACAGTATTACAAAAATGCTGCCTATATGTCAGAACATTTAGTAATTACCCTCCTGTACCTCACATTAGGTAATCAATCAATCTGCAGTTATTTTTTCGTCTGTTATTTTGCAAACTGACGAATTCAAACATATTTTTAACTGAATGTGGTTAGGGGGTACCACAATGCTTGCTTGATATATCGGCAAGTTTTGTCGGTGACAAAAGAATATAATTTAAAACAGCATTTTAGAATCTTGTGACCAATGAGCATTTTCCAAAGTTAAGATTTTGCTTTAAAAATCCTATAGCTGTTCAAAAGCACTTACATTTGCGGAAACACTTCTACTGTTATGGAGAGTTTGAAATCTTACACTAAACGTAGATATAGAAAGCCTTTTGCTAGAAAGCCTTCTCACTTTTTCCGTTATGAAAAGTTTGAAATCTCACACTAAACGTAGATATAGAAAGCCTTTTGGTGGTTTTATTTGGTTTTTTGGTGGTTTTTGCATGTTTTAGCTTGATAAATGACAAATACTGATCAACGTGGCTAATTAATTTACATCATTGAGAAAACATGATAAAAAATATCCGAGACTTTTACATTGTGGGACGAGGCCAATCTTTAGCGCTTAAATTAGAGTTTAAAATTAGAACATTATATATTTATCCCGGGGGAGAGGAAAGCTAATAAGATTGCTTAATCATCATATGGCGAACCACGGCCTCTCGTTTGGTTACCATTCCATGGATGGGATTAGTTTTGAGATGCATGAACTTGATGGTGGAGAAAGCCGTAACCGACCAGTGGGTACATGAACCACCCTATGGTAGCGAGGGTCCAGCCAGTCATCCGCTCATACGTAATCAACCCCGCATGTGATTCGAAACTATGAACCCATGCATGGTAATCAGAGATGCGGTGGCAAGCAAAGTCCTAACTCTTAGCAGAATTTGCCACACTGCCGAGCCATGCGCCACACCGCTGAGAGTTTTTCATATTACGTCTCAACAAGTCGTGACAGAATAAGTAAGTCGTGACAGAATAAGTAAAAGAAATTTCTGTTCTTCAGTTGAACACCAAGACTCGCCATAACTTTATATGCTTAGAACCAGATCATGTTCGTTTCATTGGACTACACATACAAATTTTTAGAAAATTGGTTGCCAAAGGGGCATATCTGCTGTAAATTTACAGGAAATATATGCATACTGGCTATTTTGCAATTGATGATAATTTTCTGCTGTTACATATATATTTTCAAACAACTTCATTGATTGTAGGAATCATGTTATTTAAGATTGAGTAAAATTAAATATCACTCAAGGGAAAAGCCAGTGGAGGAGATTACATGGGTAATACCCATCATTTTTTAATTTTTCATGATTCAAAATTTCTGCCTCCTACTTAGAACAAACAATGCCTCGTTTTACTTTCAGCAAATCACAGTATTGCGGTCAAAACTATTTTATTCTGTGCACTATCACCTCAATGGTATTATCACTACAAGTTTTTATTTGTCTTTACAGCATCTTATGCTTTCATAGCGCTGATAAAAATGCTTATTTCCGTTATTATCGAGATATTTACCTTACTTATCATCAATCATATCTTGATTATTGATAAACAATTGCACAAGGTTCAGAATCAAGATTCCCAAAAATGCATGGTTTTATAATGAAGAATTGCAAACTTTGGCGGCATCAAAAAAATTAACTTTTTCCCTAAAAAAAACATCAAATTTTTTCTTCGACTGATGAAAACCTCAGTACAATTGTCGAATCCGCGAAAAATACAAATGTGTAATTGGGGTATGTAATCAAGAAAGAGGGCATACATGTTTTATTTTCTGACTTAAAACATACATGAGACGAATTTACCCATCGCCTAAAGGTGATTACATCACATTTGGCTGCTTAAAAGGAGAGAAGTGTTATATGTTTATTTAAGGAACACAAATATCGGTGCATTGAAAAAAAAATGGATTTTATTGAAGTCAATTGTGACAAGAGATAGTTTTATATTTCATACACATTTAATCGATGCTACATGTGAGCTTGTTATTGTGTATATAAACGATTATAATGTCAGATATCAGCGGGTCGCAAATGACTTTCAAAATTAATTTTCACGATTTCTATCGCTTTATTTTTTAACCGTTGGCACATTGAAACCATTTTTAAGATATGGGTTAATATTTCATGACTTCTATTAAATTAATTTGGGAACCACTTTTATAATCAAATGCGGGCATATAAGAAATTGTTTATATACATAAAATAAAATACGAAATGGATTAATATTTTGCGTCACATCAAAAAATTGGGATATACATGCATATATAAATTGTTTATTGTCTATAATCATGTCATATTTCGTGACTGACATTTTACGGTAATTTTGTTCTCGCTATATTCCATGTACATTCGTGTTTGTGCCATATTTCATATTAGAATTATATGGTAGCGTTACGTAGGGCATCGAAAATGCAAGATTAGAAGGATTGACGTTACCTCCTTCTCTCTACAGCATTTTTTTTTGCGCAAACAACATTTTTTGTGGAAAAATGCACTTCACAAAAACAATGCGTGGAACAGTTAGCTGAACTATCAAACATTCAGCGAGTAAAAGACTGGATATTTTATTCAATAGAACAAAACAAAATAGCTTGGCAAATTAGGTGGCCTATACCTCTCCATTTTTTCATACCATCTATAATCCATAGATGAAAATGTTGTCATATCATTTTTAACTCGGAGCAACCTAGTCAAAATTGAAATTTAAAAACAGACAAGGTCTGAAGACAACCAGCCAGGTGCCAGAGGTCAAAGGTTACTTTAAATGAGCTTCAAACTATCTATCCTTTTTGGTATACATGTGGTACACAATAAAATATGCGTTAGCGCAATATTTTTGGGTTTTCGATTCGCATAAATAAAAATGAAACATGCTCTGGATCAACCCAAGAAGGAATCTCATCGGAGCAATGGAAAGCATGGAGCGTATTAGAACGTTTACATAAACTACCAAATTGCAAGCATTGTATTGACGACGAGTGGCATTGCTCTACCATATTCGCACACGACATAGTAAATTTGAGGCTAGAAATATCTGGAATTATGGGAAAGCATTGTAGTCAAAAGCTTTTTATTTTTTATATTGACGTGTAAAAATTTCTGAATAGCCGTCCAGAATTGATGCGAGGTGGTGGGCTGGAAATACAGTTCACAGCCAAGGCGCACATTGACCCACGTTTACATTATGACCGCCAAAAAAGAAGAAAAATATATTTTTAAATTGATTCAACAGCTATCTGCAAAACCATTAAGGAAAAAAAATATGAGCTACGACGTATGTTTGAAAGCGTGCAATGCTGTAGTATGGTCAAAAACGTGTTTTTCTACTTTTACTTTGTGACGTCACGAACTCGATTCGAGTCCTTGACCTAATATTGGATTCGTCGAATCTCTGTTATGCCGAACTCGTCACATCCCTAGTAATAACCCTCATTTTAAAAATTTTTACAATTCAAAATTTCTGCATTCCTACTTAGAACAAATAATGGCCTCGTTTTACTTTCAGCAAATCACAGTATTGCGATCAAAACTATTTTATTCTGTGCACTATCACCTCAACGCAATTATCACCACAAGTTTTTATTTGTCTTTACAGCATCTTATGCTTTCATAGCGCTGATAAAAATGCTTATTTCCGTTATTATCGAGATTTTACCTTACTCATCATCAATCATATCGTGTCTTTGTGTATATAAATGATTAAAATGTCTGATATCAGCGAGTCGCAAATGACTTCAAAATTAATTTTCACGATTTCTATCGCTTTATTTCTAAACGTTAGCACATAGAAACAATTTTTAAGATATGGGTTAATATTTCCAACTTACCGTATATTAAATTAATTTGGGAACCACTTTTATAATCAAATGCGGGCATATAAGAAATTGTTTATAGACATAAAATAAAATACGAAATGTATTAATATTTTGAGTCACATCAAAAAAAATGGGATATACATGCATATATCATTTGTTTATTGTCTGTTATCATGTCATATTTCGTAACTGACAATTCATGGTAATTTTGTTCTTGTTATATTTCATTTTCATTCGTGTTTGTGCCATATTTCTCCGTTACCTCCGTCTTTCTGAAGCAATTTTTTTGCCCAAACGACGACATTTTTGTGGAAAAATTCACTTCACAAAAACAATGCGTGTACCAGTTAGCTGAATTATCAAGCATTCAGTGAGTAAAAGACTGAATATTTGATGCAAAAAACCAAACAAAATAGCTTGGCAAATTAGGTGGCCCATACCTCTCTACTTTCCCATAGCATTTATAGTCCATAAAGAAAAAAAAAATATGTGATATCATTGTTAACTCGAAGCAACCTAGTCAAAATTGAAATTTAAAAACAGACAAGGTCTGGAGACAACCAGCCAGGTTCCAGAGGTCAAAGGTTGCTTTGAATGGTAATTTATGAATTCTTTACAAAAGACTAAAACTTAAAGTTTGTCACAAGATTTGTTATGAAAAGGCAAGCTTAATCTATCTTTCATAGACCTCATCTGATTCATTGCGATTTACTAAATTACAACTTTACGGCAGCAGAATTACTGTATAATATGTCAAAAGATTTATAGTGTGAATAATGCTTTGGCGACTGAAATATTTGATCCAGTCAAAATTAAATTTGGTTATGGAACACTTATCATTAATTGTTTAAGAAATATTATTTTTGGTCGAAAGTTTGATTTCCTTTTTTTTCCTTTTTACTATCGAACACTCAAACCAAACAGCATTTTTTGGAAATGATAGAATAACATGGGAAACAATGAATTCACATGCATGGGCGTGATGACCAATGAACTTGACTGCGTTTGCTCAAGTTCAAACCACTGAACACAAGCTGTAACAAAATGGGAGGCCAATGCCGAACTGAACTGATTTTTTTATTTTTCAGAAAATAGTAACTCCTTCAGTGGACACTTGTACCGGGCTTGGTTTAGAGTGAAACCATGAATATGAGTCATATAGAATATTTTTCTCAAAAACAATATTCGATAAGTACTCAAGAAAATGAATGCTGGTCCTCACTGCCCGTTTATTCTCAAATTTTAATAAAAATCAATTGAACTTGGAAGTTTATCAGAAAAAACATCCTTCCTTGGGTGCAATATAGGGCAATTTTAGGTATTTCACACAATCACAGGACAATACTCAACAGACCCAAATTGCTCATAGGAATTGGTTATTATGTATTTCGATCAAATATTCAAAAAAATGAGTAGGCCTGAAAGCTATTATTCAGAAAGGTAAATTTAAAATTATAGAAGTTTTACATAAATTTTACCATGTAATCCAATTCTGGATTATAAAGGTGTTAAACTATAACATATTAAAAAATCAAAACTCAAAATTTCTTCCAACTCTTTCAAAAGCGATAATTATGTGAATATTATTGTGTTATACCTCTGTACTGCCCAAGGATGATTCTAAAGCTTGTAGTTGATCTGATGACAGGTTGCAGTTTCCAAGGCCCAACTTTCCAACACAGGATTGATTGGAAAGTATTTGTCCAACTGTTGACAAACCTTCAACTCCCATGTTTCTGTTTTCATGCAGGTGAAACTCCATGATCTATAAAGAGGCAAGAACAATTTGAGGTCGTAATTGGACTGTTATAAATCTTGTTGAATTAAGTAACATATTAAGCATGGACAGTGGTTTTCACACTTTTTCATGGAGCGGAATTCTAATGAAACATTCCAGTTGATAGAGGCCCTGTGTGCAATAGTTCATTGCCATTTATTGGCTAAATTGTATAAAACATGAATACATATTAAGCAAATCTAACACTGACAAAACAAAATGAACTACTCATGTAGTATTTTAACCAAGACACTGGACACTGGAACATAGAACGGGTAGTAGGTTAAGGTTAGGCCATAATTTCAGGTACAAATACTACAGTAGTCACTAGGCTATTCCCCGAACTCTCAATAAAACTGAAATAAGTAAAATTGGAATACATTTATGGCCTAACCCTAACCTGGTACACATGCTACGATCCGGTGCACATACTACAAGAGCGCTGAAAAAATTCTGCTCTACGGTGTTTTCGGTTACCATTCCATGTCGGGTATGGGCAGGCGCGCAGCCAGGATTTTCAAAAGGGGAGGGTTTCATAATCATAAATTCCCATTGCGGTCTGTAACAGTCTTCGCATTACGAGCTCGTTAAATGGACGTCTATTCAGCGTATAATGATTATTCTTGTCGCGTAAAATATTAAATCTCTGACAACTACAAAATTCCAAAATGTCTTTATATATCAGTTTAATTGTGTCCAACGTAACTCGCGGTTGCGTCTTCTCACGTCAAAATTAAAACATTACGGTAGATCTCTGAAATGCCACGGCGATGGGTGGACATAAAAATATGAGATAAACGGTGTATTTAATTTTAATACGCATTTTTGGAATCTTGCCAACTCGTTATCGCTGTTAGAAAAATCTCAATAACAGATATAAAATCCCGAAAAGTACAATTTTATTCAGTACAATGAAAATGCATATGGAGTATATCGTTAAATCAAAAATACATATTCATCGCCGCGATTACGCCACTTGTTAAAGGAGCCGTTTACAACAAAAAATGATTTTTCTGTTGTGCAAAGTAATCAATTCGTGACCGATAAGGGCATATTTAAAATATCTTGCTTTATTAATTTAATTCTCTTCATTTTAACCAGCGTTTGCGCCGACAAAACACAACAATTTTTTACAATTCACAATTTTAAAATAACTCGGCCATTTGCCGACATAAAAATAAAAATTTGTGGTAACTGCCCGTCGCCTATCATATATTGTTTTGATCCGTATTTTTTCTATTTTGCAAATTCGACAAATTTGAGATGTGCTTGTAACATTGACTCCCTCCAATCGCAATACTGACACTCCGATTATTTTTAAAGATAAAACCTCCTGAAAAATCCGTAAATCTGCTGTAAATTCTCATGGTGTGAAATTTATTTCAGTACAATAAAAATTGATGAATATACTTCGGATTAATTATCTTATATATCATCACAAACCGGGAAAAAATCGTGTTTTCAACCTTGTTTAATGATAACACGAAAATTTTCTACGACAATTTCAAAGTAATGGATAAAAGGCAAATCCCACCCACAATTAACCGTGTTTCGATTTTAGTGACGGTATGTTCCTAAACGGCGACCAAACATAATGTGCGCCGTAGGCACACGAAATTTTGCTATTTTGCGACTAGAAAAGCGTTTTTAGACTGTCGAGGGACTCTCAAAACTTATATTGTTTGCGGTTTTATTTTCAGTATTTCATAATCCCGCTTTTCAATCAAAGTTAGATCGCGGTTTTACTCCTTCTTTTGTCTTTAGGACCTAGCCACCGATGAACGTATAATAACTCACAATTCACAATTCCGTGCAAAGTACAAAAATAAAAAAAAATTAACATGTTTATCGTGGCACAAATGTATGATTTAGAAAGAATAAAAACCGACGTAAGGGCGTTTACGGCCTAAATAACACGCTGATGAAAACATGGGCGATTTTAGCAGAAGGCAATTGCACGCTTTTTCAGTTTTCACATTTCCGTGCGGGTACAAAAATAAAATATTTATCATTGTTCCCGCGGCACAAATTTGTGATTCAAAGAGAATAAACACCAATGTAAAGGGCGTTCACGGCATAAATAACATGCCGCGTTGATGAAAACGAACGGCGATTTTAGCAGAAGGCAATTGCACGTGTTATCGGCAACTTTTTCACTTTTCAGAAAATTCAAAAGGGGGGTTCGACCCCGAATCCCCACACCCCTCTGGCTGCGCCACTGGGTATGGGATTAGTTAGCCAGTTTTCAGATGCATGGACTTGATGGTGGAGAAAGCCTTAACCGACCAGTGGGTACATGAACCACCCTATGGTGGCGAGGAGTCCAGTCATCCTCTCATACGTAATCAACCCTGCATGGGATTCGAAAGTGCCAACCCATGCATGGCAATCAGAGGTGTGGTGGCAAGCATATTCCTAACATTCAGCAGAATTTGACACACTGCCGAGCCATGCGCCACACAGCTGAGAGTTTCTCCATATTAAAGCCCAACAAGTCGGGACAGAATAAGTAAAAGAAATTCCTGTTCTTTAGTTGAACACCAATACTCGCCATAATTTTATATGCTTAGAACCAGTTCATGTTCGTTTCATTGGACTACACATACAAATTTTTAGGAAAATGGTTGGCAAAGTGGCATATCTGCTGTAAATTTACAGGATATATATATATGCATACTGGCAATTTTGCAATTGATGATAATTTTCTGCTGTTACATATCATTTTCTAACAACTTCATTGATTGTAGGAATCATGTTAATTTATGAGGATGAAGATTAAGTAAAGTTATATATCACTCAAGGGAAAAGCCAGTGGGGGAGATTACATGTGTAATAACCCTCATTTTTTAATTCTTCACGATTCAAAATTTCTGCCGTCTACTTAGAACAATCAATGGCCTCGTTTTATTTTCAGCAAATCACGGTATTACGGTATTTTATTCTGTGCACTATCACCTTAATGCAATTATCACCACAAGTTTTTATTTGTCTTTACAGCATCTTATGCTTTCATAGCGCTGATAAAAATGCTTATCTCCGTTATTATCGAGATATTTACCTTACTCATCATCAATCATATCGTGATCATTGATAAACAATTGCACAAGGTTCAGAATCGAGATTTTTAAAAATGCATGGTTTATTAAAAATATTTGCCAACTGTGGCGGCATCAAAAAAATGAACTTTTTCCCTGAAAAAACATCAAATTTATTCATCGACTGATGAAAACCTCAGTACAATTGTCGAATCCCCGAAAAATACAAATGTGTAATAGTGGTTTGTAATCAAGAGAGAGGGCATACATGTTTTATTTTCTGACTTAAAACATACATGAGACGAATTTACCCATCGCCTAAAGGTGATTACATCACATTTGGCTGCTTGAAAGGAGAGAAGTGTTATATGTTTATTTAAGGAACACAAATATCGGTGCATTGAAAAAAAAATGGATTTTGTTGAAGTCAATTGTGACAAGAGATAGTTTTATATTTCATACACATTTAATCGATGCTACATGTGAGCTTGTTATTGGGTATATAAACGATTATAATGTCTGATATCAGCGGGTCGCAAATGACTTTCAAAATTAATTTTCACGATTTCTATTGCTTTATTTTTTAACCGTTGGCACATTGAAACAGTTTTTAAGATATGGGTTAATATTTCGCGACTTATATTAAATTAATTTGGGAACCACTTTTATAATCAAATGCGGGCATATAAGAAAATGTTTATATACATAAAATAAAATATGAAATGGATTAATATTTTGCGTCACATCAAAAAATTGGGTTATACATGCATATATAATTTGTTTATTGTTTATAATCATGTCATATTTCGTGACTGACATTTTACGGTAATTTTGTTCTCGCTATATTCCATGTACATTCGTGTTTGTACCATATTTCATATTAGAATTATATGGTAGCGTTATGTAGGGCATCGAAAATGCAAGATTAGAAGGATTGACGTTACCTCCTTCTCTCTACAGCATTTTTTGTTGCGCAAACAACATTTTTTGTGGAAAAATGCACTTCACAAAAACAATGCGTGGAACAGATAGCTGAATTATCAAACATTCAGCGAGTAAAAGACTGGATATTTTATGCAATAGAACAAAACAAAATAGCTTGGCAAATTAGGTGGCCTATACCTCTCCATTTTTTCATAGCATCTATAATCCATAGATGAAAATGTTGTCATATCATTTTTAACTCGGAGCAACCTAGTCAAAATTGAAATTTAAAAACAGACAAGGTCTGAAGACGACCAGCCAGGTGCCAGAGGTCAAAGGTTACTTTAAATGAGCTTCAAACTATCTATCCTTTTTGGTATACATGTGGTACACAATAAAATATGCGTTAGCGCAATATTTTTGGGTTTTCGATTCGCACAAATAAAAATGAAACATGCTCTGGATCAACCCAAGAAGGAATCTCATCGGAGCAATGGAAAGCATGGAGCATATTAGAACGTTTACATAAACTACTAAATTGCAAGCATTGTAATGACGACGAGTGGCATTGCTCTACCATTTTCGCACACGACATAGTAAATTTGAGGCTAGAAATATCTGGAATTATGGGAAAGCATTGTAGTCAAAAGCTTTTTATTTTTCATATTGACATGTGCGAATTTCTGAATAGCCGCCCAGAATTGATGCAAGGTGGTGGGCTGGAAATACAGTTCACAGCCAAGGCGCACATTGACCCACGTTTACATTATGACCGCCAAAAAAGAAGAAAAATATATTTTTAAATTGATTCAACAGCTATCTGCGAAACCATTAAAGAAAACAAATATGAGCTACGACGTATGTTTGAAAGCATGCAATGCTGTAGTATGGTCAAAAACGTGTTTTTCTACTTTTACTTGGTGACGTCACGAACTCGATTCGAGTCCTTGACCTAATGGATTCGTCGAATCTCTGTTATGCTGAACTTGTCACATCCCTAGTAATAACCCTCATTTTAAAATTTTTTACAATTCAAAATTTCTGCATTCCTACTTAGAACAAACAATGGCCTCGTTTTACTTTCAGCAAATCACGGTATTGCGGTCAAAACTATTTTATTCTGTGCACTATCACCTCAACGCAATTATCACCACAAGTTTTTATTTGTCTTTACAGCATCTTATGCTTTCATAGCGCTGATAAAAATGCTTATCTCTGATATTATTGAAATATTTACCTTACTCATCATCAATCATATCGTGATTATTGATAAACAATTGCAGGTTCAGGTTCAGGTTCAGAATCAAGATTATCAAAAATGCATGGTTTATTAATGAAGAACGAATTTACTCATCGCCTAAAGGTGCATTGAAAATAAAAATGGATTTTATTGAAGTTATTTGTGACATGTAATAGTTTTATGTTTCATACACATTTAATCGATGCTACACGTAAGCTCGTCTTTGTGTATATAAACAATTATAATGTCTGACATCAGCGAGTCGCAAATGACTTTCAAAATTAATTTTCACGATTTTAATCACTTTTTTTTCTAAACGTTGGCACATAGAAACAATTTTTAGGATATGGGTTAATATTTCGTGACCTCTATTAAATCAATTTGCATTATCAAATGCGGGTATATGAGAATTGGGTGCTCCCGAAGTATGCGAACCAAGATGGCGGACATCGGAACGTAACATGGGTAACAGGTTAGGGTTAGGCGATCATTTTTTTCCAATTTTCCTTATTTTAGTCTTATTTTCAGTTCGAAGACTAGCCTAGAGCCTCCCGTAGTATTCATACCTAAAATTAGGGCCTATCCCTAACCTAGTACTAGGGATGGCGGAATCGAGTCCGGATTCGATTACAGAATCGATTCTTCGCGGAATCGACTAGAATCGATTCCGATGCGTTTTGTGGCAATTCCTTCACATATATTTATGTATAACTGCTTCACTGCTATGTTGAGTTGCTACGACACCGCAAACTTCACTATATATAATATATATATATATATTGCTAGAAGGCTTCAACGTTTATTTATTTTAAAAATCTCTGTGGGTTCTGAGGGATTCGTTTTTTTTTTTGTGCGATTTTGTCTCCTGTGACAGATTGGATACCCATACTACTTAATTTCGACCTACTTATCCGTCCAGAATTTGAACATCGCTGTCTTGCTTGATTTCATATGATATTGCTTGGGTGGGTATATTTTTTCGGTAATATGTCGAGGAATCGAGATTCGGAATCGAGAATCGGAATCGAAAATTTAGGAATCGGATTAGAATCGAATACTTGTAAGTACACATCATTGGCATCCTTACCTAGTACACATATTACATTCCGATGTCCGCCATCTTGGTTCGCATACTTCGGGAGCCCCAAGAATTGTTTATATACATGAAACAAAATACAAAATGGATAAGTATTTTGCGCCACATCAAAACATTGGAATATACATGCATATATCATTTGTTTATTGTCTATAATCATGTCATATTTCGTGACTGACAATTTATGGTAATTTTGTTCTCGCTGCTATATCTCATGTACATTCGTGTTTGTGCCATATTTAATATTAGAATTATATGGTAGTAGGGCATCGAAAATGCAAGATTAGAGAGATTGATGTTACCTCCGTCTCTCTACACAGGTGTCACCAACCTTTTCGAAGCCGAGGACTACTTTCGGGGTACAGATTAAGCCGAGGGCTACCAGTTCAATGTACACTTCTGAAAAGTCAGTTTGCTCGATTAGGTTTCAATTATTGATAATTACTGGTGTTTAGTCGAGTAGAGACACTAATAAACTTTAGGATTCTCCAGGAAATCAAACGATTATCACAACAATGCACTAAATTTCTATCAATGACACTTGCATTTTAAAACTGAGTGTTTTCAAATTGATTTTGAAGTGATCACTACTATACTATTCTAGGAAACCACAACGTTCTTGGATCATTTGCAAACACTATGCACAAGCCTAAGATAAAACGGACTTAACAGTTGTGATATCAAATTTTACAGAGTGTTGTTCTGCGGCACGTAACTTGACACCGTAACTCTAAGCGAGACTTGCAGATCATCAAAAAGGCGTGTTCCATGTTCGTTCCGGGTGAAGTACATGTCAAAAAATGTTGATTCACAAACATAGGTTGAACCAAACAATAGTTTCGAAAAATGGGATTGCCGTATGATTTGAATTGCAAGCTTTTTCTGCACATACTGCGCTGACATGTGGATGGTTAAGCGTGGTAGATTGCGTGATATCACTCCGCTTTGCCGTCGCTAAAATCGTCCAGCAAATAAACAATTCAGACACACGCAAACTTTTTTCACTGGGTTAAAAATAAATCCTCCTCTTACTCATCGTAAAAATGGTTGATTCCCTATCGTTTTTCTGCCATTTTTCCTAGAATCAATAATTGTAATATTGCTACTCCACAAATCGACGGATAAGAAAAAGTTCGCAGTTTTTACCGCTTCATGCAATGAACGAACAGATGGCAACTCTTGCCATGGTTTATGACGCGGTTACGGCAGCACAATTTTCTGACATTGTCACGTGGCAGCTAAAAAGTCAGTCAGCTTGGCCATAGCGGGCTATGGTTTGGGAATACCTCCATGGTTTTGCGGCAGCTTTAGACGTCACAGAATACTTGAAACTGTACTTGAAAAAACGCTGGTTCGTGGTTGTTATTAAGCCTATTTCGGAACAGATCCCTGTTGGCAACTCATGTGGTCTTCTCGGGTGACTTAGTGCCTGCCGGCAACGGGTTGTTGACCCCTACTCTACAGCAATTTTTTTTGCGCAAACGACATTTTTGTGGAAAAATTCACTTCACAAAAACAATGCGTGGGACAGTTAGCTCAATTATCAAACATTCAGTGAGTAAAAGACTGGATATTGTTAACTCAGAGCAACCTAGTCAAAATTGAAATTTAAAAACAGACAAGGTCTGGAGACAACCAGCCAGGTTCCAGAGGTCAAAGGTTGCTTTGAATGGTAATTAATTAATTCCTTCTGAAAGACTAAAACTTAAAGTTTGTCACAAGATTTGTTATGAAAAGGCAAGCTAAATTTATGTCTCCTAGACCTCATCTAATTCATTGGGATTTACTAAATTAAAAGTTTACGGCGGCAGAATTACTGTATATTATGTCAAAAGATTTATAGCGTGAATAATGCTTTGGCGACTGAAAAAAAATGTAATAAGCTGTGACTCAAGTTTATACAAGTGGACATTTCCTATTTGAACAAGTCAAAATTAAATTTGGTTATGGAACACTTCTCATTAATTATTTGGAAAATATTATTTTTGTTTGAAACTTCGATTTCCTTTGTTTCTTTTTTACTATCGAACACTCAAACCAAACAGCAATTTTCGGAGATGATACGATAACGTGAGAACTATAAATTCACATGCATGAGCGTGATGACCCAGTAGTGAGACCAATGAACTTGACTGCGTTTGCATTACAGATTGGACAAGTTCGAACCACTGAACACAAGGTGTAATAAAATGGAAGGCCAATGCCGAACTGCAATGATTTCAGTTTTTCAGAAAATAGTAACTCCTTCAGTGAACACTTGTACAGGGCTTGGTTTAGAGTGAAAAACATGAATAGGAGTTATATAAAATATTTTTTCAAAAACTATATTTGATACTAAAGAAAAAAAATACTGCTTCTCACACTGCCCATTTATTCTAAAATTTTAATAAAAAAAACAATTGAGCTTGGAAGTTTATCAGAAAAAAAAAATCTTCCTTTGGGTGCAATATAGGGCAATTTTAGGTATTTCACACAATCACAGGACAAGAATCAACAGAACTTAATTGCTCATAGGAATTGGTTATTATGTATTTCAAACAAATATAAAAATTAGGCCTGAAAACTATAATTCAAAAAGGTAAATTTAAAATTATAGAGGTTTTACATAAATTTCACCATGTAATCCAATTCTGGGTTATGAAGGTGTAAAACTATAACATATTAAAAAATCCAATTCAAAATTTCTTCCAACTCTTTCAAAAGCGATAATTATGTGATTATTATTGTGTTATACCTCTGTACTGCCCAAGGATGATTTTAAAGCTTGTAGTTGATCTGATGACAGGTTGCAGTTTCCAAGGCCCAACTCTTCAACACAGGATTGATTGGAAAGTATTTGTCCAACTGATGATAAACCTTCAACTCCCATGTTTGCGTTTCTATGCAGGATGAACTTCATGATCTATAATGAAACAAGAACAATTTAAGGTCGTAATTGGACTGATATAAATCTTGTTGAATTAAGCAACAAATTAAGCATGGACAGTGGTTTTCACCCTTTTTCATGGAGCGGAATTCTAATGAAACATTCCAGTTGATAGAGGCCCCGTGTGCAATAGTCCATTGCCATTTATTGGCTAAATTGTATAAAACATGAATACCTATTAAGCAAATCTAATACTGACAAAACAAAATGAACTACTCATGTAGTATGTTAACCAAGATGGCGGATACTGGAACGTAGAACTGGTAGCAGGTAAGGGCTAGGCCATAATTTCAGGTACAAATACTACGAGAGTCACTTGGCTAGTCCCCGAACTCTCAATAGAACTGAAAGAAGTAAAATTGAAATAAATTTATGGCCTTACCCTAACCCTGGTACACATGCTATGTTCCGGTGCACATACTACAGGAGTGCTAAGAATTCTGCTCTATGGTGTTTTACACATACTTTATAGTCATTCTACTATATAGTAGCACTGGTGACTCCAAATATGAGCTTCTTGCCTAAAGCTTTATTTATAGTAAAAACATAAAAACAAATTTTAAAAGATTTGGTATCAGAAATTCTACCTTCACATTTGATCCTTTTAATTCAGATGCCAGAGTTTGAAGTGAGGCTGACTTGAGATCACATCTATTGAAATTCATTGAGAGTGATGTGCAGTAGAAAGCTACTGACCCAATGACATGAACGTCACTGACGGAAAGAGGATGATCAGACATGTAAATTTTGTTAAGAGAGGATTTGACAATGTCGCTCATTCCACTCTTGGCTTCGTTCAATGCAGTGAAAAGTTCCAAAAGATCTGATTTGTTTGATCCTTTTTTGAGTTGTAATTGCAGACTTTTCTTGAGAATATCTCGTTTTTCTTCAAGATCCTGAATATCTGTGAAAATATAAGAATATATGTATACTGATGATACTTGTGTCTGAATGATAAGTTACCATTCAGTAAAGATTGACTTGCAAATAACATTAGCGCTTATCTCTTTTAAATTAGTTATTGAAAAATTAAATCTAGTCAGCCATAGCCAATCAATGTATTGGGCACCTCATTGTACTAATGTGTCTGTTACATTGTTTGGACTAGTGTTTGTTATTGCACTTCAGATTTCCCCAAGCTTAAAACTTTAGTACAAATCCAGTGTAAAATGTGTAATAATAATGATTGATGCGTATTAACGATGCTCGGCTACTTTTTGCTTTGCAATAAAACACCCTAGTACAGAAATGGGCGAAGTATGACCCGTGGGCCAAATCCGCCCCGTTGAGTAATTCAATCTGGCCCGCATGATGGTGCCACAACCTAACTAGAACTAAATTTTGATGTCTTAGTTAAAATTAGCTCAAACAATTTGTTGAGATTGCGATTAAAATTAGTCTTGGCACGAGGCTTATTGTTTTCCACTTTTGCTTTTGTTACACTGTAAATATTTTTCATAAAATGTAACTTTTACATCACACTTACATGGCCCGCAAGTCTAAGTAGGCACAATTTTTGGCCCCTGGTCGAAAAATTTTGCCTATCCTTGCCCTAGTAGTATCTCAACCTGTGCCCCTATTACCAAGAATTACAGCATTGATAAATTAATTTTTTATATGAACTTATTCATGGATTTGGCTCCGAACAATGCCCTGTAACAGTGTGCACTGATAAGCTAGGCATAGAGTTACTGTTTCTTAAAATTACAGGAATATTCCTAGGTCAGCATTGTATACCAAATTTATTACACCCTAGGGCCTAGGTGAAGAGACAAGTATGCGATGTAAACCCGAGATGAGTAACCTACAATGCCAATACAGTTATTAGGTTGAAGTTTTTAACTGCTAGGCCATTGCACTGATTAATTGATAATGCTAGAAACGCTTAACAAATTTTAGATTCGAATCGAGAAAAAAAAATGGCTCTAGCTTGAATTTGAATCAACAATAAACAACACATTACCTTCAAGTAAAATTCCGGCTGCTTCATAAACTGTCGGATTCAATAAAAATCCACAGATCATTTTTCTGACGAAAACAAAGTGACCGGTATGAAGATGTTTATCCACGAACTCCTTAAAAGATTTTAAATCCAGTCCAAGAATATAGAAAGATGTGAGCATTTCTTGAAAACTTTGATGTTGAAAGTAAAGAAGATGGATTCCTTGAAAGAGTTTACGATATATTCCTCCAGGAGCCAGAATTGCTAGATCGGTTGCTTCTTCGGGTTTTAGATGAACTTGATGAAAATCATCTTCTGTAAATAGAACTCGACGTTCTACTGTCCCAACGTATGATAGTTCTTTTAATTTGTCCAAAACTTCCATAGTAATCTCTTGGTGAGTGTGGGGTGATCGTAAGATACTTTGCATGACCACAATCATAATACCACTCATGGTGTTTGGTTTGAAGTCAGATTTGAATTTTAATGCTATCAGCGTGTAAACCAGCATCACAGGGGTAGTGCACAGTAACAAGAGTGGTGGAGCTTCGATTTTGAGAAATTCTATTATTTTCTCGGCTTCTTCATTTCCTTCATATCCAGAAATGATTTCTTTGATGGACTCCATTGTTAAACCAGCAAGTGCAATGACCTTGTCTGGTCGAACTTCTCCCCAATAATTTCTGATGGAATGTTCACGACTGGACGATATAATGCGACAGCCAGGAAATAATTTTTCAGAGAGAAAATTCCACATTATTACCTCAGGATATGCAGGCTCATCTAGACTGATGAGTTTATAAACTCCATCAACTGTATATTGAAGAGTATCCAAGGAGTCGAGCATAAACAAAACTTCCTCTGGGTGAGTTTTTGCAATGTCTATTGCTTGAACTCTTTCTTCTTTTGTGAGATTGCTGAAAATTAGTTCTTCTGCTGTTACTTTACTGTCGTTCATAAATTGTTTACATTCTACATATGGAACCATCTTGATATTCCCCTGAAAATATTTTCCCTGTATGACATCTCTTGAGGTTGCTTTCATGAGTGTGGTCTTTCCTGAACCAGGGGGCCCCACGAAACAGACATGGCCATGTTTAAAGTTGTTAAACAATTCATCAAGTTGTGTCTCTTTTCTGATCCCTCTTTCTCTTTCTCGTTGTAAATACTTTTGTTGATCAGGTGACTCTGGTACATAATCGTGTTCAGGAATTCTTCCACCTCTATAAAAATCAATTTCTTCCAATTGAGGAGTTACGTCCACATTTAGTTTTCTCTTGAAAACTCCATGAGGTTCAGCAAAGTCATAGAAGTCAGTGCACTCTTCAGTGTTATCATTGATTTTTGCTATTACTTTTTGATAAGACATCATATTTGCTTTACAATGTCATACACTTTAAACATCCAGCGTATTGACCATCTGGTAAAGCTTCATAAAAAAAGATTCATCTGATGTAATATTCAATAATAGTTTTCGACAATAACTTCAAAGTTCTAGGATATAAACTTTAACTAAACCTGCTAGAAATCTAACAAGAAAACATTCGTCATCCAAGTGCGATGATGCCTAACATAGATGCCAATAAATCTGTTATATAATGTACACTTTTGTAAACAGTTGCAATTCATAGTATCTTTGTAACATTTACATAATTGTTCCTAAATTATTATTATTGTGTTTTCACGATTTCAAGTATTTCAAGTAACACATTCAATGATGTTTCATGCGACACCCATTCCACGCCTTCTGTTTTGAACAGAGCTCTCTATACCAGGGGTCCGTAAATAGTGGGCCTGCAATCATATTTGGGCCGCAAGACCTTCTAATCTGTGTCGCAAAACAATTTGTAATTTGCCATAAATATAAGTATCTGGAGTTGTCTGCGGCTTCAATGAATGTTCTTCTACCCTTCGTAAAAGTTACAGTGTATTCCGTTCATGTTGTTAATATTTTATAAAACGATTTTAGAGCCTTAATATTCACTCCTTCATTTTCAGTTGGAACTTTTTTAGTAGCAGATTTACCCTTTTAATTATACTTAACGTCTCTATGCCGATGCTCGCAAAATAACAAGTTTTTTTGAGATGGGAAGATTTCCAAAAATATAGTATACCGACATAATATCGAATACGGCCTAAATAACCGCGTTGAGCTGACCAAAACAATAGGCGACTTAAATAACATTTGCTCTGCAAAAATACCACACGCTATTATGGAATTCTTAGGTCTCCTGGAAATATTTAAAAAAAGCAGGATTTTAGGGCTGGCCCTCTCTCTGCGCCAATAACAACAGTAAGTGTCGACCAGTGCTCTGGCTTCTTTTTTGATTGTAGATTAAATTATCCGAATATCTCATATTTATTGAAATTTTCCAATTTGATAAAATTATTTGGTCACCCTTAGACACTTTTGTTCAGTATACTTTTTATTCACCATCTCACAAAACGTTTTAGATGCACGCCAATGAGATATATCAATAAACACCAATTTCCTTAATTAAGTATGATTTAAGAAAAACGTCAATTCCACTCCCAGTCATAGACCACTTATGAAAACGTAATCCGGCCGTCTATAGAAAAAAGGTTGTGCACCCCTGACTTACAAGTAGAGCAAAATAGTGTTGACAAAGACACATGAGTTTATTTCTCCCAGAAAATGCTGCAAAATCGCCTTTCAAAAAACATTTGGGACAGGACCTAGGCTACGTATATAACACTGCTTATACCCTATATAGGTAATTATACAATTAATCTTTGTTTTCAATGCTATATATGAAAAATTATCAAACAATATAGCCCAAGTTTTTCATATCAAATTTTGTAAAGTTAAATTGGGTATCAGCTATACTAATGCAGCAAAGTAATTTTACATGGATGATTGAAAGTTTTGATTATTAAAATAAAGAATTGTAAAATGCCAAACTATTAAGATATGACCAATAATACATTTGAGATAAAGCAGTTAATTCACTGTTATTTCATGTTGCATTAAATTCACTTTCCTTGAACTAGATTGACCAAACATGGGCTGCTGATGGATTGCACAATTATGGTATGATTAACCTATTGACCAGAATCGGCCAAAGAAGATTTCAATTATTATACACCCAACCTCTTCGCATACGGCTTTATAGGACGGTCAAATATATCGGTATTTCAAGAAATACAGCGTTTAAATCACCCGTCTGTCGTCATCTGTTTACCTAACACTTCAATATCTGGTACTAACTGGCATCTTATCAGAAAAACTAGTAAATCATTGACTAAGAGTAAACAAAGGGCGCAGTAATATTACAAAGGAATCTTGCAACAATTCAGAAGCGCAATAAACTGGACAAAATATCCAGCCAATACAAGGGAAACTTGCTTTCCCATTTCCATTACAAAACTACATATCAGACAGACTAGCAGGAATGAAAAGATCAAAAAAGTGGGAAAAACTCAAGTGTGATAATTATGTTTAAATATTGCATAAGAAATACATTGACAGAAAAGTTGACAGAATCAAACACCCATACAGATTTTCATTTAGCACTTAAAAAAGCTTTCAACAGTAAAGTTTAAATAAAATTGATATCATCCCGCAAGGGGTCCAATTATTATCTGTGGTAGAGTAAATGACAATCCAATATATTCTGTCACATGTTGTGCCACCAGACCATTTAACTGCAATTAATTCTGTCAGGAAAATCCTTTTTATGTAAGTGTGATAATTATTCATGCATGACTGGGGAGGTTGAAAAATCTAATCATTAAATAATTCATCGAATTGATTTACCATCATTGCCTCCATCGAGATTGATTGTTGGCTTTGGATACTTTTGTTGGCTTTATTGTTATGCAACAATAGAGGTAGACACTTCTGCTACAATTGAATTTGAAGTGCGCAGTGATTTTTTTCTTAATAATTTAGCGTCGCACAAAGAACAAAGTTTGGGAACGGCTGGTCTAGTCAATTGTCACTTTTACCAAACTACATTTTGATTACTGCAACTAAGCTTGGATAAAATGTTGGATGTTGGATAAAAATGTTGGATAAAATGACCATTGAGTTATTTGATTTAAACCTGGATTGTTGAATCACTGAAACTGGCAAATATCTAACAAAACCAATAAAACATGACAACATGTACAACCATGTACAAGCAAGCAGCCACTTATATATTTAAAAAGCTCCTAACAAACTTACTTTACCTTTTAAAGTTATTCAAGAAACAAAGCGCGGAATTTCATATATCTCGGTCGTTACGTTTGGAGTATGGACTGTTAGTAAGCTAAAACATGAGTTATCAGTTATTCACATACAACAAGGGTTCACAATCAGCGGCCGTCAAAGGTGAAATGTGTAACTGTGCTGGTGTGTATGTTTTACTCCAAAATACCATATGTTGGTGTTTTATTAACGGAAAATATACTAGACTCGGAGATTATTAAAAGAAGCAGTTGTAAACATTGCTCCATATCACTAAGGAGGAAAAAGGTCTGTTACATTTCATACATTTTCATATTATTACAAATGCCAGAAGCGCAGCCAGCCAGAATCGTGGGCATAAATATTTGATTCAACTTCGGTAATTATGATATAGATATCAATCTAGTATTAGGGCCCAATTTTAGAGATTTGCAATGTCTAAAATAGCACTTTTTCATATGGCGCAGAATCTTAAAGCAAAAGTTATGGTGTATTCCGTTCATCTTGTTAATATATTATGAAACGATTTTACAGCCTTGAAATTCACTCCTTCATTTTCAGTTGGAACTTTTTTAGAAGCAGATTTACCCTTTCATTTATACTTAACGTCTCTATGCCGATGCTCGCAAAATAACAAGTTTTTCTGAGATGGGAAGATTTCCAAAAATATAGTTTACCGACATAATATCGATGACGGCCTAAATAACCGCATTGAGCTGACCAAAACAATCGGCAACTCAAATAACATTTGCTCTGCGAAAATACTACACGCTAGTAGGGACTTCTTAGGTCTCCCGGAAATATTTAAAAAAGCAGGATTTTAGGGATGGCCCTCTCGATGTGCCAATACGAACAGTAAGTGTCGACCAGTGCTCTGGCTTCTCTTTGGATTGTAGATGAAATTATCCGAATATCTCATATTTATTGAAATTTTCCGATTTGATAAAATTATTTGGTCACCCTTAGACACTTTTGTTCAGTATACTTTTTATTCACCACTCACAAAACGTTTTAGATGCACGCCAATGAGATATATCAATAAACACCAATTTCCTTAATTAAGTATGATTTATGAAAAATGTCAATTCCACTTCCAGTCATAGACCACTTATGAAAACGTAATCCGGCCGTCTATAGAAAAAAGGTTGTGCACCCCTGACTTACAAGTAGAGCAAAACAGTGTTGACAAAGACACATGAGTTTATTTCTCACAGAAAATGCTGCAAAATCGCTTTTTAAAAAACATTTGGGACAGGACCTAGGCTACGTATATAACACTGCATATACCCTATATAAGTAATTATACAATTAATCTTTGTTTTCAATGCTATATATGAAAAATTATCAAACAATATAGCCCAAGTTTTTCATATCAAATTTTGGAAAGTTAAATTGGGTATCAGCTATACTAATGCAGCAAAGTTATTTTACATGGATGATTGAAAGTTTTGATTAATAAAATAAAGAATTGTAAAATGCCAAACTATTAAGATATGAGCAATATTACATTTAAGATAAAGCAGTTAATTTCACCGTTATTTCATGTTTCATCAAATTCACTTTCCTTGAACTAGATTGACCAAACATGGGCTGCTGATGGATTGCACAATTAAAGTATGATTTACTTATTGACCAGAATCGGCCGGAGAAGATTTCAATTATTATATACCCAACCTCTTCGCATACGGCTTTATAGGACGGGCAAATATATTGGTATTTCAAGAAATACAGCATTTAAATCACCCGTCTGTCGTCATCTGTTTACTTAACACTTCAATATCTGGTACTAACTGGGATCTTATCAGAAAAACTAGTAAATCATTGACTAAGAGTAAACAAAGGGCGCAGTAATATTACAAAGGAATTTTGCAACAATTCAGAAGCGCAATAAACTGAACAAAATATCCAGCCAATACAAGGGAAACTTGCTTTAACATTTCTACTACAAAACTACAAATCAGACAGACCAGCAGGAATGAAAACATCAAAAAAGTGGCAGAACTTGAGTTTGATAATTATGTTTACATATTGCATAAGAAATACATTCACAGAAAAGATCGAACACTCATACAGATTTTCTCTTAACACATTAGAAAGCTTCCAATAGTGAAGCTTAAATAAAATTAATATCATCCCGCAAGGGGTCCAATTATTATCTTTGGAAGGGTACATGACAATCCGATATATTCTGTCACATGTTGTGCCAGACCAATTAACTGCAATTCATTCTGGCAGGTAAATCATTTGCATGTATGTGTGATAATTTATCATGCATGACTGGGGAGGTTGAAAAATCTAATTCATTGAATAATTCATCTAATTCATTTACCATCTTTGCCTGCATCGAGATTGATTGGGCATACAATTTGATCAATCTCTATTACACTTCAACTAATATCGTGAGCATTTCAAAAAATGCAATGCAATATCGTTCTCTTGGAATAGGAGTAAGAGTTAGGTTTTTTAATATAGGCTAGTTCATCACTTGGATATGCATATCAATAGCAATTATCAATGTAGTTTACACTGCATCAAGCCTAATTGGACATCAAAGTTTGGTGATTAGGCACATTCAATAATTAAACTATGGATATTTGCCTAAGAATTACCGTCAATTTTAATACAATATCCACATCATTTACACTAAGTTTTACAATAAATTTTATGACATCAATATACGGTGTAACCTATCGACATATGCTCAACAGTAATTAAATAAAATATATTCATATGAAATGGAGTAAATCAAATCGGATTGGTTTCCAGAATTCCGATTCCAAGTGAGAGATAAGAACCTTTTCATTCATTTATTAGATTGAAAATTATCAATTAACCGATAGAATTCTGATTCTAAATACATTGAGGAAACCTCTAAAATCTTTGCTTTGAACAATGCTCCTGACAAGCAGACACTTAAAAGTATTGAAATATTTACAGTTTGCTCAATAGTTTACAAACCTCTAGGTCAGGGGGGTCCAAGGTGGTCTGCCTCGCGAGCCACACTATAATTTTTGTATTGTTTGCGGGCCACAATAGTGCTAAGAATAAGTAAACAGTGCCATACAAAACAAACACTTTTATTGTCCAAACACATTGGTCTTTATTTGTCATTTATCAAGCTAAACATGCAAAAAACGCCAAAAAACTTCAAAAGTTTTACTATATCTACATTCGGTGTAAGACTTCAAAACCTTCACAACGGAGGAAGTGCCATACGAAGAAAATGCCGTGTTTGTTATTATATTAAGCAAGTATTGTGATATTTTCCCTCCCGTATCTAGTCAAAAACATGTTTGAATTGGTCAGCTTTTATTTCAAACTCATGTTTGCAAAATAACTTACAAATAACTGCAGGCTGATTGATTACCGATTTTTACCGAATTTGAGATACATGAAGGTAATTACTATATTTTCTGACATATAGGCAGCATTTTTTGTATTACGGTTCAGGCTGGTTGCAGAAAAAACACTCGGCAGGAATTATATTGGTCGACTATTACATTAATATTTAGTTATCAGGCATAGTAAATCTAGGCTAATAGATTCCTCATTAGATTTTTAGATTTTGTTAGCATATATTCCCGACCGAAAATATAGAAACCAGGTAACAATTTAGACTAGCCAACCACTTTATTCAATTTCGCTAGTTGCCTCAGCTAGCCATAACACCAGTCAATTCGATGACAATGGCAATGTAACAATAAGTCAGAAGATTTTTCTAGTTATTTTTATGAGGAAACAACACCAAATTCAATTTTTTGTTTACCCTTGCGCGAATGCGACGCGGGCCACAAAAAAGGAAGCGGCGGGCCACATTTAATTTTCAGTCATCGTTGCGAGTTGTTTAAATTATTACAAATACATTTGGATGTATAAGACAGTTGGTCATTTTTATCACAATTGCAACATCTACTGGTGGCCTGATGCACTGGTACAACTCTAACTGCTTAAATGTTCTATAAATTCACATGCAATTGTATGGAATTATTTTTATATAACTTCCAAAAATTGTATAAAATCTGCGGCCAATACTGTAGCGTCTAATATACATATTGGCCATACATAATATTAAATAACAAATTGTGTTAAGTCTGATTGACAATGACACACCCAGTTTCAACCTCTTTCTGTGAAATGACTAATGGATGTGAGAAATCAACTCATCAAACATGGCCAATTTGTTAAAGCACCGTAAACCATAAGTAATTTGTACCTAGTGAACAGACGAAAGTGACCCACATGCTGGGTCATACCTGGTTTCAATGTAGGTATTCCAATTCTCTTAGCATTAATAAAACAGACTAGATATTTGACATATTGGCGGCATACTACGTTTGATTGTAGATAATGCATTATTGTCGGAGATATCAAAAATAAACGCGAACCTTTTCATTAGAACTAATTTTTATTCAATCGTTTATTTAGTCTCTGCAACCTCGTCACATTAGTGACGAGTGATTTACTGTCTAGTGAAAGGTTAAGCGTGAGTAATAGCCCATAACATTTGTTATTTTCTTACAAAACAATAGTACAATCATTATGATAGATAGTTACTGAGAATTTCACATTGTATTTTCGGAATTTGCAAATTCAATGCAAAATACAATGAATGGGTTGGTTTGCTTAAGTTAATTCACCTAGGATTGACTTATCCATGTGACTGAAAACTGATGACATCATTAGGTTCTCTCAGACCTTCAATCAAATGAAAAAATAAATATGAGAGAGAAATGGAAAAAAGCTCTCTCGTTTCACAGTGGCACTCAACAGACACAATTCGAAAACTGGCGTGGCATAGACACACCCCGTTTACATACAGCTTTTATAGGACTATCGAATATACATTTATAATCACCTGTCTGTCATCAACTGTTTACATAGCACTCCAATTTCTGGTAGTAACTGTCATCTCATCAGAAAAACTATTTAATTATTGACTAAGGTTAAAGATAGGACACAGAATTATTACAGAGAAATTTCGCAATAATCTGGAACACAAAAACATTGGAAAAATGGAAAAAACTTTGGAATTAGGTTTAAGAAACATACAGACATTATTTACAAAAAAATTAAAGCTACAAATAGTTAATTAAATGAATAGTATTCTATCACAAGATATTCAGCGCCAGCATTACCCTTTGGAATGTGCATAACAATACAACCGATTATGTTTCATGACTAATTAGTCGCAAAATATTGTGCCTAGAAAGTCCTTTCAAGTATGCGATATTTGGTCATGTGTGACTGGGAGAGTGAAAAAAATTGAACTCATTGAAGAAAATATCAGAAGGTACAATAGTGCCTACAATATGCTTATTATGTGGGCCTTCAATGTTTATGTCACTAAACCCTGACTCCAGAAAAATTCCTTCCTATTGGTCATCATATTAAATTTTGAAAGCTTATATTTTGAGAATAATTACGAGAGTTGGCAAATCGTTCAAAACCATCATCTGGATCAAAATATTTGAAAACCTGAAAAATTTGATTTCAAGCCCTGGATTCTCCCAATAAATGTTTGAGTCATACATATTGATTATACAAATTGTATGTTCATTCAAGCCTGATGCAGACTTAATCAAATTGGTTGATACTATTAATAAATTTATAGCTCAACCTTAATCTTGCCTTCATTTGTGAAATCAATTTAATTAAGGAAAATCATTTACATTTTACTCTTCCAAAATAGGACATCAATCAAAAATACATAATCAAAAATTCATCACAAGGTTACTAAAAAATTTCCTGGGATTGACAAAATTGGAATATTACTTCTAAATACCACAAACATTTACCACATAATGCCCCCACTGAGTAGTGACAGTCAGGGGTGCGGTGGAGTGCGTATCCCTAATGCTTAGCCCGATGCGCACAATGCCAAGATTTACAGCTTCGTTCTGAAAACAGCTTTTCCCAGGCAATTACTGATAAGTGGAAATATTACCTTACGAATGGATCATACACAAGTTAAACAATTAAAAGCATTTCAGCACAAAGATTTTGAGCTTTGCAGTAATCTGTTATTTCATGCCACTAAATTTTTGATCTGTTTATTGCAATTCTATTTCCCCTGGGATAAACCAGTGCTGTGCAACAGTTGACCAATTAAAAGCATTTCAGCACAAAGATAATCTGTTATTTCATGCCACTAAATTTTTGATCTGTTTACTGCAATTCTATTTCCCCTGGGATAAACCAGGGCTGTGCAACAGGCAGTCCGTGGGCCACAACCTGGCCAGCAAAGCCATCAAGTGTGGCTCTTGTCAACACTCAGATTTTTTTCCCAATCAAGCATAGAACCCTAATCCGACAGTTTATGTTTGAAAAGGCACTCACATGAATAAAAAACATAATGTTTTATGCTCTTGTCGCTTTTAAACTAACCATGGGACAACTAATGAGATAAACAGAGGATGGTGGGACACTAAACCTCACTTCCAGCAAACAAAACAACATTAATGCTGAAAACTAATGTTGGGGCAGTAGCAGAAAAATACAGATAAATAAATTTCAAATGAATGAATTTGGAAACATTAGGCAGCCATCTGTCAAAAATCACCAATAATATTTGACTTCACATTCAAAGTAAATCACTGATGACATTAGGCAACGTTTAAAATTTTGAACTTTAGCCTGCTCATTTTAGTCATTAGCCTACCGGGAGTTAACATTGTGCCTGGGTTAAACTTGCCACCAAATATAATCATGCAATTCTCTTAAATAAGTTTAGGTGGGACACTAAACCTCACCAACGTTGTTTCCAACTGAAATTTTTAAATTGATGGTTATCGCCTCACCTATGAGAGGGTTAGTCTAACAATGAACCATACTGAAAAAGAAGTCAAACCTAAAATACTAACAAAAGCGTGACTTTGAGAAACATTCAAGCGACCCGATATCCCGGTGACTCTATAGTTTACGTAAGAAGACAACCTTAGACATGACATCTGAGGTAACCATAGCAGCCGCAGATCATTGAATAAACAACCAATGGTACCGGTAAATATTTCAAGGCTGCGCTAAGGACTATTGCTTTTTTTGGCGCAGTACTGAATTCCGGTACACATATAAATATATTTAAATATACACTCATGGATCTCTCCAGAGGCTGGGTGCTGGAGGTAATCATATACATGAAAAGAGGTTGCTAAACTCACAGTAATATGGATCTAGTACGACAGCACATGAGAATAAGAAGCACTAATATTATAAAATTAGGATGATGAAAACGAGTACGATACCGGTACCAGTTCCATATTATAAAAGCAAGGCTAAAATATATAAACATGACTGTGTTAACAAGCCCAATTCCAGATGAAAGTAACCTATTTTTAAACATGTACTTGCCATAATGTCCATGTGACACGCACAACATGGACACTCATTTGATCCATGTGGAGTCAAGTCAAAATAGGCTGGCGAAGATGACTTGTCACATGCTAATCTGTACCAGTAGCTGGTAAGGATCCCTACTTCCCATTGTATTTTCATTGTTTGAAAGCAAAAATTGAGACCACTACTTAAGAACTATTCAATTTGAGAAAATAAAAATCCTAAGGCTCAAAAGCCTCCATTGAATAGAAAGTAAAATAAGTGTTAATACAGCCTACTCTAATGACAGGAAGATGCAAAATGAAATATAAAATATCTTCTGAATTTAAGAATTAAAACAAAAATGTAGAGCACACACAAAAAATATTCAGTCACAATTTCCTATACCCGCATGTCCTAATCAGAAACAAATATTGAATTGGTTGATCTTTTCGACAAAAGTCTAAAAAGTAAATTTTAAATATAAGTGTATTTAGGAAAATTAGCATGGTGTTCGATACAATATTTAAAATTAAATTTTAAAGCAAAGATTTCCAAGTTAAACTGTTGAATGTTACTGTATGTTTGAACGAGTTGTATTTCCAATCAATCTTGATTCAAAATTTGACCATTATTTTATTTCAATTTTCCTTATTTCAGTTCTATTACGAGTTCGTGGACCATCCAAGTGACTCCCGTACCGGAAATTATAGCCTAATCCTAACCCGGTACACATACTTCGTCCTGGTGTCTGCCACAGTGGTTCACATACTTTGAAAGTACTAATTTTTTTAATAAAAAAAAACAACTGTATCCAAATATCTTGTTCATTTTATAAATAACCAATACATACATATATATGGTCATTAACATATTATTAAAGAAAAAATAAGACACACCGGGAAGATTTTTTCGTAAAATTTGATTGAAGTCAGAAAATATTGAATTCAATTTCAGTAAGACTTCGCTATATATTTTCTAAGTTTTTAGTAAAACAATAATTTCGAACAACTATGCAATAAATGTTACCCCGACTTGTGTTCCCCTGATATTCTTTCTATATACTCCACCTGTGCAAAATTATTGGTACTTATTTCAAGAGTTGTTTTACGAGTCGGCGCCTATAAACCAGTTTATTTGTTTCAGACTATCATTTTAAATCAAAACATTCAACAACCTTCCAATTAAATGTATCGATAGAAAAGTTGGTCTAGTCTGTCACAGCTATGTGGTGACCACTGTCCTATAGCTTTTCTTACCAATAACAAGAACATCTATTAAATGTTTGTTTCCTGCCTTTCACTTTAAAATAGGCTCTGTATAAGCTTCCACTGATATACAATATTTGGAGTCTGAAATCTTTCCTATTCAAAAGTGTGAATGGTTCAAACACGACATTTTAACCTGCAATGCCAACATAGGTAAGGCTTATGTAGAGCTTTTTAGCCACATGGCCCAAAAGAGTTTTATAAGAAGTCAAATATAAAATAAAATTTTTACTGAGGCCTGGGAAATTTCTATTTTTAATCTGAATCATTTGATTTATTTTCTCATCTGTGCTTATATCAGGTTGGGATAATGAGATAAACAGAGAAAAGTGGGACAATAACTGAATCCAACTCATGAAAACCAGGAAAGAAAGCATATAAAAAAATTATTGGCAAGGCCTAATTTCTGCTAATTGATGCGACTCATCATGCTAAGCGTTAGAAATACTCTCGCCGCCGCACCACTGATTTTACCTTGCGTGGGTTGGCAGGTTTGAAACCTGTAATGGATAATTATGTACAAGATGATTGTTGGACTCCTCCCCACCGTAGGGTGGTTCACGTAACCGCTGGTCAGTTGCAACTCCCTTCACTTTGAAGTACAGGCATCCGAAATCAAATAACTGGCTAACTAATCCCATACCCGACAGGACAGGTTTTCCATATGATTAAGTGGTGTTATTATTAACTTTCCTCTTCCTCAGGATATTTAAATTCTTTTCTATCCTATCCTAATAATAATCTTCTTTTTACAATAAAATAAATTGTTGTATATCATCAACCTCAAATTAATAGTAAATTTAAGCTACATCTCCAACTTTAAGAATTCCAAAGTTTCGCCTGTTTTTTCAATACTTTGCCTTCATGATGTGTAAAATTATTTAGGCCGGAAGTTACACCTAAGTCACCATGGATACCGAAAAGAATATTGCTCATCGTTGCCGCATAGTGGCTGATATTTAAATTCCCAAAAAATATCATATTAGATGGAAGAAAGGGTGATTACAATTGGTTTGATAATTTACAAAATCATTGCATAAAATTATTTGATGTAAAGTCGTAGTTGAGTTGAAATTAAATGTCTTGATCTTCAGATGTCAATCATTCAAAGACCACGTTGATGAATTTTGTTGTTCTATACTGCCACCTGGTGTGAACTTTTCCAATATTCGCCGATGTCAGTCATGATTATTAGAACAAGAGAGCAATGCTCAAATATATGGACACGTTGACCAGAACGAAGCAATCCTTACCTTTGATGTTACCGGTACCCTCAAAAAATTTCCCGAGTTTCGCGTAGCAAGAATTTATAGAATCAAACCGAACAGCCAGTGTTCCCATCGATGAAATAATACAGAAATTTTGAATGATATATCAGATTTCATACAAAATTCAGAAATAAATAAAAGTAATAGGTCTTCAACCACTATAAATTTCAAAGCAATTGGTCCAGTATTCGAAGAGAAAAGCAATTTTTCAATGATGACGAATAACAAGAACAACAACATGATATTAAAACGATCGTTATGTCCACTAACGTGTCCAATGAGTAGCAGAGATTTCACATACAGTAAGAAACATGTTACATCAAATAACTCTCTTGGAAGAAAAGAGTCATATGTCTGAACGGATTCGAAAGCTCTTCTGATAAACAAAAAGCTACCATTGCTATAAGAAGACATGTTAGGTCGGCATTGGTGATCAGAGACAGGAGTGTAGCCAGGAATTTTCGAAGGGGGATTCTGAACTTTGTAATTGCCAAGTTAGACCATAACAGCTAGCAGAACCGGCTCAGGGTCTAAAAAGCGTTCTAAGCTATGAACATTTTTTATGTGTGATACGAAAAAATTTGTTTTATTTACATTTTAGAAGAGGGGTCTGACCCTGATCTGATCTTCAAACTCAATATTTCAAACTTGCAATGTCAACATTGTCAAGTCCGACACTCCGAGTACCAGGGCATTTCAATTTTTTTTTATCATTCTTTATTGTTAAAAATGTCTTCACCCCTTCCATTTCAAAGAAAAAACACAATCCTGCAAAATATTGTTCATATTTGTCCAATTTACTTTCAAAAATTTTAAAACACACAAAAACAGCTAAAAGTCTAAGTACATAGAGAGAACGGCGAGTCTGAATTCAGAAGTATAAAATCCATATCTAGATAGTTTCATATTACAGAATTCTACCCTGCTTGCCAGGATGTGATTATTCTGCCCAGTCATGCTTCAGTGACCATAAGCGGGATAGCTTTTTGAGATTGAATAGTTTAACCCAGGGGTGGGCAATTTTTAATACAAGAGGGCCAGGTACAAATAACTTGGTGAAACCTCGGGACGCACCTTTTTAACATCGGCTTTCTAGTAGTCGCAGGCACAAAAAGTTTGGCTATTGATCTTATGGCATGTGTAGTTCGCTTCTGTGACATCATAAGCATAGATAATAAATTGAACTCGGGTAAAAGCTATGCGATGCAAAGAGATTGGAATAACTGGCACGAACCAGATTGAACTAATAAAAACTCGTTTTACAGGCCGCACACCTTTCAAAATTGTCACTTCTGCGCGGACCACACAATTTTTTCTTATGGCCGGAGGTTGCACACCCCTGCGTTAGGTTGTGATAGGGCATCCCTAGAGTTTGACATGCTTTTAATAATAATATTGGAGTCCGGCAGAGTTGAGTTTGAATTGCTCTTATTGATATTGAAAAGCTGTATTGAAAGACTAGAGCAGTGGTTCCCAACCGGGGGTATTTAAAACTATAAATACCACTGGAATGATAAACAGGGGGCCAATGAGTCCTTAAAGCCTCAGGAAGGGAGCTGTTGAAGGTTGGCAACCACCGGACTAAAAACTAGAGACTACTAGAGTAGAGTCCGGAGTCAAAAATTCAAATCTAAGCGCTCCGGAAATATTTGCACAAAGATGGCGCACAACCTGAACTCTAACCTGGTACCTATACATCTCGGTGCACATACTTTGGGAGCACCCTCACTATTTTCACTATCCATTGGAATATTCAGAGTAAACTTGGTGCTCCCAAAGTATTCGTACCAAGATGGCGCACAACCTGAACATAGTATGTGTACCAGGGTAAGGTTGTTCAGGTTGTGCGTCATCTTGGTGTGAATACTTCCAGAGCGCCTGGGCTTGTATATAAATAGCAAAACTTGAACACACTCTGAGATTCTGGTAATGTAAATGACATGCTCCTAAAAATATGATAATTAGAAAAATACACCACCCTGCGAAAAAAATACACTCGAATAAATACTTGAATTATCACACATAAATCATACAAAAATATTGTTTCACCAAAAATTCGAACACAAAATCAGAGTTGTAGAGATGGGACACAGAGTCTTAGTTTTTTGTGTTCAAAATTTGGATTTCTCTCATTAATTATAGTTTCGGACTTCTAATGGTAATAATCATAATTAAGACAAAAACTCAAAAATTAAGCCAAAGAAGTTTTCTTTACAGACAATTGAAGCGTGTATAAACAGAAGCGTAACCAGGAATTTTTAAAAGTGAAGATCTTGATATTTGTTATTGCCAAGTTGGACCGTACTTGCTAGGTCTGTCCGGTGGTCGTATATGTCTTCAAGAGTCCCATAAAGTGTTTTATGCTACAAAAAATTGCTTTTTTTTACATTTCAAAAGGATGCCGAAGCATATGGATTTTAAAGAGTTGAAAAAACATTTTATTTTACGAAAAATTGCTATGTTTAAATCAGTAATAAGCCTTTTTTACATTTAAAAAAGGAAGGAGCAACCCTCAAAACCCCCTGCTGGCTATGCCCCTGTATATAGGCTACAGTTCTCATCATCTAATTTGGTTTCCAAAGTTCAGTCCTGGAATCATAATTAAAACATCAAAAAAGATTCAATTCCTAACAGTCTATCAAAGAGGATCATAAATATAATAAAAATAAAGGGAACACCACATTTAAATGAGTAGATTGTCATAAGGAATTGTGTCGGTGTCTTTTGTAATAATTATATGAGAAACCCCATCCACGAGCCATTTCCAACCCTATAGGATATGCCATAACCCAGAATATAATCATATATTGTCAAATCTAAAATGCTTCATGAATACAGGGTGTCCATAAAGTCCGTTTACAATTTCAATTTTGTTAAGAAGTACCGTTAGTTATCAATATTATCTTAACCAGGTTTGTTGTTTTTCAATCACCAATTGTTAAAGTATTTTCACCTTCATTTAATCTGTCTGTGAGGGTCAAAACAATATATGGTATCGTAACAACATATTGTTTTGAGAAATAATATCCTCAATAAAGTGAAAATATTTGAGGAAGATAAGTTGGAAGGAACTAAGAAATTTTTTTATTCTATTTTCTATCTATGCTGTATTCTTGTTAATGTAAATATGAATATAAAAGTTTTTTTAATTTTTTTGGGGGGGATGGGGGGTTATTATCAAAAATATTTGTGACTATGTGGTGTTCCCGAAAAGCAAATACAAAGTGGTTGATATGTTGAATATACAGAAAATGAAAAAGCGGGGGAGCACAACATAGGAGTTTATCTTGGAAAAAGAGGGGAGGGGGAGGAAAAAAACGGGACCCCAACAAATAGCACCCACTAGAGCGGTTTTCCTTCCTGGCTGGGACATTGAAATGGTGGGGGGACAGGGGGTGTGAGAAAAAATGTCACAACCTCTCTGGGTCCTGTGTTGTGACCTCACCACAGGCAAATGCGCCCAAATTCTTAAAAAAACTTGAAAAACATGTCTGGATATATATGCTGTATACAGCTCTCACCTGAGTGAGACGACGAAAATTAAAGGGGGGAAAAGGGGGCAGGGTGAGAGGTCAGAAAAAAGTTCAGGGCCTACAGTGATACCTAGCCACTGCCGGTCTGTTCAAAATATTTATGCAAGTATGCTGAATCGTGATTTATATAAAATTTTACTCAAATTCAAATTTATCTGAAAAATTCCCCCATCCCTCAGAAATTTTTTTTTGGTTTCCAAATCTGTTTTACACTAAGATAAAAACACAATCAGTAAATATTACAGAAAAAATAGAACACACTTTTTCACACAAAAGTATAAGTAAAATTAAAATAAAATCCCCTAAAAACACAATGCATTAAAACCTAATAATAATAATTCCTAATTTTTTTTGTTTTTTTTCTTAAATTATTTTTTCTTTGCATATTCGCAGAGGTCCTTCACATCCATCATTGCTTTTTCGATGTTATCAGCAAATCGAGATGGGTTCTGGTAAGATAAATAGATAAGGAGATAATAACATGGAAATACATTCAAAAGAGTGTAATCAGAGAGTAACCTAGATAAAAAAGTTAAGATAAGATGATGATAAAATAATGAATACGGTAGTCTAATAAGATAAGCCCGCCCGATGCTGCCACAACCAAACTAAAACCAAATTTTTATGTTTAAGTTTAAAATAATTCGAGGAATTTTTTGAGCTTGCGATTAAACGTAGTTTTGGCACGAGGCTTATTGTTTTCCACCTTTGCGTTTGCAACACTGTAAATATTTTTCATAAAATGTAACTTTTTAGTCACACCTACACACACACCGGTCAAGGCGGGCAAACTAGCTAACTAATCCCATACCCAATATGGACTGGTAACCGGACGACAGGCCGTGGTTTGCCATAGAATCAAGCTGTCGTCTTTCTCTCCCCGGGATAGATATGAAATACATCATAATGCAATAGCTGCAAATGCAGGTCACATGAAATATTATGAAAGGACTACTTACTGTCTCATGAGAGGAGACTTTGCTTGAGATGTGAAACATTTTTTTGCTTCGAAAAAATGCTTTTGTGGTGGGCAGGTCGCTATATATTAAGATGCTTAGATTGGTGAGACATAAAACGCTTCGGAGTACAACTTCGCCGTTCACTGTCGTATGTAAAAGGCCAAATAATAGTTGGTCATCATAGATGCTCGTTTTCCCCTCAGTTTGCAATATCTGGTAAAGTCAAACTAATTTTTAAGTAAAACTAAACACGCAATAAACCTATGCTTTATTGTATTTTCTGCTTAAACGTTTACATAAGACATGTAAAATTTCAATCAATGGTTTACTTCATCACTATTGAACGATGCCAGAATTATTCACTGTGTGTTTAAAAATAAGCAACGATTACAGACTTCTTGGCTTGCCTAACG
This sequence comes from Styela clava, assembly GCF_964204865.1. Lineage (NCBI taxonomy): Eukaryota > Metazoa > Chordata > Ascidiacea > Stolidobranchia > Styelidae > Styela > Styela clava. The sequence continues at coordinate 4,995,959 of NC_135251.1, forward strand.
TTTCAAACAAAATGGAGAAGTACAAATGAATTTATGTAAATTTAAAAGCGATTCATTTTTTAATAGTAATTATGCATGTGGACGTTTCCCCGTCCCTTGACCGCAGAAAAATAAAGTCGCTAAGGCGTTTGCGATTGCATTTTGTTTAAATCTCGATTGTTTTCGTAAGCGTGGCGTACTATTTGAGCCATAAAAATCTTGATTTCGCTGTTTATTCTCCCTAAATCAGAAATTTTGTCGAAGAAAGACGATTAAATAAATACTTTTTTTGTTCTCGAATGGAACCATGACACCTCTGAGATAAACGAGTTAGTTTTTGTTATATAATCATCAGCGACGAGATGCTAAAGATAGAATAAAGTAGTGAATCTGCAACCAAATATTTTTTTTTGTAAAAGCGAGATAATAAAATACGACACACCAGTAGTGTTCTGAAACTATTGACTTAAAATAAATTTTACTCCGTGGGATTTTATCGCAGACTAAGGAATTTCTGTCACAGTGATATCTTAAAGTTAATCAAGCATTGCAATAGAGCGGAGTGAGAGTTGCAGTGACAGCTCATAATGGTGAAATTGGCAAGAATATAAATGAAAACAAAATGTAATCGGGCACTTTCCCGCACATTTTTATGGTTGCAGATTACCGTGATATTTTGGAGTAGTGGTGCTTTTATTTTATCGACGCAATCGCAGATTTAATTTATCACGATTAAATATGAATAATGCAACCATTTTAAATAAGTATATCGGTCATGGATGGATATTTTATTGAACAAGAAAACCGTTACATATCCGTTGACAAAGTCGGCTCTTATAACGACTGGCGTAATCTCGAGGACTGACTCGGGATCCGTACCGTGCCGGTATCGAGTCGATGAATATGTATTTTTCATATACTAATATACTTTATATGTATTTTTATTGTACTAAATTAAATATACTTTCTGGGATATTATACCAGATCTATCTAATGAAGACAACAATTTCGCATAAGTGCAATATATATCAAAACTAAATATAATCGGGCAGTTGATCACACTTTAATATGTCCGCAGATTGGCGTGGTATTTTAGATCGATAATGAGTTTATTTTGACACATGAGTCGCCGCAACCGCGAGTTACCTTGAACACAAATGAATTAAAATAGAGAGCCATTTTGAATTCTTGTAGTTATTACGAGACAGAAATTTATTATACCATGAAAAAGACGGTATTTTTAACGAATGCGGAGACCATTTCAGGAGCCGTTACATGTAAATTCCCGATTTCATCCTGTGACCTCTCACGACCCCCTGTGAGCAGCTCCAGTTTAAGAATCACTGCACTAGACTATACCCCAATTATGTTTCACCAGAGTAGACCCCCGATATTATTATATCATAACTTCCATATAACATGATATTATTACTAAGGATTTGGTGTTATGGCAGCTTATCTTTGAGCTCTATTTCATGGAGTATTTTCATGTCAAATACCTCTGAAAATGAATCAGCTTCGGGAGCCATTATTAATGAATTTTAATAATGGCTACAAAACATGATCATGAATGGGGAGAAAACTTCTCAAAAAAACAACTTTGACTAAAACAGAACATTAGGAATACAATTTAGCACTTTAAAACATTTAATTGAGTGTTCCGTTCACAGCTACACTCTGAACAGGGCCTTTCACAAGTCAGCACTGATAAGTGGAAATGAATGATATATTGCCTTCTTGAAGGAAATCTAAAAATTTAAAATTTCAAGTGTTTCAACACATACATTTGAGTTAAACTCTGGGTTACTTTCAAAATAATTTATTTATTACCTTGTCATTGCCCCACCTCGAATATTTGATTTATTCTCTTTGTGTTTATATTAGGTTGGGATAATAAGAAAAGAAGAGAAAGTTGGGACAATAATTGAATCCAACTCACGAAAAACAGGAAAGAAAATATATACGGTAAGAAAAATAATGGCAAGCCCTAAATTGTTAATCTGCTCGGCGATGTGGCCCATCGTGCTAAGCGTTGAAAATACGCTCGCTACCGTACCATTGGATAACTTGAATGAATTTGTAGGTTTGAATTCTGTGATAGATAATTATGTTTGAGAGGATTGTTGGACTACTCCCCACGCCAGACTGGATTCCATGGCAGGTGCACGCCCGGGGTCGCTGGAGATCCGCAAAAATGCACGCGCGAGTTGATTTTGCATGTCGAAAATTTGCAATTGCCAACCAATGAGAATCGTTTAAAATGGTTTTTAAATCAATAACCCAGTAATAAAAAGATGCCAACAAATTGTAGCTCCACAATGTTGAATATACACTAGCTTGCAAGCTTTGCCCAGATCGAAAAATGCAAAGCAAAAAGACCTCATTTTATAATGGCTTGGCGATATGGTGCATCATGTTCATTGGTACGAATTTCGTGAGAATAAATATAAATGAAAAGATTGCTAGACTCCGCGCCGTCGGGGAGGTCAGTTACGACTCCCTCCGCCATCAAGTCCATGCATCTGAAACATGTTACTGACTAGGATTAGTTCGGATACCTATAATTTATACTATCCGGATAACGGATATATCCGGGTATTCCGTACTTTAACTATCCGGTTAACCGAATAGTTACTGCTAATTTCAGAGAACCGATTTCACAAGATTTTTGCGTCGAATTGACTAAAAACCACCACACAGTTCTATTGTAAATACTTATATATGTATTATTTAGCTCGAATAAAAATGATTTTGCATTTCGATGTTGCATGTGTCAATAAATAAATATTTAAGCTCTGTAATCGTACAGAAGTACAGCTGAATAATATAATGAAATTTTTTTTTGGGTACTGTGTCCTAATTGTCTTTCCCTCGACTGCTAAGTTATTTTCTCATATTCAAATCCTATGTGAAGATTTATATTATTTCTACTTTATTGTTAATTTTTTTATATAAGTTTCTTTTTGTGTCTAGAGCATATTTTCTTTAAATTTTGACTCGTACTAAATTTTGGTGTCGCAGACTCACGATGACCATTTCTTTAAGCTTTTAAGTTCAATTAGTTTAGAATAGATTTATTTCGGCTGGTATATCTATTGATTCGATTGATACGTGGAAATTTGAAAAAACATATATACCAAAGTTAAAAGCAAGCACATAACATTTGGTCGTGTACTCAAAATTTTGAAATGCTACACAGATTACATGGAATCGGAAGTGTTGTGAAATAAGTCCTCAACATTCAAACTGGTTTACATCATGATGAAATGCGTTCCTTCAATACACGCCAACAACTAAAAGCCACACCCGACGAAAAAGCAACAAACTCACACCCACCCAACCAATGCTTTTCAACTGAATTCGTTTAAGTTAGTCTTGCTTAAACTGTACCTCCAGTTCAAATCTAACTTTATAAAGCAAATGAGCTCTTCTAATAAGCGCAATATTCACATTTGTTCTGCGTGTTTTGTGATGTAATAGTGAAGTTCACTCCAGCATTCTACGGATGGCTAAAATGTAGGCAGATTAGAGTGGGAAAAGTTGTTATTATATGCTCTGGGAGATGTCAATCGCCACTCAACAAAAAATATAAAAATCGCTAATGCGCATATGCATTATTTATACTGCTCCATTATCCGGTTAACCGTCACAATAATATCCGGATATCAGATAGCAAAATAACTCTTGGTTAACCGGTTATCCGGTTAACCGCTATCCGGATAATCCAACCCTATTACTGACTATTCAATCAAACATTTAAATCAGTGTTTAACCCCCAAATCGCAAAAACACTCTCAGAATAAATGATAAAATATAGAGAGTATGTTTGGGGGTCAAAGGTCAAACGTCCATTTTGCTCCGATTCTACGTAGTATATTCTAGTAGTAAACTTTACTGAATCTAAAGTATTTAAAGTCAGAGTCAGTTAGTTGCACACCGGGAATTCTGATTTGCACGCAGGAATTTTTGATTGCATGCCCGATTTCTCGTTCAAAAAGGCCATGAAATCCAGACTGGTCCCCACGTTGGTTCACGTAACCGCTGGTCAGTTGTGGCTATCTCCACCATCAAGTACATTCATCCGAAATCAAATAACTGGCTAACTAATGCCCTATCCGACATAGACTGGTATCAGGTGGTTCGCCACATGATTAGGGGATGTTATTGGATTTGTTCTCCCTCAGGATACTATGTACTGGTAAATTCTCTTCTATCCTATTCCAATATTAATCTTCTTTTTGAAACAAAATCAAGTTCAAGAGCCACAAGTAATATTAAATTTAAGCTATATCTCTATCGTTGAGAATTTCAAAGTTTTGCCTGCCTTTTCAATACTTTGCCTCCATGATACCTAAAAATATTTAGGCCGGAAATTACAATTTGGTTGCCATAGATACCTAAACGGATATTGCTCATTGTTGCCATATAGTGGCCTCTATTAACATTTCCACAAAATCTCAAATCGGCTAAGAGAAAAAGTCATTACAATCAGTTCGATAATGTAAAAAATCATTAAATAATATTATTTGATGTGCTAAAAGAAAAAGTCGGAATTGGGTTGAAATTAAATGAAATGTCCTGATCATCAGATGTCAATCATCGCAGGCCACATTGATGAATTTTGCTGTTCTATACTGTCACCAAGTGTAGACTTTTCGAATATTTTTTCATGCCAGTCATGACTATTTAGCTCACTGGTTCTCAACCAACCAGTGGGCCATGTCCCACTGCTGGGCCACAGAAAGATTTTGAGGTGGGCCACAGAGCTATTAAAAATTGCTAGTTTATTTATGTCACAATAGGTAATTTTGATTGTAGCATGAAATGACGATGCTGTTTTCTGCTACTGAGAGGTAATTCCCATTCTAATAATAAACGTTGAAGTGTCCATTTTCGCAGAAAGATCTCAATTTTTCTTGTAGTTTTCCCGTTGCAATAAAATGTTAATGAGCCACAAGCATTTTTGGGCAACAAAAATGGGCCACGAAAAATAAAGGTTGAGAACCACTACTGATTTAGCCCATCTGCCATACATTTTGGGATGGTTTATTGTAGAAAAAAAAGATCTTCTGCATTGAACCTGATTCCAGAATATTTCTCGTTATTTATACAGATGTTACTATAATTAAACACAAATGTTTATGCTGAATAAAAGAATTTATTTGGAAAACATTTTAGACTAGAAGTTATTGGTAACATAAATGGTTGCAACAAATTTTTAATTGTTACTTTCAAATTATCGAATATGCACCGAACTAATTACTTATCGATTTTAATCGGTAAGTATGTTGATAGGTATTTGTCTGTCTGTCTATATGTCTGTTAGATGCATGCGATATCTCACGAAAGCAAGATTGAATCTGCTCCAGATTTTGCATGTGCATTTATCTTATCTCGGACCAGAAGCCTATTGATTTTGGGCGAATTATGTCGTATAATTAGCGAGTTATTAATTAATTAGTGATGGGACACAAGGTGTCACTATGGAGTAAGAGCGCTGTTTTGGGGGATCCTCTAACTTTCGATCGATCAGTCTTCGGTCTCTTCGGACCGATATTCTCGTATTTTGATTGTGGACTTTACCCTTGAAGGAACACAGGTATTTTTCCACCTGCATAAAACAATGAGATCACCGATAATCCCACAAAATCTATGCTATCCCAATCTATTTTGCTATATATTTACAATACTTTTGACCTTAATTACTGCGACGGTGGTATAAACCGGAAATAATACTAATATTGCTCAATCAAAATTTCTCCTATCAAAAACGAAACGAACTAGTTTCTGATTGATTAAAAATAAACCTTCTTTTCGAAAAAGTAATACGGTAAATAAAGATAAAGAATTTATCCACAAAACAGAGAAATTTCAAAATCCTTTAAATAGTATAACTTACCCCAAAAAGGGGGCAGAAAGCAGACAGAGAAGAAAAAAGGGCGGAGAAGGTAGAAAAACGATAGGGGCAACCCGCAACTATCCCATCTAAGGTACTGTTTATAATTATACTTTATGTCGTTTCTTGTATTTTCTACCCTTTGATTGTTGAGTATCGTATGTTTATTTAAACGGAGCAATAAATATTGAAAAATTGTATAATGGTTGTTTACTGTTTAATCAAATTAACAGGATTCCCAATAGAACACGTATACCTTCTTATTGGACACGTAGTGGACATAACGATCGTTTCAATATTATGTTGTTGTTGTTCTTGTTCTTTGACACGTTTTTAAAAAGTCGCTTTTCTCTTTGATTACTGGACTAATTGCTTTGAAATTTTCAGTGGTTGAAGATGAAATTTTTCTCCAGAAGGCTATTACTTTTATTTATTTCAAATATTTCTGTTAGCTCTGTAAGATTTGTTTTTGTTTGCTATGACGTCACTAAACGTTCTGCGGATATCGGACGCCATTTTGTGTCCAACGGACCATCTTGCAATTTCAATTCACGCTGTCACAAGACAGGACCTTCTAAAGATAGAGAAGTTCTGGTACCGTAACACAGCGCGGTGACACTGAACTAACTCGTAGCTGTCAAAAGCTTGAGAATCCATACAAATATGAGAAATAAAAAAATGAAACTTGGCAGGTGGGTAGAGTTGTGTTTCTTTTAACCATATTTGAAAGTTTCGCGTTTCTACATTTGAAGGAGGGGGAATAGGGGGTGTGCATTTCCGATACGTCGATAATATCTTTGTCAACCAATTTGCGGCCACCGTGTTTTCGTCTGTTTGATTGCTGTGATGTGGTGCTTTGTTTATAATTTAACGAGTTTTGTTCGAAATAACCGTGTTCTTGAAATATATGACGGTCAGAAATGCAATTAGAAGCCCAATGTTTTCACGCTGTCACAAGACCAACAATTGTCAACCAATTTGCGACCACCGTGTTTTGTCTGTTTGATTGCTGTATGGCTGCGTATGCGATAGTCTCGACGCAGCATAAACGATGATCAAGGCTTGAAATCCGTGGTCGCACACTGGTCGTTCGGTCGCAAATACGTCTTTCGAGTGCCGTACTTTGGGGATTTGTATAGCTTCAACCCTTTGTCGTAGAAAGTTAATACGAGGTTTAGCGTGTAGAATAAATGCCGCCAATGCACCCACGGTGAAAAAATTAACGGGTTAGATATATTGGTTTTTGTTTTATAGCGGTTTGAATGAAATGGCGCGGCGGTGTGGCTCAACGGGCTAAGCGTTAGGAATACGCTCGCCACCGCACCTCTAACTACTCTGCGTGGGTTCGCAGGTTCGAATCCCACGCAGGGATGGTTATGTGCGAGAGGATTGCTGGACTCCTCGCCGTCGTTGGGTGGTTCACGTAACCGCTGGTCGGTTACGGCTTCCTCCACCACCAAGTCCATGCTTCCGAAAACAAACAATACAGTAAATCTAATCCCATACCCGACTTGGAATGGTAACCGGACGAGAGGCCGTGGTTCGCCATATGAATAAGCCGTCTTATCGGCTTTCCTCTCCCCCGGGATAAATATGTAAATCCTATCCTATCCTAATTGTCCGCAGACTGGCTACACCACCCTAGGCCTGGTGAGTTGTCCGTGTAGTCGAATTGTCCATCAGCCCTAAAGGGGCTATGACAGTCACTGTACCAAAAATTGTACCCCGATTCGGCTGGTGTTAAGTTGACGCATGTTATTTAGTAACGTTTTTATGTGAAATGTTTGACTGTGGTTCGGTACATGATCCGATAATACGGTACATAATTGACTCATATCACGAGATATTTCAACTGATGTTTCAATTGTCACAGGACCTAAAATATCTATGACAGTTCCTGTACCGTCACGGTACCCCGATACAGGTACTGGTAAGTCACCGCCGGTATGTTAGTCGTTGGTCACCGCATATGATTTTGGGGGGATTGTTCTGCGTGTCCATATATTTGAGCATTGCTCTCTTGTTAATATATTGCTTTATATTATATGTTTAATATAAGAACATCATTAAGAATGTAATGTAATAAAATATCAAATTAAAATTGTCAACGGTGGATTTTCTGAAACAGGTATAAGAATGTTCAGGTTCAACAAAACAAACAAAAACAAAACAAAAAAAGCATCTTTCATAAAATTGACATGAAAATTGCTGTCTGCAAACAGTGAAACACAAAAGAGATGACTTCTGGACTTGACAACAAGCAGTCCTGCCAATAGATGATATCCACATTGCGCGACGTTCCGAATCTTCTGAAAACAGTGGAATATAACTGAAGATCCATTTCGTTGTCTATAAAGTACAGCCAACGGTGCAATACGAAATAACCATTTTCAACAGCCAAACAAAACGGAAACGTATAATCCGACTTGCAACTTTTTTTTTTTTTTTGTGCCAAATAAATTCCAAAGCCAAATGGAATTTTCGTATTAATATTTTGGTATCAAATCATTTTATTATAAATATATAAATATATATTTTTTTTTGTTTCCATGTTTTTGTTTATCATTTTTTAATTTAATCCCATTCCCCCCAATACATATGAATAGTAAAAATCAAAATGAAGACAAAATTCATACCATTACCATGATGTCATTAATTTAATATAATCCAATATATGTCCAAAAAAGTTGAGTTAATCCACATGCAATCCACTCAGCAGTTAGTTGAATATAATTTTAATTTACAGGTAATCAGTTTTTATTTTAATTTTTTAGTTAGCATGAAAAATACAAGAATACAAAAATTAGACAGAGAATATGGAAAAATCCACGCTTTCATATTGGGTTTTTCCCATTCGCCATCTATATTTCATAGTCGATACATCTTCCTCTTATGAAAATGATGTACAGATAACATACTTTCAATAATTTTCAGAGTATGGTGTTGCATATAAACTTACATCATGATTGACCTATGTAAAAGATCATCCATGTGCTCATATAACAATAATTCATTCTTTCGCTTGCTTTTAGTAAATTTAAAATCCCTACCAGTTTACACTTGAAAATTGAACGCATACTACTTTTCATTTTATCTATTTCATCATATTTTACTGAATTTCGATATTCCCAAATTGTTGATTTTCCGCATAATATTGTGATTAATTTTGATTTGCATTCCGAATCGTTTGCTATAATAGTATTTTGATTAATATCTATGCAACACCATTGCCAAAAATCACTAGACCAGTCACATTCTAAAAATAAATGACACACAGTTTCTTCAACATTATTTTCACATAAGACACACATTCCTGGTTCATCAATGAACCAGTGTTTTATTTTGTCACCAGTGGGCAACCCATTATGAATTAACTTCCAACATAACTCTTTATACTTGTTTCCAATATTTATTTTCCATATTTTATTCCAATTAATTGCCTTAGTTAGGTGAAATTTATTAAATATGTATTCCTTATGGTTTTTCAAAAATGTATCATTTTTCTTACTTTGTAAAATCCTATAAATTTGATTAGTGGTCTAGTCTTTCGACCCATTGTACCTATCAATTAATATTCTTGTTTGACCAAATTCCCTATTCCTTGATAAAATCTCTCTCCATTCTATTGGAAGTGCTTCCCATATTTGCCGTAATTCATTTTCGCACTTATTTATCAAGCAGTTTTATCTTGAAGTACTTATTGCAGAGTTTTCTAGCTGGGGGTACACTCTTTTGGAAATATCATATATTGTTTTGCCAAAGATATCACTAACAGTAATTACTTTTGCCTGAACCCAATTTGATTTAGCAGTTATTTCAATATTATTTCTATCTAATATTAGAGGATTGTGCCAAATTATTTCCTGTGATATTTCTGCTATATTTTGTGGTTGATTCCATTTTAAGCCAATTTGTTTGAATGAGTTGATTATACTAGTATAAAATTTCGGTATATGTATATTGGTTTCCAATTTAAAGTTCAAATACAAGCATTCTAAGTTACCTTTCGATAATACATCAAAATAGTTATTTACAAAATACTTTGCTCTCTGAGACCATGGATTATTACAATCTTCAAGCAATTTTAACACCCATTTTACCTGTAAAGCTTTAATTTGATTCCTAATGTTCATCATTTTCACCCCTCCTTCGAAAAATTCGCTACAGCTGATATTTCTATTAATCATTTGTGCTTTATCATTCCAAATAAATTTCCAGATTATCGTTTCCATTTTTTGAATATATTTTTCCGGCATAAACTCAAAACTAGCCATATACCATAATTTAGACAGCATCAAAGATTTTGCAACAACAACTCTTCCTACAATGGTCAGATTTCGTCCCTTCCATAGGTTTACAATTTTTTGAACATTTGCAAGAATATTAGACCAGTTTTTGTCCCTAGACTTTTGGGAGTTTCCTATATATATTCCTAATAATTTTATCTCTTCCCTCTTTAAAGCAATATCCTTATAGGTATTATTTATTTGCCAGCTTCGAGAGGATCCACATAATAATATCGTACATTTATCCCTATCAATTTTTTGACCTGTACCACTTTCCAACAACTCCATTAATTTTAATACTGAATCTACAGACGACATTGACTCAAGCATGAGTGTATGTCGTCTGCAAACCCATTATATACATCTCTTTGATTCGTGCAATTCTTGAATCCGATAATGTCTCTATTGCATCTTATATTGGTTGATATTAATTCAGAAATAAATAAATATAACAATGGAGAAAGTGGACATCCCTGCCTTACCCCCCTTGACATAAAAAATTTTTCTGATAAATATCCATTTACATTTATTCTAGAAGACGTGTTTTTATATAAAGTAATTATCCAATTAATAAGGTATTTTCCAAATCCAGATTTTTTTAATAATTTAACAAGTATATCCCTATCTACCATATCATATGCTTTTTTTTGATCTATCGAAAAAATAAGTAATGGTAAATTTTCTTTATTTGCCAAAATATATCGTCCCTAATCGAAAGAAGATTTTGATGAATTGATCGTCCAGGAACGAACGCAGTTTGATTGATGTCAATTAGGTCTGGTAATACAGTTTTAATTCTGTTCGCAATAATTTTAGCTATTAATTTGTAATCAAAATTTAGCAATGTTATAGGCCTCCAATTCTTTATGTCCTCCTTTTCTCCACTTTTATATATTAATGTTATGACTCCCGTTATTGTATCTCGGGGCATTTCTCTCAGCTGGTGATAACTTTTATATAGCAACATTAATATGGGTTTTAATTTGTGCCAAAATTTAGAATAAAATTCTTTTGTTAATCCGTCTAAACCAGGAGCTTTATTTAATTTGAGTTCTGTCATGGCATATTCAAGTTCATCACCCGTTATTTCATTTTCTAAACTATTTTTTTGGTCATCTGTTATAAGTTTATGATAATTCCCAATTAATCTTTCTTGTACACTAACATCTAATTCAGTATCCTTGTGATATAGATTGCGATAAAATTTAACAATCTCATTCTGAATTTCCCCATGCTCATGGACAAGAAGACCGTCACATTTTCTTATTGATTTGATCATTTTAGCTTTAGCTCTTATTTTTTCCAAATTCAAAAAATATTTTGAGGATTTCTCTCCCTCCTCTGTCCATTTAATCCTAGATCGAATTATTGACCCTCTTGTTTTTTGTTTTATATGCTGTTTTAATTCAGTTTCAGCATCTTGTAATTTGATTTTAGTTTCCTCGTCATCCGCATATCTTTCCATTTCTTGGAAGCATTCCCTATATTGATTTAGTAATAAAGTTGTTTTTTTGTTTTCCTCATCTTTTTTCAATTTAGAACAATGAATGGCCCAATTTTTGATTTTCTTTTTACAATTATCCCAGAAAGAACCTCTTTCTGTTTCATCAATGTTTTTTATATCAAAATGCCATTTTTTCAATATTGCTTTTATTCTCAGGCAAAAATACTCATAATCATTCAACTGAGAATTGTATTTCCAATACCTGGGTCCATGTTTTAAACAATTCATTGAAGCAATTTTTAGATATACCGGATGATGATCCGACATGACAGCTTCCTTAATCTCAATTTTACTAACATTCGCAATTTGGCATTTCGAAATGTACCATCTATCTAATCGACTCTTTGAAACAACGTTTTGTATATTATTGCTTTTTTGCCACCATGTGTATTGCTTTTTAGTTTTATTACTGTTTCTCCAAATATCTATCAAATCAAAGGTTGTAATAAACTCATAAAGTTTTTTAATGCTATTATCTACTTTGTATCTTATACTAGGATATTTATCTTCTTTGTTTAAAACACAGTTGAAGTCACCTCCAACATAAATTTGGTATTGTGAATTGGGATTTTGGGTTATACATCTTTCTATTTTATTTTGCATTGCCAAAAATAATTCACTTCTTTCCCTACATCTATTTGGGGCATATATATTTAGCAAGGTAAAATGTTCATCGAAAGACTTCCACCTAACCAATATATATCTACCAAATTCATCTAATTGTACGTCATCAAAAGTTGCTTCTATTTTATTTGATAGCAGTATCCCTACCCCACTAGAAAAATTAGAAAAAGTTGTCCAAATTGCATTACCTCCCCATTCTTTTGTCCATTTTTTTGCATCGTCTTCACTTCCGCAATGTGTTTCTTGAATGAATGTTATGTTTGATCCAATATTCCTAATGTAATCAAAAATGGATTTGCGTTTCTCGAAATTCCTCATTCCATTTACATTATAAGTTAAAAGAGTAGTGTAGCTGGCTAAATTTATAATTGGTCTTCACTAAACAATACATCCCTAACCCAAATTTGGCATCGTTCCAGAATGAACCTTCTAAACAAAAAGAAATTTTTTCAAAAGTACAAACTATTCTGATTGTTCCATATTACTGTTGTACCACTCTTTTAGTTCGTCTATTTCGTTATTGTCCTGTATAATTGAAATGGGCTGTGTGGTATCATGAGATTCTTCTTGATTTATTTGTTCAGGTTGTGGGGATTCATCATTTTGTTGTTCTTTTTTCTTCTGCTTGGTTGTTTGGGTGGGGCTTTTCTCATGATGTCTCTTGAGATTTACTTCTGTTCTTGTATCACATATATTAATCACACTATTAATCTGTTATGGCAATACTTTCCCCCTTCAGATGAATCAAGTCACTTTCAAAATAATTGTCAATAATTCTATCTTCTGATATACATTCAGGTGGAGTTATGTATATCACATTTGCAGCCTTTGACGTTTTTGTTTTTTTGCCGTCTAGTAAACAAAGTCACGTGACCCGTGCAAGTCCTATAAACACCCCTGCTCTAGACAAAAGTCTTTTCGTGTGTCTGATTATAATAGTCAAACATTCGCGAATGCTTGAGTGCGAAAAGTGTAATGAGCAGTTTTCATCATGAATGTCTCATTCAAAAAATTCATTTGGAATATGTAGGCCACATTCTGAATGGAAAAATTGCGCGGCCCGCGGAGAGGTTTAGATTTACTGCTAAAGTGGAATGTTGTGTTTCTTGGTAAACATGGTAAAGGGCTTGAATCTAGTAATACTTCTCAATCTGAGCTGCCTTGCCTATAACCTTCAACTTGTGATTAATGATGGGCTCGATGCACAAAGAGCGGTGTCCGACCTTTGCAAAAGTAAGAAAGATTGCCACTCATTTCAATCATTTCCTTAAACAGCGACAGTAGAGAGATACAACAGTCCCTTGAACCACCCATCCATACAACATAGTCCAATATTAACATGGTAGAACTCCACACTACGCGTGCTGCAGAAAGTTCTCATTGTCACGGTACTCTGCAGAACATAGCCATATTCAAAATTCATTGCCTAACGAGCATGAGTGGGATTTGATTGAAACACTAGAGCCATTCAAAACAGTTACTCTCGAAATTTCAAGAAACGATGCAACTATCTTCTTCATCGTAATCTTCTGGGACGGAAACCAGGGGTATAAAGTCTATGAGGGCAGTTATGCTTTGAAGTATCAATTCAAGAAAACAAGAACAGGTCATTATGGCTTGTCTGCTAGATCCACGACTCAAAGATAGGACAGTTCTGGATGAAGAAAGCAAACAGCGAGCAATACAATGGATGGAGGAAGAGTCAAATGCTTTAGCAGCGTCTATACTTACTGCAGAGCCGGAAATGACGCAGCCAGGTCCAAGCTCGCTTGATACTATGTTTGACTCGATTTTGCATCAGGAAAGACCATCATCTGGTACAGGCAAAGGTCAGCTCCATCAGTATTTGCTGGAGCAGGTGGCTGACAGGAAGAAAACGGATGTATGCAAATGGTGGCATGACAATGCTTGTCGATTTCCTATCTTAGCTGTATTGTTCAGGAAATATTTCTCGGCAGTCGGCACCATCAACATCTGTACCCAGTGAAAGAGTATTCAGCGCCGCTAGGAATATCTATGCAACAACTTAACTGAATTTCTAGACATTCTAGAAATATCAAGGTAACAACATATTGAACTTGCATTCAACAGTTAAAATCTAAGAAGTCCTATTAGCACATATTCAGCAATCAACCCACACAGTGTATTTGAAATACATTCTGAAATTTGGAAAAATAAAGAGCAAAACGAAACGCTGAAGAGAACGAAAGCTATAAATAATGTTTCTTTTTTATATAATCATTTTCTCTAGTGGCGTTGCTTTTTGACTATCCTGATTCGATATGATTCCTTCGTCTTGCATAGCTTGTGAGCATAACTTCTATTCATGAATGTAAATGCAACACATGGGTTGTCACTTCGGTGTAGAAATCGCCTATTATGTTGCAAGTTGCTCAATGACCGAAGAATGAACCAGTTGAGTCACAAAGTTAGGACGGCCCTGACTTTATTTCAATGGGGCGGTCCAGCTCTGACGTGTTGCTGCTAACAATGCCGCAATTATAAAGTAAAGGTATTGTATTTGAGCTACCGCTTTTAAGCACTTTGGAACTCTACTACAGAAAAGTAAAGCTGTAATTCAAAACAGAACAACGAGCCATGCCGGACAGTAAGGAGGGGCCGTAGTGAATGAAGCGTCAATTAACGTTGGCCACGCGCTAGAGAAGTATTATTATTACCAATACACAATAGATAGAAAAAAAAGTAATATCATTCTCTACTACAATACTTTGGACAACCGAACACAGGTTTCTCCCATTGAACAACAATCAGCGCCTGGCTTGGACCATGGCATGCTACGAATGTCTTGGATGAAAACGGATGTCTTCAAAGAATGACGACGTTGTCCCGAACGGGTAAGTTAAAATTTATGTAATCGGATTTTTTCATCGACTAATATACGCGTGTTTATTTTATCAGAGTTGTTGCAGGACAACTTTTTGTGGTCGAGCCATTTAGAGTTAGTGCAACTTGTCACATTTCTTTATTATTGGCCCAAGAATACGGATCAAGAGGACATAATGCACGAGTGCAGATTGTCTAACAAATCTTGCGAGGATTGGTGCAATTTCATGCGTGGGATATGCATTTATTAATTTTTCAGATGAAATTACGGAAGAGTTTGTAAAAGTCGACCTTGTAAATATTGCTGAAACATTGGAAACAAGTGATATCGGACGTATTGTACAATTTTTCATCTGTGTGAGTCGAAGCCGTCGACTTGTCCTTAACCCTTTCCATGCAATTTTTATTTTTCATTGAATAATCGTATTTGCTACGCCGATTTTATACACTTCGGTGTAGAAATCGCCTATTATGTTGCAAGTTGCTCAATGACCGAAGAATGAACCAGTTGAGTCACAAAGTTAGGACGGCCCTGACTTTATTTCAATGGGGCGGTCCAGCTCTGACGTGTTGCTGCTAACAATGCCGCAATTATAAAGTAAAGGTATTGTATTTGAGCTACCGCTTTTAAGCACTTTGGAACTCTACTACAGAAAAGTAAAGCTGTAATTCAAAACAGAACAACGAGCCATGCCGGACAGTAAGGAGGGGCCGTAGTGAATGAAGCGTCAATTAACGTTGGCCACGCGCTAGAGAAGTATTATTATTACCAATACACAATAGATAGAAAAAAAAGTAATATCATTCTCTACTACAATACTTTGGACAACCGAACACAGGTTTCTCCCATTGAACAACAATCAGCGCCTGGCTTGGACCATGGCATGCTACGAATGTCTTGGATGAAAACGGATGTCTTCAAAGAATGACGACGTTGTCCCGAACGGGTAAGTTAAAATTTATGTAATCGGATTTTTTCATCGACTAATATACGCGTGTTTATTTTATCAGAGTTGTTGCAGGACAACTTTTTGTGGTCGAGCCATTTAGAGTTAGTGCAACTTGTCACATTTCTTTATTATTGGCCCAAGAATACGGATCAAGAGGACATAATGCACGAGTGCAGATTGTCTAACAAATCTTGCGAGGATTGGTGCAATTTCATGCGTGGGATATGCATTTATTAATTTTTCAGATGAAATTACGGAAGAGTTTGTAAAAGTCGACCTTGTAAATATTGCTGAAACATTGGAAACAAGTGATATCGGACGTATTGTACAATTTTTCATCTGTGTGAGTCGAAGCCGTCGACTTGTCCTTAACCCTTTCCATGCAATTTTTATTTTTCATTGAATAATCGTATTTGCTACGCCGATTTCATGCATTTGTACCCCCACAACTAATCGATCGACTGACGAAAAACTAATGATCCTCTGCTGCCCACTGACGGCTCGTTGGAGAGCTTGTGTAGGATTGCTGATGTCGACAAAAGCTGGGGTTTGGAGCCGCGTAACATCGTATGTCAGGAATATTACGGCGACGAAAGCAAGTCAGGTTATTTTCGATGAGTACAGGCTGTTGTCCAAACAGTCCAACAGATCTGCTGCGCGCACTGATGTGGAGGGAAAGATTGAAAAGAACAAGCGGAGTATAAGAGACATTGATAATTTTTTACATAATAGTCCCAAACGCATAGGAATGTTTACACGTGTTTATTTTTTTGAGGTCGTTTTTTGACGGAAGCCAGTTGGAATTGTGGCAACTTGTCACTTTTCTTTATTATTGGTCAAAGAATACGAATCAAGAAGACATAATACACGAGTTCAAGATTTCCAACACATCGTGCGTGGATTGGTATAATTTCTTGTGTGGGGTATGTATTTCCTAATTGTTTAAATAAAATGTTGAACATCATACGCGGAATGAAACGTCTCAGATATGCTCATCACCAGTGGTCGTTGGTGGCCCTTCCATCGCCTGGTACCAAGTCGCAACCGCGCGACGTTGGAGGGAGTCATCACTCGGCACGCATGAGTGGGTCGAGAAAATTCATACCAGATGCAGGATTTTGGAATTTCGACAAAGCGGATTTTTTTTCGAAATATTGACGCTATAAGGGGTGACTAAATTACACTGACTTAGGCACAAAGTCTCACAAAAGTTTGTACACAATGCGGACTTGGCATTATTCGTTCCGAAAAAGTCTCCCAAAATAGCCGTGGCGACTTTATCGTCTCGTTCATTCAATGCTAGCGGTAATGTGGAGCGAAGCGATAAAACCGATTTAATGAAGCAGCAGGTGTGTCAAGAAGCATAAAGAAAAAGATCCCAAACGAGTAAGTTAAAATTCATGTAATCGGATCATAGCCATCGACTAACTATCACGTGTTTATTTTATCAGTTTTATGAGTTGTCGTAGGATAACTTCAATTAAGAACGGGTTGTTTTTGGAGGAAAGCCATTTGGAATTGTGGCAACTTGTCAAATTTCTTTATTATTATTGTTATTTATGCTTTACTCTGGCTAGTCTCTCCAGATAAGCAACCGAGCGCAGCTGCGTAGTTCAGAAATATACGCTAAATTATTGGTTCTAGATTTTGCACTGATGCATATTAACGCCTTCTATCTTTATGTAGATTGCAACGAAAGCACCCTTAGCTGTCCGACAACAACTTTGGCAAATGATAGTTTCGTTACCCTATCTCATTCATCCGCTGCGTCGGAATTCAAATCCAAAAGAATAAAAGAGCAAAAACACAAGGGTGGCAGTAAGAAATATTGGTTTTCACAATATTCTGAGAAAAAAGGGATATGATTCTTATATTTATCTCGTTGAATAGTAAAGGTGTCGGGCTTACATCTGGACGAGGGTTATATGGAAATTATCCGATTCATTGGGATAGAGCCACCCAGTGTAACAATTGTTAGTAGAAAATAGAAAACAATTGAAGTATTAAATCACGCGATCACGATGAGACATTGTTTATATTGATGCGACAGGCAGCAGCATCAAGCATGATAATAAAAACAGAGATTTCAAAGTTTATACTCTCCCCATTAGAAATCCTTACCGAAGAACCATTTCCTTGCCAGTTGCCACATATGCGACATCGCGACATGGGGCTATAAATAAAATTCTTTCCTTGATCAAGAGCTCCAAGTTTCGGGATTAGATCACTGTAAAAAGCGCCGCCAAATAATGATAGACGGCTATGTAGAATGCTATTTCAAAATTATATTGTGGAGATACAAGAGTAGATTACTACAAAAGATGTTTTTTGTATTGTGTCTGGCAATTTTTCTACACTCTACAATTGCAAAAATATGTACAGATAAGAATACAGATTTTTGTTGCCTAAATAGGGCGACTGTGAAAAATAAATGGAAACGATTAAAATCCAAATACAATGCCATTCGTACTAGAATATAGCAGTCTGCTAATAGAGACAGATGGCGGGTTGAGTTTAACTATTGACCAACAATCAGTTGCATCAACGGTGTGTTGTTATTATGGATGGAATGCGGACGGCCTCAAACGAATGACGGCGTTGTTTGGCGGTATCCCGAACAGGTGAATTAAATGTTATGTAATACGATCATAGTCATCGACTAACAAACACGTGTTTTTTTATCAATGTTGTCGTAGGACACGGGTTGGACAACCCTATTTGGCTCGCGTGCCAAAATCGGTTAAATTTGACAACAAAATTCTTCAGCCTGCCGACCATAGCTAAAAACAATGCTTTGCTACTTATTCGGAAAAATATCAGTCTGACAAATAGATTTGATTACTTTTCATATTCCAAATCAGTGAGACTTCTGCTGCTGCATTACCGCAGATAAGAAATTTTACATTGGTTTTATATTTTGTACCTTTCAGATGAATACACAAAGTACTTGTTTCGAGCCACTTCTATTACGAGACTTAGTTCCTAACTGATAACCGAGATTCACAAGCATATGTAAGAGTAATTCAGTTGCAAAGAGATTTTAAGACACGAAAAACTTTCGGGAACGGAATTGCAATAGTTTTCTGCACTTCTCCCTTGTATTATCTGAATATTTTCTTTGAAATCAATTTAAAACAGTAAGTTAGCAAGTACCTCTAACTAACATGAGCTGTACAACCTCATAAATTAAGTAGCAATTAAGAAAAAGGGTGGCACATACAAACGATCTATCCAAACGGAAAGCTCAGGGGTCTGGAAGGTCGCGTAAATCGATTCACGTTTTATAAAAAATAAAGCCTAACGTTACATTACTGATAATATTTATTCCTATTTAGAAATCTATAAGTTGTGCACTGACATTCTGTAATAACTTCCTGCCTGTACGTATAGAAGATAATTTAATATCATGTGTGACTTGGATCATACAATCCACTTTAGAATGTCGAACAAGTTTGGAACAATGTGGACAACCAACATCAATCGCTTAACGAATAAAAATGTCAATATAAAAAATATAGCCTAACGTTTCATAACGGATAACATTTATTCCTATTTAGAAATCTATAAGTTGTGCACTGACATTCTGTAATAACTTCCTGCCTGTACGTATGGAAGATAATTTAATATCATGTGTGACTTGGATCATACAATCCACTTTAGAATGTGGAGCAAGTTTGGAACAATGTGGACAACCAACATCAATCGCTTAACGAATAAAAATGTCAATATAAAAAATATAGCCTAACGTTTCATAACGGATAACATTTATTCCTATTTAGAAATCTATAAGTTGTGCACTGACATTCTGTAATAACTTCCTGCCTGTACGTATGGAAGATAATTTAATATCATGTGTGACTTGGATCATACAATCCACTTTAGAATGTGGAGCAAGTTTGGAACAATGTGGACAACCAACATCAATCGCTTAACGAATAAAAATGTCAATGAAGCATCATTTATTCGTCAACACAATCAATATAAATATATCACGGAAATATGGCAAGATATGAAGTAAATAGAAAAAGACGAGCTTTATATGTGTGACAGGAGTCGCGAGGGATCACGAAAGGTCTTCCAGTAGCGACACTTACGATGCTGGTATGATATTAGTACTACGTCTGAGTATATGTTGATATTTTTTTTAATTTTGCGAAGTCGCTTGAGTTCGGCAAACGTTTTAGCAAGTCCATTATGACCTCACGTATTTGAGCTTTGTTCGAGACTAGGATCAGCCTTTTTCTTTTTTTTATGGAAAGTTCATTGAGACTTCGAAAGGCTGGTTTGTAGTTTTACGAAGATAGGAGGATTTCAGGCTTCTAACTATAAGACTTCCGCTGGAAAGAATCGAGACGAGACTAACATTTTGTTGTAATTGTTAAAACGTCGAGACCCAAATATTAACAGAAATCTATTAACGTTACCTCTTTATAAAGACATTCTAATTGATGAATATGTGTTATAAAGTTAACTCTCTGTGCATGTTTATTGATTTTTTTGCAGTCTAACTACCATAGCCTATTTGTGTAAATATGTGTAAAAGGATTTGGGAAAGGCAAGATATTTTTGGCGTACATATCGGCCATAACAAGGTACTTTCCTGACATCGAAAACAAATTGATAATTTTGACGGGAGCATATGCATGACTTTTTCTAAGGCATCGCGGGCTGAAAAGTTTGCGAAGATTGGTGAAGCATAATTTATCAACCAAGGAGGTGAGTCAAAAACTGTTTTCAATCGATACCAAAAGTCGAAGAAAGTACGCATTTCATAAATCAGATGTTGAACATCAAACACGCTTCCAAATCAACGCAGATATGCTGATCTGATCAGAAGGCCAGTCAGTCACCGTTTGTGGCCATTGACGGAACAATGTTCGCAAGTTGGGAAAGAGATCAATTCAGACCGCGTGCAATGGATGTTTGGCGGAATTGACTTGAAGACCAGGTTCAATGTTTTTCAATGCAATAAGTGTCTCTACTTATATTAAAATATATATATTTATTCCAAAAATTGCTTACTTCGCCTGGTGCCGGGTCGAGATCACGCGACGTTGGAAGAAGGTATCAATCGGCACATTGCTCCGGGATCTAGGATAGTGTCTGCTGAGTGGGATGCTTACAACAGTTTGCCCAGTATTTATTATTATGTTTATTTTGACTAGCTGAAATGGGGCTATTTGAAACTGTCAGTTTTAAAAATTTCGAGTGAGAAACTTGCACTGCATATTTAAGCAAGCTATTATATTCCTTGTAACTTGAACTGCTACGTCAAATACCATCTTCATTCCAGTATTAGATTCAGTTTATTTATTTTAGGTTGTTTTAACATTGGTACTTCCTCAATCAGGCCGACAAACCCTTTGCGTGCCGCAGTTTAACCAAGCTATTTCCTTGGACGTATTGAACTTTATAGAATTGAACAAGTCTGGGATGATGTTCCCTGTCGGGTATGTAGCCGCATGCGTAATTCATAATCCTGGAACAACAAGTTAATGACAAGTTTTAAAAAAGGTTGGTTGTCATAGTTAACGACTTGCGTTTTGTAATATTTTGTGCTACATACTGGCATACATATTTGGTAGGATTTTCATATTTTACTCGGGGCAAATACAACAAACTGAAGACTAGCGAGACACGGCCTTGTTTGCTGATCAGATATTGTATCAGCAATTAGATAGCATAAACATTCCATGTTATGGTGTTATTCCATGTTTGTTTTTTACGAATCCATTGGGATTGACTTCTTCCTTTAGCAGCGTTAGCGCAAGATAACGCTTTTTTTATTGGCAAATGACCTTTTCGCTGTTCAGAAGTTGCAAAATAAGAAATATAACACGTCAAACTTTTAGTTCACATGATGCATTTTCACGTGCGGTTCCTTATTCTTATTTTGCAACGATGAGTCAAAGACGACGAGCGAGTACACGGGTAATTACAAAGACTATTTGGCAATTGGTGCGCCTGTTTGACGCGTATATTTGTATGTAGAAGTTTACAGAGGAGAGGAATGATCCGAAATTTTAAAATTATCAACGATTGCTTTGATAAAATTAGTAACAGTAAGATTTTGCAGGATTGATAGTCAAAGATATCTCGTACAGTATATATAATATGAAGAGGCAGTGACAATTAGGAGTTTTTCTGATAGCCAATCAGAACTGCGTGGAGTGTCAGAGACTGAGGCTGGTAGTGATAGAAATCAGACATTTAAATTTTGGAGCGAAGTGAAAAATTGCGATGTACTACAGCAAGCAAATTTCTTTTTATTGAAATTACAAAGAAGGCTACTGGTGCAGAATATGCAAGGATCTTAATAAAAAAAGTATGCTCCCGCCCTGACAGGCTTGCGATGCATGATTTGCAAGGCATATAAGCAAGTCGAATTCCGATAGGTTACGTAAAAAGAGCAACAAGCATTTAAACTAGATAGAGGGTGCATAAATATGCTGAGGGTATATTGAATAAAGTGTCGACACCCATCAACGAAGCGTTGGAGCAAGCTGCTCCAAGCGCTGCCGATGAAACGGCTCCAATGCGGAAAAAATATGGCTATCGGCGCTTACTTTCTGTTTAGGGAAGAAATCCCGCATACTACGAATTGGAGGCCGCTCATGGCAACTTTGTTAGCCCTCAACTGAATCGGTGGTTTAAAATGAGAAAGTGCAACACAAATTATCTTTCTGCCAGAAACTCCACAGATTGGAGTCATGAGGTGCAGTGATAAAATCTGGCGTGGCAGAGAAAATCAAACAATCTGTATCAAGGTTTAATAAATTCTCATATATGTCTGACGGGTGCACAGATGTGAATGGGAAGCAAGTACTCAGTCAGTCAATGCATTCAATATCTCGATGATTGTAGGCGGCCTACTGATGCTTTTTTAGATGTTGATCATACAGAATTCTTCTGTCATATGTCTTCTCTTCATTCTTTCTTTGACAGGAATTTGAAACCTTAGAGTAGTACATTGGAAAATATCCAAATATCGTTAGACCAAAAAAAAAAATTAGTACAACCTCCCAAGACTAGGTGGTTGTCGCATGAAAGATCACTATCTGTTGTTTTGAGATCTCTTGAAACAATACATCCTAGCTTTGGAGAGCATCTAACAAGATGGAGGTAATTTTTGTAGTGATGCCGGGGGACTACTTCTTATTTTGCAATGTGGAAAAACTATTTAACCCTAGTCAACGTGTTTTAAGGCCAACATCATTCTTAAATAACGCTATTTAAGCATCCACGACAACCG
This sequence comes from Styela clava, assembly GCF_964204865.1. NCBI lineage: Eukaryota > Metazoa > Chordata > Ascidiacea > Stolidobranchia > Styelidae > Styela > Styela clava. The sequence goes on from NC_135251.1 coordinate 5,019,294, forward strand.
CTGTTGTGCAACTGGTATTTATACACTGCTCGTTAAAAATCCTTACCGTGAAATATATCAGTTTCTACTTAATATAACGCATAATGACATAGCGATTGAGAAACCAGAGAGATTTATTATTATTGCCAGAAATTCGACCTTGCCGTACGCGCGAGTGAAAAGACATGCTACTGAATAAACAAGCTAAAGACATCGTTGACGCCTATTGATTCTATGGAAGCAGAGATTATACGCTATGCTGAAATGCCACACATTCTAGTATGTGATCTATCAAACAACCTATCTATGCTCCAGAATCCGCTTTAATCCCAAAGATATCCCAAGAAAGCATTAATAGATTTTAAGGATAAACCAGTACTGGTTGGTACGTACTGTGAATTTGTAATTAAAACTTCCATATTATTATCCTAGTAATGGAATATTTCAGGGATGGCCAATACCGAATAGTTCACTATTTCGAATACATTCGAAATTATTTTTTTCGAATATGAAATTTCGAATACTTCGAAAATAAAATCCACTAATTGAAGCTTATCTAAATGTATGTAGGAATTTCCATACAATAAGCAATGGAATAACTGCATCTACAAGTTACAACCTAGCTATATTATCAGGCATTTTATATTTGCAGATTATTGCAGTATTTTATACACCATGAGTCATGTTAACAATTAAATTAATAGGGCAATAGTGGTAATGATGATGGATTTGAATATTTGCGCAACACAAAATCATCCTGATAAAACGCCCATACTTTTAACTACCAACCATTATCCAAATTATTTGCCAAAAAGCGGCATAAAGTATGAGTTATTTTTCCGACTCGTGACAATTTTTTCGGGAGTACAAAAATACGAATTAAAAATTAATTATATTCGGGAACTTTACCACACAATTTAAGTCCGCAGATCGCCGTTGTATGTTTAAGTAATAATACTTTCATTATTTTATAAAAATGAAAATAGGAATCAGAAACTATTTATAATCGGGTAGTTTACCACACATTCTAAGTCCACAGATCGCCGTTGTATTTTGTAGATACGAAAATAGGAATCAAAAATTAATATTAATCGCGAGTTTGCCACACAATTTATGTCCACAGATTGCCGTGATATTGTGCCGATTCTTATTTTCGTAATCACGAAAAAATTGTCACAAGTCGAAAAAATAATTTATACTTCATCCCGCTTTTTGGGAACTTATTTGGATAATGGTTGCCATTGGTTTGTATTTAAAAGTATGGACATTTTACTAGGATGATTTTGTGCTGCGCAAAATATTCGAATCCACGACCGATACCACTATTTAAAATGCCTTACCGTGTTAATTTAATTCTATTATCATAACTCAAATGTTGGTAAATCGGGCAGTTTACCACACATTTTAAGGCCACAGATCGCCGTTGCATTTTAGAATTATAATAGTTTTATTATTTTGTAAATACGAATCCGAAATTAATTATAATTGGGCAGTTTACCACGCATTTCATGTCCACAAAATACCCGTGGTATTTGGTATTAATACTTTCATTATTTTATCAATATGAAAATAAGAATCAATATTTAATAATATCGGTCAGTTTACCACACATTTTATGTCCACAGATTGTCGATACAACCATGAGTTACGTTGAACAGAATTAAATCAATACGGCATGACATTTTAAATGCTGGTACCAGTCATGGATTGGATTATTTTGCGCAACAAAAAATCATCCTGGTAAAGGATCGATACTTTTAACTATTGTTATCAAAATTATTTGCCAGAAATTATTTTCTAATAAATCGACTTGTTTTTCCAACTTTGACAATTTATTGGATATCGTAACAATGACGGCTATAAATACCGTATTTCCCGGCTAATAAGTCCACATGGCAAATAGGACGATGTCTAAGATTTTTAGCACCCAAAAAAAGTTTTTTTTCCATATAGGCCTCCAATAAGACGGGTATAAAAAAAAGTTGTGTCCCTGTTGTTCAGTTACGCTGATATGCGCTAATAATTTTATATGTTCAGAACCAGATCATGTTAGTTTAGTAGAATCATACTCACAGAATTAACTATTTTTAGCAATTGAGCGGTAAATTTAAGTTGTAAAGCGGCAATCATTTTGGACAACCTATTAACTAGAATGTTGAAATAATTTTGAAATGTGATAAGTACTACACTGTACGTGCAGTGGGTATTTCGCAGCTGTGTTTTTCTGTCCCTGTCGTGTTCTGCTGAATCAGCAAAACGAAAGGGTCGCAAATCACTTTATCTCGGTGGCCGGTGGCCGTGTTTCTCTTTAAAGTAACGATAATCGGCCTGCGATTAAATATCATGATTGGCAGACCCTAAGACCCAAATATAAGGTTACGCAAATCATGCTTGAGAAGACTCATGCAAATAATAAGCAGGCCACATAAAAATAAAATAAACATACTTTCTCAATTAGTCGATTCTATTTCATCGTCATTACAATACGTGAGACAGCGTAAAAAGTCGTTTGAAGATTTCCGTAAAACGAAACACCACGTTTACGGCGAAAAGTGGCTACTATTCGGAATTATTCGAAAATCAGCCGAAAAGGTATTCGAATACTTTGATATTCGAATATTCGATTCGTTTTGGACAACCCTGGAATAATTTTGGTTAAAATTTTACTCAATAATTTTCACAAAGGCTTCCTTCCCAACGTCACAAAGTCGTCTACTGTCACGGCATGTAAAAACCACACTGTGAAAAATTTTGTAATTTCACAGCCATTTCGTCGTGAACGAGCAACTCGTTACAAGTATTTTAACATTTTGGTTGTGTAATTTTACCGCATGTACGATGCAAATTTACACATGCGGTTGCATATTCATTTGACAGCCATACGGTTGTTAAATAAACAGTCAATGTAAGACGCAAAAACGATTTTAGCGAAAAAACTGTCGCGCGGTAATGTTGAAATAAGTCCACTTGTCTGTAATCAAAGGCATAGAATTCAGGAAAAATTCTCACATATATTACCAGCGAAATGCATGCCAATGAAAAATGCATTTGTTAATATCCTTCCACCCCGCCAGTAATATTGTCTTGCACCTATGGCCTGCTTGTGTTTTTGGTACGTATGTGAACAAAGATGGAACGTAGAATGTGATAAATCCCCGGAGTTACAAAATATAAAGTGCTCTTTTCTCTCATTTTCGGGAGATCATTCCCAGTTCAGTGGATAGAAAGTAGTATCGCGTGCCTCACATATGTATCACCAATCACTCTACTGTCATCGAATCACGGCTAAAAAAAAATTGCAGCTTTGTATGTCGTCACGACATATAAGATACATAACTGACAATAAACAAACTTTAATTTAGCAATAAATAAAATATCATGTACTGTGAACGACATTTTAATTTCGGCCACATACAACTTCACGATTAATCTGACAACATGCATTCGCAAACGGATAGGTCATTTTGCAGTCTCCGTAAGCACTTGCTAAATTTATTTGCTTTGTGCTGTTTCGCCAGTATTTTTATCAGCTGAAAATTTACGTAGAAGTGTTGGCTAATATATTTTTTAATAAGCTGCATATCTTTTTAATTCGGCTGCTTGTTGTAAAAGCGACCTCTGCCCGCGAGGAATACGTATAACAGTTCTGAACTTTCTGGCACCCCCAAACGCGAGACGCACTTTCCCGCTTAAAAGTGCTTTAACGGCGTGGTCGTAGTCTCGTAGATCGGATCACAGTTTTAGGAAGCAGCTCTGTTTGATTCGAATGGGCTCTCAAATCAATTAAAATAGTTTGAAAGTTGACCTCTAGTTTGTGCAAAGTGGTGAACGTTGTAGTTGAGTGTACTCTGTTAGTTATCCCTGTCGATTGGATCAGTTTCAAAATTGATACCGGTATTGGAGAGAATTACCAGATAGATAGTCAGGATGTTTTTGTTATTTGTAGCTGTACCGGTATATCAAATTGATTAGCAAATAGCAATACCATTGCAGCATTGGGTAAGTGTGAAATTTCGTTGCTCTTAGTTCAGTGCTCGTACTAGTCATGATTCGTTTATTCTGTAATTGCCACCATGTACCATAGTTGTACTAAGTGTGATACCCTCCAGGGGGGCGCGAGAGATTTCAAGAAACCACACTTGGGACTTTTTCTTTGCTTAGCCAATTCAATAATTTTGAAATTTTATGCAATTCTTCGTCTTGTATGTTTATGTCGATGTAATAATGTGTCGTAAAATGATGCAAAATGACCCCTTTCTTTCGATGTCACTACTCATTAGACTACGGGCGGCGAAATAGGATCAGCATGCGTGACCATATGCGTTGAAAATGATCATTGTGTTGACGTTTCTGCAAGCATTGATTTCCTTGTTTAGTGTCGTTCGTAACAATGACCAATCAGCAAAAAGTCAACAATGATGTTACAATCGCGGTCGTACAATCGCGGTCGGCCAGACAGATGTTCGAGCATGGCTGTAAACGTTTTCGTGGTTTTGTGTAGCCTGTTTGACTGCTTTCAGTTGTGTTTCCAAAAATACCTGTATATCGGATACCTCAATTTTCATTATGTTTTTCAATGACCTGTAGTTAAGTTGCAATAATTAATAAAACTTGATACCGCAAACTCTGTGATGACCTACCTTAGGCTATAAGCATCTGTAAGAGGCACGCGGTTTTTAGTTTTGAATAAAATTGACAATTTTGACCATGTGATCTATATCTTTTCTTTGTGCTGAAAAAGTACATAAATTTATTTGCACTTCCACATATTGTAAACTGTTTGTAATCTAATCAGAAAGCATTGGCTTTGAATCTTTGAGAAATTAAGCAAGCCGAGAAGTCTGCAATCGTTTTGTATGTTCAGAAACAATAGATTGATTTTTGAATAGCTCAATAGTGATATTACGAAGTAGTTGAACAATTGAGTGAGATTTTATGTTTGTCACGTAATCATTTATTGCGTTTAGTTTAAATTTTGTTAAAATTTAGTGGTATTGCAAAATGAGCGGAAAAAAGAGAAAGTATAATGACGATTATCTTAGGTATGGCTTTATATATACGACAGCGAACGGCGAGGTTGTACCGCAATGCATTTTGTGCTTTGAAAATCTGAGCAATGACGCTATGAGACCAAGTCGCTTACAGCGCCATCCTATAAGCACCCTGCCCATCAGGAAAAGCCTTTAGCTTTCAAAGCAAAAAGGATTCTTTGAAAAGAATGAGGAGTTGTAGTATAAATAAATTCATTTTGTCAGTCGCCTTCTGCAGATGTAGTGAAAGCTTCCTTTGAAATTGCTCATATGATTTCGAAGCAGAAAAAACCACATAGGCTTGCACGTAATTTACGGATTTACGTAATTACGTAATTATTTGGAGTTACGGAAGGGAAGTTACGAATTACGTAAAGTCGTAATTACTGCATTGAAACGAGCTTTCTTCAAAGCAGTCAATTTCGTCGATTGCGAAAAATGAAAGCTCAACAAGTAGAAGAGAGTTCCGGTATTCGCAGCCGTTTTTCTCTCTCTTGTTACGTAGGTGAAGGAAGGCATGACGCGTTGCCATTTACTAACCTATTATCAACTTCTCTGGCATGGCCAATGTAAATTATTAACGTAGTTAAGGGGGAAGAACTGAGTAGGGCCGTTTGACGCCAACACACCTGGTTTTAACTCCCGTAACTTAACCGTAGATAGGGGGAAGAATTGTGTTAAGACCGATGGACGCACACACGCCCGGTTTCAACTTCTTCGGGTGAAATGACTAATGAACGCAGGAGATCAATCTTTCAAACATGGTCTATCAAACATTTGTATTCATTTTACTTTTATTTATCATTTACTTGTTCCAGATTTCCGTTACTTATGGTATATAATATATATGTTTCGTTTCTATTTTATAGTCACGCGTTTAAATAGTGGGAATTCCCCACCAAGTGTGGATTAGCAATGCTTAACCATTCTTTATTGTTAATATCAACACTTGATATATGAACATGGAATATCATACTGTTTTTGGCTGTTTTATTTCAGACTTGGGGTATAAACAGGAAAATATCCATAACCTTTCAACACAACGATCTTATGAAATTTAACGAAGAGCTTTCGCGACGAATTGGAACCAAATAAGCGAAAAGAGCGATTGATCACTCGCACCAATACCTCGCCGTGATAATTAATGTCGCGCACATCAAATAGCAATATGATGACAAAAGAGAGATTGCGTAATGAACCAACGCAACTTCGTCTTCTCGACATCGGTAAAGCGATTGAGACGGCAGAGAAACAGCAAAACGACGGATTCCTCACGGACCGCTAAAAATTTAACTGCTATCATATATAATCAAATATGAGCCAGTGTGTTTATTCTGTGCGAGATCCATTTTATATTACAAAATCTTGATGTTTTCTGTTAACGGTTTTATCGTTATATATCAGTCCGGACTTGGCCTTGCTCATGATGTTTTTCACAATTCCTCTCAATATTTCGGCCATATATGATTAACTGTCTTACCAAATGCGGCAACTTATTTTGATTTATCGTCGACTTGAATACCACCGGCACTCGACCAAACTTGTGTCAATCTTGGCCGATAGGATCGCCGACTTGAGTTAGCAAATAAATGTCGTGAGTGTAAAATAAATGTCACAAAATGCATTGTTTTGCGATATAACTTTGTATTTTCGGAGAAGGCATATCATATAAGTTCCATATTTAAATTATACTCAAATAAATAATATTTGATCTAAATTTATCGCAAATAATGTTATAAACATTCAGTCCGCGAAATGATTAAATGTAAAATGAAGCATGGTAATCGGAATATCGTCAATAAGTCGACATCAATAATTATTATTATAAAATGCTAACAAGGCAGTAATGTCGGATAATGCAGAAGACGCTGCAAAAACAAGTCTTCGTCGCGAGGAAATCGCAAGTATAATCAAACGAGAGAATACGCTCGACGTTAGTTAATAAATTAGAAACCCGTAATTTTTATTCAGCACTAAGGTGGTTTTAAAAAACTATCGTTTCCATAAATATCCGTATACCAGTGTCGGTATTGATAAAATAAAATTGATCGCATAAAAATGGGACGGTTAATTTGCGAAGTTGATAAATGAAAACCAAAGCTAACACAAAAGATAAAAATCAGAATAAAATTAATTTGAATTCACTCCTTGATATTTGTCTTTAACATCTGCCGACGGCGTGTAGTACTGCCAAGAATATGAAAACCCAACTTCAATGTCCCATTCGGAAAAGAAGTGGATTCAATTGGTTGTTATGATAGGTTTAAATGCGTGGAAAAATATCGCAATTACGGGGTCATTACGTAATTGATTTTGCCGTAATTACGGAATTGATTTTTGTCAATTACGTGCAAGCCTACACACAGCATAGGGGAGACACTGATAAAACCAAGTATTTTGAAAGCCGCCAGTCTTGTTTTAGAAAAGGCAAGCAGTAAGAAGCTTGCAAAGATTTTACTTTCGGATTCTACAATTAAAACAAAAATTGATGAGATCGCAAACAATATTGAACTTCAGGTTAACGAAAAAATAAAGGTTTCTTTTTTCGCCATCCAATGTGACGAAACTACTGATGTTGCCAATTTGTGTCAGTTGTTGGTATATGTCCGATTTGTAGGATCAAATTCAATTGAAGAAGACATGCTGCTTTGCAAACCTCTGGAGACGACTTCTAAAGCTGAAGATGTATTCAAGCTTGTTGCTGAATTTTTTGAAAATAATGAATTGAAATGGGATAAACTTGTAGGTGTATGCACTGACGGTGCGCCGGCTATGATAGGATCTCGAAGTGGATTCATTGCCAGGATAAAACAAAAAAATTCCGACGTTATTGGTTCGCACTGTGTCATCCATCGAGAGGCTTTGGCTTCTAGGACTCTCTCTACTTCGATGAAAGATAAGCTTGCGATAATAATACGAACCGTCAACTACATAAAACTAGTGCCGTCAATACACGAATGTTTGCCAAATTGTGTAAAGAGATGGATTGTAATTACGAGAATCTGCTTTTTCATACGAAGGTTCGGTGGCTATCAAAAGGAAACATGTTAGCACGTGTGTATGAAATGAGGAATGAGCTTACGCTATTTCTAGAAGCTCAAGAAAAATACGATCTTCTTCTGTCATTCAAATCAGATGAATTCGTTCTGGTCATGGCCTACCTTGTAGACATTTTTGAATCTCTTAATAAATGAAATCTCCTATTACAAGGCAAAGAAACAAATTGAATAATTGACTACGGTTCCGTTCGTGCTTACATAGCGAAGCTGGAATTGTGGTATCGCCGAAAATCAAGCTGGACGGCGATTTCAAGAGCGATATTGTGTCCCACCTTCGTCTTTTAAAAGAAGAATTTGAACACTATTTTCTAGATTTAAATGACACAGAACTTTCAGAATGGAGACTGACAAGAGATCCATTTCGTCTCGATGAAGACATTCTTCCTAGCGACTTGCAAGAAGAATTTTTGGATATGAAATTTGATTCATCTGCGAAAGACGACTTTGAAGCCATGCCGCTTACCGATTTCTGGGCAAAATATGTACACATATATATAAGAGAGTAGGTAGCGTAGCAATACCTACCTTTGTGAAAGCGGGATTTCTACTCTGGTGAATATAAAACAAAACAAAGGAACAAACTAGAATGTAGATGAGATGTGCGTTATCTGCTACAGTTCCTCGAATCAAATTACTAGTTTTGCCAAAACAGATTCACCCCTCTCATTGACGTTATTTGTAAATAAAAACTTGTTTCGTTGAATTCATTTTGCACTTCAATTTAGGGGGGGGGGGCGATATTTGTACGATTTTTCAAAGGGGGGCGCGGCTCAAAAAGTTTAGGGGACCACTGCTCTATCCTATTACGGTAAGTCTGTAGGTGTTACCGGAAGATTGGTACCGGTATCCATATAACTATACGGTATGGATCCAACTGTCAGACTGTGGATCCAGTGTGCAAAAACAGAAGACTGAAAAAAAACTTAAAATACTGTTACTCAGGTTGCAAACTTGATTCACTTATTGCAGTATTAATGTGGTACCTGTATGCAGGTAGGGTAGACACGCAATGTTATTTTATGTCAAGTTATATTCGACCAGGGGTTCTCAACTTCCCAAGTTAACGAGCCGAAGTTCAATATGCGACAGGCTGACAGAACACAGAATCATATTGTCATGTATTTATACTATCAGACTGTTTAATACTTTTATTATTCTGATACTGATGTTTAATGTACTTCTTGTATTCATTTTTCTATGCATTTCAAAACATAGTTAATGCTGTAGTGCAGGTGTGGCGAGCGACCGGTAGATCGCGAGCTATCAAGCGGTCGATCGCAAAACTATTTTTCCTTAATATGAGTGAAAAATTTTCCATCAAGTCGGTATCAATGTAATGTTTTTATTTCACAATGTGGTGTGTGTTGTACATTGCTATTAATCCTTATTTTCTGATTTTCGATACCCTCACAAAAAAAGTCATATTTTTGGTTCAAATGTTTGAATCGCTGGAAAGATATGCATAGTTTAAGAACCCCTGCATTAGACTATTGAATAATTTAGCTGCGATTCAGCAATTGAATTGTGTCTATTACAGTTTTACTGGTACATGTCAGTATTATCTACCATATCAGACTACAGCAATGGCTTAATGGCGTGCTATTTGACTTTACGGCTATACCTTTATGCCAGACTACTGTCTGACTGTACTTATGTATGATCAATGTGGTTTCCGGCATGCACAGTCAGACCAGAAAACAGCGCCATACCGCAGTATTCTGGTAGGGTATTGTATTCCAGTATTCTCTAAATTTACTAATAGTTGTTGTTTCGTTTCTTAATTGCTATCTGCTCAGAACTCTGCTATCTGCTGGCGAGCCAGACGAATAGATGAGATGCATTGCTCCGCAACAATTAAGAGTTGTCGCGCTACTCATCATTTGAGTAAATCACATTACAAGAAATAGCATATTAATACAAATAGCATCAATAAATGTGCAATAAAATAAAACATTATTAATCAATACCCATATCTATCAGGTTTTTTAACAGTGCGTGTAGATCTGCGAAGAGGGGGGTTGTTCTATTTGATCAGATACGCTAGGATTAACTAAAACACTACTATCGGGACTAATATTAACATTAATAATCGGGCCATGTTGCGTTTTCATATCACCATTGTTATAGGAAGATGTGTATAGATCATAAATATTACAATCGTAATCATAATTCTTTGTGAAGGGATGGAACTCATCAGGTTCGCTTGTATGCCTCAAATGCCTTCGATTTCTTCGATAAAGACCACCATCTTCAGTTCGGATTAGATACGATCTGATGTCAACTTGTCGTTCAATTCTACCTTTGCGCCATCTTTTCCCACCGTCCGGCTTCATTCTGACCAACTGACCCTGGTACAATTTCATCAGCTCCCTCGTTGTAATATTTACATTGAATGTCTTTACGCTTTTTCAAATGTGGTTCGATATTCGTAACAATTTTCAGGCGAAGAAGAGATTTTGATGTTGGAAGCAGAGTTCTTGTGCGCCTTCCAAATAATCTTTGTGCTGGTGAACCTGGTATTCCTTCACCCGGCGTATTACGCCAATCGAGCAATGCAAGAAATACATCACTCTTACTCTCAATAGCTTTTATCATCAAGCTCTTCATTTGTTTAACGGCGGACTCTGCTTTGCCGTTGCTTTATGTAGGGCTATATATGTAGGAGAGCTTGTAACATGCTGAAATTCATAATCTTCAGCAAATTTTCTAAATCCTTCGCTACTATATTGAGAAGAGTTGTCAGAAATCAATTTTTCTGCTAAGCCGTGTCTAGCCATGTGTTGTTCCAATGCTTTGATAACTTCCGCAGATGTGGTCGTATGAAGTCTGTCAACTTCGCAAAAATTGGAGTAAAAATCAACTGTTACAAGATAGTTTCTGCCCTGCAGTTCACATGAATCGGACGCAATAATTTGCCATGATCGAGAAGGAATCTCATGGTGAATTATCGGCTATTTTTGTTGATTGGGGGAAAACACTCGACAAGTAGTGCATGACGAGACATAATCATGTATGTCACTGGCCATTTTTGGCCAGAACAGAACCTCTCTTGCTCTACGAATGCAAGCCTGTATGCGCTTCAGAACATATTGTTTGGCAGATTCTGGTACCACAATGCGACATCCTTTCAAAATAAGCCCATTTTGAACAGTGAGGTCTTCTCTAAAATTGAAATATTCTTTCATGGACCGTGAAAGCTGTTTCTTGGTAATCGGCCATCCATCTTCAATGATGGCTCTAAGAGTTCTGTACATTTTTGCAAAATATGCATTGTTTTGTCCAACACTGGAATATCTTTCAACATATCAATTTCATTAGCCAGCGACAGATAAAATATATCACCTTTACCAATCGTGTCGGTACTTTTGTCGATATATGCTCGGCTTAAAGTATCGGCAATAAACATATTTGCACCTTTTATGTAATTTACCACAAAGTCATTTTTTTGTAATTGAAGAAGCATACTTTGTTGTCGTTTTGGTGCATCTACTAATGGCTTTTTAGTATTAGTTTCGAGTGGTTTGTGATCAGAGTCAACTCGTACAGTTCTTCCATACACATAGTGTTCAAATTTTTCCATGCCAAACAAAATCGCCGAAAGTTCTTTTTCTATTTGAGCATAATTGCACTCAGTAGATGCCAGAGCACGTGAAGCATAAGCAACAGGGTAGTCATTTTGCATCAAACAAGCTCCAAACCCTTTGAAGAAGCATCACATTGAAGGAAAATAGGGGCTTTCTTATCATAACATTGCAAAATAAATTCATTGTATTGAAACATACACCGTGTACATTTTTGTCCCATATGAACTCATTATCTTTTTTGAGAAGTTCTCTAATAGGTGCAGTAATTTGAGATAATTTCGGAGCAAATCGCTGTAGAAAATTTGTAGTAGCCAAAATTCTTTGCACCCCTTGTTTATCAGTCGGTTGAGGCATGTCTTGGATACCTTCCAATTTTGACAAATCTGGTTTTAACCCGTCTCTGCTGATAACGTGACCCAAGTAAGCAACTTCTGTTTTCATATATTGTAATTTATCTTTATTCAATTTAATACCCTTCTTTCTACATCTTTGTAGAAGATAATAATATTTTTTTTTGTTGTCGAGCGTTGCCTCTTCTATGGTATCGCCCACACCATATATCAAGATATCATCGGTAACTGGCATAACTCCACTTAAACCATTGAGAGCAAAATTCAGACGGCGCACAAATTCTTCAGGGGACGGCTTAATTCCGAATGCCATTCTTCGCCATCTATACCGACCCCACGGAGTACCAAATGTTGTCAGATAACTACTTTTAACATCGAGTTCAATATGCCAAAACCCATTTTTAACATCGGCAATGGTGAATACTTTTGCCTTGTGCAAGTGAGGCAATACATCATCAATAGTAGGCATTGAATGATTGTTTCGTTTGAGTGCCTTAGTCAAAGGCTTTGGGTCAAGACATAAACGAATATTTCCAGATTTCTTCGATACTACAATTAAATTTGAAATCCATGGCATATGACAATATACAGGGGATATAATATAGGGTTACCATATTCGGAAGAGTCAAATTCCGGACATATTTATTTATGAGACGTTATATCGCGCGAATTTTTTTTTGCTTTTATGACGTCATAACCGCATATTTGACCCATGCGAGGTGCAGTCTGCCCAATTATAAAGTATGTAGGACTACTTGGTTGGAAGTATAATATTCGTATTTCAAACGGATTTTTCTTTTCGGTGGAACTATTCTTGAGCAGATATATTGCAGCAAGTTGCATAATGGTTGCACAATAAAAAAAAATCGAAAGTCGGGAAGGGGGAGCAGGTTGTGCACCGTTGCCCTAAATATAGCTACGGACCGTCATTGGAAAAAAAATCTCAACTTTAATCTCAAATAATAATGACAATTAGGTTGTGCCGAACAGGGAAAACGAATTGAAGACACGCTTGTAAGTCAAGTCACTACAAATTTACACTTCTGACCATGCATATTTTTCTGAAGATCTAATTCTCCTCAATAGGGCCTTGTCTGATTTTAAAAATGAAAAAAATTCACTACAGCGCATATTTTTGAAATTATATTGAACAGTCAATATGCCTTTCATGGTCGCAACGCTCAGCTTGTTTCTCTTTTTAGTCCACTGACTTTGCATCAGGGAAAAGACTCTCTCTACATTGGCATTGTGGGATGTAACAGCAAAGAAAAACTGTACAATCCTTAAAATTTCTGAGTGGCATGTGATGTTCGTAGACTGATCGAAATATTTGCACCATTTCTTATGCGTTGGCAATTTAATAAATTCTTCGTCTTGTACGTAACTTTCCATCGTCCACATCGACCCCTTTGCCAATCAGATATTCCAGGCAAGGCTCTACATCCTTCCAACTTGGTATCTCGTTCAAGGTCATCCATTTGAAACAAGTAAACTCTTCCATTGGTTTCATCCATTTACACAGGTACTCCAGGCATCTCTCATAGAGGTTTGCAACTTCGGAAAGAAAATTGTTACATTCATCTTCATATCCCTCTTCTCTTTTTTCATTTAAAAGCCTTTTAACCGTCAAGGACATAAAGCTTTCATTCTTCCTTTCCACAAGCACCTTATGAACCAGCTCCAAATTTTCTAGCACTTCTGCGACGGAATTGTTTTCTCTCTCAACCACTTGAATACGTCCATGAAACACGGACATCAGTGAGTGCATATGCCAAAGGTATAACTCGCTCATTTCATTCTCAAAGAACCGTTTAATAACTATTGGTGGTGGTGGATGTTCTTGTGACAAAAAGTAGGACTTCAGGGGTGAAAACATTTCTAACAATCTTGAAATTCCAGGAAACAAGGAGAGCCAGCGAGTCTTGCTATGAGAGAGAAGTCTCTTGTATTCACAATTTGCAAATTCACAGTATTCTTTCAGTTGTTCAGTTCTGACTGTGTAAATAGAAAAATATTGATATATCTTATTGATATTATTTTCAATATCGATGTTCATTCTTTCAGCGCCATGATGAATACAATTGTTCAAAACGTGTGCTGGGCAGCCAACCCCAATCAATGACGGGTTTAACATTTTCTTTAACTTTGCAAACACATTGTTTCCTTGGTCATTACGCCGAAGTCCTCCAAACATAGTATTGCAGTTGTCTCCTGTAAATGACACACATTTTTTCAAAAGCATCATTTTTGCTAAAGTGTCTTTTATATAAGTGGCAATTGTGTCGGCAGTCTCGTTTGCCTTGTTTGTAAACTCAATCAATTTTGATTGCAAACCACCATTCCTCCAGTCAAAATATTGAATAATTGTAGGAAATAATTTCAGTTCATTGTGATTGCTGCCATCTGTTGCAACGCCAAAATACGCGATATCGTTTTCTTCAAAACTTTTCAGAACAGCATCAATAGAATATTGCGCAAGAACGCTAGTAACAACTTTTTCTGTCTTTGTGCGGCCGCTACTGAACTTCTTCGCTACATTAGATTCAGGGAAAATCTTTTTAAATAAAGCAGATGTACAGTCCATGGACAAAAAGCTATGATGATGCCTAACAGCGTGAAATGCAAGCGTACCTTCTGCGGCAGTGATTTCATCTTCGCATTTGCTTCCTGCTGTAGCAAAATAATTTGTCATTTTCGTTGATGCAACAGCCCCTCTTACTGCTTTGCGATGTTTTTCCGATTGCAGATGTGTGTTTAAATCACCATTACCTTTGTGCACGATGAATATATAAGTTCCTGATTTGCAAACCAAGCATTCTGCCTCATATTCATTCCTGCCTTTTCTAAAACATGGATGTTTTTCTTGCATCTCGTTAGTGAATGTGCACCTTCTTTTAAAATTAGCCATTTGAAATAATATCTTCTTAGAATAAATACAACCCAACTAAAAATACATAATCTAAAAAACAAAGTAATTTACCATCAGACTAACTGAACCAAAAGGCTATAGGGACTATCACTTTTGATCCCAAATTCCACAAGTAAAGCTTTGTGGTATAAAACTTTTGTATTCAGCTAACTTAATAAGGGAATAACACTAGTTGCTATCAAATACACTTGCAGCTGCTCAACGAAACGGCTAAAAAGTCAGATAATAATAATCATAAATAAACGGTAGATAACTGTGGCAAGTAACGACCAAATAAGATATCATTCCGTCAATCCAGGCTAAGCCAGTCAATCAACAATACTTAGCAAAGCTACTCAGTATAATCCATGCAATAAACGCAGCCCAGTTAGCAGTCAAAAATTCTGTATCAAAAATGCACTAGGCCTCCTCCTCCTTTATTTAATATATATATTCTATCAATTTGTTGCAACAACAATTCATTGACCTTATGTAACTAAATTAAATCTTCGTGTTGATATTATTGCCCTTGTCGCCTGCCCATCTAATGAATTTTTAAAAACTCCCCCTAGTTCCAATAACCATATTCTATTTCTCCAATGCTCGCAGTACGCTGTCTTTAGAGATTGCACAGTTTGCCTATAAAGCCGTGAATGTCACATTGTTGCGTCACAATCAAAACAACGCAAGATCAGGAAAAATAAACGTTTCAATTGGTATCTATTTTCAATGGGCACGCATTTTCCTCTTGTGGTAGTGAAGGATATTAATGAACGATGTTCTGCATTAGCAGTGTTCACAGAACGATTGCAGATGCAGTAAAATTCCGGGCATTTGAGCATTTTTTAAAATTCTTTCCGGACGCAAAATTCAACCCTAAATTCCGGACATGTCCGGAATTTTCCGGATGGTATGGCAACCCTAATATAATACCGTCATTCACCAATCTGTCCAGTTCATTCACAACCTTGCTTTGAATTGATAAGGGTAATTTTCCCACTAGCATTTGTACTGGAGTAACAGCATTATCAATTTCCAGTTTTAAATTTCTTTCCAAGTTTGCCCTAGCCAGTAAATACATCAGCAAACTCGGTAAAAATTTGGCTGAGCGACATCTTGGCAAATTTTTCAAAATTACATGAATTGGAAATGGCACAAAAAATATTTTCATAATTGACAGTAACGAAATTCAGTTTGAAAATTAATACTAAAATTATTCAATTATAATTGAGTAAACAACTTCTTATGAGATAAATTGGTACTGCTATTGGTATATTATTTCTCACACATACCAATGTCATTTTTAGAATAAGTATCGACACATTCAGCATTTGGGCCCTCGTCCCCATGGTTATATTTAGTTCTCAGTCGACATTTCACTGCAGAGTGATTTTTCATATTGCATCTGTTGCAAACTTTACCCCACGCTGGGCAATAATTTCTACCATAAATGTGCTTTCTACCACAAAATTTACACTCACGAATATTGAATTTACTCTCATTAACACTTTCAGTCCCAAACTTCAATCGAGCCTTCTTTGTTTGATTGCCTTCAGTTGCGTTGACATTTTCCATCTGAACAGATACTTCTAGGTTGGGGATACTACGTTCCCATTAAGATGTCTGTTTTAGCTTTCTTGACGAATCGCTCTGTGAATGGAGCTCTTTCAAATAGCTTTTAAACAACTGAATCCTTTTGGTTCACGGAAGTCAAAGAGCAAAATAGTTGGTGTTTATGGTATGTTAGGGAACCTCCCGCCGGCATACAGATCAACCTCTGAATCGATGTTTTTAATAATGCTGTTTGATGAACGCTTGCTGAAAGACTTTGGACGCAACTTGGTATTTCACAGACTATTAGAGGACCTCAAGGATCTTGAATCAAATGGGATACATGTTGACAATCGTCTTATGAAAGCAACTTTATTTGCTATTATAGGAGATAATCTTGGGTCACGCTGTATTGGGGGGTTTGTTGAGAGTTTTAATGGTAAATATCTATGTAGATATTGCTGCATAACAAAACAAGACTTTGTTGATGACCTGATTTATCTCGGACCTCTTCGGACTGTGAACTCGTATAATGAATCTTTGCACAAACTTGAATGCAATGATAATTCTTCCCACTGTGAAGGTGTGAAATGCAACTCTGTCTTCCTATCATGTATGTAACTTCGGTTTGCCACCATGTGTAGGCCATGATCTGTTCGAGGGGGTGGTGGCTTAATATGAAATTGATTGTGGACAGTTTAATTCATTCAAAATGGGTGACATATGAGACTTTGAATGAAAAAATACCGACCTTCAGGTATTCAGAGATGGATTTGATTGACATTTCAGCAGTAATAAACAGGACCAGTAATAAACTTTCATGGCATGCAATGCAAAATTGGAAATTTTTGCGTATATTCCCATTATTGATGGACGAATTAATCGAGGACAGTAATCATGCTGCATGGTTGTTGTGCTTGGAACTGAGAGAGGCGGTAGAGCTCATCTGTGCCCCAGTCATATATCAGGATCAAGTTTTCTGTATGGGTACTATGATAAAACAGTATCTGTGGCATAGAAAAGAAGTATTCCAATCTGAATGTTTAAAACCAAAACACCATTACATGATACACTTCCCTTGACGCAGCAACTTGGTCCTCTCATCCAGACTCTGGACAATAAGGTTTGAAAGCAAACATGGATATTTTAAGCGATGTTTCAAATTCACGAGAAACTGTAAAAATTTGTGCTATACTCTCTCATTTCGTCATCAACTAAGTAATGCATATTTACTGGCTGGAAATATTCTGAAGCCTCGTCTTGTGTATACAAGTGGAGAACCACTAATTCCAAGTTTGTACAGTAAGGAAATACGTGCTCTTTTGCACAAAGAAAACCTAGATGCTTTAATTAAATTGCTTGTGTGTCGAGACTGCGACCAGATGTGGCATGAGGTATCGGCGTGATAAGTATGTTATTAATGGTAATTTCTGCGCACCAGACCTCATTCTACATAAAATCAAGCTGCTATTCGTCCATGAAGACAAAACGTCAAAAACAGTTTGGTGCATATTTTGTAGACGAGTTCAGCTGTAATCCACTGGAGCTACTTAATTGCAATGAACTTCTGGATAAATTTACCCTCTAGTGTCGCACCAGGGCCTTGTTGTATTGAAACATGCTATTCCTGAAAAGTGGGCATAAATATAGTTTATATAACCAGTACCCACGAATTGGATCTTAAGATAAGATTGCGCACTAATGACCTTTGATCCGGTTACCATTTATGGTAGGGTATGAAATTTTACAATGATCCATATGTATGTGTTTGTGTGCGCGAGAAGGGGGTTGCGGCATAATTACCAAGCAGGTACAAAGCAATCTTTTTGCATATTATTACTCCCTCATATGATTCCTGAAACCTGCATACACATTACTAAAGCACAGGGTGGCCTGTGAGCTAGATTTTCAATCTATTCTTCCGGGTTTTGACTTTGTTTGTTCCTCATTGCCCAATAATTCAAAAAATTTAGTTGTGGTTCTGCTCTTTTTTTTCAGCCGTATTTAGCGGAATAATACCGCTTTCGCAAATGTACTATATTTTTATTATTGCTTTTATGCCCATTTTTATTTTCAATTATTCTTGATTTAGAGTCTAACTGTAATCACTTTAGAAAACATATATACTAGCTTAACATTCACAAAGACAATGTCTGATTCTGATGATACCATCGATCTGGCACCGCTCAGGACCATTATTAGTGAGATTGGGGCTGCAAACTCAAGCTCTGTAGAAACAGATATTTTGGCATGCTTCCTAAACGAAGGTGTCGTTATATTGTTGGTGATTTGAAATACATAGAGCAGGGGTGTGCAACAGGCGGCTCGCGGCCCACCAAGCCATTTAGTGCGGCCCTTGTCAATACTCTGATTTTTACCCATCAAGCATAAAATCCCAATCCGACAGTTTAAATTAGACCTGACGATTAGACCGACCTCGTGTATCTTTTAAGTAGCTTAGATAGAAACAGTAATTTGATTATGACAGATTACGTTTATAGATAAAAAGTGCTATCTCACTAGGCAGGAATTGTTGTTACTCGCCATTGCCTTTTACTTGATTCGCTTGTTTACAACAATACATTGTGATGTAATAATCCCTCATAGTGATTGCTAGACACTTTCCAGTCACTAGCTTTCAAGAATTTGAAGCAGTTCAGTAGCCTATTTTCTAGTTTCGTGAGGGTGATATTATTTTGATAATTTCAGATCTAGTAAAATGTCGGTAGCTAAGAAGCGAAAAATTGATGAAGAAGGAAGGGTATTCAACAGTGAATGGTGTACAAAATATTTTGTTGTCCCACACAACCAAAGTGCTGTCTGCCTCGTTTGTCAAAGTACTATTGCAGTTATCAAAGAGTATAATGTTAAACGTCATTACATAACTAAGCACTTCTCCCAGTTTGATAAAATTCTTGGCCAGGCACGAGTAGACGCAATGGAATATTTAAAAAAATCTATTGGAAAACAACAAAGTGCTTTTACCACTTACAAGAAGGACTCAGAACTGGTGACAAAGTTGAGTTTTAAACTTTGTGAATGTATGGCAGAAAAGGGAAAGCGTGACGGAGATTTTATTAAAAACTGTTTGACAATATTTACAGAATATGCATGCCCAGAGAAAAAACATTTGGTGGAGCAAACCAGCCTTTCCCGCTTTACTGTTTCACGCCGAACAAATGATCTTTCGGATAATATCAAAGAAACTTTGAAAGAGAGATTGAAATCGTGTGAAGCTTTCAGGCATTGGATGAGAGCACTGATATCAGTGACACAGCCCAACTTGTCATTTTAATCAGAGCTGTTACTGCTGGCTTTGATATTGTTGAAGAGTTTTTAGATACGGTCAGCCTTTTCTCCACCACCACAGGACAGGATATCTGTGAACAAGCGCTCAAGGTTCTGAAAACGTTTGAACTTAATACTGCTGAATTGTGTGGCGTTACAACAGATGGTGCTCCTTCCATGACAGGTAGAACACATGCATTTACCAAAAAATTTCTAAATGCGGTTGGAGCGCAAGATGTAGTTGTAACCCATTGCATTATTCACCAAGAGAACTTGTGTACCAAAGTTGTGAGTTTTGCAGAAATCATGAAAAATGTTGTCCAGTGTGTAAATTACATTTTAGCAAGAGGATTAAATCATCGGCAATTCAAATCTAGATGAGTTGGACAGTGAATATTCTGATGTTGTGTACTTCTCTGCTGTACGTTGGCTCAGTAGAGCAGCCACTTTGAAGAGGTTCTGGAATCTGCGAAATGAGATAATATTCTTTATGGAGAGCAAACATCAGAATGTCGCCTTCTTGAGCAATGAGAATTTGTTGAATGACTTAGCATTCCTCACAGACATTACACAACATTTGTATGATCTGAACATAAAACTACAAGGAAAAAGCCAGCTTGTGAGTAAGATGTTTGAGCATATTTGTGCTTTTGAAAAGAAATTGGAACTTTTTCAGGTTCAGTTAAGTAAAGCAATATTGACGCATTTCACGTGTCTTGCAACTAGAATTTCCTGATCTGGATTGCAATTACTATGGAAATAGTGTACAAAAGCTGCGTGATGAGTTTGCAAACAGATTTACAGATCTTAGACAAAATAGAATTAAATTGAAGTTGTTTGCTCAACCCTTTGATTTGGTAGTGGAAGATTGTCCTGATGATTTCCAAATGGAACTCATTGAGTTGCAGGCTGATATGGAAACCAAGAGAAAATATTCTGAAAACAATTTGGTAGATTTTTACAAACTCTATGTTTGTGAAAAGTATCCCATTTTGTTCCGTCATGCAAAAAGAATGACCTCTCTCTTCGGTAGCACCTACTGCTGTGAACAATTTTTCTTCAAAATGAAGCTCATCAAAAACAGATGTAGAAGTCAGTTGGCTGATGAGCATTTGACCAGTCAGTTAAGGGTTGCTACAACTTCTGTCAAAGCTGATGTTAACAAACTATGCAAGAGCTCAAAATTTCAAGTGTCCCACTAAAATTTAAATAAATAAAATTTTGCATTGAGAATTTTTTTGTTCGTTGTGTACATGTGGCCCATCTAGATGTCTGAAGTTAGTTATATAGCCCACCGACAAAAAATGTTGGCGATAAAATCATAAATAGCCGTTTCTCCAGAAGTTTGCCTCAAACTCACTATTTCTGCAAGAAACCCCAATAATGCCGTAAGATAACTAGCAAAAATAAATAATCTTTGTACTGGTAATTACAAGAAAGTCCATATTAAATAAATGTGCGGCCCGCGGCTTCACCCAGTTACTTGAATTTGGCCCGCCAGTGAAAAAGGTCACACACCCCTGACCTAGAGGAATCATCACTTGCATGCATAATTCCAGCTGTGAAGAGAAAGAAGGATAAAGGAATCTACAGACCATGCTGCATCCATGTATAAATCTGATGAAAGTTCCCCACTAGCTCCTCTATCGAACTATCACCAAGCATTATTGAAGTTGAACACACTGATGCATTTCGTGACACCCAAGGTAACAACTCCAGCAGTGTTCCCAAAGTTATATTCGAAGACCAAGCTAAATATTTTAAATTTCCCAGGCCACAAATTCCTAATAAGATGAAGGCTTGGATACAAACCAAGCAATCAAGGCCAGCAGTGAGATCAGAATTTGTACGCCCCCCACTCTTCTCGTGAATATTTAAAACCCATTGCCGTGAAACTTGTCAGTATGTTTCCGATGTCTTTAAAAACTTTTAATGTAGATGGCCGAAGGGGATGGCGCCTTTTTGAGTTTGTTGAAGCAGATGGAGCAACGTGTCGTAAATTGCTTGAGAGAAAATGAGTCTGGGAGTTTCGCTGGAAGAAAGCGCGCGAATGACCTTGGGTGTATAAATTGTGCCCCTAATGAGATCTATTCCCATGAGGAATCATCGAGATATGGGGAGGATATGCTTTCTTTATTCCAGAGCGGAGCATTTGACAGAGATGCTGTATCAAATATAATGCTTAAGAGTCTTTGGTAGTTTGAAAAGCATTGGCATGGAACATAAGAATGGACTACATTATTTTCCAGGGATATACTATAAAATGTAGCATTTTCTCATTCTTGTTATCGTGATATCATTATCTTTCACTGCGTCGTCGTGATCATCCCGCTGCATAACAATTCTCGCTAACAAATAATTGACTGTTCTCCACCGGGTGTATATCCACTTGAACCACTGGCGACTGCATTAGCAGGTTTGTATTGTTAATTGCAACAAAAACGGGTATTTTGAAATAGTACTCTTTACTTTACGCGTATGTTTCGACAGTATACTGTATATATTTCCATATACTGTATATGGGTCGCGACCCAAAGCTGGGCTTAACAAATACCCAAAAGTTTTTGATTTTATTTTCTAGTAAATTTGGTGCTTGCGTAGTTTGTGCACCAAGATTGCGCACAACCTGAACATAGTATTGTAACAGGTTATGTTCACGTTGTGCGTCATTATGATGCACATGTTTGACGAAAAACACTAATACAAATATCCCATTAAATACCTAAAAGCTATTGATTTTATTTCCTAGTAAATTTGGTGCTTGCGTAGTTTGTGCACCAAGATTGCGCACAACCTGAACATAGTATTGTAAAAGGTTATGGTTCAGGTTGTGCGTCATTATGATGCACGGGTTTGACGAATAACACTAATGCAAATATCAAGCCGTCAAAAAAAAATTGCTCAAGGCTGCAAAATTCACACCCGTGTAGAAATGATGGGCAAAGACCCCAAGATGAATATTCACAAATAATAAAAAACTTTATGTCTGAAATCAAACTTGGGCCAAAAAAGTCCCCTTATATGCCGGACTAATTGATATTTTCGGTCTCATACAGCTTCTTGCAACTTACTTCAAGGAGAACTCATTGGCCATATTTCAGAAGGTACGTTTGTTTGTTATTCAAGTGGCGCCTAACTGTTGTTACTCTAGCTTTTAAAAAATTTGCATTGCTTTTAGTAATGGATATATATTCTCACTGTTGAAAACTTTCTGATTAAAATCAATCAAGCTTTGCATAATATTTCAATTTTCTTGTTTTGTAATCATTGGGGCTGGACCATCAGTGAAAACAAAGATTTATAATTTCAGTTAGTAACAGATGTGATGTATTTTGTCCAAAATTTAGTAATAAAAAATTTAATGAAATAAAATGCAACAAAAAAAACAAAAAGCAGTATTTTTCTTGCCTTTTTCAGTTTCATGCATTATCTGATATATTTTTTTCAATTTGAAAGTGGAAAAAAACCCATAACCTGCCATTCTGGGGCATCCACATTTGATGCGGAAACAATCAAAGTTTGTCTCGATGGCGAAGACGTTTTTGAGAACACAAAAACTCTTATTGATGCTGTTGCAATATGTTTCGGCATATTTTATGTCTTCAATATTGCATATTCTACTGAAAGCACCACTACCGACCTTTGACCCTCGGAAAATCCTATACTTTACCATTGCAAAATTATCAAGACTATTTTAAGAGTGCTTTTGCGAGTTGGCGTCTGTAAAATGGGGTATGTGTTTCAAACCATCATTATGATTCATCGCATACAACAATCTGTTTTTTAAAAGTACCGGTAAAGAATTTCAGGCTAATATATCACAGCTATTTCTACACTAATTTTTATTACTGCAATTAAATTAAAACTCCTAGAAAGACAGCGTGATCATTGAATTATCTGATTTTCATTTAAGTTCCCAAAACACAACTGAAAACTAACGAATATAGTTCAAAAACGCGAAAACGAGGTAATGTTTACAATCACGCTTGAAAATCTGTCTGAGTGAGAAAAGTGTCTGAGCGGATGCGAAAAGGGGGCATTGTTACGTCACTTTTTGCATCTTGCTGATTGGCCAATGTCACGAAGTAAACAAGGAAGTCGATGCTCGGGGAAAGGTCCATGGAGTTTCTAGTTTTAGTGCCTCTGTTTCGATTATAATGGTAATTGTTTTTTAAAAACTAAAGCTTTGCTTATAAATATTGGCATTTTATATCACCCAGTGGGCCTTTTTAGACTCGGTTGATTTACAATGTTATCAATGAATAGGCGATGGAATCAAACATAGATTTTGTCTTTTTTATGTTACAATTTATTGTTTGGGAAGATAATTATATAATTTCGGGCATTAAAAAGATCTGTGATTTGATAAAATGAACTTTCCAGCATTGAATATGATGCTCAAATCTACGACCCTGTTAAAGTATTAATTTTTCCCAGCTTCATTTATATAACATATGCAAATATATCTCGAGACAACAAAAACATACAACGGTCTTAGGTAGGACCGGTATTATGATTACTTCAACTACTTTTTAACTTAACTTAACATTTTATATAATCTATTCCCACTTTTTCAGCCAAATTGGAAAAATTAACAGAGCCAGTGGGTAGGGCTGGGAATGATTAACCGGGCGGTTACGAGTTATTTTAACCGTTAATTGACATCTCAGGTTCAAATCATCTTTATAATGTACAATTCATTAAAAAATGATTACGTCATCGCAAATTTATCTTCCGTAGCGTTTAAGTCAAAAGAATATTGCTAACTGTATTGGTGAGGACCTAATAAATGTGAAAAATAATTGAAATAGCAAGATTGGTAATTGGTAGTTGATGCTGTTTTTCTTTATATATCTCAAGGTACAATTTGCACATCAAACACTGAAAATTTGTCACATGAATGACATTTAAAAACGGAATTGGATTTTAACAAAATACTTCCATATGTCCTACCCACGCTGCATATCTCCTGCAGCAGAGCGATCACGAAACTATCTCGATTCGTGAATAATTTTGAGCGATATCGGGATAAGGTCACGCGAAATTGCCTTGTAACCATTGTGACGTAACAAGGTAAATTATTATGTGAAACGTCACGCTGCGGTTAACCGGTTAATTTTACCCGATTAAAGTGTTTTCCCTGAAATTCCCAGTCCTATCAGTGGGATAAAAAAATCCCGAGGTGGAAGAAAGAATGACAGGGGGCTTTCATCTGTTTAAGGAGATGAAATAAACACTCCTCCATTATTTATTTCATCAGTTTCGTTTTTATTTCATCAACTTCGTTATTGTGGGTTATTCAGGGGTGTGCAACCTTCATTATAGCAAGGCCAGATACTTTGGTATTGGCTTGCAATGCCAAGTGCTTGTAATTACTCACTCTTGCTGGATTGAACTAAAGCAAATTTTCAGTTTGCGGGCTGCACAGTGCACAGGATTCAAAATTGGCATTACTCCGCAGGTCGCATGATTTTTCTATTCTGGCTAGGCCACTGTTTGTGCATCCTGCTGTATTTGATCATCTATTTTCAATAAATGTGATTGGCTTACGTATGCTTTGCAGTTTTCTGGGTGGTGGCAAGAGGGTTAACACAGTCAAGATTTGGATGGTAATTAATTTTACGACTGCCTTGTTGTAGTTGTAGCACTGATGTAGCCGTAAAGCTCGGATACCTCCAATCTACTGCTTCCGCCGAGTACATACAATTGGTTGTAAAATTACAACCGGCTGCAACGGTCCAGCGCAACTGAAGTTGTATAATTCAGGGGTCACCAACCTTTTCGAAGCCGAGAGCTACTTCTTGGGTACAAATTAAGCTGCGGGCTACCAGTTCAATGTACACTTCTAAAAAACTCAGATGCTCGATTAAGCTTCAATTATTGATATAATTACTGGTATTTAGTGAAGTATAGACACTAATAAACTTTAGGATTCTTCAGGAAATCAAACGCATATCACAACGTTGCAAATAAATTTCTATCAATAACACTTGTATTTCAAAACTGAGTGTTTTTAAATTGATTTTCAACAATCTGCACAAGTCTAAGATAAAATGAACTTAACAGTTGTACTATCAAATGTTGCAGAGTATTATACTCCGACGTGTAACTTGACACTGTAACTCTGAGCGAGTCTTGCAGATTTTCATCAGTGAGGCGTGTTCCATGTTTGTTCCTGGTGGAGTGAGTCGCGGCGCTACGGCCCATCGTGTTAGGTTCGCAGGTTAGAATCCCATGCGGGGATAGTTTTGTACGAAAAAATCGCTGGACTCCTCGCCGCCGTAGGGTGGTTCACGTAACCGCTGGTCGGTTGAGACTTCCTTCGCCATCAAGTTCAAGGTTCCGGAAACAAATAACTAACTAATCCCATACCCGACATCGAATGGTGACCGGCGAGAAGCCGTGGTTTGTCATATGGTTAAGCCGTCTTATCGGCTATCTTCTCCCCCGGGATAAATATGTAAATCTCCCCCTATCCTGAGTTTATGTCAAAAATGTTGATTCGAAAGGATAGGTTGAAACAAACGATGGTCTCGTAAAATAGGATTGCGGTATGATTTGACTCGCGAGCTTTTTATGTCCGTACTGTGCTGACCAGTGGGTAGTTAGCGCGGAAGATTACGTGACAGGATGTGAAATATTTCTCCACTTTGCCGTCGCTAAAATCGCCCCACTAATGAGACACACGCAGGCTGTTTTCATGGTGGTAAAAATATATCCACCTCCCATTCATCGTGGAAATGATGGATTTTTCTTTGGAATCAATAATTGTATACTGCTCCGCTAACCAACGGACAAGAAAAAACGCGGGTTCGTGGAAAGTGATCTCAGTGTGATGTCATAATTGGAAGAGTGTTAATTAACCCGTCACATTACTTAGGTCAAATAAAAATAAGGTTGATGGTTACAATAATTATTATAGTGTCATTTCTAGTTCCCATATAAGTGTGATTTATACTAAAATAGCAGGACAAAATTTAATTGATGTAGCTTACTTATAAGAGCCGTTATTAAGCTTAGTTTGGAGCAGACCTGCGGGCGACTTGGTGCCCGCGTGCAACGCGTTGGTGACCCCTGTTGTATATGGTGTTTACAACAAAGTGCATTGCATCGCTGCTGCCGCGCGTTTCGTTGTTAATCGCTCTTAATATTTTTTACATTGCACATAAAGCGCTCATTTTCGTACAAAGTGCTCATCACACAACACAACGAAAATACCGATACTCAATCTCAAGTGACTAACAGCTGAGGTTGCGAGAAACTAACTACCTTTCCTTGCTCTCTATGCCTTTGCGCAGGTGGATCCGTATGCGTATTACGCAAGGATGCTGTAGCAAGAGTGTAAATGGCTATTCAATTCAAGAGTCTTGCTGCACACGAACACAAATATAATTCTGTAACGTTTCGTCTGACCGAGGTCAGACTTCTTCAGACAAGCATTTTACAAGTCCGACACGATTTGAGCACTCACAATTTTTTGATGTGCAGTTAAGATATTTTTATACTATAATGATAAGTAAGCAAAAAGAAATACACCAAACGTGATTTTCCGTTTCTTTTGTGTTAATAAATTTTATTGGAATGGTGGAAGCACCTATAAATTTACCACCTTAAAACACATTGCATGTTTTGGGACAGATATTGCATTTATGACTATTTGAGAATATAGCTTTCACCTTATGTGTCCTAAGAGTCTTGTCGCACACTAACACAGTATTTCTGTACAGGCGCGCAGCCAGGATTTTTAAAAGGGGGGGTGGGGGGGGGGGGGTCAAAATCGGAAATTACTAATGCCGTCTGTAACAGTCACCGCGATCACGCGCTCGTTAATAGAGCCGCCTTTTCAGCTTCTGTCGCGTAAAATATTCAATTCATGACAACTACGAGATTCTAAAATGTCCTTACGTATATATTAATTTTATTGTCCCCAACGCAACTCGTGGTCTCGACTTTCTACGTCAAAATAAAAACATTACTGCCGTGGACATAAAACAATGAGATAAGCTGCCTGATATATTTAATTTTGATTTTTGCAATTTTGTGACCTCGTTATCGCCGTTACTAAAATATCGATATCTGATATAAAATCACGTTTAGTACAGTTTTACTTGATACAATGAAAATAGATATAAATTATACCAGTAAATCAAAAATAAAAATTCACCGCCTCGAAATCCACGCCGAACAGTCGCCGCGATTACGTCACTTGTTAAAAGAGCCGACTTTTCTAACGAAAAATGATTTTTTTCTTGCGCAAGGTAACCAATCCATGGCCGATAAGGGCATATTTAAAATGTCCTGCTTTATTAATTTAATTGTCTTCAATTTAACGTGCGGTTGCGCCGACAAAACAAGAGCCACTCTAAAACACCACGGAAATCCGTGGACATAAAAATGTGTGGTAAACTGCCCGTTTATATATTGTTTTGATCCGTATTTTTTCTATTTTGCGAATTCGACAAGTTTGAGACGTGCTTGTAACATTGACTCCGTTCAATCGCAATGCTGCCACTCCGATTATTTTTAAAGATAAAAGCTTTCGAAAAATGCGTAAATCTGCTGTAAATTCTCATGGAGTAAAATTTATTTCAGTAGAATAAAAATTGATGGATATACTTCAGATTAATTATCTTATATATCATCACTAACGGGGGAAAAATCGCGTTTTCAACCTTGTTTAATGATAACACTAAAATTTTCGACGACAATTTTAAAGTAATGGATCCCACCCACAATTAGCCGTGTTTCGATTTTATTGGCCGTATGTTCCTAAACAGCGAGGAAACATAATGTGTGCCGTCGGCACACGAAATTTTGCGATTTTCAAAAGCGTTTTTAGATTAGAAAAGCGTTTTTAGACTGTCGCGGGACTCAACAAATCTTATAGCCTATTGTTTACGGTTTTGTTTCCAGTATTTTATATTGTCGATTTTCAGTCAAATTTAGATCGCGGGTTTACTCCTTCATTTGTCTTTAGAACCTCGCCGGCCGCCGCCGATGAACGTATAATAACTCTCACCGAATTCACGATTCCTTGCAAAGTACAAAAATAAAATAAGCATCATGTTTATCGTGGCACAAATTTGTGATTTAGAAAGAATAAATACCAACGTGAAGGCGTTTACGGCCCACATAACACGCCGCCTTGATGAAAACATACGGCGATTTTAGCAGAAAGCAATTGCACGCGTTATCGGCGACTTTTTCTGTTTTCAAAAAAATTCGAAAGGGGGGGGGGGGGGGTGCATTCGACAGCGTTGATCGTACGATTGACTCCTGTTGAATAGCCTACATGGCCTTCTGGCTCGGATTTGGTTCTTCCGTGGATAGAAGGCTGATGGTTGTTATTAGGGCTGGGCAAAATATTCGAATAGCGAATATTAAATTATTCGAATAACGAATCGAATATTAAATTATTCGAAAGGCGTTTTATTATTCGAATATCTGGTAACACGTGACCTGCATTCCTCCGTCGGTACGGATTGCAAACGGCACTCGTCCGTTTCTCAATCGAACGCGTTGATTACACACGGCACTCGCCGACGTCAGACACACGCTCGAGAATTTACACACGGCTCTCTCGATTAGAGAGAGACGTCAAAATTGAATTAGACATCCAATGCAACGCCTCGAAGCACCGACGCGTGCTAACTCTTACCAAGCCGAAACGCATTGCGCGGCCTAATACATACTGCATTAAGATCAAGGATGGGGGAAAAATCACAGGTATGGAAGCATTTCAGCGAGCCCAGGCCTGATGGGTGCGGCCGAAAAACTACTTGTAAATGGTGCAAGTCTAATTTTGCTTATCATGGTAGCACTGCAAATCTTTTAAATCATCTCAAATTGAAACACAGATGGATAAATTTAAGTACAGATAATGATGACGGTGGCACCGCAGATACCAAAGATGATCCGAGCTCATCGGTCGCTGGTGGTTCAAGGCAAAAAAAAAACAGGCAAAATTGGATTTTTCTCTCATGACGCCAACTAGGCAAGAAAAAATCACAGAATTAATAACTAACGTCATTGCGGGGGACATGAGGCCAATCTCTGTCGTTGAAGGTGAGAACTTCTCTAATCTCGTAGCCTATCTTGAACCACAATATGAAATGCTATCCCGACGCACGTTCAGCAGGCGAATTTTGAACAGAGTAAAAATATTTTACGAAAACGGCTAAGCGAAGTCTCATGCTTATCATTGACGTTCGACGCATGGGCTAGCGTAAACATGGAATCATTTCTCGGAGTGACTGGTCATTACATAGATTCCACATTCCAACTATGTCCATGCGTTCTTGGAGTTAGACCACTGGACGAGAGGCACACTGGTAAAATATTGCGTGCTGGGTGGAGGAAATTTTGCAAGATTTCCAAATCAATCCATTCATTGTTGTTGGAGCCGTCAGTGACAATGGATCGAACATGGAAGCCTCGAAACGTATCCTCAAAGAGGAATTTGGCTGGTATGAGATAAGTTGTTGCGCTCACACCTTGCGATTATGCCTCAATCAAGGCTTTAATTTGCCTGTCATTCAGTGAACGCTCGCGGCTGTAAGAAGATAAGTTCAACATTTTAAGCGGTCTGAACTTGCTACATCATCACTGAAAAAGAAATGTGAGAGCATGCAAGTTTCATTCAAAAAGCTGGCAATTGATGTCAGTACCAGATCGAATACCACATTGGTCATGGCCGAGCGTCTCGCCGAAATGCAGTGGCCTGTAATGGGGTACTAAGTGACGAGGTGGAGAACAACACGCTTCAATTTCTGTAATAAAACCATATATAAAAGGCCTAAAGAAGCATCTCCCGGTAAAAGTCTTCAACGAGTCCGGCGCTGTCAAAGCTTCTTGTGACAAAGTGGCAGAAGAAATGGCCACGCGATTCACCGATGATGCAATAGGTGTGGCATGGAAAGCCACTGCCTTTGATCCCAGATTTAAAGCTAGAAGATTGAACGTTTTTGAAACGTTTTATATGATATATATCTCGAAGTAAAATTTGCACATCGAACACTGATAATTTGTCACATAAATGACGTTTAACAACAGAATCAGGTTTTCTAAAATACTTCCACACGCCCGAACCACGCTGCCTATCTCTTGCAGCAGAGCAATCATGAAACTATCTCGATTCGTGAATAATTTTAATAAGCGATACTGGGATAAGAACACGCAAAATTGCTTTATAAGCATTGTGACGTAACAAGCGGAAATTATAAATTATTACGTCAAACGTCACGCGGCGGTTAACCGGGTAATTTTACCCGGTTAACGGTTAAAGTGTTTTCCCTGAAATTCCCAGCCCTATTCACGACACGATTCTGAATGTGTTCCGTCGTGCATTATAAAATACGTTCTATCAATTAAAAATAGTTTCTGTTATCAATTGTAACCCAAGAATTACATATCAAGGATACGGTAGTAATATTAATAACGCAGCTTTGCAACCCGAAGCGCTAGGAGTTGTGTTTTTACATTAATATTGTAATTTAATTATCGTACAATAATATCACAAATCAGAATTGGATGATTTATCCTACACCCCAGTGATTTAAAACAGGCCCGCGGAGCAATATAATCCGGCCCGCGACGCTTCATTGAATTATACTAACAAAATAGCTGTAATGACGATTATATTCTTTACGTGACAGAATTTGTTTTGAGACACTAAACTAGAATTCGGTTGTATACCGAAGACTTATCGATCGGAGGTTAGGGGATCCCCCAAAACAATGGTCTTACTCCATAGTGACACCGTGTGTCCCATCACTAATTAATTAATAACTCGCTAATTATACGACATAATACATCCAAAATTGACAGGCTCCTATTCCGAACTATGATGAATGCACATACAAAATTTGGAGCAGATACAAATTGCTTTCGTGAGATATCGCGTGTATCTAACAGACAAACAAACAGACAAATACCTATCAACATACTTACCGATCTCAAGATCGATAAGTAATTATATTATAAACTAGCGAGTATATAATTCACAATCACTCGTTTAATGAGCCTATAATTGATTATAATTAGACAAATTGCAGCAGAACGAAACAAATGGTTCAATGACGCAGAAAATATTCAAATGATCAATCTTCGCGCACTGCTCAAAATTTGACCGAAATCTGTGTGAAAAAAATGTGAATTATTGGCCATTCGTTCGGTTTTTAACTTTCGAAAAATATGTACGGCCCGCCAATGACTTGCAACCTTTTATTTTGGCCCGCGAACGACAAAAGTTTGCGACTCCTGATTTTAAAGGAAGATATTTTCGTTTTACTTTTAGTGCCGATAAGCGCGTGGCGTGTCAGTGGCCGCAAACTTAACTTCTTTTTTCGAGAGTCGTTTTATAAATAATAAGTCAATTTCAAAAAAAAATAACCTAAAATTTCAAAATGCTCATTAGAAGTATAGGTTTCATTTCTATTCGGCAAGATTGCAGGTGAGCACTTCCCCCAATGATATTTTACATAAGCGAACTAACGTGTTCCACCGAAAAAGAGACCTATACGGAATTTCATCAATGATTTTGATATAAGTTCTTCCCATAAAATAAGACCCAGTCAATAGCGCAGGCATTTTTTTTTTTTGACGATAGCAAGAAATTCTCTTTTACACGTTTCATATGATTCGTCATTTTTGAATGATCTATGTTCAGTAATTTTTTTAAATAAAAACGTGTTATTTATAAGTAAATGAATATCGGTTTTCATATTTTGTATATCTCGTAATTCTCTTTATGTAATTTTGTTTCTGATAAATGAAAATAAAAAAAAACATAATAAACCCCATAATAAGCCCTAATGTTCTTTTTTGAAAGAAAATCGAAATAAGACCCGGTCTTATTTTCTGGGAAACACGGAAATGCCGAAATGTTTGTGAAAATAAATTATGTACATGCTTTTGTGCCTCGTAGTAGGTCAAATTCTAATTAAAATTTCCCAAGTTTCCCTGTGTTATTTTTTCGACGAAACAATACCTCAACCATTATAACTAAATTGTTACCGAGAAGTTCAGAATTGCATTCACGGAATTTGTAAATTCAATCTCTTTATTTGACAATGTTGATGGCGTCATGCACAAATTATCACTGCATATAAAGTGAAAAAGTTAACGAATATAGGAAACGCTAATGCGCGTTGTTACATAGAAATTCATGGTTGATTTTACGTTATATTCTTGTTTACAACATCAACGCAACCGCCGTGCATGATCGAGTATCATTTCTCATTTTTCAAGTCGAGCATAGATAAGGACGATCACAACACAGAAACTTCAATTCGCCTGATATTACTGTTAAAATATTTTCTTCGTTGGATTAAGTTTATAATAGTGTTGACTTTATTAATAAATATCTCTCCCGTCTCGCCGCCGACAATTGCAGCATAACAATTGCGTTGGTCTGAAATACGGCCAGCCGGAAAAAGAAAAACAGCTTAAATATGGATGTCACATAATATAAACAAGGATACTAATTGAATTAGCTGAAAGAAAAATGGAGCATTATTATTAGTGACTTTTGGTCGTCTTCCGGCGCGTCAGAAGTCTGGAATTGTGGGTTCTGACTGCGTTAGTAGTGAGATAAATACTATTCGTTAAAATTATTCGATTCGAAAAAAAGATTCGATTTTGCCCACCCCTAGTGTTATTGTTTTTTCTACTCTGGCTAGTCTCTCCAGATAAGCAACCGAGAGCAGCTTAATTATTGGTTCGAGGTTTTGCGCTATTGATGCCTTCTGTCTTCATGTAGGTTACAACGAAAGCACCCTAGGCTGTCCGACAACAATCTTGACGAATTATAGTTTCGTTACCTTGTCTCGTCTCATTCATCCGCGGCGTCGGAATTTAAATCACAAAAGAATAGCAGAGCAAAAACACAAGGATGACAGTAAAACTAATCTTGCTAAATTTGATGTGAGGACAGCAAAGGTTATGTGACATCACGACATCGATCTTGATCAAGTTCTCGAAGCTTCTGAATTATGTCAATGTGGAAAGCCCCGTCAAATAATGATAGACGGGTCTATAACAATGTAGAATGCAGTTTTAAAGAAATATTGTGCGAAGAAACAAGAATAGAATATTATAATTGATTTTTTTTTGTCATTCATGCATTCGTCCTGTTCATCCCACAATTTTTTTTTTGTTATAACCAATTTCTATAAAAACACCGAGTGCTTTAAAATTGCGGTTTCCTCTGGAGGAGAATGAAACTTTAGACGATGTGGTTACTGAATCTTTCAGTGAGTTTTCAATTCCAACAAAAAAGATGTTGACATGAAACGAGAGGAACGATTGCCGTTTTATGACAGATATTCTGCTATGATGAATGATTTCCACGCTTCAGCAATATAAAAATTGTGAAGATATCAGTAAAATCAATCTTACCCAAGACGAAAAGTTTTGGTGAAATGTTCAATATGCGATGAGCCGAGTTTCAGCTACTTCTGCTATCATGATCGGCAATAAAAATTCTTCCATAAATAATCAGAATTTTAATTCTTACTTGGCATTGAAAACGAAAACTGTGCTGAACAAGGTTTTATATAACAGTACACAGGTTCTTCCTACTGAACAACAATTCTGTTACAAGATCTCGTACGATCGACCAGAAGCGATATTTGATCTCATTGATGAGAAAGTTAAGTTAGTCGAAAAAAGCGACAGCACTGCAGTGAGAAATGTGGCCTTTGATGTCGCCTTGGTTTCTTTCACAATACCGGCCTTTATCTTGATGACACCAACAGCCACAATCTGTCGCATAACAAAACAATCAAGAGAAAGATACTAATGGAATGATTGGTTTTTCTTGGATAAGTCTGACCATAGCTGCGCAACCAGATTTTAAATTTTTTTTGCAGCTTCCAATACCTTACCGATTCAATTGGTCACCATAAGCAACATTTGAAATAAGGAAATTGAGTAAGTCGAAAAAAGCGACAGGCCTGCAGTGAGAAATGTAGTAGTGATGGAGGAGGTGGCAAAGATATGAACATGTTGATGTTAGCTTTGTTCTTAAAATAAATTTTCTATACTCTACACTTGCAAAAATAAGTACAGATAAGAATACAGATTTTTGTTGCATGAATATTGTGACTGTGAAAAATAAATGGAAAACGATTAAAATCCTAATACAATGCCATTCGTACTAGAAATTTAAAATCTGGAGAAAGCTCCAGGTCGGCTTTGAATTGGACTTATTCCAGAGCCATGCATAAACTTCCTAGCTACAGGCCAAGAGTACAGGTAAGCGACCCGGATAGCAGTCTTGCTAATAGAGTGATTATTGAGCTATTATTAGTGCTAATTGACGCTATCCCGTACGGGTAAGTTAAAATTGATGTAATCGGATCATAGTCATCGACTAACGAACACGTGTTTTGTTTATCAGTGTTGTCGTAGGACAGGGGTGGGCAACATTTTTCGGCTCGCGTGCCAAAATCGGCTGAATTTAATGATAAAATTCTTCCACCTGCCGACCAAAATTAAACTTATATTTCTTTCGAAATTAATTTAAAACAGTAAGGTAGCAAGTAATTCTTACTATCATGTGCTGTACAACTTTGGAAATTAAAAAAAAAAAATGGTGGCACATGTAAACGATCTTTCCAAAACGGAAAGGTCCGGGGCCTAGAAGGTCGCGGAAATCGATTCACGTTTTATAAAAATATAGCCTAACGTTACATAACTCACATTCTGTAATAACTTTCTATCGAATGTGGAAGGTAATTTATTATCATGTGTGACTTGGATCATAAAATCCACTTCAGAATGTAGAGCTAATTTGGAACGATATGGACAACCAACACCACTCGCTTAACGACTGAAAATGTCACTTCTCTCCAACATAATGGAACAACCTTGAAATTTAAGTGAAATGAGACTAGTCTCGCCAATTGAACGTTCATAGTAATGAAATATACTGCGTCTAGTATATGCTGATATAATTTTTCAATGCTGCAAAGACGTTTGAGTTTTGCAAACGTTTTAGCAAGTCCATTATGACCTCACGTATGCTTTGTTCGAGACTACAATCAGCCTTTTTCTTTTTTCAGGAAAAGGTGATTGAGACTTTGAAAGACTGGTTTGTAGTTTTGCGAGGGTAAGAGAATTTCAGGCTTCTAACTCTCTAAGACTTCCGCGGGAGAGAGTCGAGACTAACATTTTGTCGGAATTGTGAAAACGTCAAGACCCGAGATCCAAATTTTCACAGAAATCTATTAATGTTACCGCTTTATAAAGACATTCTTATTGGAAAATATGTATTATGACGTTTTTTTGCATTCTAACTGCCATAGCCTATTTGTGTAAATTTGTACGGAAGGATTCGGGAATGGCAAGATTTTTCGCCGTACATATCGGCCATAACCCAGTTGTTCACCCGAGATCGATTGATTGTGGGAGCATATGCGTGACTTTCTCTGAGACATATCGAGCTGATAAGTTTGAGAAGACTGGTGAAGTGGTGAGGCAGAATTTGTCAATCAAGAAGGTGAGTCAAAAACTGTTTTCAATCAATCAATGTTTCAATCGATAGTAGAAGTCTGTTCGACCTTTTTGCTGATCCCGATTTCAGTGAACTAAGTGAGGTAAAGCTGGAAACAGCCGAAAAAGAGAAGACAAACTACAGTAAATCCTCTGGTTACGGCGGTCCCGACTTACGCTGTTTCGAGGTTACGAACGCACTCCATAAAAATATAAAAGATGATATTAATTACAACAGAACCTCCACCATCTACCTCAGCTGCCTCTACTACCCCAACTTCTCCACCATATTATTGATACTGTACTGTTTTTGCTTTTATCCATGTGATATGGAGTTGTTTTCCGTTTTTCTAATAATGTACCTTTTTGCATTATTTGTACATTTTATTACAGTACCATACTGTATAGAGTAATTTATGTATAATGTTCCGACTCACACTGTAATTCGGATTACACCGACTCTCAATAACGGAACAACGTCGTAAGTCGAGGACTTTCTGTATTCAGTTCAAAAGGCCAAATTGTCAGGCAACAAATGTTCCAGGAAGTTAATACAAAGCTGATCAATAATATAAATTTCAGTTCCGATTGTATATACTTAGGGCGTATGTTTTGACAATAACAAGAAGAAGTCTTCCAGGAGTGGGTACACTTTTATCGAGAGCTCACTCATTTTCTACGTCATAATATATTTATGTGTATTCATTTGTCATTAAAGGACAAAATGAGTTTAAATAAAAACCGGATTCTTAACCATGGATCATAAAAAAATGAACACCTAGTATTATTAGATGAGTCTTGATACTTTTTATCTAAAAGAGAATGATCTCGTTTCCGAGGATTCGCTCGTGTTCCAAATAAGTGGGCTCGTAAACGTGCCAGGGGTTGCCCACCCTTGTCGTAGGAGAACTTTAATCAAGAACAGGTCGTTTTTGGAGGTGAGCCATTTGGGATTGTGGTAATTTCCTTTATTATTTCTCCAGGAGGACATAATATCCAGGATGTCTAACAATTCGTGCCAGGATTGATGCAATTTCATGCGTGGGGTATGCATTTTTTATATTAACTGTTGCATTAAACATCAAACGCGGAATGGAACGCTCCTAGAGTTGTTTGTTATATTTTTGCTTACGTCTGAAAACAATATATATATTCTATTAAAACTATTTGTGCTTATTTAAGCGATGGAGTGGGGAGAATATACTGCGGTTGCATCTAAAATAGAAGAATACGCAGAAAATTGCCTACAAACTACACTTGGCGAAACGGAAGACAAACGAAGAGTGCGGAGAGCCGAACACATCGGCCGGCACGTCAGATGCAAAAAAGGCAATAAGAGAGCACGTTTGGAAAGCTGACCAACACGAGCGCAAATCGTTTACGCTGCTGGTGGTGTTTCTCTACAGAAAGATGCGAGAACATCAAGGTCGAAATAGACTGTGGACGGAAAGTAGCCCATGGTGATCTGTATACGAAAGGAGCAACCAGTGAGGCCAGACAGTCCTCAAGAAAGAGCAAAGTAGTAAAAATTTTCAATATCGAACAAGATACAGATTCTGAACAATTATCTCGCGACACTTCAATGCACTAGAGACGTATACGTACGGTATTAAGTTATTGGATGACTACGTATGTAAAGGCTAATAATTATAGATTCTCACCCAATGCAATCACCCACAGACCTACCGGTACTCAATAATTGCAGATGAATAATCGATATACAAGTATAAGGAAGAATTTTGGTGAGATGGGATGCATGCCCGCTAATGACTCCAAATCTTCGGTTCATGTAGCAATATGCAGGGAAATGAGTTACTTTGGAGTAATGTCACGGTTAACGGAACAAAAGTTTGCGTCTCGGATTACAAAGGCGATGGTGTAGTAGATTATCAACTTCTTGCTGGTTCAATTTTTGTGGCGATCTTCACTTTCATGAGCGTTGTATTAGGTGTTCTCGGTGACAGATATATCAGAATACTCTTCATAATCATATGTGTATGATTTGAAACTAAAAAAATATAAACTTCAAAAGAAAATGACCGGACAACAAGCATATCAAATATACGAACAAATTATAAACAATATCAAAAAAGCAAAATTTGCAAACCACAGACTAAAAATACCATTTTTTATTCGAAAGAACCTCCGGATGCGGTAAGTCTGTTCTTGCTTCTTTTCTCTATATCTAATCTAATATCTCTATATCGAAACTTGGCTTACCAAATGATAGCAAGGAGGTGGGGAAAATTCGAAGTGAGGAGATATCAAAGAGGTATAAATAAATAATAATACCTCTTTGGGTATCACGCCACACGAAAATCAGACTATCTAATTCTCTCCAATATCATATTTAACAACCAGCCACTATGGTGTTAATAACAAGTATAATTTTTCATAACCGAGAAAAAATTGAAGAAATGGCAGATGCCGGGGGAGCTAATAGAGGATTCTTAACTTGTAAATTCCTGATACCACAAATACTTTTAAAAGAACAGCCAAAAATAACCAGTAGGATTTGTGACGATTTCTTAGAAATTATATGGACATAGTAGAGATGTCACAGAGTTATTTGTCACTTCGAATAAAGAAAACATTCAACAATAAAGTGTATGTAATAAATACAGTATCAAAATGACAGGTGATGTGAGGAACGGATTGCTCCGTCATCTAGCAGTGATTCCCAAAGTGGGCGATATCGCCCCCCGGTGGGCGAAAACGATACAGAGGGGGGGAAAGTCGAAGGGGGCAATTTCGCGAAACCTGTTTTGGCTCGGCGCATCGTGCACTTGATTACTCTACTCTGCTGCTTTCGTAGGTTTGAATCACGTGGGCGATGTCACACAAAACGATTGCTGAACTCGTCTTCGCAGTAAAGTACGGTAGTTTGCGTATCCCAGTAGTCGGGAAATCTGTAGTAATCTGGCTCGGGACGCTTCACGAAATGGACCTTTCCCCGACCTTTGACCCCGGAAAATTCTTTCCATACTTTACCATTCTTAAATTTTCGGTGCTTATTTTAAGAGTGGTCTCGCGAGTTGTTGCCTATAAAATACAGTTTTTGTTTCAAATTATCATTCTAATTCATACCATTCAACAATCTGTTTCTTAAAAGTACCGGTGAAGAATTTTATCACAGCTATTTCTACACTATTTTTTGATTACTGTAATTAAACTGAAACTCCTAGGAGGACAAGGTGATCATTGATTTACTTTATGCAAATTTTCGAAAAACAACTAAAAACTAACGAATATAATTCAAAATCGCGAAAATGAGGTAATGTTCACGACCACGCCTGAAAGTCTGTCTGAGTGAGGAATGTGCCTGAGTGGATGCATTGTTACGTTTATTTTTGCACCTTGCTGATTGGCCAATGCCACGAAGTAAACAAGGAAGTCTATGCCAGGGGATATATACAAACGGCGGTTTTAACGATGAATTAATTTTATTTATTATCTGCGCTCGAGGAGTAAATTACATTTTTTACGTAACAGAATTTATCGTGAGACACGTTTAAATTAAATTTTATTATATCCTAAAAATTATATTGAACAGCTAATCGTTTAACGAGCCTACAATTTAATTATAATGCTCCCATGATGTGTAAACTATTTAATGCTTCCATAGACTATGGTATATTCCCAAATTGTTTAAAAATTGCCAAAGTCTCACCTGTGTACAAGACAGGAGATAAAGAATGTGCATCGAATTATCGCCCAATATCGGTTCTTTCTACGATGACTATAGTTTTTGAAAAAATTATACATAGTAGGCTAATCCAATTTATAGACCAACATAGCATCATAAACAAATCACAGTTTGGTTTTCAAAAAAAGCATTCTACTAACCATGCAATGCTTGATATGGTGACTCATATTTATGACAAGATAGAGAGAAAGGAATACATTAGTGCTATTTTCCTTGACCTCAAAAAGGCGTTCGACACTGTCGACCATAACATTCTAATAAGAAAGATGAGCCACTATGGTATTCGCGGTCACGCGTTGACTTTTTTCAGGAGCTATTTGAGTTCACGTCAGCAATGTGTTAAATTTGGTTCGAATTGCTCCAAACTCTCTACTGTACAATGCGGAATTCCACAAGGATAGATCATTGGACCGATAATGTTTATTCTATTTGTCAATGACCTTCCTAATGCCACTAAATTACTTGTCAAACTCTTCGCTGACGATACCGGTTTGTTTGGAAGTTCAGCTTCGCCAAACGACTTGGAATTGCGGATGAATTCTGAAATGCAAAAAGTTGCAACCTGGATGACCATAAATAAACTCACCATAAATATTGAAAAATCAAAATGCTTATTAATTAGTCCCAGGATAAATGAAAAAAATAAAATTCGGCTCCAAATTAATATTGACAAGGTTCCACTTGAAAATGTCAACTCATACAAATACCTAGGTATCCACATTGATGACCAATTGAAATGGACATCACACATTAATTACATTGCTGGAAAGTTGTCAAGTGCAACAGGTTTATTATTTAAACTAAGAAAATTCCTCACCATGCCAGCTCTCCGATTGGTTTATTTTTCTCTTTTCCAGTCGTATCTGCAGTATGGCATTATAACTTGGGGTAGTGCGTCATCGACTCTACTCCACAGATTAGAAGTTTTGCAAAACAAAGCAATTAGAGCCATATGTAGCGCACCTTTCCGATCTAGACTAGATCCTTTGTACCACAGGTGTCGAATTATTAAGCTTGGTCATATCCATGAATTTGAGATACTGAAACTCATGCACCAGTACTTCGATAACAAGCTTCCCATGGCATTCGCGGGAATTTTCAGAATGCAGAGTAATATCCATTCATACTCTACTAGATCAGCTTTGTCAAGTTCATATTATGTCCCAAGATATTCATCAAGCAGGACACAGAAATCCATAAAATACACGGGTGTGAAACTGTGGAATGCCTTACCAAGTACCATTAAATCTTTAGGCTATTACGGTTTCAAATTATATCTAAAAAGTAAATATATTAGTCATTATCTCTCTTCCATCAGCCATTGATTGGAGTATTCAGTATGATTCGCCATCTTCTGTCCATAGCTCAGCAGTCGCATTTGTAGACTGTCGCCATGGCTGCCCAAAAAGCCGGAGGAACTATAGGTGTAAGGAGTCTATTTCTAAAGTACCCGGTACTTTACCAACCTTGGTGCAACCTCTACACTAAAATGCCAAAATTCGTTATATTTTAATTTATTGAGCAAGCATATGCCTACCATTCTTTCGTAAATTTTATGCCCACTTGCTGTGGAGCGTATTGTATATATATATGTATATATATATATATATATATATATATATATATACATATCAACGTTTTATGATTTATTAGAGCTTACCAACTTCTATTCAATTAATCACTTACAATTTTGTCTTTGGTCTAACCATTTTCCCCTCGCTTGTCTTTTCCCCTCGCTTGTCACATTTATTCAAATATGCCTTTTTTATAAATTTATAGTTGAGTTGTTTTTCTTTTTTTTTCTCTATTATATGATTTTAGTAAAGTTGGGTTTGCTGCGAATTTTTCCAATGATTCAAAATAGTTCATCATAACGACTATTGCATAGTCAATGTTTGTAGCAAATGTAGTTATTTTTTTACACTGAACCAGTAACAGCGCTTTAGGTGTCGCTGCTTGAAGACCTAATATGGTCCCTCGCGACTCCTGTCGCACAAATATCATTATTATTATATTTATTTATTGTACCAATTTTTTGTGCATTTGATGTTTTTGTGACGACGAATAAATGATTGATTGATTGATTATAATTAGACAAATGGAAACACGCAGAAAAGTTGATGCTGGCTGAGTGCAGGGGTTCAATAGCGCAGTAAATATTCGAATATATTGCAATGCAATAAGGAAATAAAATTCATATTCTATTCGAGAGATTATCACTGCATAATTTTTGTAAGAATGTATCTTCTTAAAGAAAATCTTTATCAAAATTTCACAAATCATGCGAAAATATTCACTTCGATGTTTGGAAGTACCTATTTGTGCGAACAAATATTTTCGAAAATGAACATTACAAAGAACAAGCAAAAAACTAGGATTAGTGATGCCCATTTAGAAAATCTTCCAATCTTGGCGTCGTGATGCCATTAAGCGTGATACAACAACAAGACAGTGTCACATTGAATGTCATTGTAATATTTTTTCAATAAGACGACTGAATGGAGTTCACGAATTGTCGCAGGTTTTGCACGATGTTCCGTTTTTATCTTTCAAAAAATACATGCGATCCGCAAAAGAATAACAACCCTAAATTTTGTCCCGCGAGTGACGTAAAATTTGCCGACCCCTGGCCCATCCGAGTTCGCGAATCCAAAAACAAATGGCTGATTAATTCTATGGACTGTTGATCAGACTGGAGGAAGTGGTAGGATGAGGAATCGGGAATGAATTTTACCGAAGACCGTTATATATCATTTATTTTGGTGAAGGTCATCAGGCTGTAGAGACGAATGAGATGTACGAAAATTATTAATATAAGTTTTGGAAAATTAATTTATTTTTTATTATTTTAATGTGAAATGGGGT
Source organism: Styela clava (assembly GCF_964204865.1). NCBI lineage: Eukaryota > Metazoa > Chordata > Ascidiacea > Stolidobranchia > Styelidae > Styela > Styela clava. The sequence continues at coordinate 5,062,108 of NC_135251.1, forward strand.
GAATTTAGGGAGTTAAATGCAAGAGTACACGGCGGTTTTTGAGGAGGTAGAACCCTGGATTCTTCCATTCCCGACCTCTGATATGGTGAAAGAGGGGTTTTCAGCCGTGCTGCTATTGCTATCAAAACAACGAAATCGCCTTTCCATCAGTAAACAGGGTAATTTTAGATATAATAAAAAACTCGCTGAAGAACACCAAGCTCATCCATCTCATTAAAAAACACTATAAAATATGATTTGTCTTCTTATTTGGTCTGTAATATATTCGTTTCAGACTTTCAATTTTTTTTGCAGTGCCGGGGGGCGATGAAGTTTTATAAAGTACTGTAGGAGGGCGATGGTACAAAAAGTTTGGGAACCACTGACCTAGTCTACAGCACCTTTTTAAAAATAAGAAAAATAAAATAAACAAATAAAAAGAGAAGTAACAGTATATCACAATAGAATTAAATAGATTTCCGGTTGCTCATTGGCGTACACTAGTGGTGACAGTATCAAACCTCAAATATAGCATTATGGGAAATCGACGAATTCAAACCACGTGATTGACCGGGGAAAACCCGAGTCTTGTTAACAAAACAAACATCCTCCGAAGCAAATGACAACTGAAAAGGCAGGGTAAGGTTTGATACTACGATTAAAATATTTAAAGTTTGTGATAGTAGGGTTCTGTATAACAATATTAACAAATTTAATATCATTGGTTTACAAATCAGTTACCGGTACCGGTACGATATGGCTGTATTAGCATCATTGCCGAAAACATTGCATATAAGTTATAACGTTAATAGCTGTTTATTGGCTTATTAAGTATGCACGATATTGGGCTCTAAAGGAGCAATACGTCAGGTTTCGAAAGTAATAGGGTATATTATTCCAAACTTCGACCCCGGTATATTTCAAGGATTGTTGGTTTCGATTCGAAGTAAATCTTTGAACTTGGTAAGATCCTCTACTGGCTGATCTGATGTTATGGTCGTGTACTGATGACTGAGTCGTGAAGTAACCCTGAAATGCTCTAGGCAACAAATCATGAGTGAATTGATACATGATTTTGGCTATCTCAAATGTGTGGATATCATCAAATTTAAGGATATTGGATGGTTTATAGAGTTAGCCCAGGTTCGAGGACTGAACGAAATTTGTCAAAAATTGGATTGTTTTGTAAAGATTTAATTTTGCGGCTGTGGCTCTTCTGGAGACACGATCCCCAAACTGTTATCCCATATTGGACATATGATTGGAATAGGGCAAAATATACCAGCCTTAGGATACACCTAGGTAGATAATTTCGAAGTTTGCGTAATATTCCTACAGCTCTTGAAAGTTTTGCTATAATAAAGTCAATATGTTTGTCCCATCTTAATTTATTGTCTATTGTAATGCCCAAATATTTGTATGACTGGACTAATTCTAGTGAGTTGCTATTTATGGTAACATTGAACAGAGCATTGGTCTCAGTGGTGGTTGGACAAATCAGAATAGATTTTGATTTGTTTATGTTTATGGTCAATTTATTGCTGGCCATCCAGTTTGCGACCTTATTTAGTTCAATATCAACTTTTTGTTTCAGTTGCACTAAAGACTTGGAAGATTTTGAGAGTGCTGTATCGTCATCGAACAGTTTTGTGAAAAGAGAAGAGGCATTTGGTAAATCATTAACAAAAGTTAAAAATAGCAATGGGGCTATATTTGAACCCTGCGGAACTCCACATGTTATGGGTAAATATAATGATTCGGCTGTTTCAATTTTGACAAATTGCGAGCGATTCGATAAGAAGCTTTTTAGGAGCAATTTAGCGTTGCCACGGATACCATAGTGCTGCAGTTTCTTTATTAGTAGACTGTGATCAACTGTATCGAAGGCCTTTTTGAGATCAAGGAAAATGCAGCAAGTGTATTGGTGGTTCTCAAGAGCGTCATATAGACTGGTTGTGTAATCTAATATAGCATGACTGGTAGAATGATGACTTTGAAATCCAAATTAACATTTGTTGATTATATTATGTTTATCTATAAAACTTAGTAACCGGCTATTTAACAGTCTTTCGAACACAGATGAAATTATTGGGAGAACCGAGATAAGCCTATAATTTGATATTTGCTTTTTGTTTCCAAATTTGAAGACGGACACTACTCTAGCACATTTTAGAACATCAGGAAAAATGCCGTCGATAGATGCATTGAAAAAGGTTCGTATACCTAGTGCAGTAATATCATATATGACTTTCAAGAAGAAAGGTGAGATGTTGTCAGGTCCAACAGCTTTCAAGTTATTACTTATCGATCTTAAGATCGGTAAGTATATTGATAGGTATTTGTCTGTATGTATGTGTGTATGTCTGTCTGTTAGATGCACGCGATATCTCACGAACGCGTGGTTGAATCTGCTCCAAATTTGGCATGTGCATTCATCATATCTCGGACCAGAAGCCTATTGATTTTGGATGAAATATGTCGTATGATTAGCGACTTATTAATTAATTAGTGATGAAGAGATCTGGATTTTCACAAATCGAGAGATTTTCGAGACGCGCTGAATGTGTGTGTGCGTATCAGATGCGCAAGTTTTCACGCTAGTGAGTCAGAGCGAAGGATACACACCGCTAGATCGTATCTCGTGATTAATCTTTGAGCCTTGTCCATATCTCTCTTGTAACTTTGACGTCGTCGCGATGCGCAAGTTTCCTTCGAGAAATTTTCCACACTATTGAGTCAGAGGGAAGGATACACGCCGCGAGATCGTATCTCGTTACTTATAATTACTCCTTAAAGTTTAAGCAATGTCCATATCCCTAAATCAGGTTCGGGGTTGCAGAATTCCTCACCAAAATATCGCTAGGCTGTGTTTGAATAGCCGTCGCAACCTGGGTTAGCGCCGTTGTATTTAACACAAACTATAGGATTGGTAAATACAGAAATAGGCTATTGACTGGAAACTAATCGAAACAATCCAGTTCGGATTTGCAGAATTCTTCATAAAAGTATTTCCTCGAGTAGTATTTCGACGACATGGGGAGTTGGCTATTGTTTCCTACATTTCTGATATTGGCTGAAAACTAATCAAAACAATCCAGTTCGGGTTTGCAGAATTTTTCGAATCGAAACCGCAGTTTCTGTTTTGGGGGATCCCCTAACTTTCGATCGATAAGTCTTTGGTCTCTGACCGATATTCTCGTTTAGAATGTTGGTAATTTCGGAAAGGGATGCCGGTTCGAGGAAAATTGATTCTCGAATAGGATTTTTTAAGAAGGTTTCGCAAGGAGTTGTGCTCTGGCAAATGTTTGTAGAAAAGTACCTATTAAATTCAGTAACTATTTTTATTTTGTCCTTGATCAAGATGTTGTTAAGTTCTAATTCATCGATTGTTGTATTATGTTTCTGAGCTTTTGTGTTTACAATTCTTCTAATGGTCTTCCAAGTTGTTTTTACATCACCACGGGTTTGAGTGAAAAGTGTGTTGTAGTACAGCTTCTTTGATTTTTCTTTCAATCGAGTTGGAATGTTGCTGTATTTTTAAAAAAATGCAATTTTCTGGGGGTCTGTCTACAAAAATGAGATTTCCGCAAGCTTCTTTTTTATTGGACGGATAGTAAAATACCTTTAGTGATCCATGGGTTGGATTTTGTTTTCAGTTCTCTACGTGACATTTCCGAAATGGAGAATGCTTGTCTAAAAGTTGTTTTATTATGTTGATAAAACGTGTAAATAATGCATTAAAATTGTTTTTGGTGATATCTATCGAATTTAAAAAATAGTTGAGCGTTAACTCTGCATCCATTCTAAAGTTGGCTGGGATGAAATTTCTTGTATCACGAGTATATATATATAGGTTCATGTTTAAAAGTTTTGAATTTAGCTTTCACAAAGCAGATTATAGGATAATGGTCAGTTACATCTGTAGTAACAACAAATGTTGAAGGATTCGGATCGAGCTTGTTAGAGTATTTATGGTCGATTAGTGTGCTTGATGTCTCCAGCAATTATAAAAGTTCTTCTAGTTGCTGTTAGATTGTCAAGAATAGTTTCAAGAGCTGACGAGAATGCCGAGGTATCACAGCGGGGGTGTCGATAAATAAAACCTACAATCAATGAGGTAATTTTTTGTGGGCCCTGAGATCCGTTATTGATTTCTAGCCATAGATTTTCGGCATCAGGGATATTGAAATTTAAATCAGGTCGAAGATTAAATGACACATCATATCTTATGGAATATGAGTGAAATTGTATGACGAAATATCTATATTAACAATAGGTATTTCGCAGTGCAACCATGTTTCAGAGAGGCCTATAATATGGGGATAACTAGAGCAATGGGATAAAAATTCAATCAATTTGTCTATATTTTTTTGAATACTGCGTGCATTTATATGAATTATAAATAGTTCATCTTTATCCGGGGATAGATGACCGAGGTTTTCATTGTCAATAACTTTGCATGGATCATCAAATAGGTCGAGGTGATTGTCGAGGTTGTTAAATTATTAAAGTCGGAATCTGATGCAGTTAGCAAAGGGAGAGGGGGGATACAGTCAAAAAATAAAGTCTGGTCACACATATAATATTCAATAGAAAAAAGACGAGTTTGAGTTTTTGTCGGATGTAGTTATTCGCTTACTTGATTTTTTCCAAGTCTTCTTCAACCATAATTGAAAGTGTTTTAGATTTGTCATTTTTCTTGATGAGCGTTCGTTCGTTATGGGTCTATAGATAATTATATCCATATTTCTTTTTCAGATTCCGTCAGATTCTCAGCAATAAACAATTTTGAGATGTCGGGGATAGATGTAGTGTTAGCAGCGGCAGATAGTTTGGATCTATGTTTTAGCATTTCATTCCTTATTCTTCGACTTCGAATCCTACTTTAGTGGCAGCATACTAAGACTCCGCAAATAACACCAGTGACAAAACGATGTTCATGCTTGGCGATGTCCCGAACGCGTAAGTTTAAAGTTTTATAATAAAACGTCTGTAATAGACTGATATGCTCGTGTTGATTTTTCAGAGTTGCCGTTTGAAAGAATCCGCTTAGAATTTGTGGCAATTATCCACATCGAATCAAGACGACATCATGCACGAGTGCAGACTGTCAAAAGCGACAGCGTTGATTGGTGCAACTTGTAGTTTTTGATTATTCAATATTAGGTATTTGTATTAAACCCAAAATGAAAAGTTGCTTCAGATATGGTCATCTGATCTGATGAGACAACCAGCAGTTGTAGATGCCCTGGTCCTATAGCGGCCACTAACGCAACGACGGCTCAAAGGAAGAAAAAGGGGTCGAATGCACAGGCGAAACCCATTCGAGAGCGATAAGTTTTTGGCGGAGTTGAATTGGAGACCCGGTTATGAGCAGTTTCAATGCTATACAATACAGGCACTTTATCCAAACGATATTTTTTCCGAAGATTGCTTCTTTCGGCTTGTGCAAAGTCGAGATTCGGTCACATCCTAGGGAGTCATCACTTGGCACACTGCTCCTGGATCTGAGATATGGTCGGATGAAGGGGCCGCCCACAACAATCTGTCTGGTACAGTAATCCCCAACCTTTCATGGATCGAAATCAGCATGGTGAAAGCACTGTAACATCTATATATTCTACCAAATGTTAGTTTCAAGTGAAATTTATTGACACAATATATAGTTTGTTAACCTAATGCCTTCAATTCAGCCTGTAATCGTCCATTGACAAGAAAAAACATGATCGTCGTGGTTAGGCAGTGCCAGTGATAAAAAACAACTCTGGCAAAATGTGGAATAGCCCGTTACATTTCACTGCTACAATTTTTCAGGTAAAAACGTTATTTTGATAATTTAAATCCTTTTTACCATTGCCAACAAACATTGTATAACATTGAGAATAAATGAAGCATTTGCATGATATGAAACAGACTTGCAATTCTAAAATAACATTTCAATCCCAAAAGGTGGTATGATTCAAGGAAATAGTTTTTCCTGTAAGAGTGGTCAGATCCCTTAAATCCCTTTGTGATCTTTTGTCGACAAGGCGGTTCAGATTTCAAGAAGATCCAACCGAATTTGAGCTTCGGTACCTTAGCTGTCAAATTCAGGTACTGAAAGTATTGATAGCGCTTCCAGCTATTTATTGACGTATTATACCGTAGTACAATATTAAAAAATATCATATTTCTTAAGGGCGCTGGCCCAGTTAGGTGAGAAGCTCCACTTTTATATTGACATGTGTACATGAATCAATAAATTCATTTTACCATACTATGTCATTTATTTCTATTGTTGCGTAACAATAGAGATAGTCACTACTTGCTGCAGTTTATTCATCTGCTGAACCGAGTTTAGCGAACATTAAAATTAAATAGTTGAAATTAGTTTTAACCGTCTACTAGATGCAATACCACTCAACTTCAAGTTTGTTTGCAAATAAGTAGATCCGCTGTTATCAAAACAAAGATTTTCAATGAACGAACAAAGTTTCGTTTGCAGTACTTCAGAAAATTAGTTTTGTAGCTGATTCCTACAGTATTAGGAAAAAATAAATTTCCTGGTGGAATTTCAAAATTTTGACATTTTTAGTGTCGAGTAGCAGTACATTATAATAAATTCGTTTTTTTGTTTTCATTGACTATTGTGTACTGTGTTGTAAGCAGGTGTTATTATAGTCGGAATAATTGATAAGAAATTGTATATTGTTTATGAAACTAAACAAGTTATATGAAAATTATACAACTCTAAGCTACTTCAAAAAGTTCTCCAATGCATAAAAATTTTCTATGATTCACTAAGATATCTTGAGACAAATTCAAGAAAATGCTAGTCAATATTTATGAAATTTGTAGAAATTAGTATTATTTACAAAACATATTACATTCATTCCTATCCAAACTGTGGTAATATTGTGTTAATTACTTTAGATCAGTTTGTTCACATCAATGATTACTTCGTCTACATCTAGAATTACTGCACCTATTTAGTCTGGTACTGTTCACTGGTCACTTATGTTTTGTCTGTGTTAAAGTAAGGAGCTAATAAACTCTGTGTTAAGTTAATGTTTATCTGCATTCTTGGGAATCAGTAACATGGCGTTGTCGGTTTGTTAAAATGGATTTATCTAACCTGGATTATGTTGATGGTCTAACACAGGGGTGGCCAACCTTTCACATACCATGCGCCACGTTTTAAACAAAATGTTTCAGATGCGCCGTAAATCTCTTGTATTCCCACGCCTAATGTCCGCTTCTTGTTGAAATTATATAAATTTATAATACACACACATATATAATCAGCTGTTTGGCCTAGCGTCGCGTGATTTTACTCTTCTTCGAGATTAGTACTTGCGTCACAGCAAGCGATTTTACGCTTCGCTTTCGTTGACAACGGTCATTTGAAGTTTGGATGAAAAAGGTGGTATTTAGGGGTCATTTTCAGCATTTTTAGGCTTGGGCAATCCAACTGGTTGTTCAATGGTTATTGAGAGATATTTGGGAAGTCTGGGCAATGGAAAATCCATGTTTCAAGCTGATAAATGACGATTTTCTATTTTTCCAGAAGTTCTGAACTTTTTACTTCAGTAGGGAAAAAATAGTAAATTTTACTAATTTTTGCTAAAAGTCTAGAATGAATGTCATAAAGTCCGTCCAAAAGCTAACGCCGATTATCGCCTGTTGTTTTTAATTCCAACAAGCCGTAAGTGGGCGACGTGGAGTAAGGAGAATAGATTTTAGGTACAATCAAAAGTCACCATGTAAATCGCAAAAAACGGCTTGGCGTGGAGAAGCCAAGTGCAATTAACAATTTTGGCATGAAAAGGGTTAAAGATGCAATGCGCCACGTTTGGCGCATGCGCCATAGGTTGGCCACCCCTGGTCTAACAGAAGTAGATATTGCTGCTCTTCAAGTTGATGAGCTTATACAAGCCTTGGAAACTTTGGGTAATTCAGCACAAAAGTCTGATGGTAAAGTTATGTTAGCATTCGCACTGGAAGCAGAGGTCGACAAGAAAACAGAACATAAAGTCAAAACTGCCACGGTAGAAGTTCCATATGCATTCGCCGAGATGCTTGCACAAGCCATTGCCAAAACACAAGCTACTGCAATGCAAAGTGAGGCAATAGTCGCGAACCTTCAGAGAGCAGTGACCAGCTTGAATAGAGAGGCAGATGCGCCGAGATTACCAAAGCCTGATATAAGGCAACCAGACATCTTACCGGACGATACGGACCATAGGCTGTTCAAAACTTGGTCGATGACATGGTCAGCGTATGCCAGAATCACACAGCTGACCAAAAGGTCGCAGCAAGATCAAATAGCAACTCTATGGACATTTTGCCCACCCGGCCTTCTAGATAAAATTAGACATGATTCTGGCTGGGATTGCACATGATACCACTTTGTCACTAACAGAAGTGCAAGATAAACTGTTGGAGTATTTTAAAAAGTACAGGAATATTGTCAGAGATCGTTTTTATTTTATAACTTCAGAAAAGGCCAAACATGAATCTTTTTCTGATTTTGTAGTACTTGTGCGAAAATCAGCGGACGCTGCAGAGGCAAGAGAGATGAATCTTGACGACCTTCTTGCACATGACGATGACAATATTCGGGCAGAAATCTTAGCGAAAAGACCACATTTAAATCTTGCAGAAGTCATCGAACTTTGCACAGCCAGAGAACTGGCGCTCAAGTCAGCTACATTCCCGAACACTGAGGAATATCGTGTCACACCCTCAGATGACACAGATGAATATGCGGCGGCCATGACTGAGCAGACTAGAAGCAGACCAATCCAATTCAAGCAGCTCAAATGCAATACATGTGGACGTTTTGGGCATGAATCTAGAAGTATTGCTTGTCCCAACAGGAATAGAAGATGCTTTAAGTGTGGTACGCTGGGCCATTTTGCGATAATGTGTCCAAACAGAAGCCAAAACGGTCTTACTACTTACTGAATACAGCGCGAAACACCGCAAAGAGCGCAAAACAGCGCGAAACACCGCAAAACAGAGGGAAACAGCGCAAAACAGTGTGGAAACAGCGCAAAACAGCGCGAAAGAGCGCAAAACAGAAGGAAACAGTGTGAAGCAGAAAAAAATTTTGCAATGAGTTCGGGGCACCTTGTTTTGAGTTGGAGTACCACGGCAGCAAATTAAAAACACAAACCAACGTATGTAGCCAGTAATGCTGTAATGGCAGGTCTTCCCCTGTTGGTGACACATTTTGGGTACCATAATTTAGAACATTTTTCAAATGGATATGGTTGGCTTTAGGGTTAGGGTTAGGTAAAAAGGGACCTCCAGAAGTATGTGCACCAAGATGGCGCACAACCTAAAAATAGTATGTGTGTGTAGCGGATTCAGGTTGTGCGACATTTTGCTGCACATACTTCTGGAGCACCAAAAAGGTAGATAAAATTTCGCGTGATGACCTATACTTCGGTACATAACCTTGTAAATAGCGCCATAAAACCATGGCGAGAGGCGCCGTGGTTCTTTCGTGGCAGGAGGTGGTAATGACTGAGTCTTCTGTTTTGCGCTGTTTCCCTCTGTTTTGCGCTGGTTTCCTTCTGTTTCGCGCTGGTTTCCTCTGTTTTGCGCTGTTTCGCGCTATTTTGCGCTCTTTGCGGTGTTTCGCGCTGTATTCAGTAAGTAGTAAGACCCGAAGCCAAAATAATAGCAGAGTTTTTGTACCTGTGGATAAAAAGATCGATTCAATGGATACTGAATTTATTGGCGACAATAAAGAAGTTTTCGGTGCGGTGCAGTCTATACCGGGGGGCGTGTTGAGCTGCAAATTGTTCCCGATAACGGTGCCGCAGCTACAGTAGTAGGAGAAGCCTGGTGGAAAGCAATTTTTCCGAATAATCTGTTGGAGCCACCAACAACTCTAAAAGATGTCACTGGCGTGGCGCTCCAGTGTGAAGGTTGTAAAGAATTGGAGTTGTCATGGAACGGTAGAACAACCAAACAACTAGTTTAGTTCTGCCGACAGCTCGGACAGTCAGCATATCTGTCCAATGATGCGTGTTGAGATTTGTGTTTGGTGGATCGAAAATTTCCATTCAATACTCCAAAATATGACGTAATGACAGGTGTGAATACACAGATTATAGGAGGCATTCGACGATGAGCAAATACGCTGATATATATTCAACAGTGGAAAAGGAGTTAAAAATCCACTAGAGAAGAGGGGTAAAGCCAACCTTAATGTCGAAGCTGAATGGAAAACAAAAAGAAAACGTTTGCGAACTTTGAACATTGGAAATACTGTACGGATCCGAGATCCTAAATCCGGTGGATGGCAAAATAAAGCCAAAATACTGGACGAAGGGAAATTTCGAAACTATTTACTTGAATTCGAAAATGGGAGAAAAACCTGGAGAAATCGCAGATTTCTAAAATTGTTTCAGATTTCTCCCTTTATAATGCTCAGCATCGTCATCTTTTCCCAATCGTTTTTCAAAATGTTTATTTTGTGAAGGGGGTAGGGAAGTAGTAAAAGACATTTTGTAGAAGGGGGATTGTAGTAATATTGTGTTAATTACTTTAGATCAGTTTGTTCACATCAATGAATACTTTGTCTACACCTATAATTACTGCACCTATTTAGTCTGGTATTATTTACTGGTCACTTATGTTTTGTCTGTGTTAAAGTAAGGAGCTAATAAACTCTGCGTCAAGTTAATGTTTACCTGCACTCTTGGGAATCAGTACACAAACAAAACCATTTATTGGCCCAAATGAACAGTGCTACATCGCCAGGATTCATACACTTATATAGGTAACTGGATAGACACTCTTTAGATAGACTCTCCAAAGCAGTTTTTGACGATAATCAAAACATGGGCCGTACTTATAAAATAACTGGAGACATTTGAGTACCTCCATATGCGATGATAAGTCAGTCACATGAACATTTTACTGGATAGAAATGACTGAGAACAGTCTGAAACCCGCTCAATGGATGTGAACCGAAAATAAAGAAATTATGAGAAAACAAGTTACCGAACTGGTAACGGAATCAGACGATACATATTTCTCCAACCAAGGAATAATTTTATAGAAAAGTGCCCAAAGCATATAATTCATGAACACGACGAAACAAAGGCAAACAAACAAAAGATACATTGACAAAATAGTTCAAAAATTGGAAAACTCGACAAAAGAAAAGTGTTTGCGCTGACATGTGATGGATCGGTTGTATTCCTGCCATTTACAGAATGAAATTAACCATCGGCAACAACTCCATCTCGTGCTCTCAATCGAGCCATATACTGGTTTTAAAACACTTGTCACTCTAACACCTGCCATGGAATGTTTTCCAGAAGAACCCGATTTCGTCAACCCGAATAGTTTTAAAACTATAACCACCACGTTAATGCGGAATGTTGGCAAAGGAGCTATTAATACCCCACCTTGGTGATAAAAAATGTATAGTCAATATTATCTAATGCTTCTTTGCAGTAACGGCCCTCGTAAGATGCCACAAAAAGCACCAAAAATATTAAAAAAACTAAAAGAATTCATTCAGGAAACAAATTTTAAACGTAAGTATTATCAATAACAGGACATATAATTTACCCTTTATAAGACGGAAAGGAAAAATACTTTGCCAATTGAACTCACACATATTATGAAAGATGTCCCTCATGCGATGTCAGAAATAAATCAATAACTCAAATATGATTGAAATTGGATACATTCAATATGATATTTCTGTATATGTTCATTTACTTTGATATTCGTTTATCAGAAATAATTTATGAAAATTTGCATTGCTAAAGTTATGACTGAATCGTGTAAATAACACAGTGAAATTCACACTATTTGGAATTGAATGTAAACCAGAATTTTGAAACCACAAAGCTATTCAATTTTTCACAGCGGTACTGTATTGGAAGCAAGTAAATGACGAAATGGAGATTGTTTGCATAGTGAATTGACCATCATTTATCAGGACATTTATATTAATTTGTTTTTTTACTGATTCCAGTAATGCGTTATTGTTAATCGGGTTGTTTTTTATACAGTAATACCTCGTTAATCAAACATAATTTGTTAAGAATTAGTGTTGAACTACTTTTTTGTTTGGGAACCGAAACTTCTTTTTTCATAAGAATTATTCATTATTATCTAATTCTTCTTTGCAGTAAAGGCACTCGTAAGATAGAAAAGCCACAAATAATGGGAACCAACCGAAAAAAATATATATATATATAAAAGAATTTATTCAACAAACAAATTTTAAATGCAAGTATTTTCAATAAGAGGACATAAAATTTATCACTTTGAAGAAGTGAAAGAAAAAAATATTCTTTGCCAGTTGAACTCGCAAATATTATGAAAATGTGTCTTATTTGAAGTTCAGCCCATGGTAATTACAAATAAAGATTGTGCATCATTTTCACCCAACACTTATTCACACCTATCCGATTGGTGCAGTCTTACTTCTAAACGTGTCAAACGTATACAGTACTTTGTCATTTCTATTTTCGATTTAAAAGAGTGGTGGTGATTTGTTCTGGGCAGTAATTTGTATTTTATATTGCCTACACAGATTCTCCATTTCGGCGCAATGCACATCAATAGTAAAGACACCATTTACTCCTGCTCCGAGACCAAATTCCGTTCTGAACACAATTGGAGAAAATGAATTCAATGAACACAAAGGTTTGTTTGTCAACTTTGACTGAAATCGTTTTTTTTTTATTTCTAATAAATTTTTTATACTATTCGTTTGTAAGTTCCCCTCAGTTGACGTTTCGAGAAAAATAAAAAGGGGATTCCAGGAAAACTAAATTCATTCATAAATTAAAAAAAAAGGATGGTAAGGACAAGTATATCAGATTTATAGGGACTGAGCCACCTAGTGTAATTGTGAGCTTGTGACTAGAACTCAATTTTATTCCACAAGTAGACATTGTTCATTTTTATGCAACTGGCAGCTTCAAGGGTGATAATGAAATTAGGGATTTTCAAATTTACACTCTACGTGTTAGAAATCCGTACCGCGGCAACATTTCTTTGCCTGTAGCTACGTATGTGGCATTGAGAATTAGATATTAGGTATTTACTTGATCAAGTCTCTGAATTAGGTTACTGTGAAAAAAAAACGCAAATAATGATAGACGGGTCTATGGCGATGTGGAATGCTGTTTTAAAGTCATGTTGTGGAGAGACAAGAGTAGATTATTATAATACATGCTTTCGTATTGTGTCTGGCAACCCAAAAAACAAGATTTTAAACTGCCTGTTGTTCAAAATTGTTATAGTCATGCCATACGTGCTGATCAAATTATGTGTTTAAAATAGTCCCAGCTCCTCCGACAATTACGATGGCTTGGATGTCAAAATTTTTCAAATGTAAAACACCGGGTGAACTCGACAAGTTAGTTGCAAATTTTGCTGTTGTAGCCAATTGCTATCAAAACACTGAATGCGTTAAAAATGCTCTCTCAAACGTACTTTGTGGGATAAAAGCAATATTGAACGCAACGAAATTTTAGACAATGTGGCAAAAAAATTAGGAATTTACTCAAGACAGGAGCCGAAAAATCTGCGAAAATACTAGAGAAAGTAAAACAATTGACTGGGCCTAATATTAGCCGTTTTAGAAAAGCGCAATGGTAAAAAAATGATAAGTACACCTAGAAGGCACATGCTTATAGAATGGAGCTTACAATTCAAAATGTGGACAGAAAATAAGAGGGGGGGTTCAAAAAAATAAAGGTCTTCACTGGGTAAAGAAAATAGGAGACGAATTATATGGTTTCAGCTCAAAAATATTTAAAATGTTACGTGCGGGTTTGGAAAGAGAAGGTGAAATTGAAGCACTTGAATCAGAATTTCAAGAACTACACACTATATATGAAGAAGACAATGATATCAGTGACACTGACACAATTGGAGAACATTATGAGACAATAGCAGAAGGAGCAGCCATAAAAAACACAACTGGTAATACATCTAAAGAAAAAGAACCTGAAGAGGGGAAACGTTTAAGGAATCGTTGGGTACCTGCAAGACTCATTAATGAATACCATCGACAGAAGGAGCGTGAACGACTCCCAGAACAAGAACAATTAGAAGCTGATTCAGTTATCAGACAAATCGAAGATCCAAGAAATATATGGAAGTTGACTACCATCAACGATAATAATGTCCTTCGCGGAACCGGAGCTGCTGGGTCTGTCTTCATCTAGCGGGGAGCACACAACGTACCAATTTGTGTTGTATCTACTGACTGCGCCCAAGGAACAAACGAAGTAAACTATAAGATTAAAATAAGAGATAAAATTGAATTGGCTCATGGACTACAAACACTACATCAAGCAGTACAGCAACGTCAGCAAGACCATGGTCCGACCAATACGGTGACGGACATATGAATACTATGAATGCAACATGACGAAAGTTTTGGTTTACCAGTTGAAACAATTGATACAGCATTTAAAAAGAAAAGTAGTATTACCATAGGATACGAATAAAGGCTTTTATCCTTTAAAAATGTATGAACATTTCCGCGTAAAGAGTTACAGAACAAGCCTTCACCATCTGTATCTCCTTCATCCTCGAGAAAAAAGTAAAACTAAATATAATTATGAAGATGAAAAAAATCCTACAAAAGTTACCTGGGCTGAAACTGATCAAGGAAGAGGTAATGCAGCGGGTGGACTATCAATATTGAATATCTGCATGTATGATAAAAATGCTTCCAACATTATTATCGAATTTCCACGAACGACCACTGTAGGCGCCAAATCGGAGTCGCTATCTAGCGCCAACACGCGTTAACGGACGGTTGCTCTCTGAATCGTTTCGAGACTCCACAATAAAAATACGCGTACAAATCGCCTTTTGAAATTTCTTGTTGTCACGAAAAAGGTACGTTTAAAATGCAGTGTACGTACGATTGAAATTCAATTACAGTTGAAAGTACGAATCAGTATACAGTTGTCAATTTGTACGGTTTTCTAAACAGAAATGGAAAACAGTCTCAAAATATGTCACACGATAAAACTTACCAAACATCTAAACTAATTAGCACTTAAAAAGCACAATATTTATCAATTTAGAATCACAAATTAATTGAAAAAGCCAAAAATACAGCACAATTGTTTACCTTAAAATTGCAGTTTCATATCACTAAATAAAGCATAAAATACGATAAATCAAAGACTTACTTGACGATGTAGCCTTCAACTCAAAGAACAACCAATTATTTGACTGGAACTATTATTTTAACTAGCTCTATATTTGATCAGATCTAACAAATAAACACACAAAATATCATGAAATAACTACTTGCAACTGTTTTCCTAGCCTACTGAGAATAACGAACATCTAAACGCGAATAGAGCTGGGAAAGATTCAAAGGTAACTTTTACTAAATATATGACTTAAAAACCCGGTTCCTTGAGACCTTAAACAACTAAAAATCTAACAAAACTGGAGAGCAGCTGATCACTGCCAACATTCCCGCCAGGAAAGCAGCGAGCGAAAGAACGAGCGTTGCCAGAAATAAGCAACAACACAAAGTGAGCTAGCCTAGCAACACAGGACAAATTAGCATAATTCTATGTTCTAATTTGTTAACAGTCTACAAATCGGGGTAGGTTGTCATCAGAAAAATATCATAAATTACACTAGTACTAAACCCTACTTGAGCAGCATTAAATATGCCCAATACAAACCTAGAAATAATTACAAAACAATACTAGAAACATGGCAACATCAATGTGTGAGGTTATGTTGCAATCGCAGAATACGCAAATCACAAAATCAGTCAAGTGTGAAACAAACGAAAACAAATGCGAGGCGGTTTCATCCCGGCCCCTTGGAAATTTAAAATTTGCATCCACAAATTTACAAGATTTCCACACACTCAAAACACATCAAACACACTCAACAACCATGCCAGAAAGAAATTCTTTAAAACGAAATTGAAAAGTTATCAAATTATACTTCATCACACTCACGCAGAAGTACAAGTTTAGTCACAGGGCGTTGGAATATGGAATATTTGGTTTGAACACCCACGGAACGAACCCTACCCTTGCTATCCTGGTAAGTTTCAATGACTCGTCCCAGCAACCAAGTGTTTCGTGGTTGATTCTCATTCACAACAAGTACAATGTCATCCTTTTGAAGATCTCGCTGCACTTTGTTCCATTTTTGTCGACATTGAAGAAGCGGAAGGAATTCCTTTCTCCAACGTTTCCAGAAAACATCCGCAAGATATTGGACTTGCTTCCAACGCTTTCGAACATACATGTCCTTGGGGTCAAACACACCTGGAGGAAGCATTGGTTCCTCTTTCATCAGTAATAAATTATTTGGACTTAATGGAGTTAAATCTTTAGGGTCGTTCGATACTGTAGTTATCGGTCGTCCATTCACAATATTTTCGCATTCGCACATAAGAGTTCTTAAACTCTCATCTGTCAACACTTGTTCGCAGCAAATAGCATTAAAGATTTTCCTTATAGTTCTAATCTGTCTCTCAAACACACCACCATGATGAGATGAAGCAGGCGTTTGAAATATCCATTTGATGTTTTTCTGTAACAAATAATCATGAATTTGGTTTTTGTTCCAAGATTTAATCGCATCTCTGAGTTCTCGTTCACCAGAGACGAAGTTAGTGCCATTATCAGATCGCATCTCAATAACTTGACCTCTCCTTGCTATGAATCTTCTAAGAGACATAATGAAAGCACTAGTGTCCAGACTGTTTGCTATTTCCACATGTACAGCGCGCGACACTAAACAAGTAAAAAACACACCATAACGTTTAACCTCGCTCCTTCCTTGCTTGATCAAGAATGGACCGAAACAATCCACTGCAACATATGTGAAAGGAGGTTTATCCGGTATCAAGCGATTCTCAGGTAAGTCCGCCATTAATTGAGATTCAGGAGGACGTTGTCTCTTCCTGCAAGGAACACATCCTCTCAAAACACTTCGCACCAATGCATTACCTTTTACGATCCAATACTTTTGATTTATTTCAGCTAACACATATTCACGACCGTTATGACCAGTTGTTCTGTGGACATAATCTATTATCAAAGAAGCAATTTTACTTTCTTTTGGGATAATAATTGGATGCTTTGCATTAAACTCAACATTTGCTGCTCTGATCCTACCTCCTACACGAAGTAGTCCGTTTTCCAAGAATGGTTGTAAATTACATAAAGAGCTTGATTTTGGAATTTGTTTTCCTTTGAACAAAACATCAATTTCTTTTGAAAAGTATTTTCTTTGTTCATGCTTTATAATTTCCACCTCAGCCAGAATCATTTCTTCTACAGTTAAAAATTCAACAGGTCCAGATTTCAAATTGCAGCTTGATCCAACAATTGACTTTAATTTGTTTATGTAACGTAACATCCAAGCAATTATTTTCTTCAAGTGATACCAATTTGAATATTTAGCAACGACATCATCAAGAACACATGGTTGATCTTTCACAGCAGCAAAACATTTTTCAGGCAATTCTTTCTTAATTTCCAAATTTCCATCAGACACAGAATGTAAGAAATCAGGTTGTTCAGGCCACTCATCATGACATTTCCATAAAAAACTTGGACCAGATTTCCACTCCGGATAATTCAGGAAGGCATCCACTGACATACCTCTGGAGGCAACATCAGCCGGATTCAATTCAGATGGTACATAATACCATTGGTTAATTTCAGAAACTTCCTTGCTTAGATTTACTCTGTTAGCAACAAAAGTTTTAAATACTTTATCCTCATTAGCCAAATAGCGTAACACCGTCGTACTATCTGTCCAAAAATAAGATGCAGAAATTTCAATTTTAAGCTCATTTCTGAAAAATTTATCATTGCGCGCAGAAATAGTTGCTGCACACAGTTCGAGTCTAGGTATTGTCGAGCCTTTCAATGGTACTAGCCTAGATTTTCCACAAAGTAACACACAGTGTATTTGTCCAGTTGAATTCAACATCCTGAGATAAGACACAGCGCCATATGATTTTTCAGACGCATCTGAAAAATGATGAATTTGAGTTTCTACAACTTCCCCGTAATCCACGGGTACAAAACATCTTGGTACATTAAATTCCTTCAGTTTAGGCAACTCAGAAAGCCATTTTAGCCATTCTTGTTCAACTCCCGGCGGTATTGGGTCATCCCAACTGAACTTCTGTCTGCAAAGCATTTGCATTAGAACCTTCACAGGCTGAAGCACTGGTTGTACCAGGCCCATTGGGTCAAAAATAGAATTCACGACACTTAACATGCCACGTCTATTACAAGGTCTCTCTTTAGGATTAACAGAGAAACACAAGATGTCTTCATCGACGCTCCAAATCATACCTAGAGCATGTTCAAGAGGTAAAGCGTCAACAGCTAAATTTAAATTTTTCAAATTCTTTGATCTCATATCTTCAGGAATTTCGGCAATAACATTGCGATCATTACTGATCCATTTTAAAACTTCAAATCCGCCTTTTGCGCAGACAGCAGAAATATTTTTCACAAGAGAAACGGCACTTTCGGCATTTGGTCTTGAATCGAAAAAATCATCCACATAGAATGAATCGTTAATTGCATTTATAACCCTTATATCAAAATCATGTTTATTGTCTTCGGCAGATTGTTTCAATGCATAATTACAGCAACTTGGGCTGCAAACCGTTCCAAATGGATAAGCTGTCATGCGAAATTCTTTCATGGGTTTATTTATGTCGCTGTCTTCCCACCAGAAAAATCTAAGATAATTTCTGTGTTTTTCGGGTACCTTCACTTGTAAAAACATTGAGCGAATATCTCCCTGTACAGCAACCACATTTTTGCGAAACCTTGACAGAACACCAACCAAGTTATTGGCCAGGTCCGGCCCCTGTAACAGAACGTCGTTAAAGCAGATTCCTTGAAATTTAGATGAGCAGTCAAATACTACACGAATTTTCTTCTTTTCAGGGTGATAAACGCCATGATGATTAATATACCAAATTTGACCTTCACTTTCAGTAGAATCAGAAACTTCTTCTGCATAACCCATAGTTAACATATTTTCCACAAAATCTTTATATTCGGAATAAAAATTTTAATAAATCGACGCTTGAGCGATTCGGTTCGCTGTTTCACTTGCAAATAATTTGAAGGTAATTTCGAATTTGGATTTATAAATGGCAAATCAATTTCATAGTGTCCGTCATCTTTCAACTTAATAGATTCGCTCACCCTATCAAGGAACATTTGTTGTCGAGGGGAGATTTCTTCCTTTTCATTATCAGCCGAATCAATGACATCCGTGCACATTTGACACAATGGATGCACTTCATTTTTCACAAAATAATTACATGGATTACCTTGATTGTCATTCTTCTTAGGTGGACAACTAATCATCCATCCAGCAACAGTCTTAGATGCAAAATAGTCATGAGGGCCATAGGCAACTTCCAAAGGTTTGTGCAATTTAGGATTATCCTTGCCAATTAAAAGACCCACTTCAGATTTAATATTTGGTATAACAACATTCTTAAATTCAATAAATTGATCCACGTCCTTTTGAGAGGGAATATCAGATTGCTCAACACCAATTTTATCGTTTGAAAATAATGGCGTCAATGGCACATATTCAGATTCATCAAAGTCCGAAATTTCAAGACCTTTCACAATGATACTTTGTTTACTTTCAGTTTCATTATTTATTGTACGAACATTCAAATTTATCTTGAGACCATCAACATTTAACTTGTGCATAAGAGACTCACTTATGAATGAACAAGTGGAACCATTATCAAAAAATGCGTTTGTCACAATACCATTTTTGTCACCATTAACACGTACTTTAACAGGAATCACATTGAGCAAAACCTTTTCATTTTTAGATGTATTAACAAAAGCATTAAATTTGGTTTCAGTTTCAGGTGTTTGAGAGCCAAAATTTTTCAAAAGAGGAGATTCATCACCTTTTGTCCCAGAATGATTAATTTGGATTTTGTCTGGAGGATGAAGAACCGTTGTATGTCTTCTCTTGCATCCTTCAACCTTACAAGGCTTTGTTCGCTTACAGTCTTTGCTCCAGTGACCAGGTTCGAGGCATGAAAAACAAAGCTTTCGGTTCCTGACAAACTCAATTTTATCTTCATAGTTCAATTCACGAAATTTAACACACTGATTCAAAAAATGATCTTTATTGCATTTAACACATTTTCGTACAGGCCTATCAACAACTGATGTAGCAAATGTTGATCTATAGGGTTTCAGACCTTTCACAGGGTTCGATTGCTTTGGAGGTGAGTTCGAATCATTAGAAGGCAGATTCGTGTTTTCACGAGTTCGTTTTCGAACATAATTCGCCAAATGTTCAACTGTTAAATTCACCTTCTTTTCATTTAAAACGTCATCAACTACAGACAGCCACCCTGCCCTCCAAGAATGAGGCATTCTCATGGCCATCTTTTCAATTGTCATAATAGATACATTATTATATTCAATTCCTATCAATGTATTCATACAGGACATCAGCTCTGCGGCAAACATTGTTAGGGCATCTTTATCAGCCAATTTTAAATTAGGACCACAGGAAACTGAATTTATACAAGCTTCCCCTATTTGATATTTTCGTCCATATGTTTCATCAAGCAACTGAATTGCTTCATTATAACATTCAGATCCACGATGCTGGCAACCTTTGACCAGTGCATGAGCAGGACCCTTTGTATATTTAAGCAAATACACCATTTTTTCTTTAGGGCTTTGAACTCTACTTCCAATTACAGTGTCAAATATATCCAAAAAATATCTGTACTCCGCAGCATCTCCAGAAAAAGTAGGGGGTTCCGAAGGTGGTAAACCAAACTGAGGTTGGGGTACATAAATTATTTGAGGGTATGACAAAACTTGATTAGGCATAACAGGCATTTGGGTCACACCTGTTAAAGGGACATTATTTGACATAGTCACTACCGGTACAGAACTTGCTTTAGGAGCAGTATAGATTGGAATCTGACTAGCATTTGAAATAGGTGAGGTGAATGGTAAACTCACACTCATTTCAGGTATTCGAGTCACATTGTTCATAGTACACGCACTCACACTCACCCGGGGAGCTACGGTACTATCATTCAGCATATAAGAACAGGTAGTAGCCACTTCTGAACTAACATTCAACACATTTCTGGGATTCAATGACCCAGTAGTACAAATTATTTGTTCGGGCACATGAGACACATTCTCAACCGCAACATCACCATTCAACACACTAACATTTTGTGGATTGCAAATTTCAATTTCAGAGGCAGGAATAACCGACTCACCATTTTCCCCGGCGATTGTCCTCCTTCTACTCATGGTACTCAATATATTCGTTCTGGTGACTTGTGTGATCTGCGGTTGTGAAAATTGTGCCGTTGTTACAGGTAACATTACAGGTGCATTTTTTATATCGGGTTCAGGTTCTGATGGTGTAGTTACAGAATTTTGTGTCGATTGTTGATTAGTAATATCATTAGCAATAACAGCAGATGGGGATTTATTAACAATTATCCCACTTTCTGCTAAAGTTTCATTAAAGTCTATGTCCAATCCCAGCAGTTCTCGTCGACTTCTGTCTTCGATTTCTTGCAGGGTTCTTTGTTTACGTCGATCGAATGTAACGTTTTCGATCTTTCTTTTTTGTTGTATTTCCTGGCGACGACGCATAAATGCTTCTCGCTTACGTTGATTTCCAATTCTAATTTCTTCCTCTTGACGTTGCTTTTCGTGCCTCAATTCTTCTTCTTGACGTTGCTTTTCTTTTTTCAATTCTTCTTTTTGACGTTGTTTTTCTTTTCTTAATTCTTCTTCTTGACGTTGTTTTTCTTTTCTTAATTCTTCCTCCTCAACTTGTTGTTGTTGCAGGAGTTCTTGCCACTCCTTTTCCAGTGTCAAGTCTTCAATTTGGTTATTTTCTTCCCAAATTTCTTTTTCTTGTTGCAACCGGTTACCGAGCTGTTGTTTCTCTAGCTCAGTTTTTCTTTGCTGACTTATTTTTCGTGCTTCATAGATGTTTTCTATTTGCGACTCACTAAGAGCTGATTTATGTGACTGGACAACAGATGTTGATCGATAACTTGCACTACGAAACGTTTTCAAGCTTCGTCTATTTGAATTTCTTGACAAACAATCCCGAGTTAAAACAGTTGATTTCTTTTGTTTCACTTTTGATCTTGTGGTCATTACATGTGTGTTTGTTGACATTTCTTCAGCAACACAAGATGCTACAGACTTCTCTTTATTAGTGCTCTTTCGCGAACTTAGGTGAGAAACTGAATCCACATCAGGTATTCTTAGGAACAAGTCTTTACTCACACCACTAGAATGATCACTCACAACATTTTCACTTGCCAATGCAAGACTTGATTTAGGTTGTGTTTCAACTGACATTGCAATTATTGTTGTTTCATGAACGTCTGATTTTGCAGAACCGTCATTTGTTGTTGAATCATCTTCATTGTCCTTGACATTTAAGTGAGCATCAGCCGTTGCCATTTTTATTTAACTTCAACCAGGCAACTTCAGAATTAATGTCCAATTTTCCTTTCAGCTTTTGTGCAAACGTCAAAAAACTTATGTAGGCGCCAAATCGGAGTCGCTATCTAGCGCCAACACGCGTTAACGGACGGTTGCTCTCTGAATCGTTTCGAGACTCCACAATAAAAATACGCGTACAAATCGCCTTTTGAAATTTCTTGTTGTCACGAAAAAGGTACGTTTAAAATGCAGTGTACGTACGATTGAAATTCAATTACAGTTGAAAGTACGAATCAGTATACAGTTGTCAATTTGTACGGTTTTCTAAACAGAAATGGAAAACAGTCTCAAAATATGTCACACGATAAAACTTACCAAACATCTAAACTAATTAGCACTTAAAAAGCACAATATTTATCAATTTAGAATCACAAATTAATTGAAAAAGCCAAAAATACAGCACAATTGTTTACCTTAAAATTGCAGTTTCATATCACTAAATAAAGCATAAAATACGATAAATCAAAGACTTACTTGACGATGTAGCCTTCAACTCAAAGAACAACCAATTATTTGACTGGAACTATTATTTTAACTAGCTCTATATTTGATCAGATCTAACAAATAAACACACAAAATATCATGAAATAACTACTTGCAACTGTTTTCCTAGCCTACTGAGAATAACGAACATCTAAACGCGAATAGAGCTGGGAAAGATTCAAAGGTAACTTTTACTAAATATATGACTTAAAAACCCGGTTCCTTGAGACCTTAAACAACTAAAAATCTAACAAAACTGGAGAGCAGCTGATCACTGCCAACATTCCCGCCAGGAAAGCAGCGAGCGAAAGAACGAGCGTTGCCAGAAATAAGCAACAACACAAAGTGAGCTAGCCTAGCAACACAGGACAAATTAGCATAATTCTATGTTCTAATTTGTTAACAGTCTACAAATCGGGGTAGGTTGTCATCAGAAAAATATCATAAATTACACTAGTACTAAACCCTACTTGAGCAGCATTAAATATGCCCAATACAAACCTAGAAATAATTACAAAACAATACTAGAAACATGGCAACATCAATGTGTGAGGTTATGTTGCAATCGCAGAATACGCAAATCACAAAATCAGTCAAGTGTGAAACAAACGAAAACAAATGCGAGGCGGTTTCAACCACCATTCCAACAGGTGCAGTGGTCCCGTCTTTTCTGCGCTGTTCCATCACCCACAACTAAATTCATAAAAGGATCGAAACCTCGCAAAACACCCGTAACAGATCGTCCACCATTTAACTTTAAATCCAATATTTTATCCATAAACTTCCGGTGGATGGGGTTTGATCATGTTGATATTACGCGATACAAATTCAACAGTAAATACCGAAACACCCAGCGCGTAGCATTCAGTCAAACAACATTGTTTGATCTTTCATTTAACAGAGCAACAAAAACAGGAGAGTTAGGGTCGGGGTAGAAATATGATCGAATAGGATTTTGATGAATAGGAACGCAGCATTTAAAGATGAAGTGGGGCTATATATATGGAGGCAAAATTACGAGCGGGTATATTTTGGCAAATCAGACATAGAATTCATACGGTACTATCGCGACAACGAAAAACTACTAGATTGGTCTAAAACGACTATTCGCAAACGTGAACTCAGCATCAGAAGAAGGTGCAGACGATCGTATGCCCTCTATGCGAAAGATGCAGAAAGTAGACGAAATTACCTACGACTGGACACCATCGAATGGAATTGCGCGCTCAAGATGTTGGAGCTTCACGACTCGCAGCATGGAGAACGTGCACAGAGAGCTTCCGAATGGCATGCAAAATTGGGTCGGCCATTTTGGGGACCAGTCGCCCCAATTATCACATGGGCTGATTGGAAACGCTGGATCCAAGAACGACTACGGTATTCGGAAGAAACATTGTCAACACGATGAGGCGCTTGAACATCCCATTGTATAATGGGTATCTGCAACTGACAAAGAATAGGGCTCAATATGTACGATATATTTACAAGACGGCTGATTTCGACATAGCTGCTAGCCTAAAAGCATTTATCAATGCTGACACCCGGGACATCAAGCATTAACGACCGCATTTCTGAAAAGAAAGAAATTTGCTTCGAAGCCTAGCGAACAGCAATGGGAGCGGGCTTGTTTGCAAGAATTTGGGCTAGCAGGTGTGAATGAAATCATCATCCGAAGGTTGTATCGCAACTGGCCGTAGCGCAATTGATACTTCCGAAGAAAATAGCAATGATTCTGCCGACAGCAAAGATGTTGGGCAGTTCGAGCAACATGGCCAGCATGTAGGTAGCTCTCCGTGTAGATGAGGCGAACGATCACTTTTAGCTCACCAGAATTGGTCGCCTCTATCTACACAATGTTCCACAATGAATGTAGTGCTAAAGTACATTCGACCAGAAAAGATCAGAGAACCAATAGAAAACTATACTTGCGAGTAACTCCTCAAACTATGGTTCGAGAAATTTGACGTCGACGAGGCGAAGAAAGAGATGTATAAGCGGCTCCAAACAGAGGATCAACCGCCTCATGACGAATCTTCCGAGGGCATCAAACAACCAACCATCAGCAACCTGAAGTGCAGGGGTTGCGAACCCATATTTGGTCGGAGTGATAAGTGGGTAGGATCGCAAACAGGTCATGGGGTCGCTGTGGTATGATAGAGGATGGATGTACAAAACATCTATAATTTAACAAATCATGTTAAATTTAGCAGTTTGAATGTACTATGGCTTACTGTAAAACAGGCCCATAGGCATCGCTCTATGCTTATGCTATAGATTAGCATAAGCATAGAGCGATGCCTATGGAAGTTGTCTTTGGGGTCGTCCTGAAAAAAGGTTGGGAACCCCTGCTGAAGAGTATAAAAAACAAGATTCACGAAACTGGCTTGACCAACAAACACTCAGCAAAATTGCACTCAATTGCTGCGCCGCCAGCCAAGAGATCAAAAAGACAGTTACGTCATCATTACTGCAAGGTGTACTGGAAAACTGTAGAATCACAGCCGGACACATCGATCAAACAGAAGAAGAGTTATGGGGAGCAACAATTGGCGATGAACTGTTGGAAGCCCTGCAGACAGGTAACCCGACCCCAACAGATGGAGAAAAGCCGGGGCAACCTGAAGAGGATGAAGAGACAAAGTCGGGATTTTCGCTTTATGAACTTCTTTAATATATTTATTTGTTTGTTGACACAGAAGCTGAGAGACGGCAAGGCAAAAAAAGTCTGACACAAATTTCATCATAGAAGCAGAATACATAACAATATATGTCATAAACTATACCCATCTAAAAATATGCTTTAGATATACATTAGCAAAAACTCTTTGAGGCCCTTGGCACAATTCCCAAAATGAAATGCAGCACTTGAAAATCCACAAGTGTGTGTAACCTTGTGTAACCATTTTTCGTTTTCAATGAAATAGGAATAATAAGTTATCTGCACTTGGAATTGCAAATATGTCCGAGTATTTTGCATGTTTTAAAAATATCGAACTGTTTCGGGTGAAGGAAAGTAAGAAGAGGAGGGAAGAA
The DNA here is from genome assembly GCF_964204865.1 of Styela clava. Classification (NCBI taxonomy): domain Eukaryota; kingdom Metazoa; phylum Chordata; class Ascidiacea; order Stolidobranchia; family Styelidae; genus Styela; species Styela clava. Next base: position 5,088,144 of record NC_135251.1, read on the forward strand.
GAGAAGCAAATTAGAATTTAAGAGGTAAATTGATTAAATAAATAGATTACTTGGCTTGGGAATGACGAGGCAAATGTTGTCAGATGGTATAAGGAGAGGGTGTCAAGCCAAGTCACTTTCTCAATTTACCAAAAAGAAACAGCAACTCATTTGATTCTGAAATATCGATGAACAATCTTTGAATATATTTCCATTTTGAAATTTCATTTGAAATTTGTATTCTTTGTAGGAAAAAAAGAAATGCAATGGTTTGCAATCACCAGGTATGCTTTTACTATTATTAAAAAAACTTAAACCATTTTTTGCATATCATAGCAGTAGCTAGCGGAACTATTAAAAAACATATTATAATATATTTCATTCACGTATGGCTGTATGGATTTAGTGTTACCATTTAAACTCATCATAAATGTTGCTATTCGTCAAGTCATTTTTTAGTTCATCAAGATCAATTGCCGAAATCAGTGCTTGTAAAATTACAATAGATTCGAATTTTTTATTGTTCTTCAGTTGTGGTTCGTGAAAGAACGGCGAGTTGGACAGTAAATTCTTTTTTTACGACTCGCATTCACCATGAATGTACAAATAGCCACTGATATCTAACAATAAGGCAGTGCTTTTTAAATTTATAAAGTCTTGCCCATTTTTATAATTTGTCTCGCGACCCACCTCAAAAATAACTAGCTAACGATAAGCTACAAATAACAGATAGTAACTCTAAGTTTGTTCTAGAATCTGTGAACTAACAACAGCGGTACGGCTTCTGTAGAATGCATGGACTTCTGGTTCGAACCACGGCATGCCACGAATGTGATGCTTTCGTAGGTTAAAGAATGACGGCGTTGTTTGGCGTTGTCTAAAACAGGTAAGTTGAATTTTTTGTAATCGACCAATATACAGTGTTTAATTTTTTAGAGTTGACGCAAGATAAAAGTTGTTTTCGAGGTGAGCCATTTGGAATTGTGGCAACTTGTCACTTTTTTTTAATATTGGTTCAAGAAGACATAATGCTCGAGTGCAGGATGTCCAACAAATCATGTGTGGATTGGTGTAATTTAATGTGTGGGGCATGTGTTTCTAAAAAAAAATTGTACATTTATCTGATGTCGATTATAAATTAAGGATTTCAAAAACTCATTTTAAAAGACTGGCTTACTGCGGATATTATAAACACCGCACAACTAATTTTGTCATCTCGGTATCCTGAAGTAGACGGTTTGCAAATCACAACGTTTCATTTAACACTATACCGACCAAAAATGTACGTTCCTTCTGATAAGTTTATTCAAGTCTTATTTGTGCACGAGAATCGCTGGGAAACGGCGTCAAATATATTGTCACCTGATCTATACAGATTTACGATAGCTTTTGTATGAAATACAGTGAAAATGACAAATATGCGATTTCATTTCTCTTGCTACCAAGGTTAGGAACAAATAAAATAAAAATTGAATACCTCGCATCGCGGGGTTCATTCTCAATTAGTTCTTGCGTTGCTCTAGGACTCTAGGTCTAGCTAGGTAACAAAATAATACCAGACCGCACACTATTCGATGAAAAAAAAATCTCCGGAAGAAAATGTGCGATGGTATGATCTCCGATAATTTTCGACAGTATTTAACGTCAGCAATAAAGCGTTGTTGCAGTTGCGACGGAGAGATTGAAAATTCAGAGTTTCTGTAACTGCCAGCTGTCTTGCATTCAAAATCAGACCATGATTGAATGCACTTTAGGTTTGAAATCGTACCACCTGAAATGATGTTCCAGTGCCAGTTCACGCATCGGAAAACAGCGAACGAGATTGGAATTGTGAAAAGTGCATTTCATGCAACATTACCTAATTCAAACCAAAATTCAATGATATATGGGTCACATTTTTTTTTTCAGGTACGTCGTTGAAATCAGACAAATGATCGGCCTGTGAGCATGTATGAATCTCCCGCAGAATTACATCCATCGAACAATGAACCAATCACGCCGATTTAGTTAAACGAGTGAACAGCGTTAAGTCGAGATTACATTTCATCCTATATTGAAGAATGGGTTTGGCGTTCTAACCGGGCAAAATCCCACTGTTATGCCGACATTATCAGGCCATCACCACGGATCCGAGATACACTCTGTGATTTGTGACTTCATCCTAATTTATTGAATTTCTAAAATGAGTAGTTCAGAGATTTTATTAACGACAAGGAAAAGCAATAGAAAACTGGTTAGTCCGTCCATTTAGTTGCGAAAGAAGCTTGGCAAGTGAATCATTTACCATAACAACGGTTAATAATTAGTCACGGCATGAAAACACGCAAATAACATGATTTGGAAAAATACCGATTGCCATGGATCGCATACGCTTACGTTTTATTTCTTTTACAGAATGATAATATTATTAACTGGCTAGGATTTTATGGCTTTATAGTTAATTTTGATTTATTCATTTTGTATTGAAGTATTCTCGTTTCAAGTCATATTGCTTCATTCGGGTAAAGACAAAACACAACTAATTACGAAGCCTTGAAATAATTCGAACTAACTTACGCTATGCAACAGGAAAAAAATAGCCTTTTGATAAAACGTGTATTGCTTCTTAAGACATGCTGCTACAAACACAAGCTAAAGACATTGTAGACTGAGGTTATTGTTTTGAAACAGCATTTACTGATTCAGAGTTTAAAACCATATCTTTCTATTGTCCTATGTTAACAATAGGAAAAGATATGAATGATTTAAATTCTTGCCTTAAACGGAAAGATGAGTCGAAGGAGGCTATTATAAAATCGGATAGAATCTAGATTTGTTCAGGGGCCCCATTCGCCAAACTTCGTAAAAATCCGCGTTTACGAGCACGTAACCTTGTCTCTCAAAAACGCAGTTGCGAAATCTCGTTAAGTGCGATTCACGGGACATCACGTAAAAACTTCACGCACGGTCACGCAAGTTCTCTTGAAATCTAACGCACGGTCGTCGTTGAACAAAAACCACTGTATGATCACTCACTGCCGCTAGCCACCCAGCGCGGATAAGCCTATTTTGCAATAATCTCAGTTTTATTTTTTCCGCCTGTGATTTAAAGTTTGGGGAATATTGCAGTAATCTATGGATGGATGAAATAAATTCTGAAATACATATTGGTAAACTACTTCTGTAACAGACAATAAAATAGATGAATATGTAATCCCATATTTGATGTTAGTTGGCACATATAGGTGGGTCCACAGCTACTAGACTACAGTCACTTTTACCTAAGTTAGGCATTTTTCATACCAATTTTTCACGAAGGATCCAAACACCACAGCATTTGTTGGGGTGCATGTCGCACATACTTGTCTTAGGCCAGTAAGGTATTGATTTTACCTAAGTTAGGCATTTTTCATACCAATTTTTCACGAAGGATCCAAACACCACAGCATTTGTTGGAGTGCATGTCGCACATACTTGTCTTAGGCCAGTAAGGTATTGAACATGTATCCCGTCTTAGTTATACCGTTTAATTATTGTATGGATACTGTTACAAATAAACACACATACATTTTGACTTGAATTCATGCTAAGAACAGGCCGAACTACTGTTAACGAGCAAAATTTTCCCCTCGTTAGTTTGCGAGCATTCCGGCGCGTTAAAAAACTTTTGTGAATACCGATTCTCGGTAAAATGAGAGAAGGAGGTACTTTACGAGACGTCTGTTTTGGCGCGCTAAAAATTCTCCCGAATAATTTCCCTCTAATATTAACGATACTTCGAGAATGCCATTTTTGCCTTTTACGAGAAAGTGGGCGCTTTACTAACACGTTAAACGTTAAAGAAGTTTGGCGAATGGGATCCCAGGTATAGTCTATAGAGTACTGGAGTCCAGTGCAAGTGCTGCGCCTCGGCAAGCAGACCTAGCTAGTACAACACTTTAGGGTGGGACTACACTAAATGGAGTTATCATGAAGAATGGATATCCAGGTATCATAAGTGACATTGTCCTCACATTCAACGTTTATTGCAGGTCTCATAGATAAAAAAAAAAATATTAAAAAGCGTCTACACGCAATAAGTAAAAATTTGTTGGAATAAATTGCGCAATGGCGCAGTTTCTAGGTAAAGAGAAAAAAGTCGTGTTAGGACCGGTCAAGGTATGGGATAACTTTACAGCCTTAATATATATAATTTATCTGTGAAATTTAGATTCAGGAATACATCAAAATTAAGTGTGGGCCTCCGTGAATCAAAACTTTAAGAACCCTTGGCTTATTGAACAGAGATGTCTCACATAAAAATATTTTCAAGTTATTTCTGTGGTTTCTAGTTGAACAATTTTTAGACAGGCGTGTCACCAGCAGAAGAAGCTAATGAATTATTAGAAACTATTGAAGTAATAGCTCACGAAGTTTTTTTCTGCTACAAGCTTCAGTGGTGTGAATAGATGGGAAATTAAATTTAAATGAACGCCTTTGATGAAGTTGAGAATATAAGTTTAGAAACGGTTTACAATTGACACTTTTTATGGCCCCTAGGGAAAATTTGAAAAATGGCAAAACAGTGATTGATGACCTGTAGCTTTGGAGTGTCTATCAACTCGAGATGCGTGAACAACTATTACAAAATGAGGTAACAAACATGTCATCATATATTTTAGTGGACTTTTATGTAATGCATCCACTACTTCCAGATAGGGGTAGTAAATACTACCTGTTATTTATGGGAAATGCAGGGGGGCGCTTTGTTTTAGATGGGATTGACACTGCGAAAGACAACATCAATCCCAAATCACAAACGGTTCATTTTTGGAGGCAGGAATGTGATATCTCTGGGAATGTGATATCTTTAGAAAAAGCTCGTGATAATCATAAAGAAACAAAAGTTATTTGAACTGAAGATCAGACAAGATTTTCACAACTGGATTTTCAAGCATTCGGCGAAAAGAGATGTTAGTTTATCAGGATATCAGCCGACCTGTCTGCATACTTAAGATTTTGGTTCGGTAAAACTGGTTAAAAAAAGGTAATTTCATTGCTGAACATCATTGGCAAATGCCCAAGAATATAAATTTTTAAAAGAAAACTTACTAAATTCAAACCATTTCTTTAAACAAAAAGCAAAGCCAGAAACTAGTTTTCGAGATTTTACATTTGTTTACTTTTTGGCTTCGTTTTCTTAACTAAGAATATGAAAAACAGCAGCTAACGCTAATCACTCAGATGTCATTATTAGAATTCGCATTTCGGCACATGCACCGACACATACCTCGCATTCTACTTATTTCGCAATCTTCACCACTTTTACCCACCAAAATTATATAAAACTGTAAAAAGTAAGCCTAACCCGTGAATATTACGTTCTCGTGGTCATGTATTATAGAGGCTACAGCACATTTGATTCTGAAAACAATGACCGCTTTTGTAATGCACATCCTTGTCATGCGTTTTCCAGGGCCTCGTCTCACGGCCTGCACGAAACGGCCGATGAGCCTGCATTTGTTACTTCTGGTAAACGAGCACGTGCATTGCGCGTTATAAACTTTACCATAAGTTTTGCCCTTTTTGGGGGCATTTCTGTCATATGTTTTTTTCGTTTCATCGAGGTTTGTGTTTTCAGAATGCCGAAATAAATTTTATTGTTGTGGTGTAAATTTCCTAACACACGTACGCAAATTAAGTAGTAATGGTCTCTCGCCCATTTACCAATCCATGTCTGGTATGAATTTGTTAGTCAGTTAGTTGTTTTCAGATGCATTGACTTGGCAAGACAAAGTGCACTGTAGGCTACAGTACCTAATGAATATGGAAAAAAGTTAAATACGGATAGTGTGCACTGTGCATACGCTGTATATCGCCTACCGATACGTACTATCTTGGTGATATTCTTTGTAAATGTGTGAATGAGTAGTGCCATTATAGAGCATAAATCGAAAATAACAAATTGCGTTAATCAAAAAAATTCAATAACGATGATGGTAGGTAGCACTGGTTATTGATGTTTTCACCAGCATTAATTTGGATTTCTGCCCATTGACAAATCACCTTTGCCTACTATGTCTCTTTAACTAATATCCCGGAATGGAACGAATATATTTCTCCCAAAGTGATTTAATCCAGATATCAGTAAGACAAAGTAACCTGACAAACAATAAAGACGAATATTAAAATGAGTACGGACAACCAGGCACAATACAAAGCAAGAATATACCAATTCACTTACATTTAAATGAGGCTTTGTCAAAACAGATTATCCCAATGTAAGAAACTTAAGAAATAGATTATTCATACCCAATGACTATAGCACCATTAACAAGCTTTTGAGAACAGATCTAAAGACAGACTAAAGCCCCAGACAGTTAACCCCAACAAGAAGTAATCAGCCAATAATCGCGATGCAGTGAACCATACGTAAACACACCAAAAGTAAGTAGTACCAAGATAAATCAGTCAAATGTTCAAATCAAGCATCAAGTTCTCTGTTTATGTCCGCAACAATGGCCATTCAGCCAAGATGACGTAACAATGGAATTTTTGATGCCGCTCAGGCAGGTAACGGTATTCAAGCCTGGTTGTAACGGAGTAAACATCGCCGCTTTTTCGTGCTATTCGTCAGTTTTCAATTTTGTTTTCGAAAATTAGTTGTTGTGAATGAAGTTATTCAATTCCCATGAGCTTTAGTTTAGTTACAATAATAAAAAAATAGTCCCGGAATAGCTGCGATAGGTTAGGATAAAATGAGCTATTAAAGATGTAAGCGGTACGTGGTTGTGTATTTTAATAAAAATAATGGTTTTTATCGCGTGTTAGTGTGAACTCTCCAAAACACTCTCATAATAAACATCCAAACTTTTGCAATAGTAAAGTATGGAGAGAATAGCCGCAAGTTGCCGATCACGGGATATGTATATTTCCTGTTATTCCTGCCTTTTTCGCAATTTCGATATGTAAACAGCCAAACGCGAGTTACACACCCGGTCACACACCGAAAACTTTGAATCCTAATTTTGTATACAAGTTTGTTTTCTGGTTTGACAAAAATAATCTCTCTCAATTATTTGCTGTCTTTATTCTGGACTTATTAATAACTTAGCGTATTGAAGGCATTGTAGTTCATTAATATTTGTTCAATACATTTTGCACAGACTTTCCAATATTACAAAGTCGGCTACCGTCACCGAACGTAAAAGCCACTAGTGTTAATTGTCTTCAACATTTTCCTGTGTGATCTCGTCATCACAGAAAAAAGTGCAACATTGAACGGATCAAAGTACACATATCATATTGAAAAACGCATCTCAAGTGTTTAAAGAGGTATGTATCCTATCTGCTGCTAATCCAGACATACATTAATTGGAGTGTCAAATTATATGCTAATAGCTGTAAATCATAAATGTTAATGAGACTTTTACAAATTAGCTGTCGTGTTTTGAATATCAGAAATTTTTGTGATATTTCAATAGAAAACAAGGCATGACATCTCAATTCATTGGTGCAGCTAAAGTTTCGGACTATGAGGATCAAAGATTTTGTGAATGGACTATATATATATTATATACGTTTATATATATAGGCCTATAGCCTAGGGTGTGACATGATGGTTGAATGTGAAAAATGGCATCGCCCTAAATAGGTAATTCAAAAAGACCATTCAAAATATATTAGTGAAAATGACTGGAGAAATATTTTACTTGTATGTGATGAAACAAATGTGGCATTCCATGATGAGGAGTCTGAGGGGTACATTACTGGAGGCAAGAAAGATCACACTAAATCTGAACATGAGGTCAATTTGCGCAGTGTATCTGTAATACCTTCCGAAATTTGGAATCAAGTATGGCTGATCGGACAGAACATCGTTTTAGTTCCAGGCGAAGGAAAGAATGGAGAGGAGGAAGGAGAAGCGAATTAGAATGAGGAAGTAATTGATTGAATAAACAGATTAGTTGGCTTGGTAATGATGAGAAAAATGTTGTCAATTGTATAAGGAGAGGGTGTCAAGTCACTCTCTAAAAAAGAAACAGTAACCCATTTGATTCTAAAAAATCGATGAACAATCTTTGAATATTTAAATATATTTCCATTTTGAAATTGCATGAAAAATTTGCATTTGTTTTAGGCAAAAAAGAAATGCAATAGAGACAAAACGTTTTGCAATCACCAGTTGTGTTGCATGAAAGAATGAATTTGACAGTTTTTTTGGCATTCACCATGAATCTACAAGTAGCCACTGATATGATGTGTAAGGCAGTGCTCTTAAACTTATCAAGTCGTACTCCTTTTCAGAATTTGCGTAGTCTCGCGCTCCACCTTAAAAATAATTAGCTAACTATAAGCTACAAATAACAGATAGTAAGGCGAAATTTGTTCTAGAATCTGCGAACTTACAGCATGAAGTTGAACTCTTAAACATGCTCCACGCTAAGGATAATAAAAAGATAAATAAATGTAAATATCTAATATGACGCGTGCAAGATCAAGTTTAACAAATATTTTTTATTTTAATTAGCGCCTGACCCCCTAAAAATTGTTTCCACCGCACCGTTTGAGAACCACTGATGTAAGGACTAACTAGGGAATTACTATTTTTTGAATAGTTCAATATTTTACCCAATTCATTACATCCCTAGTGAGGTGGTGTATATATAAATTGAATCAAGGATGTTGAGATACCAACACAGTTTAGCCCAATGCTTTTATAACAGTAACAACTCATATGCTTAAAATTCAATAATCTTGCATGATACCCACTTGTTAAATTCCAATCATTTGCCCAATTACCACTCTTCAGCAATTTTTTAGATTTTGAAATTTCCAAATTTATTACTGACCTGCGAAACCTTAGGTCAAAAACAAAACTCATAAATTTCATAGAGCCAGTTTGCTACCTATATGACATCACAGTACAGGACTATATGTATAGTTTATTTCTTGAGACATAAACAACAAAAAAGTCTGGGCGGATCGCCGATGCAAAAACCAAGACAAGTTCGGCCGAGATCCCAACGGGAAGCTGAGCGCTGACAGATGAAAGAAAAAATCATCATTCATTTTTTATATGCAACATTCGCGCTGAAACGATAGCTGGGTTCGTCTCAATTTATTTGACGTCGATTCTAAAATGAAGAATTCTGCAAGTAGTTCAGAAGAGACTGGTTTACTGCGGATATTATAAACACCGCGCAACTAATTTTGACATCTTGGACTTTCTTGGTAACCTGAAGTTAACGGTCTGCAAAGCACAATGTTTCACTGGGTGATGGCGTCAAATATATTCTCATCTGATCGAAATACTATACAGACTTATGATAGATAGCTCTTTTATGAAATACAATGAAAATGACAAAAATGCGATTTCATTTCTTATGCGGCCAAGACTAGGAACAACTAAAATAAAAATTGAAATTCCCGCTGTTCAGCAACAACTTTAGGTTCACGTTGTGGTCCATTCTTATTAATTATTATTACATAGCTCTATGTAACGAAGCAACACTAGAGCATATAAAATCTCAGGAAAAATATTCGCGACGGTCTAGTAACTAGTTTCTAAAAACCTGTCGTCAGTATTTAACGTTAGCTATGAACGCGTTGTACCCACAGCGAAGAGATTGTAAATTCTGATTTGTTTTTGCAACCGATTGTCTTAAAATGAAAATCAGGCCGCGATCGACTACAAGTCATGTTTGAATTATTACCATGCGAAATGCTGTTTCAGTACAGGTTGACGCAATGGAAAGCAGCGAATCGGAATAGTATTGCAAATAGTGCATTCAATGCTTGATTACTCAATTTAAAGGAAAATTCAATTATATACTGTATATAATATATATTCATTTTTTTCTAGGTACGTCGGACAAAGGATCTCCCACAGAATTACATACACCGAACGATAAAACATTCACGCTGACTTGTGTTTGCCGCAAGAGTTCATACGAACGACACTAAAAGGCTGTGATGTGACATTTAAACGAATGAACCACGGAAGCATGGATTTCATTCCTTCCTATATTGAAGAGTAGACGTAAACGGAAGAAATCCCATCATTTGCCGACATTATTCACGCCATAACCACATAAAATACGCTCCATGATTTGCGACTTCATTTTATCTATTGAGTTCAACAGACCAGTCTCTGAATTACAACGGCATTATATTACAAGGAAAAGCAAGAGAATTATGGTTGGTGGGTTAGTCCATTCTCGATTTCGAAAGAAGCTTTGTCAGTGAATCAGTTACCATAGTAACGATAATCGGATTCTTGTATTAAAGTATTTTCGTTTCAAGTCTTTTTGATTCATTCGGGTGAAACATAATAGCCAACGCACTAGGAAGTCTTGAAATAATTCGATATTGTTGTACGCATTATGAGGAAAATATCGGTTTAATACAAACTCATATTGCTACTAAAAGACATATTATTACAAAAACAAGCCAACGACATTGCGGACTAACGTTAAGGTTTTGAAATACAGATCTGTGAATTCTACTAGCTTTGCAAAAGCCACTTGCAAAAGTAAATGCCAACCTTTTATTTGACAAGTAATGGAGAAAGAAAACGAGAGAATACCCGGTCTAACCGACTTTAAAAGACAAACAAAGCTTGGTGAGTAATTTAATTACGATGGTACCGGTAACGTCATAGCTATATTTAGATCAGGGGTTTCCAAACTCTTTGAAAAAAATTCCATGACGAACCCCTTGCAATTTATTTAATGATCCCCGGCCTTGTGCACTAAAACAAAATATTAAAAGATCATAACAGAAAACTAATGCGTCGTATAGTGAAACGAACAAAGGAATATAAAATGCAACTCTCATGTCATGTGTGACATCCAGTCTTCGATATTTGGTAAACGTACAAAATGGCAACGTCAGCGACAGCTCTACTGTTTGTAAATTTGGGGTGGCATGAATTGAACTCTCTCTGTGATATCACAAGCCCACAGCACTATTACATCACAATGGGACAGCGCGTGATCGGAACAGAAGGTGAAGAATCAGTGTCTCCAGCGGTGATTGCGAATCAGAAAAAGGCGACAAATGTGTATTTGCAAAATTAGGCACTTAATTTTGTACTATCAAGCTATTAGACATATTACAAATTTGTTTTGCGGGCCCTCCGAAAGTGCTTAACGAACCCCAAAAGGTCCGCGGACCCCAGTTTAGGAACCACTGAATTAGATAATTCACTCCTGTGTCCTGTTCATGAAACTAAGGTTCTTAACATTTGAGAAGCCCTTGCCTACCGATATCTTAAACCAAACAATGTGTTGCCTTAAAATACTAATCTTGGAATCAGCGGGGAGTTCGGATTGGATACGGTACCGTATGACATAGTTTATTTTGATGCGACTGGCAGCGTTGTCAACCGCGCGCAGGAACATATGCAATCCCGAAAGGGACAGTTTCTTAGTACATCTCAATGACGACGCCTAAGCAAAACAGTGCTTAGACGGCTCACCGGAAATCATTGTTTGTCCTGAAGTCACTGTTTTGTACAGAAAAATATTGGGGGGTGGCGTGGATTTGGCAGACCAAATGGCAGGGTTGTATAATACGAATCGTAATGAAATGTTGGAAAAAGGTCTTTTATCAATTTCCTTTCTTTGCAGTAGTCAACTCGGGGATAGTCCACAAAGAACTGCAGCATGAACCGGAAATGGCATTCTAGGATTTCCTTTCTGATGTATCTGAAAACCCGCTCTAGCTAAAGGGCAAAGTGATAATACTATAAGATCGATACAACCTATCAAAATTGGTGCGGCTGAAAGAAAATTTATATAAAATTCCGCAAAGTTCAATTCCACTTACGAAGTCGCAAAATTCCCGGAATGAAGCATCCAAAAATGGAGAACTTGACATATTCAGGAGAGAGTTGGGAGTATGCGGCAAAGTACGACGTGCTTCTTCTACCAGAAGAAACGAGGAAAAAAATTGGTTTACAAAGAAACGCATGTAAATAGGTAATTTGGCAATTTCTACTTTGAGATATCACAAAGAAAAACAGCATCACCTTAGGTCAGTACTTACTAGCTCTGCCAGTTCTGTACGATGTGATATCAGAAACTATCAAGCGAGAACATTGACAGCATCCGAGTGTATACGACTCGACGGCCTTGTTGCGGAATTTATATGGAGAGATATGAGACCATTCTCGGTGGTGAATGGTGAAAGCTGATAAAGGGTCTGAATGCTTCATACAAAGTGAAGGACAGGAAAACGTACACCGCTATTACAAAAGAAAGGATTCGTCCACTGGATAACAAGCGAGTGGAAGATGCTATCTGCCGTCATTGCAACCCAGCAAATGACAGAGGCCCACACTGCTGAAAACTTGTCAGCAAGATTAAAAGAAATTACGTCAGAAATCGAAGACGAAAAAGTAGTAGGCGTGGTGACGGACAACTGAAGGAACATCTGTAAGGCGATGGATCTTCTGCATGATTTGCCTGCAATTAATTGCTTTGCCCATACTCTGCAGCTAATCTGGCATAAACTTTCCTCTATTTCTATGTCCGAGTCGCTGCACGTCGGCTAGTGTCGTACTTCAAACACTCTACGAAGGCAACTTCGGCTCTACGAGAAAAGCAGCAACAAACCTCTTCTAGTTCACTTCAGTCAATAATGGAGGTGAGCACACGATGGAACAGTAGTGCAGTACTCTGGACATGTTTGAGCGTCTTGAATAACTGCAGTGGAGTATACGAGCTGTGCTAAATGATAGAAATATAATCAAACCAAAAGAGGCGGAAAAGTTGAACTTGACCAATCTGAGTTGTCAGAATCTTGTCAAGGTTTTGAAACCATTCAAAAAAGTTACGACGATGATGTCATCCAGTTCTTACCCATCGCTTTCATGGGTGTATCCTGCTTTATTCGTATTAATAAAACGTCTGGAAATCGGAAGTTGAGACATTGCGCCAATCATTTGCTTCAAAGGCACAGTGAATGAACAGATCGATTGACGCTTTTTTCACCGGTGATCGGCAAAAGTCAACGGCGATTCGAGCTGCGGCTTTGAATCAACGGTTTAAGCTATTGTTGTTTGTCACACCCGATTCTGCGCGCAAAGAAGCATTGAAGAGTGAATTCAAATCTTCGGAGCGGTTGAGTACAAATCACACCGACAATATGGAAGTAGAAAAACCAAGCGAAAGATCAGGAAGCAGTGAGGACGAATCCATGTTTGGAGAACTATGCGGAAAAGGTAACACATTGACAACATTTTCGCCAGGGGATCAATACGAGGCTTTTTTGCGTGAACCAGCGGGAGAGGCAAATTGTGACCCACTGGTGTGGTGGCAAGTCAATAGATCCAGATTTAAATAGGTTGCGGAAATGGCGCAAAAATATATGTGTGTACCTGCTACTAGTGTACCATCAGAGCGTGTATTCAGCACGGCAGGAAATATTGTAAATGAAAATCGTTCATCCCTGCTTCCTGGAAATGTCGATATGCTGATATTCCTGCCCCAGAATGCGCATTTGTTGAATGACATTGAATAGACGCTATTGCTAAAAAATCATGAACAATGTATTCCGACAGGAAATCGATTCTAAACTTGTCTTTTTCATAATCGGCAATGCTGGTACTTTGACTATTTCTTATATTTTACTGATGTTTACCATTTGAGTCATTGATATTTTTTTGAATTGAACTAATGCCACGGAGATAAATTTCGACGAACTACTCTTTTATATAGAAATTGTACAGTATAGAGATGATTATTACCTGATATGTTATAATAAATCGTAACCGTTAATCAACAAAAATCGGTTAATCTTTCCCAGCTCTAGTTTTAAGGGACTTCTAGGTAATGCATCCTCGACCTACAGAGTACAGACGGGTACTCGGGTAGTCAAAACTGCATGTTGCTTTCACAATTGTAAATGGGGAAAAGGCAGGCTTTGTTTCGTATGTGATTGACAATGCAAAGGACAACATCAACCTCAAAGTACGAACTATTTACTGTGTTGCAGTCAATTGGACGATTGTTTCTCTGGAATCTAAAAGCAGTATTTTAAGAAGTTTGCCAAGATAGGAGGTTGTTCGGCTGAATTCATAAGCGAGCCAACAGCAGTTGCTCCAATACATCTGGGCTAAATGCTGCGGGTGCTCTAACGATTATTTAGTACATTTTCATGAATCCTTCACGAAAAGGGAGCTTCAATCAAACGTATTGGGTTTCCTGCAAATGCAACTTTTATATATACGGGGACGCTCGGAAATACTTTAGGAATAAATGCGTTTCAACCCATCACCAGTACTATTTAACGAGTCTTATAACAAACTATCTCTAAAAGAAAGAGATTACCGCACATATATGCACCTTCAGCTGACGTATTGCGAGAAATGATAAAAGATTTCAGAAAAGTACATTTTCATCAACTAAATAAATGATGAAAGAAAACAAGTACTTCAGGTAGGTTCTTTGAATTGCCGGGACTGAGCCACTCGGTAAATTATACTTTGCTGTTACAAGAGATTCTTTTATAATAATGCAACCGGTAGCATCACCAAGCGCAATAAGTGGAAGCAGAAATTTATACTCTTCTCATTGAAAATCTTTACCAGAGAACATTTCATCGTGCCTTAGCGCTACAGAATCAGAGTGATTTATTATTATTTGCCGCAGTTTGAACTTTCCGTACGCGTTATGGGAAAAAAGACATCATGTCTGTCTAGTGTTGCCTAAGATGGATCTCATTAAAATCAATCTCCACCCATTATATTCTAACGGTATATCCGAAAGCGTCGATCGTACGATTGGCTCCTGTTGAATGCATGGCCGAACCAAGACATGTCACCCATTTGATTCTTCCGTGAATGAAAGGCTTATGGCCTCAAAGAGTGACGGCGTTGTTTGGCGCTTTCCCGAACGGGTAAGTTAAACTTTTTGTAAGTGGATCTTTGTCATCGACTAATACGTGTTTATTATATCAGAGTTGACGCTCAATTAGGAAAGTATCGCTTTTGAGGGGAGCCATTTGGAATTGTGGCAACTTGGTCACTTTTCTGTATTATCGATCCAAGAAACGGATTAAGAGGACATATCGCACGAGTGCAGAATGACTAACAAATCGTGCGTGGATTGGTGTAAATTCATGTGTGGGTATGCGTTTCCTAATTTTTGAATTTTGAATATATTCCAGTCCCATATACAATATGGCGTAGTTGCATCGGTCTCTGCTGATAAAATTTTATTTATTGCACCGTGCTTATTATATTGTGCCCCAATTACACAATGAAATTTACCCTGCCTTTTCTTTTTTCTCTAATAATAGCAAAAAAACAATATTTGTTCCTAGGTTATGCTCTTTCATACATTGAAGTCAGTCTCCCTGTCATGCCCCTTCTTCTGCGTCATCTGCAGTCAGCAGCACTTCACACAAAAAAAAAGAAGACGCTGTGATGACGAAGCGAGTGATATAGTTACAATACAGAAGGATACAAAAAAACTACTGCATAATTTGGTAGACCCTCACAAAAAAATGGAGAAGAGTCTTGCAATAATTGCTGAAAAATATTGTGAGGCCAAGTAACTCAAAATCGTGACTTATACCACATCCAAACAGTTTGTTAGTGATTCAAACATTGCCTGTTAGCATTTCACATAATCTAGGCCAAACGCAGGATGACAGTTATAAAAATTAACACTGATCAATTATAAAAAACGTCTGTCCACCCGCTTGTATATGGGGTGATTCAAAAGTGGGCAGACTGCAAAAAAACTTATAATTAACATTAATTTATTATTACTCTCAAATTACTTTTGGTTTACCCTGTGCATTTTTTCATTAAGCCTGAAATTTCGTTACAATTCGCACGACTTTTTTTGCACAACTACTATAATTTGAAATCCCGATACTTCTGTGAATTTGGAGATCTTTTTATGTTGTTACTATTGACCAATACTCCAATCCCATCTGTAAACTATTATCGTAATATAAAGAGGTTTTCAAATATGGCACCAAAACAATAAATGTGAATTAAATACATTGCAAAGATGAAATATGGTTAATTGGAAAATTCCACAAATTAGTGATCAATTGGTTTTGCCAAGCGAGAAGAAATCACGTCCTGGCTTATTGCTCTTACCATCGTACATCAGTCGTCTAGCGAGCTCTTCAGCGCGTTAAAGAACTTTAGCGAATACCGATTCTCAGTAAAATGTGAGAAGAAGGCACTTTACGAGACGCCTCATTTGGCGCCAAAAAAATTTCTCTCGAATATTTACGAAACTTCGTGAATACCATTTTTGCTTTTCACGAGAAAGTCGGTGCTTAACTAACACGTTAAATCAGTGGTTCTTCAACTGGGGGGCGCTATATGCTCACAGGGGGGGGGGGGGGGCGAGAGGTCACAAGATGGAGTCGTAGATTTACATAAAACGGCTCATGAAACGGTCTTCTTGTCCGTTAAAAAGACCGGCTTTTTCGTGTTATAATAAATTTTTCTGTCTCGTAATAACTACAATAATTCAAAATGTCTCTCTATTTTAATTAAATTTGTGTTCAAGGTAACTCGCGGTTGCGGCGAATCACGACAAAATAAACTCATTACCTATCTAATATACCACGCCAATCCGCGGACATAATTAAGTGTGATCAACTGCCCGATTATATTTAGTTTCTATATATATTGCACTCATACAAATTCGTTATCGTCATTAGAAAGAAAAGATATAGTATCTCAGAAAGTATATTTAATTTAGTACAATTAAAATACATGTAAAGTATATTAGTAGATGAAAAATACATATTCATCGACACGAAATCCCTGCAGTACGGCCTCTGAGTCGGTCCTCGAGATTACGCCAGTCGTTAAAAAAGCCTGACTTTTTCAACGGATATCGATATACTTATTTAAAATGGTTGCTTTCTTCCTTTAATTGTGATAAATCAAATCTGCGATTGCGTTGATAAAATAAAAGCACCACTGCTCCAAAATAACACGGTAATCCGCAACCATAAAAATGTCGATTACATTTTGTTTTGATCTGTATTCTTGCCAATTTCACCAATATGAGCTGTCCCTGTAACTCTTACTCCGCTCTTTCGCAATGCCACCACTCGATTAGTTTCAAGATATCACCGTTACAGATATTCCCAAGTCTGCGATCCCACGGAGTAAAATTTATTTCAAGTCTGTAGTTTTAGAACACTACTGGTGTGGCGCACGCACAATGAATTTATAAGTTTTTCAATGTCTAAGAAAGTGTTTTTAATCTGTCGCGGTCCACCCCAAAACAAAACTCATGGCGTTTTCCGTTCCATTTTTAGTATTTTATAATGCCACTTTTACAATGAAGAATTTTTTAGTTACGGATTCACTTCTTTATTCTATATTTAGCATAATTATAATCGTTTTCGCGGCACAAGAATATGTCGAGGGAAATTTCAGATTTAGGAAGAATAAACACTGAAATTAAGATTTTTAGGGATCAAATAACACGCCACGCTGACGTAAACAATGGAGATTCAAACAAAATGCAATCGCAAACGCCTTAGCGATTTTATTTTTCAGCGGTCAAGGGCCGGGGTAACGTCCACATGCATAATAACTATTAAAAATGAACTGCTTTTAAATTTACATAAATTCATTTGCACTTCTCTCCATTTTGTTTAAAACGTAAGTGAAGCCAAGAAGTCTGTAATTGTTGCTTATTTTTAGCACACAGTAAATAATTTTTGCGTTGCTCAATAGTGATGAAGTAAACAATTGATTGAAATTTTACGTGATTTATGTAAACGTTTGAGTTTATTGCTTGTTTAGTTTTACTTAATAATTAGTTTGACTTCACCAGGTATTGCAAACTGTGCGGAAAACCGAGAATTTATGATGACCAACCACTATTTGGCTTTAAACATGCTACAGTGAAGGGCGCGAAGTTGTACTCCGAAGCGTTTTATGCCTAAACAATCTGAGCAATGACGCTATGAGACCAACACTCTTATAGCGCCATCCTAATATATAACAACCTGTCCATCACAAAAGCATTTTTACAAAGCAAAAATAGGGGAGGCGCGAAGTTTGTAAAATGTTTCAAAGGGGGGCGCGACTCAAAAAGTTTAAGAACCACTGCGTTAAATGGTAAGGAAGCTTTGTGAATGGGGCCCCTGAAAAAACCTCCAGGTCGGCTTCAAATTGGCCCTATTTCAGGGCCATGCATGGACTTCTTTGCTACAGACCAGGGGTTCCCAAACTTTCTGGAGTTGGGACCCACTATCTATTACCACAGCTTATGGCGACCCACTTAACTTTAATTTTTTTTTTTTTATGATTTAACACAGAACACAGCAATGACTAATCATTGCAAAACTACCTTCTTTTCTCGAAAAAAAAGGCCTGGCCTGAAAATAAGATAATAATTTGAATTTTGAAAATGATTTTAATTGAACCCTACCCTTAAAATAAATTTAAAATATGTGCGAGAAGAAAGATTCATTGACCTGAGGTAAGGTGAAGATGACACCACTATTCAAGATTGTATGATGTCACAATCACAATTATGATATTTGTCACTTGATTTTTGTAAAGGAAATACAAATAAAAACAATGATTGTCGGTTTTTATATAATGTTTAGTAGAAAATCTTGTGATTTTTTACAATGTAATTTTATTTTTGATAAATGAACACAAAAGACCTCTTCCAAAAAAAACATAGTGTTATTCTTCGAAAGAAAATAAATCTAAATCCTGTCGAGGAAACACCGTAACAAGTGCTGTACAGTGTTTAAAACTGCTATGCGTAAAGCCACATGGTCATTCTTTGTGTAGCAAATTTTTGGTCCTTTGAGAAGATCGTAAAAAGGAAACTTTCACAGATTAGAATTTCAATTTAATTTCTTTCGTTTTTTTTTTAAGATTTACGTATTCGAGTCACCACCGATCCTAATAACCAGTATATATAATTAATCAAAGCTTTCTACATCTTTTCACGACCCACTAAGATTCCTTTTGCGAACCACCAGTGGGTCGCGACCCATAGTTTGGGAACCGCTGCTACAGACCAAGAGTACAGTTGTGAGCGAATTTGGCTAAAAAAATTGTAGCAGCAGATAGCAGTCTGTTAATAGAGTCAGATGGCGAGTTCTGTTATTGAACAACAATCAGTTACACCAACGGAGTGTTGTTCTTATGGATGGAAGGCGGATGGCCTCAAACGAATGACGACGTTGTTTGGCGCTGTTCCGTACGGGTTAGAGATGTATCGGTATCGGCAATATCGGCTGAATTAATACCGATATAATCCAGAATGTTTTAAAAGATAATTTAAAATATTACTTTATAATATATGTTTTTGCCTGGAGAGATCGTGAACTATGAGCCATGCATGTATCCACCCCCGCGGGTCCTAACGGGCCAATTCCATGTCAGACAAGACAAAAAAAGTTAAAAAGTCCACAGATTTTATTTATGCTTTGCATATATCCAGAATAACTTCCTACTAGCAAAATAAATAATACTTGAACAAATTTCGTCAAGTATTAGAGAAGTTAGAGCATTTTGAAGATTGCCATTACTTATGAACGAGACGATCTTTTGAAAGTTTTATAAAATAAATTATTAAACATTTATGTGCTTTTTTTAGATTAATTTTTCATTATTATAACCAATTTTTGGTGCTGTTGAAAAAAATACAATTGTTTCTCAGAAGGGTAACAAAAAATTGTTTTTTTCATATTTTCTGAAAGCTTGGTAACAATGCAAGTCTGTGTAAAAATTTTATTTTGTATTTTAAAAAATAGAACCTATTTTTGCGCTGTCAAAGTCGTGTCCAAATTCCAGGACAAAATGTTATATAAAGTAAGATTTTTCTCTATGACGTCATAATGGTGAAAGCTGATAACACAATAAACATCACACATTTATGAATCAGATGCCCAAACAATTGGAGCTGGACATAGTTTTTTTTATTAACTAACATTTAATAACAGGCAATAATAATTGAGGAAGGAGTGAAGAAGCAAGGAATACCAAAATAACTGCTACGCTAACAAACATGTTTTATTACCATCCAATAATACAATTTAATAAACATTTTAAAATAAAATTTTAACCAAAGAATATAAGAATTTACTATTAGTAATGCACGTCTTCATCCACCAGCTCAAAATGCATAAAACAATATAAAACATTTCAATTATTCTTTGCACTGTTGGGTCGTTTTTATGGGAATCTTTCGTGCCAAACAGTCGATATCAGGGAAGACGATTGTTCTGTTATTTGATACTGTCGCCTAGTTTTCTGTAATAAAAGACACTCTTTTGCGCAGATCACGTTTTCGAAGGGAATCCAGCATCTGTCATTATTGCTTGGCCAGTAAAATGAAACTGCCGGTCCAGCTGGATGAAAAAAAAATCTACATTTAAATCACCATGGGCTTTATCCACCTCTAAAACCATTCCTATGTACCATTTTTTGTCATATACACAACATACATATATCCCAACATTAAAATTGTTTCTACTAGATATATTTTTGTTGAAGTTCCAATTAAGCTGTATTCATAATCATTGCTAATTCTTTTCATTCCTATTTGATGATTTGAGAGTGGTATGAAATTGTGAAATGTTCTGGTTCCTTTGATGGTCGAAACCCCAATCCGAGTTTGCAGTTTGGACCTCGATAATTTTAATTCTTCAGATGGAAGGTGGAAAAAGTTAATCGATGACATGTGTTCTTCCATCATTTTAAAAACATCATCAATCTGATGTTCGGGTTCACTTCTTATATTTTTTAAAGAAGTTGTGCGTTTGATGGTACCACCAAGACCATCACAAGCGGACTTACCATGACTTGTGGCAAAAAAGACCATGAGGCTTCGATGTTAAAATCCAAATTTTTCTGATCGTGTTATTGCGTCTCCAATATTTTCTTTCAATTCGTCGAGAAGTCTATAATAGTCTTTCTCCATTGCAGAAAGAGTACGAATATCTCTTTCTAGATTCGGAAGACTTTCTTTGCACCCTGTAAGCGTGAATGACAATTTTTTCCTGAATTTTGATTCCACCTTTTTTCAGTTTCCTCTTTTCATATTTCAAACGACTTTACTGTGAAAGACTGTGCAATTTTAGAGGCGATTCTCCAATGGACATCAAACTGGCATTTACAGATTTTTTGCAGGCTAAAATTCTATCTGGTTCTTTGTATTCATCTTATTTAGTTTCTATCACAAAAGCTTTGACATGACAATTCGTACAGATTCTCTTACCAGGGGCAATGAAAATATTCTGGCTCTTCGGGATGTTATGGATTCTCCAATTTATACTTCTTAAAAGGATTGCAGCACTTTTTTGGTTGCAAAAATTCATATTTTGATATATATTTGGCCTCATGATGATGGCAAATCGTAGCAATATTTGACACTTCCACTCCTGTTCTGCAAGTCAGAAGGTTTCTCTCATTCTCATTAAAATCACTAATTTGTGCTCTCCCAAAATCCTTGCTAAAGGTCTTGATATTGCATTCCTCACTTAAAATATCCCCCAAGCTACAACTGCCTGTTGTCATTGTCCAGAAAAAAAGTATGGCCTTGCACAAATATAAGAAGTCCAAAATTTCGAGCTTTAAATTAGAAGATGACACCATTGGTAAAGCATTGTGATGTAAACAATGGTTCACTTTGTAAATTAGGTTCTTGTTATGTCACAATGGCACATTTGCGATTTTGCGAATTTATTATGGCCGTTAGAAAATACTACCATCTGCTATAAATTTCCAGAAAGTACAACTTGATTTAGTACTTATTATAAATATTTTTAAAGTTTATAAGTAAATCAAAAATACATACAGACATACAATTCATCGCCTTGCTTTATTAATAATTCAATTGTGATCATTTTAATCTACGGTTGTGTTGACGAAATAAAAGCAATACTACTCAGAAAATATCATGACAATCGGTGGACACAAAAATGCGTGGTAAAGTGCCCGATCCAAATTCGTTTTATTTTTAGTATTTTGTATTGCCTCTTTTCAATTTAGAAAATTTGCATTGCCACCTACCAGAAAAAAAAATATATTCCTCGTTGTTCGAACTTGCGAGAAACACCAACTTAGGGGACACTTATCGAGGTATCTATCGACGCGTGTGCATACTCGTGTTTTCGTCGGAAATCCTCTCGTTTGATTAAGCAACGCGCAAGTGACCTGTCGCGTCACCTGTTACCAAATTTTCGAACAAATGGCTATTCCAATAGTAAATGGCTATATGGAATATTCGAATATATGCCCAGCCCTACTCAGTAACTAGTAATTATAGACTCCGTTAATGTTATGTAAATAAACTTGCTTTTTATGTTTTACGTAAATCGTAACTTGGCTGATAGTTAAGTTTCGCAAAAACGTTTGCGGCCCGCAGTGAATTTCTGGCTTGTTGCGGACTCATTCAAACGCTCCGCGGACTCGGGTTGGGAAACACTGCTCTATAGTCTATCTACCTTCGGAAATACGCTTTACAATAGAATGAAGAGAATTGTGAAACATTGTTGTTGTTAAATATAATTATATTTTTCCTATGTTGTCAAATTCTGTCATAGCTCTCGCTAAGGGAGAAGTTGCAACTGCAAACTTACGAATGCTATCCAATAACTATGTTTTAAAATGCATGAAAATGAATACAGGAAGCATATTAAACATCAGTATCAAACTAATAAATAAATTAAACAGTATAAATACATGACAATAATATTCTGTGGCCCGTCGCATCGGGAAGTTGAGTACCTCTGCTCTACAGTCTCTACTCCACTGAAGGAAAGTGTTTTATTTCCTTATCTGTTCAATAAAATGAATCTTATGACAAACTTTCCAAGAAAGAAAGAGCTGAGTGAAAAAATATTTCAGACAAAGTACTTATTGGAATGTGATAAAAAAAATGAGGGTAAGACAAGTGCATCAGATTCCTGGGATTGAATTTTCGTGGCAGATTCAATCAGCAGCACGCAATTAAGATAGTAGACCTTGCTATTGCAAGAGAACCATTTTGATGCAACTGGTAGCATCATCAAGTGATTAGTAAAGAAAATAAGATACCTTTTAATTAGTTAAATATCACATGTATTTAATTAAACAAAGTATTAGAACAGCGTAGTGAAATGAGGTTAAACAAAACACCAAATGTGCATATAAGCCTCGATTGAACCGTGCAATTTTCATAATTTTATTCTTGAAGCAAACGTGCATAAAGGTAAAATAGTTAACTGGCAAATTTATTTAAACAAAGTATTAGAACAACACAGTGAAATAAGGTTAAACAAAACACCAAATCTGCATATTACCCTTTCCTGAACTGCGAAAAGAGTAAATCAAGTTTATCCCTTGCGTGAACCGTGCGATTTTATATACTAGCATAAGTGGACGTGCATGTCACCCTTCACTGAACTACGCAATTATATGAGCGAATAAAGTTCATTCACTGCACTTTGTTGTATGTGTTAGTGAAACAGCAGAATGAAACAGAGAGCAAACACGTGCATGTTACCTGCGCTCAACTATGCAATTGTAATGGGTAAATTAAGTTTATATTGTCAGCATTTAGGTATGTATTATGAGTCGATAATTTATTTAGCCACCATAATGAAAATACATACAGAATGAGCTAAAAAGAAGAAAAAGTTGCATTTCAGGGTGAAAGAAGACGCGATAAACAGGGTTGGATATTGAGCAGCAACACCTATGGAAAAGTCTAACATTAATTCATACAAGATACCGTGTTTCCCCGAAAATAAGACTGGGTCTTATTTCAATTTTCTTTCGAAATATAACACTAGGCCTTATTTTCGGGGGATGTCTTATATTTTCATTTATCAAAAAGAAAATTCCAAAGTAAAGAATTACGAGATTATCAAATATACAAAATATGAAAACTGATATTCATGTACTTTTAAGTAACACGTTTTTATTTAAAATAATTGCAAAGCATAAATCCACAATAATTTAAAAGGTGTCGGAGAGTTTTCTTGCTATCGAACATGCCCAAAAAGAAATTTGCGTTATTGACAATGGATTTTATTTTGAGGGCTTATATTAAAATCTTTTTTAAAATTCAAGCTAGGTCTCATTTCCAGGGCAGGTCGTATTTTGAGGGCTTATATTAAAATCTTTTTTAAAATTCAAGCTAGGTCTCATTTCCAGGGCAGGTCGTATTTTTGAAGAAAACACGATAGTGGAATTAAAATATTAATCATAGAAATAATAGTATAACAGCACGAGCAAATGGAACTTTCCTGAACTGCAAAAAGAGTAAATCAAGTTTATCCCTTGCGTGAACCGTGCGATTTTATATACTAGCATAAGTGGGCGTGCATGTCACCCTTCACTGAACTACGCAATTATATGAGCGAATAAAGTTCATTCACTGCACTTTGTTGTATGTGTTAGTGAAACAGCAGAATGAAACAGAGAGCAAACACGTGCATGTTACCTGCGCTCAACTATGCAATTGTAATGGGTAAATTAAGTTTATATTGTCAGCATTTAGGTATGTATTATGAGTCGATAATTTATTTAGCCACCATAATGAAAATACAGACAGAATGAGCTAAAAAGAAGAAAAAGTTGCATTTCAGGGTGAAAGAAGACGCGATAAACGGGGTTGGATATTGAGCAGCAACACCTATGGAAAAGTCTAACATTAATTCATACAAGATACCGTGTTTCCCCGAAAATAGGACTGGGTCTTATTTCAATTTTCTTTCGAAAAATAACACTAGGCCTTATTTTCGGGGGATGTCTTATATTTTCATTTATCAAAAAAAAAAATTCCAAAGTAAAGAATTACGAGATTGTCAAATATATAAAATATGAAAACTGATATTCATGTACTTTTAAGTAACACGTTTTTATTTAAAATAATTGCAAAGCATAAATCCACAATAATTTAAAAGGTGTCGGAGAGTTTTCTTGCTATCGAACATGTCAAAAAAAAATTTGCGTTATTGACAATGGATTTTATTTTGAGGGCTTATATTAAAATCTTTTTTAAAATTCAAGCTAGGTCTCATTTCCAGGGCAGGTCGTATTTTTGAAGAAAACACGATAGTGGAATTAAAATATTAATCATAGAAATAATAGTATAACAGCACGAGCAAATGGCGGTAAACGGAAAGCAAACACGCTCATGTGACCTCAGCACACTGCGCAATGGATTATTTAAGTTTGTCTGCTACGTGAAACCGGCCGTTTTTTTTTTTACTTTGTAAGGGTTAAATTAGTTTAGTAAGAGGAAGTGATGTGAAACGCGTTTATGTAACTAGCCATTTACGGTGTAATCACAATTTATGATTCAAGATTAGTTTCGCTAAAAGAGCGTATTGACTAGATGCGGCTGACAGAGGAAAGAGTGAACAGTCAAGTATAGTTTATTTTTTCAACTAGTAAATAAAAAAATAATTTGAAGTCGCAAGGAACCAAAGCTGGTTATTGAGCAACGACACTCAAGTTTCAAATATGTAATTAAAAAAGTGAGATTGTAGCGTTTGGAATACGGTGAGAAAGAACAATGTCTCCGTGGCAGGAAAAAATTCCAAGCAGAATTTTCAAGTTCGGTACCCACAGAAACCCATAATCATGTAATGACGTATCAGTCTGTTGGGATATTTTCGGTTTAAAGCGCATCTTCAATGCATTGAACAAAAACTTTTGAAAAGCCGAGAAATGAAGTTAATTTAAAGCAGTGGTTCCCAACTCGCGGGCCATCTACACCTCGCGTAACAATATAATATGGCTCACTGAACCTAAGTGAAATTGTTAAACACTTTAGGTTTTATGTGTGCGTTTTGGATTTGGCCAATTGTTACAATATTATCACTGTTCAAGTACGTGTATATTTATAACAATTCAATACCGGTATCTGTATTATACGTAAAGGTACCGTTGTCAACTTCTTGCGGGCGTTCCCCCTCTTGGACCGCGAATATCCATGTGCTTCTAACTTGGGCCCCCGGTCAATTAACTTTGGGAACCACTGATTTGAATTCTCATTCAGATCAAATATGTCAGTGCTGGTAATAGTATAATACCATACCATAGAATATTTTTTCTAGATATCTGCTTTATTCTTAAGCATTTAGTTGTGTCATCAAACCTTTCTAGAAGCAAACATGGACTTCGTCAAAATTATTTTGTTCATTTCTCTCATCTGTGGCTTGCTTGCGGAGATAAAAGTACCGGGTAAGGTTTGATTCGGGTGCAATTACCTGTTAGATTTGGCAAACCGGTTTACATAAATCTTTGCCTAAATCGGCTTTTGGTATCAAGAATTCTAAAATGTAGGAGCTTTTTAAATCATTCGAAAATATACCACATTCAACAAGTGTTGCAACATCTATAACTTTTGGCACATGATGTCGTTGTATTAAACTTGATAATATCACGTTTCATTTTGACAGCTGGATCCTGCGTTTCCAGGATCGTGAATGGTAAACTTGTCCAAGTTGGAGATTGCAAGGTAAATTCAGTTACCATTTTTATCGGGTGTTTTTACTTTTTGACTTTGAGCTAGGCTTTGGGTAGCAGTTACTGTTATATAGAAAGCAGCTATTTTTGAAGAGTTCGAAGCTTCTCTAAATCACCAACCCAATTTTCAATCCTGCTTCTGCATCTTACGCAACTAATATAATCTAAACGACGTGTTATAATCACTTTCTAATCATCTGTATCTATTTCACAGAAAGACGATGGATCCGGTGAGATAACCCTACTTCATGATATATATTATGTTTGAAAATACCCCCGTAAACGTATGGCAGACGTTTGAATCATAATTACGCAATGGTGCAAGAATATTCCCGGCGTGAAAGATAGTTAAAGTGTACAGTGGTTAGAAAGTTAAACAAGGTCGTCGATGGACAAAAAATGTGGACAATATAATACGATGGGAACTAATTTAAAAAGCCTTATCCCAAACACAAATAAAATATGTCATTCATTCACAGAAATTGCCAGATTGATCCAGAAAAGTCTTGATGAGAAGAAAAGAGCTGAACGTAATTTTATATTTGCGATTTGATAATTTGATCATAAAATATGCCACACCCATCAAAGCATCAGTGTTTAAATTATGAAGATTTTCAAGTATTGGACCCCGAGTTGTCACTGGGTGATTAAGACAATCCTTCCGCCAACCGTGTACCTAAACTTGATAGCTTCTGAAATAGATTTGTCGTTTACTTCTACTTTTTGCCTTATCGACTTTCCTCTCCTCGAAATTTATAGATTGCACTATTTCCAAAATATATATTTTGAAAGGAAGTCTCACTGAATTAGCAAAGCAATAAAATCTCAATCCGAGACCGTTATAATATTCCGAAATTTTATGATAAAAGTTTCAATGACAACAATAACGTTGTTTTCAGTTAAATGTGACGTCACATATAAGTTAAAATGCTACCGAGCAGTTGTGTACGACGCAAAAAACGTCACCTTCAATGATGCCGAACCAATCTGCAAATCGATGAACGGAAATCTCGCAAATGTTTACGACGGCGCGCATCTCCAGCTGTGGCGCACTTATCTTCACCCACTGATACCTGCTGGTCAGACATGGATTAACATCTGGACAGGGATGGAGTATAAGGTCAGTTAATATATCGCAATCTCAGCAGAGTTTGACTCATTTTTTGTGACTCACAGCTTGTTTCCAATAAAATTACAAAATATTGAGCAGGCTAACGATGCCTTATAGTTTATTGTGAAATTGGATAATTAGAAAACTCAATATACATGAATGTAATTCCAAGTATATTACAACGTCACAGACGAACCGTCCGATTGATATTCTGGTATTTCCGAATATTTTTAGATAGTTTCTGGTTTTCACTAATTTCCATGTAATTCTTAACACATCACTTGTCATACTTTGTCTATGATGATTATTACCTTTACTATGAAACTCATTACTACAAGCAAATATTTTTATTCTACATCTAATATGTCAGTTGCGTCAAAATTTCGAGCAACAGATTTTTAAACCGTTCAGTTAATTGTTACAGGACAATCAGCTTTTGCTGTCAAATGGAGAACCGATCACTAATGCAACAGAAGTGTGGGATCCTCATTATCCGGATTCCGATACATCGCGGACGAATGTTGCTGTTATTGTCGTTAAAAATGAAGCGTCTGAATATCAAGGATTGGGAAATATAGATCCAGGATGGGTGCGCCACGGTGTCATCTGTGAAATATAAAACCAGCTCAAAACCTGACAGAACGTCGTTGACGGACTGAATGATATGAACGACAAATAGTTGACCTTTTTCTCGTTTCGTTACCATTACTAATCAATGCCTTGAATTGGTCGCCTTGTCTATTGAAACTTTTTGCTTGGTAAATAAATTTATAGTTTTCTGTATATACCCAAACATGATAATAAACATTGATTCGATCATTTGTGGGCTCCTTTGTTCTTGTTCTAAAACAGCGAGTCAATTATTAGAAAAATCGCATGAAAACCAGATATCTGGGAACGGTGTTAAACTCACTATGTTGTTGTTATATGGCAGTAAACCTAACTCTTCCCTAATGAGTCGATGATGTGAACTTGTTGCAATGATTTCGCTCTTATATGGAAACTGCTCTCGTCACGATTT
This sequence comes from Styela clava, assembly GCF_964204865.1. NCBI lineage: Eukaryota > Metazoa > Chordata > Ascidiacea > Stolidobranchia > Styelidae > Styela > Styela clava. Next base: position 5,116,695 of record NC_135251.1, read on the forward strand.
TTGAGAATATGATATTTTTATTGCATTAGTTTCTGCGATAGTAGCTTGTAATAATGTAAATTTCGCCAATACAAAGTACTGTGGAACAAGCAGCATAACGTAGGGTTCACCACTTACCAATAATTGAGCGAACTACAGAACTCGCTTGCTTTTAAAAGACTGAATATGGTTTATGTATTGTGTCGGTGCTCTGCAACACCTGAGACAGGGGCGTAGACAGGAATTTTCAAGGGGAGTGAGGCTGAAATTCAGGTGCTCCCGAAGTATGTGTAGTAAATGGAACACAACCTGAACATAGTATGTGTACCGGTCAGGGTTCAGGTTGTGCGTCATCTTGATACTCATACTTCCGGAGCGCCGAAATTTGTAATTGTCGAGTTTGACTGTAACAGGTGGTCTGGCCGGAGGCCGCAAAACGCGAGTTTCTAAGACAACTGATGTTCTAAAAAATGCTATGTATGATACAGAATGTTTTTAGAAATCGAAACTGAATATGTCAGGATTCGCCAGGAACAAGGGTCTCAAATGGAGATTGCGGACTAAATTGATGTCTCCCCGAGCATCGACTTCCTTGTTTATTTCGTGACATTGGCCAATCAGCAATATGCAAAGAGTGACGTAGTTTCGCATTCGCTCAGACAGATCTTCAGGCGTCATCGTAAACATTACCTCGTTTTTGCAATCTATTCGTTAATTTTTAGTTGTGTTTCGGATATTTAAATATGTATCAAATAATTCAATAATCACTTTGTCTTTTTAGGAGTTTTAGTTTAATTGCAGTAGTCAATAATTAGTGTAGAAATAGCTGCGATAGCTAGGCTAAAATTCTTTACCGGTTCTTTTATAAAACAGATTAGGCCATACGGTGTCGGTTGGTGATGACTGTTTGGGGGGAGTGTCAACTTTGTATAATTCGATTCAGAAATTATTCCTGATTACGGGAAACTAAAGTTAACATCTTAAAAGTGAAGCAATTATGCTAAAGAGGCGCCGAAACTTGCCTTGTCGGGCCACCTTAATCAGAAGAATGACGTAAAAAATCTTTCGTCACGCTTGGTTGATTTGCAAATAAGAACGCAAAATAGACGTATTTTGTGATTCTTATTTTACATGTTTCATTATTTTCCAATTCATATAATTTTTTTTTATCGTAATACCGTCATGTAAAACTGTCATGTTGCGAATATTCGTCTGGTAGGATTTTTTCAGATATTTCAGTGTAGATTAGTGGTGTGCAGAATCCGGTTACCGAATTTAAATCCAGCCGGATTTTTATGACTTTTCCGATATAGGATTGGATCCGGATTCGAAAATTAGCCACTGAGCCGGAATCCGAAAAATCGAAATATTTTACTTATTGATGGCGGTAATTACAATTTTTTTTAAATTTTGGATAGCAAAATAATAAATTTCTCTCTATCCGATGTGCTCTTCGTCAATCTGCACCACACATTTTATTCGCACGGGATTCGGTGAAACGTCGGCGCGTGTAGTTTGGTACAAGTTCTTGTTCCCATCTAGCTATCTTGAAACTCTTGTTTGCTAATGGCTGATTCAAGTACCAGCACCGATGCCCTTGCAACACCTGGTGTGATAATCGAAAAAGAACTGGAAGACGCGAGAAGCGAAGTTTGGAATAACTTTATACTACTATTCAATGGGTCAGAATATACTGGTTATGTCAGGTGTGGTAACTGCAAAAAAGATTTCAAACATGACAGAGCACTTAGTGGGACTAGCCATCTTGTAAATCATTCAACTAAATGCCGAGGATTGAGCAATAGTCTGAAAAATAGCCAGGGAAGAATATCGAGCTTTTTTCATGTAAAAAAAACATACCCAAAGAAACGAAACGTAAAGTTTTAGATGCTGCAGTTGCTTTTGTCGCTCAGGATACAAGACCTTTGAAGGCCATAGATGGTACTGGATTACAGCAACTTACCGTATGAGCTGCTGTATTCAGATTGGGGCAAAGTTTGGTAATGTACCTGTGATGGACATCATACAGTCTCGAACAACTGCGCAGCGCCGGGTTATTGAGAAGACAGCAGCTGTCAAAGGCTCTCTCATAGATGAAATAAAAGTAGCAGTGGAAAAGAATTTCTTATTTGCTGCCACTTTGGATATGTGGACGGATGTTAAAATGCGAAATTTTATTGGTTTTACTGTACACTTTATTGACGAAATGAACATCCTGAAGTCTCGTATACTTACTGTAATTTGAGCAAAAACCTCAATCTGGTGAAAATATTCGATTACGTGTGGAAACTGTTGGTGAACAGCTCGGCATTTCCCAACAAGAGCTTTTGTCGCATTGTGTGTTTGTGACTGATCAGGGTAGCAATATAAAGGTTGGCCGGTTGCCCTGGCTAATTACAAACGTGTGCCCTGTGCTTGTCACATGCTGGAGACTGTTCTTACTTACAACTTGACATACTTTACAACTTGATGCATTAAGTCGCACAGTAGAACCAATTACTTCTGATGATAAAAAAAATGATATTTGTTGATAAAGTGAAAGCAACTGTCAATGGGAATAAAATTCTTGCAAAATTTGTGAAAAAGTCAGGATTACATGATTCTATTTCTCCTGGATTAGTGCAAAGCTGTCCAACACGATGGAGTTCAACTTTAGCAATGCTACAATCTTTCACTCGCACAAGGCTCCGACTGCAAAGAGAATTGTCTGAATGGGCCGGGAAGATAAATGATTGCCTATTGATTGATACGGCAGTAGTCTGTGATCTGATTCAATTTTTATTGCCATTTCCCGAAGCTATCAAATTTTTGGAAGGTGATTCATATTCTACGATTCACAGGGTATATCAGTGGATAGAAAAACTGAAACGGGGACTAGTTCCAAAACTCAACGATGCACCGGTTTTAAAATTTTCAAAAAAAGGGGGTTTGTGTGCTTGACGGAAAAAGTTGAAATTCATGATATGCATCGTTTGGGTTTGTTTATAAATCCCATATACAAATCACTCGTCGTCTTCGATGATTATGAGAGAAAAAGGATATACGCAATGATTGAATATATTTTAGAGCAATTTGAGTTGTCTGGCATAACGCCTACAGTTAGTGTGACCAAGGAGGATCACACTTATGCTCCAGAAAAAAAAAGACCAAAATATTTTGATGATGAGTTTATAGAATGGCAAGACTTGCCACAGCCTAGAGCAGGGCTACTCAACTGGCGGACCGCGGTCCGAATCCGGACCTTTTGAGTATTTGATTCGGACCGCACCTAATTCTTCATTTTGAATCATTAGCCCCACATCTAAAGTTTCATTTTACCAAATGACTTTTAGGGTGGAGATCAAAAACCTTATTAAAGTTAAATCTGGATTAAGACTGATACCGGATTTATTGAACTCAATTTAACTTTAAAACTTAATTTGAGATCAAAAACCTAATTTACTGTTTACTTAACTAATCCTGGTTTAATTTCCATGCCACGAGGCATTTTACCAAAACGTCGTGGCGTATTGCCCTTTGACCCTGTATTTCCATAGTGATACGTTTGTAAACAGTTACTCCATTTTAGCTGCAGAGCGTGTTGTGCTGTTTCTGTGATTGAGAAAGTGAAATCTGTAAGCCGTGTAATTTTTGTGATTAGAAATAATTTAAAATGGATGTTATAGACATTGTGGAAATAGTAGATGGAGAGGAATTGGGCCTGGTGAGACAGGGAGTGATTTTGAGAACGTATTTGCGTGACTTGCAAGATCCGTTTGGGCTGTTTAATTAGAAGGAGTTCATACATAGGTACAGATTTTCGAAGGATAGTGTACTGATTTTATTCGATATAATAAAGAACGATGTCGAAATACTGTTCGCAAGCATGCCCTCCCACCTATGCTTCAACCCCCAACTACTTTACGGTTTTTCGCCAGTGGCCATTTTCAAATGAAAGATGGTGATTTGATGGGAATGAGTCGACATACCGCACGCATATCCATTCACAGAGTTGCAACTTGCTTCGCTAAGCCTACATTTATTGATTTTTTCAGTCAAGATTTGTCTAAAGTAAAACGAGATTTTTTTGATGTGGCTGGGTTTCCGTCGGTTATTGGAGCTATTGACTGCACGCATGTGGCAATTCAGTCTCCAGGGGGCGAAGACGCGGAGATATTTCGAAATCGAAAAGGATACTTTTCTATAAATGTTCAGGCTATACGCGATTCCAACAGAGTCATTACTAACATCGTCGTAAGATGGCTTGGATCCACACATGACTCCAGGATCTTTGCAAATAGCATCATACATGATAAACTAGAGGAAAACGGGATTAATGGATATTTATTAGGCGATAATGGTTACCCTTGCAAACCGTATTTGTTAACCCCTCTTTTGAACCCTGCAAGTGACAAACAAAATAGATACAACAGGGCCCACATCCACACCAGAGCTAGAATTGAGCAGTGCTTTGGTATTTTAAAACAACGTTTTAGAGTACTTCAATATAAAATGAGGACGAGGCTGGACAACACGCTAACCATAATTGTGGCAGTTGCTTGTCTGCATAATTTTGCTGTCAAAACAAACCAATCCCTGGAACAAGATGCTTTCGTAGACACAAGTGATGACACACACCAAAGTCACCAAGTACAGTCATCTCAAGCGAGTCATCAAGCTCGCGCAAACGTTATTGACCAATATTTTTGACCTCTCTCCTAGTTATTTACCAATTTTCAATTCCTGCTTAGTAAACTGTTAACATTGATTTTATTATTGCTAATATGTTCCAACAAGGTCAAACTCCGTTTTGGATAATAGCCACAAGACACACATTTCATTGTGGGATACAACTCCTAAAACTTAGAAAGACTTTACAAGAAACTATTAGAAAATATAATATCAGCACTGACATACCCACCAAATATTTTTTAACAATAATCTATTATCAAAGAAATGTTTTAATTCACCATTTTGCAACAAGAACAAATAAAACAATGAAAAAAACTGCTTCATTCCAACATTGCTATTTTTTTCGGTAATACTCCATTTTTATGACATGCTCCTCCCTTCTCATTATCCTCTCCTCAACCATTGCCTCCAATTTCTCTGTTAAAACCCTTCTTTTCAAGTCTTCCATTGTGTTGCCATACTGTCTATCTAGAAATAATGTTATGATGCCGCTACTGATATTTTCTATCATGACATGATAACTAAACTAATATTGCTCTCAAATTGAATGCCTGCCTGCCTGCGTTTAAGCTACTTCTGTCAATATTTGCAATAAAAACAGTTCTTGAATTGAATACGGCTTAAACTTTCAATAATACTGCTGTTCTGTTTATCTGAATAAGTTGTCAAGTTGCTACTGCTGAGCTACTATATCATGAAAGTATTTTTAAAACATACATTGCAGGGACGGGAACATCATAATCATGTGAATAAACTATCCATATGTTCTGAACAAACAGAGAGTCTTGCCCAAGTGGGATATATGTTGCATCTGAATGGCAATTATCACTAGAATACCTGTACTTGCAACTTCAGATGTCTTTTGCAAAACTGTTGATTTTTGACCTGAAAAACAACAAAAGAAAAATGAAATACAATTCTCGGTACTAGACCTCAAATCATTAGTCAACCGTCAAAATTAAGTATCGAAAGTCGCCTCTGCCATGAATGAAGCCTGAAATTACAAAAAAGCAAGTTTCTCATTCAAGCAGATATTGATTATATGACCCACAGTCCTTCTTCTCCTTAACAAATATATATACAGAGCGTCTCAAAAAAAAAGTATACACTTTCAATTTTAATTTGCTTTTCTGCTTATCATAGATCATTCATTTCTTCAGGAAACATAGTATGGATAACTACTAGTGAAAGGTATTGTTTGCATTTTCATCAACCCACATAATGACAAGGAGATTAACCCAAAAATGAGGTACAAATTGCTGTTAGGCAAGAAGCATCCATAAAGCACTGAGTGTTTTCCTAGGAGCGTCCCATCCTTGGTCTTCCTCATCCTTATGCATCAACTACATATCCAATTTCCATAAACTTACGATGAATTGCATAAATTGCACCTTTTTCTTTGGGGTAATCTCCATTTCATTCTGTGGTTTGAAGAAAATACAAACAATACCTAAATTTTACTAGCTATCCATACTATATTTTCTGAAGAAATGAACGATCTATGATGAATACCTGAAAAGCAAATAAAAATTAAAAGTGTACACTCACTTTTGAGACACCCCGTATATATACCTATTCATTAAAAAAGTCAGGCCATCCCTGCACTAGTTCATTGAGCCTCATCAAATTTAGTCCTATATTGCGGATCTTAGTAATATTTTTTTGATGATTGAACTTACCAGCCGAGGAAGATGACAACTCCTCCGCTACTGGGACAAGTGTGTCTGGAAAGCGAAAAGAAATTGGGAATCTCAATTATACAATATCACTATTTCATCAGTTAAGCTGTAGATAGTGACACAACAAATGAAGAATTCGTTTTAGGCACTGCAGATATCCTTGTTGCATATATATTACAAAATGATTACCGGTAAATATCTGCTCATTGATATCAAAAAAGGCTGGTTAATGAAATTATAAACAGACATTATTAAATTTATGTGGAAACTACGAATATCCAAGCAGCAGTAAATTTTGCAACCATACGTACACAAAATGCATTTCATGAATACAGAGAGAAGCAGAACTAGTATTTCGGAGGCATAAGAAACTAAAATCGGTTATATATTGTGGTGCCATATTACTTTAATGCCACCAATTACTAGCAGTAAATATAAACTGTTAATAACATACATGTCTCTTCTTCAGGTGGTGAGTATGAGCTTTGACTTTGATAGTCATCGTCAAAGTTGTTCGTGAGACAATTGATCTGCCTTGGAATTAGAGCTGAAAAACAATTTGATAATTAAAGCAAATCAAGTCTGAATAGAGAAAATAGTTAAACACAATTGGGGAAAATTAGTAGGTACATTTGATGATATGCATTCATAGTCACAAGATATATATGTTGTATCAATCAACACATCATATTTGAAACAGATCTACAAATATGTGAAAAATGCAGATAACATACCCTTCACTTTCTCGCTTAGCTCATCGCAAGGCAGATCAGGACCACCTCCAGTTCCCCTTAAATGACGTTTCCTCTGAGCATTGTCTTGCTTGGCCTTATTTTTTATATTTTTCCACGCAACTTTCAAGTTTTTTTCAGTTCTGCGATATAAGGTGCCAGTTGCATTGAATTTGGCTTCGATTTGCTTCCAAGCCAAATTCTTTTGTTCAACTGACACCTTGTCCGTTTTTTTGCACTCCACCTCAGGATTTTCACTTATGAGCTGTACACGAACATTTTTTTCCGCTAATACAAAATTTGCTGATCTTGCCATTATATAACACTGTAATGTATTTAATATACGAGTATAAGATATAACTATATGGGCTATTCCAAGTGATTTTGCATGCATGTTGTTGGATGCAATATATTTTTACTTTTCCAGCTGCATGTTAGAGGATATAAAATATAGCGTGACTCTACAGGACACCTGGATGAAATTTTAAATTTTTCTGTGAAATGAATGCATTCCACTAACATTCAAATGTCTTTTGATAAAAAATATATCAAATATTTACCCACTGCACTTTACAATACAATACTTTACAACTTTTTAAAAAATTGAGGGAATTCAACTTTTGCTTGGAATGTCCCATATATATATATATATATATATATTGATAACCTATTTGAAACCAGAATAGATGCTGTTGATATCCGTACGGTACGCAGAAGTTACCGCTGCCTGCAGTGCATGAACCACCCATCCCGCAACGACCGCACCTAATCAACGTCGCCAGTACCGGTACGGTACTGCACTTATATATCGCTCTCTGACCCGACGCTACATTAGCCCATCTAACAAATACCCAGTCAGTGCACGCGCAGAAAACCCAGTTAAACCACCTCCAGACCAGGTTTAAAAAATCGCCGATTTTAAGTCGAGATTTACGTCACAGAAAGTTAAACCACCTTTTTGATCCGGACTTAAACCGCCGATCCAAAGTTAAACTCCGATTCGAGGTTAAACTACCTTTTTGATCTCCACCCTTATTGTTTTGAATATATGTGAAATGAACGATAACACCATAGTAAACAATCTTGATTATCTGGTATCATTATCCGGTCGAGGAAGTGCGCGTTTACGAATGCCGAAATATAATTTTGTGGCGAACCACTTAACTAATAATAGCCGTTATGAGTCACAATTGTTTTGTTTATGTTTTTGTCACGCATGATTACTTACGTGCTTTTCTTACGATAACTTGTCATTCTGTTTTCTGTTCGCTTGATGAGTCACAATACCTAAATTTTACTAGCTATCCATACTATATTTTCTGAAGAAATGAACGATCTATGATGAATACCTGAAAAGCAAATAAAAATTAAAAGTGTACACTCACTTTTGAGACACCCCGTATATATACCTATTCATTAAAAAAGTCAGGCCATCCCTGCACTAGTTCATTGAGCCTCATCAAATTTAGTCCTATATTGCGGATCTTAGTAATATTTTTTTGATGATTGAACTTACCAGCCGAGGAAGATGACAACTCCTCCGCTACTGGGACAAGTGTGTCTGGAAAGCGAAAAGAAATTGGGAATCTCAATTATACAATATCACTATTTCATCAGTTAAGCTGTAGATAGTGACACAACAAATGAAGAATTCGTTTTAGGCACTGCAGATATCCTTGTTGCATATATATTACAAAATGATTACCGGTAAATATCTGCTCATTGATATCAAAAAAGGCTGGTTAATGAAATTATAAACAGACATTATTAAATTTATGTGGAAACTACGAATATCCAAGCAGCAGTAAATTTTGCAACCATACGTACACAAAATGCATTTCATGAATACAGAGAGAAGCAGAACTAGTATTTCGGAGGCATAAGAAACTAAAATCGGTTATATATTGTGGTGCCATATTACTTTAATGCCACCAATTACTAGCAGTAAATATAAACTGTTAATAACATACATGTCTCTTCTTCAGGTGGTGAGTATGAGCTTTGACTTTGATAGTCATCGTCAAAGTTGTTCGTGAGACAATTGATCTGCCTTGGAATTAGAGCTGAAAAACAATTTGATAATTAAAGCAAATCAAGTCTGAATAGAGAAAATAGTTAAACACAATTGGGGAAAATTAGTAGGTACATTTGATGATATGCATTCATAGTCACAAGATATATATGTTGTATCAATCAACACATCATATTTGAAACAGATCTACAAATATGTGAAAAATGCAGATAACATACCCTTCACTTTCTCGCTTAGCTCATCGCAAGGCAGATCAGGACCACCTCCAGTTCCCCTTAAATGACGTTTCCTCTGAGCATTGTCTTGCTTGGCCTTATTTTTTATATTTTTCCACGCAACTTTCAAGTTTTTTTCAGTTCTGCGATATAAGGTGCCAGTTGCATTGAATTTGGCTTCGATTTGCTTCCAAGCCAAATTCTTTTGTTCAACTGACACCTTGTCCGTTTTTTTGCACTCCACCTCAGGATTTTCACTTATGAGCTGTACACGAACATTTTTTTCCGCTAATACAAAATTTGCTGATCTTGCCATTATATAACACTGTAATGTATTTAATATACGAGTATAAGATATAACTATATGGGCTATTCCAAGTGATTTTGCATGCATGTTGTTGGATGCAATATATTTTTACTTTTCCAGCTGCATGTTAGAGGATATAAAATATAGCGTGACTCTACAGGACACCTGGATGAAATTTTAAATTTTTCTGTGAAATGAATGCATTCCACTAACATTCAAATGTCTTTTGATAAAAAATATATCAAATATTTACCCACTGCACTTTACAATACAATACTTTACAACTTTTTAAAAAATTGAGGGAATTCAACTTTTGCTTGGAATGTCCCATATATATATATATATATATATATATATTGATAACCTATTTGAAACCAGAATAGATGCTGTTGATATCCGTACGGTACGCAGAAGTTACCGCTGCCTGCAGTGCATGAACCACCCATCCCGCAACGACCGCACCTAATCAACGTCGCCAGTACCGGTACGGTACTGCACTTATATATCGCTCTCTGACCCGACGCTACATTAGCCCATCTAACAAATACCCAGTCAGTGCACGCGCAGAAAACCCAGTTAAACCACCTCCAGACCAGGTTTAAAAAATCGCCGATTTTAAGTCGAGATTTACGTCACAGAAAGTTAAACCACCTTTTTGATCCGGACTTAAACCGCCGATCCAAAGTTAAACTCCGATTCGAGGTTAAACTACCTTTTTGATCTCCACCCTTATTGTTTTGAATATATGTGAAATGAACGATAACACCATAGTAAACAATCTTGATTATCTGGTATCATTATCCGGTCGAGGAAGTGCGCGTTTACGAATGCCGAAATATAATTTTGTGGCGAACCACTTAACTAATAATAGCCGTTATGAGTCACAATTGTTTTGTTTATGTTTTTGTCACGCATGATTACTTACGTGCTTTTCTTACGATAACTTGTCATTCTGTTTTCTGTTCGCTTGTCGTTAACATTGCTTTGTTATGGATTAAACATCAACATAATTGAAAGTCTTTTTCTTGCTAGAAAGAAGTTAGTTCGCTTCAAATGGTGACCCCGACCTCAAAAGCATACTTTTGAGTAAAGATTACGCACATAACGAAGAATATGAGTGAAGACAACAAAGTAGGCCTAACAGCGGTATCATTAAAGCTGCCGATTTTCTGGACTAAAAATCCTGCCGTTTGGTTCCACCAAGTCGAAGCGCAGTTCGCTGTTCGAAATATCACAACAGATGAAACAAAATACCACTACGTGGTTGCCGCTCTGGATGACAATACCGCTGCCAGCATTCTTAATGTTCTCAATAACCCGCCGGAAACGAACAAGTACCAAGATCTCAAAGAGAAGCTCACTACTAAATGTTCGCTAACGCATCCTGAACGAGCTGCGCGCCTTTGTTCAATGCCTGGACTAGGGGATGGAACGGCAACGGAACTTATGGACAACATGCTTGCATTGTATCCAGTAGGTAAGACACCTGATTTCTTATTTCGCCATTTGTTCGTCAGTCATCTGCCACCAGACGTCCGGTCTCAACTTACAGACATTTTTAACAACCACGGGCGACGATTTCCGGAAGCTGGCAAGGAAAGCAGATGATATTTTAACTGCAAAAGGCTATGAGGTGACAAACGCTGTACAAAAAACCAGTTCGTTCAAACCATCTCATGTTTTGTCTGAAATGTGTTTTTATCACAGGAAATTCGGCAAGAAAGCCAAAAAATGTCGCCCGCCGTGTTCTTTTGTGGTTTCGGAAAACGCCATAGCCGACCGTCAGTAACCTCTTTGGCGGTCGGCGATTCGAACCTTTATTACGTCACAGACAAAAACTCTGGACGCAGTTTTTTAGTTGATACGGGTGCACAAGTCAGCGTGCTGCCTGCCACCGGTCATGACCGTCGTTACGGGCGACCAGGACAAGCACTTTTGGCAGCTAATGGCACCTCAATTACGACATATGGCACACGAAAAGTGCCTTTGACTATATGCGGTAGAAATTTTACCTGGAAATTCACATTAGCCAATGTTTCACGGGCAATTATCGGGGGAGATTTTTTGCGCTCTCACGGACTTTTGGTTGACATCAGGGGCAAACGACTTATCGAGGCAAGCACATACGCTTGTATTCCAACCAGAACGATTACTGGCACCCCGCCTTGCCTTCACTACGTAGCCGAAAACGATTTTGCCAAAATTCTGAACGAATTTCCTGATTTAACGCGCCCCACATTCAGCAACCCGACCACTGCACACGGGGTAAAGCATCATATTGTTACAGAAGGCCCCCCGGTGCACGCAAGGGCTCGAAGATTGCACCCCGATAAGCTAGCCGCGGCAAAGGCAGAGTTTGATAACATGATTGAACTCGGAATCATCCGACCCTCAAATAGCCCCTGGGCGTCTGCGCTTCACATCGTACCTAAACAGGACGGCGGGTGGCGCCCATGTGGAGACTACAGACGTCTCAATGATATGACCGTGCCTGACCGCTACCCAGTCCCAAACATACAAGATTTTACGGCCCGTCTTGCGGGATAGACAATTTTCTCTAAAGTGGATCTTGTTCGCGGTTATCATCAAATACCTATTCATGAACAAGATATCCCCAAAACTGCCATTATTACACCGTTTGGCCTATTTGAATTTCTCCGCATGCCGTTTGGGCTTAAAACGCCGCCCAGGTATTCCAGCGTTTAATGGATACCATCTGTCGAGGTTTGCCTTTCGTATTTGTCTATCTTGACGACATCCTTATCGCCAGTACGTCTAAAGATCAACACAAAAAGGACTTGCGAAATCTTTTCCAAAGGCTAAAAAGTCACGGTATGGTTATCAATCCTGCCAAATGTAAATTCGGTTTAAGCGAATTAGAGTTCCTGGGACATACTGTTACAAAAGAGGGTGTTTTTCCTCTCCCCAATAAAGTGAAGGCGATAACTAATTTCCCTCGCCCTTCATCTGTAAAAGGCCTTCAAGAGTTTCTTGGCGTGGGTAATTTCTATCATCGGTTTTTGCCCAAAGCTGCCCAAATAATGCAACCACTATTCGCAGCACTTTCCGGCCTGTCTAAGAAGTCGAAGGTTTTGCCCGAATGGACTGACAGTATGATATGTGCATTTGAAAAAACTAAGAAAGTACTGGCAAATGCAGTTATGCTTACACATCCACAACCAAACGCACCAACTGCCCTCACAGTCGACGCTTCGGACTTTGCCTTAGGAGGTGTTCTCGAGCAAAAGTTAAATGGATCTTGGAAGCCAATTGCATTTTATAGTAGACAGCTACGCAAACCCGAGACGAAATACAGTGCATTCGACAAGGAACTTTTGGCCGTTTACTTGGGAATACGACATTTTCGTTATTTTCTCGAAGCACGACCCTTCACGGTTTTTACAGATCACAAACCCCTCACTTTTGCTATGGCAAAAGTCTCTGAGCCATGGTCAGCGCGACAACAGCGTCACCTCAATTTCATATCTGAATACACAACAGATATAAAACATATTTCCGGTAAGGATAATACTGTCGCCGACGCCCTGTCGCGCGCGGTCATCAACGACATCAATGACGGCATCGATTATGAAATTATGGCCACAGATCAACTAAACGACAAGGATACACAGGCTTACCGCACTGCTATCACCGGCCTTCGTGTCGAAGATGTCCCTTTTTGCAACGGCAAATTTACATTGCTGTGTGACGTATCTACGGGTAGACCACGACCTATAGTGCCTGCCAGCTGGCGCAGAAAAATTTTTGATGCGGTTCACGGGCTCTCGCATCCAGGCATACGTCCAAACAAATTGGACAATGGGTCAAAACATGCCTGGAATGCCAAAAGTCTAAAATAAATCGTCACATACGGGCCCCTTTAGAAGATTTCAAAATGCCAGACAAACGTTTTGACCATATCAACATTGACTTAGTTGGTCCTTTACCACCATCACAAGGATACAATTACCTTCTTACAATAGTAGATCGTTTCACAAGGTGGCCAGAAGCCATTCCCCTCAAAGACATATCAACTATGTCTTGTGCCCGAGCTTTCCTGTCAAATTGGGTTGCCCGTTTTGGTGTTCCACTTCACATTTCTTCTGACCGAGGATCACAGTTCATTTCAGGCCTTTGGTCTGCTGTTGCCGAATTATTGGGAACAAAAATTCATCACACTACAGCCTACCACCCACAGGCAAATGGTTTGGTAGAACGTTTTCATCGAACAATGAAATCTGCCATTAAGGCACGACTCAATGATTCAAACTGGTTGGACGTGCTTCCATGGGTTTTATTGGGAATCCGCACAGCTCCGAAAAAAGATCTTACGGCATCGTCAGCTGAGCTTGTTTATGGCGCTCCCCTCACTGTCCCCGGTGATTTCATATCAGACTCTAAAGACAATAGCTGCCCGACCACAAATCTTCGGCTTCTCAGAGAAAGAGTAGGATCATTGGCTCCAATTCCTACGTCGCACCATGGTCCTTTCAGAGCAAGAATGCCAGCCGCACTCAATCAAGCCAAGTTCGTGTTTATTCGTCGTGACGCACACCGATCTCCTTTACAAAGACCTTATGAAGGACCATTCGAAGTTTTGCAACATGGGAATAAAACTTTCAAAGTACAGATTGGAAACCGAAGCGAAACTATTTCTGTTGACAGGTCAAAGCCAGCTCATCTTGATCTCGACCATCCTGTTTCTGTATTCATTCCTAAACCAAGAGGACGTCCTCCAATCCCTAAAACAACAACGAACAATCAGCGTTCTACAGACGATCGTTCATCCGAACCTACAACCGGTTATGATTACAGAACCAAATTTGGTAGAAAAACTCGTAAACCCACTAGATTTTTATAACTCATTCCGTCTGGGGGGGGGGGGGGGGGGGGGTAGTGTGGCGAACCACTTAACTAATAATAGCCGTTATGAGTCACAATTGTTTTGTTTATGTTTTTGTCACGCATGATTACTTACGTGCTTTTCTTACGATAACTTGTCATTCTGTTTTCTGTTCGCTTGTCGTTAACATTGCTTTGTTATGGATTAAACATCAACATAATTGAAAGTCTTTTTCTTGAAGAAGTTAGTTCGCTTCAATTTCTGGAAACACCGGACCCAAATAATTTTGAAGTTTCGTATGTTGATCTTCGGTAAAAATAGTTGAGTAGCCCTGGCCTAGAGTTTCAAGCAGTGAGGTAGAAAGATATGTCAATGCCATATTTGAAGACACTTTTACAAATCGATTATGTGCGAATGATGAAACCTTTGATATTATAAAATTCTGGACCAATAGTGACATAAAGCACACTTACCTGGGTGACTATACTTTTTTTTATCAAATCCTCGAGTGACTTCAAAAGGTGGGGGTGTTGGCCTATACATCAAAAACAATATTACCTTCAAGGCTAGACCTGACATTTCAATTATGAATGAGCGAATTTTTGAATCCACTTTCGTAGACATTTATTTGAAGGATAGAATTGTGACGTGTGGAACAATTTACAGATCTCCCTTATCAGATAGTCAAAGCAATTAATCAATTCGTTAGTATTCTGGAATCGACACTCCAAACCTTATCGAAAAATTGTATTATCATGGGAGACCTCAATTATAATCTTCTGGAAACAAACAAGACTGTAGATGAATTTTGTGAGCTGATGAATTCGGCTTCATTTTACCCTGTGGTGTCAAAGCCAACTCGAATCACTCAAAGCAGCTCTACAATCATCGACAATATTTGGACAAACATCTTTGATTGTAAACCCCGCAGTGCAATAATAGTGGATCCTATTTCAGACCACCTGCCAGTCCTGGTTTGCATTCCATTAAGAAAAAAACTTCGCAAGGCAGAAAACGAATACTTTAAGCAATATAATATCTCAAATTTAGATAATTTTAAACATGTTAGAACAAAGTGACTTTTCTGCTGTGTTGAGCAAAACAGATCCTGATATAGCCTTCAGAGTTTTTGATGAGTATTTTTCTGAATCTTTTAAAACTTGCTTCCCTCTGAAGAAAAGAAATATTAATAAATGGTTTGACAAGGAACTCTTAAAAATGCAGAAAAAAAAGCATAAACTATACAAAAACTATCTTACTGAAAAATCAGAGCAGACCAAATTTAAATATTCAGAATGCAAGAAAAAATATGAGAAATTGATAACTGCCAAGAAACAAAATTATTACAAGTCATTACTAGGTAGATATCGTAATGATCTTAAGAAAACTTGGCGTACTATGAACGATCTGCTTGGGCGTTCTAAACCAAATCTAACAAAAGTATTTTCTATTAATGGCCAGGAAACCTCGGATCCTGTCAAAATAGCAGATCATTTTAACTCGCACTTTTCTACAATTGGAAATAAAATGGTCGAACGGTTTACTCATACTAGAAGGGATGACTTTAAGCAATATATGGGGCATCCCAGTAAAACCTCCATGTTTCTTGCCCCGACAACAGCTTTCGAAGTCCAAAATTTTCTGAAATCTTTTCGACCCAAAACCAGTTGTGGAATAGATGAATCCCCTTTAAAGTTATACGAATGATGCCCTGGAATTGTATTTGTGCTCTCGCACATATCTTTAACTGCTCATTACAATCTGGAAATACATAGACCAGTTCAAATTATCCAAAGTCATGCCATTGTTCAAAAAAGGAAATGCAAAAGATGTAAAAAACTACCGACCGATCAGCTTACTTCCCGCATTTTCAAAAATTCTAGAAAAAATTATGTACAAACGACTCAACCATTTCCTAGACCAGGGGTTCTAAAACTTTTGGTGTTGCGGAGCCCTTGAAAAGATTAACTATTATTCACGGAGCCCCAAATGAAATGTTAAAATTGTGACTTTTCTATTAATATTCCTGAGTAAAATTAAAAGTACTTTACTTAATTTGAATGCTAAACCTTTTTTAATAGGGTTAATACAAGTCATAAATAAATCTAAATTTCAAAGATAAATTATGTATACTAAAACTGTAAATTTGACACTTGATAAACATATTAATAAATTATGGACCGAATCTTTTCCCTTTTGACATTTTCAGAAGACTTACAAAGCCGCTGTATTTTGTTACATTCGCCGATGGTTCTTCTCAGCATGGCATGTTTTTAACATCTTTACGTCGGTGTTTATTCTCCCTAAATCAAAAATTTCCGTCGGCACGTACATGTATTGTTTCACAATGACGACGATAATTGCTTTTTTGTTCTCGTGGGGAATTATGAGTTCAATGTGAAAAACATGTTACCATATCGTCACGCTAATAACCGAATTGCGTAAGTCATTTTTGGCGATTTTTAGTTTTTTTTTTTTATAAAATAGGTATTTATGTGATGCTGCGCACCTGTCTGTTAACTCAGATTTTATATTAAGAATTCCGAAACCCATAAAAATGAAGATTTAGTATGACATGCACATTTGTGCAATTGTTTCGTCATAATGAATTATCATTGTTACCGCAGGACTATTGTGACGTCACGAAGGCAAAATAACCTCGGCGAAGTATTTACGAGTTTTTGCATCTCGGATTCTAGCTTAGCGCGTATTAATTTGAATTTATACTACAGTATAGGAAGGCGTGCACTTGTGATATTCACTGTCCGAGTCCAATTCACCTTGGTTGGCTTATATATTGGGTGTATTGCTGTTTTATTCTTTATATTTAATCTTAGTCTTTTTTCGGTGGGTGTGCGGAACGTGTTATATTGATGAAATATATATTTTTAAACATAAAAAATATTGTAATTAAAACTGATTAGCTATTTTGGGGATTAGACATTGTAGATACTGAGAATTACATTCGTTTTTGGAATGTTTAGTTTTCAGGACTGGTGCATATAGTAAAGTTGCAAAATTGCGTATGTGCCCAAGTCATAAACACATTTCTGCCTAAGTCACAGTGCGCCATTATGACGTCACTTAACTGCGTCATACAAATTAACTTAAATCCGGCTACGGTCAAAAAATTGAACCATGGCAAATTATTGACTCTCAATGGCATAACAATATCATTAGGAGGTTTTTTACGTTTTTCTTAAAACTGCTAAAAATGACTTACGCAATTCGGTTATTAGCGTGATAATATTATAGTCATCGGCGACAAAACGCTAAAAATAATTTAATAAAGAGGTAAATTCGAAACTCAAATTTCTTGATTGAAAAACGACATTCTGAAATAATAAAACTTAAAATGAAAGATCACACTATAAATTTTGTTTCAGCAGTCTCACGTCAGATCAAAAACGCTTTTATATAGGCATTGGAAATCACAAAATTTGGTGTTATGTTAGGTTTTCTCTGGTGATTCATCGTAGTAACTGCGAAATCGTAACACAGTCAATTGTGCGCGCGATGTACCTTTTTTTCATTCTGAAACCACCGACGGAGCCGCATGCAATAAATTAATTTCAATCGTTCGTATTTTGCCGAGACCTTGTGATTTTTTAAACGACGATTAAAATATCAATTATTATCTTGCTTAAAAATAATCTCGAGTGCAAAAGAACAAATGAAGTTTGACAAATCCCAAGATCGCAAAAATACGACTCCAATTTATTTATAGTTGGCAGTTTATCACGTATTTTATGTTATTTTAGAATAGTAATCCTTTATTTCAGTAATCCTAGTAGTAATCTCGAATCAAACGTGAGTAACGACGAGCACAATTATATTATTAGAACAAGACACTTTAATTAAATGCTCGCATCGGTCATGGATTGAATATTTTACGCAACAGAAATCTCGCAATCCGTTTTTTTTTAAATCGCGAAGAATGTCGCGCGGAAGTTTCCGATTCCATTCCCACCCCCTCCTCAGAAGCCTGGCTGCGCTCAAGCTTATAAATAATTTCATTTTTTAATTTCGCCTCTTTGCCATATTTCGAGGCTATATATTGTTTCAGATATTATCAAAGCTGTTATTGCTTCTTTGAACTGTTACAAAATTAGCCAAGTCAGTATTTTGAAAAGTAATCGAATAGCTCGCGGAGCTCCTGGGTTTCTCTCGCGGAGCCCTGGGGCTCCGTACGGAGCACTTTGAGAACCTATGTCCTAGACCAAAAAAATTTCTTTTATTCACAACAATTTGGCTTTCGTCAAAATCATTCAACATCTCATGCAACATCCCTGCTTGTCAGTAAAATTCTAGAAGGATTTGATAAGAATGAGTATACTCTCAGTATGTTCTTGGACCTTTCCAAGGCATTTGATAGTATTGACCATGACATATAACTAGCCAAATTGCACCATATTGGCGTTAGAGGTCAGAGTTATAATTGGTTTAAAAGCTACTTATCAGGAAGGAAACAAGTAGTTATATACAATGATGTAGCATCTAGCACATACTGTAATTTGACTGTAGGTACTTTACAAGGTTCTATTTTGGCTCCATTATGTTTTTCAATCATTATTAACGACTTTCCGAATTCTCTTCTTCACTCTGATATCATACTTTTTGCTGATGACTCAACGCCATATCTTCGAGGCAAAAACTTGCCTGAACTTTTGACCAAAGCAAATACCGACTTAGAAAATATTCAAGCTTGGTTGTCTGCGAACAAACTCACTATTAATGTCGATAAAACTAAATATATGATATTTAGCACGCCGAAGCAAAAGTGTCCAACTCTGCAACAAAATTTGGAATTAAATGGAATAAATATAGAAAGAGTTAATCAGACTCGCTTTCTTGGTGTAATGATCGATGATAAATTGTCTTGGAAACAACACACCAATATGGTTCTATCAAAAACAAGGTCGTCTCTTAGTGCTGTAGCGAGTGTGCATTGTGTAACTATGAATTATAATGTATTTAACCCTTTCATTTTAATAGTGTGTTCCATTTCCACAATAGGTCATTTTATTGTAGCAACACTGATTACTGATTACATGTACTGCCTTTCTCGTATCGACCAATTTGATGACGTATCGTCCCGGCTTGCCGAGAGGGCTGCATAATATTGTTTTTTAGATCCACTTCTGTTTTACTGCGTTAAGTGTGATGTGTTTTGGTTTACTCCTGATTTACTGTGTTAAGAGTTAAGTGTGTCTCAGTTTTATCTGTTTTCGGAATTTGGATTGTGCATCTTCCTATAATATACAACAACGATTAGCATCAACACTGTGTGCTTATTATCGTCTGAAGGAGTCCAGATTGGAGTCACATTCCATAACGCGTGTCAAAACAATAACGCGGGAATCGAACTTAAACATATAGGGTGGAAGTCTTTATCCCATCATCAGCATCTCATCTCTTTCTCCCTATATTTTGATGACCTCCGACGTGTAAAGACACGCAACCGCTTGGAAATTCAATTCAACAAGTTGGAAAAATCAATTCAACAACTGGAAAATCAACTTCATGATGGCAATTCAGAAATTCAACAATGAAGACATCAGCCTTTCCAAGTAAATACCTTTTCATATATATTCTCGAGACGTGTTCACGGACAAAGGATTCAAACGAACATTATATATTGTAATTTTACTGTAATGTGTAATTTTTATATAGGAATGCCAGATACACACTTTATGCGTTCGTTGCGTTCCGTCGCCGCTATATTTTAGTGTTACGCATGTCAAGTACCAGACAGTCGCAACGCCTTAAACAAAAGCAAGATTCAGAAAGCAGACGCTCTGATTCAACCTCACTTAAAACTCAACCACAAAGGATAAGTGTAGCAATACAAACTACTAAAATTCTTCCACGCAAAACCACACAGTGCACAATGACATCTTCGCCTACAACTACAGAACTTATCTCTTCTGAGAACACAACACCTGGATCATCAAGCTCTTTTACATCTTCAATAACTACAGAGAATGTCAGTTCTGAGAACCCTACACCGCGTTCATCCAGTTCTTCCACCTCTTCGAATACGGAGACGGTTATGTTGCCTGATAACTATATAAAATTTTTGACCTCGAACAAACGCGAGCCTATTTGGGAGCACGCTGTCAGGCAATGGATTGATAATATTACTGCTTCATTCACATATTTCGGAATCATCGATCCTGATTTTAAACTCAAATATGTAATTCAGAGTTTCACGCCAGACCAGTATGCTAGAATGGAGGAGTTTATGCCAGATCGAGACACTAAAATAACGAAGGATGAATATGATAACTTTATTGACACTATCAAACAAATTTTCGAGTTGAATTTCATCGACCAAATCGAGGCGTTAGGCCCTAAATGCAAGAATATGACACCTACCCAAATATACAGCTTAATTTGTCGTACGCTAGATTTCCACGCTTCAAAAAACCCGATTCCGGAGCAAATATTACGGTTTTATTTTGTTCAACTTGTACCAGAACCAGTGGCGATTTTCGTAAGGCGACTTTTCGCAAAAAGTGGAACAAAACGCTCCATGAGTCAAATTGTAGACATGGCAGAAACATTCTGGAATACAAATTCCGCATCAGACGTTGCTACTAATTCTAAAACAACACCACAATCTGACACAAGAGCTTATTCAGAGTTGTTGGTAGAGATGAAACAGCTTAAAACTCAGTTAGACAAGGTTACACAGGAAAAACAGCAAACCTACCGCTCAAATTACAACCGTCAGCAGAGAGGCAATGATTACCAGGACAGACCACCTCAGAGATGCAACAATTTGAGAGGACCGCCTAGACGCGATCGCCAATATCGTGGTCCACCCCCGGAACTTCACGGTCCGCCTTTTCGACACAATAATGGACCGCCAATGAACATTTCTCAACAAAATACGGACCCCAATCTCTGTTACTATCACGCGACTTTTGGCGACAAAGCTTACAAATGCAAAGGTGTAGGATGTGCCATGGCTCCTCAAAATTTTCACTAAGATCGGGTCAATGTTGTCGAAAACCCGAAAGAATCTGTGCAACATCAAACTCAGCATGGCAACAACCAACTTCTCTTATGTACATAATTGATGAATCTAGTCGACGTCGATTTCTTGTCGATTCTGGGTCATTTCTTTCAATTATTCCAGCTGATTTTATACCTATAAAGAAACCACTTAGTCATTCCCTTTATGCCATCAATGGTACGAAGATACCATGGTATGGGACTCGTTTGTTAACCCTTGATCTTGGAGATGGTCTTACTTACAACTTTGAATTTCAAATCGCGAAAGTGCGAACCCCTATCATTGGCATTGATTTTCTGACCAAATACAACTTATTACTCGATGTGGGTTCAGCTACATTGAAAAATCCACGCTCTCAACACTACATTAAAGGCAGGAGAACCTTTATGCCGACAATTGCTGCTTCATTCATTTCATCTAGCCACGATAGTCGAGTTACAAACTTATTACGGAAATATGAGGATATTACTATTCCTAAACATACATCTGTTCGCTTTAAACACAATACAGTACATCGAATACAAACAAATGGACAAATTATTTCAGCCAAACCAAGAAGAGTACCTTTTCACTTACAGGCTTCTGTGGAACAAGAAATTAAAACTTTATTAGCCTTAGGAGATATAATTCCATGTAATTCCGTTTATAATTCTCCAGTTACCATCGTTCCAAAGCGGGGTTCTAATGCTATCAGGCTGTGCCTCGATTTTCGACTTTTGAATTCAATCACGATCAAGGAAAAACACCCCGTGCCACACTTGTACGATTTTGTCAATAAATTGCATGGCTGTCGACATTTCACTACACTTGATCTCACAAAAGCTTATAATCATATTCCTATCTTGGAATCGGATCAACCAAAAACAGCCTTTTCCTGCAACAATAAGATGTACATGTTTAAAACTCTTTGTTTCGGGCTAGCATCTGCCCCAGCGACGTTCAATTATTTCATGACCGAAGTTTTAGCGAACATCGACAATATATTTGTATTCTTCGACGATATTCTCATTGCAACCAAAAGAGAGGAAGAACATTTCAGAACACTAGATCAAGTTCTAGAACGCTTACACATTTATGGACTTACTATAAATCCAGATAAATGCCATTTCAACAAATCAGAAATTAAATTCTTAGGCCATCATGTTACGCCCGAAGGAATACAACCCTTAGCCGACAAGGTGGAAGTATTGCAGAAATATCCTCAACCGAACACATTGAGAGAATTAAGATCTTTTATTGGTCTTTGTACATATTATAATCGCTTTGTAAAGAACTTTGCTACCATTATACGACCTTTAAATGAGATGACAGTTGGGAAGCCTAGTAAACGTTCTCGAATCAAATGGAAAGATGAATCTTTGAAAGCTTTTGATGACATTAAACATGCTTTAGCCAATGCTACGCTGTTGGTTCATCCACATCATCAAGCACCCATTTCTTTAATTACTGATGCATCTGACATTGGAATATCAGGTGTTTTGCAAATGTTTGAAAATAATCAATGGAGACCTCTGGGCATGTTTTCAAGAGCTCTTCGTGGTCCCCAGAAAACTTATTCTACTTTTGGCAAGGAACTTTTGGCTATTTTTGAATCTATCAAATATTTTCGGCATGAATTGACAGGAAGAAAATTTCAATTAATCTCAGACTCGAAAAGCCTGGTACAGGCTATTCAAAGTCCGAAAGAGCGATTAATCCAACGGGAGGCCCGTCAGCTTGAATACATATCAACTTTCGATTTCACAGTAAAACACATTGCCGGTGCATTGAATATCGCAGCGGACACATTGAGCCGAATTGAAATTCACCCCGCAGAGCATGGTGGAATAAATGCCATTGTACCTCAACAAGAAATTATCCCGTTAACTGACATCTATAACGCACAACAAAACGACCACGAGCTAAAACAACTTTTAACGAACGCAAGCAAGCATTCTCTACAGTTAGTACAATTTCCAGTCCCAGGATTGGCGGGGAACATTATTTGTGACGTCAGCCTCGCTGGCAAACCTCGAACATATATTCCAACTTCATTACGATATCGTATTATCAACCTAACTCATAATTTGCGTCTTCCAGGAATATCAGGAACTCAACAACTTATAAAAGACAGTTATGTCTGGCCGAATATGAGTAAAGACATCCGTAAGTTTGTTCGTGAGTGCATACGATGCCAGAAAGCAAAAGTTCAACGACACATACGCACAGAATTGAAAAACATCAAAGTTCCAGATGAACGTTTTAGCACTATCAACGTAGATTTACTTGGACCACTCCCCCAATCTCATGGTTATGTTTATTTGCTTATGATAATTGACAGATATACAAGATATCCAATTTGTGTTCCATTGAAGGACAGTTTGACTAATACAATCGTACACGCTTTCACTAATAATTATATAAGCCATTTTGGTGCTCCTAGTACCGTTATTACAGATAATGGACCGCAATTTACATCAACAACTTGGAAAGATTTCATGACATTCCTTGGTTCAAAACATATATTGACAGCGCCATATCGTCCTCAAGAAAATTCTTTAGTTGAGCGTCTCAATCGAACTGTTAAAGCTTCTCTTAGAGCTTGTGAACATCCATCTGACTGGTTTCCGAATTTGGGTTTTGTATTACTTGGTATTCGATCAGTTGTTAAAGAAGATTTGGGTTTCAGTCCTGCTGAGTTAGTTTACGGATCAACATTACGCCTTCCAGGACAGTTTGTGGAACCGCAACCAGACGCGACAAATACTGACCCTCATACATATGTAAATAAACTTAAGAGATTATTCAGAAATCTCTGTTCAGATCCAACACGCAAACAGCCTTCAAGGAAAACTTATATACCAAAGGACTTGAGAAATTGTAGCCATGTTTTTATCAAAATCAGTCGATCAAGAAAAGGACTGGAAAACTTCTATGAAGGACCCTTCCAGGTCTTAAAACGTGGAAGTAAGCATTTTATCGTCGACCGGAACTCAAAGCCGTATGAATGTTCAATTGACAACTTAAAAGTTGCACACCTACCAACTTCTGACCTATGGCATGCAGATATTGAGGATAGGAATCTTGGCGCCAAATCATATGAACGACCGGCGAGCGATGTCACTGTTACGCGCCCACGGACTTTCAATTTCAATATTTCAAATAATAATGATACGATATCCGATACAAGCACGAAACGATCAAATTGCGATGCAGAAATTCATTTTACAGATTCAGCACATCGACTGGGGCCGTCTCCGGAAATGTCAAATCAGCAACAATCAAATCGGCCGCGAAGGCTGAGAAAACTCCCACGCCATTTAAGCAAAGACTTTACTCTATCAAGCGAATTTCAGATGGATATCTGATGACCATATTTTACTACACAATACTTTGCTTTGTCATGCTTTGTATGAGTACGCAAGCCGTTGAGGGACCACTGAAATTATGTCACAAATCGTGACATGGAAAGACTTACGACATACGCAAACTAGCTCTTTGTAATCGACAAAACTTCATACAATGAAGAATTGTTCAGCAAACATCTACGAGACATCTACCTTTCTTACAAATGTTGATACCAAGATTTGTAAACGTACAACGACCTACTGGCGAACCATTTCATGGCTGTTCTTCGTCAAGCGCAACCAAAAACACGTTCAAATACCTCAGCCAATGCGCACCCAATTCTGGTTTTTGCCGGAAAGGTGTGTTTACATTTGTTTGGAATGTTGAAGATACGAAAGCTTGTAGAGCTCGCAACTTTCCGAAATTCAACACTACCGAATTCTTGTTATATTACAATGCATCGGGCAATCTTACCGATTGGAAATACCGATCATTGCAAACCTTCGAAACTTGTTCTCAACTAACGAAATCTTGCATTGAATCAAAGAAGTCTATTGTGCATACAATGGCTTTGTTTTAAACGTAAATGACAACTGCCAAGACATTGTCAGATTACGTCATAAAGGCGTGGCCGCTATTTGGCCTCATTTACGCTTTATTCGTTGTACCCCTGCTTTACATAGGTTATTTCATCTATCGAAGCTTGCCAAACTGCCGAATGTCCGTTCGCCGTACATTAACAAATGGATTGCTGCAACCAATACAACGACTTCTCAGCATACCACGACAAACCGTAGTACAATTCAACGAACAACAAGAAATACACCAGTTATCCGATGTCGAAATTGACGATGAATCGATGGAAAATGCTAACAACTTCTCAGATGCGAGCGCCCAAGCTCAAATGGAGTTGAAAGTTTGACTGTAACAACCTTTTAAATTTATCCCCACCCTATTAAGTCAACTCGATTCCGGCGGTCGTTGCGAGTTGTATATGGTGTGTGTAGGCGCCAAATCGGAGTCGCTATCTAGCGCCAACACGCGTTAACGGACGGTTGCTCTCTGAATCGTTTCTAGACTCCACAATAAAAATACGCGCACAAATTGCCTTTTGAAATTTCTTGTTGTCACGAAAAAGGTACGTTTAAAATGCAGTGTACGTACGATTGAAATTCAAAGTTGAAAGTACGAATCAGTATACAGTTGTCAATTTGTACGGTTTTCTAAACAGAAATAAAAAACAGTCTCAAAATATGTCACACAATAAAACTTACCAAATATCTAACTAATTAGCACTTAAAAAGCACAATATTTATCAATTTAGAATCACAAATTAATTGAAAAAACCAAAAATACAGCACAATTGTTTACCTTAAAATTGCAGTTTCATATCACTAAATAAAGCATAAAATACGATAAATCAAAGACTTACTTGACGATGTAGCCTTCAACTCAAAGAACAACCAATTATTTGACTGGAACTATTATTTTAACTAGCTCTATATTTGATCAGATCTAACAAATAAACACACAAAATATCATGAAATAACTACTTGCAACTGTTTTCCTAGCCTACTGGGAATAACGAACATCTAAACGCGAATAGAGCTGGGAAAGATTCAAAGGTAACTTTTACTAAATATATGATATGACTTAAAAACCCGGTTCCTGAGACCTCAAACAACTAAAAATCTAACAAAACTGGAGAGCAGACAATCACTGCCAACATTCCCGCCCAGAAAGCAGCAAGCGAAAGAACGAGCGTTGCCAGAAATAAGCAACAACACAAAGAGAGCTAGCCTAGCAACACAGGACAAATTAGCATAATTCTATGTTCTAATTTGTTAACAGTCTGTAAATCGGGGTAGGTTGTCATCAGAAAAATATCATAAATTACACTAGTACTAAACCCTACTTGAGCAGCATTAGATATGCCCAATACAAACCTAGGAATAACTACAAAACAATACTAGAAACATGGCAACATCAATGTGTGAAATTATGTTGCAATCGCAGAATACGCAAATCACAAAATCAGTCAAGTGTGAAATAAACGAAAACAAATGCGAGGCGGTTTCATCCCGGCCCCTTGGAAATTTAAAATTTGCATCCACAAATTTACAAGATTTCCACACACTCAAAACACATCAAGCACACTCAACAATCATGCCAGAAAGAAATTCTTTAAAACGAAATTGAAAAGTTATCAAATCATGCTTCATCACACTCACGCAGAAGTACAAGTTTTGTCACAGGGCGTTGGAATATGGAATGTTTGGTTTGAACACCCACGGAACGAACCCTACCCTTGCTATCCTGGTAAGTTTCAATGACTCGTCCCAGCAACCAAGTGTTTCGTGGTTGATTCTCATTCACAACAAGTACAATGTCATCCTTTTGAAGATCTCGTTGCACTTTGTTCCATTTTTGTCGACATTGAAGAAGCGGAAGGAATTCCTTTCTCCAACGTTTCCAGAAAACATCCGCAAGATATTGGACTTGCTTCCAACGCTTTCGAGCATACATGTCCTTGGGGTCAAACACACCTGGAGGAAGCATTGGTTCCTCTTTCATCAGTAATAAATTATTTGGACTTAATGGAGTTAAATCTTTAGGGTCGTTCGATACTGTAGTTATCGGTCGTCCATTCACAATATTTTCGCATTCGCACATAAGAGTTCTTAAACTCTCATCTGTCAACACTTGTTCACAGCAAATAGCATTAAAGATTTTCCTTATAGTTCTAATCTGTCTCTCAAACACACCACCATGATGAGATGAAGCAGGCGTTTGAAATATCCATTTGATGTTTTTCTGTAACAAATAATCATGAATTTGGTTTTTGTTCCAAGATTTAATCGCATCTCTGAGTTCTCGTTCACCAGAGACGAAGTTAGTGCCATTATCAGATCGCATCCCAATAACTTGACCTCTCCTTGCTATGAATCTTCTAAGAGACATAATGAAAGCACTAGTGTCCAGACTGTTTGCTATTTCCACATGTACAGCGCGCGACACTAAACAAGTAAAAAGCACACCATAACGTTTAAACTCGCTCCTTCCTTGCTTGATCAAGAATGGACCGAAACAATCCACTGCAACATATGTGAAAGGAGGTTTATCCGGTATCAAGCGATTCTCAGGTAAGTCCGCCATTAATTGAGATTCAGGAGGACGTTGTCTCTTCCTGCAAGGAACACATCCTCTCAAAACACTTCGCACCAAAGCATTACCTTTTACGATCCAATACTTTTGATTTATTTCAGCTAACACATATTCACGACCGTTATGACCAGTTGTTCTGTGGACATAATCTATTATCGAAGAAGCAATTTTACTTTCTTTTGGGATAATAATTGGATGCTTTGCATTAAACTCAACATTTGCTGCTCTGATCCTACCTCCTACACGAAGTAGTCCGTTTTCCAAGAATGGTTGTAAATTACATAAAGAGCTTGATTTTGGAATTTGTTTTCCTTTGAACAAAACATCAACTTCTTTTAAAAAGTATTTTCTTTGTTCATGCTTTATAATTTCCACCTCAGCCAGAATCATTTCTTCTACAGTTAAAGATTCAACAGGTCCAGATTTCAAATTGCAGTTTGATCCAACAATTGACTTTAATTTGTTTATGTAACGTAACATCCAAGCAATTATTTTCTTCAAGTGATACCAATTTGAATATTTAGCAACGACATCATCAAGAACACATGGTTGATCTTTCACAGCAGCAAAACATTTTTCAGGCAATTCTTTCTTAATTTCCAAATTTCCATCAGACACAGAATGTAAGAAATCAGGTTGTTCAGGCCACTCATCATGACATTTCCATAAAAAACTTGGACCAGATTTCCATTCCGGATAATTCAGGAAAGCATCCACTGACATACCTCTGGAGGCAACATCAGCCGGATTCAATTTAGATGGCACATAATACCATTGGTTAATTTCAGAAACTTCCTTGATTAGATTTACTCTGTTAGCAACAAAAGTTTTAAATACTTTATCCTCATTAGCCAAATAGCGTAACACCGTCGTACTATCTGTCCAAAAATAAGATGCAGAAATTTCAATTTTAAGCTCATTTCTGAAAAATTTATCATTGCGCGCAGAAATAGTTGCTGCACACAGTTCGAGTCTAGGTATTGTCGAGCCTTTCAATGGTACTAGCCTAGATTTTCCACAAAGTAACACACAGTGTATTTGTCCAGATGAATTCAACGTCCTGAGATAAGACACAGCGCCATATGATTTTTCAGACGCATCCGAAAAATGATGAATTTGAGTTTCTACAACTTCACCGTAATCCACGGGTACAAAACATCTTGGTACATTAAATTCCTTCAGTTTAGGCAACTCAGAAAGCCATTTTAGCCATTCTTGTTCAACTCTTGGCGGTATTGGGTCATCCCAACTGAACTTCTGTCTGCAAAGCATTTGCATTAAAACCTTCACAGGCTGAAGCACTGGCTGTACCAGGCCCATTGGGTCAAAAATAGAATTCACGACACTTAACATGCCACGTCTATTACAAGGTCTCTCTTTAGGATTAACAGAGAAACACAAGATGTCATCATCAACACTCCAAATCATACCTAGAGCATGTTCAAGAGGTAAAGCGTCAACAGCTAAATTTAAATTTTTCAAATTCTTCGATCTCATATCTTCAGGAATTTCGGCAATAACATTGCGATCATTACTGATCCATTTTAAAACTTCAAATCCGCCTTTTGCGCAGACAGCAGAAATATTTTTCACAAGAGAAACGGCACTTTCGGCATTTGGTCTTGAATCGAAAAAATCATCCACATAGAATGAATCGTTAATTGCATTTATGACACTTATATCAAAATCATGTTTATTGTCTTCGGCAGCTTGTTTCAATGCATAATTACAGCAACTTGGGCTGCAAACCGTTCCAAATGGATAAGCTGTCATGCGAAATTCTTTCATGGGTTTATTTATGTCGCTGTCTTCCCACCAGAAAAATCTAAGATAATTTCTGTGTTTTTCGGGTACCTTCACTTGTAAAAACATTGAGCGAATATCTCCCTGTACAGCAACCACATTTTTGCGAAACCTTGACAGAACACCAACCAAGTTATTGGCCAGGTCCGGCCCCTGTAACAGAACGTCGTTAAGGCAGATTCCTTGAAATTTAGATGAGCAGTCAAATACTACACGAATTTTCTTCTTTTCAGGGTGATAAACGCCATGATGATTAATATACCAAATTTGACCTTCACTTTCAGTAGAATCAGAAACTTCTTCTGCATAGCCCATAGTTAACGTATTTTCCACAAAATCTTTATATTCGGAATAAAAATTTGGATCCCTAATAAATCGACGCTTGAGCGATTCGGTTCGCTGTTTCACTTGCAAATAATTTGAAGGTAATTTCGAATTTGGATTTATAAATGGCAAATCAATTTCATAGTGTCCGTCATCTTTCAACTTAATAGATTCGCTCACCCTATCAAGGAACATTTGTTGTCGAGGGGAGATTTCTTCCTTTTCATTATCAGCCGAATCAATGACATCCGTGCACATTTGACACAATGGATGCACTTCATTTTTCACAAAATAATTACATGGATTACCTTGATTGTCATTCTTCTTAGGTGGACAACTAATCATCCATCCAGCAACAGTCTTAGATGCAAAATAGTCATGAGGGCCATAGGCAACTTCCAATGGTTTGTGCAATTTAGGATTATCCTTGCCAATCAAAAGACCCACTTCAGATTTAATATTTGGTATAACAACATTCTTAAATTCAATAAATTGATCCACGTCCTTTTGAGAGGGAATATCAGATTGCTCAACACCAATTTTATCGTTTGAAAATAATGGCGTCAATGGCACATATTCAGATTCATCAAAGTCCGAAATTTCAAGACCTTTCACAATGATACTTTGTTTACTTTCAGTTTCATTATTTATTGTACGAACATTCAAATTTATCTTGAGACCATCAACATTTAACTTGTGCATAAGAGACTCACTTATGAATGAGCAAGTGGAACCATTATCAAAAAATGCGTTTGTCACAATAGCATTTTTGTCACCATTAACACGTACTTTAACAGGAATCACATTGAGCAAAACCTTTTCATTTTTAGATGTATTAACAAAAGCATTAAATTTGGTTTCAGTTTCAGGTGTTTGAGAGCCAAAATTTTTCAAAACAGGAGATTCATCACCTTTTGTCCCAGAATGATTAATTTGGATTTTGTCTGGAGGATGAAGAACCGTTGTATGTCTTCTCTTGCATCCTTCAACCTTACAAGGCTTTGTTCGCTTACAGTCTTTGCTCCAGTGACCAGGTTCGAGGCATGAAAAACAAAGCTTTCGGTTCCTGACAAACTCAATTTTATCTTCATAGCTCAATTCACGAAATTTAACACACTGATTCAAAAAATGATCTTTATTGCATTTGACACATTTTCGTACAGGCCTATCAACAACTGATGTAGCAAATGTTGATCTATAGGGTTTCAGACCTTTCACAGGGTTCGATTGCTTTGGAGGTGAGTTCGAATCATTAGAAGGCAGATTCGTGTTTTCACGAGTTCGTTTTCGAACATAATTCGCCAAATGTTCAACTGTTAAATTCACCTTCTTTTCATTTAAAACGTCATCAACTACAGACAGCCACCCTGCCCTCCAAGAATGAGGCATTCTCATGGCCATCTTTTCAATTGTCATAATAGATACATTATTATATTCAATTCCTATCAATGTATTCATACAGGACATCAGCTCTGCGGCAAACATTGTTAGGGCATCTTTATCAGCCAATTTTAAATTAGGACCACAGGAAACTGAATTTATACAAGCTTCCCCTATTTGATATTTTCGTCCATATGTTTCATCAAGCAACTGAATTGCTTCATTATAACATTCAGATCCACGATGCTGGCAACCTTTGACCAGTGCATGAGCAGGACCCTTTGTATATTTAAGCAAATACACCATTTTTTCTTTAGGGCTTTGAACTCTACTTCCAATTACAGTGTCAAATATATCCAAAAAATATCTGTACTCCGCAGCATCTCCAGAAAAAGTAGGGGGTTCCGAAGGTGGTAAACCAAACTGAGGTTGGGGTACATAAATTATTTGAGGGTATGACAAAACTTGATTAGGCATAACAGGCATTTGGGTCACACCCGTCAAAGGGACATTATTTGACATAGTCACTACCGGTACAGAACTTGCTTTAGGAGCAGTATAGATTGGAATCTGACTAGCATTTGAAATAGGTGAGGTGAATGGTAAACTCACACTCATTTCAGGTATTCGAGTCACATTGTTCATAGTACACGCACTCACACTCACCCAGGGAGCTACGGTACTATCATTCAGCATATAAGAACAGGTAGTAGCCACTCCTGAACTAACATTCAACACATTTCTGGGATTCAGTGACCCAGTAGTACAAATTATTTGTTCGGGCACATGAGACACATTCTCAACTGCAACATCACCACCCATAGTCACACTAACATTTTGTGGATTGCAAATTTCAATTTCAGAGGCAGGAATAACCGACTCACCATTTTCCCCGGCGATTGTCCTCCTCCTACTCATGGTACTCAACATATTCGTTCTGGTGACTTGTGTGATCTGCGGTTGTAAAAATTGTGCCGTTGTTACAGGTAACATTACAGGTGCATTTTGTACATCGGGTTCAGGTTCTGATGGTGTGATTACAGAATTTTGTGTTGATTGTTGATTAGTAGTATCATTAGCAATATCAGCAGATGGGGATTTATTAACAATTATCCCACTTTCTGCTAAAGTTTCATTAAAGTCCATGTCCAGTCCCAGCAGTTCTCGTCGACTTTTGTCTTCGATTTCTTGCAGGGTTCTTTGTTTACGTCGATCGAATGTAACGTTTTCGATCTTTCTTTTTTGTTGTATTTCCTGGCGACGACGCATAAATGCTTCTCGCTTACGTTGGTTTTCAATTCTAATTTCTTCCTCTTGACGTTGCTTTTCGCGCCTCAATTCTTCTTCTTGACGTTGCTTTTCTTTTCTTATTTCTTCCTCCTCAACTTGTTGTTGTTGCAGGAGTTCTTGCCACTCCTTTTCCAGTGTCAAGTCTTCAATTTGGTTATTTTCTTCCCAAATTTCTTTTTCTTGTTGCAACCGGTTACCGAGCTGTTGTTTCTCTAGCTCAGTTTTTCTTTGCTGACTTATTTTTCGTGCTTCATAGATGTTTTCTATTTGCGACTCACTAAGGGCTGATTTTTGTGATTGGACAACAGATGTTGATCGATAACTTGCACTACGAAACGTTTTCAAGCTTCGTCTTTTTGAATTTCTTGACAAACAATCCCGAGTTAAAACAGTTGATTTCTTTTGTTTCACTTTTGATCTTGTGGTCATTACATGTGTGTTTGTTGACATTTCTTCAACAACACAAGATGCTACAGACTTCTCTTTATTAGTGCTCTTTCGCGAACTTAGGTGAGAAACTGAATCCACATCAGGTATTCTTAGGAACAAGTCTTTACTCACACCACTAGAATGATCACTCACAACATTTTCACTTGCCAATGCAAGACTTGATTTAGGTTGTGTTTCAACTGACATTGCAATTATTGTTGTTTCATGAACGTCTGATTTTGCAGAACCGTCATTTGTTGTTGAATCATCTTCATTGTCCTTGACATTTAAGTGAGCATCAGCCGTTGCCATTTTTATTTAACTTCAACCAGGCAACTTCAGAATTAATGTCCAATTTTCCTTTCAGCTTTTGTGCAAACGTCAAAAAACTTATGTAGGCGCCAAATCGGAGTCGCTATCTAGCGCCAACACGCGTTAACGGACGGTTGCTCTCTGAATCGTTTCTAGACTCCACAATAAAAATACGCGCACAAATTGCCTTTTGAAATTTCTTGTTGTCACGAAAAAGGTACGTTTAAAATGCAGTGTACGTACGATTGAAATTCAAAGTTGAAAGTACGAATCAGTATACAGTTGTCAATTTGTACGGTTTTCTAAACAGAAATAAAAAACAGTCTCAAAATATGTCACACAATAAAACTTACCAAATATCTAACTAATTAGCACTTAAAAAGCACAATATTTATCAATTTAGAATCACAAATTAATTGAAAAAACCAAAAATACAGCACAATTGTTTACCTTAAAATTGCAGTTTCATATCACTAAATAAAGCATAAAATACGATAAATCAAAGACTTACTTGACGATGTAGCCTTCAACTCAAAGAACAACCAATTATTTGACTGGAACTATTATTTTAACTAGCTCTATATTTGATCAGATCTAACAAATAAACACACAAAATATCATGAAATAACTACTTGCAACTGTTTTCCTAGCCTACTGGGAATAACGAACATCTAAACGCGAATAGAGCTGGGAAAGATTCAAAGGTAACTTTTACTAAATATATGATATGACTTAAAAACCCGGTTCCTGAGACCTCAAACAACTAAAAATCTAACAAAACTGGAGAGCAGACAATCACTGCCAACATTCCCGCCCAGAAAGCAGCAAGCGAAAGAACGAGCGTTGCCAGAAATAAGCAACAACACAAAGAGAGCTAGCCTAGCAACACAGGACAAATTAGCATAATTCTATGTTCTAATTTGTTAACAGTCTGTAAATCGGGGTAGGTTGTCATCAGAAAAATATCATAAATTACACTAGTACTAAACCCTACTTGAGCAGCATTAGATATGCCCAATACAAACCTAGGAATAACTACAAAACAATACTAGAAACATGGCAACATCAATGTGTGAAATTATGTTGCAATCGCAGAATACGCAAATCACAAAATCAGTCAAGTGTGAAATAAACGAAAACAAATGCGAGGCGGTTTCAGTGTGTATCTCGCAATGTGTCGCCTCGTTATTAATCATCTTGTATTTTATCACTTTAATCGTTTTGTATTTTATTACTTTTCTCTTATTATTATCCACTATAAAACATCAAAACACCTTAGTATAAGAATTTAAACAAAAAAAACAAAAAAAAAAACGTACAAATAAAATAATTGTGCAGTGTCAGTTTTCTTTTCTGTGTAATTACTTGTTATTAATCAATGCCTTGTTTTTTAGATATCACGAGTTCTTTTACTTCATATAGAATTTGATTCAGGTTCAATTTCAGGGATTCAATGGTTCAATAATCATCTGTCAAATTACTCATTATTCAATTTACAGGATTTTTTCTTACTTATTATTTTATTTCAAATAACCTCTAACGCCAATTTTACAATCTTAAACACCAAACCAATTTCGGTTCAATTATCAAGTACTAAATCCGCCATTTGTTTTTTCTCAGGCCCTTCCTTTAAACATCAAAGTGTTTTACATTCTTTTAGGCCTTTCTTTCAAGTATTGTCGCCATTTTGTTTACTATTTCGTTACAATTCCATTTTAAAATGTTAAGCATTTCTAAGCAACATAGAGAGAGACCCTTTAAATTTTTTTTCTCGTATTTTGTTTTCTCTCGTAAACGGCAATATATTCTCTTGTATACCTTAACCATTACTCATTATATCGTACTAATATCTTTTATTAATTCGTGTTATTTTTCTTTCACTTCATCTCTCGGCGGCCGGACTCCAAAATTTAAAAAATTAACAAGTTAATTTTTTTTTACTGTCGAGGGGGAATTGTGTAGCGAGTGTGCATTGTGTAACTATGAATTATAATGTATTTAACCCTTTCATTTTAATAGTGTGTTCCATTTCCACAATAGGTCATTTTATTGTAGCAACACTGATTACTGATTACATGTACTGCCTTTCTCGTATCGACCAATTTGATGACGTATCGTCCCGGCTTGCCGAGAGGGCTGCATAATATTGTTTTTTAGATCCACTTCTGTTTTACTGCGTTAAGTGTGATGTGTTTTGGTTTACTCCTGATTTACTGTGTTAAGAGTTAAGTGTGTCTCAGTTTTATCTGTTTTCGGAATTTGGATTGTGCATCTTCCTATAATATACAACAACGATTAGCATCAACACTGTGTGCTTATTATCGTCTGAAGGAGTCCAGATTGGAGTCACATTCCATAACGCGTGTCAAAACAATAACGCGGGAATCGAACTTAAATATATAGGGTGATAGTCAATATCCCTAAAATCCATCTCATCTCTTTCTCCCTATAGTGCCATTACGAAAATAGCCAACAACTTAAATACATCTTGTTTAATATCTCTATACCACTCTCTGATAGAAAGCCATATTCGTTATTGTGCCTCAGCTTATGTTCATCGCCAATCGTCCATTCTCAAAAAAATTCAAAGTGTTTGCAATCGCTTTATTAGAAGAGTTTTTCATAGAGGTAATCGCAAAAAAATTGATGACTTATTTAAAGAGCATAGGCTACTACGAGTTGTGGATTTAGCTAAATTCGAACTATGTAATATGATGTTCTCTTGTCACATTGGAAAGCTTCTGTCCAGCCTGAACAGCCTGTTCCAAGCAAACCCAAATTCAAACAGCAGAAATAAAGATAATTTTTTTATTCCATTTGTCAGTAAAAGTATTTCACAAGAATCAATCGCAGTATGTGGACCAAAAGCTTGGAATTCCCTACCCGATGACATCAAAAATTCAAAATCGAACTCAGAATTTTGTTCCAAACTTAAACAATATATATTATCATCATATTATTAGCAATTTTCTCTGCTTTGAACATGTTACTGTTTGGAGATTATTTTTTTAAGGTCAATTCAACACTGAAAGGGAGAGCTGTTGATTATTTGGATTGAATGAACTATCAGGAAACTGTCCTCCTCTTCAGTCACCATAGACCAGCTGACAATTTCAATAACTCCACAGGATACTTCACCCGGATTTAATATAGAACAATGGACCGAACTAATAACTAGCACACCATTCTAATTTCATTATCATGCGTAATTAGACAACAACAAAAGCACAGCAATTTAGGTTATAGATAGTACAATTCAATAGAACTTCAATGCTCAAATAGTAGGGAGTAGGGACAATGGTTTTTGTTTGAGTAGCATGCTGTTCAATTTATTTCCATTGTTGCTACCTATCACCGAATCACACTTTTTCTTCTGCTCATCCCAGGATACCATATAATTTTATTATTTTAATTTACATTGGAAAATCCATGACATGGTAAAATGGCTTCTCTTTTTAACTTATCATTCCCTATCCCATTGTACCTTTATACCATTCTAATCTTCTGGCTGAAATGCAACCATAATAGGTTTTGTGGAAATGCTTTTTATTAATTTCTTTTATTTTTTTTTTGAAACTTCATTGTTTTTGGATGAATCCAGAATTCCAAAAAAAACCTCACAATAGTGAGTCATTTGATGCATACCTTTATCATATTTCACCAAAACCTGTAGGGTCACATTTTGGCCAGAACAGCCATAGACCACTTACAACACTGTCGCCCTTGAGTGGTG
The DNA here is from genome assembly GCF_964204865.1 of Styela clava. Taxonomy (NCBI): domain Eukaryota; kingdom Metazoa; phylum Chordata; class Ascidiacea; order Stolidobranchia; family Styelidae; genus Styela; species Styela clava. The sequence continues at coordinate 5,153,936 of NC_135251.1, forward strand.
CATACCATATATGTACACACCCTTTAAACTTGACCCTTCCCGCGTTTTATAGTATGTGGTTTCATCACTCAATGGTATTGTACAATCATCCAAATTCTTAATTCTTAAATTTTTTTCAAATTTTTTTATTACTATATTCATATGCAGTGTGTTTCATGTTGTGTTGTGTCTCTATTTATAGATGTTGTTTTGTCTAACAAACTCCTCTGTACAAACAGTTTTGTACGCTCCACCCATATCCCTGTTACCGCATCCACCCACCCTCCTTGCACAACTGCCTGTATAAAGGACCATATTGTACATATTTGATTTACCCTATTATAATTTATATATATCAAAAGGGGTGTATGCCGCACATCTGTGCTTTAGGCCAATATGGTCTTGTGCATACATCCCGTCTTCAGTATTTATAATTACTTACTCTTTTATATTGCTTTTACGAGACGAATAAACATACATACATACTTACCCAAAATTGAGTCGTTTAGCTTTAGGAATCTTGAGTATTCCTGCTTCAAGTGAGCGTGCTTTCAGTTTTTGTGGCAATGTTATGACAAAAAAGCGAGCATGTTTATCTGCATCTTCAGTGGGTGCACTTGCAGTGGCTAAATTCGAATGCTAAATTTAGTCCATGAGTTGAGTTGAGTATTTGTTGTTTTTGAAGTGATATCAAAAAGCATTATCTGCTGTATAATGAGATTTTTTAGAATGTCTATATATATATGTGAAATATTTGAGGAGAATTATCTTTGGCAGTTAAGTTAGATGATTGCGGTTGTGAATAAGCAGTAATTTTGAATTTCTGCTAGCGTGTTGAATATAGGATATTCAGCCTAACTTAACTTGGTATAATGGAATTGTCCACAGTTTATAGTATTGGTTTATAGTAATCAATGAAATGTAAATTCATAGTGTAGGGTGTAGGCCATATTTTACTTTAATAAATTTGATATAGCGGTATCTCATGATTTTTTTCTTTTTTGACTAATTTTTGCATTTCATGTCACTGTTTGATTTTTCGTTATCTTTCTGATTTTCTTTGTTACAGAGAATATTACCTTAACTATGTTTACAAATGAATAAGAATAAGATTTTTATTTACTGGGGAATTCGCTGAAGTTTATAGAAATCTCTACTCAAAAAAGGCAGGATTTTTTTCGGATTTATTTTTCAAAGATTTTGGACGGATTCTGAAATGAGGGAATTTTTTTCGGACGGATTCGGATTCTGTTTTTACTGAATCCGCACACCACTAGTGTAGATGAGGTGTTTGGCATGAATATTTTATTTATTTTAACCAGGTCTTTGGTTGAACACCAATTCAGTATTCTTGTTGCATTGCATATTCATATATATATATATAACGCTATAAGGTCATTTATATCAGGGCTTCCCAAACTAGGGGTTGCGGCCCTGAAAGGGGCCACGAAACGAACTTAAGGGGCCGCAAAGCGAGCACCAATTTTACACAAAGTACAATATCTATTGTACTTTTCCAGACTCCGGATTCGAAATACAAGTAGTAAGAATAATGTGAAACAAAAATTTCACGATTCCTAATGAACACATCATCATACTGTGTAAATAAGACAGTGTCTTCAATTTTATTTCGAAAATAACACTAGGGCTTATTTTGGGAGGATGTAGAGAATAACGAGATTTAACACCATCACAGATAAGATCGATATATTCTTCCCTTTTTTCTGTAAAAGTAGAAGATATGGGTTGTTTGAAAGGTTCACGAATCACGAAATTTTGCGACGTCTTAGCAAAATTGAAACGACGCACTTCCTCGGAATTAAGTCAAAAAAATTTGCACTATCGACTAAGTCTTTTTTTAAAGGGGAGCGCTTATATTAAAATAATTTCTAAAATTCAGGCTTGGTTTTATTTTCGGGGAAACACAGTAGAATCACCGCGCTTGCATAACAATGCATATACTGATCGAAAGACCCGATTTGCGCGTGCTTGCATAACAATGCCGGCTTTAATAATTGTTAAGATTTGCTAAGTGCGCCTCGAAATATATTACATATTTTATTTATTCTAAATGTTTTATTGTTTCTCATTGTTGCAAATGATGTATGCGAATCAAACTCATTTTACTGTTCTATGATGTGTACGCTCTGTTACGTCGGGTATCCTACATGCTGCAATTTCATAGGCTGCAGTTTATTCATTTGCTGAACATGAGTGATTTTTTTAGCATTTTAGAAAAAAAACAGGCAGAGATAAGATAAGTACATATTGACGATGACAAAATTGTGTTTTATTATCCAGCAGCATATTTTTCGTGTAGGTGCGCCATCAGTTTTTTCCATGATAATTTGGCGCCACACAAACCGCTGTCTTATGCTAATTTCGATCAATAAGAGTGAACAATTCCAGATGAGTACCATGCCGTCGGTGGCCAGACATTGTAATTCATCATTTAGGCCTGCATAAACAAACATTGAGCTAAGGCTGGACTTGCTATGCAGCAAAAAGTATTCGCACACAATACACTGAATAATTAAGTAACGTTAATCTGAAAAAATATGTGCTTGTTTTTGTAATTGAGTAGGCCTACTAAAAGTTGAGATATAGCTGTGTCAATAAAACATCAAAAATGCATATTTCGAACTGTTTAGCATTATTAGCGCGAACAAGGGCCGTGGAAAATATTAAAAGGGGCCGCGAGCTCAAAAGTTTGGGAAGCCCTGATTTATAGAATCCAGGCAGTTTATAATTGAGTGTCAGGATGAGTAACATGTATGAGTTTGTCGTATAGCTGATTGTTAGGCATACATAATATTCTTTATGATAGCATTATTCGCTATTTGATCAAGTTTGCAGATGTTATTGTAATCTTTGATTAGACTGAAAGTACGATAGCCTACTACCTTCTGTACTATTATTGTACGTGGATCTTACTGGATATACTATCTGCATACCTACCTAATTTCACCTTGCAATCAATCACACTACTGCGCTAACGTTACTTCAAGATGAACAAGGAAGTCCAAACCCAGATTCTAGCAACTATCTCATCTCTCCAGGCCAAGCAAGAAGAGCTAATGTCACATGCAACTCTATTGTCTGCCTCTAAAGACCATGGCAACCAGTCCCAGGATATCATTAGGTTCCAAAATGACGTGGCTCAAATCTCCTCCAAGATCCAGGAGATTATTAGCAGGCTGGAGACTTGTGAAAAGCAACAGGACGATTTAGAACAATACAGCCGAAGAAACTGTGTGATTTTCCATGGCTGCAGTTCTGTGCCAGAAACTGAATACCATAAGTTCGAAGACTTCGTAGTGAAAACTCGCAACGACAGCCTCAAACCCAGCCATCCTATTGTGAACACTGACATTGATATTACTCACAAATTAAAATCAAGATCTCCGAAGAACTCCATCATCATCAAATTCGTCAGAAGATCAACGAAGAATATGGTGTATGGTAGAAAAAAAGAACTCAAAGGCAGCGGATTGTCCATCACCGAGTCCTTGACCCGTAGCAGGCTCAAGCTACTCACCGCTGCCAAGGAAGCCTTCGGAAAACAAAAAGTGAGCACAATGAATGGGATTATCTACGCTTACCTAGATAAAAGGCGAGTAATATCTTCTTTAAATGATATCACTACTCTCTCTCGTCCCCTCTACTCCAAGGCTGCTGCCCGTTCAGTGGGACCAACTTCAAGACGTAGCGGTAGCCTATGAGCAGAGGGGAACGATTAACTCATTCCTAATCTCCATTTTTCTTATTTAAATAGGCTAGTGCTGTCTAATCAATGGTTCTCCATCTTATAATAAACTGAATTCTATTGATGACTTCAGCAGCATCCAGAATCCACACTTGCTTTGAAAAATTTTTTGAAAAATTTTCCACTGCTTACTCTCAATCTTTTCCTTACAAAAACAGACAAACAGATCCAACAAAACTTGGTATGATACTGAGTTACGCAAACTCAACAAAGTCAAACAAAAACTTTATAAGAAATTAATAAACAATAAAAACATAAATGACAAGCACAAATTACAGTTTAATGAATGCAGGAACCTTTATACTCGATTGCTCCACAAAAAGAAATCAAATTATTACATATCTAAATTTGCTTCTCACAAAGGCAACATCAAGGCAGTGTGGAAAACAATTAATGAACTTATTGGTAAAAATAAAACAAATTCTTGTCCTTTGATTGGAATTGATTGCAGTAATACACAAACTGCAAATAAATTTAATGAACACTTTTCCCAAGTGGCACAAAGCCTGCTCGACTGTATGCTACAACCAGCTGGCTGTGACAAAAATTACATTTCATATCTTGGGAAGCAAAAATCCTCATCCATGTTCTTAAGGCCAACTACATCATTACAAATAAAAAATATCATACGCGATATGAAGCCCAAGTCAAGATTTGGAATCGATGGTATTCCATTCAAAATATTGAAATATGTTCCAGAACATATTATTGATATCCTGACATATATATTCAATCTTTCACTATCTAGTGGATTATTCATTGAAAGCTTCAAGACATCCAAAGTTCTTCCTCTCTTTAAAAAGGGTAGTGTTTCAGATCTTGGAAACTATAGACCTATTAGTCTTTTACCATCATTTTCTAAGATTCTTGAAAAAAAAATGTATAGTAGAATGTCCAACCAGTTTGAAACTAACAATGTTTTCCACTCTCATCAATTTGGTTTCCGCAACCATCACCCCACTGCTATGGCTGCTAATGTTTTGGTACACAAACTGACCAATGCGTTTGAATGCAAACAACATGCAATTGGAATATTTCTTGATATCATAAAAGCTTTTGACACCATTGACCATTCCATCCTCTTAAGTAAGCTCTATCACTATGGAATTAGAGGCGTCCCATCCAATTGGATCAGGAGCTACCTGCAAGACAGAAAACAAATTGTGCAATATGACAACTCATTCTCTACAAATATTTGTGTCATGAAGCACGGAGTTCCACAAGGATCTTTACTTGGCCCATTAATTTTTCTAGCTTACATTAATGACATGTCCAGGTGTCCGAAATCCTCTGAGTCGATCATGTTTGCTGATGACACTAACTTGATTCTTCATGGGGAAAACCTTGAAGATCTATTCACAGTTGCAAACCAAGAACTAACCAACATTCATAGCTGGATGTTAGTTAATAAATTATCTCTGAATGCTAACAAAACTAAATTTGTATTATTCCATCCAAGCAAGCATAAAAGTGTGAGTTGTTCAAAAACACTACTGCTCAATGGCAATGAAATTGAAAAAAATAAAATTTCTAGGAGTTATCTTTGATGAAAATCTGTCATGGAAATCACAAATAATGCATGTTATTGGTAAAACAAAAAGAAACCTAGCAGTTTCTGCCAAAGTATCCCAGTGTGTTGATCAATCAGCTCTACTAGCAATGTTTCAATCATTACTACTTAGCCATATTCGATATTGTTGTTCAGTCTGGCTTCATGGTAATAAAACACTTGTCTCAAAACTGCAGAGTATTTGTAATAATTTTTTAAGAATAGTTTTTGGTAAAAGAAAACGTGAAAGTGTAGACTCTTACTTCAAATCACTAAATATACTTAAGGTTGAAGATATGATGAAATTTGAAATATTATCTCTAGCTCACGACTTCCATAATAATGCGCTGCCCAATTGCTTTAATGACATACTGGTCAAAAATACCTCCAACCGAAGTAGTTCTGATTTATTCGTACCTTTCATGAGTAAATCCTTGAGTCAGCATACCTTGTCTTTTACTGGACCCAAACTTTGGAATTCTCTTCTCTTAAATTTGAAGACATTAAAGTCCAAAAAATCTTTTCAAAAACAAGTCAAGTCTCATTCAGTTTCCAAATATTAAAAATTACTACTGGTGGTATTCGATGACAAAAACTTGGGAGTTTGGGACACTCCACACTTGCACATTATTGTTTTAATGAAAATGTTGAACAGCTATAATAATATTGTTATATCTTGCCATGACTTGGCCAGAACTAGTCCAGCACCAAAGAAATGGTATTGTGACATGCATGAGTATATTTTTTTAAAATATATAGGTAGCTAACGTACCCGGATGATATTTTCTTTAAATAACTGCACACATTCTATCACTTCACGCTCGTGTTTTTATCGTTTTCTAGCTGTGATGTCCTTATCATACACGCTTGGTCTAATGTTTGAGTGGTGGTATAAGGGTTGTAGATAGTACAATATTGTTCCTGCAAGGTTACTAATTATTGCAACTAGGCGAGCAGTAGAGCTATGTTGGATTCTCCCCTTCAGATTTTAATTTGCTGTGGGTCATTGTAATTGGATGTGGTTTTTATATCATTTATGTATGCATGCATTTATGTTAGGGCATGGTGTTTGAGTTGACTTGTTGGCCAAGGTATAGATAGTAAAATTTTGTGTGTTTTTTGCATGGTGTGATGAATTTTTCTCTGTCCCTCGCAGAATGTCATCATAGATCATCTATCCATTGCTATATAATGACAATACATCCCATTTAATTAAACAATTATTTTTTGCCTGTAATAAATAGTTCAGAGCGTTCCCCTTCACCCAATCATTGAAACATCTACTCGCGGTTTTATTTTTTGTTTTTCAGGTTACTTCAAAGTGATTAAATGAAGTAAAACACATAAGGAAAAAATCAAAAAAAGACTCCGATATCCTGTGAAATACCAACCTTATTCCTATATCCTTTTCTGAAATCAATACCCAAGAATGAAAAACCTCACTCACACCCTTTGTAACCAATTTATTTCCACATCCTACTTTACTTAAATATAGTAATTTTACTGTTACCGGTAACTTTAATTACTTATTACAATCTGGACTATAATTTGGCAATAATAGGCTGTAATTTGGGGAATGAAATGGTCACGCCCACCTCTTCATGCACCCAATTCTGGCAACTTTGGTTGGGCAACTTGGCATTTGACTCCAACTATAATCAGCTTGGCAATATGTTTTCAATAGAATCTTTCTCTTATATTTTAATTAACGATTAGAAGATCGATCAATTTGGCAATGGCAACCATTACAAAAATATCAATATGTTGTGGCAAATAATTTTTTTCTTTTCTAGTATTTATTTATTTTTTTGTTTACTGTATAGTATACCCTAAATTTATCGTGTTTTATTCTTACTTAAATAACTTCTCAGTGGTTGTGTGTGTGTATGTCTGGTGGGTGCATGTGAGCGTGTGTGAAATAACTTAATAATTTTAGGTGAGTAAACACGTACCACTTCCTCTTGGCAAAACCTTCCATCTTATATTTTGTACGTTATAAACCTTATCTAAGGTTTTGTTTGCTCCCCTGATTTCATAATCAGTTTTTATTTATTTGTTTTTATCTGTCAAATGTATTGTTATGCTGATTATAGAGTCGAAATAAACTTATACTTATTCGAATAACATATCAGTTTAGTTATTGATGTTGTAGCATTTGTTTAGTATAGCAACGCACATGTATTGCATGATTTTAAGTTAAAAGTTCGAGAGAGATTTCTCATTTCAGTTCCATACTCATGTGGGCAATATTTTATTTCAGGTGGTCTTTTCTATGAAGCTGCCCTGGCAAGAAACGCTGAGTCTGTATTGATGCAAATCAGAAATAGAGACTTGGTAGCGATCAAAGTGCGATATCACCCGTCATGCTATAAGGAATACATAAAAATATTAACAGTCAAACTAATAGATTCGTCAAATATCAATATCGAAAATGTATACACCAAACATTTTGAAAACGTTTGCACATCTGTTGTTGATTCCATCATAATAGAAAATGGAAATCCAATTACACTCATTAAATTGAAGCAGTTATTCGTTGAATTTGTCGCCAAGGATGGCCTGCACATAGATAGTGACCTACAAACGTCATATTTCAAACAAAAGCTGACTACCATCAATGCGCAGAAAAAGCGAAATTGTGTATTTACCGGAAAGCAAAAAAAAAAAAACGCAGAATATTTGAAAAGTTTGGAATTAAATGGAAATGACTATCATTACGATGAAACATCTCAAGTCGACTTATATCCGAAGTCAAACGAGACATGTATAGATCTGCCGTTTTCCTGAAAAATATAATTAAAAATTACGAAGGATGTCAAAAGACCGGGCTCTAATTCTCGGGCTCTCTCTAAGATCTAATTTCGAACTTTACGAACATAACGAACTTTTAAACATAATTGACAGAAAAGCATCTCAGTAGAACTTTATAGCATGGGTAGTAGGAGCAAGTGAAGATATTAGCAACGAAGGATTCCTCAATGTCTCGGAATTCTATAACAGAAGGTTAGTTTCGCTTGCCCATGATGTCATATATCTGGCTTCAAGGGGTAGAAAGCAAACACCGAAACACTTAGCGTTGGGAATGACCGTTAGGCATTGGACTAGGGCTGGGCATTTCGAATCGAATAGTAAATTCCATCTTGTTTTTACTCTTTGCCAATGGTCCGGGTGAATTCCCCCAATTGAAGTCATATTTTTTCAACGCAACGCGTTATTGATAAAACGTGTTTCTTATTGTGTGTGAACGCTCAGTAACATACCTGAGTGATGTATTGTATGTTTTCGGTAATTCATTTGTTGGCAGGACCAATTACAACAAAAAAGTCGCTTACGATTATATATTTTCGAGATTAGATTCGAAAAAAATATTCGATTCGATTCTGAAATTACAAGGTATTCGAAAATGCCCAGCCCTACATTGAACCGGTTCTTCCCGACTTATAGAGTTGCTCCACGGCTTCGGTCACTCGGCATCCCATTCTGTTGTGCTAGCTAGAGCATGACACTGCATTGACCGAATTGCAACTGCAAAAACACACGATTGTTCCCGATGGGTTTCTACCGCGCATTCCGTCAACAATTGTTTGGGACAATAATGATTTCAATGAGGAGACAAAATCTGGAGAAGGAACGACACATATTACAAATGGAATTTTATTACATACAGTACTCGAAAAAAGCGTTGCTATTGCTGATGAACTTGACTTACACTCTGTTGTGGTGCTATTTGATTAGGCCATATACGCTAAAGCCCAGGAAAAACGTTGGAGCAATCCACTTTTCTACAAAAGATTTGTTTTGCGACTTAGAGAGTTCCATACATGCATGTCATTTCTTTCAGAAATTGGAAAACGATACGAAAGCTCTGGTTGTCGGCGAAAAAAGTTTCTTTTCAGTTGATTATATTTTGAACGCTGTTCTTCCTTGTGTTCGACTGTCTAATTTTTATCGATAATTGCTTTTCTGTTTTGACGCGAGTTTCGCGGGCTTTACTGCATCTGACGTGTCACGCGTGGCTGTTGCATCTCGACTTTACGCGTCGTCGCAGGTCGTTCTTGTTTAGGGTTTAGTGGTGTGGTTTCGCATTATCTGTTTCAATGACTTAGCGTGTGGGTGGCATTTGGTCTCGTTAGGTAGAACTGAGTTTCTTGTCAACTTGGGGCTTTGGAGCGTTATCATATGTAAGTTTATTTTCTATTAACTTCTGGTTATGCATTTCTTTCCGCCCTCATCTTGTCATTGTTTATTGATTATTTTATTTACAGTCAACCGTTTTACAATAAACGCGTATGACATGGAACATCTGTGTACCTAAATCTGACGCTGGTGTATCCGATATATTATTAGAATCCCGTGTTGTTGCTCCAGGATCCATTAATAGTAATATGCATGGTCGCCATTACAATAGACCAGGGATGGCGAACCTTTTTCATGGAATGGGTCAAAAATTATATTTTTATCGCGCAACAGAAGAGAGTGGGTCACAGTTACTTAATCATTTATCACACACCACAGTTACTACCAAGTGCAGGGCCAACTTCTGGTATCAGGAGCAGCTTGGTGTGACTTTGCAGTCCGCACAAAAAATGATATTGCAATCACCAGGGTCACACCGGACATGGCATGCATGCGAAGCATCCTCCATAAAGTAACATCATTTTATCACCAATGGATTGTAAAATATTCTGCATGAAGTCCCAAGTCTTCAATATTAATTTTCCCTCTTTATTCATCATTTTTACAGTTAGCAAATATGACACATTCTTAGATTTGCATGTAATCGGAAACTCTTTGTCATGCAGATGTTTATCGATGTTGAAACCTGGTCTATCCCATCCTACAGCAACCGGATCACATTGTGCAATCTGGCAACCCGGCTTGGGTGAGAAGTGAAACACTGTTTCATCTTGGCACCAGGATGGCGCGATGACGTAGACTAAGATGAAAATTATTGAGATTTTCATCAACATAGAACGGTAAAGTGAATTTGATTCATATACCCTCATTTACAATATTGAGAAACAATAACACATTTAGAATAAATGAAATATGTGAAGTATTCAATCGCATATATTAGTTAATATTTAAAACAAATATCCTAATTTTCGAGGCGCACTTAGCAAATCGGGTCCTACGATCAGAATATTCATTGTTATGCAAACTCGACAATTGAACCGTGTTTCCCCGAAAATAAGAACAAGCCTTAATTGTAAAAATGATTAAAATATAAGCGCCCCCTCGAAAATAGACTTAGTCTGAAGCGCAATTTTTTTTTTGACTTAGTCCCGTGGCTCTCGAAGTGCGTCGTTATTCGTGAACCTTTCAACCAACCCATATCTTCTACTTTTACTAAAAAAAGTAAGATCGAATCGATCTTACCTGTGTTGGTGTTATAACAAAGAGGTTTATTTCTGAAAATCCGGTTTTCTGTAGATAAAGATTATTTTTCCTCGGTTCAAAAAGCGTTCCGAACTCCCATCCCCTCTGCGATATTTTATTTGTATAAAGCAGGCTTTTCTACCATGGTCCATTAAATATGATTTCACTGAATGTCGTTAGGTTTTGTTTGTTCGTTTATATTAAACTTATTGCAATAAAGGTCTTTTATTGAAATCAATACGTATTTTCATATTTCGTTATTCTCTACATTCCTCACAAATAAGCCCTAGTATTATTTTCGATAAATTTTAAATATTTGTTTTTGGAATCAAGAGTCTGAAAAAGTACAACAGATAGAGTTCTTTGTGTAAAATTGGTGTTCTCTTTGCGGTCCCTGAAATTCGTTTCGCGGCCCCTAGTTTGGGAAGCCCTGCTCTGGAAGACCTTTACGATTTTTTTGAATGGTTCCAGTTATATGCATTCCCTCTTCTGAAAGCTTCACCGCCACTGTGATATCCAAGTCCCTTAAGTTTGAGTTGCCAGCTGATCCACCAAATGTTTTACAATTCAGGTAGTAAACTTCTCTCCAGGCCTTGGTAATGCATCAGCTGTTGACTGCCCGAAATACGGTTCGAAGCAGGAGATGTAGCCAGTCTCACAGTCCGATAGCACGTAGACTCGCATGCCTCATTTGGTGGACTTTTGAGGATTGTAAGTTTTGAAAATTATTCGTCCCTTATATCGCACTGTGCTTTCTTCAACTGCAACCTTTCTTCTCGGAGTAAACAATTCAAGGCATATCTTTTGAAGATAGTTCACGAAGTGATGTACTCTTCCTCCTCTGGCGATTGGAGCAGTTGCGGGTTCATGCGACTTCATGTGAAACATCTAGTGGATTTGCAGAAAAACGTCGCCAGGAAAAAATGGACAATCAATTCCGACTAAAAAAAAAATTACGTCTGGCTTGTCATTCATTGCCAAATTCATAATAACACCTAAATAGGCCTTCATCTCAACAAGAGTTACATCCTTTCTTTCAAACCAGACAGAATTGTTTGAAAAGGCCTTCCCGCTGAGTTTTATACCTGCATATGCATTAGTTGCAGTCATCAATTCCATTAGCAGCTCGTCAGTAAAAAAATGTTGGAGTGCTTCTAACTCTGATTCAGGTTGGAATGGAAAATGCACTCCTAAATTTTGAACTGTAAATGGACGACGAGGAACGTCAAAACACTGAATATGAATTCTACTGCCCTAACTAGCAGATGGTAATGCATTTACATCTACCGTATGCATTGCATCTATGAATGAGGAATGTTTTCTGTTTCAACCAACTAGTATTGCATCATCTGATATATCAATAAAACCACCTGATGAAACAATACCAAAACAAACAGTGCCGAAATTTTACTACTTATCAGCAGTATGTTGTCTGAAGAAATGAATGCCCTATGATGAGGACATGAAAAGCAAATTAAAATTGAAAGTGTATACTTCTAGAGCATATCCCGTGAGTGAAGTAGTGTGCAACTTGAACCTTTCAGTTACACTATCATCTTTTTATTACCTCTGGGCGGTACCACCCAAGAAGTCTGTATCTGCAGTGCTCTTTTAGAGAACGCTGCATGTGGTAACCCATGTCCAGGAAGGAGACATTCTTACGCTGGGGCCAAACTAACAAATCCTTCTCATATACTGTTAGAGCAAGAGACATACTAGAATATGGAATCCACTCCATTTCATAATTAGGCATCGTAAATTCAATATTCGGAATTGGCATTTTGCAGCCTGCTGTCGAGGCCACCACAAAAGGTGTGGCAGCAGCCTGGCAAAAAATTGACTGAGATGACATTGATCTGGTCTATATTTATGCAGAAACTCACCATCACAACACTGCTTACTTTGAAATAACTTCTAGTAATGGCTCTTCAGGTCGTGCAACTGGACAAATCGGATGTGGCGTACCAATAAGCAATAACCGCATTGTCATTCCAAAAACTGCTGCAGTATGGGTCAAGCCCAGTTACTTTGTCGCCAGTTATAAGCCTGCCTTCAAGATGTAGTGCCGTTGAAAGATCATCTTTTTGCACAATGATCACGCTCAATGCTGTTCCAAACCTGAGCATTTTGCTATATGGAAAAGAAATATTAGCATCAGCACGTGACCTCATCTTAGTCAAAACTTTCGAGACGATGTTATTCAAAATTTAAAGGGCGAGAGTAATGTCGATTTTTTATACTAGCTTTGGTCGGTTATAAATATATAAACATATTAGTTTGTCATCAAACTGTCTAACTCAGAACTAAATATTTTTGCTAGATCAACCACTTTGCAAATATGTCAGGCCAAACGACATCACCAAACATTTCCATCGTCACCCGCCCCCAGCCATAGAAACTACACATCCGTGGCGCGAGCAGGAAGGCTATCGTGCGATTAAATTCTGGAGGGTCTCATGGTCGCACAGACCAACTTATTGAAACTATTAACAATTGTTGTTGCACATTACACATGACCTCCACAAAAACGGTTTCTTTTGTCATATTGGTCACATGACTACCATCACATTTGAAGCTTCCTCGCCGACTTATTTATTAGTCCGCATGTGAGTACAAAAGTTATGAGGAAAAAATTTTTATGACTTGAAGAAAAACTTCTTTTCTTCCTTAACTGCACCGAATGGAAAATATATTTTGAAGGAGGATATTCTCACTTCTCCGCTAATGGTTGCATATACTATTTCTGGTCTACGAAGAGTCGAGTTTCATTTCAACGAGATCCATTTGCTCTGGAAAAAAGAAATCGTTAAACAACTGTATGGTGCAGTGTAAATGGATATATTTGATATGCAGCATGGGTTCAGAACATTGGGGTTCAATGCTCCCTTTAAATATTAATAGAATTAATAATTGCAAAATCGGCAACGAAGTGTTTTTCTACAGTTTCATTTCGTCAGAATGGCTAATTGTTCTTATCACTGCGACGGCGGCATCTATATTCCTGCTCTCTTTTTTTACAAGTTTTGATTTTTGCGTGTCGGCGAACATCAGAGTATTATATTTCTGATATTTATGTGTTCACATAGATCAGGGGTTCTCAAACTTTTGGTATTGCGGAGCCCTTGGAAAGGTTGACCATTATTCACGGAGCCTCAAAATATATGTTAAAATTGTTACTTTCCAATTAATATTCCTGAGTAAGTTAAAAGTACTTTACTTAATTTGAATGCATCACCTTTTTAATAGGGTTAATACAAGTCATAAATGAATCTAAATTTCAAAGATAAATTATATATACTAAAGCTATAAATTTGACACTTGACAAACATATTAATAAATTAGGGGTCGAATCTTTTCCCTTTTGACATTTTTGGAAGACTTAAAAGGCCGCTAAAAACGCGCGCGATTGCATTTTGTTACAATCGCCGATTGTTTTCGTCAGTATGGCGTGTTTTAAACCTTAAACATCTTTACGCCGATGTTTATTCTTCCTAAATCAAAAATTTCCATTGACGTATACGTGTATTGTTCCACAATGACAACGATAATTGCTTTTTTGTTCTCGTTGGGAATTATGAGTTCAATGTAAAAAAAACATGTTATCATATTATAGTCATCGGCGACGAAATACTAAAAATAATATTTAATAAAGAGGTATATCCGCAACTCGAATTTCTTGATTGGAAAGCGGCATTCTAAAATATTAAAACTAAAACTTAAATGGGAGATAACACTATAAGTGTTGTTTCAGCAGACTTTATAGACATTGTGAATCACAAAATTTAGTTTTATGTTAGGTTTACTTTGGTTATTCATCATACTAACTGCGAAATCGAAACACAGTCAATTGTTCACGCGTTGTACCTTTTAGCCGCATGCAATAAAATAAATTACAATCGTTCATATTTTGCCCAGACCTTGGGTATTTTATGTTATTTTAGAATTGTATTCTTTCATTTTAGTAATCCTAATAGTAATCTCGAATCAAACGTGAGTGACGATGAGCACAATTAGAATTATTACGACAAGACACTTTAAATGTAATTTAAATGAAGAATGTTGCGTAGAAATTTCCAATTCCAATTTTGATCCCCTTCCTCTTAAGAATCCTGGCTGTGCTCCTACTTATAAATATTGTCATTTTTTAATTCCGCCTTTTTGCCATATTTCGAGGCTATATTGTTGTCCAGTTTTATCAAAGCTGTTATTGCTTCTTTGAACAGTTACAAAATTAGCCAAGCCAGTATTTTGAAAAGCAACCGAATAGCTCGTGGAGCTCCTGGGTTTCTCTCGCGGAGCCCTGGGGCTCCGTACGGAGCACTTTGAGAACCTATGACATAGATGACAGCACTGAGAGCTGTTAAGGACTGATTTCAAAACCCAAACCAATTTTTATTTTGTGGGGTTGGCTCTGATCTTGCTTATCACCGTTTGTAAATATACCGCCCCAATTTTAAGGGAACAATTTACCTTATAACACCGAGATGTAGATATTTATTAATTAGGACGATAATTGAAGGGCTTGGCTTTTGTTTTCTCATTATTTAAGATGCTTCCAGTAGCATCAATTTACACTGCATCAATCTTACCAGTGTTACCATATTGATAAGCAATCCGCGGTGACGATTCACTGTGTAGCAGTACAGAAGGCGTTATGATATCTTTCGCAATGTCCCCTGAATTTTCAGATTAATACTTTTGTGAGACGAGTGTTGTTTCACGTGTATTTCTATCAAATTTGCAAATTCATTAGCGATATTGGGAACATATTTGTTTGTTCGTGTGAAATTAGTATAAAAATCATCAAAAACTGTAAAACGATGCTTATGCTGCAGACGCGGTCCATATTGAATGGTCGAAAGGTCCGCCAGTTGAGTAGCCCTGATATAGGGAAATAGCTAGATGATGATGAAAAGATATGGTTTCAAACTCTGCATCAGTGAAAGCCAGTTCGATACGATAATCTTAGTCCGCATTGTCGTTGGCTTGTTTTGTAATAATATGTCTTCTAAGAGAGACTGGTCTGTCTACTAAACTCAATAGACAAAATGAGGTCGCAAATCATGGAATGTATTTTACGTGTTTATGGCGAGAATAATGTCGGCAAAATAGTGGGATTTCTTCCGTTTACGCCCACCCCTCAATATAGGAAGGAATGATATCCAGGCTTCCGTCGTTCATTCGTTTAAATTTACGTTTGCAGTCACATCACAGCCTTTCAGTGTCGTTCTTATGAACTCTTGTGGCAAACACAGGTCGACGTGAATGTTTTATCGTTCGGTGGGTGTAATTCTGTGGGAGATTCTTTTTCGACGTACCTGAAAAAAAAAATGAATATATATATTTTTTAATTGAGTAATTAAACATTGAATGCACTATTCGCAATTCTATTGTAATTCGGTGCTTTCCAGTGTGTCAAACCTATACCTGGAAGAGCATTTCGGATGGTAATATTTCAAACATGACGTGCAGTCGATCACGGTCTGATTTTCATTTTTAGACAATCGGCAGTTGCAAAAACAAATCTGAATCTACAATTTCTTCGCTGCGGGTACAACGCGTTCATAGCTAACGTTGAATACTGACGACAGGTTTTTAGAAACTAGACCGTCGCAAATTTTCTTCCTGAGATTTTATATGCTCTAGTCTTGCTTCGTTACATAGCGCTATGTAATAATTAATAGGAATGAACCATAACGTGCACCTAAACTTTGTTGCTGAACAAAGATGACAAAATTAGTATTTAGCGCGGTGTTTATAACATCCGCAGTAAACCAGTCTCTTCTGTACTAGTTGCAGAATTCTTTATTTTATAATCGACGTCAAATAAATTGAGACGAACCCAGCTATCGTTTCAGCGCGAATAGGCGTTGCATATAAAATTAACTTATTTCTTACTGTCAGCTTCCAGTTGTGATCTCGGCTGAACGTGTCTTGTTTTTCGCATCAGCGATCCGCGCAGACTTTTTTCTGTGATGACGAGATCACACAGGAAAATGTTGAATGAAAATTAGCACTAGTGGCTTTTACGTACGGTGACGGTAGCCGACTTTGTAATATTGGAAAGTCTGTGCAAAATTTATTGAATAAATATTAATAAACTACAATGCCTTCAATACGCAAAGTTTTTAATTAAGTCCAGAATAAAGACAGCAAATAATTGAGAGATAATTATTCGGAAAACAAACTTGTATCCAAAAATTTAAATTCAAAGTTTTCGGTGGTAACAGTGCTACCATTACTATCCTTCAAATCCAGCTTTGTCGAGGAATATTTTGCATTTTGATCATTACGCTTTTGCTGCTGGATGCAGGAGTAACCACAAAGCGCTTTTTTTCACAAGAGGAAAATGTTGAATGAAAATTAGCACTAGTGGCTTTTACGTACGGTGACGGTAGCCGACTTTGTAATATTGGAAAGTCTGTGCAAAATTTTGCTGCTGGATGCAGGAGTAACCACAAAGCGCTTTTTTTCACAAGAGGAAAATGTTGAATGAAAATTAGCACTAGTGGCTTTAACGTACGGTGACGGTAGCCGACTTTGTAATATTGGAAAGTATGTGCAAAATTTATTGAATAAATATTAATAAACTACAATGCCTTCAATACGCAAAGTTTTTAATTAAGTCCAGAATAAAGACAGCAAATAATTGAGAGATAATTATTCGGAAAACAAACTTGTATCCAAAAATTTAAATTCAAAGTTTCGGTGGTAACAGTGCTACCATTACTATCCTTCAAATCCAGCTTTGTCGAGGAATATTTTGCATTTTGATCATTACGCTTTTGCTGCTGGATGCAGGAGTAACCACAAAGCGCTTTTTTTCACAAGAGGAAAATGACAAAGTTAGCATACAAAGCAATAACTAAAAGCTCATTCGCCCCCGTGGACCCCTAAGGGGTACGCAGAACCCAGTTTGAGAATTTCTCATCTTTGTGCTTCCATGGGCATTTGATTTCTATAACACCTGGCTGATAGTAGAAGCGTTAGTATTTATACACCATCTGGTGAACAACCAAGATAGCCATTCGGAAAGAAAACCAGCATCACTGGATGTACAGTATTTCCATTAATTTCCTTGTAGGCTTGAATCTCAGTTTCTTCATGCATTTGCTCTTACAGGATGCATTTGCTCTCGCCAGTATCTGGCGTTGAATGAGGCTCAGATCCCATTATCCACATTGAAGGGCAGTGATATTCGAGTGAAAGTAAGTTTTGCGAAAAAAAATATTTTTGTAGGAATCGTTTGGTTTGCGCGATAGTGCCGAATATGAGCTGTCGCTATGTGAAAATATTCCTGACAGAGGCTTCAGCTTTACTTTGTCTCCCTTCTTAGTATGTGCGATTCACGAGATTGGGAGGTCTGTTTTTGACATCCCTTTTTTGTTCACATGATTGCTACAGCAGCCATGTGACTGCAAACCCATTTTTTTGTGGGCACTCGCAGTTTGCACTTTTGATCCCACCAGAACCATCCACCTTAACATTTACTTTGTAAGTTTTATCTATCATTGAAGCTCTTACTTACTGGCAGTTGTGACGAAATCTTTTGTTCCAAGGTCCAAAACAAAATTTGACTTAAACTTAAGTTCCCCTTTTTTTATTGAATTTAAATCTTCGCTACAAAATACCACAGTTTCTGCTAATGTAATAATTTCCCATTCCATATTTACCTTCTATGAAAAAAGGTTCTAATATAATTTAAACTCCATACACGAAGACCAAAAAACGCATCCGTAGCAAATTTTCAAATAAGCGCGGAATCGTTGCCACGGGTATACTGTACAGTTACACCGTCGACCAATCAGTGGAGAATTTGGTTCACTGCCGTATAACGGCCTTTACGTTCCGACTGACTAGATTTACGCTAAAGATTTGTATTTTTGTCAATAGACTTATTATAGGCTTCCTCTTCACTACAATTCCCCTTTTTAATGTTTTACCAAGTTGTGTTTCGTAGTTACAGAATTACGACTCTATTTTATTGGCGAGTCCAACGTGTTTATAAACGGCATTTCAAACACAACACCTTCTTTTATAATTTTGACATTGTTGGGAGATACACGTGGTAGCTGGACCAACTGCTTGCTTGTTTGTTCTCTCTCTCTTCGCCCGAATGAAGCAAAATGACTTGAAACGAAAATACTTTATTACAAGATCAATCGATCGAAAGAAAGTTTAAAGCCATAAAATCCTAGCCAGCTGATAATATCATCATTCTGTAAAAGAAATAAAACGTTCGAGAAACGGCACTTTAAAAATAACCGGCATTGTTCCAAATCATGACATTCGCGGCGTGCTTTTATGCCGTTGCGGATTCTATTACCGTCGCTATCGCTTCTGATTCACTCACCAAGCCTCCAAAACCACTCTTCAATACAGAAAAGACTGAAATCCCGACTTCCGCCGTTCATTCGTTTGAATTTACGTTTGCAGTCACATTACAGCTTTCGATGTCGTTCGTATTAACTGCTTTGGCGTACACAAATTGGCGTGAATGGTTCATCATTGGATGTAATTTTGTGGGAGATTCTTACAGACTGATCTTTTGTCTGACTTCAATAACGTACCTGAAAAAAAAATGTGAATAAAATTCAATTAAGTTTTCCTTTGAAATAAGTAATTTAGCATCGAATGCACTTTCCACAATTCCATTTTCGTCCACTGTTTTCCAATGCGTCACTGGCACTGGAACAACATATTGGATGGCACCGTTTCGAACCTGAAGTGCATAAAATTTTAATTACCAATCTCATCGTCGCAGGTACACGTTTATTGCTGACGTTAAATACTGACGATAGTTTTCAGAGACTTATACCATCGCATAATTTATTCGCAAGATTTTTTTCGTCGAATAGTATATGCTCTGGTCTTGTATCGTAGAGGTTGGTCTTGTTACATAGTGCTATACAAAAACCAAACAGCGGGGATTTCAATTTTATTTGTTCCTCGCCCTGGTTGCAAAAGAGCAATCGTAAACCTGTTTAATATTTTGATTAGGTGAGCATGTATTTGACGCCGTTGCCCGGTGATTTCCATGCACAAATAAGATTTGAACAAACTTATCAGAAAGAACGTACACCTTTGGGCCAGATGGTGTTGCATGAACCGTTGTGCTCTGCGATACCGAGATGTCAGAATTAGTTGTGCGGTGTTGATAAGTTCCGCAGTCAACGCCGTAGCTTTTGACAACCAGCGCTAGTGCACGATGTCGTCCTAATTCGTATCTTTCGCCCAATAATACAGAAATGCGGCAATTGCCACAATTTCAAGCAGGTTTCTTCAAAAAGAAGAAAAACTTCAACTAACCCGCTCGGGACATCGCTAAGCATTACCATCGTTTTTCGAAGACAAGAGTCTTTCATTCATGGGGACACCACATCCATGGCAAGAGCAAGAAGGCTATGCCCTCTACAGAAATCTATTAACCGTTAGCGTGTAACTTGTGGAGTCTATCTTATTTTTCCTCTACTACATCAAATACCTCATCCATCCGACCTGCCTCAGTCGTCATGCTCGTTCCATTGCCTCCTTTTGAATTTCTAACGGATAAGCAGCTACTAAAATCCCTGATAAGTTTGTAATCTTGTCCTGATCACTCACCTGTTTTGACTTCAGTTCACGCCATCGCTCAACCCATAATCGAAAGCTAGGCTAGGCCAAAGAGCTATCCCATGTTTTTCTTCGATCCAGGGTAAAGTATCAGAGTCAGACAAAATCGGATCTGGCAACTTGATACCATCTGAAGCGATAAGGATAGTTTGATATTCCTGTCAGCTCTGCGGTGACTTTTCCACCACCAGGTTAATCGCCTGCGTTGCATACGGAAGGGCAACCAACTCAGTTTTTGTTTTTTTTGTCGTCGCAAGTCCATATATTCTCAAAAAATCTTTAAACTCTCCACATTCCACCGCATTATCTCCTACATAGTATATTGTGACATTGTTATTTTGGATAATTTCAGGTCCATCGATGTGCCGCATTCTGTAATTCTGACGCATTCGTGCGTGACCAACTGTTACCAGGCGACGAAAACTGCAGGTATACGCGTTAACCTGGGCTACTGGTTTATTGCAATATCTTTGGGTACTGCTTGACGTACCGGTGCAAGATGCCTATATATTGCATCGCTTTTGGATGCAGGAACATGGCGAATATCAATAAGGATATTTCAGGTTCCCGAATAGGAAGTGAACGGCGACAGCAGCGTGTCGCAGAAATAACTGAATGGAAGGCGTGGAATCCAACGGAGCCAAATGTTTACACTTGCGGTAAGCACTTCAGTGGTAAGTATCCATGTGTTTGCCAATATTGTTTTTTAATTTTTGAAAGTATCTGAGTTGCTGTCATGTCAAAAAATTTGCAAGAAAATAAATTTTTCAGGCAAACCAGTTAGAGATTATGCCATTAAGACCATTCCATCAATTTTTGTATATTCGGCCACCTTGAGTGAATCCAATTTAAAAAAACTTTCTAGATACAGCAGTGCAAAAGATAGAAGGGCGCATATCAATCAGTTTATTTGTCATCACAAAAACAAGTTCAAATACAGATACAAACGGATACAATGAATAAATATACAGTACAGTTCGCATAAAGAAGCGAAAAGTCATAAAATAGAACCATTTATTAGAAATCCAGAACCAGTCAATACTACAGCTTCATCTCATAGTGAGTCAAATGCAACCACCAAAGGAAATCAATTGTAGTTACTCGAGCAGGGAAATTTACGAACCAGAAAAGAGAGAGATGAAGCTTTAGACAAACTAGTTAACTTAGAAAAATTTGAGGCATAAATTTTGCAGATTAGAATAGAGAGAAATGAGGCAGTGGAAAAACTAGAAAATTTTAACATTTGCAGTTACAAAAACTTGAGCAAAAATCCAAAGAAATTCAATTACTATACTGATTTACCAGTAGAAACATTTGATGTTATGTTCAATTTCCTTTACCCCTATTTGCCATATAAATCCGTGTCATTATAAAATGAAATATATGGATCAAATGCCCATGACCCTCATGAAACTACACTTAAACGAACATTTTGATACATTAGCAGACATATTCGATTTGTCTGAATCAAATCTCGACAACGCATTCTGGCGCTGGGTTAATTTGATCGAAAACAAAATGTTGTTTCTGATTTGTTGGACCGTGAAGCAAATATTAAAACATCATAGACTGCTGTGAAATATTTATCAATAGAACGAAACGATTAATTGCCCGAGTCCAAGTATACTCTAATTACAAAAAACATTCCACAGTCAAATTTTTAATAGCTTGTACACAGAACGGTTCGATTTCTTTTCTAGTAAAAGCCTGGGGAGGGTAGGATTCAGACATTGAAATAACTAGAAAATCTGGATTTATTAGTTCTAAATATCACTCATATGTCGACCAAATTTTAGCAGACCGTGGCTTTCCACTTGAGTGGTATGGAGCTACTTGTTACTAGCTTTACTAGGGAAATAAAACAGCTATCCGCTAGAGAAGTGGAAACTACTCGCCACATAGCATCTATCAAAATTCACAGAGTTTGGATTTGTCAAGCATCGACAAAATTTTAAGAGTATGTGCCATTTTGGTCAACTTGGGAGAAAGCATTATTTACAAAGACAGCACAGAGTAAACTTAACCGGCTCGGCGGTGTGGCGCATCGTGCTAAGCGTTAGGAATACCCTCGTCACCGCATCTCTCATTACTCTTCGTGGGTTCGCCGGTTCGAATCCCATTTGGGGATGATTATGAGCAAGAGGATTGCTGGACTCCTCGCCGCCGCAGTGTGGTTCACGTAACCGCTGGTCGGTTACGGCTTCCTCCACCATAAAGTCCATGCTTCCAAAAACAAATAACTGGCTAACCTAATCGCATACCCGACCTGGACTGGTAACCGGACGTGAGGCCGTGGTTCGCCCTATGATTAAGCCGTCTTATCGACTTTCCACTCCCTTGGGAAAAATATTTAAATCCTATCCTAACTTGTGACATTGTTTATATTTCATGTTCAAACACATCAAAGTGGTGTAGCAGCTTGTAATTAGTATTTTATATTTTTTGCTTTTAATAAAAACAATTCAAAATATGACATATGATTGATAAAGCTTCTTATACTGGGAAGGGATCCGTATATATAAAAAAATGTCTTTATAAACAAATTGTAAAAAAAGAGTGCCCTGAAAGAATAAAATGATTAGATATCGTTTTTTTCTTCTACAATCCTTGCAATACCACTTCCCTTTTAAGACTTTTTTAACATTAGCAAATGGCAAATGAAACCATTTGTATTTGCAGCTTGTAGAGTCACAACCTAGAAAAAATTATCAATTATCCACTTTTCGACAATAACAGAATAATTCTGGCTTATGCTTTTTCAGTTCCGCTTCGCGTGCCTCAAGCCCCCCCGAGTTGGAATTTCACGCAATATATGGCAAACATAGAAACGTTCCAATGGCTGTAGTACCTTCTGTATGTATAGTTATTATCTTTCATAATCCGATTGAAACTGCTCCATTTTGGCGTCCAAACAACAAAATGACAAACATCAATTTCAAATACAGTACATCATGCATTTGATTTTTTTTCTGAACTTGAGTATAATATTGATACAAAATAGTCTACTCGTATGCCTCCAAACTCTTCCTGTTTTTCATGGCCTCTTTTGTGTATATTCAAGGTGTATTAATGAGATATTAATATACTCCAGGGTATTCAACCTCTGGCCATGGAGATGTTTCATCTACTCATGCATCCTGTGGTGACATATTCTTCCAAGTGACACATTTTACTGTTTTAAGTTTTTCAAAGTAGCGTTTTTTTGTAATGAAATCCAGGTGGTGAATGCTATATACAGAAGCTGACGACGTCATCCTATGGATTAATACACAACAATAAAAAGGAAATCATTTATAGTCTATATACGCCTTACGTACAGTACCGTAAGCTGTTAAAAATCTGGAAATGACATACAAAAGAAAAACTGTTACAGATCCAGGCAAACCAAAAATACTGCAGTGCTAACAGCCTGTAACATACTATCATGAAGTCTTGCACTATCAAGCTGCAGAAACAAACAAATGCCGTGCAAACATAGGCTATACCGATTAACGCTACAAAATAGATACGCTTTCAAGCACAACTGCAGGGGGCGAACGCGCGAAACAGTTCACGGCAGACGACAGTCCAGCGAGATATACCTGCAGTTTTGGGCGAGCGACTTTGTCACGTTATTATGACGTCACGCGAAATTGGAGAATTCAGTTTGACAGACAGCACCTTAACGCCACATACAATCCATAGTCTGTAACTACGGCAAAAACATCTCCAGAATTGAGAGCTCCTACCAGCACGCTTACAATGTCAGTTTGATTCCCTTTTTTCAATCTGTAAGATGATCCGATTGGTGTCTATATTTTGCTCTTTCGTCATATATAATCCAGTATCGCATCAACAATCAATTTATTGATATGCCCTTGCCTTTGTGGGTGAGCTGTGGGTTTTGTACTAGGCTAAAGATTTTTTTTTTTAATATGAATCGTTGTGATAAATCTGTAATAAAAGTAATTCACCTGTAACATGGAGCAATGTTCCAATCTCCTCCCAGTTGTTTGATTTTATATTCCCTTTCCATTATCGCCTTCATTCATCTCCTTGTGAAGTTTGGTTGCGATGTATATTGCGACTGTGGCTAAAATGAATTTCTTCTCTTTTATAAATTGTTTTGATTTAGTTTTCAGTTCTTCTACAAATTGATTTGTCTCAGGAAGTCAGTCGTTTCATACATGATTGGAATCACGTGATTCTGGGCAACTTTTGCAGCAACAAACCCAGCTCCATCGAAGCATGTCTATATACCTTCCACTGATTCGTTGCTTTTCCCGCTTTGTCGATGAAGTTTAGCAGCTGCATAGAATGCGACTATAGCATGAATGTATTTACCGCTAAAAATGAATTCTTTTCCTAGTTTCACGACGTCTTCTATTTTTTAAAATATACGATTTTATCATCTTCTCATCATTTGTGTATTTTATAATGTTTATGATATTCGCGCATAGTCTTCCAGATGCTTATAGTGAAGGCCCTCGCAACCCTTGATGCTTATTTGACAAAGAATGTTTCTCCAAACGTATCCCTGTAGTCCTGTCGCCTCATGTCATTTAAACATGGTCTAGCTTCCACCTCAATTATTAACAATTCTCAAATGACATTGTTTGCAAACTATAAGTACAGGATCAACTCATGAACTAACGATGCACGCAAACGTGATATACTTACGCAATGTTAACTCAGTTATTCCAGGTTTAGTCTCAAGACATGATGCGACCACCAACACATTCGCGAATATGGGCCGCAATCAGGACTTTGTAACTGGGATTGAACTTTGCGGAATTTTATACGAATTTCCTTTCGGCCGCACCAATCTAGCTGTAATAGACATATGTGAGATCGGGTTCGCCTCGGCAAAATATGTTTGAAGCTGCGGCCCAATCATATGTGTTTTTGCTTCTGGTGTGAACATGTAAAATCGGAATCAAATAGGATTTTCTGTTAAGGCTGTCCTCGCAGATATAGGTTGCCAGCTTTGTTCATTTTGAGCTGTATCCCCACAAGTTTGAGCGGGGTCTCAGTAACTATTGAAAGCTTTTGACCCACTTATTTGATTGGTCACTAATTATGCCTTCCCAGTCTTCGCAAACTCTTTAGCTCTCGACTCCTCTGTAGTAAATCATATAACTAAGCAAACCATCTTAGGCGTCATTGAGCAGTACTAAGTAACTTATATTTTCAACGTCATTGCGTTTTTCTGGGCGCGCTTGATAACGCTACCAGTCGCATCAAAATAAACACCGTCCGACGGTACCGTATTATTTACATTCAATGCAAATTCCCAGCATATTCCAAGATTAGTATAGTTGAAATGCTTCCCATCTACTGAAGGCAACACATTGTTTGTTTTACGATATCGGTAGGCAAGGGCTTTTAAAATACTCAAATGTTAGGAACCGCAGTTTCATGAAGACACAGGAATGAATTATTTAAATATAGCTATGACGTTACCGGTACCATTGTAATTAAATTACTCACCAAGCTTTGTTTGCCTTTCAAAGTTGGGTAGACCGGGTATTCTCTTGTTTTCTTTCTCCATTACTGGCCAAATACAAGGTTGGCATTTACTTTTGCAAGTGGCTTTTGCAAAGCTATTAGAATTCATAGATCTGTTTTTCAAAACCTTAGTAGTCCGGAGTCTTTTAGTGATCACGGTGTGAGTTAAATGAATCGGCTCTTTTCCTATTGTTAACATATAAGTATATGATAATGGAAAGCTCAAAATCTGGAACAGTAAATGCCGGTTCGATACGATAACGTCAGTCCGCAATGTTGTTGGCTTGTTTTTGTA
Source organism: Styela clava (assembly GCF_964204865.1). Lineage (NCBI taxonomy): Eukaryota > Metazoa > Chordata > Ascidiacea > Stolidobranchia > Styelidae > Styela > Styela clava. The sequence continues at coordinate 5,180,003 of NC_135251.1, forward strand.
ATAATATGTCTTTTAGGAGCAATAAGAGTTTGTATCAAACCGATATTTTTCCTCCTAATGCATACGAAAAATTATTTTAAGACTTCCTAGTGCGTTGCCTATTATGTCTTCACCCGAATGAATCAAAATGACTTGAAACGAAAATACTTTAATACATGATGAATAAATCAAAAGAAAGTGTAGTGCCATAAAATCCTAGACAGCTAATAATATTATCATTCTGTAAAAGAAATAAAACGTACGCGAAACTGCGCTCAATCAAATGGCAACAAGTATTTTTCCAAATCATAACATTCGCGTGCTTTTATGCCGTGACAAAGAATCCGATTACCGTTACTATGGTAACTAATTCACTGACAAAGCTTCTTTCGAAATCGAGATTCGATTAACACACTAACCAATATTCTCTTGATTTTTCTTGAAATATAATGCCGTTAATGAAATCTCTGAACTACCCAATTCGGAGATTGGTCCAAACTCAATAGATGGAATGAAGTCTCAAATCACAAGGTGTATCTCGGATCCGTGTTTATGGCGCGAATAATGTCGGCAAAATAGTGGGATTTATCCCGCTTACGCCGCCAAAACCACTCTTCAATATAAGATGGAATGAAATCCCGACTTACACCGCTCATTCGTTTGAATTTACGTTTGCAGTCACATCACAGCTTTTTAATGTCGATCGTATGAACTGCTTTAAACGAACACAAGTCGGCGTGAATGGTTCATTCTGATCCTTTGTAAGACTTCAACGACGTACCTGAAAAAAAACTTTGAACAATATATAATTGAATTTTCTTTCGAATCAAGTATTTTACCATCAAATGCACTTTATACAATTCCATTTTTGTTCGCTGCTTTCCAATGCGTCAACTGGCACTGGAACAACATTTCGGATGGAACTGTTTCCAACATGGAGTGCATTCGATCATAAACTGATATTCAATGTACGACAGTGGCAGTTGCATAAAATCTGAATTTCCAATCTCTTCACCGCGGGTACAACACATTTTCGAAGACTATAACATCGCGTATTTTCTCCCTGAGATTTTTCTCGTCGAATAGTATACGCTCTGGTCTTGGCTATGCAAAACCTAATTGATAAATGACCACATGATACACTTGATGTTTCTTGGTTCCTAGCCTTCGTTCATAAGAAGGGAAATTGCATATTTGTCATTTTCAGTGTATTTCATATAAGTGCTATCATAAATCTGTATAGTATTTTAATCAGATGGGAATACATTTGAAGCCGTTACCCAGTGATTCTCATACACGAATAAGATTTGGACAAACTTATCAAAGGAACGTACACTTTAGGTGTTAAATAATATCCGAAGCAAACCAGTCTCTTTTACAATAAGTTTTGGAATTTATTATTTTATGATCGGAATCAGATGAATGTACAAATTTTAGGAATGGAATTGTCGGTGAGACGAACCACAACATTATAGATTTTGTAGACGATAGGCCTGCTTTTATCAGAATGGGGCTATCGTTATTTGCAAGTTCTTGGGGGCGAAAGGTCTAATAGGGGGCTGGAGATATACTCCTTAACATTTGTACTTGCCTTGAAATCGGGATCGTTTTCTCCATTTCTCAATTTGGTCGTTGTTTTCAACTTTTCTTTTTTTGGGACAAACAATAAAATCATCTTCGTATTCCCTAACCAGAGAGTCGTGGAGTTCATGTAATCTTGTCGTTTAAATCGTCTGTCGTTGAGACCAGGAAACTGCGGCCCGAGAGAAGAGCCGATTTTGAACAGTCTGCCCGCGAAAGGAATTTTTAGTTTAGTTTTATGGTACGTGCGAGCAATTCAATCCTTTGGAGTCGCAAAGCATATGGTAGTACCTGTGTGTCACTGTCATATAAGCAAAACTAGCTTTTTTTATTTATTGAAAACGATATTTTGAATAAAGATGCGGCCCGCGGCTTCATCCAATTACTTAAATCTGGTTCTTCTGTAATAAAGGTTGCACACCCCCGGTTTAGACGACTTCGCTTTTGTTCCTGCTGACTTTTTTCATGATTTCGTGAGTGCGATTATCTCGCGATATGTTTCATTTCTCAGAAATTGAGTCTTTTGCGGCAAAAGTCGAATATTTCAAATAGCCAATTGAATTACCATATCTACCTAAATCACCCACCATCAAACTTCCCCAAAGACATACCTTCGGGACATAGAGAATATTTTAAATTTGGACAGCATTTCCGGGCACTAAACTTGTTGGAACCCAAAATTTCTGCATTACTTGCTATTTCAATGGCTGACGAAATGTCGCAATTCATTAATTCCGTAAAAAGATTATCTCGCTCAAATCTTCATCTGGTAAAAAAAAAAGTCCATCCGATGTTCCTAGGTCTAATTCACCATCAGAAGGCACAGGAATGTTCTGTTTTTCAATTTGCTTTTGCAAGTAAGTCCAACTATTATGCATAAGATTTGAATTTTGGAAAATTATTAAAATAGTGAAATGATAAACAATTTTGCGGATTTTTTTCAACTCTCCGCAACAAACAAGTAATCCGAATACATGCATAAGTTCACGTTTTGCTTTTGGCAGTCTACAAACTAACTGTTTGAATTTCTTCATGTTATGACTTGCGCATAAATGAAGAAATGGTCTTGAAACCATATCTAAATTTGCGTTACTTTCAATGATAGCGTAACATCGCGAAATGTACGATTTTAAACTTTCACGCATGTTAGCATGAATTATAGACTTTATAAGGGCCATGCATCCACCACATATAACAACTTTCACGGGAAATGTTTTAGTAAGTTTAGAAACATCGCAGCGGAATTGCAAAAGAAAGTTTGAAATATTGGGAATATTGTGCCGATTTGCCTTTTTGTGGATGGTGAGTAACAGTTTCATAAACGTATTATCGGCTATTCCACCAGTAGCGTCAATGTAAATAGAGGAATTTTTTTCACCGACGCTTCTGACCATCGCATAATCCCCGATGGGACTGCAGGGTTCTGCGAATTACCTGGTTTTTGGATCTTTCGTATGTAACTTTCTTTAGTCGGCGGGCCAGATGTGGGAAAATGAAGTCCTCGGCGGGCCGGATTATTACATGCATAGTATTCAATATCTTAATCACATATTTATTCGCTAATGCAGTATCAGTAGTTTATTTTTACACATGCCGAAAATAGACATTATATGAATAGGATTAAGTAAAAAAAGAAAAAAAATGCATTTTAGTGTGAAGGAAGACGCGATAAACCAGTAATGGTTATCGAGCAGCGTCACCTACAAGGAGGTCTAACATCAAATTTTATAAAGGAATAAAAAGACGAACATTAAATACTAAGAGAATACGGAAATAGAATATATTCAGGCGACCCGAATATCCGAGTCTCGTTCATAACGAAGGAAGCAAGCGACTCCAGTCACAATAGGCGGGGTAACCATGTCAACCGCGTTTTATTAGATATCAAAGTGATAAACCATAGCATTATGAGGTAACTATGGATAAACGGACTAAGAAACCTCGCTTGTCAGCTGCAGTAAGGGCCGTTGTTTTTGGGGCAGTACCTCATTCGGAAGACAATAATAACAAACAATATTATTGGAATCAGGTTCCGAAAGGGGTTTTTAAATCTATACGGTACTCATGGAATTCTACAGTGGCCTGATGACTGGGTGCTGGTGGCAAATTCATACATGAACAGAAAAAGAGATCAACTTAAAAAGGTAAACAAAATTCTGGTGAATACTAGATTATCGTTGAACCAAACATAAGTTAGATCTAGCAGAAATCCACAAACAGATGCAAGGAAGAAAATTAAAAATCGCGTTTAAAAAACATTCTTTAGCCTAGCAAGTTTTCTGTCCAGTTTTGTTGCTCTAGTTTGCCGTTCCACTTCTGATAAATTATTGCCATAGTTTCCACGTTTCGTTACATAGTGACGACTGATGTTGTACTCTTTCAATACCGCAACACTTTGACCACACAGTAAACATACTGCTTTGTTGCCAACTTTTGTAAAAAATACTTCGGTTTCCAATCTTTTTTAAATGCTCGACATTTTCTCAACACACGCTCAACTTTACGTTTCTTGGGATATTCCATGGTCATTAAAACCTAATATAAAATCTATTTATATTTAGAATCTAAATTTAACCGTAGTCGGGAATGTTTACAACGCGCTCTGCTTTGTTGTTTAACAAGTGTGCTAACGCAATAGATCTTTCCCCAAGCATCGACTTCCTTGTTTACTTCGTGACATTGGCCAATCAGCAAGGTGCAAAAGTGACGTAACAATGCCCCCTTTTCGCACCCGCTCAGACACTTTTCTCCCCCAGACAGATTTTCAGGCGTGGTCGTAAACATTACCTCGTTTTTGAACTCTATTCATCAGTTTTCAGTTGTGTTTCAGAAATTTAAATATATATCAGATAATTCAATGATCACTCTGTCTTCTTATGAGTTTTAATTTAATTGCAGATATAAAAAAAATTAGGGTAGAAATAGCTGTGATATACTGGGCTAAAATTCCTCATCGGTACTTTTGAAAAACAGATTGTTGTATGCGATGTATCATAATGATGGTCTGAAACACATACCCCATTTAACAGGCGCCAACTCGCGAAACCATTCTTAAAATAAGCGCCGAAAATTTTGCAATGGTAAAGTATAGGAAGAACTTTTCGGGGGTCAAAGGTCGGGGAAAGGTCCATTGTTTGTTCACTAAGGCAATTGTTTATTTCACCAGCTCGCTTTGACAGTGCGGTGAGAGTATAGCGATCGGCAACTTTCATGAATGATGCGTCGGACTACATTACAGAGTGTGGTTGGATACAGTCAGCGGGCCGGTCAAAAACTCGTCGTGGCCGTATGTTGCCCACCCCGGCCCTAGATTCACGAAGCGCCTTTTTTTAAAACAGTCCCTATTACCAGATTGGAAGACATCGGACGAGAGAGCACCTATTTTTTAGAAATAAATCTTACGCGGTAGAACATGAACTAATTTTTTTCTGAAACAATTCCCTACTTTACATTTGGGTCTCATTGATTTTGACCCGATATGGCGAATCGTTCCTGTGTATGAAATATGAAACATACGGGATCTTTCCGATAGGATACTACACAAATTTTACGACTGCAACCTGTGAAGTAACAATGCCAACTGCCAGCAAAAATACGATTAGACAACATTCCAGAATTTACTGTGTGCCATCGAAATGCATATGAACAGTAAGTGTCACTCTCTTTGATAGATTTTCTAAAAACAGCCCAATTAGAATTTTTTATTTTTCGCCCAGCAACGGAGTTGAAAAGACTGTTCCAATTTTTTGTGTCCATTTTAAATTTGGCATTTTTCATTGGGTTCTCACTTTTCCATATACCGTGTGCTTGCACTGGGCCGTGAGCACCTACATCAAAATCAATTCGACGCGTATCTAAAAAGACCTCTGAATTTTCACTAACCTGCTTGAATTTTTTCCCCCAGCTTTTGTATTCCTCAAGCGGCTTGGGCGTGCTCGCCATGAGTAATTTTCAATTATCCTTTGAGTTTAAAATCTTAGGCCAGACAATATTTGTCTTCAGAGCCGTAATTTATTTTTAGTCAAGATAAGATCTTAATACAGCCAAATACTCCAATTTAATATTTACATTCCAAATTTCCAATATATAATACATACAATAATATCATGCAAAAATAACACAAAAAATTCAAATTACTTTGGGCAAGTATATAGCCATCATGAAACAATATAACAAATCCGAAAAAATTTAACACAATTAATTATGACAATAACAACAATCTATCTCGAGTCTTTATTAATTTCTTTATCTACTTCTTCTCTTTTTTTGTCCAATTCTTTTTGTAATACGTCTTTTATTCTATTTTTTTCTTCTTTCATCCAATCGGTCATTCTTTTTTTATGACTTAATTTGTGTTGTTTAGTTTCTTCTTCAAATTGTCTTTTTCTTTTACACTGTTGCTTTTCAAATTCATCATCTTTTTCTTTCTTTATTTTGTCTAAGTCTTTTTGCGTGTTCCTGATTCTAATTGTTAATATTGCTTTGTAACATTGATCCATTATTTTCTTGTGTTCGTTTTTAGTTTTCTTTGTTGTCCTTAAAGTCACTTTTCGATCCGTCTTTTCGGTTGGATATTCTGGTGTATTGATAGGTGATATTATTTCATCTGTGATTATGAGGTCCATTAAATTCTCTTCATTTATTATCGAGGTTTCTCCTATAGTTGATGTCGCTATGTGTAAAATATCTGGGTAACCAAAAAATTGATCAACTTTGTGTTGTAACGAAATCTCGATTGAGGGAATATAGGTTGATTTCCAATTTTTTACAAATTCTTCTTTTGTAGTATATTTGAATTTTCCTCGTTGTTCAAAAAAATCTAATAAGTCTTTTACTTCGGTTCGTCTTTTACTTCCTGTTGTATCTACGGCGATTATTTCTTTCTTTTTTGTTTCCAGTAATAAAATTGCTATCACATTTTCTCGAATGTCTGGTATGTTAAAAACTAATTTATCATATTGATCCCAATAGGTTGATAATAATGAATCATTAATAATGGATGAGTTTTTTATTGTTTTCCAAAAATATAAAGGTACCTCCATTGTTTTATAGTCTTCCATCATTTGTTGTTTGGTAGGCCACTCTCATTGCAGGTGTAGATACTCGTCGTTTTTTTCTGTTGAGAACTCCCACAAGTATGCCTATCACTAGTAACAATATGATAACTGTGAATATAGTAAGTACGAGCATTATTCCGAAATTTGGATGTTCTGGTTTGTACATATGATACCAAGGGACATTCATCCAATATTCATTGATCATGGTATGATTGCGTAAAGCCTCTAATAATTGTTCGACCAATTGTCGATCTAACATTGTTGTTGCTTCTTCCATTCCACTTGACATAGTTGTGTTACTCATTATACCCTGGTAGTTGTTGCCTGTTGTACTGCTGGTTGTTGAATGAATGTTTCAGGGGAAAACTATCCTTTTTATAGTTTTTCTCTCTCCCCTTTTTTTCTGTCATTCCAAAATTCTCTCGGGCATGACTACATCGCGGATGGTGTTTTATTAAACAATATATTAAAACAAAACCGCAAATTATTATAAACATAGGAATAAGTACGGGTGCCATTGCCTTTATTCCTGCCGTTATCAAACTTCCTATTCCGGAACCTATGACACCTCCTATTCCTCCTACTACGTCTTTGGCCGTTTTTATCAGTTCATGTCCGAAGTCAAATTTTGTTGCATTTTTCCACGAAGACAGTGTGATTGGCTGCAGCGTGAAAAATTCATTTGGCAGAACAGGGATTGTTTGCTGAGTTGTTTTATTTAATTCTATTAATTGTTGAATCACCCTTTGGTGGGCGTTTTTCCATTTCTGGGTTAAATTATACCAAATTTTGTGTTGCGTTTTATAATGCAGTGTTTGTCGTTGCCATTTTCCCGACTCATTTTTCCATCTTATGGAGTGATTTTGCCAATATATGGCATTATTCTTCCAATAATATGTCTGGTTTTTCCAGTGGATTGTTTCGTGCGTTTTATTCGTCTTCCACCTTAGTAATACTTGGTTTATTTCTTGCGATATCTGTAGATGGAAACCTTTTACTTGTGCGTCTTTTTTCCAATACGTCACGTTTGCTTCCAATTCACGCTGATAATTTTCTTGTTCTTGTTTTTTTAATTCGATTAATCGTTTTTCATCTTGATTAATCCGGGAAGCCGTTTCTGCTAATTCCAACATTCCATTATCAAACCGCATTGTATATGTCGAATTTTTTGAGAATATAAATCTTTGGGTTTTAGCCGTAGCGATATATTGCCAAATTATTTTGTCTATTTCTACTTGTGTCGCCATATAAGTATGCATATTATTCATTCCCGAAACTACATCCGCGGCCATTGCTTGTTGCAATTCGTCTGTTTCCGTCATTTCGCTATGTAATTCTTGTATTTGGGCCTGTTCGGCTTCCTCCACTTCTTGAATTTGTGAAAACAAATTTAAAGCCTGTGACCCTTGTTCGTAAACATGTATTGATAGTTGATTAATTCTATTATTTACTGTCATTAATTGTTTTTCTTCTTGTTGAAATCTTTGGTTTACTAGTTTTGTTAGTTGATTAATATGTTTCTGTGTTTCTTCATAAAACGTCCTTATTTCCGCTCCTAAAGCTATGTCCGCTATCAAATTGGCTACCCCGAATAAAATAGAGAAAAATCCGAGTCCACTTCCTTCTCTTTTACGTCTTTTTCGATGCTTTGTCAAAAATATTGGTTTTCCAGTCGGCCATTTCTCTCGATTTTCCGATGGGTCGTAGTGAATTTGTTCCCAGAAACTTAACTTCATATGTTTTCCTCCGACTGCGTTCAGACAGTCGGTTTTATTTTGTTTTTCTTCTTGACATTTTTCGTTATTTCGTATTGGTAGAATCGGGTCTCCTTTTGTAACCGTTAGATTGTTTATTAAAAAATCTTTCGCGTTTTTAATCGATTGATTGTTTTCGTATTCATATTCTTTTATTTTCCATATTACTTTTAGGAATCCTTCACTATGTTGATGATAGTTTCCCTCATATACCCAGTTATTAGGTACTTTTATCCATGCAGACGGGGGTAATAAATTTGCCCTTGGTTCTATATTTTGAATTTTTTCTTCATATTTCACTACGGTTGGTGTATACGGAGTCATACCCTCATACATTTTCTTTAACCAAGCTGCTTTGTCTGAATATCCTTTGAGGTGGGTCCTCGTCCAATAATTATCTCTATTTATCATTACCTCACTCATTCTTATTTGATAAGTTCCTTGTTTTAATTGATCTTCAATATCGTCGTCATACGTTTCTATAAACAATCTTGCGGTCATTTTGTGTTCTTTTTTGAATGGTAACTTGTTTGTACATATTTCTTTAGTTCCTTTAATGTAAGAACTTATTCTTCCAAATACTATTGCCGTACATTGCACGGTTTCATTTAAAGCTTCTTCTGTTGTTAGCGGATCGTATAGTTTCATATGTCCGTCATAATCTGGTATTAAATTATGCCATCTTCGTCGTGGTATTTGTAATTTATTCGGCCAACTTGAATAATGTCCAGCTCCGTTCATTCCAGTGTAAACACAACAAGTTCGTATTGGATTTGTCCACGTTGCGACTTGAGATATTTGAAATAAATTCCTGGGTGGAGTTTTCATTGCCTTTGATATCAGCGAATCGTGCCATTCGTATATCGTCGGGTTCCACGTATCATGTTGTAGTACTTCTAATAATTCATCTATTTCTTGAAAAATAACTTGTGTTTGGATTAGTTGTTGATCTATCTGTGACGTCTGAAACCAACAACTTGTTTCAAAATTATATGGTACTTTTGTAGAATTCGTGACGATTCTAAAATTTTTAATAGTGAAGTCTGTGTTTGTTATATTTCTTCTTGTTGTTGGTGTTTTTGACGTCGTACAGTTGTATTTTATTATTAGAAAATCAGCCCATAATTTGTAAACGTAAGATTTGAACATTGTCATGGCCGGGGTTAACAAATTATATGGGTTGTATAATATAAGATCGTTTGTAGTATCTACCCACCTCCATATGTGTATGGCTTTCATAGATGGGTGTCTGTACATAGTCTGTGAGTCATTAAGCATTTTATAACTTAATGGGGGGTGAATATCTGTTTGCCATCTATCGCATGCACACTCTTCCTCAAATTTCCTAGTATCTTCCCAGTACGTTGAGTTTGGGAATTTTGCTTTTTGAAACGTGGTTGTTTGTGCCATTATGTATCCAAATCTGGGAGAATAATACGTTTTGTAACCAGTACAAGAATTTTCCCAATTTTGTGCGTCGTTTGTTTTTATCCATGTGCAATTCTCTTTTGGTTGATATAACTGGCGCATTTCGTATTTTTTCCATTCCAACCCTTGTTTTATCTTCCATTGTGAATAATTTAGATTTGTCACATACTTGGGCTGATCTGATTCGTTTCCCACGAACATTACTTCTTCTAATCGCACATTGTTGAAACATTCTATCCTGGTCAATATTGTCAATATTAATATTGCCGGAAATGCTTTACATAAGCTATTAGGTTTATTATTAATTGTAAGAATCCGAGGATTAAAATCAAAAAAGTTGCCCATTCTTCACTAAGCGGTGGTGACATTGAAGTATTTGAGGGGAATGGTTGGTTTTATCAGTACTGTTTCTGTTTTTGTATCCTTAATTTGATATCCTATCTGTCGTAATTGCTTAATTTCTTTAGCGCTTAATTCTAATCGTATCGTTTGTGATTGTTTCTTCGGTTGAATCCTTGTTGTAAAATGTATGTATTGCCTCTTCTGGGGTCGTAATTCTCCTGTTTCCTTTATCAGTTGTAAATTTCTTAAGGTTGTATAATGATAGATTGGGACATCTTTTGTCCAATTGTCGTATTTAGGTGTTCTTCCTTTGGTGTGTCCTCCGTGAGCCCAAACTCCGACTGATGAAGTTCCGACTCTTGTCATCTCTTTTATATTCGTTTCTAAATTTTTTTGTGTTGATGGAATTATGTTTGAGATACATGTCCATGGATGTATCCCTTCTTTTTGGTGTGGGCATGTCGCATGACGTAAATGCTTTATTACCTTTTTTTGTTGCTTGTGTGTTATTGTTAACGTAGGCCAAATTCCCGGTTCTTCTCCTTCAGCGTCCAAATCCATCCAAGCGGATCTTGATAATCCGTCTGATGTAAAAACCTCATTAGTTGATTTCTGGATAATATTCTTTATTGAGAACGTTGAGAGATAATTTAACCATCTATTGACCAAAAATGATGTACTTGGTTGTTTGGGTTGTCCCATTCTTTTTAGTAATCCGTAAACTCCACTATTGTCTGTAATAATCGTAAATTTGTTGGCTTGTAATATATCTTGGAATTTTAAGGCCGATAATTGTAGTGCTTTTAGCTCTTTTTCCATCGGCGTGTAGGATTTCTGTTTATCCGTTTGCCATTTTTGACTGTAATATGCGAGAGGGTATATTATACCGTCCCCCTCTAATTTTTGGAAGAGTACAGCCCCAAACCCGATAAATGAGGCGTCCGTTTCCAGAAATAATGGAACTCCTGTTTTTAAATGATATAAGGGGCAGGTTGTTTTAATATGTTCTTGTATGTGTAAAAAATTTTTCATCAGTTCTTTAGTCCATTTTACTGGATATCTGTCTGATGTAGAAGCTGGGACCGATCCCGTTTGTTTATCGAAATTACTTAACATTAATGATAAGTTTTTGATATGATCGGTTATATACCTTAAGCTCCCTATCCATTGGCGTAAATCTTTGATATTTTGAGGAGGTGGTATTTTTAGTAATGCGTGCACTCGCTCCAATGGGACTTCTACTTTGTCTCCTGATATAAATGACCCTAGTACCTTTACCTTTCTTCGTCCTATGATGAATTTATTAATTGAAATTGTTAGGTGTAATTTTTGCAGGCATTCAAAAACAAATTCTAGTAGTAATAAATGATCCTTTTCCGTTTTGGTGGACAGCAAAATATCGTCTAGGTATACGTCAATGGGATTTGATTGTGCTTCGCCTGGTCTATTGTGTTTTTTCATATACTCCCTGTATTTATTCGTTATAGGGTGTATCACTGCTTGTTGCATATTAGCGGTCCACAAAGCTGGGCCTGTTTTTATCCCAAACGGCATTTTTTTCCATCTAAGATGTTCATTTTTTACCGCAATTCCAAACATGTGGCGTTTGTTTTCCACTATATCCAGATGATGATAAGCTTTTTTTAAGTCCAATAGTGAAATATACGGTCTTCCTTGCACCATGGCTTTCATATCTGGTACTAAAGGTGGGGGTATTTCGATATCTTCTATTGCCGCATTAAGTGGTTGCAAATTTTGTACGACTCTCCAACCCGTTGTTTGACCCTGCGCCAATTGTTCTGCTACTGGCAGTTTCTGTGGAACTACGAATAACGCCAATTGCCAACTTGCAAAACCTTTTTCTACAACTCCCAGATCTTTCAGATCTTGTATCCCTTTTTCTAATGCTTGCCGTTGTCCGTCGCCTTTTAAGTTATACGGGGCGGACACGAATGGCTTGGTGAGAGGGTCCTTTAATTTAGGGTCTAGTGGGTAAGGAAGTCTTTGTGTTTGTTGTAAATGTTGTTGGAGATTCTCAAGTTCCTTTTGGTATTTTTGATAAATTGGCCACCAAGTTTCATGTGTGATCAGTACATTTTCCCTGGTGTCCCATTGCTCTGTTTCAAACCGTTGTTGCATTATTTTTTCCCTTACTTCCCATAATTCTTCGTTTAAAACCGTATCGTTATTGTATATCATATTCTTTATATGATTCCGGTTTTTTATACATACTTATGGGTTTAGTTAAGGATGCCGATATGATATCTTTCGGCATTGTTATGTTATGAAAATTATTTTTTTCATCTTCGCGTTTTTCCTCGCGGGAGGGGGATAATAAGTGTGGATCCATAACACTTGCTTCTTGTAAGAATATTTGCGCCTTTTCTGCTGGCACTAGTTCAGGGGATAATGCTTTGGAATTCAGAGCTTGGTCAATATATCCTCGTCCAATAATGGGAACTTGAATTTGTTCACCTATCGCGAAAGGTAACTCCAAATCATGCCATTTTACAAACACCAAAAAATTAAGTTTTGTCTGACCTCCTATGCCTGAAACTATGGCTTGTAATGGTTGTCTTTCTTTCCATGCCACTGGGTAAAAATCTTTTGTTTGTTGGATAGACATAGTATTAATTGTGCTGCCAGTATCAGCAAGAAATCGTATTGGTTGTGTGTTATCTGTTAGATACATTAATTCATGGGAAAATACGTCATCCATACTTACATATGAAAAAAAAATAAAATACTGAGGAGTGGTTTACTGGATCGACCACCCCTCGTTCTAGTTTTCCTGTCGAGAAATGTCATGTTTTAGTGTGTTAGAACGCCAATTTGGCACTCTTCTGGGTGCCGTAGCGGCTTTGGAAGGTCTTCGTTCATATGTTTGTTCGTATTCTCGGACTCGTGTCTGTAATCCTGGCGAATTCTTTGAGGCATAAAAATTATCCAGCCTTTCCAACGTTGACATTTGGTGATCTTGTAACCACGGCTTCCATGTTCGATCCAGAAACTGCTGTCGTGGGTTCGCAATTGGGGTTATTCGTTCTTGTATAACCAATAACCCTGTGTCTTGGTTTCGGGTTATTATGAGATTATTGATGTCCAGTATTGCTTTTGCAATACAATCTCTGGCCATATGTCCATGGGCTTTGCAGTTAAAACAAACTGAGTCTGATAACTGGTCCGTATATAATCCAAGATCTGCGTATATATTTGTTTTATCAAATAACCAATTTGGAGTTTGATCCCATACTTCTCCCATAGGGGACCATCTTTGGGTTGACATGCTCCCTATCGAACTTCTTCCTGGCGAGTACCCTGAATATCCTCTTCTTCGTTTTTCTCCCGTTCTGGGTCTCGTGTCTATTCTATACGGTGAGGAGGGAGGCTGTGGTGATGTGTAATTTCTTGGGGTGGACTGTGGGGATACACTTACTGGTCTTGGTGGAGTATTTATTGGCTGGTAATTATTTAGTAATCCAGGGGTGTTCTTGAGGTGCCCGGATTGCTTCTCAAGTTATACCTGGGTTGTTCATTAGCTTGATTATGATCTCCAGCAAAACTTATCAGTCCCGTAGTTTTTGTTATTTTGTTGGTTAACGCCTTATTTTGTGTCGAAGCGTTCCAAGTTACTTGTAATGACCTCATTAATTCTCTCCAGGTCATATCTTCTTGACCCAGATAGGTATATCTCAACCCCTCTGGTAGTTTTGATATAACCTGAGAAAATAACATCTCGCTTGTTGGGTTCGCATTTGCTTTTTGTGTTTCTTTTATCTGGAGATGTCTTAGTGCTTGCAAGAGCACTTCCATTGGTTTATCGTTCTCCCAGGAGTACGATCTTTCGAATTCCATAATAACTTTTGCCGCGTCTATCGACCCTGTTGGGTTCAATAGCGCCAGAGTTTCCAACAATCCTTTCCAGTCCCATCTGTCTTGTGTTTCTGCGGCCAATAAATCCGCATCCTGTATCCTCTGTGATTTTCTTAATTTTTTTTGCATTTCAATTATTATCATCCCATCTATTGGTTTACTCCCGTCTTTAAACGGTAATTTCGAGATCGTGTTTTCAATCCATTTTACAAGAGGGACTTGTCCCGGGAAGGGTATTAGATTCTCAAGTATTTCTGGTTTGGGCAGGGCTGGAACTTCCGTTGGATCGGGGAGATTCACCTGGATCGTCGGAGTTTGTGTTTGTCTTAGCGGTGGTTTAAAATTGATTTCCGAGGCTCTTCCTCTTATGATTTGGGGTTTGGTGTCATCCTGGATTTTTTTAAGTTCATCTTTTTGTTGGACGATTCTTCCGGTGGTTTTTTTTTAATTCATCGGTGGTTTTTTTTAGTTCATCTTCTAGTTTTTGGGCTACTTCTTCTCGTTCTTCCAATTGCCGAGAGATATCTCGTATTTGCGCATTTGTTTCTCTTTGTAATTCGAAAACTCTTCGATCTCTTATATACATTGGGTTGTCCTTTAATGCTTCTGTTCCCATTTGTGTACCGTCTTCATCCAAAGGGATTCCGTTGTCATTTAACATTGTATAGTATCCGGCGTGAACCTCGTACGTTGGAGGGGCTGTTGGTTGAACCGGTGACACCCTAGGGTATAACATTGTGTAAGCTTGTTGTTGTTCTTGATTGAATTCTTCTGTTTTTGTAGGGATATCATTTTCGATGTTGGGTATTTTTGTCTTTGAGATTTCCCTTTTTGTCTCTTTTTCGTGTTCAATGAGTAACCTTTGTACGCCTCTTGCGACTTGTTGTTGTTCATTTTGCTCACGTTCGGCGCCTCGTATGGCTTGCTGTTGTTCATGAGTTGTTAGTTTCTGAGTATGCTTTTCTATTTTCCTCAGTATTTCCTTTATTTCTCTTTCTAGTTTCGCTATTACTGATGCATTGCCGGAGCCCTGATGGGCTTTCTTTTTTTCGGCGTTAAGGTTACTAAGAAGAACGTATCGTGATTGGAGTTTCTTTATTTGATCTTCTTTGGTTGGTAATAGCTTTATGGGGAATCTTGACTTTGCCTTGGGCCGCAGGTCTTGTATTTGTAATCCTGGCGTGCTCGCCATGAGTAATTTTCAATTAGTAGGCGATGTGTTTTCTTCAGAGCAAATTTTGACAGTCAAATTTATAGATTTAGTTTTAGAATGGAAGTGCAAATCTGAAGTACTGTCATACAGTTTGGTATTTTTAGGGACTTCATCGCCTAATATTTTCGAAAATGAATTTTCATTAGTTTTTATGTCCTTTAGGTTCTTATTCCAAAATTTCCGCAATTTTCGAATATAATTTTTTATTTGACCTTTGGCAAATTTTGAGTTCCAGATTACTCGTGCTAATTTGATCCAGGCTGCATGGCAATTGGGATCAAATGATCCCATATCATCTATTGCAGATACAAACGACTCAATTGACAAATTGTTTTCAGAAAACACACCGCCCGACTGTTTATAAATAAAATTTTGGTTAGTATTTCGGACAGGCGAAGATGATTTCGGTAGCCTCTTCCTTGGAATGGGACTATTACTATAAACTTCATCCAAGTTATTGATAGGGGGGGAAGTTGAAGTAAAACCTGCTGGTGTGTTTTGGCCGGTCATCCCCGTGCAGCATAGCAATGTCAGAAACAACGACAGAAGCATCACGAGAAACAACAGAAGAAGTGAAAGGTGAGACCGTAGTGACCTTCCGGCGACGCTGACGTTGTTTTTTAGAGTTTAGAGTCTAAACTTTAGACAGAGAAGTAGTGTACAGACAAGATGGAGAATCTGGACATGCATCAGTTGTAACGACCACGATCTTACGAAGTTGACCGGATGTCTTCACTGATACAGTCTTTTGAGCATTTTTGGTCCTCGCTGGACGTCGGCTCTTCACAATTTTGAAAATGCCGGTAACGTCAGATGACGACTTTTCCAAAGTACAGTCACTTGACAGTACAGTTTCAGAGCTGCACGGTGCAAAAGAAGTGTTGAGTTTTCGTGGAGTCAAACGGAGACTTGTCTTCGAATCCGACGAAACGTGTCTGATTACCTTGTCTGGACAGGCCTTGCAAAGTCCATACGAAAGTACAGCTGCGTAAGATAGTCGGAGATGGACAAGACGCAAACATGGCGCAGATAGCAGCGAAACTATAGTTTTTGGCTTAGCTTCCACATTGGCATAGAACACCACAGAGATAGAGGGTGGGTGGGGCTTAGTGGTAAAGGATGAAATAGAGTCAGAGTTAAAGGGCTTCAAGATGATTTTGTTCCTTTGACGAGGAATTGATCTACTGGAAGCAGGAATTAATTTAATCCCAGTTCCAACAGAAGAACATACTGCGGGGAAATCATTCTCCAAAAACACAGAAGTGTCATACTCACATATATCTTTTTCTGTAGACTCCGAAAGGTTATCTAAAAGAATTATGACATTTGCTTTGAAAAGTCACACATGATTTCTAATTCAAATCCTTTTTAGGGTGTGAAAGTAATAGACATTAAAGAGATAACATTATCTCGGCTGGGTGGCGCAGCTTGCTAACCGCACCTCTGCGCTCGCATATAGTGAGGGATAATTATGTGCGAAAGGCTTGCTGAACTCCTCGCCACCGTATGGTGGTTCACGAAATGCTGCTCGGTTAATATTAACATCATGACATTGTACACAATAAATGTGATGTCCTCTCACACGGGGAATTTGGAAAAAAAAATTAGCTTTCTGGCGACTTTTTTTTATTCAAAACGATCTTTGAGCGCATTTCGTGTCCAATAATATAGTGAATAATATAATGAGGTTCATGCTTGAATAATTTATACATTTTTAAAAAATAGTCCCTTTAAGTCTCATTGATTTTGACCCGATAGGGCGAATCTTGACTTTGTCTGTAATATGAAACATTCGGGGGACTTTCCGATAGGATACTACAGAAATTTTACGACTGCAACCTGTGAAGTAACAATGCCAACTGCAAGCAAAAATACGATTAGACAACATTCTAGAATTTACTGTGTGCCATCGAAATGCATATGCACAGTAGTAGGGGTCACTATCTTTAATAGCTTTTTTGAAAACATCAGTTCATTTTGTTAGATTTTTTATTTGTCGCCCAGCAACGGAGTTAAGAAGACTGTTCCAATTTTTGGTGTCCATTATAAATTTGGCATTTTCAAAATACCATGTGGTTGCACTGAGCTTTGCCGCGTCTACATTAAAATCAGTTCCATGCGCGTCTAAAAATATGTCTGAATTTCACTAACCTGCTTCAATTCGTTTTCACAGCTCTCTTCCAGGGGCGCGGGGGGTGTGTTTTCTTCGTGACAAATTTCGGCAGTCGCACTTATATATTTCGTTTCCGAATGAAAGCAAAACTCCGAAGAATAGTTATTTACTTTTGTATTTTTTAAATACTTCATCGCCTGCTTTGTCAGGGAATTAGTTTTTTGGGTTATTGTTGTCTTTGGCAACTTTGAAGTTCCATATTACTTTCACTAATTTGCTCCAGTCTGAATGGCAATTTGGATTAAATGATCCCATACCATTTATTGCAGATACTGAATTGACAATTTGTTTTCGGGAAACACACCGCCCGAATGCTTATAAATTAAATAAGGGTGAGCATCTTTTACGGGAGAATATTATTTCGGTAACTTCCGTGGAATCGGACTATTACTATTAACTTGATTGGAGTGACCAAAAGAAGAGGGAGTACAAAAAACACCTGCTATTATGTTTTGGCCGTTCCTTTTCGTTCAACATAGTAATATCAGAAACTGTCCAGAAGCACCACGAGAAACAACAGAAGGATGAGGCCGGTGACGTTATTTTGATGAAGTAAGTAGTGGGAGAACAAAAAGAAGATTCTGGACGCGCATTGTTTGTATGGACCATAGTTTTACATGGTTTACCCGCTGTCTTTTTCATTGACACAGATCTTCTGAGTATTTTTTGTCTTCGCTGATCCTCTACTCTTGAAAATGCCGATAACGTTCGGCGATGACTTTTTCAGAGTTGGGCTGCTGAAAGTATAGTTTTTGAGCTGCGTGGTATAGGGGCAAGCTTTGTAGTAGGAGAAGGTTAGGACGATGCCATTTTTTTTTTTGCCGCAGAGATAAGCGGTTTGCTTAATTATCACTTGCAGTGGAAGATCCTCTTGTATACGCGACGGATCGTGTGCGAAATCCACTCATGTTACCTGTAATCTATTACAAATGTTAATCACAATATAATAGATTCAAAAAATATTTACATCAGAAGCTGCTTGAAGTAATTGAGAATGGACCACATTATGCACCTAAAGTTTGTTTCTGAACAGCAAGGAATTCAAGCTGTCCCGCTGTCTTTTTCATTGACACAGATCTTCTGAGCATTTTTTGTCTTCGCTGATCCTCTACTCTTGAAAATGCCGATAACGTTCGGCGATGACTTTTTCAGAGTTGGGCTGCTGAAAGTTTAGTTTTTGAGCTGCGTGGTATAGGGGCAAGCTTTGTAGTAGGAGAAGGTTAGGACGATGCCATTTTTTTTTGCCGCAGAGATAAGCGGTTTGCTTAATTATCACTTGCAGTGGAAGATCCTCTTGTATACGCGACGGATCGTGTGCGAAATCCACTCATGTTACCTGTAATCTATTACAAATGTTAATCACAATATAATAGATTCAAAAAATATTTACATCAGAAGCTGCTTGAAGTAATTGAGAATGGACCACATTATGCACCTAAAGTTTGTTTCTGAACAGCAAGGAATTCAAGCTGTCCCGCTGTCTTTTTCATTGACACAGATCTTCTGAGCATTTTTTGTCTTCGCTGATCCTCTACTCTTGAAAATGCCGATAACGTTCGGCGATGACTTTTTCAGAGTTGGGCTGCTGAAAGTTTAGTTTTTGAGCTGCGTGGTATAGGGGCAAGCTTTGTAGTAGGAGAAGGTTAGGACGATGCCATTTTTTTTTGCCGCAGAGATAAGCGGTTTGCTTAATTATCACTTGCAGTGGAAGATCCTCTTGTATACGCGACGGATCGTGTGCGAAATCCACTCATGTTACCTGTAATCTATTACAAATGTTAATCACAATATAATAGATTCAAAAAATATTTACATCAGAAGCTGCTTGAAGTAATTGAGAATGGACCACATGATGCACCTAAAGTTTGTTTCTGAACAGCAAGGAATTCAAGTTTCATTTTATTCGTTCCTAGGGGAACGGAGTTCGGGAAATCGCATTATTTTCATTGCATTTCATATAAAAGCTATCGTAAATCATCTGTATAGTATTTTGATCAGATGAGAATGTATTTGACGCCGTGATTTTCGTGCACAAACAGAATTTGAACTTGTCAGGAGGAACGTACCTTTTTGGGCCAGATAGTGTTGTAAAAAGTTGTGCTTTGCAAACATATCAGTTGCGCGGTGTTCATAATATCCGAAGTAAACCAGTTCCTTTTGTAATGAGTTATAGAATTAGTTATTTTATAATCGATATCAAATAAATGTACAAGATTTTTGAAAGGACTTTTAGGATCGATGGACCGCAACATCATCAACTGTTTATACGCAGGACGGGACTATTATTATTTAGAAGTACTTGAGAGTGAAATATCTTCAGAGGCCCAATGGGGAGCTGCAAATATGAATACGCATATTTTACTTATTAAAAATAAATACACTGAATTCTGTAGGAATTAGCAACAAAACAAATCTATTCTTTCCAATATGATGAAGTAAAAAAATTGTGGAGGCAGCATGTTGCTTTTATAACGGAGTCAATATTGCTGGACTTTAAAGGTATTGCTCGGTGATAGATTGATTCTCCACTGATTTGCTAATATTCCAAATGTGCTCTCCACTATTCTTCTAGCACGCGATAAACGGCCAGGAAATGACCTCATCAAATTTTCTTTCCGTGGGAAAGCTTCATCACCAATGAATACAAAGGGAACAGTTGGCCCATCTGTTAATGGCAATGGCATGAAAACAGATATGCCCCAGTTAGACAGAAATATAAAATGCGGTTTAGGTAGGAAGTTTTTCTGCATAAACATGCTTTATTGTTATGAATTATTACTAAGCTGTAAAAATAATTGGCCTGTTTTACAATATTAAAGCAGATCGAACTCGATATAACTTGGGTGTAATGAAAAATTAAAGCCTGTTTCATTACAAATAGATTTGATTCGTCAACCAAAAACAAATAAATGAAAGCATACACACAATAAACAGGCGCTGTTTTTTGGTAAAGACTAGAAAAAACATCAACAGTCAAGTCGATGTAAAGTATTAGCTAGAATAACCCACCTTGGTGAGGGTAGACTCAGGGTTCCATTCTGCAGACGACGTCCAAAACAGGAGTTTGCAAATATTCCCCCATCACTTGCTCTGCCGTAGGCACCAATGAAAACCCATTTCAATGTTTGGCCGGCACATTATTTAAAAGTTTTTTTTTCGGGTGAAATGTTTTAAGTGTACCCTTTTTGTCTAGAAGCATATTCAGTACCCGACATTGCATTATATTACGCAAATATATATTATTCTTTTCTGTTCCGGTCATTTCAATTTTTTGCGCCTGCGAGTACATTTAATTTTACCGGTCCGCCAGGGTAGAAAGGTTGGGAACCACTGGTGTAGAGAACCTTATTCAAGTTGAATGTTCAGACCAGCATTATAATACCTTACAATCCACTTATTCTGCAAGTCAAGCATTAGATATGAAACTGTTCCATATATTTTTTAACACTGATATAATTTAATGCAATACTATGCGAATACAACAGTATATTTTACATTTATCTCAGGACAGAGGAAAGTCTAAACTGACATGATGAACTATGACTTTCTTTCACAGTTGCCCAGTTCAGTGCGAGTATAATAAGAGTTCAACGTTTGAAACCGGATGACGGGGGAAGTCCTAACCCATCATAGGATAGATGGACTACCCAGTAATGCTGTCGCACATAATTATCCCCCACAAACCCACACAGGCTGTTCACCATTGCGATAGGAAGGATGTTTCTAACACGATGTGCAATCGATTTAAGTCTTTATTTATCTTTTGAAAATATCTACTGTTCTATTGTCAAATTTATTAATTTCACTTTCTAAAGTCAAATTTCTGAACATTTATATCCTGTTCTACATCTCAGTATATCGTTGGATCGGGATTGGAAAATTGTAGTCACTACCGGAATAAAGAGATATAAACCTCAAACTACAGCCATATTTCGATATGCCAAAGTTGAACAAGATTCTTGTCAAGTTAAGCAAACCCACTGCCCAAAGTTGTCATTCCATGTAATTTTCCGAGTAATTAATTACTAAGGTTCTGTGATGATTTTGCACTGCCAATATCTATTTTGTCATTTTCATCTATACTATGTTGCGCGCGATATCAACTAGTCTTGTCCAAATGAATAAAACGGTATTTAAAATGAATCTGAGTTACGGGTTTCATTGTTTTGGGGGCGCAGTTTCAGACTTTTTGCCTTAAAAGCGTAATAATGTAATGTTTAAACTTTTCAATGTATCCATTCATTGTTGAAACAATTTGGATGATTTTTTCAGCTTTCCGCTTATTTAATTAATTTCAGTCCTTGTGTTCTCGCGAGATAAATTATCCTAATTTTACGAACCTATTTCGTGGTCAGCCTGATCTCTATGAGAGACGGCAGAAAAAACAAAGATATTGCACTTTAGCCGAATTTATTGCAAGTTAAAATTCTCAAATTCCAAAATTATGCAAATAAATCTTCAATTTTCACTCAAATTTAAGTATTTTACAACTCGGTATAGTAAGATCAGCAAAACGATGAAAATAACATTATGAGAAGCCCAACTATATTTTGTAAAAATATGATTTTAAATAAATTGTTTCCAGGACTGAAAAATTTCAAAAAGTAGGAATCATTTTTACGTTTGGATAATGAAAATTTACCATAATTTAATTTACCTTATTATAGCTGTGATAACGACATCAATCAGCGTAAGGCTAATCGTATAAATTTCATTTAGGATTCAATGTTTTATATTTTATTGATAATAAAGGAACAAAATACAGACAGACGGACATTTCATTATATCAGGATCTCACAAATAACTCCATGATGCACGTAGATAGGAGCAGCATTCCCCATTCCTTGATAACTAGCATTCGGGTTGGAATTAACAACAAGATAAACGTTTGTGTAATCTTTATATTCAATTCCCTTGTATGGATTATCTGGACGTGGAAACCATTTTATGAATGAATCTTCAGGTATGACGTCACCAGTCTAAAAAATTAATTAGATGGCGTTTATCACTGAATCAAGCATGATCACGCATTTATAGTCATAAATACGTGCTTGGTCAAATATAAATGCAAGTAGTTCTAGTCTCTCACGTGATAATACGTAAAACTTCATGTTCATGCGCTGAGCAAGAATTCGTCCAAAACTATTACACTGCACAATTCCTTTATGACTAAACTCTACGCAGTTCAGTGCAATACAAGTCTTCAGGTGATTGGATAAAACGACTGTGATATATATTATTATTGATCCATGCTAGGTCAAAAGTAAATGCAATTACAAGTACTACATGCCTTTTCATGTAGTACTTCATGTTCATGCTTTGGGCAAAGGCTTGTCCAAAACTATTGTAATGCACAATTACTGTTTGATTAAACTCTAGGGCCTAGTCAGTTCGGTGAAACTACAGAGATATATAAATAAAGAGTGCCCTTCTCTCTCATTTCCGCGGGACCAAATGAAGGCTCTCTTGTTTAGTCAATAGACTTCCAACTTTTCAGAGATGCGTAATGCATTTTCTTATGAGATTTGACAGAAATCAACCATTTACGTCGATTTTCCTCGCATATTCTCCGGATCTTGATTCGATTTTCATTATCAAACGGTAAAATATCCCAGCCCACCATACGGTACTAATTTTGACTATTTTATCAATTTGCATAAGTCGTGGATTAATAATAGGGCCAACGTATCAGTCCAAAGCAAACAACAACGACCACAGAACATTAATCGAGATGGCTTTTCGGAATCGCTTTCCCATTCCACCTGTATTTGGCCATATTATATTTTGCGTGGCGATCTCAATATCATTGCGTGGCTTGGCTCCGTGGTACCGAGCTGTAACCTACATGTAAATAAAACTAAAAGGAGCTCCAGAAATGTAATGTAGTAATGTATTTTATATTCCTACAGATGAGAATAATTGGCATGATCATATGATACCAACCATTGAATCAAACTTAAATCCTGTCCATATCCAAAAATATAACTTTCCATCCGGAGTATTCCTTCTCAGGTAATTCACAACTGCATTATAAGATTCTTCATCTCGAATCAAACCAGCATGTGCGTTACGTTTCTGACAAATATCAACTGCTTTGTCGTATGTGACATCATGTTCACTATGTATCACAGCAAAGTAACAGATATTTCCGACCTTCAATTTGCAGTTTTCTGAAATGGAATAAATGTATACTTAAAAATATATCGAGTAATGATCAATCGTTGCTTTGAGGAAGAAGCACCCGGTACATTCAAACAATACTTCAATATTTTCAAATCGGACTAGCCGGCTTTAGAAAATACGATGAAGCCAATAACCCAATGCGTATGTTGTTTTTTGGTTGTTATTACGCAAAAAAAAATATTCAACACTTGCTGACATTACTCGGTTTCGGCTACATCAAATTTAGAAATATCGCTTTATTTTATTAGATTCACTTTAATGAGAATGATTCATAAATCATAAACTACAACTTGGATCGGATAAGTTATTCACCTGGAGGAGGAGTTGGTTTCAATGTTGTTTGAGTAGGTGTAGTTATCTGCCCGAATCTATTTGGAAGCTGCTGAGACTTGTCCATAATTGCAAGTCTTTGTTCAATCCGGTATATCGCTAAATTTTAATATAAATATTGGAAAACACGTATTAGCCATATGCTAAAACGACAAAGCTATAAAAACGTTTTTCACTCTTTGCAAATTTCTAGCGTTTTTAGTTGTTTTGGTTGTCTCTAATGTATTTCCTTATTGTGGGGTTTCATAACGATTGTTTACAACATTATATTGTGATGTAATAATTCCTTATTATGGTTGCTTACATCAATACGTTGTGTACATAAAAATTCAATAATTTTGGTAAGTTAAAATACCAGAAATAAGATGAAAAACTTCATTAATCCAATAATCTTCACTTACCTTTCTTCAACTCTCTTATTTCAGTAGACTGTTGTGCAGTTTTCGACTGCTCCTCCACTAACTTGCTATTCATTGCTCGAAGCTTCTCAAATTCTGATAAAAATAAAAAGGTTGGGTTTTGTACCGCACTCTCCGATTTCAGCAGCAATTAGAATTTTACAATCGCGGTTACTGAGTTTCTCAATGTTAGATGAATCGCAACTCAAATCTAGCTTGACCTTCAGTAAGTATAACAAAAGCATGAATTTTATATTGTTTATACATATATGTTGGATATAAATTCAACAGATACGTTTTGAAGAATTCTTCTTTTATTTCCTAAAAGTGTGAATTGAGAACCGATCATTCTACTATCTACATTCAGCAAATACATTCTCAGTGCAATGTGAAGACGAATATATAACCCACCTTCCTTCAGATTCTTCATTTCATCAGATTGTTGTTTATCTTTTCTTTTAAGATTGTTGAATTCTTTCGATTGTTCTTCAATTTTGCTGCTCTTTTCTGTCATAAAATATGCAGAATCTCGGGTCAAATTTCCGGTTACAAAATACGAATTTGTCACGAAAATTTTTATTAAATATATGTAGGCTTATAGCTATCTATTTATCAGGGAGAGATTAATTTAACGAAGCAAAAAATCTCAAACTTTTGATGTCATAGAGTGATGAGGTTTACTATTATTTACGAGCTCCACAATATATTTATAAAAAGTATGTATTAAAGATCATGTCAAGTTTCATGGGTGGGCACCACCGCGGCTCGCTAAACTTTTTGTGCGGCTCTTCTCGCTAACATAAATTATTATCAAAATTTTAACTAAGAGAAAAACTTCAATGTAATATTTTTTAATTAATTCAAAGTTGTAAAGAAGTTTTCGTCAATGATCAAGACAAATTATGTTTTAGTATGAAAATCGCTGAGCGTTGAATTTGAATTTAAGTCAGCCAAGTCAGCAAATCTTTCGTCACAATGGTCAACGTTTATTGATGCGTCGGCGGTATTGCAGCTTGATTGCGGTTAGTTAGTCTAAGTTACTGTGCGATATGTCTTAATCTGCCATAAGCTACTAAGTGAGTATAAAGTCAGCAATGTTAAACGGCACCATGAAACGAATCATGAAAACTTCTTACGAGTCTACCCTCGTAAATTAGCCAAAACGAAACACAAATTAATTGAGCTCAAATTGTGCATATATTTGAGCATAGCTGCCTTGTTACTCATCGATCTTAAGATCGGTAAGTATATTGATAGGTATTTGTATGGATGTCTGTGTGTGTGTGTGTGTGTGTGTCTGTTAGATGCACGCGATATCTCACGAAAGCGGGATTGAATCTGCTCCAGATTTTGCATGTGCATTCATCTTATCTCGGACCAGAATCCTATTGATTTTGGGCGAATTATGTCGTATAATTAGCGAGTTATCAATCAATTATTGATATAGTGATCTAGATTTTTGTAAAGCGAGAGAATTTTGAAACCCGCCGAGTGTGTGTGTGCGATGCGCAGTGCGCAAGTTACAAGAGCGGATGAATCGAAACTGCAGTGTCTGTTTTGGGGGATCCCCTAACTATCGATCGATAAGTCTTCGGTTTCCAACCGATATTCTCGTTTATCTATTTATTGTTATTAGACTCTAGTGTGAATCTATTTTCTGTTCATGGTATTTTAATAATTATAAATTCACAAATTCTGCGGCTCTTTTAAAGTTCTAACTTGCAGCATGCGGCTCTTATACAAAAAAGTTGTGCCCACCCCTGTCATATTTGAATCACCGCTACATTCATACGATACTGTTGTCAAATTTTATGAATGCCGTTATATTGCTCCTTTGGATAGGTATAAATTAGCCAAAGCAGTATTTCAAAAAATAACGGAATATCTTGCAAAACTCCTAGGTTTCTCTCAGGGACTCCGTACGGAGCACTTTGAGAATCTCTGGAATAGGTAATAAATTTCAGATTCTAACCGTCATTTCCAGAGCTGCCAACATTTTTCAATTTATTTTCGAACCCTTCCTCCAGTTTTCTTAAATCTGATTTGATATGTTCGATATCTGAATGAATAGATAAGCAATTTAATTTAATGATTTCTAATAAATTCAAGAAAATACAAATGGCATCATTGAATAGTCAGTAACGTGTGACTAAATACATCTCGGTGTTTTACGTGTTAGTTGATCCAGGCCTAGTGGGTAAGAAGATATTTCTTTCGAACTCGAAGTCGTTATGTATCATATTTATTATGATTGTTTGCAACGAAGACCGAATTGGGATATTTTGTTTCTTAATTATCGAATAGAAAAGATACTTGCCTAAAATATTCCTGGATACTGAAGGAAATAGATTGCCAATATTCTGAGGTTTTGCCGCATTCTTAGATTTGCATGTAATCGGAAACTCTTTGTCATGTAGATGTTTATCGATGTTGAAACCTGGTCTGTCCCATCCTACAGCAACCGGATTACATTGTGCAATCTGGCAACCCGGCTTGGGTGAGCAGTGAAACACTGTTTCATCTTGGCACCAGGATGGCGCGATGACGCAGATTAAGATGAAAATTATTGAGATTTTCATCTCGAAGTTTTAGTGTAGTTAAGTATTGACTGAATGAAGAAAAGTTTTTAATTTGTTTATAGAATTATTTTGATGTGAAATAAATTCTCATCATTGTACATTGTGGACTCTACAACAGTGGTTTCCAACCTCTGGTCGCGAAGGTTTTGCAAAACAGTAGAAAATAATACAAAACTTTAGGTTTAATATTGTCAATAGAACGCGAAGAATTCTGGAATGGACTCTCGTCTGCCTCCGAAAGATTTCCACTAGCTGTCGTAAGACCCCAGAATTTCACTTCTTGCTTGAAAACTAAGCAAGCGGCGCGAGATGTTTATGGCATGTTAACCATTGTGACGTCATATGAACTCGTCTGCATTTCCGTGCGCCGCAATGCGCAAAACACGCAGTGCTGTGGAACGCCAGTATTTCGATACCGATGGGGTATGTTGTTTCAACCTGAAGGTTATCATACATCCTACAGTAACGTTATAATTCCGTCATTTTATTTACCATGTCGTAGAAGCGACAAAATGAAAGCGGCTTTTCAGCTCTTGTTTATATAAAAACAAAAGCACGAAATCGAATGAAGGTCGAGGATGATATGATATTTGCTTTGTCAAAAACTAAACCACGAATTACGCAGTTGGCTACGCGGTTTCAATGTCAGCCGTCACATTCAGTAAAACTGCAGGTTGATAAAAAACTAATATTCACTTTGCTAAGTGCAGTTTCAAGTATTTTGCGGCGTCTGAAGCGTGGCGGGATTTCCAAACCAAGGCCTCTATGACCAAACCCATGGCGACTGACTTTTCAGCTGCAACAAACTAATGGCGAGATGCCGTTACCACGTCAGCTAATTAAAAACCAAAGGCGGGTAACATTTTGCTTCCGTAACCACGGCATGTCAGCTGCAATGGCAGGGCTGCCCCTGAGGGTGATAAATATTGCGTAAGTTGAAACATTTTTCTTATGGATACAGTTTTGATGGATTTGGGGGGTTTCAGGTTTAGGTAAATATAATTCTGCATGATAAACTAAAATCTGGTACACGACTTTGTGAATAAACCGGTAATAGCTCCATGACCACGGCAAGAGCTGCCATCAGTTCGTTCGTGGAAGCATCTGCCATGAAGGGGTACGAACTTTGCCGCTTGTTTTATTGATAAGTATAGAAAGTGAGGTATGGGGGCGCGACGTATGTATAAACCACCAAAGGGTGTCGCGAGCCAAAAAAGGTTGGGAACCACTGCTCTACAACATTTCGCGGTTTCACAAACCGATATAAAGTGTATTTTAGAATTGTTTATAAAGTCTTTTGTATGAAATACCGCTATCCGTAGCCTAGAATCTTACAAAAATTAATGCTGATGTTGAATAATTATTGAGCAAGTTTTATGTACCAGGATGCTAATGTCGTAATGTTCTTAGGCAAGTTTTATGTACCGGGATACTCTAACATTCCTTTCAAACAAGATTCATTGTATATCTCTCATCTCATTGGAATTTTATGGTGCGTTTGCAGTAATCAATGATCTCAACATGCATTTAACTTAGGCTGCACTGTAAGCTTTACATCATAAACTGCCTTTGATTTTGTCAGTCAGTATAACATGACTTTCAGTATCGTACCTTCATTTGCAGATTTTCTGAAGCAAAGAACATAAAATCAAATATTCGCAGTGAAGTTTTTTGCAGATTAGTCATCTAGTTTTTTGTTCTACGTATTGTTTAGAATTCACTCTAAGTTTTGTTTTATGATCACCATGCGCCCGCGATGTCTGGCTCGCGCATTAACAAAATTTTATCTTTGAATCTACTATAGTCGATTCACACATATCAACGTCCTGTGGTATTGTCCGTTCTCACCGGTTGCATCGTTGTGCTGCTGAAGGTATCGCCGCTGCTCGCAGTCGACCAAACAGAGACGAAAGTTGTTTACTCATTAATTTACGCTAAGTTCGTTTTATACACTTGATTGCGTAAGTATTCTACCGGCAAATTTTATAATTTGTTAGTATGCAATACATAATCCTGATGTCACCTGCAGTGTGCGTGGAATACAGCACCAGTCAGTACTAAGCGATGTTGCATGTGCTACATACAAACTGCTGATGCTGATTTCCCCAAGCAGTAAGCTTTAGAATAATTGCTCTCGTCGGTCCTGGACATGGAGGATGCAAAACGAACTGCGAAACTCATTTGAGTTTTCCGAATCGAACCATTTATTCGTACCGGTTTGATAGACATGTAATCAGGCCCATTCAGACTATACATAGTCATTGTTAGCGTGCTACTTTTTTAGCAATGACATTTGTTTAGAAGCGATATAACCTTTTAGGAAAAGGCGACACATTTTTAAAAAGAATCACAGTTCTTATGGATATCCTATAAACTTTACAACAGCCGTGTATAATTTTAAAATCCGCACGGCCCTGGTTATAAGACTAGCGGGCAATTTTACATGGATCATTGCTCTGGCTAGTATAATGCGCATTGGCATACAGAATATTTTTAGATATTACAAAATTTATTTCGATTAATTTAAGTTTAATACCGTATTATATAACATATATTTGAGAGTGTTTCACTTCTCATATCGACAAATAACTTTGCTTTCTTTCTTACAAAACTATTCAACTGATATTCGATCGATCCTAGGATTCACGAATATTAAATATCAGCGCATACTAAATCGCTTTATCTATTATTAAACTCGTAAACAGATTATTTCTCAGCACGCTGTAACTATTCTATCATTTAGTTGCCTCCATTCAATCGATATCAAACTTTACTAATAAGGCTTTAATTTTTTGCGAAAAACATACATATTCGACTATATATTCCAGCGTCGTGGTTCGGACTATTGACGTCGTTTCAGATCGATATCATACTTTAATTATAAAGTTTTATTGCGTCGCATCAACTCTTAAAGATTGACCGCATTCGACTACTGTAAGTAAACTATATAAGCATTCACGTCGTGGTATGTCGTTTCAGATCAATCAGCTATCGCGTTACATTTACTTTAACATAGTCAATGACTTAGCAAAATTAATATTAGTTTATATTAATATTAGTCGCGATATTCTATTTTTAAAGGAATTTGAGTTGTAAAACGTAACTTTGCGAATACTATTATAAAGCAATAGAGAAGTTGGCTGTAAAATTGCCTAAACTATCCGATAATTTATTAATAACTCGGGTTGTGTTATTTAAATATTATCCGCGTTTTGCATAATCCATGTTTAGATACCTCGGTGCTATAGTTTTTTGGGCGATATTTACAAATTAGAATGAACGTAAAATTTTAGCCTGATTAAAAGAAACATTGCATTTTTAGTGAAGATAAAGGCATTTACGGAAATGCGTGTATTTGAAAGAAAGAGCGCGACCGATTTAAGGCATACACAAAAATATTGCAATTTTTAAAACGTCTGTTCTGTTCTTAAATGGCTTAGTCTTCTTAGAAAGGGCATAACCTATTCAGACACGATATAGCCTTTTCAGAAGTAGTTGATTACGGCATATCCTCAATGATGAGTACAGCCCATTCAAAAAAGACTTTGTTTAGCTGGCATATATTATTGGAAATATTCGCTACACTTTGTTATTATAGGAATTTTCCTATTATTTCTTATTATTTGTAATCTACTGCAAACCTATATTTTTGTCGTCCGGTACCCTCACGTAACGTTGCGTTTAATAAGTTTTAAAACTGATCATATAGAATTTAACGATATCAAGACTTCTCAGCTCAAAATAAACAAGTCTAAATATTGCCGGAATCATATACAGTTTTTTCCTTTGAAGCTCAAAATATTCTATAAACCTGTATTGTTTTCAAATTTGGCTTAAAAATATTTTATTTACATAGCATATACATGCTGTACATACCTCTCCACAATTTCGTTTCCTCTTGCCATTTTGTGAAGTATATATACGATAAGTAGTGTGATAAACTAGTCAAAAAAGTTCATACGAAATTAACAATACAAGAACTTTACAGAACTATCAACTACACAAATTGAAGTCGGCAGTCAGGCGGTGGTAAAAAAAAAACTTTCGAAAAACAAACAGAACCCAAGAATATTGGCACCATCGATTTATACAATTATACGGTACCTAAATTTCAGAAATACAAATATTAAAACTGACAGATTGACAATTAGTCAGTCGCAGAAACAAGCTAAAAGCTCATCGCCATAACCGAAAACCTGCCCAAGTGAAAAGAAACACCATGTGCAATGTCCGACACGCCCTTGCCGAGGCTTCATTCGTTAAACCACACACAATCGATCAATCACACAGCGCAAACTTTTTCTTTTTTCGCGTTTTTCAATTTCTCAACTATTTCGTTGTTTCGTCGTGTTCGCGAATTATATGCTGCAGACACTTTTCTATAAAGTTATTCCTTGTTTGGTGAAATATATTCTCTGATTCCGTTAACAGTGCGGTAACTTGTTTTCCCACAACTTTTTCTTTTTCGGTACACATCCATTAGGCTGGTTTCAGACTGTTGTCCGTCATCTCTATCCAGTAAAATGTCCATGTGACTTGTCATCCCACTTGTTGGTACTCGATTATCTCCAGTTATTTTATAATTACGACAATTTTTTGATTATTGTTAAATACAGCTCTGGAGAGTCCATCAGGAAATAACAGGGGTACACTCGCTTTTTTCCACCCAGTAACTTATATAAGTGTATGAACCACCGTGGGATGTAGCACTGTAAATTTGGGCCAATGAAGATTTGTTTTTAGTTAGGAATGTAATATATTTTGTAAATGACGTATTCTACTAACGGCAAATTTCAGAAATATTGATATTGGCTAGCAGATTGAATCAGAAAAATGTTTGTAATTTGATTCTGCCTCAGGATGTCTTAGTGAATCATAGAAAACTTTTTAGCACGACTTTTCAGAACTTTTTAAAGAAGCTTGTATAATTTTCATAAACCTTGTTTATCATATCCCATTTGATGTCTGTTTTTAGTTTTATATACAATACAATATACAATTTACTATCATTTATTCAGACTGTAACAACATAGAAGAATATGAGAATTCAAAACACACATATTTTCTTCTGGGTTGAATTTATTCGCCACAGTATCAAATCATGGTTAGGAAAAGATGTATTTGAGGTTATTGTTTCAGCCATGGCTTTTTAAATATTAGAGTCTAGGCATATATTTGGTAAAAACTGTTCAAGGTAGAAGTCTTTCAGCTTTGGTAAATTCGCAGCACCCCATGTCGGGTCCTTTACTAACTTTGGGTTCCGTCATAGTCCAAACTACAAAATGACGCCATTCGACATGCGTGGAGGCCATCTCTGCGTAATTATATTTTTGATAAAGTTCACCTTTCTTTGTAGGAAAAAATGAACTCGATACATCTCTGTCACTAATTTCTACTGAAAGTATCCTGTCTTTGTGCTTTTATGGGCATTTAGTTTACATAACACCTGGCTGAGAGTTTGAAGCGGTACGGCGGTGTGGCTCAACGGGCTAAGCGTTAGAAATACGCTCGCCACCGCACCTCTAATTACTCTGCGTGGGTTCGCAGGTTCGAATCCCATGCAGGGATGGTTATGTGCGAGAGGATTGCTGGACTCCTCGCCGTCGTCGGGTGGTTCACGTAACCGCTGGTCGGTTACGACTTCCTCCACCACCAAGTCCATGCTTCCGAAAACAAACAATATACCTAATCCCATACCCGACTTGGAATAGTAACCGGACGAGAGGCCGTGGTTCGCCATATGGATAAGCCGTCTTATCGGCTTTCCTCTCTGATGAATATGTTAATCCTATCCTAAGTAATAATATCATATGGTGAACAACCAAGATAGTCAAATGATAAAAGAACCAGCTCCACTGGATGTACAGTAATTCCCTTACAAGCTTGCCTTTTGCACGAATTGAACAGTATATAATGTGCCCTTGAGTAGGTATTGCAATAATACTAAATAACTAAACAGCATCACTGAAAGACAAAATAATAACTTCTTCCATGAATTCCTTTGATTTTGGAAACTCTTTTCCTATTATAAAATGAACAAGATGTAGCCTCAAGTCAAATCAAGTTCAAAGGGGAAAATAATATACAAATGCTTTTTCCTTCCGCGATACAATCTTCTTTACTCTTTTTATTTATTTTGTTTTGTTTAGAACGGTTATTAAACAATACCGGATGATCTCTAGCTCAATTTGACCAAACATCCATTGCTCGCAAATCAGTTTGGCTTGAACATTCGCGCCCCTATTCTTCCTTGCCACGATTGTTTTTTCGACCACTTTCTGCTTCTGTCATATCTTAAGTCCCACTTCACAAGTTCAATTGTTTAGATAAAACAAATGGTAATGGTAATTAGGTAACAAATTTGACGGATTTTCAAATATAACCTTAAATATAAAAATGCTCAACTGCTGTGTTGACACACTGATATTGGTCAATAACTCCTCAGATTTACTGCATAATTCAGTAAAGGTAGGACTACGATTAGATGGAGAATACAAGTCTGATAGAGACTTTGGAATATTTAATCCTCTGTTAACCAAGACCACTTCTGGGTACAAAAAAATTATTTCCTCCGGGGAAAATACTTATTTTGTGCGATACAATCCCTCTTGTATAAAAACCATGCATTGATCTACGGTTAGAGTGTGATAACAAATATACATGTATAATCTCTTGCTCTTCGGCTGATATTTATACAGAGAGCACATCATGTCCATGGGGTCAACACCGCCTATTGATTTGTTATATTTACCAATGACGCAAGGCTTTGGTGCTGAAACGTGCGCGTTTATTGACCGGTCGTACCTTTGAACTTCTTCAGCCTCAACCAAGATCAACTTGGTATTCTTCATCAGAATCAATGTGAAATTGTCTTGACATTTTGAATTTCATTTTGACACACCCGTAACAACAATACTGATGAGCAGCATAAATCCTGAAAAAAAGCATGTGTCTATTATCTCAGTATTTATATGCTTACTCGGCCGTATTCGGATAGCTTCTGTCGCACTGTCAAAATTTCGGGCATAGAATGTCGCAATGTCGATTTTTCGGATTCAATACTTTTTTTTGCGCTGTGGCCATTTCTATTTGAACTTTTGCATGCGAGATTGTATTCAATTAACTACACAATCTCTCACGCTATTTCGGAAGCACTGATGGGAAATGGCGTCCACAAAGCCTTCTTGTTGCCGGCGACGTCATTGGTGTTAACTTTCTTACTTGCTCAACTGACGACATCTGTGCTCAACGGTCTCAGGAACGTTTCTTGACTTTTTTCCTCACCACAGTCGGTTCCATGTTTGTCTGTTATATGAATATACCGACAAATTTTCTGAAATCGGTTTCGCGGTTGGTAGCGTGTATCATTGTTTCAATATGGACCAAACTGGGCATGGCAACCGAACCCATATGATAATACATTCCAGCAAACTTTTCGAGTTCATCTGCAGTAGTACATAATGTTGTTTCTGCTGCCGGGGGAGCATAGTTATTTGACTATTCAGCCAAGTAAGCAAACATGTCGTCAGTTACAATCATATTGTAATACTCATAAGGTGTACGGTTAGCACCTGGCTCAGACTGCAGTGGGATATTGTCAAACTGTACTTAGAATCGTGATGGAGGAACAAGCAAACGTCTTGTTTCGAAATTAAATATAGCTTTTGATTTTGGTATTTTTTCAGTGTCATTTATTTCTGGTATATCTATCGCATCATTTGTAAGAATTTTGTCATCTGAATTACTATTATTTTGGTCCGTACAATTGTTCATTTTGTGGCCAGCAATGCAATCATCATCCTCTCCATCACTCAAGTAATCTTCAAACTCCGAATCGTCATTGTGTGTGGCTGACGAAATATCAGCAACACTAAAATACTACTGAAAAAAAAATGTTTTACTGCCATGTGAATGTAATAACATGTGAAATAACACTTGATTCTGCTCTTATATCCATTTTTTCCATCCAAAAACAATCTATTTACAGGCTACAATGTTTTTATACTACACTCGAAAGTTTTACCACACCTAATCAGTGAATCATATCTGCTAACTTGACATTATTCACTTGACTGCACAACTATTGCATACTGACTGCATACTATTTTCATTGTACTAAACTGTTCCTAGTCATAATATAGAAGCTGTACTTCACGTAAAACCCAAAATTTTCATTAATCTGTAGGTCTTGTGTCATAAATTACTGCCTAACATTGCCCATTTCAAAATGCTGATCACTAGGCAACGACTATGAGTTGGTGCCATTGCAGAACTCTTTTGTGTACATCTTGATGGTTTTCTGAAATGCCTGTCCATCGTTTCAGTTTTGCCGGAATATCATCCATACAGCCTCATTTGTACATGTATTTCACCCATGTATCTCTACATAATCTCAGAGTCGCTAGATAATTGTTCAGAATTACAATCTTGTTGGCTGTCAATATTTGTTACACCCTCTTCTTCCGCAAGGGCTGTCTGGATTTCCAAGTTCGTCCTGCAGTAGTTGTTATACCATGGGCTACTTTTCGCCTAGAGTCTTCTTCGAACGGTCCTACGTATATTAACCAAGCGTCGGTTTCTCGTATCAAGTTTTCGCAGGAAACGGTGGAGAAGCACCAACATCTCGAACGATTGCCGCTCATATCCGTTGGATCGCCAAAGGTATTTCCTTTTTGTCTTTTCACACCGGAGGTACTCGATATGCCTTCCTGTGAGCTCCAGTTTTCGTCGCTGGCCCTGCGTTTCGCCATTTATAGTCGGTAGTAAGTTATCTAAGTATTCTTCAACATGATGATCATCCCAATTTCCCACGTTTAACCCTTTATTTGTGTAGTCACCCAGTTCCATCATTCCAATAAAACACAAAAGGTTTTCATAAATATATATATTTACATATAGGACGTAAACGAAAATATAATACGAGATAAATGTCACGGGGACGGGTTTCTCTCTTTTTTCATAGAACCTGTGCCAAATGTAATTTCGGCGACGTCCGCCTTGAGGTTATGCGTGTCCATCTCCAAATTTATCACTCCATAATACGTCATCCCATTTTGTATCTGTTTGTGTTAATGCTTTTTGATTTATTGCCTCTTTTATTACTATTCTGTAAGAGGCATGATCTGTTCCTTCGGCATAGTTAGTAGCCACAACGCCAGTCGAAAAGCCGCCGCTAGATGTAGATTTTCTGGTTCAAGCAACATTGCTACTTTCAGCAGTATGAATCTCTTCCATGTCATTCATATCGCGTTCGTTTTGTTCAAATTTTTTTATATATTGATCTAGCCACGCCTCGTCTTATTCTTCTGTAGTTTCGTCTTCAGTTTTGTTTTGCTGGCGGTTCGACCGTTTATTTGTAGCAGCTGCCTGCTCTTTTTTTCTTCTTTTTGCTTTGTTGATTTCTGCAAATGGTCGCCAGCGATGCTTTCTTCCACTATTTTTAGCTTTTTTTGTTCAAGACCACCAAGAGGATTCTGCACCGAACAACTGTTTATTCACTCTCTCTTTTCTATGTGCTTGTTAATCTTTTAATTTCTGTTCTGATAATTTGACGTAAGTTTAAACCTCCAAATATTGAGATAAATTTTCTTGCCATTTCTTGTCTTGTTATAAATCCTTCTAATAATCTGTCCATTGAGAAAATTCTTCACTGTTTAGTGCTCTTATTCTTTCTGTTATTTGTTCATTAATCATTTACATTACATCTGTTTCAGCTTTGCTGTATCCTCTGTCATTTTGAATTATATCTTCTGTTGTCACTATTGCATTTATTGATCCCCAATATTCCCACCTTGTTTTAATATTGCTAAAGCATAATTTTGAAATACTTCCATATTTCCTGGAACTATACTTCTTCTACTCTATTGTTGTCCTAACTTCTGCTACATATTATTTTTCAGTATATCTGTCTTCAACTAAGAGGTTCAATGCTTCTATTGTTTGTGATGTTACTTCATCATTAAATCTGTTATTGCATTCCTTAATTTTGTTTGCGTAGGAAGTCGAAATGGCGTCCGATCTGTCGAATCGCGAACATCGTGTAGCAATCAATCAATTTTATTTTGGTCACTCTGAAAGAAACAAAACAACAACAAACGGTCAAACAAAATGTAGAGGACCTGGAGGACGGGTAGAACCCAATGAAAAAGTTAAAAACGTACAAGCACGTGCCCGTCCACCAAAAACAGTCAAAAGAACACAGTAAAATAAAGACACGATGTAAAATCCGTTGATACCTTTTGAATC
The DNA here is from genome assembly GCF_964204865.1 of Styela clava. Taxonomy (NCBI): domain Eukaryota; kingdom Metazoa; phylum Chordata; class Ascidiacea; order Stolidobranchia; family Styelidae; genus Styela; species Styela clava. Next base: position 5,217,138 of record NC_135251.1, read on the forward strand.
AATTTTGAGATACGAGACACTGATCAAAAGAAGACCGTGGCATGAATCTACTGATGACCTGGAAAAGTTTTAGCACATTTCCCATCATCTGTTAGACCGCAAAGCCAATAGCACGACTGTGATGTGCAAGATATTTCTGACACATGTTTAACCAGGGATTTTATTGCAAAAAGTGTTATGGCTAGGCTTACTATGCGTGCGGGACAGTCCCGCTTTTTAGCGTCTTGTCCCGCCGTCCCGACAAGTCAACCAAAAGTCCCGCTTTTGCGTTCAGCCATCCAGCATAATACACGAAAATGTTCTCATTTACTGTTGTTGCTGTGTAGCGCAACGCTAGCCTACTTACTGAAGGTGAATGCGTTAATTTGTTTGTTTCGTTGTTTCCCGCTAACATATTTAGTGAACGTAACACATGTAAAATCAATTCTAATTGGTCTTGTTCGGACGTTTACGTGAATATAACATTGAGCAACGTCTTTTTGAAGGTGTTATCTAAAGAAGAAGCAAACTTAGCGAATAAGTAAATTTATGACCCTAGTTATGGCAATATGTGTACATGCCTCCCCTAAACCAGCCATACATGCACAATGTACTGTATATACTATATATGGTAGCGGCGGAAGTGTAGATTGAGAATATAATAGTTGAAAATATTTATCAGTTATATATGTATATATATGTACAACTACTTTTGTACAAGATCTGATCGTATTTCACGCACTTCACCAGTTGGGTGGTCGAGAGCAACATCTTCACTTGCGAATGGCTGAACGAGGATGCAAACCAATATATTATAATCTTTGATACTAAGACACATGTACAAACAATAAACATAAAAAGTATATCGAACAATTAATAAATTTAATAGCACTCAGTAATAGAATACAAAAGTGTGATATCACTCACGAAAAAATTACGCACCATTTTTACGGAATGAGCCAGAATTGATGCAAAGTTGATGTTCAACAGAGGAATCCCTGAGACATTTGGAGTTATTCGACAGCATATGTTCAAATGTGGGTGCCACAGTAGCACTTTTTCTCGCGGCACACTAATTTTGATTTTTTTTTCTTACAATATCTTAGACCGGCATCCGTGTTTTAGTTGACATTCTCCATACAACTTTGTTTAACATTTTTTGGATGAATTTATTATTTATTCTAGTACCGGTTCTAGGAGTTAGGCAAGAATTCTAGATAAAATTTTATAGTCCGCATTTAATGTGATTATTGGTCTCAAATTCTTCGAATATGCTTTATCGCAGTTTTTATATATCAATTTTACTTTAGCTATGGTTACAGATTTTGAAAGAAGTTCCAGAAGATTAGGTGAAACTCTTAGAGCATCGAAGACGGAGATTTATTATTTTGCATAGATTTTATTGCGTTATACATTCCTTCTCGGGAAGCATATCGATCCGAGTTCAAATCCTCTTCCTCTGTAATCTTGTGGTTCGCATCCTTTACACTAGCGTTGGCCACGGAACACTTACGCTTTTTATCTCGCCTCGCGGAACACCAAAAAATGAAAGGATAAAATTGATAAAAAAAAACGATGTGATGCAGCGGTTTCCATAAGGTGCGCTACTAATTCGCCGTGGCGAGTTGCTAAATGCGCCGCGAAAACTAACAGAATTGTGTTCAACATAACTAAAATATGATTGAATATTTTACAAATTGCATTTATTGCTTTTCATTTTAAATGCTGTGTATATTAGTCAATAAATTCATTTTACCTTTCTATGTCGTTTACTTTCTAATACGTAGGGTTTGCCCATACGTAATGTTACGTAAAAATGGAGATAGAAGTACTTGGTGCAATTTTGCGAGCTGCGGTTCATTTATCTGTTGAATCAAATTTGGCGAACATGAGTAATCTTTTCAGCATTTCAATTAAGTCGTAATTTTGATCCATTTCCCATGGAACCCATTAATTTTTTCGTAAAAGCTTCTAGTGAGCTTTTCACCTTCTTCAAGGTTTTTCTTTCTCGCCATTAGGATGTTTCAATTATCAAGAACAATATTTTGTGCTAGACAGATAATATAAATATATATGTCATTGTTCCGGTGTTCTGGACAAAGTTTAATTTAAGAGTTCAAAAATAAACCTTTCCGAAACAAATGAATAATGGACAAGCAATACAAAAATCTATTCTGTCATATAAGAAGAGAGTAAGGAAAAATTGAGAAAATTCGTAATACAATAATTACAAATAAAATGTCAAATATCACATGTATACAATATTTACAGTATTAGGGATAGTTGAATAACCTTAATCATCATTCTCTTTTTTAGGTGAGGGTATGAAAACAGCAACAAAGACAGATTGTTTCAAACATTGGAAGTAAGTCGACAAAAAATCCTGTTGATAGGACATGTTTGGTTTGCTTTTAAACATATAAATAACATGTGTAATTGCTCAGGGTATTGTTTCAATTACAGAGATCGAATATCAACATATTTACTGATTAAAGGCCAACAAATACAGTAATAAACGTTTGTCATAAAAAGAGACAAGTGTTATGAAATTGAGAAAATTAGTTGCAGTAAAGTAATAAATACAAAATATATAACTACTGCAATTATACAACATTACGGTGGTTCGATAATCTTTCGCATTTTTATTTTTTCAGGCGGTGTTATAAAAACAGCCACAAAAAGGATCTTAATCGGATTGTTCCAAACATTCGAAGTAAGTCGACAAGAATTTTTTTTTCATATTTGATTTGAAAAGTTGGTATGACATGCTTTGTATTTCGGCACAGATAGCATTCCACATTATAACATCCTTATATTTGAGTGAATTTTGAGTTTTAGCGTAAGTCTGGCGAGGCACATGAAGTGATGATGTGGATGCTAATGTGTTAGTGTTATATGTTATATTTGTGAACACTGATTTGCTTGGCGAAGGAATTGTTGAACGTCGTTGGAAGGCAACAATTATAAATTTTATGCATCAATTTGCAAATTTCTAGTTGATAAATATCGGTGTACTTCAAGAGACCAATTTCGTGATACATAATATTCATGGTAATATGAGCAGTATGCCTATAGAGAATTTTACCAGCCCTGTTCTGTGAAACTTTTATAGGGTTTAGTTTTGTCTTGGAGGCCGATCCCCAAGCAATAGCTGCATATTGGATATATGTTTGAAAGAGAGAATAATAGACTGTTTTCAGTGTGTTTCTATCTGTGTAATGTTGAATGATGTTTGCTCATGATGCCTTCCGAACGTGAAAGTTTTTTTCGCACTTCACTCACCCACTGTAGGCGATTGTCTGTATTTAAACTAGGCATTTATATGAAGGTACACTCGAGCTCAATTCCATTGATTTTAATTTCTAGGAAAATTTTGTTGTAGTTGCGATTAGGCTAAATGTGGACTACTTTAGACTTTTCTAAATTAATGGTGAGCTTGTTGCATAGCGATAGCATCCAGTTATGAATTTTTTTCAATTCTAGGTTGACGTGTTTTTGGAGGTTTAATAAAGATTTGGAACTACTGAGTGTCATCCGCAAATAATTAGTCATCAAATCAGAGCAATGAGAGATGTCTTTTATAAAAAGTACGAATAACAATGTGCCAAGGCAAGATGTTTGGATTACTCCAGCTTCAATTGGAAGAATATGGGAACGATGAGAGTCAACTTCGACAAATTGAAGTCTGTCCCGCAGATAATCTTTGATGAAGGCATGTGCTCAACCTCGAATTCCATAGTGACTAAGTTTGCGAAGGAGTATGCTATGACTTACGGTATCGAAGGTCTTTTTCAGGTCTAAAAAGGCACAGCAGACATGCTCTCCCTTCTCGAATTTATCATAGATATATTCTGTGAGGTCAATTATGGCATGGCTTGTTGAGTGATTTTTGTGGAAGCCAAATTGGCATTTATTAATTAATTTGTTCTCATCACAAAAATCATTTAATCTGCAATACAGAAGTTTTTCAAAAAAAAAAAAAATTGCCAGACATGATAAAATGGAGATAGATCGATAATTTGATGGATTAGTTTTATCACCTGATTTGTATAATGGGATGTCTTTGGTAAGTTTCAGTGTAGATGGAAATATGCCTATTCTTATTGACGTGTTGAAAAAATGTACTATAATGGGTGAGATTATGTCAGCAATCTTCTTTAGGAGAAATGACGAGATGTTATATGAGCCTGTGGCCTTTTCCTTCTTCAAAGCAAGAATGGTAGTGAAGACTTTGGTCACATTTGTTGGTCGCAGATAAATCGACGCCTTAACGGGAGCTCTGAGAAATCCCGAAAAAGGTGACCGTACATTTGAACCCAAGTACATTTGAACCCATGTGTATATCCGCGGGTTCAATCTATATGCAGGTGCTAAAACCCATGGGTTAGGTTAGTATGGGTTCAAATATCCGTAAATCAAAAAAATTTTCTGTAGGTGCAATAGTATGCAGATGCAATCGTCGCGGGTTCAAATGTACGTGGGTTCAAATGTAATGGAACCCCGAAAAATGTACATTCGTTGTGGGAACATCTGCGAACGTTATGGAAACATTTTGAAGTTTTAGTTCTGGTATTGGGGAGTCGTTCCTCGATTTAATGTTCACAATCTCCGTTATTGTCTGCCGTGTTTGTTTTTATATCTCCACTATTGCTTTTCATTTTTGACAAATAATAGGCTTCTTTCAATTTTCTTAGTAGGTGAACTAAGAATTTTTTGGAATGTGCGCGTTAGCTCTGACTGCCATGCATAGAATATTTTTTATGCATTTTACTTTTTATTTTAATGGATGTTTGGATATCATTCGTAATTCAGGGTTTGAATAGAATTTTTATTTTTGTTGCAAGATGCATAGATGCATATGTGTCGAGTAAATGTTCCAGTGAGGTCATGAAGATGTTGAACACCTCATTGAAGCTGTCAGTGGACAGTTCTGTGAATAAAAATCCATTGAATGCATTTCGAGCATCTTTTCTGAATGTTTCTTCGTGGAAATGAGACTTTTTTTTTCATGCTGAGTTTGGTCTTGCGTCAGCAAGAAACATGTCGACAATTGAAATTATGCAAATTAGAACTGAACACAAATAGGTTTGATCCAGTGAAATACCAATTACGGTTGATTACAAAAGCGGTCATTCCCAAACCGCTCTAAAGGCAAAATACTCCCTAAAATATAAAAACAATAAACTGAAATACATACTTAACAGTCCAGCTTACAAAACAATTACCAGTTGATTGGAAACAGTTTATGAATTGAGGTATTGTTGCTGATTTTAAATATATCAAAAAGACAATTGAAACCTTGCACCACAAATGTGCAACCCGAGATGGTCGAGTCAAAGTCCTCGAGGGGGTGTTTATAAAGTCACAATCAGTAATTTCTGTGAACGTATGTACCACCAGCGCTTCCAATGGTGAACAACAAAAATATAATGAAGCAAAAGAGGCAGTTTATTTTCAGATTTATATACTTTTTGCTGATAATTTTAAAATTTGGTATTTTTTTGTGTAAAGAGAAGTCAATGAAGTTCGATTTCGGTTGTGATATTTGAAGGAATTTATGTTTACTCATGCAGTGTTGTTGTGAATATTAACTCACATCTGTAAGATTGTGGTTTTATGATCCCCTTCAAAACTTTTATTTTTCTTGCGTGCTTTTTTTTATTTTAAGTCACAGAAATACCGAATGTATCTTTTATTTTCACTCGCTTGATTATTGCGTATGGGAATTTAGCACCGCCTACAATTCTGCCATGATATCCATAACTTTTCGCTTGGTCGCACACGAAAGCCACCGTGCTGCTGTGCGAGTAGCTTCACGGTGTTGTACCAGGTGCTGCCGTTTTCCGCTTTGCTGTTTATTGGGCTCAACTGTGTACCGATATCGGTACGGTATTGGTACCTGCCGTACCGTATTAAATTAAAAAATGATAAACAAAAACATGGAAACAAAAAAAAATATCTATTTATATATTTATAATAAAATGATTTGATACCAAAATATTAATACGAAAATTCCGTTTGGCATTGGAATTTATTTGGCACAAAAAAAAAAAAAAAAAAGGTACCTGCCGTACCGGTACCGCGTTTATGTTTGTTCAGGTGTACCGTATATTTTTTCATGTATTGGGGCAGTGGTATTTTTGTGCATATATGACTGAGTAGAGTATTATGTGTATTAATCAAATGTTCATTTTCTGGGAATTGAATCATGGGAACTACCGGTAATCTCTCTCTCAAATTTGGATGGGAACTAGGTACCATTACTGGTAATCAAATTTTAATTCGATCAACAAAAAAAGGTACGAAACCGCATTTTACGCTGCGGTAGTTTTGTAGTCAAGAAACGTGTGGACTGACAGCAACTTACAGACTTAAGTTACCTACGGTAGTTTTTGTATTATTTATAGATTTTAATAAGTATGATAGGATTCACATATTAATCATTAAATACCAGTTACGGGTACATTTAAATCATTAAATAACTTGCTGACTTGAGTATTAAGCACATTGTCGTTAAGTTTAATTTATTTCGATCGTCTATGTCAGGGGTCGGCAACCTTTTGTCACTCGCGGGCCAAAATTAGGGGTTGCAAGTCATTGGTGGGCCGCACATATTTCTAGAAAGTTGAAAAACGAACGGATGATACTTTTTATAATAATAATCAAGCAGTGATACATCTCTCGAATAAAATATAGATTTTATTTCCTCATTGCAGTGCATCTCAAAAAGTTTCATTTGAATATTTTCGGCGCCATTGAAATGAACCCTTTGCGCTTTGCATCAATATTTCTGCGCTCTGTTGCCATTTGTCTAAATAAGTTATAGGCTCATTAAACGAGTAATAGTGAATTTTAGACTTGTTAGATTATATTATAATTTAGTCTACACGTGTCTCACAATAAATTCTGTTACTCAAAGAATATAATCGTCAAAAACAGCTGTTTTTATTACTATAATTCAGTGAAGCGTCGCGGGCCGGATTATAGTACTCCGCGGGCCGTAGTTTGCTGACCTCTGGTCTATGTCAAGTTGTGTAGGTCCTTTAGTTCCTAGATATAATATGCTAATCCGTCAAAGAAATATACCTGCCATTGCACATCTGATTAAATCTTCTTATCGGCACTCTCAGAGAGAGTGGGAGTGGTGACTCCTCTGCGGCCCATGGGCCGGGGCCACGGCCCATCGAATTGGGCCTCGGCCCTTCAGGCTATGGGCCGCGGCCCATCAAGTTGTGTAAAGAAACTATTCACTTGGCTAGTCCCCGAACTCATAATAGAACTATAATGTAAAAAATTTCTCCACATACTACGGGAGTATATTTTTTTGGTTCGAATATTGACAATTTGGTAAAAATTGAAATTTTTGTTAAGATAATTGAATTTTTCCTGATGGGGCCGCGGCCCATCAAGCTATGGGCCACAGCCCATGTGGCCCAATTAGATGGGCCGTGGCCCCGGCCCATGGGCCGTAGAGGAGTGACCACTCCTGTAGCTCAGAGAAGTACCAGAAAAGGGCTGAAGGGTATAAGTGGTGAAATATGAAAATCCTATCTTTCAGATTCCTGCATTGCAGGCATTATGTCAACTGTCACTGTGTGTGTAATGAAAGAATGCCACCATTTCTAGTGTACTATTATTAAACTAGAACATCACAGTCTTTATTTGTTTTTATCAAATATTTTTCGGTTACGAAACTGAAATAATTGTGTTCTGTCAGCAGTGAGATAATTATGCTAGCAAATCAGAAATAATGTCTGAGGGTCAGGATGCAATAGTTGGGGGCACACAGGGACAAGTTTTAACAATAAATAACAATGTTAAAGAATTGCGAATTGGTGATAAGCCGAAGGAGGATACTGGTGACTGCTTGAACAACACACCTGGACACGCTTCATTGAACGAAATACAAAATAAAGATGCTGCAACTGAAAACGGATACGCAACAGTTGGAGTCGTCGCTACAATGGAGCATCGTTCATATAACAACAGTGACGCTTCAATGAGCATGCTTTACCCTGACAACTTGACTGATGACACTGCGTCCGATAGTCCGTCCGCGGATGTAATGTTGTCTTCAGAAACTTCCGGAAGGATGTACGAAACAGATGATATTGTGCTCGATGATGAAGATTTGTCGTCCATAGCACGATCAAACTCTGTGGATTATTTGAAAGAAAAAGCGATCGTTATGCTGCAACAAGAACTTGAAAGTGCTAAAAAGGTTAGTTTTATTACTACAGTGTTTCCCCGAAAATAAGACCTGAATTTCAAAATTGATTTTAAAATTAGCCCTGTCCTTGAAATAAAACCTAGTGAGACCTTTATTGCTCGAAACTGTTTTGCAAAAATTAACCAAAAAATTCAGTTAAATGAAATCTTCATTGAAATTGATGAATCTAGTGACTTGCAAGACATTCCAGAAGATTATGATATGCTCTTTTTTGGGTGCTCCCGAAGTATGCGAACCAAGATGGCGGACATCGGAACGTAACAGGTTAGGGTTAGGCGATAATTTTTTTCCAATTTTCCTTATTTTAGTCCTATTATCAGTTCGAAGACTAGCCAAGAGCCTCCCGTAGTATTTATACCTAAAATTATGGCCTAACCCTAACCTAGTACACATATTACATTCCGATGTCCACCATCTTGGTTCGCATACTTCGGGAGCCCCCTTTTTTGAATAATCTGTGTTTAGCAGTTTTTTCGAATAAAAACGTGTTATTTAAAGCCAAGGAAATAGATATCGGTTTTCATATTTTGAATATTTGAAAATCTCGTAATTCTCTATCTTGTTTTTGATAAATGAAAATAAAAGACATCCTCAAAAAATTAGCCTTTGGGTTATTTTTCGAAATAAAATTGAAATAAAACCCTGTCTTATTTTCAGGGAATCTAAGTTTCTTTAATTCTGCAAATTGATGAAAAACCTATAAGCTGACTAGGAATTTGTGAATTGAATGGTATAAAAAACTGTTCCTGAGAATAAAATAAGTTGGCCAAATTTTGGTAAAATATCTGATCTTCTTGTGTTGCAAAACAATTTTAATGGAAGTCCTAGAATATCATTTTATTTGGTGGGGAAAAGTCATTGTATACCCAACATCAACTTGGCAAAAATAATCTTATGTGAACTTTGTGTCCAACTTTTATTAAAAATACAAACAGAACCAGATAGTTTTTGCCAGTTACTCACTCACTAATACAGTGTTTTTCAACCGGGGTGCCGCGGCACTCCGGTGTGCCGTAAAATATTGTCAGGGGTGCCGTAAGAAATTCTCCAAATTGTGTGTCTATGCGGTGTAGCGCCCGGCAGAGTAATCATGTAGTGCAGTACTGTTCTATATCAGACGGTGGCAGCATCAGGTGGTGATTTGCTTTTTGTCTTTGTTTTTATTTGATTATTATTCAGGATGTCCTATTCAAAATCTTTCTTCAATGTTGAAGATCTTATATTAACAACATAACACTTATATGGTGAACATCAGGTCTTTTCCCCATATTTTCAGCTGGTGGTGTGCCGCGGGATATTCTCACTGAAAAAAGTGTGCCTTGGCTCGAAAAAGGTTGAAAACACTGCACTAATATATGAATTCTAGCATAATTCAGTTAGGGTTATGATTATGAATGCAGATTGCGCTGGAATTCTAAATCATTCCCAACGTAAACCGCAACTGATTTGGTATTTTGAAGCGTGACCGGATAATATTGTTGGGTGCGATAACTGGGAAAGGACATGAACCATTTCATAGAGAAGTTCCCCCTTGGTTTTTAGACAAAGAACGTAGTTAATCAAAAAAAGATTAAAGTCTTTGCCTTCGCACATTTTTACCCTGAAAATTTGTTAAAATTAAACAATTTTTTTATCTTTAGGAATTAGAGGTAAAGGATGAAAAATGTAAAGAATTGAGCGGCGTTCGCTCAAAAGTTGAAGCGGAATTAGAAGAACTGACAGCTAGTTTGTTTGAGGAAGCGCATAAAATGGTTCATGATGCGAATATGAAGCAATTTGTGGCTGAGAAGAGACTAAATGCCGCAATAGGGGAGGTATGGACACTTCTGATTTGAATTATTTTCATTTCGTGTAGCATTTACGAACCTTCACTCTGAGCAAGTCTTTTGCACTCATATATGAAGTGTTTCCGGCACTACTTTGGGTTTAGCATTGCCTTCCCCCAGGGGTACGCACAATGACATTTAGGAGTCGCAAAGAGTATGATAATTTCACTCAAAGAAATATACACAAAAGCAGGGTTGTTAACACAGAATATAACGAGAATATCGCTCAGAGACAGAAGACTTATCGATCGAAAGTTAGGGGATCCCCCAAATCAGCGCTCTCAATCCATAGTGACACCTTGGGTCCCATCACTAATTAATTAATAACTCGCTAATTATACGACATAATTCCTTCAAAATCAATAGGCTTCTGGTCCGACATATGATGAATGCACAGGCAGAATCTGGAGCAGATTCAATCTCGCTTTCGTGAGATATCGTGTGCATCTAACAGACAAATACCTATCAACATACTTATCGATTGAAATCGATAAGTAATAACTATAATCCTGTTTTCGACCCACCTGTATGTCTATAATACTTTTTTAAAATTTTGATTTAAAACACAATTATTTAAACTATCGCAAAACATAAGCCCACGATTTTGAGAGAATAAATAGGGCACAGGAGTTCTAATATTTTTGCATATTTCAGATAGAAGCACTTCGAACTGAGGTATCGGCTTTGAAATCTCTGGTTCTGACTTCAACGCCGAGCAATCCAAACCCACAATCTCATCCTCAGTTGATAAAAAAGAAAAAGGACCTTTTAAGTAAGTTATAAATTTAATTTTCAACTTGTGTGATTTAAGAAATACTTCAGAATCTTTTTGGATTGAAAGTTTGTTATTTAGTAAATTTGACATCTGATTTTAAAAGTTCACGAGGCCTATTAAATTTCTGATGAAATGAGTAACCAATGTTGTGAATCTTTGTGGAACATGGTCGAATTTCAATCATATAATCTAAGGAATTCATTGCAAAGTCTGATGATACCTTTTTTAAATTTTAAAGAGTTTTCACAGACACCCCAAATATATACATTATACGTCCATCCAAAATCATGATTCACTGTAAACGGTAGGCTAATGATGAATTAATTGAGATGGGTTGAGAATAACCTATCTAAGACTCCTATCACCTTGGCTAGGTTGTAATAAATATATGTAAATATCCAATATGCCAGCGGTTCCCAATCAGGGGCCATTGGCCCACCAAAAGGACCACAGAGCAGTGGGAGGGGGCCACCATGCCAGGCGCAAAACTGATTTTACTTTCTCTTTTACAAGAAAACTCTTCGTTTTTCTAGCTCGATTGTTTGATAAGGTTATTCACAGGGTGTATTTCCTTTATTGAGCATGAATTGTTTAAACATAATGAAATTTGGAATCTACTAATCATAATAACACTATAAATACCACTGGAATGATAAACAGGGGGCCATGAGTGCTAAAATCCTCCGGAAGGAGGCTATGGGCCATAAAAGGTTGGAAACCTCTGCAATATGCAAACATTCCTAAATAGAATTTAAAATATACTCAGAATAGTAAACTGGTTAATTCAAGTATATTCATGTTATTTCGTATATTATGTTGTTTACGTTTCTCTGTTGAATATGGCAAATCCATCATTATTTAATAAAAGTACATTTTAGAATGTATTCGGTATTGTCTTTGTTTTGGTATAACCTTCCTCGCTTATTAAAGTGAGTTCGAATTTAACTGCTATTATGATGTTATTTGACCTACTATGACTCAATAATAACCTTGTATGTAACAATAGAAACTCGTAAAACTGCCCGAGGTTATCTTATTCAGACGATAATAAACACCTAGATAATGGAAGTACGACGTCATTGCTGAACTTACAGTTTCATTAAGATTAAAATAACAAGAGCATTGTTCAAATATATTGTTATGTAAGTTGCGAAGCTTTACCGCTGAGCACAGAGTTTGCTGAAATGATTGGTGGACAAGCGCGACAATATTAAGTGTTCGCATATTCCTTAAAAGGTGTTCCCGTAAAATAAAATCAGCCTCATAGAACTACTTATTTTGTCAATTGCTGAATTTTTGGATGGACTCGTGAGGTTTGATAAACATTCATTCATTTTCTAACTATTCACATGCCGTTTAGTTAATGTATTAATGATGTTCAACTTTTTCTAACTAAGCTGAATTGATACATTTACATCAGTGTGCATCAATACCTTTAATCAATTATTTTTTATTAATTGAGCCATCCAGCCATTCTAATTATACTTCGTACACCTAATACTAATAATCCCATTTATGTCACCACAGCATTGGTTTAATTAATACAGGCCTAATCCCCTGGGAATTGCTTGCATAGGTTGGAGAAATGTTCGTTGTTTGCCCATTATGTGGTTTGCAATAAGTTAGGGATATTAAACCCACTTTATGAGGTCCGATGTATTCATTGTTGACATCGCTGGTTCCCACTTGGGACCAAATAGCATTGGAGGCGGGTCACAATGCTATGTGCAAAAATAATTTTACTTTTCTCTTTACAAGAAACTACTATTCTTCCTGGTTTCATTGCTCGATAAGGTTATTTCACAGGGTATTTTCACTCTGTTGAGAATGTATTGTTTGAACATAATGGGATTTTGAATCTACCAATCACAATAGAACTATAAATAACACTGGAATGATAAACAGGGGGCCATGACTCATGAGTGCTAAAAGTCTCCGGAAAAAATTTTTGGCTATGGCTCCACATTCTAACTAAAGTGTCATTCTGTTATCACAGGTTCGCCACTTCGTAAACATCGTAGAAACCGTAGCGACGCCGACATGAAGCCTCCGACCCCAACAGAGGATAAGAAAGATCAGAAGATCGTTAAAATGGGAAAGGAGGTAAAATTATTTTCAGAACTTGATTAGTTTCAGAAATTATTAGGACAAAACGATATATGATTATACTAGTCTTAATAACCTAGTCCCTTTTGCATTCCCAAAAAAATTACATTCACAAGGTGACTTTTATTCTAGATGCGGATAATCCTAATTCCATATTTTAGCTTATTTCTGGAAATCGGTTTGAAAATAATATCTCTTTGGGGGAGAGATGATAAGATGGCTTAATCTTATGGCAAAAAATGACCTCTCGTCTGGTTACTTGATGGTGGAGGAAACCGTAACGGACCAGCGATTACATGAACCACCCTACCCTTCCAAATACGAAGTCAAAATTTCACATTCAAGATCATATTTTAGGAATATTAGACTAATAAAAAGTAGTTTCTCATAATTTTTATATTTTTTTTTAGGTTGACTCTGTCTTGATGTCCCATCTGAATAGCTGGTTGCAAGTATCGTCATTTGCCCCGCCCACAGCTGTCAATCATGTTCAATCCAACCAATCAGGAAGCATCGATCAAAATATAGACTCTGGAGCTCCGCCCACAGCTGTCAATCATACCAAAATCAACCAATCAGAAATCACCTCTGTGACAAATCCTAATTCACAAATTGATGAACCTCATTATGACACAACAGAATATGAGACAATGGCACCTATGATGCCACAATTGATCCAAAGGATAGAAGCAGAAGACATAAAACCTTGTTTAACGTTTTCTCAATCTGTTCTCGCCGATAAAGTTTTATCCAATGTTCACAATAATACTTTGATGATAGAGCCGATTTCAAAGCCAGCTATACAGTAAGTTTGGAATATTTGTTTAAATTGTTCAAATTTATTAAAAAAAATGAAAATTTTAAGTTCTGTATTCCTAGTTTATTGTCATCGTTCAAAATTATTAGTCTAAAAAAGAAGTTGAAAAATGCATATTTTACTCAGTTATATTCTGTATTCTTGTGAAATTGCTCCCCCTTGTGAATTTTTTATTATTCAATTGTGTGTTCTGTAGTGTTCACTTTAGGAAATTATGAGTGCGCAGTTCCTCGCAGTTGGAAAAAATTGCGAAAGCGCCCTGGATATTCCATATTTTTGTGTAGTTTCTCGTCCATGTGAGTTTTCTATCATTCAATTGTGCGTTCTGTATTCCTAGGTGGGCAAAATTTGTGGCCCCAGAACCAAAAACCTTGCCCACTTTTGCTTTATGCGTATGGTCGTTGCACCCATAAAAATTTATAAAAACTAATTTCCCTTCTTTTTTTCAGAAAGTGCGCGTTATCTGGTGCAGTAATTTGTTGCAAACACAGGATAAAATGTGGCAACAGTGAAACGTGGTTCCCTATCTCACAATCATGCAGAACAAGGGTGAGTTGCTTTGTGATTTCTTGATTTCAGAAACAATGTAGAACAGAGGTGTGCAACAGCAGCCCATGGGCCATACAGCGTGGCCGTTGTCACACTCGGATATTTCCCCATCAAGTATAATCGTAGTATGTATACCAGGTTGGAGTTGGGCCATAATTTCATTCTGATTTTCCTTATTTTAGTTTTATTACGAGTTCACGGACTGTCTGTTTTAGCCAAGTAATTATACCTCCTCTCTGTAGGTTTCAGTCCCATTACACAACTTGATGTAAAACAGGCGAACAAAATTAGTTATCTCTAGATTGGTACATATACTTCTGGATCGCTTTAAAATCCCAACTTCTGTCAAAGCTGATGTTAACAAATTATGCAAAAACTTTTTCAAGTTTGCCATTGAAATTATAAATGAATAAAATTTAGCATTGTGAGAGCTTTTCAATTCGCTGTCTGTGGAGAAAAACTAAATGTTTCCATCCAGAAGTGGCTTTTATGGCCCCTTCGACAAAAAATGTTGCACACCTAGGATTTTGAATATTGATAGAATAATTATAATTAATGCAAAATAATTTGCTAACAAAATGTGGTGAGAATTGAGGAGAAAATGGGCATTAACCCCAATATCTAAAGTCAACCATCTCGCGGTTCAAATGTCAAAGGTAAAAGGTCAAAATGAATATTTTAGTCAATTTTTCTTTCAATCTTACTAAAAAGTAAGGTAACATTCCAAATTTCGTAGCTATCACTGTAGCTGTCCTGCCAGTTCGTTTTTAAGTAAGGTAACATTCCAAATTTTGTAGTTATCACTGTAGCTATCCTGCCAGTTCGTTTTTCTAAAAATCGTGATAAATATCATTAATTTGGCAAAACAATATCGAGGACTTTTAATGACCAAGTTTTATTTTTCTATTCCAGATTGCCAGCGTCTGTGACTTCCTTGCCTACATAAGTTACATAAAGAAAGGCTTAGTTAAACATTCAAGTAAGTGATTAATTTTTTTTCGGGTTCGGGAGCCAGTTTAATACATTGGTTACCAAAGTGGGGGCCGATTATGATTGGCAATGGTGCGTTGCACTTGAGTGGAACAGTTTACCGCTTCATGTTTTTTCTTTTTGCGTTCTGAATACCGACAATTATGATTGGCCGATTATGATTGGCAATGGTGCGTTGCACTTGAGTGGAACAGTTTACCGCTTCATGTTTTTTCTTTTTGCGTTCTGAATACCGACAATTGTAACGTTTATGTCACTATCACAGCGTGTGTATATTCGTAACAATTCAACTGTATTGGTATCTTAATTACACGTACTGGTATCGGCCCCTCTCCCTGCCCATGAATATCCTTCCGCTTCTAATTTGGGCCCCCGTCAATCAACTTTAGAAATAACTGGTTTAATAGGGTGGATTGCTTTAGAAATCAGATTTCAACGACTCAAAAGGATGAATTTTCAATCAATATTCAAAGTTATTTCTAAAGCCTAGGATTTGATATATCAGACATAACTGGTTTCTGAAACTATTTGATTAATCAATTTTTTTGGGCTTCTTCGATTTGAACTGTGCTAAAGTTGAATTGTCAATTTTACGAATGAAACTTATTATTCCTATATTCAAGAATTTACATTTATAAGGTGTCAATAAAGTCTTAAAATTTTTTAAATGGCAAAGGGAATTTATTGATACCATATATTATTTTGGCCCTCACAGATGTACTAAATGAAGTAAAAATACTTAACGTGCAACATTTACTGATTAAAAAACAGCAAACCTTGTTAAGATATATTGAGAACTGACTTTGTAACAAAATTGAAATTATAAAGGAACTTTATGGACACCCTGTATATCAGATATAACAAATTTTAAATGTATTTAAATATTCAATTTATTTGACTAGCCCAAAATTTCGATCATAAAATAGGTCAGTCATTGAAACGTTTCTACTAAATTTAAGATTTTCGGGTCTTTGTTAGGTCATAATGTATTGATTGTGATTTAACAGTACATGAGCGTAGTACCACATCGTGCAAGTCTGTGTCATTTCCTGAATTAGTTTTTATGATAAATTGACATTTTCTATTTGTATGCACGGCCATGCATGAAACATAGATATAGTGTATGTGTTGAGTTCGGCCCTTGTATATCTGATGCTTTTTTTAGTCTATTACCTTTAAGTAGACATGAAATCATTCAAGCTAAATTTTGTTTTATTGAGTTTTTGACCCATTTTATGTTTGTTATGTCCAAAACAGAGTTGAATAACCCATAGTCACTACTATTCATGATTCAAATTTGGTACTCCCGTAGGTTAGGCCATAATTTTATTTCTATTTTCCTTATTTTAGTTCTATTACGAGTTTGGGGACTGGCTGTGTTAGCCAATTGAATATACCCCTGCTTATAGGTTTCAGTCACTTTACACAACTTGATGTAAAGTAGGCGAACAAAATTAGTTACCTCCATATTGGTACACACACACTTCTAGAGCGCCCTAAATTTAGTCATCGAAAATTTGTATCCGAATATTATAATATCCAACAATTAGTTTAGGATTTACATATTTATCCTGGGGTAGGGGAAACCTGAAAAACTGTATACTCATGTGGCAAACCACGACCTCTTGTTCGGTTACCAGTCCATGCTGGGTTTGGGATTATTTAGCCAGTTTTGGGTTTCAGATGTATGGACTTGTGGTGGAGGAAGCCGTAACCGACCAGCGGATACGTGAACCACCCTACAGCGGTGAGGAGTTCAGCAATCCTCTCGTACATAACTATTCCCCACAGATTAAAGCGTAAGCTTTTTTCCCAAAATTTGATTTTCTTGGAGCTGGAAGCTGGCGTAAGAGTTGACATTATTCTCAAAACAGCAATAATAGTCCTTTGTAAAGAGCCCTGGTGTCTATTCGACTGACGAATTGAGGTGGTGTTGATTGGTACTGTGTCTTAAACTGTATTCAATAGGACTACTTCGGCTATTCATCCCAACAATTTTTATTTTATTTCTGGTTTTCTCATGTTTGACCCTTGACCCTTTTCATTCATTTTTATTCCAGAGGACCAGATTTACTGGGAGATAAACAGACTTCGACGAGAAATGTCGCTCGCTAAGCTCGGATATTATAAAGAAGAATGAAGGAACACTTGCCTTGCTAAATTTTAAACATTCAGGGTTATAAGTTATAACCCCGTGCTCACTACCTCCCCTGAGTATAAAAGAATAGATTAAATCGTTTTCAAAAATATAAACACCAAATATATAAGGTGTCGATAGAATCTTGAAAAATTTCAAAATTGCAAAGGGAATTTATCGATACTATATATTGTTTTGGCCCACACAGATATATTAAATGAAGTGGAAATACTTAAACAATTACTGATTAAAAAACAACAAACTTGGTTGAGATATATTGAGAACTGAGCTCATGACAAAATTGAAATTGTAAAGGTATTACGTATCAGTGCATCGGTGGCTCATTTAAAGACTTGTTCATTGTATAAACCACCTCAAACTTTTTCCCAAAAATTTTCGAATAAATCAGAAAGCTGAACAATTCTCACTAGTTGTTCATGGCATATTATAATAAAACTGAGCAAGCAATTCCAGCCACTGAAATGCAAAGAGCTGTTGCTGTATTTCAAATATACCGATATCTTTTCGGTATGGCATTGCACGGTTTTTGAAAGCGAGATTTTATGACCTGCAGTGCTGACATAGGCTAGGCATAGGCCACGCCACCCCTTCCATTTTATTTTAATAATTGAATGTTGCAAGGGACATATATATATATAAAGCAGGGGGGGACGAATTACGGTTCATGAACTGCATCAGGCCCACTTGTGCCTGCTGAGATTACGACCATAGTTTTTATGGATGTAAATTTCTTCTGCAACAAACAACAATTGCATTAATCAGTGAAAAGAGCAGGCAGGCGATCGTTAAATACACTAGTTTTTTGCAAATAAACTGTTTTTTATTCATAGTTCCATATCCGGTCTTGATCCTTCGGCCCAGTATAGTACCAAGTACCAAGTCTATTATCTGTAACTGGCCCATTTAGAAGAGTAATTGCCCGCCCATGATATGAAGTTTGATATTTCAGAATTCTATCTTGCATTTCATTTCAATTTTCAATATCCAGAATGTTTTTTGTCGCACAAGTCAAATTTGTGTTTTTGTGGAAGAATCAATAATTGGAGTGCTTGTATAAAACATCATACTATAAACATGAATTTTGCCGGTCATGCAAAATCTCAGATAGCTTCATCTCCTATGTCTGCACCACATAGCTTATAATTACGCAAAATAACGTTATATAATGCAAAATTGGGCCAAAATTACTCGCACACAAATTATTCGTCAACCCTAAGAATTTTCTCTCCAAAAATAAAAAATGACGATTTTCTTAATCTTCTAAATTAACTGCGAAAATAACTCGCAAAAAATGCTCTAATAGTGAACACTGGCCATAGTCATACCTTGAAATCCTATTTCACTACAAAATTTGAGATTAACTAGAAAATTCTCCGATAAATGTTTCTTTCGACCATTACCTTGAACACACCATTCAATCTCATTATCTAAGAATAGTTCACTTGAAAGTTAATTTCCCTAAAAGACTTCGACTTTCATTCGATGCAGTCTGATACCTATTTTTTCATTGTGTTACCTATGCCAGTGGTTCTCAAAACTTTTAAACCACGCCTACTTTAAAAGGACTTTTCTTTTCAGTGGGCGTATTCTTGAGCAGATATATTGCAGCAAGTTGGATGGATAATGGTTGCACAATTTTGAAAAAAATCGAAAGTCGGGAAAGGGCGGTCGCCCCCATTTTCTTGTCCCCAAAAATATAATAAAATGTTGAAAATTTAAATGAATTTGTTCGATAAAAGTTTGCAAAGCATAGCCACCAAATCCTATATTTTGAACTTTTTTTTTTGTTCATAGGATTTTGTATGTGGACGGCCGCATTATTTTTTCACAGCGGCCGTACGGTTGTGCACCGTTTATCTATGCCCATGACTTTACAATTCTTTAACAGCTAGCTAACAAACAACGCATGCCACTAGATCAATAACCAACTACTAGATAGGCTATGTTAGATTAAGGTGCGTTAATTATGTTAATTATTTGTAGCAAATACTTTCGACAGTTTTCCTGACACCTATTCTTTCTTTCATGTTCAACTATTAGCAATAGGAAGCTACAACAAATTATTTTTATATGAAGTAAATCTACACAGAAAAAATCCAATTTAAACTTAATTTCTAGTACAGTAGTTCTCAAACCCCACCTCAAAAATACCGGCCCACAATAATCTTTAAATAACAGATAGTAAAGCGAAAGTATGTTTTATTCAAAAACATGTTGAAAATATGCAGAATTTCAGAATTTTCTGGGAGAAATTTTTCACAATAACGGCAATGAAAAGCAAATATACTATTTTTTACTAAACTCGTGTGTCAAAACGTGGCGATTTGGACAATGCGCTTCATAAAAAAGCAGTTATCCTGGTATTTCACCATTCTTCTATACTCAGACAAATACCCACCCTAGCCTCGATTAAAAAGCTCTTTAAATTGGGAAATATGACATCCCAGACTTGTTTCTTGTTTTCCAAGAGTTGTTTTCATTTTCAGGCAAATTTATTCCTAAATAGCAAAGAGGTAATATCTTTTGACTTCAAAATGCATTTTATCCCATATTTAACCATTAGAACGGCAAACCAAAAACAATTTTTTTCTTTGTTAGCAAATAAGCAAGGCTTGCCCGTAAAAGAGTAACAGTTCTGACTGTGTGTATTCTAAAAATGCAGTTATGTGAAAAAATCTAACCCTAACATCAATGAAGCCTTTTTTCAACTCAATCGTGTTGAATATCAAGGTTTTATGGATATTTGGCATCATTCGTATTTTCCTACAGCAAATTTATTTCTATACGCAAGGCTTCTTTGTTGAAACGTAGCAATTTTATTAGCCTCTTCTCTGAAATGCAGTTTTATCATGATACATGGTATTCCCATATTTAATTATAAGCAACATAAAGCGAAACAATTTTTGTTTATATGTAGCAAATACACAAGACTTGTCTGTAAAAATGTAGCAAAGTTACTGATTTTTTTTATATAAATATTGAGATTCATTTAAATGTGCAAAATTTTTAAACTTATATCATATATATTGCAGAGTTGTTGAAATTATTACGTACTATCAAAAAGAGTAAATTTAACTTTATTAATATTTCTTTTATGTATCGAGTGTCGTATTGCTTTACTAAATTCTCGATGTGGGGTTGTGATAAAATGTTTTTTACCTGATATTATACCTATTCTATCTTATCTATTTTAAAATTCCAGTGCTCTGAAGCAGTGATCCCCCTTTTATGGCTCATGTGGCCCGCTTCTGGAGACTTGGGCCCTCTTGTTCATCATCCCAGCGGTATTCATAGTGTTATTTTGATTGGTAGATTCCAAATCCCATTATGTTCAAACAATTCATGTATACTATAAAGAAGATATTTTTTCCTTTTCAAGTGTCTTATTCAGGCCTGTGGAGTCGAAAAAATTTTCTCCAATCTCCGAGACATTTAAAAAGCGACTCCAGACTGACCAATTTTTTTGGAGATTTTGACTTCGTGTTTATCGGTCCTTTTTTTCAAAAATCGATTACACGCCTTATAAGCTGATGTGCCAAATGTATGGATCAGGTAGTGCTTCATTGCTTAACGCAGGGCTACTCAACTATTTTAACCAAGATCCGCATACAAAACTTTAAAATTCATTGGGTCCGTTTTTTCCAGAAATTATATTTCGGCATCCTTAAACGCGCACTTCCTCGGCCGGCTAATGATTACTAGCTAATCAAAATTGCTTTTTATGGTGTTATAGTTCTTTTCATATATATTCAAAACAATAAAAGTCATTTTATAAAATGAAGTGGGGCTTATGATCAGAAATAAAGAATTAGGTGCGGTCCGAATCAAATACTGTAAGGTCCGATTTCAGTCTGCCAGCTGAGTAGCCCTGGCCTATGGTCAAAACAAGTACAGGTTGCATCTTATCTCTAATGCGCCTAATGTAGGATAAAACCTCAATCTGAGCAATTCATTGACTGTCTTATCATCCTTGAAATATGATATATATAGTCTGGTCACTACTTTATTTCTTGCTTGGATATACTTGTATCATAATCAATTTCTGACATTTTCGCAATCCTTTTGGACTTTCTGAGTTAGTGGCTCTCAAACTTTTTAGGCCACATTCCTCATATCCTGTGTTGTCAGGAATGTCTTTAGGATTTATATGTAACGGCACCATATAAAGGCTTTTATTTTTTTATTTTTACAATGTCTTATTCAAGGCTTTTTAAGTTTCTATAAAATTTTTTGGCATTCATTAAACCTTAAAATTCAACCACCAATTTTCGTAGTTAGAATTTTACGGACTTTTTTTTTCACATTCACCACATTTTTAACGGCAATGAAAATCAAAAATGGGATTTCTTATTATGTAGCAAATAAACGACACATGTCTGTAAAAATGAAACAATTTTGCGTACTCCAGTAGTATGTGAATTAAGATGGCAGACACCGGAACGTAGTATGTGTATCAGGTTAGGCTATAATTCCGGGTACAAATACTACGGTAGTCACTTGGCTAGTCCCCGAACTAGTACTAAAACTAAAATTGGAATAAAATTATGGCCTAACCCTAACCTGGTATACATACTATGTTCCGGTGTCCGCCATCTTGGTTTACATACTGCAGGAGTGCCCAATTTTGAGCATTTGAGGTACTAATGAATATGCAGTTTTTCTGATATTTTTTGAGATCCTTTATTTAGAGTGATATTTTCAGACTTTTTCTTTCCAGAAAATTCCCTGGTGGAACCTCCAGGCCCCATTTTCGCATTTATCTACGGCAGACGAAAGCAAAAATAGCGTCATATTCCTTTATAAGTAGCAAATACATGAAAGTGAATCATACCCAAACTGAATTTTTAAGTGTAAAGTATAACGTCTCTATTTTCATTTGTTTTTTTTTCGTTTTGGGAGGGGGCTTATTACTCTGTATATAGTATTTGCATTTTAAATTTATCTTGCCACCGCATTTTAAAGTGTATTTCACTTCGCAATTGTTTCCATATTCTTGCCTTGCTGACTTATAAGTGTTTGAAATTATCATAAAAAGTATAGAAATATATTTATATGAAATGGATTGTTTATTATTAAAAATTCAAATGTTCTTGGACACAAATTGTATACGTAAATATGATTTAAATATTTATCCACGGGAGAGATAAAGTAGATTATTATTCGTATGGCGAAGCACAGCCTCTCCTCCGGTTACCAGTCCATGTTGGGTGTGCAATTGGTGAACCGCCCTACGATGGCGAGGACTCCAATAATCCTATAGCACAGTGATTTTCAACCCATGTTCCGCGAGAGACCCCCAGGCCAAAAAATACCTGGCAAAAGATACAGTGGAAAAATTTTATAGTTGCGCAAATAATGCCAAAAAGTAAACGAGAATATCGGTCAGAGACCGAAGACTTATCGATCGAAGGTTAGGGGATCCCACCAAACAGCGCTCTTACTCCATAGTGACCCCCTGTGTCCCATCACTAATTAATTAATAACTCACTTTAACTAATTATACGACATAATTCATCCAAAATCAATAGGCTTCTGGTACGGCAAAATCTTGAGCAAATTCGATCTCGCTTTCGTGAGATATCGCGTGCATCTAACAGACAAATACCTATCAACATACTTACCGATTAAAATCGATAAGGAATAAATACGGCAATGTAATAGTAAATGAACTGGCCTGTATACTGATATCTCGGGCAAATCAACTTATGCAAAACATGTTTAGTTCAGGTTCATCAAAACATTCGGTTAGGTCAGGCCAAAAATATTAAATATGAGTTGGAAGTATAAACAAGAGAGCTATGCTCAAATATATGAACAGGTAGCGCCACCCAGTGGGGATAATTTTGATGACGTCATAGCGAGAGAAAAAAGTAATAGCCTTCTGGAGAAAAATTTTATCTTCAACCACTGAAAATTTCAAAGCAATTGGTCCAGTATTCGAAGAGAAAAGCGATTTCTTCAAAACGTGTCAAAGAACAAGGACACTAAGAACAAGAGAGCTATGCTCAAATATATGGACACGTAGAGTCACATAATTTTGATGACGTCATAGCGAAAAAAGAAGTAATAGCCTTCTGGAGAAAATTTTTATCTTTAACCACTAAAAATTTCAAAGCAATTGGTCCAGTATTCGAAGAGAAAAGCGACTTTTTAAAAACGTGTCAAGCGGTACTGAGTTAGCAGTCAGGCAGCATCTTACCTGTACACTGTAGGCCATATACGGTAATTGATCACAGAACAGTTGTTCCCTTGCAAATTTTATGTTGTTTACACTTTAGGACAGATAATTGATCACAGAACAATTCTTCCCTTTCAAATTTTATGTTGTTTCCAGTAGACTCTCATCAAAATAAACAAATATAGTAGGCTACAAGTGCTACAACGCTTGCATTACTGCACTGGTAGGACCGTGAAAGAATAAGTTACGGTAATTTCATTGTGGTAAGACACCGGTACCGGCACCAGTACCAGTATCGTACTTACGTACTGAGCTACCAGTACCGGTTAGCAGTCAGCCAGCATCTTACCTGTACACTGTAGGCCATATACGGTACAGGTAATTGATCACAGAACAGTTGTTCCCTTTCAAATTTTATGTTGTTTCCAGTAGACTCTCATTAAAATAAACAAATATAGTAGGCTACAAGTGCTACAACGCTTGCATTACTGCACTGGTAGGACCGTGAAAGAATAAGTTACGGTAATTTCATTGTGGTAAGACACCGGTACCGGCACCAGTATCGTACTTACGTACTGAGCTACCAGTACCGGTACCGAACCTGTAGGTCTGATATTCCGTTCCGCATACGATAGGCTATAAAACTTGCATTGCAGCATTAGTAATACCGCGGAAGGAATAAGTCAATTTCACTGCGTTACGGCACCGGTATGGCAACTTACCAGTACCGACCTACAGTAGCTGTAGTACTGAGCAAGACAATCGATCGCGAAACCGCTTGAAATAAGTGTAAAACAGTGTTCCCATGAGTAAAAATAAATACCGCGAAATTTTGTATGAAATATCATATCTCATAGGATTCATATGAAATTTAAGAATAAACAAAAGTAATAGCCTTCTAGCGAAAAAATTAATCTTCAACCACTGAAAATTTCAAAGCAATTGGTCCAGTATTCGAAGAGAAAAGCGACTTTTTAAAAACGTGTCAAAGAACAAGAACAACAACAAGAACAACAACAACATAATATTGAAACGATCGTTATGTCCACTACGTGTCCAACAACAACAACATAATATTGAAACGATCGCTATGTCCACTACGTGTCCAATAAATATGTCAGTGCAGAGATTTCACGAACAAGCTTGACCGCAGACTCTGTTGAACCTTCAGAAGGCACCGTGTGCTGAAAAGGCAAAACTAGGTTTGAAAGTCTGATGAGGCAAGTAAAAAAAATCTATCCCGCATATATTCACGGATTGAACGGATAAAGATTTACATATTTATTCCAGTGAGGAAAGCCGATAAGACGGCATCATATGGCGAACCACGGCCTCTCGTCCGGTTACCAGTCCAGGATCCAGGTCGGGTATGGGATTAGTTAGCCAGTTATTATAGCATAGCATAGACTTGATGGCGGAGGAAGCCATAACAAAAATAGCAACGAAGCAGTTACTAACAGTATTAAGACAATCGCCAACTTTCCCTTGTCGCGGGAGATGCATTTGATTTATTTAATAACTGCCTTTCGCACTGTTGAACACCTCGCATCGTATAATACAATACAACCAGTGGCAAGTTCCAGCGAACCCTTTTTCATAATGTAAATGCGATCAGAGAACCCGTTCTTGATTTGTTGTTTTAGAGTAGACGTTAAACGACTGTAATATAGTGTCCTTTCATGTCTGAAGGTGATTTTAGGTTTCGTGTACTCATCACGTGTACTGGGAATTGGGATACATTCAATACATTAGATGTTATGAGTTGTAACTGTGTGCTTCTAACTGTTTTAGGTTTATCTATCTGGATTGTGTTCTTGTTTCGATATTGAATAAAGTCTGAAACAGCAATATAGTTGTGCGTGTATACACAGTTACACACCACCTTACAACGACCGCAACAAATAAGTAACGCGCAACGTCAGTGGAAGACTAGCGTTATAATTGTCGTTTCGAAAGTTAGGTATTGGATTTATGTAAAGCGTGTCATGTTAAAATACCTTACGTAGTGTCATATTGCATTTTCTGTAATGAGAAAACCCGTTTTTAGTGCTGATCCGCATCTGATTACAACTCCCTCACATCGGCGAGTTACTAATCAGTATGCAGTACCAATATGGTCGCTATATTATAACAACATTTGTAAGACACTACATGTGATGTGACACAGCAAAATCTAAAGTGGCTGGCACAAGATGAGGTAAAATATTTTTTATAGTTGTGCTGATATTCTGTGCCAAGAAGTATATTAACTCTGACTCTACTACGAAGGTAAACACTGGATTTGATAGTTCAAGAGCATAAGTTAAGTACTTTGGTTATCCCCGCCATTGATTTTATGCATCTGAAACAGATACCTGACCAACTAATCCTATGGACCTTTCCCCGAGCATCGACTTCCTTGTTTACTTCGTGACATTGGCCAATCAGCAAGATTCACAAAGTGACGTAACAATGCTACCTTTCCGCATCCGCTCAGACACTTTTATCACTCAGACAGATTTTCAGGCGTGGTCGTAAACATTACCTCGTTTTCGCGTTTTTGAACTCTATTCGTTAGTTTTCAGTTGTGTTTCGGAAATTTAAATATAAATTAGATAATGCAATGATCACTCTGTCTTCCTAGGAGTTTTAATTTAATTGCAGTAATAAAAAATTAGTATAGAAATAGCTGTGATAGACTAGGCTGAAATTCTTTACCGGTATTTTTAAAAAACAGATTGCTGTATGCGATGAATCATAATGATGGTTTGAAACACATAACCCATTTTACAGGCGCCAACTCGCGAAACCACTTCTAAAATAAGCCCCGAAACTTTTGCAATGGTAAGGTGTAGGAAGAATTTTTCGGGGGTCAAAGGTCCATACCCGACTTGGACTGGTAACCGAACGAGAGACCGTTTAATTGACCGTCTTATCGGATTTTCTCTTCCCCGGGATAAATATGTAAATCTTATCTTATCCTAGCTCGGATAAAAATAAGTGGTAAAAAAATGTATAGTTGTGCCAATAATCTGTGCCAAAAAGTAACTAAATATGGCAATATAATATGTTTACGGTAAATAAACTGACCTATAGACGGATTTCTCAGGCGAATGAATTAAGCAAAACATGTTTTGTTCATGTTCATCAAAATATTTGGTTACGTCGGGTCAAAAATATTTAGCATATGTTGAAGTGTAAATGAGATTTCGTTTCGAAGTGTTTTAGAATAAGGTTTTTGACAGACGCGATCGTCCAAGATAAAGGAAGATTATTATACAGGGTATCCATGAAATCCCTCAACAATCCCTATATTTATATGTCGCGTTCATATACCTTCCTCTTCTAACAAACCTGTTTTAAGTTATTGCCAGTACTACAGAAAAATAAAGGCACAGAGTAATAAAAAAAATGGCGTTTTCACTGTCATGATCTGCCGCGACGCGGGAAAGCGAGTATGAAACAAGTTTCTGAGCATTCTCCAGACAAAGCCACAGTCTTCCTAATGACAACCCTACTTAATTCACCTAATGTACGGGTCGGCAACCTTCAACATTGAAGAAGCCATTTGACTTTCTTTCAATCAAACTCAAACCTAATCGGAGCCGCGACATCTACTCTGATGTCAGTGACTATTATAACTCCCGGAAAACCATTTATGATGCGATTACCTAGTTCTTACTAATAGGAAGCCGAGTGGGATATGAAGATGCAATAATTTAGTTTACAACGAAACGAAAGGAACTTGTGAAATGAAAAAGTGTCTTTCGGCAGACTTGAATCATTTCATATGCGACTCATTTTTACCGCTCGCGATTTATACTTTGGCAACCGCTATGGTGTATAATTAGTGAGAAGTATTCGACTTTATGCCTCTATTTTCATTGAATCCCCACTGCTTCTAACAATAACTGCTGTAGTCACTTTGATTCACTGGAGCCAGAAGAAATGGCTACATGTGGCTCCAGCGCCCAATATCACTCGAAGACAAATTTTCACTATGAAGCATTTTATTAATAAACTTGAAACGATAAATCAGAATAACAACAATCAATTATACATCTTCGTAGATAGGTTTTCCCAGCTGAACAACTACTACGTGCGGCGTTCCTATTCCGATCATATTCTTTATGTTTTTCAGGATTCGGCAAATCCATACCAACGCGCCCACCATCGTCAGTATAATAATCAATAACGTGGATTTGCAATCAAGTCTTTGTATCAGACCTCCATCTTCTATACGAAATCTCCTTGCTTCACGCAGCATTCGTAGTTCTTGTTTCATACATTCGTTTTCTTGCTCCAAAGTTCGAATATACTCGACCGTTCCATCAAATTTACTTCGAAACCATTCCCACAGTTCGCTCACTTGTGCAGAGCTCTTGATGTTAGTTTCAAGGTTGTGCGACATGTTTCCTTGTCGATGCACAAAGAAAGAATGAATCAATTCGATCACTACATTTCTTTATATGTAGGGTTACCATATTTTCCTGACTTCAAGGCGGAACGCCTCCATAGACACGACCTCATAGCTGTGATCCTGTAACTTAACAGTATCGAATTTTACTACATAAGTCTACATTTGAAACCATCCCGTCTGTATTCATTGACCATATTGTCATCGAGAGTTCATGCGCATATTCTCTGCCTAAATATCGGGTTCAGTTCGAAAAATAGAAAGGAATAGACGCTAACGATACAAGTTTAGATTTTTTTGTACAGCAAAAGGAATAAAGATTAATGAAATAGTCTGCTGTTAAGCATTGGGAATTTACTTATTCGCCCAAACATGCCTTTCTGTAGATAACACCTTCAAAAAGACGTTGTTCAATGTTACATTTACATAAACGTCCGAACAGGACCAATTAGAATTGATTTCACATGTGATACGTTCGCTAACAATGTTAGCGGGAAATAAGGAAACAAACAAAATAACGCATTCACTTTCAATAACTAGGCTAGCATTGCGCTACACAGCAACAACAGTAACGAGAACATGTTCGTGTAATATGCTGGATGGCTAAACGCCAAAGCGGGACTTTTGCCTGACTTGTCGGGACGGCGGGACAAGACGCTGAAAAGCGGGACTCATAGCAAGAGCTCATAGCTTCACGTGTCCTGATCTCCCACGTGGTTTTGTATCCGAAGTGTAATTTGATAACCTTGTCCCGTCCCGACCCCCTTTGCTGGAAATGAGGGGTCGGGTCGGGCACCTGCCCTTTTCTGCCCTGGAGAATATAATATAGAGAGCACCTCCCCATTAATTAAGATCATTCCTGAGCTGCAGGTCGAACAGAGAGGAACGACAAGGAAACATGTCGCACAACCTTGACACCAACATCAAGAGCTCTGCACAAGTGAACAAACTGTGGGAATTGTTACAAAGTAAATTTGATGGAACGGTCGAGTATATTCAAACTTTGGAGCAACAAAACGAATGTTTGAAACAAGAACTACGAATGCTGCGTGAAGCGAGGAGATTTCGTATAAGAGATGGAGGTCTGATACAAAGACTTGATTGCAAATCCACGTTATTGATGATTATACTGACGATGGTGGGCGCGTCAGTATGGATTTGCCGAATCTTGAAAAACATAAAGAATATATTCGGAATAGGAACGCCGCACATAATAGTTGTTCAGCTGGGAAAGCCCATTTATGAAGATGTATAATCGGTTGCTGTTATTCTGATATAACGTTTCAAGTTTATTAATAAAAACGCTTTATATTGCAAAATTGCCTCTGAGTGATATGTGGGAATATAGGCCTACTGATAATCAGGCAAACTAAGCAAATTATGTTTAGTTCGAGTTCATGAAAACATTGGGTTAGGTCAGGTCAAAAACATTTAGCATGAGTTGTAGTGTAGTGTATAGCAGGGCTACTCAACAATTTTTAACGAAGATCCGCATACAAAAACATACAAAACTTCAAAATTATTTGGGTCCGGTCTTTCCAGAAATTATATTTCGGCATCTTTATTCGCACACTTCCTCAACGGGCTAGTGATTACTACATAATCAAAATTGCTTATTATGGTTTTATAGTTCTTTTCATATATATCCAAAACTATGAAATTCATTTTATAACCTCAAAAGTGCGCTAATGATCCAAAATAAAGAATAAGGTGCGGTCCGAATCAAATACTCGAAAGGTCAGGATTTGGACCGCGGTACGCCAGTTGAGTAGCCCTGGTGTCTTGTAGAGTTGTAGTGTTCGTGTCAAAATATTTCAGAAGGAGGTTCTTGACGGAAGTGATTATCGAAGATAATATAAGAAGATAATATATAGTGTCAAAGGTCACCCCTTTCCCTCACCGCGTGGCATCGGTGCGGCCGTATTGGCCGCAGACACCGGTCCTAACACAGAGGAGGCACTTGTCACTGGTACTATATATAAAGAGATGTTTGTGTAATAAGGTGTGAGTATGGCACTGGCACGAGTTTGTCTGAGAAAATTTTGAAGTGATGCCAGGGAAGTTGTGCCAGTGTAAATTAATATAAAATACGAATTGTGGTCAAAGTGACTATAAC
The DNA here is from genome assembly GCF_964204865.1 of Styela clava. Lineage (NCBI taxonomy): Eukaryota > Metazoa > Chordata > Ascidiacea > Stolidobranchia > Styelidae > Styela > Styela clava. The sequence continues at coordinate 5,247,258 of NC_135251.1, forward strand.
CCCAGTAAGGACATGCATAGGTAACGTTGTAAGCGCTTGTGTGACGTCACCCGTCCCGACCCTGGTGCCCCGGGCGGCTGTATATCTAAAGTGTAATTTGAGAAATTTTGTCCCGCCCCGACCCTGATGCTCCGGTTGGCTTTATATCTAACGTGTAGTTGGAGGAACTTGACAAAATTTAGGTTCCGCTCTTCCTTATTAATCAAACCGGTACTTCCGAAGTATGTGCAACAAGATGGCGCAATACCTGAACGTAGTATGTACCAGGTTAGTATTCACGTTGTGCGTAGGGTTACCATATTTTCCTGAGTTCAAAGCGGGACGCCTCCATAGACACGACCTCTTAGCTGTGATCCTGTAACTTTACAGTTTCCATTTTTACTACATAATCCTACATTTGAAGCCATCCCGGCTGTCTTCATTGACCATATTGTCATCGAGAGTTCATGCGCATATTCTCTGCCTAAATATCGGGTTCAGTTCGAAAAATAGAAAGGAATAGACGCTAACGATACAAGTTTAGGTATTTTGTACAGCAAAAGGAATAAAGAATAATGAAATAGTCTGCTGTTAAGCATTGGGAATTTACTTATTCGCCCAAACATGCTTTTCTGTAGATAACACCTTCAAAAAGACGTTGTTCAATGTTACATTTACATAAACGTCCGAACAGGACCAATTAGAATTGATTTCACATGTGATACGTTCGCTAACAATGTTAGCGGGAAATAACGAAACAAACAAAAAAACGCATTCACCTTCAATAACTAGGCTAGCGTTGCGCTACACAACAACAACAGTAACGAGAACATGTTCGTGTAATATGCTGGATGGCTGAACGCCAAAGCGGGACTTTTGGCTGACTTGTCGGGACGGCGGGACAAGACGCTGAAAAGCGGGACTGTCCCGCCTAAAGCGGGACGTATGGTAAGCCTATTTATATGCTCTAAATTTACCAATAATGCAAATCGAATCGTTTCCTCTGCCCCACTCCTTCGCATCGCCGGGACTGAAAAACATAAAGAATATGATCGGAATAGGAACGCCGCACATAATAATTGTTCAGCTGGGAAAGCCCATCTATGAAGATGTATAATTGGTTGCTGTTATTCTGATATAACGTTTCAAGTTTATTAATAAAAACGCTTTATATTGCAAAATTGTCTCTGAGTGATATGTGGGAATGTAGGCCTACTGATGATCAGGCAAACTAAGCAAATCATGTTTAGTTCGAGTTCATGAAAACATTGGGTTAAATCAGGCCAAAAACATTTAGCATGAGTTGTAGTGTAGTGTATAGCAGGGCTACTCAACAATTTTCAACAAAGATCCGCATACAAAAACATACAAAACTTCAAAATTATTTGGTTCCGGTCTTTCCAGAAACTATATTTCGACATCCTTATTCGCACACTTCCTCAACGGGCTAGTAATTACTAGCTAATCAAAATGGCTTATTATGGTTTTATAGTTATTTTCATATATATCCAAAACAATAAAATTCATTTTATAACTTCAAAGTGCGCTAATGATCCAAAATAAAGAATAAGGTGCGGTCCGAATCAAATACTCGAAAGGTCCGGATTTGGACCGCGGTACGGCAGTTGAGTAGCCCTGGTGTCTTGTAGAGTTGTAGTGTTCGTGTCAAAATGTTTCAGAAGGAGGTTCTTGACGGAAGTGATTATAGAAGATAATATATAGTGTCAAAGGTCACCCCTTTCCCTCACCGCGTGGCATCGGTGCGGTCGTATTGGCCGCAGACAGCGGTCCTAACACAGAGGCGGCACTTGTCACTGGTACTATATATAAAGAGATGTTTGTGTAATAAGGTGTAGGTATGGCACTGGCACGGGTTTGTTTGAGAAAATTTTATAGTGATGCCAGGGAAGTTGTGCCAGTGTAAAATAATAAAAAATACGAATTGTGGTCAAAGTGACCGTAACCCCAGTAAGGACATGCATAGGTAACGTTGTAAGCGATTGTGTGACGTCACCCGTCCCGACCCTGGTGCCCCGGGCGGCTGTATATTTAAAGTGTAATTTGAGGAATTTGCCGCGTCCCGACCCTGGTTCACATACCGGTTGCTTTTTTTTGCGCTCTGCGACGCGCGCAGGCCAAGCCTGCAAAAAAAGCGCGCTTTGCGCAGACGGGACCGGGATCCTGGTCGCAGTGGCAGTATACTATATACCAGGGCTACTCAACTGGCGGACCGCGGTCAGAATCCGGACCTTTCAAGGATTTGATTCGGACCGCACCTAATTCTTTATTTTAGATCATTAGCCCATTTTTTTAAGTTTCCTTCTATAAAATGACTTTTAAAGTTTCGAATATATATGAAAAGAACTATAAGACCATAACAAACAATCTTGATTTTCTAATATTCATTAGCCGGCCGAGGAAGAGCGCATTTAAGGATACCGGACCCAAATAATTTTAAAGTTTTGTATGCGGATCCTCGGTAAAAATAGTTGGCGATTCCGCTTTCGCGTTAGTCGTGAAGATTGCTATACAGGTAATACTTGGCTTTGGATTTCGTGTTCGTATATTTGTGTTTTACTCTTGTTGAATGGCCAAGAGGCAGCCCAGATGCACGGTTCGGGTGACATCATCCCACTCGGCGGCGTGCTCGGGTGTTTGAGCTCCGAAATTCCGTTCGAGTGTCGCAGCATTATTGACTAGAATATTAGTCGAATATCGATTCGTTCGACTACAGAAGTATCACTGTATATCCCCCACACTCACAAAATTACCTTTCTTGGGCGCTCTAAGAGTGTGTGTACCAATATGGAAGTAACTGATCTTCCCCACTTTGCATTGTTATCATCTCATCCTGCGTATTGCTTATTCCTAATTCCTCACCTTCAATATTGTTTGCTATCGCTCGGTCGCACAGAATATTTAATATCGTTTCCTGATATCAACCCAATGCCCTTCAACGTCACTTTCGTATCCAAGAAGCACTTTGCTTCCTCTCGATACTATTTTGTAAATAGGTGAAGCAAACACGTCTTTTACGTATCCATCGCTTCCTCGCTATTGATCCTTATACTTGTCAAGTAATTTTATTTTTTGCGTAACCTTGGAAAAGTTAATGTTAATGTTTCGCTTCCACCGGCTCATCTTGGAAATGTAGTGCAACTCCCGCTTACAATACATAACACAGCTTCGCCTGTTAGACCCAGATTAAGAGGTACTCCCGTAGTATGTGTACCAGGTTAGAGTTGGTTCATAACTTTATTACGATTTTCTCTTTTTTAGTCTATTACAAGTTCGGGGACTGTCTGTGTTAGCCAAGTGAATATACCTCCTGCCCATAGATTTCAGTCCCTTTACAAAACTTGATGTAAAGTAGGCGAACAAAATTAGTTACCTCCATATTGGAAAACGCACTTCTGGAGAGCCTATTTTTGACCTAACCTGACCAAGTATTTTAATGAACTAGAACTGAACATGTTTCGCTTAGTTCATTTGCCTGAGAAATCCGTATATTCCCCCATATCACTCTGAGACAGTTTTGAGATACAAAGCGTTTAATAAACCCGAAACGATATATAAAAATGACAACAATCAATTATACATCTTCATAGATGGGCTTTCCCAGCTGAACAACTACTATGTGCGGCGTTCCTATTCCGATCATATTCTTTATGTTTTTCAAGATTCGGCAAATCCATACCAACGCGCCCATCATCGTCAGTATAATCATCAATAACATGGATTTCCAATCAAGTCTTTGTATCAGACCTCCATCTTCTATACGAAATCTCCTCGCTTCACGCAGCATTCGTAGTTCTCGTTTCAAACATTCGTTTTCTTGCTCCAATGTTCGAATATACTCGACCGTTCCATCAAATTTACTTCGAAACCATTCCCCCAGTTCGCTCACTTGAGCAGAGTTCTTGATGTTGGTTTCAAGGTTGTGCGACATGTTTTCTTGTCGATGCACAAAGAAAGAATGAATCAATTCGATCACTACAGTTCTTTATATGTAGGGTTACCAAATTTTTCTGACTTCAAAGCGGGACGCCTCCATAGACACGACCTCTTAGCTGTGATCCTGTAACTTTACAGTTTCCAATTTTACTACATAATCCTACATTTGAAACCATCCCGGCTGTCTTCATTGACCATATTGTCATCGGGAGTTCATGCGCATATTTTCTGCCTAAATATCGGGTTCAGTTCGAAAAATAGAAAGGAATAGAATAGACGAACCCGTTTTTAGTGCTGATCCGCCACTGATTACAACTCCCTCACATCGGCGAGTTACTAATCAGTATGCAGTACCAATATGGTTGCTATTATAACAACATTTGGAAGACAATACATGTGATGTGACACAGCATAATCTAAAGTGGCTGGCACAAGATGAGATAAAAAAAATTTTTATAGTTGTGCCGATAATCTGTGCCAAGAAGTATATTAACTCTTTGAACTCTGACGGCTCTGAGCGAAGTTACTCGCTCACCCTGAAGGTTCGCGGCGCGGTATTGGTAGAACAATAAAATAAGTCTAAATACTGGCTATTTGGCACGCTTATAACTTTTTACCAATTATAGGTGGCACGTTGTGTGACATTTCAATCGAAAGGAAATTTTATCGTGCATTCAGAATGTATTTTCCATATTGAAATACATTTTGTCAAAATTAATAAAATTGACTCTAATCTAACAGTCATTTTTCTGCATGTATGTGAGTTTTGGCTTGAAATTTTGTTAGTTTGGTGCAAAATATACTGCCAATATTTGATGTTCATAAAGAGTTTTTTATAAGCTTTTTGTTGATATTCGAATTACTATTGTGGCTGCCATATAACCAATTTTATATTTAAATATTTAATTGTGTATCATTGTGTCGGGTGAACAACTTCGATAAGCGGCCATGACGCACTGATTACGCAGCTACGCAAAAGCCGATCACGTGACTACCGTCATGAAGATGTTGATAAGTACGTTCGAAACATATTGCGTGGCAAAATGCGCAAGATAACTTTCACGACGACGTTCTCAGCGAGACATCGGTCGCCGAGTTTCGATATGATATTAACCCTGTATGGATTGAAGTACCGAAGTCGAGTAATGCGTGCAGTAATAGCGAAGTGAAGGGAAGTTAATATCGTCATATAAAATTTCACGTGGAAAATGTTTTATTCGCCCATAAGTATTTGTTCAAATATCAACCAAAATAAGTACTTGCCTGCTCTGCAGATCAAAATATCTGATTGTACGAATGTTAGGCGAAGCAAGTGGATGGATCAATATCTGAAAGCACTAATAATGCAGAAAGAGCAACTCTTATTCTAACAAGATCATATGCGTCGCCAGAACTAGATACCCCACCGCAAAACGCCAGTTCTAATAATAGATGCGTCGTATGCAGCAAAATTTACATTATTGCCAAAAAACCAATCCAGCTGCTAAAGACAAAGCGTTGCTGAAACGATGCGAGACAGTATATAAGTATAAATACTGTAATGAGTACCTATGTATAGGTAACGAAACCAACAACCATTGGTATAACTGGCACAACAAAGTGCAATATTGGATTTAGTCTGCATAATATTTTCATGTTCTTCATTGTTCCGGGCACAACAAAGTGCAATATTCAATTTAAAAATTTTAGCAAGCAGTCTTTTATGTACATACATTTTTCATGGTCTTTATTGTTCCGTTATTTGCTAATAAAATCACAATATTGTTCATATTGCGTATACGTAACCACAACTTAATGGGGCTTGCGCGGGCAGTCAAAGTCAAAGCGTAGTGCGAATTTTGAATGCGTAGCATCGGGTTAATTAATTACTTCCTGTGGACATTTAAATAATAACATCTTGACGTAACGTTATTGCGGATATCGTCACGTTTAGTTGCATTTGCGTAATATACGTAAAGTTGTGCGTGACGAGACGTTGCCTCTCTTCAATGAGAACATCAATTTGACGCAGCGTCGCTGTTAAATCTACAGATAATCTAATATATTTGGCCATAAAATTTGAATGGATCATCGTAAAATCGTTTTGGATACGTATATAAAAAGCTATTCAAATTCTCCACATATATTGCCGATTGAATATGTGGCTATTTAGGCAAGAAGTCGAAATTCTTTATATTAAATATTTGTTATCATACAATAACTTCATACGCACTTTCAAATTGCCAATTTTACTGAAACATCGTATATTAGAGCACCGATATTTACAACATAATTAGTCCCAATAACAAGCTTTCATGCAATATAAAATTTATTTAAATACTCTTTGTGGTTCTTGAGATAAGAGATCATAAAGTTGATTCCCTCCGACACGAAAAACAAGCCGGTAAACCGGCTTGCCGGGGCACAGAGCGTACTCAAACAAGCCGGTAAACCGGCTTGCCGGGTTCAAGCGGTTAACTCTGACTCTACTACGAAGGCAAACACTGGATTTGATAGTTCAAGAGCATAAGTTAAGTACTTTGGTTATCCCCCACCATTGAGTTTATGCATCTGAAACAGATACCTGACCAACTAATTCTGGACCCGACTTGGACTGGTAACCGAACGAGAGACCGTTTAATTACCCGTCTTATCCGCTTTCCTCTTCCCCGGGATAAATATGTAAATCCAGTGGCGTAGCATCCACCCCCGCAACCCCCGCGGTCGCGGGAGGGCCCACAGCGCAAAGGGGCCCAAGCAGTTAGAATTTAGAAATTTGAGCCGCAAAACCAAAAGCTGCATTGCAAAACAAGTAATGCACATCTTATAACGTTGTTGTTAGTTCTGCTCAAATCGTTTCGTTACGTAACAGTGCCAGGAAGTCGTCGATTTTCGGCGTCTTGTGGTTTAATCGCACCGGAAAAATTACGAAGGCTGTCAGAATGATGTCGAAAGCAAAATCTCTCAGTGACGCACAGAAACGCAGAAAAAGGGCAGAAGAGGAAGAACGTATGAAAAAAATTAAAGTAACCAAAATAAACGGAAAATTTTAGGTTACCATTGCCTTTTTATAGCGACATGTTATGCTTTTTGACGAAATAAAAAAGCGTTGTTTTAGCTTATGTCCGAGAGTTTTTTGGGTCATTTCCATGAAATATTTTTGCGGGGGGGGGGGGGGGGGGGGGGCACGAGAGTCTTGCTACGCCACTGGGTAAATCTTATCTTATCCTAGCTCGGATAAAAAAAGTGGTGAAAAAATTTATAGTTGTGCCAAAAAGTAACTAAATATGGCAATATAATATGTTTACGGTAAATAAAATGACCTATAGACGGATTTCTCAGGCGAATGAATTGGGCAAAACATGTTTTGTTCATGTTCATCAAAACATTTGGTTACGTCGGGTCAAAAATATTTAGCATATGTTGAAGTGTAAATGAGATTTCGTTTCGAAGTGTTTTAGAATAAGGTTTTTGACAGACGCGATCGTCCAAGATAAAGGAAGATTAATATACAGGGTATCCATGAAATCCTTCAACAATCCCTGTATTTATACGTCGCGTTCATATACCTTCCACTCTAAACAAAGCTGTTTTAAGTTATTGCCAGTATTACAGAAAAACAAGAGAGCTATGCTCAAATATATGGACACGTAGCGCCACCCAATGGCAATAATTTTGATGACGTCATAGCGAAAAAAAAAGTAATAGCCTTCTGGAGAAAAATTTTATCTTCAACCACTGAAAATTTCAAAGCAATTGGTCCAGTATTCGAAGAGAAAAGCGACTTTTTAAAAACGTGTCAAAGAACAAGAACAACAACAAGGATAACAAGAACAACAACAACATAATATTGAAACGATCGTTATGTCCACTACGTGTCCAATAAAGGCACAGAGTAATAAAAATAATGGCCTTTTCACTGTCATGATCTGCCGCGACCCGGGAAAGCGAGTATGTAACAAGTTTCTGAGCATTCTCCAGACAAAGTCACAGTCTTTCTAATGGCAACCCTACTTAATTCACCTAATGTACGGGTCGGCAACCTTCAACATTGAAGAAGCAATTTGGCTTTCTTTCAATCAAACTCAAACCTTATCGGAGCCGCGACATCTACTCTGATGTCAGTGACTATTATAACTCCCGGAAAACCATTTATGATGCGATTACCTAGTTCTTACTAATAAAAAGCCAAGTGGGATATGAAGATGCAATAATTTAGTTTACAACGAAACGAAAGGAACTTGTGAAATGAAAAAAAAGTGTCTTTCGGCAGACTTGAATCATTTCATATGCGACTCATTTTTACCGCTCGCGATTTATACTTTGGCAACCGCTATGGTGTATAATTAGTGAGGAGTTTTTGACTTTATGCCTCTATTTTCATTGAATCCCCACTGCTTCTAACAATTACTGCTGTAGCCACTTTGATTCACTGGAGCCAGAAGAAATGGCTACATGTGGCTCCAGCGCATCCACCTAGTATATCCCCCAATATCACTCGGAAGTCGGAGACAAATTTTCACTATGAAGCATTTTATTAATAAACTTGAAACGATAAATCAGGATAGCAACAATCAATTATACATCTTCGTAGATGGGTTTTCCCAGCTGAACAACTACAATGTGCGGCGTTCCTATTCCGATCATATTCTTTATGTTTTTCAGGATTCGGCGAATCCAGACCAACGCGCCCACCATCGTCAGTACAATCATCAATAACGTGGATTTGCAACCAAGTCTTTGTATCAGACCTCCATCTTCTGTACGAAATCTCCTCGCTTCACGCAGCATTCGTAGTTCTTGTTTCAAACATTCGTTTTCTTGCTCCAAAGTGCGAATATACTCGACCGTTCCATCAAATTTACTTCGAAACCATTCCCACAGTTCGCTCACTTGAGCAGAGCTCTTGATGTTGGTGTCAAGGTTGTGCGACATGTTTCCTTGTCGATGCACAAAGAAAGAATGAATCAATTCGATCACTACAGTTCTTTATATGTAGGGTTACCATATTTTCCTGACTTCAAAGCGGAACGCCTCCATAGACACGACCTCTTAGCTGTGATCCTGTAACTTTACAGTTTCCAATCTTACTACATAAGCCTACATTTGAAACCATCCCGGCTGTCTTCATTGACCGTATTGTCATCGAGAGTTCATGCGCATATTCTCTGCCTAAATATCGGGTTCAGTTCGAAAAATAGAAAGGAATAGACGCTAACGATTCAAGTTTAGATATTTTGTACAGCAAAAGGAATAAAGAATAATGAAATAGTCTGCTGTTAAGCATTGGGAATTTACTTATTCGCCCAAACATGCTTTTCTGTAGATAACACCTTGAAAAAGACGTTGTTCAATGTTACATTTACAAAAACGTCCGAACAGAACCAATAAGAATTGATTTCACTAGTGATACGTTCGCTAACAATGTTAGCGGGAAATAACAAAACAAACAAAATAACGCATTCACCTTCGATTACTAGGCTAGCGTTGAACTTTTGGCTGACTTGTCGGGACGGCGGAACAAGACGCTCAAAAGCGGGACTGTCTCGCCTAAAGCGGGACGTATGGTAAGCCTATTTATATGCTCTAAATTTTCCAATAATGCAAACCGAATCGTTTCCTCTGCCCCACTCCTTCGCTTCGCCGGGACTGCAAGAGCTCATAGCTTCACGTGTTCTGGTCTCCCACGTGGTTTTGTATCCGAAGTGTAATTAGATAACCTTGTCCCGTCCCGACCCCCTTTGCTGGAAATGAGGGGTCGGGTCGGGCATCTGCCCTTGTCTGCCCTAGAAGATATAATATAGAGAGCATCACCCTATTAAGATCATTCCTGAGCTGCAGGTCGAACAGAGAGGAACGACAAGGAAACATGTCGCACAACCTTGACACCAACATCAAGCGCTCTGCACAAGTGAACAAACTGTGGGAATTGTTACAAAGTAAATTTGATGGAACGGTCGTGTATATTCAAACTTTGGAGCAAGAAAACGAATGTATGAAACAAGAACTACGAATGCTGCGTGAAGCGAGGAGATTTCGTATAAGAGATGGAGGTCTGATACAAAGACTTGAATGCAAATCCACGTTATTGATGATTATACTGACGATGGTGGGCGCGTTGGTATGGATTTGCCGAATCCTGAAAAACATAAAGAATATGATCGGAATAGGAACGCCGCACGTAGTAGTTGTTCAGCTGGGAAAGCCCATCTACGAAGATGTATAATTGATTGTTGTTAGCCTGATATAACGTTTCAAGTTTATTAATAAAAACGCTTTATATTGCAAAATTGTCTCTGAGTGATATGTGGGAATATAGGCCTACTGATGATCAGGCAAACTAAGCAAATCATGTTTAGTTCGAGTTCATGAAAACATTGGGTTAGGTCAGGTCAAAAACATTTAGCATGAGTTGTAGTGTAGTGTATAGCAGGCTACTCAACAATTTTTAACGAAGACCCGCATACAAAAACATACAAAACTTCAAAATAATTTAGGTCCGGTCTTTCCAGAAATTATATTTCGGCATCCTTATTCGCACACTTCCTCAACGGGCTAGTGATTACTACATAATCAAAATTGCTTATTATGGTTTTATAGTTATTTTCATATATATCCAAAACAATAAAATTCATTTTATAACTTCAAAGTGCGCTAATGATCCAAAATAAAGAATAAGGTGCGGTCCGAATCAAATACTCGAAAGGTCCGGATTTGGACCGCGGTACGGCAGTTGAGTAGCCCTGGTGTCGAGTAGAGTTGTAGTGTTCGTGTCAAAATGTTTCAGAAGGTGGTTCTTGACGGAAGTGATTATCGAAGATAATATAAGAAGATAATATATAGTGCCAAAGTCCACCCCTTTCCCTCACCGCGTGGCATCGGTGAGGTCGTATTGGCCGCAGACACCGGTCCTAACACAGAGGCGGCACTTGTCACTGGTACTATATATAAAGAGATGTTTGTGTAATAAGGTGTAAGTATGGCACTGGCACGGGTTTGTTTGAGAAAATTTTATAGTGATGCCAGGGAAGTTGTGCCAGTGTAAATTAATATAAAATACGAATTATGGTCAAAGTGACTATAACCCCAGTAAGGACATGCATAGGTAACGTTATAGGCCAGTGGTTCTTAAACTTTTTCGAGCGCGACCCAAATCTGAGTTTTATGAATACTCGCGACCCAATCCTAAATAACTCAAAATGTGTTTTTAATGTTAGTACAGTTTGACTCAAATACAGACAACTATTTATTAGAAACAGTCCATTGACTCAGTGAGATTGATGAAACTGAAATTTCCTTTTCATTATATCTTCAATACACAGCTCTATTTTACTTAACGCAATACGCAAGTTGTCACGGGTATCAAGGCGATTGCGAGCTTAGTTTTGATAACCGTCAGTGCCAAATATCCTCGCTCGCACAAGTGCTTTGTCGCGAATTGTAGCAGAAAAGACGTCCCCTGTCCGTCGCAAACACAACATCCTAGCTGGCCTTCGGTATCTCTCGCAATATACAACTTTTTACTCATCAAATGTGCACACACTGCTTCGTTCGCGGTAAATGGTGCCTCGAGATGAAGTCACATTTTCTCTAGTTATTGAATAATCTAATGTCGAGAAGCGAGCTTTTTCATTGCGTCGTCTATTACAATTTACATTACCAAATAGACACCCATTTTTGGTTATTTTAATCCACTAAGACGACATTCCACGCGGTCAACACAACGACAAGCGACGTGCATGGTTACCGATACCATAAAAATAATACACGTGACTGGCATATCAGAATTGTGATGTAACAATGAGCTCAAGACAGTTCTTTCCGTGAATGAAATTTTATATTTCATTATTTTTAAATACCAGAGTTTAGAAGCTAAATTGAAACATTGGGAAAGCTGAAAATTCGTCCTTCTCCTCTTAGATTGCCCTTGCATTGACGACCTTGTCGCGACCCATTTTTAAACCTTCCGCGACCCATGTTTGGGTCGCGACCCATACTTTAAGAACCACTGTTATAGGCGCTAAAGTGACGTCATCCGTCCCGACCCTGGTGCCCCGGGCGGCTGTATATCTAAATTGTAATTTGAGGAATTTGCGCCGTCCCGACCCTGGTTCACACACCGGTTGCTTTTATTTGCGCGCTTCGCGCAGACGGGACCGGGATTCTGGTGGTAGTGGCAGTATACTATATACCAGGGATACTCAACTGGCGGACCGCGGTCAGAATCCGGACCTTTCAAGGATTTGATTCGGACCGCACCTAATTCTCTATTTTAGATCATTAGCCCCACTTTTTTAGGTTTCTTTCTATAAAATGACTTTTATAGTTTTGAATATATATGAAAAGAACTATAAGACCATAACAAACAATCTTGATTTTTTAATATTCATTAGCCGGCCGAGGGAGAGCGCGTTTAAGAATACCGGACCCAAATAATTATAAGTTTTGTATGCGGATCCTCGGTAAAAATAGTTGAGTAGCCTCGCAGGGTATGAAAACATCCCCGTGTGACTGCGCAAAACGCAGTCAGGTAGGGATGTTTTTTTTTGGAAGTGGCAGTATACTATATATATACTATTTGGCTGTCAGAAACTCTCTTTGTCAGACATACCCTCTGCCAACCATTTTTTTACGTTTCTTATTGTGAAATTGTACATAGTATACTGCCACTGACAAAAAAAAAAAAAAATACCCGCGTGACTGCGTAAAGCGCGCGTTTTGTAATTTGAGGACTTTGCCCCGTCTCGACCCTGGTGCTCCGGTTGGCTTTATATCTAAAGTGTAGTTGGAGGACCTTGACAAAGTTTAGGATCCTCTCCTTCTTATTAACCGAACCGGTACTTCCGAAGTATGTGCAACAAGATGGCGCACTATCTGAACGTAGTATGTACCAGGTTAGTAATCACGTTGTGCGTAGGGTTACCATATTTTCCTGACTTCAAAGCGGGACGCCTCCATAGACACGACCTCTTAGCTGTGATCCTGTAACTTTACAGTTTCCAATTTTACTACATAATCCTACATTTGAAGCCATCCCGGCTGTCTTCATTGACCATATTGTCATCGAGAGTTCATGCACATATTCTCTGCCTAAATATCGGGTTCAGTTCGAAAAATAGAAAGGAATAGACGCTAACGATACAAGTTCAGATTTTTTTGTACAGCAAAAGGAATAAAGAATAATGAAATAGTCTGCTGTTAAGCATTGGGAATTTACTTATTCGCCCAAACATGCTTTTCTGTAAATAACACCTTCAAAAAGACGTTGTTCAATGTTACATTTACATAAACGTCCGAACAGGACCAATTAGAATTGATTTCACATGTGATTCGTTCGCTAACAATGTTAGCGGGAAATAACGAAACAAACAAAATAACGCATTCACCTTCAATAACTAGGCTAGCGTTGCGCTACACAGCAACAACAGTAACGAGAACATGTTCGTGTAATATGCTGGATGGCTGAACGCCAACGCGGGACTTTTGGCTGACTTGTCGGGACGGCGGGACAAGACGCTGAAAAGCGGGACTGTCTCGCCTAAAGCGGGACGTATGGCAAGCCTATTTATATGCTCTAAATTTTTCAATAATGCAAATCGATTCGTGTCCTCTGCCCCACTCCTTCGCTTCGCCGGGACTACAAGAGCTCATAGCTTCACGTGTCCTGGTCTCCCACGTGGTTTTGTATCCGAAGTGTAATTGGATAACCTTGTCCCGTCCCGCCCCCCTTTGCTGGAAATGAGGGGTCGGGTCGGGCACCTTCCCTTGTCTGCCCTAGAAGATATAATATAGAGAGCATCACCCTATTAATTAAGATCATTCCTGAGCTGCAGGTCGAACAGAGAGGAACGACAAGGAAACATGTCGCACAACCTTGACACCAACATCAAGAGCTCTGCACAAGTGAACAAACTGTGGGAATTGTTACAAAGTAAATTTGATGGAACGGTCGAGTATATTCGAACTTTGGAGCAAGAAAACGAATGTTTGAAACAAGAACTACGAATGCTGCGTGAAGCGAGGAGATTTCGTATAGAAGATGAAGGTCTGATACAAAGACTTGATTGAAAAACCACGTTATTGATGATTATACTGACGATGGTGGGCGCGTTGGTATGGATTTGCCCAATCTTGAAAAACATAAAGAATATGATCGGAATAGGAACGTCGCACGTAGTAGTTGTTCAGCTGGGGAAACCCATCTATGAAGATGTATAATTGATTGTTGTTATTTTCGTATATCGTTTCGGGTTTATTAATAAAACGCTTTATATAGCAAAATTGTCTCTGAGTGATATGTGGGAATATAGACCTACTGATGATCAGGCAAACTAAGCAAATTATGTTTAGTTCGAGTTCATGAAAACAGGTCAGGTCAAAAACATGCAAAAACATGGAAATCTCCTCGCTTCACGCAACATTCGTAGTTCTAGTTTCAAACATTCGTTTTCTTGCTCCAAAGTTCGAATATATTCGACCGTTCCATCAAATTTACTTCGAAACCATTCCCGCAGTTCGCTCACTTGTGCAGAGCACTCGATGTTGGTTTTAAGGTTGTGCGACATGTTTCCTTGACTTTCCTCTCTGTTCGACCTGCAGCTCAGGAATGATCCTAATTAATAGGGAGATGCTCTTTATATTATATCTTCTAGGGCAGACAAGGGCAGGTGCCCGACCCGACCCCTCATTTCCAGCAAAAGGGGTCGGGTCGGGTCAAGAATATCCAATTGAACTTCGAATATACAGCTCCCCATGACACTCTCACTGCTGAGCTCTTGCTGTCCCGGCAAACCAACTTTTTCAAATTCACCTACTTGTGCTAGTGTTTTGTACAATTAAAAAGATATTTGTGACAAAATTTAGGTTCCTCTCTTCCTTATTAATCAAACCGGTACTTTCGGAAGTATGTGCAACAAGATGGCGTACAACCTTATCATAGTATGTGTACCAGGTTAGGATTCAAGTTGTGCGTCATCTTGGTGCACATACTCCGGGAGCGCCATCAAACCTCCTCTATTCCACGCAACGGACTTGATAAAACAACTTTTTGTATTTCTGAAGTTCAAACTTTGATTAATAATTTCAAACAGTTTGTTTTCTACTTTTAGAAACACTCATTTTTCAAGCCTTTCAGTTTCACACAACAAAATTTATTACTAGCAGAATAGCCAACTTTTTTAGCGATAAAAAGCAAAGGTAGGTATTCCAATTCGTCCTTGCACATTCCAAACTATTGATCAAGATGCACGGTTCGCGTGACGTCATCTCATTTGGATGGTAACTGAATCAGACGACCGTATATGGTCGAATCGGTATCACCTAGTCACCTACCGAAAACTTTATCACCGTATGTGTTGTAATTATTATTATTTGAGTGTGTTATATCATTTGTGTGTATTATTATCATCATTATGTTTTTTTGTTCTAACGAAAAAATAAATTCTCTCTTCCATTCGGTGGTGTACTCGGGCGTTCGAGTACCGGCAGCATTCTTGACTCGAATTTTTTAATCGGCTACCCAATCGTTCCAGTATCGATTCGTTCGACTACCGAGGTATCGCTGTGAATCCTCCATACCCTCTAAATTTCTCTTTTTCTACACAATTCTAGGCACAAAATTTGATTCAAAAATCTTTATTGACCCATTTCACAACAAAATCACTTTGTAAATGAGCAGCACAAGAAATATTGCGCAGAAAATACTGTTTTGTACAAAAGAATTAAAAACTCATCAGTCAGGAGAGATTCTTGGTAAAAAAAAATCACACAAGAAAATTTATCAACATTTTTGGTTACTGGGGGCAGAAGTATTCATTCAGCCCCACCTCATTGTCACCATTTTAGGTTTCTGGGGTCCTAACATTTTTTCTCCCCATGTTATAATTCATACAATTAGAAAATCTTTTTGAATGCTTTCAAAGACCCCCCTTTTTATATTCACTTTTTTTGAAGGAAAAGATATTAACATTTTTGGTTGCTGGGGGTAGTATTTTGCGAGCCGTGTTATTCAAACATTTTTTTTAAGAACTTTTTTATCGCCCTCAAAGTCCCTTCTTACTTTTAAATATTATTATTTATCACTACGTTTTTTAGGGCTAGCATTGTTAACCACTTGAAAACAGTTTTCAACATTTCACCGATTTCAGATTCATAAAATTTGAATTTCCGAAAAAGTTTACAAAAATAAGGAATTTCAACCAAAAAATGTCAAATTCTGACTCAAACTAGATTAACCAACAAAAGCAATTTTTTTCAAGGTACCATATTCTATTGACCATAAGACGCAAAAAAAATCAATAATATGCTTGGATTGGGGCTTTGTTTTATTCATCCACATGGCGAATCTGGCTCCAATACGCAACGGTTTTTAAGAAGACGACTGTTTGTTTATAAAATAACAATTCCGGTACTGGTTGGTTTAGAGTGTAAGCAATAAAGCACTACCTGATCCATACATTAGGCGCAACAGTTATGAAAAGGGGGGGGGGGGGGGCAGAGGGGGGAAACAATGGTACAGAGACTGATTTTGAGTATTAGCACGAGCACTACATGATCCAGTGAATCGCACAATCGAGTTTCGAAGAAAATAATACCTGTATAGTACTGGTTTTGGGTGTAAGCATAAAACACTACCGTCTCTAAGCTTTTGATGCATCAGCTCCTAAAGCGCATGATCAATTTTGGAAAAAAAAGGATTTAATGCGCTCTCTATGGTCAGTAAATCCCGGTACTCAGCGTTGAGGCACTGAAAATGATCAAAATAAATATTTTGGCGTTTTATAGAAAATATCATAAAAATCACAATTATTCATGTGGATTGTTTTACATTTTTATAACAAAATGTTGAATATAGCACCAAATACTTAAAAATTATAAACTTTTTAAAAAATAAACCAAATTTACCTTGTTTTTAAAAGTAATTCATGTAGCGGGAATATGTTACAAGTGGTCTCTAGGTAGAAATGAGTGACGGAGAGAGATGCAGAGATGGGAGGGGTTTTCTGGGTGGGGATGGGTGAGGAAGGTATTTTGTATACAGCCCCAAGTTATTAAGGAGTGAAGTGGAGTCGGTGTGACTTATTCCCCAGAATGGAAAAGGGTTCAAATGATTCCCCCTTAAAACATATAAATTACAGAGTAATAAAGAGGGCACGAAAGCTTTTTCCTGTCGTACATGATATAATCCTACTAAAGCAAACACTCACTTAGAAGCAAAGAAGACTCATTCATATCTCAACAAAGTTACAGGCACCACTACAAATATCAAACGCCGCTGAATCGGGAATAACAAATATAGTTACATGAAAATGACAGTAAAAAGGGCATAATTTTTAAAAGCATAAAAGAAAACATGATTTTGAAACCAGGAAATAAATGTCAAATAAACCAGGAAATAAAGGTTAAAGGTCAGGATAAATTAAAAACAAGAAATATAACACCAGAAATGTTTCAAATATCTAGAACTTCAATAAAAAAGGGAACATAGAAATTGATACTTTAAATACAAACGCAGGAATTCAATCACACTGGCGAAGGTTTGCAAAAGAATAAAGGGGTGTGGTTGGGTGTGGCACTAAAATTGAACCTTGCGGGCGTTGGTTGCGGGTGGCACCAATATTGGTTAGGCGTGGTAGCAAACTGGACCTTAAAGGCCAGGTGAGGGCCACTCGGAAATTCATAGGTAAAATGGTAAGACCAAAAATCCTAACCTTTACGATAGGATGTGTTGAGTTTTGGCGTCACTGGCCCGTGCCCCCCTCCGGGACTTCCCCCTTTCGTGACCCCCATCTTGGACTTCCACATCATACCTCGAGAAACCTTGCAATGCTGTTTATATTTTTTTATCCTGATGTGCAGCCACTGCCCTCCAGAAATCATTGCATAAGTGGCAGTACAGATTGTTTTGTGGCATGGCACTGTAATTGCACTTGTGGCACCATGATTACTTTGTGGTATATGCCACAACCTAGCTCTGTATCACAAATACCACATATCATGGCAGCTGGTCAGTATTTCGTGACGTGGCACTGTGATTGCACTTTTGGCACCATGTTTTGCGGCATGGGTCAACATTTCATGGCACCCTGAATGGTAAACCATGGCATCACAAATTACCATTCATAAGACCAGTGGTTTCTGAGCTTGTGTGGCGTGACTTCATTTCACGCTGCCTTGATCGGAAGGCATTAGACAACGCTCTTGTTTTGTTGTGATCAATTTCCGCGTAATCACAACTTAAAAGGTGTCCTCCTGGAGTTCGTGGCGTCAAAGGCGTGCCAGGCAGACCAGAAGATGCCGAACCACAGCTATAAAAGTCACCATTTTTTGTGGATACCTCAATAGGTACATAGTCAATGTTATGACGATGTTGAAAAGGGTTCGCGTT
This sequence comes from Styela clava, assembly GCF_964204865.1. NCBI lineage: Eukaryota > Metazoa > Chordata > Ascidiacea > Stolidobranchia > Styelidae > Styela > Styela clava. Next base: position 5,265,556 of record NC_135251.1, read on the forward strand.
ATTTCCAGTTAACATTCGAGGATCAAAGTCAAAAGAAAAATGGTTTCCACCAATAGGAGCCGCCGTAGCGGGGAGGGGCGTGCCGCTAACGTCTAAACTCGCGTTTACGGTATTAACATAGTCTCGCGCGGACATCGGCATTCCTGGAGATAGTCTCGATGTAAAATCGTTAATATGTCGTAATCTCCTCGCATGCGATTTACGTTGCTTAGCCCAACCGTTTTGCTTTCTCCATGGGTCAATTGGGGGTAAGGGCGGGGGAATGGGGTTATTCGTCGCTAAAGCTGTAGAAATCGCTGCCCCACCATTGCATTTTCCTTCACTGGTCGTACTGTTGCCGTTAAGACTCCCAATCCCCGAAGTGCTATTACTTATGGGTGTTAAAGGATGGTCCCCATCCGACCGCAATGAATTTGCGCTTATCCCCCTCGGTGGCATTTCGGGGGATTCTCGTTGCCGTGGAAACGTAATGTGTTCTGAGTTTGTATTGAAGGCTACGACACCCTCTGGCGCCTTCAAGCGTTCATTTTTGTGTTGTTGAATAACGTCACTGTTTTCGTACTCGCAGTCTGCTGCCACCGTGTGGTGTCTGGTATGATTAATCCTGACTGATTCGTTCTGGCGATTGTACGAGACCATATTGCTGTTGATACGTCGCCGGTCGAGCATTTCCTGTATAAAAATAATGTAGATAACAAATATAAATAATATATAAAAATTTTGTAAATATGATAAATGATCTAAATATGATATATTAGAAGATAAATAATTTATAGATAGAAAATGCAGCCTAAAATATCCTTTTCATATTTCAAGATCCAGATTCAGTTATTTATTCCGTGGTGCATGAAATATTGTAACAATTAAACAAATGCAACAATAAAAGATCAATTCAAATAAGGAGATATACAATATTTGCGCAATTGACGAGAGCTGCGAAAGACTACCAAAGCCAGCGTGTCAGCAAACTTGCACAAAAACCCATTTGAGCTTTTAGCGGGACAGTGATTTCTTGAATATTTTTTTTGTCAGTACGTTTTCCACTGTTAATCAAATCGAGCAAACTTAAAAACATAGCTCTTATCCTGTTAGCGGTCTCTTGCGAACCCTTTCTATTCTAAGTCGAAGGCACATTGAGCAAACTTGTGTAAAAAATTAGATATATCTCACCTGTCTTCCAGCGGGGGCTGGCTGTAATTCGAATGTCCTTGGCAATGACCCTCTGCTTCCTGACACCCCTGAAAAAAATGGTTAATTTATAGGTGTTTAATCGTGTTGGACTATGTGAAACCATTACTAATTATTTTGGTTTGGCAATCATTAATTAGGTTTACAACTGGGGGCCGTGACCCATCTGAGGGGTCACAGCGTAGTTGGAAAGGGGGGGGGGGGGGGGGGGGGGGGGGGGGGGGGGTAAAGGAGAGGGGCTCACAATGCCAGGCACAAAACTCCTCGTCCCCCTTAGTTTTATTGCTTGCTAAGGTTATTTCACAGGGTGTTTTCACTTTGTTGAGCATTTGGAATATGGCAATCAAAATAACACTATATATACAACTGGAATGATAAACAGGGTCATTAGTGCTAAAATGCCCAGGAAGGGAGGCCTTAGAAAGTTGGAAACGACTGTCAACAATCCATATGTCCACTTCATGCCCATTCAATAACAAAAATTACATTTAATTAACCTACCTGTATTCCTAGATGACGCACTACCCCTCGTTCCAGGGGTCGGGGGAGTATATCTCGAATTAGAAGTAGAAGGATGACCTGACACTGATGAGAGACCGGCTGTTAGAGGAACTCCATTGCTTCCGCTGCCATTTGTATTGTAGTATGATGTACTGGGAAGAGCTGGGGAGTAAAAAAGTGGTAAATTTAGATCATATGCTAAAGGTTGAAGATGGGTGAAGTGGCCTAGTGGGGGTAGATCAGGGGTGGGCAAGGTTTTTGGACCAGGGGCCAGAACTTTCGCCCACTTTGACTGGCGGATCATGCAAGTGTGACGTAAAAAGTTACATTTCATGAACAATATTTACAGTTTTACAAAGATGAAAAACAATAAGTCTCGTGCTAAAAATAAATTGAATCAGAATCTCAACAAATCCCTTGAGCTATTTTAGCTAAAACATAAAAATTTTAGTTTAGTTGTGGCAGCATCAGACGGGCAATATTAAATCACCCAAGGGGCCAGATTTGGTCCGAGGGCATGGTTTGCCCATGTCTGGGTTAGAGTGTTAGACCTAACTGTGATGGCAGTGTAGGTTGAGATCTGAGATTCAAATTTTTTTGGCACATGACTGTTTTTTTCCTTGTGAGATATTAATGAAACATGTTTCCTATTATGTGTGAACTGTCTGAATAATGGATTCCATTTTTCAGTATTTTATATGCTTGGAAGACCCTTCACAATGAAAAAGTCACATAAATTTGTATATATTCAAACTATTCGAGATTCAACTTAAAAAATTTACGATTAGATTCTGAAATCATCAGGTAAATGCCTAGCCTAATTCTTGGGCAATTCAATATAATTATTCTTCTATCAGAAATGTCATTTCTCCTTTATAAAAATTATTTTTGTATTAACAGATCATGTTTCAGAAACTCAATACTTATGTATCTTAAGATAAAATTCCAAATAGAAATACAGATTTCAGTATATCAAATCATTTATGGTATATCATCGGCCGAATATTGCAAAATTCGAAAGGTTTTTATAAAAAAGTTTATTTTTGGAGTTATCGTATTAATTATAGATGGGCAACGTAGAATAATTTTTTATTCTAGAATACTCAAATCGAATCCAGAATCCTATTCCATTCTTGTAGTTATTTAAATAGTAGGAATTTCCCACCATATTGATGTGTGGCCTAAATGTATTACTATACTTGTACAGTATTTATTTGGCAATGTCCTGGGCATTTATTTTTGATTATTGATTTATTTTTGAGTTATCGTATTGATTAGTAATAGAATCTAAAATATCGATTCCTATTCTATTTTCTACCGGTATTTAAATAGCGGGTATTCCCTGCCACATTGCTTGATTAAAATTTACAAAAAGCTAAATTATAGTCCTACTGTACTGTCATATTTGCATAGTATTTGTTTGGAAATGTCCTGATTATTGAATTTCATATGATACCAAACAGGCATTCCTCAAAACAATGAAATTTAATATTATTAACACTGGTTGAATTGACATTGATCTTTACATACTAGCCCTGGTCTAGATTCAGCGTAAAGATGTAGATTCATAGTACGGATGAAACCACTTACCAATAGGTAAAATAAATTTTAAGTAGCGTCAGTATTTTCTGGTTTAGCGTTTTTTTATACATAAATCTAATACATTATTTATTTTTCAGCATAAATGCCGCTAGTATCAATGATTGCGTGTTCGAAGCCATATTCAGAGCATTTCCCATTTTGACGGTTTTCCAATGTTTTCACACAGTTTTTTGCAAAATTATTGGTGGTTTACATGGCTTTTCACTGTTTTTGAAAGATTTTTGTTGTTTTTTGACGATTTTTCACTGTTTTTGGTAGTTATGGACAGTTTTTCACTGTTTTTGGAAGATTTTTGTTGGTTTTTCATAGTTTTTCACTAATATTGAAAATTTATTTCTCCTTCAACTGTATGACTGGTTTCCCTAACCTTTGATGTATCGTTAGGTCGTAGCTCGTGTTTCAACCAAAACAAATTATTATCTCGTTACATTTAAAGCCCCAGGCGTCGAAATAAAATGTGAACGATAATTTTGCGTCCCTGAACGCGTTAAACCCGCAAACAAGACGTCAACAAAACGATGAAACTCGTGCTACGACCAATCTGATAAATAAAATTAAATGAAGAAAATGTTTCTTCGTTCTAATACTACGAATAAGGTCCTAGGAAAGCAGCCAATGACATGTAAGAGCTACTAAAAAACGATCAAAATTGTGACCAATTTGGTAACAAAATTGGCTTTAAAAAGACTTTTTTATGAAGTTTTCATAACTTCACACAAAACAAAGACCCACCCAGGTGAGCAACCATTTGTACAATTAGTATCTCCAACTACAAAGCGTTTTCATAATTGAAATTCCACTCTGGCTCCATTTTTATGATCACCATCATTCAGGCAAACAATGTGACTATGATAGCTTTAAAAAAATCTTTTTTTTATATCAAGGCATTTCCACAATTCAACCTTTTTGAAGAAGCGTTTTCACAGACTTGAACATGAATACAGTCAATCAGGCAAACAATATGCCTATGGCTTTAGGAAACCTTTTTTTTGGAGTGCTGTCACATATTTCATATGTACAGGACTCTGGACAAGTAACGTGTATACGAGACAAATCTCTGAGAAAAGTAAAAGTATTGGGCAAAGGTGACTCATCTCTGAGCCATCCCTCAGTTATGTACACTCACTCAGAAGTAAAGACTCATCTCGGAGCAAAGCTACAGGCACTCACTCAGAAGTAAAAAGACTCATCTCTGAGCAAAGCTACAGGCACTCACTCAGAAGTAAAGAAGACTCATTTCGGAGCAAAGCTACAGGCACTCACTCAGAAGTAAAGAAGACTCATTTCTGAGCAAAGTTATGAGTACCCACTGATAAGCCAAGAGTTATTGAAACTACAAAGAAGCAAGGTCACACACACTCATTCATAATTAAAGGAGACACCTCTAAGCAAAGGCAGAAGTGTCAAGATCCACTGGAACTACCAAGATTGATGGTTTGAAATTTGACCAAATCACTCCCCAGAGATTACTTTAATTGCCGAACACTGCTATCACAGGCTCTGAAGAATTTATGGCATTTTGATGGCTGTATATTAGGACCGCCTGCAGTTGGAGTTTGTCATAAAATGATAAACTTGTTAAAATAAACTTTAAAAGAAGCATGACTTGTGGATATCTGACATTCAATCTGACATTCAGTCATTATATGATCGTTTATATGCACAAAAACAAGCATGAATTGAAAAAATATGTACCGGTATGTATCACAAAGCCTTTGCCTTACTGTAATTCATTATCACAGAAAATATAACCATCACAAATTCGAAAGTTTAGGGACTTCTGTGCTAGGAAAGTAGTTGAAGCAGTGCTTGAATGAATAAATATTGTTTGCTGGAAATGGAAATTTTACTTTTCCTGAAATGTTACTAATACTATTTCATTAAATTCCTCTCTTCGTCTATTTTGAATCTTTTCATTCCTTCCCCCCACTATGCATAAAAAACTACTTTATTTATTCAATCTCTAATAGACCCTAAGCTGGTGTTATGCACAAGTCGCATTCCCACTTTTGTACAGATTATATATTGTGTGCATAATTAATAAGTATTACCAGTAGTTGTAATAAAGAACAAAGGTAGTGCTCCCGAAGTATGTGCACCAAGATGGCGCACAACCTGAAACCTAACCTGATACACATACTATGTTCAGGTTGTGCGCCATCTTGGTACACATACTTCGGGAGCTTCCAAAGGGATATTCATAATATCATGTCCATAAAATCTTACATTTTTTTTAAATTGCAAAGGGAATTTATCGATACCATGTTTTGGCCCTCGCAGATGTATTAAATGAAGTAAAAATACTTGAACAATTACTGATTAAAAACAACAAACTTTGTTGAGATATATTGAGAACTGACTTTATAACAAAATTGAAACTATTAAAGGACTTTATTATGGACACTCTGCAGCAAATAAAAGATAAAATTTCTCCTATAGAATGAAAAAACACTTCCTTGGTTAAAAAAAACATGAATTTAGCATTATTGAACTTCTTACATAGAGTAAAAATCCACTAAACTATTCTAGATTGCTTTATGATTGGCCATTAACAGATTGAGTAAAGGAATATTAGTGTCGCAGCTGCGGCTGGCTATCCCAGGGGAGAAGTAGGGCAATGTTTCAACTAAGTAGTGCAGGCTATTAGCGGGCATGGCTCCAAAATTTTGGAGGAAAAGCTACTTAGGGAGTATCTGAAGAATTAATTTTTTTTTATGAATTTGAATTTACTGTTTAAGGCGTAACATGGCTAACCAAAACTGAATAAGCAGACAGCCGGCGAACTTGTAATAGAACTAAAATAAGGAAAATCGGAATGAAATTATGCCCTAACCTAACCTGGTACACATACTACGGGAGTAACGAATATTCTAATCGAGTCATGTATGCAGAATGTACACTCAAGTTTGTTTTGAAAATTAAGAATTTCTATTTTTCCAGTTCCATAAAATTAAGACATTTCTAGCCATACTGTGAGACAATTGCTTAAAATGATAATCTTGGTGTTAGAAAATGTCCACGAACAAGAGTCAATATTAAAAGTCAAAAATTTTGTAAACCCGCAGTCAGAGTCCAGGGCCGTAGCCCGTAACCAGTAGTGGGGGAGGGATTGTGGGCTGGAACCCCCCTTTGGAATGTAAAAAAAAAATTGTGTATGACACAACAATTTTTTGAACGCTTTTTAGACCTTCAAGACTTTTTTAAAGAACGTTTTCCGGTCGGAACCTCTCGCTCTTATGGTCTGTCTAACTTGGCAAATTAGACTTCCAAAACCCCCCTTTCTGAAAATTTCTGGCAACAACCCTGTCGGGGTCGATTGTAACTTTCCCCTGAGAATCGGAAGAATCGGAAGCATTCACCACAACCCTGAGAATCGGAAGCATTCACCAACCTGTTGTCCCAGTCATCATCGACATCTGGTGCGGGTAAGCAATGCTCATCGCTCGCATGTTCTGGTCCTGAATATCATTCCAAGCGTCCTTGAGTTTGTCAAACAGTTGAGTCGCTCGGTGGCATTTGAATAAAAATATTCCTGTCAAAATAAAGGTTTTGTATTTAGCCTGGAAAAAAGGAAACCTGATAATATGGCTTAGTCATACTCATAGAACAAATCATGGGCTACCACTTTGTCTTTATGCCCCAAGGTATGGTAATTTTAATAGTTACAATTATCAGGAAGGCCTACTGTAAAACTTCATTAATAAAAATGTTCCGAGATAGGTTGATAAAATTTTCAATTTATCCCAGGAGAGAGGAATAGTGATGCCAACATATGGCAGACCATGGGTATTATATATGGAAATTTATATTTTTCATTATTCCTAAAACTATATTAGTTTATTTTTAAACTCCATAACCGCAATGCTCTTTAGCTGATATTTTGGTTTAACCAGGGATGTTCAACATGCGGCCTACGAGCCACAATCCAGTCAGCCAAGCCATTTATTTAGTGTGGCCCTTATCAATACTCCCATTTTTCCCATCCGGCATAAAATCCTAATCCAACTGTTTATGTTAACAACTGATGTTAACAAACTATGCAAGAATTCGAATTGCAAGTGTCTCACGAAAATGTGAAATGACTTGAATTTGCTCTGTAAATCTTCTAGCTTTCAACTAGTATCTCTGCTAGTACAGAGCCTTCTTCAGAGTAAAAACCACAAAAAGAGTTAAAAACGTCATAAACACACAATAGTATTAAATACCAATACTTGTTTTGAACCCTTTTTCTAGCAAAATAACAAAAAAATATTTAATTACCTTGCCCAGTATCACAACCATGTCCAGTCTCAATCAGCAGTAACTCATCATTGAAGCCGTACCGCTGAAGACAGGTTATCGGCCACGACGCCATCATTTTTTTACGCTTGCTGTGAACGAATAATTTCTGACTTTTGACTGAAATAAAAAAAAAGAATAGGATATTATAGTTTTCTATTCTAGTCTATTCAAATGAACTTCATCTGGGCAATATAAGCCTACTAGCAATTACTCGCTTCAACACTGTACTAATAAAGTTTGTCTCCTTAGACCAAGGGTTGCAACCTGCGGCCCGCGGGCCATATGCCTCTCAACAAGGAAAAATTTTGCGGCCCGTGGAGAGTTACCAATTTTGAATGGTGTGCGGTTCACAAAACGAGTTTTCAATTTAGTTTGATCTGGCATGTGAGAGTAATTCCAATTCCTCACAATGCCCTGACAGCTAGCTTGTGCGAAGCGAAAGGCAATGTTAAATCAAGTTGCGGCCCGCGGTTTTACCCAGTTATTTGTATCTGGCCCATCTGTATTAAAGGTTGCACATCCCTGCCTTAGACATTTAAAACATTCTCAAAATTATTCCAACATGATAATTGAAAAAAATTTGAATAATCAGTTTGATTCATTTCTAGAAATTCCTAATTCAACTCCCTCCAAATGAAAAATTAATTCAATTATTCAAATTTTAAAATCAATCAAGGCGTCTTGTTTAGTATCCCTAACCTATTGCAAACCACATTAAGGACAAACAACGGCACATTTCTCCGACCTATGCAAGCAATTCCCAGAGGATCAGGCCTGCATTAATTAAACCAATGCTGTGGTGACATAAATGGGATTATTAGTATTAGGTGTACGGAGTATAATTAAAATGGCTTGGTGGCATAATTAATAAAACATTATTGCTATGCTTTGTATGTATGCGTATGATGCAAGTTATTCAAGAGTCAAATAATGGACAAATTTAAAGTTCAGAATTCAGTTCTAGACGATATAAGTAGAATAGTTCTATGAGGCTGATTTTTACCCAAAAATTTTGCTGTTTTTTCCGATTATGGGAACACTTTATACAAAAACAGGATCTTCTCAACAAAATCGGTGTTTTGATAGACCCCATCATACCTATATGCAGCCTTCGTGTCAATATATTTGAGCAGTGTACTTGTTTATTTAATCTTGAAGAATGACAAGATTTTCATACTTTCATAATATGGAGCCTTCTTGGGGGAGATGGGGGGATGGGGGTGCGAGTTTGAAGATTGGAAACCCCCCTTTTGAAATGGGGGGGAATGAAATTTGACACCTAATAGGTGTGACTTGCCTCGTGGTAATTCTACCAATAACAAACAGAACTTTATGGCTCTGCCACCTCCTATGAATTTTTTTTTTGGGGGGAGGGGGGGGGGTGTTGATCTGCAACTAGGTTACCACTGCTTCAATCTTCTCGTACTCTATTTTTAGTTGAGGGCTCAAGACACAAAAAGTGTGGAAAACCACACAAAATGAGATAACATCGAACAAACTATTCTTTTTAGTTTGCATTCAAAATGATAAATTCTCGATTTTCATCTCACTTAACCAATTAATCATTCGTTATATATTTCAAGCTAGGAAAAATTACTATGTATGATTTTGAGGGGTCAGACTTACAATCCTCTCAAAGCTTCGAACATTAGAAGTTTTTCTGTTTTGTATTTATTCAAAATGAGGAATTCTCAATTTTAGTCTTACTTAACAGAAAAAAGTGAACCACAATTAATCATTCAAAAATTGCAGGTTATATGTTGAAATTAAATGTGTCATGTGTTCTGTGAAATAATTAAAACTCAAATTTTGCCTCAGGGCTGGAATAATTGGTATTTAGCTTGCAATTAAAATCATCAAACCATCAATTTTAAACTCTCATAATTACAAAGGTTAAATCTTAAACATGGCGTTGAAATGTAATATATCTACGAGACATGTTTTCACAAATTTGCTCTGAATCAAGCTTTAGACCACAGAGGTTTTCAACCAGCGTTACACCAGTACAACACAGGGGTTCCTAAAGTTTACGTTAAAATCGGAGATTCTAGAAGTACTGGTATATTGTTTGAATATATTTAAATACACACATTCCTGGTCCATTCATTTTCAGTTTCTTTCATTCAATGTTTCTAATATTTTTTTTGATTGGCATATTTTATGATAAGTAGTTACTGTGATATAAATCGCTATTATCGTTTGCAAGGGCTGTAACTTTCCAGTCTGGCTAATTTATCATCCCTTAGCTATATTGATGGATCTTTGAGCCCTAAAACTTCAAAAAGAGATGCAAACACACTCACTCCAAACAAGGATTCAGACAAGCAGTTACTAATATATATATACCTTTTGGAATGACTGGATTATTTCCACTAGTTTGGCACAGTCTACGAATTTATTTCACTATGACAGTGACAAGGGATAATTTCAAATCAATATGAACATCCTATCCATTTTTGAATAACCCTGTTATCAAATATGGCAAAAAAATGAATATTTCACTGTTTCCGTTACCATTTTAAAGAAATTGGGCATTTGAAATAAACATTATTCTAAGAGATTTTATTAGGAACCTCATTTATTCAGGTTATTTTTTGTTTAAAACCAGGTATCTAACTTCGAAAATGACAAATTTTTGAATAAAAAAAAATCGGAATTATTTCTAAACATTTTTTATTTTAGAACCTTTGAAAGTGTTATTTTTTCTCTGACAATAAGACATTAAATGTTAGAAATTATACCGTTCCAAATAAAATATGCCAAATTATCCCAAAGCCAAGAATTCATTATATTGAATATTACTTATTCTGAAGGTATTCAAATATTTAATTCACTTTTGACAACCCCGAAATTTAATTTTTATTTTCAATAAATTTCTGAACACAAAGAAATTCTCCTTATAGAGTACTTAAGCTTAGAATAATCTCATTCAATCCTCAGTTCAGCCACAAGTCAGCTTTTTAGTCACGCTCAGTCAAGCATGAAATATTCAAAAAGTCAATATTTTTTTAGTGCTTACAGAACCACGAGTAAACCCGCCCGCACTACTTATAAACACTAGAAATTTGTGGTTGGGATGTTTCACTCCATACTAGGCAATGGACAAGCAGCCACTGTATATAAATATTTATGTTCAGTATCTGAAATTTCAATATACCAAGTTAGACCATAACAACCAGCGGGTTCGGCCTTAAGGTTGAAAAACCTCAACAAAGCCTTTGAAACAGCTTGGGTAAACATGGGTTTTCGAGCGTCTAAAAACCATTTCGAGCTACGAAAAATTGCTATATATGATTCAAAATCAGGAGCCACTGATATATCTATGTTCAGCATCAGCGTCGCAGCCAGAAATTTCAAAAAGGTGGTTCTGAAATTTATAATTGCCAATTTGAGCCGTAACAGCTAAAGACTGCAAAACATGACTTTTCATCTTGATGGTCTCAAGCTACGAAAAATTGTTATGTGTGATATAGAAAAAGATATGCCCTGCCCCTGTTCAGTATCTGAGCTTTGAAGCAGGACAATCACTTTCCCGATTCTAGAAAAAAAGTGCAGCAGGAAATTTCGCCGCATAGAGAAAATCGCAGCATGAAAAATCGCCGCGAGATCATTTTGCTGTAGAACAAGTATTTGTGATGAAAACAGTTGGATTTTGAAGTACCATTTTATTTAAAAAAGATTCATTATTTGAGATCATACCCTAACCTTATAAACCTTACTGTTTTTATCACAAATACTTGTTTTACAGCAAATTCTCTTGCAGCGAAACTTCCTGTGTCGAATTTACCAGACACGCACTTTTCCATACCAATCGATCCTTACCTTCCAAAAAAACAGAGTTCTTCGATTTTTCATGTTCGTCCACATTTTTCGCCGAGAACATTGAAGGGTGATTGTCAGGTATGCTGTGCGAGCAACCCATCCTTTATTAAAAACGAAACCAGGGTTGCCAGAATTTCCAAGTTTTAACTCCCAAAAAGAGATTTTCAGTTCTTTAGCCTCTCTGTAGTGGAAATAATAAATCCCAAGAATATGATCGCCTTTTCGTTAATAATAGTCGGCAATATTTTCAAGTTCTTGTGATGTTTTAAAACTCCAAAATCTTGAATCTCTTGCTTTTAAAGTTTTTCGAAATTGTCATTCCAGATCTATTTTCGTTACTATAGTCCTATAATCTTAGAGCAATCCAATCTGGCTTCCGATATGTTTCCGAACGTTGTAGTTTCAGGATGTAATAGATTGTAATCGACGTGTTTTTGCCAAATATGATGACAATATTATTATTAATTTACATGTAAATATCTGGAAATATTTAATCAAATGGTTATTTAAGCTGTCGAATAGTAAAATTGAATCAATTTTGGAAATTTTTTGGGAAAAAACCTGGCATCTGCCTTATCTTGAGGATGTTCAAATGTATGTGAAAATGTATGTGCTTTATCTTATGTGTAACGCCAAAAACCTAAATAAAACGGTACTCCCGCAGTGTGTGTACCAGGTTAGGGTTAGGTCATAATGTCATTTCAATTTTCCTTATTTTAGTTCTATTACGACTTACGAGTTCGGGGACTCTCTGTGTTAACCAATTGAATATAACCCCTGCCCATAGGTTTCAGTCTCATCACATAACTTGCTGTAAAGCAGGCGAACAAAATTAGTAACCTCCATATTGGTACACACACTTCTGGAGCCCCCAATATTTTATATCTTTTATAATTTTAGTCAAGGTTCCTCCTACTTTTCATATATACCTGTATTTTCTATCTTATGTGTAACGTCAAAAGCCTTAAAAATAAACTATGTTGATAACATATAGCACTAGCAAGGACCATCAATCTGATTGGACAGAAAAACAAAAGTTGTAATCTGAGAAGATACCCATACAAAATATACTCTGTCACACTAGGTGGCAGGTTTGAATGAGACTGATTACAAAAGGAGAATTATCAATCAGATGACAAATAGTCCGTAATTTGAAACTTAGGGGCAACACACAGAAACACTTGCAAGTTAAGTCCATTTTCAGAAGTCTACGTTCTTGCAATAGAATTTTAGGCGCGCCAGAAGTGTGTGTACCAATATGGAGGGAACTAATTTTATTCGCCTACTTTACATCAAGTTGTGTGAAGGACTGAAACCTATGGGCAGGGGTATATTCACTTGGCTAACACAGACAGCCCCGAACTCATAACAGAACTGAAATAAGGAAAATCGCAATAAAATTATGCCCTGACCCTAACCTGGTACACACACTACAGGAGTACCCAAAAAATGACATCACATAGAACAGAAAATCAAAAAAGTTACCAAAACTTTAACTGAGGTTTAAAACACGAGACATGAAAGCATTACCTGGTCGACCTCGTCTTCGTGGGAGCAATAAGCAAGGAACATGCATTTTAATCCAAATGCATGAGGCAACGGGTTATATGTGATTCAGTTATTTAGGTTTCACTTTTGAGTACAATTCCTATTGTTGATAAAAATCATTGTGATGGAACATTGTGTTTAATGAAGCATTACATGAATGACATCATTTCCAAAATAGTTGCATGACTTAATCTAGGCATAGGATTCAACCACAAATGATTCAGTTATGTTAAAACAATTTAAAAGTAAGCTACTGCAATAAGTCATAACTTCATCTGATCATCCTGTAGAATTTTGAAAAATTTAACACAAGCACAGATGACTGCAAACCTTGTATAAACAGGTATATCTGTAATAAACCAACATTCAAAAGTACTTATATCTGATATTTATAAGGGTGACCAAAAACACAGAGCTCAGTTCATTAAATTCATATGGAACATGTTTTAGAAAGAACATTTTGTGCAAAGTGTCGTAGATTACTGAAATATTGGGGACTATCGCATACAAACATGAATTCGATGTTACTGTGAGTAAATTACAGTCAACTATATATCCTGTCTTACTCATCTATATTAACATATAATACTTCCACCCTTAGGCTTAACTAGCACTTCATAGCGACCATTTCACGAGATTATTCATAATTTATACTCACTTCAGTACTGTATATACCCTACCATCTGATCAGGCTAGCTATTGGGTAATAACCGACCAATAACTAAATGGTTTTACCAACTTTGTGTAGCCATTTTTGTAACATGGCATAGTTCGAAATAAATTATCTATATTTATCTACTTATTTACACTTATAGCCAAGCCCAACAGCAGCTAAGTTAAGTACAAAACTTCAGCAAAACAATACTATATCACTTAATATAACCTGCCGTAACTTATCTATTTTAGGACATAAGACTTATAGCTTTAGGCTTAACTAGTCCTTTGTAGCGACCATTTTAGTGCGTTATTTACGGTTTCCCAAACATCGACTGTACGGCATACTATTCTTCCCTATTACAGTATTCAGACAAAGGCTAAAACAAACGGAGCGTTTCATGGCGAGTTATACCTCAAGCGCCTCCATTTTACGACCAAAGCATACAAAAACACCCGATAACCAAACGAAGTAACGGCCTAGTGACGACTTACAATAAATCTCGACTGTTTCTGGCTGCTTTAAAATATTACCGAAGAACTAACGCACAGTAGTTAGCAAATAAAACCGAACTGCGAGCGCGATTTCGTCAAACAAAGCGTGCTTCGGTACACATAGCCGTCTACAATACACTTCAAAAATCACTCGAAATGAATTCCTCGCTAAGCAAAAAAGATTTCCATTCTCAACAAGCTTACCAGTATGTCAAAACGTCCTTATGAGCACTCCAAAAGTCTAACTACTGTACCGTAATAGAAAAAAATAGGGCATTTGTCACCGCTCTCTCGTAGCGTCTCATCGCCGCCAGTTAATAATTACATACCATCGACCAGGGAGAAAGTCTGAATTTATAAGCCTGCTGTTCGCTCTCGGAGATAAGCAAACCACTTATCATTAAATATGGGATGCAAACATAACAAAACGGTGCGGGATTATCATGCGTTTGTCGTAATAACATTTGTTATAATCTGCGCGATATGGAAAAATAAATTACGGCGACCAAACGGCGTTTATTTATTATTTTCTCGCGAATGTTAAGAAGGATTATGATTTTGAAAAATTAGTGACATAGGATTAGATTTTTAACCTAATTATATCTAAGAGAAAGTCGATAATGTGGCTTTATCATATGATGAACCACGGCCTATCATCCGGTTGATAGTCCATGAAGGGTATTGGCGGACGAAAAGGCAGTAGATAGCCATAAATAAAACTAAGCCATAAAACTTGCCTTTTCCCGGGATGAACATTAAAACCATACTTAAAATACTTTAATATTTCACTATTTTTTTTACCTGTTCAATTGTTTTCTCTACGTTATTTAATATTACATCATATATGAATACCATTTGGCAATAGAATTCCATTTGGCCAAAATGAGCTGATATGTCTAGCAGTGCTGCTCTAACACAAAAATCAAAAGTATTTGACTAATATTTTTCACAGTTTTCGTCCGCATATGTTTTGACGTTTCAAAAGTGTAATAATCAGGGATTTTTTTATATTTCAAATGATATTTTCAGATACGGAGTAATAGGTATGCTTGATATTGGGGTTTCGAAAATGTACAGAAGCCAATGCGCAAACAAGTACAGTAGTGATATTGTCCCACCAACTCAAACCGTTTAAATGTGTTTATATTTCGTCGTATGTTTTTATATCAACATTCGCGTCACGAGCCGACCTACGGGGCACGTAAGCAGACCGTATTTCCTATGCTACGTCTATAGCGTCGCGTAGTTAAGCTGGCTGGAAACGATAAAGTTAGTAAGATAAGATAATTTATTTTGAACCCAGACATGGTTCAGAAAATTGGAACATACGAGATAAACATACAGGACTGACATGTTGAATGAAAACATGAGATAATAAAAGTTGTATATGGGCTATCTAACCTTGTGACATAGAATTTACTCCCGTAGTTTTTGTACCAGGTTAGAGTTAGGTCATAATTTTATTCCGATTTTCCGGGGACCGTTTGTGTTAGCCAAGTAAATATACCCCCTGAATATCGCCCATATGTTTCAAAATCTTTACGCAAGTTCATGCAAAATAAGCGAACAAAATTAGTTACCTCTAGATTGGTACACACACTTCTGGGGTGCCTTCAAGTAAGAGAGCAATAGTCAGTCAGTCAGTAATTTATTTTTCGCCAAAATGAAAATACACTTTATGCGAAACAAAAACTAAGGAAAAAACATGAAAATGGCATTTCACGTTGAAGGGTGACGCAACAAATCAATGTTGGTTATCGAGCAGCGACACCAGGTTTAAACATGACGCATTGAATTGAAATACGCAAATTAAATTAATTAAACGAAGAAATTGACATTTCCTTGCGCAGGGCGACGCGGAAAACCAATACGTACCGGTTATCTATCAGCACATAATACATGCCACGCTAAACAGCACCAAACCAAAGATTTTTGTTCCCCTTTGCCCAAGAATGGCGCTATACATGAAACGGAATAAAGTTTTGCGCGAAATACTTGACTGCATGTATAAACGATATGAAATTCACCGTAGTTTGGCCGCGAGATGGCACCAGGTCATCAACCGAGTTACACTCGAAAAATCGCAACTTTTCGCGAAAAACGAATAAATTGGCCAGGAAAGAATTGGCGAAAAAAAGACATAATCACTGTCAAAAACTTCAACTCAGAATTAACAATTGAGTGAAAATACCAAATAGTAAGAATTGTATGATTTACATTCAAGTTGAGTGTTAATCATGCAAAGTGAAAGAATATATTGGAAGTGTATAGACCGAGAAGTTGGCAGAATAATCACAAGCTAAATAAGCCGTAATAATTCGGCAAACGTTAAAAATAATTATAACATATATATATATCGATCTTCGGTGTTTGAAGTTTCTAACCCACAAAAACTATGGAAAAAAGGCATAGGTTTTCGAAGTGCTCTATATAGGAGGCCCAGGGTGTTTTAAACTATTCGATCTGCCTAGCTGCGTCTTCAGTAAACTTCGTATAGTTGGCCAAAAGAACCTATTAATTCGCGTCCCTGCACGGCAGGCATTGGCAATGCCTCTTGCCTCGTCCCCGATGGCCTGCGCGCATCTTGTTCCAAGCAATTAAGGAACACTATTAACTAAAGTCGTACAATATACATAAATTTTATCGCAACTCATTCTCAACATATTCAGAATAGATGTCCAAATGACAGCTCAATAGCCCTCTGCAGACTATGACATTCAAATGGCGATTGGGACCATACATCCATCCCCTTTTCTAACCTGCTGTCAGTATGGCAACCCAATAGCCCTGTAGGGAGGAGGCCATTCAAATAGTGAATGTCCCCTCCCACTCCTCTACAGTAATTTTACTCGCACATTTTAAACGTGATCATGAGCTTCGCTTGCTTTTCTGTGGTTCTTAATCATTCATTACACTCGTTGTTATTGTTCACATATCGCCCATATATGCTGGTTATGAGGTCGCAATAAACCTATGTAATTACTAACTATATATACCTGTCACAGACCACCTTATGCAATGCTGTTTTATCGCGGGTCGAGTATTATGATAACATCCGAATTTGTATTATTAGACTCCGACCTGTTGCCAAGTGTTATTTATATACCTTGGCATTGCCTTAGTAAACACATCTGTGCATAAAAGTTGTCAAGTTTCCAAATGTAAAATCTGGCATCCCTCGCTGAATTCATTATTAATTGAGTACATTTAAAATAACAAGAGAGCAATGCTCAAATATATGGACACGGAAGCCAAAGTGAAACAGAGAGGTTCTGAAATTTCTAAACAGCTAGCGGGCCCGGTACCACCCCTCTCCCTGCCATTGGTCGCCCCTTCTCCGGCACATTTAAAGTATTGAGCAGGGCTACTCAACTATTTTTATCGAAGGTCCGCAAACAAAACTTCAAAATTATTTGGGTCTGGTCTTTCCAGAAATGATATTTCGGCATCCTTAAACGAGCACTTCCTCGACCGACTAATGATTAGTAGCAAATTAAAATTGTTTTTTTATGGTGTTATAGTTCTTTTCGTATATATTCAAAACTATGAAAGTCATTTTATAATAGGAAATTCAAAAAGTGGGGCTAATGATCCAAAATAAATAATTAGGTGCGGTCCAAATCCAATACTCGAAAGGTCCGGATTCGGACCGCGGTCCGCCAGTTGAGTAGCCCTGGTATAGAGGACGAATGCACTTCAAAATTGTGTCAACGATGATTATCAGTATAAGAGTTAAATTAAAACAATTAGAAAAATTTTATGTCGACTTCAATCCAAACGGGCGAAACATGAAGAAACAATTTTGAGAAAATGCGGAAAACACATAAAGGGGTTTTAAGGTTGGTTCCCTTTTGCCTTTTGTGAAAAGAAATTTTCTGTGTCATACATGGCAATTTTTGCAGCTTGAAACGCACGTTTTCCGGCCCCCGGACAAACCTGCTCGCTGTTACAGTCTAACAATTAAAAATTCCAGAATCCCCTTGTTTAAAAATTCTTGGCTGTGCCCCTGAACACAGGTCATTGATTTTTCAACTCCTCAAATTTCTAATTACCTAAGTATGTTGATAGGTATTTGTCTGTTTGTTTGTTTGTCTGTCTGTTAGATACACGCGATATCTCACGAAAGCGAAAATTTTTGCATGTGCATTCATCATAGTTCGGATCAGAAGCCTATTGATTTTCGATGAATTATGTCGTATAATTAGCGAGTTATTAATTAATTAGTGATGGGACACACGGTGTCACTATGGAGTAAGAGCGCTGTTTTGGGGGATCCCCTAACCTCCGATCAATAAGTCTTCGGTCTCCGACCGATATTCTCATTAAAATACTTTGGTGAATATCGAATTAAAACAACTTTGAACTCTATGCCTTTGGTAATTTTTTCAAGCAATTTCAAATTTCAACATTCGCCCTTTTGTCTTATAATTCTCAAAATATTATAACAGTGAATTCTATTAACTCTCTGAGTTTTTTTCTATAGAAGCGATCCATATGTTTATTCTATTCTTCCGCATCGCATTCGGCTGGTTTCGAAACAATTTAAATAATACATTAGCTCGTTTGAGGGCTTTTGCTATGGGTTTGCAGAATGCAGGAAGGTTCGTTTTACAGAAATTTGCTTAGCAGTTAGCACAGAATTGCAGATTTCCACATTTAACTCTTATTTGACAACTTCTAGGGGACCTACGAGTTCCCAATAACATAATAAATCAAACGCGCTCTTCAACGCTATTTAAAAAAATACAGGCTCACATTAGGGTTAGCGTTATGATCATTTTGCAAATATGCAGGGGGATATATAAAAAATTTTGAAGAAATTTCGTGAGCCGTCAACTCCGAATTAGAATAATGATAATAAAGCTACAAGAAACCACTGACAAAATAAAAGCCGAACGAATTGAAGCGCTTAAATAATATATAAGCTCGTTTGAGGTCCTTTTGCTCAGCGTTTGCAAAAATACAGTGAATTTTAAAATTCGTGGACATCCGAAACAAACACAATATTCGATAACATTCGTACTGTTAATATTTAGGTTCAAATTTGGATGGCAGGAAAGTTGAAAAAAGCAGTGATTTAAACATTTCTGAACGTGGAAACTGGCGCACCAACTAATTAATGATTTCTGTAATAATAATGGGTTCTACTGGCTTTGCAGAAATTTAATGAAGGCATTTCTGGCCGTGGCCGTACTGTAGGACTTTAATTGATTGAGATATTAATTTTTGAATGAAACAATTCTGGAATCAACATTCGGAAATATCAAACAAAATTAATTTCGATTCGATCCTTGTGCCATTAACACTAAAAAACAAGTAATTTTGCGTTCTTTTCAAAGCAGCTCATCACATCCACACCATATGACGCGAAGTAATCACATTTTAATTTGTCTGCCTGCCATGCTGTGATCGGATAATTATCGGACTGTCATGGCGCAGTGGGAGATCCGCGACAAATTCCCCACAAACGAAAAAATCTTATGTCTTTATAAACGAAATTGTCCGTATAACGAGTGAGTGGTGCCTTTAATAAAGTGGTTCCCAAATCGCGGCTCGCGGGCCAATTTCGACCCGCTTAACGATTCAATATGGCCCGCCGAACTTATGTGAAATCGTTCAAAACTTTATTTTTTTTTCTTTTACGTTCGAGATACCGCCAATTGTTACGTCATAATCACAGTTTAAGCGTGTATATTCGTAACAAATTTTAATTTATATTTACCGGTACCGTTATCAGCCCCTTGTGGGCCCTCGAATATCCTAACGCTTTTAATTTTGGCCCACGGTCAATCAACTTTGGGAACCCCTGGTTTAATCGGAATACATGTACAACTGGTAGAAAGCAAACGATATACAGTGGTATCGAAAATGTTTTTCCATAAAAAACGATGGTAATTATTTTTAATTCATTCCTACACATTCCAAAATACGTAAAATATTAACAAAACGTGTGCCTTAACAACAATAATTATTTAAATGTGTACTTAATATAGATAAAACATGAAGATTAAATTATGGAAAATTTTGTATCAGTTACTGCACGTTCGAGCAAATTTCTATGGATTCTGTGGGATTCGAGATCGAATCTGATTGGTTGAGTAACGTCACAATCAGAGGCGTGGTTAATAATTTACTCGGAAAATTAAAATGGCGATAAAGTATCGCTTTCCGAGTCACTTAATTGGATAATCATTTTCAGAGTGTTGGAAGCGTTATGTCGTCAAAAGCAGTACAGTGCCGTCCTACGGTAAGTTAAGGCCGCAAGGGGAAAGCTGTGTCTGAGACGATTTTAAAAGGCACTTGCGCAATAATAAACCAAGATATTGAATTTGTCACGCGGAGAGAAAAGTCAATGATAAGGCATAATCATAAAGCGGAATCTCCTCTAATTACCAGTCCATGCCGGGTAAGGGAATATATAGCCTTTTATTCGTATCAGATTATATTCCTAATTCGAATAGCAAAAGTAAGGTATACAATAATTTAATATTCATCACGGGAAAGGAAAAATGATAAGACGGCGTAACTCCGTCATCTGTCCGATTATCAGTTCTTGTCGGGCACGGGGTTAGTTTTAGATTCCATTCCTAATTCAAATAGTGATAGTATTCAACATTTTCATAAAAAAAGCGACGGAAGAGCCGATATCGGTTTGATTATATGGCTACTGTCTCTAGCCCAGTTACCAGTCAAAGAGATTTGCGAGAATACTTGACCCCATTCTATCCTAATCCCAACTACTCTTCCTTCTTCTATGCCTCTGCGATAGTGGATCCGTATGTGTATAATACAAGGATGCTGTAGAAAGAATAAAATAACACAAATATTTTGTTACGCTACCCTTGTTTTATTCGCATGCGGAGCACAAAAACATAGAAGAATGATATGCAGTCATTTTCGCGTAACCCCAACTGATAGCAAGATAAAATATGACGATTCTGTTTATTTCAAGAGCCTTACTGCACGCTAACACAAATGTATTCCTGTAATGCTACATCTGACCGATCGGGGCAGTCCTACAAAGTATTCAAGCAAGTTTCTCTCTCTCGAATCACAACGAATATCTTCCGCATTCTATTTGAAATGGAAAATCTGAATCTAACTACAAAACCTACTAAAAATACTTGGAACGAAACCCGCACAGTCTATTATAACACAAAGGCATAAATTCACTCATTGATATGCGTATTCTCGCGAGAATTGTTCCCGCATTATGACTAAATAAAGAATGTTACTGTGACGTAAACAATAGACTAGGGAATGTATTATTCATCATCTTGAGTCCAGAAATAATTCCCGAAAATTTGACGAAAAATAAACGAAAAAAACAAAAAAATGGCGGATGTCAGCTGAGTTCATTATTTGCGAGTGTGCCTAAGTTCAAACCACGCATACTAATCGTTGAATCGTGGAGGTCTTAGAGATATCAAGTCTTAATTAAGTGATAAATATCTGTTCCGCCCGAATCTCACAAGCTTCGGAAAAGCATTCTTATGCACAAATGCAAGCGAAGATTCCCCACAAAAACAATGGATGATCTTCACATGACCTCGGTCGTCGTATGCTCATACCCAACTTTTCTTTCTCATTACTGCCTGATTTTAAAACGCTAAAAAATCACTCATGTTCGCTAAACTCGGTTCAGCAGATAATTAAATTGCAGCCCACGAAATTACAGCAAATATTGTCTGTGTGCATTGTTACGTAACGTCGTAAACGACATAGAAAGGTAAAAAGAACCAAGATGTCGCACAACCTGAACCTTAACCTGGTAGTCATACTATGTTCAGGTCTTCTGGAGCTCCAAATAGAGTAAAAAAACAAAAAAAATATAATAAATAAATACAAATGTAAAATCAAATATTAGTAAGGTTCAGAACAATTCTGTTCATTTTCGCGACGCACTTAGCAACTCGTCGCCCATTTGGGAACTGCTGCTTTAAACATCTAACCATATGGAGTTTGATTTTACAGCACTCCCCATCTACTCCCGCCTTTTCAATTCCTGTCTCCGTTTTCAATTTTTGTAAATATACACTACTTGACCAATCAAACGAGTTTCAAGAATCTTGAGAAACATAAACGTGGGCGAAGTGTTAGTACACATTCGAGAAGTATCGAGAAAAACCACATTATTTGCCTACGCAGAAGCTTTATTCTGCCGGTAAGAAAGTAAAAAAACACCGGTAAATTTAACCAAAATTTGAGATAAACGTCTCAAAGTGTACAAGATTGCAAAAACGGGTTCTCCCGTAGTGTGTGTAACAGGTGAGGGTTAGTGCATAATTTTATTCCGATTCTTCTTACATTAGTTCTATTACGAGTTCGGGGACTGGTGTAAAGTAGGCGAACAAAATTAGTTACCTCCATATTGGTGCACATACTTCTGGAGCGTCGAAAAATGTTATATCTCTTATGTATAAGATATCAAAATGTCGAGGTTTAAAAAAACAACTTAAAAATTGCGTTCAAAAGCATTGTATTTTGCGTTTTACTAAAAATTCACTTATAAATTTAACGTCAATTCAACATTTAAAGAACCAAACTGTGAAAGTTTGTGGAAAAAAATCATATCCTCATGTGTAAGGTATCAATAAAACGAGTTTCGAGAATAAAAGATAGGGTGGGATTAAATATCTATCCCGGGGGAGAGAAAAGCCGATGAGACGGCTTAATCATATAGTGAACTACGGCCTCTCGTCCGGGTATCATTCCATGTCGGGTATAGGATTAGTTAGGAAGTTATTTGATTTCAAAATTCAGATTCATAAACTTGTCATAACCATGCATATCGTGTGAAATCAGTGGCTACTTGCACAGGGCCTTGTTCAGAGAGAAATGCTTCATCTTAAAACACAACCTAAGAATCGCCCACAAAAGCATTATATTGCGCTTCACTGCAGATTTACACTTATTTTAACCGTATTTTTAATAGCGTCATAAAAGGGAGGTACCAGATATTAAACTTATATTAATCGTCCAGTCTTTGTTGAAATCAAACTCATAAATCATTCCAAATGAAAAAGTAGCGTTCCGTTAAAAATGTCGCCTTTCAAGTCACCGCACTCAAGATGTTGTAAATCTAATATTTCATATGTTATGTTTACCTAGGGCCACGCGTGAGTTTGAGTGGCTTTTTGTTGTTGAAAATTTGATATATAAAAAATAGGACTTAAATATTGCTTACACGGTTTTATTTTGGGGATAATTTTCAGCAAGTCACCCCCCCCACTCTCCCTCCCTTAAATGAATTAAAATAAAAAAATTATCCTACAT
This sequence comes from Styela clava, assembly GCF_964204865.1. Lineage (NCBI taxonomy): Eukaryota > Metazoa > Chordata > Ascidiacea > Stolidobranchia > Styelidae > Styela > Styela clava. The sequence goes on from NC_135251.1 coordinate 5,288,923, forward strand.
GTTGAGCAGGTTGGATGCAGAAAGTGCTTAACTTTTTTCATTGTGAAAAATTAGAAATAATGAGACTCAATGAAAATAGGTTATTGCACTTGTTTCTATTATAAGGACCACGATCGTAATCTGGAATTTCCAGAAGGATGTGCCGAATAAGATCGGTAGCTATAGCTATCGGTCCGGCAAAGGTGGGTTTTCGTATCTTGAGGGTCTAAAAAGCGTTTCAAACTACGAAAAATCGCAATCTGTGATATAGAAAAATGTTTTTTTATACATTTTTTACATAGCTCCGCGCAAGCAATCACAGATCTTATTGCGAGGATGAGGTTATTACTTCGTGTAAACTTGCGTTAAAACTAATACACAGCTCTCAGCGCTACAAAAGTTAGCTGCGACTCTTTTATCGATACTCTTTCCACTTTTAGTTGAGGTCTCTGCACCTCGATTTGATCAAAGGTTACTTCGGAGGTGACGATAATTGCCTTTCTTAGTTCACAAGAACCGCCATTATTGGACGCGAGTTTGACACGTATGACGTCATAAACCACTCAGACGACCAGTGGCAATAAATCTTGGCAAATAAATATCAAGTCGCGTAATTCAGGAAGTCGGGTTTCGAGAAACGAAATTAATTTTCGATTTTGCTTGAGCCGGTATTAGAAGTGAATTTTATTGCGCTATTAGAATTAGATTAATTCTACGCTCACGGCTTGTAGTCTGAAACGTAGGGTGCCTTGCTGGAATTCCTCCGATTGAAGAACGTTAAAATGATATTATTTTCATTTTTTATTCTGAATCTTGAGACAACCCATATTTCACCCAAAATTTTGCTTTTTAGTTTGATTCATGAGACCACGTTTATAAGACATACGGAGCACTTCCATACTAGCCATAGAACTTCGTCTCCATTTATCTATGTGAAATTAATTTTCAATTTCTCATGAGCCGGTATTGGAAGAGAAATTTTTATTGCGCTATTAGAATTAGATTAATTCTACGCTCACGGCTTGTAGTCTGAAACGTAGGGTGCCTTGCTGGAATTCCTCCGATTGAAGAACGTTAACATGATATTATTTTCATTTTTTATTCTGAAACTTAAGACAACCCATAGTTCACCCAAAATTTTGCTTCTTAGTTTAATTCATGAGACCACGTCTATATGGCATACGGAGCACTTTTATAATGACCATAGAACTTCGTCTTTATTTATCTACGTGAAATTAATTTTCAATTTTTCATGAGCCGGTATTGGAAGTGAAATTTTTATTGCGCTATTAGAATTAGATTAATTCTACGCTCGCGGCGTGTAGTCTGAAACGTATTGTACAAAGTGCAAAGTAATATTTCTGTGGGGTAGGGGGTGCGGGAATTCACCTTTCATTTTTTATTCTGATTCCCATATTCCACCCAAAATTTTGCCACTTTATTTTAATTTTTGGGAGCACTTAATCATGACTTAAAACTTCGTCTCCATTTATCTATGCGAAATTAATTTCCAATTTTTCTCGAGCCGGTATTAGAAGTGAATTTTTATTGCGCTATTAGAATTAGATTAATTCTACGGTCGCGGCTTGTCCCTGGATAAGAAATTTACATATGTCGCTTTTTATCGCCACTAATCGATTTTATATTTTCATTTCTTGAAACCGCTAGATTCCAATGGTTCCCAATCTTTTTCGTTATATTTCACCTTCACTGCGCATAAAAACTACTTTATTTGTTTAATCAGGGCGCACCAGAAGTGTTTGTACCAATATGGAGGTAACTAATTTTGTTCGCCTATTTTACATCAGGTTGTGTAAAGGGACTGAAACCTATGGACTGAAACCTATGGGGGTATATTCACTTGGCTAGCACAGATAGTCCCCGAACCCATAATATAACGAAAATCGGGATGAAATTATGGTCTAAACCTAACCGGGTACACATACTACGGGAGTACCGTTTAATCGATATAGATACTTAGCTAGAGTTGTGCGCTACTCACACCCTGGCTTCAAAATTTATAATATTTTATGATTTCTCCATATGCAGTAAATGTTACAATAATACTGAAAAATATTAGTAAAACTAAAACAAATGCAAAGTGATATTACTGTGGTTGACATTACCTTTATTCTTTAGGCTTAAATATTTTTAAACTTTAAAAGGCATTAAAGTACACATTAACGATCACAAAATTGAGTTTTATTTGAAAGCAGCAATTTTTTGTGCGCCGCGAGTTTTTTCCCAAATAACTTGGCATCGCATCGCACGAACAAAAAGTTTTGGAACCGCAGCATTAATTAATTCTCGCAAAAGATATGTCATAACTCGAGCTGTAGTCGATGTCGTTTATCGAGGAGTTCCAACGCAAAACAATTTACTTCATTGCATTGGGAGTCCAAATTTCAGATGACTAAATATCGGGAGTTGTCGCCCGAAATGAAGCAGGTTGTCGTCCGAAATGAACTAGATTGTCGTCCGAAATGAACTAGATAAAAAAAACTGCCGGTATGTCGTATAGTAACCAGTCTAGACATTTTTTGGCTACGCTTGGTGGTGAATCTCACGCACATAATCATTTTCACCCCAAAGGACGCTAGTAATAATACCGGTTCGTCATATTTCGGATATTTGAAAATTTAACGGAAATATTTCCGTTAAATGGACCCAAAAAATCGAAATACTAAAATCAAAGATGAAAAAAAAACGAGAACATCGGTCAGAGACCGAAGACTTATCGATCGAAAGTTAGGAGATCCCCCAAAACAGCGCTCTTACTCCATAGTGACACCTTGTGTCCCATCACTAATTAATTAATAACTCGCTACTAATACGACATAATTCGCCCAAAATCAATAAGCTTCTGGTCCGAGATAAGATGAATGCACATGCAAAATCTGGAGCAGATTCAATCTCGCTTTCGTGAGATATCGCGTGCATCTAACAGACAAACAGACATACAAATATCTACCTAAAATCAACATACTTACCGATTAAAATCGATAAGTAATAAAACAACACTGAAAGGCCTGGGAACAACTGTACTACATGCATTTCTCTAGCCCTTACATCGACAGACTACGGTCCGCGGGCAAAATCCGGCAATTCAGCTGGTCCACCTGCAGCTGCCACAACCAAACTGAAATTAAATTTTAATGTTTCAGCTAAAATAGCTCAAGGAGCTTGTTGAGATTGCGGTTAAATTAGGTTTGGCACGAGGCCTATTGTTTTTCACATCTGCTTTGAAACACTGTACATAATATTCATGAAATGTGGCTTTTTACGTCACACTTACATGGCCCGCCAGTCTAGGTGGGCAAAATTATTTGCCCCTGGTCCAAAAACCTTGGTCACCCCTGTTCTAGCCCTTCTTTTGCTCACAAGTATCTTAAATACTGGTACTTAAGCTATGTAAACTGAAGTTATATGACACACAGTCTCGTTATCTCGGGCTTGTCAAACAGCGAAAAAGTAAACGAGCAAAACAAGTTGAAAGGAGGACAGCGTACTGTTTGTCATAAACTTTTAAAAAATTAGGTAATTCAAGCCATTTTTTAACGTATCACGAAATTCGCACGGTTCTTGCTGATAACAAGCAAAGGTAGCGACCCAAAAGACTCATCTCTGAGCAATGTTACGGGAACTCACTCAGAAGTAATAGAACCTTCATCTCCGAGCAATGTGACGATCGAACACCGAAATGCCAGACATTACTGAAACTATATAAATTATACAAAACTATACAATTTTTGGACCTCCAGAAGTATGCGCACCAAGATGGCGCACAACCTGAACATAGTATGTGGGTGTGTACCGGTTAGGATTCAGGTTGTGCGACATCTTGGTGCGCATACTCCTGGAGCACCCCATTTTTAGTACAGCCAATGACGCTACCCTTGAAGCAGATCCAGTCCATACCGCCATTCAGAAATTATAGCCTAAGGTAACCTCAGCAAAAACTATCATTACTGCGTTATTACATTGAATAGAACGAATATTTCTAACAGTGATAGCGTCGGTAAATACTCATACCACGGGAGATATGCCATTTGTCATTCTGAAGAGAGAGCGATTAGCACTGCTAAAAAAATCAGATATTCAAACGAAAAAGCGATGTTATAAATAGCTCAGTCTTGACATTTTGTAATACAACGTTCTCTAAAATTCAAATTAAATCAAGACCGTCACGGGGCTGTCGAGACAGGCTGGATACCTGAGCCATGGAGATGTGAAGATTTGTTGGAGCTATGGCCAAGATTTGAAACCCTTATATCGTATTTTTGAATCCCAATTCTCCACCTCAGGCTTGCGCGTAATCAAAAGTGAACCCGCACAAAATATTATTCTTGGCAAGGATTGATCTGGTATTAAGAACATTCAATCAAACAAACAAATTGGCGCCATGATAACGATAAAAGTAAAAAAACACGCTGAAGTTTTTGTGCAATTTGGGGTATCGAAATATGATACTGTATGAAAATAGGGTAAAATTTATAACAATTATTGGGTGCTCCAGAAGTATGCGCACCAAGATGTCGCACAACCTGAACCTTAACCGGTACACACATACTATGTTAAGGTTGTGCGCCATCTTGGTGCGCATACTTCTGGAGATCCAATTATTGATATTGACCGCAGGGTTTTTAGGTATCAGTGGCTGCCTGTTCAAAGCCTTGGAAGGGTGCTCCCGGAGTATGCGAACCAAGATGGCGGACATCGGAACGTAACATGGGTAACAGGTTAGGGTTAGACGATAATTTTTTTCCAATTTTCCTTATTATAGTCCTATTATCAGTTCGAAGACTAGCCAAGAGCCTCCCGTAGTATTTATACCTAAAATTATGGCCTAACCCTAACATAGTACACATATTACATTCCGATGTCCGCCATCTTGGTTCGCATACTTCGGGAGCCCCCTTGGAAGTTAGGGTGATGAGCTAAAAAATACGAACACATCACTTGGATGGTGGGGCCCGCAGACGCGTACCCAGGTGGGGGGGAGGGGCGAAAAAAGCACTTTTCTGTAACATACATAGTAATTTTACGTAGCATGAAACGCTTTTTAGACCCTCAAGACTCTTGAAAACTAACCGCTCTGAGAATTAACTCATGTATTGGGTCATTTCTGTGTCGTATGACTGGTGACTCGACGTTTAGGGAAATCTTCTAACAGTGGTTACAAATACGGACAAATGCGATTAATTTAACGAAATTTTATAACAGCGCAGCTGGTATGCAAATTATAGCAAAATATTTCGACAAAAAGCTATTTCGACCAATTTTAAACCAAAAATTTATCGATAAAGATCTAAAATGTCGAATAGTCCAGTAAACAACAAAAATCTTGAGAAAATATCGCGCGGAACGCAGAGTTCAGTTTAATTATGTAAGAGTAATATTTCGTCTATTATAAAACGCCAGGGCTGATATGTCCAAATAGAATATTCGAATTGGATTTTGAAATTTTAAAATCAAAATTTTTTCCTGTGTCATACATAGTAATTCTTCGTAGCTTTTTGGAGCCCCGCGTGAAACCACGTTTCCCGGACCCGCTAGCTGTGACGGTCTAATTTGGCAATTAGAAATTTCAGGAACCCCCCCTCCCCCTTTTTAAAATTCATGGCTACGCCCCTGCTTGTCAGGAGCTACTATGTTTTTTTAGAAAGTTCGGAACCTTTCCTATTCGGCAATACCAGCCCAACTCATCACTATAGGTTAGGTCAGTTAGGCAACCTTTTGTCGCTCGCGGGCCAAAATTAAAGGTTGCAAGTCATTGGCGGCCGCACATATTTTTGGAAAGTTAAAAATCGAATGGATGACCGATGAATCACATTTTATCACACAGATCAGAAGTTAAATTTTAAGCAGCGCCCGAAGACTGACCATTTGAATATTTTTTGCGCCATTAAACCATTTGCACTCAGCATCAACGTTTCTCCGTTTTGTTTCCATTTGTCTAAATTATAATTAAATATAGACTCATAAACGAGTAATTGTGAATTATATACTTGCTACGTTATAATAAAATTTAGTCTACTAGTAAATTCTTTTGCGTAAAGAAGATAATCGACAAAACAGCTATAATTTGTTACTATAATTCAGTGAAGCGTCACGGGCCGGATTATATAGCTCCACGGGCCGGATCCGGCCCGCGGGCCGTAGGTTGCCGACACCTGGGTTAGGTGGGGGGCATGGGATTTGTGATCAAACGCGTCAAATTTTGCGCCGAATATGAGACTCGTAAATACAAAAGTTGATTATGTTAGTCTGATAAAGTCTAACCTTGGCCGGACAAAACGTTACACAAATAACTTTGTGTCAGTGTACAGTAAGACTCTTTAATCACTTAGGATAGTTATCATTACTCTTGCTACAGCATTCTTGCATTATACGTATATGTATCCATTAGCACAAAAGCATAGAAGAAGGACAAGTAGTCAGGATATACATTTGTGTTAGTGTGCAGAAAGACTTTTGAATCACTTAGGATAGTTATCATTATTATTGCTACAGCATCCTTGCATTATACGGATCAACCAACGCATAAGCATAGAAGAAGGATAAGTAGATGGTCTTGTAGAAACCAAATCGATAACGTAAAATTAGTTAATCTTACTCCAATCTCCTTTACTTTATTTATGAAAAAATCCCTTCCCGCTTCAATTCCAAAAATGGTCACCTGTTAGTCAGGCGTAAACAAGGTTTTCCACTCAAAAAATCACTTATGATAAAACAATGATGCCGCAGGCAATATTTCCCGCGCAAAATATGTTAATGGTTGAATGATTCCAATTATGATGCAGATGAAAGTGATTTTTTCGTCATAACAGAACAACAAACCAGGTGGTAAATAAACAAAACTATTCTGAAACCTTTGAAGTGGTCTCTTATGGGTGATCAATCCTCTTCAAATAGAAGACAGAAGTTTTAAAACATATTTTTCAAATAAATTGAATGTATATATTTTTGGAAATTGTATTTTAGCGACAGAAATACTTAGAATTCCATTTTCATTAAAATTGGCTGAATATGCGATCAAAGTAAGCGGTATTTCAAATTTTGTGTGATGGACGAAAAGTGCAAACTGCAGTTTCACAAAAATCGCACTATAAAGAAAATTTTGGGAAAAATAAGCTTGGTAACTGTCCGATTATTGTTCAATCCGGTCCGCGATCACATTTTATTAAATTTTACCGGTTTACCGGTATAACGGTTACGTAAACTGTACTGAAGCAACGCCTCAAACAGCTTAAAATTACAAACTATTTTTGAGAAAAAAAAAGTAATTTAGAATTTTATTATTTCTCCCAAATTTGGAAGACAGCTGGCGCCTGACTTTCTAATCTCGGTTCGAGCTGATCTCGTAAATCGACGTATATTATACTTTTAAAAAAGCTTACAAAATAACTTAAATTTTGGATACATGCTGCGATTATTGAGAAACGAGATGAACGCGAATAAAGAATGGTCGCATATCATATCAACGGCTTTAGACAGGGTGATCAAATAAAAAAAAAACAGGAAAAATTTTTGGACATGTATAAATTTTTGAACAGAGAACATAACTTTTGTGCAAATAGAAACACTAGTAGTACTTGACGTATACGTACGATCGCTTGCTGCTCTTCTATCCTACTCTTTCTTCTATCATTTGAGAGCCCGGTATCTTGACTTGGGCAAACTTGCAACTCTTCTATCAGTACTATTTTCACTTTTAGTTGAGGGATCGGGACCTTGCATTAAACAAACTTGCAACTCTTCTATCAGTCATTTTTCTACTATTAGTTGAGGGCTCGGGACCTTACTTTGAGCAACTTTGCTTTGCTACAATTTCCTGAACCTTATTTCGAGTAAACCTAAAAGAATAAATTGAACGCTTCAACTATTCCTAGCACTTCCTATTCGAAGGCTTGGGACCTTGCTCTGAACAAACCCGTATTAAAAGATATGTCAAGTCAAGTTTATTTTATGCAACCAGTAAAAAAATCACATACAATTTTCAAAAAAGAGGAAATCGTACAATTTCACTGGAGAAGGGAAGCCACGCGAACCAAATTTAGTTGCCGCGTAGCGACACCCAAGGTTTTAATATCTAGTTAAAAAGATCGGGGAATTTAATTATAGAAATACTGTTATTGGTGGTGAGTACCGTATGGTTTTGTCGAATTATATAACTAAAATAGCTTCATAAAAATAGATACAGCGACATAAATAGATATGTATAGCGTGGAACGCGTTTAGCAGACACTCGCAACTCTTCCAGTATTTACTCAGAGACCCAGAACCTTGATTTGAACAAAACTTGCTTAAAACAAATTAAACCCACCCGTTATCGACAACTTTCACTCTAAAACTCTTTAATATTTTCAAAATAACATTACTTTACTAAAAGTTTTATGAAATGGGCAAAAAACTCATAAAAAGTGTAATTACGGCAATTACGGTCACCGCGGATTAGGTGAAATACGGGGGATTCTGATCAAAGAAGTATATTGCTAACAAAAGAGACCGCTTGTCTAACGGAAAGCCAAAAATTGGTTTTTGAAAATCCATATGAGAAAATCGTATTTTAGGTATTTGCGCGTTTCGTGAAAACAGCATTTCTTGATCTGTTTCTTTGATTCTATTTACCTTAGGCTAGGGCGCTATTTTGTTTTTACCCCGACATTTTTTTTTTCGTGAAAAGCGTTTCAATCTACGAAAAATTGCTACGTATAACACAGAAATTTTTTTTTTTCACATTTAAAAGAAGGGAAAGAGGGTCCGAGGTAAAATCAACTTAGGATTAGCTTGGCCTGTTCCGATATGAGTGTACATCTACAAAAGCAAAGTATATTTGGCCTAACTTGGGTCTTACAAATAGCGCCGAAGCGCGCTTCAAAACCGTAGTTTTGCGAACTCAACACACTCAATGAACATCTACATCCATAATCTTCTCCCTAATCCATTTTTGACCAATGAGCGAGCCATCACAGATTTTTGTAAAAATGAAAATAAATTTGAAAAGGGCAGATAAAAAAAGCAAGTCCCACAAAATGTTTCTAATTTAGATCCTCGAAGCTTTTGACCGAATTTGGCCTCAATTTGTTTGCATTGTTTCGTCAACAACATCATTTACGTATAATGACGTAATGGACAGTTTTCCCGCCAACATTAAATTGTATTGTGTCGTAACAAATGTAAACTTTTCGATTCATTTGAAAGGGTCTGGCATGTTAACTGTTTACCCACAAGCACACATTTGGAAACGACAAAAAAAATAAGCGATGAAATAAATTTAAATCTAAATAAATACCGTTTCAGAAGCGCTTCACTCTGAGTAATGCCCCAGACAAGCAGTTAAATGCGTCAGACATAACTTCTGATTGCTCAGTTAACTTTGCCATTTTCCATGACTATTTATCCGACAAATAACTTGACCCAGAGAGTAATGCTCACTCAAATATATGGACACGAAGGCCACAACAAAGTAGTACGGGTATGTTATCTGTCACATTAGGCTACCGGTAAAGTGGTGTTCACGACTAACTCTATTACAGGACCGCCACAAGGTGCGCAATGTTTGATGACGAGTACCATAGAGCCCACAGAAATTTTTGAAGTAAATAACAGTAATCAGCCTTCAAGCGACAAACAACAATCCTTGACCACTTTAATTTAAGAAGCAATTGGTCTAATAGTTAAAGAGAAAGGCGATTTTTTAAAAACGTTTAGAGGAAAAATGCCAACAAGAACAAGGGAGCTATGCTCAAATATATGGACACAAAAAATTCAAAACCTTCTAGCGACAACAACAATCTTGAACCACTGAAAATTTCAAAGCAGTTGGTCCAGTAATTAAAGAGAAAAGCGATTATTCATAACAATAAGAAGAGAAATGCCAATAAGAACGGTTAATAGGTACACTTCGTGCCCTACAAAGAATTCCCGAGTCAAAAAATGTAATAAATGGCTCCCACGCGGCAGGTGGAACCGATGCATCATAAAATTAACCAACAGCTGTGTTTGAAGAGCTCTAGACCGAACATTCAATATTGATGGCGGAGAATGATTAAACGGCCGTTGTAAAGGTCGCGAGTAGAACAAGTCGAATACTAAGAAATAAATAGTACGTGCGCGCTAACATTTTACGGGCGGGTTTTAAGCCACGCCTCTCGCAAAACATTACGTCACGTTTTGATAGTATGACGTCACTCTACCATTAAAAATATATATAACCTTGAGATAATCGAAAAATAGAACCCAGGTCAGTTGGAACAAATTTTAAATAGAACATACCTATAGTGCGAAGCGTCCTAGAATAATGAAACATTTGGGTACAATCATATTCAAAACAGAAGTGTTAAACAAATTACTTCATGGAAGCAATTATTAAATTTACGGGTTCTCTCTTAGGGACACCATGTACGATAATGATCGTCGAGTGCATTGGTTTGAAAAAGTGTTAGTACGTCATGTTTTGGGTGCTCCCGTAGTATGTGTATCAGGTTAGGATTAGGCCGATTTTCCCTATTTTAGTTCTATTACGAGTTCGGGGACGATTTGTGATAGCCAAGTGAACATACCTCCATATTGGTACACATACTTCTGGAGCGCCATGTTTTATAACATGACGTCAATTATTAGCTAGATGCAGTTCAAGACGACACTATTAGTAAACAGCTACGAGGCAGCGGATTCCAAATAACAATTCTAGCTACTAAAGTAGGCTCAAGGTCTTGCGAACTTGCTGAGTGCAAACTGCGAATACTGTCATTACACTAGAGGCCTGTTGAAAGATCTAATGATCGATGTCACATCGTGGCGTGGAATCTAAGTTTAGTATGATGCAGTGTTGATGTGGTCGAATTCTCGCATCGTGCTGAGGGAAAAGCAACACCAACCCTGCTGGCATGCGGTTAGCTTCATATCCCACAAGTCGCATGTATAGTTATGTAGGCACCAGTTGGGTACACAGGGGACTAACCACTCTTCTTCAATGGTTTTACGCCGCATTATACATATAATTCAAGATGCTGTAATTAAATAAAGATGACTAAGTGAATTAAGAGCCAAACACAAATGTGCATGACAGTCAATAGGGTTTCTGCGGAACTCTTCATACAACTCTTCTTTGCTTTTATAACAGTGGACCCGTAATACTTATGTGTTCATGCAAGGCTGTTATAGCAAGAGTAAATATGGCTATTCTAATTGATTCCAAGCGTCTTGCTGCACAGCACACTAACGCAAATGTATTTATATATGTTTCATGTTTAGATGAAACGACACAGAAATACTTTTGTGTTAGTATGCAGCAAAACTTCTAAGTCACATATATTATCCTATGTAAACTATGTTCAAATATGTGAAAACGAAGCAATTGTCGTTACCGGCTATTTAATGGCCAGAAACTGTTCGAATTCGATCAGTGAAAAATGTATATGGCGCATTTTTACCATGAAACAAAGGGCATCACGTGTTTAAAAGAAAATTTAGCTTCTTCACCATCAAGTCCATGCTTCCGGAAACAAATCACTGGCTAACTAATCTCATACCCGACATAGACTGGTAACCGGGCGAGAGGGCGCGTTTCGCCATATGATTAAGCCGTCTTATCGGCTTTCCTCTTCCCGGGGATCAATATGTAAATCCTACCCTATCCTAAAATGAAAAGCAGTAGCCTATAAGACATACTTTCATCCTTAACAACTGAAAATTGAACTGCCCCTCGCTTTATACCAACTTTTTTACAAGAGTTACAAATTTACCAGCAAACTAACTTATAATATTAAAAAAAAATTAATAAAGTGAACGCCAGTACAAGTTACAACCGATTAAAAAAGACACAAACCGTAGACAATTCAAGTCACTCGCGAAGATGTCGTTCACAGCTCCATGCAACTGTTCTTTACTTCAGGCACAAAAATTCGCAAACAAAAGTACCATTTCAACCTTTCAAAAACTCGACGCTATTCGACCATTAATGAAATTTAATTCTTATTGCTACGTTAAATGTTTAAACTGTAAACAGAAATAATTATATAAGTGAAAAAAGTAATCTCAATAAGTAGTTCATACATACACTAACGTTAGGAATCGAAGCCATGTTCACCTGTGTTTATGCTGTAACAAATAATGCAGTTATGACGTAATAATCTGGTTGTTATTACATTATGACAGTTCAATACTTATCTTTGATAGCCTGTCATAGTCAGGTGTGGTACTGTAGATAGACCACCCACAGCTAAAATTTAGAAAGTTTTCTCTGACATTATTGTTTTTGCGAACGATTGAGGTGATTATACAGCGTAGGTGGTCTATTTAAATCACATACTAGATATAAAATGCGAATTTAAGTTAACCATGCAACTTATACGAGTAACTGGTTACCTGGCATACTCGATAGGTTGTGGTGCGCCATATGATTTAGCAATCTCGTATGCTTCCTCTACCTCTGGATAAATATGAAAATCCTATTCTAATAAAATATACATTGCTGGCAATAAATATATAGCCTTGATCTCGGATGTAATATCGGTATGCGTTTATTTATGATGGCTACTCAAGTAAAATCGCAAGGAGTTAGTCCAAAAATGACACTCATCTGCTGGAAATACAGTGTCTGAACCAATTTATAGACGATAGAGGGATTTGTGATAAAGTCCTGTGCAATATTGACAGGGTACCTCAGTGATTTCCTTACACCCCCTCTAAAATTTCAAACACCCCCCCCCCCCCCCAATTTGCAGGTGTGACTATGACAACATACTTCATTTTTCAAACGTAAATAAAAATGTATTTAAATATTCAAAAAGTGGCTCATATGCCGGTGAAAATGATCGGTCACGAATAGTATTATCACTAATACAAAAATATCTATCACCCCTTAAATTTGAAAACACCCGCATCTCCTAAAATAAAAGCTGGGAACATACTGGCTAAACTTCGCCTGCTTACGTGTTTCAGGGCTTCATTACCTGTACTATTTTCCCGTCTAATCCTCACACTTTTGCAAATGAAGCTACAACTACCCTAGTCATTGGCTCGACGCTACTTTTCTAATCTTCTTTTTATTTATCTCAGGTTCGGTTAAGTCAGATTATCAAAAGTATTGATCCAGATAAGATAAACAGATAACAGTGGAGCAATATTCTAACCAAACCTAATAGGAGGTACTAAATTATTGTGTACTGAACTACAAGTTCGTTCTTGTTTACTTTCTACTTCGGACCTGTATGTGGTGTTGCCACAAGGATGCTTGAACGAGATAGTATTATAAAGATAAATGAGAATATCATAATCTCTTTCCACGAAATTGCAAGTATATTGAATATTATTCGCTGTTTGATTAAGCAATATCTTGTTTTGTCTGAAGAAATTAGACTGTAATGAAAGCATACAAATATACCTGCTATTTCGTGAAAAGAGATTATGCTATTCTTATCAAACTTAAATAGGATTGCAAACTAACCTAACTAGAGAAAAACAGAAAATAAATCAGAAGCAATATCAGATCGGAGCAATAACATATTACTTAAATCTAAATTATTATTCTATACTGAGATATATAAACTCCCCAATTGTAAAAACTACTGCCCATTGCTTCATTCAACAACTTACAACTGTTAGAAGATTTGACGACAGACAGACGCTGGTCGATTATTATCCAACAATCGATTAATTTTTCACGCATGACTAACTTAATACAAAAGTCACAATGCGATAATTGATCATCGAAAGAAACCCGCAGTTTTTCAAATGCTCCAACGGCACTGCGTTAAATTTTAATGTCTAATAACTAAATATTTTTATAGAATTTTTCTTTATTTAACGAAGTTGCAGATAATAACATAATTTAGCGGCGCGTGACCTGCGTCTCTTCAGACTTGGATAGACATAAAACTTTAGAGTAAGCATATGAAGTGGTATTGATAGTATTTCTGTGTTAGGATAGATATAACACTAATGCAAATGGTTAGATTGAGCATATGAAATCGCATTCAGGGTATGTTCTGCGTTTGGATAGACATAAAACTTAAGGCAAATGGTTAGAATAAGCATATAAAGTGGGATTTATGGTATATTTCGGGATATGAATTGGGATAGATATGAAACTTCAATATGAAATGGCAAAACATCTCAATTAGCGCATATCCGAATTTTAGGACTTCGAATAATTCTAATACAAGCGAGCATAACGGTTCTCAAGTGTGTGAATCTTTAATAACCCCATTGTGATTTAATTACCGGTTATTAATTTTAATTCCCGCCACTCCTTTTTATTACACTTGGCATAATTTGCGTGGTTTGGCAATTATGAGAATCGGGGAGGCTGTTTCGTACGGAGGAGTTCAAACAGAAGACCACGATGAATTTTACATTGTGTAATATAACTAAAAAAAATTCAAAGCAAAAATTGAAAATTTTGCATTAAAATAAATTGATTCCGATTTTTATGAAAATTCGCTCAAAGTGAAAACAGACGAAATCATTCATTCAGCAACAAAGAAAACTTATCTCTAAGCAAAGTCCCATGTTCCATGCGCCTTTAAAAAACTATATAGAATTATGACGGTGCATTACGCAATACGCATAAGTGAATACTGAACATTTCATTTACATTATGACTACGTGTTTTAAGATCTGTTCGAAGCGCGGTGACGCACATTCACTCAGGAGTAAAGAAGACGCTACTCTGAGAAAAGAAATCCTCTAACTGGAAAATACTGATTGATGCTAGACTTCAAGCTATTAAATGTGATTGAAATCAGCTAAGTGGTAATGAATGCACCCAAATGTGGATTCGCAAAAAAAAAAATGCTCGTTCGCCACTACTTTCAAATTTCGTTCGCCAAATGCTATTGGCCATTCCCACCAAAGGCGTTTCAGACTACAAAAATTTCTATGTATGATACAAAAAAATGCTTAATTTTCACATTTCAAAAAGTGGGTTCCGTCCCTCAGCCCTGATTCTCAACGTCAATGCGTGGGTGTGGTCAAACTAAGCTCATTGGCATCCAATGGAGCAACGTATCAGCCGCCTCCCACAACAACAAATAATTTGTGAGAAAACGACGTCTTAAATTTAGTTAAACTTTTGGTAATCGTCCGTAACTGAAAGCGCGCGTGAACCAAGATAACTTTCTTATAAGTTATAACGTGTTGGGCCAACTAGATAAGCATCGAAGAATATTTGGGAATTGGGGAACTCGATTTAGAGCCAGGAGAGGCCAAAACCGAATAATTTGATTACTCCAAATACAATCTAAATATCCTTTTCGAATATGTTTCACAAGAGAATTTTTTTAAATACTCCCGTTGCATATGTACCAGGTTAGGGCTAGGCCATAATTTTATTCACATTTTCTCATTTCAATTCTATTACGAGTACGGGACTGTCTGCGTTAACCAAATGAATATACCCCCTGCTAATAGGTTTCACTCACTTTACACAACTTGATGTAAAATGGGCGAACAAAATTAGTTACCTCCATATTGATACACATACTTCTGAAGCGCTCAATTTTAGGGAGAAAAAGACAAGTAGTTATTCACCCATAAAACACAATCACCTTTAAAATGTTCGAATTCCCATCCTAATCACGTTCTCCTTTACAAGCAGATAAACACAAATTGTGATTGACGACCTCAAATGACCCCGTTTATCAAATCCTGGTTAAGCCAACACCCTTAAACAAAAACCACAAAAAAATAAACGATCTGACTTATTTTTTGTGGATTTTGGACCCGTTGTTGTGAGACGGGACTATCAATCATAAGCAATCAGGCGTGCATAATACTGCTGAAAATATCAGATAATTTAGTAAAAATCCAAAGTAACTTTAATTTGAAGACTCAGTAGCACAAAGCAAGAATGAAAAAATCTCTTTTCATGAAATGGTAAGGTCAAGAAAGTCTTGCATTGGCCTGATGAATGAAATTTATCAGAGGGTGACGCAAGTTTTTTGGATCATTCAATCTAGCCGTTTCGATTCCTGCTACAGTATCCTTGCAGTCTGTGGATACAAACCCACTAGGGCGAAAGGAGTAATATTTAGTGAACGCTGCTCTAATCAATTATATGTATTTTCGTGGAATCGTTAGATCACAGTCTAACTTTTTTGGACAAAACAAGTTATAACTGTAAAATAACGATTAAAATGACTACGAACTAGGAAGGATTGTTAGCAGGCTCTTCTAAGTCATTCAAGAGTCTAGCTGACAAGAATGTGTATAAAAACTTCTGGGTAAAAAACTTCTGGGTACTCCCGAAGTATGCGCACCAAGATGTCGCACAACCTGAACCCTGACCTGGTACACAACCTGAGTTCAGGTTGTGCGTCATCTTGGTGCGCATACTCCAGGAGGTCCAACTTTTGATAAAAACGTGTTGACTCTAAGGTGCCCTGTCCCACTTGTATGAACCACACTGAATAAATACTCTAACTTTCTGTCATAGTTTTATATCCATCCTAACTTATAACATACAAATACGTTCCATCCCCACAGTATATGAGCACCCTAACTCAGAACAGTGGGAAAAAATAAATGTAGTAATGTCGGACAAGTGTAACAAAAAGTGTGAAAAACCGCATTTTTCAAACATCGATAAAATTCTTTATATGTACATTCCAGTCCTACTACAAAAATAAATATATTGAAGCGTTACTCAGTCGACCGTTATTTGTCGAAGCCATAGCTGAGACTTTATGCTCGTCCTAAAAAAACAACTTTTGTTCCCAGTGCGACCCCCTCACGCTTTTTAAGTAGATTACGAATATCAATCTTCATTGTGTTTTGGCTTCGAGATAGGAACAAAGAAATTGACTGTGGCAGCGGTGGTTCCCATACTATTTAAAGAAAAATTACGTGTTATTTACCGCACCAATATTTCATAAAAAGTGTTACCATGAGTTGAAACAAAACAGCAAAATTTTAATTAGAATGAACAAAAAATTTGACTGTAATAGCAGTGGTTCTTCCCATACTGTACGTCGCGTAATGTCACCCATTTCGAGAAAAAATACTTCATTTTCAATTTGCTAAAAAACGTTTCCATATTTCATAAAATGTGTTCTCATCGATTGATATAAAACAGCGAAAAATATAATTAAAATAAAACACTAAAAATTTTCTGTGGAACGAAAATTTTTTTTAAAAAAAAACGAATTATTATTTAATAACTTGGAAATAAAACAGCAAATATAGAGCGAAATGAATGGGGAACTTGACTTTATAACAGTGTTTCATAAAATCTGCGGCGCGATGTGCAACAGATTCACCGAAATTTTGCTTCAGTTGAATACTTTGTGAAAGAGACGTTCATATAATCCGAAAATAAGTAACAGATTTCTAGCGAATTCATCTCGATTCATTACACAGGTGTGAGCGATAAAATCGATATAAATTTTTTCAAATTTATCTTGGAGAGAAAAGCTGATAGAATTACTTATAATCTCCGAAGTACTTAAACAATTCTTTTCAAATAAATGTGACAGGTCTTTGATAACAAAATCGATTTTGTATTTTTAAGAGGCGACGGCATCGCGCTTTATCTCTAAGCGGTTAGAGTTTGAGAAATCGTTAGTCTTGACTTGGGTCAGAGATAGAAATACGCGTATTATGTATCACTCGTTCACAAATTTTTTTGATAGATTCCTCCCTTTGTCTACTTTGGAATTCTGTTTATGTTATTACTTCAATCTTTCAATGGCTCTCAACTAGTTTTACATGCAATTCCCACTTTTACACAGTTTAAAAGTTACTTCGTAGTGTGTGTACCAGGTTTGGTTTAGGCCATAATTTTATTCCGATTTCCCTTATTTAAGTTCTATTACGAGTTCGAGGACTGTCAGTGTTAGCCAAGTGAATATACCCAAAATCAGTTACCTCCATATTGGTACATACACTTCTGGAGCGCTGTTTGAAAAGCTTATAAAATATCATTATATAGGAAACATACCAAACACAAAACGAGAATATCGGTCAGAGACCGAAGACTTATCGATCGAAAGTTAGGGGATCCCCCAAGACATCGCTCTTGCTCTATAGTGACGCCTTGTGTCCCATCACTTAATAATTAATACCTCGCTGATTATACGACATAATTTATCCAAAATCAATAGGCTTCTGGTCCGACATGTGATGAATTCACATGCAAAATCTGGAGCAGATTCAATCTCGCTTTCGTGAGATATTGCGTGCATACAGACAAATACCTATCAACATACTTACCGATTAAAATCGATAAGTAATAATACCCCCCCCCCCCCCTCAATATATATCCTCCCCAGTTGAGAAACGCAGTTCTAAGCTTGGCTAGGCGTATTTTATCTTTGATCGGTTAAAATTTATATCTCTCCCAACCCCATGCTAAGCATTACGACACAACAAACAACTGTTAGGTCAAAAGAATCATAATACAAACAAAATTACCGTTACAATAATACACAATAATAATAAATCCAGGATTAATTTTTCAAATCCGGTATGACCCCCTGGTCAGACAGTGAAGTCAGTTTCAGGAATGTAATAACCTCCTAGTCCGAATATAATGTACGCAGGGTTGTCTAAAACGAATCGAATATCAGAGTATTCGAATAATTGCTAATTTTCGCCGTCATCAGGGTGTTTCGTTTTCGAGGGGAACCTTCGAACGAATTTTTGCGCTTTGTCAGGTATTGTGATGGCGATAGAATGGGCACTATAACTGTTTGTTATCTTCCATGTGAGCAAACGCCGCATATTGTTGCGACATTGCGTGGTGGACATTGTCGCCATTACCTTTCAAGGCTTCTAAGTCACACATTCATTTCCATTAGCTAAAAAAATTCAAAATTATGTAAAGTCGTAATTATGATACAACGTACAACAGCAAAGTCAAAGGAATCATTATACAAACATTACCGTTATAATAATACACAATAATAATAATCCAGGATTATATTTTTTAAATCGGATATTTATTAGACCCCCCGGTCAGATAGTGAAGTCGGTCTCAGTAATGGAAAAGCCAACATAATAAAAGCCAATATAATGTAAAATAGTACTTTCGATTATATGAAATGTTGATTGTATTCGAAGTTGGGTTATTTTAAACATAAAACATGTGTAAGATAACTTCAGTGATATTTTGTTCCAGTCATACTTTGTGATTTCCGTTTTCTGATACTTTTGAATAGGAAATTCGTTTTTTTTTTTTTTTTGGATTTTCTCTCTAAATTAATCAGCCAACAGGTATCACTGCCCCGAACGATGACTGTAACAGTCCCCGACCCCTTTATCGATTGCATGGATCTCTGACGTTATTTTTTATGTGTATTACAGTTATACAGTTTTTCCACTCTTTCGTGCATTCATTCTTGCATGATTGAAATAAAATATCTGAATTTGAGAATGTCTATTTAATAAAATCGAGTGTAAAATGACGGGGGTTTTTGATGATTTATTCCGCCAACCTGTCAGCGTATCAATACATGAAAATTCACCAAGTACTCGGTAATATGATTAGATTGATCGAAAAACATTCCTACGCGTATTTTTATCATAAATATAATCCGCGTAGCGCTAGAAAATTCGGATCCAATTATTTTTGAGTTAAAACATTTTTCGCTTGACAAGATCATTTGTCAAGGTTGTTATGAAGGTCGCTTCAAGGTCAAACATCAAAGCGGGCGAAAGATGGTCGGCGGCCGTTGAAATTTAATATTATTATTAGCTGTTTTGGTACATTGGTGACGGTTGGCCTTGATCGATAGTTTTTGAGCATTATGCTCATACCGATTCGCCAGCGCAAATGCATAAAGGGAAAATAAATAGTCACTCTCGCGTAATACCAATTCAGGGTATGCCGATTCTGATTGTTCTAAGGAAGGGGATTTTCTTTGTTTTTGCTGTAGTATTTCTCATATTTTTCAACAATTTATTACTGTAATAGTTGTTTAAGTAAACAGTACATAATACTCAAACTGCACAAAATACATAGTGCGAGTTGCGCAGCTAATCGAATCGCTCAAAGATATGGAAACGAAGACCAAAACGAAGCAGTGGTCTGTCTACCTTATATTTTACAGTACCGGTACGTCAAAAAAGCTTCGGACTTTCGCGTAGCACGAGAGAGGTCGTAGAACCGCTACATATAATTAGTATTAATTTTCACGAGGTCACCACACAAAATTTCGAAGTGAAAAACATTCACATAGCACCAACAGAAAGTTTTGAAATAAATAAAAGTAATATCTGTATATGCACTGAGACTATGTCACTCAAACTGCAGAAATACTTAGTGGGAGTTGCGCATATCACTAACTAATTATCTATTGAAGCATAAAAAACGAAAACAGAATTTTTATAATGATTTAGTTTCTACGGGACTAACTTATCATCCTATGTGCCGATGGAACCGTATGCATATAATGCAAGGATGCTGTACTAAAAGTTAAGATAACTATCCTAAGTGATTCAAGGACCTTGCTGCATACTTATATGTGTTAAAGAACAGCAAGACTTTAGAATCACCTAACAATTTCATGAATACTGATGGGGGATGAAGACTTTCAAAATAAGCAAATGGAGGAACGTTACAAAAACGTTGGGAAAACACTGCCCTAACTCATAATAATGTGTAAAGTACTTCTTGTTTATTTGGGCTCCAGAAACTGTTAACGTCAATTGGCGCCTTTTTTGAAGTCCATGTCTCGTTGAAGACTAAAGTGAATTGTTTAGTTTTGTTACGTAAACAATACAATAATAGAATTATAAACAATAACAATAAATGTAAAAACAAACGTAACAATGTTGAGATTCCACGTCACAATGACAAGATAAACAATGACCTTGTTGAGGTAGAATTCATTTATTTATCAAGAGAAGAATGTAGAAAGGATCTTTTGTGCGAATCCCCCCATCACCGATTGAAATAAAAAAAAATCAGGGATTATCCAGTTATGGCGAGGAATGAAGATTGCGCTGAAAATTCAAATTTTCAAACCATAACTAACCCTAACTGGATAATTACTGATTTGTTATTTCAAAACATACCAGGGGTGTTTTTCTCAAATCTCACATTTTTGTATTAGTGGCAAGGACTTCCTACAAAAGATCCAAACAAAAACACTGCATTCCTCCCCAGGGGTTAATTTTGTCAATCTATGGGTGACATTTTTTTTAGTATTCGATGTAGTAGAACTACTATTTATTAATATAATATTTATGCCACTTTATTTACCGTAATATATTGCAATAATTAATATATTGTGAGAGAGGAATAAAGAGTTCCAAAATAGGCGAATTGAGGAATGTTTCTGGGTATTAATGACTGTTCGTCCGGGCCTGTTTCACTGTCACAAGAACACTGTCACATAATGAGTATATAAAATGGCTCTTTTTTGAATAGCATTTTTTTTAGCTTTCGTCTTGATTACACGTGTCGACTCAACTTTTACCCCAAGTCCTACGTGATAATCCATGCACCATTGGGCTTATTTTAACATCCACTTACACTCCAATTATTCCAATTTCAACCTTTACACTTTGACCTCACATTGGGGAAATCATATTTCAAACCCAAAACTTGACGAAAAACAAAAATCTGAAACTAAAAACCAATTTCTAGATCCAAACAGGAAGTGGAGAAAAAATGATATGAAAGGTAGAGCAGAGGTGGGCAAGATTTTTCGACCAAGGGCCAACAGTTTTACCCTCCTGGACTGACGGGTCATGTAAGTGACGTAAAAAGTTACATTTCATGAACAATATTTACAGTGTTAAAAAATAAAAGTGGAAAACAATGAGCCTCGTACCAAAACTAAATTTAATCGCAATCTCAACAAATTCCCAAAGTTATTTTTAGCTAGAACACCAAATTTGGTTTTAGTTCAGTTGTGGCAGTCCCATGCGGGCCAGATTGAATTACCCAGCGGGCCATTATTTACCGATGTCAGAGGTAGACGAATCATATTACACTCGTTTTTTAGAAACCACTTTGTTTACAATAATGTTTATCTCTGCTAATTGCTTCGCGCGACCGCGACTCTGTTATGGTGTTGTATAATAGCGAGATGGTGTAGGCCCTTTGTGTTGCTAATTGGATAGTGTTAGATTTACGGTAACTTAAGAATTTGTTAGTGTAACGCGATAGCTCTTCTTTTTTGTGGTTAAGTTATATAGTGTTAGTATATCACGGGGTGAGGATCCTGAGTTTCTCTTTTTCTAGTAATGATTGAGTCGCGATTTTTTGAGCCCGATCATCTTTAAGCGAATCACAGGTATTCAATCCGGATTCCGCGTTACCATGGGGTTCGGTACCGACCGTACAGTCCAGGGATGCCAAGTTTCGATTCAAATCCGAGAATCATTATTAAGATATGTATATTGTTTAGATATGATCAGATATCCATATCCCAATAATATTAAGGTTGCTACATTTTGTTTCGCCGGAATAGGTATGTGCGTCGGAACCCCCCTTTTGACCCGCTATCTGTCATGGTATAACTTGGCAATTAGATTTTTCATCTTCCAGTGAAAAATACAAAAAAATCAACAACAATATAACATCAAAACGATCCATAGGTCTATTTCGTAACCAATGAGCAATCGCGGCGATCGAGCCAATCGCCGATGAACGTACACAGCCTACGTGGACCGGAACGTCTATCACCGATACTGACTACGTCACATTTTTCGTCACGCATGGCTGCAAGTCGCAAAATTATTAGTGAAAACAATCAAAACATAACAATACCTAGTATGGCCCACTTATAATCCACGCCAATTATCACTACCCTACCTCAGGCCAAATATAATACCTAACAATCAAGTAATCTATCGGTTTCATTCATCGAGTTACCTTGCTTCGTAAACCGCGTCTCGTGTTACTTACATAATCACAAACCCTAATTGATTAGCAAACTGTCTTTTCATTCAACGTAACACAAACATAACGTCAGTGCGCTACTGAAAGACTTTGATTGAATGAGCTCATCAGTACTTTCTTTGTTTTGTTTTTGCGAGTTCGCGCCTTCGTTACAAGTTAACTCTGCGGAGGTGTCAACAAGTGGCCCGTGGGTTAAAATGCTTTAAGTGGCCCGAAATATTTTTTCGTGCTATCATTTGGCTCTTATCGCTGGTTTGCAAAAGTAATTTATTTGTTTTCATTCGTCTGATTTGCGACTTTCATACAATCAAACGCTACAGTGGTGGCAAATACGTGGCCCGCGGGCCAAAATGTATCAAGGGCCCGTGATTTATTATTTAGCCACCAAACATTATTTATTGTGCACGCTTTCTCACTCCAAAGTTGACTCTAAACTAGAAACCTAGACGTATTTTCGTGCTAATATTGGCCGTTATATGAATGACGCAATTTCCATTCAAACTTTTTTAACAGTATTTAGCCCCTCGCATAGAGAGAATTTTTTTTGGGCCTGACGGCCTCGATAATTTCGATTTTAGTTCCAGAATCTCAAAGTTTTCTCCCCACTATCACAAATTCTAATCGATCGGCTTTCAGTCAACGTAACACAAATATAATGTCAGTGCGCGAAAAGTAATTTACTTTGTCTGATTTTCGCTTTTTATACAATTAAACGCTAGAGTGGTGGGCAAACACGTGGCCCGAATAATTTTTTTCATGGTATTATTCGGCTTCTTGATATTTTATCGCTATTTTGCAAAGCAATTTATTTGCTTTCGTTCGACTGATTTGCGCCCTTTTCACAATTAAACGCTACTACTTTTTTCCATTCGAGGAAGACTCTTGATTAGAAACATATACCGTTGTTGTTCCTAATTACTGGTACAAATCCTTGATAATTTATTGGAAGGCCAACCTCCCCAAAGCGAGTGAAAAAATTTAAAAGTATATACTTTTGACTACATTTCCCAGTTTTTTCTACTTTCACTCCGAATAGGGCAATAAGTAAGCAATCAAGTAAGTGCTCTACAAAAAAAAACATGCAACGTAGCCACACACACGAATTTTGATGTAATAACAAAAAGCCCCCAAAAAAAAACAAATTTCCAAAGGCATACGTGATGTCCATATGGTATATAGCATATACCACCATCCTTTATGCCTGTCCGATGACTTATTCAGAGCTCACCCCACCATTGTTATTATTATCCTCCCCCACAGTGGGTCACGAATCAACCACTTATCAACAAACACACAAAAATCTCGTTAACCAGAACCGCTAGAATATCTAGTTACGTTAACCGACTCACATTGTAGGAAACCTAACACCAGCCTCGCCTGAAACCCGCGCCGCTATTTACGTCAATGTTTCAAAGTCCGTTGCCAGATATTTTGAAATAAATACCTCAATTTTTCGGTTTACTCGGGAGGTTACCTGCTATTCATCGTGCGTGTTATATTAGTAGTTCACAATTTTTTGCTATTCCTAACCCCTAACATATCGATGAAAATAACGTCATAATGACCTCAATTGTTACATTGTGCTTCTCATTATTGGACACGTAGTGGACATAACGATCGTTTCAATATTATGTTGTTGTTGTTGTTCTTGTTCTTTGACACGTTTTTAAAAAGTCGCTTTTCTGTTCGAATACTGGACCAATTGCTTTGAAATTTTCAGTGGTTAAAGATAAAAATTTTCTCCAGAAGGCTATTACTTTTTTTTTCGCTATGACGTCATCAAAATTATGTGACTCAACGTGTCCATATATTTGAGCATAGCTCTCTTGTTATATAAACGTTAGCCTAGCTGTTGTGGATGAACTAATTTTCATTCATAGTTTTTCATATTGAGTTTTAACCAAGTCTATTATCTGTAAATGGCCCACTCGGAAAAGTAATCGCCCACCCTTGCCATAGATGAGTCTCCTTAACTTTTAATTATGGTTTTTTTCTTTATTCGATATAAATATATATACCATTCGCGAAACGTCTTACACTCCACTAAGAATCAAACGAAACTCATTCCCAGTAATTTAAAATAGCGAGAGCACAAAAATAGAATCTGACCTCATTTTCACTCGGATCGCGTTTGGTTAAATTACCAAAAATATTAGTCAAGCGTGACTCTGGCAGAATCGTGCGTTATAAAAATTGAAAACCCTATTCCAAATTGAAAAATTCAAATTCACAAAAAAAAAATTATTTCGAACTACTTGTCTAGCAATCTTTTCCTAAATGGTTTGCTTATATATTTACATATTTATGTTTAGTATATTTAAAAATATTCTAATCTCAATCATATTTAGGGTGTCCATAATTTTTTTTTTTCAATTTCAAAGAATAGTTTTAAAATTGGCTCTCACAGATGTAATAAATGAATTAAAAATACCTAAACAATTACTGATTAAAAAACAACAAAGTTGGGTAAAATATATTGAGAACTGACTTCATAACAAAATTGAAATTGTGAAGAGACTTCATGTACTCCATATATATTCGCGACATGCATTCTTTTTTATTCCAAAGCAAGCTTCATCGATTTTGAGGTATTTCGCCCCAAAATCCAACAGGTGCGAATGAGTCACGGATTCTTACGCAAAGACAAACAACGTAAGTCGAGATTTAGGTTGACTAAAAATTTTGTTTAACATAATTGAAAATAACTCATTTTCAAAAATTCTTACTTTTTTCGACAGAAAAGTGGCGTATGGCTTGTTTTGTTACCAGTTGGGGTTGCGCATGACTAGGTAGCTAGCTATTTTTCCTTTCTCTATATGTCTTTGCGCTAGCAGATCTGTATGCGTATAATGTCATGATACTGTAGCAAGATTAAAGATGATTATTTTATTTTCACTGCATGCTAACACGAAGGTATTTCTCTTACGTTTCGCCCGGCCGACGTCAGGCAAGCACATTTTAACCGGGTCCTTCTGTAAACATGCCACTCAAAAAAAAATATGATGCGGAACACTTGAAGGCCTTACACGGAAAACGAGTGAAATACACTTATTATATGCTTATATATTTGTGTATTTTATCATATTTAAAAAATATACAAATAATAATATAGACTCTCAAGTTTGGTGGAACCCACAGAACTCACAAAATAATAAATTCAAAAAAATTTTTGGAGCATTCTCCTAACCAAAAAATTAATTCTGGAAATCATTCGAGCTTAAAAATGTTGAAATAACTCAAAATCGTTAGAATCGCGTTGTAATAAGATTAAGTCTATTACCAAAACATAACTCGCCTGGTGTGGTCGGTATTCTGCCTTGGTTTTGACCGCCCGTGTGTTTTTAAGTAAATCTTCTCAAAGCCAAGTTCTCTGCCCTCAAGTATATAGGTCGGCCCCCTAGTGTATGTACCAGATCAGGGTTGGACCATAATTTAATTGCGATTTTCCTTATTTCCCATCTACTACGAGTTCGGGGACTGTATGTGTTAGACAAGTGAATACACTCCTGCCTATAGGTTTCAGTCACTTTACACAACTTGATGTAAAGTAGGCGAACAAAATTAGTTAACTCCATATTGGTATACACTTCTGGAGCGCCGTCGGAAGTATAGTATGAAATTGCAAATTTGCTCAACGCAAGGCGGTCAATCGCACATATGCACTGACTTGTAAAAAGATTCATCTCTGAAACAAGTTAAGATCACTGAACGCAAAGAGCTACTAAGACAAAACAACAGCGGTTGTCAACCGGGGGACCGTGGTCTCCCAAGACGGCCACAGGGCAGTTGGATGGCCACAATGCTAGACGCAAAACTGATTTTATTTATCCATTTTCAAGAAAATTGCCCATTCTTTCCAATTTCATTTGTTAAAAAGGTTATTTCATGGGGTTGTTTCACCTTGTTGAGCATGAACTGTTTGTACACAATAAGATTCGTAATCTGTCAATCAAAATATCACTATAAATATCACTGGAATGATGAACGGTGCTGAAAGCCTCTGGAAAGGGGGGCACAAGCCAATAAAAGGTTGGAAACCACTGCTAAATGAAAATATGGAGGTGCGTTACCACACTCTCTTGAGATTAAAACAGACTCCTTTCTGAGAAACATTAACCACAATTCTAAGTGAGTGGGGGTGACATTTCTGCGAACAAATTTCAATAAAACAAAAAATAAAACAAAATTTCTTAAAAAAATCTTCTAATAGACGAATTCAATGACGATGACACACGAACAAAGAAAATCCGTGAGCAGACTTAACTAATTTATTTCAGAGTCACTCAACCGTGGATTCTGCCCATTATTACAAAGTCACTCAACCGTGGATTCTGACAAGGTTGGCTTACCACTGAATAGGATTGTGGTTTGACTTCAATAATAGCATATGTCAATGAAGACGTTTTCAGAATCTCAAAGTTGGTGAAGTTAAGAGTCTGAACGGTGCTCCCGAAGTATGCGAACCAAGATGGCGGACATCGGAACGTAACATGGGTAACAGGTTAGGGTTAGGCGATAATTTTTTTCCAATTTTCTTTATTTTAGTCCTATTATCAGTTCGAAGACTAGCCAAGAGCCTCCCGTAGTATTTATACCTAAAATTATGGCCTATCCCTAACCTAGTACACATATTACATTCCGATGTCCGCCATCTTGGTTCGCATACTTCGGGGGCCCCGTCTGAACTCTTGTCAGCCCGGAGTTGGGAGTTGAAGTTTCAAAACTGAGAAAGTTGGGATTGACTGACAATCATGGGAATGCCCAGGGTGTGAGCCCTATATCCCGCAAACCGCACCACCCCACCCTTTCCACTTTTAAAATGTAACAAAAAAGGCATTATTTCTGCACCATACATAGCAATTTTTCTAGAGCTTAAAACGATTTCAGACCCACTGGCTGATATGGTCTAACTTGGTCATTACAAATTTCAGAGTAGCCTAGATATAGATACATAGATAAATAATTCCGACTTCATACGCTTACTTTCAAGTTCTCGACCCCTCTACGACAAAAAACATACAAATAAAGTCAGTTTACCTACAAGAACTAAGCTTCGATAGTCGAAACGGGTTTCATTACATTTAAACCCATGACAATTGCACCTATGGAATTTTTTTTTGTTTCACGGATAGTTAAACCCATACTAACCCTAACCCATGGGTTTTAGCACCCGCATATAGATTGAACCCGTGGATATACGCATGGGTTCAAATGTACGGTCACCGTCGAAACGTATATGGACAAAATAACCGTCGAAAATGATTCTTTCCTAACACTATCACAAGTCTGACTATTAGTGGATAGATAAATAATTCCGATGGGCGATATATCCTTACATAACACTAAGTACTTTACCCACCCTAACCCAAAAGATATGATGAAATTCAATTTATCAACTAGTAATAAACTTCCAAACCTATTTGAACAAAGCTACCGCCAAAAATGGATCTAATTCTAGCGCAAACATGGCCATTAGTAAAAAGACAAAAATAATTTCGGAGGGCGATATCTCTATCCCACGTCATATCTCGAACTATTTGTTGTCTGAACTTCTATATTTTCACTCTATTTATCGGAAGAAAGCCGCGCAAAACTTTTATCAAAACTATTGTATTGTAAAGTATGGCAAATATTTTCGATAGATATATCCATGCATAACAACTTCATATGCCATATAGTCATGCTTCATATAGTCTGGCCATATGCTTAATCCAAAGTTCCAAACATACCCCAACACAAAACATACCATCAAAGTCAATTTACCTACAAGTACTAAGATAAAGAACGTATTTGGACCAAATTTCAAATTTCTGTCGAACTGTGTCACAAGCGTGGCCCGTATTAAACAGATAAAAAATTTCAATAGTGATATCACAATTCCTCAGCCCACACCTTGGCAGTCATCCATTACATTCGTATCCGCTCGCAAATAAAATCATTAAAAATTTATTTCAACGAGTAAAATTTAATAAAATTTTGGAGTTATTACATCTTATATCATTTCAATGTTTAATATTCTAATTGAGTTTATTTTACCTCAAAATTATAATATAAGATAAATTTGAAATAAATGTAAATGGATTACACCTCAAAACTCACAAAAAAAAAATCCTCTCAGAAGAACAAGAAAATTCCATCGAAATTGAATGCTTTGACTTCAAAATGAAGTTAAATTTGGTAATTTTTCAAAAGTATGAGCTTCTAATCTTAGTAGCTAATTGTCAATGGCAGAGCTTCTCAATCAATGGCTGACACGGTGAAGGCTTTGTAAAACCGCTTTGCCCGATATTTGTGAATGACATTGCTAGGGAATGTCCAAAGTAAGAATTATCGCTATTCAAAAAAGTTTTGTTTTTCATTATATGAGAATTAACAACGAGAATTTGGAAGAAAATTAGCAAGGTTATACGCATTCACTCATAAGTTATGAAGAATCATCTCTGAAAAAAATTACAATAACTCACTCAGTAGTAAAGTGACTCATCTCTAAGCAAAGTTACGGGCCCTAACTGGATACTAATTTGTTGTGTTCAAAACTTGGCGGGGTTGTTTTTCTCAAATCTCACATTTGCATTAGCGGGGGTTTGTACAAAAGATCCATGAATTAAAATACCGGTAACTGAAAATCATCTCCGAGCGAGGTTGCAGCTCACCACTAGAATGCAAAGAGCAACTGAAACTACATACATGGAGGTAATTACGTCAAATTTGGTTAGACATGGATCATTCACTATCAGAATATCGCTCTGAAAAAATTGAAAGATAGTAATAGCCTTCTAACGACTTCAACCATCTTCAAGTCCTGAAAATTGATCTATTATTTGTGAAAATAAAAAAATTTCATTTTACTAACAGAATATTGCTCTAAATAAAATTGAAAACGAAAAGAATAGAAGCAATAGCCTTCTCACGACTTCAACAGTATTTGCGCAAAAAAAGCAAATTTTTCACAGCAAAACAAATTAGCAAAACGTTCCATATGTACGCCTCGTGTGTAACAAGAGAAAATCTCCTTCAAATCCACGAGACTTATCTCTGTTATCGTTTGCCTTATTACGAATCACCCTCCGTGAAATGATAGGTTACATTCCGGACACAAACTTGCGGCCGGATTTAAAATAACTCCAACTTTCACCCTAGAATTATCTGCAGAAAAACAAGAACAAATATGGAAACTAAATCCACGCATCGATACCGATAAGGTAACTCTATATAGCTGGGCATGCTTGCTGGAAAGAATAGGTGTATCTTGCCGCATTTGTCGTAAGACATAAATTCATACGTCTCTTCCAACACTATTTTGCTCCATTTTTGAACGATTTACTGAAAGCCGGACGTTTCCTGGCTTGCTATCAATAATCCTTCCACTGAATGAACCAAACGAGATAGATGCGCCCTTGTATACCTTGGATAACCTCGACAACAAAGTACGACTGTAGAGCTATTCTTCAATATATTGTTATATATCAGTGGCTGATTTTATCTGACCTTGATCGGAGCAAATGGCATTACGTCATTATACAAAAAATACCCCCCACCCCCATTATTGGCTGGCTACGCTTTTGCTGAGAAGGCGACGGTAGAGCACTTGAGGAATCAAAATCTGTTGCCAGTAATTAAATGAAAACATAAAAACTTAACGACATATCGGTTCTGTCTGGTACTAGTACTACATACAAAAAAAACAGAGATTCAATTTCGGTAATATAGATCAAATCGGCCGAAAAAAGATGCGTTAATTGTGCGAGAAATATTGAAAAACCGCCGCAAATTATCCTCTTGATTAGTCCAACGCGAACCTATTTAGTGCTCTCTTTATCTTTGCCCTTATGTTATTGTACCCGTATGCTGTGACAGTAATAAGAAAAGTGAGCCCTCAGAGATACCAACTCATACAAGACAAATTCCTTGATAGAAATCAATTTCTGAGCGTCTAACTATGAAAGGAGTCAAAAATCAGCGAATCCGAACATGAGTTATGTTCCATTTCGTATGCGTCATCAAGTGTCAATTGCCGGTTATAAATTATTAGCTAAATATGGGGCGCTAACCAAGCAAAAGTTAGTTTTCTTATAGAACCCTTAAATCTCGGCGCCAAATTTTAAAAAATCAGCAAGATTCCGCATTAAAATATTAGAATTAAAATGACAGTTAAAATATAGCTTATTAAGCATAACTCGTATAATTTTTCGTTTCAATCATAAATTACTGGGGGATATGTGACGCGATAACTGTGAAACAGTAAACTAACAAGAACAACTGACTATTAAAATAATTCTGAAATATGGCAATAGCGGCTTTTAGTTACAACTATAAAAAAAACATATTTCAGCAAAACTTTAAATAATATACAATTTTATCCCAGCCGTAAATTACAGGGCGGTTACACATGGATTCCGATATACAAGTTATTTTGTATTTTCAAGAGAAAATGTTTCAGAGCAAATTCACGCGCACTTTATTATCTCAGACAAAGTTACAGAGACCATTATTCAATAGTAAAGTTATGATTAACCATCGGGGTATTTAGTACGAAGTCCTCTCACTAATGCAAAAATGTGAAATTTAAAAAAATGTCGACGTTGATGTAACGTCACGTCATGTTGAAATGTCGCGTTTTATTAGGATGAAAAAATAGTAATTATCCGCGCTGTATTCAGTAAGTAGTAAGACCGGACAAACATATATGACGCAAGAAATTTCACAGAACTAGAATTCTTGAAAAAACTTTTATACAATTATACAGGGTGTCCAAAATATATAGCCTTATTTTGTAGTGGTGACAATGAAAATTTTCTTAGTTCCTATTGTGCCTGAAGTTCTCATTTATCATACAATAAAATTTATTTAAACTCACAATTGTAATGAATAAAAAATCGTGCGAAATTTTTAGGTATTTGTTATTGCTGTGGGACCAGGCAAAAATATTTTGACACCTTGTAGTCTAAAACTCGTTTAGCAGGTCTGGGAATGGACTAAAATTATGACAATTTTATTGCTTTTACAATATATAATTCTCGTCCAAATTTCCCAGCAAAATCGTTCCCACGAGACCATTGTTACGTTCGATGACGTGAACAATGTACTTTGAAATCTCCCGCGCAGAGGGTTTAAAATTTATAATAGCTTTATGTTTACCACAGTATGAAACTGCAAATACTAGAACGCTGTACAATTGGTGTATTTTTATCTTATATGGTGACATTTTTAGGTCCAATGACGTAACAAATACTTTTAGAACTACGCAATTTCCGGTATTTATAAACTGGGATTGGGCATACGTAGGAATTATGTAAACCCCCGATATGAAAATATTATAAAATTTCTCACTAGGTTAAATCCTGAATTTAGGTTATCTCATTGTATAATTACAAATATATAGTACCTTTTATGTATCATTTTAAACCTTATTTGGCAAGTTTTGTCAACTTCAATGAATTTTCATGCTGTGTGTTGTCACTTTTTTCTACAATGGCGGAGTTCAAAATCAATTATCTTAATTGGGTTTATAGCAATACATAACCGCATTTATGAATCTTGAAAGATTACAGGTTGGCAGAATTTTTCTCAGTTAACGAAAGTGTAAAAATTCTGCCAATTAGTAGTAATATCGTTACTCACGTTAGAATACCGGTATAAACTCAAATGTGTAATAACACTCTCGCCTCGCCACCACAAATTTTTCGAAACAGATCTCGACACATGACCATTAATCATGTGGATGGAGACATTTAAAAACAAGTCTCGATTACTGAACTTTTAGCTAACTGAAGCAGAAAAGTTTGGCCAAGTTGGTAATATCGTCACTCACGTTAAGATACAACCACGACTCAATCGTTTATTTCCAGAACTGTGATAGAAAAACTTTACACAGATCTTATTATTTATTATTGTTAATTATTCGATAGGAGACATTTAAAATCAAGTTTTACGTGGTTATTGTTTTGATCGGCAGTACACGACTTGTCAAGCTGCCAAAACCCTATGTATATAGTTTGAAGGCCCTTATTACGTCAGTGTGACGTAATTTTTGAATGAAGCAGTCAGGTGGGGGTTAGGATTGACATATGCAAAAAATGTTATGCTGCATCCACTAAAAGTACTTTAGGTACGAAACTACACCAGACCTGTATATATATTACTCAAACTTCACTATGTACCGGTACGGCTTCATCTAACAGTCGAACTAGTATTAACAATATTGAAATATTTACTGAATTATAAACGCAGCAGATCTGTAATGACAACACGTGTTTCCATCTATGAATAATCGACTTTCCTCTCCCCAAAGATAAATGCAAACATATCTAACTCTTATATGTACCGGTACACTTTTCTCTGGCAGGCGAACTAAAATTTAAAAACATCGAATAATTTGAATAGCTAATGTGTACTGCCAACCAGGCAAAAGTACATGTTTTTCATATATCATTGTTTCGTCTTATTACCTTTCCTCTCCCCTCGATAAATATTAAAATATATCATTTTCGGTAACCTAAAACTACGAAACTTAAACGACACTACGCCGTCCAAAAGCGACCCTCTTTTTCGCTATACTAGCCTGACTGCGCTGATGTCAGCCCGAGACAAGAGAGCGAGACGATCGCGCAAGAAAAAAGAGAAAGTCGTGAAGCGATTCAACCCCTTGGTCGCATGTTAAGATTTCTTAACCCATTCGCGGGCGATGGAATAAGTATACATTTATAGCGAATATTAAACTAGGTAGCCGCATCCATTTAATTTTTAAATTGAAAAGAGGTTTCTATTTCAGAAAAGGGTGGTCATCTCATACCATATTTTGGTATTTCAAACAGTTGAAACTGTCAATCGGGATACCATGAGACCAAATTATTATTATTCTACGTTTTTGCGATATTAGATCAGTTTGAGTAAAGATGGAAGGATGTTGTAGTAAAAATAATGATGGCTATTCAAGAGTCTGGCTGCACATTAAAACATGAGTACTTCTGTGGTACTAACTGCTTATCTTTTCTGCATACCTAAGCGCTGGTGGAATCATATAGGGCCTACGTGAAATGCAAAGGCACCATAGCCATAGTAAATGTGACCGTTCTACGCGATTTCATGTATCTTGATGCACAATAACAGAAATGTTTTCATTCGGAGGTTTCGTCTGACCGGAGTCAGATTTCCAATTGAAAGTAAGCTACAAATCTTTACCGAACACAACTGACAACCTTAACGGTAATTCACGATATGATCAAGTCGCCTTGTCGGCTTTCCTCTCCTCACTTACTTTTCTGTAATGAATATCCTAACTTGTGGTAATTACAACAATTGAATATTCATGCCAGTATGACGAAATAATTACTAAATGCGATTATAATTGTTCTATAAACAAGAATTGGATTTTAAACCGCGAATCCGATTTATGACATCACAATGTCCGTGTTTTAATTATCATTATATTATCATAAGAAGATATTTATGATTAAATAATCTGTTAAGTAGACTAATTACTATTGAAGAATGCATTCTATATTTGAATAAATTAGATTATATGAAAATTAGACAATTCGTTTCGTTTTCGAATTCGGGCAAAGATATCAATAAAATTACAATCCTATTAGGTTATCCTCCCATAGATTTAATTTGGTAACGTTTTTGAAACGTTATATTTTGTAACTCTTTCAAATTTTCAGTATTTTTGGAAAAAGCCGCTTGAAGGCCATTATTTATTTTTTTTATTTTTTGAACTTCATTCGATCTCATCGACTCGGTATTTCATCCTAAATTTCGCAATATTATTTTAAATCATGGGAACGCGTTTTATGGCGTATGGGAATACTTTATTCCCCCTATTTTTGTCTTGAGCAAACTCGGTTTTCAGCTAAAGCCAAACCGCCATCGATGCGCGATCTTCGTGCCTAAATATTTAAGCATTGCTGTCTTATTCTTTTCGGAAACTTTCGTTCTATGTAATTAACATTGTCATTGCGTAATAACTAGTTAGAATTACGAAAGTGTTTATAGTCGCATGAATCCAACTGATATATGTCATTAATTTTGTTGCATATTATTTATCACAGCTTGGAGAAGCTACTTCCCTATCAAAATTTCTACATTGAGTGGGTGATCTGGCATCCAACTTTCACAAAATTCTGTAGTGTTTCATCTGACCAATAATCAAATTCAAAATTCCAGAATACCAAAACATTCAGATTTGGACATAACCATGATAGTATTGTTTTATGTGCGCGCCAGAAGTGTGTGTAACAATATGGGGGTAACTTATTTTGTTCGTCTACTTTACATCAATTAAGTAAAGTGACTGAAACCAATGGGCAGGGTGTATTTTCACTTGGCTAACACAAACAGTCCGTGAACTCGTAATAGAACTAAAATAAGAAAAATCGGAATAAAATTATGGCCTAACGCTATACTGGTACACACACTCCGGGAGTTTTATGAATCAAGCTGAATCGATACTCTTGAATTAAACGACGTTTTCAAATTCTAGAAACAACATACTCTCTGCGATATAACCCTACTTATCTCGAAAACAACCGTTTCTCAGTAATTAACATTATCAATGCTTAATGACTAGTTAGCATCGTGTAAGCTGATGTGCGATACTTCAAATACAGATGGCGTATGTGTAATTAAATCAGAAGTAATTAGTTTGGACGCAGAAAGTCTGTGGTAATGTGGGCGGAGTCGCATTTGATAGCTTTGTCTGTGATGCGGTTATCCGGGTATCGAATCAAATCCGAGGGTATGATGATGCGGGTATGATAACTAAACATGATTTGTAAAACTACACTAAATACTGAAGGTATTCTCCTTTCCCAAGAACATGAAAATTCCTCTCTTGGACAACGTTACCTATGGATAACCCCCCCCCCCCCCCCCCTTCTTTTGGAAATCTAATACTCCTACGTCAATTACATAAAATTCAAACTTTTGACACCAATTTGACTCATTCAATGAGCCGATATATGCTCCACTCCGAATAAGGCACTGTATCGTGTCTCCACGAGAGTAAGACCTAGCCTAGGTTTAATAAATGATTTCAATATGAGCCCTCCCCTCAAATATAACATAATCGATAGAAGTAAATAGATATCGTTTTCATATTTAGTGTATTTGAAAATCTCATAATTCTCTACTTTGTAATTTTGTTTTTGATAAATGAAAATAAAAAAAATAAAAATAAGAAAATAAGTGTTATTTTTTGAAAAACAATTTTAAAAAAGGGCCCTGTCTGATTTTCGAGGAAACGCGGTAAGTGCTAATGATAATTCTATTGGTGCAATCCCACCCATGTTAAAGCGACAACTCATTATCAGCTTTTGGGTTCAAACGGGAGGCAAGACCCTTTTAAAAATGTAGAAAAACTACTCGCATTTTACCGTTACTAATGGGATCCGCAATTCCATAGATAAGTTGTTGAACTTAATTATTGTATATTATATGGTACATATATATGTTTAATTAAATTTATTGTATACATATGTTTATTCTGTATACGAACGAACGACTCATAGTATTTTCAGTTATTACTTCATCTCCATCCAGACTGAGCCCGTGTATTACGCATGAATTAGCACATTTTTTGACGTTTTTTTTTGCACGTTTTATCGAGTTTGTGACGGTTTTTCAATGTTTTACCGTTTACTCAAAGCAAAGCTGCCGGTTTTCAACGATAAGTAGAAAGCGTAGCGATAGAAAAGTGAAATCAAAATCAGATTTACCCTAAAATTGCAGTCAAATTTCTGCGCAGTGCTGTAAGTTCACAATAGTTCAGAAGATACCATTATCATTTTGACACAACAAATGATAGCATTTGGCGCCATTGTTAAATCAACAACACCTAACAATGCTTTAATAATAACAACAATCAAACAAAAACGTGTTGAATGAATAAAATGAAGTGAAGGTCAAATAATTATTTTCAAGGTCATAGAATTCCAAGAACGCTTACTGTAACAAGTAAAAGTAACCTTAGATAAATAAAAGATCATAGAAGTTTTTCGAACTACTGATGAAAGCATTAGAGCAGTGGTTTTCATTCGGAATTTCATGGCACCCCAGGGCAGGGCTACTCAACTGGCGAAGCTTTCGAGTATTCGATTCGGACCGCACCTGATTATATATTTTGAAGCATTGGCCCCGTTAAGTTAGGATATGTGTAGGTTTCCTTCTATTTTGCATTTACCCAGTGTTTCATGAATCGGTTTTCTGTTTACCCTTTAACCCCAAAGTTGAAGACACTTAAATATATTTGGACACACTGTGAAATATACATATATTTTTTTTGAAACACCGGACCCCAATAATTTTTGAAGTTTTGTATACGGATATGCAGATGGTTGAGTAGCTATTCCCCCAGGGCAAGGCTACTCAACTGGCAGACCGCGGTCCGAATCCGGACCTTTCGACCATTTAATTTGGACCGCGTCTGCTCGTTTATTTTGGCAGCATAAACATCGTTTTAGTTTTAGATGATTTTGATACAATTTAAACACACAGCTATACAGTTTGTCATACTGGTACCAATATGTGACATTTGTGTCTATATTTGCGAGCCATCATTTGACGTTTCATTTATTTAATAAAATAATATTCTGTAATGTCCGGATCCCAGTACTTTTGAAGTTTTTTAAACGGACCTTTGGTGAATATAGTTGAGTAGCCCTGCCCGAGGGTTCCGCCACTACAATCGGGTGGCTCTGCAAGTATACAATAAAATCCAAGAGTCTATATTAATATAGGTATATTGTTTGAATACAATTACGTTATATTTGCCGCTATTATTACACTTCAAAAATCTGGTTTGCTTTTATATACGTACAGGGTGGCCCAAAAGTAGGTATACAGTTATTAAACTATTTTATTTGCTTTGAAGCTATTTGCAGTTCACTTTATGTTACTTGTTAAGTAGCACAAAAATTGCTTATTTTTTTAGATAATAAATCTAGTGTGAATTTTACATTAGTTTTCTAGCTGTTTGGAAGGTAATAAAAAATAAAATAACTGTATACTACTTTTGGGCCACCCTGTATATTTATACCCCCCCCCCCCCCTTCAAAAGGCTTTTTTTTTGTATCATACATTGCAATTTTTGTAGCTTGAAACGCTTTTTAGATCAGCAAGAATCTTGAACCCACGTTGTCAACCTAAAAGCTGTTATGGTCTTACTTGTCTAGTAAAATGTCAGACCCCCCCCCCCCCCTCTTGGCACCCTAATCGCGGCCACTAGTTTGATTTTGCAATTGAGAAGTTTTTATCGTTTTTGTTCGAATCGAATAAATTCGAAACTAAAGAACACCTAATTTGGCGTTACTATATTTCTGAAATGATCAGATTTTATACGAGATTAAAATAAAGATAGTCTCTACCGCTCGGTGTCAGCTCTCTTTGCTTGAAGCAATGAGGTCTATTTACTCTTTTGATACTAATTATCGTTACACATCAGTGATCATGACCTCTACCCCTTTGTTAACCCGGATATTAGTAAATACAG
Source organism: Styela clava (assembly GCF_964204865.1). Taxonomy (NCBI): domain Eukaryota; kingdom Metazoa; phylum Chordata; class Ascidiacea; order Stolidobranchia; family Styelidae; genus Styela; species Styela clava. Next base: position 5,327,244 of record NC_135251.1, read on the forward strand.
TCTTTTGGGCGTTGTTTCAATTTCTTATCACTTTTCACTGATATACAACGAGCCGAATTCCAATCTAATCAATTCGAAAATATTCGAAATAAATATAATTTCAAATTTGTCCCTATTCAACAGAAAAATATTCGGATAAAATATAAATTTGGCTCGAATCTAAAACTCCCAACTTCTTTTTAATCTCGCTAATTATCGTCACACACTAGCGATCATACCCTTTACCCTTTTGATAACCCGGATATTAGTAAATAACCCGGATATTAGTAAATACAGTCTGGAGGGGCTTTGCTTCAATTTTTGATTTATTACTTTTACCACGAGTATCATATTTCGGGGAAAACACAGGAGTTGTGTTTATAGAATTTTAACTAAGGTAATCAACCGTGAAATTTGAAGTAATTGCTCTTTAATTTAAAGTTAAATCGGGTTCAAATACTCACCAGAACACGAGAGTTGAAAAACCAGTGATCTAGGCATGGGTGTCTATGCAACTTTACCTGTTTAAGCAAAAGTTGAACTCTCTTTATGTGACCATCAATACAGTCCCTATGCGGTACTCCCGTAGTATGTGCACCCAGATGGCGGACACCGGAACGTAGTATGTGTACCATGTTAGGGTTATGACATAATTTTATTCTAATTTTACTTATTTTAGTTCTTTTACGAGTTCGGGGACTAGCCAAGTGACTCCCGTAGTATTTTTACCAGAAATTATGGCCCAACCCTAACCTGGTACACATACTACGTTCAGGTGTCCGCCATCTTGGTTCGCATACTACAGGAGTACAAAAAATTGTAACAGCATACATGAAAGGATGCCATAACGCCAGTGCATCGTGCAAATCGGGACGTTAATTTGGCAGACGGGCCTACAATACTCCATGACGTTACAGAAGTAAACTGAGAATTTACATGCTAAAAGGCAAACGTCTGCCAGGCGTACGCCAATCTTTCGACAGCACACTTCCGAGCAATTTGTTGAAAGCATAAAAGTTTTTTTGTGGGGGTAGAATAATTCCTCGGAAGTTTTGACTAATTCAAAAATGTAATATATTAAAAAATGTCACGTCGAGCAAACTCAAAGCACTTAAAATGCCATAAATCGGCATCAAATCACGTCTGACTTCAACCACCGCTTAAAATACCACATTTTGTCTCGTAACAATGGACTTCTTCACTCTAATTGTTGCTTCACAATGAAATCAACTCGTGCATAACCGACGCCATTATTTCATAATAGAGGGTTGTGGCAGTTATCACTGTGACAACATAATACCTTTGTTGACGTAAACATTAAAGTGAAGGCGACTTTGGAACAAAAAAGGGCGGGAACCATTGTTGCGTAAACAATACGAAAACGCATAATCATTCATGCGGGAAATTTTAACTCAAAACACACTCAAGTTACAAAAACAAAAAATCTTGCCGCACACAGAACTCTATATCATTTGCAAATTACCTCTTTTAACGAAATTTTGAGAAGTAGTTAAGTGTGCAAGATATTCGACCCCAAAGGCCACGTGTCGCTAAGAAGATTGGCTGGTTTTGGGTTTCTCAGATTTCCTTGGTAAATTCCTAACCGGAAATATTTTTTTTAACCGATGTTTGAATTTAAACGTTCAGTTAACCGGGCATCGGACAGTTTCTTTGAGAGAAATAGCTAAAAAAAATCAGCAACTACTATATAAACAGGAAAAATATGATTTTGCAATATAATTTGCTCAGAACACGGTGTCGGCCTGATTCTACACAAGATATTCGATTCGAATTCGGCCTTACTCTATAAAATATATTCGAATATCATACAAAACTCGTTCGAGTTGCTTATAATTCGGCCCTCCCGTATAAATATATTCGAATACCGCATAAAACTCTTTCGAGTGGCTCTTAATTCGGCTTAGTCTGCAGAATATATTCTAATAACATGCAAGTTCAATTCGATTCGATTCTAAATTCTTTAATCAAAAATATACTAATTATCGCCACGTTTCAGTGCTAATAACCTGGTTACTTGACTTTGTGAAGAATTGGTACGATGTCCTCAGAAATAAAGGAGACTGACCTCACAGCGAAGTTATGGGCAGCAACTGGAATACCGAAGGTATAAAGTTATGGTGGAGCACTGACTCGGAAGTTACGTAAACTCACCTAAGCAAAGTTAGGGGCATCACTGAAATCAGGAGCTCGGACCCCCCCCCCCCACCCCCCCATTTGAAATATATAAAGAAAAATTCTGTACCATTCATCGCAATTTTTGTAGCTAGCTGATACAGTAACTTGCCAAGATTTACTGTAACTATAAGAAATTAAGGCGATTCTTTCCGAGCCAGCAAATATGTATTGAAGCGAAACTTGAAGTCAATACAATGCTTATCGCTTGTTTGTGATTAGCTTCGCAAATATCAAAAAACAACAATCACAGAAAGACCGCCAAAAGACAAATTTAGCTAAAAAGACACATACAATTTTGCGCAAATGCTTACTGTATTGAAAAAATAGTTTCAAGTCTTGCTGCACTGTAACTAACGCGAATATATTTGTATAACAACAAATGTATAACAGACGAAACGTTACAGAAATACATTTATGTCAGTGCACAGCAGAACTCTTGTATTGAATAGTATAGTCATGTTTATTCTTGCTACAGCATCCTTGCAATATACGCTCATGGATCCACTTGCGCAAAGCATAAAAAAGAATTGGGAGTTATTCTCGCAGAAACCTAAATAAGTATTAATATTAAAAACAATACATTCGAAATCAAATGGCAATTCAAATATGCGCAATTTTACAAATTTAGCAAAGTGAACGAACGTATTTTCACTTGAATCCTAACACAAATTATTAATGTCACAATTGACGTTTTTACTGTCAATTATGTGGTCACAATCTCATATATTTTGACCCTTTTAGTACGTTTGTTGTGTAACGCAACAATCGAGACTTTATTAAAACTCAAACCACCCAAAAATACCTCATTTTCACTTTTAAGAGCAGTACGAAGAAAAATAAGTGAAAAACACAAAAATTTAACGTAATTTATCAATAAAAACATATTAAACACATCGACACAGAATATTTTAATAAAGATTGATCTAAAACACCACAAAATTGAAATTTTCAAAATTATTCCAAATATTTATTTGAAACGTCATAACCAAAAATAAGTTTTAATTACACCAAAAAGATAGAAAATTGTTCAGTTTTTTTTATAGTGTTCTTACCTCCCTACTTGACCCAAATTTCTTGGGTGAACGCGATAATTCCAGTCTGGCGTGAAATGGATCAGTTTTATTATGACTCGAGAATTAGGAGAAAATTGAATTTTTAAAAATGAGTTGTACTATTGAAAAAGAGCGGAAAAATACAAAAATTTGCGGTAACAGTGGTTTAAGGACTTGGCGCTGTTCTCTAATTCGTGTCATACTTTTCTTATGAATGCCGGGAAAAGAGAAAGCTGATAATAGCCCTATAGGTATTACTCACCTTTATAAAATAATAGAAATTAAAAAAATACCTCTAAGATTAGACGAAAAAATATACAAAATTCGGTACTTCCGTACTTGGTGTATACTTGGTTAACACAGACAATCCCGAACTCGTAATGGAACTAAAATAAGTCCCCGAACTCGTAATGGAACTAAAAAAAATTTATGATTATATATATATAATAATTTTTTTTTTATAATATTTTTAATATGACTCCAGGTTTATTACTATTATTAAACCCGCTACACTTTAAAGATCATTTTGTTTTGCCAGTATTAGGTTTTCTCTTATATATATATATATATATAGTTATACAATTCAGAAGTGTAAAACACAAATAAATCATGGCACAGGGGTTCGTCGGACCTCTACTTTCTAGAAAAAACTTTTATAATCGCAGTCTTTCACCCAATAGAAGATATTGAATTGAATAATAACTTAAAGTGTATAACAACAAATCTTCTGCAATGTGGCGTCACAACGGAGATGTTATTTTGCCGCAATACAATTGTGTTTGTTCTGTCACAATGCATTACTTATTTTGTCACCAAACAAACCGACTTAAGTCACAATTGGAATCCAAACATTTCAAAATTGGGTTTCAAATGTCAAAACAAAACTTTTTTTATTACGCTGTGTGAAAAATTGGTGAATTTACCCAGCTTAACATGGTTCCCATCCCTTTATGGGTCGTAGCTCCTTTTTGGAGGCTTTTGCCACTCATTGTATTTCTAGTGTTATTTTGATTAGTATAGATTCCAAATCCCATTATGTTCAAACAATTCATTCGCAACAAAGTGAAAACACCCTGTGAAGTAACCTTATCAAGCAATGAAACTAAGAAGAACGGGGAATTCTCTAGTAAAAGTCTTGCGCCTGACATGGTGCCCCCCTCCAACAGGTTTGTGCCCCCCCCCCCTTGGTGGCCCCCGAGTTGAAAACCACTGGTCTGGAGCCTTACTCTGAACCAAGTACTAAAATACAATTTCATCCGTCGTTAGACTTCAAACACCCAAACCTAAAACATAAGAAGTTTTCCCTAAACCCCACTTCAATGCGTTATTTTTAAACATTAAACACGTAAATTGTGACATTTAGAAAACAGGAATTTGCGTAGGAAATATTTTAAAATGACTTTACCGCCATGTTGTTGTGATTAGTCGTCAAATCCTATGTCACGCGTATAAAAACACTTTTTGAGACACTAAATACTTGGTTTTGACGTTACTTGGAGTTATCTGCGTGTCGATAATTTTAAACGAAAAAGCAGAAAATAAAACAAAAAGCTGAATATAGCATTTTTAATGCTTTTTCTCTCGGAATAAGGCTTCGTGCGAGCAGCTACTGACATTAAATACTTGTTTTGGTTCTGACCAGTTATTTGCGTGGCGATAATTTTAATTAAAAAGTTGTTTCACGAAAATTACATCTTTTTTATGTTTTTTCCGCTCTAAACGAAGCCTGCACAAGCCACCAGTGATATGAAAAGAGTTTGATTCAAGAGTATTGACAACTCCATTTTATTTATTTTTGGGGGGACGGGGAGGGAGGGGGGGGGGTAATTTTATTTGTATATAATGACGCAATACGATGCTCACTCGTCCCTTTGTCTTGTTGCAAATGCCACAAAATTGCATGAAAAAAAATTAGAAGGGGCTATGTGCCGGGCTATGCTTATAGTTTGCTTTTGCCCAGATATTTGGGTGTTTATTATTTCAAATAAAATAATTCGTCTTCCGGTAAAACGTTTTTGATAAGAAATTTTTTACTACAAAGAAGGCTTTATATACAACTATTGATAAGTAAAGAGCTATTACGTTTCTTAAGAATCAAATTTCCGGGGGTCGTCTCTTCTATGGGGTTAAAAAACTGGTATTGTCTCTAATCCAAGGTTTGTCAAACTTTTTTTGGCATTGCATTCTGCTGAGTGAAACGATTGACATTATTTTGATTAAACACGAGATCTTTGCCTGCCACGCCAACATCGTCAAGTCCAACGCCCTAACCACACGTAATATTTTGCCCTCAACAAAAAATGTGGCAACACCGTATTTAAAAATGAAACGAATTCCTATTTGTTTACAGAAAACTAGGAAAACCACACAAAAACCTGGCAACGGGGTTCCGAGTAGTTTTGACTGAAAACAATGACGAATGTTTGTTACATGAATGCAGGTGCATAAAAATAATCATATATGCTAATAAATAAACAGTAAAAGTTACTTTAAGTTGTATGCGATGGTCGAGAAAATTATTTTTCAAGAAAAAGGGGAAAACAAATATTTTGGATTTCAAACTTCTGTAACTTTTTAATAAAACAATTTGGTGATTATCGCTTTTAAATATGATGAGATATCAGTTTTGAAAAGCATCCATTTTCCTGTTTTTATGTGAAACTTGACACCCCGGTCCATTGATAGACGAAATCACGACACCGTGTTCGAAAATAGCCTATTGCTATACACCGAGGAAAAAAATCGACGGTTGGTTGCAAACATGAGAGTAAAAGTGCTCCCTCCTCTCAAAATTGGAGTCAAAGTTCAAGCCCAACCGGATATTCGGTATGATATTGTGGAGCGCTGTAGCAAAAACAGTGAATTAAATGTGTTTGCGAGAAAATCTAAATTTTCACTAATCGAGATAGCTCTCCTACAGGAATGTACCATGTTGATATATTTTTATTGTCAATATAGGGGTTTTCCCACTCCTTTATCAAAAACAACGGATATTAGGTAGATATTTAGTAGAGAACTGTGGAAAAATTGTGAGGAAAGTTGATTTTTCCACTAATGTAATTTATTTTCATTAAATGAAGAAGTTTCGAAGATATATTTCAAACAAAAACTTGGGGGTTTCCCCCTCCTTCATCGAAATAAACGGATATTAGGTAAATATTCAGCAACGCACTTGAGCGATAATTGTGTAATAAGTGGATATTCTTACTTTTCTTACATTTTTATTAGATGGAGAAGTTTCGAAATATTTCAAACAAAAAACAAATGGGGGGGGGGGTCATTTTGGTTTTTTTTCCCTCAGATCTTAGGCAGATTTTGATTAAATTAATGTTGCTGTAAATTAAACGGGTTTCTTAGGAAATCAAAATTTTTTATCAATTAAGATATATATTTTAAACATCAATATAGGGACTTTTCCCTCCTTCAACCAACGCACAAATTTGATTTCGAAATACATATGTATCATCAGGTACAAAGGTTGTCAGACTCAGACGTTATGCGTGGGCGCAATTTCCGGCCTGATTGGTGTCGCTAAAACTTCCCGGTTCAAAGGTCTTGCTCAGTTATGCGTAAAATCGTGTATCGAATATCAGTGAAAGCGATTGGGTTAATCGTGCCGACTATGATTCGGAAATGGGGGAAAGAAGTTTGATTATAGGGGAACACTGAAAAAATGAAACGAATGAATTGCGGGAAAGAGGGACAGAAGGAATGAAATGAAGTTTGATAGCCAGAGAAAGAGATATATAGGATTGGATTGGAACGGAAGAAACGATGCAATTTTTTTTTTTCCAAATTTATCAAGGGGAGAGGAAAGCCGATAACATGGCCTCTTGTCCGGTTGCAATTCCGTGTCACGCATTTGAATAATTGTACACCAGTGAGAAAATCCACTAGTCTTATACCGATAGAAAGTTTGCCAAAGTTCAAATGAGGTTTGGAATTGAATTATAAAATACCGGCACCTGGCATTTAAAACCTTTTTCGAGTTAAAATTTCAAAAAACGTGTCCATAACATGACCAAACGACACGAAACTATTCGAATTATTTTGTAATCCGTGCCTCTATGTTGCGACTGCGAATACCCTCAGGGCAAATGTGTTTGTCAATTGAAATATTTCTGTATTGATATCAAATTTTACACTTTATTATTGCTAATTCTACATTTTTCCTGACAGTGGCCTGTGAATTGTTTCACACCGATTGTTATATGGTTAGGATTGGAACGCCCCCACCTCCTTTTCGTAAAAAAAAAAAAAAAAATCATATTATACAGCAATTTTTCGTAACTTGAAACATTTTTAGACCTCAAGAATCTTATTAAACCCTGGGCATCTAGTTCAACCTGGCAATTAGCAATTCCAACCCCCCCCATGCAAAATTCTTGGCTACGCCTCTGGCTCCAAATGCCCCTGGTGTGCAAGAAACTACTTTATTTTGAACGGTCGATTTTAAAACTTTTCTTGAAAAGCGTTAGGGATAGAAAATATCTCCCCAAAATTCATAAACACATCAAATTTACAAATGACAATATACTTTAATTTCTATCAATGAGACAGATTTTTTTAATTTTTTACATATATCATGAGCACTTCACAATGAATGCATTTCGTGCAGACCAAATATTAATCACACCTCATATAAGAGTAAGTACATTTATCCGAAAGGCTATGTTAATACAGATGTCTAAAACGTGCTTTACTAAAACAAAAACATCAAGATTTGATTCATATTTGAGATAAACAATAAAAAAAGAAACAATGTAACTTAAGATTAACCCGATTAATCATTATTTTATTTCGGAATTTAAATTTTCAATTTTTGACACAAACTTGAAATATTTCAAGGTTTTCTGCGTTTTTTAAGATAATTATCAGCGTATCTATGACAACTGTGTGTCGTCACAATTCAGAACAATAGACTTGATTGTTACGTTACACGCTGCGTTTGTTGAATCATAAACAATGATTAATATTTCTTGTTCACGTGCGTTATTAAGCCATTGTGATATAAACAATAATAATCGGAATCTTGATTTACACATTTAAATGAATTTTGCGGGTTATGTAATCGCGAAAAGTTAGTTTTTGGTAAAATAACAAAATCGAGGATTATCTCGAAATGAATCACAATTCTTAATGTAGACTTGTCGTCTGTTTTCCGCAAATCCAAATAAACATACTGTTGTGTTCAGCGGAAATTGAAATTGAAATTTCGTTGAACCCGTTATTGGACTGCCGTGGTATAAGCAAACCCGTTCTTTGCAACTTCGTGATATCAGCGAACCCGTTCTTGCAATTTCGTGATATCAACGAACATGTTCTTGCAATTTCGTGATATCAGCGAACCCGTTATTGCAATTTTGTGATATCAGCGAACCCATTCTTTGCAACTTTGCGGCATTCGCAAACCCGTTCCTTGCAATTTCGTGGTATGCGCGAACCTGTTCTTGCAATTTAGTGATATCAGCGAACCCGTTCTTGCAATTTCGTGATATCAACGAACACGTTTTTGCATTTTCGTGATATCACCGAACCCGTTATTGCAATTTTGTGATATCGGCGAACCTGTTCTTGTAATTTTGTGATATCAGCCAACCCGTTCTTCGAATATTGCGATATCAGCGAACCCTTTCTTAGAATTTCGTGATACCTGCGAAGCCATCACGACGAAGCTGAATGTGGAATAAAACTAGACTCTCTCAATATAGGATTTTCATCATTTTATGTCAAAACATAAAAACAGTCAGGTAAGAAATGATATAGTCTTAAGATTTTTAAAATTGCAAATGGGATTTATCGATGTCGTATATTTTTTATCCCTAACAGATGAAAGGAAAATACTTAAACAATTACTGATTAAAAAACAACAAACCTGGTTGAGATATATTGAGAACTGACTTCATAACAAATGTGGAAATGTAAAAAGACTTTATAGACACCCGGTATTTTAGCAAGTGTATGAATAATCTTTCCATACAAATTTACACATAATTCATAATAAAATATACTAATTTTCTAATAGTATTTCCCAAGTATTTAATCCAAGCTTAATTTCACTCGAGCCTGTTTTACTGTCGCCATTGAGTGGCTTAAACGGCCATTTTGAGTCCAAATTGAAAAACACTCTGAGAGGGATTATAAAGTTCTAAAAGTTGATCCGAGCTGTTTCAAGTACGATCGCGATAGCTTAGGCCGGGGATGGCGAACATTTTTTACGGAATGGGTCTCACATTGTATAGGGTTCCAAAAATTTACGCCCGATTTTATTTTAATGACAATTAAAAATTTCGTTGTCTTTGTTTATTAATAGTTCTTATTGCGCTTGTAGTTCTCATTTATCATACTATCGGATTTATTTAAGGTATATGGCGACAAAAAATGTTGCACACCCCTGGTTTAGAATACTCAAGTTCGGTTATCATGATTAAGATGTTTCATACACGTTTGTCCAAAGCATGGCTCCGAGTAGGGTTGTGTGTATTAGTGGTGTATTGTTGTAAAGATTTTGGATCCTTTTGTAGGAAACTATCGCTAAAACGAAAAACAGTTAGGGTTCAGAATAAAGATTGCGCTCGAAATGCTCAAATTTTCGAATCATCCTCAGGTCTAACTGAATAACTACTAGTTTGTTATTTAAAACGTGGCGGGAATGTGTTTTTTTCAAATCTCACATTTTTGCTTCGGGCTTCGTACAAAAGATCCGATGTTGGTACTCCCGAAGTTTGTGTACCAGGTTAGAGTTAGGCCTTAATTTCATTCCGATTTTCCTTATTTTAGTTCTATTACGAATTCGGAGACTGTCTGTGTTAGCGAATATGTGAAGTGAATATACCCCCAGCCCATATGTTTTACTCCCTTTACACAACTTGATGTAAAATAGGCGAACAAAAGTAGTTACTTTCATTTTGATACACACACTTCTGGAGCGCCCCCATTTTTTGTTTTTAAAGGGAAAGGCGTAATATTTCATTCAACCTATTTTAGTTCCGAGCCTTCAACTGACAGGGAAAGAGCGCTGATTTAGCTCAAAACACTTGAACGTTATACGGTGCTTGAAAACGTTGGAGGGTTTTTGAAATAAACATAAGAGCCCTTCTTGACTGGTTTGGAAATTTTTATTTTTTTACAGCGATTCGTTTTTGTATAATGACGTAATACGATGCTTACTCGTGTCTTTTGCTCTGAACAAGGCTAGATAAAAGCAGCCACTATTATCTAACAAAGAATCTCTCTACAGATTCACTTCGCTGTAGAAGTTATCCAAGGTATATAAGCGCGTATTTTCATCTATCTCGGTTGGTTCATTTAGTGAAATGATTATTGATAACAAGCCAGAAAATGTCAGTTTTCAGTTAATCATTCAAGAATGGAATAAAATGATGCTGAAAAATTGCATTAAAATTTTTTTTTGAAATGGGGTGGGGTTGAGGTTGCATTGCCTCGCCCTTGTCTCGAAAGAAATAATATAAGGGATAAAATTACGATGGGATGCGCCTAATTTTTCACCGGTATATGAGAAACACAAATCTTTGAATGAGGTGGAAACTTGTGACATAAAGTACCTTTGACAAGGAATAAAAGTGAAAAACACATAAGAACTTTTAGTTGACGAGTTTGGACCTTTTTTTGAGCAAACTTGCAACTCTTCTATCAGTACTCTTTCCACTTTTAGTTGAGGGCTCGGGATCTTGCTTTGAGCAAACTTACATTACAAAGTTTTATAATTTTCGGTATTAACACGCAGTAAATAAAATATGTTGGATTATGCCGCTCAAATTGAATGCATAGATAACCTTTGAACCCTCGTTTAAAAACGATTATTTGAGAAGCACACGATGCGATACTCGCAAAACTTTAAATGAATTTGATACATGTGGCTATTGACATAGAGAATAAAATTGAAAAACTCATGAGAATGCCACCCATATTGGAAGCATTGATAACCTTTGAAAACCTCAATAATCTATTTCCTCATCTAGTAAGCTCTGTCACTTTTGACGCCGCAACATCGCTACCGGATGAAACCTCGATTTAATCGTCATTTTTCATCGTAAATTTTATCCTGATATGCAAATTAGCATCAAAATAAACAGCGAAATGCACGCGCACCTGATTGAAATGTATAATATGCATAGAAGTATAAAAAAAAAAAACGTCAAAAATATCCAAAAACCTTGTGAACATTGCGAAAACAGTGAAAAATGGGAGAAACCACCAAAATAGTGCAAAAGCGGTGGAAAAACCCTTTCAAAAACACTGAGAACCCACCAAAAACCTCGCATTTAACCTCGTCAAAACTGTGAAAATCTATCAAAAACTTTGAAAAAACACTGAAAAGCCACCAATATAGTTCTGCTCAAAACAAGATTTTGACTGAAATTGTGAAAAACACTGAATACGAAACTCGCATACAACTGAACTCCGTTTATTGAGAACAGCGGCACAACTTAACAATACAACTTAAACAGCTATCATAAACAAACGTCTATAAGTTAACACAACTCTGTAACGACTGGTGCCAGACGGATAGATGAATGCGTCGCGACAATTAAGAGTTGAATAATCACATTACGTCACAATGTGTCTTACGTCACAATCTGTCTTTTTTATATCTTGTACGTGGCATTGTTCAGAGTAAATAGCTCAAAATATGTTGGTGGGGCGTTAACGGCATAATTCTCCTTTTCCCCTCTGTTTGCCCACATCAGAGAATCGGATCAGTAAATTAGTGGTGGGTTAATATCAGGATAGCGCCAAACTTTCACTGCCCTAAATCGCTTTCTGTTTACATTTGTCTCTTTTATATCCTTATCACCAAAACACGGGCGCTCCCGTAGTATGTGAATCAAGATGGCGGACACCGTAACGTAGTATGTGTACCAGGTTAGAAATAGGCTATAATTTCATTCCAATTTTCCTTATTTTAGTTCTATGACGAGTTCGGGGACTGGCCAAGTGACTCCTGTAGTATTTGAACCTGAAATTATGGCCTAATCCTAACCTGGTACACATACTACGTTACAGTGTCCGCCCTCTTGGTTCACATACTACATGAGCACCAAAACACGTAACAATTGCTGCTCCTATGAGACCTGATTGGGAGGTAAAAACGTAAAAATGCGTAGTATAATTAGTGGACAGGCAATGATAGTATAGTATCGGACGTTACACCACAATACAGGGTGTATTTATTACGAATTATCCTTGAAATCCTGACATTACGGATTATGGGTATAAAACTTGTGTATAATGCTGACATGGGCTAATGGTACTCCCGTAGTATGTGAACCAAGATGGCGGACACCGGAACGTAGTATGTGTGTCAGGTTAGGGTTGGGCCATAATTTCAGGTACAAATACTACGGGAGTCACTTGGCCAATTCCCGAACTCGTAATAGAACTGAAATAAGGAAAATTGTAATAAAATTATGGAATAACCCTAACCTGGTACACATACTATGTTCAGGTGTCCGCCATCTTGGTTCACTTACTACGAGAGGGCCAGACTAGCTACGGCCCGAGGGCCAAAACCGGCCTGTTGAGTCATTCCATCTGGCCCGCCTGATGCTGCGACAGCCAAACCAACCCAAATTTTGATGTTTTAACTGAAAAATAGTTCAAGAAATTTGTTGAGATAGGGATTAAATTTAGTTTGGCACGGGTCCTATTGTTTCCCACTTTTGTTTTTGTAACACTGTTAATATTCTTCATAAAATGGAACTATTCGGGGCAAAAAAAAGCGTCGAAATAATAGTGGCGAGTCGAAAACAAAACAATTTTTGTTCGCATCTGTCTTTATATTGATATTGCAAAATCAATAAGAGGATTCCGGTTTAAAATAACATTATTTATTATTTCAAATATTTGAAGGGAAATATTTTGGAATCAGCCATACGGCCCTGAGGTCGAAATTATTTGATATTTACTGATGAAGAAATTTGTTTCATTTTAAATTTTAAGTAAATGTCACAGGTGAAACGAAGAATTTTTTGAATACTGAAAATGTCCTTTTTGTTGTAGAAGTAAAAAAATTGCTTTTCTCCGCAAGGATTTCTCGATCCAAATATTTTGTACATTTGCACTAAAAGATGAAAAAAGCAGCTATAGGGCTATTATTATTATTTTTTTAATTTTTTTATTCAAACCCATATAATCGAGCATCCTCTCCTTTGTTTATTTGTTATATTGACAAAGTAACCCTTAGTCTGGAAAGAATGTAAAAACGAAACTGGCAGAAAATACTCAAAAAAAAATTATAAAATACATTTGCGTATTCAGTGTTTCCGGATACTCCCGTAGTGTAGTGTGTGTTCCAGGTTAAGGCTAGGCCATATGTAGTGCATGATAAATTGGTCAAAAGCAGAAATTTATGGCAGCATCAGGCGGGCCAAATCGAATCACTCAACTCACTTGGCTCGCGGGCCGTAGTTTGGCCATGTCAGGGCTAGTGACAATCATTTGGTAACAGGATCATTTGCCGCTCATAACAAAGGCTTCAAGGCTTTTAACTTATTTACTTTGCATCAGTAAGTCTATTTACTGAGGCGACCGAGGTCCTTTGAGCTCAAATTGTCAACAAAGCGTACGCAAATAGTAAGTATATTCGAAACTGGTAATAAGCGAACTGTGTGTTTTCTCAGCATGTGAGGTAAATCATATACTGCAGTTTTCAACCAGGGTTACGATAGTGTGGGCAGTGGTTCCCAAACGGCCTATTACGTCCCCGCCAACGATTTTATGTGGCCCGCCGAACTTGAGTGAACTAGATTGACAGTTTATGTCTTTTTGCGTTATAGATACCACCAATTGTAATGTCATTTACCACAGTTTAAGCACACATAACAATTCAATTATACCGTTATGCTAATTATACTAACCGGCACCCTTCCGCTTCTAATTTTGAACCCCGGTCAATCAACTTTGCGCTGTTCATTGTCCTAATTATTAAGCGTCGTGATGGACATCCTTACAACGAAGCGTTCCCATACGACATAAAATGTGTTCCCATTAATTAAAATACAACAGCAAAAATTTGGGTGAAATAAGGGTCTCAATTGCGCTTACGAATCAGTGTCCACTCGCGCAAAGCCTTGTTTGGAAACATCGTATAAAAATAACTCCAACTCAACAGCCATAATTTTCGTTCGCGCTCAACGTGGCAGCTGGTATCGCGCAAAAGCGAATGATCCGCCATGAAATTTAATTTGCGGTGAAGATCGGGGTCGTGGAAGACGATCACCCTTTCAATTATTACACAATAATGTGTTATTGTATACGCAATAAATGTGTGAAGCGAAAGTCTATTATGCCGGAACAAACCGCTGAGAGATCACATTATGATAGAATAATTTAATTTTCAATGTTTGTGAGATCATAACAGGGTCAATATATGAATTGTGTGAATCATAATTGATCTCAGCGTGACGCAATAATCTTCCAATTATAAAGATATTTTGGTCACGTGACGTCTAAACCGAACAGGATTTGGTTTTATAATATTTTCCGAATCGAAATTACTTTTAAAAAAGTTTGCAAATTCAATCGCATCACACCGTTTTTGGGCTAACATATTATATATATAGCTCTTGATACGTGCGCCAGCGGTCCCCAACTCTTTCGCTCGTGGATGGAGTGTTTTAGCACTCATGCACCCTGTTCATCATTCCAGTGGTATTTATAGAGTTCTTTCGATTGGTAGATTTCAAATCTCATTGTGTTTGAACAATTCATTCTCAACAAAATGAAAAAACTCTGAGAAATAACCTTATCAAGCAATGAAACTAGAAAGAACGGGAATTTTCTTGTTAAGGAAAAGTAAAATCAGTTTCGCACCCAGCATTGTGGCCCCCTTCAACTGCTCTTTGGCCCACTTGGGGGGCCAGGGGCTCCCAGTTTGAGAAACGCTGACGTGGAACACGGACAGATATCAGCATGGGCAGAGAAGTTGCCAAAACCTTCAATTTAGGTTCAGACATGAGACAAAAAAGTACGTGTTTGTTAGGCATTTCTCACCTGGTGACATAGAATAAAGGTAAAAAAAATAAATGAATAAAAGCGATAAACTTCATTCGGACTTTCAGCTTGTGAGCATTGCGATAATATATACTTATAAGCAATACGCTTTATGCAATTACTCAAAAAATGTCAGCTCACCAACTGTATGTCCCGGTACCTTTGAACAGAAGGATATTGAGCTCCACCAACCAGTATTGCCAAACGGTGTAGAATCGGCAATCTCATTGACGTATGGCTCGTCCCTGTATAGCAAAGTCTGCATTGAGCTATCTGTGTTTGATTGTACTATCCACAACAACGATTTCAACGGATTCGTGTTCGCACTTTTGCAATTAAATTGTCGAATCTGTGATAGTTATAGACTTCCGTTGCAACCTGCATAGCTAAGTCTGCATTGAGCTGCTGCTATTTGAGTTGGATTGTGCTATTCATGCCAACGATTTCAACGAATTCGCGTTCGCGCTTTTGCCATTAATTGTTGAAGAGCCTATAATTATTGTATCCCTCGCGCGTGATTAAGAAATATCAGAAAGTTAACCACCATCAACCAATAGTGCCAAGCGGTCTAGATTCTAGAATGACCTGCGTAGGCAAGGTCGTACTTGTATAGGCAAACCCGCAATAGGCTGAATTGCGCTGTTATTTTACAGCGAAATGAGAACAAAAAAGCGCTTTGTAATTGTTTGGCAATTAATTTGTCGAAATCTGCAATAATTATAGACTTCGGTTGACACCTGCATGACCAAGTCCGCATTCGGCTAACCATATCTGAGCTGGATCAAGCTGTCCAGAGCAACGATTTGGTGCAATTCGCGTTCGCGCTTTTGTCTTTAATTGTCGAAGCGCCTATAATACCTCTCACGTGATACGAGAATTCTAAAATTCAGTGGTGCCAAACGATGATTCGATCGACGCATGACTTTACCTGTATAAGTAAACATGCATTATGCTGAATTGAGTTATCCTGGCCAACGATGTGATTTCACAGCGAAATGAAAACAACGCTTTTGCGGAACCTATAATAGTTAAATTTGAAACGTGCGAGCTAAATTGTTGAAGATAATTTAAGATTAAAATGACGCCGGACTAACGATTTGACGAAATTCGTGTTCACGCTTTTGCCGTTAATTGATGAAGCGTCTATAATTATTGAATCTTTCGCGAGTAATTCAAGAATTATATCAGTCCACCAGTTGCATGTCCCGGTATTCTTCGAAAGAAAAGGTGTTACCCTCTACTATTCAGTAGTGCGGAACGGTGTAGAATCAGCGATTCGGTCGATGCATGACTGGTAGCCAGGGGCGTAGCAGTAGGGAGGGGAGATTAAAGGTCGTAGCGTAGGGAGATTTGGGCTCTTAGTACCTTATGTACCACTAAGTGGATTGTTCATAGGGCTAACTAATCACTAATTCCCGTTAACTTTACTGTTTTTTCGAAGCAAAATAACATTTATTTGACAAAGAGGACTGTCAGGACACATGACAATACCCGTTTGATAAATGATATTGACAATATAAAACAAATATTGCTCCCATGTGTGCAGACGTGCGGTAGAAAGAAGCGGGAGCACGAAAAATACACTTTTAAAAACAGACAAAATGTTTAATAAAATTTTATGGTGTTTAGAATTTCGTGCACGATTCGGAGCGAATTCAAAAAATGCTTTCCGGCGTGGTCGTTAAGGTTGCTGTTGTGTCTTCGATGCAGTGACGTAGCCAGGGGGTATGGGGGTCGGACCATTTGGAAAAGTAATTAAAAAAAGAATTTTTCTGCATCATACATAACAATTTATTGTATCTTGAAATGCTTATCAGACCCTCAAGACGCTAGTTTTTACCCACGTTTTGCGACATGCAAGCTGTTTTGGTCTAACTTGACAATTAGAAATTTCAGAACAATCCTCTTCTTCCTTTGAAAATTCTCGGCGTCGTCCTTGCTTCAATTAGTATATATTTATGCAACTATGTATTGCACCATTACCTTATAACAGTCATACACTTCGGATATATTTTTGAAGGGCATCTCTGCTCAAATGTGTTTTATGTATCCCCGACACAAATAGTGTTACGTTTCGGAGAATCTTTTGCACGAAGTCCCACCAAAAAAACATCCCCGCCAACGCTCAAAAAAAGAAAATTAGTAATATGTTTTTCTCAAATATCACATTTTTGCATCAGTGGCAGAGGCTTTGTACAAAATTACCGAATAAGCAAACATATATAAAAGAACAATCAATATTAAATCACGTCATAAACATTCAACTACGCACTTCAGGTGCAAAAAAGCTGAACACACAATTTTGAATGGAGAATTTTCCATTTTTATGTTTTAAATCTTGTTCCGTTTCCGACTTCTTTAGCAATATGAAAATCAACACCAAAGCCCAAGTAATGGTTCAGCTTCGTCTGGTGATTCCCATTAAGCGATTCGGAGTACAAAAATTTCCGAAGGCCTTTTCAATTTTTATAAAATTTCCAAAATTTTTTAAAATCATATATTTTATTCCATGGGCAGTACTTGGCCAATGATAATACCGAGCTTCATTTCACAAACTCAAATTCCATAAAAACTTGAAAATCTCCTTCAATTTAACATGTCATTTTTAATAGTGTACTTAGGGAGCCATTAACGATTTTTCCAAGGCGTGACATTTCATCGTTTTTTATGGCGAGTCTTTGAAGTGGTCGATAACATATATCGTGTATTGCTACCGATCTTCGATACCTTTTGAGCTGAATTATGTTCATGTTTGCTCAAAAAAATGTCACGAATACTCAAACAAAAGTGGAGTTTAGTGGAAACACTGTAATCAAAACTAACGGCATGCAAAGACCAATAATATATAGGGTGTCCATAAGGTCCCTTTACAATTTTGTTATTAAGTCAGTTCTTAATATATCTTAAACAGGTTTGTTGTTTTTTAATCAGTAATTCTTTAGATAGTTTCACTTCATTCAATACATTTGTGAGGGCCGAAACAATATATGGTACCGATAAATTCCCTTTGCAATTTAAACAAATTTTAGGACTGTATAGACACCTTATATATTTATACGAGTTTGCTAAAAAAACAAAAATCGGATATATTCCAATCGTTTTCTATATATAATACAAGATCGTAGCAAGGGGGGAGGGGGGATTGACGGTAGCCGCCCCCCCCCCCCCCCTCTACCTTTTGAAATGTAAGAAAATCTGTACCATACAATCAATTATCGTAGATTGAAATGCTTTCCAGATCCCCAAGTCTCTTGAAAACCCACCCATTACTTGGCAATTAAGAATGTTAGAACCCCCTCCGCTATGAAAATTTCTGGCAACGCCACTGATGTATTCCACCTTTTGCCTATTTTGAAACTCTTTATTCCTCACTCGCTTTGCATAAAATCAAGTTTGTTTGTGAAATCTTTAGTGTATTCTTAGCTTAGAGGTGCAGCCAGGTATTTTCAATGTTGGGGTGGGGATTTGAAATTCTTAATTGCCAAGATAGACCATAATAGCAAGCCGTTCCTGGTCGGTTTTCAAGAGTCTTGTCAAATTAAAAAGAATTTCCAGGCACAAAAAATTGCTATGTATATATAATACAGTAGACTGGACCTGGCTACGCACGTCCCTAACTTAGCTAGCAATACTGTCTGATTTCCGTACAGTTCGAAAATATAATTTACGGGGCTCCCGAAGTATGCCAACCAAGATGGCGGACATCAGAATGTAATATGTGTACTAGGTTAAGGTTAGGCCATAATTTTAGGTATAAATACTACGGGAGGCTCTTGGCCAGTCTTCGAACTGATAATAGGACTAAAATAGGGAAAATTGGAAAAAAATTATCGCCTAACCCTAACCTGTTACCCATGTTACGTTCCGATGTCCGCCATCTTGGTTCGCATACTTCGGGAGCACCTAATTTACAATGTGAGCACAAAATGTATTACAATTCTACTAGATAATCAAAGAATAGAATATTAGTGAAAGTGCGCCAAATACAAATTAAAATTTATGTCTTTTCTCCCCAGAAATAACGAAAATCTTACCCCGGGAGAAATTCTTCTCTGAAAACGTTGTATTATATGTAGGGCTGGACATTTTCAAATTTCTGATAATTTTCAGAATCGAATCTCGAATATTTGTAAGTTATTACCTATCGATTTTAATCGGTAAGTATGGTATTTGTCTGTCTGTCTGTTTGTCTGTTAGATGCACGCGATATCTCACGAATGCGAGATTGAATCTGCTCCATATTTTGCATGTGCATTTATCATATGTCGGACCAGAAGCCTATTGATTTTGGATGAATTATGTCGTATAATTAGCGAGTTATTAATGAATTAGTGATGGGACACAAGGTGTCACTATGGAGTAAGAGCGCTGTTTTGGGAGATCCCCTAACTTTCGATCGATAAGTCTTCGGTCTCTGACCGATATTCTCGTGTAATTATTTGTGACTTTTTTATTGTGATCGGTCCTCCAGGCACATAAACTACTGAAAACGATTTGCTGAGTGTTCACACTTAATAAGCAACATGTTTCATCAATAAGTCACAAGGAAGAAAGAGTTTCATGTCAAAATTACATTGTAAAAAATATTGAGGAATTCATTCCGACATTTGGCGGACAAATAAAAAAACAAGATGGCGTCAAAATTTTCATTTCAACCGAATAATTTACTACTCGATTTGGAATGCTCAGCTCTAATTATACATTTGTGTTAGTGTGCATCTGGACAATTGGATAGAATAGTCATGTTTATTCCAGCTACAGCATCCTTGCAGTATACGCATACGAATCCACTAGCATAAACGCATAGAAGAATGATAGGGAGTTAGTCTCGCGCGACTCAACTCAAATTTAACTTATATTCGTGCCTGGAAAATTTCGCATAGGAAAAATTGCAAGAGCATTTTGTTGTAAAACAAGTATTTGTGATAAAAACAGTCACGTTTATATTGTTAGTGTTACAGAAATACATTTGTGTTAGTGTGCAGCTGGACTCTTTAATTGGATAGAATAGCCATGTTTATTCCAGCTACAACATCCTTGCAGTATACGCATACGGATCCACTAGCATAAAGGAAAGATAGGAAGTTAGTCTAACGCAACCCAATTCAAAGTTAAGTCTAATTATAGGTTAAGCATTATTTTAGCTTGATCGTGATAAAAAGCATTTTTTCAATTTTAGTTCGTAATCCTGCAATTGCATGTTTTTTAATTAAAAACAGCTTTAATGAGTCGCGAATTTTTGGATCGAAAAACAACAATTTTGTCATTAAAGAAACTGTAATTATCGACTTGTTTTACAAGATGGTGTTCAAGTGCGACTATTTTTGAACGCTTTGAGAAAAGAATTATTCCGTGCGTGCAAAAATAAGCGGTTTTTCGTAATTCAGGACCATGAAGTGGCAGAAACTGAATCCGGAATTGAAATAAAAAGAATCCGATTTGTCGAGAATGTGGAACTAATGCCATGGAAGCCACAGAAAGTTTCGAAATAAATAGAAGCAATAGCCTTCTAGTGAAAAATGCAATCTTTAACCACTAAAAATTTTGAAGCAATTGGTCTAGTAAAGTTGTTCTCAAACTTGTTAAGCCGCGCCCCCTTTTAGGAATTTGTCAAGTCTTTTGCCTCAGAACTAGCTAACAATAAGCTACAAATACCAGATAGTAAGGTGAAAGTATGTTTCATTCAAAAAGCACGTTGAAAATACGTGGAGGGAACGAAAATATCCAAAATAAAGAAATGTAGATATCCGAAATAACGCGGGTAAAATCAAATCTGGTAAATATTTTTGTTTCTAATTAGCTCCGCGCCCCTAAAAATATTGTCTATGTCCCTCTTGTAGGGCGCGCCCATCGTTTGAAATCCATTGGCTAGGATCGACCGGAGTTGGAGTCCAGATTATGTTGGTATCGATGAGAGTCATGATTTCATAAATCCGGAGTCGGATAGAATGTTTATTGACTCCAATCACCGGAATACTCGTTACTTCAACAAACAGACCTACTATTTGCTATTCTTTACGACTTTCACTATTCCAATTTCCAGGAATAGTTAAATCGAACTATAAATGTGAAGGGCTCGTAATATTCTGACGATGCGGCCAAAGGGGACTTACTCTATTCTTGGACGATTTACTGAAAACTGACTTTTGTCGGCTTGCTATTATTAAACCTTGCACCAATGAACCAAACGAGATGTCTAGAGAGAGATTTTTGAAGATATTGTAAGATATCAGTGGCTGATTTAATCTAGCCTCATTCGGAGTAAAAAGCACGAGTAAGCGTCGTATTACGTCATTATACAACCCCCCCCCCCCCACGATTTATTTTTGGGACTGGCTACGCTTTTGTTTGCCGTTACATACAGACTTTTGCTTTGTCATCAAATAGCCCCGTGATCAGATTACTGGATAATTCATGATTTTTCGTAAAATTATCGTTGTTGTGAAAAATAGGTATTCTCCGCAAATTGGGAAATAAAACCGTGAAAAACCTTGCAAAAACAGTGAAAACCCATCAAAAACAGTGAAAAACCACCAAAAACAGTGAAAAATCCACCAGAAACAATGAAAAACCACCAAAACCTTGCAAAAACAGCGAAAAACACCAACGAAAACCACCAGAAACCTTGCAAAAACTGTAAACAATTTTTAAATTTCCAGAACATCAAAGCTGAAAGAAGTTGCTAAAGCGCTAATAGTTTTATTTTAGTATCAAATTTTTCATAAGTCTCATTGGATGCGATATTTCACTCAGAATTTAGGGGAACACTTCCATATGACATACGGGAACACTTTTATGTCACCTTTGAGCTTCGATTATATTTTTAGCATTGCTCTCTTGTTTCAAGATTACTTTAGCTCAGTGGTTCTCAAACTTTTTAAGTCGCGCCCTCCTTTTAGAATTTGTCAAGTCGCGCGCCCCATCTCAAAAATAACTAGCTAGCAATAAACTACAAATACCAGATAGTAAGGCGAAAGTGAGTTCTACTCAGAAAATACGTTGAAAATACGTGGATGGAACGTAAATATCCAAAATAAAGAAATGAAAATATCCGAAACAAAGGTGGGCGAGATCAAATCTAACGAATATTTTTGTTTTTAATTAGGTTCACGCCCCCTCAAAATTTTTTTTACGCAACTTGTGGGGCGCGGCCCGCCGTTTGAGGGTTTTAAATTTCCTCGACTGCTAAGATTAACATTGGAAGGTGTGGGAAACCACGCCTCCATTCGAGCTTTCACATCAATATATGATGATTGGTTGAGAAAAGTTGACTAATAATGATCACGCCCTTTCCATTCTTAATGAACGATCATGATTGGTTCAGAAATCTATCAGCAGAAAACCTGCTCACCAATAAAATCACATTCGAAAGAGAATCGAAGAAAAAAAAACGCCCACATAAGTAAGAATGGCTGAAGTAAGATTCACGTCGCAAGAGCGCCCTCTATGGTACAGACGTCGAATAAAGGGCGCTCCAGAAGTGGAGGAAATCGTGATAACAAATATTTCTTTAATTTTAATTAGCATCACGCCCCCTAATAATATCTACGCCCCCTTGTGGGGCACGCCCATCGTTTGAGAACCACGGCTTTATCACTTCATGGACACAAGATTGGCAGAATTCGTGCTCTGTTGTTATTCTTAATCTAATTTCAACTTGAACTTACCTCATGATAAATAATTCTTGAGCGTACGGAAATCACGAGACGCAACTCGAGAAAACAACGCCCTCAGTAAATTGTAATTGTATTTCATCCTTGACTGTTGCATGTTATACCATTGACAGGATGCTGCAATGAAGCCTCTTTCTTCAATCACTTCCAGCTCTATGTAAGGCAGGCGCATTTTGTCGGTTTTTCAGACTCCTTCAAGGAGACCCAAACTCAACTTTATTTCACCCTTGTCGATGACAAATCTAGCACACTTCTGTTGCGCCATCCGGCCACCCATTATATCTATCACATTTATCTTGGGGGAGAGTAAAGCCGACAAACACTCAATCATATGGCGTACCACAACCTCTCGGCCGGTTACCTTTTTGTTGAAGTCACTGAGCGATTTCGCAAATTCAAGAAAAAGCAAATTCGTGCTTCGTTGTTATTCATCTTTCAATTTCAACTTAAACTGACCTCATAGTAAATAAATTCAGCGACGTATGAAAATCCCGAAACGCCAAAACCAACGCCCTCAAAAAACCAGGGGCTTTCAAGGGTCAACTCTCTCAATTTTGAATGAAACGCACGATCGATTAATCAATCAGTGAGGCTCTTCGTGTCGTCATCATCGATTATAAATTCATTGCAATTGAAAACTCATATTATGCATCTTCAAACCGTTTTCGGTTTCAAAATTCGGATTTTTTGTACAAAGTCCCCGCCAAAAACAACATTCCCGCCAACGCTTGAATAAATAGTAATTCTACAGTTAGGGTAAGGGCTAGGAATGCAGATCGCGCTGGGAATTCAAAATTCTAACCCCGATTGAATAATTATTAATTTGGTATTTTGATTTGAAACGTGATAACTCACTGACAGGGTGTTTTCTTAAATCTAGCATTTTTGCATCGGTGGCAAGAGCTTGCTACAAAATATCTAAAGCATCTGAGTCCCTAGCCTACCCATCTACTGATATGTAGAAACGATTTTATAAACCAGTGGTTCCCAACCTGTGGTACGCGGGAGCATATTTAGTGGTACACGAGCATCTTTGAATTATTGTAACATTTTACATGAAGTTGGCTAGAATATGAATATGCCGGTAACGCGACATATGTGTTTGCTGAAAGGCGTTTATAGCGCCACCAATCCTCGTCATTAGAGATCGCCCGCGTCCGCCAACTGACAATACGTTGAAACTGCGCACGAAGCTCTAAAAATGAATGTAGTGCCACATTGTAAAATACTACCATAACGCGTTTTTTGTGCCACCCAAAAAAGAGGGAGCGTTGTCGGCGGCACGTGGCCAGAGTAGTAGGTATACTAAAGTAGTAAGCAGTCAGTAAAAGATTGAGTGTTTCCCGCCCTTCGCTTCGCATGAGGCCACGAACAAACGGTGACCGTACATTTGAACCCATGTACATTTGAACCCATGCGTATATCCACGGGTTCAATCTATATGCGGGTGCTAAAACCCATGGGTTAGGGTTAGTATGGGTTTAACTATCCGTGAAACAAAAAAAAATTCCATAGGTGCAATAGCATACAGGTGCAATTGTCATGGGTTCAAATGTACGTGGGTTCAAATGTTATGGAACCCGAACAAACAGATGGCAAAAAGCAACAAGATACGAAACTACATAATTCAAAGTTAATTCCGTTCCCATACTCTCCGTCACTCAACAGTAGTTCTAATACTCAATACAATATCGAGCCGTTGTGAGTCATCGCGAAAGAGAGCGAGAATAAACACTCGACTATACTTCTATGAAGCAACAATTCTCATATTATGACGTCATAGAAAATTATATCATTTTTGCAATACATAGTTAGACGTTGCAATGGGAATTTCCCGGTATGAGAGGGTCATCTTTGTGGGAAAACAAATAAAATATCAGTCAATGAGTGTCAGAGGCCACTAATATGTATGTTAGGTACTATCATGTTATTTGAAGTTAAGAATGAGGTAATCGGTTTACTCCGCATCTAGTGGGTAAATCGATTTCAAGCAGGCGATAGAAGGTGTCGCTGCTCTATAACCATTACTAGTTCATCGCGTCTCTCTTCACATTGATATGCATTTTTTTTATCTTTCCTTAATCTGTATGTCCAATGTATACTTTCGCCATGTGTGAAAATAAACGATTGACTATTACTTTTATTCGACATGAAGCGATCCGATGGATCGTTTTGTTATTATTATGCTTAGCGATGGGTAGTCCCGTAGTATGTGAACCGAGATGGCGGACACCGCAATGTAGTATGCGTACCATGTTAGGGTTAGGCCATAATTTCAGGTACAAATACTACGGGAGTCATTTGACTAGTCCCCAAACTTGTAATATATCTGAGATAAGGAAAATTCGAATAAAATTATGGCTTAACTTTAACATGGTACACGTGCTACGTTCCGGTGTTCGCCATCTTGGTTCACATACTATGGGAGCACCCGGCGGTGTGGCTAAGTGTTGGAAATACGCTCGCCACGGCACCACTGATTACCTTGCGTGGGTTGGCAGGTTCGAATCTTATGCGGGGATCAGCGCCGGATTAACCATTAAACGAGAATATCGGTCAGAGACCGAAGACTTATCGATCGAACGTTAGGGGATCCCCCAAAACAGCGCTCTTACTCAATAGTGACACCTTATGTCCCATCACTAATTAATTAATGACTCGCTACTTATACGACATAATTCGCCCAAAATCAATAGGCTTCTGGTCCGAGATAAGATGAATGCACATGCAAAATCTGGAGCAGATTCAATCTCGCTTTCCTGAGATATCACGTGCATCTAACAGACAAACAGACAAATACCTATCAACATACTTACCGATAAAAATCGATAAGTAACAATAGAGGCACGTGCTTAGGGCACCAAGCAAAGAGAGGCACCACAGAAATTCAGGAGCAGAATTTTATATAGCGACTTAACGCCGCGCAATCCATTTTTTTTAGCTAGGTCCCCAAATACCAACATAGACGGACTTGGTTGGTATTTGACGATGGCACCAAACTTTTAAATTACTCAATATAACAATTCGTAATAAAATGAGTGTCGCAAGAAAGGTGACATAAGGAAAACACGGCTGAAACGTCTTTCCTTGCCCATCACACAGTGTCTGGTTTGATTTCAAGTAATATCTGTCACGAAAGAATATAACTTGAAGCGACATTAAACGCGAGATGCGCAAAATACAACGGTAATTCTCGGGAATTAACTTTAAGATACCTGAAGGCCTTAAATATCTTCTTCAAAAGAACGCCACCCATGCAACATAATAATAGTCTGATTAGAACGGTAAACTCTCGTTGTTTATTAAGTTTAAAGTAAGTAAACTCGCGATATTTCGATCACGTTTGGGTTTTCTCCGACTTGCGGCCCGCGAGACCTCCTCAAAATTTTTTGCAGTTCTTCAACCTAGCAACCTTGAACGACCCCGAGGTAGACTACTAGGTACCGGTAAAATTTCAAACTACAGTTGTGACTTGTATCATTTGGTATATATTTCGATTCACGTTGAGACTGGAGGTAGGTATGAATCTTTATTGTCACACTCCTTCAGGATTAGAGTTCAACCGATATATCGGCCCGATATTGCGTGTTATATATCATATCGGCTATATATAACAGTTAAAAAACCTAAAAATGTTCATAAAAGTTTTTTATTTACTGTTGGTTGTGAGTATTTTTAATGGATAATACACTTATGTGGTTTATTGTTTTTATAATAAAATTACACATAAAGGGGCATCAAATTCTTCAGTGCTTAGGGCACCAAGGGGGCTTAATCCGCCCCCGGCGGGGAGAAATATGTGCGAGAGGATTGCTCGACCCCTCACCGCCGTAGGATGGTTCGCGTAACCGCTGGGGTACGCTTCCTCTATCATCAAGTAGATGCACCTAGAACAAATATCTGGCTTACTAATCCCATATCCGAAATGGACTGGTAACCGGACGAGAGACCGTGGTTCGCCATATCATTAAGCAGTCTTATCGGCTTCCCTCTCCCCGGGATAAATATGTAAACCCTATCCTTTCATCCTAATTGTTATTTTCATTATGTTGTTTTCTTCTTATTTTTCTCGTTGTTTTTTAATTAAATGAAATAAATGTGTGGAATAAATATTTACGTTTACCATTTCAATCTACTAAGCGTCGTATTACGTCATTATATATAAAACAAATAGGTCCACGGCCAACCAATTGCTTTGAAATTTTCAGGGGTTGAAGATTGTTGATGTCTCTAGAAGGCTATTACTTTTATTTAATTCAAAAATTTCTGGGGGATTCGTTTTTCGTTTTGTCCGTGATGGCGTCATCAAAATTACAGTTTTCTCACCTTATGGCGGTTCGGGGTGGAATTCCTTTTTGGTCGGGAAACGTTGAGTTAAAGTATTAGCTTTCTAATCCATTAAATATCCATGCTTAGATTACATGGATTTTTTTATTTTGGAAGGTGGGGGGAAGAAGGTCGAGGATAGCTTTAAAATGCTTAAAAAGTAGTAAGAATTAGGAAGGCAGTAGTACTCCCAACTAGTAAAAAATAACTTACGAAATTGAGAAAAAAATAAACGAAATATCACAGACATTTTTACTGGGGAAGAGAAGTCGCGGGTATCCCAAATTGCTTACAGAGCAGCGACACCCATAGGAACGAAACTGTATGTCCGGAAGGGTTTGCATAGGCAAGAGGGCGAACATATACGTAGGTTTAAAAAACTTGAGCTGGAAAAGTCAGTAACAGATGTAATAGTTATGTATATTTTGTTATGTTGTCATTCATAAGACGCAGAACACAGGAAAATATGAACGACATTCAAAAATAAGGGGTATCTTCCCCGACACAATTCATTCATAAATTAGCATTTAAAATCTCGCCTTCCTGGATAAATTTTCGGGCAGTTTAAGTTCACGAACCTTGGTTCAAAGGGTCTCTAAATTGGCTGGATTTTTTTCACGATACCACGTATTATCGTCCACAAATACATGAAATTCTACCGGCCTTTTTCCGTGATTTTGTTTCAAATTTTGTGCGCTTGTTTTTCGTCTGGAATATATTGATAGGCCCGAAAATATATCATATTGATAATCACAAGTAACTTAGTTCGTAATCCTGCTTGAGGACATAATAGTTTTTTTTTGTAAGGAACAAGACACGAAAACTGATATACTGTGTTGTACGATATAAAACCGTAGCACAATTATTGCAGTATCAATCAACTTGACTCCGGATATCCGGTAGTTAGTAGCCGATATTTCTGTGTACGTGGGTTTTGTCCAGATCAATTATTATTGAAGTTGGGAAACCAGCTGTTGCGTTTGCTGCCTGCTTAGTTTTCCGGTACAGTAATTAACTTATACCTGTATACGGTGCTGTACCGGTCCCGTTGTCGCGAGAAGTGGTTTTAAGTCGGTATGTATCATAATGTTGTGTTAGCTGTTAGCTGTTGACTGTTGTTTGGATTTTTTTAGGATTTTCAAATTTTTCCCAGTCCCCTGTTGGTATAGGATTAGTTACCGTATCCAGTTACTTCATTTATTTCAGATGCATGTACGTGAACCATAACCATCCTTTGACGGGGAGCAGACCAGCAATTACCGGTATCTTACACTTAGAATTTATAGTATGTTTATTCAAGGGGAGAAGAAAAGTGATGAGGCTGCTTAAATCATACCGGTATCACTGTATCAGCATATTCAGATATTGGATAGGATATTTATCCCGGGGGAGAGGAAAGCTGATAAGACGGCTTAATCATATGGCGAACCACGGCCCCTCGTCTGGTTACCAGTCCAGGTCGGGTATGGGATTAGTTAGCCAGGTATTTGTTTTCGGAAGCATGGACTTGATGGTGGAGGAAGCCGTAACCGACCAGCGGTTACGTGAACCACACTACGGCGGCGAGGAGTCCAGCAATCCTCTCGCACATAATCATCCCCGCATGGGATTCGAACTTGCGATCCCACGAAGGATAATCAGAGATGCGGTGGCGAGCGTATTCTTAACGCTTAGCACGATGCGCCACACCGCCGAGCCATTGGGAACTACGACCTCTTACCGCGATGCAAGTCACCCTGTATTTCCATTCTTAGTTGGTAACTCGATACTCGCCATTGAACAAACTTGCTTTGAAAATTATGTCTTTTTATCTCTTGCCATTCACAGATTAGGACTAAGAAACAAGTATTTCATAGAATGTCTGGATTATGCCGATTGGATTACCCAATCTACGCATGCAGTGTTTTGGATGATAATCATATAGTGGTTGCGGGCGGGGGAGGGGCGGCTAAAACCGGCGTTCCAAATGCAGTTGATATTTTGAAAATAGAAAAAATTGGAAGAGTTGTTCAAGCTGACCCGGTTGAAAGACTAGAAACTGGCGACACTGCTTCTATGAACATCTCTG
Organism: Styela clava; assembly: GCF_964204865.1. NCBI lineage: Eukaryota > Metazoa > Chordata > Ascidiacea > Stolidobranchia > Styelidae > Styela > Styela clava. The sequence goes on from NC_135251.1 coordinate 5,356,553, forward strand.
TGCTTAATCAAGGAAAAGATGCGATGCTTGCTGTCGGGTTGGGAGGAAAATGTAGTGTCTACTCAGTTGTGAAAAAATCAGCAGCCGGTGGGGATAATACAACAACGAACTTGAAGCAGAGAAAATCGAAAAAGAAGTCACAGCCAGTGGGACCAGATGAAAACAAGCAAGAGCACTATACATTTAACCTTTTGCGTACTTTAGAAACGGATTTTAGCTCTGACCCGTTACAAAAAGCCGTCCGAATCAGTAAAGATGGAAAATTACTCGTCACTGGAGGTTCCGATGGCTACGTCCGCTGCTGGAGTCTACCGGATTTCACGAAACGCTTCAGCACTCACGGACATAAAGATGATGTAACGGATGTAGATATAAGTCCTGATGGGTTACACGTGGTTTCCGTGGCACGAGATGGCGGCGCGTCAATTTGGAATTCCGTAAACGGAAATAAAGAAATTGATCTTCACTCAGCTTGGAATTTAAAAATGGTAACAAGAGGGTATCGATTTCGTTGCTGTCGATATGCTTCAGTGATCGAGGATAAAACTTCTTATGTACTTTTCACCGCTCATGCACCAGTGCGAGCAGGCCGGGGTGCTGATAAAAAAGCCCCGCAAGGATGTTTAACAAAATGGGCTAGAAAGCGTGCAAATGGTACAGAAAATTCGAAAAACAGCGTCCTTTCTCCTGTTATTATACAGTTTACAGGAAAAGAAGCAATTTCATCCTTAGCTGTCAGTAATGATGGAGTATTCTTAGGTTTAGGGTTTATGGAAGGATCAGTGGCAATATATATATCATTCAGTCTACAATGTGTTAAAAAAATTTCAAGTTTGCATGGAATTTTCGTGACGGGTGTCTCATTTTTACCAAATACTGAAGCCGTCGTAGCAATTACTGGCGCTTGTGATGCTTCGCTTGTCTCAGTTTCAGCTGACAATACTTGCAAACTAACGAAACTATCTAGCAGATATCTATTCCCACTTTGGGTTGCCATATTTTTATCATTTATTGCTTTGGTGCTTACTGGACTGTTTATGCGGGAATATGGTATCATTTAACCTTCATTTGTGATTGTTTTTCAGTGGGGCTAGTGTAATTTAGTACTTCTAGTGGGCTTGTCATATCCATTTTTGCATATGTTATTCTTAGCCCCCATCTGAATACGTCATCCATATATGATGTCACTGCGACGTCACAGTCCTGTCATATAGCTTGCCAAAGTATAGCGATGATCATCGGAAATGGCATCTGCGCCGACGGTAATGAACTCACTAACGTCAGGATCGTTGTGAAAAGAGAAATGGCTTACTCGACTGCGGGTGAGTGTACGTTCGTCTGTGCACTTTAGACGACCATCCGTGTACTTTGGAGGGCCTTATTACGTCACTGTGACGTTGTAGTGACGTACCGTAATTTTCAGATGAGGTAGTCAGGTGGGGGTTACGAGTGACATATGCGAATATTGTTACGCCACATCCACTAGAAGTTGTTGTGGTACTAAACTGCACGAGACCCGTTTTAGCTGGGCTGCGAGGATGAAGACACTTTTATTTTTATTTCAAACTCTCAGTGATCTAGAGCAGCGGTTCTAAATCTAAATTTTACAGGAAAAAGTAGTGTCGAAATGTTCCTACTAGGTGGTAAATTCAAAGGGGCCGGGAAACGTGGTTTTTCAAGAGTTTTGAGAGTCTAAAAAGCGTTTCAAGCTGCAAAAAATTGCTATGTATGTATGAACAGAAAAATGTTTTTTTTTACATTTCAAAAACAATTTTTTTGTAGCTTGAAACGCTTTTTAGACACTCTTAACCCACTAGCAGATGCGGTCTAACTTTGCAATTAGTAATTTCAGAACCCCACCATTCTAAATTTTTGACAACAACCCTGAGCTGTTCGAGTTATACCATTCTATGTTTGGTCAAGGGAGGGATTGATACCTTGCAAAAAAAAATTTAAAAAACATAGTTTTCATCCCAACAGCCTAATATGTCAAATTGTCTAAATTCTTCTTTATTCTTTTATAATCTAGTCCCGAGTGATGTCGCTTATTCGAATTTTTCTCCCATTCCGCAGCCCATATTTTTATTGTCAGATACGGTGTTTAATAATTCGTTCTAAAAGTTAGTGGCAGAGTTTTGGATTTGTCTTTGCAAAGTATAGTGCAATTATCTGTTTATTCGTGAATTAAAGTGGTATATTTCGATTTTGTGTTGAACATTGTTTGTTTTGTATTGCTGCGCAGTATAGTTCGATATTCTAGAATTCGGATTTGCAACCAATCTTACTTTTGAATAACAGAATGAAAAATATGATATATGCTGATTTTTTCACAGTAATAATTTCCCTTCAAAAATGCCAGATTTTGAAAACAATGGATTAGCTAGTTAGTTTTGGGTTTCTTCTTCTTGTGAGGGCACAATGAATATTTGAAATCCGTAATTTACTTGCAGTCTTTTCCTCTACTTGTGAGGGTATAATGAAGCCCCCTATTCAAAATCTCGGTTTTTTATATTTTAGTATTCATTGAGTTTGAATATTGCAAAGATCATCATAATGCGTATATGATTCCCCCACCCAATAAAACAATATTAACTACGCTTAATTTTAAATGTTTTTGAATGTTTGATTCATTTTGGACACTCTTGTTCATAATTATATTTTTGGTTTACTCTCGTTTTGGAGAGATATTATGGGGAATGCAAAGCAACTGTGCATGTTATCCAGGGATGTCTTAAATCTAATATTTTACTATTTCGAATACACTGAAAAAATATTTTTGAATATGAAATATCGAAACATGGAAAATCACATAAATCACTATATTTTTATGTTGATCACTTCTAAAACGATATAAATATGGAGGTCATTATTTTCTTTGTATTGTTTGTTACCGGTTTAGATATTGTACGTTTCGATTTACTTGTCTAAAATCGTCAATTTACAAATATAATTTAATATATAATTTAATCAGCTTTCATCTCCCTGGAATAAATATGGAATCCTATCTGAATCTCCCAAGTAGTTAAACTAGCTCTCTACTTTAACATTGTTTACCCGATTTTGTTGATTTTAAAAAATTGCGTCAGCATGTGGTTTATTCTCAATATATGTATCGGGGGCTGTCCTTCTGGTGCTTTTATGTCTTTTATTTGTGCATTGCTCCCTTGTTTTAATTCAATGTTTTATTGTTTAGATATTTTATCAGATATAATGGTGTTTTTTTGCCAAAGAATTGAGTTTTGACTATAGTAAAATTTAGGTTCGTTTTATTATTCTTTTTTCGCCTTTTACTAAAGATATTATTTAATTTTGAATGTGGGAATATAATTTTAAGTCTGTGTGGTAGATATGTATAGTTACTATTATTGCCTATTGCATGAATTCATGGGAAATTTAAAGAATGCTTAAGCCAAATTCTATTTGTTAAATGAGATAGATTTAAGTCTGTGGTGTCAGGATGAATTTGCACTAAACTCCTAGATCTTAACCTCTGTGATTGTGATTTTCTTCGATGTCCAAGCAATATTATGCAATATAAGTGTTTTATGGAATTAAGTCTACTTCCGCAGAAAGTGCTAGGTAGTTGATCATTTGTGCATATCACATAAATATATGAAATTGACTGCATTTCACTATCAAACGTTATCATAAGTTTTTTCACTCACACGCTACACAAGGGGGGATAGCCCGGGGGCGGGGTTTGAGTGTCGAAACCCCTCCTTTTAAAATGTAAAAAATCATTTTTCTGTATCATACAAACAATATTTCATGGCTTGAAACGCGTTTGAACGCGCAATTTCCGGTTTAACTTTGCAATCAATAATTCCTGGCTGCACTCCTGTCCCGCACTTATTCTATACCGATGGTGAGGAATCTAGAAACTCAGGAATACGCTCGCCACCGCATCTCTGATTACTCTGCGTGGGTTCGAATCCCATGCGGGGTGGTTATGTGCGTCGCTGTAGGGTGGTTCATGTAGACGCTGGTCCCATACTTGACATGGAATCGTAACCGGAGGAGAGACCGTGGTTAGCCATACGATTAAGCCGTCTTATCGGTTTTCTCTCCCCCAGGATGTATATGTAAATATTATCCCATCCATCGAGTTTGGCCCAGGGTGAAGGTGCTGAGCTCAATTCACTCTGAATGAATGGTGTCCACTTTCTCATTGTTATTTTAAACAGTAATTGATGTTATTTTCATGTATGAGCGATTTTATGGCCGTTCGAAGAAGCCAACACGTCGCAATTAGAGTGGTGCGACATCGTAAAAGGGTTGAGCTACTTTACGCACAAGCGTAAGATGACGTGTCCTTATATCGGGCCTGCAGTAATTCCGGAAGATGCCAGTAGAGAGCTGCTTGAAAATGCTCGAACCAGGCCTGCACGGCCGGAATTATATTTTCAAACTCTCGGAAACTTGAGTTGAATATATTTCCCAGTTTCGATAATTTAATGATGAATTTGCGAAGTACACTCATGAAGCGCTAAGTGGAAGAAAACAAGAGAGCTATGCTCAAATATATGGACACGTAGAGCCACCTAATTTTGATGACGTCATAGGGGAGAAAAATATTCCGAAGAAATTGGTCCAGTATTCGAAGAGAAAAGCGATTTTTTAATGATAATGACTAAAGAAAATAACAATAACGCCAAAATTTTGAAACGATCGTTATGGCCACTAAACGTGTGGACAGTGAGATCGCGGAAAAAGTCTAGTAGAAGTAATAGCCTTAGGATAGGATTTACGTATAGCCCAGAGGAGGGCAAGGTTTTGATTCAGGGGAGAAAAATTTTGCCCTCCTTGACTATGTGTGACATAAAAGTTACATTTTATGAACAGAATTTACAGTGTCAAAAAAGCGAGAGTGGAAAACAATAAACCTTGTGCCAAAACTAAATTTAATCGCATTCTAAACAGACTCCTTGCGCCAATCTTCAGCTAAAACATCGAAATTTGGTCACATAACATTAATCGAGTCAATAATTACTGGTTATTGAGTAGGGCCGGGCATATATTTGAATATTCAACTATTAGAATAGCAATTCACAATTCGAAAATTTGGTAACACCCGACGCGACAGGTCACTTGCGCGTCGTTTAGTCAAACGATTGGATTTCACAGTAACTCACTTGCGGATTTTCGAAGAAAACACACGTCGACAGATACCTAAGTAGTGTTCGAGCACGGAGAAATAAATTTTTTTTTCTGGTAGGTGCCAATGGTGGCAACCCAAATTTTCTAAATTCGAAAGAGGCAATACAAAAATATATACTAAAAATAAAACGGAGAACACCATAAGTTTTATTTTATGATGCTCCGCGACCGATTAAAAACGCTTTTTAGACATTGCAAATCGCAAAATTTCGGGTGCTACCGTGGTATACGTACCAGGGCATTTCCCCTTAGGATTCTTTGCTTTGCTGCCTCCACATTGGTACTGGAGGGTGCGCCGTAAGTGTTCTACGAGCAGCTCAGATTTGTCGAATTCACAAAATACGAATCAAAACAAAATTTAACCGGGCACTTTACTAAGCATTTTTGTGTCCACGGATTGTCATGATTTTTTCTGAGTAGTATTGCTTTTATTTTGTCAACAGTTTTTGATTTACTAATATACTTTTAAATATATTTTTAATAAGTACTAAACCTAGTTGTACTTTCTGGAAATTTATAGCAGATAGTATGATTTTTCTAACGGCGATAACAAATTTGCAAGATCGCAAAAAATATAATCGTGCAATATATTCTTACTTTATTATGTTTGCAGATTGCCGTGGCATTTCAAAGAAGCAATGCTTTCATCTTTTCGTAAGTCGACGCAGCCGCGAGTTACCGTGAGCACAAAATAAAATAGAAAGACATTTTAAATTCTCGTCGTTGTCATGGATTGAATATTGTGCGACACAAAAGGCCACCATGAACTTAAAAAGTCGGCTCTTTTATCGAACGCGTAATTGCGACGAATTTCCGATTGTGAAATTTCTTGAAGTTCTGTTGTGTTTGGTGCGGTTGCAGATACACACACAGAGTGCGGTTGCAATAACCGCACCTTGAGTCCGCAAAGATTTTTGCCGGCGAGAAAATAGTCCGCGACCAAAAAAGTTGGGAAACGCGGCCTTATACAGTACCATACTTAATCTACTGTAAGCTACGGTCAACGAAATTACGACTTCAGCGTAGCACGAGAGAGGGAACAGAGCCGCTACAAATAGTGTTAAAGTTGTCATCGCACAAAATTTTAATTGAAAAACGAATCAGATAAGGGCAGGCCTACTCCCGTGGTAGATGTACCGAGTTAAAATTAGGCCATAATTTTATTCCGATTTTCCTTATTTTAGTTCTATTACGAGTTAGTGACCGTCTGTGTTAGCCAAGTGCATATACCGCCTGCCATAGGTTTCAGTCCCCTCACACGATTTGATGTAAAATAAGCGAAAATTAGTTACCTCCTTATTGGTACACATACTTCTGGAGCGCCTCAGATAGAGCACACTGAAAGTTTGTGAAAAAACAATCTTTAACCACTGAAAATTTCAAAGCAATTGGTCGATTAGTTAATGAGGAAAGAGATTTTTTCATAAGAACAACAAGAATATAAAAAATAATTGTAACAATAACATAACGAGAATATCGGTCAGAGACCGAAGACTTATCGATCGAAAGTTATTACTCCATAGCGACACCGTGTGTCCCATCACTAATTGATTAATAACTTGCTAATTATACAACATAATTCATCCAAAATCAATAGACTTCTGTTTCGAAATATGATGAATGCACATGCAAAATTTGGTGCAGATTCAACCTCGCTTTCGTGAGATATCGTCGGTATCTAACACACAAACAAACAGACAAAAACTTAACAACATACTTACCGATCAAGATCGATAAGTAATAACAAAACGATCCATATGTAGGCCTACACTTCGTTTATATTGATAAATCTCTTTTATACATATTGGGTCGACGACCTTTCTAGCAATGTGATTGATTGTCTTATTGTGGGCAGATTAGCTAAATCTGCGTTACCTTCGTACGAGACCGCGTAATTGGTCGGGGATTATGTTGTTGTAAGAACGCCAGACGGTATTTGATCATATTATATGGTAGATTAATGATATACCAATATGTCCCCCGTTTTTAAAAACAAGTTTTAGAAATGGGTTGTTTTTAGGGTTACCATATTTTTTTGACTTCGAAGCGTGACGCCTCCAAAGACACGACCCCTTAGCTCTGATCTTCTAACTTTACAGTTCCCGATTTTACGGGAGTTCATGCGTATATTCTCTGTCTAAATATCGGGTTCAGTTCGTAAAATAGAAAGAAATAGACGCTAACGATACAAATGATCCAAATTTAGATTTTTTTGTACAGCAGAAGGAATAAAGAATAATGAAATAGTCTGCCGTTTCCAGGCATTGAGAATTTACCCATTCGCCCAAGCATGCTGTAGATAACACCTTCAAAATGACGTTGCTCAATGTAACATTCACGTGAACGTCCGAACAGAACCAATAAAAATTGATTTTACATGTGATACGTTTGCTAACAATGTTAGCGGAAAACAACGAAACAAACAAAATAACGCATTAACCTTCAGTAAGTAAGCTAGCGTTGCGCTACACAGCAACAACAGTAACGAGAACATGTTCGTGTATTATGCTGAATGGCTGAACGCAAAAGCGGGACTTTTGGCTGACTTGTCGGCTGAACGCGATGGCTGTTTTACTACATTATTGTTGCTGGGAAAAGAACGCCTTCACTCTTATTGGACACGTTTAGTGGCCATAACGATCGTTTCAATATTATGTTGTTGTTGTTCTTGTTCTTTGACACGTTTTTAAAAAATCGCTTTTCTCTTCGAATATTGGACCAATTGCTTTGAAATTTTCAGTGGTTAAAGATTAATTTCTTCGCTAGAAGGCTATTACTTTTATTTATTTCAAAATTTTGCGTGAATTCTATGAAATTTGATATTTCGTCTAAAATTTTGCTGTATTATTTTTTATCCATGGGAACACGGATTTTAGTCAGTGTCATGACTGGCTGTACGTTTTGATTCTGCAAAATTCTTGCTACTGGAAATTCAGAACTTTTTTGAGGGTACCGGTAAAGACTGATTCGCTCTGGTCTAACGTGTACATATATTTGTGCGTAGCTCTCTTGTTTCTTTGTTAATTTATTTAAAATTATGAGTAGAACTCTAAGGTAGTAAATCCCATATATCTGTAGTTCTTTGAAAGAACAGATACATGAACTTTGGTAGTGTAGGCCGTAGGGAGCCTAATCGAAACGCAGTTATGGGGGTACACGTACACCCCAGTGATGGTATTCAGCCTGTTTGCACTGGTTCTATAGAAACGTCTCACGGAAATTTATGAGATCAGCGAACCAGTTAGCATTACTGAAAAAACATGACTTTTTGTAACAAAACCGGCTGAAAAATATGTGATGAAACCGGCTGACTAAAAAAAATTTAATCCCACCACTGGGTACACTCGGAGTATGTGAACAAAGATGGCGGACACCGGAACGTAGTATGTGTACCGGGATAGGCCATAATTTCAGGTACAAATACTACGGGAGTCACTTGGATAGTTCCCGAACTCGTAATAGAACTAAAATTGGAATAAAATCAGGGCCTAACCCTAACCTGGTACACATACTACGTGCCGGTGTCCGCCATCTTAGTTCACATACTTCGGGAGTACTGTCTGAAGTGGTAGGCAGCCGTTCCCCAGTTATCCCAAGAGTTGTAAAGGGAATACTATCACAGAGCGAGTCAGTGTGCCGCAGGACTCATGAATTGCATATCCAGAATTTTGGAGTTTATAAATTGCGGCCAGTTTAACGAGTTTTATCTTTCAGGTGCCCAGATTTGAATGGTTATAGCAGTTACGTGAGCTCTCGTACGATGGCGGAGTATCCGACAATGCCTTCTCATGCGAATATCCCACACATGAGCAATTGATAGGGTGAAATCTGGATGGGAATCTCTGCTCAACCCAAATAAACAAGGTAATCTTCTCAAAGTGAAATATATCTCACACCTATTTCAATCATTTATTCACGTTGACTACCGTTTCGTGAGGTGATAGACTATGAATACAAATACCTTTGTTACGCAATAGACTGTATAACAAACATCATTTGTTGCACCATAAAAGCGTGCTGAATTCAATGACACATGTCAACTGAAGCGTTCGCTTCTGATGATTATAACTTAGCAAAATGAATACCTCCAAGTATTGCGAATTGACACTTTCCACATATACAATTACTATTGAGCAACACTTCACTACCAAATATGAAATGAACAATAAACTAGGAAATAAAATGAATAACAGCCCAAAAAAATTAGCAGGCGACCCAGTTTTGTGTCGCGACCCATAGGTTCGGAAACACTGTCATAGACTACTGAAAATTCCCCAATATTAAACCAATATTTAATCCCAGCAGCAAGTCCCTAATTCCATTATGATTCAACGAATTAACATTACTCATCATTTTTGTCTCGACAAAATCCTCTCAAATTGTGACTCATTATTTTTTCGACTTGTGATGTCGTCGACATCGCGTCGTTGATAGCGTGACATCTGCCACATGACATAATCCAAGTAACGCATATTTCACATCGCTGAAGCTAGTAAAGAAATTCAAATTTCAATGCGTTGCCGTTGAAAATTTTACCGTTTATCGGGAAATACGAATCGAAACAAGATATCACAATTGTAATTGACACATTGTCACACTTTTTTATGGCCGCGACATTTTGAAGCCGTAATGCCTTTCAATTTATTAGTCGACGCAATCAGCATGTTAGATTGACACAGTTCAATTAATAAAGCAAGAATTTAATATGCCCATATCGGTCCTGTATTGAATATTTCGCGCAATTGCGAATCGTACTCTTTGGGATTTTAACACAGACCTTGGAATTTCCATTATTTTTCGACTTGTGATGTTAACGTGGCATCTGTCTGTCACGGAGCGATGAAAGCCGATAAGACGACTTAATCATATGGCGTCACCCAGCCTCTTGTCCGTTTGGTTTGAGAGGCTCGTGACAGATTAAAAATGCTTTTTCAGACATTGTAAATCCACACACTATCTTGCGTTGCCGTTGAAAATTTTACCGTTTATCGGGAAATACGAATCGAAACAAGATATCATAATCGGAAACATTGTCACACTTTTTTATGGCCGCGGCATTTTGAAGCAGTAATGCCTTTTAATTTATTAGTCGACGCAGCAGCATGTTAGATTGACACAGTTCAGTTAATAAAGCAAGAATTTAACATGCCCATATCGGTCCTGTATTGAATATTTCGCGCAATTGCGAATTGTACTCTTTGGGATTTTAACACAGACCTTGGGATCGCCATTATTTTTCGACTTGTGATGTCGTCGACATCGTGTTCTTGATAACGTGGCATCTGTCACGTGACTAAATCCAAGAACCGCATATTTCACATCGCTAAGAAATTTCATATTTATCCCGGGGGAGAGGAAAACCGATACGACGATCATTTGACGTAACACAGTCTCTCGTCTGGATACCGGTCCATGTTGGGTATGGGATTAGTTAGCCAGTTATTTGTTTCATATACATAGGCTTGACTTCTATGTCTTTATTTTTTCAATTAATCTACTTTTCTTTTATTTTTTCGTTTTAGACTTCTGCGACAGGTTACAAGTTTTACAAATCTATGGTGCAAAAGTGAATTCTTAGTTCTAATCAAATAAAATACCCGTTAACCCAGTTTTAAGATATATATTTTGTACAGTATATTTATGCTCTCATATGCCCGAATAAGCTGGACCATGTCAATGGAACATTCTTAGTAAATTATTTTGTAGTTCGTAACTGTTTTCACGCTATTTCGTTAAAAAATTCTCTAGACAAGCTGTCATTTGTATGCAGGGCGATACTATATTTATCTAACCCATTGGTTCTCAAACGTTTAGTATTATGGAGCCGGTGAAGAAGTTGACTATCATCTACGGAGCTCCACAATAAATTCATGGAAATAAAAACAAAAAACACATTGTTACTTACCGATTAAAGTTCCTGAGTAAATTAAAATTACTTTTTGAATTACTCGGATGTATTTGCTGATATGTATTCAAAAAAATATACTCAACAAACATATTAACGAGATTGCGATTAGAGACCGCCGACTTATCAATCTAGCGGCGTGTATCCTTCGCTCTGACTCAATAGCGACACCGCGTGTTCCACCACTAATTCATCAATAACTCGCTTAATATACGACATAACTTATCCAAAATCAATAGACTTCTGGTCCAGGATATGATGAATGCATATGCAAAATTTGTGGCAGATTCAACCTCGCTTTCGTGAGATATCGCCTGTATCTAACAGACAAACAAACAGACAAATACCTATCAACATACTTACCGATCAGGATCGATAAGTAATGAGGTAATGTCGAAATGTGGCAACAATGCGGTAATTGAAATATGGCGTTGTCAAATTTCATTAATGTAGTTATTACTTCTTTGGAAAGTTACAAAATTAGCCAAGTCAATATTCAACAAGCAAACGAATAGCTAGAGGAACCCCTAAGTTTATCTTAGGGGGCCCTGGGGTCCATATGGGACATTTTGAGAACCTCTGATCTAAGCAACGACATAGGTTTTCAAATTTTGTTTTGTGAGACGTAAATTTATGATATTATTCGTCGTATTGGGAGCTGAGATAAACATTTCCGTTGTGTGACATCACACTCTTGTGGGCGAGATGGGCTCGTGCTTAAATCGCTCGACTTAACGGTGTCGGCAACGCAGATTACACTTTTCTAATCACGTGACCTCGCAGGGTGTAGTAAATTGGGTAGGCAAATGATTACGGTCTTTTCTGATAATGGTATATCTTTACGTACCCTCAAATATCAATGGCTGCTTGCAGTGGTGTATCTAGGGTAGGAAAGTCATGCATCGTGCCATGGACGATGTTTGCACTGGGCGCAAAAAAAGGTGAGCAAATTTAATAGTATGCAATTCAAGAGTCCTGTTGCACACTAACACAAATATATTTCTAGAACGTTTCGTCTGTCCATAATCAGACTTCTGATATTTCAAACAAATTTATTTATCGCTATATTTAAACTGCATGATTGCTCTCTTCTTGTCATTATTGTGAACTGCTTGTCTGAGGAAGTCTGATTTTGGTCAGACGAAACGTTACTGAAATATATTTGTGTCAGTGTGCAACAGGACTCTTGAATTGCATATTATGATATTTTTATTCCTGCTACAGCATCCTTGCGTTACACACATACGGATCCACTAGCGCAAAGGCATTGAGAAAGGATTGGGAGTTAGTCTCGTGATAATTTTAATAGTGTTTCAATCATTTCAAGTAATTGCACTTTGTTTTTTTGTACTCCTGAAGTATGCGCACCAAGATGTCGCATAACCTGAACCCCAACCTGGTACACAACCTGAGTTCAGGTTGTGCGCCATCTTGGTACGCATACTTCAGGAGGTCCTGGTATTTTTACTAAAATAATAACGTACGAGTATCTCAATTTAACAACAGTCGTTAAAAATACCAGCCAACGATTGAGAGGGCGCATTTATAAACCTTGCGCCATTTCACGTAGATAAACAACTGCCTTCTTGCATAATGCCTTGCTCGGAGAGAATGGCGTGAATGAGCGTTGTATATGAGAAAAAACGAAAAAAAAATTTCAATACATTTTACTGATAGTGGGATGTTTGTACACAGCAAACGAATCGTATTTTCTCAAATAATTATAGACTTAACCCGCGTATCAGCCCACCCGCGTTTCGCGCCATAATTACTAGCTTTGTGTGGGGTATTGTTATGTAACAATTACTTTCCAGATCATTGGTTTATTACATTACAGTTGCGAATTAACCTATTGATGACTCATAAATCTTTCGATAACGGAATTGTTTAAATTCGTTCGCAGGTTTTGAAATTCGATTTTCGATTTCGAAAGTACTTTTCCACCCTTTGAAAAACATCAGATTAGTAGAAAATATACTTTATGCAAGCATTTCATTTTACATCACTCCTTACCTCATTTTTACAACAATATGTATGATTACAAACAACAAAACAATCAAAATCACGCATCCACGGTAGGCTATCGGTACGCTACACAGCCACAGCAGTAACAAAAACATGCTAATTGGTAATATTCGTGCATAATGGGGGCTGAACGCCAAAGCGGGACTTTTGACTGGCCCGTCGAGACGCCGGGACAAGGCATTAAAAAGCGGGAATGTCCCGCCCATAACGGGACGTATGGCAAGCTTATACATACTGCAAATATACCTTTATTGAATTATTTTTATCAGTTTTTAGGCATTTTACCGTTGTTGTGAGATTTTGTTGAAGATACCAAAACCGAAACAAAATATGCCTATCATAATTGTAGTTTTGCATTTTTTGACAAAAAACACTATTATGCAATTATTGGACTAGAGTTAGTGGTCCGCCATATGAGTAAATTTTCCTATCGGTTTCGCTCTCTCTCTCTCTTGGAGATAAATAAGATGTTATACTACTTCCTTATTACTCATCGAATTCGCGTTAGCATTTTCTCAAAAATACTCTATTTCAAAATCGAGAGAATATGTATGAAGAACTTACTATACTCTCTCTCGACCTCTCATACTCGACTGGTTTCATAGTGTAGTGGTTATCACGTCTGCTTTACACGCAGAAGGTCCTGGGTTCGAGCCCCAGTGAAACCAAGTTATTACTTTAGTTTATTCAGTTCCACATTTGTCTATCTGAAATTCTCTACCCTATAGCTGTGTTGTCATCGCTTTGACTTGGTGTATTTTTGCTAGAGCCGTCATTGACTGGTAACCGGACATAGGCCGTGGTTCGCGGAGGCGTCACCAAAAATTTTCAAGGGGGGATCGGGTTCTGAATTTTTTTTTTGCCAAGTTAGATCGAAACTGCTAGCGGGCCCGGGCTGGACTACGCGTGTTTTTATTAGTCTTGGGGTCTAAAAAGCATTCCAAGCTACGGAAAATTGCTATCTATGATACAGAAAAATGATTTTATTTTATTTACATTTCAAAAGGGGGGGGGGGGGGGGCAAAACTACCCCCTGGCTACGCCACTGGTGGTTCGCCATATATTTAAGTTGTCTTGTCGGCTTTCCCTCCCTCGGGAAAAATATGTAAATCCAAGCCCATATAATATTTAGTTTTCGCCCGAATAAGTGCGCGAGAACTCACATCGAGAAATTTATATTTGAAAAAATGTTTTAAAACATCTGTACCCTGCTATATTTTGTCGAAGATCAGCTCAAATCAAGCTCAAAGCTTAAATCTTAGAGCTCACTTTGGGCTGGTTTGAATTACAGCATAATATTATGGAGTATTTACTACGCATTTTTAAAAGGTAATATCTAGTCATTGTTTGCTGATAAAGGTAAGTTGTCGACCAATTAGGTTTGTTTGAACGAATGCCTATTGTGTTCGTCATAATCGACCGCCACACGAACCCTCGATGATTTCAACCGCAAATATTTGTAAGGAATGCTGTGATGGATCTAGTATGGCCGGCGATTTTTTCCCCGAATGCTTAAAGTCGATTTTACAAGCGTGCAGATTATTTTACGTGTATATTTATTAGGTAAAGACAATTTTCAAAAGAATTCGCCCAAATTAGGGTCACGCGCACTCAATCAAAAATAGCCTAAAATAGACTCATCTCTGAGCGAAGTTGCGAACGGATGACCCGTGACTAGGGCTGGGCATTTTCGAATACCTGATGATTTCAGAATCGAATCTCGAATCCTTGGAAGTCAATAGAAGATAAGTATTTGCATGCGACTTTTTTCATTGAAATTGGTCCTATCAATAAATGAATTACTGGAAACATAGAATACATCACTTGGACAGATAACTGAGCGTGTACACACAATAAATAACACTTATTTATCAATAATTCACTACAGAAAATATTCATATGTAAGAATTGCATTGAAAAAATACCTCCACCTCGACCATTGGTGGGAAGAAAAAACAAGATGGTGGCGATTCGAAATTTTGCTCTGAACCGATTCGAATCATTTACTATTCGAATATTCGCTTCGAAGTGCCCAGCCCTACCCGTGACCCGACTTGGCCGCGAATCGGTGTTTCGGGACTTCAACCAATACTGTTAAATCCTCTAGTAAGCAAGAAATGTTGTAGGTCATATTTCTAAAAATCTAAATTTTCGAGTAACTAAAACATTTTTAGTTTCAAATTTTACAGATATCTTGAATTTAAAAAAGAAGCAAAATACCAAAAGGAACAACATAATACCAAAACGATCCATATGCCCATTTCGTTTTAAATAAGTCATTAGGCATTATGTTTTTTTCCATAGTCTAACTCTAAAAAGTTGTATGATACAACTAAATCGATCGTGTGACTCTCCAAATTACATATATTTTCTCAGCATAACTGTCTTCTAACGCGCGTGAAGGTATTCTCTCGTATTATGCAGAGTCCGATCATGCATATCAACTTCTCTCGTTTTGCCACTTATGTTCTCGTTCAAAAATTTTAGAAATGCCCTGCCTGCTCTTGCGTCGCCGACGTGTCTGAAATGCCGGTAAAATAATTGTTAGAAATAGGGTTGGATATTTGAATGGTCTGGAGAGGGCTATACGGTAGCAACATGCTAGGGGAATACTGGAGTAGGGTTTGGTAAACAGATATATGGTCCCAATCGCTAATTGAATACCGTAGAGGGCTATTGCAGAGGGCCGTTACACTACAGCTGTACAGGTTACAATCGCAATTAAAATGACCTCGTTAGCAGAAGCCTATTGGACTGCTACAGAGAATATAGGTTAGGAAAATGGATGGATACCGGTATACAGACATATGGTTCCAATCGCTAGACTGCCATATTAACAAAAGGTTAGGAAAAGCGGTGGATATACGGCCAATCGCTACCGGTATTCGATAGATCTCATCCGTAGAGGACTATTGCTGTATTAGGCAGCCATACCGGTATAGCTGTATAGACAGTACTGCAGCAGGTTAGGAATATAGATGTATATATGGTTCGAATCGCTATTTGCGTGGCCTCCTTCAAGGAGGGCGATTGCTCTGCTCTATAAACACTTGTTTTTTGATACGAAAGAACCTCGGCACATTTCAACAGTTCTATCGACCTTAGTGCTATTCTGACACCAATCACTGCTGGTATTCATCGAAGCGTGCCCGGTCAGAATAAGTTGATCCTGAAAATGAAACTTTGATGCTGCCAGGATATGATTTGTTTTTACTCGGATTAGGACGGGTTGCCGTTTTGTTTTTTTATGAAGCTTTGCGAAATGTAAATGCAATTCGTATTTAAACGTCATAATACTATGGATGTGACGTGTGAAAGGTCACTTCAAGAAAAAGGTTGGTTATTGAGTTCCCATTTTTAAACATACATCTCAAAGGAAAAAAGCCCAAATAAATGACATGGCAGAATCAACAAAGCTGGATAACATTGAAATTATTCTGCCTGTTCAAGACCCCATGCAAGGGAGCAGTGAAACACAAAGCAGGTATGTTTCTGGGTTAGGATAGATATGATACTTTAGGCCAATGGTTAAAGTAAGCTTATGAAGCCTTAAGATTCATGGTATGTTTTGGGTTAAAACAGATATAAAACTTTAGGTAAATGGTTAGAGTAAGCACATAAAGTGGGATTCATAGTATGTTCTGGGTTAGGATAGACATGGCACTTTAGGAAAATGGTTAGAGTAAGCATATGAAGTGGAGTCGTGGTATGTTCTGGGTTGGGATAGATATAAAACTTTAGGTAAATGGTTAGAGTAAGCACATGAAGTGGGATTCATAGTATGTTCTGGGTTGGGATAGATATAAAACTTTAGACAAATGGTTAGAGTAAGCACATGAAGTGGGGTTCATAGTATGTTCTGGGTTGGGATAGATATAAAACTTTAGACAAATGGTTAGAGTAAGCACATGAAGTGGGATTCATAGTATGTTCTGGGTTGGGATAGATATAAAACTTTAGGTAAATGGTTAGAGTAAGCACATGAAGTGGGATTCATAGTATGTTCTGGGTTGGGATAGATATAAAACTTTAGACGAATGGTTAGAGTAAGCACATGA
The DNA here is from genome assembly GCF_964204865.1 of Styela clava. NCBI lineage: Eukaryota > Metazoa > Chordata > Ascidiacea > Stolidobranchia > Styelidae > Styela > Styela clava. The sequence goes on from NC_135251.1 coordinate 5,373,698, forward strand.
AGTGGGATTCATGGTATGTTCTGGGTTGGGATAGATATAAAACTATAGACAAATGGTTAGAGTAAGCACATGAAGTGGGATTCATGGTATGTTCTGGGTTGGGATAGATATAAAACTTTAGGTAAATGGTTAGAGTAAGCATATGAAGTGAGATTCATAGTATGTTCTGGATTGGGATAGATATAAAACTTTAGGTAAATGGTTAGAGTAAGCATATGAAGTGAGATTCATCGTATGTTCTGGATTGGGATAGATATAAAACTTTAGGTAAATGGTTAGAGTAAGCATATGAAGTGAGATTCATAGTATGTTCTGGGTTGGGATAGATATAAAACTTGAGGCAAATGGTTAGACTAAGCATATGAAGTGGGATTCAAGGTATGTTCTGGATTGGGATAGATATAAAACTTTAGACAAATGGTTAGAGTGGGCACATGAAGTGGGATTCATAGTATGTTCTGGGTTGGGATAGATATAAAACTTGAGGCAAATGGTTAGACTAAGCATATGAAGTGGGATTCAAGGTATGTTCTGGATTGGGATAGATATAAAACTTTAGACAAATGGTTAGAGTAAGCATATGAAGTGAGATTCATAGTATGTTCTGGGTTGGGATAGATATAAAACTTGAGGCAAATGGTTAGACTAAGCATATGAAGTGGGATTCAAGGTATGTTCTGGATTGGGATAGATATAAAACTTTAGACAAATGGTTAGAGTAAGCACATGAAGTGGGATTCATGGTATGTTCTGGGTTGGGATAGATATAAAACTTTAGACAAATGGTTAGAGTAAGCACATGAAGTGAGATTCATAGTATGTTCTGGGTCGGGATAGATATAAAATTTTAGACAAATGGTTAGAGTAAGCATATGAAGTGAGATTCATAGTATGTTCTGGGTTGGGATAGATATAAAACTTTAGACAAATGGTTAGAGTAAGCTTATGAAGCCTTAAGATTCATGGTATGTTTTGGGTTAAAATAGATATAAAACTTGAGGCAAATGGTTAGACTAAGCATATGAAGTGGGATTCAAGGTATGTTCTGGATTGGGATAGATATAAAACTTTAGACAAATGGTTAGAGTAAGCACATGAAGTGGGATTCATGGTATGTTCTGGGTTGGAATAGATATAAAACTTTAGACAAATGGTTAGAGTAAGCATATGAAGTCAGATTCATAGTATGTTCTGGGTTGGGATAGATATAAAACTTTAAGCAAATGGTTAGACTAAGCATATGAAGTGGGATTCATGGTATGTTCTGGGTTCGGATAGATAAAAATCGCTTTCTTATCAACTACAGGATCAGTTGCTTCGAAATTTTCAGTGGTCCAAGATTGTATTTTATACTAGAAGGTTATTACTTGTATTTATTTTAAAACTCTCTGTGCGATGTATGTTATTCGTTTTTCACTTCGAAATTGTGTGTGATGACCCCTGCAAATTAATAAAAATCATTTGTAGCGATTCTGCGACCTCCCTCGTGCCACACGAAAGTCGGAATGTTTTGATCGTACAGTAGACTAGGTGGGGTAAGGCAGACGATTGCTTCGCATTGGGCTTCGTGTAAATCGTGTTCATATATTTGAACATACCTCTGTTATCTATATTGTAATGTAACTCAATCCGATTAAAAATCTCATCATGTCCCGGTTCCGGATTTCCGTTTTTGACTCATTCCATCACCATTTTATCATAAAAAGGATATTTGGGTTCCGCTGTTATCGTGTTGGCAATTAATTCCTTGTGATAATGGCAATAACAGGATGTCGTGGATGATGAATCAATCTGTATAATAAAATAGGATTTTCACCTTTATTTCGTGGGAAAGAAAAATGGATAAGACGGCTCAACGATATAAAGGTCTGTCTACGGGTGTGATTATATATTTATTTATCTGTTTTATAGCATTTAAAATTAAACATAAAATATATGGGTGGTGAAATATATAAATAATTATATTTGAAATTCGGCCAAAATGTGGAATCATGATAAAAATAAGTGATTATTTTTAAAAGATAAAAAATGTCTCATAGTCTTGGTATAGCGAACCGTAGATTCACGCTTCCAACGGACAATTAAATATCAACGTTCTTTATTATTCTATTGCCTATAATACTCATTTTGGCACGCATTATGACCTACTTACGTTTACCAGCTTCTGGTGTAATTGCGTCCAAATGATTAGTTGTTCCACACTGATGAATGTATGGCTTAGTTAGAAAGTCGTAGAACCACGTTTACCAGCCGTGGAGGAATTCGTCCACATGCAGGATTTTATACTTGTTGTGGTTTTACTAAAATTCTTTATTTATTATTATACTCATTTACGAACGCATTATAAACTAGTGAAACTTGCGTATAACACCAGCTAAGGATCCATCAAAGATTGAATGTGAACAATATGCGTACGGTTATTAGTTGATAGTTGTCGGGTAAGACGGCCTAATGATAGAAAGGTCTAGCTTACGTTTACCATCTTATGAATCTTACTTTACTGTTTTCCCGGTACTATGACGATAACCTCCAACCCATGTTCCCAAACCATTCTCCAAAAATCGTTCACAGTGCTTGGTTTAGGTCCCTGAGTTGCAATGAATTTTCGCTTTTTGGTGTAGCCCTGAATAAAATAATTGAATGAATGAAGTAGTTTTTATACATGGGGAGGGTGGAATGAAGAGTTCATAAGGGAGAAGTGTAACGAAAAAAGGTTGGGAACCATTGGCGTCGACAATTGCGAGCGGTCGATAGTTTTCGACCCGTTAGCGCATTGCTCATTTGAAATATTAAAATATAAAGCTAAAAGGAGAAAATATCACGAAGAAGTACGTATGTTCGATATTCTTCGCGATAAACTGCATTGTCGTAAAAGTAATTTCGTGCATTTTTTGCAGCAATTTAATTTTATTACCTATTCGTCACAATTCTTTTAGAACAGTGGAGTTGCTGATTGGTTCTGTGGCGGAAGCATCGTCCACGTTTCTTGAATAATTAAAGAGCGGCTAATATGTTTTAAACTGTTTTTAAATGCTTGTTTCCGACCAATGCCGTTATTATTTGTCAATATCGTAAATATTCTGAAGTGGTTTACAACTATTCTGAAACGACGTGTTTCCAATTGCTGTATACTTATGTAGTTTATGTGGTCATGTATTCGTAGGTATGTACTTACGGGCATTGGCTCGGAAACATGTTTGTGAGATGTGATCGTATCCTACGTATGTAAGTTAGTTGGAATAAGATGGGAAATGGCTACAACGGTGGGCAAACCGAGGCTCGTCGGAGTTTTTATGCGGCTCTTCTCGCTAGCAATAATTATATATTATCCAAGTTTAACTTACATCCCAATGATCAGATGTTTTCTGCTGCGTTAGGGCTTTCAACTACTTCTGATATGGCCTCGCAATATATACTTTGGGGTAATTGGTATTATATGTTAGTGTAAAGTTCTTTTCAGTTCAGGGCATTCTAATATAATTAATTTCAAAAATTATGGGACTCTCACATATTTCGGACTTCCTGAATGCGGCTCATATACTGAAAATTTTTGCCCACCCTGGGCTATGTGATTGAGACTCCTCGTTTCCCATCGCACGAAACCAAGCATCTCGGACGGTTATTTTGTCTTAATTTCCATACCCATGTGAAACTGTTTGGCACATGGGTCTTTGCATTTAGAGTGGACTCATAACTGCTGATTTCCTGGCTTCACGGTTTCGAATATTTTGTGATACCTATATTAAATTTAAGAATGGCAGACTACTTATCACCTATCACGCTCATCTCGCGGCTTTTCTACTTCCAAAGTAAATATGATGAATCAAGCTATTCTATATGAAAAATGTAGACCGTTATATATAGCTGCTTTGGGTCAAAACGATATTATATTATGGAAGAAGGAGTCCTGAAAACAGTCATTAGTAATGAGTTCATAAAAAAGGCTTTTCGCAGAGAAATTTCGTCAATAATAGACAGACAAATTGTGTACTATTGGTGAATATGATTTTGCAAATAGCCGGACTGCCTATGTTGAAATTCCTGCTTCGAAAACAAGAAAGTTTATTTTTCTTCAACCGATGTAATTATAGCTGTCGACGGTGCTTGTTATCGGGGATTAGTTTTGACGTTGAGCGCAAAACAAGGTACGGATTACCGCAGACTGCGGATGGTAATCTCGGTTGACAAATGCGCTTACATTATCGTTAAAAAATTCCTCGAAAAATTAAAAATATTCAGAACCTTGTTTTTACCTTTAATGCTCTCAGTTTTAAATGAAAAACTGACTTCGAACTTTTAAATTATCAGGATCTTTTTTTTTGTCTTGTGAAAAAAATCGCTTTTCTCATTACCTACTGGATTGAAATTTTCGGTGTTTAATTAAAGATCGTATTTACGCTAAAAAGCTCGTACTTCTATTTATTTCAATAATTTCCGTGGCCTCTGTAGGGTTTGTTTTTGTGTGCAAGTACGTAATCAAAATTTAAAAATTTGCGCGTGGTGAGTTGGTGAATTGTTCATATACACTCTACAGTATATGATTGTTTATTTACCCTTTGATAACATAATCATAGTTTACCTATGACAATGTTTCCGCATGCAATTTAAAAGTAATCCTTTGATTTGAAATACACTACTGTCGAAATATCCCCGTAAAAATTATCAATAACATAAAATAAGTTATAGTCTTCTAGAAACATCTTTCATCTCTAAGTAATGAAAATTTGAAGTCGATTGGTCTGCTACCGTGTTTCTCCCATAATAAGACCTAGCCTGAATTTGAAAAATGATTTTAATATAAGCCTAAAATCCTATAAAATAAGACCTAATCGATAACGTGAAATTTTGATCACTCAGTCGATAGCAAAAAATCACTCCTATACGTTCTAAATGAAAAATAATTGTTTTGCGGTTATTTCAAAAGGAAAATGTGCTATTTATGAGTAAATGGATACCAGTTTTCATATTTTGTATATTCGAAAATATCGTAATTCTCTACTTTGTAATTTTGGTTTTGATAAATGAAAATAAAAGACATCTCCCAAAAATAAGCCCTAGTGTTATTTTTCGAAAGAAAATTGAAATGAGACCCTGCCTTATTTTAGGGAAACAGGGTAGTTGCAGAGAAAAGCAACAATAATTCAACAAAATGATCCACATGTCCACACTTCTTACCAATAATATTAGCTGTGAGACCAGCAGTCTTCACATCATTGTATATTCAATTTACTGATTATGGGCGTTTCCCAATACTTACCGATAAGATATCATTTGCAGATTAGATTGTCTCACAGATAAGCGTCGTTGTTTAACTTGTTGTTCGTTAAAAAGTTTGGATCAGGCCTAGAACACACCCCCTTTTTGATGATACGCCTATTTGTAGGGAAAAATTGGAAACGTATGCAAAATTTATTATCAAAATATATATTGTTAAATAAGATATTTAATTGAAGATGGGAATATCGACTTGCTAAATTGTGTAACCGGTATGTTATGCGTAACGGTTACAAAAGTTATTGATTATTGAATCTTTGCTCATAATATACGCTGGTAAACTTGACATTTAAGCATCGATTTTCTCTTACTATTTTTAAAATCAAACCTACTGTTAAATGGCAGCCCTGTATGCCCTCTATGGAGGATGTCTTACAAATGGCGATTGTATTCATCCCCACACCTAATTGAAACGGGGTTTATATCTTAAGATCAGAGTGAGTTCTGTTGCCTCCTCTCTTTTCTGCTATTTATTCACTAATAACAACTTGCAATGGCGCATATTCGGTTATTGCCATATTTATTTTAATTTGCCACAAAATTGCTCGCGTGCATTGCTCCGACGTCGTTGCCACAAAGGAGCGTTTATGCCCTGCAAATTTGCAGCGAAAATGGCAATTGACGTAGTTTGTTTATTTATTTTTTCTTAGTTGGAATGTTAGATAAGAATAAATCTGGCATCGCTAAGATTTCCTGCGTCGAGATTTCCTACGGCGAATTTTCCTGACACGGTCTGAAACAAGTGTGGCTTGTTTTGTTTAACCAAACAATATACAGATTAAATTATACTTCTATAGTGAGTGCAACATATGAAGCAAGCAATTCAAGTTCATATACAAATTTTAAAATCGAGTCTATATTAATATTATCAGATACAAAATGTATTTTTGGATCGTTAGTTCTTTTCTCCTTGACTACAGGTCCAAGTGCTTGAATTTTCAGTGATTAAAAATTATATTTTTTGTTAGAAGGCTGTTATCATCATTTATTTCAGACCTTTCAGTGGGCCTAATGTGGTTAGATTTTCATTCGAAATTTTGTGTGATTACCTCTTGAAAATTAATAATATGGTACTGGTACTATGAACTTCAAAGGATGAGGTAGACTACTGCTTCACCTTGGTCCTCGTGGTACGTTAATTTTCACGACTGACGTGAAATCGAAACCGCCACAAAGTGTAAAAATTTTGATGACGTCCTCAAAACCAATACTATAGTGAATAAGTGAAAGTAATAGCATTTTAGCGAAAAATACAATCTTTAACCACTAAAACTAATCCAGTAGTTAGAGGGAAAAGCGATTTTTTATAACAGCAAGAAGAAAAATACCAACAAGAACAACAAAACGATGCCTAGGACCACTTCGTGTCCAATAAAGCCGCTGATTCGAAAATATCTGCTAGACTTAAACTGATATTCTTACGAAATGGCGTGGTTCGCTACGTAGCAAATCCATCTTAGCTTTCCTCTTTCTCTGGTGATCATATTTCTCTTTAGACCATTGGTTGTCAACTTTTTTGGTTAAGCGGAACCAGTAGTATATCTACGTGAAATGGCACCCATGGCAAAGTTTAGCTGTTGAATTGAGATACTTGTACGTTATTATTTAAGTAAAATACGCTTTTCAACTAGAACTTGTTTGATTGAAACATTTTAGATTTAACACTTGGCCATGGCCGTCATACCCCAGATTGGCCACCGAGCGGAACCCAAAAGAAACATTCCAGAGACTCGATGAACTCCTGTGCAATAGTTTAATTTTTAATCAATTTCTGAATTTTATGCATTTCAAGTATATATAAAATTTAGTAGGCAATCGTATAAACCAAACGATCATTTTGAGCTCTGCTGACTATTCATTCGCCGGCGCTCTTACAGGGAAACAATATGGCGTCGAGATTTGATTTGTTGTTTGGCGTGGTTTTTCGGTACCACGCCCATTTATAGACGTCATTTATGTGACGACATAAAATGCATTATATTAGTTGGCTCGACATTTTAAATCAGACGAAATGTCAGTATTGGACGAAGAAACGTTGCGCAACTAAGGCACAAAATCGTATTCAAGTATAAATGATTCTTAGAGATTTCCCAGGCTATCGAATCTGGTAGCTATTGTACAGTATATAGCTGTGGAGTTAAGAGACTATTTCGTTCCCGAATTGAAAAATATAGGTTTGCTTGTTATGAAAAAATGTGGGTGTCCATATTTTGGGAACAAGTACCATTTCCTCAGTTCATCTGTTTTGTTGGATTTGGACAAACGAATAAAATATGATAAATGAAATATTTTGGCTCCAACCTCGCTTATGAAAATTTATAGCATTTTTGAAGGTTTCATTTTTTATGGTTATTTCCAAAAAAAGCAGCATTTCCCTGAATGACTGTAAAATGTTATATATTCAAACTTCGCTTCTAGTTTTGAATTGTACCCTTCGACGAAAGCTCAGGCATTTATGGAAGTTTCTTTAGTACTCCCGTATTATGTGTACTAGGTTAGGGTTAGGCCGCAGCTTTATTCCGATATTACTTATTTTAATTCTATCACGATTTCGGGCCAAGTGAATATACCCGCTGCCCGTAGGTTTCAGTCCCTTTACACAACTTGATGTAAGGTAGGCGAACAAAATTAGTTGCCTCCATATTGGTACACACACTTCTGAAGCGCCGTTTATTTCTCTTATGACAATATGTATGGTCGAGTGAGAAAACTTAGAAGGGCTGAAACCTAACACTAGCAAGCACGCCATGTACCGTCATAGTTTTATAGAGTTTCTCGGTACCTTAGCTATAACTATCTTTTCTCAGAGATGAGTCTTCTTTACTTCGGAGCGAGTGTGCTTTGCTATTCTTCGAGCAAATAAAAAAAATGGAGAACACGTTAAAAATTGTACAGGCTATTCGAAGACGACGATTAATCTCTGGGTCATTAAGACATCATAAAATGCAAACGATTTGTTAACAAGCACCCTTTTAATGTCTTTCTGGTTCTGCTACTTTGCCTCTCAACAATGTGTATCTTTCTGCCTCGCGGACTAATTAACATTCCTGGTCACAAGAGGGTTAAGTATGCGGTTATTTTATCTTCCACTGCTCAGAGCGATAACGGCTGAGCCAACAATGAGAAAGATGGTGGGCGAGATATAGGCTGATGGCTAGTCACGGTACGAAGGTCGCTATGCTGGCGTTTGCTAGTTACTCTGGGACATGTGCGATATAATATATGTGCCTGGGGAAACATCCATTGCCCAATTTTTCCGAATGATAAACAGAGTGACTGATGAGTTAATGACTGGGTAATAACAGTTAGTTTTCTTTACGAGTAGAAATGTCAGCCTCGATGCATAGTCAAAAAAGACCAGACCACCACTGGTGGGTTAATACCTGGCACAAAATGTCGTTCTGTTACGCGTTCGCTAATCACATGTTTTTGAACTGCTATAAGTACAGTGGGACAATAATGTTAATGAGCGAATAGTTGCTACAATTTATAGCAAGAAGCAAGCGATACAGATTCAGTTGGATCTTTTGTACAAAGCCAAAAAACACCTCGCCAACGCTTAAAATAAAAGAATTAGTAATTATACAGTTATGGTTAGTGTAGGAATGCAGATTGCGCTGAAAATTCAAATCGTGTTTGCATTAGTGGCTTTGTAACAAAGATCCATACAGTTTACGAAACGCGGGCTAAACTGTATTATCGTTTTCTCCTGACCACTCGTGAATAATTTTAAAATTTCCTACCTACTGTGCGCAGACTTTCCAAGTTACATTCTCATGTTAGACTTAGCTCAATACCAACATTTGACAGAAGTTGGATTTTTATTTTGGAAAGCAATGCGCAAAATAAGTCAAGTTGGCAGCCCAGGCTATCCCATGTTACAGGTTTGCTATCTCATATTCGGTTTATTTTCATTACCAAGGGATTATAATAGGAAAGGCATATCACTTTATTTTATGCCGAATTTGGTATTCAACATTCTCGACATAGGTCAAATTTAGTGAGCAGTGTGCAGTTTAGTCTAAATAACTACAGGTCAGATTATCCTTTGTAGGCCCCCCTGGTTTACGATGTATGTTCGATTTCAACTCGCAACGGAGTGGTTATGTTGCTTTGTTTTGTGTCATTTAAAAGATTATGTCATACATATACTTATTTAGTAGACAATTTTGCGGTACGTTGCTTGCCGGATTTTTTACACCCGGTTAAACGGTGAAATTTTGGGCGCTCCTGAAGTGTGTGTACCAATGAGGAGGTAAATAATTTATATGTATTTATGTTTATTCGTCTCGTAAAAGCAAAAACACAGGAGTTAGTAAATATTAACATTGATGACGGGATGTATACACAAGACCATACTGGCCTAAAACACATGAACGTGCGGCATACACCCCTTATGATAAGCATAAAATGCAATAAATCGAATAAGTATAAGTATAAAGGACTGAAACCTATGGGTAGGGGATATATTCACTAGGCTAACACAGACAGTCCCTGAACTCGTAATAGAACTGAAATAAAGAAAACCGGAATAAAATTATGGCCTTACCCTAACCATGTACACATATTACAGGAGAACCAATTTTTGTTCGACAGTGGCTAAAGAAAACTCGAAATCCATCTATCATTCAACGTAATTCGAGAGAAAATCGTAAAAGAATATGTGAGAGAAAACGAGACAGGAAATATGCCGGAAAAAAGAAAAAGGCAATAACGGCTTGCCGGATTGAACAAAGAAAATACCACGCTGCTTTGCGACGTGACAACGCGAGCCCGCTGCGCCAGGATTCGATTTGAATAATTTTCAGATGGGAATTTTGTAATAATGGGGGTTCTTTTTAAAGAAAAATTCTCAAGTATACGATTTGTTAAGATATAGGATTTTATTGTATGCTATAGGGTCGGATACTTTATTTTAGAAAGCGCTTGATCTTTCGAATTTTTCACAAAATTGTTTATTTAAAATTAAGAATTTCATGCAATGGACACGCACCAGTTGGAGAATATCTTTTTAAAACCGAAAAAGGGTAGATTTGTTAATTTCGGTAGATTCTAGTTATCAAGAAATGCTCAATTTCAGGGAGAAATAAGACCGATCGCACTATGTATAAATAACTACAGCTTAGCGTTCTGCGACACCAGGGTTAAATGCTCATATTCTTATGTAAAGTTGGAAAATTTACTTTCTGTTGTATATTGGTAGTTTACGATTGTGGACCCACCGTTTCAGTACGAGAATTTGCGTACTAGTTTAAATATATTTTCCGTGGTGTTTCATGCGAATTTTCGGCCTGTTAAGAAAGTCAATGCAATTTCAACACTATATCTGATAAGATAGGATATTCGACCAAATCCCGGTTCAGTCTAAGTTAGGCGGTGTGAACATTTGAAATGTTTGCTGAAATATTTCGTTCCCTTATTATCAGCAGTGATTGTTTTATTTACTACCATATTTATATTTTAACAGAACGATATAAAGCAAAATTATATAGAATAACGGGCGCTCCAGAAGTGTGTGTACCAATGTAGAGATAACTAATTTCGTTTGCCTACTTTACATCAATATGTGTAAAGGGACTGATGGGCAGGGGTATTCACTTGCATAACACAGAGATAGTCCAGAACTCGTAATAGAACTAAAATCGGAATAAAATTATGGCCTATTTCTAACCTACATACACTACGGGAGTACCGTTTACTTACTATTATATTATATTTTAACAGGACGATTTGAAGCTAAATTATGTAGAATAATGAAAACAAAGTATTCTGCGTGTGAACTTCGAATGGATCTAATTCCGTAAAGATATACAGATAACGACAGACGACTAAAATTATGCTGTGCCTGTTTCGCGATTTGAAGTAAAGATCAAGAGATGAACAGTATCAAATGTTCTAATACAGTTTGTATGAAGGGTAGGATTTACATATTTATCCCGAGAGAGAGAAAAGTTGATAATACGACTTAATCATATGGTGAACCACAGCCTCTTGTCCGGTTACCATTCCATGTCGGGTATGGGATTAGTTTCCAGGTATTTGTTCTCGGAAGGATGGACTTGGACTAGGACATTGAACCGAAGGTAAAGTAAGCATTTTGAGGTGAATATTATTATAGGTTGTAAATATATTAAGGAGGAGTTTTGGGTAAACATTTAAAATTGAATCTGTAGTGAAAATTACCGATTATGTAGCTTATTTCGCGAGTGGAAATATGTTACTATCGGTTGTGGTTACGCGAGACTAACGAATTCGCCTTCCTCCATACACTTTTGCACTTGTGGTTATGTATGTTTATGTAAAGATTCCGTAGCAAAAATAGAGATAATGTTTTTATATACCGTAATTGAAGAGTATTACTGAACAATAAACCAAATATATAGAGTGTCCATAAAGTCTTATAATTAGTAAAATTGCAAAGGGAGTTTATAGATACCATATATTGTTTTGGCCCTCACAGATGTATTATTAAATGAATTGAAAATACTTAAACAATCACTGATTGAAAAACAACAAACCTGGTTAAGATATATTGAGAACTGACTTCATAACAGAATTGAAATTGTAAAGGGACTTTATGAACATCCTGTATTACGTTTCTTTCGGCCAACCTTGTGACATGGACATATTGGGTAGTTATTCTGCAGCAATAATCTAGCACTACATAGGAATATGTTCTTGGTTAAAAGATGGGTTAACTGTGATATATTGCTGGTTTCCTATGTTCTTTGATTAGTTTCACTGATCCCTCTTGAAACGTGATTTAGCGAATCAGTAAACTGTGCGTATGCTTAGTTGTAACGTTGATAAGATAAAGCATGCTGGCTTTTGTGGCTCATTGTAAATTCTTTCAAATGTATAGTTGTATGTATAGAGTGTATATTTGGGAATGGTATTTATGTATGCATGCCTGGATTTAATTCCATCTTATGATATATCGTTTCAAATTAAATAGCTAGATATTATTGAAATACATAATTTTAGAGATTTAATTTGGTCACTCGAATACATACACCACTAATTTTCTGATCTGTATATCTTAGCTTAGGCTAATTCAGGGCGCTATCCTGTTATTGCAAATTTCAATCGTTACATCATTGCTAACGTATTGCCGATTGGTCAATATTACGGAAATAAACAAGGAAATCCATGTTCGGCGATATAAAATCGGGCAATTAAAACACCAAACAAAATAAGATTAAATCCTGATATTTCAAACAAAATAAGATTAAATCCTGATATTCTTAATCTTTTAATTCTGTTTGTCGTATCTCGTATGTTATGATGAGGTATTGTCCTACCTTCCAAACCCAAGTTAAGCTGAATCAAGTAAATCGGTGCGAAAATTAAGAGTGGGGAAATAACATAGTAGTAATCTATAGGTAAAAGAACGCTTTAGAATTGTGTTCCAATATGAAGGTAACTGATTTTGTTCGCCTATCTTACATCAGGTTTTGTAAAGGGACTGAAACCTATGGACAGGGAGTATATGTACTTGGCTAACACAGACAGTCTCCGATGTCTACGACGGTTAAAGTGCTCTGCCTAATAGTGTTTGTATCATAGAGGGTGCAAGATTAGGGAGTTTTTAACTGTTAAGTCAAGACAAGGTGTGTTAGTTCTTTCCTTTCGTTCACTAGGTTGACTGCTGCGAACGAAATCCTGCAACAGAAATTCGCGGATATTTTGGAATCATGTTGATGACCGACGCTCAACAGGATTTTTTCAAACTTTCGACTCACTCAAACCAATAGGCAGTGTTTTCTAAAATCTCGTAATTCTATGTTGATTTTAAGTTCTTCAGTTTGCCAATTATAGGCAGGAAATTGAGTACGTTAAGACATGTGCTCCGTGCAACTAATGGTGCATATATAGAAGTGTATTAAGTAATTTTCAATTAAACGATTAGAAGTGTACTAAATGTTTCAATTAAAATTTTATGGATTACTGTTTAACACAAAACAACCCTCATTGCGATATCTCGTCATGTCACATTGTAATAATTTTTTTAATTTGTAAAGAGACTTTATAGAAACCCTATGTTTTCCCGTTACATACTTACGAACAAGTATGTCGTTTGCGAATATGGTTGAATGGGTATTCATGTCGTGCGGGTATTGTAAAATGGCGTTATTTATTTCCGGCCTCGCTCAGTGTTGAAACGAAATTTAAAATGGGTGTATGTTTCAAGTGAGAATAGACATAAAAATTTAAGCAATTGCTAGAGTAAGCATATGGTGTGTTCTGAGTTACGATATATATTAAACTTTGGGCAAATGGTTAGAGTATGCATATTGAGTGGGATTCATGATATGTTCGGGGTAAGGATAGATATTAAGCTATAAGAAAATAGCTAGAATAAGCGTTGGAATAAGGTTAACATTCAAAGTATTTTTGGTGTTACTTTGGTACGCGGTATCGACAGTTGTGCGATATCAGTGATATTAGCATACTGAGCTTGTGGAAAATTTTGCAAAAACCTTGAAATACCACCAAAAACCTCGCGAAAACGTGCAAAAACCCGTGCAAAACACTAAAAACCGTCAAAAAAACGTCACTAATAACCTTCCAAAAATTTGTCCCACTTTGGTATGCGATTGGGATCACGTTAATGAATGAGATTGCATACCAAAGTGGCGCCGTATTATGATATAACAAAAAACGTTGCGGCCATATTAAAAAAAGACGAACATCAATGATAAATAATATTAAGATAACATATTTTTGCTACAATTATATAATAATCTACTTCATACTTTTCGCGAATGGTATCAAAGAACGTTTTTACCCTATTATTGGTTTAATATGGCGGCCTTCGTCTTATTCTAATTGCTATGGACAACACGTCGCCTCTGCCGCCCACTCATTCGTTTGATCGGCTATTTACTGAATAGCTCGTTTCTGACGAATCTTCGCTCAAAGATCGCTCTATTGGATTATTTTGTCATAAATTAGTATCACGTGACCAGGGTTGTCCGCTAGAACATCTGTCGTCTCAAGACATAAATGAAATTTTCGAAAATTTCGTTTTTCTTCCAAGGAATGTACGAAGAACGTAGTTTAAAACAAACCGTAACTTTGCTCTACTTTTCATAATCTTGTTGACTCTCGCATGGCAGACTTGAATTCGTTCAATCCCGGGATGTTAACGAATGGAATTACAATTCTTATTTCAAAACAGATATCATCACTCGGGGCGTAGCCAGAAATTAATTTTCAGTGGCTGAAATTTTTAATTGCCAAATTGCTATGATTGATACAGAAAAAAGTTTTTTTACATCAAATAGGGGGGACGGGGGTCGACCCTCATATCATCAGTGGAAAAAAAATTCTGTTTGGTTACCAGAAATAATTGTTCTACTGGGACACTCGTTTGCCTTCTGTCATCTTTTTTTCAATTTGAATTTAGCAAGTCTGTACTTTCGTAATCTATGCTCATTTCGGGTCTGCAATGTCATGCTTGGATACGCATGAGCGAGTAAGATAATCCTCAATGACCTATTTGCTCACGATTTGGAAATTCGGTTGTTTATCTTTGGTGGCGCCGGCTTTATCCGGCATCGATATCGCCAGTACGAAAGAAAGCCTTAGTTTGACTGCAGACAGGGGACTACTTGGTAAAAAATGTTAAGATTTGTCATAATGAAATGTCGGCAGGAATAAATTACTATTATAATTCAGATAGGAAAGGATTTGCATTTCGGTACACGCACCATCATATAACTTTTAATTGTTTTTGTACTCTTCACCAATTTCGCTCATAAAATTGATGTACAACTTTACAAGTAAGCTTGCCCGTCAATTTTTACTTTCTCGTGGTCACGTACGCTGTTCGTTAATTTATTCAGTATGATTGCTGTTATGTGTTTTCTTTGTGTTGGTGAATGGGCACAAACGCTGCTGACTGCGTTTGCTATAAACCTTTCTTTAGGTTTTGCCTAATTAACCGATCTTTCCGTCCTCATTGCCTGTGTTCTTTATTTCAATGTATTAGTGTTCTGTGTTGTAGAAGGAAGATCGAAATAAAATTGTATTGCATTACAACCAGTTAAAATACATACGTTATATCTTAGGGAAAGGGAGAATCACAGACCAAATTAAATGGTTAACCTCCTATATACGTAGTCGAATTTGTTTTGTTTGTAAGTCTTAGCGTCCTGATTTGCGTACCATTACGGCTGCATGCCGCCGCCGCCTGCATCATTAAAATCATTGACATGTGACCGGTCAGAATATTCATATGGTGATCATCTCTTTCCGATGCTGTCATTTTCTCGTTCCAGATTTGAAGAGATGTATTAAAATGTCTAGTCCAGTGGTTCTCAACCTTTTTTCTTTCGTAGCCCATTTTTGTTGCCTAAAAATTCCTGTGGCCCATTAACTTTTCATTGCAAGGGGAAAACTACAAGAAAAATCAAGATCTTTTCGCAAAAATGGCCACTTAAACGTATATGATCAGAATGAGAATTACCTCTCAATAGCAGAAAAAAAGCATCGTCAGTGATTGCTGCTACAATCTAAATTACCTATTGTGACATAAATAAAACAAGCAACTTTTAATAGTTCTGTGGCCCACATCAAAATCTTACTTGAGAACTAGTGGTCTACTCTAGGCTATGGGTTGTGCGAGATTTCCGCAGATTTTAATTTTTTCATAAATAAAGCTTTCGTAACGGCTAGGTTTTAAACGCGTTTCGATAAATTTCTCCGTTCGTCGGAACGAGTTGGTTTTGAGCCAGTCGGTTACGCGATAAATTTAACACATAAATCTTCGGCATTGGCAAAATGAAAAATTCCGATTGATATGTTCGATCCAGCCAATTTATTAATAAAGTCGTACCGTAAATTACTTGTTGGTACTTCTTCACCCCATTTTTTGTGACGTTCCAAGGCTCAAATTGTGTTGTATTCATTCATACTTCATGGTAATATTATCTGACATTGTTTGACATCATTTTCCGTTGAACTCAGCAATAACAGTGTCGACGGCTTGTTGGTCTTTCGCGACCCATCGCCATTTGCAGTTGGAATATTAATATACGTCTGGAGCCAGGCTTAGCTATTGCGAAATGATTTTCGCAGGGTCTACTCTGGCTATAGATGGAAATAATAACTGAAAATTGTGATTATTAAAAATGAATTCGTCGTTTGTAACGGAAATGAATTCGCCTTGACACTTTACTTAATTATAAAGTCACCAATAAAGTACTTTATTTACTTGACCCTTGTCGTGTCAATGTTGTTCAGTATTTTTATCATCAAAATTATACAATGTATGTTACATTTAATAATCTACCCTACAATTAGGGCGGGGTCTTTGGAAGTACGGGAGTGGCCACTGCGGCCGCATAGGTTGCGGTGTCCCAAGGCCGGCCCTTTGTATGTCTCTTTGATCATTTTATTAGTTTTGTTCTATTGTGCAATGTTTCTCGCACGACGTAAATAAATACTTGAATGTGAATATAAAATGTAATTCAAAGAGTGTGGGAGCGAATGGAATCCGCAAACCCCTCGTTCAATTTTCTTGCGATTGTTTTCGTCATAGACGCCGTTCCCGATTTACTACAAAACCGTTTGAATTTACTACTTTAATGAAGCTTTTCTCGGTACTTCCGTAGTATGTGTACCAGGTTGAGGTTAGGCCATAATTTTGTTCCGATTTTAGTTCTATTACGAGTTCGGGGTCTGTTTATGTCAACCAAGTGAATATACCACTTGCCAAACAGGCATCAGTCCCTTTACACAACTTGATGTAAAGTAGGCGAACAAAATTAGTTATCTTCATATTGGAACACATACTTCTGCAGCGCCCATTTATATACAAGTTTGGTCGAAGCAAGGTCCTGATCACCCGTGGACTAAATTTGGAAAGAGTACTTGTATGAATTGATTTTTCGGTTCAAATTTCCATAATTATTTGAATATAATTATTTGCACTTTTTACGCGATTTTTATCATCTTGTTTCGTGATTTCTTGAGCTATCTCTGTTGAGGTCGGATTAAGATTTTTCTATTGACGAGCACCTCATTTTCTGTTATATGCAACTGATATTTTTTCGGTCACATTTTATATTTCAATGTCTCGCCAAAACGATATCTTAAAATTGTTGTATTTATTCATGTATGTATGTTTGCATGAAGCGACAAATCTGTTATCAGTTCATCGTTTCTTATAGTTTTATTTTTATCAAAATTGTATGTCGGTTACATGACAGGGGTCATTTTGGCAAATTGCGCTTTTGAATTGCCGAATTCTGAGTCAGAGAATCGAATTTCATGAAACTGAATGTAACCAAATCTGAATGCGGGTTTGGGCGTGGCTTTGCGGTGTAAGTGTGGCTTTGATTGGCGGGAAATGATAATCAGTCATGCGTAATGGAATTCATTTTATGAAAATCCGCGATTTCTGTGGCTGTATAAAACGTTGTCGGTAAACCAGTTTCGCGAGTATAGATTGTTTCGCATATGTTCGCCCTTTTAACGAGGGTCTGAGGAATAGATATAAGACGATGGGAGAAATAAAATAATCGGATAGGGGAAGGGAAACGCTGAAAACAACAACTCTGGTAGTGAACTATTTTTGCAGATATGAAATGGTTTGATTCGTCCTCTCTTATAAACAAAGCCTGTTGGAATAGATTGAGAGGGCCTTGGAGTCACGGCCGCGAATTTTCTTGGAACTTTAAACGCTGTTCTCGTACGTGGTGCTTTGAATCAACCCCTAGAGCGAGTAGATCGGATAAAAGGGGGTAAATGGCGGCTTTGATTGAATAGTTTCATTGAACAGTTTGTGATAACGGGTAGCGTCTCCGTTTTTTCGCCCGCAAAAAGTTTTTAGTGATTCCCTTGTGTCCCCTTCAGTTTTGTCAGCGACGAAAATGTTATTTCCGATAATTGCTAAGTTTTATTCAGAAAATATGTTTATATTGTGAATATTGCATATTTTTGCATAAGAAGAACGATCTTTCTAATCAATTTTTTCATATAATTTTGATTTTGTTCGCGTATCTAT
This sequence comes from Styela clava, assembly GCF_964204865.1. NCBI lineage: Eukaryota > Metazoa > Chordata > Ascidiacea > Stolidobranchia > Styelidae > Styela > Styela clava. The sequence continues at coordinate 5,391,984 of NC_135251.1, forward strand.
CTATTTTACCAGTTGGTATTATTCGTATTGTAGTATGTCGGATTTTGGAATTTGCATTGGGATTGGAATCCGGATTATTATAATTTTCCCCGACAATATAGTTTTGAAATCTTTCATCATTAGGCGAAATTTATCTAGAAATTCTGTAGTTTTGCAACTATTTTTTTTATAAATTTTTCTACAAAGAGTAGAGGGCTTGAGCAAGAGGTGTATGAAATAGTTTCGTATCCGATCTTTCAAGCAACATTCAAAAGAAGAGACGGAAGGCGGGCGATAGCCGGCTGCAGGTTTTTCGATGGGGAGAACATACATTTCGTGACAACAGTGAGTGTCTAAAAACTAAGCAAAACCCTACGCTGCCGTTAATTTTGTCAGTGAAATTCGGGGGCATAGTTTTTTTTCTGTAAATTTTTGTTTTTCGACATTCTTTCATCGACAATATGGCTTTAATTTGTGTCTAACTTTAGAAATAAGAATTCTATTCTATTACTCGAATCTTCTATCAGAAATCTATCCACAAAGAGAAGAGACGTCGTGACCTTGTTTTGTGCAAATTTATATATTTTGTTCGACTTTCTCGACCTTGCTTTTCTCCTACAGCACTTGAATAGACACGATGAATTCCAATATTTACACTAGAGCCGCACCTTCGATCGTTGTGCTTTGTCATTGAGGCTGAATACACGGTTCTGCTTTTCGTATGGGTTAAAGCAAGCGTTCATGGTTCAAGAATGGGGGGGGGGGGGGATATCATAGGCGTAGCCTGTGGGGTCATATCATGTAGTTTTGTAGTTCGGAGATTCATACGTGGCGTACCCGCTGGATTGGAATTATGTTAATTTATTTGTGTTTTTGTACAGTGAGACTTTTGTATCACATAAAATAGTCATCTTTATTTTTGCTACAGCATCCTTGCGTAATGTGCATGCGAATTCACTAACGTAAAGGTATAAAATAGATGAAGGTTAAGTAGTAAGTCTAAATGAACGATAGCATAGTTTGAAGTTTTGAACTAACCATTCACCATTTGAGCAGCAAGACACGTAAAATATTAATCTTTACTCTTGCTACAGAATTTTTACATTATACACTTGCGAATCCACCAGCACAAGAAAATAAAATAAGTAGTTGGTCACATACCCAATTTCTGGCGCACCAGAAGTGTGTGTACCAATATGGAGGTAATTAATTATTTTCGCCTATTTTTACATCAAGTTGTGCAAAGGGACGGAAACCTATGGGCAAAGGGTATATTCACTTGGCTAACACAAACAGTACCCGAACTCGTAATAGAACTTAAATGAGGTAACTTGAAAAAAAATTATGGCCTATCCTTGACACACTACGTGAGTACCTAATTTCCTTTTATTTTATCAAAGCTGTGTCACTGAATCATCTCATATTACGAATCTCTTGAATAATTCAAACTGTATTGTGTGGTAAATCGAGTGTATAAATATGGCAGGTGGTGAACGTCAAGTTGTCGTTTTATTAATTTACCACAACCTTTAGGTTAAAACCGCGTATCTATCTCTTGAGAATTTGTTTATTGTTGTGGAATTAAGATAGTTAGACGAGGGCTGTTCGCTTGGCAGCCTATTGCTAGTTATAAGCCGTGACTTAGATTCCTTATTCGCTTATCAGTCATCGGTAGGATGTAGAAAGCGTGCAAAGTTCAGTTGTTCAGTTCGGGTTCTAGAGCATTTTTCGCACGGGGCAGTTGGTTAAATTTGTATGCGAGCATCCCCATTAGTTCCCGAAATATTCGGTGGTTATTGCGAATTTTTTCTCCTAAAGAACCAACCTGGTAACCAACCCCACGTTTCCATAGAAATTTAGCGTTAGAAATTTTTTAAACTTATTTATCGAAATTCCGACTGCCCATCCTGATAATTCAAAATTCTCACTTTGACTCCGGAGACTTCAAAAATACGACTCCGGTCAAAACAATTCAAATTCCGGTGCCTGTATCGGACGCCCTAAATTATCTCATGAACTATTTCCATTTTAATCTCATAATGTGACGATTCGCACCTTATAATTAGTCTTTGTGACGTACAATGCGGTTCTGTGAACGAACAATTAAAAAGCGATACCGGAAATTCATTATCAGCCTACCGGCACTTACGGCGTTTCTTGAAAGAAATGGAAAGCCTAGAAATAAGTTTCTAGAAAGGTATTTAATGATGTGTTCCAGGGTGTAGGTAGGATGTCAACTATTCTGAAAGAAGAGTGAGGCAATAAACTAACCGGGTCTAGTCAAGTGTAGTTTAGTACCAGTACCTCTAGTGGGCTTGGCATAACCATTTTTGCATATGTTATCATTCCTAACCCCCCATCTGACTAGGTCACTAGGTCAATCAAAAATTATATTACTACGACCTCATATAGCTTGCCAAAGTATAGCTGCGATTGCTCAAAATGGCATATGTGCCGAAGATGACGTCGTAGTGACGTAATTTTTGGATGACTTATACTATTTAAGGCTACAAAAACCTCAGAAGGAAAAGCAACGAAACGTGACTGACAGCATTAGCAGCCTATAGTTTTAGTTACATTATTCTGTCCGTTACGGCTCATTACTTACTTCACAGGATAGGATGTGATCGTATCGCCGTTGTGCTGTTAGATTTTCTTTTAGATATTCTTCTTGGAATTGTAGCTATTAGGCCGGGAGGCTCAAAAGCCGTGGCAGATATTTTACTACAAGATTGCCCGAGCAAGCTTTCGTGTAGTTATTATGTATATACTATAATTTTTCTGCTAAAAACAGTGTTTTCTTTTCACATTTTTTTCGATTGAAATTTATCATATTTCGGTCGAAAATGATGTTTTCTGTTTTTCAGTTAGTGATAATTTATGTGATGATACCCATGCGTGAAAACGCCGCTCACGCTGGTCTTAAAATATCATTTTTATTCGGTGGGAATTGCTTCATTTCATGGAAGTGAACACTTTTCAGCGACAGGCGTTCAATGTACACAAAGAAAGCATATGAGACGCTTGTTGAAACCAAATATCGTTTTAGCATCTATCAGACTCGGCCATGAATAAATATCACAAATTAAGTATGATCCTTACCTGGCCAGTTTTGTATAATCAATCAAATTTGTCTGAGGAAATTAGCGGCGCAGGCCGGGGTCAGATTACACGAATTGCCGGGATTAACGACTCAAAATCTTTGTCAAGTGTCGGATAACCGCCGATGCGTAAACAAACGCTTGCGTGCAAAACCCGATAGAAAATGTTGTTTTACTTTACAACGGACGAATTGCTTTACTTAACGAAGAGCAGTTTCTCGATGCGTATGAGATTGTAGTCGTTTTTCGGTACTCCCCTAGTATGTGAACCAAGATGGCGGATACTGGAACGTAGTATGTGTTAGGGTTAGTCCTGAGATAAGGAAAATTGGAATAAAATTATCGCCGAACCCTAACCTGGTACACATACTACGTTACGGTGTCCGCCATATTGTTTCACATACTACCCGTTTTTCTATGTCCGCAATTTATATTGTTAAGTTAATAGTGATCACGATGGTCTGGTTCACCGATTCTCAACCAGTTAGCCATGGCTCACAGCTGCACCACAACAACCACAGAAACATTTTCACATGGGCCTTGAACCTATTCAAAGTGTCTAGAGTTGTTAAATTTAGTTGAATTTGATTCTAGTAGCAATGATTGATGATGCTGTTTTCTACTGAGTGACAATTCTTATTTTTAATATATATCAAAGTGGGAGAGTCTGTTTTTGCGGACACATGAGAGATTGTTAGTGGGCCCAGACTTTTTGGGCAACGAAAGTGGGCCACGGATGAAAAAAAGGTGAGAACCACTGCTATAGGGGTACTCACGCTTTGGTCATAATGTTCAATTTTAGCATAGAGCATATTGCAGTGTTTTTTAAATATCTGTAATTTTTATTGCTCAGTCTGCGTTTGGTGTAACTGTATAGGTGTATAGAGGTGTTATGTCGGGGCTCCCGAAGTATGCGAACCAAGATGGCGGACATCGGATAGTAATATGTGTACTAGGTTAGGGTTAGGCCATAATTTTAGCTATAAATACTACGGGAGGCTCTTGGCTAGTCTTCGAACTGATAATAGGACTAAAATAAGGAAAACTGGAAAAAAATTATCGCCTAACCCTAACCTGTTACCCATGTTACGTTCCGATGTCCGCCATCTTGGTTCGCATACTTCGGGAGCACCGTTATGTCTTTGGTAGACTACTGTAAGATGTGTACACTGAAAATATTTTCCTCAATTTATTAGAAGGAAAAAGAAAAATTATGGCTTTCATTTCAGTTTTGGATCGGGGGATATTGAAGTGCGTTTGCCATATCTGCCTTTCATGTCGCTCACGTAATGGCGGACGCGATTGGCTCCTAGCCGAATGATTACCGCATTGGACTTGACGTTGTTTACGTCATAGGCCTTTTTTGGTCGGTTTTTAGTTGGCTTGATGCTGTTCGGTTTATTTTTAGAAACACGCTCATGCAAGTTGTGATAAAATCTCAGAACAAACTTATGATTTGAGTTAGCAGGCCTTATGCAGCGAGAAATTTTGGCAACGAAACGTAAAGTTTTCTTAGGAATATGTTGCGTCAGCCATTCCAGTTTAATGACACAAAACTGATCATTGTGTTAGCGCACAAAGTCAAAACTTAATAGGTCACAAAATTTTTGCCCAACGAAAATGATCCACGGAAGAAAAATGGTTGAGAACATATGGCAGTAGTTTCACTATATTTGCAATTTCTATCACTTAGTCTATAAGTTTTAGATGTAACTGTATAGAGGTGTTATGTCTACTACTGTAAGATGGGTACACTGAAAATATTTTTCTCAATTTAATATCAGGAAAAAGAAAAATTATGGCTTTCAATCCAATTTGGGATCAGAGAATATTGCAGTGCTTTTGCCATATCTGGTTTTCATGTCGCTCACGTAATGGCGGACGCGATTGGCTCTTAGCCGAATGATAACCGCTTTGGACTTGACGTTGTTTGCGTCATAGGTCTTCCTTGGACGGGTTTTAGTTGGCTTGATGCTGATCGATTTATTTTTAGAAGCACGCTCATGCAAGTTGTGATAAAATCTCAGAACAAAAGGTGATGCTTTAAGTAGGCAGGCTTTATGTAGCGAGAGGCTTTAGCTATGAAACGAATCTTAGGAATATGTTAGTTCAGACTTTTTGGTTCAACTACACGAAAATGACAATTGTGTTAGCGCTCCAAGTCAATCAAAGAAAAAACTGAAAGTAAACCAAACTTTCATCATAGCATGGCACTTTAGCTTATTTCTTATGAAATTGAGTTATTTGATTTGGACCGCACCTGATTCTTTATTTTAGATCATTGACCCCACTTCGGATATGTAAAGGATTTTTTTCATCAAATACGATTATGAACAATGCGAACAGCGCCATCTTGATTAACAAATAATCACTAACTGGCCGAAGGGCTGCAGTTCAACATGGACGTTATCTATTTAACTCTTAGGCAGATACTTTTTTAGAAGGATTATTTCGGATAAATGAAGTCGTTTAAGGTCTATTCCTAACGATTTTATTAATTGGAAGTGTTAAAGTGAAAACTCATCATCGAACACAGAGTATGGCTTCGTCCCAAACCAGTGGTTTTCAAACTTTTTGAGTGGCGTCTCCTTTTTAGAATTTGTCATATCTCGCGCCCACTCAAAAATAACTAGCTAACAATAAGATACAAATAACATTTACTAAGGCGAAAGTATGTTTTATTAAAAAAGACGAAATGTAAACAATAAAGCAATGTAAATATACGAAATAAGGCGGGCAAGATTAAATCTAACAAATATTTTTATTTTTAATCAGCTTCATGCCCCCCTCAAAGATTGTCTACGTCCCATCGTTTGTCAACCACTATCTTAAACTAAATGCGGTTTCCATGATAGGTTACGCCCTCGTTTCTCAGGCCATGGCTTGCCAGAAATGTGGTCTTAGTTTGACAGCTCGTTCGTGCCGTTCAAAGAATGAAACCGACAGGGACTTTCCACTGTCAGTCAGGAATGCTAACATGGAAATTTGTTCAGTTGCAAGGTTTTTGGACAAGGTACCAATAATTTGCCCACCTAGACTGGCGGGCCATGTAAGTGTGACGTCAAAGTTACATTTTATAAACAATATTTGCAGTGTCACGAAAGCAAAAAAAACAAAGTGCCATTTATGTATTCCTTCAGTCAGGATTTGTGCGTGTTTTCATATTAAAAATAATCTCATATTTGTCCAGAGCTATGAGAAATAACCACAATTCAATAGAATAACTTTGCCCCAATTTTGAAAGTAAATTTGACATGAGATGGTAAACTGACGAAAGGCCGTGGTGCGCCGTATGATTAAGCCGTCTTATCAACTTTCCTCTGTAAATAAATATGAAAATCCAACCCAATCAGTACTCGTCTTTGTGGTCGATTTATTCGTTCGCGTTCATCTCTCTCAATGTGTAAACTGACACTGCGGAAGGATGCCTTGTTGACCTCGTTGTCAATGGGCAGATGGCCACTTAGGGTTTATGGAATAATGGACGATATGACTTAGTGGTTAGAGCGTTCTACTATGATAGCAAAATTTTCAGGTTCGAATTCCGTGACACTACCTCAATGCGGGGTAATAAATGGTTAGGAATCGTCCAATGGGTCAAAAAATAGGCAACATTAAATAATTTGGTCGCACAACTTGGTTGTATTATTTGTCTACAGTTTATATGTCAAATGATGGTACGCGAGACTAATTACCATCTATGACAGCGGTTCCAATGGGTGCGCAATGGCGAGTTGCTAAGTGCACCGCGAAAATTAACTTAATTTCGTTTTAACGATCAAAAATTAAGTTTTTGAAGCAGCTTTTTTTTCTGTAACTGCGCCGTGAATTTTTTCCCTGATAATTTGGCGCCGCACGAACAAAAAGTTTGGTAACCGCTGATCTGTGGTATAACTTTGCACTGATGGATCCGTATATGTATAATGCATAGATGCTGTAGCAAAAATAGATATGATAGGTCTATTTCATTCAAGAGTCTTTCAGATCACTAACACAAGTTACACAATTAACTACTTATCCTTCCTCAGTGCTTTTGCGCGGGTGTAAACATATGCGTATAATGCAGTGGTTCCAAAAGTTGGTCGATCGCCCACAAGTGACCTATACCGGTACGTTTGTTACGTATATACACGTGCTTGAACCGTGATAATGACGTAACACGTGGCAGTATCTAGTAAGCAAAAAGAAGAACATGATTTTAACAATGTCTTCAACTATTTCACTCAGGCTATATCAAATCTTTACGGGGGCCGTAATTAGCCCGCGGGTCGCGGTTTAGAAACCACTTGTATATTGCAAGGATACTGGTGCAAGAATAAAGATTACTGCTGTATTTGATTTACTTAGCCTTTAACCTTCGAAAATATAGAGTTCGAGACCACGATGTTGGTAAATGTCCGAACCTAGTGCAGGAAATTTAGAAATCTTTTGGAAGTGACCACCCACAATGGACGAATTGTAACCAAATACGACGGCGTTCCAGACTGCCCATCCGTGTATGACTAACTGGACATTCCTTATGAGACATTTGTCGCAAATTTTACCTTTAAGTAAAATGATTCTTAGATGATGCCGCAAATAAGTGTGATATTAAAAATATCGAAATAGAGTTTTATGATACAAAATTTTAGTCGAGTTGTTTCGCTCCATTGCCTCTCTTGTGGAACTTTGTCCTGTTAAATACTTGGGCAGAATACAGAATTAAAATACAGTTGTTTTACTGAATTGTAACATGTTTACTATGCTGTCTAGTTACGCTTCGTTGCTATCTTCTCCAGACGCTGTACAGTACAATAACTATTATATTTCATTGAATATGTCGAGCTGTTTCGCTTCGTTGCCTCTCTTGTGAGACTCAGGCCGGTTAAATACTTGACAGAATTCACAATTAAAATACAGTTGTTTTACTGAATTGTAACATGTTTACTATGCTGTCTAGATACGCTCCGTCGCTACACTTTGAAACGACGTACAATAACTATTTGATTTCATTGAATATGTTGCAGCTTTATAAAATTGTCATAAATCGTCGTCAGAATCTTCGATATAATAGTTGCGTAATAATGGCCGTCTCTTGTTTACTTTGTGACATAAGAAAGGAAACCAAGAAAAATTGCCCAGGAGTGGACAGCTGAATCATTGCGTAGTTGGCGCCAATTGTTTGAATAATATTTCCTTCCAAAGATGGCTGAGAATTTAGTTCGAATAATTTTGAAATCGTGTGGATTTCCAAGAAATTTGGTTGACACAGAATTACAAATTAATGATATTGGTAGAAGGCGTTAAGAAGTAAAATAAATGAAATTGTCTCCATTCGTTTAGTTATAAGTTGGGGTCAAGCTAGACGGACTCTGCTTTCGTGCTCAGTTCAAATGATTTTGAAATCTTGCCCAAGAAATTAGGTTGACGCAAGTATTAATTGAGGATATTCGTAATAGGCGTTAAGAAAAGATGATCGAAATTGTTTTCATTTTTTTAAAGTTGGGGTCACTGAAGACAATATACATTTAGGATGAGACGAGACTATATGCCTATTCTACTTCTATGCTTTTGTGCATCTGTAAGTCGGCGGGTACGCGTGTAGTATGTGAACCAAGATGACGGACACCGGAACGTAGTACGTGTACCAGGTTAGAGTTAGGCCATAATTTCATACTACGGGAGTCAGTTGGATAGTCCCCGAACTCGTAATAGAACTAAAATAAGGGAAATTAGAATGAAAGTATGTCTTAACCCTGGTACACATACTACGTTCCGGTGTCCGCCATCTTGATGCACATACTACGGGAGCGCCAGTCGGCGTAAGGCGAACTAGGTAGGCTCTGTATATCAAGCCACGCACACGTATAAAGAGCTGTCGCAATTTTGGGTCAGAATCTCTCTGTTTCGGCATTGCTAACTTATCTAATTCACTACTTTTTGGTAGATGTTAGGGGCACTTAACCTTTCATGATATAAAAATTTCATGCATAGTGAGGAAGAAATAAAGAGCTCTAAAATAGAAAAATGGGTCTCTTTACAAAAATCTACCGATACATAACTTACTATAAAAACAAAAACTCATTCGTGGCCGCAAATACTTTATCATACCATTAATCAAATTACGCGCCTCTTTGGAATTGCATTTTCAAACAGTTTTCACTCTGAATAAGTCACTGTACATGCAGCCACCGATACGTATTTTACAACTATTTACTTTAAGAGCCATAACTCATTCCCGGCCACAAATACTTTACTTAAAGACTATTAATCAAAATATGCTCCCTTTCTGGCATAAAACCCAAGTGTAACCAACCCCAAATTAACCGCAAATATTTTTGCATCGGGTCGGATTACTGTGGTCTTAAAGCCTATTGATAATCTTAAAGTTAAACAATGCATCCGGGTTCAAAGGTCAAGATTTGCCACCGCGGAGATAAATTGTGATGTATCTTCACGGATGACGGAGTTGGGCCTGTTGGCTGTTGCAAGAAACGTTTGCGCAATCACAAATCACATTTTTAACTATTCGGCTTAGATTTTTGGCACGTGGAGTATTGTTTTGCTGAATAGTTGTTGGAAAAATTGCTTTTGTCTACATCTATTGGACCAAATTATACTACATTCTTTAAAGAAATCGCAAGGAGGGTATAAATTTTGTTTTATTTATTTTCCATAATTTTCGTCGATTCCCATGCGGATAGGTTTAAATTTGTTTATTTGTGGCTCACTTTTGAATATATTCGATATTCCATATCTGTATGATGTAATCGGAAGTGTTATTCCTCGTTTTGGCATAAAATCTTTTCAGCATAAATCTAATCTCCTTTCCAATCACTGTTTGTGCATGACCTTCTTTTAGCGTGAGACGCTAAAAATAGTAAAAAAAAGAACTAATTAAGATTGCAATAGCGACAATTTTGGGATGAGTTTTTGGAATGAACAGCATACTTTGTAACATTTCTTACAATACAGTCAAAGTCGCCCGGTTTTATAGTAATGACAACTGTAAGTTTAAATAAATTTTATTGTATGATAAATGAGAACTACAAGCGCAATAGGAACTATTAATTAACAAAAACAAAAAAAATGCATTGTTTTTACTATAAAATCGGGCGAAATTTTTTTGACATCCTGTATTTTTTTCTCGTTAGCGTAATTGTAGCAATTTTATAAATTTGAATTCCAGCTTTTCGCAGCTCGTTTCTCCCTTGACGCCAAAATTAATGATTATGTTTGCGATTCGTAACGAGTGAGGTATTCCTGGAATTTTTATTGTTTGACCTCAACTACTTGTGAGCACGATCACTTTGCGTTAGCAATTTATCAAGATGGCCGTGCACAGCGCTATTTAGCTATTTTTGCTTAAAATCCGCATATAAAACAGCAAAATGACGATCCGGTCCGGTCTTTTCGGAAATATATTTTACAGTGCGCCTAAAACTACCTTGGGTGTCGCTGCTCGATAAACAGTTTTGGTTTGGCTTACCTTCCCAGTAAAACTGTAAATACCATTTTGTCGTAATTTATGTACGATTTTTTTACTGGTCGAAAAATATTAAAATTGACTTTGAGATTGAAAAACGGTTTGTGGAATACTTAGTAACCGCAAAAATATCAACATCTTCAACGTGCGTTGAAGTTTCCCTTGGTGATTAATCTGTGATGGAGAGTGCGCCATATTTTCTATCATTATGGCTTTGCAGTTCTTTTCGTACATAGTTAAGCACAAATACAAGCAAATGACACGATAAATATCCTCTAAAAATATAAATATTAGTTATTCAATAAAAGGAAACCTTAACATTCAAGTTGATGCTCTAAGATAAAAATTTAGACTCACATACGGTCCGAAACGATTACTCGAAAGATCCGGATTCGGACCGCAGTTCGTTAGTCGAGTAGCTCAGTTGTGGAGTCGAGTTGTGGTTAAAGTGATCCACTTAACAATATTATACTGTAAATATCAATTATTCAATGCAAAGTTATTATACTATGAATAGCAGTTTTTCATTCACATATTCAAAGTTGGGTAAATGATCCAGCCTCCAAATAAATAATCAGATGCGGTCCGAATCGATTACCCGGACTCGGACCGCAGTTCGTTAGTTGAGTAGCCCAGGACTTGTGGTTAAAGCGATCGGCTCAACTACATTGGGTCCCAGGTTGAATATCTCCTGTTCAAATCTCATGTCCGCCACTTTACTCAATGTGCAGGGTGGAGTTTTTTCTTCAAATTACATCGTTTTGCTTACACCTGTTCTACTCTACATATTTTCAATATTAATATATCGTGCGGCAATAATGTGCTATTTAATAGAGTATGTTTAATAAAAATTGGCCATGAAACGAATACTGTGGGCCATCAAGTGTCAGCAAGAGTCTGATATTAAATTTTCTTAGATTGCTCACATAAGCATGTAGTGAAGGCGAATATTTTTGAAATAAAAGAATTCTTGCGAGTGAGCAATGCATTCGAGTGGAACCACCATCTGTCGATTCTTATTATGTCGTCACAGTTTCTTATTGTTTGGTCACAGTTTGTTACCGCCTTTTTGTCGTCTTCTCTTTATTAATCCCTATGACAGATTGAGGGCAACGACGACGATTTCCCCAATACAGTATTATGTGACACAATGTACAGACTGCCTGGCATTGTTTTGTAATAATAATTAAGTCGTCGGTTAGAATTTCATTGTTTGTATTGTGTTAATTGCTTAAGTTTTAACGTTATTTTCATTTTCGACAGCTCTTTAGTTCTAATGTAAATTACCATAGACTGTAGAGGACTGTAAATGGATTTACTAAAGTTGCATTTTACACTGGGATATATCGCTTCGTTCAAACGATTTTACAAAGTCATCCAAAGGTATCGTTGTTTTGGGGATCGGGTAAATTTATGCCGTATTGTAGACTAATCCATTGTATCTCACTTTCACAAATTTGTTTTATACTTTTCGTCCGCCCGGAGTCAAACTTCCTTATACGAACAGTTTCCATTTGAATATTGTATATAGATCTAATTCTTATGGTTGATGTATACCAGTGGCCCTGGAACCACCTCCTTTTTACCGCAAAAACGGAAAAAATGCTCATAAATTTATTATTATCTGCGCACGGATATATGTCGTAAAAATGGTTGTTGTATGGTGTTTGTTTTGTAGTTATTGGCGGAAGCATCTGTCAGATTAATTTGAAGTTTAATGTGGCATTGTTTATGGGCAGAAATTATTGTGGCCCGCACGCTAACGTCAATGTGTGTATTTGGCCCAGTACGGCAGGTAGTACATAAAGTTCGCCGACCACTGATGTATTAGGGATACACTGACAAAGGGCGGCAGTTAGCCTTAGCACTTTAAAAAGGGTTCCATTTACTTCATATCGGGGCCATATTTTCATGCTATTCCTTACTATCCTGAATTACTTTACATGCACGAGAGAATACTTTCACAAGACGATGGTCTGGCAAATAATTAATTATTTGTATGTCCAGTAAGTCTCACAGTCTTTCTTCTAGTTTCCGTTTTTCATGAACCATAAGACACACTTTAAATCCATTTTTCTCAAAAATCAAATGGGCACCTAATAAACCATGGCGCCTGATGTTGGATCAGGTAGTGCTTTATTGTCTACATTCAAAACCAGTACCGGTACCAGTGTACGGTATGTATAAATACGGTTCTATTACGAGTTCGGGGACTAGCCAAGTGATTCCCGTGGTATTTGTACCTGGAATCTTGGCCTAACCCTAACCTGGTACACAGACTACGTTTCGATGTCCGCCATCTTGGTTCACAGTAAACTATTGGAGTTCATTGTCATAGCAATTTTGAACGTGACATTCTTTCATAATCAAATATTTGTTCAATCGTTTTTCATTTGTCTGATACGAGATATTAAGAGCTGTAATTTACACCGCTCTAATTTAAGTACTTAGTAAACATTACAGTTTGCAAACAGCACTCCCTACTGTTTGAGTTGACAGTGTGCTGTGCCATGGCCTTTAGCATACTGTAGATTACTGTTCTGATACGTATTTATTGGGTGTTGAGTGTTTGCTAAATTTTTTGTAGGAACTCGTTGGAAGGATATTACTTGTAATTTTTTTTTTTTTAAATTTCAAAGTCATGTGGGATCCGATGTTTTACTCAGATTTTTACTGTTTTTGTTTTAATTCACGTGGACACTTTTTATGATATTAGGAACAGTTATAATGATATTAAACATTTAATTTTTTTTTAAATGAGAGCGCATACAGACAAGTCATATGTTTGTTACCAAATAGTTTAGTATTTAGAATCCAAGATTGCAATAAAATTCGATTCCGAATATTGTAAACAGAAGTATTTTTTTTAATCGAATCGAAATTCAGCTTTTTTGATTTTTGTCTCAAATTAAAAACTTGAACATCGCTTGCCAGACCTAGCAATAATCGAAGATGTTAAATACTAGATGAAACTGGCAGCTAGAAGCATAGGCCTCGGAGGAATACTATAAGCAGCTGTTGTACTTGAAAAATATCTATTTTTTATTTCTCCCGGGGACATACTGTGCACAATGGTCAAATACATTGAGCAAATGGCACCAGCAGGTGAATACTATTTATGTATCGGTGCATGTGTCTGATAGATACTTGCCTATTTGTTTGTAGTTTTCAAACAAATTTATCTATATCTTGGATCCATACGAAACTAACTACTTATCTTTCCTCTACAGTTTCGTGCCTGTGTATATGTATAATGCAAGAATGCTTCAGCAAGAGTAAACATAGCTAAGTGAGTTTTCATATGTGTGAGAATAGTTGAGTGATACTCGTCTTGTAGCCATATGTTAGCAACTCTTCTATGCTTTTGCGCTGATGTGTCCCGTATGCATATAATGCAAGGATGCTGTATGTATTTCTCTAAGACTAACTCCCTATCCTTGCTCCATGCTTTTTGCACGAGTGGATCCGTATGCATATTATGCAAGGATGCTGTAGCAAGAGTGAAGATAAATATTTTAGGTGATTCAAGAGTCTTGCTGCACACTAACACAAATATATTTCAGAAAGACTAACTTCCTATTCTTGCTCTATGCCTTTTGCGTGTATCCGTATGCGTATATTGCAAGGATACTGTGGCGAGAGTAAAGATGACACTCCCTTTCTTGCACATTTACACATGTGAATACATTGGCACAATAACTAAGAGTAAGGATAGCAGTTAGTCTCGCGTAATTAAAACAGATATTTTAATAAAATGTCTGCACTTTTAAAATCGTCTTGAAAATTTTTGTCGGAAAATTCAATGGAGACAAATATCAGAATTAAACTAATTGATTTTGACGAGCTTCATATCTTCGCCGAGAGAAAGGTAGGAGAGGGCATTTTGTGCATAAATTATTACAGACCGATATTTGCAACGCCTTTCACTTTAAATGTGTTTCTTTTTTATGCCGCTGAAGCACTGCCAACGCAACTTGAGCTCTTTATATTTGTCGTTCAATTTGCGGAATCGCAACCCCGTATCTATCGCCAAAAAGAGCAATCCTGAGTAGTTCCTATCTACGAGCCAATTGCTACTCAGCATTTTTCTTTAACTTTAATCCTTTGACCCCATTTTGTCGTCACTGACTACAAATATTGAAGAAAAGCCTGTTGCTCTTCAGACGGTTGGTTGCGGTTCACCCAATTCTGACGTCGGCACAATTCCTTTTATGATGTAACACTTGACGTTTGTTTTGTCACAGGAGACTGCAAGCACGTGCCTTCTTTGTCTGCTGTTTATTATAAAACAATGTGAAATATTCGTTTTCGATTTTAATAATTTTCCATCATCTTTCGTTATCGCCAATGTTATCAATCGATACCGACGCCCAATGAGTAAAAAAAACATTTAGGATGGCAAAATTAGTTGTCTCTTATCGGAAACTGAACGAGCCGGAAGTGTTTGTGATCGGAAGTTTGTCAAGTTTATGGATTTTAGGATAGTAAACTTCCGAAACTTGTAGCTAGCTCCTCGTATGTGAGTGAGTTTTTATAGAGAGAAATTTTGGAGTGGAGTCGTTGAATTCTGGATAAATGTGTGAATCTTAAACATAAGATTTACACTTGTAACTCTTCTATCAATGCTGTTTATAATTTTAGTTGAAGGCTCGGGGCGCTGTGTCGAGCATTATGTATAAAATAACGATTCGCCAGTTTTAACCTCAAAATGGCTTGTTTATAATCTGAGGGCTCAAAATCTTGCTTTGGGTAAACATGTGTAACAAAAAAGTTTTACATTGACTGCTTTCCTGTTAGTGCACTATGTACTTTTAAATGAGTTATGCTTTTCGTTTAAATCTTTCTGAGAGGACGTTTCAAAATTGTTGCTCTAATTTGAGTCAAGGCTCGGGACCTTGCATTGAGCAAACACGAATAAAAAGTAAGATTTCCATTGTCAGCTGTAACTTTGAAATAGCGTTTTTCTAATCTTTTTCGTTTCTAAGTGGTTTAGTCTCGAAGACGCCTCGACTTCTTGAGCTCGACTATGCATAATTAGATTCTGCGTTAGACCGTGCAGTTTTGCACGCTACATTACATCACAATAGAAAGGCGTGGTTTTGACAATTGACTCATTGTTTTGCCATAATTCTGGTCGAAGTTTAA
The DNA here is from genome assembly GCF_964204865.1 of Styela clava. Lineage (NCBI taxonomy): Eukaryota > Metazoa > Chordata > Ascidiacea > Stolidobranchia > Styelidae > Styela > Styela clava. Next base: position 5,407,674 of record NC_135251.1, read on the forward strand.
AATTCGAAATAGTTACATTTCAATTTTATCTCTGGACTACGTACATGCACAATTGTTAGAAACAAATGATACAGTTTTGCCAGCGTCTATATGCATATGAACTTATGGATAAGTGAATAGAGCACAAGAGAGCGATGCTCAAATATATGGGCACGAAGTGGTACGGGTATGCAATCTATCACAATACCCTACCGGTGCCGTATCGCAGCTGAGCAGTAAATTTGAACTTACGCGCAAGCGGGACCATCACAAGGTGCGCAATTTTTAATTTTGATGATGTCATCGCACACAAAAAACGAATCCCACATGACCCACAGAAATTTTTAAAATAAATAAAAGCGATAGCTATTTTAGCGACAAATACAATCGTCAACCACTGAAAATTTCAAAGCAATTGGTCCAGTAGTTAAAGATAAAAAAGCGATTGTTTTACAAGAAGAAGAAAAGAAATACGAATTGAAAACCACTGGTATGAGCATTCGGACCGCTCGACTAAATTAGAATGAAAAGCCCATATATCAACCACTCGATGAGTTGGCGCGACATTGACACTCTAACATTTGGCAAAAAATTTTCATTAGTCTTGGACGAGAACGCACGGTGGAATCTTAATCAATCCTGAATTTTTCCGGGTATATGACTCGCAATAACTTTACTTGTAGTGGGAACCATCGTATTGGAAACTGCAGTATCTTTTTTAATGTTGATTTTGACTTCTAAAACATAGCACAAATCAATAATTTTTTTAAACATTAGCTCCGATTAACTGAAGGTAGCTTGTAATTCTCAATTGTGAGGCATAACTTTGGGAGATATAGGTAGTTTTCAGCGCATCAGTGATCTCTTCTATCAGTACTCTTCCCAATTTTAGTTGAGGGCTCGGGACCTTGCTTTGAGCAAACTTGCAACACTTCTATCTGTACTCTTCCCAATTTTAGTTGAGGGCTCGGGACCTTGCTTTGAGCAAACTTGCAATTCTTCTATCAGTACTCTTTCCACATTTATTTGAGGGCTTGAAACCTTGCTTCAAGCAAACTTGGAACTCTTCTACATGTACTTTTTCCACTTATAGTTAATTTTTGGGATATTGCTTTGAGCAAACTTGCAACTATTCTATCAGTACTCTTTCCACATTTAGTTGAAGGCTCGGAACCTTGCTTTGAGCAAATCTGTAACAATAATGCTCTTTTCAATTTCAGTTGAGGGGTTGAGACCTTGCCATTTTGACCAAACTCAAAACATTATTTGCAACAACGCAGATACTATCTTTTATATCTTCAGGGAACTTTGACAGGTTCTAAGCACCCCAGGGTATTGGTCGACCGCTTTCACGTCTCATAGGAAGCCATTTTGAATTTAGGAAATGATCAAAATTAAAAAGTTTTCTGAATGATTTGGATTTTTGCCTTTTCCAAATCAGATTGTTAGGTTATATATAATTTATGTTATATGTATATATATCTTAATTTGGTTTAAAGTCAACTTTTGGATATCTTTCCCCAACTAGGCATCTTTTTATTATACTCTTACCTTTTACAAGTAGACATTGTTAGTTTGGATAAAGCAACGATTCTGACAGTTTTCATCTTTGGTATCTTTCACGAACTAGTCATATTGAATTTGGTTATTCAACAATCTAGCCATTTTGAATGTTAATATCTTTTTCTGTTTAGGCATATTGAATTCAGAATTTCAAAATTTTCTATCTCGAGTTTGGATGCATTCTACCGTAAAGAGACCTAACGATTTTTAAATGTGGTGTGTTCTACGGTTTGGAAAAGTAAGCCGTAGTCTTCCATATTGAAATGGATATTGTCGAGTTAAACCGTTTTAAAGATATCAATCAACATTAAACTTGATCGGGTTTTCATGAATAAAAACATTTAATAAAAATAAATTTTCAATGTTAAAAATATTTGGTAACATTTTGAATATCGGGTGTGGTAGTTAGCCGGATATTCTAAAGTTCTCATTTCCTATTTTAGGAAAAATTTAGATTGTTCAATTTGAAACTTTGGTATTCTGAGCAATGAGCATTTTAACATTTCATGACCAAACAAGAGATGAACTCGGTTGAACTTCTTGATCTTGAAAACAAAATCCAATAATCCCACCAATCTCAATGCATTGCCAAATTTATAAATATCTCTGAGATTTTCTGAGTTTAGAGCATATTCTACATTTCATATTTGAAATTATTATTTCAAAATTTATTCGTGATATTAAATTATCCACTTTCGGCTACACTGAACGTAACATGGGTTCACAAAGGACTCTGAACCTAAATAGGTTCTTGTGACTTTGGCTTGTCCAATCAGATTTTCCACTTCGATATCATTCGCTTGAGTATCCTCGACCCGCCATTTTGCGGTTATTTACTGAACGATTTGCCATTCGACGGCGACGCATGGTTTGGCCATTTTAAATTCCCAATTCGGCGAGTCTTTTTTTACTAATAATGTCATATTGTGATCGGTTGGGGTTACTCGACATTAACAACTACCTTTCTTTGACTGCAAAGTTAAAATATGCTTGTCTGAAGAGTTCGGCCGCTGTCAGACAAAACGTCACAGAAATGTACCTGTGTTAGTGTGCAGCAAGATCTTGAATCAAAAATAGTTTCACATTGTACTGGAAATTGCCATTTTAGTAACGTTTCGCCTAGTGTACATTTTTTGGTGATGTAGAATGAGAGTATTAAGTTACCGAACGAGCTGCCATATTTGAATTGCCAATTTGTCGGACGTTTTCAAAATTTCTATTTATAGATATCAACATGAATGTATTTGTGTAGCGTTTTGTCTGGCGTACATTTGCGCAAATGTTCGGTTAGACTTTTGAATGGCTTAGCGTAGTCATCTTTCAATTTTGTTTAGCGTTTTGCGCATAGGAATAGGCTAACGCAAAAGTACAAGGTGTCCAAAAAATTTCGCTCGATTTTATAGTAATACCCATTGTAAGTTTAAATAAATTTTATTGTATGATAAAGGAGAACGACAATGAGAAGTACAATAAAAACTATTAATAAACAGAGACTAAGAAATTTTTAATTGTTATTACTATTTAATCGGCGAAATATTTTGGACGGTGACCGTACATTTGAACCCATGTACATTTGAACCCATGCGTATATCCACGGGTTCAATATATATGCGGGTGCTAAAACCCGTGGGTTAGGGTTAGTATGGGTTTAACTATCCGTGAAACAAAAAAAATTTCATAGGTGCAATAGCATACAGGTGCAATTGTCATGGGTTCAAATGTACGTGGGTTCAAATGTAATGGAACCATTTTGGACACCGTGTATAGAGGACGGGTATGTAACATTTTGCTAAACTCGATTGATAACTATTGATAGGTCTACGGAAATGACTGAAATCCTCATTCAGGTTTATTATCTTAACGAAGCGCTACATTACGCTCAGTTTCAATATAAGTATAGCGCTAGTTTCAGTTATTTGGGAAATGAATGAAATCAAAACTTAACAGAATCCAAAAAAAATATATCAGAAAATTGGTGTTGTTTTATTAGGGTAGTACCCGGCGATTATAATACGCGTTTGGATTGGTATATTCTATTAATAAAACGTATTTCTTCTAATTGATTCTACTATACATTTCACTTCGTATTTGTATTTGTTCATTTTTATGCGAAGAATATAACATTATTTATTCCATTCAACATGAAAACGTTCGATAAATTCGCAATAGAACGTTCCAATTCCAAATATTATTTGTACTACGAATTACGCCTCATATGCGTACTCCTATATTTGCTCAATTTATGTGAGAATTAAATCGTTAATTTTACTTGTAATTGAAATGGATTTTGGCTCAATTCCACAATATGACTTTACATACCGGTAATTACTTCCTATAGCGAAATTTGCATATCAGAGAATGAAGGATCTTTTGGTTCAACCGAAATCATACATTTAAGCTGAAAATAGTTCCAACAAAAGAGCAATATTTAAATATATAGAAGTCGTGTGTCAAAACAGGGTTCTTTCGAATTAAAATTGAGCAACCGAATTTTGGGTGAAATATCGATTATCAAGAAATATTTAACAAATAAATTAATAGCCGTGTTGCGACTTTTTCATCTTCAAGTTCTTAAAATTTGAAATGAATTCGTATTTACAGAAAAAGGAAAACGCTCACTAAAGGCAAACCTAAACATAGGTATTCTATTTCCGTCACGCTTCAGAAGGGTCGTCATCAACCCTAATCGGGCTGTATTACGTCATAATGGGGAATGTTTTATATTTATAACAAGTGATCGATTAGTTGTATTGGCGTTCGCCACATGTTACATAACGTGCGTGTCGAATGATATGGCGCCGTACTTCTTGGTATTTTATCAACAAAATGGTTGAATTATCTTAGTCTGATATTGGTTAGATGAAACGTTGTAAAAATATATGGTTAGCGTACAGCGTACAGTAAAACTCTTGTCTCACTTAGAGTAATCATCTTTACTCTTGCTAAAGCATCCTTGCATTATATGCATACGGATCCAACAGCGCGAAGGAATTCAATAGAAGGATAAATAGTTTGTCACGCAAAAATGGTACTCCCGTAGTGTGTGTACCAGGTTAAGGTTAGGCCATAATTTTATCCCGATTTTCCTTATTTTAGTTTTATTACACGAGTTCGGGGACTGTCTGTGTTAGCCAAGTGAATATAATGCCCCTTGACTAAAATTAGTTACCTCCCATATTGGTACACACACTTCTAGAGCGCCCAAAAATGCATTTGTGTTAGTTTATATCAAGAATCACTTAAAATATGCATATTTACTCTTGATACAGCATTTTTATATTATATACATACACCCCACCAGCGCAAAAAGACAGCAGAATCATATTTATTCCTTGAGAGTGTGATGGGATGGGATTTAAAAAACATGGTATTGAGATACAAGGAAAATTAAATCTACACTAGGGTTAGGAAATCATTTTCTTGGATTTGTACCAAACTAACCGGGTAAAAAGATCAGAAATGAAATCTGATGACAATGGCAAATAAAATGTATTGTACCGAATGTCATGAAGAACTGTACCGAATTTCATACGAATGTGTGCCCGTCGATTATTATTAAAATAAAACAATATCGGGGCTCAATAAAACTGTAATTAATATAAAATCAATACCCGTTCAGGGACTTCTTTCATATTTAACACACGGAAAATATGACATTCGTCCATTATTTGCGAAGGAAACCGATTTCTTGCAACAACAATTTTATCCATAAGTCCACTTTGTGTCCAAAGAATAAAATATTCGACTGAAAATTCCTTTTTTTCTCAGAGCTGTTGATGTGATGTTGCCGCCATGTCATTCTACCGCAGACAACGTGTTTCCTTTCCGCTGTTGTATTGATTTCATGGACGTATCGATCCCATTCGTTGCTCATGTGAGACTTAGAGTTATCAGAACGCTACAAAACAGGCAATGTTACTTCTGTAGTTTGTCCCATTCGCACAGGTAGAAATCAGGGATGGCAATGTAACTAATTGATTGCTAAATGTGTTTGGTACTATCGTGCCGAAAATGATACTTTGATATTCCAGTTTGACTTATCTTTACGAATTTAATGAAATAATCTGGGCCTATCCAGGACTAGCTTGTAGAATAGGAGCTGCACTATATCCATCGGTAGAGCTTTTAAAATTTAGTTCTGAATTTAGTATTTTAGTTTAGTGAGTGTGGTTTATGTAATATTTTTAAATGTGAATTTGTAGAGACGACTCCCAAGGATTTTATTTCAATATGGTTCATTGCAGTAGTGCTTAGCAAACTACTTTGTTCAAAAGAAATGTTGCAAAATGTATCTGCGGAAATATGCTTCGAAGTCGGCTTTCTGAAGATGCGACTTTTAAAATTCAAACCATTCGAAAAAGAATTTTTTTTACGAATTGGTATTTTTATTAAAATCATTTTGCAAATTCTTATAGCATTTCAAACGCCGCAAGGTATTATTCGATTGACATAAAATTTCTTCGAGTGCAAAATGTGTGTTTCATAAACGAAATTTTCATTTTAAAATGAATTTTTCATTTCCTCAGTCAGTTTTTATGTTCTCAAACAATTTAACCCAGTGAAATGCTAATTTAAAAGTCATCATTTTTTCAGTCTTATTAAATGAAATATATCGGGAGTGCACGATTGTTAAACATCATATAACCTACCGCAAAGGACTCGAAAACGCCATTAAAAATAGATTTAATGGAGGACGTACTACGCGTCGCTCAAATGGTTTCCGTCCGCTCATTTTCCGGCGCGCAGAGGTAGAAATGAGTTCAAATTTGCAATTTTATCTAGACAAAGATAATATCGTTCAATGAATTCGTGTTTTTAAAAATGAATTTTGAATGGCTGAAAAATTGCGTCTTTAAAGCAAAATGAATTGAATGTTTTAAGTTGTAGTAAATTCTTCTCTTCAGGAACAGTTTTGAATATTCATTTCAAATTGGAATTTAGACATCTGACAGCAAATATAAATTATGTGCGTCAATCGAACGAACTGCATTTAGGAAATATAGACGTTAATGAATACAGATTTATTAAATAGCGGGATTGGTTCCAGTCAAGTTGGCAAAACCTTAAATAAATTCAGACATTAGAGTGAATTCAGAAGATCAGTTGAGCATATTCTCCAAGTTTGAATGTGGATGTTTCCTCGAGCATCGATGTCTTTGTGAATACCCATAACAATGAGCAAATAGTCAACAATTACAATTTCTGCAGCCGCTCAGATAGAGATATTCAAGCGTGGTAAAGTATAGAGGGAATTTTTATGGGGTCAAGCGTCGGAGAAACATTCATACATTTATGATTTTATCTATAACCGTTCAAAAAATGCAGATTTTAGATGAATTTGAATCAAATATTCGAATGCAGGTGTAATTAATTGTCGTTCATTTTTTTTTATTTTAGTATTGAGATTATTGTTTTTTTTTTAATAATTTTTTTTTACAAATCGAAATTTTGGATCTTGATTGTAAAACTAGAAACTTATTGACAAACTTAACAAAGTTTTTACATTTCATAAATTTTAATGTGTTAAAAACATACTATATTCGGAAACCTATACATAGCATTTGCAAAGAGTCTTTGTATTCATCGAATGAAGTAACACCTGACTCAAACGTTGGTTTTGTACTTTTGTTTACTGTGAGCTTTGTTTATTTATGTGTTATGGGTAGACACACCCTTCTATACAAGCAAATCCTAATCGGTGCTGCATATCGTATGCCTATATATATATACAGTATATATCAGGATACGTTATTCAACCTATTTTAACTTGATGATATACAAGATGTCCGTAAAGTCCCTTTACAATTATAAATATATGAATACAATAATTATTTTTACGATATCTCGTCATTTCACTTTGTAATAATTTTTTTAAATTGTAAAGAGACTTTATGGACATCCTACAGTATAGTACCTACCTATTATGGTATATGCTTTTATATGTAACACAAACATATTTACATGTAGAAAACGAATTTAAAAATAGAGCCGGAACCCCCTTTTTTAGCTTTGGATATAACCTTGTCATCATATGTTATAATATGAACAAAGGCGCTCCAGAAGTGTGTGTACCAATATGGAGGTAACTAATTTTGTTCGCCTACTTCACAAGTTGTATAAAGGGACTGAAACCTATGGACATGGGGTATATTCACTTGGCTAACACAGATAGTCCCCGAACTCGTAATGGAACTAAAATAAGGAAAATCGGAATAAAATTATGGACTAATCCTAACCTGGTACACATACCACGGGAGTACCCCGGAATGAATATTTCAGAACAGATTTCTCAAGCTTCTATTCTATTTGGAAAATTCGCTTTGCAATTTTTAACATAGAATTTTCATTATCATCCGGCGTTCAGAGAGGCATAAATACAGCACGAACCACGGATTGTTTTCGGTTATCCTATTGTCAGTCAACAGACATGGAGTAATCTGAATAAAGGAATAAATATTGACTTTTGCAGATTCACGAATTATTTGCTTTAATAATGCAAAATTGAAAAATAAAATGTGATTAAATTATACAACTTTTTATAATTATACAAAATTCCGCAACAAAGCGAATTGAGATAATTAACTCCTATTTTAACGGGTGACTATTTTTAATAAGTTATGATATAAATATTCCACGCGCATAAAAGCTAATAAAAAAATGGTCAAACGAAAAAATATTTCCGATAATTTGAGTTCAAATGCCATGAACGCATAGTTTATAAACGTAACATGCCCCAAGGCAAATAACACGGCACACTTAAAACAAAAGGCTTCCTCGACAGGAGGGGACAGGCACGAAGAGCAGATGTGATCATAGGGCGTCGCGATTGTTCGGTTTTCTGCAAATTTGAAGTTCAGTTTCAGTTATTGTAGAGTAATTGTTCATTAAAAATGTAATTAAAATCTGGTAGTACAGCTAAGATGAGTTGGTATAGGGCATGGGTGTGCAACAGTTTTGTCGGTGTGTCATATAACCAACTTCAGACATCTAGCTGGCCGTATAAGAAATTTAGATTTTCCAACGAAACGAATTGAAAATAAATCTCAAAATGATAAGGCTATCGCTTAGCCTTGCAGTAATAAAACATCGGACAAAACGGCGAAAGATTTGACTCATCGGCAAGATAAAAAAAATGTTATGTATTTTTACTAATGTGAGTGCCTTTTCTAAACATATACTGTCAAAATGTGAGTGTTGACGAGGGCCACACTAGATGGCTTGTCGGGTCGTGGCCCGCGGGCCGCTCGTGTCCCCCTGAAAACTCACGAAAATGAAAAAATAAAATTTAATACTTGTACTTCTGATTGTAACCAAAAGTTTCGATAATCCAGGACGCTTCGCATAAAAGTCACGTTTTCTATAGACAATGTTTTAAGTCACTGTTTTTTTATGAAAGTAAATTTATATTGGTGGCGGTGGTTGTGGATTATTAGCGATTGGCTAAGCTGAGCAATGTAATTGATTGTATACAGCTCCGTGACAAACGAATTATTTTCTATTTGAGACACGGAATGTGATTGATTATTATTTGTACGCAATATTATTGTGTTTCTCTATAATCGAACTTAAGTTTTCATTTCGATTGGACATTTAGAATATTTCAAATAAGAATTATTTTGAGCGAAAACACTTTTTAAATATACAATAAAGAATGTAGATTAACTTAATCGTGCGTATGCTGTTTAAAAGTCATCCGCCCGTTAGTAACTTCAAATTATTTATTGGTTTTTGAGTCTCGCAAAATTCTGACCTTTAAACTATTCTTTTTGTAACGGTATTCGTGATGTATTGATTTGTATTTTCATTATTACGTATCCGAAAGCCTTTATGTGTCACATTGGTAATTTGTTTAGTTTTGTTTAGCAACAATGCAAATTTCTATTCACGAATTTTTTGTTAATAATGCATTTTGTTATCGCGAAAAGAGAAAATACTCTGCATGCGAATTCCTGTTGCGTCACAAAACCTCTATGAATCATGACATTGTGTAGTCATAGTTACCTGTCTGCGTTATCTTCGTTTTCGCTCAAAATTTGGGAGTTTGTCTGCCAAAGGCTTGATGGCTTTTCTCCGTGTTTGCGAACCACAGCCCAATAAGCGGTGACGTACTGTAGTTTTCGCTATCTATATGAATGAAGTGAATCATTCGCGTATCAAGAAAGGCATTATCTGACGTTTAGCGATCTAGCAGCGTGCATGGTACAGAATTAGTATCAGTTCTATACCCGCATAGTTTTTCTATAATTTTGGATCTCAGTAAATTCCTATTTCGAATATCTAAGCGACTCTAATTGCGTTATTTGGATAAATAACATGATAAAATGTAGGTGGAATTCTAGAATGTTGGAACACTGGCAACTGGCATACCATCTCTAAGAATATTCGCAGACGGCTCTTGAAATTTCAACACCTATTCTCCCCATTCCGCGGGAAAAATTGGTTAAAAATTCCATCGATTCGCATACCTATCAGAATCAAGAGAGACTCATTGGTCGGGTTCATCGTATTTCTCCTCCTCTCCCCCATTTTGAGTAAAAATTCTATCCAGTTTTCTGACGCCATTGCTCATGATATTGTCGCCTATGAATCACGTAAATGCGTGATCATTGTTGTCAAAGTCCTGACGTTTATAATGCGTACAAGCACGCGAACTGTCTTCAGTATGTTTAATAATGGAATGTTTACTATTTATGTCGCCGTAGGGAACGAAACGAGCTTAAAAATAGATTACTTGAACGAAAGTTAGAATGTTTCATGTTTAGGCAATGTTAGTTGCTCTAGAAATTTTGTTTGAAATTGAAGAAAATCAAACTTAATATTATGTGATAGGACTGTACTTATTGTACTGTATATTTGTTGCATAGGAATACGACTAGGGGTTATCTGAAAATGACTTTTTTTTGAAATTGTAACAGGACATTATGTGACTTTGTACTGTTCTATTATTGATACACATATCTGTTTTTGTCTTCGATCCTGTTTAGGTTAGGTTGGTTGGGCAGCCATCAGGCGGAAATTTAAAAAAAATTAAACTTAGTAAAATGAGAGTTAATTAGGAATGTATTTTGGGATAGCGAAGCAATTTATATTAGCTTACAGCGGGTATATTAGCACAAATGTGTTTCTGTAATATTTAGTCTGACCCTCGATTAGACACGTTTCATTTTAAATCATTTCTTATGTACTTGCAGATATTTAATAAATAATAATACGATTAATCTTAAATGAATGTCAATTGTCAAACAAGCATATGAAATAACGGAGAAGCGATGGAATAGAACTTATTGGGAATAAGCGATGTGAATGACCTAATGGATTTTACTTACAACGAATGAGGCCTGTTGCAAAGGGTGGAAGGATATACATAGTATTAACAACATTTATTAATCGGCATTTATTGGAACGTACTACAACACCGTAATTCTATTTAGTTCCAGCAGCTCTTGATTTTCCTGTAGTCGACAGTAACTTTGCTTTGAGATGAGTCTCTTTTATGTCTGAGCGAGTGTGCGTAACTTTGCTCAGAGATGAGTCTTCTTTACTTCTGGAGGAGTGCGCGTAACTTTGCTTAGAGACAAATCTCCTTTACTTTTGAGTAAGTGCCCATATCTATGCTTATCTATGTCTCCTTTACTTCTGAGTAAGCGCGCCTAATAAAACTCCACAATTATTATATATAATTTCAGTGGCAACTTTGCCCAGAGATGAGTCTGCTTTACTTTTGAGTAAGTGCGCGTGACATTTTCTTGAGCTAACTCTTTTTTTAAATACTGTATATCGCAAGGTCAACAAATTTTTGTCATGTGCAATTCGACTAGACGTGTATTGGAAAAATCCCAGTGAACATCAGACGACTACTATAGTAGGCACTATTTCCGTGTTGCGTCATATTGGTTGTCTGTCATTATCATTGTTTTGTCACTATTAGATCATAGTTTGTGTTATCACGCACCAATGCTATTTCAAGTATCAATGAATAGTTCGGATTAAGTCACTTTCAGAAGTCTCGCGGGAATACACGGTTTCAGTTGTGGGGAACAGGCTGCACGTTTGAGCATAGAAAAAGAAGGATTGTTAGAATATTTCTATACAAGTCTGACAGGCAATGCCCTACGTCTCCAATTATAAGTGGAAAAATTACTGATAGGAGAGTTGCAAGTTTGCTCAAATCAAGTTCCCGAGCTAAACCTCGAAAGAGTTCTGGTAGAAGAGCAGGCAATACACGCCCAACTAAAAGTGGATAAAAGAGTTGCATGTGACTAATGATACCCCCGTGTTATATATAACATCTGCCTCGTGACAAATATGTTAGAAGGCGGCGGTTTACTTTGACTATGTAGCCAGAAACCCAGTATACAATCGGCCTTTTCTGCGAACTTTCTGCTTTAACATTGTTGGCGAAAATTTGTACACCGCATAGAGTTCATTCCGAGAAAGTGAAGCGGATAAGACAACGTGAACCTCAGTCCTTTTTTGTCTGAAGAATTCGTTCAAAGAAAGGTTTTCTTACCTATCCAAATTAAGTATGGCAACAGCCTTCCAGTTAGCTGTTTTAGATTCACTAGCTGGTTAGATCATTTCACCGTTTCCAATGATAAATTTGATGTATATAAGCGTATAGTACATATTTCGCTCAAGACAAGGTTTTTAATTTATTAAGATTACTTCGAAGTGTTGGGTCCATTTTGTAATCTAGTGGTTTGTGGTCACGTTAGCTTACAAAATGGTGGTAATCTGTAGTATCGGCCAACTCCGGCGAAATTGTGTAATTTTGCCGGCATTGGACATCTTTAATCTGCGCGGTTTGTCTATTCAACCCCCGAGTCGATCTTTGTGTAAATGATTAAGTTAGAAAAGCTCTTACCTGGTCTATCGCACGATTGGAGAAAAATTAGAATCGTTTTATAAACATACTAGGATGCCTATTGGGTCTGGACTGTGCCATATACGTATAATATGTGGTAACTGGTAATTTGCACATTGGTAGTAAAAAATAAATCGTGTGCCTAGCTACCGCCCTTTCCTTTCTGCCTTTGTTTTCCGCATATGCCGTTTGTCAGAGGAAGTCTGACCTTGGTCGGGCAAAACGTTATAGAATGAAATTTGAGAAAGCGGGTTGTAACCCATTCAACTACTCAAGAAAATAAACTTAATTTCGATGATACATATCTGAATAGGTGTTTGTTAATTGCAGAACAGGAAAAAGGTAAAAAGATTTGCAATCGAGCAATAAAATGACATGTCGTTTGCAGGAAGCTTGTTCTCGAAGTTTCATTGTCACGTAAAAATGGCGTTTACAATCGACGCTATGAATTCTTTGTGACGTTTGAATGTAAGGTTAGGCTCCATTGTTAATGAATAACGAACGTTTTCGTCAGTTGTCCCCTAATTTACCTACATCATATTTTGTAGGCTTCGCTATTGCGCGGTGTTAAAAGACGTACCAGGTGTCAGACTAACGGTATTTGGTTAAGCTAAAATGGAAGCGTAAGCTTATACGAAAAATTGAACTTTTACTGACTAAATCAGTGTCACCCAAGCCGAGAGAAATTTTATTGTTAAGAGGAGGAATTTTTACTTCGTATTTGGGCCTAATATTATTTATATTCGGTATTATTGTAATGTATAAATACAGGGTGATCGCTAGAAAAACAGAATATTTGTCAAACAGCTATTTATTTTTACAAAGAATAAATTTTACAAAGTTTTTCAAAGGCATATGTTATATTCTACTCATGGGTGCTCAATATGTCGTCCACGCAGAACAGTGTCTTAACCTAGAAATCCAAGCTCGTGTAGCGTTTAGAAGATTAACTTGCGGGATATCTTTCCAATTCAACCAATTCATGATCACGTCTGACCTTCGAATTTTCTGCTTTTCTGGCGACCACCGTGTATATACAATCTCACTTCAACTATTCTAGCTGTATAAAAGTCAGAGTGAAAGTTGCGCTTATCATTGCCTATTTGAGAGAAGTTTCAAAATAGGCAAAGGGAAACACAACAACAAGGGCGCTCCAGAAGTGTGTGTACCAATATGGAGGTAACTAATTTTGTTCGCCTATTTTGCATCAAGTTGTGTAAAAGGACTGAAACCTATGGGCAGAGGGTATATTCACTTGGCTAATACAGACAGTCCCAGAACTCGTAATATAATTAAAATAAGGAAAGTCGGAATAAAATTATGGTCTAAATCTAACATGGTACACACACTACGGGAGTACCCAATAATCGCCCTAGAAACTTTGTATCCAGCAAGACTGATTGCAATAGGCAGAAGGATTAGAAAAGATGGCGACGATTCGAAATATCGTCTGAGGTGAATTGAATATTTAGATATGCATAACGTTACTCTGAAACCAGTGAGATGTGGTTGGAGTGAAAATTCTTAAAAATCATGCTGTACATTGACACGAATCTATTTCTGTACTATTTCGTCTTGAAATTTTGAAGTACTAAAAACGCCTTTTGTGATATTTTTAACCATGTGCTTGTTTGCGCGTTTTTGGAACTTTTCTCATTACCTTTGTATAAGTGACTCAGTTGGTTACAAAAAGCGTTCACGTTCGCAGCGCAAGAAAACAGTGAAATTAGTTCTTCGTGCCTTGGGTTGAATGAATGTATCTTAAAATTTTCAAGTAATTCGGCGCGGCGTTTGAATAGGTCTCTAGGCAAGAATGTGTTATGAAGTAGGAAGAATTAAATGTTGAAGTTATTCAATTCTCGAAAATGGCTTCAGGCAAGTTTGGAGGAGTATGTTTGACTTGCTTCAAGTAGAAAGAATAGAGATGCATACTTAAAGGCTTTTTTTATAGTCATTAAGTACATGTTTTCTTGGAATAACACTCCCCACAAGCAACTGTTAGATAAGTTAGTTAGTCACGATTTAACTAGAAATGATAGCTCTCGAGGGTTTTAGATATGGCTCAACGTGAGTTAGTTTGCTGTACCTGACAGAGGCACAGCCAGAAATTTTCCAAGGGGGGGGGGGGGGTGTTTTCATGAGTTTTGATTGCCCAAAAAGCGTTTCGAGTTCTGAAAGTCATTCAATGCTATAGGCTCAAGGCAAGCGGTTATTGTCGTATGTTGGTTTGCGCTGCTTCGGGTGAATAAGTAACTCGTATTGAGATTTATAGAGTGGCAATAACTCCAAGACTTTAAACATCTTTCCAAACAGCAGTCTAGTTAAAATTAGTTCATATTTAAAGTAGACCGCCCTATCTGAATCCCCCTTACTTAGGAAGAGGGTACAGACGCCGTCGTCTAAAACCTGCCCAAAAAAAATCAATTTTTGGTATTTAACTTAATTTCATGACAATTTTTACAGCATACGTAGTATGCTCGCTTGTTTTTGCCATGTTTTCATGGTAACGCATTATTATCGCGAAATTTTGGTATTTTGAGCGACGATCGTTATCTCTTATCTGTAAATGTGATCGGCGAATGCCGTAATTAAACCACCTAACGAAGCGAAAAGTATAAATGTCATGTTATCGGAACGACATATTGTATAATGTCACGAGCCTTATAAATATTGACGGAGGTCAAAATGAGCATATTTTTATGTTTTTTATATAATATCCTTCCCCATTTTAAAGGACGGGGTTAAAAATTATGATGCCTATTTTATGACGTCATAATGGTATATGAAATTATGTCTTATAAGGTGGTAGAAAATTAATATGTCTCTTCAATGTTCATTTTGGCGTAAAAAATACCCCTTAGGGTTAGGGGTATATACGATGCCTATTTTTGGGGAGGGGTGAAAAATATAATACCTGTTCATAACACATTTCTGTAAATCATTTATTTTACAAGGAGAAAATTGAAAATTAATTTTTGTTGTTAATTAATTTTAGTCGTTTTTTGAATTTGAGATTCTCCCTTTTTTAGGGAAGGAGTGAATAATTGAGTGATATTGTGTGCAACCATCCTCTTGCCTGACGCTGATTGTGTACTTTCACTAGCCTTATAAATTTAGCGCTCTGTGACGTCACAAATTCACAGGTGGGTGTCGAGATGAGTGTATTTAAATGATGTTATTTGGAAATGTACAAACCATCCGCGAGGGAAAAAAATGTGATGCTTGCTCTATGGCTACAAAATTCTATCCTTTGAAGCCTTATAAATATGGACGCGGTGAAAATTAGTGTATTTTTGATCTTGCATTGGTTTATATATATATAGACTCTTATAGCGAGGGGGTGTTGAATAATATAAATCCTTTTTAATTATTAGCTATTGGGGATCTTTTGTACAAATCCATCCCATCCCCAAAATAACCCCCCTCTTACTTTAGAGTTTCAGACCTTGTTTC
Organism: Styela clava; assembly: GCF_964204865.1. Lineage (NCBI taxonomy): Eukaryota > Metazoa > Chordata > Ascidiacea > Stolidobranchia > Styelidae > Styela > Styela clava. The sequence goes on from NC_135251.1 coordinate 5,423,533, forward strand.
GGAGAATTCCCTCCTGTTTTCCCTTGTTTAATTATTAATACCTCTCGTACATTACGTGCGTTGATTTTTTAAAGTAAAAACCCTGTTATCGATCCATACCCAGACGATAATGATGTTTTTACGCTTGGAATACAAAATGTCAGGTTATTGCCATTTAAATACGGCCTTAAATTAATCATTATACGCTTTTTAAAAAAAAATCCGACGCGTATTCCCAGACGCAAAATTAAAAATAGACGTCGACAGACCGTATTACGCTCAGAATAGCCTAGTGTGTGACGCAATAAACGTGATAAATATATCTTTGCATAACGTAACGTGCGTCGAATGCGTAAAAATGTAACGTTATCTTGCGCTTTTTGTAGTTTTGGTTTCGTTTAAGGTTTCGGAAATATAAAAACTGGAAATTTTTCTGAACTTCGCTTAATTGACTTTTCTAGTTCGCTCAGGCTGTGATGAATAGGATTGGCAGGAATAGGGAAATTATGCGTCACGCGTATAGTATTACAGCAGCTTGTATTCAGATGTTTATTTCTTCGTGCATGAAATATTGTAACGTCACAATTGAACAAAAGTAGTAAAGCAGAGCATTAGGTACTGTCTTGTGTTTACTCAAACTTTACTTTTTTATGCTCATGGATGTTTCTACGAGCATCGATTTCCTTGTTTATTTCCGTAACAATTACAAATCAGCAATAGTTTAACAATGACGTAACAATTGTAATTTATTCCGTCGCTCAGACACTCCTTTCACTCAGACAGATTTCAAGCGTGGTTGCGAACATTGCCATTTTTTGGTAGTTTCTTGAGGTATTTGTCAGTTTTTAGTTGTGTTTTCAAAAAATAGCTGTAAATCAAATAACTTAGTTGTTATTATGTCTTTCGAGGATCTTTAGTTTAGTTGAAATAATCAAAAATGAATGCCACAAACGTTGCGATAGACTGAACTAGAATTAGCTATCAGTACCTGTAAGCGGCACGTGGTTTATTGTTTTAAATAAAAATGTTAGTTTGGAACATGTGAACCAGTTTGTAAGAGCCAACTCTCCGAAACACTCTCAAAATCAGCGTTGAAAATTTTGCGATGATAAAATATAGGGAGATCTTTCAAGGGTCGGGGGAAACGTCAATTGGACACGAAATGTACATATGGATCGTTTTGATATTATGATGTTGTTGAGCATATTGTTAGTATTTTCTTTCTCGTTATCGTTTTGAAAAGATTTATTTTTTCATTGCCTACTTGATCAATTGCTCTGAAATTTTTAGTGATAAAAGCTTGTATTTGTCGCTAGAAGGGTATTGATTTTATTAGGTTTAGGTTTGTTTATTGGCCAGCCTTTCTCCGTTTATCTTATGTTGTTCAATACTCTCGCTAACCCAACTTATCCTGACCTAATAAACAGAATCAACGAAATTTCGCGGAAAGTTTTGGAAACCCATTGAACTCTTGAAAGAATTTGGCTGGGGTATGCGGTGACGGATTAGGAAGTTATCAGAAAAGGTTTATTGGCCCGGACAACGACCAAGTCCGTGCATCTGGTGCGAATAAATTGCTAAATAATCTGATAACCGACATGGACTGGTAACTGGACGAGAGGCCGTGGTACGCCATAGGATTAAGCCGTCCTATCGAATTTCTTTTATCTGGGTTAATAAAATAAACTTATTCAAACATCTGATTTGGTATGCTGCGAGTCATCGTTTTTCCAATATTACGCGAGTTCGACTCGATCAATGTAATAGATTGCAGCGCTGGAACGGGGATCGCCATATAAATACGTTATAGTAGGGTAGTTGTCTGTAATAGGCTAGGATTTTTTATATTAAATTTTTATCCCGCGGCGAGTAAAAGCCGATAACATTTTTAACCATAATATGGCAAATAAGTTATTAACGTCCTCTCGTTTTTCCATAGGCCAATATAGCTAGGTAAAGGATTAGTTATTGTCGATGTATTTCATTCATCAAATTGTTTTTCATTAGCCATTCAGGAAAAGAACAATTAAATTAAAGCAAGAGAGATCACAAAATATTTGTATATAGTCATGTCTTTGCCCGGAATGGACAGGATAACCGCGAAGTGACTTTCGGTCTACTTGTCAGCGGAAATCTTGGAATGGCTCAAACCTTTTTTTATTAAAACTATAGATATTCTGTCACTGCCCAACCAAAATTTTCGATTATTTTTTTCTGTGGTTTCTTTCACCTCAGTTCAAATCAATTTAAAAGTCGGTCAAATCCTGCATTATAGTAACGTTTTCACGAAAAAAATAATAGTTTGACCTGACGTAACATATTTATTTCGAGGAAAGTTAGCGAGGCTGCAAATCACATTATTGCGGCAATTTCGTTTACCAATTCCGTGTGTCAAAAATAGCGTTTTATAGTCCTCCAGTTGGGGAGAAGAAAGCCGATAACACGGTTCATTCAAATACTGCCGGCATTTAAGATAGTTATAATATCCCATATCCATATGTCCCCGTCGCTCCAGAAAAACGTTTTCGAATTTTCAATATTTTATGTCAGACCGTGCGTTATCGCGGTCATACAAAGCAGAGCTCATAATGAATTTACAATTTACACGGTTTCTTTGTTCTCTGTCGCTCCGACATTTTGAAAGCAAAGTCGATTCCATTCTTTAACGCTAACTTAAATTTGATATGAACGACATTAAATTGCAAATTTCAGTATTTTCTGAAGTTTGAACGTGCAACTGAATAAACTTGCGCCGGTATAAAAATGAAAGCGCGAAAATGACATACCGTAATTAAATATATATATATATATGTATTTGAGTTAATTTTGGGCTCTGTAATTTGCATTGAGGCGGAACGTGGATTATAAAATTATTAAAGCATAAATGAGGATGTCAGACATGCGAACAGGACTTATAATAATAAAATATGAATTTGATGAATGAAATACATCGACAATAACTAATCCTTTACCTAGCTATATTGGCCTATGGAAAAACGAGAATATGTGTGTTTGTAATATTTTTTATTTTGTTGGGCGGGCGCGTACATATACGCTTTCTAACTTTACTTTAAGTTATGCTCGCTTTCCAGGTGCCTCTGCATTTTGTTTGCCTGTTTATGCTTTGTGTTGTTACATGTCATGTCAGAGAACCGAAACAAAATGATTGATTGATTGAATTTGTGTGCGTAATTGTGAAACAGAAGGCCGATTAGTGTATCACTGACAATTTTCCTGCCCGTTCTAATACTTGTCCGCGTTTCACTATTATTCGTATTTTTGCGACGTGCTAGTCACAACATGTATTACCTGAGAAGTTAAAAGTCCGATTGGAGAGCATCACATCATACTGTTCATGTTGCTTTCCATTCATCTGAAACAAATAACTGTCATTGCTCTAACCAGTCCCTTATTTGGGATGGACTAGAAACCGGACGATAGGCCGGTGTTCGCCATATGATTAAGTCGTCTTGTCGTTTTTTTACTGCACCGGGATAAATATGAAAATCCTATCACATCATATTTTAATTTGTATGTCACAAGATGAGATCGCATTCATGCCGTGTTTTGAAACTCATTGGCAGTTTTGGCGACTACCCTGAATTTCCGTCCTAAGTGTTGTCATTTTCGTACCATGGCGGCGTTTAAAATAAATTATCTAATCTAAAAATATCCAACGTCAGACATTAACGGACACGTACCAGTTTTTTGACAACATCGTTTAATCTAAAATCTGGAAGTTTTAAACCTTACTTGGGATTTGTTCGCTTTCCTGTCTTTTATGCTGACTATGGAGTCAAAATGAACTTATACTTACACAACAATGTCGTCGCTTCATCGCTAAATTGGTGTTTGTTCTTTCTGTTCTGTGTTTGTTGATAGAAAAATCGAAATATCATTGATCCATGAAATTTATTACTAGTCTGGGCAAAATAACCTTACAAGCGCAGCTGAATACTTTATCGTTATTGGATGAACAAAATCGGTAAATCCTTTTACGGATCCTAAGATAGTGTTATTCACAAGTCGCACTCCCGCTTTTATACAGTCCAATACGTGTACATAAGTATTAAAGTAATAATAAATAATTCCCCAGTTGGGAAAGGTGGCCATTTAGGATAGATATCTGGCCTCACGTAAACCAACTGATATTTTAGTTGTTTTGCTCTTTTTTTTGTTTAGTGTTTTAATTGCCTTTTAAAAGGTATTGCGCGGTTTAATATCGCCGAAAATGAATTTCCTTGTTTATATCCGTAATAATGACCAATCAGCAAAAAAGTTAGCGATGATGTAACGATTGAAATTTGCAATAACAAGATACCATTTACTGAAAAATTTAAATTTCTTGTATTCACAGATATTTAGGTTAATTTAGGTAAAAAAGGTTGTTTTGCCAAATTTTTTGTTATTATTGCAAATACTTGAATCATCATAAAAACGGGATTATATTACTTAAATGATATTCTATGGGATCTTACCAGACTTTGGACAACATAGGATTTGCAACTAAAGAAACTATATATGTTGAGGTAAGTTTTTCATATAGTTTCCTCTTCAGCTTTCACTAGAAGTCAAAATGGCATAGATGGATAAAAGAATTGCAAGCGCCCACTAATGTACTACGCACTGTTTTCATTTTTTGTATAAGATTGCTCAAAGTTAGTTTTAATTACTTCAACTAAACGTGGGAAGAGTACTGATGGAAAAATTGCAAGGGATCATTGACTCACTAAAAGCCATGTATTGTTTTTGACACTCAAACAGATACATATTTAGGGTTTAGTGTAGTTTCTTACCTCAATTACTTCTAGTGGGTGTAGCATAACAATTTTTGCATATGTCAATCCTCTGAACCCCACCTGACTGTGTCATTTAAAAATTACATCACTACGGCGTAATAAGGCCCTTCAAACTATGCAAACTGTCATACAAGACGGTGTGGCTCAACGGGCTAAGCGTTAGGAATACGCTCGCCACCGCACCTCTAATTACTCTGCGTGGGTTCGCAGGTTCGAATCCCATGCAGGGATGGTTATGTGCGAGAGGATTGCTGGACTCCTCGCCGTCGTTGGGTGGTTCACGTAACCGCTGGTCGGTTACGACTTCCTCCACCACCAAGTCCATGCTTCCGAAAACAAACAATATAACTAATCCCATACCCGACTTGGAATGGTAACCGGACGAGAGGCCGTGGTTCGCCATATGGATAAGCCGTCTTATTCGTTTTCCTCTCCCCCTGGATAAATATGTAAATCCCATCCTATCACCCGCAATCACGATCATACGAAATCGAGCTATTTTTCACGTTGCAACGATTCTGATATGAGTAGGTATGCAATTTTTGGATGACGTAGTCAGGTAGGGGTTAGGAATAACGGATGCAAAAATCGTTATGCTCTACGAGACCCCATATTTTTTATACAGTTTTATGCACTAAAAGAGATATCATTAATTTTGCTTGCAAGCAATTTTTTCCTTTAAATTACAGTTTTGAGACTTTGCTTTGAGCAAGCTTTCGTAAAAAAGTGTATACGTAATACTTGGTCAGATATAGGATGGGATTTTACATACTATTTATCAGATAATGCAACTGTTTACATTAACTTGGAGAAGTAAAAACTATAAAGCAGCAGTGGCATATGTTAAGCAGAATAAGATTATTCTGATCATTCATTCTTCATTGACTTTCAGAAGAAGCAGAATGTTGAAATGTTTGTAAGAACAAGTGTTATCACAGCTCAGCCACCATCAGTCAAGTTGACTCCAATCACCTCAAAGTTGACTCCTTCACAGTCAACTCCGATAAAATCTGAGAAACAATTCAACCCAGAAGACAGAGATTATAACAGGTACTCATTACCATGTAAGAGTTGCAGGTTTGAATCAAATGGGGATACGTATGTGCGAGAAGATTGCTGGACTCTTCGCAACCTGAGGGTAGTTTACATAACCGCTGGTTGGTTACAGCTTCCTCCACCGTCAAGTCCATGCATCTGAAACAAATATTTGGCTAACTTTAATCCCATACCAGACATTAAATAGTAACATGATAAGATGCCGTCGTTCGTCATGTGATCAAGTCATCTTACAGACTTCCCTCTGCCTGGAATAAATATGTAAATTCCATCCAATTTTCTTGCTTTTTCAAATTCATTAAATATACATTGGGTATTACACTGCGTAAATAAAATCCATCTTTTACTATCTTACAGTAGCGACGAAACACCGGTAAAGGCACCTCGTATTCCAATGAAACGGCGATCACTCATGCGCGATATCAGGTGGGCGGACGAGAATATGGAAGAGAAAAGTGCAATGAAACATCCAATGGAAATGTAAGTGAATTTTAATTATTTCTATTCTCTAAGAACAAGGCTCAAGACAAGCTCCTCCTACTTTGATGAGATAGGGTGCTTTTTGTGTGGCTATTACAGATTTTTTGGTATTTAGAAGTTTGTAGAGGATTGCTGGATTGCTCAGTGTTGTAGGATGGTTCACGTAACTATGGTAAATTAATGTTTTATCGAACACAAGCATTACTTAACATAAACAGTTCAGTTGTCACCACAATAACAGAATATGAAGTCAGACATAATGTTGCCTCTGCTATACTAAAGTACTGAATGACCTTTGGAGACCAGCATAGCAGTATCTATACCCAGGAAGCACGCTCCAGTGGTTTTACCCATAATGCAATACCATAATGCTGTGCTGGGACAATCACCTGGGTAAAATGTAAATGGGAACACAAGTTAACTGGTCAATTACAGCCTTCCTGCACCATAACTGGATATCTATTACCATACTCGACATGGACTGTTAACAGGACGATATGATGGCATATGATTAAGTCGTCTTATCGGTTTTGCTTTCTCCGGGATACATTTATGCCCATTCTATTACATTTGTTATTCTGAATATTTTTTCGACCATTTCAAAAACTGCCTGTCTAGATCCAGTTCAGATAAAAAGTCAAAATGATTTTTGAATTTCAGGAGATCAAGAAAGCGTTCTAAACTGAAGCCATACTACGATATTGAGGAGTACGTCGACTACGGGCCTGACCTAAAATTCCTCTTTGAAGAGGAAGACCAACTACCCGACTTTGAAATTAGACCAAGGAGGTAAATTTATAATTTATTTGTAGAATTTCAGGTTGTGGGCTCGAATCCCGTTGTGAATAAGAACATGTGTGAGTAGTTATTGATATTAAGACATGGGTTGTTAGCTTCACATGAGCTAGCTGTTAGAGCATTGTGATGTCATAGGCATAGATAGTAAATTGCAATCAGGCATTGGCTTTGCAACGCAAAGGAATTGAAATTACTTGAATTTACTTATCAAATTAAACTAAATTGAAAACTCGTTTCGCGGGTGGCAAATCATTCGAAATTGGCACTTTTTCGCGGGCCGCACAATTTTCTTGGTCTGAACTATTGCAAATTTATTCGATATTCGAAAATATTAGTCTAGGATGCACTCAGAATAGTAAATTATTCAAACTTAATTATTTTAGGCGACCCTTACCTTAGATATCGCAAGATAACACAAGATACGGACTTTGTACCCTTTTTATGTTACAACGAGACCAAAGTTGACCTTCGAACTCCCACTAGACTTCCTTGTTTAGCTCCAATGAATTATTAATGAGGTTGGAACCGGTGGTTCTCCCTCATTTTTCTAATTAATGTCTAGTAAGATTAGATTGAGATTTATTTTGGTGCAAAAAGGAAAATGGACGCCATGGCCTTCAGGTCAGTATTGCAGATTAAAAATATTGGGTTCAAAAACCCATACGCCATTGGTTACAGACCTTTTTTGATAAAATTCTCCTGTCGGATATTTTGGACATTTTTCATTTCTCCCTCAATACCCATAAAAACGTTATTTCTGTTATTTGTTTAATCTCAACAGGTCTGAAGCCTGCAAAATTCTTATTCAGGCTTATTACGCATTTTGAATAGTTTATAATATATCTGTAAATACTATTTCAATAATAAGGCTAAACAATATTTGTGAAATTACACCAAAAACTAAATGAAATTTCCTCCACAAGAACAGACATATATTTCAAACACTTTTTAGAGTCTTGATCCAAGATTCTGGGAAACCCTCGTTTTCTAGAACTATCTGTTGAGGTCTAAATTGGCAATTAGAAGTTTCACCATTCCCCCCCGCCCCCCAATTGGAAAACCTACCTATTTTCCCCCGTCCACACTGTGGGTACAAGAAAGTTGGTAGGTGTTGTCAATTGATGAGATTCTGCTTCTTTCATAATGTTAGTTCTTTGACTGTCCGAATCCAAGATCTCCAAGCAAAGTTTGAATTCTTTTATTTTTTACAGGCGATCAAGAAAAAGAAAAGTTTTCACCAGTCCAAAGCAGCCATCATCACCACGGCAACACGAAGACGATTTACTAACGGAATTATCTATCCCTACCTCGAAAATTAACGATGCAAAATTGTCCCCTACCTCTTTTGCCGATGAGAATTTTTCTAGCAAAAAATCCAGGCCAAATTCCTCCCTTAGAATTTGTAACTTGACCTCTACGACCCCAAGTGCCGGTACTTTCACCAATTCCTCAAAATTGTTTGAATCAGTTGCTGTGGTAACTAAAAATTTAGACGTCTCTATCACGAAACGAAAAACGAATTTCGAATTCGATAACTTTGCTCAGAAGTGTTCGAAACAGTCAACTCCCGATAATGAAGAACACAATACTATAAGAAAGACTCTCGGATTGAAAACGCTAAAAAATCGAGATAAAATCCCGAAACTTAATTGTGACAGAATAAAAGAGAAGAAGCATCTTGGTAAATCTTCCAACTTGAATGACGTATCTCAAAATGACTGTCGTATTATTTTCTCCCCAAAAAATTTCGAAAAATCAAAAAATTTCACTGTGACAAGCATGAATCTACGTCGAAGACATTCCACTCCGTCACTAAGTGGTATAAGAAATCAAGAATATATCATGAACTCATCTAAAAAACTTTTACGAACTGTGTCCACTCCTGCGGGGAGTAAGGAGGGGAAAGACCCTAAGAATAAAACTGAGAAAAAAGTTAAAACAAGAGAACCGTGGCAAGATGATGAATGTTCAAGCGATAGCATTTCCGATTCCGAGCAATTTGTGGATAGTCCAGATTCTGGGTTTGGCTCCGAGTCGAGTTGCTCGTCCGCGACCCCCGATAGTGACTCGGTCAGTTTACTGTCTTTCCCTCCCTCAAAATGTGATGAGTCATCATTAAAATCAGAAATTGACTGTGACGTCACAAAGCAGCGAGTATCACGGACTGAATCAAATGATTCAGGAATACAATCAAACAATGATACATTGTTAGATCATAAAGAAATCTCAAAAATTTCTCAAACTGGGGAGGAAATTGGAGAGCGACTCATTCTTTGTCAAAAATCGATTGTAGAAGCACAGGAACGAGAGCGGGAGGAGAAAAAAAAGCAAGGTGGGTCTCTTAATCAAATAGTTTCGGACAAATTTTGAGACAGTGGTTCCCAGCCTTTCATGGCTTGTGCCCCCCCTCCTGGGGCACTCATGCCCCCTGTTTGTCATTCTAGCTGTGTTTATAGTGTTATTTTGATTGGTAAATTTCAAATCTCAATAATTTTGAACAGATCAAAAACACCCTGTGAAATAACCTTATCAAGCCATTAAACTAGGAAAAATAGGGAGTTTTCTTGTGAATTGAAGCACACTGAATGGCTTGGTGGGTCAAGTCGTTCCACGTGGGCTGCCCGTTGCACACCCCTGCAATAAACACATCTATCATTATTTTCCAATTTTTATTTGAGGGCTCAGGACCTTGGCAGGCAAACTTGGATCAAAAACTCTTCTATAGCCATCAGTGTGTCACGTCATTAAAATTTCTTGGTACTCATCCCAATTCTAGGTGAGGGTATTGCACCTTGCTCTGAGCAAATTTAAATTAAAAAACCCTCGTAGTTGTCTAAATGTCAATGGGGCATGCGACTCTTATATTTTTACCCTTCCCTCTTCATTGGGGCGTTTCCTAAAAAATGTTGGGGGCTCCCGAAGTATGCGAACCAAGATGGCGGACATCGGAATGTAATATGTGTACTAGGTTAGGGTTAGGCCATAATTTTAGGTATAAATACTACGGGAGGCTCTTGGCTAGTCTTCGAACTGATAATAGGACTAAAATAAGGAAAATTGAGAAAAAAATAATCGCCTAACCCTAACCTGTTACCCATGTTACGTTCCGATGTCCGCCATCTTGGTTCGCATACTTTGAGAGCACCAAATGTTGAATATCGATTAAATCAATTTTTATTTTAACAGAAGAGGCATTGTTACGGGAGAAATTCCAGTGCCAATGGGTCGGCTGCCCTAACCCATTTGAGAGCCGGTGTGGTGCAGATCTACACACACATCTGCAAGAGTGTCATGCTGAAAAGTAAGATATTTTGTTGAATAATAGAAACATGAATTCAATGCTTAAATATATGGGCACGATGGCATGAAAAGTGTTCCCATGAGAAAAAAAAACAGAAAACACATGAAATCGTTCACATGAATAAAAAATGCTTTTATACATGAACAATGTTTTTATATGGAAAGTGCTCCCATGTGTGATATAAAAGTCCAATTATTGAAGATTTGAAATATATTTGAAAATGATTTTCCTCGCTAACAATAACAGCGATTTCACAAATTGATTTACTAAAGACAAGAGTTCAATGCTTGTACATAAATATATAATAAGAGTCACCAATTTTATTTAACTTAAAAAATTTAAAGCATGGGTGGGCAAATCACGGCCTGCTGTGTCTGCTGAAATTGCGACAAGTTTTTATGGATATAAATTTCCTTTGAAAATAACATCATATTTTCTGTAACTGGCCCACTCAAAAAAGTAATTGCCCCCCCCCCCCCCCTATTTTTAGTGAATGCATTTTACAATGTATTTTTTATTTCAGTTACTCATGCAAATGGAAGGGTTGCCGATACTTCGAAATCGTTTCGAGGAAATTGTCATTTCTACAACGACATATCGGAGAACATAGCGGAGAGAAGCCATTTAAGGTAAGATCAGTGCTGTTTAATCGGATTTTGGCATATAATTTGGGGTATTCCTTCTAGTGTGTGTACCAGGTTAGGGTTAGGCCAAAAATTTATTCAGATTTTTCTCATTTTAGTTCTATTACAAGTTCGGGGACTGTCTGTGATAGTCAAGTGAATATACTATACCCCCAGCCCGTAGGATCCTTTTAGGCGAACAAAATTAGTTACCTCCATATTGGTAAACATACTTCTGGAGCGCCTAATTTGGTGTCTTACTTTTAAGCATTGCGGAGTCGTATTTCGAACTCCTCCTCAGCTGGAATTTGGTATGTTTTTTGGTGTTGAGGTTGTAGGCCGATTTTCCGGGATCAGAGTTTGTCATGTTTCCAATGCTGCTTAAGCCTTCTTTTTAATTCCTAAAATTCGAGCCTGAGTTTTGCCCGTTTTCGTTTATATAAGAGTATGATTCAACGGGAAAGTGAAAATTTTGAATTTTCCTTACTCAAAAAATAAATTTCCGACGGAACTAAAAAAGCATTGTGCTCACTAGAATTAAATTAAAAATTAAAAACTTTGAAGTTAAATATCAATTTCTGACATTTAGTCGCTTTATCGTCCTTCTGAGGGATAAATCAGGACAACAGGGGTTTAGCAGTAAATAATTTTGTTGTGATATCTAATCAAAATCGATATTTCTTCACAGTGCATTCTCGATGGTTGTGACGCATCCTTCTCGTCATTATGCAGTCGAAAACGTCACGTTGAAGCACATTACTCTGAAGTGTCTTTACCAAAAGCTCGAGTAGGGGGTGATAACGGGGGGTTTTCCCGATATCTGCTCAATTCTAGAAGGGTGAAAGATAAAAGAAAAACTCTTGGTAAGTTGGCAATTATTCAGTTGAAAATTAGTATTTTCAGATAAATTTTATTTTTAGTAAAAGAGTGTTTTGTGCCCAATTCGTGGTCTGATAGAGATAATATTTCCATCTTTATCGTAGAGCAAGGAAAGCTGATAAAACGTCTTAATTTCTGTGTATGGTGAACCGCGGTTGTTCGGTTGCCAGTTAAAAAAATGAGATTGTATAGCTAGCTAATTGGTTCCTTATGCTTCTTATGGCTCTCCAGAAGTTTGTGTGCCAATATGGAGGTAACTAATTTTGTTCGCCTATTTTACATCGAGTTGTATAAAGGGACTGAAGCCCATGGGCAGGGGGTATATTCACTTGGTTAACACAGACAGTCCCTAAACTTGTACACATACTACGGGAGTACCGCTTCTTAAAGTGCAATCGAGTGCATAATATGTCCAAACTTTTTGTTACCCCCATTGCCCATTTTAAAACTTTTCAATCTCCCTTCAAAAAAATAGGCATTTATATTTGTTGTTTAACCATCAATATATCGTTAGCTAGTGATATGCGCTCGGGCTTGGTACAATTTGTGTCCATGAAGTCTTTAATTTTTTTAAAATTGCAAAGGGAATGTATCGATATTGTTTTGGCCCTCACAGATGTATTAAATGAAGTAAAAATACTTGAACAATTACTGATTAAAAAAACAACAAACCTGGTTAAGATATATTGAGAACTGACTTCATAAGAAAATGGACACCCTGTATATCCATAAATTATAAAGTATATCAGTAATATTCGACACAGATACAAAATGAAAACGCCTCTTCGGCTGGGAATGGCTGATTTATATCTACGGTCACCTTCTTCTTCTTTTCATGGTAAAAATTTAATGTGTGACCCATTCAATAAGATAGATTTGCCATCCCTTGCATCCGTCGTGGGCCTCAAATAAATTTCAATTATGGCAGTGATACACAAAGACGGGCGCTCCCGAAGTATGTGAACCAAGATGGCGAACACCGGAACGTAGTATGTGTACCAGGTTAGGGTTACGCCACAATTTTATTCCAATTCTTTTTTTTTTAGTTCTATTATGAGTTGGGGACTAGCAAAGTGACTCCCGTAGTATTTGTACCTGAAATTATAGCCTAACCTAACCTGGTACACATACTACGTTCCGGTGTCCGCCATCTTGGTTCACATTCTTCAAGAGTATCCAAAATCGTTCTGTAAATCCAACATTACATATAAATTGATGTCAAATGGTTTTTGTTCATATATCAAACGATTATACAATATGTTCATTTCAACTAAACAAATTAAATGTTCCTTAGCAATTTTTTTATGCGGTCAAAATCGAAATTGTTAGGCCTAGAAACCTTTTACTATTCGGCCCCACTTAAAAAAACTTCGGGGCTCCCGAAGTATGCGAACCAATATGGCAGACATCGGAATGTAATATGTGTACTAGGTTAGGGTTAGGCCATAATTTTAGGTATAAATACTACGGGAGGCTCTTGCCTAGTCTTCGAACTGATAATAGGACTAAAATAAGGAAAATTGGAAAAAAATTATCGCCTAACCCTAACCTGTTACCCATGTTACGTTCCGATGTCTGCCATCTTGGTTCGCATACTTCGGGAGCACCAAAACTTCTTATATAGAGCATAGCCCATGTACTCGAAACAAATAACTGACCAACTAATCCCATACCCGACATCGACTGGTAACTGTATTAAATGCGTAGGCCGTCTTATCGGCTTTTCTCTTCCCCTTGATAAATATGAAAATTCTATCTTATGGTAAATAAGGAATACAGTGCTTTGTGCCTATGCGGCGGCTTTTATTTTTGTAAAATAAAGTTCATTTTGGCCTTGCACGTCAATTTGCGGGCAATATGGTCAATCGGGACCAGCTTAATCGATTACGTCCCTCTTGGGAAAAGCGGCGGGAAATTATATTAAAGAGAACTAAAGATAAGAGGAGATGTAATTGGAGAGAAGCCGGTCTCGTTTTAAGATAATAAAGAAATATAGAATTAGGACGGGTTGTACAAATTGAGAGAATTCTAAAGTGCGTGTGAGATAATAAAAGAAATCAAAATCATAAGAGCATAAAAAGTGTGTGCTGGGCTGAGCAGTTTACAAGATAATAAAAGAAATAATAAATGATTGCCGAGAGTGAGAACGAGAGATTCTGCAGCTTTGCAAATATAATAAAGATAGTAAGAACCTTTCGTTCTGTGATGTCACATTGCTAAATCTTGGGAGTCTTGACTGTTGCCAGAATTCAAGTTGTATTTTCTCAATATTACTTTAAAGTGGGAATATTATTTATTCCAAACTAGGAAAGCCCATGAGATGTAATAATCATGCATTTTGTCCAGTTATCAATTCGGAAATAGGTAATTGTTCCAGGGTGGTTGTATAGGATGGATAACCCTGAAACTGAACAGCTTATACCTGAAAAAGCACCCAACATGTTTAGCTGTACTATAATATACGCCCCGGTCATATCTATCAGTGACTGCTTTGTTCAGATCTATATTCAGGCATGAGAAAGTGCTGTTCAAGAAAATAAAGCATAGGTTTATAATTAGTATAACAATTAAATGATTGATAATCAAATAAATAAAAACTGATTATGAAATCAGGAGAGCAAACAAAACCTTAGATAAGGTTTAAAACGTACATAATATAAAATGAAAGGTATTGCCAAGAAAAAGTAGTACGTGTTCACTCACCCAAAATTATTAAATTATTTCACACACGCTCACTCATCCACACACACACAACCACAGAGAAATTATTTAAGTAAAAAATGTGATAAGCTAATGGCAAATTACATGATAATCACAAATAATAATAAAAAGTTAAGCCATTCAATCAGTTTCTCTCTCACTATGGATAAACGAGCTTACACAAATTATATTCTTTTTACAGCAAACCGTCATGATTGCATGGATGGCAGAACACTTGGTTTCATCAGAAGTGCGCTCATCCAAAACGAAGTTTCCATAGAAACTGATGATGATGTCATAAGTGAACCAAGAGACATTGTCTTCCAATCTGAGGTTAGTGTTCAATATTGGCGTCCATATATTTCACAATCTCAGATTAGATAAAATATTTACGACTTGGGATTTACATATTTTCCCCATGGGACAGGAAAGCTGATAAGATGGCTTAATCATATGCCAAACCACGGCCTCTTGTCCGGGTATGGAATTAGTTGGCCAGTTTTTTGTTTTCGAAAGCATGACCAGCCGTCATGTGAACCCTTTCCACGGCGGCAAGGAGTCCAGCAATCCTGTTGCACATAACTATTTCCGCACGGAGTTCAACACTGCAAACCCACGTGGGTTAATTAGTGCAGTGGCGAGTGTATTCCTTATGCTTAGCACGATGCAGAACACCGCTGATCCACACACTTGCCTTAGGATTAACTTTTTCTTCTTTTTGCCTCCTCTCTCTACAATTCTTACACTTTTGAATTCATGTATTTTAATTTGTTGTGATAGTTTATTTATTATACTCAAAATTATGTTTTTGCGAAAATAAAAACACATCTTAATCTTAACACAATAATACTAGAATATCGGTTAGAAACCGAAGACTTATCGATCGAAGGTTAGGGGATCCCCCAAACAGTGATCTTACTCCATAGTGACACCGTGTGTCTCATCACTAATTAATTGATACCTCGCTAATTATAAGACATACTCCATCCAAAATTGATAGGCTTTTGATCCGAGCTATGATGAATGCACATGCAAAATTTGAAGCAGATTCAACCTCGCTTTTGTGAGATATCGCGTGCATCTAACACACAGACATACAGACAAATACCTATCAACATACTTACCGATCTTAAGATCGATAAGTAATAATAGATTACATTGAGGCACTAAGTATGGCCAAACTTAATCGTTCCACCATCGGATACTTGTAACTGATGTTGTGAGACGGATGCAGTCTATCGTCACCTGCCATTTACAAAGAACAAAAATGTCATAATGACTGAAGATAAAGTCCAAAGTGTAACAGGAATAACTGATTTCTCGTAACAGAATCTGTTCTTTTTGCTGTCTCATGCTCTATTTTTCTCTCCTCTAGTATATCGTACATTTCATTTACAAGCATTACCTCACTTGCAGATTATTGGGAAACGAGTCGACAAGAACGGAAAGCAGTTGGTACTCGTTCGATGGAAACCAGAGAATATGTAAGTATGGACTATAATAAGAAAGGAAAGGGTGGCATAATAAGGCTGATGGCATAATGGATGGGATTTACATATTTATCCCGGGGGAGAGGAAAGCCGATAAGATGGCTTAACCATATGGCGAACCACGGCCTCTCATCCAGTTACCATTCCATGTCGGGTATGGGATTCGTTATGTCAGTTATTTGTTTTCATGAACTTGATGTTGGAAGAAGCTCAACTTTTACGTGAACCCCCCTACGGCGGCGAGGAGGCAATTTTACCGCACATAGTTTACCTGCATGACATTTGGACCTGCGATTTGATGTGCGGGAACTAGCGTGTTCTTAACTCTCAGCACGATGCACCATGGTAATCAACATGCATGCAGGGTAATCAGAGGTCTGGTGGCAAGAGTATTTCTAACGCTTAGCGCGATGCGCCAACAAATGGGCCAAACTTTGTTTTTTTAAAAATTGTGGACTTCACTTCGTGTTGAATGAAATGCTTTCCCCTACTCAAACACGACTCCTAAAATATAAAACACTTTTACATTTACCAGACTTCAAGATGAATGGATTCCTGAGACAGAATTACTGAAAGAGAAACGAATGTTGAAGTCTGATTTACCATGGAATACCAAGGACAGCTTGAAGAGGCTTTTCTTGTAAGTAGTTTCGTTTGCAATGGTATAATGCGGAGGTAAACAACCTGCGGCTGCGGGCCGAATATGGCCCATATGGAAAAATTGTATGGCTCGCGGAGAATTGCCAATTGTTGATGCTATGCGGTCCGCAAAACAGGTTTTAAATTTAGTTTAATCTGGTATGTGCGAATAATTCCAATCCCTTCGTGATGCAAAGCCTATACCCGAGTCCAATTTATTAGGGAAGGTAGGGATTTACATATTTATCTCGGGGGAGAGGAAAGCTGATAAGACGGCTTAATCATATGGCGAACCACGGCCTCTCGTCCGGTTACCATTCGAAGTCGGGTATTGGATTAGTTATACTGTTTGTTTTCGGAAGCATGGACTTGATGGTGGAGGTAGCCGTAACCGACCAGCGGTACGTGGACCACCCTTCGACAGTGAGGAAGCCACCTGCGAATCCACGCAGGGTAATCAGAGATGTGGTGGCGAGCGTATTCCTAACGCTGAACACGATCAGCCACACCACACTGCATTATCTATGCATAATAATGTTATAATGCCCTAACAGTCATCTTCTGCGAAGTGAACAATACATGCTATAAGATCATAAACAAAATTCATGTGCCTGCAACTACTAGAAAGCATATGTTAAATTAAGGTGCGGCCCGCGGTTTCACCAAGTTATTTGTATCTGGCCCTCTGGTATGGAAGGTTACACACCCCTGGTATAGTGTGCTGGTTCCAACCTTTTTCAATACCCAGTCACCTATAACAGAGCTGGCCTTAGGCTCAGAGTCATTTCAATCTATTCAGCTGCAGTGGGTTAAGTGCTACCGTAGGCCCTGCAGTTATGTTAGGTTTAACCTATTGAACACACAAAAGTGAATCTATGGATTGTTACTTATCGATCTTTATCGATAAGTATATTGATAGGTATTTGTCTGTCTGTCTGTCTGTTTGTTTGTCTGTTAGATGCACGCGATATCTCATGAAAGGGAGGTTGAATCTGCTCCAAATGTGCATGTGCATACATCATATCTCGGACCAGAAGCCTATTGATTTTGGATGAATTATGTCGTATAATTAGCGAGTAATTAATTAATTAGTGATGAGACACAAGGTGTCACTATGGAGTAGGAGCACTGTTTTGGAGGATTCCCTAACTTTCAATCGATAAGTCTTTGGTCTCTGACCGATATTCTCGTTTTGTTATTACATTGTTGTTATTCTTCAATATAGAATTCTATCGTTATGAAAAAGTTGCTTTTCTCTTCAACAACTGGACCAATTGCTTTGAAATTTTTACTGGTTGAAGATTCTATTTTTCGCTAGAAGGCTTTTACTCTTATTTATTCCTAAATTTTCTATGAGATCTGATATTTCATCCAAAATTTCGCTGTATTTTTATATTAGAAGGAACACAGTTTATAATCCACCAAGCGTGATGACCGTCTCGGATTTTTCGCGTCATTACACGAAATTTTTTTTTGGACTTTTAATTCAGATATTTAAGCATTGCTCTCTCGTTTAATTTTCAATATTGTGACCTGCCCCCCCTCCCCCCAAGAAAACAAATCTAATCCATATTTTTTTATTTCAGTTTCGGACGAAAAGCCTGCACACGAAAGCCATCTTTACTAAGAAGTCTCTTTTGAAATATGTTTTGTTTGTTTATTATATTTTCTGATATTTTTGTTCCGTACTTTAGGAGTTAAGTAAAATTTGTAATTTTTTTTCGTATCTGATTATTTTTTGTTATCTTATCAATACTTAATCAGTCAATATCAACGGCAAGATAAAAAGCCGAGGACATTTTTTTTGTCTTTTTTCTGTTATTTATATGAACTGCGAGTATACCAGTGGTTGCTTACAGTTTACAAGTGTGTAAAACTTTATCTGTTACTTTTTTAACAGCCTTTATCCTATATGTAGTTGTTGTAAGCCCCAGTGGCTGCTTGAAATTTTACCCATGTGTCATGTATAATTGATAGATTGATTAGATATTCTAGACATCGTGTTCTTTTTTGATACTGTATTGAAGGCTTATCAGTTTATCAAATATATAAAATTAGCTTTTTATCAATTTTGTATCTATTGACACATATATTATATCATTTGGTATCAGTGACATTCTGCAACTGATTAGATAAAGAATTCAAGTTTTTATCAGTCTTGTATCTATTTTTGGGTGCCTACTCAAAATTCATCCCCCCCTCCACACTATAAATTATGCCTTATCAGTGACACTCTTCACAACTGATTAGATAAATGAATATGATTTAAAAAAAATCTTCCACTATAAATACCACTACGGGTAAAATATATAATACAAGTTGTTACAAATCTTTTATCGATTTCCACCCATGTTGTACCTTATCCGTTGTTATCAGCGACTGATTAGATAAAAATAAATTTCTTTATCTATTCATAAGGCTTCTAAAGTGCATCCTAATTTTTGGTGCCTACTGGAAATTACCCCCCCTCCACTGAACTATAAGCTTCTTTGATCTCTATCAATTCATTGCATTGAACTAGTTTTGTAAGAAATTTTGAACAGTTGGGGAAACTTGTAACTAGTCTTGAAACCGAGCCCATTTGAACATCAAGTTCATGCTTATGAAAACAAATAACCAACTAATCCCATACCCGACATGGACTGGTAACCGGACGAGAGGCCGTTTTCGCTATAATATTAATCCGTGTTATCGGCTTTCTTCTTCTTCGGTATAAATATGAAAATCCTATTATTCTGTCAAATTTTTGATTGATGTAAAAATTTCTGTTTTTTGTAATTTTGGTGCTAAAACAACCAAAAGTAAAATTTTCATTCCTATTTTAGGCCATTTTTTAAATTTTTTTAAATTATTGAGCGTAAATTATCAATATTAACCCAAAATATTTCTTAGAAAATTGTTTTCATCAGATTATTTTGTCATAATTTTGACACTAAAATCGTGATTATGATGTCATAGCTAATGTAGGAAATTTTTGTGATGTCATGAAGACTTGTTATTTTTTGTCATCAACGTATTTTTGATTCTTGTAGTAGAAAATTAAGACCAATTTTTTAAAGAATTATTTTGTAGAATCATGTTTTTGTACCAATTAGTAGTTTTTCACGTTTTTTAGAAATTGCTAAAATTTGCTGTTTTTTTTGAAAGCCATTTTTGTTATATTCATAGTGAAATTCCCATTTTTTCGCAAGCAAAAATGATTTATAATATCTTAAAAATCAATTAGTGCCATGGACTGTATTTGAAATTCATCTAGAAGCCTCAGCTAAGACTTGAACACTCTGTGTGAATTCAGATTCATGGGAAAGATGACATATACCAGGAATTTATTAGTGATTTGAATAAATTCTTGGTGCATGGATAATTACAATTAGCTTTGCTACCATTCTGTTGTTATCATCTCGCTAATGATTTTATATTCTAAGATAAACAAAATTGAAAATAAAACGTAACAGAAATGTTACCGATGGGGTTATAATAAGATTGTATTGTATTGTACCCTTACTCATTTTGGTGTTATGGAGCCTGTGAAAAGGTTGACTACTATTCACGAAGCCTAAATAAATATGCCCCACGAATTTGACAATTGACAAACATATTAATAAAGTAGTGTCAAAATGTGGCAACAAGGCAGTAATTGAAATATTGCTTCTGAGCTACAAAATTAGCCAAGTCGGTATTCTAATAATTAAGCGAATAGCTCGCAGAGCCTCTAGGTTTCTCACGCAGCTCAGTATGGAGCACTTCGAGAACTTACGCCCTAACTTACCCTGGTAAATTAACGATGGGGCCATGGTTAGATAATGATGACCTCTGACTTCTCATTCAAGAGTTTATCTGGATAAACTAACCGAACCGAAAATTAAGAGACTGAATCCGAGATAATTAGGACCGAATTATAGAAACTAGATCAGATTAAATACCTGACTTTTTGTGTAAAATGGTCTAAAAAGAAATCGAATGCCTTTTTTGATTTGAATTTGTCAAAAACGTAAAATTATATTCTAATCCAAGCTAAGAAGTCTTGATAATTGAACAAAGTATTCCCAACTAGATGTCTGGCCCTAACTTAATCAATCTTAAATCAAAGGTATCCCCTGTGTGTACTTTTCATTGTTGTATATTTTTCCTTGTTCAAGTCTTTTTGCTAATATGTGTAAACAGATTTTTTCTCTTTTGTTTTAATTTTTTAATAATTTTTGGGCTATTTTGTTAGATTTAGGGATTTTTTGTGGTGTATCCATCCATCTTTTTTTAGAAAAATGATATGGTTTTGTGTCATGAATGATTTTTTCGTGAAAATAATTTGTAGTGGTGTTATACCAACTTTATACTCTTTCAATATCAATTTGATATTGGTAATAATTTCAAAACTGATACCATTCTCTGCAAAATTGGTTGGTATTTATACCATACCATCAAAATTAAGGATCTGGTATCGGTACCAATCAATCTTGAGAGGATAGTAACGATACTGGCATCATACTCTCAAAATTGGCTCGTAATATCACGAATACTATGCTATTCCCAAATCAGCCAATATTGTTTGTGAACATCTAATCATTAGGTCTGGGATAATGTACCCCTCCCATTCAAAGTATTCGGAACTTTGATAATATTTGAAATCGAAGTTAATTCAAAATGAGATTCTATAGTACCAAACTATTCATATTTGAATTGATAATTTATTTCGAACTCAGCCACGGTACAAAAATGATAAAACTAGCAGAATTGAACTTTGTTGCCAAATTTTCAACAGGGGTGTTCAAACTGTGGCCCGTGTGCCAAATGCGACCCGAAAGGAAAAATCGTGCGGCCCGCGGAATAGTGACAATTTTAAATGATGTGCCCACGAAACGAGTTATTAGTTGAGTAATTTGGTACGTGCGAGCAATTCCAATTTCTTTAAAGCCTATACCGGGCAATCTCACCTCACTTGAGGAGATACTCTCCTATCAGGGTTTTTACTGGACCTCAATGGGAGTTATTGTGTTGGATGAGAAAATTTGGACTACACCAGTGGTTCCCAACCGGATTCAAAGAACAGTTGGGGTGGGGGCCACAATGCTAGGCTAAAAACTGATTTTATTTATCCATTTACAAGAAAACTCACCATTCTTCCTAGTTTCATTGCTTGACAAAGTTATTTCACAGGATGTTTTCACTTTGTTGAGCATGAATTGTTTGAACATAATGAAATTTGGAATCAACCAATCAAAATATCACTATATATACAACTGGAATGATAAACAGGGGGCATTAGTGCTAAAAGCCTCTGGTAGGCGGCCATGAGTCATAGAAGGTTGGGAATCACTGGGACTTCACCAAGGTACAGAAAGACAAAACTCTGGACAGAAAGTACTCCATCTTCCCAAAATATAACTTTGAAATATGTTATCACATTCTTTGTTTGTGTTTTATATTCGTCAATTTTGAATTTTTGTTTGAATGGATTATCTAATAAGCAGGAACTAACTTGAACCCTTAAGATTTTTTGTTTTATTTCTTGAACATACTTTTTGAACCCATCTAATTGAGAGAAATTGTTAAAACCGTATCTCCTTGTTTCTGAAATATCGAACTGGATTCTTGTCCTCAGGTGCGAAGCTCGGAATTTTCAAAGGGAGGGTTGTGAAATTTCTAATTGCTAAGGGAGACCGAAACAGCTCGCTTGACTTGAAGGTCTGAAAAGCGTTGAAAAATTACTCGGTATGATACAGAAAAATGCTTTTTTTTACATTTAGGTTGAGCCCCACCCCCTGGCTATGCCCTTACTGGTACTTCCTAATATAGTAACTGACTTACATGTCATGAAAAAAAATTATAATTTTTGGTATCTCAGCGATGACTTCATTTTGAGGGATTCATTTCTCTTATAAGCGGGCCTTGTTTCATTGTTCTGAGAAAAATTGTAAAAAAAAACGTTTTTTGAACTCTTATTTGTAATAATTTTGAGCTGAAATAGTTTTTTTGGCGATTATTGCTGCATATTTATGGCTTGTATTTAAAATGACTGTCATTTTTCTGGCATCATGTACTGTCCTATTTCTACGCTTTCTTTTTGATCAATAAATTTTGCTACTGCATAGGACCCTTTGCTCAGTTGTTGTCACTAAGCTATGGGGCTCCTAACCAGGGTAAAGTTACCCCCTGGGTACTATGGCTCAGTCGTGAAAGTGTTCGATTTGGTACTTCGTGGTATGTGTACCAGGTTAGGGTTAGGCCATAATTTTATTCCAATTTTCCTTATTTTAGTTTTATTACTAGTTCAGGGACTGTCTGTGTTAGCCAAGTGAATATACCCCCTGCTCATAGGTTTCAGTCTATTTACACAACTTGATGTAAAGTAGGCGAACAAAATTAGTTACCTCTCCATATTGGTACACACACTTCTGGAGCGCCTTAGATTTAACTACGCTGGTGTGGCTGATTCAAATCCCATACCCACCTTTCCACCCAGGGATCTTTTGTACAATAGCCCCGTCCATAAATGTAAAAATGTGAGATTTGAGAAAAACACTCTAGCAATAATTCAGTTCGAATTCGAAAATTTGAATTTCCAGCAAATCTGCTTTTCTAACCCTAACTGGATAATTACTAAGTTTGGGCGTTGCTCGGCTGTTCTTTTTTGTACAAAATATCCGAATTCACTTCCTCATTGGATCTCTTGAACAAAGAAAGAGAGAAAAACACCCCTGGCATGTTTTAAAATAAACAATGGACTCATCCGCATTCAACTGGGGTTAGTTTTCCCTATTGGAGGGCGAATGTTGGCCTCATCATTATGTACTGGACGAAGGGCCGTGTTCAACTGGACGATTAGGCCGTATTATTGACTTTCCTCTTTGCTAGGTAAACTTGCATCGTGATCCCGCTAGCAACAACGCGAAATGCTAAAATGACTCGACAGGAATTAGGCTCAAACCACAAGTGTGGCTTCAAACCTAGTGAGGTAATGATGAAGCATGTTTTATATTGCATGAGAACGTTCAGCGAACTAACTTAGTTCATGGATTCTATATTTTCAGTAATTTATGCTCATTGCAATAAGAAGTCACACTTAATTAAATATCTTCCAAGTATTCAAAATTCGATTAAAAAAAAATTAGATTCTGAAAACATCAGGTATTCGAATATGCCGCTTACTTGCTAGTCTATTGCAGCGTAAGCAATTAGGGTTCGGTTTATAAAAAATATTCGATTCGATTCTGAAATCATCAGGTATTCGAAAATGCTCGGATGACCCTTGACTCACAATACCACACCATTCTCGATGAAAACTCTTTATTTCTGTGGAAACACAAAATTGCTGAAGAACGGTAGGTGCAAAATGTACGATGCATATTTTCTTATCACTGAGAAATTAAAACAAGAATTGATGACGTAACGATAGAACTTGTATAACGTAATAATACAAATAAAAGAAAATTCATAATTAGTCATCATAATAATAAAATTAAATACAGTTTGATGATAAAATAATAAATCAAAACAAAAAATATTGTGACATCATAATGTTGCTATTTTTATCCAATAATGATATCATAAATCGATTTAAAAATAGACCAATCATGTGAGAAGATGCTTCATTCAAATTGATTTCTTCTATTTAAAAAAGAGCAAATAAACAAACTCTCTGATTTGAAATTTTGTTCCCCAATATCACCCAGGGTAAAATAAATGTTACCCCAGGGTGAAACAAATTTTGTAACCATGTCACCCAGGGTAAAATAAATTGTACCCCTAGGTGAAATAAATTTTGTACCCCATGTCACCCAGGCCGAAATAAATTGGGTAGCCACTATTTTTGTGAGCCAGGAAGGTATTCCAGATACACGTTGCTAGAAAAGCAAGAAAATTTGAAAGCCAGATGAGATCACCAATAAAATGCGTGTAGGTATAGATTGAATTAGAACGATACCCCGCAAGTTAATCTTCTTAACGCTACACGAGCTTAGACTTTAGGTTGAGACACTGTTTTGAAGTGCACGGACGACATTTTCAAGCTTATATCAGTGTAAAAAACTTGTAAAAATGAATAACTGTTTAACAAATTTCCTACTTTTCTAACGGCCACCGTGTAGTAACTACCGATAAATTATTAAATATTGGTGGCGGTGTGTTCAGAGTTGAGAGCATGAATAGGCGTTGTCAATAAAAAACTCTTTGGGGTTGGACTTCTAATGGTAATGATCATTTTCAAAATTTCTGATGGGAACTGCAAAAAGCTTTTATCAACTTCTAAGCATTAGCAACAAACAAATAGATAACACTTGCTTACTGCACAAAAATCTTTCATATCGAAATTTGATTCTCTCCGAATTCTGGAGTGTAATTTTTCATTAACTTGGAGCTTGGGTCAATTGAATCTGAAATGTATAATCTGCGATGCCAATAACCTAGTTCAGGGTTTCCCAAACTGGTGTCCGCGGACCCCTGGGGGTTCGTGACGACTGCACAGGGGGTTCGCAGCGATATTAAGAGTCTGAAATATATACATTCAACGTATATTCACTGTTATATAGTCATTCAGAGATAAAGTCGCAAGTTAACGCAATCGCAAATGGTAATTGTTACGAGACTTTAACAATAGGAGTGAATAAGTTGTTGTAAATGTAGACGATCGTTGCTTTTAGCGTCTGTGAGGTAGATCTCTGGTAATAATTTATTGTGTGCGTTATAGAGTTATTACCAGGCGAAAACTTGTTCCACTTTGCCAAGGTCAATTGAGCCCCGTTGCTGCAAGAAAGAGGCGTGAAACCCCAACTGGTGTGAGAGACTATCCAAGTATATATACACAATTAAAGTAGTTCGTTGTCATAGAGTTGACCCCACGAGTTGTCACAAATTGATCCGTCTTATTAATGTCGTTTGTGTTGTTGTGTTCTTCTAAATCCAAATGGAACATTATCCCTCCTTGGTTACGAACATAAATTAGTATAGGGGTCCGTACAAAATAATATCCACAAACAGGGGTTCGAAGCCCAAAAAGTTTGGAAAACCCTGGTCTAGTTTATCGCTTTAACTACTAGTTTGCTAATTCTATGTAAAATATTCAATTGTTGTCATTAATTTTTTACCTAATTTGGACCTCCGCTCCCCGTTTTTTAGACTGAGCCCAAAAATGACAAAAATGATTTTAACTGCATATACTTTAGAATTGTTAAGCCCAGTTTGTTTCATTAAATAATTTCTATTCAAATTTTTGAAAAAAAAAAAAAACAGTTCCGATATTCGAAACCTATTTTTTTAGGAGAACATGCCACCCCCACTTCTTGCCCTACCCCCTAAAAAAGTGTTATATCTCCTCATTTCATCATAAAATTACTGGATAAAAAAACATCATTTCAAATCACTTGAAAAAATTATGAAAATCTTAAAAACTGCGTAATTTTGAGAATAAGAGGAAATATTGGTCCAGTCATTAAAAATTCAGTGAAATTTTGGGTTTAAACAATGAAAAAAGGGAAAATTGGAATAGGAACATAATTTGATCAAGAAAAAGTTCTGTGATTGTCATCAAATTATGATGTAATAAGTTGGTACAATAATATCAATGAAATATCTTTATCACATCACAATATTCTATAGTGACATCACAGTTTCGTTTCTTTATCTTCATTCAATAAAATATTTTGCATTCTCTTTACTGCCTCTTGTGATAAAAATGCTTCTAGTTTGACGTCTTCTGCTTGTTGCGCTCGCTGCAGTGGGGTCATGCCCTGAAAGATAAAAATAAAATGTTAAAAATGAGTGCAGTGGGCCTGAGAATAAAGTAACGCAAAGTGTACAAATGAGTAGTTATTTTCTTAGCAACTACCGTATATGCTCGTTTTACCGCTCGATCTTAATTAAGGGCCCGTTTGAATAGCCGTCCGTGTGAACAGAACATAAAAATAAATAAGGGCCGGTGCTTGTACACCTGATGTAAAAGCTGATTTTTTAGTGGTAGAGAACAATAGGAAATAAGAAGCGCTTTTGACACATCGCTGTTGAATTTCAAGCGCTGGTAGATAACACTCACGCCTTAGGCGTCTAATTACATAACAGATAGATAGCATTGAATACGTAACACCATGAATCTCAAACTGGGCGTCGCGACACCCAAGTGCGTCGTTTCAATATTGATAGGGCGTTGCAAAACTTTTCTTCTTTTGTGGATTTGAACCTGCGGTGCGTAGAAAAAGTCAAAATTTTCGTTATTCTCGTTTAAAAATACCAAGCGCCCATGCTTGAATAAGGGCCCGGTTAGTGAGTTTGGTTAAAAAAATATGGGCCCGGGCTACAAAATGAGCGAATACGGTAATGTACGAATCAATGTTTAGTACTTAGAGATGGGAGTAGGCGCCAGAAGGTGATTATCACTGTAACCCCGCTTTTTCATTCTAACCTAAGATAATGGACAGAATAAAAAATAAAGAAGATCAGAAAATGAG
The DNA here is from genome assembly GCF_964204865.1 of Styela clava. NCBI lineage: Eukaryota > Metazoa > Chordata > Ascidiacea > Stolidobranchia > Styelidae > Styela > Styela clava. The sequence goes on from NC_135251.1 coordinate 5,450,713, forward strand.
TGGTGGGGCGATAACATAGTCGTAATGATCGCCTTAATAAGAAAATATGAAATAGTGGAGAAAGCCGTAACTGACTAGACCAGTGGTTCCCAAACTATGGGTCGAAAGGAATCTTAGTGGGTCGTGAAAAGATGTAGAAAGCTCTGATTAATTATAGTGGTTATTAGGATCAGTGGCAAAGCAAATTTTAAAAGCAAATTTCGAAATAAACTGCAACTTTTTAATTTTTTACGTCTAAAACTATCTGAAATTGAAATAAATGTCAAGTCTATTATGGAAAATAGCAAGAAACAAGCTCATCTTTCTCACTAGCTTCACTGAAAATTCAATTTGAGAAAATAAATTTGTTTCCTCCATCAATGTTTTATTAATTTATTAAAGTTAAATGGGTCGCCATAAGCTGGTCTCAACTCTGAAAAGTTTGGGAACCACTGGACTAGACTATGTAACGGTGGTGAGAAGTCAAGCAATCATCTTCCCACAAGGTGAGACTCTGAGCTATGTTTCCCTCCATTGATGCCAAAACATATGAAATTAAAGTTTGGTTAAAACCCACTTATACTTGACTTTGACTAGTATTTCAACAAGTGGCGAGTGTACGGCACTTGCAAAAATCATCTAAACAGCTTTCCTCGCCCCGCAAATTCCCTAGTTCAACACTTCACCCACCTTATAATCAGGCAGAGTCAATGAAGCCCCCGCGTCAACCAGCAGTTCGCAGACTTTTTTGTGGCCGAACCACGCAGCTTTGTGAAGTGGTGTCTGGAGTCTATCTTTATCTGTCTGATTCAGAAGTTCAGGAGGACCTGTTGAAAACATTATGATTTTAAATCATATGCCAATAAATTATATCACAGAAAAATTAATATCAGAAAAAAAAATATTCTAGAACAAAAATATGACATCATATTAAAATATGACATCATAATTTAAATTACAACATCCTAATACTTCACAACAAGGTTTCCATTTTAAATATCACATCACAGAAAATGGAGGTCATAATAATTTAACAAAATTCATGTCCCTTTAAGCATTGCTCTTTTGTTATGTCCAATTTTATCACTCACCATTTTTTATTAAAAATTGCACAACTTCTGGGTGGTTGAATCTAGCAGCATTGTGTAGAGCCGTACTCCCATCACTGTCCGTTAAAGAAGGGTCTGCACCACTCTCTAGCGCCAACTTGAGTTTGGAGAGATCACCACGCTTTGAGGCATCTACAAATATCTTGTTCCTGTAAAATAGAATACAAATTTAGTACTTTTTATTGAGGGGGAGGGGGAGGAAAGCTTATCAAGCTGTTTGGTAATCGTAACATAGTTACTGTAAAAATGGCAAAAAATTCAAAATATTTCCTTTTCAAATTCTAAGTAGGTTAGAGGTTGATGGTGCTTATACTTCACATCTTTATTGGAATGTTTGAGACACTGATTGAATAAGATAATTTATTGCCAAGTGCGTCGCAAAAATTAACAGGATTGTGATAAATATAACTACTGCAATATATGATTGAATGTTTTGCATATTGTATTTATTATAAATGTTTCATATTTTGAATGCTGAATATGAATCAATAAATTTATTTGACCTTCCTATGTCGTTTACTTGCTGTTACGATCATAAAATAGTGTTATATATAAAGCAGAAACGGACCTCCAGAAGTATGCGCACCAAGATGGCGCACAACCTGAACATAGTATGTGTGTACCAGTTAGGATTCAGGTTGTGCGACCGTAAATTTTTTCCCTTTTAATTCGGCACGATACGAACAAAAAGTTTGGGAACCACTGATCTGGCCCATAATTAATAAAGTCTTACAATTTTTGTTTTTGTTCATTTATTGATTCTCTGTTATTTGATTGGTTGTCATTCGTGGGTTCTGATTGGCTATCAACTTGATCAGTTGTCATGGCTACAGAAATTGCTTCATCCTTCAAGGTCGTAACAAACTCGTTCAAGGTCAATGCACGATTCTTAGATGCCGATGGACTGGAACAAATAATATTATTCTTTAGAAAGGTTTTGAAAAGCAAAGAAAGTAGGGGATATAATTGTTTAATATATAATGTTTTATATATTGAAACATATAACTTTTTACATTATCTGAGAGAGAGGAAAATTGATAAGACGACTTAATCATACTGAGGACCTCTCTCTCTTATCCAATTATAATCCTATAGTTCGTCGCATTTAAGTAAAGTAGCCCAACACTTTGATTTTTTTTTTCTTTTTGCGTTCTAAATACGCCAATGTTACGTCATTATCACAGTTTAAGCAAGTGTATATTCAATTATACCGGTATAATAATTATAGGTAGCGCTTCTGGTACCGGCCCTTGCAGGCCCACACCTCTCCTTGCTCGCAAATAACCTTCCGCTTCTAATTTGTCTAAGTTTGGCCTCCAGTCAATCAAATTTGGGAACCACTGCTTTAGGTCGAACCTATGTACTTTGTTGTGTAGTTAAGCCATCTTCTCATCTTTTATAGCTAAATTGGACCTCCAGAAGTATGCGCACCAAGATGGCGCACAACCTGAACATAGTATGTGTGTATCAGTTAGGATTCAGGTTGTGCAACATCTCGGTGCGCATACTTCTGGAGCACCGCTAAATTGTATTTTTAAAATTATATAATTCTTAGAATATTGTTAGTAGTTCTTGGCACTTTAGTGAGTGAGTGTAACTTTGAGTGAGTGAGGGAGTGCGCCACCATAAATCTGTAAAATTTCAGTGGGAGACCATAAGTTTTGGATTAACCCTTTGTTAGATAGCGGACAAGAAATCATGATTAAATCTCTTACTGTGTTGTTGCTCTTCTTTTGATTGGTGATATCAGCTTCTCTGTCGGCGGAGGAGTTTGCGTTCTAAATATTAAAAATTAGTATTTTGAAACTGAGGTAGGAATTTTTTATTGAAAGTGAGGTGTAGTAAAATCGAAAAGATGGTTTAATCGAGAGGTGGGCAAATTACAGCCCGCGGTCCAGATCCGGCCTATCGAAGTGTTTCATTCGGCCCACTTCTGAAATCTGCTGAAATTATCAATATAGTTTTTATGAATATAAATTTCCGTTGAAAATATCAATGAATAAAACGTCATAATAACTCCGATTGTTACCTCTATTGTTATATAAACTATTGCATATCTGTTGTAAATAAACTGTTTTTTATTCATAGTTTTTCGTATTTAGTTTTGAGCCTCCAGCCCAGTAACCAAGTCTATTATCTGTAACTGGCCTAGAAAAGTAATTGCCCACCCTTGGTTTAATCACATGCCAAAAAATTGTCTCTTCTATGGTTATCTATCTAAGTCCAGGTCTTGTATGGGATTAGGTATCAAGTTATTTGTTTCAGATAGACTTGATGGTAGTGGAAGCTGTATTCGACCAGCAGGACTTGAAATCATATGGCAAACCATGACCTCTCAGCCAGTTACCAGTCCAGATATTACCAGTCCATGGAATATTAAATAACTTATTTTTTTTCCATAAATGAATTGACCTAAGGATGCCCCATTTTCACAAGATATGACATATTCTAATGACAATCAAACAAACTCACTTTACAAACGAAGTTAGCGTCATCCCAGCTGTCGTATTTGATCGTTTCTTAACTTCAGGGCTTTGTTTCTTGGGAGAAGGCATAGTAGTGACAGAGCAACGGGTTTCACTCTTACGAGACAACAAATGCTGAGTCAGCAATTCTGGATCTTCAACAAGAAGTGTTGGTAATTTCTCATGAGCTGGTGAATTCGGTGAATTATTCTGTGAGCCGGATTTCGGTGAATCGGTAGATGAATTCTCTGTTGGTGATGTCACTATGGGGGAAGGAGGCGTTGCTGTTACTGTTGCTTCTGCCGTTTCCATGGCAACATCTGATGATGTCGTCATGGTTATTGTAGGCGATGAAGCGTCACCAGATTCGGTAATGATCAAGCATTCGTCATTACTTGAAGGTTGTGGGCTAGGTTCATCAGTCATGGTGAGGTCTGGTTCCTGGAAAATAAGAAATTAGAAAAGTTTAGAACAGGACTTCCCAAACTGGAGGTCGCGAGCCCACAAATGGATGCGCAACAAATTTTAGGGGTTGCAAAGAGTGCACAATTTTCACACTAAGTAATACTTTAGAACAGGGGTGTGCAAAGTGCGGCCCGCGGGCCAGATGCGGCCCGCAAGGGAAAATTGTGCGGCCCGCGGAGGCAACTGGAGAACAGTTAAAAAAAATTAATATGAGTTTTGGTTCAAGCAATCAGTTGATTTTGTCTAAATCTAACCTAGAATAAGATTTGACAGCAAATTATTTGGAAACGAATCTTGGCGTATTTCACTGAAAACATCTGAACCAAGATAACTTTCCACATTTGAAAAAAGGTCATGGCTTCGAATATGGCACTTTTTGGTAACATATTTTTTTCTAAAATGGGCGTCATATCGAATTGCTAGCACTTCCATTTAAGCAAATTTGGATAAAAGTAGTCGGGAAAAGAATCCAGCAGCAAATTTCTCACTGAATTCGTTTAAATTGGGTGTGACAATATTTTTGAATTACAGACCCCTAATGATGACATGAGATCAATAACAAAAAACACCATTTTGTGCCTGCAATTAATAGAAAGCCTGCGTTAAATGTAGGTGCGGCCCGCGGTTTCACCCGGGTATTAATATTTGGCCCGCCTGCGAAAAAGGTTGCACACCCCTGCTTTAGACTTTTGATTCGAAACACAATTATTAAAACTAGTGGAAAACTAGAGAAGTGCTGCGTTTGCATAAAAAAGTCAACTTAACAAGGGATGTGTAAAAATTCTACTATATTGGAAGGGGTCGCAAGGAAATAGATGTCACATAAAAAAAATTTTTTTTTAAATTTGGGTTTGTAATAAAAAGGGTCGGAACCACTGCTGTAATGGAGATACAGCAAGAGATACTATCCAGCCTGTGCATTCAAAACAGTGGTTCTCAACCTTTTTTTTGTCGTGGCCCATTTTTGTTGCACGAATATTCCGTGACCCATCAACTTTTCTAGATCTAGACAGAGCATGGGTGGGCAATTACTTTTCTAAATGGGCCAGTTACACATAATAGACTTGGGTACTGAGCCGGAGACTCAAACAAAAGTTTGAAGAACTATGAAAAGTTTATATACAACAGCTAGTCCAACGTTTTTATAATAATAAGAGCACAATGTAACAATCAGAGTCATTATGACGTTGTTTTTATCGATTTTTCAATTGAAATTTATATTCATAAAAACTATAGTCGTGATTTCAGCAGACACTCTCTCCCAACGAATAAGTATTAAATACTGACCGATGCTTCTTTCGGAGACTCTTGTCTGGATGAAGGCGGTGAAGAAAACACTGAACCATAAGATTCTGCTGCTTTTATGATGTCACAGTGCTGTGGTTGCTTTGAAGAAATCTTAGTGATTCTAACATCATTGATGACATCACAAGACGTTGACAGTGGTCGTGCTTGAATGGTTTCACTTGATTCACGCTTCGTTAAACTTGACGGCAGACTGTTTCGCTTCGCTTCATCTCTATCACCACAAGAAGCACTCAAGAGCTTTTCAACCTTTTCATCTCCAGTGGGAGTTTTGGGGTTGTGGCTTCCATTGTTTTCAAGTTCATTGTTCTCCATTGTGACATCATCCTCCTCTATTATGTCACCTTGGGTGCTGGTGTCTCTCTTCTCGGATTTGAGACGAGGCATAAGCTCAAACTAAACACAAGAATATAAATGTAAAAAATTTAGATGACATATCGCTATGCTCTCCTCCCACATATTTGAGAAAAGATTAATGTTTAAAATCTAACTCCGAGAGAAGAAAGCCTATAAGGTGGAATAAGATCCTGGAGAGAGGATAGCCATTATGATTGCTTAGTCATATAGTTAACCACGGCCTTGTCCGGTTACCAATTCATGACAGGTATGGGGTTAGTTTTATTTTTTCAGATGCATGGGCTTGATGGTGGAGGAAGCTGTACCGACTAGAGTTTACGTGAACCTCCATGACGGCAAAGAGTCCAGCAATCTTCTCGCACATAACTTTCTCCGCATGGGATTCGAACGTGCAAACCCACGCAGGGTAATCAAAGGTGCGGTTGTGAGCGTACTACTCCTAGCGCTTAGCACAATGCACCACATTGCCAAGGCCAGCAATAATCTCATTCTAGTATGCACTTTACAGCACTCCGGAGGTATGTGTACCGAGATGACGCATGACCTGAACCCCAACCTGGTACAGATACTATGTTCAGGTTGTGCGTCATCTTGGTACACATACTTCGGAAGCACCCAATTTACCTGTCTCTCCTCTCCCCCGACCCTATATCACCATACCTGATTGATTGTTGTTTTAGATCTCTCTTTTACTTCAACACTTGGTGTCAGTCTTGGTGTCATAGGAGCACTGAAAATGAAAAGAGTTTTAGACGATTGAAATCACTGACTTACAAAAAGCTGTGTGTAGACCAGGGCTGGGAAGCTGGTTAAAATCACAGCGACTCTGGCGACAGCCACGGAGTCTTAGAATAGGATTTACATATTTAACCAGGGGTGAATATTTAACCATATGGTGAACCACGCCTCTCGTCCGGTTCCCATTACATGTCGGGTATGGGATTAGTTAGTTATTTTGTTATTTCAGGAGTACGGACTTGGTGGTGGAGGAAGCCGTAATGACCAGTGATTACATGAACCACCAGTCCAGCAATTCTTTCATGCATAACCATCCCCGCATACGATTGGAACCTGCGAACCCACACAGATTAATCAGAGGTGCGGTGGTGAGCATTCATACATACTACAATCTGGTGTTCGCCATCTTGGTTCACATACTACGGGAGTACCCTATGTTCAAACTCCTATTACTTCTAACTTACATGGAATGCTGTAGCAATGTGCTCCCAGTCGTATCGCTCTGTATTCGACGTCGCGTTGCTCGATCCACGAGTTGTGAACGAGGAAACTGGCTTAGCGTTGGTTGGTCCAATGCAGTCACTATAGGCTCCTGAAGTGAAATTGAATAAATCATTTTTTATGTTGTATTTATTTTGCTCTGAAGAAGCAGGGGAATTTGCACCAAACGAGGCTTCGCATAAGCAGTCTCTGCTACATAGATAGATAGGTAGTAAGTATATCTTGGGTGAGGTGGTGAAATTGAGAATTGTAGAATGGAGATTTCAACTTGTTATATCTACATCGCCACTGGGACACCACGCACATATTGAGCACAATTAGTGCATTAGTTGTGACGAAAAGTGATTTTTCACAATAATAATTCATGATTAGGGTGTGAGAACATGTACCAGTACTACTTCTTTTAACACTACCTTTTCATCTAAAATCTTTACGATTTAAACGCTTCGTCTAGTGTGCTGATTATGCAGTCGAATCAAACTTATACTTATAATATAAACAATGAAAACATGCGCTTATCTTCATGTGTCCAAAACAAGTCTAGATTTTATTTCTCACAGATTATGCTTTATCTAAAAAAGCGCTCGGACACAAAATTTATCGATTTTCAATATCAAGATTTTACCCAAGCTTAATGGGGCGGCCAACCAGTAAATTATTTAAAAGTAATGCAAATATAAAAAAGGCCCAAAAATACAGGGCAAATTTTCAAATACCCGATATGGACTGGTAACTGAATGAGAGGTGTCATTTGAATACAGGAGTTCGTCTACTTTACATCAAGTTGTGTAAAAGGACTGAGACCTATGGACAGGGGGCTGACTATTCACTTGACTAACACAGACATTCCCTGAACTCGTAATTAGGCCTGGACATTTTTGAATACCTGATGATTTCAGAATCGAATCGAATATTTTTTTCGAATCGAATCTCGAATTCTTGGGAGATATATAACGGTATGTAACTTTCTTGTTGTATTCGGTCCTCCAGACACATAAATTACCGAAGACATAGATTACATCACTCAGACAGATTCCTGAGCGTTCACACACAATAAAAAACAGGTTTTCATCAATAACTCCACTACAGAAAAGAGTCATATGTCAGAATTGCGTTAAAAAAATATGGCTTCAATAAAAAAATTGAGAAATTTACCTCGACCATTGGCGGTAAGGGAAAAAAACAAGATGGCGGCGATTTGAAATTTCGCTCTGAACCGATTCGAATAATTTACTATTCGCTTCGATTCGAAATGCCCAGCGCTACTCGTAATAGAACTAAAAAGCGAAAATAGGAATAAAATTATGGCGGGCCGTTTTCTATACTTCTCACTGAGCAACCTTAGTTGATCTTCTAGGGATATGAAAATTCAAAAACTCACTAGTATAGTTTGAACGTCCTGGCTCTTGCTCGCCACCAGTGTTGTTTCCAAAACAAACAATTCGCCATCAGAGGTCGCGACCTCTCGAACTAAGTGCAAAGATTCTTGAGTTCGATCAATTCGATAAAATCGATCAGCTGTCGTGCTTACTAGAAGAAAAAAAAGAGGGAGTTATTTTTTTAATTCATGTCTAGTGCGATCTTGAATTTGATGTGTATTCTTGTACAGAAAATATAGATATATAACGGGAATTCAAGCATTGGAAAGTTCAACACACGAGAAATTCTTATCAGGCCTATTCATGCCGTGTAATAAATTATTGCGATATATATATGATGTAATACCGCTACATGGCGCTATTGACTCATACTATATTTGACTTTGTATATCTGAGGCTGTAATTTTTCGGATTCTATCTGTACATGTGTTAAATGTGGCTGCTTACTCTGCTACTGCTATGGTGTCCTAATTTTGGAGTTCTTGACTCTTACAATAAAGTAGTGTCGTAATGGAATCTGGGTGCTTGTCTATATAGAATTGAAGGCAGAATACAGTTTTGAACAATGTCATGTGCATGCATTTACTTATATCTAAAGATATGTGAAGATCTAATATTTATTCAAGGGCCAGGAACTATCCTGTCCCATATACCCAATTCATTTCATTCTGGATGATGGGGGGCAGGGAATTGGAACCGGAGGTGAGAAACCTGTGAAGTCAACACAGTTAATTTGAACACTTCAACTACTAGGTCTTCGCGTCGCTCAATATTCCAAAGATTTGACTCCAACCCAAGCTTTGGTTGAGAAAATTTTTCTGGGTGAAATTTATAAACCCCAAAAGCCCCCATAAAACAAGAAAAACCAACTTACAATCAAGGAATGTATACTGGTCTGTCCGAGACTCTACTTGTCCTTTCTCTGTGTCTTGCTGTGAAAAATTTTTTTTTTGAATGTATTACTGTTGATTAGATCACCAGAGCACGAGTTTGTACTTTAGTGTGTTGCTCATTGTGCTAAGCGTTAAGAATACGCTTGCCACCGCCTCTCTGATTACTCTGCGTGGGTTCGCAGGTTCAAATCTCATGCGGGGATAATAATGTGAGAAAGGATTTTTGGACTCCTTGCCGTCGTAGGGTGGTTCATATAACCGCTGGTTATTTAGGGCTTCGAAAATAAATAAATAACTTATTCCATACCAGACACGGACTGGTAACCGGCTGAGAGGCCGTGATCGCTATAGGATTAAGTCGTCTTATTGGTTTTCCTCTCACCCGGAATAAATAGGTAAATCCTATCCTATCTTAGTTCACATTTGTTAATTGTTATAGTCAGGGGTGTATTGAGGGGGTTGGCTTTGCATCCACCATATATGCTCCACCATGAGGATTTATTTTGAAGAGATTTATAGATCGAGAGTAGTGTTAGCAAATGATCGATGTGTCTCAACTAAGATGAGAATTGTATTCAACCGCTTGCCATAGCAAGGTGCCAATCTTACATGTTTTATGTTAATTGTTATAGTCAGGATCGTTGGTTTTGCAAATCTGAAACAACATTCCTTTTTGGAAATGTAAAAAGAGCATTTTACAAATCATACATAGCAATTTTTCTCAGCTTCAAATGCTTTTTAAACCCTTAAGATTCTTGAAAACACACGTTTTCTGAACTCCGGCCGGAACTATCGCGGCCCAACTTGAAAATTAGAAATTTCTTAGGAAGTGTTGGTACAAGACTTGAAACAATACAAAACTAACCTGTCCAAACTAAACAGAAGAATACTAACCTGTTGCAACCTTTCTACAACAGATAATCTAACAGTTTCAAGATCAGCATCAGCTGGTACAACAGTGGTGTGGGAGGGTCTCGCTGGAAAAAAAAATTTATCTTTCAATATTTTTTGTGAGTTAATTTACTTATAGTAACTTTGCAACAACTATGATGGCAGGGTAAAAAGTCAGATTCGAACCCCATGCCTACAACCTCACCCTGGGTGTGATCAAATGGGTATGCCATTCCCAACCAGAAAGTTTCCAGTCTTTTCGTACATTGGCACAAATTTAAGTACTGCCATAGTATGTGCAACAAGATGGCGGACACCGGAACGTAGTATGTGTATCATGTTAGGGTTAGGCCATAATTTCAAGTACGAATACTACGGGAGTCACTTGGCTAGTTTCCAAACTCGTAACAGAACTAAAATAAGAAAAATAAAAATAAAAGTGCTGTAGCAGTCGTAAACGTATCGTAGACGCGGTTAAATATTTTAAATTTCCAATACTCCCAAGAAACAGAAATGGGACGACAATTACGTTTCCTGCGAGTGCGGCCAAAGTAAATCGAGATGGCATAGTGGACATTGCTCGTGGAATGATGAACAGGGGAGTGCTAAAATCTTCTGAAAGGGGGAAATGAAAGGTTGGAAACCACAGAGTTATCTAGCGATCTCAAGACTGGAATTGAAGATGCCAAGGCAACCTCGTTAGTTCCCCGCCCCCAGTTAAATACAGAATAACTTACATATTTGTCTCAGTGTCTGCTTGTCACCGTTATGTTTCTCGTATTGTTCAATAGAAATCAGATTGATACAAATCTTCAGCTGTTCTGACATGGGGAGACTGAAATTATAAAAGAGAACAATGCTTAAACACATGGACACAAAGATCGAGTAGCGCAATGAAACAATGCTAAAACATGTGGACACAGAAGTCAAAGGCACAGCATACTTGCCAATATACTAATTATACAAAAGAGCAACGCGCAAATATATGGACATAAAATTGAGTAGCGCAATATTGCCACCAGGCATATTCGTGTCGAAGATTAAAAAACTCAAGCTTGTGTCAGCAAATCGAAAAGTTTGAGATTCTCTTGTAACTTGCCAATGTTTTGAATTTCTATTCAAAAAAAATTCATCATGGCATAATAGGGAAAGCACACTATTAACTATCGTATATATATTTATAGAGAGTAGGAAAAGGAGAAAGGAAATGAATAAAAATAGTACGATATAGTAGTGCATGATTGCAAGCAAGTATTTTCACGTTGAAGATAAATAAAGCACAGCACAACAGATGTATAGGAAAATGATGTCACACAAAACAAACAAAATGTTAGAAAATACATCGTTTTGCTATACACCGGTTTTACTTTATTTATCTTCGACAAGAACATTGAGTATCGGTACTGGTATGTGACGCCTTAGCTTCCTAAACAAGCACTGAGTTTTCTGAAAAGAACAGCGGACAAGCAATATGAAGGAGGTCAAGCATCACAGAGGCAGTCAAGTAATGAGGAATAAATATGTGTCGCCTTCAATTAAAATAGAACAGCGGAGAATAGAACATAGAACAATGCTTTTAGCTATAGTCAGGCTTACTTTTCCCATCTAGCAAAAATATGTTAAATTTAAACAAAAAATAGAACTTAATGGAGAACATAATCCATGGGGAGACAAAGCTGTGCCAGTTTATTTGTGTTTCCCTTACATTATTACATGTAACACTCTAATCAACTCGCTCATGCGTGTAACCTTTTTTCCAGTCACTCTCTTCGAGCGCATCATGCTATTTCTAATCATTCCTTGTTGAAATGTCTTAAGAGTCTGTTGTTGTTTACATTTAATATTATTTGTCACTAAGGACTTGTGTGTTGTATACGGGGTGAAGGATTGTGGCAGGATTCATTAATATACGTCCATACTGGCGCTGGCCATCAAGAAGCAATACCTATGCTCTGCGGTGTGTGCATTGTGCGAAGCGTTAGGAATATGCTCGCCACCGCACCTCTGGTTACCCTGTGTGGGTTCCCCGTATTCACAGCAATGCTCAATTATGAGGACACGATGATTGGGTATCGGTACTAGTATGTAAAGCTTCTTCAACAAGCCTTGGGTTTTCTGTAAATATCGCGGACAAGCAATGAGGAATAAATAAAAACATGTCTCTTTTGAGTAAAATAGAACAGTGAAATTTTGGTTGAGACTCGGGGACTATTTGGGTCTGGTCAGTAAATTTGAAGAAAAAAATAAAAGTAATAGCCTTCTAGCAGATCCCACAATCTTCAAGTACAGCAGTCAACAACAACAACTGTCACACCAACAACATATTTTAGTATTATTATATACATGTTGTCCATAAAGTCCTTTTACAATAGCAATTTTGTTATGAAGTCAGTTCTCAATATAGTGAACCAGTATGTTGTTTTTTAATCGTTAATTGTTCAAGTATTTTTACTTCATCTAATCTGTGAAGGCCAAAACAATATATGGTATCGATAAATTCCCTTTGCAATTTTGAAATTTTTTTATGAATTTATGAACATCAGTGTCATTCACCCCATAAAATCTAAGACACGTGCTTGCTTACCATAGGATTCTATAGATCGAAAGCGAAGAAAAATTAAAACTTTGAAGTACTTACTCAGGGATGAGTGGCATTGATCCTCTTTTTGTTTTTAGAACCATATTTGCTTGGTTGTGAAATGACAGTCGTATGATGGATGGATTCAATCTGAAAAAGTAAATAAAATAGGTGTGTCAGGGGTGTGGCTGGCATGCCAGATTGCGTTGAATAAAAATAATTTTGATTTGATTAAAGGATTGGATGGATGGATCACCGAGATGGTCAAGAACACACTTATGTTGGTAACACATGGCCATTGCACACACAGGGCCAACGCAGTTAGACTTAACTGTGTAGCATCGCATATTACGCAACTCAGGTTCCAATCCAATTAAGCAGTTTCAATGTTTCAAGACCCAAATTGACTTGAAACTGGATGGTTTTTCATATAGTTTATTTATTTCATCAGCTTCCTCTCACAACAGATAACACTGAAAATTCTAATCATAATGTCGTGTTCAAATACCACGCCCCCACCTCACACTGTTCACAGTGAAAGACGAAAATAAGCGTCATGAAATTATGATCATATGTTCAAAAACCCACCTGCAAGGCTCCCCATCTATCTGGACAGGAAAAGATCTGCTGGTCGTGATAACAGCTTCTCTGCACTGACAGATTCTTTCACCATGACCACCAACATAGAGGAGACCCTGGGAATAAAAGATAGAGGTCAAAACATGGTCCAAAGCATGCTCGGTGGAGGAGTTGCAATCTACCACTGAAGTTAAAGCTATATATATTGAATTTTATACAAATTCAATCGTTATAGAAAAAATAAGAGTTTTTTATATTCAAGTTGGCATAAAACAAGATACTGAGCTATCAGTAGCACTCTCGAGCCCTCAAATAAAAGTGGTAACAGGTAAGAGTATAAAGTGTAGCTTTTCTGAACCCCCTAAGTGTCCAGGGGCAGAAAAGTAATTTTTTTTTTGACAAATTTAGAAGCTCTGAGTGATCTGCTTCAAACTTTTTTTTTTTGGGGGGGGGGGGGGGGTTCTGAGAAGGAGTATAAATCTACTTACCAATTGATTTGAAGTAAATCCAATAACTTCAATTAATTTATCGTCATGAAGTTGAGGTTTGAACTCAAGACCCGCGGGGTTACCCCATGGCTGCGTACCGGCACTGTATCGTGGAATGTTGAGAAAAACAATACAGACTGGTTTCAGTGTCTGGATCTTCTCGGTGATGTTTTTGCCATCGCACTGTTGAAGGAATTATCATATAAGTGTCAACAGTTTATTTGCCATCACAAAAACAAGTGTATAGAAAACTGATGCAACAAACAAATGTACTGATTATGTTATTTATGTTACAACTTACAAGAGTTGCGAGGGACCTCGAAAAGTCTTCAATCAGTGACACCTATAACATTGGTACAGGTACTGTTATAACAGGGGCGAGGTTTCAGGAGAATGGGCCAAAAATTTTGCCCAACTAGACTGGCGGGCTATGTATGTGTGACCTAAAAAATTACATTTTATGAACAATATTTACAGTTTATAAAAGCAAAAATGGGTAACATTAAGCCTCTGTCCCAAACTAAATTTAATTGCAATCTCAACTAATTTATTGAGCTATTTTTTAGCTGAAACATCAAAATTTGGTTTCAGTTTGGTTGTGGCAGCATCAGGCGGGCCAGATTGAAATACCCAACGGGACGGATTTTGCCTGTGGGCCGTAGTTTGACCATGTCAGTGTTATAAGCTATGATTTTCATATTCAACCGAGGCAAAGAGGATAAAGGTGCAGTGACCTAGGGGTTAAGCTTTGCATCACAGGTTAAAAATTTGGATTTTAAAGCCATGGTCCCACTTCACCCAAGGGGAAATAAACTGGTTAGGAAATGCTTCCCCGAAGAAAATTTGGTCAGTTCAAACTCTTATAGCTTTTGGATTTAGCATATGTTCGGTTGCCAGTCATTGAGTCAAAAGTTATAATAATATAATAATATTAATAATAAGTTTATTTTGACTCCATAATCAGCAATAGACAATAAAAAAATAGATAAAAACAAAAGTAAAAGTAACTGATTATAGAATCGGGAAAGCGAACAAAACCTCGAGTAAGGTTTGGAACGTACAGATTTTAGATGGAAAGGTATTAATAAAAAAAGTAGTACGTGTTCGCTCACCCAAAGTGGAAAAAAACTAATTAGGACTTGGTTTAGTTTAAAAACCAGGTTCCACTGCTACGTAAGAAGCTGCTAAAGGTTGGGATGACAGCAGTCTTCCAAGTTTAGCATTGTCTACCCATTTTATTACACCCTATACTAGATCCCTAGAAATGGCTCCATATACAAAGCCTTGTTCAGAGTAAAACAGTTGAACGTTACTAACTCACCACTAGGAATAATAAATTATTCAAATTGGTTCAGAGCAAAATTTCGAATCGCTGCCATCTTGTTTTTTTCTTTCCGCCAATGGTTGAGGTAAATTTCTCAATTTTTATTTTGAAGCCATATTTTTTTAATACAATTCTGGCATATGACTTTTTTCTGTACTGAGTTATTGATGAAAACATGTTTTTTTTCTTGTGTGTAAACACTCAGTAATCTGCCTGAGGAATGTATTCTGTGTTTTCAGTAATTTATGTATCTGGAGGACTCAATATAATAATACAATAAGAAAGTTATATACAATTTTATATCTCCTAAGTATTCGAGATTCGATTAAAAAAAAATATTCAATTTGATTCTGAAATCATCAGGTATTCGAAAATGCCCAGCTCTACTTACCACTATAGAAACACTTTTTCCCAAGTTTTTGTGTTTCTGTGTCAAGTAGTCAGTCACTCCGGTCTTTGCATAAAATACTTTGTTTCCGAAACGACTCTTGAATTTTGATGGGTGAGCCTCTGGAAAAGAGAATATTGAAGTCAGATATTTGATTTTAGCTCTGCCACGGATACATATTTATTATTACTTCGATCGATCGATTTTAATCGGTAAGTATGTTGATAGGTATTTGTCTGTCTGTATGTCTGTTAGATGCACGCGATATCTCACGAAAGCGAGATTGAATCTGCTCCAGATTTTGCATGTGCATTCATCATATCTCGGACCAGAAGCCTATTGATTTTGGATGAATTATGTCGTATAATTAGGAAGTTATTAATTAATTAGTGATGGGACACAAGGTGTCACTATGGAGTAAGAGCGCTGTTTTGGGGGATCTCCTAACTTTCGATCGATAAGTCTTCGGTCTCTGACCAATATTCTCGTTCATTTATTATTTAGTTTTCAAATTAATACAAGTTTATGCAGTTGCATGCTTAAACCAAACTAAAATAGCATGCAAATAGTGTTATAGAGTACGCTCTAACACAGGGGTGGGCAAATCCGGCACACTGAGATGTTTTATCCGCCCACTTGTCTCTGCTGAAATTACAATTATAGATTTCATAGATATAAATTTCTGTTGAAAATATCGATGAAAAGAACGTCATAATGACCTCGATTGTTACGCTGTGCTTCTTTCCATTATATAAACGCTAGCCTATATATTGGACTAATTTCCGTAAATGAACTGTTTTTTATTCATATTTTTTCATATTGAGTTTAAGCCTCCAGCCTATTAACCAAGTCTAATATATGTAACTGGCCCACTGAGTAAAGTAATCACCAACCCCTGCTCTAACAAATGGCAACGCAATTCTGCTCAAAATTAAAATGTTTTTCCACTCACCTCTAGATTCATGAAACTCCAGAACAACTTTCGCATCCGCTCCGAGACTAAAATAATTGTTGACGACATTCAATGGCAGCTGGTCCACTCCCACGTCCGCTGTTGCACCAGGAGGCTGTAAAATAGAATTTTGTGATAGTAAAAGACAGCATTGAAATGTGAAATCACCATCCAGGATATTCCGTAAGGTTATGCCTCACAATTAATTTTAGTTAGAGCTTAGAGCAGTGGGGAGCGTAGACAATTTTTGGAAGGAGTGAGAAGCTAATAAAAAATCATAATATTTGTTAAATTTGTTTTTTTAACATTTCTTCATTATGTCTAAATATTTTCAACATGTTTTTTGAATAAAACATACTGTCGCCTTACTATCTGTTATGTGTAGCTTATTGTTAGCTAGTTTTTGAGTGGGTCATGATAGAAAAAGTATGAAGAACACTGGCCTACTCGAATTATTATGGGATAGATATTAGATATTATGGGTTGGATATTAGACAAGAATAGTGAACCTTTGACCCCTGAACCTAATTACCTCATCTTCTTCCTGTTTTGCATCCTGGTTTGGTTGAACTTGCAATTTCCAACGATCGACTTGAACAACTTTTCCTTCTTCCACATGGTGGAGTATTTTACTGATTGGCTCATCCGTGTAACCCTGGTATGAAATGAATATTTTCAAGTGGGGGGAGAGGAAAGCTGTGCAGGAAATAGTAAAGAAATTGAGTGATTTCTGCTGATAAATTGGTAAGTTTGGGAATGGCTATGTTTGAGAAATGGGGAAGGGTAAAGCTGTAGATGGATTGTATAGCTGCGCAAAAGCTGAGCGGGAGATTTTTAGGCGTAGCACTGGTTAAACGTGCATTTTTTAAGAGGGAGGGAGGGGGAGGCTGAGCTGAAATTGATTGTGTAACTCTGATAAAAGCAAATATTTTTAAGTGGGGGGAGAGGAAAGTTGAGCAGAATGTTTATTTTTGAAACTCTGGTTAAAAGTGAAAATTTTAAAGCTGTAGAGGGTTTATCTGTGTAAGTCTGGTATAAAATGTATTTTCAAATAAGGGGGGAGAGGAAACTTGAGCAAAAAATGTCTAAAAAGAGATTTTTGTATAGAAAGTGATTTCGATTGCAAAACAGGTAATTTGAAAATAATCATGTTTAGAAAATGGGGAAGACGGGCTGAAAACTGAAAGAAAGTTCTACACAAATCAACTCACGCATTCCGAGTTCCATCTTTTTTTGAAAGTGGGAGGTGGGGAGAGTTATTCCGAACATTAAGAAAATTAAATCCACCACAAATCGACTTGTGTGCATAAAAATCCAAAAATTGGGCGCTGCAGAAGTGTGTGTACCAATATGGAGGTAACTAATTTTGTTCGCCTACTTTACATCAAGTTGTCAGGGGACTGAAACCTATGGGCAGGGTGTATGAGTATACTCACTTAGTTAACACAGACAGTCCCTGAACTCGTACTAGAAATAAAATAAGGAAATTCGAAATAAAATTATGGCAAAACCTTGACCTGGTACACACACTACGGGAGTACCAAAATGTCTAATTAATATGTGTACCAGATTAGGATTAGGCCATAATTTCAGGTACAAATACTGTGGGAGTCACTTGGCTAGTCCTCGAACCTGTAATAGAACTAAAATAAGAAAATATGGAATCAAATTATGGCCTAACCCCAACCTGGTACACATACTACAGGAGTATCGAAAACTAAACTCATATTCAACATAAATAAACTTACCGATCCCCAATTCAGAGTACGAGACAAGTCATTCCCAGTACCAAGCGGTAATATAGCGACAGGAGGCCATCGGCTTAAATTCATCTCATCGAGAACAGATAGTATCCATCCTACGGTGCCGTCTCCCCCACATGCAAGAATTCGTAAGTTTGGAACTTTCCGGAACATTTCGAGCCTGTGAATGATAAATCCATGTGTCAAAAATTATTACTGTGTTTCCCAGGCGGGACGAAATTTTGTTTTTTCTTGAGGAAAATACATACATTTTCTGTATTACAAAGTTACCCAGATTGTAATAAATTTAGTAGGCAATTTTGAATTAGAAATACTAGCTCGTTACATATCAAATGACGCTTTTACAGCCTTTGTTGGGTTCCATTACATTTGAACCCATGACAATTGCACCTGTATGCTATTGTACCTATGAATTTTTTTTGTTTTACGGATATTTGAACCCATACTAACCTAACCCATGGGTTTTAGCACCCGCATATAGATTGAACCCGTGGATATACACATGGGTTCAAATGTACGTGGGTTCAAATGTACGGTCACCCCTTTGTTGAAGCAAAATAGCCCATAAGTAAAACTCGATCTACCGTCAGAGATCTTCTGAGAACCCTATGAATGCCTGTGTTGCTTTCATGGTGTCAACGATTACATGTTAATCCTTTATCAGTAAGTATCTGCTCATAGAGTAGTTTCAAATTTGCTAATTTTAGCTCATTTGCGGATGCTTAAACAGAGCCTTGTATGAAAATATTATCAAGACCCTCACCCACTCAACAATAAATAACTTACGCTTCTTTTGGTCCTCCCTCACTAAGATTGAAAACTTGACGTTGGTTGAGCAGCCACTGGAATGTTTGAAGCATTTTCACTCCCTGTGAAGCGGAAAACATGATGAGTTGTGGCTTAGGTGGGAGATGGATGTCAAATTTTTTTTAATCGGGTCGAACGGTTAAAGTTTCGTTGACTTTACTGCCATGACATAAGTAGTGATCACCGGTACTCTAATCACTTCATTTACGCAATATCACAGATTAAAGGATAGGATATGCATATTTATGCTGAGGAAAAAGCCGCAATGGTGGCTCAATCATACAGCGAACCACAGCCTCTCGTCCGGTTAGCAGTCCATGTCAGGTATGGGATTAGTTAGCCAATTATTTGTTTCACACGCATGGACTCGATGGTGGAGGAAGCCGTTATCACCTAGTTCAGGGGTGAGAATTTCCTTTTCTGAGTCGGAGTTACAGATAATAGACTAGGTTACTGGGCCGGAGACTCAAAACGCAATATGGATAAAAACAGTTTATTTACAACAGCTGGGCCAATGTTTATATAATAATAAGATGCACTATGTAACTATCTAACTAACTTATTTTCAACGATGTTTTCCAATGGAAGTTTATATTCATACAAACTATAGTTGTAATTTCAGCAGATACAGGTGGGCCGGATGAAGCACTTTGGGGGGCCTGAAGCGGCCTGCGGGCTGTAATTTGCGCCAACTCATAACCTAGTTGATAGTTCTTTATCTCAACTATGTTTGTATGGCAGGGATTTTAAGCCCATGCCTACCAGCCATCAGTTAGTTACTCCCCTACATCCCCTCCCCCTAATATTTCACACTCTCCCCCCTAATTTGAAGGTGTGACATCACAATTTAATTCGCAATTTAAATATAAATATATATAATCTTAGTATTCAATGTTCGACTTTTCCCCTCAGTGTAATTTAATGTTAGACTTCCCCCTAGGTGCCGCTGAATTTTTTTTAGTTTTTCGTATTCTATATGTACAATGTGTATTTTCGGCATGTGTAAAAATAATCTTCTGTCTGACTGAATGAAAAGATGGGTGGCATACTGCCAAATGTCCCCCTTCCATACTTTCTGAAGCTTTAAACTTTTACTTGTGATAAAAGAAGTCACAATTGTCCATGAAATTTTAAATCACATTTACTAAACATTCTTAACAGTCTATTATTATTGGATAAGGCTTGCATACGCCAAATTTTCGCCGACTTCACAGCCCTGAGATGCAGAGTAATCACTGGTTGGCACGCCACACATGCAACAACAAAGTTCAAAACATGTCAGTCAGCCAGTGAATAGTTTATTTTGTCACATATCGAAAGCACACATTGTACTAACATAGTTAAAAAAGATAAAAAAAAAATGCATTT